>NC_134732.1:9740065-12240065 GCF_049634645.1 Pelodiscus sinensis | reverse complement strand
ATGGAGTGTGATGAAGTCCACACCAACAATGTGGTAGTTACTAGTCCTTGAAGATGACTAGACCAGCTGGAACACAGTGACACACCTGCTGCAGAGCCAACAGAGGCCTTAAGTCCCACCACCATTTTGTGCACGGTGTACTGCCATAGTCCAGCGTCCAAGGGATTGTTTATAATAATACACACTCTGGGTCTAATCCACCATTGCCACAAGGGCAGAGTGTGTCTCATGGATGGCACTACTTGTTCCTAATGTCTGTACCCATTCCAGCCAGGGGAAGAGGGCTCCCATGAAGAGGAGGTGGGGGGGGGGGGAATAAAAGTGTGAAATATCTTCCCAGTAAGGAATCTCATCTTTATCTCTTCCCCACACACGTGAGCAGGAGAAAGAACAAGAGTCAAAGAAAGGAGAGTTCCTGGACCTAGCAATGCCCACTCCAGAAACACAGGGGAACTTCCAGATGTGCTGTAGAAAATGTTGCCCGTGGTCAGAGTTAATAAACCACTATCAGCCAAAACAGTGTCAGGCTGGGCATGTCCATACTTGCCATGTAAAGCCCAAGCAATCCCTTTTTTTTCTCCAAAATCACGGAAGTATCTACACCAGGGCTACTCAACACATGGCCCAACACACGGCCCATTTATTTGCGACCCGCAGTGTGGTTTGGGTTCACATTGCAGTTTGGGTTGATACATGTTTCAGTAGTTAAATTCCTGGACTGTTGTGAAGCCAAAACAAAAAAGTCTCAATTTAATGGTCTTCTGTTGCTATGTGTTTTAATAGTTAAATTTCTGGACTGTCATTGCTCATTAAAAATGCTATCATATGGGTGGAAATTGGGTAAATATTGCATGTTATTAATATCAGCAGAATTAACTTAAATGGAGCCAGCGTGTTGTATAGTCTTGCCTTAATTTTTGTATTCATGCCCATCAGTGTGAAAGAAGCTATTTGCATATATTTGCATATATATGCAACCACACTTAAGTTGCAGCCCTCGACATGTGCTGAGAGTATCATTGTGGCCCCCGGGGCTTCCAAAGTTGAGTAGCCCTGGTTTACACTTACGAGTGACTTTTTGCCATGAAACTCAGAAGATTCATGACAAAAAAATCCACTTCCATGAGAGGCATACAGCTCATATCAGTGATACTTTTGCAGTGATGTGCCAGTGAAGACACATTCTTCCTGTTTACACAGCTTTTAGCCTCCGCAGGTCTCACACAGTGCCTTGGTGACCCCTCAGGCCAACAGCTCTGCTGTTCTGACACCAGGTAAGCAGATATCCACCCCTCTACTTGTTTAATTGGCAAGAGCAAATAATCCCCTGCATGGAGCAATGCTGAGCTACTGGAGCTGATCAGTGTTTGGGAAGAGGGGGCTGAACAGGGACATAGGATGCCCTGCAATAAACCCACCACCCCAACATTTATCCTCAAAATGAAGAGCTGCACTGTGGGATAGTTGCCCTCAGTGCATTGCTCTCATTAGCAATGGAAGTGCTGCAAGTGAGAACACGATCTGGCACCTGTGGAAGTAAATGAGCACACAGACCAGGACTTGTCTTTTACTGGTTCCCTACCACCAGTGACACTGGCTGCAAAAACTCCAAGGCTGTGTCTAGACTGGCAAGTTTTTCCGCAAAAGCACCTGCTTTTGCGGAAAAACTTGCCAGCTGTCTACACTGGCTGCTTGAATTTCTGTAAGAACACTGACGATCTCATGTAAGAAATCAGTGCTTCTTGCGGAAATACTATGATGCTCCTTTTGCACAAAAGCTTTCGCGCAAAAGGGCCAGTGTAGACAGCTTAGATTTGTTTTGCGCAAAAAAGCCCCAATCGCGAAAATGGCGATCGGGGCTTTTTTGCGCAAAAGCGCGTCTAGATTGGCCACGGACGTTTTTCTGCAAAAAGTGCTTTTGCGGAAAAGCATCTGTGCCAATATAGATGCTCTTTTCCACAAATGCTTTTCACGCAAAACGTTTCTGTTAAAAGCATTTGCGGAAAATCATGCCAGTCTAGACGTAGCCCAAGAGTGTAAATGTAACCTTAAGCTGGCAATGGTAACAGTCACGAATTCCAGAGCAGCTAACCACCAAGACTGTCCTGAGTATTCTACCACCGTATCCAGAGCACATATCTAGCAGTACTGATTTAGCATCCATAACAAATGCAGTTGGCTTCCCTCTGGAGCAACCCCACCACCAAGAAAGACGCTTGTTGCTCCCATCTTTCACTGGGCAGCCCAGATGCCGTGCCATGGGCATTCTGCTGGCAAAATAGCACCAAACCTTCCCATCCCCACCACCACCCTCCATCTTACATCAGGAGCAGGCATTGAAGTGGCAGGGCATTATGGTGCAGACTAAGGATGTTACGTATTGGGTAATTGACTAAGTGACTAGTTGATAGAGCGCCTCTGCCTTTGAAGTGTAGCAATAGCCATATGGCTGTTGCTACGCTTCACAAGTGAAAGTGCTGAAGCCTGGGGTCAGCTGGGGAGTCCCTAGCTGATCCTGGGCTCCATGTGGCGCTGCCACTTTGAAATGCTGCGAGGAGCCTGATGCCAGGCTCCCTGTGGCATTCAGAGCAGTGCCACTTTGAAGTACCCCCATTTTCTCCCCCCTCCCTTGCTGCCTATGTCTGGGTATGTCTACACTACAGCGCTAGTTCGAACTAACTTAGTTCGAATTAGTTAATTCGAACTAAGCTAATTCGAACTAACGCGTCTAGAACTAAAAACTAGTTCGAATTAGCGTTTTGCTAATTCGAACTAGCAAGTCCACATTGAGTGGACTCTGAACAGGGCTTAAGGATGGCCGGAAGCAGTGCCGGCAGGGCATAAGAGGAGGACTTAGAGCATGGAGATGCTGTCTCAGGCTAGCCGAGGGCTGTGCTTAAAGGGTCCCGACCCCCACCCCGGACACACAGTTCTAAGGGGTGCCCCGCTTGCAAAGAAGTTCTGGCTTGGATTGCCCGGAGTACCCACACTGGGCACATCACACCACTCGGCCATCAGCCCGGCTGCACTTGCCGCAGGCTGCCATCTGGGGAGAGGGGGCAATTGGGGGGCTGCAGGAGAGCTTCCACCCCCAGAAGCCCGCAGAGCCAGCCCAGTCCTCCCCATCGGGGGCTCGTACCCCATTCCTCCCTCACCTCCTTCCACTTACCCTTCCCTAGCCCCCCTTCTTATTGATGTACAAAATAAAGATAACGTTTCTTCCAACATTGACTCTGTCTTTATTGAACAAAACTGGGGGAGACTGGGAAAAGGAGGTGGGAGAGGGGAAGAAAAAGGCTGGGAGAGGGGAGGGCAACTAACATGATCAGGGGTTGGGAACAGGTCCCAGATGAAGAGAGGCTACAGAGACTGGGACTGTTCAGCTTAGAAAAGAGGAGATGGAGTGGGGACAGAATAGAGGTCTCTAAAAGCAGGGGTTGGGTGGAGAGGGTGCATTCAGAAAAGTTCTTCCTGAGTTCCCATAAAGAAGGACTAGAGGACACCAAAGGAAAGGAATGGGTAGCAGGCTTGAAACTAGTAAGAGAAAGTTGTTGTTCTTCAGAAAGCAAATAGTTAACCTGCGGAACTCCTTGCTGCAGGAGGCTGTGAAGGCTACAACTAGAACAGAGTTGAAAGGGAAGTGAGATCAAGTCATGGAGGTTGGGTCCATGGAGTGGTATTAGCCAGGGGGTAGGAGTGGTGTCCCTGCCCAAGGTTTGTGGAAGGCTGGAGAGGGATGGCACGAGACAAATGGCTTGGTCACTGTCTTCGGTCCATCCCCTCCAGGGTCCCTAGGGTTGGCCGCTGTCGGCAGACAGGCTACTGGGCTAGATGGACCTTTGGTCTGACCCAGGACGGCCATTGTAAGCTCAGGGCTCAGGGTCGGGGGTCTCAGTGGACCCCCTTGATTTTCATGCACACCTGCTCCTGGGTGGCCAGGCTGGCAGCTCTCCTGCCCTAGACGGCCACTTTCCTGTGCCTAGTGCGGAGATCGTGGACGAGGTCCACGATGTCCGCACTAGCCCAGGCAGGTGCCTGCCTCTTGCAGTCCAGGGCAAGCTCCCGGGAGCCGCCAGCCTGGTCCCGGGAAGAGGGGGTGGGCTGGGGGACATCGGGAGGGTGGCTCGAGCCGTGCCAGGTGCAGGGTCTGCTGGCTGGGTGCTGGCAGGCTTGCACCTGGCACGGGCACCGTAGCCAGCCCGTGCCCCTTTAAGGGGTCCGGGGCCGGGAAGGGGGCATAGAGTTTCCCTGGTGTTGGCCAGAGTGGCCACCAGGGAAACCTGGGGAGGGCTAGCCTCCCACTAGTTCGAATTAAGGGGCTACACACCCCTTAATTCGAACTAGCTAGTTCGAACTAGGCTTAATCGTCGTAAAATGAGGTTTACCTAGTTCGAACTAAGCGCTCCGCTAGTTCGATTCAAATTCGAACTAGCGGAGCGCTAGTGTAGCGCCTATTAAAGTTAGTTCAAACTAACGTCCGTTAGTTCAAACTAACTTTGTAGTGTAGACATACCCTCTGATAGAGGCAGCAAGGGGAGTGGAAGCAACTAGTCAACTAGCATTTGCTTATCAGACAGTCGATTAGTCGACTAGTTCTTCACATCCCTAGTGCAGACTTCATTGCTGTGCTACTGATGGTGTTGTGAATTTGGACACATTTCTCTACCCTAAGTTTTCGTTAGTTGTGGATGTGCAACTTGTAACACTGAGGGTGTGATTTTCAGAGGTGCTGAGAATTCTCAATTGCCATTCAAACCAGTCACGAGGAGAAGCCTCAGGAGAGGCTTTGGGCTGTCTGAAGTTGAGCACCTGAAGAAACCGGGATAAATGTTGGGCAACTCTTCAAAAGGCAATCTTGTATGGACCATCCTGAAGCGCCATGAGACTTAAGGGAAGCTGCAATTTGACACCAAAAAAATTAGTCATTATTATTAACCCTAAGGAGTCATTTCATCGCTGGGCAAAGAGAGTTACACGGGGATAAACCTGACCCAACCAACAGGTCTTCATTCCACAACATGGAGAAAGGCAGAACGGTCTTCAACCTGCAAGATAAATTTGCTTAAGTTGGAGATTTTTTTTAAGGGGACGTTATGGTGGAGATGCAGGAAGGACAACAGGCATGTGTTAGACCCTATTTAAAATCAGTGTTTATAAATATGATGCTTGGGCACCATTGCAATACAAGCCTGCTAGGCCTCAAGATAATAAGATTATGGTTCTAAGCCGTCATTGTCTGGAGACCCAGACTGAGCTCCTGGGGCTTATCGTTCCCCTCAGACATCACTGTGGAGTGAGTTCCTCTTCACAATCCAGGCCTAAGCTGTGCCATGCTTGGGCGGCGTCCGACAACAAACGCCTCTGATCCATTAGAGCAGCGGTTTCCAGACACCAGGCCCCGGACCTCTGGCTGCCGGGCCACGGCGGCTCTGGAGGTTGGGGCTTTGGTACATCACTCTAGCTGCGGCTGTTGGGAGAGGCATGTCCTGCCCCGCCTCTTAGCCAACCAGCGCCAGGCAGCGGCGGGGTCTCCTCCCGGCCACGGAAGATCACTTCCTGCACTCCCACCACTCAGGGAAGTGATCTTCCGTGGCCGGGAGGAGACCCCGCCCCTGCCTGGCGCTGGTTGGCTGAAAGGCAGGGCAGGAAACGCCTCTCTCAACAGCCGCGTTCTCCAGCCCTGCCCCCCAGAGCCACCATGATGTGGGCAGCAGTGCAGGACTAGGTGAGGAGGGTGGGACAGGCAGTGGGGGCTCCAGGAGCAGAGCTAGTGCTGGGAGGGCTCTGGAGGCTGAGCTAGCAGTGAGGGGAAGGCAATGGGGGCAGGGCTGGCACGGGGCTAATACTGTGGGTTGGGTGCAGTGGGGCTCAGGAAACAGGAGGCTGGTACTGGGGGGTCTGGTGGGAGGGTCTCTAAGGAATAGGGGGCTGGCACTGAGGTGTTTGAGGTGGGAGGCTGGCACTGGAGGGCTCTGAGGGTGGGAGGCTGGCACGGGGGGAGTTGGGTGCAGGGGACTCTAGGGTCAGTGGCTGGTGCTGGGGGTAGTGTGGGGGGGGCTCTAAGGGTTAGAGCTGGCACAAGAGGCTATGGAGGCTGGGCTTTTGGTGGACTGGTAACATTTTATTTGCATATTCATCATTTGCATAATGGACATGCAAATAAAATGTTACCTGTCCGCCAAAAGTTTGTGAATGGGTTTGCCAATCCCGGGTATCAAGAAGGTTGGGAACTACAGCATTAGAGCAAGAGTGGGGATACTCAGGCCTGGGGGCTGATTGCAGCCCCTGCCTTGCCTGGATCTGGCCCCCCAGGCTCAGGGCTCCCCTCCCCCCGGCACTGGGGAGCCTGCGCTTACTGCGAGACTGGAGCACACAAAATCTACTAGCCTGGGCCCCACGGGGCCCTGATGTGCGAGAGGAACGTGAGGCGTGTCTTCCTCCTTCTCAGCCAGGAGCCACGTCAGTGAGGGGGTTTTTTGGTTTTGAGGTTGTTGGTTTTTTGGCTTCTCACTTGTGTGTGGCCCCTAACTGATTTTTCTGTGAGCTGGTGGCCCCCGACACAGAAAAGGTTCCCCAGCCCTGCATGAGAAGGACGCCTGGCCCTTCTACAGCTCCTCTTGTTTGAATGTGGGAAGGCCCCAGATTCTGCATTGAGCGCTGCACCAGGGGACTCCAGAACCTGACAGAGGCCCGCTGACCTCAGCAGGGCTTCCCCCAAGCAGAGCCCAATGCAGATGCCTCAGAGCCCTGAGCGAGAGAAACCCAGCTAGGGCACTTCAGCGAATGGGGCAGTGGAGGCAAATCATTGAGTGGTTCACGAGCCTGTGACAGCGCCAGGACTAGAACCCAGAGTCCAGACTAGGCATTTGAAATGTTGATTAATTGGCTAATGGAATAGTCGATGCTATTTGCTAATCAACTATTCGATTAGATGATAAGGGCACCTCCGCCTTTGAAGTGTAGCAACAGACCCAGGGCTATTGCTACACTTCAAAGGCAAAAGCGCTGCGGGGAGCACGGGGCCAGCGGGGGACCCAAGCAATCCCCCGCTGGCCCCGTGCTCCCTACATGGAGCCTGGGGTCAGTGTGGGAGTCCCCAGCTGACCCCAGGCTCCACGTGGGGCTGCCTCTTTGAAGCACTCCCTCCACTTCCCCCCCCCCCACACTTGCTGCCTCTTTCTGATAGACGCAGCAAGTGTGGGGGGGAAGCAATTAGTCAACTAGTGTGTCGACTAGTTGTTCACATCCCTAGTCCAGACCCCAGACCCCTGCCCTGCTTTAACCACTAGACACTGGGTTTTGATGAATAAGCTACTTTGTGGGGGGGGGGGGTTATGTCCTCCTACCCTCACCTTTACCAGCCCCTATTGTCACCAATCCAGCAGACGAAGTGCTGAGCATTTTCTCAAAGCTTTTTTAAAAGGTGGATCATCATCGCCCTGCAAGTCAATCGAACAGACATTGACTGCTTTGGCCAGGGACAATCCTGCAGAGCAGCTGTCTGCATTTCCCATCCCCTGCCAAAATATACCTACAGCAGCCTGTGAGATGGAACTACAGCCATTCCTGTTACAGTCCCTGCAGTAACGGAGTGCCAGTCTCATTGTGGCAGTTTTCATCACCCGCCCAAGGGAACTAAATAACTTCCTTCCTGGGGAAGAAACAGTCTGAATGGAAGTTCACATTGGTCAATAGGACCAATGACCACTGCTTTGTGTGGAACAAAACCTGAAGATGTTCCTTTCATAGGCAATATTAAGAAGCCATAAGTAGGGGCAACTAACGGCCCTGGGGGCCACCCTGCTCTCTAGCAAAGCATGCCAGGATGAAACAGACAGCGTCTGGAAAAGGAAAGAGGCAGATACTCTAGGAGGAAATACCTGAGACCGAGTGAACACACTGCTTGTTCATCCATAGATCTCCACATACTTAACAAGGAGGTATATTGTTCTCCTCATTTTACAGGTGGGGAAACCGAGGCACAGATTACCCAGCACAGGTGGGGACATTCCCCACATTCCAACTCAGCGCCCTAGCCAGGGTTGGATTTTGGGTGAATATCAAAATGGTCTTGTAAGTGAGAAGGAAAGTGACCTAGACGGAGTTGCCCATTCCCTCACCCGTTGCCTTTTCCTAAGCCCCTTTAAACAATGCTCTATACAAGTGGCAGGCATTTGTAGAATTTGCATTGCGCAGTCCAGAGATTTGCCCAACCTTCCCCATTACCAGCCAGCTGTCAATACCCATGGCAGGCTAATGGAACACTGCTTTTGAGGTGCCCGTCCAAGATGTTCTGTGCCAGCCCAACCCATGCCCAACATCACCAGACCTTATGGAGCATGGCTAGTGCCACAAAAACCACTGGGACTATAAACCAAGGAGAAGGAACTTGGAAACCAACCAAGCCAACCAAGCGCTGGAGAATATACCACCACACCACTAGGCAAGTGGATTTGCAAGAAGCCTTACAAGTTGCACACCTGCTCCATTGGGCATATAGGGCCCAATCTAAAGCCCACCAGAGCCAAAGAAAATATTCTCATTGCCTGATGCCATATGGGTATGAAGGTGGGGCTGGTCTAGTGGCCAGCTGCCGTACTGTGAAGACTCCCTTTGTTGGAGGGAGAACACACATCTCCCACAATTTGCGTGTCATATACATGGCAACATGCAACACGGAGCAGGCCATAGTCCTCAGCAGTGCATCTCAGCCAGAAATCCTCCACTATCTTTGAGCCCCACAGTACTTCTGGTTGGTAGGAAAAAAGGGACAACCAGCATCACTTTTTGCCCTTCACTAAAACTTAGCCAGTTCTGGGGTGGGACACAAATGCCAAGTGGTTTCCACAAAGGAGCGTTGCTACCCGGGGATGGCAGTGGGGCTAAACACCAGCCATGAATGATGCCTTTAAAGAGGACCCTTCTCTTGCTTTCATGGACTTGGCATCGAAGAATGGGAATCGGAGCAAAGTCAATGGCTCTGCAAAGAAAATGGGCCAGGGGAGCAGAAAGGCAGCCTGAGAGCAGCAAAAGAGTTGAAAGAACAGAACAGCCATGTGCACAAGTGGATCTGTCCATACTCCCTTGCAACAAGGAGACAGGGCGTGTTTTGGGAGCACAGATTTCCATTCTCACCTGTATGCCAAGCGCATCAGGACACTGACCTCTCCCCAACACTGATGCAAGCCCCTATTTCCTTGGGTGATTCATCCTTCATAGGTGGCCTTGCAAAGTCACTGCTATGCAGCCAAGCCAACACATCTCTACCAGGCAAAGCCAGGGACTGGGCATGCATAGAAAAAGAAATATCCCCTTGCCTACTCACAGCTCCATTTACAGCAGGGATGGGCAGTAAAACGGCAGTGGTTCACCTGGGTTAGCCCCTGGCATGCTGCTGCCACTATATTTGCCTGCGCCTCTGCAGATACTGCCAGTCGTTGCTCCCATCGGCCACATATCGCCATTCCTGGCCAATGGGAGCAGTGGCAAGTGATGCGGACTGGGACACCACTTCCCACTGCTCCTATTGGCCAGGAACAGCACTCTGCAGCCAATGAGAGCTGTGTTCGTTGGTCTCTGCAGAGATGCAGGTAAATATAGCAGTGGGGGCCTACTAGGGACCAACCCTGGATCACCGGATCCCGCCCACCCCCGATTTACAGCATAGCAGACATGAGGGGGCTGGTCCTCTATTACATGGATTTTGTGCAATACGCCATAGGGTCAGGCAGAGTTTATAACCCAGTTACCTCCCACCCACCCCCAGGCAAGAGACTGTTGCCTTTGCAGAAGTAACAAAGGCCACTGCTAGCACATCCTGAGTATAGCGGCCATGGGGAGGGGGCGGTGCCTGGCACAGAGGTCTGGGGTGGATTCCATCTCCCAGACCGCACACAAAGCCTGGCTAAACGCTGATTAAGGACTCCCAGCCCTTCGCTGTGCTACAGTCCCCACCCCCAGGCAAACACCGGAGAGAAGGGGGCAGGTCTTCCAACAAGCTCTGAAGAGCCACAAAGACCAGGCTGCCAGACGTCCTTGGGAAAAGCCAGTCCGGTTGGAGTCAAGCATCCCCCACCGGGAATGGCCACAGTCTGGCTCTCAGACGAGCTCTCTGCACCTAGAGTCATTTTAATGAGAGCACCTCAGCAGACTTCAGCTGCTTATGTAGCCCACTGGGAGAGAGGATGGGAATCTTAAGCAGGCCTTCAGTTGCTTGGACTTGGAAGTTTGTCTGTGTAGCAGCGAGTGACAATCAGCCTCAGTTATGTTGTGCACACAAATCTAACTCGCAGTCGACTGTTCGTTGCAACAAAGGGGAAAGAGACTTCAATATGCCAGGATTTATTTCCTCCAAACTGCCTCTCCAAATGCCCAGCTGGCACTCGGCCAACGTGGCAGGAGAGAGCCCTTCTCTTTCCACACACCCCACTGGTAACGAGAGAGCTGTGGGGTTTGTTTTCTTATGCACAAAGGGAAGGCGGAGGGTGTATTCCCCCTCCCTCCCCAAGAGCACACGGTGAGAATCAAGAATGCTTCAGCCACACAAGTTACCCTACCCACAGCAAGGCAAGAGATTTTTTTAGCCTTTCCTGCACATATAGGAAGTCCAGTGCCAGCAGCAGGTGAGAAATTGGAGGAAGCACGTAAGTGATTGTTTCCTAGTCACATCATCCATCAGGAGCATGATCCTGCCAGCCCTGTGAACCTAAGCCTCCCACTGATTCCAGCTGCAATGAGATATGCCAGGAATGCAGGGTGGGACCCTCAGGGGAAATTCATACTTGCGGGCAGAATGTCCAGTTACTTGGTCTTTCTGTGGGGAACAGAGAGTGCAGAATGCACCATCCCCACCCCAGCAACATGGCAGGAAAGGCACCTTCCTTCACCAAGCTCCAGCATCTCTCAGTTTCCACACCCATGCAGGGGACAGGGCCTCTCCTCAGCCTGCCCCACCCTTACCCTGGGATATGAGGGTTACAGAGCTTCTTACATGGGCTCCGCACTACGTATGAGTGAAATTCACCCAACCTGACCAATTGGCATGGAGCCCTTTGGAGGGCAAGAGAGTTCACAACTGGATAGAAGGGCTGTGTAGTGATAGGACCCTTCCTCTCCAACCTTCTCTTAGAAGCTCCTGGTTCCATTTTAGACTCTCCACGGGAGATTCCCGGTCCCCACCCTGCCCTCCCCCAACACTGATTATTTTCAGGAATAACAGCATTGTGCAAGAGGGTTTTTCTTGCGCAAGAAGGGGCAGTATAGACAGCTCCTTCTGGCGCAAGAGCTTCTTCTGCAAAAATGGTGGCTCATTAGGTATGCAAATGAGGCTTGGCGATATTCCACACTTAGCCTCATTTGCATATTTCTGGCACAAGAAGCCGCGAGTGTGGACATAGCCTGGCTGTTTTAATAGCACCAGATCTTAACCCAGCCCTAGGCAAATCTTATAGAGCCATGCCCAGGCCAGTGGGTCACATGATGCCCTTTTGGTCACATGATCCCTCTGGGCCACTCACCTACACTAACGCATTCTGCTAGAAAATGCCTTGCTGGATAGGGCTGGACTTAAAAGTGAGGCATGTGCTCAAGTGATTTGCTGCATTGAAGCCCAAGGTTACTCACCTGTGTAAATGATTGCAAGAATGGGGTCTTAAGCTATACACCTTTCAGGGCAGCGATCTTGTGCTATTTGTACTGGGAGGTGAATGGCTCAATTCTGGGGGATGTGCAAAATGTAATGATAATTCATAGTAGTATAAATCACATGTATTCACAATCCTATCTGCAAACAATTAGGCCCAGATTCTCAAAGGTATTTAGGCTTCAAACTCCCACTGAAATCAGTGGAAATCAGGAATCTAAATACCAGGCATTGAAGTCTTAGGGTATGTCTAAACTACATGGCTCTGTCGACAGAGCCATGTAGATTTGTTGTTTTGGCAAAGGCAAATGAAGCCGCAATTTAAATGATCGTGGCTTCATTTAAATTTACATGGCTGCCGCGCTGAGCCGACAAACAGCTGATCAGCTGTTTGTCCGCTCAGCGCGCTAGTCTGGACGCTCCCCTGTCGACATCAAAACCCTTTGTCGGCAGCCCCGGTAAACCTCATCCCACGAGGAATAACGGGGCTGCCGACAAAGGGCTTTGATGTCGACGGGAGCGTCCAGACTAGCGCGCTGAGCGGACAAACAGCTGATCAGCTGTTTGTCGGCTCAGCGCGGCAGCCATGTAAATTTAAATGAAGCCGCGATCATTTAAATCGCGGCTTCATTTGCCTTTGCCTATGTGTCTAATCTACATGCCTCTGACAACAGAGGCATGTAGTCTAGACACAGCCTTAAGCACAGGCTTAACTTTAAGCATGGGAGTAGTACTCATGTTTGTAAAATTAAATCAGTGCCTAAGATTGAGTATCAAGAGTATTGAAGCTGACAGAACTTTTCATCATTTGGTCTGTTTGGTTATTGGACAATAAAAATAGATTTGTCAGTATCAGGGGCAGAGGAAGTTCTAGTCACTTTCGGGATTTCATGGACTAGCCTAATGCTTAAGTTAAAACCCTACCAGAGAGTTTCAGAAACAAAATGGGTATGAAAATACTTTTGTTAATTTTTATAGGTAAAAATGTTAACAAAGTATTTTTTACTATTTGTGGAAAAGTTCTTTTACCAAACCCAAATTCTGATTCCACTTGACAATCTCTTTAATACTAGCTTAGTCCTCCACATCATTTTAAAAACATTTAAAATGCATATGCACATGCTCACTGAGAAGGATTAATTAAGATTTCATGAGTCAATACATGTAAGCAGAGTTGAATTAAATGATTGTTCTAACATTGAAACGCCACCTAAACAACAAAATTGTTCTTAGATATTCACCCTTGAACAACAGACAGCAGCAGAAAGAGGAAGACATAGCTTCAGGCTTACATGCAGACGCATGGAGGGAGGAGGCGAGAGGAAGGGGGCTACTGCAGCAGCAGCGGCTGGGTGCCCCAAGCTCTTTAAATCACCACCAGAGGACCACACCACATGGCTGTGAGGGTTGGGGTCCTGCACTGTGCTCAGGGCAGCACAGAGGACTTTCTGCCTTGGCCCCTCCCCTTCTATCCAAGGCCCTGCCCCTTCTGGGGCACAGAATCAGGCCCCCCCACACACATCTTGCTTGGGGAGCCTCCAGAAGCTGTTGGCCCCCCCCTGCCTGCATGCACTGGAGGGAGGGGGTTAAAATAAGCAGAGTAGTTACAGCTATGCAGCTATACCAAGGCAAGCCCCTCCAGTAACTGCTGTGCACCAATGTGAAAAGTTTCAAACCAGGATACATTCACACTAGGGCGGTGTCTAGACTGGCCAGTTTTTCTGGAAAATCAGCCACTTTTCCGGAAAAACTTGCCAGCTGTCTACACTGGCCGCTTGAATTTCCGCAAAAGCACTGACGATCTCATGTAAGATTGTCAGTGTTCTTGCAGAAATACTATGCTGCTCCCGTTCGAGCAAAAGTCCTTTTGTGCAAAACTTTTGCACAAAAGGGCCAGTGTAGACAGCTCAGATTTGTTTTCCGCAAAAAAGCCCCGATCACGAAAATGGCGATCGGGGCTTTTTGCAGAAAAGTGCGTCTAGATTGGCACGGACGTTTTTCTGCAAAAAGTGCTTTTGCAGAAAAGCGTCTGTGCCAATCTAGACGCTCTGTTCCAAAAATGCTTTAACGGAAAACTTTTCCGTTAAAAGCGTTTCCGGAAAATCATGCCAGTCTAGACACAGCCTAGTAGTCTAGACATTTTCACCAATGTAGATATGCTAGTGCAAAAATCCCTGGTGTGGCTAAGCCTTTAGATCCAAGCTAGGGATGTTGGCAACAAAGCAAAGGAAACAGAGACCCTGGGGGAGTTTGCAGGTGTCAGCTATTAAGCATCATTAGGAGAGGGGGCTATTTGACAATTCACATAATCAAAGGGAAAAAGAGCACCAGGTATTTTATTCTCATTTCTATGCAAAGTTAATGGCAAGTGCATTTCCCTAAACAAGCGCAGTGTTGCCAGAAATAATTGATAGCTAGGAGACCCCTCTTCTCTTTGGAGCTTTATCCAGCAATTTTTTCACCAGCAAATCTTCCATTAACTTCAGTGGGACTACTCATGGGCTGAAAGTTAAGGATACATTTTAAGTACCTGGCTGAAAGATTTCAAGAAGTGACACTTACAAAGGAATTGGTAGCAATAGCTGAAGCACTGTACTGTGACTTAGGAGACATGGGGACTAGTCCCAGCATTGCCAACAGACTGCTGGTTGGCTTTAGGTAAGTCACATCCCTGTTCAGTGCCTCAGTTTCCTCATGTGCTAAAAACTGGGATACAATACTGTTGTCATTCTCAAAGCACTTAGGCTATGTCTACACTGGTGCAATCTTGTGCCAGAAATATGCAAATGAGGCTAAGTGTGGAATATCGCTGAGCCTCATTTGCATACCTAATGAGCCGCCATTTTTGCAGAAGAGGCTCTTGCGCTAGAAGGAGCTGTCTACACTGCCCCTTCTTGCGCAAGAAAAACCCTCTTGCGCAATGCCGTTATTCCTGAAAATAATCAGCATAGCGGCATTGCGCAAGAGGGTTTTTCTTGCGCAAGAAGGGGCAGTGTAGACAGATCCTTCTAACGCAAGAGCCTCTTCTGCAAAAATGGTGGTTCATTGGGTATGCAAATGAGGCTCAGCGATATTCCACGCTTAGCCTTATTTGCATATCTCTGGCGCAAGATCGCGCCAGTGTAGACATAGCCACAGAGATCTGCTGGTAAAAGGCACTAATAAGATCCAGGTATTATTATGATGTTGCTTACACAAATGGAGTTGACCCTGATATACACTCACTACTACCAATAGTTTCAAAACAAGGGCAGGAATGGATCTGTGTAGAGCAGGGATTGGCAACCACAAATAGTGGCTGGGCTGCATGAGTGGCCCTTCTTCACCACGGTGGGCTGCAGCAGCCAGCTGGCCACTGGAGTTCCACCTGCAGCCCCTGGACTCCCTCTTTGCTCCCTCTCGCACACTGGGCATTGGAGCCCCACACTTATCTATGCTTCCCCCTCCCTCCCAGCCAGGGGTGAAAATAACTTACATTTCTTGCAGGTACTATCCTATTGCAACCTGAGTCCCTGCCAGCTCTTTAAATAGCTCTCTGCTGGCTTTTGCCAGAGTTCTGCCAGGTCTTGCTGGAGCTGCACACCGGGGTGCACCCCCTTACTTTCACCTCTGCACCCAGCACTTTCAGAGTACCCAAGCTGGAACGTTGCAAACAGCTGATTCACAGTGTTCCAGTTCTGGGAGGGAGGGGGAGGAGCAGAACAGAGTGAATCAGACAATTTGTAATTCCAAAAGTCCTGGGAGGGAGGGAGAGGTGTAGGAAGTGTGGGGCTCTGGTGCCCCAGTTCATGAGAGGTGAATGGGGAAGAGGGATGAGCCAGGGAGTCTGTGGGCTGCAGGTTGCCCACCACTGGTGTAGAGTGTTTTTGCAATAGATCTGTAGCACACCTTTGAGCAGCCAAATACTAAACTCCCAAAGAATGACTAGAAGTCCAGGGTCTCCTTTCCCTGCTATCTGACCAATCCCATTATGTTTTCAAACCAGAATCACCTATGTGTTCTCACTTTAAAGCAAAGGCAAAAACAAGCTCATGCACACCTGGCTATGAAAATTAGAAAGAAAAACACTGAACAGCTTGTACTAGTTATTTCCTTAATGTAGCTCACAAAATACATCAGATTAGCATTTATTGCACATGTAAGTAAGGTTTGTTCTTGTAGCAGAAATTGCTTCGGTGTACATTGGACTGGATCTACCTGATTGTATTGCATTTCGAGACATTGCCTCTTGTTTTTATCTTAGCATCTTTTTGCTGTCTTGTTTCTGTGGGGGTTATTTCATCCTCCCTATACTGGTGCCTACTTCTTTTGCTTTTCCAAGTTGTGATGCAAACCCAACGGAAAGCCTCCCTAGCATCAGCCTCCCCTCTCTCTCTCTCTCTCTCTCTCTCTCTCTCTCTCTCTGCACCCCCCCCCCCCCATCCCTTTACAAAAGGGCCCCAAATTTACATTTCTCACACGGGCATTTGTAGAGTGTAAGGAACACAGGAGCAAGTCCAAGTGCCTCAGACATTGGATCCCGATTCTCCATTCACATCACTGTAAAAGACTGAAGAACCACACCATCTGACTTTCCCAGCTTCTTTAAGAACAGAGGTGGCTAGTAAAAAAGCAGCAGCCCTCCTAGCCTAATCCCTAGTATGCATGCCCGCACCTCTAAATATACCTGTACCTCCACAGATATCAGGAAATCACAGCCACAAATCACCATTCACAGCCAATAGGAGCAGTGGGAAGCCACATAGACTGGGACACCACTTCCCACAGCTCCCATTGGCTGTGAACAGCAATCTGCAGCCAATGAGAGCTGTGATCACCCAATATCTGCAGAGGCACAGGTAAACATTAAAGCAAGGGCCTGTCAGAAACACACCTGGGCAGACCAGATCTGCCCACTCCTGTGTAAGACCCACAGCTCAGCAAGGTTCTTAAGCACATACCTAACTTTAAGCACATGAGAACTCCCTCTGAAATCAGTGTAGCTGCTCATGAATTTAAGCACCTTTTGGGCAGAGGCCTAAAGCCCTGTGTACATTTATGCATTGTATAAACAATAATCTTGCCAGTTTGGTGCCAGGGCCTTCTCCTTGGCAGCACTTGCCCTCTAAATCAGCCTTCTTTTGATGCTCCATCTCCTTAACTCGCCTCTATTTTGTAATCTAAGATGAAAACATCTTCTTCCCCCTTGCCTGCCCCTCTTAATTTTGCTCTCCCTCTACTATACTTTTTATTTTAACTTTGTAGCTATTTAATGTAACTATACAATAGAGTGTAGACTCTAGTTTGCATGAAGGATTATTTTTGTATCCCATATTTCTATTATTTTGCTTGTTTCAGAGTCAGCTGTGTTAGTCTGTTTCAGCAAAAGCAGCAAGGACTCCGGTGGCACCATAAAGACTAACAATGTTATTGTGGCACCAGAAGATTTACCCAGTGGTGCTTGGGTCCTTAACTCAATTAATTTTTGATTTTCTTCATGTAAATCATTGCTCTGGGATAGAACTCAGGGTGAGGGGTTCAGTATACAGGCTACCCCAGGGAGAGTCCAGCCCTCTTTCACGGCAGCAGCTTAGGGTCTGGTGAGAAACACCACTCCATGGCTTCCACAGCTCCAGCAGGCACACCAGGCGTAAAGGTGCACGTCCCACAGCCAGGGCAGATCCAGGTTCATCTGCCCCCTGTGCATCCCAGCCAGAGTGAGGAATGCAGCAAATTATGCACTTTCCCCTCACTCCCTGAGGAAGGGGAACAGCCAACAATGTTTTTGTGTAAATTGAGGGGGCCTTCAATCCTGCCTGCCCTTCCTGAACGGTGGCTGAGGGGTGGAAGGCTGGGGTAGTCCTGGGCTAAGTTCCCTGTAAGCTGCATGGCTGCATGACCATGCAGCTGTTTTCTGAGCTCCACTCAGAAGTTCAAAGCAGGGAGCTCAGCTGACTAGCCGGGGAAAGGACATCATTTCCCTAAGCAAGCAGCTAAGCAGAGTTTGCTGCCTGTTTGAAACTGAGCAGCTCAGAACAAGTAAAAAGTGAGATAAGGAGGGAATAAGTGGCTGAGAGAAGGAGTAGTGAGTAGTGTTCCCTCTAAGCTAAGCACTTGGCTGGCTGCCCAGCAGTGTTCAAATGCTGCCCCGCTGATTAGCAGCCGGCACTATGTGTTTCTATTAGTAGTGCACATCCACACATGCCTTAGTGCACATACTAAAATTTATTCTGCACATGGATGGAAATAATTAGAGGGAAAATTGGGAGGGAAGGAGTAATTGGCTGAGTGGGAGTCAGAGGAGAGTGGAGTTTGGAGAGTCCCATCTGCAGAGGAGAGAGAGGCAGGAACTCAGCACTCTCAAGCCTCCTGGGAAGGGGGAGATAAGGAGCTGACTTCATGGGGTAAGAGGGAGAAAGTGGGTGCTGGCATTGGGGTGAGGTGGAAGCAGGGGGGAATTTCTTTGTGCTGTGAGGTGAGGGAGGTGTGGATAATTTGTGCTTTAGCTAGAAGTTAGGACAGAACAGACTACTGGTGCCTTCAAGTTTGAGAAGCAGGATTTTATCCCAGCCGACACCTGAGCAGGGGGGAGCAGATTGCACAGGAGTAGGTAAGGGAAAGGGGGGTGCTGGCATCTGTGCAGTGAAGTGGAGGTGAGTTTGTTTCTGGTGTCCCTGACTCACTTGCTGCAGTCCTCTCTGGCTGGCTGGGTTGGAGGGAGGGGGAAGCAGTCTGCATGGGGTGGGTGTGTGCCAGGACATTGCATGATTACATTTCAAACAAAGTTTACATAGGTGTTAATGGTTTAAGGTAAGAAAGAAAAAGATTCTTTTAACAGAATTTGGTTGAGTGTTCCAGATATCTAAAACTCTGATCTTAATGATTTTTTAAAATCCTGTGTTACTAATTAATACATGGTATATAGTATTATAAGGCCAAATCTTTGCTGTATGGTAGAATTCTGGCTCTTATGTGTCAGAAGTAGCAAGTACTAGGTGTGATACTAGTTGTTTTGTAGGATGAAACCTTATTTGCAAGCTCTTTGAAACATGCATCTGTCTATAAACCCTGAAGCCATGTGTTAATTTGTTCTTGGGCTTCTACTCTTTGAGTTTTGTTAGTCTCTTAAGGTGCTACAGGACCATTTGTTGTTTTTTCAGTTACAGACTAACATGGCTACCTTCTGAGTTTTTGAGTTGGTGACATACACAAGGGGAAAGTTTCAAACTAGGAGAATCTTTGTCTGTTTTTACAGCACGGTTCCTAAACATTCCCCAGAGAAACTGTATAAGCCTTAGTGAATGCCTCTTACTCTCCTTTCCAGTATCAGTAAATATTGTATTAATCATGCTCTCCTTGCAAATACTATTTCTTGTTGACTCATAGATTTGTTTAGCATGTTAAAGCTGAGCAATGGGTGGATAACATGTGTTTTGGTGCATTTGTTAGCTTGAGTTGTTAGAAAGGATGATGATACATGTACTCCAAGGGTAGCGTTAATTTTTTTATTTGATTTCATATAAAATATAGTAATCATTGCTTTAATATATTTTCTTCCATACATATTGACTGCTTAATATATGTGTGTGTGTATTTTGTTTGTATTGGTGGTGCACATTCACACACTACCTTAATATTGAACATGCCCAAAAGAAAATTCAACCTGCCCCAGGATAGACCATGTTAGAGGGAACACTGGTCCTGCAGGGCACATACCCCCAGCCAGCCCCTTTCACCAGCCTGATTCTGGGGTTTTTTTTGTATGGTTTTATGAGACACAATTCCATTCCAGGCACATCTCATTTTCCTGGCACAGCCAAGCCCTGCCCTTGCTTTAAGATATGATAAGAGGAAGCTGCATGCCAAATTTGGTGGTCCCAGTTCTTATTGTATAGGAGGAATTATTGAACAAACAAATAAGCACACAGACAGACAAACTCAAATATACAGTAGATAAGCTTTTGTGAGATGCAACATAAGATGCATCTGATAAAGTGAGTTGCCACTCACAAAAGCTTATACTGTAATAAAATTGTTAGTCTTTAAGGTGCCACCAGAATCCTTTTTATTATTTTTTATGGTGCTCGTCCCAATAGTGGCTGAGCATCCCATAAGAAACACAAATGGGCTTATCCTCACAACAGTCTGGTGAGGCAGGGAAGTATTTAATATCCTCATTTTACAGTTGGGGAACTGAAGCACAATGAGATTAAAGCCAAAGGTTCTAATCCTGCAGACATTTATGTACATGCTTAATTTTGTAGTTGCGAGTGCCCCATAGAAATCAAAGGCAGCATCCATGGCAGTAAAGTTAAGCTTGTGCAAAGTGTTTAGAGCAGGGATGGGCAATAAAACAGCGGCAGTTCTCCAGGGTTAGCCCCTGGCGGGCCGCTGCTGCTATATTTTCCTGCACCTCTGCAGACACGGGCGATCGCAGCTCCCGTTGGCCACGACTCCCATTCACAGCTGCTGTTCCCAGCCAATGGGAGTGGTGAGAAATGGCACGGATTGGAATACCACTTCCCACAGCTCCCATTGGCTGGGAATGGCAATCCATGGTCAACAGGAGCTACAATCACCCGTACCTGTGGAGACACAGGTAAATATAGCTTTGGTGGCCTGCCAGGGCTCACCCTGGTAGATCCAGCCTGCAGGGTGATATTCGCTCCCCTCTGGTTTAGAGGATCTGGGCAGAAGTTTTTGAGAGTTTCCTCTGTCTTACGATGGCCAACTTAGGACCCCCTGTGCTGGATTTCCAGAAGTGCTGCACCCCAAAACTCCAGTGACTGGAAGCAGCGGGAGAAATAATGAAACTCAGGCCCAATGGATACCAAGTGAGGCACCCAAACCCAAGAGCCTCCTTTGAAAACTTTGGACCTACATCACACAGGAAGCATGTGTCAAAACAAAGAGTAGCACTCAGGTTTCCTGAGTCTCCACCCTGAGTCTTAACCACAAGTACCCATCCTTATTACTGGAGCAGGCCCATTAAAGTTGGGGGGTGGGCTCTTGTTCTCATCTGAGATTGATCCTGCAAGGAGCTGGATCCTGAGAAGGTAAATGCAAAGATAAAAATAAGAGCCAATATAATTCAGCAACTAGCTGGTACAACCTGGGGTGCATCAGCATCAGTGTTGTGAACAACTGCGATAGCACTAGGGATCAGGAACAGCCCTAGACAAGCTGTCGGCAACTGGTGCCCTAGGCAAAACATGTGATCAGCACGCGATCGGCGCCCCTGCCTCCAAAGCCCTCAATGGCCGTTTTTCCTGGTGCCTAGGCAACTGCTTAGCTCACCTGTATTGATGGGCCACTGTTAGGGATGTAATAGTGTAGTCAATTAACCAATTAACCAATAAGCAAAAATGTATAGGTTAATTCTATAGACTACATATATTTTCCCCTCCCCAACCCACTCCCCACCTCCCTGTCAGTACATTTTTAGCAGGCTGGCCAGCAGCCTGGCTCAGTCCTGGCTTGCGCCGGGTCTCAGACCTACCGCCGCTGCGGCTCTGCATTTAAAGTGTATTAGGAGCCAGGCAGGCAGGCAGCCCGGCTCGGTTCCAGTTTGTGCTGGGTCCAGGAGCTCAGAGCCCCTCAAACAAAGGCTGCTGCCACCCTGCGCTGCTTCCTCTGTATCAGAGGCAGCAGCACCGGGCAACAGGCAACCAGTCTGTGAGGGGAGCTGGTTTTTAAACCAGCTCCCCTCATGGACCAGCTCCTGCCTGGCACCCCGTGCTGCTGCCTGGAGTAGCAGGGTCCTCCTTGGGTGTGGGGCTGGAGGCACTGGCTGCTGGCCCCACCCCCAAGGACTATAGAATAGTTGGCTAACCGATATGAATTCATGATGTCAATCGACTATTCAATTAACCGATATTTAACATCTCTAGATAGCACTTCTGTATTTGGTACCTGAATATTGTGCATGAGACGCAGCCACATGAGACTTAGTGATGCCGCCCAGCTGAATGCAGTGATGCAATGCATCACTGAAACTCTTACATCGACTCCAACACCATGGCCACCAGTTCTAACATCACTGATATGCTGAACTACTGCAACAATCCATGATGCTCAGCAAAGCCAGGAGAACAGATGTCGTCCTATTCACCAAGACCTCAACAATGCCCCCCTCCACTGTCTTATGTCCCGTAAGCCTTTCTGGGAACAGTTACTTAGCCTCATGCAACCAGACTATGATCAGAAGGAGGCTTGGAAAACAGATTGGGCTAAATGGGACTTGAAAATTAAGCACCTTGTGCCAGATGCCTCCCCAGAAAGATCCTAGGTTTTGCCTTCTACAGACATGTTGGTCAATTCCGAACTGAATCCAAATCAACCATGATAGATGAGGACATCTAATGCAAAAATGGAAAATCCAGGACTTCCTAGTGTGTGACAGACCTTCAGATATAATAACAAACCTTAAAATATCACTGCAGCAGGACCATCCTTACCCATACCCAGAAAACACAGCTAGGTAGAGCACCTGAAAATTTGGGGCACCACTGGGTGTAAATATCCACCCACCTCTTCCTATCCCTGTTTTGGTGCTGTGGTTTCTGTGGAGAGGTTCTTGTTAACTTTTAAAAGTGAAAAAGCCTGCCAGATCTAACAGCAGAACACTGAACCTATGAACACTAAGCCATTCAAGTGGTAATAAATCCATGTAAGAAGCATTTGCCAACCCCAGGTATATACTGTCCATTTCGGAATTTGTGTTCGTCGACAGGACCTTAATTTAAAATGTGCTTTTAAAATATGTCGTTAGTACATTGCTAAAGATTACAAAACCACGTCTCTACAAAATCGTCATCTCCCTCCCACCCCTCAGCTGCCATCAGGCATGGGGGCACCAGTTTCATAGTACCGTGTAGGGTCCCATAAATCCCAAGGACAGCCACGTGAAGGAGGCATCACTGCAGTAAACTGCTATTCCTGATGTAGCCATGTGGTTCAATCAACTTCAGGTGAAATTGTAGCAGCTGCTGCACATCAACCATATGAAAGAAGATGACATTAATGAGGCTTCTAGAATGAGAAAGGACTGCTGGAGTGAGTGAGGAGTCCAGGATCAGGTCCTAAGAAGTGCTTTGTATTGTATCCACCAAAGCCAGATAAGTAAAGCACAGTCCAACTTCAGCCCATCCCACTCACTGTGAAAAAGACTGAAAACTGGAGCTGGTTGAAATTTGTCATTGAATTTATGGTCCCCCCACAGTGTGAACTGGCTTCTTCAGCCATATAGACATGGCCATGGGAACTGGCTAGTTTCAAGAATATGATGTTTGTTTTTGTTTGATGGGGTTTTTTTTGTTGTTGTTGTTGTTTTTTTTACTAATAATGAAAAAATGTTGGGAGGGGGTGTCACAACAGAAATCCAAGAAAGTTCAGTCTAACTTTTCAATCTTTGACTTGGGTTTTAGAGATTGTTTTCCAGGGTATTCTGTTTTAACTGCTTGTGCAATGCACCAAGAGTACATAAAATACTGTTAGCTGCAAATATTGTCAGTGGCAAGGCTTGCATGTCCTGAGATGGTCTTTCATTTATGAAATCTTTTTATTGTTTCTATAATGTTTTACAAATAAATACACATAAGAGGTAGTATTTTATAATCAGAGGTAGTATCATAGAATTGGAAGAGATCTCAGGAGTTATGGAGTCCAACCCCTTGCCCAAAACAGGACCAATCCCAATTAAATCATCCCAGCAGTCAGGGCTTTGTCAAGCTGGGACTTCAAAACCTTCAGGGATGGAGATTCCATCACCACCCTAAGGAACCCATCCAAGTAGATCACCACCCTCCTAGTGAAATAGTTTTTCCTAATATCGAACCTAGAAAACTGCATCCGAAGTGGGATGTGAACCCACACCTTCCCTCAGAGGGCAGAACACCACACTAAGGAAACAACAGTCTCTGGAGGTTGGTAGCTTAGACCACTCAACCACCCTGACAGCCACAGTATAGATGAAATGATTGTCTAGGGCAGCGTTTCTCAACCAGTGATAGGCGTCCTCTTAAGGGTACTCAAGAGAAGTCTCGGGGGTACATCAACACAACTGAAATTTGGAGAAAACTGACTTTTTGTTGTAAGTTTTACACCACTTTAGTATTTTTGTACTTTTTATAGCAAAAATTTCATTGCCTGCCTGGCTACGATTAAGTTCTTTAAAGAAATGTGTTGCAATGGTAGAAAAAATTGTGTGTGTCTGAAAACTGTAGGTACTAGGTTTACTTCTAATTTTTTTAAAGGGGGTACTTTATAAAAAAAAAGTTGAGAAACGCTGGTCTAGGGCCTGAATCACGAACCTGGAGTCCTGCAGGGAACCCCCACTGAAGTCAGGAATGACTATTGCCTTTAAAAGGGGACGGGTAGGAAATGATCCTGATAGGAGCTGAGCACCTTCTCCCCTACTTCTGTCCTGGAGCTAAAAGCCCCGATTCTGCAACAAGCTCCACGCAAGCAAACCCCTATGCATGCCCACAAAGGGTTCCATCCTGCTCTATCGGGGCCGGATCCCTTCTGGAAGCCAATGCGGAATCCGCGCAAGGCTCCAGCAGCGAGCGTGGCAGGATCGGGGCCGAAGCGTTGGCAGGATCAGGCCCACAGCTGATCGAACAGCAGCCGGGGGTGATGCTGTGCGAACTCCGGGCGGGCAAGAACATTTTACAGAGCACACGGGACTGAAAGGGGCTGCGAACAAGCGGCCGCCGCTAGGTAGCCTGTGAGCCACGTGCTTTCCCTGCCTCTCCAGGTGGGGGCCGGATCTCGCGCCGGGGGCGGGATTCTCCAGGACTCGGTCAGTAATTAATTATTCAGGATGTTTATTATTGCAACCCCCCCCCCCCCCGCGCGCACACACACACTCTTCCACCTGCTGGAGGGCGGAGGGGGAATCCCAGAAGCCGCCCCCAGTCCCGTCTCAGCCCAGCCCCCTCTCCCCGCACATGGTGGGCAGCTCACCTGCCAAGGAGGCAGCGTAGCCGCGGGGAAAGCAGCCTCCCCAGCCCGAGAAGGGCATGACCAGTGGAGGGGGCTCTCCTCGGTGTACGCCTCCCCCACCCCTCCGCTGCGCGCCCCCCCAGCCCTCCTCCTCCAGGGCAGCCCCCCACGCCCAGCCCGGCTCGCAGCCGCGGCTGGCTCCTCTCATGAGAACATTCCAGGCAGCAGCAGCTCCAAGTCTGTTAGGTATTTGAATAGCACAAAGGAACCGCCTTCCCCTGATTGGCCGGCCCAGGCTCTCCTGGGCGGGAGGTGGCTGCTCGTCAGGCCAGGCCGGGCTCGGCGATAGGCTGAGGGAGTCAGGGGCGGGGCCGGAGAAGACATATAAATAGCGGGGGCTGGGCAGAAAAGCGCTCATTGCTTTGCGCTCAAGGTGCGGGCGGGTGGCGAGGGGGTGGTGGCTGCACGGGGCGCAGCGGCGCTGGGCGCACGGGTGATGGTGATTCCCCTCGGAGCGCTGGCCGCCCCTTGAAATAAAGAAAGAAAGAGAGAAACAGCCCCCACCCGCCAGCAGCCTTGCTGTGCCCCAGCCCCTTCCCGGCCCGGGTGGATGCGGCCGGGGGCGTCTGGTTGCCAGCGCGGAGCGAGCAGATGCTGGGGAGCCGGAGGAGGATGGAGTGCGCCCTGGACGCCCAGAGCCTCATCAGCCTTTCCCTGCGCAAGATCCACAGCTCGCGCACCCAGCGCGGGGGTATCAAGCTGCACAAGAACCTGCTGGTCTCCTACGTGCTCCGCAACGCCCGGCAGCTCTACCTGAGCGAGCGCTACGCCGAGCTCTACCGCCGCCAGCAGCACTACCAGGAGCTCGGCGTGCCCCCGGGCTGCGCGCCCGCAGCCGGAGAGGTGCCCCCGGCGTTCAGCCCGCTCCAGTTGCCGGTCGAGCCGGAGGAGCGAGAGGCGAGCGCGCAGCAGCCGCGGGGCTGCGGGCTGGGCGGCGTGGCTGGGGCGGCCCTGGCGAGAGGCGGCGGCGGCGAGCTGCTGGAGGTGCCCGTGTGCGCTGCGCTCTTGCCCGCTGCGCCCCAGGAGGACGAGCCGCTGGAGCTGCAGCCCGGCCCGCCTCAGACGCCGCAGCCGGCGGTCCCTTCGGCGCTTTGCAGAGACTCTTCCCCCAGCTTCTACCGGGGCGGCGGCTGCGCCTCTCCGGGGCTGCTCTACCCGGTGCCGGCCAGCTGTGACTTCGGCAGCCCGGCGCCTCCGAGCGCCGCCAGCGCCCCGGCGCACTGTAGCAGCCGCACCACGGTGCTGGACCTGGACACGCATGTGGTGACCACGGTGGAGAACGGCTACTTGCACCAGGACTGCTGCTCTCAGTGCCCCTGCTGCTGCCAGGGCGCCGCGGGTCCCGGCGCCCCGCCGCCCAGCCCGGGCACCAAGCGCAAGTACTACCCGGGGCAGGAGGACGAGGAGGACGGGGACCCGGGCGGGGCGATAGTGGGGGGCGGCTCCCCCTTCGCCCCCTGCAGCAAGCGAGCCCGCTTCGAGGACTTCAGCCCCGAGCCGCCCCCGGACTCTTCCAACATCTCCAACTTGATCACCATCTTCGGCTCCGGCTTCACGGGGCTGGTGAGCCGGCAGCAGGCGGACTGTGAGCAGCCCCTCAACGGGCAGCTGTGCGGCAAGCAGGCGTTGGCCAGCCTGGGAGCCTGGACTCGAGCCATCGTAGCGTTCTAGGGGAGGGAAGGGGGAGCGAGCCGCGGGGCCCCTGAAACAAAGAGGGGCGGGCAGGCGGGCGGCTGAGGGGGAGGGGGGCCGCCGAGCTGATGTTTTATAAACTGTACAATAAAAAACCGCAGATCTCGGGACTTTATTTTTGCAGAGATGAGAAGCACCTATTTCCCTAGCGCGCGTGTCCGCTCGGGCTTTAGTTTGTCTTGAGTTCGGGGGCGAGTCCGGCCCGAGAGCCTGCCACGTGAGGCAAGGGGCTGCTCCCCGCAGGAAGCCGTGTGTGCCGGGGAAGAGTTTGGAGAGCGGCACTTCTCTGCCCCTGGAGGAGCTGCGTTTGCTGGAGGGGGTGGGACTGGGCAGGGACGCTGCAGGGGCCGTTGGACTAAGGGGGCCGGGGTGGGGAGGGGGGGGCTGCCGCTTTGGGCCCTAAAGAAAAAGGGGGAGTAAAGTGTGACCGGTTTTTTTGTTTTGGGTTTTGTTTTGTTTTTTGCATCGGCACCTTCAGGTCTGTGGAACTGACGCTCCTTGGATCCCGCGGGGCAGATCAGCGTTTGCACGGTTCGTGGCTCGCGGGGTGGGTTAAATCCTTCCGTCTCGCCCGTTCAAACTACTTAATTTAGTTCCATTTTTCTTCTCCCCTCCCCCGCCTTCGAAAGCCACCGCGGGTCAGCGCCACCCTCCAGCCGCGCGCTTCCTTGGGGAGCAGCCTTCCCCTTGCTTGGTGGTCTGCTTTCCTCCGTTCTTTTCTTTAAAAAGTCAGAAGGCAGAAATGAAAACATTTCAACTTTCCTCTCTTCCCAGAAAAGACCTGTCTGCTGCGACCTCTCTGTCTACCGTGTGTGCCGGGGAACACTGCAGAGTACAATAGCTTCCCTATGGGGGAGAAAGAAGGGCGGGTTTGTTTTACCCCTTCCACTCTTCTGCCTGCTCTATGGGACCTGTAGTCCTGCCGGTCACTGCGTTTGAAACGGACACTGTGTTTGGGGACACCCCGGCAAACTACATTTCCCATCATGCACAGCTCTGCAGCGCCCCTCCTTACCCCACCCTCGCTCTGTATTTGTGTACCTTCACCTAGGTGTGTGTGACTGCCACAGGTAAACGTGTTAACACTACTTTTAACGTCTCTTTGAATGTGGTGTGCTGGGGTTTTTTTGTTTTGAGTTTGACTGTTCTGGTTTCAGCCTTCCAAATCATAAAACCAGCATTGCTTGGTCTTGTGACGAGATCGGGGGCTCTAGACTTGCCCCCCTTTATTTTATTTTTTAAAAAAACCTTTTGTTGTAAAAAGGTATTGGATTTTTTTTCCAGCCCTGTCATCCCAACATTCACAGTATAAGCACTATGTGTACTAAGGACGCGTTGCCAAACGTTTGGGGTTTCTTTCTTTTCTTTGTATCCCTGTATTTTTGTGCAGATTGAATGGTATATCACCGGGTAAAACTGTTCAGATTTGTTTAAATTTATAATCTTAATAAAAAGTCCATTATAAAGCTGGTGGTGGTCTCTTCAGTGGCCTGAACTCCCTAACCTCCAGAGCTAGGCGCAGAAGGTTTTGCAGCGAGTCAGGATGAAATCGCTCGAGCTCGGCTCTGTGACCCCTTTATACAGACAGGCTTTTCCATTTCGGCTGGAGCTATAGATCCACCCTACACTCTTCGCAGGGAATATTAGCTAGACCAGAGCCTGGCCTTTCTCTCCTGGAAGGAGCTGCCAGAAATCTTTAATTTTTTTTTTTAAGCAGAGGGGCTACTTATTAAAAGTGAGCCAGGTGGGCGATTCTCAGGTGACTGTTCCCTGAGTAGATTAATTGATCGAACATTTTGCCCAAAGGGGGAGGCCTGAAAACAGCACTTTGACCAGCAAGGGGGAGGTAGAAACTGCTTTTTTTTGTAAGTTGCCTGCGCTTCTAGATAATAAGGGTGTGGGAGGGGGGAATATTTTAACCACGTAAATCAAAGCTGCTCTAGTTCCTCTTAAAACCAACTGGCCCTACACTCACTGCTTTTGCGTTCTGGCACTAGAGGTACAAATGCCATTTGTCCAGGGCTGGGTCTCCCAGCGGGGTGACCTGTAAGCTACATGCCTGGCAGCGGTCTCAAAAATCTGTGCCCCAGGAGGATTCCTAGCGCAGCAGAGCGCGCTAGCGCTAATTCCGGTCCCAGGACCTCCTGGGACTCTCCCAAGCACCCTACAGCTGCTGGGGGCTGCTACTGTCACAGCCTGCTCGTCTCGCCTCCTTCCCTCTCCCCTCCTCCCCCACCGGTGAAGTTGGGTTTTAAGTCAGTTTGTTATCACCGTTCTGTGCCACTTGGTGGTGTGTGTTATTCTCCTTCACCCAAACGAAGGAAGGTGATCAAGGCTCCCTGACCACCTCCAGCCTGCCCTCAGCCGAGGGGAGCGTGGACAGCCCGTGAGAAAAGCGGGCAGGGGTGGAGCGAAATCGACAGCTGGGGCTGTGGCCAGCCCGGCTTTTTTACAGCAGAATTGCCACGATTGCTCCGGAGAGCCCGGGGGGGGGGGGGATGGAGGAGGTCCAATAGGTGCAGCAATTCGAACCTCCCCCCCCCACACACACGCGCACACACAGTGCAATGAAGTTCTGTGCTTTCCTCTCCAGCAATATTGACTGGGGAGGAGGAGGGTGGAAATTGCGCCGGGAAAGGTACAAACAACAGGACTCCGCTTAGTCAGGCGAACACGGCGCCGAGTATATCGCGTTTAATCACGACGCTTTAAAAGCCTGGTTCGCTACCCGCCCCCGCAGAGCGCCCGGCTCAGCTACACATGGGCTGGCTGTGGGGCCCTTGCGCTAGGTGTGGGCTGTAACTGTCTCCCCGGCGCACGGGAACTTTCCGGCTTTGTTGCCCCCTGCGCTGCCGGGGAAGGTTTTTTTAATTTTCTTTCTTTCTTTCTCCTCGAAGTCTCTGAAATCTTTGTGTGTCTGATTGTTATTTTATTCCATTCAACCCCTCCTAGCGCGCTGGTTCCAAGGCAAGCCAGTTGCCAGAGCTCCTCCTAGCGCCCGTTGCGGAGCCCTGCAGGCTGCTTGCGGGGAACGGGAGAAGACGCGCCCCGACTCCTGCCCTGGCAGAGGCGAATTTTGGAGGAGCCGCCTCTTTGCGCCCGGGCGGCGTTGGGGCAGGAGGGCCGCTGACCGCCAGGATGGCCCTGGAGGAGGGGGGAGCGCTGCACCTGGAGCCTTTGTGCCGGCGAAGAGCTAAACAACCCGCCCCAGACCCCTGCACTCAGCGCCCCCCGTTAATGCTGCAAGCGGAGCGCACGGGGGCTGGCGCAGAGCCGCGGGGTCGCTCGCTGGCTGCAGACCCGGGCTCAGCCCTGCAGCAGCCGCGCGACCAGGAGTTGGCAGCGTCTTCCAGCCGGCCAGACCCCCCCCCCCCCCCACAATCTCTATAGCACGGCGAGCCGCTCCAGGGGACAGGGAGAGATTGGTGCTCAGGGATCAGCTCGGCTTTCATGAGGATGGATGAGGGGTGAGGGGCCCGCCGCCCTCCTCTCTGTTCTGCCCCATAGGGGGCACCCAGCCCTCTTTGCTAGCAGCCCCTAGCCTCCTCGCCATCCGCTGCCCAGACAGGGCTGAGGGCACTGCTGGTCACAGAGGGTCTTATTCTTTCTCCCCTCACGTGCCCTACCTTGGCCAGCAGCAGCTCCAGGGTGCTTGGCGGAGTCTCACAAGTCCCGGGTTTGGGCTGCCCAAGCCGGCTCTGGCCCAATGTTTAATGGCCATTCAAACCCAGCAGGGCCCCCAGGGAGGTTTTTCAGGCCCATAACACCTTCCCTCCAAGAGTGGCAGCCCTGAAGTGCCAGAGTGGCTCTGAGCTGTTCCATCCTTGGAGGTGAATGGGTCTGGAAGTCCCCTCTGGGTTGAGGCTTGCTGAACACCAAGACCCAGCCCCTGAGCGCCAGCTACAAGGGGCTTTCCAGCTAGAACATAAGCCCAGCCATAATGGGTCCATCTAGTCCAGTGACCTGTCTTCCACCAGTGGCCAATGCCACCTGCTTGACAGGAACCGAACAGAACAATTAGCAAGTGGTCCATCCCCCGACCCCAGCAGCTGATAGTCAGAGCTTAGGGACACCCCAGAGTATGGGGCTGACTCCTCACCCTCTGGGCTAACAGACCAACATCCCATGCCCTCTAACATGCATCCTGAAGTGGCTTCAGTTAAAACAAACTCCCCTCCAAAGGAGATCGGACATTTCTCCCTTTGCTTAGGTTTTGTGGCTGGGTGCTGCCTGAGCCAAGCACTGAGGTCATAGGTCATAGGTCATGGGAAGAGGTCAGGACTGGTACTTTGAGAAGTCGGGTTCTTGCTCAGAAGCAATTGCTTGGCTAGCTCATCCCACGTCTCCTGGCAGCTCCATGAGTCTCCCTCTAGGTCATCTCTTAGTGACATCTCCCCCATGCACCTTGTAAGAGAAAGAGAGACTGGTCAGTGATGTGTGAAATCCCAGGACAGACCTTTCTAAACTAAACATCTTCCTTCCCCTGGGAAAAGATGACAAGAATAGAAGCTCGGGGAGAGATCAGTCAGTACATCGCTACCCCGTCCCCAGGCATAATGTGTTCCCACAGTGTGGGGGCATGAGAGCACTATAGAACTGTCTCATTTACACCAACGGGGATTTTAATTCAGCACTGGACCTGCTTAGCTATTTGGAAAGTCCGACCTTCAGTGGTTTGCACAAGGACTGGCAGAAACACATGGGGAATAGAGAACCTTTTCACACTGATCCTTTCACAGAGATGGGGGAGAGGTGAGGGACCATTTCCACCTGGTGTTGCTAGTATGACATTACTAATCACTCAGCTGGGGGGAGCCAGGAGGCATGTCAGTGGCATCTTTTACCCAAGGTTGCACTGTGGCTATTGGGATAGGCCAGTGTGCACGGGCAGCCATTCATCACTCCTTGCAAATTTTCTGCTGGTCTGTTGACCCTCCTTTCCCATCTCTTACCACTAGCCCCCAAGAATCTGCAAGGGGGGATATTGTTCCTCTGGGAAAACAGTGCTCTTGGGACAAAAGGCACCTCCCCTGGCTAGTGTGTCACAGGGCACAGACGGGAGTGCAGTGTACGGTGGGGAGAGGTAACTACATTACAGCATAGCTGGAAGGATTTAGATCATATAAGCTATGAAAGTGTAAACCCACTGACCCATCCAGCTTCTTTTGCTCTCTGCCCATTAGCAATCAAAGACCAGGGTCCTATAATGAATGACATTATCCTTCTTAGATAATGGCGCACTCCCTGACTTGGCATTCCCAGAGAGTCAGGCATGGGTGACTGCAGAATCTCTCCATGTTCCTATTTTCCCATAACCACAGGAGAGAGAATGAACCAAACTAGTCAAGAGACCAAGGCTACGTCTCCATTGGCAAGATTTTGCGCAAAAGCAATTGCTCTTGCGCAAAAACTTGCCACCTGTCTACACTGGCCGCGAGTTCTTGCGCAAGAACACTGATGTTCTAATGTAAGAAATCAATGCTTCTTGTGCATGAACTATGACGCTCCCACTCAGGAATAAGCCCTCTTGCGCAAGTTGCGCAAGAGGCCAGTGTAGACAGGCAACATTAATTTCTTGTGCAAGAAAGCCCAATGGCTGAAATGGTCATCGGAGCTTTCTTGCGCAAGAGAGCGTCTACACTGTCAGGGATGCTTTTGCTCAAAAGCACATCTCTTGCGCAAAAGCACATGCCAGTGTAGACGCTCTCTTGCGCAAATACTTTAACGGAAAAACTCTTGCGTTAAAAGTATTTGCGCAAAATCTTGCCAATGTAGACGTAGCCCAAGTGAACCTCCTGAACATATCAGTGCTGAGATGGTACAACAGCAGCGGCTGGCATTGGTGGGGAATACGACCAAGCCAAGACTGGGAGCTGGTCTGACCTTGGCTGCCCCAGAGATCAGGCATCTCTGCAGGGCATAGAGGGTGTGGGGGGCATGTGGGCAAACATGCTCCCCTAGATTTTAATTCCTGCTTGAAGCTGGGTGCCCTCATGCTGCCTCCCCTTCCCCAGGCATTGGTTGCCTCTGCTGAAGGGACAGCTTAGCAGCATCCAGAGAAGCAGGGGCTCCCTCAGAGTCAGGCCGATCATCCCAACCCTCCATTCAGATTGGTGTCAATGCTGTAACCTGGAGCCCCCTCTATATCACTGCCCAAACACAGCCCCATAGCCCCAGGCTCAGCTGCTGCCCAAACACAGCCCCCAGCCCCATTCCTTCCCAGGAGGAGTTGACGGTGCCCATTTCTCTGGGCGAGCAGGGGCACCTTCCTGCCTAGAGGGAGCAGGTTCCGCTGAGGGAAGCGTCTCGAGGCACCACGAGCAGTGGCTCCGAGTTCTATGACAGCTGAAAATTGGTCTCCCTCCTCCTCCCTGAAAAACCTTTAGGGAATCCATAGCCACAGCTTGTCAGGAGTTTGATTTGAAGAGGATTTAACCCACAGGGCCCCAGGTAGTGCTGGGTGGTTCATTGTGATTTTCCCAACCCTTAGTGGCTGGAGAGCTGTTTAAACCCATTCTGCTCTGGGGGAGGGGGAGCTGCAGCCTTCATAGTGGAGGAAAACAGTTCACCCTTTTCCAGTCTCTTCCATTGGGCAGTCACCAAACTCTGTCGGCACCCTCATGAATCCAGCTTCGCGGCAGCCCTGCCACTTGAGGCAGGAACAGATCATCACGTTTTACAGATGGAGGCACAGCACCCTGCTGGGATGCGCCCATTTCCCCAAGGTCACCCAGTAGGGCAGTGGCAGAGCCGGGAATCAAAGTCAGAGCTGAGTCCCAGTCATCCATTTTAATGAGGGGACAACCCTCGTTCACCTCATGCGCACCCGGCCCTCGGCGTGACTGACGGCAGCCACCCCTCAGCCACGGAAAGGTTCCCGTGAACTTGCGAAGTTGTTCATTCCTATTGTTCTGCCTACCGCCGTCCTTCTCCCACAAAGCCACCTTCCAGCAAACCCTGGTGCATCCCGTTTTAGTCTCTGGCGCTACCAGGATCCCTTTGCGGCAGGGGTAGGCAGTCCACAGTCTGCCGCAGAAGCTTGCTTTAATCACACACACACCCCAGCATTTTCCTCTCTGGCCCTCAGTAGAAACAGGCTGCCTGAACAACCGGTTCCTCTGCCTTCCCCAGCTGTAACTCCAAGAGGAAGGCGTGACTGGTAGAGGTTTCATCTGCTGGGGAGCCCTGCGGCCAGTAGCCCTGTGCTTCCCGCAGCCCTACCCACCCCCACAACCTGGACTCAGCCCCCTCTCACCTCCAGGCAAACCAACTTTTTCCCTGGGGAAAAGTTTCTTTTGCCTTCTCTTATGGACAAACGTGAACAGCTGCAAATTCACAACACTGACACCCCTCCAAAAAATGACTTTGTTGGGTGGAGAGGGGGAAACTAAGGGGCTCCCACAAGAATCCCACCCACTGGGGGAAATAAGTAGCTCTCCCAGCCCAGGCAGGCCTGTGGAGATCCTGACTTATTTGGAAGCAAATTCATTTATTTATATATTTTAACCACCACCACCACCACATGACATTTCTCTGCTTAAGGAGGCGGCAGCGGCAGCAGCAACCCCATCACACAATCTCTCGCCTGAAAGCCGAGCCTAGAAACTGGAGCCTCATCTGCATATTCATAAGCACCTGATAAATTAATCATGATGTCAGTCGCATTCTGGCTGGAAAGGAGGTGACAGTGTAAGGTTGCTCCCCTCTACGCTCACACCCTGTCTCTCTCCCTCTTCCCAGGATAATTTTTTGTCTTCATCATAAAGCTGAAACCTACAGCTGCTCCCAGCCTACCGTTTAGGGGCGCTGTGCACATCCGGACAGACAGGGCATAACTTGCCCTCCCTCCTGCCCTCTGATCCATTAGGGATCCTTACGAAAGGGTCTGGAACAGATGGGCTGGCGTGAGAAGGACACCAGGTCTGGCTGAGCTCATCTGCTACCAAAGAAAACTCACTAAACCCTTATGTGGGGAGTGCCACCAACACACACATATCCCTCCATTGTTATAGGGGGCGTCCCTCAACTCCATCCCAGATCTGCCTTGTGGTTCCTCTTGTTGCTTCCAGGACTAAAAGCTTTCCAACCTGAGAGACCTTTCATCATGGAGCAGAGGCAAGAGATTTGGCTATTGATGCTGAAGAAAATTGTTCCTCCCCTCTACTTGTGGGTTCTCCCTCATTCCTAGACTATGTTCTATTTTTGCTTCTGGGCCTTTGGAGAGCTGAGACCCACATCACTGGGGAGCGGCCGGGGAAGAGGGAGGGGTTAAGAAATAACCTACAGGGAGGACCATTCACATCCACCAGTGTATTCCAGGCAGGCTCATGGCCATTGCTACAACCCAATGATGTGGCCTGGCATTCTCCAGGCTGGGTGCAGAGACCTCAGCAGGAAGGGAATGTGATTAGTTAGGTTTGGAGAAGAACTGGAGAACTCATTAGAGGAAATTCTAGGGGGAGAGGAGGAGAGATGAAGACAAGGAAGAGGCCCAGTTTTCCATGCAGCAAAAGTAGCAACAGCTGCTCTGAGCCAGGCCAGACTGAGGGCTATGGATGAAGGAAAAGCACTGAGGAAAAGACCTGTTCCTTCACTGTCCCTAAACATCTCTTCCTCCCTGGAGCTTCTGCTGTCTGTCCTTGGGAAAAAGAAAGAAGTAAACAAACCCTAGACCCTAAACCTGCGATTGTAAAACAGCAGCAGGCATCCCCCTCCTTTCAAAATGCTCCCCCCAGGTTAGATCTCATGCACGGGTCTCTCCTGGGCCTCTTTAGCGTCTCTGCAGAATCCCTCATTTTCTGGCAGGAGTCACCTTGCTCTGCCAGGGAGCAGAGATGGGGATTCTTCCTTAACAAAGGAGGGAGAGCACGTGCTTACCGGCTGGCCCCTTTAAGAAGGGGCAGATGTGGCTGTTCAGAGAGCCGTCTCTTTAAGAAGCTGCGTGTGTCCGGAGGCCAGTGCCTTCCAAGCATGGGTCTCTTCATCTTTGTTTTACTGCACCACACTTTCAAAAGCTGCGGGTTCGGAATAAATCCAGTTAGTGCACAGGGCAGATGCGCTCGAAGTCTGGCCCCAGTGCACCCTGGGCCGTAGACTGGTAGCTGGCCCCCTTTCAGAAGACAGCAGCTGCCTCCTTTAGGAGGCCAAATTCAACCTTCAAATTATTCTTAGATGAGTTCCAGTAGCACTTGGAGGTCCCAACTAAGAAAAGGCCCCATTGTGCTGCACATGCAGAATGAGAGGCAGTGCCGAAGAGCTTACAGTCTACCTAGGTAAGACTCAAAGGATGTGGTACTGTTCCCATTTTACAGATCAAAAGCTGAGGCCCAGGGAGCCCAAAGTCACACAAGCCATCTGCAGCAGAGGTGGAAGTGGAATTGAAATTTCTTGAGTCTAACAGTGCCTTAGCCACAAGGCCAACTTACTGGAAATAACTCTGAGCCGGGTGGGGAAGATGGAAAGAGAGGAGCACAGCTGGTAATTGCAAAATACAACAAGCAAGGCACAAGGAAGTGTCTGACTTGTCTCTCAGTTTAAGGTTCTTTGATCTATAGACAATTACCAAGGTAGCTGAAGGAGTCACCTTGCTCTCAGATGCTAAGGACTTCATGTCTACCCCACTTCCTCCTCCGGGTTTTCCAGTTTTGACCAAAATCAACAGGGCTCTGTCCATCCATAGAGCAATCTTGGAAATTTTGGAATTGATTGGTCATGGAGTTCAACAGTCATCACATTCCAGACAAACCTCGCAAGTGTGGCCAGTTGTTTGTATTGCTCCATAAAGGGCCAGGATCCCCCTGTCCTAGGCACTGGACAAGCACCAAAGAACAGCACCCATGCACAGTGGATGTAAAAATGCAGACAGATAGAGATCTCTACTCATTTGCAGCAGCAGGTTACACTTGCTTGGTTTGCACAAGGTGAAAGTGACCACACAAAGTGCAGGACAGTGGAGAGAGAAACACGCCTAGGGCTGTCTGTTCAGCACCTTCACCAGCATTCAGTTCCTTTTGGGGCTGATCCAGGGCCTGCTCTAAGCAATGGGAGTCTTTCCATTGACTTCAAGGGTACTGGCGAGGCCACATCTGGAGTATTGCATCCAATTCTGCCCCCCCTTCCCCATTGCAGAAAGGATGTGGACGCATTGGAGAAAGTCCTGTGGAGGGCAACAAAACTGACCAGGGGGCTGGAGCACATGACTTACAAGGAGAGGCTGAGGGATTTGGGCTTAGTCTGCAGAAGAGAAGAGTGAGGGGGGATTTGATAGCAGCTTTTAACTACCTGAAGGCGGGGTACCAAAGAGGATGGAGAGAGGCTGTTCTCAGTGGTGGCAGATGACAGAATGAGGATCAATGGTCTCAAGTGGGGGAGGTCTAGGTTGGATATTAGGAAAAACTATTTTACGAGGAGGGTGGTGAAGCATTGGGACGGATTCCCTAGGGAGGTTGTGAAATCTCCATCCTTAGAGGCTTTTAACTCCCAGCTTGACAAAGCCCTGGTTGGGCTGATTTAATTGAGGTTGATCCTGCTTTTAGCAGGTGGTTGGATTCAATGACCTCCTGAGGTCTTTTCCATCCCTATGAGTCTATGACTGGATTGGGCCCCTTATTAAAAAGGTGAAAGCCAGGAAATGAGAGGCCACTTCTGCCTTCTTTGTTGAAACTCAACACCTGGTTACGCGGTAGGTCAGAGAAAACAGGGAGTCACATTAAGGGTATGTCTAGACTGCATCCCTCTGTTGGCAGAGGGATGCAGATTACGCAGGTCGACATTGCAAATGAGGCCGGGATTTGAATATCCGGTGCCTAATTTGCATAAAAATGGCCACCGCATTTGCCGACTCAGCACTTTGTCGGCAAAAAGTGGCAGTCTAGAGGGGGATCTGTCGAGAAAGAAAGCCTTTTTCAACAGATCCTGTAAACCTCCTTGCAGGAGGCATAAGGGATCTGTTGAAAAAGGCTTTCTTTCTTGACAGATCCCCCTCTAGACTGCCACTTTTTGCCGACAAAGTGCTGAGTCGGCAAAACACAGCGGCCATTTTTATGTAAATTAGGCATGGGATATTTAAATCCCTGCCTCATTTGCTATGTCGACATGCCTAATCTGCATTCCTCTGCCGACAGAGGGATGCAGTCTAGACATACCCTAACTGTCCTGATCCTAGATACCAACTCTTTTCTCTCTCAGGCTCCCCTACTGATATCTCTCCAGGACCAGCCTTTCCTTAAACCCAAGTCTCTATAGACACCTCAGCTCCCAGTTCCTTATTCTTCTCCTCTCTTCTGTCTACTAAGGTCTCTCCGGTTTGTGTGTGAGTTGCAGAAATATATTTTGGGAGGTGCCTATGTTAGCAGATGTTTGAATTACTCTCATGCAGGGAAAACAGTAGGAGAGCTGTGAGGGACAAAGCAATATGGTCGAGAGGCCATTCATGTTAGCAGTGTGTTTAATATGTTTGGTTTGTGTAGTGGTGAATAATTAGCATCCGAGTAGTAATTATTCACATTGACCTCTTTGCATTCTAGTCATATTTCTGATGATGAATGCTCTTCCATGGTTTAACCCTATCCCTTGAGTTAAAAGGTTTATTTGGTGTGTCATGAAAGTTAGAGTAAAGTGGCAGTAGAATAGAAAATGTTTTCTAATCACTGCAGTTCATCATGAAAGATGAAAATGATTCAACACAATTACAAAAAAAAATGCCTTGCATGTAAGAAGTTGAATATTTAGCCACAAAGCAACCATCTTGGCAATACAATGACACCATTTGGGATGAAGGACGAAATCCTCAGCTTATGAAACATGAGAAAAGTAAGAAACTGTCAAAAAATGTAAAAGGTAAGTTAAGAACTTTTTGTATTTGGCATCTCGGGATCTGAGAGTACTCTGTAGACATGAATGATGCACATCTCAAACACTCCCAGGAAGTATCTCACTATCCCAAATACCACTTTACCAATGGGGAAACTGAGGCACAGAGCAGTGCATTGATTTGCCCAAGGTCATCCAGTAAGCCATTGGCAGAGCCAGGAATACAGCTGCAATCCCCAAGTGTATGCTTTAACAACTAGATTATTAGGTGATAGGTAACAGCCAGCATGGATTTATAAAGAACAAATCATGTCAAACCAATCTGATAGCTTTGATAGGATAACGAGTCTTGTGGATAAGGGAGAAGCGATGGACGTGGTATACTTAGACGTTAGTAAGGCATTTTATACAGTCTCACATGATATTCTTATCAATAAACTAGGCAAATACAACTTAGATGGGGCTACTATAAGGTGGGTGCATAACTGGCTGGATAACCGTACTCAGAGAGTAGTTATTAACGATTCACAATCCTGCTGGAAAGGCATAACAAGTGCAGTTCCACAGGGGTCTGTTTTGGGACTGGTTTTGTTCAATATCTTCATCGACTATTTAGATATTGGCATAGAGAATATGCTTATTACGTTTGCAGATTATACGAAGCTGGGAGAGATTGCAACTGCTTTGGAGGATAGAGTCATAATTCAAAATGATCCAGACAAACTGGAGAAATGGTTTGAGGAAAATAGGATGAAGTTTAACAAGGACAAATGCAGAGTACTCCACTTATGAAGGAACAATCAGGCTCACACATACAGCATGAGAAGCAATTGTCTGGGAAGGAATACTTCAGAAAGAGATCTAGGGGTCATAGTGAACCACAAGTTAAATATGAGTCAACAGTGTGATGCTGTTGCAAAAAAAGCAAACATGATTCTGGGATGTATTAACAAATGTGTTGTGAGGAACACACGAGAAGTCATTCTTCCATTCTACTCTGAGCTGATTAGGCCTCAGTTAGAGTATTATGTCCAGTTCTGGGCACCACATTTCAAGAAAGATGTGGAGAAATTGGAGAAGGTCCAGAGAAGAGCAAAAAGAATGATTAAAGATCTAGAGAACATGACCTAAGAAGAAAGACTGAAAGAATTGGGCTTGTTTAGTTGGAAAGGAGAAGACTTTGAGGGGACATGAGAGCAGTTTTCAGGTATCTAAAAGGGTGTCACAAGGAGGAGGGAGAAAAATTATTATTCTTAGCCTCTGAGGATAGGACAAGAAGCAATGGGTTTAAACTGCAGCAAGGGAGGTTTAGGTTGGACACTAGGAAAAGCTTCTTAACTGTCAGGGTGGTTAAACACTGGAATAAATTGCCTAGGGAGTTTGTGGAATCGCCATCTCTGGAGATACTTAAGAGCAGGTTAGACAGACACCTGTCAGGGATGGTCTAGACAGTTCTGGGTCCTGCCATGAGGCCAGGGGACTGGACTCGATGACCTCTCGAGGTCCTTTCCAGTTCTAGTGTTCTATAATTTGCCTAAGAGAAGTACACCAGATTTGCACAGCAAAGACTAAGTTGGGGTCCCAAAGAAAGATTTGTGAACCCCAACGGGGGTCTCCCTTTGTGTATCCCTTATCTCTGGTAGGTTGCCTGTATTCCTAGCTGCTCTTATCCATTAAGCCACAGCAGCTAATGTAATATAACCAGCAGGGGTGAAAGTAACAAGTTTCTTACAGGTACTATCCTATTGGGGTCAGTGCAAGCCATGGGGACAATTGTGATAGCACAGTACCGGTAAGAAATTTAAGTGTGAGATGGAGTGTGGGGGGAGGGGCACAGGGCCATGCAGGAGTCAGGGCAGGGGATTTGGAGGGAGCTCAGGGCTGACCCACCGGGTGGGGACCACACTGCCTAGCTGCTGGATCCCTGGGACTGGAGCCTGGAATCATGGTGGCTGCAGCATCCAAAGCCCTGCCCACAGCCAGTCACTCTCTTGCTGTTCCTCCACACCGGGGCGCACCGGCTCCCTTCCCCCTTTAATAGCCAGACAGATACAAATCAATCCCAGTCCTCACCTGGTAACAACTTCAGAAGCCACCTGCCTTCCTCATGCACTTCCTGAGTCCCCAGCAGGCTCTCTCCCCACCAGCCTTCCTGTGCCTCCAACAGACTCGCCTCATGGCAGCTGTCAGCAAGGGGCCCCACCACCCACAGCTCTGGGGATGCTGAACTGTGCCATATTGAAGATAAGGGCACATCATTCAGTAGGATGGACCCTCAGGGCTGGTCTACACTAGACAATTAGAGGGATCCAGCTACATTACTCAGAGGTATAAAAAAATCCACTGCTCTGAGCAGCATAGTTAAGCTGACCTGTGTCCATTCCTCCCACCTCCATAGATAGCATTAGATCAACAGAAGAATTCTTCTGCCAGCCCAGCTTCCACCTCTTGGTGAAGTGGATTACCTACAACGACAGGACACAGTTGGCACAGGTAGCACGTACAGGGAGGCTGTAGCATTTCCAGTGGAGCCAAAGCCCTCAGAGCATGAATATTAAGTCGGCTACTTGAAGGAACCGAAGGAATTTTCCCGACCCCACACACTGCACGGTAGGTAAAACATGATCGATGCACAGGATGTGGTCATGGTTTAGGATTATACCCAGGTGGTGAGAAGAGAGCAGATGCCAGAGGGCTCTCTTTCAGCAGACCAAGTTAAAACAAAATCCCATGACTGGGAGTAGGAGTCTGCAAAGTTCAGACTAGAAATAAGGTGCAAATTCTTACCTGTGAATTCTAACCCCTGGGATTCTGCCAAAGGAAACTGAGGGTTCTCTGTTGGTTGGAGTCTTTAAATCAAGGCTAGAGATCCAAGAGAAATTCCTCTCATTCAGCCACAAGTTACTGGGCTCAACACAGGATGTACTTCTCTGACTGTATTATGCAAGAAGTCAGCCTAGAATCTAGATGATCACCATATCTCTTGGCCTTAACATCTGTGGATGTACAATACCACCCAGGGCATAGGCATGTGCACGGGGTGTGCCGGGTGTGCCCACGCACACCCCAATGTTTCCAAAGGCCGCCCTGGTGTGCTGGGGAACGGACTCTGCGCTGGGTTTGCCAAGCATGTGCAGCCAAAACCAGCGGGTAACAGAAGGCAGGGAGCAGCCTCCTCAGCAAGCAAGGTAAATTTAAACCCCGGGCGGGAAGGCAGGGGGTGTGCCCCGGGCAGGAGATCAGGAGCAGTGTGGCTAGTAGTCTGGCATCGGCTCGGCTCGGCTCGGCTCGGGATCAGCACAGCTGGTGTGTGTGTGTGGGGGGGGGGGGGGGGTCAGGTCAAGAGCAGCACGGCTGGCCCACGGGGTTGGGAGCAGCACATCTGGCCCGGGGCGGGAGCCCGGGGTTGGGGACAACATGGCTGGGCTGGGGTTGGGGGCAGCGCAGCTGGCCCGGGGAGGGAGGCCCATGGTTGGGGGCAGTGCGGTTGGCCCGGTCCGGTCCGGCCTGGGGAGGGGGGACCCAGGGTCGGGGGCAGCATGGCTGGGCTGGGGTTGGGGGGGCTCGGGGTCGGGGTCGGGGGCAACACAGCTGGCCTGGGGAGGGGGGCCCAGGGTCGGGGGCAGCACGGCTGGCCCGGGGTCGGGGGGGCCTGGGGTCGGGGAGGGTCGGGGGCAGCGCGGCTGGACCCTGTGCCCCCAGAGCTGCTTCCCATCCCCCCTTCCTCCCAGCCCCCCCTTCCTCCCGGCCAACCCCGTGTTCCTTGACCCCCGCCCTCCGCTCTGCTTCCTGCACCTCTTTCCTCCCAGCCCCCCTTCCTCCCGGCCAGCCCTACAGCCTCTGACCCCCCACCAGCTCTGCTTCCCACCCACCCCCTTCCTCCTGGTCAGCTCCCGCCGCCGTCCAGTCCCTCTGCCCTGTCCATGATCAAGTGTGTCCAGTTTTTTTGGGGGTGGTCTACCTGGTAACCCAGCTGCAGCTCCACAACATGCTCAGGGACAGGGCTTCTCCTCCTCCCCAACACTCAACTAGAGGCTCCCAGTGCCAATCGCGCCTCACCTTCCAGTCATTCCCCCCACTGCCGCCAGGCTTCAGTCTGGTGCCCAGCTGGAAAACCAGGAAATACCAGACATTGCACATGTCAGGTATTTTCTGGATTTTTTTTTTTTTACCAGACAGGGAGCTCGAAAACCGGACTGTCTGGTAGAAAACCGGACGCCTGGCAACCCTAAGAGTCGGACCCAGTGCAGGCACCAAGTGATGGGGAGACTGCCGGAACTTTGGGAACCAGAGACTGCAGGGTGGGGGTCTGTGGCCCAAAAGGGGGCTGAGAAACCTAAGAAAGACAGAGTAGGGGAAGCACCAGAAGGGTGACAGTCAAGGCGACCCTAGAACTCTGTTACAGACCAGTTGGTGGCTGCTGGAAGAGGAGGGAAAAATAGGGGGAAAGGGTCAGAGAGGAAGGGGCTTGTGCTGAGGGTGAGGAGAGGGGGGCAGGTCAGGAGAAGAAAGGGGCAGGCACCAAGGGACAGGGTGGAGGAGAGAGACAAATGCCAGGGGGCCAAGTGGAGACATTGAGGAATAGGGCAGGAGGGGAGGTGTCAGTGAGAGAGAGGACAGGATGATGATAGGAGAAGAGAGGGGAAGGGCTTTGGGGGCTAGAGGGGAGAAGGGGAGGTGCTGGAAGAAGGCTTGAAAGAAGGGGTGGGCATGAGGAAGGCAGGGATGGTGCAAGACATGTGTGAGGGCACAGGGGCATGAGGGGAATGGGGGCAGAGGGTGATGAGGGGGTGGGAAAAAGAGGGCAAAGGGGGAAGCATCAGAAGGGTGCAGGGGTAAGGGGAGGTGCAGGTGCCAGGCGATTCTGGGGGTGAAGCAGAAGGGCAGACACCTGCAGGGGATGAACCAGCACCAGAGGAGAGAGGCAGGGCAGGTGTAAAGAGAGGTGTTAGAAGAGGGGATGAGGAGGGGTAGCTCACATGATCAGAGTGGGGCTGCTGGAGGAGTGAGCACAGGGGGGAGAGAACGGCTGGTGGAGGGGGGCAGGTCTCAGGAAGGCTGAGGGCATTGAGAAGGGCAGGAGTCAGGACAGCAGAGGAGGGTGAGGGATTGGGGGGCAGCAGGCACCAGGGGAGCTGATGGAGCAAGGGGAGAAGACAGGGCAGCAGAGGGGAAAGGCAGAGGTTTATAAGATACTTATTAATAACTTGGGTGCCACAGTGGCACATCCAAACAAGCCACAAACTCAGTACTGGTGCACAACACAAAATTTATTGTGCTCATGGGAGGAAACTCTTAGAGGGGACACTTCCCCCCAGCCTCTCCACCCCCCGAGTTAGTCACACACATTGGGTTAATGCAATTACAGGATAGTTGCATGAGGGGGGTTTGGTAAGGGCCAAACTAATCCCTATTGGTAAGAGGACGGTGGTAAAAGTCCTTGGGGGGGGGGTCACATGACACCTTTTATTTCTGGTCATGTGTCCATATTGCCCCAAAAGTATTACCTCCAGAGGCGTGGCTAATGGGGGTCAAAGACTACATTTTTTTAAAATTATTTCGGTGCACACCCTAATGAAATGTGCTGCACACGCCTATGACCCAGGGTTTGTGTTTGAGGGAGAGGATGATGTTTCAGAGTAATTGCCCCTGCCAAAAAAAATTTGTTTTAATATGTCCCTAGCATACTGCAACCTGGTGCATTTCAGAGGCTGAAAAGCATGGCTTTCAGGGGTACTGGGACAGGCTCACAGCCCCCAGGGAGGAAGATGAGCTTCCCCAGAAGCAAGCAAGTCCCCACAGCCCTTACAGAGGGATCCCCACTATTAACACAGCAGTTTTGTTGCCACCTCACTCTATGGAGCCTTCAGATAAACTCTTAGGCTACGTCTACATTGGCAAGACTTTGTGCAAATACTTTTAACGCAAGAGTTTTTCTGTTAAAGTGTTTGCGCAAGAGAGCGTCTACACTGGCATGTGCTTTTGCGCAAAAGCATCCGTGCTCGTGTAGACGCTCTCTTGCTCAAGAAAACTCCGATGGCCATTTTAGCCAATGGGCTTTCTTGAGCAAGAAATTCATGTTGCCTGTCTACACTGCCTCTTGATCAGAACACTTGTGCCAGAGGGCTTATTCCTGAGTGGGAGCGTCATAGTTCTTGCACAAGAAGCATTGATTTCACACATTAGAACGTCAGTGTTCTTGTGCAAGAACTCGCGGCCAGTGTAGACAGGCGGCAAGTTTTTGCACAAAAGCGGTTGCTTTTGCGCAAAATCTTTCCAATGTAGATGTAGCCTTAGACCTTCCAGAGAGCCTCTTCTACCTAAGCAGCTCATTTCACTTCCCTGCAGCAAACTCAACTCAACTCAACTCAACTCAACTCAACTCAACTCAACTCAACTCAACTCAACTCAACTCCAGCAAGTAAAGATCCCAGACCAATTCCCTACCCCTGCAGAAGCTGCTTTTATCCTGGTTTAAATACCTACTGGCACACTGAGGCTATGATTTGCATATCTTCTTCTGGAAAAAAAACAGCGGTGTAGCTGTAGCCTGATTGGCCCCGCCCTGACTTGCTACTCCACCCTTACACCTGTGTGAGGGCTGGGCCAAATGTGAGAGGCATGAGCAACGCTACAAGATGCCTCCTTCAGTCCCAGCTGCCCAAGACCTACCATGAAAGCCTGACCCCACTGAAGTCAGTGGCAAAGCTCCTGCTGAATTCAGTGGAGTTAGGATTTCTGCTCTAATCTCTGGTCCGTGCCTGGCCACCGCACTGTGCAGTCACTACAGCCCCAGGCTAGCCCTGGTACAAGATCAGTACATAGACACAGGAAATAGGAGTGCAGGGTGTGATGCAGCACCCCCAGGTCCCGGTGGACCTTGCAGGGGCCTACTGGTCCCACATGCTTTGCCAGCCCCTGGGGTCCTGCTGCTGTGGGCACTGCTGGCTCCCTGGGGTCCCACCAGCCCTTGGGGTCCTATCACCTGCGGGCCCTCAGGTTCCTGCAGCCCACCGGCTCTGCCTCGGGCTCCACAGCCAGTCGGCCCCACCAATCCTGCAGCCAGATAAAGTCGCCCTAATGGTAATATGTTAGGGTGGGTTACCACGTGGCCTAGGGGATAGGGCACTTGCTCGGGGAGGTACAGGGCTGTGGGTTCAAGTCCTGCTTCTCCCAGGTCAGGATAGGATGGCCAAAAGCCTGGTGGCCCCAGCCTGTGGTGGTGCGGCTTGCCAACTCTCCCAGGCTGGACAGACCAGGCACCATTTGCAGCAATGGAATCTGGTCCATTTAGTCAGACTGGCAACCTGATCTCAACAGGCCTACAGGGGGAGGTGCAGCTCAGTACCCCCACCCCTGAAATTGTTCCAGGGCCACTGGTTCAATACAGTTAGTAGTTAGTAGCAGCAGTGAAGGAGAGGAAGCTGTGGCTGGTGGATCAGGTGACCTGGGTTCTAGTCCCTGCTGTGTTATGGACCCATAGGTCACTAAGGGTATGTCTACACTTGCTCCCTAGTTCAAACTAGGATGCAAATGTAGGCAACTGAAATTGCTAATGAAGTGGGGATTTAAATATCATTTTTTGAGGCATAACATTAGTTCAAACCAAAGGGCTTGGTTCAAACTAACGCATCCTGGCGTGCACTTTCACTTTCAAAACAGCTGTTGAGCGGAGTAACGCGCCGGTGAGATCTTGCTAATGAAGCGCAGGATATTTAAATCCCCGCTTCATCAGCGATTTCAGTCGCCTACATTTGCATCCTAGTTTGAACTAGGGAGCAAGTGTAGACGTACCCTTAGTGACTCTGTGTACCAGCTGCCCAGAGACTGAACCAGGCTTTTCAGAGCAAAGAGCAGCAACTTTCACTGCTTGAGCTAGAGAACTAAGCTCTGAACAGGGGCAGCCCAGCTATATAGGTGAACTAGGCGGTTGCCTAGGGCGCCAAGTTAAATGGGGCACCAAAAGACGGTGCAATATCATTGAGGCGTTTGGAGGTGAGGGTGCCGATTGCATGGTTCACCTAGGGCGCCAGTTGCTGGCAGCTAGTCTGGGGCCGCCCCTCTCCATTACGCATAGGCCTCAAGGGAGGCAACTCTGAGCAGGCACTTAGAGATGCTTCACCCTTTTTGCAGTAGTGAAGTGTACTAATCTAAGTCCACTCTCTACCTCCATTGTGTATCGTTTAGACTAGAGCTCTCCCAAGCTGTGATCCTGGCCTCCTTGAGGGGACCTATAGTGATAGTCAGGAGCAAGGTGGTCTGACCTAGTGGTTAGAGAATGAGGCTGTCCCAATGGTTAGCAGTGCAGCAGCCCAACCTAGTGGGTAGAGCCAGAGGCCAACTTAGCTGGTGGAATCAGTAGGGGTGGCCCGTGGCTATAAACCAACTTGGCTGTCACCTGGGCGTCGCCTTCAACGGCGCCCAATGATGATGTCATGGGGCGCCCGATGATGACGTTACCCCATTGACGGTCCATTGACGGCCTTGCAGGCGGGGGCGCCGATCGTCCGTTCCACCTGGGGCACAAGCTGCTACAGCCCGCCTCGGGCCACTCCTGGGCATCAGGACCTTGGAGACAAGCCAAAGTTCGGAGCCAGCATCAGGAACAAGACTGGAGCTGAGTTTAAACACAGACCTGTTAGCGCCTTGCAGCCAGTAACGTGGGTGGGCCACTCAAGAGAGCCCGCCACAACCCAGGTGGGCCCACAGCCCGAGGGCTGAGCCGGCTGAGGAAACCCTAGCCCCTAGTTTCTGACCGTGACAACTGGGGCCTAATGGGAAAGTTGATGGACGTTTATGAAATTACAAATTAATACACAAGACCTCAGCCTCCTCCAGGGTCTACATGAGCCACCTTGGGGAAATAGATTCATTTGCTTTGAAAGAAAGGGTGTTTTGTTCTTTTAGGGCTTTGCAATCAGCCACTGGTCCCCCGATTCATTGAAGTCCATTTGAACCTTCACGAATAGACAGGAGAGAGATGCTCAGTACCTCATGAGGCCAAAGGCAACTTTCACTGAAGTCCATGGAAAGTCTCCCTCTGACCTCCGTGGCCATTGGCTTTGGCTCTGCTGAGACCAGAGTAGGAGGAACCTAACAGACCCCAAACTCTCCAGGTGATCCCGCTCCTGCTGAAAGCCTTTGCCCTCCCACATCAGCTGAGTCCTAAGTATTTGTTTGGGCTCTTGGGATGAAGCCAAAGCTTGTGGCAAAGTTTTAGAAACTCTGACTTGGGAAACAATCACAGGATCAAAGGCCAGACAACGGAAAAGGCCTTCTAGTTCACCAAGACCAGCCCCCTTGCAAGGGCAGCGTAGAAGCCCTCAGCAGAGAATATATCCTACTATGCCAATCAAATACTCGTCCAATGTCTGTGACTGGATCATTTTTACCCAGAATAGGACACCCTTCTAGTCCTGACAATGGACTCTCTTCAGAACCAGCCCTTGGGGGGTGCAGGGCCTGGGACTCTGCCCCAGGCCCCACCCTGCCCCAACTCTTCTTGCCCCTGCTCTATCCATACCCCGCCCCATTCCATTCCATCCCTTCGCCAAAGCCTCTGACCCCTGCTCTCCTGAGTCATGCCATAAGGCAGGCCAGAGCAGAGCAGGGCTGGTCACATGGTCACCATGTCACCCAGGCCCCATGTCCCCCAAAGCATGGGGCCCCCCCAAAGTGCAAGGCCTGGAGCAGCTGCCCTGAACCACTGAATAGACAGGACAGCTCTTTCCTCCCCTAGAGAGAACCATAAAGGTGTTTTTTGTTATGCTGTAACAGCCGCGACTCCTCCGTTTAATTAAAAATCAGAAGACAAGAATGTGATAAAAAGGGCCATGAGCGAGGAACTTAACAGCCCCGGCTAATGCTCTCTCATACGCCATTAGTGCTCCTCCTGCCAGTCACTATATGAGTTAAGGGCAGGAATTCAGCTGCGGTCAGAGCAACTCGGCCCAACATTGTTTAAGGAGCCTTTACATGGAAATGTTGTTTATATCTGACACCCCACCCATGCAGCACCTTGGATCTATGCAGAGGCTCTGGCGCGGCTGGTACTGGAAAATCCCTGGGGTTTGATACACTCACTTTACAACAAACCATTCTGTGTCCCTCAGCTTTCTCCTCCCCTGGCCACACCTCAGGTTCTCTGTAAAACAATGGAGCCACCCAGCACGGGGATTGGATTAGAATCTCTCCAAGACATTGTTTCAGAGGACTTGGTTTTAACCACCTCTGATATTTTTAATGATACCTTCCAACACCAGTGAGTGGATTGTCATGGAGCTGGTTAAAAGTAGAACCCTCCTGTGTGATCCAAATGTGCAACAAAGGCCAAAAATGAAGCATGACAAAAACAGGACTTGAAATTCTACAGGGTTAACATCATTTTTCCCTAACTCCGGTGAAATGCAACCAGGCTGGCTTCAGTTGGGATTAAATGTGAGTTTACAGTAGGTGATGGAACTTGTGAGCAGGTACGGATGAGTGGAGCAAGCAGCAGGAGGCCCAAACTTGCACAAGAATATTATCATGCCACCTTTCTGAGTGTTATGCAATGTGTCTTCAGTAGCCCCAGTTCACGTATTTATCCGCTCTCACACACACACAAACACACACACCGTGAGGTAAAGAGCTGTTATCCCCATGTTACGAGGAGGCATCTATACTGCAGCTGGGAGCCAGCTTCCCAACTCAAGCAGACAGAGCTGTGCTAGCCAGGCTCTCACTAGTACACTGAAAATAACTGCGTGGATGCGGCTTCCTCAGGGAAGGCCATAACTCTGCTCCCTGGGTCCCAGCTGGGGGGGGGGGGGGAGCTTGAGCCTCTACCAGTGCCCCAATATCTCACATGGCTATTTTTAACATGCCAGCATGAACCCCACCACTGCACATCTGTCTTCTGAGCTGGGAGGCTCACTCGTGTACCCAGAACAAGCAGAGAGAGCTTGCGGTCACACAGAAAGTCCTGGGTAGAGCAGGGACTCCAACTTGGGTCTTTTGAATCCTGGCCATAGGACGTTTCCTTCCCTGTACCAATACATTGTACAGGGAGCAGAGGTTGGCTGAGCGAGGGTCCTGCGACTGTGGGGCCTATTTCCACTCCTGCATCCGCTCACACCTCCAGGCAGAGTTCCACTGGGCAGTGTCCGCTGGCTCTCTCTCTCTCTTGAGACCTTCGAGGGGCAGTGGGCGCTGTCCGGGGTTCTCCGCTCAGTGTCCCCATCCGGTTCCCTCATTTTAGCCCTTTGACGCTCGCACCTGTCCCTGTTTTCCTTTTTATTTGTCCCCGCAGAATAAGTTGGAGTCTAGGGCTCTTTAGATCCACCCTGTAGGCTGGGGGTGGAGCCTTCAGATGTGGGCGCCTGCCCCAATAGGACTAGTAAATTGCTGGTCCTGTCTCCAGGAAATGACACACACACACACACACACACACACACACACACACACACACACACACACACACACACACACACACACACAATTTATTTTCCTGTCACAAAGTGAAAGACTTGACAGTTTGCTCCCAAACTCTTCTATATCATCGATGTCCTGATCATTATAAAAGTTGGTGCTTCCAAGATTTCTTCCTAATCCTTTTTACTTTGCTATTAGTATGCATTAACGTTTACAGGCCAAAACAGCCAGTCTGGCAGCTCCAGTGGGTTGGGGATTTCCAGCATCCTGTAATATGTATCTTTTCAAAGGAAATTAAAATGTGGATGGATCAGCAAGATACAGTCAAATCCTTTACTGTTATTTGGAAAGGAATAAACTCGGGTGCGAGAGGTTCCTGCTGCAACCTAGCTAAGAGAGCTGGTGATCTGTGTTACAGGCTTTTAGTAAGTTTAGTTCTAGCCTATCAGAGTGTGTTTTTGCAAAGAAGCTGTGTAATTCATGAACTGATTTTAAAAACAAAGATTTTTGCTGTCTGAATGTACTTGAAATAAAAGGAAGAAACTCATCAGCACACGCCTTTCAGTGTCTTAGACCCGAGCAGTGTCAATCTGAGGAATATATTCTAATGTCTTAAACCTTGTCGGACTTTTTCTTTAATCTGCACAATGGAGAATCTATAAAGTTCTTTGACATTACAGGTCCATTGACTCTTGGGAACTGAAAAGCTTCATCTGTTTGCAGTAGCAGTAGTTGGCCCCCACTCTTCCTGGAGCATTATTACCACTGAGTGGAATATTACTGGTATGGGCCACTGCCAGAGACAGTTGAGAGCTATGATTTTACTTCATCCTCATTGTGATTGCAGGATCAGGACCTTAATACCAGGGGCACAGCCTCCCCAGGTCCCTGGACAAGATGTAGGAAGGCTGGCTGGCTACGCACCTCAGGAGGGGAGCCTTGGGCAGAAGGGGCAGGATCTGGGGCAGCCAGCCCTAAGAACCACCCAGAGTGCATTGCACCATCCCCCAAATAGCCCTCGGTGCCACCCAGAGTACAGCACCCCCCACCCAGCCCTCTGCGCTGCCCAGAGTGCATGGTATGGTGCTCTAGCAGACATTTAAAGAGCCTGAGGCTCCAGCCACTGCCACAGCAGCAGCCAGGAGTCCCAGGTCCCTTTGAATCACCAGGTTCTGGGGGCAACTGCTCCCTTTCCCTCCCCCCACCCTCTGGTCAGTGGGCCTGCTTAATGCATCTACACTGCAGCTAGCCCAGGTACAGCTGACTCCAGATCATAGAGCTTGGTCTACAGCGGCCTGCACAACTTGCGGTCTTCAGGGGCTCACTGTGCGAACTGTGACTACAGGTGGTGCGACCCCATCCGAGCCCCTGGCCAGGCAGAGAAGCGGAGTGCCGCCGGGGAGGGGGAAGTGCGGTGATTCTCGCCACCGAGCTGCCTGAGTACAGCTCCAGCGCAAGGAGCTGGGGCGCGAGCCAGAGGGCAGGACGCCGGCAGACGCCAGGACACTGGCGTGACGTGGAGAGGGTAAAGGGCATTGGGAACCGTATGTTGTACAGGCCTGCTTTAATTGAAAAATTCTTAATAAAGTATCACCCGCCCCCCCAAACCTACCCTTGCGGCTAGGGTTCCCAGGTGTCCAGTTTTCTACCAGACAGTCTGGTACTTGTGCTCTCTGCCCAGCAAAAAATTCAGAAAATATTGGACACGTGCAGTGAATTTCTGGCTGGACAGCGGCCGGAAGCCTGGTGGTGCCTCCTGTGGTTGCACGCTGAAGGTGGGTGGTGGGGGGTTTTTTTTGCTCGACAAAAATTTTTAGCCCACGTGTTCGGTATTTTTTGGGAGAGCATCGGGCAACCCTACTTGCGGCCCACAGCTGTTTTCTTTGAAGTAATATGGCCCTCACCGCTTTCCAAGTTGTGCAGGCCTCGTCGATCAGGCTTAAAATTGCAGTGCAGACATTCCAGGCTGGAGCCTCTGAAACCCCACAAGGGGGGAAATTACACTGCAATTCTTAGGCCTGCAGCCTGTGAGCCTAAGTCAATTGACCCAGGCTCAGAGACTTATTTTTATTAGGCTGTAGTGTAGATCTATTGAGGCCCCTACAGTCGCTTATGCAGAGTCTTATCTTTTTCCATGTGACTAGGCCCATTGATATGCAAACATTCGCAGGATTGGAGCCCAAAGTTGTAGCCTTATCACTTGCCAAATTTTCAAAGGGGGCAGCTGCTATAGCTACCACTGAGTTCAGGGATCATTTGCATATTAAAATACTGAACTTACCTTTTGTCCTAATTAGATACCTTGAATTTTGGCAGGAGCACTAAAGTTTTCCTAGGTATCCTAGGCTATGTCTAGACAGCAGAACTTTTCCAGGAGACTAGAGGGATCCCAGAAAAGCTCTGCCATGTCCAAGGAACGTGTCTTTTTTTTTTTTTGAAAAGCAAAGTCAGAAAAGCGGACGCGTTTTTTCAGCATCCCTGTAAACCTCGTTGTATGAGGAAAAAGGGATATTCTGAAAGAGGGTTTTCCCCAAAATTTAGCCCCACGTGGATGGGCCAAATTCCAGAAAAGCCTTTTTTGGAAGTAAATCGGAAAAAGATACTCACTTTGTGTACTGCAAATTGTGTTTCTTTTTCCGATTTATCTTTGTAGTGTAGACATAGTCCTAGAAAGATGTCAACTAATCAAAGGCCTCTTCTGGGCCTATAAGGAGAGGAACTAAATTCAGCAAAACACTAAAGTACTTGCTTAAGTGCATCCTTACACAAGGACTTAAGCACATTGCTGAGTCAGGGCTACCTACTGTGCAGAGCAGAGACCATGTCTACCCATGTGTTTGTACATAACCGAAAGAGTCCCAGTCCTGGATTAGGGATTTTGAGTACAACTACAATCAATAGTTGAAAGCTTGTGGAAATTACCCTCTTCTGATCTTTATTAATAGTCTGTTTAAATGCAACTGATGTAAACATTCCCCAATCCTGGATAAATGGATTCTCAGGTTTCTGACAACTTTTTTTTTTAAATGAATTTTGGTCATGTATTTTGTACCGTTAAAGAAAAATGGGATATACACAAGAGAGTTGATGGTCAGTTGCCATATCCTTTTCCATGATCCACTAGCACCCATAGCAGCATAACAACCCAGGCCAGGCAGGCTATACAGAAGGAAAGGATATAACCTATTGACAATACCACTCAGATTTATTTAGACCTTCTGCAAGCTTATTCATTGGAGAAAGTGAATAAGAAAAAGTTATTGACTTGTTCCCATAATATAAGAACTAGGAGCCACCAAATGAAATTAACGGGCAGCAGGTTTAAAACAAATAAAAGGAAGTTCTTCTTCACAAAGCGCACAATCAACCTGTGGAACTCCTTGCCTGAGGAAGCTGTGAAGGCTAGAACTATAACAGGGTTTAAGAGAGAACTAGATAAATTCATGGAGGTTAAGTCCATTAATGGCTATTAGCCAGTATGGGTATGGAACGGTGTCCATAGCCTTTGTCAGAGAGTGGAGATGGATGGCAGGAGAGAGAGATCGCTTGATCATTACCTGTTCAGTTCACTCCCTCTGGGACATCTGGCATTGGCCACTGTTGGCAGACAGGACACTGGGCTGGATGGACCTCTGGCCTGACGGAGTATGGCCATTCTTAGGTTCAGTTTATCTTGTAGACAAGATCCAGGCACTGGTTTGGGTTGGAGCTAGACACAGCTGTTGTCCTGAACCTCCCATAAAGCCATGCCTTAGAACTCCCCAGCAGGACAGCCTCACAGGAGAGATGTCTTCATTTCAGCTCTTAGCCAGCCTCAGAAAGAACCTTACCACCAAAACAGGCTCAGTTCATGGGAGTTTTAGAATCTCCAGGAGGTATTTGCCTGCAGGTAAGTGGGCCTCTAGGCCTTGCTGCTTACATACGTGTTGTAGTAAATGTACACAAAGATTCCACTGAGGGCTGACTGTTGAACTGGATGAGGCAAGTGTGCGCTTATGCACAAGGGCTGTTCATTTTTGGTGTGACAGAGCAATGACCAGGAGAAAACACCCCAGAAGAGCCTGTTCAGTCTACTAAAGGTGGCAGCCTGGGAGGCTAGAGCCAGCATTGCAGCCATTGGCTTTGGAAGCAGAGCCACCAAGGAGTTTGCTGGCCAAAGCTAGCCCCATTCCAACACAGTCGAACACAAGCACCAGGTGCAAAACACATCGACTTTTAATTAAAACCACAATATGGGAGAACATGGGGGTGAGGGATGCTCAGGTATTGCTTTTACAGCCCCGGGAGAAGCCAGGTGGTGTTTCGGGTAGTGAGGCATGCATGTGGAGCCATTCAGGGAAAGGAACAAAACCCAAACAGGCCATCCGTTGAGATCTGATGGGAATCACAGTAATGATGAAGGAACGGAAGCAGCCTACTACCAGATTATTGAGGGCAAATTAAAGTTGGACCAGTAGGATTCACACAAATTCAAGCAGCTTAAACTTCCAAATTCTTAACAGAACGAGCGTGCAGACTTAGATGGTCCATAAATAAATAGCACCTCCTTTTGTCCTGCATCCAGACTTAGGTGCTGGCATCACTAAAACCGAATGCAATGGAAGGAATGTACCCTTTTGGTGCTCTACTTTGCACTCTAATTGCACCTTCTGCAAAAGGCTGTGGAGGCCTCGATTTTCATTTAGTTTGAGCCGGAAGCCTAATTTCCATTAAAATTACAGAGATTGTGGTGTCCAAATCTCCTACAACACTTTGCAAATCTCAGTCTAGGTCATGGCCAGTCTGCGAGGAAGCTATTATAGACCTGCTTTACTGCACGGGAGGACTTGCCCAAGGTCGTGCAACAAGGCAGTAAGGGCAAGATGAGAACCAGGCTTCCTCGCTCTATAACAGTGGGCTCTGGTCCCTGAACTGCATCCTTTTAAGTACAGCACCAAAACAGAAAACACTTAGGGGTCCCAACAGGTTAAAGTCTTCCAAAGTCACTTTCCCAGTGGATTGATTTGTAATTTTACTCCTATGATCTGGGAGTAAAACAGGGATGGATCTGGGGCTTTTTGCTCACATTTTCTTTAAAACGTAAGTTGATAAAGCCATTATTTAAAAAAACCCAGGAGATTCAGTGCACCTGCAATTGTCCTACACGGTACACAAGCGCAGGCCCAAAGCAATGGGAAAGAGGGAACCATTGCAGCTTGGCATAGGTTTTTCTTTTTAGCCTCAGAAGCAGGTAGCATCTTAATTTAAATGCAGGGCACAAGCTTTGGAGAAGGAAGAGGCTTGTTCCAGGAGATGTGGGCAAAGAGAAAATTATGAAAAACCCAATTCCATGAGCAAAATAAACTTTTTCCAATAATTTAATAGTAAGCAAAGGGCTTGGACAGGAAAAGGTTAGGCAGGCTAGCTGCAGCTGACAGCAGCAGGAGAAAAATTAGCATTGTACTCACGAAGAAAGCCAAACCAAAAAATGCCTTTGCTAACCCTGCCACGCTCCAAACCTAGGGTGGGCAAATACCAGCCTGTGGGCCAGATTCGGTCCACCAGGGTTAGGCCCTGGCAGGCCCCACCACTATAGTTACCTGCACCTCTGCAGTTACAGAGGAGCACAGCTCTCATTGGCTATGAATCGCCCTTCCTGGCCCTTAGAAGCTGCAGGAAACAGCATCCCAATCCATACCACTCATTGACCAGGACAACGATTCACGGCCAACCAGAGCTGTGAACTCCCGAACCTGCGGGGCACAGGTAGATACAGTGGCGGTGGCATGCCGGGGGCAAACTGCCACCAAATCAATGTTTATGAACACTCCAGGAGCAAACTTGCCCTCTCAAGCTAGGAACTTATAAAGAATCTCTAATAGACCCAAGCAAACCTGTAAAATTTCCCCTCAAATCCATCCCAGCCATTTTCTGCCATTCCTTTTCTAGCACTGCTAATCACCAAGAAGTCCCTCATTTAATCAGATGTGCCCCTAGTCTAAGCCACTGGAAGTGAGAGTCTAGAACCAGTATATGAATTAAGCATGCTGAGTAGGTCTTCTAAACACAGTGCGGCTGGTGCTTACAGAGGGTTTTGGTAAAAAATAATGGTACGGTTTGCCAATGCGGGGCAGCTGTGGCAGGGAATGAGGAAGGTGAAAGCCTTTTTTTAAGAACGCAAAAGGTTGCCCCAGGACACGGGCACGTATTCATGTCTCCAGCAGTTAAATAATGGATTTAAAGCCAATATACCCGCCCTATGCTACATTCCCTATAGTAAAGTCTACAGTGTGTAGGGATGTGCTACTTAATGGGAAAAATCCCTTTATTGTGGGGCTGTCACTACAACTTAAGAGTCACACACAAGCAACCATAATAAATTACACTGAGGACATCCAGGCTGCCCTCCTGTGGGTGGCTAAGCACCACAGAGGAAAAGGTGAGTGTGGAGGAGAGGGCTGTGCCCAGCCTCAGTGAGCCCAAAGAGTTGAAGGAGAGGGCTCTGAGCCCGTTAGCTACAGAGGGGAGGAAGTAACTGGCTTAGGCTCTGCTAGAGCAGTGTCTTTGCGTAGCCATTCACACACAGATGCAACCCTTGGTGGCCAAAGACTTCCCCTGTGCTCAGCTCCAAAGCCAGCGCAGCACTCCAGGCCCCAGGTGGCACCCTGCAGAGGACTAGGTGGTGTGAAAGGAAGTCTCCAGGAAGGGCATGGGAGGGGGAGGGGAGAGAGGACACCCTGGCTTCAAGTGACCCACAGAGATTTCCTACCACTTCCTCTACCCTTTAAATAACACCCCTTGCAAGCCAAGGCAGCAGCACAGACAATGGGGACCTGACTCCCAGGCATGTTCACACCCCAGGATGAGCCTTGGACTCCCCAAACAAGACAGCAAAAAGAGCTTTCAGTGAAATTCAAAAGGGGAAAAAAAACTAACTGCCCCCCTCCCCACGCACACACGCCTCCCCCTCCCCTTCCCATCCCTTTACACCAGGGGATAAAAGCAGAGGTCTTCTTGTAAAGCCATACTAGAGGTATCCCCTTCCCACGCCCCATTCAAATCATGCTCCTGCCCAGCTCACTACGCAGCAGTCCGAGCCACAGACAGCGGAGGACAGACCATACTGGAGGCTAGAAGCACAGCCCTGGTTTTGTCACTTCCCAGTGTCAGGGTGAGGAGCACTTGCATGGGCAGCTGCTCTTGGTCACTTCTTCCATGCAAGGTTGTTAAGTGCTTTGTAACTTTCTCTAGTTGTACATACAAAGACCTGCGGGGATGAATGGGCTGGGGACTGGAGAGGTGAGGAGGGGGGAGGAAGAGCACTGCACTGTCGTCTCTGCTCCATCGACTCCTCCCAGGGCCTCTTAAGATGTGACGGGCTGGATTGGAAGCAAGCTGCCAAACTTAAAGTGCTGGATCACAGGAAACTTCTCCAGGCACTGTGGGAGCAAAGAAGAGATGTCAAACCAGTGTGCTGCAGGCAGGGGATCCCCCCGCACCACAAGCAGAGTAAAACAGAGCACATTTCCACTTCACCCACCCACTTCCAGGCTCAGACTGAGGCTCGGGGACCACATGGGCAATAAACACAGGGCAGCTCAGCTCTGAGATCCCGAGGGGCGATGAAGGAAGAGCTACATTGTTACTTCCCTCTGCTCATTTCCAACACCACAGGCTTGATTCTGCACAGCCACGATCCCCCCTTGTCTTCAGCCGGGCTGCGAGACCTTAACCCTGCGGCCAATTAGACTGAGTGTCAGTGGAAGCAGAGGAGGGCGATTTACCTCCGAAGTCCCATCTCTATCATTACTTTTAAGTTCACCACTTGGCCACAGCAAAGATCTAGGGCCAAAAACCACCATGAGAGTTACCAGAATCTAGAGGGAAGAGATTTACCCCCTCTGCCCCGGGATGTGCAGTTCTGGCCTCTTGGATTCAAATGCCTTGGAGCAATGAATTTACCATGTTAATTATACAATGTCCAAACTGATATTCTCTCTTCTTGCTTTCAGATCCCCGGCCTTTGAACTGCACCGGATGCACCCTCACTTCGAGACAAGGAAGTGCTGACTGACCATCTCCACCCAATTCATTATTTTATACACCTGGGTTGTGTTCTCTCACTTGCCCCCTCCCCACCCAAGTCTCTTCACTCTATTCTCCCAGCCTGGTCTGTCCAGGCACCTCTTCTCTGCACTCTCCAGATAAGGTTTCAGTTTCACCACTTGGAACTGTATTTCCTAGTCAATGTGAACACTGATGTAACTTAGGCCACTTGCTAAGGGGACAGCCAGAGGAAGGAGATGCTGTTCCTCAGACCCAGCTGGGCTGTACTAGCTTTCCAATGAACATGCTGGCTTGCTGTTCCTGAAAGAGCAGCAGCAGCAAAGGAGAGTTCCCCCCATCCACCACAAGCATCTGTCAGGGTTCCAGTGGCACAAGCAGGGATAGACAGTCCAACACAGCATACAAGCAACCCCTGCACCTCACAAGAGAGCAGGCTATGGTCGGGCCCAGTCCAAGTGAGGGGGAGGCCGCGGAATGAAAGCACCTAGAAGGGAAAAGGGGGTGCAAGTAACTCGCTTGTGAGGTAGCGTTCGCTCTCCAGGCCACACATCAGCTTTCCACCCATCTTTGTGCAAGCTGGGGAGTGAGGCCCATGCAGCGGCACTGTGGGGGCTACAGAACATGACTTGCTTCCATGCAGCTGAAGAGAACAGAAGTGGGTCTAGCCCACAGCAGGTCCAGGGCCCGGAGTGGGAGAATCGGTGTGCTATAAAAAAAGGATTCATTTTGGATACTTCGCCATGGGCAAGGCCAAGGGGCAGGCGGTACGAACTGGATCAAAGGAAAGGATCTTTGACCAGGTCGCTGCAGCTCTCTCAGCGCCTGGCCTTTCCAGTGGAGGGGTACAGAATTGGTCCTTGTCATAGCCCAGAGGGGCATGCAAGATTCACATTTACATCTGCATCCATCTCTACAGTGCACGGCAACGGCAGCTGCTGAAGGAGCAATCAGACTCTGAACTGGGGCAGTGAGCAGTCTCCTCTGGTAGGGCACCAGGATCCGGCGCCCACAGAACTGGGCAGCACAGTTTAGATTCCAAAATGGCCACTCCCTGCAGAGAAGGGGTGGAATAAATTGAAAAGATTTTCAGCATATAAACAGGGGTATCTGCTCCAGCCCAGGAAACAGGCTGGAAAGGGCTCACCCCAGTATGGCACAGTGGGGTATCTGTGCCATCACATTATGGGAGTCCTAGTTGACAGGGCTGTAGGAGTGAGAGGAGCAGCCAGGCTGCACCCTACTCCCCACACCAGCAAAGCGCTCCCTCGACGACCACTGCCAGCTCTCAGCAAACAAACAAACAAACAACAACAATGCTCACAAGGTGAACGTCAGTCACTCTGCATGCCAGGAGCTCTCCCAATCCAGCAGAGGCAGCAGCAGGCTGCCCAGTAATCCAGACCTCAGACAGATCAGAAAGCACCATCAGACAGAGAAAGAAGGAACAATCTGCCTGTAACACAGGGACCAAGCACTTCCCCCTGTAGCAGCAGTTGCTGGTGGTGCTTTTCTTCGCTGTGCTCTTGTCTCCGCAGCAGAGGATGGGGACCCTGCCTGTGTGGGTGAGGCTGAGCTGGTGCAGTTGAAAACGGTTTCCAGCATGGATGGGAAGCCACAAGTCCTGCAGCCTGTCTGAATTCTGCTGCAATCCGCAGTGCCTTCTGGCTGGACAGTTCCCAGAAGCATCTATTCCCAACACTGAAGCGGAGCACTGCGGCGTATGGTCCGCAGTCCCAGAACGGACTGGGGACAGCAGCCGCGATGTAAACGCTCCAAACGGTTCTGGCACAAACAGTGCTCCTGTGATGATGTACTGAACTGTAAGGACAAGCAAGAGAACCAGGCACGCTGTGCATTCCCTGCCCCAGCCGTGGTTCACAGGCACTGCCATCTCAGGCCTTGCCCCGCTAGGGAACTGGGATACTGAGCCAGGAATGCTGCTCAGCAGAACGAGGAAAAATTCCCTTAACGTGGGAATGTAAACGCAGACTCCTTTTCCAGAGGCTCATCTGGATCTTCTGAAACATCCTCCGAGAACCCCAGGACTCCTGGCCCTTCTGTCTCGGGGCAAACATTCCTGTTGCGGTCACTGCTTTTAAAGCAGCCTTGATTTAGAGAGAGAGAGAGAGAGAGAGAGACAGAGAGAGGAGTCAGACCATACTTGAGAGGAGACCTGGCACTGTGCCAGCACACCCACCCATAGGCTAGTGCACCCTGGTCTCCACAAAGCGAGCTGAAAGGACCAGCAGGCACTCGCTTGGCTCCTCGGGGAAAGGAACTGGTATGTCGAGGAGGACAGCCCACCCTCCCCCATTGCAGAGCGCAAACAGGGTTTACAGCCAGAGGCAGGCAGCTGCCATGGTGCTGTCGTCATCGGGGAAGCAGTGGGATTTCTGAGAAGACGCCTAGGCCTGTGGAATTCCAGCAGGGGCCAGAGGTCAGGCTGCTTCCAGCAGAATCTAACTTTTTCACAACGTGCAGAAGCTCAAACAAGTTGGAAAGGTTCTGTGACTGGAGTCGGAATGCGGGAAGGCTGAATACCTGCTGAGGAAATAGTATTCACACAGGGAGCCTCCGCTCTCCTGGGGCAAGGCACCAAAAAGGAATAAGTCCAGGGGTAGCACCAGATCACCAACAAGGTGTCTTCAATACACAGGGCAGTCAGAAACCACCAGCCACCTTGTGAAAAGCTGAGCCACTACAAATGCTGAGAGGAGGCTTCAGGGAAAGAATTGGAAAGCAGGGAGACCATATAGGCAAAGCTGACCTAGGGGAAGAAGGGGACAAACTGAAGCCTTAAGACCCTGGTGGGTGGAGCTGAGGTGGCTTCCAGCATCCCCTCTACCACCAGGGTTCTACAGGAGATGTGCTGTTGTAGATCTTGGCTGGTTTGAGTTCCTGCAGAATAGATTACACCACTAAAGCAAAGGGTGGGTATCTACTTCTGACCTAGCACACTGGGCCTCAAATATGTGCAAGGTAAACTGTGGAACTCCACAAGAGGCAGGGACTTCTCCAGTCATCCTGCCAGAAAGAGAGGCCGAGCGTTCAGCAAAGAGACCTCTCCTCCTCCCAGCACAAGCAGGGTTAGGGTTTCTTCCTGCAGCCTTCCCAGATGGGATTGTGACTAGACTGGTCACAAGGGAAAGTATTCCCCATTTGACTGCAGCTGAAGGGGGAAAAAAAAGGACAGGAAATTCAAAATAGACTCAGGAGAACACACCACAGCTGCTGCTTTCGCCATGCTCCGTTCTCTGTCCTTTGAAGAAGAGAGCAAGGAAAGTCCCACTCACTTCCGGCCAAAAACTTCCTCCATTAAAAACAATAATAAGGCAGAAGATGTTTTGTTTGCAATCCACTGAGCACCCACAAGCCTTGGATCCAGAGAACACATCCCAATCGCAAGGGAATCATTCCTATTTGCGGTTTGCTGCATCCAAGAGTCAGTTGAGAGACTAGTGCGAAGAGGAGACAGAAGCAACCATTGCCTTCTAAATGAGCCGGACCTTAGAACTTGACAGTTGCCCCACACTGTTTATGTGGCATCAGTAGTTCTGAGTGGATGGACTTCAGTCTTCTTTAGGACAATTGGTAAAGAATGACCCTTTCCCCTTCCTTCCGGCGGGCTCCACTTGCCTCTTAGGATGATGTGGCAGCACTGCTGTGTCTGGATGACATTGGATGCTTCTCACCATCAATCACAGCAGACATATACCTGAGAAGCCGTTAAATAGCTGGAACACTGCTGGCTTGGTGCCTCCATACTGAAGATTAAGTTAATGTAATCTAATCAACAGCAAGAAGCCATGGGGGAAGAAAAAGACAGTGGCCTTGCTCAGATCTTAGCCAGCCTGAGAGAGAGAGGGGGAGAGGGAGCTCCCGCATGCACAAGTCAGTGAGAACATGAATGCAAATCGCCCCCAGCTCTGTCAACAGCAGCTGCCTGCCTGGGGGAGGAACCAAGATTCAAGCCAGCAATTAGGAGTTCGTTTACCTATGGCAGAAGGGAGGGCTGGCAAACACAGTGCTGCTGAGAACGGGAAATACGAACTTGCTTCAGGGGCCAGTAGCTAAGGGCCAACATTTTCAAGAGGGATTTTAGGTCTCCAACTTGAGATACCTTCAGGGGAGTTGATTTTCAAAGGGTGGAAGCCAACCTTTGTCTCAAGGTGCCTCAAGTTAGTCACCAAAATAAAAACTCATCACTTTTGGAACTTCTTGGCTGAAGTTTGCTCAGCCATACTAAATAAATATTTTTTAAAATCCCCCCACATCTGCAATTGGGGCCAAAAGCAATGCCCAACATCTGCTATGCTCCTGTCTGATTCCACAAAAGGCACACGAACCGGGTCAGTAGTTGAATGGGAGACTTCCAAAAGTAGCTGGCAGGGAACTGTGCTGTATCCACACCGAGCTAAGGGCTCATCATGGCATTAGGAGAGTGCTGTATGGTGCGAGAAGCTTAAGCTTTTGGTGATAACTAGAGCCTGACCACTTGTGGTACCAGAGAGCCAACCGCACTTTTTAACAAGGACCCTACTGTCCTTGTTAAGAGCTTCATCCTGCCAAAATATGTCCTGCAACTTTCAACTGTAGTCTGCATTTTTTCACTTCCGGTCCTAAACTACTGTATCATCACAGTTTAAAAGCTTCTGCATTTTTCTACAAAGATGGGTGCATCTCTCTAGGTATTTCAAGAGCACCCACTAGCATAGCATCCAGGTGCCTGTGCCTACGTTACATTGCCATCAGTAACTCTAGGTAGGTAGGTGGGCACTACACAGATGCTAGATTTAGTATTAACATTGGGGTCTTGGGGACAGCTTAGAAGGACAGCAGGGATTGGGATGCATTTAGCATGTGCCCATTGAAATGGCCAGGCACTAAGACCACTTCCCAGTCTGAAAAAGAGCTTCACAAAGACAGGATTGGCCAAGGCCTTCCAGAGTCCGGAACTCAGAGCATCAGCCTGGATTAGCAGTTCTGGAATAGCAATTTGCATGTTTATTATAGGAAAACAGCCCAAAGACAAGGGCAAGGTAAGGGGTAAGCTGCCAGCAAGTCACTCACACCTTGGTAGGCTGGAGAACCCTAGTGTGCTTTAATAGCCCCCGCGGAGCCAAATCCTGTGCTAAGGTAACCACAGGCTTGGACGGGTTACTCCAGAGAATCTGGCTTACCGGGCAGAGGCCCAGCCCAGAGAGGTATTGGCTCTTGCTGCAGCTCCGGTTTAGACACAGGAGGCAGCACAAAGCCGCTGAGCTGAAGGAGCCAGAGAAGCAGGGGAGCCGTGGGGGGCATTACCCCACTGCCTGGCGATCCCAGCACTTCAGAGGAAAGCTGAGCTGCTGCCGGAAGGAGCCAGCCTGGTCCCTGGGAGTGACGCCTCGCAGATTAGAGAGGTATGTGGGCTGGAACCTAAACACAGGATGTGAAGCTCAGAGGAAGGGAAGGGGGAGGGGAGAAGGGAAGGGAGAGAGTGGAGGAGAGGCGAGGCACAGTTAACCCTTTCATGCACTCACGGAGTGCTGCTGCTTAGTCAGGACTGTCTTTTCTCCTGGTGACAGGAGCAGAGCCTGCCTTGAACAGGAGAGCACTGAGCAGGATATTAACCCCTTCAAGCCCTACTCATGGGGAAGATGGTGCTTCCAGTACCAGGCAGCTACACTACTTAAGAGCCACACAGGAAGGGAAAGGCACTAGCTCCTGGCACCCCTGCACAGGCCCACGACTAGCACACTGGCATGGCTTCCCCAGGAGAACATTTCCTCTGGCCTACAGCTCCCTGCTCCTTCCGTCCTTCTCCCAGAGGCACTATGTGGGTGGAAGTTCCTGTCCAGCTTCCTCAGGGGCAGGAAGAAGGTGTGCACATGGCTTGTGGGGAGGAGAGATGCATTACAGCCACAGCTGCCCAGTCCCCCAGGTCAAGGTTAACAGAGCATGTTGCATGGGCTGACCACACAGCGGAGGGGTCAGGGGAAGGCTGGCTGCAGCAGCGGCTTGTCTACACTAAGGATGTTAAGGACTAGTCGGCTATCCCATAAGCAAATGCTTATCAGACAGTCGAGTCAACTAGTCAATTCTCCTCCCTCCCCCCATTGCTGCAGCTATCACACAGAGGCAGCAAAGGGGGTTGGAAGAGGGGTTACTTCAAAGCAGCAGTGCCGCACAGAGCCCATACTGAGCTCTGTGCAGCGCTGCTGCTTTGAAACGCTACATGGAGCCTGGGGTCAGCTGACCCTGGGTCCCGGGGAATTGCCCTGTGGAACTCGTCGTCTATTTCAAAGCTGGCACACCAGCGAGCAGCCTGGAGTCTGCGGGGCTCTTGTACATTTCGAAGGAGGAAAGCGGAAGTGCCTATCGACTAGTCAGGTAGTTGATGGAAATTCCATTGACTACTCTACTAGTAAGTTACTCGATATTTAACACCCTTGGTCTACACACCAACACTGATGATTTAACTGATTTGGTTTCGGACTATGTGGGCAAGCTGCAAGCCTGGTTCATGAGTCTCCACATGGGGAAGGGGGGGGGGGGGGCAAATAATCGAGTTCTGTAGGGACAATTCAGTACTGCAAGCCACAACTCTTAATCTGGGGACCTATAATTAGCATGAGAGCAAAAATTAGAGAACGAACAACAAAGACAAGAATCATCTAAAGAATGAGGGAGGAGCGTTAGCTCTGGGGTTAGATCACAGGTAATCCAGGCCCAGCCCCTCAGAAGAGAGACGTGTTTCGGTGTCTGTTTGGGAGGAGCTTGCCATGGGTGCTAGATCCAGACTCTCCCACTAGGGGATACTAGGGGGAACAGTACAGGAGAGGGGTGCGGTACATAAGCCACAGCCTCTTGGGACAAGGGTTCAGTGGATGATTGCTGACTGTGGAGAAGCTCTCAAATGACGTGCACCCAGCTGCGTAGGAAGTGATGAACTAGCAGAAGAAGTGAAGAGCTCATTGGAAAGGTTCCCACGACTTGCAATACTGGCTTCGGTGAGCCCACACTCCTCTTTCCTTCCCCGTCACTCACCTCTGCCTTGTACATGCGGATGAGACCCTGGTTCACTTTGGACCAGGAAGGTACAGCGCTGATGTTCCACAGCTGGTTGGAGTGCTCAGCAAAAGGGCCAGTCTTCATCTAAAACACACAGGAAGAGAGCTAAGGGAGCCCAGCCAACAGGGAAGTTTGTGCACCAGCCCAGTGACTCACAGTCACGCTCACTTCAACAAACATTCCTGCCGGGCTGTGTGACCCAAGCACCATCCATGTCACTGTGCCTGCCCCTCCTTCCTTCAACGTGCCCTCCTGCAGCTGCCCTATCACCTGGAGAGGGGACTGCCAAGCCCCCAATACTCAGAAAGCACTACGCATTTTCTGCCCCACAGTGTATTCTAATTGCATTTTTTCCATCTCCTTGTACAAATTCATTAAACAAAAAACAGTCCAGCTCAGCGCTGCTCCCATTGTACCCAGAAACCTCCCCGTGCAACACTGCTGCTGGGCTTTCCAAGAAAGAAAATGACTCATTCTCTATTCACATCAACAACAAGCAGAAGCGACCACCACCGCCAACTGTGAATACAGAGGGCACCGCAGGTTGGCAGCAGCTGTAGCCCTTGGATGCAAACACTGCACCTGCCATGAGCAGAGATGGGTGACTGGGAGTCCAGTGGTTCTTAAAGTTCTTGCTTTTCACGTTGCAGGGTGGAGCCTTGCTGCTCCACCTTACAAGAGATGCAGCAAATGGACCATGGCTTTAATTTAATAATTGATGCTAGCTTCTTTCCAGATAGATTTTGGGGAGTGGCGGTAGGGGAAGCTAAACTCAGAGACAGCTACCTCTAGATTGTCCCATTGTTTGTCACTCTCTACCAACTAAACAGATCCTCAGGGAGGAAAATACAATGCAACCAATCTGAGTGAAATTCTCATGATTTCAGAAACCATGAGACCAAAGCTCAGGCTAAAAAGGATCATGGGGAAAGAAGAGTCTTTTTGACTCTCTTGATAGGAGCACCCTGTGTCCTTAATAACTAATTCCATCTCCTCCACCTATGCAGCAAGCGAAAAAAAGCATTTATGCTTCTGAAGCTGCCTGCTATAAAAAAGCTGATCAATCCATTTTGAGAAACTGCTGCCCCTCTGCAGAGGCAAAGTGGCAGCAGCATACAAGGAAGAAGGGGAAAAAGAAAAAAAAAAAATCACTCTGAGGACAACATTTAGACTCCATTGACCTCAGGGCTGAAGCATTGTGGGTAACAGTTCCGTAGTTCTGCCTGCTCTGAACAGCTGCGATGAGAACGCAGATGAATTTCTGCTTCCTCTTTGCAGTTCTTCTGAGCTGGGGAATGACTGATGAGCCACAAAGCCATTCCTGCTCCCCTTCGTTTGGCGTGCGCACACACACACACATTTTCCTTGCAGATAAAAGATGAAACACACAAAATTAAATGGAGCTGGTGTGTCATTAAGCAAAAAGATTTGGCATCCCATCATGATCCGTGCATGACTGAGAAGATGGTGCACCTGAGGGGGGTTATACTGCCGAGGTTTGGAACAGTCCATCTGACTGCCCCAAGTCTCAGTTGCTCGGGATCCACTGCAAGGCAGTTTTTAAAAAGCACCTTTCCCTTTATGAAAGATTCTGCTGCATGCATTTCAGCAACAAGCCTCATTGTGTTTTCTAGTCCTCTCCTTCGTTCAGATTGGACACAGACTTGATCAACCCGCCTTTGGCTGTGCTCCTGCCCTGAAAGAGTTAAGGCAGATGGGAAGCTCTGAAAAAGCCGGCTAGGATGGCCAGACCCAATTCAAGCCATACAGGATTTGGGCGTTTGGAGCACCTGACACATCTGTGACCGCGGCCTTCCTAACCCATGTCCGATCCAGCAGAAGGCTTTGCTATTGTTTCAAACTGGGGAGGGAGGGCAGACAGGGAGAAAAAAAATTAGCTCATTCTAGCCACAAAGGGAGACGAGGGAGAAAACGAGTGAGCGAGCGAGACAGCAAGAGCGCTGCAGTCCCGCAGTGACCCCAGGGGAATGTAGTGAGTCAGAGCAGCCATATTGAGCAGGAAATTACTCACAGACGCTGCGTTCCTGCCTCTCTGTTCCCAAGAGAATCAGCCTTTTGTAAATGGTTCCTCTGTCAGTAACTGGAGGGGGAGGGGGGGGGGGACTGCTCAGTGCAGTGCCTTCCTGTCAGTTCCTTCCCTTCCAGCTGAAACCTGAGCCCTCCCTTCCCAAACCTCCAAATTTAGAAGCCAGATTGAAACTGAAATTCTTCACTGCCTGCCCTTGGCTCTTAAAGGAACAGCCTTGTTTTGTTCAGGCTTCAGCCCTCTGCACGCACACAAAATCCTTGAGCTTTTTCCCTATACGTACCACAGATTATACTGGAGACCTAACAAGGGACCAGCTTTATCTTTGTCTCTTTCAGAGTGCCCAGCACATTGTAGGCACACAATAACTAGCAGCATTCGAGGGACAAGGTGAGTGAAACAATCTCTTTTATTGGACACAAGCTTTGGAGCCACACGCAGCTCTGCTTCAGATCTGTGTGACTCCAAAGCTACTCTCTCACCAACAGAAGTTGGTCCAATAAAAGAGATTACCTCATCCCACTTGTCTCTCTAATTCCCTGGGACTGACACAACTACAACTGCACTGCATACACAGCATTCAAAGCACCCAGAGATGTCACAGCTCACTAGTGATTGAGGAATTGTGCAACGGAAGATTATTTCTTCTGAAGGGTCTTCTGAGGGTGGGGAAGATGTTCTGATGCTTGCTTTTTGCCACTTTCTTTTTAAACACTGCTGTTTGAACGTGGAAGTTAAAACCAGAGAACAGTCCTATGAGCCTGATTCAACAGTAGTGACAACTTCTCAGTGGCACATTTCACCCACTGCTACATACATGAAGAAAGCCTCACATTTTCCCCATCCAGCACATCAATGTTGATTCCATTTTACAGACAAAGACTGAGGCACTGATTAATTCAATTCACAGTCTTTACATTGCAGCGGCACTTAAGAGTTCCATCATCCTAGGTTCTATAAGAACCCATCCAAAAAACCAGAACACGCCCAGAGGATCTTGCAATCGTTTTAAATGACTTGCCCTCTGTCACAGAGCCAGCAAAGGAGTTGGAGTTCCAGGATTCCTAGCTCTCAGTCCCCTGCTCTAACCACTACACAACACTCTACTTCCTTTTGCACATAAGGAACTCCTATTTACAGACCAAAGCCATTTAGGAATCATCTTTAACATTTGCTACAATACTCATATGCAGTACAGGGAGCACTAAAGGAGAAAGTTTTAGTGGATTCAGCCTGGAGATTATGTTACTGTTACTTTAACAGTTTGAGGTTTAATATACACATTCAAATCAACGTCATTTAGTGTCTATATTACTGAAACATCACATATAGGCAGAGGAAGGGAGAAGTTAAAGAAAATACTGCATTGGTTCTTTAAAAAACACAGCTGAGCTGCTGCTGTTTGAACAGTTCAAGAGCAAGGAATGATCCAATACTTACAAAATGCACTCAATCTTGTGTCTAAATGTGCAACATTTGCTTTGTGTGTAGGTAATGTTGTTGAGGGAAAGCAGGCTTTCAATCAAGGGATCAGAAGAAAAACAACAACATTAAAGTAAGTTTTTAAACCTTTTTCCCCCTTATTTTTCCATGCTTATTTGTTGTTTGGCTTGTTGATTTAATGGATAAAAAGCTGGTATTAAAAGCCATTGTAGCTCCACCTAGTGGTAACAGCAGCCTCTCTCCATGAAATGAAACAATTACATTTGAAACGATAAATCTGTCTGAAACAATATTTATGAGGAAAATAGGATTAAAAGTATCCCAAGTCTTTATCTGCTCACCCAACAAGAACCCTGAGCAGCTTTTCATGCCACTAGGTGGCATTGTAACTGCTAGACATGGTACTGTACTTCAAAAAAAATAATTAGATTTCATTGGAGCCAATGAAATTTATGGGACAGATAAATATTTATTTATTTATCAATCAATAGCCAAAAAGCTAGTTTTTGCAAGGAAAAATAATTAAAATGATGGAAGAGAGGTTTTAAAAATCCACTTCAACCTAGCAAGTGTTGCCAGTATTTTGCTTATTGTTTTCTATACCTGTCCCCAGAGATGCATATTTGTAATAGACCAATACAGGAACAAGTTACACACCCCAAGCTAAAATAAAGCTGATTCTGGACCAACTTCTGCTAGAAAAAGACAAACTTTCAAGCCTACATCATGCTCTTCAAGACCTGAAGAAGAGCAGTGCGAAGCTAAAAAGTGTGTCTTAAAAAAAGCTACTACCTCACTTACATTGTCTCACTCTAGACACTCACATTGTGTGACTGCAGACAGGTGGCAATAAGCACCACCCTTTAGAAACCATACCCTCTAGTAAATATACAGCGTATGTCACTGCAGAAGAAGCCTTTTGCCAGCATTATTTTCCCCCTTCCAAAAATTCCACTATACACGTCAATGAGGATAGGATTCTGAATGCTTTACCACCAGGCTTAGCAACATATCTCCTCACTAGCTCACCAGAATGGACATTTAATAAGTTTGTTTTACCACAGAATGCCAATGGCCAGGCTGCGATTTGGACTGACCCAAGCTCTGTGGTGGTTAGGAGCACATTCAAGTGACCTAGAGCAGGGGTTTTCAAACTTGAGTTGTGGGCCCGCCCAGGTAAGCTTCTGGCAGGCCATGAGACACTTTGTTTATCTAAGTGTCCATAGGCACGGGGCCTCACAGCTCCCATTGACTTGATGAAGTAAGACTCCTCACCCGTACCTCAGTAATGAAGAGGATACATTCCAGGAACATGTAGTCCTTATGGTTTTCGTTCACCACCTTCTCATCAACAAAGTGCCGAGGCTCCAGGTTTGGGTGCTCTGAAAAATAAATAATTCAGATGCCAACCAATGTCAAACAGCTTGGTCTATTCCTGCTCCAGCCTCTACAGATACAATCTACTTCAACACCTTCAGGTGTGTCAGAGGCAAGTTTCATGCTCAATTACTAATAGAGGGGTCAGTGAAGAATTGGTCCCTACCAACCATACATTACATAGGTCTTTATCCGATGGAGGTTTAAATGTCACCAGAAATGGGACTTGCATGCATTTCCCTTGGGAAACTCTTTCATGGATTAATAGAGAAGACATTCTGACAGTGTGACCCGACAGCCTGTTGTAATTTTATCCTTTCATTGTAGGACTCGGTAATAACTTACTCCCCTCCTGAATGTTTGTACCATTCAAATACTGGTAGGTTCAAGAGCCCATGGCCCTCAGCTAGCAAAGCTACATACATTCAGTCTTTTTAATCTTTCTTCAGCCTGTTAACAAGGTTAGTTGCTCTCCTTCAAGGCTCTTCTTTGTTTATCTACATCTGTTTGGTAAATGAGCGAACACTGAATTTTAAAGTATTCCCTCAGATCTGTTCCTGGCATTTGTATATGCCCATGTAGCCAGTTTTTCATTCATTCTGTATGGTTCCCAGCCAAGACAACATAAGTTATGAGATTTCCTGACACACATTACCAAATCAAGTTATATTACAACTACTCCATTTCTTTCACTTATTTTGAAATTCAAAAATGTAACATTTCTTGGGTGTATAAGGAACAAATCATACCAATGACATTCATTGGTCAGTCCATTTGATCCCATAAATGTTTACAGATGCTCTTTGCTGCATTATTTTATTAGAGACTGAAGTGGATTTTACTGGATGTAAATTGTCAGGATTAGCTCATTCTTCCATACAAGAGGCCGTATTTCTAACCCCAAACTCTAAGAAGGCAAAATACTAGATTCACTGACTTTGTCTCTAGATCCAAGTCAATAGGATTCATTATGATGTTCTGGATCTTGAGCCCTGGGAGCCCCCAGACAGCTGCCACATTCTGGCCTCTACCCAATGGCTACTGAAATCAAGTGGGCTGAAAAGCTGCTAGTGCTATCATCCTAGCTAAGACACCCACCCACAGGAGCTCCGATTGGAAGATAGCCAGGCTCTACCAATTGGTCCAACTTTAAACCAGGAGAAAGAACAGGAAGTTGTGTGGTGGTTTTCTGTGGTGCTTGCATCTGACCCCACTGGTGCCTACCTCCTGCGCCCAACTCTGTTCCTGCCTTACCTCTGCCTTCACTCCTGGTCAACCGTTCTTGGCTCTGGCATTTGGCATCTGACCTTGGCTCTGATCCTCAACTTCAACTCCTGGTTCAGACTTTGGCTTGCCTCCCAGCTCTGATAACTTGCAGTTGACTCTGCTGTGGATCCTTCCCTTCATTCCCCAGTCTGTATACCTGCTCCGCCACTAGACCTGACCATGTGCTCTGAGCAGTATGACGAGGGTGCCCATCTGTGTACTAATGGTATCTTGCAGCACAGCTCCAAAATAGAATTATTCTGTGAGCCAGCCAGTGCATTGTGTTAGATGCATGTTGCCTTGTTGCGATCAGATTGGCGGACACATTATTTGTTTACAGCAGCACTGAGAGGATCTTGCTGAAATCAGTGCCCAGTGCCCTCTTATGCTAGGTGTACATAAATTAAGTCCTTGCCTCAGAGTTCATCATCCAAACAGATTGAACAAAAGAAATGAACCCATTTTACAGATGGGGAAAATGAAGCCCAGAGATGTTAAGTGACTTGCTCAAGGGGGCCCCAGGATTCTACGGCACAGCTGAAATTAACCCAATTTGTTTCCCAGCCCAGTGCCTTTGCAGTAAGAGCAGACTAAACCACTGAGAGGAAAAACTGTCTTTCAGCACCAAAATACATCAAGAGTCTCAATTAAAAAAAAGGAGTGTACTTAAACATGTTTCAGCATTTCCATTGTAACCTTTTTTCACAAGCTGGCCAACTGACTGGCTTTGTTTTGAAAGGAGAGAACAAACACTCTTAACTGCAAGCAAACTTTTCAGATGAGATTTTTTTTTAAGTCCCACATAACTGGAAAAAAAAAAAAACCAAACTGCTAAGGAACTTCACACCGAAGGACAGAAGTGAAGAGATAGCAACGTTTGTAGATCTGTTAGTACCTATCAGTTGGGAACTGCCCCATATGAAGGGCAGAAACTGGAAGTCATCGAGGCCCCATACTCCCTGACTACCAGCTGGTTCCATCCTGTAAGTTTTCTGGAGTTTCCGCATCACCTCCAGGTACCTAAGACAGAGGAGAAGGGGAAGGGTTAATGGAAGGCACTCGATGCAAAGGCTCATGGCCTCTCCTCCTTGTAGAAACAAACAATGGTGGGTTTCCATTCAGACAGCCCATCTATATATATAGGAGAGGACCAGATGCCCCAAATATGCTCTCTCTGGACCCAGCACAAGCACCCAGTCCAACAGCCTTATGGCTGAGTGAGCATCAAGAATCCATACTGGAAGAGAAACAAATGATAACAAACCGTTTGTGAAAGTTTGACTCAGTCTGTTTCACATTGAGGTTAAGTTTACAGTTAACAGATGCCTGATATTGATCATTCAGCTACAAATAAGAGGCTAAGCAGAGAAATCAAGGGACAGCACTTTGCTCAGATGACATCATGTAAGCAGGTGATGGTAACAGCATAAAAATCAGAGTCCCCCACATCCTCCAAAGAGAGTCAGCAGAGTCCCCAGTGAAGACAGAGCTAGTTCCTATGGAGAACAGCTGCCTTGCTCTGTGGTCATTTGACAGGGGACAAGAGGGAGTAAACTTTTAAAGGTGCTCCTTACAGACCAGGAGAGACCTCTGGATCTAGAACTTGATACAGTGCTCTGCATATAATACTGCATGCTCGATATACATCCCTGCCACCAGGGCCAGCCCAAGCCATTTTGGCGTCCCCCCCGGGGCGCATGGCCCCGCCTCCGGGCACATGGCGCATGCGCGGGCCTGTCCCTGGGATGCATGGGTGGACGCACAGCGCATGTGCTGCCCAGTCGGCCCAGCCACTGCCGATGGCACGCAGCTCGGGGCTGGCTGCACCTGGCCGTGCAGGGCCCTGTGGCCGTGGGGGGAAGGGCGCTGCTGGCCGGTGCTGTGGGGGTTAACACGGCCTCTGCCCCGGGCGGCCACTGCAGCCCGCCGGGAGCCAGGTGTCCCCCATAGGTTGACGCCCTGGGCAGCTGCCTGGCCAGCCCATCCCTTAGTCTGGTCCTGCCTGGCACAAGATCAGAGAGAAAATTGGGCATGACAGTAAATTTAAGGGTGGACACAGCATTGAGGTTTTTATTCAATAGGATTTAAAAAAAGAGAGCGATCTGCATATTTTACTTTGCTGCAAAACTTTTCTGTATGTTGCCTGGTTTATCGGAGGTATCCCAGAAAAGACTTCTGACATGTCCAGGGAATGAGTCTGCTCCTCCGAAAAAATTTTCGGCATCCCTGTGAACCTCTTTTTACGAGGAAGAAGGGATGTTCTGAAAAAGGGGGATTTTCCAACACTTGGCCCAGTGTAGATGGGCCAAATGTCGGAAAAGCCTCTTTCGAAAAAAGAAGTGGAAAAACCTACACAAATTGCGGTTCACAATTTGTGTAGCTTTTTCCGTAACAACAGGGTAGTGTACACATCGCCTAAGCACTTTACAGATATCCTCAAGTTAGCTGTACAACAGTTCCAATGAGGAATGATTCACCATTTCCATTTTGCAGATGGGAAAAGTGAAGCACAAAGAGGAGAAGTGACTTGCCCAAGTTCACAGCAAGTCAGCGGCACAGCTGGGATTGGTCCTGCCTTGGGCAGGGGGCTAGACTTGATGACCTCCTGAGATCTCTTCCAGCTCTATGATTCTATGAAAATGCAAAAGTCCCAATGGCTTGTCCTCTGCTTGCACCACTGCAAACCTCACCTCTTGACACTCACCACAATGCAGGAGGAGTTATGGAGGGCTGGCAGATTCACAGACTGAAAGGTCAAAGGATACCATTAGGTCACCTAGTCTCATCTCATCTACTATAAGCAACAGAATTGCATCCAGTTACTCTTCTATTGAGCCTACTAATTTGTAATGACCACTGTATATCTTCCAGAAATACACCCAGTCTGGTTCTGAAAACATTAAGAGACAGAGAATCCACCACTTCCCTTGCTAGATTCTTCCAAAAGATAATCACTCCACTTGTTAAAAAAAAATTATCCCTTATTTCTATTTTGAATAAGTCTGGCTTTATCTTCCATTCACTGGTTTTTATTATATCCTTTAGCAGCTGGTACGTTCTCTCCATGAAGGTACATATACACAATGATCAAGTCACCTGTTAGCCTTGCCTTGGGAGAAAAGACACACAGATCACTGTACATCAGGCAGTGTGACAACAAGAAAGGTGTGGGGGGCAGTGAGAATCAGGTGTGGTGGACTGGTAGTTACAGGCCACATGCTTTATGACCAGTGAACCACAGACGGATTTGAGGGGAGAATGCCATAGGAACAGCTCCACCTTACCTGTAGTTGCATTGCCTCACCTGTTAAACACTTTGAAGACAATGGCCAACTGGTCATCCACCCTGAGAACACCAATTTTGCACAGGCAACAGAGAAAGGCTGCAAATGCTGCTTCGTGACCTTGGATTGAAGAAAAGAAAACAAACAAATCATTAGCAGTTCCCATAATAGATTAGCTCTTGGCAGGTACTACAATGGCTCTTTGGAAGACAGAAGTCCTCATCTCCATGGGTGGTACAGCACCAACCAATTAAGGCTCCTTCTTACCTTCAAAAGACACCATCTATTATTAACACACACCAATATTTCACACCTACATAGCACCCACTATCTAAGGATCCCACAGTGCTTCACAGCCATTAATAAAATATATATCCTTATGAAATAGCAAAGGATTAGTCCGATCTGTAAAATGGGAAAACAGACAGAAGAGTTGTGACTTGACCAAGGCCACACTGTGAATCGGTGGCAGGATTTAGAAGCCCTGAATTGAATCCAGAAATTGAACCACCAGACAACAGGTCTCCTGCATCTACACACAAATACTCTTCCCTCCTCTTACTTAGGGAATTAAGATGTCAGTTTCATCTCTGTGATTCTCCCACAGTGGCCTGTGGCCCCTAGAGCCATCTTTCCTGCAGAATGAAATATTTTGAGAGCCAGGCACTGAGGGACTGGAGTGTTGGGAGCAACTTCCTTTCCTAACAAGAGAATGGGGGGGGGGAGGGCGGCTGGAGAATTCCAGAATAACCCAGTGAGCTCTACAGGGAGTATGTGTTTGGGGGTTGAAACAAACACTCATCAGCAATTAAACAGATTTCATCCTACTTTCAAAAGGCACCATGTTAGAGGGACACTAGTTCTGCTCCACCCCAAGAAAACCACCACCCTAAGATGCCCAACTGTCAGCCACGGGCCACCTGCTCTGTGCAGCTTTTTCTGCTGGCTAACAAAGAAGAGAACACAAGAAGTGCAGCACTCAGAATATCAGAGCTGGATGCAGAAAGGCGCTTTTCTTTCCCTTTGGATAGGAGAAACTACAGCAATAAAGAGAGTAAATAAAGGAGGCAGCTCCACTTTATAAAGCTATGCAGCTGCTGGGGTATGAACAAGCTGCACCTAAGGTCTAGCTGTGCTAAGCTGAAAGAATAGAGCGCCCTATGCTTAAAACGGTGGAGTGGAGGAGAGACTCAATTTCCCCTCATTAAGCTACAGCCCAACAGTCTCTAAGCCAACGGTCCATTACTAAAGGCAACATCTCCCCCTGGTGATCAATAGCTGCAACACAGCAGAAGAGGAGAGCTGCAAACCTGTATTTCTTCATCTCTTTACCTCAATTCTCCTCCTCTCCTTAGCCAGCACATTACTGAAATCACGTGTGTCAGACTCCTGGCATGCTCCACTGACCCTCACTCCCACTGTTTGATTAAGTTATTATCTAGACATTCCTTTCTCAACAATATATATAGGTAGGACTCCTCTTAGTTTCAGGATGTGCCCTCACACTGATGTAAATCCTCAATAACCTAACTAAAGCCAATGGACTGACTCCAGCTTTTGATTTGGACACATCTCCCTGGGCCCGATTCTGCTCTTAAAGATCCTATCTGGGTCTTTTTGCCATACGTAGCAACCATCTGTGGTCCCTTATGATCTGAGGACACTTCTCAGACTATAAATATTAACTAATTTCCTGGTTGGATTCCAATCCAAACCATTACATTTTAGTGCCTAAAACTCCCCCTTGTGTGCTGCTGAATCACAATACTCCAGTGCCCCTCCTCATCTATGCCAGCAGGTAGCGTTGCTCTTAAACAGCTCCCATGGTACTCCCCAGAGGTGAGAGCATTTCAACAGTGGCTGCAATGGTCAATTCATGTTTCTACAGCACTGAATCCTTAGATGAAAAATGCTATAGGGATGCTAAGGAGGGCTTATTTTGAAAATCTTAAGACAGTGATGGGTAACTCAGGCTAGTGAGTGGGCTGCATGAGTGGCCCGCCATCTCTGTGGGCTGCAAGATTGTCGTGACCAAGTCGATTTCCTGGAATAGCGTAGTTCTGCTAACAGCGCTTGTGTACCGAAAACGTGCAGGGGGAGTCAACTGAACCGGCGTAGCGCTTTGATTAGATATACAGGGATCAGATGACTCTCACGATCAATGCTGTGTGCAATCAGCACACCTCTCTTTACGTGCCTTCGCTTTGCGTGTGTCACTTTAGTAATACCAGTAGGAAAAAAAATTACATGGACAGAAACCAGCAGAATCTGACAACCCTGTAGGCAACAGTAAACAAAATGTCTTGTGAGCCACACATGGAACCGTGAGGGGCTGCAGGATGCCCACCACTGACGTAAGAAGAGGCAGCCAAGACTCTACATCAATCAGCTCTGATTGAATCAGATTCCGATTCCCTCCTTTCTCCTGGCCAGTTTTGGCCTTGGCGTAATCCAGTGCAGTCCCCTGCAATGGCAATGACGTAGATTGACTGCAGGGGTGAATTCACTCTGGGGAATCAGACCAGCAAGATTGGACAAATTGAGTGGGCATGTGATGGTACCTGTCCCATAGTCAATGCGGGTGGAGTTCCCCACGGATTCCTTCAGGTACACAGCTACCTCTGCTGCAGCTTCAGCCAGATGCTCAGGGATCACTGTCTTAACCAAGTTTTCTGCTTCCTTAAAACACAACAACAAAATGTTTCCTGAGCGTTAGCCTAGATCTGCCGCAAGCCAAAAGGTGAGTCCAAGGTACCGATGTAGGAAGGGACACTCTCACTATTGGTTGGAGTTCGTTTGGCATGGAGCAAGCCACCCCCTTACAAAGCAGACTGATTGGGAAAAATGAGGAACTCCAACATTAGTCAGCGGCACCCATTACAGACCAATGTAAGGAGCAGCATTAATTGTCTTCCAAGCTGGTGAATGTGTAAGTCAGGGGTGGGGAACCTATTTTGGGCTGGGGGCTGCTGACCCACAGAAAAATCCATCAGGTGCCACGCACAAGCGAGAAGCAAAACAACAACAAAAAACAAACCACAAACCTCACTGGCATGACACCCAACTGAAAATGAGAAAGACACTCCCCACATTCCCCTCACACACCAGAGCCTTGGTGGGCCCAGGCTAGTAGATTTTGTGTGCTCCGGCCCCGCAGAGGGACAGCAGAGGAGCTTGAGTGCCAGCGTGGGTTCCCCAGTGCCGAGGGTGGGGGAGCCATGAGCCTCGGGGGCTGGATCTGGCCCCCAGGCCTTATGGTCCCCACCCCTGGTGAAAGTCACCAGTCAGCGTGGCAGAGATTTAGTCAAAGAGAATTCCCCTGCCTGCTGTAAGAACTTCTTCCACTTAAAAAGCATCCATCCCAATAAGCCACTGAGACAGACCCCCCCACTTGTTCGCAGCCTCAGCAGAGAACCCCAAACTTAGATGGCTCAGAGTGTGAATTCCCCTACAACTGTTGGAGGTGGACTCTGCAGGGCAGGATTGCTGCATGCTGGGAAACAGTGTGTGGACACTTACCCTGTCGTTGCCTGGCCTATATCCTTATCTGGAGAGAGAGAGACAGGACTTCAGGCTCCAAAGCCATCAACCTAGAACTTTTCGCTGGCACTAACTGCCCTGCAAATGAAACCGCATCACAGTGTGTCTATGGGCCCTGAAGGAGCCCTTGGGTAAATGCCCACTACCGCATGCTCTGCCTCCCTGGGCTCCAGGGAGCCCTCTCTGGGAGGAGTACTCTCAGCTGAGGCAGGCCAAGCTGTCATATCTTCAGGCTGGAGGACACAATGGATGGCTCAAGGAGACAGCCGTCAGTGGGGCTCCTTGGAATACTTCCAGGGAACAAAGCGCCTGACAAAGTGCATGTAAAGGTGAGCTGTACTCCAGTGAAGGTTCCAAACCAGCACCAGGGTCAGGAATTAATGAATCACACCAATGGCTTGACATCAAAAGACCTGAAAGATGGTCCCCATCTAACCAGCTAGCTGACGGGTCAATTTGTTGGCCGCACAGCTACAACATGAGGATAGGAGCCTTTCCATGATGATTGCAGGATGTATTTCTTGTTGGAGAAGCCACCCTTAGTAGGTCCATATCTAAGAGACTCTCTCCTAACCCCATACATACCTGGTCTAGCTTGGCATACCAAGTCCTGAAAGCCTTATTCCCAAAACGAGAGGGCTGGCTCACTGGCGGGGTCTCATCTATCCATCTGTCAAGGGTATCCAGGAGCTCCATCAGCTTTTCAATTGGCTATAGGACAGAATGAGTGACAGCTCACAATCAGACAGGAGGAGAAAGTCTCACACAGAAGCGCAAGCCGGTCACCCTAAAACCATTATCCCAGGCTTGAGCATTTGTTTTATCTGTGCCTGCCAACATTCTCCTGGCACTGAGCCACAGACCCCCAAATTGACCTTCCAAGGGATGGAAGGGGATAATGGGACACACTGTCTCTCTAAGGTCCACAGTGGCCAGCCCCAACCCTTCACATCAGAAGGATAGCCCAGTCAGCAGCCCACCTGCCATACTGACCTGGGCTCTGCAAAACCAGGTCAGCAGCTTGAGAAGGCTGAATCCCTGGAAGAGCTAAGACCCGTTTCTCCCCCCCTCCCCACCCCCCCGCCATGCAATCCTACAGCTATGTAAGATGCTGTGTTGTTGCACATTTTTAAATGGTCACCTAACTGCTCCAGAGCCTAAGATTTCATTTTTTTTATAAAAAGCAAGTCCTGAGCTGGAATACTTGCAAAGAGAACCCTGATTAAACATGGGGAGGGAGGAGCAGGTTGGAGGGGCAGGGCTACATCATTCAGGGGTCTCCGAGACACAGTTTTGTGCTCTGTACCACACGTTAGATCTAATGCTCCCCACAGGACCAAGCGTATGGTTTAGAAAGCATCGTCACTGCTATTGACCCGCTGGCTGACCTTGGTCAGGTCACTTCAGCCCAGATCTTCAAAGGCGTTTAGGTTTCTAACTCCAAATTATTACAAGGGGAGTTAGACACTAAAATACATTTGAGGATTGTTTCCCCTTTACTCTTTGCCCTGTCTATTTAGGCTACAAGTTCTTTGGGGCACAGAGTGGCTCTTACTAGGTGTTCACATAGTGCCTAGCACAAAGAGGCCCAGACTTCAATCAGGACCTCCTCTTTATACTTGTCAGCATCTGATTTTCAGAGCTACCGAGCCTCCCTAGAAATCAGACGATCAAGGCACATATCACTTCACAAACGTGCACCTACAAGAGACGGTTGCGCTCAGAAGCGCTAACAGTTTCACTCAATCAAAGGAGGATTCACAGGAGGAGAGATTGGATCTGACAGCAGGGAGGAAAAGCGATTGGTGAGAGGGGAGGGGGGAGGGGAGGGAGCATCCCAAAGAGGAGGGAGGTGGGACGACAGAGTGGAAGATGACGAGGAAGGAGAGGTGAGATGACACCGAGGAGCACGAAAAGCAGAGGTGTAGCCCCCTGAAGGTGACAGTGAGGGGCCTGACTTTGATGGGGAGAGAGGCAGCCTGTAAAGGTGTTAAAGGAAGGGCTGACATGGGCAGAGCAAAGGACAAGCAGGATTCTAAGCAACAGGGAACCTTGGTTGAGAGAAACCTACAGGGCAGAGACGGGCAGGCAATACAGAGCTTGGTTCAACATGGTGCTGATAAATGCAGCCAGCTTGCAAGGCTGTAGAGTTTGAGCCCAAGACATGCAAACGCCCCTTGGGTCCAGAGCTAGGGAGCAGAAGCCCTCTGGGGGCAAGCACTATGGCCCTGGATCTCTTGCCAAGCAGCAGCCTGGTGGCAGGGTCATTGTCCAACCTCCAATCAGTGGATTAAGCTGCAGAAGGCAGCACGAGGCAGCACTGCTAGTGACTGTCAGATACATTCACCTGCCAACACATTCGGGATTCTCCACTCCCGAGCTGGGGCAGCCAGAGCTGCGCTGGTCACCACTGTGACAACACTGGCACCAGAGGCACCACGGTCTCCAAAGGGGATTCCTCCTTCAAGGAGAGAAAGAGGACGGACAAAGCAAGGGCTGGTTTGACTTTGCTGGAGGCATCGACCGTGTGAAGCTGGATGGTCTCCTGGGCTGTGGTTCAATTCTTCATGCTGCTTGTCAGAAGAGGCCTAGGAAACAGCAGAGCCCAGCAAGTTTCTAGCCCTTGAAGTGCCACTAGAGGGGCGGGGGAGGAGAGACGGCAGGCAGTGCGTCTCTGTCTTTGAACCAGCAGCGAGTCGTCGTCCCCCCCCCCCTCCCCCCCCGCGCACACAATCTCTCCGCTGCAAAGAGGTCTCTGGTAGCATCTGCAGCTAGCTGAGTGGGTGCCTTTCTGGACACTGGCTCTGGAGCAGCTGCTGGAAACAAGTCGGGTGCGGCATAGAGTCATTCAGCAGGAATCTAGGATTTATCTGCTGTCAAAGGAGCCCCGAATCCTTGGGGGGTGGGCAAGGACAGATTAAAGCAGGGATAGCAGAACTTTAGTCTGGCCTTGCCCAATCACAGCCATCTGCAGATGCACCAGGTAAGACAACAGGCCACATGCAACCTGGGAGCCATTGTAAGTTCACAGGCTGGAATCAGGGACAGCGCAGCACCTGTGATTCGAGTGAAGCGGGCCAAGACTATTATTATTTATTGTCTCTATTGCGATGGCATGTAGGGAGCCAGTCATCGATCCAGACCCCATGGTGCTAGGCACTGTACAAACCCCTAACACAGAGATAGGACCTTCCTCAAAGGGCTTGGGCTTGTTTTTCAGTTCAGCCTGAACTAGCTGCCACACTTCCCTCCAATTAACAAGAGAGGCCCTGGCAGTGGCTTTTGTTAAATAATTAAATAACGCTGGTGATTTATTCGCCAGCAGCTCGTTACGAGCAGCTCCCGTATTTCAAACCTTCTCGCCGAGCTGTGACTGTGGCGCTCGGTGCCGGCTGGATAAATGGCTGGCAAGAGATTTTCTTCTTTTGTCCCCCTTGCAGTCTCTGCCTCCAGGCCTCAGGGAGGGGAGGCAGAGTCACGCATCCCTTCCTCGCTGCCCGCTTTAAAGGGATTAAAAACAGCCCAGCTGAATGCAGGAGAGCAGGACCCAGCTGCTGGCTCAGCCATGCCAATAAATAATTAAAGAGCCGCAGCTCATTTTGGGCTTGGGGCCTTTTGAAAGGGGGCTTATTAGAAGGGGCAGGTTTCCATTACCCAGCAGAATGAACAGGGCAGAGCAAACTCATGCTACCAGGGGAAACAGCAAGGCTCACAGGAACTTGGGAGATCGGCACCACGGCTGCATGGTCTTGGGTGGCTGAGTTTTTAGGCTCTATTTTCACTTTACTTTCCCAGGCATCAGAGCAAGGGCAAATCCTCCCTCTTCCCCCACCACTCTTCTTTCTGTTGTGCTGATTTTGCAACCTGTCACCCTCCCAGACCAAAATCTGCCCTGTGATCACAAAGGTGAACCCTGTCGCCTGCTATGGAACAGTGGCCTAGTGACAGGGTCTCTTGTGAGCAGCCAGCCAGCCACCTGGAGGCGATCAGATGACAATGCTCTCTCTAGAGCCCAAGCAGCCAGGCTCCTTGGTGTCTAGAGTGACTGCCTCTTTCCCATCCTCCCCTCCTAGACTCCAAGCAAGTCACCCAGAGCTGTGTCAGCCACTCAGGTGCAGGGATTCCCAAATGCGAGATGGAAGTGGGCAAACACAAATAAACAAATCACAGGAACTGAGACCTCTCTGCAGGCTGCCTGTTCTCTCACCCCAAAGCGCCTCACTTGAAAGCTCAACATTAACCCTTTCCTGCCTTATTAGACCTACATGCCAAAGCAACAGCTGTTACAGATTGGCCTGGGATGCAGCTCCAGGAACACCTCCCAGCAAGCAGCCAGACACTCTGTCTCCACTGGGGTAGTCATATGCAGCTCACAGGCAGATGCTCAGACCGCTCATTTATTAAGTGCAGTCTGTGCGTTCAGTGCAAGATGAAAACCCAGGCTTGTGCCATAGAGGTTACAGTTTGAAGGTCTGGCCCTGCAAGGTGGAGCAGCTCCTCGGGAGAGGCATGGAGTGCATTCATTTGATTTCAGTGGGAGCCAAGTGCGCTCACACCTGAAGCATGTTCACTTCACGGGGTAACACCTTCAGCTACACCACTGGGTTCAAATGTCTCAGGGGGTAGCCATGAGTCTACATCAGTGTTTCTCAACCATTGGTACCAGCACCCTTAGGGGTACTCGAAAGAAATCTGAGGGGGTACATCAACACAACTGAAATTTGGAAAAAATTGAATTTTTGTTTTAAATTTTACAGAACTTTAATATTTTTGTACTTTTTAAACCCAAATATTTCATTGGCTGCCTGGCTACAATTAAGTTGTTTAAACAAATGTGTTGCAATGGTAGGAAAAAAAGGGTGTGTGTCTGAAAACTGTAGGTACTAGGGGTACTTATAATTTTTTTGAGGTATTCTTTATTAAAAAAAAAAAAGCTGAGAAAGACCGGTGTACGTGACTGGGTTCAGACACTCAATAGTCTGTCTTCTCTCCCCTCCCATCACTCCTTTCTTTGGTGGGCCAATAAGGGAGCAGCTGCAAGGAAGACATGCATGCAAAGGAGGGATTGGAGGGACAGCATCAGGTACAGGAAGGGGTTCCAAGGGTTAGGGCAGATAGGGAGATACAAAGATGAAGGAGGAACCTCAGGAGGGAGTAGGGAAGCAAGAAGAAAATGGATGCAGCTTCATCAACAGGGCAACCCATGGAACCCTCCACTCAAGAGGAAAGCAGATTCATTTTGCCTTCAGTCACAGGTTTCTACCTGCTCAGCATGAAGGCAGCCAGATAAGTTTCCTGCAACCTTCCTAGTTATTGACATCACATCTGATACCTGTCACAGGCACTAAAGCCATTTCAAGGGGATCTGCCAAGAGTGAGAGGAACAGATTTATGCTTTTTTATGATAGTTAAAGGCCTGAAAGGGTGAAGGACTGGGGTTTAACATTATTATTCTGATTTGAATTGCTAATGTACAAAACAGTCTTGCTACCCTCTCTTCTTTGTAAGATTTTAGTGATGATTGGAGATCAACCTAACTATGACAGAGGCACACTTGGCAGGCAAACCCTGAATAAATGGAAGGGGGAATGGGTTTTATTCAGATTGCTTAAAATGTGGGGATTTTGGCAGTTCCTATGTAACCAAATGCCTTAATAAAAGTTGGGAAGAAAATTGTTTTTGGTAGTAATTCCAGATCACTATTCTATCAGCAAAGGGCAAGTGAGTTTCTAATCCACATGTCCTGCTCCTCAAAGGAACTTTCCCCAGAACAAGAACAGCCAGCCCTGGCATCTCTAATAAGAACCAAAATGTTGAAGGAAAAAGGTTTCTTCCAGACCTCTTCCTTACCCCCAGAAAACAGCAACCAGACAGGACAGAAGTCCATTTCCTCCTCTGCCACTTGCAGGTCTCCTTTAAGCAGCCCCATTAACCTGCACAGTTGTGATTGTCTAAATTTGGAAATGGATAAGGGTAGAAATTCTCTTAGTTGCTCTGTACTAGACTCAGCCTAGTGCCATGTGGAAGATGAGGAGTTCAGTGATTGATACAATAAACACAGCCCATTGTTACACCACTGCTTAGTTTGACAGAAACATGACAAGTTCCAGTGGGTAATGCGCAGGAAGAGGAAATCTGCAGTATAACCTTGAAAGTCCACTCTGAATTCCACCTCTGACCTCAGTCAGTGTAGTGGAATCCAGGCTGAGAGAATTTTTAGCCCACTTGCACACAAGGGGATGCACTTTTACAAACACCACCAGGTGACAGACAACTTTCCAGGGGGAACCAGGTCACTAGTGTCCTACTTTCCTCTAAAGACTGGCTGAACACCTCTGAACCAGTCCTTAGAGCAAGCACCTCAGTCCAAGCATAGCTCCTTCCCCTACCCAGTCTAGAGTCTGCACACATCTCATAAATCGAGTTAGAAGAAAGCGAAGTGCAGCATTAGACAGTCTGGACTCAGACAAAAGTCTGCTCTGAGCTCACAGGAGCCAATGCTGCTTAAGGCAGAGCCCAATTGGGCTCAGAGTTCAGGCATGGCAGGGCAAGGCTAGCTGCATGGAAAGAGCCTCTCTACATCACACCCCTTGTTCAAACAATAGTCATTAGAGCCTATGACAGGGTTCCCACCAAGGCCAAGAGTGGTTGTAACTGCTGCCCAGACAACTACCCAGGAAAGGGAGATTGTTGCAGTCCAAAAAAAACAAAAAAACAAAAAAACCTAACTGTCCCCTCAGGGGCAAAGGTACACGAAACCCAAGGAACCTTGGCACCGAGGGGAAAGGGCGAACATCTTTCAGTTCTAAATGCTTACTAAACATGAATGACTAAAACCTCACAGCCCTCGCTGGGAGGTCAGTACTAATAACTCCATTTGAAAGATGGGGACCCTGAGGCAGAGAGAGAGCAAGTGACTTGCCAGAGATCACATAGCATATCAGTGGGAACAGAACCCAAGACTCCTAATTCTCCACTACAGCCATTAAATAAGATGGCTTCTTATAATGGAATTTTTGGCTCAGAGCAGGCAGCAATAGTGTAGTGCGTGTGGACAGAACAGGGCCCCACCTTTATCTTTGCCCTGACTGCTTAATCAACCCAGCTTCCTCAATTAAGTTTTGTGAGTAAGAAAAAGGCACCTAGTTACCAAATGAACCGCTGCCCCATTGCATGATGGTACTTGTAGTCCCCCCAGCTGGCTCTATCATACCATGGCTGCTTGGGTAATGCCTGAGGGAGAATAAAATGGAGCCATGGCAGCCCTGGGACCTGCTATGGAAGGCAAACCAGCAAAAGCTGAGCAGTACAAGATTGGAAACAACAGGCTTGGGCCCTTTTCCCACCTCAGAGACTTTGTATTCACAGGTCAACTTCTTGCCCTTGATACCTTCGTTCAGGGTGAGGATGAAACCTATGTAATCCGCATATGCCTGCAAACAAACACAAATGGAAGGGGTGTTAACTGAGCACTGACAATTACTTTGGAGGCAAGCAATGCCGGTGTGAGAAGCCTAGAAAAAAAAAAAAAAAAAAAGCAACAGACGATTCCCAACCCAGAGCATAAGTTTCCTGGGATAGCCCAGGACACGGCTTGTTCTGCTGCTACTGACTTGTCCTTGGGGACTCCTAGAACAGCACTAAGTGCACTCTGAGCCCTCGGTGGTGATATCACACTAACCGAACCCAAACGACGACCCTCCTCCTTGAATCCCTCACCACGGTCCCGTCTCTTACTATGCCACATCCATGCTCCTTATGTCCAGGTTTTGCACAGTCTCTTCCTACTCCACATTGCTTCTCCCAAATTTCTCCCGCTCTCTGCACTAGGCCTTCTTTCATACTGCCCACAATTAGGAGAAGTGGCCACAGGATACCCCAAACACATATCTTTCTCTTCTTTCAGCTCCCCTGCTTGTGAAGCATCGTATACAGAGTATTGTCAGGCTGCTTAGGAAGCACAGTGGTGAAAGTGCCACAAAGCTCTAGGAGTAGGGAATGGCTTTTTTCATTTCAGGCAAGCTCATTGTCCCCTGCCGCCCCCATGACTTCCTACCACAGAAGCTCTAGGCAAAAATATGACAAACCCTGGGAAGAGGAAAAAAAGGAGGTTTCCGTCACAAGCCTTTGTTAAACCTTATTATCATTTAAAACCCTTTGATGGCATCATAGCTTGGTCCCCATCCAAAAGCTATTCCCACCCTGTTGTCTCCACATCTCAGCAGCAAGTTTGGACCACAGACACAAGAACACAGATCCTGACAGTTCTGGGCTTCAAGCCTAAACATTTACCTGAGGAACTGTGCGCTTTCCTCTGCAGCCATTTTTTCTCCACTAAGCTAAGCAGACATCATTACAAACAGTCACCCCAGTGTCACTACAGGCCCTCTAAGCAGGACTCATATTCTTGTTTTTTTAACCATTTAAAATGGTCTCTTCCACAAGAGAAAAAAATAATCAAATTGGTGAAAAGGGTGTTGGTCACAATGTGCTGGAGCAGATACCACATTGCGTGTGGGCACCAAGTTCAAGAAATGCACAAAACCGTCAAAATCATTACATCACTCAGACCAGTTAGATGAGAGGTTAAAGTCTCAACAAAACAGTTCTGCTGACAAAGAGAATGGTCTCAGTCTAGTCCAAAAAGAGCAGGACTGACCAACAGGCCACCTGTCACAAGTTCACATACACAGGGAGACAGGTATTTAACAATGGGAAAAGTCAAGTGCACAGACAGCCTGAAGCTGTCTCAATGTATAGCAATGTGCCAACTGCAATTGTGGTAGTAGTAAAACCTCTGCTAATAGCCTTTCTGTGCCAGCAGAACTAACATATCTTCATCTCCCTTCTCCAACATCAACAATAGAAAGGGCCAAATTCTGTCTGTTTCTTGGCTAGTACCTAGACTGCCAGTCACCTCAAGTCTAAGAACTACTATATCAGGGATCATATTATAGTGTGATAGGATGGATCATAAACATAGCTGAGGATAGAAAGCTATGTTATAACAACATTAAGAAGTTATGTTTGGGGATTGCACTTAAAATTTTGTTTTTGAACTTAGTTAAGATTTAAAGGATCAGACAAAAAAAGGACACAACATGCTCTATCATGGCTCACCCAAAAACCAAGTTTTGAATGGATACTTCTGTTCTGTGGACAGGGCTATAATCAAAGGCCCTATCAACACTAGACAGAAAACTATGTTCGAAACCATGTCAAACTTCAGTTCAATCACTGCAGAGGCAAACCAGGTTCTAGCATGCTTTGAAAGACAATAGTGGGCATATCAAGACAGTTATAAGTCACTTACTATGCAGGAATGGGGAACACTTATGAAAGTGATGTTTCTAATAGTTTTAGTCCACCTAGCATGACACTTTGGGCTCAGCCTGCACTAGCCTGAGTAGAGACACCCATCACAACACAGTTAGGTTAAATCCTGAGTATACCTGGTGACATCTTTCCCCATAACTAGACTGAAGCCTTAAGCTAGCCAAAGCTATAGCTCTGCAACCTCTAACCATATTGTAACCAGGTCCTCTAACTCTGTTTTAGCTGCAGCATAAATGGGACCTTACATTTCTTATTTATCAGAACCTGACTGAATATTTTTCATGTCACAATTGCTACCATCTGTAGATAGGTTTTAATACCATGGTCCCAGTGAGAGCAGAATCATTTTAACCACAGTCACATTTCTCAGGCCACACCCTGTCTGGGCTGCTAAGGGAAAACATGCCCAATACTCTGCTAGCAACATGTTTCAACATGATCATGAGGTGTACAGATCTTCTTGAAGCACAGACAGCGACTGCGTGCTGATCAAAGCTCACAGAGGGATCGCTTTCCTCCTCTTCCAGGCTTTCAGTCCTTGTATAGAGGAAAAAACTGTTCACCTGCACTAGTAGGAAAGGTGAGAGTGTAGACATGGCTCAAGCATTTTACCTTGACAATACTTTGTGTTGTCTAATCCTACAGATTGGTAAAGATGGTGCTTTGTGTGTAAGAAAAAAGGTGCCAGTACTCCAGGCTCAAACTTGTAGAGTAAAGAAGAGACAGGGGAAAGAGGGACCAGAGGAAAAGTTGTTGAGGAAAAAAAAAAGGGGGGGGGAGCAATTACCTAGGTCCAAACCAGGATTGGCCTTTTCCATGCAAATGCTGCCCCTGGAACACACCAAGCTCCTAAGGGTATGTCTACACTACAGAGAAGATCAAAGTTGCTGCTGTCAATCTTCCAGGGTTCAAATTTGCGGGTCTAGTGAAGACACACTAATTTGAACTGAGAGAGGCACTCCAGTTGATGCTGGTAGTCTTGCTTCCACGAGGAGTAAGGGAACTTGAAGGGAGAGTGTGGACAATGCCAGAAGTCGAGGAAAGGTACTTCGACTTCAGCTACACAATTAATGTAGCTGAAGTTGCGTATCTTAATTCGACCTTATCCTATAGGGTAGACATACCCTTACAGACTCAATTCCATACCTGAGAGCGTTTCCACTTGGCCATGTCAGGAACCATGTTTATTTCCTTTTTGGGGATCATGAAGCTTTGGCAGAGGGGAGCTATTGCCTCCTCCGGGGAGCCTGCAAGATGAGGGAGAGAGAGAGTTTAAACATAACCAGCTATTAAAGACTCGCCCTTTAACTCCAGCCACTTCTCAGAAGTCAATGTTCATTTTCCCAGCCCAAAAAGTGCTTTAATGTTCACACCCTGTGCTCTGATCTTGTCAGGTCTCACACGTTAATCCATGTCAGGCCTACTTAGTACCTTACAGTTGACCTCCCTCCCCCGTCAAGACATCCCAGGAGACTGCAGATAATAGCATTATTATTTATTATTTGTATTATTGTAGCACCAAGGAGCCCTAGTAAGGACTCAGGATCCCACTGTGCTAGGCAGTATACAATCACAGAACAAAAAGACACATCCTGTCCCAACAAACTTACAATATCAGTACAAAACAAAAGACAACAGATTGGGGGGTGGGGGGAGAATACAAGTAAACAATGAGACGATCCTGGTCAGCATGATAGGCAGTGGTCTCAGCACACCACCAGTCTAATCATTGTTCAGTGTTTTGTAGGCATCATGCCAATCATAGCATTAGGATAGGTCTTCAATACAAAATGTCTCAGATGGGTAGCAGTGCTAGTCTGTAACTTAAAAAACGAGTGGCCCTGAGCACCTAAGAGACTGTGGTTTTACATTGGGAGCCAACTCCATGTAAAAATAAATCCTCTTTCAAGCAGTGAAGACAAAGCATCAATAATGCAGTAGGTGGCACTCTTCTCTCAGTACTGTGCCACTGTCCCTAGGTTGGATTTAGGGTAAGGCTGGGAAGTACCATCTTTTAACTGTGGGACAGAATTGAGGCTCTTTGTAAAGCACTTTGAGATCCTGGGATGGCAGGCACAATATAAATGCAAATAATTCATGCATAACATCAGCAACATTCCTGCTTCCCCACTCGGGTACACACTTAGCCAGAAGCCTCTTTTCGGTGAGCTTTCACAAAAAGAAAATAAATCCCAATATAAGGGTCACTCCTTTCCCAAGTCCTCTGCAGTCCAAGGTGAACAACTGGTTCTAGTCTCAGCCTGCAGTCCCATGCGAGGACACTGCAGAGCTGGAAACACTGCCACAAGGTTAAAGGCACATTTGCACTATGTTTCCATAAGCAAGCTTAAAATCAAGATGCAATACAGCAAACAACCATGAACCAGAAAACCAAGAGGATATTTAGCATGAAATATCCTCAATTAATACTTTCAGCCCTAGAAGATTTCAAATCTTTTGTCCAACATCAAGCACTGAGACAACACTGTCTTCAATAAAAATTCTTAGCACTAACAGCAAATTCTAAAACATCACTTTCTAACAAAAGCTTAACATTTATAATGACTTGCCCAGATAATACTGCCCAAAAGTGTTCTCAGTTCTTCCTTTTTTTCCAGGAAGGGCGCACTCTCTAGAATCACACCAGATGACTAGGAATCAAAACTATTCCATTCCAAGCTCTGCCACAGCTTCAGTGTGCTGCCTTAGGAAAGTCATTTAACTTCTCTGTCCCTTAATTTCCCCCTGCATGTTAGAGTGCATGTGGAATTTTATTTGTATCCAGAAATATTGCATTAGTGTAAAAGTTTTTTTTTAAATGCTTTAAAATCAATGATAATAAACAGAAAGTTCAATGAACCCCCCAGTACACTGATGAAGGAAAGCTTTGGCTACCAAGAATATTGATCACCCGTAAGAGGGCAGAGGAAGATTCAGAGACAGTGCGGTCTGGGGATAAGCCACTAGACAGGGACTCAGGAGGCCCAAGCTATGATCCCAGTTCTGCCATTACTGAGCAAATCACTTTCTCTTTCTGTGCTCCCTAACCCCCCTCCAACACACCTCTTATTTAGAAAGCAAGGCCTCTGGGGCAAAGACTGTCTCTTGCTAGCTGTAGTATTGCACCTAGCACAAAATGAGCTACCGTAATATACACACAACAACTTTTAGGCAAGAGCGAAGGAACAGTGCTCTGGGGAGAATTAACAACAGCAGCAGCAAAAGGACCGAAATCTATCCCTAGAATAGCAGCTGCCCAAGGCAACAGCAGGTGACAGACAGGTCCAAGGTGCCAACTACAACTTCAGTAAACCACCTTTCCCTCACATCCCCTCTGCTGCCCCCAAGAAGCACAGCCACCATTGACTATTACAGTGTTTCTCAACATTTTTACATAAAGTACCCTTTAAAAATTATAAGTACCTCCAGTACCTACAGTTTTCAGACACCATTTTTTTTCTACCATTGCAACACATTTGTTTAAACAACTTAATAATAGCCAGGCAGGCAATGGAATTTTTGGGTGTAAAAAATACAAAAATAATAAAGCGCTATAAAACTTAAAACAAAAATTCAGTTTTCTCCAAATTTCAGTTGTGTTGATGTACCACTAAGGGTACTCGTACCACTGGTTGAGAAACACTGGACTATTATGTCCTTAATGACCCTGCTACCAGCTACTCCTTCCCGTACAAGTCTTCACAAATCTAGTCTTTAAAATGCTACCAGACTATTTGTTGTTTTTTAAGTTTTTTCATATTCAAAATATTAATACACAGAAACCCATTGGGGAACATTTTAACTTGCCTGGGCACTCACGAATGGATCTAGAAGTGACTATTACAAAACCATTTCAAAAACCAGATTGAGAAAGAAGCTACAGAACTTGGTTTAATGTATAAGTCTGACACCTGGAAACAAGGTCTAAAAAAAGACCTGGACTGGATGGGCCACTACATTCCACACCCTAATGACATCAAAAGCTAAGCACCAGGTACTTAGAGCCTACTCTATTAGCCTCATACAGCATAGTCACTAATTGACAATATTTTCCCCCCCATTTTCCCCTCTCTCTTTCCCTCCCCATCCCCACTCTCTCTCTGCTATTTATTTGTACCCTGGACCCCTTAACTCCATTCCTCTGAAGAAGTGGGTTGTGCCCACAAAAGCTCATTATACCATCTACATTTTTGGTTAGTCTCTAAGGTGCTGCAGGACTATCCATTGTTTTTTAAGTCTTCACCAGTGAGCCAGGGGAGAATAACTGCCCCCATGACTAGCATCAATCTTTCTGGGGCTCTCAGTCTAGGCCATCACAGAGAGGGACACTGCAACCTGCTCCCCCACACCCTGAGACTCCAAAGCACAGTAACCGTTCCTCAAGAGCCCATTCCTACTTAAAAGCAGGGAACCCTATATTACAGACTCCCCCCCCTTCACCTTTCCCATCTCAGGGCACAGACTCTTGAGGGCCCAGGACCTCCCCGCAATTTTGGTGCACAGAGACTATCAGCCCGCACAGTGCACATTGCTCAAATGCCCCTTCCCCTCACAGTACAGGGGAAAGGACCCCCGTGCAGAAAGCATCATGCAGCCTTCCCCCACACATTCCATGGGACACAGAGACACCCAGTCCCCATAGAGAGCATCACTCAGCCTCACCCCCCAACAAACACAACCTATGGGGCACAGAGATCTCCTGCCCCCACAGAGGGAACCACCCAGCCTCTCCCGCTCTGGGCACCACACAACCCCACCCACTATGGGGCACCCTTGCCCAGTGCAGCACCACGCTGCTGCCCCCGCCCCCTGCGGAGCTTCCCCCCTACCCGTCTGCCGCTCGCTCTCTGCCATCTTCCTGGAACCAGCCCCCTCCCCGCCGTTATCACCTTTAACCTCTTAGCACAACTGACGCGTCGATCGGCCATACTTGTGCCGGGCACGGCGGCCATATTGCACGGGGCACACAAGCAGTCGTAGTAATTCCGTCGGCCATGTTTGTGCGGGGCGCTCCGGATTCCACACACATATACCCAGGCGGCCATGTTTGTGCGGGGCGCTCCGGATTCCACACACAGGCGGCCATGTTTGTGCGGGGCACTCGCATTCATTAAGGAACTTTTGGGGCTTGACTTAATGTCAGGCGCCAGGGAAGTAGATAGCCCTGCAGAACACAACTCACTAGCTAGGAGACTCCCCCACCTGCCTCTGAGGTGCGATGGGCTATGGCACATCTGGCACCCCCAAAATCAGGAGATGTGTGTGCTTCAGAACCAGAGCACACTTCAGACTCTGGAGTCTCTGACATCTGGAGTTGTGACATGTGGGAATCCAAACGCAGCTCCGGATTCCCATTTCAAGGGCAGCCTCTTTTCTGTTATGCTGAAAAAAGCTACATTCTTGTAGCTTACACGATTTCAAAGTCAAGCAGCCCAAAGTCACAAACTCCAGAATTAAGGTTCTGCCTGCTTGCACGCTTGCGTTACACTACAGCAGCAGTTCTCAAACTGTGGATACGGACCCCCAAGTGGGTTGCCATTCCATTTTAAGGTGATCATCAAGGCTGACAAACTTGCTGGGGCCCGGGTCTGAAGCCCAAACTGCACCTCTCGGGGCCAAAGCCTGAGAGCTTCCACCTTTGGTGGTGGGGCTCATGTTCCAGGCCCCTTGGGCTTCAGCTTTGACCACCCTGTCCGAAGCAGTAGGGCTCTGACTTTGCCCACACACTTGCCTAAGGCAGTGGGACTCAGGCTCAGGCATCAATTTCCCTCCTGAGATCATGAAGTAATTTTTGGTGTCAGATGGGGGTCATGGTGCAATGAAGTTTGAGAACACCTGAACTATAGTCTTTCATTACAGGAACACTTCATATTGTTTCCACTGGATCCTTGCCAAATAATTATCGATGGGGACTAAAAAAGGTATTTTTCCCCCAAACTCAGTCTCAGAAATGGCGTGGTCATTTTTGCTGAAACTTTCCCAAAATATTCAGCGTGTGTCAGACACCCAACACTGGACATTTCAGCTCAAATAGTTGAAGTTTGTCATGGTTATAAGCAAGTGAAAACTATCTTATAATGGAAATTGTAAAGTAATCTGAACTATAGATGCCACTACTAGTTCTGCATATGATAAACCAAAACTCCAGTTCCAAATGCTCTCCAAGACCTAATCCCTGCTTTGGCCCATAATTTAGCAGATAGCTTCCCTCTTTATAAAAGGAGGGAGAAAGGAAGAGAAAAAGACATCTCTAAACTGTGGGAGGTCTGGAAATCCAGACACAGGTTCAACTACTTCATCTTCATCCCCTCTCTTGTTAATTCAGTGTTGAGCACTGTCAGTGTTGTATGGGATCAAAAGGCAGAGATTGTTCTTGCTACAAGTCACTAGAAGTCAGCATCAGACACTGTGATGTAACCCAGGGCTGTGGATCTCATCTCCCTGTAGCATGCATATTTTCCCTTACCATTTTTATTGGTGTACTATTCTTGAAATATGTCCTAGAAGGATATCTGCTTTAAGGAGGGATTCCTAGGAGAGGAAGAACATTTGGCACTGAGAAAGAGACTGTCCCAAGCATAAGTTATAGCACAGAGAAAAATGCATAGATAAGAGTGGGATAATGCTGGATGGAGCACAGTCTACAGGCCCAGGGGCTAATCTGGTGCTAGGCATAAACAGACTAAGCTATTGCTTAGGGCCCTGTGCAGCTCCAAGGGGGCCTCTATTAATTATTAGTTTGTGTTTTGTGTGGTGCCCCCCAAATATTTCTGGTTAGGACCCCCCCAATGGGTTAACACTGCTGGGGAGAGGGGAAATAGGAAGGAACAGAAAACAGAAATAATAGTTAAAGAGTAGCATTGTGCAGAGTTGTGAAGAAGAAGAAGAAGAAGAAGAAGAAGAAGAAGAAGAAGAGATTAGTTTAATGTAGGAGAAAGTCAGGGAAGGGATCTGAACAGCTTGGGTGGGCTGAGGGGAAAGGTTATATATAGCAGTGGTGGGAAACCTGCAGCCCTATTGCCGCATGCAACCCACTGGGGTTTCACCTGTGGCCTGTGCACCCCCCAGACTGCTCCCATACTCCACATGCATCTCACGGGAACCCTATTGGGCTGCAAGCCCACCACTAGTTATGTGGCCCACTAGTCCACGAAGGTTGCCCATCACTGATACATTGGCTTTAAAGAATTAAATGTTTGTCAGTAGATGTCAGCAAACATTTATTTCACTGCATGCACGCACATGCACACGCACACAAACCAACCAACAAAAACATTCCCATGAATAATAACTAAAATGCACAATATGCAAAGTAAGAAAAACAGTTTGAGAACTTGGATTCAAAATCCATTGATTTTTTAAATTAGACTTTTGAATTAAACAAATAGTCTCGGAAATGAATAGTAAAAACAGATATGATTTGTTGATTTAAAGATATTTACTTTGTGGATTTTGACACATGATGTGCACAGAGTGCTTTCATGTTTACAAAGCTTTAACTTTTGGAATTTCATTGTCTAATAGTTGTCTAATTCCCCCTTTAATTTCCCACAACAGTATGAATTCCGATACACATCTAAAGAAATGTTTAAAAATAAACACAGGGATCAAAACTTATAAAACATAGAAGTGGAAACCTGCCAAGCCTAGTTGTAAGGTCAGAGTGGCAAGATAAGCAGGTGATTTTACCAACAGCAGTTCGGTTGGAGTGGAGTAGAGTGACCATGTGTGACTGCTACCACCTGGCCAAAACACTGAAGAGCTAAAAGCATGAACTGCTATAGACTGAATGAAAGACTAAACTTTTCAGCTCATCAGCAGGGGCTGTCATATCTTCACTTAATACACATTCCTCTCTCTGCAGGCACAAGTCCTAGTTCAGAAGCCATTCCTTCTGCTGATCTCTGCTCCCTCCTAACTCCTGAGATCAGGAACTGAGAAAGGGAGGAGATGACTGCACTAGTTTAGACCAGGGATCAGCTGTCATCAGAGAGCTATGCAGAGCAGAGCCCTGCCCCTCACAAAGATGGTCGCGCCTCTGCTTATTGGTCATTGCAGAGGAGGGCTGTGCCCCACACAAAGATGGCTGCTCTGCTGCGCCCTCCCCCAGCGGCTGCTGAGCCAGGGACGGCCGTGCGGACTTGTTACGCTGTAGCTGGGTTGCTGCTGCTGAAGTTACACTGTAGCTAACTGTCTCTGTGTCTCGCAAGGCCGGGGCTGCTGAGTTGACAGGACTTTGCTCACTCGGGGGCAGTGGTTAGTAGCCGGGGTGGTGCACACGCAGGGCTATGCTGGCCTTCATAGCAAGGAGCATGGTAAGTAACAGCTGATCACTGCTTGCTTTGCAGGCTGGGTTAACGTTGGGGGGAGGGCAGGGGGAGCTTTCTCAGCTTTGAACAACCTTGGGACAGTGCATGGCCTTAACAACCCATGCATGGCCTTATCCAGGAGTGTCTGATGTGGTCTCCTGAGAATGAAACCAGGGGGCTTCCAGAGGCTACGAGACACATGCAGAATTGAGAGTAACCTGAAAAGTTTGTTGTTTTTTATTTTTATGTTTTGTTTTTGTTTTGGAGATTTGAAGGGGGCATTAAGAGAAATGTCCTTCCCTGACTTAATACAGGATGGGAAAGAGGAGGGTGGAGAAGATCTAGCTTGTCTCTGTACAGCTATGGTGTGATTTTTCTTGTATGACGTGCAAGTGTTTTGTAAGAAAGATCATTAAAAAGCAGAGAGCGACGGGAAGATTACTGCTAGGTGGAAGTTTGCAAAGGACGGGAGTTTCCTCGAGATGTATAGTAACTTCATTAAAGGGAGGGAGGTTTGGCCAGTCGCCAGGATCAGTCTTCAATTATGACAGTCAGTGAAAAGCTGTAAGTATTGTTCAATTTGTTCATTTTTTTTTCTTTTTGAAATTTTTTCCCCTTGTGTCTTTTACCAGCAAAACACTTCTTGGGTCTTCCCTGGGCTGGGAGTGACCTTTGTCACTTGCAGAAGTTGATTATGTTCCTTCTGTCAACTCACACTTCTGCCAAGAGCTAAGTTACTAAACTGATTAATTCTTTCACCTGGGCGCTGCCTCTTGGTTTCCTTTTTTTTTTTTTTTTTTTTTTATCTGATTAAGAAAATATTCACATATTCCAGGAGTGCCTTTACTAAATCTCTTTCCACACTAGTTGTCTGCTGTTGAAACAAAGTTGAAATTAATACTGTTACAAGCCATAGTTGATAGAGCTGAGGAGAATGCAGAGTTGTGGATTGTTTTTTTTAACCTGTGGAAAGAATTCCCTTTTCTCCACATCACAGCTGTGCTGCCTGTCCTGTGACTTGAAGGTTCTGTGACTTTTACTTTTTCTTTAAAAGTATCTATTAGGGATGTGAATGGTTAACCAGTAAGCATCACCTGGATGGAGGCTCACCTGGTGGGCATAGACTGCCTCCATTCCTCAGGTGGAAAGGAGAGACTGTGAGCTGCTGCTTGCTCCTCTGTTCTAGATTTATCCACTGGAATCTCAATACATGCCTGGTAGTTACCGGCACTAAAATGAACAAGTAAGGGCTGCTTGGGGTAATATCCAGATGAGATGCTCGGATTTTTTGTTTGCGTTGGTGTGATATTTTCATAATTGCTTTTTCTTTTTCACTGCAATCCACCCATGCCTTTTTTTCCTTCTAATAAAATGGCAAACACACAAAATAGCTCTCTCATGGTGTTTCTTATTAGAATATTGTTGTATAAAAGTTTGGTTGCTTGTAGGGTGATCTTAATTATGTTTAGTTAAATACATGCTGTTAAGATTGGAAGGGGCTTATATTCATCATCTTATGTTTCCATGTAACCATGTACAGGTTAGGGATGTTAAATATTGATTAATTGAATAGTTGATTAACCTCATGAATTCTTATCTGTTATTTGACTATTCTATAGTCCCCGGATTGGGGCCAGCAGCCAGTGCGCTCCAGTCCAACTCCTGAGGAGCCCCCTGCCACTCCACACTGCTGTCACCCTCAGCGCAGGGTGCCTGGTGGGATCTGGTCTGTGAGGGGAGCCAGTTTAAAAACCATCTCCCTTTGTGGACTGGCTGCCAGGCACAGGCTCACCTCCAATGGCTCCCAGTCAGCGGTACAGCAGGGGTGCTAATGTCACCCTGGACCACTCTGTGCCCTGGAAGAGGCCAGCAGCACGTTCCGTTCTTAGGTGGAGGCACACAAGTGGTTCCGCATGTTGCTTTCGCCAGCAAGCACTGCCCCTTTCAGAGGTGGGGCTCAGGGTAGCGTGTGGAGCCCCTAGTCCCCCTTCCTGGGATCTAGACCAGCTGCTGGCCTCTTCTGGGACGCAGCACAGTCCATGGTGCCAGGACAGGCAGGAAGCCTGCTTTAGCATCCCCTCTCATCACCTGGTCACCCCACAGCAAGGCAACCCTGTGCCTGACATTCTGGGACCCCGTTCTGGGTCGTGAGCCATACTTTGAAAACCACTGGATTAGAGGATACAGACTTTTGTCAGTAGGCTCTTGGTTCAGCCCCAGCCAGTAGACTGACTTCATTCCCATCTGATGGGTGTTTGGTCTATGGAATTGAGGGGTCTTTGTCTAGCTTCTGGTGGACAGCTATTCACATCAAGAACTCTGCCATTGCAGTGGCCACCCCAACTTGGCAGTCTGTGTGGGGCAGGAAAAGCCTGAATAGGCCATAGAGATTGGATTTCCCTTTCATAAGTGCAGACACTCCTGATCAGCTTGTTAGAGAAAGCTCTCAAGGCTGCCTGCTACCCACCCTTCCCTCTCCAGCACTGTCACTTGGTAAATAATAAGAGTAAAACAATTCATTTGCAGAGGATGGAGTAAGGAAGTGATTCAAGCTCCTGCTCTCGCTGAGGGCGGGAGAAAGGTTGCAAAAGTTGCAAAAGTATTTTGCCTGCACATGGGAGGTGTTTTGCAGCCCCTCCCACCCAGCTGCTCGCTCTGCAATGTGTGGTCTTGTGTTCTCTCAACAGAATAGCACAGTCAGATGGCAAAGGTTGCTAAGTGTGTACGTGATAGAGCAGAGTAAGATTAGCGAGGAAGGCTGAGGGAGTGAGAGTTTTACAGAGTTTTCTCCATTCCACCGATGGAAAAGAAGCAGCAGCAGCAGTCAGGAAAGGTACAGTATGGTAATTATCCTCAGACTATACAGGTTAACCCCTGCCTTCCTCTTCCACCCTGCACACTTTCCCAGAGATCTTGATCCCTCCATGCTGCCAGATCCTGCAAGGAGCCATGCACCTTATTTGAGAGGCTGTGCACCATCCAGGAGGTGATTGGCACCAGGCAAGATTGGGCCCTTTGTGCTTCTCTGCACTTCACCTTGGGGAATACTCTCCCCTTGACTCCTTGAAAGGGCAAATTTGTAGCTGGTATCGCTCGTTTCCCTCCAATCCATTGTCACACATCTCTAGCAAGGACTTCTGAACCACTGTGAGAGAAAGTGGGGGTGGGGGGCATAGAAAACAGGATTTAAATCCTCACTAATGGAACTTCGTTAAATTCCTGCCCAAACATTCTCAGTTTTGGGGAAGGGTGGGAGATGGCACTGCTCCTGGTCAAAGGCTGGTATTGCTCTTTGCTCTCCTCATGAGCTCTTTCTCTGCCCAAAGAAACTGTCACAGCACATGCTCCCTGAGGCAGCTTTTATTGCCAAAATTGCCCTCATCTGTCCCCCCCTGAGCCTCTCTGATTCACCCACAATTCCCCGCTCCTTTAAAAATGTCTCCCTGTTTTTTCGCCTTCTCACACATCCTCACGCTCTTCCCCCCAGTTTCCATTTGGCATCTTCCAGTTTCCTACTGAGCAGGGCTGAATGGGAATAATTTGTGAAGCTATCTCTTCCGCTATGGCCAGCTGGGATTCTTGGGGACCTGAGGGACTTGGTGGTCCCATAGCCAAAGTCTTGTGACTAGAATGTCCAGCTCCACAGACGGACTTCTGTTTTTTTTTCTTGATTTTGCCCAGTCATTTCCTGCATGAGGATTGTTAACCCTGATCCAGTTCCAACTTGGCTAAATTCCTTCTGCAGTTTCAGTTGACTACAGGATTCTTCCTCACTTCCTGTCCTAAACAGTTGTGTTCAGAGATTTCCCTACCCCCCTCCCCGAATTTCCCCCCCCCCCCAGTTTTTTGAACTAGGGTGCCATATAGCCCACCTTCACCCTCACGGTCTCACCCCTTCTCGGCCCTGACACCCCCACCCCGGAAATTCGAACACCCCCCCAATTTCAATTCCTGGGGAGGCCATTGGTTGTGTTGCATTGGCAGCTTCTGTGTCCTACCGCAAAATGGCTGCATTTCATTAGTGGGTGGAAACTCTGTGTATAGCAGTGTTTCTCAACCTTTTTTTTTTTTAATAAAGTACCCCTTTTTCTGAAAAAAAAGTACCCCCCTTAAAAAAAAAAAAAGTACCCCTGGTACCTACAGTTTTCAGACACACAATTTTTTTTTCTACCACTGGAACACATTTGTTTAAACAACTTAATCATAGCCAGGCAGGTGATGACATTTTTGGGTGTAACAAGTACAAAAATAATAAAGCGCTGTAAAACTTAAAACAGAAGTTCAGTTTTCTCCAAATTTCAGTTGTGTTGACGTACCCTTCCCTCCCCCCAGACATCTCTCAAGTGCCCCTAAGGGTACTCATACCATTGGTTGAGAAACACTGGTGTATAGTACTTACTTACAGTAGAGTTGTGGGGGATACTTTGAGACTTATTCCCATTAATATTTGTAAAGTGCTAGGAGAGCCTCAGAGGAATGGAATCAAAGAAAGGCAAATGTATTATTAACCCAGTGGCATTTCCTTTAGTTGACTGAGAATCTGCTGATGTTCTGGGATGTCTCATGATTAGAGCCCTGCAAATCCATGGATATTTGCTTAATATCTGTGGGTATCCATGGCAGATGTGTTTGTGGGTATCCATGGCTCATTTTCTGGATATGGATGCAGATACAAATTTTGTGTCTAAACCCCTGCAAATTTGCAGATATCTGTGTTATATATGCAAGTATCCACATTCGCAGGTGTGGCTATCTGCCGATCATTTTTGCAGATTCGGATACCAATGTTGTGCCTGCATGAGGATCTACTCATGATCCTCCACCTCTAGTAATCGAGTTGTGTATCTGGTGATTGTGCTTTGAGCTCTCTGCTCCTGATGTTGAGGGGTCAGCAACTCAGGTCACCCGTCCCTCACTAGTGCTGCGGGGAAGATTGTCTGGATGTGTGTTCTGTGGTTTGCAGGCAAAGCCATCTGGCTTGCTGAAGCCAGTGGTGTTGGGGAAGCTCCCAGGCAGATACTTAGCCCACCAGGAGGGACTGCCCCATCTGCCAGTGCCGCCCCTTCAGCAGACCCTGGATCGCTACCTGCTGGCTCTGCAGCCCATCATCAGTGAGGAGGAATGGAACCACACCAAGGGGCTGGTGGACGAGTTCCGGAAACCAGGCGGCGTTGGGGACAGGCTGCAGAAGGGCCTGGAGAGGAGAGCCAGGAAAACTGAGAACTGGGTATGTGGATGTTAAACTTCCTGAGGCCAGGTCAATGTAGGAGAGAACAGAGGCAGGATCTGAGCCAAGTCCTATAAGGACCATCGCTATCCTGGTTCCCAGCCAGTCTCCTATGCTTTTGTGACTGCTAACCCAGACACCCCCAGACACTCTTAATGATGAGCCCCTGTGCAGAGACCCGATTCGCTGCTTATTGCTGCCCATCTCTCTTCTCAGAGCTGCGCAAGCCCTACGAGGAGCTGAGGCACACACAGCTGAATAGGAAGCTGTGGGCACTGCTTACTACAGCTTAAAATCTTATTCCTTTGAAATGATCCCCAGGAGGTTGGGAGAAAGCACTGCTCCAACCCGGAGAGCACCAGCCCTCCCTCTCTCTTCCCCTCCCCCGCACTCCAATCTCACAAGTTCCCTGCTCTACCTAGTCTGTAGAACGGCCAAAAAATCATCCCATGACCCAAACCCCCCCGTCTTCTCCACCTGCAAAGTATTGAAAGATATGGCGTGTTGTAGGATGGTCTTCCAGCCATTTTGTGGGGCATAGACCAGTCAAGCTTGCAAAGAGGTCATCCTGGTCCCTGAAAAACAGAGTCCTAATTCTTGCCTGTTTCTGTCCCAGCTCTCTGACTGGTGGCTGAAGACGGCTTACCTCGAATATCGCCTGCCGGTTGTGGTTCACTCCAGCCCTGGTGTGGTTTTACCTAAACAGGATTTTCTGGATCAGCAAGGTCAGCTCAGGTAAAGGCCTTTTTGGCTTTTCTACCCCAAAGTTTCAGATGTTTTTGTAAGACCATTGGGGAACAGTGTTCCCTAGTGTGCTTGTGTAGCTGCTCAGGAGAGATTGAAATACCAACCAGCTGATTAGCAATGTGCCCACAGCTAGGTTTTTGTTCCTACTGGTGATGCACGTTTGCACATCAAAAAAATTATTCTGCACATGGGTGGGAAAAAAATCTGCATGTGGATGGAAATGATTAGAGGGAACATTGTTGGGGAGTTGCTTTGGATTCGTGTGAGAAGACAAGTACTAGCAAGTTTCACCCAGCCGAAGAGATTGCTAGTCATGGGAAGTCTATCAGTTGCAGCCTCTCCAAACAGGAAGCACCACAGGGAATGAGATAAGAGTACTGGCTACAGGGAAGCTGAGGGCTTATCTGAATGAAGCTTCTCAAGCAGGATTCCCGCAAAAGTGAAAAAAGTGAAAGATGGAAGTGGAAAAATGGTCAGTGGGTAGTCTACAAGTCAGGACTTAAAAGACCTAAATTAAATCCCTCCTCTGCTACCAACTTCCTTTGTGATTTTGAGCAAATTACTTAGCCCCTGGGCCTCATTATCTACATTTGATAGATGGGGAATTAGCACTTCGCAGCGGGATGGTGAGGAAGAATACATTACAGATTGTGAGGTGCTTAGCTATGATGGTGATGGGAACCATTCAAAATATCTAACACAATTTAGGGAACTCAACATTTGCCTTCAGAGTCTGTATACTTGGGGGAAGAGTCAGACTACTGCATGAATGATGTTATTCAGCTAATGCTGTGTGTATCTGCAGATTCATTCAGACTCTGTACTTTAAAAGAGGGCTTCCCACTCTCCTGTCATTAGGTGCACAAGTCAAATCTCCAGCTGCTGTCTGTCTCCAGAGTGTTTCTTTCCCTTAGCCAAGCCCTCTATGCAACTGAACTGCTGGCAGTTTGTGTTTCCCTTCTACTAATGAACGTTGGGCTGGCAATGCTGTTTCAAAGCCATCCCACTCTCATAGAATTGATTCTCTCAGCCTCTTTGGAGCCTGCCACTGATTTTTGTCCCTGCTTTTGGCTCATTGTTTTCATGAACACGAAGCTTTTAAGATTGGCTCTGGGAAGTCTCGGTTTTGTGGATGCACAGCCATAGCATTGACCTTTATACAGGGTTACCTTTTCCACATTTACCCATTATCACCTGCTCCTGTCATCAGGCTGTCTTCTGGCTGAGTTAAAAATACTGGCCAATCAGAGAAGTGTGTTAAAGAGAAATGAGAGTGAAAGAATCCTTCCCTCTCCCCAATTCAAGGTCTTGTGTATTCACTTGGTCAGAATACCAGATCTGTTGCAGCCCTGTGAGAGGAAAGATATCTGAAGGGGACAGTGTAAGGGCTAAAAATCCTTATAACTCTGGAATTTATTAAAACTAAACAATTTCAGAGTTGCCAACTGTGCTGATCCATGGTATTCTTTTTATTAAAGCCCCAGATGCAGGAATCAAAAAAGTCTATGAAAAACTCAGCATAAATTTTAAAACAAAACAAGTGTCAAATATCTGGCCCTCCTGGTTGCCAAGAGAAACTTGAAATCAGCACAGAAACCAGAAGGCAAATAAAAGGAATCCAACTTCTTTTTATCTCATGACTTTTAATGGGACCTGAATTCTAATTTTTGAATTCTTGGGCATTGCCATGCTGCAATTTAAAGAGAAAACAAAACAACGAACTTGCTGTCAGACCCTTTGCCCTCTGTGTTCTTCCCTGCTTGAAAATTAAAGGCTAGTTGGCTTTACTTGCGGTTCTAGTCATGAGTTTCACTTTCTCAAGGCAGGGGTAAGGCAAAATGCAGCAAAGTTTGTTTTCAGACAGTAGAAGAGAATATACAGTTGTTGGTTTTTTTGGGAGGGAGGATGGAGGTGAGTGTAGTTTTTTAAAAATGCTCTCTCCATTGGCTTTTTCATGGAAATGTGTCTTTGTTTCCAGTCTTTCAAAATTCAGCTGTAGAGCAGCCCCAAGATGACATGGTGGTTAAACTTCCCTGAGCCACTTCTATGCTAGTGCACCCCGTGCCTTTTACATCCTCGGCCCGCTGGTACTAGTACAAGAGACTTTAATATGATGTCCTGCTCTGCGCCTCTGTTCCTTGTGCACACCCCATCTGTCACGTCTTTAAACTCTTCGGGGCAGGCTCCTTCTCTTACTCTGTATGCCCACTGCCCTGCAGAAGGGAGCTCCAATCTTGGTTGGTGCTAGGGTGACCAGCTGTCCCAATTTTATAGAGACAGTCCTGATGTATGTATTTTCTTATGTAGATACCTGTTACTCATCAATTCCTGACTCAATTTTTCACACTTGTCTGGCCAACCTACTTGGAGCTTCTAGGAGCTACATACACACAAATACTAAAAAAACTCACAAACAAACAAACCAACAAACAAAACCCCTGATTGTATCGTTGAACAAAAATGTACTTTGTTGGAGCTGCCCCAGTTACCCAAAACACAGCCACAGTTGGTCAGGGCTCAAGATATTAAGAACATGCTCTGCTCTACTAACCCAAAGCCCAGCACGGGTGGGGAGGGATCCAAACCATTGTTATTTCTAGGGGTCAGGATTCAAATGTTCTGATTTTTGTATCTCTCTGGTCATTATGTTTGGCTTTTCCAGATTTGCTGCCAAGCTGATCAAGGGTGCCCTGGATTTCAAGACCATGATCGACAAGTGAGTTCGATGTAGAGTTGCTGTAGAGTTGGTCACCATATATTAGAAAAACGGGGTGGGTGAGAGAATATCTTGTATTGCACCAACTTCGGTTGGTAAGAGAGACAAGCTTTTGAGCACACCCAGAGCTCTTCTTGAGTGAAAGGCATTTCTGGCACAGTGATGGTTCCTTCCTTGCTGTCTTTAGTTAGGGGATGCCCAGATCAAAAATTTCTCTTTCTGAAAGGGAAACAGTCAATATGAAAATCCACGTATCTAAAGAATACCAGATACCATACCTAAAGAATAACAGACAACAGCCAGGGTCATTGACACTGAAAGGGCAGCAGAAAAGCAAATAGACTTTCCCCTTTTTATGCGCTTTATTTACTTCTTGAGCCTAGTCTATTCTGCTTCTTAGGTCTCACATTCAGGATTGCAAAGCTGCAGTGCCACAAAATCTTTTCCCTTCACATTGGGTTTTGAGAGAGGCTCTTACGTGTGTATTTGCAGGGAACTGAGCTTGAATGAAACCCTGTAGTATCACTTCCTTAATTTATCCACAGAACAGGGCCAGCTCAGGCAGCAAGAACACACAAGCTTCCAGGCTCCGTCTACACTGTTTGTTTTTTGCAGAAGAGGAAATGCAAATGAAGTGCTCATTTGCAAATCTCTTGCTCCCATTTGCATATTTTCTTTGATCCTTTTTGCAGAAGAGGTTTTTGTGGAAAGAAAACCCGCAGTGTAGACGGGGCCATTTTTCGGAAAAAAACCCTTTTGCGCAAGATCCTATAAACCTCATTTTTTGAGGAATAAGAGATCTTGTGCAAAAGGATTTTTTTCTGAAAAATGGCCCCATTTACACTGCAGTTTTTTTCCCAAATTCCTCTTCCGCAAAAAGGATTGGAAGAGAATATGCAAATGAGCACGTCATTTGCATTTCTTCTTCCACAAAAACAGTGTAGATGGAGCTCCAGTGTGTTTCAGCTTCCAATCTACAGAGGCATTCTCTATGGTTCTCAAACGATTTACCATTATAGGCTACCTATGCTGCTGCCTGTCTGTGTGTTATGTGGGCTGTATCCACACCCATCCACAAATCAAGACTGTGTCACAAGGGCCACAGCTGTGTGTTGAAGCAGCCTGCAGGTTGAATACCACTGGGTGGGAACAGTTCTATCCCCCATTCCCCCATTCAATCCTTGACTTCTAAGACTGTGTCTAGACTGCATCCCTCTGTCGACAGAGGGATGCAAATCAAGCATGTCAAAATTGCTAGTGAAGCAGGGATTTAAATATCCCGTGCTTCATTAGCATAAACATGGCCATTGCTTTTTTCGAAATGGAGTTTTGAAAAAAAACAGTAGTCTAGACAGAAATCTGTCAAAAATAAACCCTTTTTCGACAGATCCTGTATTCCACAAAAAATGAGGTTTACAGGGTCTGTCAAAAAAGGGTTTATTTTCAACAGATCCCTGTCTAGACTGCCGTTTTTTTTCCCCCGAAAAAGCTCCATTTCGAAAAAAGCAGCAGCCATGTTTATGCTAATGAAGGGTGGGATATTTAAATCCCTGCTTCATTAGCAATTTCGACATGCTTGATTTGCATTCCACGTTGACAGAGAGATGCAGTCTAGACGTAGCCTGAACTAGGATTGCAGATGTGATATTAACAAGTTTGTTAGCATATTTGAGAAGCCTAGAGCAGATCAAGCACATTGCCTTTAACCCATGCTGGTCACTTTAAAACCCAGGGCAGGAGCCCCAACTTTAACCCAGCCAGGTCAGCAGGTGTTAAAGGCAGTGTACTGGTGAGCCTGAGTCTTCTGACATGGGCCAGCCGTGACCATCCTGTGGGATCATTTTTCTCTGGATAGACATACCCAAAATATAACTGTAAGCAGGGTGCTTCTAGAGGGGTTCCACAGGGATATGTTCTTGGCTAAAAATGCTATTTAGCGTTTTTATCTTCGACCTGAAAGAAAAAAACATAAATCATCCCTGATAGCATTTGTAATGACACACAAATGGGGGAACAGTAATAATAAAGAGGACAAATCATGGATTCAGAGCAATCTAGATCACTTGGTAAAGTGGGTATAAGCAAACAGTATTGTGTTTTAATACAGCTAAACGTACATAAATGTACATACTTACAGGAGGAAGGGCCCTATCTTGGGAAACAGTGATTCTGAAAAAGATTTTGGGGTCATGGTGGATAATAGAGTAAACATAAGCTCCCAATGTAACATTATGACCAAAGGAGCTAATGTGATCCTTGGATGCATACATGGGCATTTAGGGGTAGAAGCACAGAGGTTATTTTATTGCTGTGTTTGGCACTAGTTCAACCACTGCTGGAACCCTGTGTCCACCTGAAAAGGGTTCGGAGAAGAGCCACAAGAATGATTCAAGAGTTAGAAAACCTGCCTTCTAGTGATAGACTCAAGGAGCTTAATCCATTTAGCTTAACAAAGAGAAGATTCGGGGTGATTTGATTAGTGTGTAAGTTCCAGAATGGAGAACCAATATTTAATAATGGGCTCTTTGGTCTGGCAGAAAAAGGTCTAATATGATGTTAGGGATGGAAGTTGAAGCTACACAAATTCAGTCTGGAAATAGGGTGTAAATTGTTACTAGTGAGAGTAACTGACCATTGGAGCAATTTACCAAAAGTTCTTGTGGATTCTCCTCTCTGAATTTTGTTTAACTGAATATTTGATGTTTTTCTAAAATCACTGCTCTAGGAACTATTTCAGGGATGTTCTCTGGCCTGTGTTGTACAGCAGGACATACTAGATGAGGGGTTTTCAAATTGGGAGTTGGGAGGTTATTACATGGGGGGTTGTGAGCTGTCTGCCCACCCCCAAACTCTCCTTCACCTCCAGCATTTATAATAGTGTAAATATAAATAATGTTTTTGTTGATGGGGGGGAGGGGTCATTTTCAGAGACCTACTGGGGAAAGGGGTCACCAGTACAAAAGTTTGTGATTATCTAGTTCAGCAGATCTCAGTGGTCCCTTCTGGCCTTGAGAGTCTGTAAATTGACCCATCACACAAAGCATCAGATGGTGACGACTAATAGGGTCACTCCAGACATAGGCCTGGATTTGAACCTGTAACCCTCTGCTAATCCCCTGTAAACTATGGTCTAAATTGCATGCATCTCCTTCAAGAGAACAGGTCCCAGATCCCTTTGCAATGGTGTGGCTGTGACGCAGTGGGGGTGCTGTCTGCTTTGTGACCCGGTGCCCCACTGCGTTGTGATGTGTGATTCCCATTGACTCATCCACACGGAGGTGCTGATGGGGGGTGACCTAGAGGAGTTGCTAGACGGACCCCACAGGGCCCCGGTCACCACCCGTAGCCAGAGCCAGCGAGGAGCTGGCGACCCTGACCCAGGGGAGGGCTCCCTGCAGGGGGCACAGGGCCCCATCCCAGCAGACGTGGAGCCCGGCCAGGCTGGGACCCTAGGGAGGGAGGGGAAGCAGGTCCCTGCCCCTGCCCCAGCTGCGGAATTCCAGGCTGAAGTACAGGCAGATCCCACCTTGCAGATGCTGAGGGACCAGGATGGCCTTGGTGCAGCTCAGCCCCTGGGGAGAGGCAGCCAGGAGAGATTCCTGTGGGAGAGGGGATTCCTGTACCAGGAATGGCTCCCCCCCGGGAAGGTGGAGATGCTGCTGTGGACAGTGCCATGTGCATGCGACAAGCCAACATAGCTACCACCACAGGGAGGTGGAGTAATTATGCTGCTGAGAGGTCTCTCTCCCATCAGCATAGAGCGTCCACACTTGTAGCGCTACAGCGATGCAGTGACATCAGTACAGGTGCATCCCTGTAGTGATTCTACTGTAGACGAGCCCCTAGTGTCCCACTAGAGTGGCCATGATAGGGCCCTGAGCATGGGGAGCGCATTCCAAGTGTGGATTGCTGCAAGATAGGCATTCGGATTGCTGTTTTCTTCCCTCTCTCATCCTGCTCCTTCTGCACACGTTTCCAGCGAGACCTTGCCAGTGGAATACCTGGGCGGGAAACCTCTCTGCATGAACCAGTACTACCAGATCCTCTCGTCCTGCCGCATCCCGGGCCCGAAGCACGACTCTGTGGTGAATTATGCCAAAGGAAAAAAGCCGCCTACACACATCACTGTTGTTCACAACTTCCAGGTACAGGGGAGTCTTGGGAAAACTGGGTTATTCTTTTAGATTTAAATACCCCTTTGGTTAGTTTTGCCAAGGAAGAGAAATAAGCAAAATAATTCTGAGTGCAAAATCCACCCCCACGGGGAACCAGTCTCCCCTTGAAGTCCATCGTAGGTTTCCTATTAACTGGAAGGATTGGGTTCCATGGCTGGGACTGCAGCATGTGTGAGCTATATGTGAATACTCCATTACCACATCTCTTGCCCTCCTAGCTCCAGCCCCGGAACACTCTAGATTTGGAGCTAGAAGAGTGGGGAGAGGGGTTGGAAAATGGATTCAACAATCATAGTCAAATCTCAGCAATGGTAGAATCCAGCAAATGTTGCAATAAGAATGTTTTCCTCTGTCTGGCTTAATTATCTATCGGCCCTCGTTATTGCAGTGTCTGAACACCTGACAATCTTTAACATATTTGTTCTCACAACCCCCCGGAAGGTAGGGAAGTGCTATTATGTCATTTTTATGGATGGGAAACAGAGGCACCAAGAGATTAAGTCATTTGCCCGAGGTTCCACAGGAAGCAAGTAGCATAACAGGGAATTGAAGCTGTCTCCCAGATCCCAGGCAATGTCCTAACCACTGGGAAATCCTTCCTCTTCACCTACTGATCATCAGCTCCTTAGCTGAGCCCTGAGCATTGCTCTTGCCTCCTGGACAAAGTTGTTGTCAGCTTGTGAGACTGACTGACTGCTTTGTCTCCCCCTCTTCTCAGTTCTTTGAGCTGGATGTTTACAGCAGCGACGGGAGCCTCCTCACCACCGACCAGATCTTCACCCAGCTGGAGAAGATCTGGAACACCTCCCTCCAAACAAACAAGGAGCCAATTGGGATCCTCACCAGCAACCACCGAAATAGCTGGGCCAAAGCCTACAACAACCTCATCAAAGGTGGGTTACCGTGCTCAAAATTGCTGCCCTCCATACAGTGCTCTCTGGGCTTCCCCCTCTTTTAAAGAGCCCTCTGGAGGCAGAGACTGCCCAGATAATGGACTTTCTAACAGTCTGCGTGTGGGAGTGGTGTATTTATCCACATGGGTTGTGCTCAGCTTAGACCTATTTCAAAACATTGTTATTTCTGTTTAAACACCCTGTCCTCTGAGTGCTCGAGGATTGGTCCAGGACAGAGCTGACATTCTGGAATATTTGACCCCCCAAATGGATGAAATCCAATAATCCAGATTAAAAAAATCAGAGGGATGATATGAGTGAGGAGCAGCATCCCTGTAAGGTTCGCAGCTTCCAATCAGCCCATAGCTTCAACTCTTGACTACCTCTTGGCCATGCCGCAGTGATGATTCCTTACAAAGGGAATCAGGGCACTGAGTACAATCAACTTCTTCTCCTGAATTTTATCCTTCCTCCAGTTAAACCCAGTTTTTCAACCAACTTCCATTGTCTTCCACTTTCCCCCCTTCTCAGACAAGACCAACAAGGAGTCCGTGCGTTCAATTGAGAAGAGCATTTTCACTGTCTGCCTGGACTCGCCCATTCCGCGGGTGTCTGACGATATCTACAGGAGCCGGGTGGCAGCTCAGATGCTCCATGGGGGAGGCAGTCGTTGGAACAGTGGGAACCGATGGTTTGACAAAACCCTTCAGGTGGGTGCTGGTGGTTTTGAGAAACTAGAGGCACTGTGTCTGGGGGAGACAAACTTCCTGAAACTGGAAGATCCACTGGGCCTCCAAATAATTCTGTAGGAGACTTTCCCAGATCAAAGGGGGCATGGGAAGTGAGACGAGCAAGGGGTTGACAGCGTAAGGGCCCATGTGCTTAGTACCGCTCCTTTGCAATGATTGGGATTCTCTCCCACAGTCAAACATGTAGAGCCCTTCAAATCCACGGATAGCCACATCTGCGGAAGTGGGTGTGGATAGTCACAGCTTATTTTTGCAGATATGGATGCAGATATTTTTGTATCTGTGCAGGGCTCTACAAACAAGTTCTCACTCTCCTGCTAGGTCCACTGAGTTCTCATTGCTTATGTCCCTGGCAGCACTCACCCAATGCAGTCAATTTATTCTTTAGCTTCAGAGGGGTAGCCGAGTTAATCTGTACAGGATAAACTAAAAAATCAACAAATAGTCTGCTAGCACTTTAAAGACTAACAAAACATGTAGATGGTATCATGAGCTTCTGTGGGCACAGCCCACTTCTTCAGATGACTGGAGTGTTGGATGTCCAGAGCCAAAATTAAATAGGGGAGAAAGGGGGAGAGGAAATGGGAGGGGGGGACAAAAAGAGGCAGTGGTGGGTATATATAAATATCAAAGGAAAAACGGAGCTGGTAGGTAACAAGCAAAACTGTTAGTCTATAAATACCTAAAGATAGTTAAAGGAAGCAGATAAGGACCTTTACTTAGCATTTAGAGAGGAAGAGTACTAACACCAGAATCTACACAGACAAAGAACCATTGGCACCTTCATTGTTTGGTAAGTTGATAATGTCCCAGCCAGCCGGTATGAGAATTAAACTTGCGAATGAATTGTAGTTCCAACCCTGCCCTGTGTATTTGGCGTATTGCTCATAAATTAGCTGTCTGCTTGCCGTGTTCAGTAACTTGTCTGTTTGGAAGCTGCCTAAGCCTGAGAAGGTCTGTTTCTTCTCTTTTTCCATGGTTATTGTTGCTTTCCCTGTTTGTCTTGGCCAGAAACTAACCTGCTTCTTTCAGGCACCTTCTACCATCTCAAAACATCATTTCTGTGATCCGTTCTCCTTTCATCCAAGGGCCACGTCCTCCATTAGGAGGCTATCTCCTTGTCTTTCTGGGAGATAGAGTCCATGCTCTGTCAGGATTCTTCTTACACTAACATCTAGGGTTCTCCAGCTTCTGCTTGGCACTGTTTATTTACAGGGCAATGCCACATTCTTCCAGCTTTGCAATTAACCAAAGTAAGTCTGCACAGAACCGACAGGGGATGTTATTGCAATGTTGTGTGAGCTGCCATAGAAATCAGACCCTTTAAACTGTGCCGTGCTGCAGAGTACACTGGCTCTCCGACGTATCTTCTGTCAGTAGGATCATCTTCCATCTGATGATGATACCTAACAGTGTTTCCTCTAATTTTTCTCCACCCCAAGTGGAATTAATTTTATGTGCAGCAAAGTAGAGGTGATGTGTGATATATCATCTTCATATTGGTGCACATAACATAATTCATGTGGTGGGGGTGGGGGCCAAGTGTTCTGATATGGGAGGGGGCTCTGATGTGGCAGAGGATTGGGGGTGCAGGTCTGTGAGGGCTCCAGATGTGGCTGTGGGGCTGGGGTTGAGGGGCTCAGGGCTGGGACAGAGATTTGGGGTTAAAGGGCCCTGGCTGGACCACAGGCTCTGGGTTAGGGCTAAGGATGAGGGGCTCAGGAGTGGGACTAGGATTGTCAACTCGGATGGACTGGATGCCATTGCCACAAATAGGGTCCAGTCTGTCCTGTCAGAGAGTTGGCAACACTAGCTGGGACAGAGGGTTGGGGTGCAAGGGCTCTGGCTGGGGCTGAGGCTCGGGGCTGGGGCTGCAGCAGAAGGTGGGGGGGTGCAGGAGTGGGAGGGGGGTTCGGAGCTAGAAAGCTCTATGGCCTGGCGACTCCAGCCTTAGCAGGTAGAGGGGGCATCTGGGCTGCCTGAGCCACAACGGGGAGAGGGGAGATCTGGGCAGCCCTGGCCGTGGCAGGTGGGGAGGCCTAAGGCTGCCCAAGCCACAGTGGGGGAGGCCTGGAGCTGGGTCTCAGCCACTTCAATCAAGCCAGGACCAAGCTGTCCACACTGAGCCAGCTGTGGCGGGGCAGAGTTGGGCCAAGGCCAGAGTTGGTCATCCCTCCCCTGGCTGCTGCAGGTTCCCACCCTGCATAGCCTGCCCGATGGCCTGCACTGCACTAACTAGACAGCTACGCGGCTGTGCAGCTTACAGGGAACTTAGATTCCACAGCCACGGCTAGGAGGATTTGGTGGGTGATGGCGTTGCATGTTACCATGCACTGATGGGGCTGAGGCTCCCCAGTACATGGCAGTGAGACCCCCTGGGGCTGGTGTTTGCATATGGAAGAGGCCTCTCTTCACTACCTTCATGCCTTTTGTTTCCCTGGCAGTTTATCGTTGCTGAGGATGGCTCCTGCGGCCTGGTGTATGAGCACGCCCCCTCGGAGGGCCCGCCCATCGTTGCTCTTCTGGACCACATCGTGGAGTACACGTGAGGCTTGTGCACGTCTTTCCCTTCTTGGACGCGGATCTCAAACCATCCAAGCCCAGTAAACCCCCTTCCCTGCACGCTTCATTCATCCCCCACCCCTGCAAGGCATCCACTTAGGAGGTACTTTAATGGTGTCTCGGGTTAGGTCCTGCAGTTCTTGTAGCAATGGCCAGGGATTAGCCACCTGTTCAGAATGGTAAACTTTGCTGCTGCTTGAACTCTGGGGATATGCCTCTGCTTAAGTTTAATATGGCTCTTGGGTGGCAGAATGTTTGTCCCTGGTGGAATCCATAAAACATTTTTTTAAAGGGCTCGAAAGGCATTAGACCTGTAATCTCTTGGTAAAGGAATCACTAGGACCCAAACTTCAGCATTTGTTCTCCTAGTTTTTCACCAGAGGCAGACTGGGAGGGAGCAGCTGTCAAGCCATAAGGCGGAAATTTGTGACAGAGGACTTTGCCGTTTATATGCAGACCCAAAATGTCATAGTCAGGGATTTACACCATGTTCACTACTGCGGGATCTGAGTCTGTCTGCTGGGCAGAATCCCATTGGCCCAAGGGGCTGGAGGTAGAGGTCTGGAGAAATGATTTCAATGATGTTTTGCTGTGCAGAAAGACACCAGAGCTGGTGAGATCCCCCATGATTCCTCTTCCAATGCCCAAGAAGCTGCGGTTTAACATCACTCCAGAAATCAAGAATGACATCGAGAAGGCAAAGCAGAACCTCAACATGTGAGTGAACCGGGTGGGAGAGCTCAGTGAGTGAGTGAGACAATAATCTGTGTACCCATGCAGAGAGCTACGTGGCAAGGAACATTTCCATGCTTTGTGGTCTCACTGCACCCTTCAGGAAGCCTGCCCAGTGTCTTGTTGGGTGTAAACTGTACAGCATGTGGCTGAAAAGTGCCTTGCCAAACCTGCTCCTGCCTGGTGGCTGCAGTGCTGAAAGGGGACTTACAGGTTATTCATCCCAATCAACGTCTAAAGAGGGATGTCTCCAGTCAGGAATTCGACCTGCTGCACTGGATCAAGCCACTTGACCAACAAATCTGGGATCCTGTCTCCAGCAGTGGGCAAATCCCTTGCATTTAACCACAGGCACAGTGCTTAACATGAGGCATCCAGTTACTGAGGTTGAGCTCACTGTGAAAAGCTCAAGTGGGGCAGATCCCTTTGTCCTTGTGCAGATTTGGCGTGAGCAGGTTGATGTCTCTGAGGCTCACAAATCCTCTGGGACCTGTCCCCTTGCCATGTGATAGCAAGGAGCATCCTGAGGAATTTCTCTTCTCTATCTCTGCAGAATGGTGCAAGATCTGGACATCAAGGTGATGGTCTTTCACCACTTTGGGAAAAACTTCCCCAAGTCAGAGAAGATAAGTCCAGATGCGTTTATTCAGCTGGCCCTGCAGCTAGCTTATTATAGGTAAGGAGCACATTGCAGGCAAGTTGCTTTTCAGCACCTTATATCTTTAGAAGAAAGAGCCTCAGATAATTCTTACCTTGCTCAATGAAACTGCTGACTAGAGGTCAACACCAAACCCAAGTACCTGGGCTAGGAGAAAACCCCAGACACCACTGGGCTTCAACATGGTGAGCTACTACAATAGTCCACTCTTCTACTATGCCTCCATGTGGGAGAGTTAGAGGTCAATAGATCTAGAGCCCTGCTGTCCAACATGCTACCCACTAGCCACATGTGGCTATTTGGCCAGTTGAGTGTGGTTAGTTCGCTATAGCAGTAGCCACTATACTATGCTTGGACACCACGGATCTAGAGCCATGTGTGGACATACCCTTTCCCTGTGCACTGGAACTGCACTGTGTAGGGCCCTTAAATCACAAAGGAGTGGCCAAGATTAGCCCCTTCAAGAGCAATGTATGAAGTACCAGTAGAGGAGAGTCAGTCAGCTAGGGATGCAACTTAGTCCTCCTAATTCCCATTTCTTCTGCTCTTTGCATGGAATTTACTCTTCCCTCGGAAGAGGGAAAGATGTACGGGAGAAATACAACAGAAATTCACCTGCACAATTTCCCTGCCAAGGATCAGATTTGCATAGCCCATTCTTGTCAAGGATAATTTTTCCCCTGTAGTTGCTTCTCATCCCCATCTTTCAGGATGTATGGCCAGGTCTGTGCTACATATGAGAGTGCCTCATTGAGGATGTTCCGCCTGGGCCGAACAGACACCATCCGCTCTACCTCCGTGGACTCTCTGAAGTTTGTACAGGCACTGGACAATCCTAGCAAACAGGTGAGAGTTCCAACACATGGCACGAAATAACCTCACCCCACAGAAATGGGAAGAACCATTTCTGAAGTCCCCCACAAAGGTGGTTTCTGTATCCACAGATCTCAGCCTAAAACTGCCTTTGCTATGAGGTTGTTTTACGATACCATCTGGAATACACAATTACAAAATGATAGGTCTCCATCAGCTTTCCATTTGCCTCTCTGTAAATACAAAGTGAGTGCTTCAACCCGTCTCCAATGTGACCAGTCTGAGCCTGTAACCATTCAGGCCCTAAGTATTACCTTATTGCACTTGAAGGTTCTCCATGTATCATTCGAAAGGTCATTTCCTTGTTTATGTTTTGACCTATGAACTTTGGACAGTATATAGGCAAACAAATGTGGGATGTTGGGGAGTAGATTTACTAGAATATATTTAAATTAATAGGGAGAAACACAGTAGAATGCTGTGTTAAAACTTCTACAGTTTTAACCCACAGCAGTTTTTTTGGATGGGGTGTTGTACTAATAAAGAAACAATCTCCTGTCCACACAGAATAGTGTTTGAGGTGTCCGAGATTTGGATATACAGAGTCACTATTGGCTCCACGTATGTCCAGTTTCAGAGAGAGGACTTGTTATGCTAAAGGTTCAGGACACATTTCAGTCCCTCCAGGGAAAAGATATGGACTCTGGTTCTCTCCTAGAAGACAAAGAATCGAGACTAGAACCTAGTAAGTGATGAAAATCAATTTGCAGGGAATCAGCATTCAGCCCTTTGCTGTGGAACCTCTACAGTATTCCCCTTGCAAAGTCTTGCCTCCTTTTGGTTGCTGAATTATTCTTCTGTCATCTGAATTGTTCCACTGACATGTCCCCTAGGATAAAGGGCTATTACTGGTAGTTCCTATGGAATCACTTAAGAATAGAGTCTTGTGAGCTGGAAGAGAAATAATTCAGCCAAACAATCTAATATATAAAGGAGAATGTTTGTAAGTTTGTGCGCTAATAACTTGGAGACTAAAAGAGCTACCGCAACCATACTTTGCATGGGATAACCTTTCCTCCAGGACAAGGTTTTAAGGTATTTTTGGACCCAATCAGGCCCAAGCTCAAGCTGTAAAAATAAAAAAGTAACCTGCCGCGCTGCGCTGCGCTGCAGGGGCCACCCCACCCACCCTAGGTTCTGTGCCGCCTGCGGCCCCCAGCGCTGTCCAGGACTTGACCCCTCCTACCCGCGAGGTTACATAAGTGACCCTCTTCCGCTCCTGCGCCATCCCCACTGGCACACAGTGCCCCGACCCTCACATGTACAACAGCTCGGGCACCTGCCCTGCGCCCCACGGCACCTGCAGCCCTGGTCGCAAGCTGGAGTGCCCCTCCTGTGTGTACCGCCCCTCCACCCCTGGGGATGACACGGACCTATATTTTAATCCCTATAGAAATCAGTGCAACTTTTCTACCATTCAAAAAAAGATAATGGACTACTGTTTTTCTACATTTTGCTCCTCCAGTTTCCCAAGCAATGCTGGGTAACTCCAGCTAGTATGATCTAAATTAACAATAGTTTGAAGCAGATATCTGCAGGGGCAGAAATGCTATCCTGCAGGTGAGCTACTGAAGTCACCAGGAAGCAAATGTTTAACGTCCATTCCTTGCATTCTCCTTAGAACGAGGAGAAGGTGGAACTGCTAAGGAGAGCTACGCAGGCACACAGAGCTTACACCGACATGGTGAGTGTCCTATATTTCTCCAAGGCTGGGACTGTGCAGAGGTAAACCAGGTGCTGTTGGAAGAAAAGTCCCAACTTATGGCACTAAGCATGTAAGCAGGCCTGTTAATACTGGCCCTAGGATTGATTCTGATCAGTTAGAGCTTTGGAGCTCTGGGGCCAAAGGAGAAAGAAAATCACATCTACAGCTACACTGAAGAATTCCTATTCTCCCCATGACCTTGGTCTGTAGATACCAGGGCTGCTGAAGGGGCTTTTAAAAATAACAGGGATCCCATACTAAGAAGTAATAGGGTTTGCTTAGTTCCATCTGTCTCTTTTAATTTTTCTTTCTTATTGCACCAGATCAAATGGACAGTCATAGGTTGTTTTTCTACTTTAAATTTAAAGAGGATTTTAAAAAAATCTGCTTTCAGACTAAAGATGATGTTGATTTTAGTTTCCCTACTTCTCCGATCTCTTATCTAGATTCTCTTCCTTTCAGGCAATAAAAGGGAATGCAATAGACCGTCACCTGCTAGGCTTGAAGCTTCAAGCTATTGAGGATCTAGTGAGCATGCCAGAACTGTTCATGGATACAGCCTACGCTGTGGCCATGCACTTCAACCTCTCAACCAGCCAGGTAAGAAGTGGCTGACCAACATGAGAATGCTGCAGTCATTCTTTCTCCTTTTCTTCTCCATGTTCCTCCTCCACCCCCTTCCTTTCGGAACCACTCTGCATAGGTGCCAGAGGAGCTGTTGTTTTGACTTTGTCAACCTCTTCCAGCCCCACAACAATCTGAGCTGGACCTTTTTAAGAAGGTTATGAAATTAAGCTGAATACTATGACCTTACAATTGCTAGATCCCTTTTAACCAATTACTGTATCTTCTCCACCCCAGCCTGGACAGTGCATTGCCAGGTAGAGATCAAGTGCATGTAGTAATGAGGAGGCAGTGCCTTCACACTAAAACAGCATCAATATTGCGTGAAGCTCATTATCCTTATGAGTCTACTTCAGCTAGTAACTGCCCCTCTGCAAGCCTCCTGGGGGGGGGGGGGGGTGGGTGGCGATATGAAGCCCAATGCTGGGAAGTAGCAGAAACAACTGGTTTATTTGTTTAAAGCATCCACTGTACTAGGAGCTGAACAGGTAGGTCTGAATCATGTCCCTGCCCTGGAGAATTTACCTGGCGTGTTAGTTGTGAATCATTCATTTGATGAACCCTTCTCTCCAACAGCTCTTGTGATCTGCTGCCATCTGAGCTGTGTATTTAACCAAGTTGTCTCCCACTGTAGGTCCCAGCGAAGACAGATTGTGTGATGTGTTTTGGTCCCGTGGTTCCAGATGGGTATGGAGTCTGCTACAACCCCATGGATGATCACATCAACTTTGCAATGTCTGCTTACAACAGCTGTGCCGAAACCAATGCAGCCCGCCTGGCACATTACCTGGAGAAGGCGCTATTGGACATGCGTCTTCTGCTTCAATCCACTCTCAAATCAAAATTGTAAGAAATGACTCTTTCAAAGCTCCAAAACTTTTGGAGCCATCCCACGTGCACAAGAAGCTCCCAGCTCTCCAAAAACTGGGCGACGGAGGTGGGCTCCATAAGGAATCTAGAAGAGCACTTTGCAGAGAAGCTTAAGAGTGGTAATCTCCAGTTATTAGACTGCAAGGTGAAAGGAAGTGTTGCTGTATTCCAAGCTAGAACCAACAGAGATCCTTTCCCACAATGTGCAAAGTACACATTCCTTATCTTGAAGGGATACTGGAGCAACATCTTTTTACTGAATTTATGGTGGAAAGAACCAAGAAAGTGCAGTCTTCACCCCATCCTTTACTCTTCCTCCACTAGGGAAATATTTTCCTGGGTGCAATTAGATGACTGAGTAGATCTGAGACCACTTGGCTCTTTCTGCTGGCTCAGACTTTTGAGGGGTTGGGAATCTCTCTTTTGGTCCATGCTGTGCTTACTGAAATGGTGCCACTGAACTTGAGGATGGTGGGAAAATGTCATAAATTGGAGGAAATCCAGTCCTAGTCATTGTCCTGCCTTTCTAGAAGAGTTAAGGGACTGGTCTGTGTGTGCTTTCCACAGCTAGGAATGTTCCCTTCTCCTTCCTTCTAACACCTGTATTTTCCCCTGTCCTTTCTCCATTATTGTGAAACGCCTTTGTGACAGTTGGACTCGCTTCCCATCCTCTGTCCTTTTGTGTTGGTTTGAAGCATAAAGTGATGGATTGCTGACAGGTCTCCATCTCAGAGCTTCAAGCTCCTAAAGTTGAACTTCGGCTTTTTGTGGTGCTTCTACTAAACTGATGTATGTTAATGGATTTTGTTTTAATTGTGCAGGCTCTGCTGGCCTTGACTTTATGCACTTACATGTTTTGTACTGGAGATGTTTGTAGAACCTCTGTCCTCTTCACTTAGCCCCTTCTCTTTCAAACGGGAAAACAATGGGAATCATTAAAAAAAAAAAAAAAGTCTTGTTGCACCATAGAGACCAACAAAAAATGTAGATGGTCTCATGAGCTTTCATAAACTTTACTTGCAAACTGAAAGCTCATGCTGTTTTCTATGCAGCATTTATTTTAGTCTAAGGAAATGCTACATAAGTAATTGAGGGTATGTCTACACTAGCCCCCTAGTTTGAACTAGGGTGGCTAATGTAAGCATTCGAATTTGCAAATGAAGCCCGGGATTTAAATATCGCAGGCTTCATTTGCATGTTCCTGGGCGGGTGCCATTTTTAAATCCCCTTAGTTCGAACTGACTGCCCGTGGCTACACGTGGCAGTCAAAAGTTAATCCGAACTAAATCCTTAGTTCGGATTAACTTTTGACTGCCACGTGTAGCTGCGGGCAGTCAGTTCGAACTAAGGGGATTTAAAAATAGCACCGGCCCGGGAACATGCAAATGAATCCCGGGATATTTAAATCCTGGGCTTCATTGGCAAGTTCAAATGCCTACATTAGCCACTAGTTCGAACTAGGGGGCTAGTGTAGACATACAGGCTATGTCTACACTGGCCCCTTTTCCGAAAGGGGCATGCTAATTTGACAGGTCGTAATAGGGAAATCCGCAGGGGATTTAAATAAAAATGTCCGCCGCTTTTTTCCGGCTTTTAGAAAAGCCGGAAAAGAGCATCTACACTGGCCCCGATCCTCCGGAAAAAAGCCCTTTTCTGGAGGATCTCTTATTCCTACTTCAAAGTAGGAATAAGAGATCCTCCAGAAAAGGGCTTTTTTCCGGAGGATCGGGGCCAGTGTAGATGCTCTTTTCCGGCTTTTCTAAAAGCCGGAAAAAAGCGGCGGACATTTTTATTTAAATCCCCTGCGGATTTCCCTATTACGACCTGTCAAATTAGCATGCCCCTTTCGGAAAAGGGGCCAGTGTAGACGTAGCCACACTGTATGAGCCCTTCTAAGCAAGTTTTCAAATTCCTCTAAATGCCAGAGGTGATATGTTGGAGGCAAAGGAAAAGAGTGCACAATGACACTTGTCCCCTGCCATGTATTATTACTCCTGCCAAGGGTGTGGTTCCTCTAAAATGTGGGAGCTAGAGAAGAAAGCAAAGGGTCTGCTCTAGGATGTATAGACTGTATGTTCATTGCCCCCCAAAAACTATTTTCTTAGGAATGTAACAGCACTTCAGCAGAACCTGGTGTTCTGGCCTTAATGTTGCTTTACCCAGGATGATTTATAATTTCCCTTCCATGCAATCGTCATGTCTGTGTTAGTTTGATTGGACCTTTACAAAGGAATTATATTTATAAATGTGCAATTTAAAAAAGTGTGACAATAAGAAAATTATAAAACAGTCTCTGGACTTGAATGTCCTTTCCTAGGGCAGCATGTGAAACCATAGCAGAGTGCAGTGTTTGCCCCCACCAATGCTGTTCCTGTAATGGGATAACTGTAGTCCAGCAAGCCCAAACGGAGGGGTGCTGAACCACTGTACAAGGGATAGTAGGAGTTTGTCGTCTGCCATATTTCAAAGCCACCATAGCAGTAGGGTCATTGCTACTCTTTTAGAGTTGGGCCTCAAAAGCATTCACAGTCAAGGTGCCTTGGTGGAGGGGTGTGACCAATTTGCGCTGCATCTATTCATCTGGCTACTACTGAAAACCTGTTATGCACACTTAATCACCCCATCTCACTTTAATTGACGCAAACCTGCTCTCTCACATCCCCAATTAAATCTTGAGGGGAAGTTTTACTCAAACTCACCTGCACAGCTAATGATTGTACAATCTTCATTCACAAGCTTCATTAAATGTTAAGTTAAATGAAATGGTTAGAAAGCAATGGATGCACATAACACAAAGCTCTTAAGTACAAACACCTGCTTTAGCTCTCATTCTTCCATAGTGAACAAGACTGAAAGCTACAAGAGGCCATCCAAAAATCTTAATCTGTATTAATATTTATTTTATGTAAGGAATACTTACATAACCATTTAAGAGACTGCACCCTTCCAGGATGAATTGGAATGGGCAAAATCTTGCTGGGATTTAAAACACACTAATTTTATGGAAGCTTTTATTCTAGAAGTGTTTCTTTCAGCCAGAGCCAAAGTAAACTTCTTTTCCCTTCCTGTCTGTAATGAGTCAACATAGTGCCTGCTGATAACCAATGTTACCCTGCTGCAGATGTGATATGGGGCCAAAGACCCAAGTGCTTTCAAGCATGGTATTGGCTACATAGTGGCATGTCTTATTACAAGGCTAATTTCAGAAACTAAGAATTCCCCCCTCCCTTCGATAAAACAAAAGCCTTTGAATGATTACAAGTGCCTATTGAAAAGGATGAGGTGGATGTGCACTCTATTAATGGAAAATATAGGGGATGGGTCTGATTTTAATCTTAAGCCAGATACAAAACTGGAGATCCCATTGGCTTCAGTGGCATTTCTCTAGCTGTGGAGCTGAGGTTTTTGTGTGTCATCCATAGGGAAACATACAAAAGATTCTTATCCAGCTGTGCATTCTCTCTTTAGGACTGTGGTGTCCAACCTGCTAACCACTTGTGGCTATTTGGCTGGCTGAGCGTGGCCATTTTGCCAGTATAATACTATAGTAGCTACTGCTTCAGAACTGGCTGGACACTGGGGCATTAAGATGTAGGGGGCAGAAATCAGAATTAATAGGGAGGCTGCTTTATTATAACTGTTTACAGGGCTCTCTCTTTGAAAAGTGTTTCCCCCCCCCCCCCCCCCCCAAGCTGTGGTGCCATCCCTCGGCCTCATCACTTCTTGCTTTGTTTTTCAGTGACCCGTTATTTTTTGAGTAGTGAGCTTGTTTTTTACCCTTTATTAGCTGGCCACTTGTGCAAGAAGTATCCATGGTCTTAAAAGCTATGTAAAAGCTCTGAAGAAACTACTGGTTAACTGACTAATTAGGGAAATATGTAGATTTGTAATGTACAGCTAAACTGTTGGATTGGACATGTGGTTGATGGCGTAGTCAATGACTGTACATGCTCAGCCAGTTAAATGTATTGAGTGGGGATTTTTATATATTAAAAAATGTAATCAGCATCCTGTAAGGATTTGTGGTGTTCTTCCAACATAAATAAAAGTATAAATGTTACCAACAGGGTTGATTCTATGCAGCAACTACTATAGGTTAAAGTTTGACAGTTGTCTTTACATGATTCACCATGGGTCACAGAACAACAGATTACATAAGAATGTATCTATTGTTTTAAGTAGCTCCATACCAGACCCCCATAAGGGAGCAGAGCAAGAGATCAAATACTTGGAAATTAAGGAAGTAGTTCTGTAAGGGCCAGTCATCTGCATTCTTTGAAGACCAAGATGTCCTGTGGCACCTTATAAACTAACAGATTTATTAGAGCATAAGCTTTCATGGGCAAAGACCCACTACATCAGATGCATGTAGTGGAAATTCCACAGGCAGGTATAAATATACAAGCACATGAACAGAAAGGAGTACCAATCAAGAGAAAGGCCAGAGATGAGTAGAAATTAACTGAATTGACCTACTTATCTCTGGCCTTTCTCTTGATTGGTACTCCTTTCTGTTCACGTGCTTGTATAACTTATACCTGCCTCAGGAATGTCCATTACATGCATCTGATGAAGTGGGTCTTTGCCCACGAAAGCTTATGCTCCAACAAATGTTAGTCTAAGGTGCCACAGCTTCTCGTTGTTTATGCAGATTCAGACTAACATGGCTACCCCTCTGATACTTATCTGCCTTCTTTGTTCCTTTTCAATCCAACAGGAACAGGCGGCTACCTATCTTTCAAAGACTAGTTGTCAACTTCTTGCTTAAGTTCTCCTCTCCCCTCCCAGGCTGCTGGATTTGGCCAAGAATATACAACAGGGGCCTCTGCAGGTATTTATAGCTATGCTAAACAAGGTGCTGCTTTCTGGGACAGGGATAGGAAAAGAAAGAAGCAGAGCAAAGCGCAGTCTACACTTAAAATTTACATCAACAGCTGAGCACTGTAGCTATGATTACTTAACCCCCTGGCTGTAGATGCAGCCAGATCAATGGAAGAATGTGTCAATCAGTGAGGTGGCAGTCCCACAGCAATAGAAAAAGCTAGGAATGCCAAGCAATTTAGAAAGTTAATCATGCAATTAATCACACTTAAATATTGGTATACCACTTATTTAAATATTTTTGGATGTTTTCTACATCAAATATTGGTTTCAATTACAACAAAGTATGTACAGTACTCACTTTTGTTACAAATATTTGCATTGTAAAAACAAAAGAAATAAGGATCCCTAGCAGTGCGGATATCCCAAGCAGAACCTGTCATCAGCATGTCCTCAAACAACTGGGCAAAGCGTGAAGAGGCATATGAGTTTTTAGAGCATCTGGCACATACATATCTTGCAACATCAGCTGCAACAGTGCCATGCAAATGCCTATTTTCACTTGCAGGTGACACTGTAAACAAGAAATAAGAAGCACTATCTCCCATAAAAGTAAAGAGATTTGTTTGTCTTCGCAATTAGCTGAATAAGAAGTAGGACTGAGAACCTGTAGGATCTAAAATTTGACACTTTTGTTTGAGTGCAGTTATGTAACAATCTACATTGTAAGTTGTACTTTCACAATGAAGAGATTGCACTATAGTTCTTGTAGGAAGTGAATTGAAAAAATCTTTTGTTCATCTTTTTACTGTGGAAATATTTGCAATAAAGTGAGCACTATACACTTAGTATTCCATGTTGTAATTTAAATTGAAATTTAGTAATTTTTTTTACATTTTCATATATCAATTAAGTTTTCTATTGTTTAACAGTGCCATTAAAACTTAGTGATTAATTTGAAACATGCATTTAATTGTGGGACTTAACTGCAATTAATCCACATCTCTAGAAAAAAACCCTTTCCCAGTTGTAGCCTGCAGCTATGCTAGCATTATAGCGGCTTAGTTATGGTGCCACAGATCTGCTGCTGAAGCAGCCATAGCACAGAAGTGGCCGGAGAGAGCAGCTGGCAGCAACTGTGCTGGAAAACCACAGGGTAGCTATTGCAAGAGCTGTCTCCCCAACCACAGGTTGCAGAGCACTGGCTTGATGGTGCTGTGAAGTTGTAGGTTTTAATGCACCGTGTAACTGATACCAGGGCTGGGCAAGATGCAGCCTGGGGGCTAGATCTGGCCCACTTAACACTTTGATCCAGCCTACATACTGCATTAGGTTGCTTTCTATATATATCCTGCTGCCTGTGCCACCGAATTTCCAGGCAGTGGTTCAGGCAGCAGGATCCTATTTAAATGCATCATGGCTCCCGGTTGTAGTGCTACCCCAGCAGTGGCTGGAGCTGCGAGCCCTTTAAATAGCCATGGCAATTCTGGGCAGCTGCCAGGCAATGCGCTAGTGGTGGGGCCAGGAGCCCTTTGCCATGTTTTTAATTCAAAGCCTCCTGCCCCAAACACCTCTGGCAGGAGCCTAGTCCCCAACCCCACCCCTTCTGCCCCAGGCCACACCCCTTCTAGGGATCATAGCCACTTACCAAAATTCATTAAGTGGCCCCTCTGCAAAAATCATTGCCCACCCTTGCTGTATACAAACACTGCCATAGCCTCATCACATTTACTGTATCTTCTAAGGTGTCTTTTCCGCCTCCCCTCTCTCACCTACCCCTTTGGCCTATTTTAATGAAATGGTTATGGGCCTGAACGAATGCCCAATGAAGTAACAGCCCACAGCTCAAAAATGGAGGGAGGTGAGACCAGCCAAAGTGCTTTTATGAGGAATAAAAGCACTATTGTTTGAGCAAGTGAAACAAATCTCAGTGGAGAGTTCATATTAGATCACTCCGGTGAGTGCTAAATTAGAGAAGTTTATGGTAATCAAGTGCAAATTCCCTAATCCTTAGTTTAAAAATTTAAGAACTGCTGTTACCAAGAAAAATACTCTGTTTAGAACAAGAAAGAATGAAAACCTTTTAAAACTTACTCAGAACATTAAAATAAAAGGACTATCTCCTCCTGTGCCAAATTCTGAGATCAGGATAGAATTAAGTTTCCACAGCAACCAATTCATAAGACACACACAGGAGGATCATGGCAAGAAAAGCAGATGAAAAATTTAAAATGCTGTTTTTAAATTAAAGTATTAGAAAAACAGAGTTGATCAGATATGAGCAAAATCACATCTTCTGTCAGAACATACCAATGAGTTTTCTATGGAGCCTCAGTAGCTTTTTAATGGAAGCTAGTAAAGCATGCAGTAAGACACAGTGAATATATTTATCCATCTAGGCCTTTGTAGAGGTGACAGTATCAGACAGATGCTAATGTCCTCCTCTCTCACCCAGCTTGGTAGCTGTACTTGCCCTGCAAGTTATAAACCTCAAGCCAACGGTACCATGAGTCTCTCTACACAGCTGCTGAACTTTATTTGAACATCCTTGCTTGCAGCCTACAAAATGCAAGGGAAGAGTCCTTGCACAGCCATGAAGTATGTTCAGGATGATTGCTGACTTACTGTTAGGATTACCAGGTGGCTTTAAAAAAATACTGGACATCTGGAAGGGGAAGCAGGGGAGTAGGGGGGAAAAGAAGGGGAGGAGAGACCCCAGCAGGAAGCAGAGCTGGCTGGGGAGAGCGGGACCAGCTGGCTGGTGGGAAGCAAGGCTGGCCAAGAGAGGGTCCGGGGAAGTAGTGCTGGATGGGGGGAGGGATAGGGGGAGAGAACTGGCCGGTGGGGAGCGGGACTCACCTGGCCGCATGCAGATCCCGGGGTGCTGCCCGTCCCATGCACAGTCCTGGTGAAGCATGAGTGAGTCCGGCCCCAGGGATTCTCTCCCTCCTGCCCCCTCCTCCCATAGTTGCCTACTGCCTGGCTGGTAGACACGCTTATGCAGCATGGGATGGAGGAGGGAAAGAGGGAAAGGGAGACCGGCAAGAAGCAGAGCTGGCTGGGGGGAGCGGAGCTGGCCAGGCCCCGGGGGGGGGGGGGGGGGGGGGGGGGGGGGGGGGGGGGGGAGAAAAGAGGAGTTTTTCTACCAATTTAAAAACCGCATTTTAAATTTTTCATCTGCTCCTCTTGCCATGATCCTCCTGTGTGTCTCTTATGAATTGGTTGCTGTCCAAACTTAATTCTATCCTGATCTCAGAATTTGGCACAGGAGGAGATAAAACTTACCTAAAATTAGAAAATACCGGACACTTTATATGTCCGGTATTTTCTCAATTTGTTTCCCAAACAGAACCCTCAAATACCTGACTGTCCAGTTCAAACCGGACACCTAGCAACCCTACTTACTGTTTGCATAGTCTCAAAACATTTACCAGTGTAGTGCAGAGGATCTAAGTACTGACAGGGTCAAAGAGGCTGTCAGAATACCATCACAGGGGAATGTACCCAAGCATCTAGCAGAACTTACTGTCCAGAACTCCAGACTAAAAAAGTTCATCACTTAAAGAACCACCCACACACCAGCACAGAATGAAAAAGGAAGGAGAAATCAAAGTCCTTACAGAGTGAGGGCAAGATCCTTTAGTAGTTATGCATTTTAGGTGGCTGGCTGGCACAGACTTTTGCCATCAGCATGACCCACAAAAATATTTGCCAGGACTAACTTACAGCCTCATTTCAGCAGTAACCTGTATTGGAATCTAACTGGGATCTCTCAAAGTAATTCATGCTGTGCTCAAGCCAGGCTACTGCACTCAACTTTTTATTTTTGTGAAAAGTTTACTGGTGGCTTAAAGGGAAGATTCATTATCAGAAAGAGGGTTTAGGGCAGAGACTGATCATACAAACTTAAAATATCAGTAAGAGCTTTTTTAATGATTACCTCAAAGTCATTAAAAAGCATGAAGTTGTGTCTTATCTAGCAGTTATTTAAACTTGATAGTGATGTCCCTAAATCAATAACAAAGTCTGGCTTAAGTTCAGCAACAGAAGCTGCAGAGGTCACAGGACCTCTCAGGTCAAACGTACAAAAGTAAGAGGAAGTGAAGGGATTTTTGTAACGTGTATTTCAAGTTATTGATACCTAAAAAGAAGAGGGCCTGTGGAAGGCAGCCTGGCTAATTACAAAACAGGAGCAGCAGTAAAAAAATTTTAAAAAAGTATATTTAGGGCTTCCTCTGCATTTTAACACCCCTCCACACACCTCCCTATGAGATCTATGCAGGCTTGTGCACAGGAATGCCAGTAGTGTTTAAAAGCAAATCTTGAGTAGTTTCTTTATGTCCTCACCAAGCACAGTGAGAATTGATTATGATCTCCCAACTGTTGCAGGAAGCAAAGAAATATCTCTTCCCCTCCTGCCTAAGCCATCCGCCATCTCTCCTTCCTACCTCCCGCATTAAAAACCCAAAATTAGGTTGTCATCTTCATCCAAACACACAAACAATGCATCACCCACCCCAAAAATAATAGTTCAATTTAAAAAAATAAATAAATAGTGTGTATATTTCATGCTGCAAAAAAAAAAAAAAAAAAAAAAAGTCACAGGAAAAAAAAATGCTCTTTTTTTGGTTCTCCCTCCCTCACACAAGACATCTGGTATTTTCTTCCCCCTCCCACAACTCAGACATGATGGTACATTCCAACTGGCAATGTGCATTTGTGTTTTAAATGAGGTTCTGTTCCTGCACCATTCCACATGCATCAGAGAGCATCCAGCTAGCTGCAAAAGCCAGAGCAAAGGCCTCCAGGCTTTGGGTATGGTCCCTGCCTGTTCCTTTGGTCCATCTGTGAAAAGACTCCTTGCTGCTCCCAGGTCTGTACAGGTCTCTACTTTTGTCCTTTTCCAATAAGTCCTGCATTCTGTTCCCATTTCTTGAATCACTGGAGCTTTGTACCTAGCTTGCGCTGTCTGTTTCTGCAATGAGAAAATTGAGATGGCAGAGTGAGGTAGAGCCCTGTCACCAGGCATCATAGCACATTCAATGGATAGAGTGGGGAGGAATATGCTGGATAGACACGACCACCACATCCTGCTTTTTACAGGCTCTGGAATAACCAGAGGGTCCATAGGTCACAACTGAAGTGCAGTAGCAAGAGGAGTACCAAGAGACACGCTTACATACTCTAGCCCACAACCATGACTCCCTTTTTATGGAATACCAGATTCACCTCAAATCACAAAACAGAGACTTCCCACTCCAGATGGTTCTGCTTAATATGATACACTTTCCCAGGGCCACCCCTCAGCATACTCAAAATACGCAACTAAGGCACTACATTTTCAGGCATCTGTGCTTGTTTGCCTGCAGCTGCCGCCGAGTCTTTCCCTGTCCCCCTCCCCATACTTGCTTGCAGCCAGCAAATGAGGGCTCTCTCCTGCCAGACAGAGGCAGAGAGGAGCCCACAGCCTCTTCAGCTCCAGTCTGACCCTAAAGAAGCCCTCAAGTTCTAGGAAGCTGTGGGGGAAAAGAGTGATGGTGTCTGAGGCAGGAGTTAAGCCCCAGCCCCTCCCAGGACCCACGTGGGGAGTGAAGAGAAGCACCAAGAATCCAGGTCCCTGGCTGGAGCCACACAAGGTGGGGGTAGAGGGAAGCACTAGACCCTGGAAGCAGCTGTGGGGGTGGCCCTCAGTTGTGTAGTGCTCCATAATTTGTAAGAACAGCTCTGTACTTTACTGCATTCAGAGGGAACCTGTACAACACAGGTTGCTACATTTGATTTCTCTCCTGTCGCAGCAGTCCCCTATGCCTTTGTATTTGGAGTCATTTGTACTTGTTTGTCCCTTTTTCTCATTCATAGTGATTATATTTTAAATAAAACAATACCTCTGTTATATTTTAAATAGACACTTTAATATATTCAACCCACAATTTGGTCTCTTTTCACATTAACTCCCTACCCACTTATATATGAATACAACAACTGATATGGGTAAATAAACTATTACCCTATTGGAGCATGTAACTATTTAGATACAGTTCCCTGTGTGCAAAACCATCTTTCAGCCTGCTTACCTTGCCTCTGCTCTGGTGACTGTGTATTCAAACCACAAGATGTTGGGAATGAGACTGGTATCTCTGATTAAAAAGAACTCTGAAGCTGGCCTAAAAGTAATAAGGTTTGGGGGACAGAGAGGGAGAGAGAATTAGAAGAGGTTCTTTTCTAATTCTAATAAGCCCTGCAGGAAACAGGGTGAAATTCACCACTGCTACCTGCAAGGCAAATCTGGACAGGTTTGTCTGAATTGCTACTTTCTAAATACACACAAACACCTGTCAGCAATGAGCAACCAGATGAGTGCCCCTCCTTCACCTCAGTGGGCTACGGCAGTCCATGGTCCACTGGGGTTCCACCTGCAGTCCCACCCATCCACCTCCTCTCCCACACATACCTCTCCATGCACTGGAGCAATGAAGCCCCACACTTATCTGCTCCTCTCCCTCCCAGCACTTTTGGAATGAACCCCACTCCTTCCCCTCTCTCCTAGAGCTGGTACACCATGAACAGCTGATTCCCAGCATTTCAAGCTCTGGGAAAGGGGGGGGGGGAGGGAAGCAAGGGCAGAGTGTGAATCAGGCAATCCATGCTCCTCTGAAAGCACTAGGAGGAAGGGGGAAAGTATAGGAAGTGTGGAACTCCGGTGCCCCAGTGTGCAAGAGGTGGTGGCGGCAGGAGGGAGGGAGCAAGTGGGGTCTGTAGGGCGCATGCCCACCACTAGTCTAGATAATACTTAGTACTGCCATGAGTGCAGAGACTGGACTAGATGACCTCTCGAGGTTCACTCCAGTCCTGTAATTCTATTTACCATGAAAAGTGCCATTTTTCCTCCCTTGTTAGGAAGGTTTCTAGCTCAGTTAAATTTAAACATGTTGCCATTTCACTTGATTTTCAGTTTTTTGTTTGGTGTGGGTAGGAGGAGATTTGACCCATTTGAACAACCATTTCCATTACAGTGAGTCTGGGGGAACCAGACAGCACCTAAGAACTGCTACTTTCAGACCTTCCTATCTCAAAACACTTAGCTCTCTTCTTAACTTTGAGAAACTTGGAAGAAAGGTGCTAAAACAATTAAGCCTCAATTCCTTCTTCCCCAAGGAAGTAGAGAAGAATTATTCTGATTTTGGAAAAGGTGAAATGGTGGCACAAGTTAAATGATTTGCTCGTGGTCACACAGGGAGTCAGTAAGAAGAGCAGAGAACAGAATCCAGGAATCCCTATTCCCAGTCCCCTGCTCAAACCTTTAGACTGTTGAGAACCTATGAACAGTATGAAACCTTTTACATAGGGATATGCATTCCTATAGAACCTCATGACTATCATTTGGTTTTACAGACTGAATTATCTCATGATTGCTTTTCTTACAGCATATATGGTAAGATTAGGATTAGGACATTCACACTATCTCTGGATTAGGACATTACTTTCTTGCAAGGATGTCATACTGCTCCAGCAGGTTTAGCACATTTCAAGAGGTAAATACTGTTGTGACCCCTTTTGTGGTGCAGAGTAAACTTGAGGCACACAATGCTGGACAAACATCTGGTTCTGCAGGATAGTGAAGCCTTGGGGAATTAATACACAGAACAACATAAAAGGGTTTACCATGCAGCTATCCTTGGGAACAAAGGAGTTAATATCTCCTGTGTGAAGGCAAACCAGGCAACCGCCATGACGCTTCCTGCAACACCTCCATATAAGACCTGGCTCCAGGTGTGGTAGAGCAGATAGACCCTTCAGTGGAAACAAAAAAGGAAAAGTTACCAGAGACAGGATTTAAAACAAAATGAGGGCATCACACAGTTGTTTACAGTGTTTTACAGGGCTCAGTACAACTCAGAGCAAGGTTATCTTCCAGGTGTGAAAAAGCCAAGTGACACCTATTAAAAAAAACACTGACTCATAAAAATGTGGGCCTGGAAGGGACCTTGAGAGATTACATGCAGAGGCACATGCATACATGTAGACTATCTCTGTAAGGTATTTATTTAAGCTGCTCTTAGAAACCTCTAATGATAGCAATTCCAAAACCTCCTATTGTAACCTATTTCTTGGCTTAACTATCCCTATAAATAGAAAATTTTTCCTAATATCTAATCTAAAATCTCCCCTGCTACAGATTAAACTGATTACTTCTTGTCCTATCTTCAGCACACATGAAGAACTGATCACTGTCCCCTATGTAGCAGCTATTACCATATTTGAAAATATCAAACATTCTCTGGTGCCTCAGTCTTTTTTCCAAGACTAAATATGCCTTAACCTGATTTCTGAGGAAATGTTATTCTAAACCTTTTCTCATTTTTGCACATTCCTCTGGATTTTTTCTAGTTTGCCCATTTTCATTTGTGATCCACAGATGCTTTTCTGCAGTGCTACTGCCTAGACAGTTAATCCCAATTTTGTATCTCTGCATTGGATTTTTTTCCTTCCGAAGAGTATACTTTGCACTTGTCTTTATTGTGGATTTCAGATCAATTCTCCAATTTGTCAAGGTCATTTTGAGTTTTAATCCTGTTCACTAGAATGCCTACAACCCCCTCCAGCTTGGTGTCATCTGCTAATTTTATAACCAAACTTTCCACTCACCATCCAAGTCAATAACAATATTGACTAGCACCAAGACCCTGGACTGTATGCTGGGGGGGGGGGGGAAAGGGAGGGAAATCCATTAGATACGTTCTCCCAGTTTGACAGCAAGCCATTGATAACTCCTCTGAATATGGTTTTCCAACTAGTTGTGCATACCTAATAGTTTTTACCTAGGGTACGTCTAGACTACCGCGTTTTGTCGACGGAAGTTTTGTCGACAGATACTGTCGACAAAACTTCCGTCGACAATTTGCGTCCAGACACATGGAGTTCTGTCGACAAAGCAAGCCGCTTTGTCGACAGAACTCCGTAGTCTGGACGCAGTGTTACAGGCAATAACACCTTCTGTCGACAGAGTTCTGTCGACAGAAAGTGTTATGCCTCGTAAAATGAGGTATACCAGCGTCGACAAAACCGCGGAGTTCTGTCGACGTTATGTCCACTTTTGTCGACAAAACTAGGTAGTCTAGACACACCCCTAGACTGTATTTCCTTAGTTGCTTAGAGTGTCATAGGGGACTGTGTCAAAAGCTTTATTAAAAATCAAGATCTATTACATCTCCTAAAACACTAATGGATAATCAGGAAACAACTTAGACTTTTGTATATACCGAAATTTCTTTTTAGGGATACTCCTAAATCTGAGCAGTCCAATGCCTAAGAGGATGTCTGTGTGTTTCTGACAGCAGCAGTTCAGACTGTCTGGGACCCTGTTGCTGTTGATCTCACGAGAGACTATTTCAGGGCCAGCAGTTGGTCAGCTTGCTCCTCCAATAACCCCTCAATGTCTGGGTTTAAAGGCTTTCAGTATATACGGTGTTAAGGGAACATCTTTTGCCATGATTTTTGTTGACCTCAAATTTAGCAGCACGAAGGCTACATTGCTGCAGACAATGTACAGTTTTTAGCTGGTAGGTCACAGAAGTAATGATCCATTAGATCATCCTGGCACATAGACACTACTCACAGAGACAATGTCTATTCATAATGCAAGATGATTGAAGCAAATAAAGTTTTGACTACATTTAGACGGACTCTACAAGAAGTCATTTCAGGCAACAATAAAAGCTTCACATGCTACATAATGTACTGGTCCATGATATAGCTCAATGCTTTTATAGATTAGTGCAGAAAAGTGATGAGGTAGACAAAATGACTCTGTTCGTACCCTGGACATGGAGGACAGAGAGAATGGGAAGGGAAGCACTGGTCTTCAGCTTTGTAGATCTGTGTGTGAAGACAGAGATGCAGGGTTCCATGCAAATCTCTTCCCATCTGTGAATGATTCTCTTCACAATGATGCTCCACACAGTTAGGTTTGCAGCCACTGGGCCCAGTGCAATCACATACGCTTAAAACAACCCATTGGACTGCAATTTTGAAGGGGCTATTGAGGGACATAACTAGACCACACAAAAAAACAATCCGGAGAAGAAGAAAGAGCTCCCATTACGAAGAGACCATGGCAACCCAGAAATTCCCTCAGTTCCTGAAATTTGTGTAATAGTTACCAGGAACTGAACCACAAATGGAGGATAAAGTGTCGTCAAAAACCCACAAGGCCAAGGATTAGTTCAAAAGAATAAGACAAATGGCTGCTCCATACCTACTATATGAAACTAGAAAGGCCACTATGAGGAGGCAGATGGACAGCACATGTCGCCACAATAAATCTAGAAACCTGGCATTGTTTGTTTGGTGCATTCTGGAAAAAAAGAAAGACAGGGAGGAAAAGACCATTAGAGCAATAATAATAATAATCATAATAATAATAAAAAACGAGATGTGACAGGGAACAGAACTGTTGCTATTTCCCACCCCTCCAAATTACAGTGACCTAAGGAAGCCACAGACATCAGTGAGGGCATCAATAGCCCGTTATCACTCCAGTGCAGATGTATCCAACTGCTGCCAAAAGGATGCAAGTCAGTGTCCACATGTTAATGGAGATCACTATAAAGAAAGCCAATGTACCCATGGTAACATTGTGTCTCTGTGTGAGGCACACAGAGTGCATATGCAACTATCATGCCTCGGATCTCCCTAGAGCTGCCCATTCGTGCTTCCCTATGGCACAGGGTGTTATCTGGTCTCTGGTCTGCTCTTCCACTTTATAAAGCTGCAGGAGATAGTCATAGGTGAGCAATGAAGAGCTCAAAGGGGGCTTACACACTAGAGAATGCAAGCCTGGTACCAGGCAGTAGAGACAAACCATGAATGGGACATGCGAGAAGGTAGCAAGAATAACTGCAGATTACAGGGACAAACTCGCTAATACAAGAGAGAATAGGCTCATGAGAGGATAGCTCTCCTCTCCCCCTCCTTCTCACTTCCCCAACTGCTCTCCAGCATGGATTTGGGCAGTATCACAGTTCAGCACGATTCAAGAGACTGCATTTGCACACTCATATTCTGATGGACTCATACTAGAAAGGGGACACCTTCCCCTCCCTCCTGCCTTCAACTCCCCAATCAACATTCTCAGACAGCAGAAGAGCACATAGTCCTATAGCCAATCTGAGATAAACTCACTCCAGAGGACATCCCACCCTGCCATAAAACAGACTGCACAGGTCCCAGAATTCAGCTCTACCTACAGGAATCAACTGGGGGGGGAAGAAAAAAAAAAAAAAAAGGAAAAGCACGCTACCAGAAGGCAGCCACCTGTTCCAAATGCCCCAGAGGCCAAAGTGTAAAACAGCCAAAACCTGATGAAGAAGCTTCACCTTAAATAAAGAAACAGGAACGAGTAAACAGAGAAAAACCACATGAACTGAGAGTGACTGGAAGGCATCCCGTATTTTGTAGCCACCGTTGAATGGGCTTCTGGAAAGAGAAGAAGAAACAGTGCTCTCAATACACAGTAGCAGCCTGAGCACTTAAAAAAAAAAAATCTGGCCAGGCCACAAAGTTGGGCTGCGTGTGTGAATTTACAGTACATTTATCTGATCAGTGGCACTGTGTGCACCTTTTTCTCAACCCCCCTATGAACATGCAAACACAACACTCGAGACCGGAGACAAAACTACTGTTCAACCCAATTATCACTAAAGTTCAAAGACAACTCATGTACCATGTACCCGCTTTTTCCCCCAAGCCATACTTACCTTCACAGGGCCGTGGTTCACGAATAATGTTCTTTATTAGCCAGTTCACTCCTTCATTGAATGCCAGCCCCCCCAAGAAAGAGATCTGTGAAAAGAGACAATTGTGTCAGCATCCATCCCTCAGCTTTCCACAGTGTCATCTCTACAGTGATACAGCTCATTAAACTGTGACAAAATGTCATTAAAGGGACACTGTCAACTTAAAACAAAACCAAACCACACTTCATCTGTGACTTAAAAAGCCACACTACTACCTTACAAATACACACTCAAGATTAACTCAGTTCCTTGTCTATACATGTCATCATCACATACTATTTGTTTTAGAGAATCCCTGCTTTATTCACTGCATGGGAGGGGGGGGGGGGGAAGAGGGAAGACAGGGAATGAAGCAGAGCTGCAAGAAGATATTATTTTGTGTATTAGGTCTCCACTAGGCCCTAGTACACCTGGGTTTATTCCTGGACTTCCTATCATGGACTTCAGATCATAATAATTACAGTCTGTTGTACATGCAAAGATTTCATGGAGAATTGTGATGTTAGATAGCAACTGAATAATCATGTAACCGCATCAAATTTTAGTGGTTACATGACTATTCAATAGTCCTCAGGGGCAGGGCTGGCAGCCAGTGCACTCCCAGCCCCCTGCAATCCCATGCTGCTGCCTCTTTAAAAACTGGCTCCCCATGCAGACTGGTTCCTGCATGCTACCCTGCGCTGCTGCCTCTGATACAGAGGCAGTAGTGCAGGGCAGCATCAGCACCTGTCCACAAGGGTCTGAGCACCCTGGGGACAGTAACTGCACCAGCATCCCATGGGGCAGCCTCTGTCCGCAGTGAGCCAAGGCCTTCAGCAAACAGAGGCTGCTCCACAGGGGGTCAAAGCTCCTTGTGAACAGGAGCTGTGCTGAGAGAGAGGCAGGAGCAACACAGGGGGCAAGCAGCTCATGTGAGCCAATATATGCAGGGTGCTGTCTTCAAAGCTGGCTTCCCACGTGTACCAGTTCCCACCTGCTCCCCCCTCACTCTCTGTGCTGCTGTCTCTAAGAGGCAGCAGCACAGGGGTGGGGGGTGTCAGGAGGCTCCAAGGATCTGGTGCTCGTGAGGAGCTGTCTTAAAAGAAAATAGCTGGGGACCCCAATGGGGAGGAAAAAAAGAACCCCAACCAAGCTTCCCTGGCTTGAAGGTATGCCTGAAATATGAACAGTTTCGTGTGTTAGTTACACATTTTCTTTTATTCTAAATTTGTAATTTACATTGCTCTGGCCATTTTCACTTGCAACCACTTAAATCCTACTGTTTGTACTTAATTACTTTTATTTACAATCAAGCCCAGTGTAAATAATGGTTGGGGAGGGGGGCAATCAGCGTGTACATCCTCCTTTCATTGTTAAAGGGGGCTTGCCTGAATGTGCTTTCGATAGGTGAACCTCTCACAGCGAAAGATGGATTTATTTGGTGTTTCTGATCCCATTTGGGGGTTGGCTTCCAGGGAGCAGTGATCTCAGCTCTGTGCCTTGACTAGGAGAGACCTGGCCCAGAAGGAGAGGGTGGTGAGAAGCCCCAGAGAGCAAGGCAGCGAGTGCCAGAGAGCAAGACGGTCAAGGGGGTCTTCTGTGACTGCACCCTGTCACACCTGGCATTCAATTGTTTCCTCATAAAATGGAAATAGAAGAGTCTGGTAGGAGAGAGTTATACTGCAGGATGAACACAGGGAAGCAGCAAGGAGCCAAGATGGAGACTGGGACAGCTATAACCCCATTGGGCTAGCTGGGGGCAGGAGTGGAGAGAGACAGTTATATACACTATATATTTCAGAGTTTGTCTGTTCGTCAGTGTGTCTGTCTGTCCGTCCCCAGCCAGGGGACATGCACCCCACCCCTCACTGTGTCCGCTGCAGCACCCATGGACAGGTACTTCTCACCTAGCCCCAAGTTGCTGCAATGAGAGAGGGTTGGGGTTGTCCTCTCTCCCTGGGGGAGCCTGCCTACTGAACCCCTCATGCCCATTCCCATCCCAGAACTATGATTTAATTGAAGAAAAAAAAAGTGGTATTTAAGGTAAGGATCCGAGGAACGGCAGGGTAAATATTCTAGTATAAAGATAAGTGAATTTAGGGCTCAAGGAAGCTGGATTCACAGTCCTAAAGTTATCTTCTACGAACACAGATACATCACTGGCAGTGACAACGCATGCTCCCCTCCCATCCCCCCGCCGCCAAAGTGCCACAAACTTCAACAAGGATCACCTTTGGGACTGAAACCTTCTTTCATTTTTAATGACCTATTCTATCTTCAATATTTCTTCTAATTGCTAGAAAGGGGAGACCAATTTGTGCCCAATTTGATTTTTCCTTATGATAAAGAAAACTACCCACTAGGAACTGGACTGGAATCACTAATTCAGGTCACACAGGCTTCCAAGAAGCTTTGAGAAGCTACTTCCTTGGACTGCAATCCCCTAGGCCATTCAGTTCCAATGACGTGACACTTTATATAAACACAGCAATATCAGAAACCCAATATCATAATGGTTCTACTGACTTGGTTTCACCTTTTTAGAAAAGACGAAATCTTATGAATGGCTTGTAATCCCTTGTATGGAATATATTCAACCATCGCATCTTAGCTACTTGGCAGGACACATAGCAAAGACCTTGTGGCACACTATATCACGTCAAGACTAGCTTCTGGTCAGGAAAGAAGCAGGGTGCTCCTGCTGCTTTACATTCAGAGGTGAAATGGGTCTTGCAGGGCCTGAAATGGGCTTGCTTCTTCTGGGAAACTGAGGAAGCACCCTTTCACTCAGCCTTCCAGAGATGATGAATACTTGCAATGCCAGTAGGACTTGTGTGCACTCATCCATTCCTGAAAATCTAACCCTTACCAACAAAAATGACAGGCAAGACTGACTTATTGAAATTGGCATCAGTGATCTTCACAGATTAATGCAAACATTTAGTACCAAAACAAAAAACAGGACTGTGTAGCACTTTAAAGACTAACAAGATGGTTTAATAGGTGATGAGCTTTCGTGGGCCAGACCCACTTCCTCAGATCCGAAAGCTCATCTCCTATTAAACCATCTCGTTAGTCTTTAAAGTGTTACACAGTCCTGTTTTTTGTTTCAGCTGCACCAGACTAACACGGCTACATTTCTACCGCTATTTAGTACCAAGACACTGATATGGCATAACTTATCTAGAAAAAGGATCTGAAAAAAAAAAAAAGTCACTTAAACATTGGATAATAAAGCTTCAGAACCCCTGTGGAAGAAAAATAAGAGCTACAAGAATTACTTAATCCTCCATCAAAACGCACCCAGTCTCTGGAGCTGAGAATGACAGATACCTAACAGCACATGGCAACATGACAAACAACCAAGAACAGGTGAAGAATACTGTATCCAACTGAAACCACAGAGACAGTTTAATGAGGTTGAACAATTATCCAGACTGAAGTTTGGCCAGCATATAATTGTTAACATTCCCTGATTTTACAAATATTTTCAATGACCACAAATAATTAGGATCCATGTTTACATCTCATTCAAAAGACAGCACCACCATCATCACAACTCCTTCTGAAGTCATGCCGAAGACACTTGTTCAACACTGTCACAGAGGGAACGTGCAACCCACAGAATTGCAAATAACCCTATCTCCTGCAGCAGATGGGGTTTTCTTCCCATTCCTGTATCTCCCATTCATCCTGCTTGGCCCAAGATCTCATGGGATCATAGCACAAGAAAGAAATAATAATATTCAAGTCCCACTTTAGTTTCTCACAAAGAGAAGCTGAAAATTGGCAACACTCACTGACGTGTATGTCACATCCAGGAATTCAGGTAAGGGACACTATAGGGCAAAACAGGACAGTGAACTAAGGCTTGATTGACAGTAATTCAAAAGTGTTGCAATAAATTGTGCTTTCCTCTAGGCACAGAGGTCACATTTGTTATGCTAGATCTGTAAAGGCAGGGGACATGGGAAAGGAGTGAGGCCAGGAGAGACTGGTCATGCGAAGTACCTAGAGTGGAAAGAGGAAGACTCACCGTATGAAGCTCTCTCTTGAATATGATGAGTGTAACAAAGCCGACTATGATGAAAATTGGACAGAGACTCAAGTAGGCTAAGAGCTGACCAGAGAAATCACCTGAGGAAGCAAACAAGAGAAACAAATCAGCCTGTGTTTAATGTGTGCTAGCTTGCCATAGAAACTGCTGTTTGCTGGCACTTCAGAGCTCACAGCAAAGGTGTGAGTTCCCTAGATCAATGGCCTAGCATTATATGGCAGACCCAGGCTCCATTCCTTGGACTCAGCATTTCATCCCAAGTACTAGCAGGGACTGAAGGTGCTGAAGAGCAAGAAGAATGGAAATGAAATGATCCTAGCATAATTCAACTACAATTTCTGTCTGTCAACTTACAACAGGTATTGAGAGACTGAATAGTTTCCCACCTTGACAGATCCCTAGAACTAGAGTTTGGAAGCTGCAGAATCTCACAGAATAAACTGTCTCAAGATCAATCACTGAGACAAATGTTAGAGGTAATAAATAGCAATACATCGTATACACTATAGGACTCAGTCCATATCACCCATACCTAACATATCTATTTGTTCACTTAAAAGCACACATGGTCCCCACAAACTCTTTTGGAAAAGGTAAGCATATAAAAAAAGCACATAAAAATTGCCAACATTTTTTCCGATTTTAATTTTTTAAAATTATGTGTAATAGATATTATACAAAGATACATAATCCAACAGCATCATTTGAAGATGCTAATCATAGCAGATTCAATATGAAACTCACCGGGGAAAAGACGTCCCAAAAAAAAAAAAAAACCCAAACAAAAACAAAGCTTCGTTATAGTGGAGATACTTTTAAAGGAAGAAACTAAAAATGCTACCCTGGAATCAGCTGACTCAAGAGAAGGTCAAAGTTATTCTATGCTAGTCTCCAAAAGACAGCAGGATCCTTCCTACCTCACCACATGATCATAGAAGGATCAAATCCCGCGACTGAACATCTGATCCCTCCTGACTACCTGCCAAGAAAACAGGATCACTCTACATGATTAAATACCTGATCCCTTCCTAAATCAATTTTGTTTCCTTCCACTGCAGAATACAGAATGTTCCGTCATACTAATTGCCTCATTTCAAACTGAGCTGAGCAGCATTTGACATGATGAACTTTAACTTCAATCCCTGAACAAAAGTATTCTCATGGCTACAAAGTTCACATTGCTGGGTGTATTGCCAGATGGTTGTATAGTCATCTCAGACTCACTGTGCATACTCCCTTCCCATGGCAAGCTCTGTGTCACTTACAATTGGGAAGCACCAAAAGCATCAACACCAAGAGAATGGGCTGAAGAGTTTCATTCTGCAAAACCAAAGGGAACTTGAAGTTAATTGAGGAAGAGCCCTAATTTTGTTTGTTTTTGTTTTGAATTTAATCAGGGGTACCTTAATAGATCTTTGGCTCAATTCTCTGTTGCCGGGCACCTTGAGTAAGTCATTAACACCAATGCAAAGTGGGTTTTACATGCTACCAGATCAGAATTGTGATGTTTTACTCCCACTTTGCACTGGTGTAAGCGACAGCACAAGGTGCCAGAAAACAGATAATCAGGCTCTTTATGTCTAAACTTTGATCATGAACTACATAAATGAAAGAGAAAACCCACCTTAAGTGACTGTTAATGTAAGATGCCTAGAGAATTTTAGGCTATAGGATATTGAAAACTGTACTTAAGCCTTGGGAATGCTTTCAAGTGGTCTCAATTCAGGGATTATCCGTTAGACACAGTCTCTAGTTCAGGAATTATTGTTTATCAAAGCATTCACTGCTAATTTGTAACGCATATTTTTTTAAAATATAATTAGATCAAAATACTGTAAAATTGACAATTTTTATTTTCTCAAAAGGGACTATATTTCTCCCACAGAAGGTAGAAGATTATCTTTACAAGCAGTTGATTTTAGATAAAGTAGAACTAAAGAAAGCATAACAAAAATTCCACCAATCACAGTAGAATCAATATGACAAGTCAACTAGTCATCAATGGTTGGTGAACTGCAGAAGAACCTAAGGCCAAAATCCATGAACCAGAGTCTCAACTGCAAAATGCTTATAGATGTGGAACAGGAAATACCTACACGGGTAATCTTAATCCTGTTTGAAAAACGTGTTCAGCACTTAACATACAGCATTGCTATCTATAAATTAGATTAAACCAGTGATGGGTGACCCAGGCTAGTGAATGAACTGCATGAGCGGCCAACCATCATAGTGGATTGTAAGATTGTCATAACCAAGATGATCTCCCTGGAGATGATAGTTTTGCTAACTGTGCTTGCATACCTAGAATTTGTGTTGTGTACCAATCGAATCATAGCAGCACTCTGACTGGATGCAGAGGGAGCCCACAGCTCTCACTGTCAATGTTGTGTGCAATCAGCACGCATCTCAGTTCACGTTTCACTTTTGTAATAGCAATAGAAAAACAAAATGTCTTGCTTGCAATGGGCTCCAGGTTGCCTGCCCACCACTGCATTAAACATTATTAGTAACAGCAGGGCTCTAGCAGAGATACATTTTAAAACCAATCTACAGAGTAGACTATGTAGGTAGATAGGGACATAAGTAAGAGAGTATTGATTGAGAGTGATTGTTTCTGGCCTGGTTTTCAGGAAAGAAACACCCTGCTTGTCCACATTGGTCAATTAAACCATACTAGAAATCTGCTAGCAATAACGCACTCAGTAGTTTAGTAGATGGCTGTAGCCAGTGCAGCTCTGATCCAACAGTAGAAAGGCTATAAATCTTCAATGAATAATGCACTGGGGGCAGAAGGAGAATCTGAGAAAACAAGGCCAGCTATGTTTACATCATAATGGTTTCAAGTTTTTAAGGAGTGGCACAAATAGATAATATACTATTTATTCTTAGAAAAGTTTATTCCCAGAGAAAAATTAATAAGGGGCTAAAAAATGAAGTTCTCCAATGAACCTGTTTTAAAAATAAGACGAGGCAACTATTTTTAAACTTTCCCCATGCCCCAAATCTCTAATAGTTTTAAAGAAACAATAAAGTTAATAAGAATTATTTTGTTTTCTATGGAATCAAACTTTATATTAAGTTTTGTTTTAACTCAAATATTTTGGACTCAAGAACCACACGGATAAACTGACTAAATTATTTTAAGTTATCCAAATGCAAATGGCTGAAGCAGCAGTCATGGTGAAAAGCACATTAAGTTTCCCACATTAGCATCTGGTCATGTTTATTTTAAAGTGCAATTTTTACCCAGCATCCCTTTGGCACTGACAGGAAAAAATCTGAGGTTTACCACTTTAGCATTACCTGAATGTAATGTGAAAATATGAATTAATGGTACTGTTACCACATCCTATCACAGAGTCTTGTTTTGCCACCATCACCACTGTTTCCTATATAAATGTCTATTTGCGGCAGCACGGTTTGTCACACAAACTTAGAAAGAAAGAAGCCACCCACAGACTTTCCACTCCATCAGTACTTTCTACACTGATGCAAAAATGTGCAGTGTTGCCACTTGTCTTATTTTCCAGTATAATCTGCAGCATGTTAAGAACAGATTCAAGTTATCTTTGAGTATGATTTGATGCTATGGCATGACAAGGTTTACATCTCAACAAGACACATTTCTTCTGGAAGACCAAGCTTAGAGGATGCCATTAAAACTATGACAGGACTAATCTCTCCCAACAGGTGTCATTAAGATTTGAAAGCAGCATTGACTCTGGAAAGCTACCATTCCAGCAAATGTCACAATAAAGAACAGTGGAAGAATAAACACTCTTACAAAGCAGTCAGTTAAGTAGCGACAATTAAGTGCTAAACAAATATTTGTAAGTGTGCATTTGCACACATGCACAATCCTTTTGTTATATGCTTCAATTAATTACACACACTAATTTTGTTAGTGCCCAATGCCAACTAAACACTCTAAACATGCTTAAACTTCTCTAAGTCTATGAATTTTAAAATGGAATTTTATGCAAATTTTCCATGTCTTTAAGTACAGGAGTTCCTATGCCACAATCTTCTGTATCAAGGTCAGTTTCTCAAAACAGAGACTCTTCAGACATGTCCCTTCATTTTTTCTTGAAGAAACTATAAGTACCAGATGCTTAAAAATCCCAGTTGTCCAGGAGAAACATACACTCACATATCAGGAACTCCGTATTTTGCTAATAGAATTCACCCTGCAGACAGGAAATCCCTTAACAGGATAGAATTTGAAGGCTTCAGGACTATACGTGAAAATGATTTGGGATATTATTAAGACAAGCTGAAAAAAAAAATCTGCAACAATACAATGGGAAAAGCCGGTGAGTTATGTCCCACCATTATGTTTCTGTGCTGTTTATTTCTCCTTCCTGCATGCAGGATTTTACATTTATTAGTTATAATTCTTTGACTGGTGTTTACAGCCACCACTGCTCCTCTTTCTCCAGACCTCTATGCAGTTTTCTTCTGTTACAGTGTGTGTTTACTATTTCCCCAAATTTAGTGGAATGCAGTAAATGATCACCCTTGAATTACACCAAAGGAACATTCAACAAAGACATGAAGCAACTAGGTAAGGGGGAGAGAAAGGCTGTCTGGTTAAAAAGTTCCCTCTGAACCGGAATACAAATTAGGAAGCATGTTAATTGAAAGATGGGACAGCAGCAGGTCTCCAGCCACATGAAAGGTCTCCTGAGAAGACAGATTTTTAAGGACCTTTGCCACACTGCTTCAGACCACTGCATCTTCAGGAAGTATTTAGAGAAAAATATAAATTACTAACATTGGAATTTCAGCAGGCTAACCCCAAACACACCAGAAGTGCTATTTAGAAAACTGACTAAAGTATTGACCCAAACTCTCTCCCTTGCTAGCTAGGGAGAACTGATATTATTGTAACACAAAATAGGCTGGACTGTGAGCATACAGTGTTGAAAGACAATATGGGATCATGCTGAAGCTACAGCTGGGACAGGATCTGTCCAGCAAGATTAACAGCTGTTGAAAGGACTTTGACAGTTGCCCTTCTAAGTGCTATTCAAGTCCCCAAATCAAGCCCTGTAAAAGTTTTGATGCAGGATGCACAGAGGTTGTAGTCTAAACATCTCCCACCAGAGAATGCTATCATTATCTAACCAAAGCTCAACACCTTCAAAACGTGGCATGCTTTCACAGCCCTGCCAACTCCAGAAACACTAAAAATAATCCTGAAAAACTATTTCAGGAACTGGACAACATCAGTCTAGCACCACAACAGTTCTCTCAGTCATAACAGCATTTCATCCCTATGCCACAAAAATTAATCATTACAACATCAGTACAAAGTAACATGGGCACCACACTGTGACATGGCAACGTAGCGTGAGAACAACCTGCCTCCCAGCATCACTGCGCTGCTAACACACAACACACCATGGCAACCCAGAATATAAGACAGCAAACAACAAGGGTGACACAGTGATGTTGTGACTCGGTAACACCATGACACAGTGGCACTGTGAAGCAATGCAGGAACATCCAGTTGTGAGAGGGGAGGTGCACCCCTGGAGTTAGCACATGGCAATACAAACGTAACAAAAAATAAGAAGACACTACCATGAGAGCTGGCAACACAAGGCAGCAACGTGTGACATGGTGATAGCATGCCACTGCCTTGAGGGGTATGATCTCCAGGAGCCTGCTGCAGTGGGGTTAAGACAAGTCTCTTGAGACCCCATCACCTCGGTGCACTCAGCAGCCCCTAAGGCTAGAAGCCCTGAACATAGGATAAGCGCGTGCGCAATACGGAGCACAGAAGGCTCACTATCTGGCAGCGTTCCACAACATCAGTGCGCATGCGCATCCCTTCGGCACTGAGCTGTTGTTCAATGGCTCACTATTTGGCAGATGCCATCCCGGCGCTGGGGCCCTATTCATCCTGAGCTCAGAACTGCCCGCTCTCGTGGAACCGAGACCACAGAGAAGACTACAGAGATAATCACGCGTTTTACCTGCAAGATACTCGACATGGGTGAAAGAGACCGGCCGCCAAGGAGCGGGGAGCGAACACTCTCCGACTGCGGCCATCTTACCCGGATACCGGGCCGGGCCGCCACAGCCAATCAGAGTGTACTCAAGGGGCGGAGCGGCCAATGGGCGGGAAGATAATCAAGCTAACCAATGGCTAGACGCAGCAGGTGAGTCGCCAACCAATCAACAAACATCTAATTAAAAAGCCAATCCGGGGAGCGATATAGCCAATGAAATGCTTGCGCTGCAGCCCTGTCTAAGCGAGACACAGGTAGCTAGTGTCCCAATCAGAATAAAGGCGGGGGTTATAAGGTATTATCATTGGTGGAAAACATTATGCAGATTAGCCAATCAGCAGGTGGCCGTGGTTCTCTCTTAGCCAATCAGCTGTTTGGATGGGTGGCGCGCGAGGGGTCTGAGGGGCAAAGCTGGGGATTTTTTTCGTCAAAATGGCTTCCTCGCCCCTCCCCACACCCAACCGAAACAGGCCAAAAGCCTTTCACTCGGTGAGGGCGAGTCTCACGGAGCAGCCTTATGAGCTATGGGTCGGCCTCGCCCTCTGGCCCTCTTGACAGAACAGGGGGTAACTGTATATGGGGGCTTTTAACTCAGTCCCCGCCCCATTGGCAGGAAATCCAAGCACCCGCAGACTCACTGAGAAAAACGGGGACGGGGCTATCTTGCCCCCTCACACAGACAGACATGGATTGGGGGACTGGGACCAGAGTTAAATATCCTCCTGGTTCCTTTGACAGAAAATGGAGCCCAGGGGAACAAGCCTGTGGGTTTCCTCTTTCACACATCCTGTTGACAAAAGACGCACGGGCAGGAGGCTCAGGTTTGCTGCCCTTGGTAGTCCTGTTGCCAAAATATGGGGAGAAGGAAACAGGGCTGTGTGCTTTCTCTCCCTCAACTTGGAAAAAAAAGGAGGGAATGGAGGGCTCCTGCTCTGTTAAAATCAGAGATAGGGGAAGCTATGGCAAAAATTACCTTCCCTCTTCAGTCCCAGAAAAGGAAACTGGGTTAACAGGGGAATGAGTTTCTGCTTCCACTGTAAGAAAAGAGGCTGGAGAATTGGGACATATGTTGTCTCTTCTCCAGCATCTAAAATGTGGTTTGGAGATTAAAAAAAGGCGGAGCGAGAAATGAATTGCTTTGGGAGAGCGTCTACAAATCATGGCTTGCAAATGGTGGAGGCTACCCATAAGTGCAAGGTCCCAGCCAGCCCTTACTTATGGGCTACGTCTACATTGGCCCCTTTTCCGGAAGGGGCATGTTAATTTCAGCTATCGTAATAGGGAAATCCGCGGGGGATTTAAATATCCCCCGCGGCATTTAAATAAAAATGTCCGCCGCTTTTTTCCGGCTTTTAGAAAAGCCGGAAAAGAGCGTCTACACTGGCCCCGATCCTCCGGAAAAAGCGCCCTTCAGAGTAGGAATAAGATCCTACTTCAAAGTAGGAATAAGATCCTCTGGAAAAGGGCTCTTTTTCCGGAGGATCGGGGCCAGTGTAGACGCTCTTTTCCGGCTTTTCTAAAAGCCGGAAAAAAGCGGCGGACATTTTTATTTAAATGCCGCGGGGGATATTTAAATCCCCCACGGATTTCCCTATTACGATCGCTGAAATTAACATGCCCCTTCCGGAAAAGGGGCCAATGTAGACATAGCCAATGTGAAGATCCATAGCACAGCAGGTAATCCTGAGGAGCAAGTATGGGAGCAGTCATGGTATTGTGTTGCATAGCTTCATTCTGATCTGGGAGTAGAATTACACACATACAACTGCGGTGGAAACTCGTGAATTAATACTGTGCCAAGGAGCCGCCCTCTGAAACAAAAGTCTGCTAGCAGCAAGTCGGGCAGACTAGAAGTGTGGGAGGTATGTGTCAGTGGGAATAAGCAGTTCAGAGCTGAAATATGCCACTCAGACTGCAGTGTGATTTTAATTTATCAATTTATTTTTCTGCAGAAACATGGTTGAAGTGACAAATTCCTATGTGTACTGAAACTATCCATTTTTATCAGTATTGGGTAGCATGGAGTACATGGAATTCCTCTGTATGATGAGACTCATTGGACTATAATTATATCCAAATCAACTTTATAGCTTTGCAGGTAACAGTGGTTCCTGAGTGGCACTAAAAAGGAATTGGGAGCAGTAGGGGATTTAGTACTATCACTTTAACTGAAACTAGGTTGCTACTGTCTTCCCAGCAGTTTGAGATTTAAGACATTTCTTGCAAACAGAATGGAGGCTAGGCAGTAATGAGGGTTAAGGCACTATGCTTTTTCCTTGGTCTTCAAAGTGTATATTTGGCCATCAAGTGAAAATAAACACAGGGATCTCTTTCTCTTCCATATTTGTGCAAATTAAACACCACTCACTTGGAAGTCCTAAGTAGGGAGAAGAATACAAGGGTATTACCAAAAGAGGTGTAGGTAATAGAAGCATTTGCACAAGGAAACCAGTGAAGAGCAAAGCAGCATCAATGCATAGATTTTAGGAATGGTAAAGTCACTCAAGTTAAAAGCTGCAACGAAACTGGACCTTGTGAATGCAACATCTTTTATTAGAATAAGAGGAAGTTCCAAACCTAACTAAGCAAGCCAAAGTAAGAGATGAGTAGGGGGGGATATTTTTGTTGTTTGATAACAGCCAAATAATGAATGGATTATAAAAGATCAATACTTGATCATGTTCAATTAAATCTTTTAAATATTTGATTTTGGGGACATGAGAATTATCCATCACTCCTTATAGCTGTAATGTAACTACCCATTGTTTCAGGTGGAGATTATGATCTTGTCCAGTGAAGTTAACCAGGAGATCCCATTTGGCTTTCCAAGAGAAATGGTAGCAATTACAGACAATAGGCACTGCCTAGTACTTTTTCCTTCCATCTATCAAATGTTTACTGCAATCGTTCTTCTAAAGACTGAATTAAGAAAATATGAAATATTTATTCCTTTTTATCATTCAAAGCCAAACAGATCCTTTTCTTCCAAAAACACTGAAAATGTTTTCCAAAGATTTCTCAGTTGATATTTATAATGAGACAAGCGGTGAAATCTCTCTAGGACGTCATTACTAGAGGTTAGGGTTGCCAGGTGTCTGGTATTGAACCGGATAGTCTGGTATTTTTGCCTCCTGTCTGGTAAAATCAGAAAGTACCTAAAATGTCCAGTACTTTCTCATTTTTTCCCGGCCAGGAGGCGAAAATTCCAGGCTGTCCAGCTCAATATGGAGGCAGCCTGGCAACCCTAGAGCTGTAGTGGAATTTGCCCCTTGCCCGAAAAAGATAAGGAACTAGCCTAACAGCAGTTAGGGGCCCACTAGCCTGTCGAGCAAGAATGAAGCTGTATTTCACATTTTCTAACTTGTGACAGGCACAAGCAGGCAGAAATCAGCAACATAGCTATGAGAAAGTAAAACCGCACATAGGCATAAGATAAGAGTACCCCTCCCCAACTACTGGAATGCCAATCGTGAACGTTAGAAATAATGTATTGCTGTGCTTTAACCAATGAAATGTAAAAGCCAATCAAACTGTTATTCATGTATCCGATAAAAAGCTATGCACAGAGCGGCACGGGGTCGCTCCTCGCCATTTTTTTTGCTATAAAGCTCGAGGGGACGACCATCAGCGCTGATTAATAAAAGTCTGGTAAATCCTCCTTCGGGCATCCGTGTCATTCTATTACACCGGTTTGAGTCCGGTACGGTTACATTTTTGGTGCCGTGACTCGGATGTCTTGCCGGTAGACTTGCCTCCCCTTGGTGTGCTCACGTGGGCCCTGGGTCGCCCGCCGGCGCCCACTTGGTCTCAGGCACCACTCCGAAGGTTGAACGAAGGAGACTCCTGGGCGAACCCGGGTGACTCCACGGCCCTGACGGGACACCATTATAAGGGGGCTATGAACGAGGTTCAGACCACCGCCGGCAGGAACAACTCGGATGCCAGGAAAGTGAGTATCAAAGGGTCCTGGGACAATAGGAGTCCGGAATTCGCCCAACCGGACGGGAGACCTGGAATTTAGAGGGCACTGAATTGTTACCAGAGACATCTCCCCGCGGGTGGATCTGTGGGTTGGTGTATGAATGTTGTGTGAATCTGTGAGTTGAGTGATCGGGGGACTGTCAGACAGAAACCCAATCTGAATGTGTCACCGGTTTGAGGCCAGTCGGGACTTCCTAGTAGCGTGTTTCTTGTAACCCGGCGACGGGACAAGCCGCGAACGGAGGGTGTGAATTTAGTGTCTATCCCTTATTGTGAACCGTTGGACCCCCTACCAACGGTCTGTATACCCTACCCTACTTGTGTCTGTCGGTGTGTGTGTGTGACGTCTTGGTCGCGGAGTAATGGGGGGAGGAGGTTCCAAATCTTGTACACCTCTACAATGCATGATTAAGAATTTTAAAACCGGCTTTTCCCGAGACTATGGAGACCCCAGACCAAAACCCAAAGTTTTGACACGTTTGTGCACTATAGACTGGCCGTCCCAGAGCCCTACCTGGCCGTCAGAGGGTTCGTTTGAGATTACAGAAATAAGGAAGGTCCACAAGACAGTCACAGACAGTCACCCAGATCAGTATGTCTATGTAGACCAGTGGTTGTTGAATGTAGTAGAGGGTCCAGGGTGGATTAAGCAATGCAGGAAGTCAAAGAATGAAGCAGTCCCCGTCATGGCAGTGAGAATCAAGAAGAAAGAGGTACTAAAATCAGGAAAAAGGGATACCCCTGAGAAAGAGAAGATGGAAAAGGAAAGCTTTGACCCTCTCCCCCAACCTGAAGAGGAAAATGACCTGCCCCCTCCCTACAATCCCGGCTATCCTAGAACGTCTCGGCATCCGTCATCCGGCACCAGCCGCTCTAGTCCATCTGATTCCGCGTCTCCTAGAGATGAGACGCATAAGGTTGGAGGGGCAACGGTCAAAGACAAAATAGAAGAAATGAATCAGACATTATTAAACCTGACCGAGCTACTTTCCCCCAAACCAAATTTCCTCGGAGAAAAAAGATATGATCTAAGGTACCGAGAGACAATGGCCGTCCCGGAGTTTCCCCTCCGTGTGACCCGTTACGAGGCAGAGAACGGAGACCAAAGAGTCATCCATACGCAGATCACGCAGGTCCCTTTCTCTACCACTGACCTTATAAATTGGAAAAAGACTACGAAACCTTTATCTGAGAGTCCTGGCGAAATGGCCACCCTCATAGAGTCAATCATCACCACCCACATGCCAACGTGGCAAGACATCCAGACTTTATTGACAACCCTCTTTACGGGAGAAGAGAGGAGTAGGGTCCACCAAGCCATGAGAAATATTGTAAATCAAGAAAACCCAACATTAAATGAGCAAAATAAACTGGCCTTACTGCCCATTATGGACCCAGACTGGGACCCCCACACGCAGCATGGCTAAGCAAGCCGAGGAGCTTATTGTAACTTGTTTGTAAAGGCGGTCCGAAAGGCAGGAAGAAAAAATACCAATTTAACAAAAATTTCAGAAGTGGTACAAGGCCCTAATGAAACTCCAGGCGCCTTTATGGAAAGACTAAAAGAGGCTTACCGAGTATGGTCAAATATAAACCCGGATGATCCCACTAATAGGCGGCAAGTCAACACCACATTTATTGCCCAGTCAGCCAAAGACATTAGAAAGAAACTTCAAAAACGAGAGGAAGCCCCTGATATGAGTGAAGAGATGTTGTTGGGCCTAGCTCGAACTGTGTTCATGAACCGGGACACTGAAGAAGAAAAAACAGAAAAGACAGCCAAAATTATGGCAGCAGCCATCAGGGAGGAGGAGCCCACTAGACGCGGCCGCGGTGGCCGAGGCAGAGGAAGGCGAGGAAGATTCCAGGGAAAAGATGAGACAAGGCTACCACTAGATCGCAATCAATGTGCGCTCTGTCGGGGGTTTGGTCATTGGAAACGGGAGTGCCCCCAGGGACAAAATCAGGCGGCGAAAGAACTTAGCGTCACTGACCAATGACGGGGACCGGGCTCAAAAACTCTCTGGATTCCCCCAGAGCCCATGGTAAAAATGAAAGTGGGGGAATCAACTATTGACTTAATGATTGACAGTGGAGCATCAATATCAGCAATCACAAAACCAATGGGACGCCCACTGACCACTACCCTCCCTGTCCAAGGGGCTACAGGGAAGGTTGAAAGACACTGTTTGTTCCAACTTGATGATTGCAAGTTTCAAGGACACACCTTTACTCACACGTTTGTGTATTTGCCAGACAGCCCAGCCCCCCTTTTAGGCAGAGACCTCCTGTGTAAGTTGCAAGCTACACTCACTTTTTCAGAAAACGGACAGTGTCAGTTGACGGTGCCAAGGTTTCACGCCCTGCAATGGCTAGAGCATTTCCAGAGGCCTGACCGGCAGCCTACAATAATCTGTGCAGTTACAGTGCCAAGCGAGGAATGGAGTGACCTTCCAAGGGATTTGTGGGCAGAAAATGGAGGATACGGACTAGCAAAACGGCAGACCCCAGTACATATTTTTCTGCGCCCCGGGGCGGAGCCAATTAGCATTAAGCAATATCCAATTCCGAAAAATAAACGGGAAGGTATTAAACCCATACTGAAAGGATTCCAACAGGCTGGAATCTTAGAAGAAATCAGATCTCCCTGGAACACTCCATTGTTCCCGGTAGAAAAGAAGGAGCCAGGGAAATACCACCCAGTCCACGATTTACGAGCAGTAAACCAACGAGTAGCGCCTATGACCCTACTAATATGAAAATCTCCCCACAAGCCTACAGTCTAGAAGACCGCAATATGGCTACAGCTATTGGGGCACAAGAAAATCAAGAGGGGATATGGACACTGCCTGATGGCCGAAGTGTAGTGCCAACCCATGAACTCTTACCCATGGTGCAAGCTCTACATGAAGGAACCCATATGGGAGCCGAGGCCATGTACCAAACTTTTAGGAAGGTTGTCTATGCCCCATATCTGGCTAATGCAACCAGAACAGTAGCCAGGCGGTGCATCCAATGTGCGAAGGTCAATCCCAGGACAGGAAGGATCGGGGCACCAGGACAGGTTGCAGTAGGAGCGGGACCCATGGACATCCTGCAAATAGACTATACAGACATGACTAGGTGTGGACCCTATAGATATCTCTTAGTAGTGATTTGTACCCTTAAAGGGTGGATTGAAGCTTTTCCTACTAAATCAGAAGGATCTAATGGGGTTGTTAAATACCTCCTTAATCATCACCTCCCCACACATGGGCTACCCATACAAATAAACTCAGACAATGGGGGGGCATTTGTTAACCAAGCAGTCCACAAGGTAGCACAAGGGCTAGGCATACAGTGGAAATTACACGCTGCATGGAGGCCACAGTCTTCGGGAAAAGTGGAGAGGGCCAACAGGACCCTCAAGGCCACTCTAATCAAAATTATGGATGAGGCACAGCTAAATTGGGTTACGGCTCTGCCATATGCATTGTACAAGATCAGGAACACCCCCAAAGGTACCACTGGTTTGACCCCATTTGAACTAATGTATGGAAGGCCCTCCCCTATAACGCAAGAACTGTTAAGAGAACCGTCAGGTCAACCCCCCAGCGTAGAGGTATGGGCAAAGCTCTTGCACCGACTCAGGAGGCAGTTGCAACAGACTGTGCCCTTTGTGGTATTGGAACCAGTGCATGAGTTTGAGCCTGGAGACTGGGTATGGGTTAAACGGTGGAAACCTGACCCTCTAACAGTGAAATGGGAAGGGCCTAGACAAGTTCTTTTGGTCACACCTACCGCTCTAAAATGTCATGGTATCAAAGCTTGGGTCCACTACAGCAGGGTCAAAGCAGGGACCGCCCCTGAGACCTGGAAAGCTAGAGCAGTAGGACCTTTGAAACTCAAGATCAGCAAAAGCCCTGCCGCACCTAACCAGGACTAGGTGCCCAGCGCATGGCTGAAGATTAGTCAAAACTACCCCCTGTTGCACCCCACCGGGAGTGGGTGCTCAACGCACGGGAGAAGATTTCAAGACATCAAGCCCCTACCAAGGTCTACCTGAAATAGCCTCTCCCCGTACGGGCCACCTAACACCACATGGACCAGGAAGATTGGATAATTGACAACAATGCAGTAAATGCCTATATAAACTTTATAATTGCCCCCACTGCACAAAGGCGGTGGACTCTGGTGATTTAAGGCATCCAAAATTGTGGTCATTACTCCTACAAAATTAAGCAGTGTATAGTAGGAGAAATTCTCCAGTTCCTTTTTCTACGAAAGTTATTGCAAACTCGTAGGCGGAATAAGAAGCACAAACCGCGGTACTTAATTAGGATCGTTAATAACCAATACCAGGCTTATCATGTCTCAACAGAGGATGAAGAAATTAATTACGACCCAGATCTCTCAAAGGACACTGAGTTCTGCAGTGCCATGGCCTCGCAAAACAATTCACAACCTAACAATGTCCCCTGCGAGAGATGTTCAAACTTACACGACGGGTCCAGTGAGGAGAGTGACCTATATGTTTCCTCTGATGATGACAATGATACCCCTGATATTTCTGCCCCTTAAAGTTGTGAGCACCCAACCCATAGATTCCCCTAGCTGTACCTCTTGTATCCAAACCACCAGACACGGCACTCGAGTGCAGCAAACTTTGTTTTATACAAAACCCTATAAATGTACAAAAAAAATTACACAATGTACCTATAACTCAACCCAATATTCTATCTGTGATGGCAAAACCTGTTTTGACCCTCAGCCACCGGCCACCAGAACAATTGTCAAACTAAAGGTCGGAGGGTCATCAGGAAATGTTTTAGCAATTACTCCAGTGCCAGCAACGGGGCCAATATCTCTCTTATTTGACGCATGTTCGGCTATGCACACATCTATAATCCCATGCAGTACCTTAAGCTGGGAACGATATTACATGCATTCCCCTAAATACATAGGATACCAAGGGTTCAATAGAGACTGTAATAGTGTAGCCGATTTCTTCCTAAGTTACTGGTCGTGCGTCACCTGGGGAACCTGGCAACAGCCAGGTCAAACAGCCGATCTTCGACCCGGGGTCACACAATTAAATTGCCAAACAAAAACCTGTACTCCACTCAATTTTACTATCAAAGACCCCCGCAATTGGCCATACTTTAACCGACAGTTCGGCCTTCGACTAGACAGTCCAGGAGTAAACCCCGGAACCCTGTTATGGATCGAAAAAGTAGAAGAAACAATTATAGGTACGCAGCATAAATTTTGGGAGGAAGTAAACAAGAGTCCATGGGATGACATCCCTAAAAGTACGAAGAATTTATTTATAGAATTAGCAGAACAGGTGGCGGTATCATTAAATATAAGCAATTGTTTTGTCTGTGGAGGCACTAACATAGGAGATCAATGGCCATGGGTTGCAGAGGAATGGGATAGCACATACAATATCAGTTATGACCAAATGCAGTATCCACCCCATACAGATGCCGTATGGTGGACATTACACACTAACCTAGTGGGAAACAATTGTATTCAAGTACCTCAGGCGCCCAACCACACCCATCATATTGGAGACGCAAACTGCTTAGCTATCCGCATTCACAATGGCAGCACAATTTCCAACTGGAGTGCAAACAATACCACTTTTCCTAACAACCCACGGGCCATGCTGCCGCCTCAAATGCAGGCATTCTGGGACAACGGTACTTATCCACCACAAGGCCGAGCTCCCAATGGATTATATTGGATATGTGGTACCATAGCATATTCTCAACTACCACCTCATTGGTGGGGAACATGTTACCTCGGGACCATTCGTCCTGCATTCTTCCTCATGCCCCTAGAGATTGGCCAATAATTCGGCCAACGCGTATACACTAGAGAAAAACGGAAAATAAAAATAGGAACTTGGAAAGACAATGAATGGCCCCCCGAGCGTATAATCCAATACTACGATCCAGCATCCTGGGCACAGGATGGCAGTTATGGATACCGCACCCCTATTTATATGCTTAACCGAATTATCCGCTTACAAGCAGTTGTTGAACTCATAACCAATGAAACTGCTTAAGCTTTAAATTTATTGGCAAAACAACAAACTACGTTTAAAAACGCAATTTACCAGAACCGCTTAGGTCTGGACTATCTGTTAGCCAATGAAGGAGGGCTATGTAAAAAATTCAACCTATCTAATTGCTGCCTTGAAATTGGGGATACACAAAATGCAATAGCGGAAATCACACAAAAAATGCAAAACTTAGCCCACGTGCCAGTCCAAACATGGACAGGCCTTGACACCTCCTGGCTTACCTCTTGGCTACCAAGTATGGGGTGGGTCAAGGCCATACTCGGATGGCTAGTGTTTATAGGAATTTTAGTCTGCATATTGCCCTGCCTTATTCCTTTGTTCATTGCATGCGTACGGCGAATGGTGTCCCAAATTGTATCCCAACAAACAAGTCCTCACATAATGGCACTCTATACCAGACTGCCCTTAAAGGATGAAGAAGAGCCTGACAAGTAAGGCTCTTGAGGGGGGAATGTAGTGGAATTTGCCCCTTACCCGAAAAAGATAAGGAGCTAGCCTAACAGCAGTTAGGGGCCCACTAGCCTGTCGAGCAAGAATGAAGCTGTATTTCACATTTTCTAACTTGTGACAGGCACAAGCAGGCAGAAATCAGCAACATGGCTATGAGAAAGTAAAACCGCACATAGGCATAAGATAAGAGTACCCCTCCCCAACTACTGGAATGCCAATCGTGAACGTTAGAAATAATGTATTGCTGTGCTTTAACCAATGAAATGTAAAAGCCAATCAAACTGTTATTCATGTATCCGATAAAAAGCTATGCACAGAGCGGCACGGGGCCGCTCCTCGCCATTTTTTTTGCTATAAAGCTCGAGGGGACGACCATCAGCGCTGATTAATAAAAGTCTGGTAAATCCTCCTTCGGGCATCCGTGTCATTCTGTTACACCGGTTTGAGTCCGGTACGGTTACAGTGCTTACTGGGTTTCGCAGGGGAGATCTCCAGCTCGGTGCAGGGAGACAAGATGGCAGGTGGCAGCTGGCAGCCTGTTAAGGCCAAAAAGCCTCACCATGTGGTTTTTAAAGGGGCCGTGGTGTTGTTTCTTCTTTTTGCTTAACAACTCTTGGAGGCCCCCCTTTTTTTTCCTGGCATGTTTTTGTTTGGTATTTTTTCTGAAACCATCTGGCATCCCTACTAGAGGTACTTCAACGAGAATATCTAGTGCAGTGGTTCTCAAACATTTTGGGCTCCGGAGCCCTTTACATGCATAAAAATGTATGCGGAGCCCCAGCGGTCCACTGATTGTATGTGTTATACCTATCGATGTTTCCAGTTTGTCAACCTCACGGAGCCCCTGGAGATGTCTCATGGAGCCCTGGGGCTCCGCAGCGCACAGTTTGAGAAACACTGGTCTAGTGGAAAGGAAACTGGAGCAATATTAAATAAGAAAATGATATACTAAGTGCTTCTATTCCTTATCAAACAACTCTGAGCAGGCCTACAGCTAATGGGGTTCTCACAGTAATCCAATATTCAACAGGAAAATATTAATGTTTTAGAAATATCAAATAATTTTCAGTATTCCATGTGAGGGGGCATTTGTCATAATTCAGATAAGCATTATTCACGGTGTACAGATATGAAGACTGTTCTGATTTAACCTCTAAAACATGCATTCTCTTAAACTGGATAGCTCTGGCCACTATTTCATTAATCTATTTCTGTATAATGTTTGGTTTGAAGGGGTCTGTAATGCTCGCTGAGGTAGACTGTCCACCATTAAAAGGAGTGCCTCAGGCTCTCTGTGAAAGGTTTTTAATCACATTCTCAGGCAAAACTATGTTTCATGTGGCAGATTCACCTAAACGGCAGGTTGAATAAATATCTTGGCAATAAGTTATAGCACATAAGTGTGAATTGACCCATAGCTCTAAACCAAGAGCACAGAACAGGAGCCTCTCCACCATTGCTTGTGAAATTAACAGTTGCACTTTTTAAGGCCTCTCTACCTAGATACTTAAATCTACTACTCTTTCCCTCTCCCAAGGCTTTAGAGCCGTGGTCCCCAACCCGGTGCCCGCGGACGCCATGGCGCCCGCCGGGCCCTTTACATGCGCCCGCGGAGCAATCTGGGCTGGCCCCGCCCCCGGGAGTGCGGCAGGTGCCAGCCCCGGGCGCATGGCCGGCCCCGACCCCGGGTGCGCCGCGCGTGCCGGTGCCGACCCTGCCCCCTGCCCCCGGGTGCGCCGCGCGTACCCTGGCCCCCGCACATGCCCTTGCCGGCCCTGGTCCCGCTCCTGGGGGCACCGCGCGTGCCCTTGCCGGCCCTGGCGCTGGCCTTGGCCCCGCCCCCGGAGGCGCCACGCGTGCCCTTGCCGGCCCTGGCCCCGGCGGCGCCGCGCGGAACCTGGGCAGCCCCTGCCCGGGATCGCAACACATGCCGGTGCTGACCTTGGGCGTGCGGCGCATGCTTGGCCCCGCCCCCAGTCACGTGGCCTGTGAGCGGCCCCGCCCCCATATCCACCACTGCTTTAGAGTATAGCATCTGCAAAGCTACTTGTGTGGTGGTTGGTTTTTTGTGTTGTTTTGTTTGGCAGGGAGGAGGTTGGAAGAGAGGAAACAGGGAGAGGGAGGGAGGTAAGAATTGCAACATTGAAGCAGTTCAGTGGCTGATGTCTGGTTTCTTCCAGCAAAGGCTGTTTCTGAGAGAGGTGTAGCCTTCCCTGCTCCCAGACAATTATTAACTACTAATCTATCCATAGATTTTAACCTCTGCTAGTGTTTGGTTTATATACGGAAGCGTAATGGGTCATCCTGTCTTATTTAACTACCATTTTCTTATTCATGTGAATGTTTAATTCTTTGAATATAGCTAAGCTTTTTACCTCACTAATAACTAGTGGCAGTGAGTTTCACGCATCAAATGTGATCCGTTTAAAGAAACTATCTTAAAAAAGCCCTGGAAGCACATGCCTATTCTAGTTCAATGTAGTTGCTTCATGGCTTGAAAATGACAGGTTTAACATGCTGTAGTTGACTTCTGAAAGGAACCTAGACTTTTCTACAGATCTCAGTGGATAGGCATTGTAAGTCTTCAGAAGCATTCAGCAAATCTTCACTTTACCAGTACTCCAGGGCAAAAGTTGCTGAGCTCTGACTGAAGGTGCTAGTACTGCATCGCGAGGTGCCAGTACTGCGTACCAGGCAGTACTGTCACAAAAAAAGCACTGTGTATGTAGATATAGATAAGATATATAGAGAGAGGGGAAAAAACTTATATAATGAAGGAAAGATTTATTTGACTTGCATTTAAGGTCACATCCAAAAACAGATATAAAAGAGTTAGCTGGGGGAAGGAAGGAGAGGGAGAACAGGAACACATGAATGTTTACATATCAGGTAATAAAGGAAAAGAAAACAAAAATACACAGGCACAAGGTTACATTCTTTAGTTTCAGGTGTGCCAGCTGAATGTCTTATTGAAAAGGGTTAAGGGAAAGCAGAATTTCACATCCTCTTCCCTTTGCCATTAAAGTGTGGGTCATGCTCATCTTCAAACCATTCTGAACTCTTAGCTGACATGAGCCAGCTGTGGGACATAGACAACTCTAATCTACTCTCTAAAATGTATTAAAATAGTGCATGGGCACATTAGTGAAGCTCATCACAACAACTCCCACTTCAGATTAACTGAGGTCAAATTACAGTTTAAGAAGGAAATATAATCATGCATGTTTGGAGTGCGGATTATAATGCTGATTATAATGTCCAAGCCATCCTTTTTTTTTAAATTCCCTTAAGGCTAAAACCTTGTACATTTTAGCCCAGATTGATTTAAGAATTTCTGAAACTCCTTAAAAATAAGGGTTGGTTATAAAAACAGTGCTACCATCACCTATCTCTAGAGTCTAACCAAGTACGTCTCACTTGTTATTAATACTAAGCATCTTCTGCTCTGAATACAAATATTGGAAAATATTATGTTAGATCTCTCACCAAGCTGGAGGATAGAAGGTTGATATTCATAATCCTCTCACTGCTCTCCTTCACAAAACTGAATCCCTTATAGAAACTCTCCAAATAGCCATGTAGAAAGGTGGGTGTGCTTTATCTTTCATACATACAGCATATGGTGATATGTCATAAACACAAGAGAATGTATTAGTGCAGAACAGATTCTTATGGCAAGTGGCTCAGTTGTGCATTTACAAATAGAGCCCTTTGCCACTCCAAAAAAATACTGTAAATATAAAAACAGATAGGTCCTGATAAATTCTTGCAACTTTAGAAGTGGTACAAATCACATTATCTTTCTTTCGGACCCAAATCTGCACTGCACTGAGGTCAGTAAGAGCAGCCCTGAATCCCTTCGGAGGTTTATATCCAAACCAACAGAACATTTCTGTCTACAGATTGTAGATCAGTGCTGGTTACACCTGGAATATTATCTTCTTTGTATTTAACTGTTTTGAACAGTATTCTTGAGATTACCATCCCCTCCATAGGTTGCATCAGGTTTGTTTTATTCTGGGGGGCTTTTTGGTGGGAGATGGAATAGAACATAAGAACGGCCATACTGGGTCAGACCAAAGGTCCATCTAACCCAGTATCCTGTCTGCAGACAGTGGCCAGCACCAGGTGCCCTAGAGAGGGTGGACCGAAGACAATGATCAAGCAATTTGCCTCCTGCCATCCCTCTCCAGCCTCTGACAAACAGAGGCCAGGGACACCAATTCTATCCCCTGACTAACAATCTTTTATGGACCTAACCTCCAGGAAATTATCTAGCTTCTCTTTAAACTCTGTTATAGTCCTAGCCTTCACAGCCTCCTCTGGCAAGGAGTTCCACAGGTTGACTACACGCTGTGTGAAGAAGAACTTTCTTTTATTAGTTTTAAACCTTCTACCCATTAATTTCATTTGGTGTCCTCTAGTTCTTCTATTATGGGAACTAATGAGTAACTTTTCTTATCTGCCCTCTCCATGCCACTCATGATTTTATATACCTCTATCATATCTCCCCTCAGTCTCCTCTTTTCTAAACTGAAAAGTCCCAGTCGCTTTAACCTCTCCTCATATGGGACCCATTCCAAACCCCTAATCATTTTAGTTGCCCTTTTCTGAACTCTTTCCAAGGCCAAAATATCTTTTTTGAGGTGAGGAGACCACATCTGTACACAGCATTCAAGATGTCAGCGTACCATAGTTTTATACAGAGGCAGTAAGATATTGTGTGTCTTATTTTCTGTCCTTTTCTTAATTCCTAGCATCCTATTTGCCTTTTTGACCGCCGCTGCACACTGTGTGGAAGTTTTCAGAGAACTGTCCACGATAACTCCAAGACCTCTATCCTGATTTGTCGAAGCCAGATTAGCCCCCATCATACTGTACGTATAGTTGGGGTTATTTTTCCTGATGTGCATTACTTTACACTTATCCACATTAAATTTCATTTGCCATTTTGTTGCCCAATCACTCAGTTTGGTGAGATCTTTTTGGAGTCCCTCACAGTCTGCTTCTGTCTTGACTATCCTAAACAGTTTGGTATCGTCCGCAAACTTTACCACCTCACTGCTTACCTCTTTCTCCAGATCATTTATGCATAAGTTGAAAAGGATTGGTCCCAATACTGACCCTTGGGAGACACCACTAGTTACCCCTCTCCATTCTGAAAATTTACCATTTATTCCTACCCTTTGTTTTCTGTCTTTTAACCAGTTCTCAGTCCAAGAAAGGACCTTCCCTCTTATCCCATGGCAATGTAATTTACACAAGAGCCTTTGGTGAGGGACCTTGTCAAAGGCTTTCTGAAAATCTAAGTATACTATATCTACTGGATCCCCCTTGTCTGCATGTTTGTTAACTCCTTCAAAGAAATCTAATAGATTAGTAAGACATGATTTCCCTTTACAGAAACCATGTTGACTTTTGTCCAACAAACTATGTTCTTCTACATGCCTCACAATTTTATTCTTTACTGTTGTTTCGACTAATTTGCCCGGTACTGAAGTTACCGGTCTGTAATTGCCAGGATTGCCTCTAGAGCCCTTTTTAAATATTGGTGTCACATTGGCTACTTTCCAGTCACTGGGTACGGAAGCCGATTTAAAGGATTGGTTACAAACCACAGATAATAGTTCAGCAATTTCCCATTTGAGTTCTTTTAGAACCTTTGAATAAATGCCATCTGGTCCCGGAGATTTGTTAACATTACGTTTTTCTATTTGTTCCAAAACCTCCTCTAATGACACTTCAATCCAGGACAGTTCCTCAGATTCATCACCCACAAAGGACGGTGCAGATTTGGGAATCTCCCTAACGTCCTCAGCCATGAAGACTGAAGCAAAGAAATCATTTAGTTTATCCGCAATGGCTTTATCGTCCTTGATTGCTCCTTTTATATCTCGATCATCTAGGGGACCCACAGGTTTTTTAGCAGGCTTCCTGCTTCTAATGTACTTAAAAAATGTTTTGTTATTTCTTTTTGAGTTTTTGGCTAGCTGTACCTCAAAATCTTTTTTTGCTTTTCTTATTACATTTTTACACTTGATTTAATAGTGTTTATTTTCCTTTCTATTTATCTCACCTGGATTGGACTTCCACTTCTTAAAATATACCTTTTTGTCCCTCACTGCTTCTTTTACATGGTAGTTAAGCCACGGTGACTCTTTTTTAGATCTCTTGCTATGTTTTTTAATTTGGGGTATACATTTAAGTTGGGCTTCTGTTATGGTGTCTTTAAAAAGTTTCCATGCAGCTTGCAGGGATTTGGCTCTAGTCATTGTGCCTTTTAATTTCTGTTTAACTAACCTCCTCATTTTTGTGTAATTCCCCTATTTGAAATTAAATGCCAGGGTGCTGGACTGTTGAGGTGTTCTTCCCACCACAGGAATGTTAAATATTATTATATTATGGTCACTATTCCCAAGCGGTCCAGTAACAGTTATCTTCTGGACCTGATCCTGCACTCCACTCAGGACTAAATCGAGAATTGCCTCTCCCCTAGTGGGTTCCTGCACCAGCTGCTCCAAGAAGTAGTCATTTAAGCCATTGAGAAATTTTCTCTCTGCTTCTCTTCCTGAGGTGACATGTATCCAGTCAATATGGGGATAATTAAAATCCCCCATTATTATAGAGTTCTTTATTTTGGTAGCCTCTCTAATCTCCCTCAGCATTTCAATGTCAGTATCGCTGTCCTGGTCAGGTGGTCGGTAATATATCCCTACTGCTAATTTCTTATTATTGGAGCATATAATTACTATCCATAGCGATTCTATGGAATAGGTTTGGTTTCTTTTTTTTAAATATGCACCACCCCATTAGAGAAAGGAAAATCATGTCAGTTGGTCTAAGCTTGGTTGTATTTATCTAAAAAAAAAAAAAAAATACTATTATACTGAGTTACATTACCAGCCACAATCACCCTCGAAGAAGAGTTCTTTGTCTTCATCAAAAGGACAGCACATATGATTATGAGGAGTAAAGGAATCATTTCCCACCCTCCATCTTCTCTTGGCTGATTAGGAATTCACTTTTCCTAGCTTAAGGAGGACCATACAAGTTTAGAGTTGTGCTTTAAAAAACAACAACAACCACACACCAGTTTTATTCTCCTCTCCAGTGAGGATTTGAAAGCTAATATTCTTACCTAAGTGCCAGACAGGTTACTTCGGAGCCACTCATCTTCATTCAGCGTAAAGACACCCAAAAGCGGCAAATACAGACAACAAAAACTCTAAAAACCTAAAAGCGAACAGTATCAATTGTTTAGAATTGATAACAATTACAATTATTCTTTATTATGTTTGTCTTCATAATCATGAGCTTCTTTATAATTACTTCAAAGCCGTCAGAGTTGATCTTTCATCCAAAATGGCCATGTACAAAATGGTATAATTTGGGTTTTTTTGGTCACAGTAACTTGCTTTCAGGATTCAATCTACATTTTAATTCGGATCAATATGGTTATGAAAGGCTGCCAGCATCCTCTGTTTTTTTTCCTAAACGTTGTTTGGCTCTTGCCAGCATGCTTGAAAGAGCTTTCCTGGTGTCAATTGCCTTCTCTCAGATTCCCCTCGCCCTTGTTTCATTAAGCCTAAGGCATGCCTTCGCTAACATGCTGCTATACAGATGGCCTCTCACACTGAGGGTACATCTAGACAGTGGTGCTATTTCAGGATACTTCTGGTGTCCCAAAATAACTATTCCATGTCTTTTAAGCAAGCCCATTATTTCGAAATATAACGGGCTCACTATTCCAACGTCCCTGTAAACCTCATTCTATGAGGATTGAAGGACGTTTCAGAATAGTGGTTTATTTTGAAATTGAAATAAGCTATTTTGAAATTGACTCAAAATAAACTACACAATTTGTATAGGTCAAATAGCATAGCTTATTTCGAGCTAAGGGTGTAGTGTAGACAAACTCTGAGAGAAGAGGTTTTTGTGTTGATGCATTTAATGGCAACTAAGATGTGATAGCTAGGTCAAAAGAATTCTAGGTGCATATACAGTGTGGTTTGGTTTGACTTGACTTCACTATGTCAAACTGGGCACAATGTATCCAGGTCAGTCTAATTTTAGGTACAGACTAGGCCTCACTAAGATTTGTTGTTTCTCTCTTTCTCATGCCAAAAAAACCTGTCCAGATCATTTGTTGTTTTTTAAGTTTATTTGCGTATGATGTTTGTCAGGCCTTTGGGCCCTACCGTTTTCCTTCTGAGGTATCGTGAGCATAATGCATGAATATTACACTTGGCTTTTTGCAAGAGTCTGGGAACACCAGATCTCAGTATTTCATGTCCCCATATTATTTTATACTTATTTTCAGTCTACTTTTAGAAACAGTGTCACAGATGTGTTTGAAGAACTTTTGACTATAGACCAAGAAACAGAGAGGACTAAGTTGTGAATTATTTCAGATTTCTACTCCTTTCACTCACTGCAGCTTCTATAATTGTATTCTCATAATAATATAATTTGCAAAACACAGCCAGACACAGCTCAGTAAGAGCTCCTGAACTAAAAGGAACCAACCTTTCCCTGGGGCAGAAATGGAATAGCAGATCACACTAAAAGCTGAACCCTATTTGCCTCAATACTTGTTAGTTATGGTGTCTGATTTTCCGCTCTGATATGCAGTCTCTTTGAGACTAACTATCTTTAACATGAACTAAACCTATGAAGAGATACGTGGTAGCTTCCTCAAACTTCACTTGTGGCTTTACAGTAGGAGGTAGAGGGATAGCTCAGTGGTTTGAGCACTGGCCTACTAAACCCAGGGTTGTGAGCTCAATCCTTGAGGAGGACCATTTAGGGATCTGGGGCAAATCTGTCAGGGATGGTACTTGATCCTGCCGTGAGGGCAGAGGACTGGACTGGACGACTCCTCACAGTCCTTTCCAGCTCTATGAGATAGGCACATCTCCATATATTGAGAACATTATCTGTAGCTCTTCTCAGACAAGAACTTGGGGTCTCAAATGCAAGTCACCTGAATGCTGTTATATTAGTGTCTAGGACCCTGCATCACCAAAAGAAGCCACATTTTAATCTCCATCACAAGATTTCTGACAATTAACCGTCAACAATTTCAATCCAACAAGAGAGCACTTCTGAATGTCATTATAACAATATGTATATATACATTCATTCCATAGTTAACTGTAACAAAACAAAACAAAACAAAAGACTACATTATTTAATGTGATGAAACTAGAGATTTAAGAGTTTTCCTTCAACAGCTTTATCCAGAATCCCAGCTCTTTTAATGACACCATCGAAATGCAGAATGTATTAGTTTCACATCTAACTCCTCCCACTCTGCTCATTTTTACAAGTAATGGCAGTAGGTGCCATCTGACATCCTTTCCCCACCTGTGTATTTCCATACCCTGTGATACCTGTCCAGTAAGAGAGACTGATTATTATTGGCTAATTCTGACACATCAAGGCACTCTGATGTACAGTGAAGGAAATATTTATGCATGCATAATCAGGATACAAGTCCAACTCTTTCTTATAACCAACATTCTCAGTCTGCCTATTATAGTCTTCAAAGGTATCAGACAACCAGTGAAAACATCTAGTTTACAAAAGCAACACCACATAGGGAATGAAGGATAAACTCACTTCCAGCGCCAGCCATTAAAAAAATCTGCATTTTACTTCCATTCTTTTGTCTTCAGTGCTTTACAGAATCATTATTCCTCCCCACAGCAAACAATTATTTCTCTTCTTCTTCATCATGCCTGAAAGTAGCATTGTATACTATCAAATTTATAAATTAAAATCAGCAGTAACATCCAGAGGGCAGAGAAGAACTTTTTAAAATACCTTCTCATTCAAAGAGGAGGTAAGAGCCAAAGTCAGAATTTGTTAACATTTTACCTATCTATGCACTCCCTGCATATCAGGGATCTGCTCCCAGAGAACACAATGGTGGGAACGTGCTTATCTGCTGCCCCTTGCAATGTGGAAGGGGAGGATTTTGGGTACAGGCAGTTTGTTTCACAACTAAAATAAATTTAAAAAAATAAAAGGAGACGTGGAATAGAGAACAGGAGGTTAAAATCATAAACCTGTAAGTGGTCCTGGAGTTGTTCCAGCCAACACTCCTACTACTAAGAAAACATAGTCGTTCCGGGCAGGTAGTTAATGCTGCCAGTGATGCCACAGAATGAAACAGTTTTTGTTGCCACTGATTACCACAACAGGTGGAGTAGAAAAAGGTCTCTTAGGAAAATGGATTTTCTCCCGTAACTGAATATTAGTTAAGCTCCTCCAAAGGTCCATTTTCATTGGACAGTGTCCCATTCATCTCTGGGGTCGTCTCACTACCCAAATATCCCAGGAGGATCTCACTGCGCCGCCGTGACAGCTGCAGAATGTCTTCCGCCAGCAACTGCACTGTTGTGTATCTCACATTGTCCAGGTCAAACATGTCCTTCAAATACTGCACTATCTGGTGCTGCAAAAAGAGGGGGAATGTTTATAGTAAGGAGATGTGCCCCCACCATACCCAAAGTAAAGCAGAGATATGTTAGTTGCACGGCCCTACAAGAGAATCTTCTATATGGGACTCTGCAAATTTCCCAAACACACAAAGTGTCTATTTCTTAATGTACCAACTCTCTGGATAATCTAACCATACCAGTTTCCTGTGAGGTAGGAAATTTTGTTTTAGGAGACCGGGACTGATATCCCTAGAAGAAAATGGGGCATGGAGGGAGCACAGAACAGGATCCCCGGAGTCAGGAATGTAATCCCACTCTGTGGTAATATCTTATGGCAACTTTTGTAAGCTTAAATTTAAGAAGAAAGCCAAGTTAGGCAGAGTCAAATAAGAACTGAGAAAGAACAGTGACATTTAGAATTCAAGATCAAATGTCTGTCCAACATGATCTTAAGCTTCTGACTAACCTCTGAGTTGATGAGCAATGTATTGAAATGGAATATGTGCCCTTAATCTATTCTGAAGTTACAGATTTTGTCTAGTGTCTCATTTTGCATATTCTTACAAGAGTAGCATAGTTAGTAGCAAGTTCTAATAAGAATTCTAATAAATCTTATGCAGGATGCTGATTTTTAAAAAAGTGAAGATTTAAAACAGATTGGTCTAAGTCAGGTTCCTTAGTATTTTGCCATTAGAGGTCCTTCTATGAATACATGCTCATTGATGGCAAGAAATACATATAGAAGTAAGGTACAGAAGGCCAGCTTACCTTGAAGAAACCACAGACTTCAGACAGCTGCTGTTTGGGCCCCAGAAAACCAAAGGCTAGAACAGGACTGACATGCTCCGATACGGAGTAGAAGTGAGAGATAAAGCCATCTGGTACCTGTCATGGGAAAGGAATCCACACCTCATCTTTGCTCCAGAGAGAATTTAGAAGCCAATCCACTTCACATTAGGTACTCTCATCTGATAACTGAAATGTAGATGTCCTGAGCATGACAAGACAGCTAGCATTTCCTGCTGTTACCATGTACTATTAAAACAGCTGTCATAGTACACCCCAGAAAGGGGTGCATTTGAGAGGCTAAAATTGGGAAGAGAAGCAAAAAAGAGACTTATTCAGCCATCCCTCTTGCAAAGTTAGAAGCCTATCATTTAGATATTTTGAGATCTTACAGGACTTCAGTTGTCCTGAACTTTTTTCCCTGTCAAACGGAAGCCTACAAGAGTCCTTCAGCTATCAAGCAACCTTCTTGGTCCTGAAACAGCTCAAGTTCTCTAATTTTCCATTTAACACAAGAAATTGTATGAAGTAATGCCAGTTCCTTGATTTCTGAATAGTTTTTAGTACTACAGCAGAGATTTGGAGATGCTGACACATGACAGCACCAGTATTTAACAGTTACTTAGACCTGTACACCATCAAGGCATTTTACAAATTTTAGATAAGCCTTGGATCACTCCAGTGAGGCAGGCATTAGTCTAGACATCGCCTGAATGAGGTTATGTAGAATTTTCAAAAGAGGATATGCAAATTGTGGGAATTTGCATATCTTATTCTGATCTCACTTTCAAAAGAGAATCTTTCGAAAGTGAAAGTAGTCTGGACGTGGGGTTTTTTTGGAAACAAACTGCGTCCCGATTACTGTCACTTTCAAAAGCTCGTCTTTTGAAAGCGAGATCAGAAGATTGCATATCCTCTTTCGAAAAAAACTATAGTTTAGATGTGCCCTTACTGACTGATTATGGCACTGTATTTAAAATAATTTCCCAAGGGTCTGGGACAGAATGATACAACTGGATTAGAAGTCATGAGATCCTGACTCTCAGGCTTGTTGCTGATTAATCTTAGGCTTGTTTGTGATGACATGGCATGATTGGGAAACCGTACAGATTTAGTGAAAAGGGGAAATTCAGTGGGCAAAATCTAATCAGCACATCAGCTAGCTATGGTGCTAGGAGGGGTGCAGGTAAGTGACCTTAGTCCAAAACTCCATCAAAAAAGAAACAGCCCATATAAAAAGGAAACCATTACTATACAGGTTGTACTTCCCTAAATGGTGATGCTCTGGTCTAGCAACATCCTTGGTCCAGTAGGACCACGGATGTCGCTGGACCACAGAACCCAGGAACAGGGAGGTCTGGTGGCAGAGTCAAGAGCATGGCGGGGTGGCTGGCAACTCAGCCAGCGGCCCCATGGCTGGGACAGCAAATGTGGAGCTCTGGCTTTTGGGAGCCCTGGCTGGGACAGCAGCAGGGGGGCTGGTGCCAGAGCCATGTGGCAACAGGTCAGGGGCTGGAGCCCAAGCCCAGGGCAGCAGGGTCGTACACTGACCAGAAGCAGCCGACAGGAGTGGGGGTGGCAAGCTCAAAGGCCAGTGACAGGGGACTTCCCCTTGTCCAGCAAATCCTGAGGTGCCAGAGCAGAGAGGTCCAACCTTTAGTTTTATATGCAGTAAATATGGAATATTGAGATTTGCTTGTAAATAAGCAAGATTGGATAGGAACTTCATTCAGAGTGCCCTGGTATCTGTGGAGAAGGTCCCTTCAACAAAGATGTCAGTAGACTCCTGATATTTCAGATGTGTAATAGGACAGTTTAGTCTGTTCTTGTAAAAAATCCCTTTAGATTTATTTTTCACCAGGGTCCAGATCACATCTTGGGGACAATCAGGTGCTTTGTGTTCCTTCCTTTGCCCCCCAAATCTCCTCCCGCCACCACTCTCACACATTCTCCCTTGCAGCTACATTTTATTTTTATTTGTTTTACTAACCATTAGAAGCCTCCTCTTTGCTTTCAGAACTGACCAACAGGCAGTTGCTAGGGCCTGCAATTAAAAAAAACAAACAAACAAAAAAACCCACAAGATCAGGTAATGATATGAGCCTTTCCAGAGAACAGGATGCAACTTACCAATATATTGCCATGACTGAGGCTTGGAGCATTCTGCAGCCTTTTACTGAATGGCAAATAGGGTCCCTGATCAATTCCAAAGTTAAACTTAAAAAAACTGAAAGCATGCTTGGTCATTTCAAATTAATTCCAGACCAAACAGTGCTTATGAATACTCCTAATACCACACAATGAAGGAGGCCCCCCCAGCTACTCCAGAATGCAGATAATAAATACAGGGAAAAACACTACAGGTTGCACCTCTAAAATCCAAGATTCTCTGGTCTGGCAACATCCATGGTCCAGCATGACCTAAGATGTTCCATGACCAGAGAATCCCAGTGTGCTGCGGAGGTGGGAGGAGGGGCAGTGGTCCATGAGCCAGCACGTGGCTCAGTTGGGTTGTGAAGGAGCGGGAAAAAGGAAGCCCACGGCTCAAGTGGACTGTGGGGGGCATGCGGGTCAGTTGGGCTGTGAGGTGTGGTTAGGAAGCAGGTGCACAGCTCAGCTGGGCTGCGGGAGAGGGCCCGTGGCTGAGCTGGGCTGTGGGAGAGTGCCAGGAGGTGGTGTGCTGCTCAGTTGGGCTACAAAGTGGGGGAGGGGGACGCGATTCAGTGGCTCAGCTGGGCAGGAGCGGGATCAGGTGCTGACGTGTTACTCAGTTGGACTGTGGGTGAAGCCAGGAAACAGGGAGAGGGGCAGCAGGGGCCTGAAATGACCTCCCCGGTTCAGAAAAATCCCTTATCCAGGATTAGTCAGGTCCTGAGGGTGCTGGATCAGGCACGTCCAACCTGTATTAATGTGCGGTGTCTGTGGCCACTACTGCTGTATAGTATTATAAGCAGTTAATATGGAATATTGAGATCTGCTTTTAAATAAGAATAGAAACGAGAATCACAGGAACTTCAGGAAGAGTGTCACGGTTTTCAAACAGATATGCTTTTTTGGGCTCCCAGTAAATTAGATAGTCTAAGATATGCAGGACAGCTAGATGTAAGAATATGCATTAATACTCAGGATTCACTGTGGTAGGGTCTCCAATGGAGAAAAGACCTACATAGCAGTAGACACTGAGTCACCCTCCCAGTTGCAAAGTACAGGAAAGTGTTAATTCCTTTACAGCTAGTAAGGTGATGGCTGAGTATCTGTTATCCACACACATTATTCTTCAACAGTGTTATTACAGAGAGTAACTACTAAGGAATGAACTTGCTAGAGACAGCACAGATTTCCTATAAATTACTCAGTTTTACCAAGAGACTGGTCAATTCATATATTTGCATGAGGGACAGAAAAATAGAATTATTCCTTAAAGAGACTACTGTGTAATGAGAAAGCCTGACTTTTTTTTCTCATTTCAATAATGAAATAGTCATTTGAACAAGGACCACCATTTAACACACCGTCTCCTTGAAGCTGTCAGAGAGCCAGCGGTTGCGCAAGACAGCTAGCACAGAGGAAGGAGGGTTCTCTAGGTCCTCAAAAGCATCCATGAGAATGAAGTCCAGCACAATATCAAAGAAGTTCATGCACACCACCTGCCAGAGAACAGAAGAGTCACAGACAAGAGCTTAGAGAGATACCCAGACCCTATCCCCTGTGTAATAGAGCTAACTACAAAACGATTTGCAGAGAAAGAGTTGGAATATTGGGTACCTTTAGTTGCCACAGTTTAACTTTCAGGTGTTAAGAACTGGAGTTTCCCCTCCCATAAAACTATTGCAAAGTAGTTTTAACTTAACAGCAGTAGCTTTGGGGTCCAGTGACACCAAGTTGTGAGTACCAAGGTATTCAATTTAGAATTCCTGTTCACTGTTGGCTCCTTCCCGTACATTGGTTCAGGCTTTCATTTCTGCTCTATCTTTCTAGAGAAAGTTCCTCTACAAACCCCTCGTCCTTCTAGCTCCCGCTGAGTAGTTGGCCAGGTGTCTTGCTTCAGTGCATAATGTAGCATCTCCTCATAGCTTTCCAGAAAACCTTTGGTATTCTTCATAAAAACAGAGAAAAGAGACAGTGGGAACAATCAGAAGCGATACAGTCTCAGTTTACTATCAAATATTTTTCTAGCCTGTTGATCTGAATGTGTCAAAACGATTTGTACATACGTATTTGCCTAATTTTTTGGCCAGTGATGTTTTGCAGAAAGAGAAGGATTTTATTTCTGCAAGGTCTGCTGGGCAACAAAACCACTACCACTTTATGCTTTATTTTGTATGCACTTGGATACTGCAATGAAAGCTATATAAGTACCTAAACAAACAACCTTCTTTTTAGGTGACTAACTGATTCCCATAAGAAGCTACCATTCATGCATCAGGAAGGCAGCACAGTTGTACTGCTCTAGGAGTTGGTTTAATGAATAAAAGCCACATTAAATATTTCCACTCATTGATCTCTGCAGAACAGATGCAGCTACAAACAGAGCACCTGATTTCCCTTCTTCCTCCCTCCCAGTGAGCAGGAGCTTCCTGGAACTCCTTCCCACTCGTGAACGACATCAGTGATAGGGGCTTTAGAGAGGAGGTTGCATACAAAGTTCTCACTGAAAGAACTGGTGAAGAGAGGGCAAACATGGGAACTTGGTTTTCCATTTCAAGTGGATGATTGCTGCAAGGGCAGCGGGAGGGGGAAATCATAGAGCTGGAAGAGACCTCACAAGGTCATCAAGTCTAGCCCCCTGCCCAAGGCAGGACCAATCACAACTAAATCAACCCAGCCAGGTCTTTTGTCAAGCCGAGACTTAACCTCTAGGGATGGAGATTCCACCACCTCCCTAGGTAACCCATTACAGCGCTTCACCACCCTCCTAGTGAAATAGTTTTTCCTAATATCCAACCTGGACCTCTCCCACCGCAACTTGAGAGCATTGCTCCTTGTTCTGCCATCCATCACCACTGAGAACAGCCTCTCTCCATCCTCTCTGGAACCCTCCTTCAGGAAGTTGAAGGCTGCTATCAAATCCCCCCTCACTCTTCTCTTCTGCAGACTAAAGAGACCCAAATCCCTCAGCCTCTCCTCATAGGTTATGTGCTTCAGCCCCCTAATTATTTTGGTTGCCCACCCTCTGGACCCTCTCCAATGCATCCACATCCTTTCTATAGTGGAGGTTCCAGAACTGGACACAATACTCCAGAGGTGGCCTCACCAGAGCCAAATAAAGGGGAATAATCACTCCTCTAGATCTGTTGGCAGTACTCCTCCTAATGCAACCTAATATGCCATTAACCTTCTTGGGGGAAATTGGGATGAGTAGTTGTTCCTATAAGGTGCAGCTGTGCTCATACAAGGTGCAACTGAGTTGTCTTCCACTCACACACCCTCCTACCTTCTCAGCCTTAGTCATCAGTCCAGTCACCATCTGCTTTCCAACCTCCCCAAAAAATAACTGGTTGTTCTCATCCTGCAGAAGGGCCTATAAAGAGACCAATGAATCTGATGAGAAACATAAATCCTTATTCCATGAGGGGGAAGTCAGGAGACAACAGGAGGGCTCTTATATTAGTGAAACAGGCAAATGTGGATCTCACTTTTTCCTTGGCCTGAGAGCAGTTAAGAATTTAAATAGTGGACTCTATTCAACGCAAGGCCGTAAGCAATGTGAAGTCTATGCTACTATTGGATTTAGTGCCTTCTGGGTCACCCAGCAAATCCTCTTAACTACTGGTTATTCAGACATGTTCTAAAGAAAAAGTATCTAGTCCTTCCTGGCTGGAGAGAGGATTGTCACACAACAAAGCCATAGAAAGGTGAGGTATATAAAAGCAAAACAGAAGGCCACAGGGTAACAGAGGCAAAAGACTTCTTTCCTGTAGGAAATAGGCACAGAATGCTGGAAAAGTCTGGGAGTAAGAAAAAAAGAAAGTGTATGTGACCCCTTGCACTATGATGATGCAAGGATCTGGAAGAGGTACATAGCCACCTGCAGCCTAAAGATATTACTCTGGGGACTGGATGGCTGAGGATAGAAAGCCTTTCACCCCTACGTCATGGGCACAACTCCAAGCCAATTACCATCAGAGGCTGCCAAGCAGCCTGGGTGAAGCAAGTTTGGGAGTCTACAGACAGTTCCCAAAGAGCCAAGAACTTTGCATATAACAATTTTTATAATAAACCTAGTGTCTATCTTGGCTACAAAGCCACATCTTGAGTGGACACAGAGACTGAACCACCTTCTCACTCCTAAATTAAAGGCTAAAACACATTTTGGGGCAGGGGTAGGATAAGGAAAGCATTCACTGTTGCTTTCTGTGCTTTACTTGTTCCATAGAAGTGGATGACTTTAGTGTCTAGGACAGGCTTGACAGCCCCTTTCATTCACAGGGACAGGGTGAAGCGAAATGTAGTCTAACAGAAATCCTCCCAAGTGCTGAAACAAAATGGCCAATGTTGATATGGTGGGGCCCCCACTTTTCTTCATGGAGGGCTAGGACATCAACTCTTGCTCCTGTTCTTGGGCACCAAGATCCTGCTAGTGGTCCAGGAATGGGGCGGAGAAGAGAGGCAAGGAAGGAGTCTGAGCCCCAACCCCTCTCAAACCCTGCAGGTTTCTTATACTCTTCCCCCACCCCCCACATGGGTCCCAAAAGGACTCTGAGAAGAGCATCTCTCTATTCTGCTAGGGCAGGGTCTCCCTTCCTCCAGTTCTCTGGTCTTTCACACTCAGCCGCACACCTTTGAACTCCAGTCCTCTCTCCTTCCTCACTCCACTATGTCTGCCTGAAGCAAGAGGGTTTTATTAGGTTCCTAACAGGACCTTAATTGGCTATAGATGCTTCAATTAGCCTGCAGTAGTCTTCCCTAGTCTACAGGGAACCGCACCTTAATTAGCCTAGGGCATAAGCATCTCCTTTATAATACCTTTTACTGATCCCTCACCCTGCTGTATCACAGCAGATGCAACAGAGTTCTGATAGTTAGACAATTCCTACCTGGAAGGCCTGCCTGACACAGTGCAGCTTTGCCAGGAAATCCTGATCATGGTAGCAGCCTAGAAGTTCTGTCCTAGGAGAGGAAAGCAGGATCTTACAAACGCTAGCATCAAAACAAGATTAATAAGTCTCCTGAAGAGACAGAGGCCATGATCTTGATTTGAGCTCCTAGTTCCTTTAGGCTCCTTTGGAAATCTCAGTCTTTGCATAAACCATGAGTTCCTCTCATGTTAGCCACTGACCTACTTTCAGATAGTCATTTTGATGATTACACTACATGGCTAGATTTGAGTCAACAAGCCAGAGGTGAAATGTGCTATCCCAGGAAACTAGTTATTTTAGGCCACGTCTCCACTGCAGAGTTTCTGAGCAAAAACTTGTGGACTGTCCACACTACAAGCGTGTTCTTGCACAAGAAAAAGTATAGTAGATCGTTAGAAGACAGGACTTTTTGCGCAAGAGTTATTCCTCTTTCTACAAGGAATAAGCCTTTTTGCGCAAGAGCTCTTATGGACAGGCAACAGGGGTTTCTTGCACAAGAAACCCCTATGGCTAAAATGGCCATCAGAGCTTTCTTGTGCAAGAGAGCATTCACGCTGCCAAGGACGCTCTTGCGCAAAAGCACATGGCAGTGTGGATGCGCTCTTGCACAAGAACTCTTGCACAAAAAGTTCTTGAGCAAGAAGTCTGCAGTGTAGATATAGCCTTAGAGTGTCTCTCACTGTATGAGGATGTATCAAGTCTGAATCAAGTTAAACTATCCCAAGCAGCATCTGAAGTCTTGGGCTAACTAAAACCACCTTGGAATTTCCAAGCCAGCCGAGAAGATGCTAAAAATCTTCTCTCTCAAAATAGTAGGGGCTTGGCTTAGAATACTAAGTAATCTGAGTTCTTATCTCCAGCCAAAGAAGTCTTGTCATACTGACTGATGATTCTTTTAGCACTTCACCTCAGAGTTCTGCATGAAACTCTCCCTTCGTTCACCAACTGCAGAGCTTCTTCATATGCAGCTGCTGGCTTGGAGAGCTGAAAAGGTATTTTCCCAATCTGGAGGGAGTCAAAGAGCTGTAGAGAAAGCAAAAGAGGTCAGAACTTTTTGTTGTATCTGTACAAACAGTGGGCTTCAGAAACAAGAGATTTAGAGTCCATCAGCTTGAGAAAGCATTGACGTGCACCATTTCACACCAAGATACTCAGACTTCACTGGAACTCCCATTATGATTGGAATCACAACTTCCTTAGCCCCAGCATGGCAGAATTCCTCCTTCTACCTCTGTAGAACAAACTGTATTAGCAGGTGCTTCAGCTGCTTTTACTGAAAAGCACATTTCTAGCTACTAGTACATGCTGCTAGATGATGTAGACACATAGTCATAGTCTCCCCAGCATTAGGAACATGGCAGAATGATCAGCATGGGCAAGTTCTCAATGCAGCAAATTAAGTTATGTTTGACTGGTTTATTTGAGTCACCTCTGCAGCAGAGAAGAAGGAGTCCTCGGAAGTCAAACTGTCTTCATCATCAGTCCGAAGTCTCAGTGACTCATCTGTCAGGGGAAGCATGAGAGTTCTCTCTGAAGGGGGCAAGAGAAGTATTCGTTTAGTACTGTACTTCAAGCTCCATTCCTCCCACCCAGCATACTTTTCTCTATATCAGTAATTTTCTCTATATCGGTAGCAACTCAGTACTGGGTTGTGGAATGTCAGGCACTGGATCTCCTTGCAGCAGGTTGCTAAGGCAGCTTCCTGCTCATACTGACACCGCAGACTGCACTGTGCCCCAGAGGCAACCAGCAGTAGGCCCACTCCTCAGGGGGAAGGAGGCAGAGGAGAGTGCGTAAGACTCCTCACACTGCTCCTGCCCCGAGCATTAGCCCTGCACTCCAACTGGCTGGGAACCTGCTGCTGGCTGCTTCTGTGGCACAGCATGGTCTGCAGTGCCAGCGCAGGCCAGAAGCTTGCTGTAGGACCACGCTACACTGCTGACTGCAAGCCCCTCCTGCCCCAGTCCCCTCCAAAGCCGGAGCCCCCTCCTACAGCGCAAAGCTCTCATCCTCAGCCCCACCCTAGAGCCCACACTTCAGTCAAACGGTGTTGGGTCACAGGCATCAACAATTTTCTTCAACTGGGTCATGCGGAAAAAAAAGTTTAAAAACTGCAGCTCTATATTAGCAAGTCTTTATGTAGCAGCAGTGCCCCTTTGTGGCAATCTTGAAATTCATCACTTCCTTGATATACTCAATGAAAGATTTGGCTGGCCTTCAGAAGAGACATGATACATGAGGTCTATTAAGAAATATTATGGAGCTAAGGCAGAGGCTTCCTAATTCAAATCTTGTTTTCCACTGAAGAACTGTATTCTCTTTCTCCCACCAACTCTTTTATACTACTAGAAACTAGAGCTCCAGAGCTAGATTCATTACTTTCCCCAGTCTAACACAAAGTAATAATTAGAATCCTGGGACCAGCAGCTGGTAGACTGCAATGGATTGCATATTTCCACTCCTATTGTTCACAGAATGCACACAAGTCAAGGTGTTTTATCTCCTCATATGTCCATCCTATACCACCACTAGACTCAAACTCTATTGTAACAGCTACTTGGGATATTACATAGCGTGTAATTGCATAGTCATGAAACTGCATCAAATGTAGCAGTCACACAACTATTCAATAATCCTCAGGGGTCGGGCTGACAGCCAGTGAACTCTGACCCCACTCCCGGGGAGCCCCCTGCCACCACGTGCTACAGCCTATTAGAGGCAGCAGGGCGGGGTGACAGGAAAGGTAGAGCATCTGATAGAGAGGCAACAGTGTGGGGCAGCAGCAGCCTTTGTCCGTGGGAGGTCTGAGCTCCCCATGGACAGAGGCTGCTCTGCAGCAGCCCATCTTTGGGGAGGGGGGGGGGTCCAAGCTCTCTGCAGACAGAGGAACAGGGGCTGCTGCTGTGGAGCAGCCTCTGTCTATGGTGTGTCTAAGCTCACCGTGGATAGAGGCTGTTCTATGGGATGCAGAGCTGCCTCTGTTAGCAGGGTGCCTCTGTTTGCAGAGGCTGTTTTTTCAGAGCAGCCTCTGTACACGGTGAGACTGGGCCTGCCGCAGACAGAAGCTGCTCTGTGGCAGCCTCCCCTGCCTATTCCCCCACGCTGCTACCTCTGACAGAGGCAGCAGCACCGGGGGGGGGGGGGGGGAGAGGAGGTGGCTCCTGCCTGCCCTCCCTCCTCTGTAGGAGGCAGCAAGGGGTGACGGAACCGGGGTCCACAGAGCTGGCACACGAGGCGAGATCCCCCCCAAGCACCGGCTCCCGCCTCCCCACACCTTGATGCCTCTGATACAGAGACAGCAAGGTGGGGGAATGCATGTAGTCAACAGGATTAACAGATAAGCCCAGGCTTAGCGGTTAATCGTGTAGTTGTCTATATGCTGACATCCTTAATGGCCACCTCTATCCGGTGAGGAAGAATTTGATGTGGTCTTGGCAAATAGAATATTAGAATTTAATGGAAAGGTTTAATAACCATCTCCAAATAAGAGTCTATGGAGCTCAGTTCTAGTTACTAATGGGATTCTAGCATATTCTCGAGACTGCATCTTTAGCTAACACCCAGCCCCATCTTACCCAGGTCTAGCAGCATGCTGTCTGAAGGGAGCGTTGACCCAAATTCTTCCTGAAGGTGATACGCCCGGTGCAAGAGAGATTCAAGCTTCTCTGCAAACTCCTTTTTCTGGGACTCCTGCTTAAACATAAGCAAACACTATCTTTCAATAGCCAATTGTGTTGCTGACAGAGCACAATTGATCACTGTTAGTTAAGTTAATGAACTGAACTAAGTAAAGATTCACTTCATGTTGAACTTGCAATAAAACCAGGAGTCAGGGAAGCTTGTATGCCATCCACTCCAAATTATAACTTTTTCCTTCTGCTGTTTATCCATTTAAGAGAAAATAGTACATTGACGTTATCACCTGTAGAAATAATTCAAATGGGTGATCAGTTACAAGGAAGAGTTAGTCTCCAGTAGAAGATAAGAATGAAGTCTGCTAGCACATGTAACATCAGTGAGTGGGTGAAGGAAAGGCTTACAATGTCTACCTCCCTTATACTTCACTTTCATGGAAATGAAGATCTTCACTTTTCCTGGAAATCTAAGCCTGCAGCTAGAAGAGTTAAGTAAAACTACAAGAGCTGTTTTGATTATGAAGCAACTCTTAATTTAGCTGTAGAAACACAAGAAGATACTTCAAACACACACAGCAGGTAGCAAAACAGAATCCAGATTTGCCTTGCATAAATATAATGGAACACAAAACAAACATCCCAAATACCGAAGACATCAGGTTCTGCTTTATAAGAATCTCAGGGTATCTTTTATCAACATCCCTAACTTCCACACAATTCAGAATTTGGTGCTTTTCATTATGTGCAGCTGCCATTTCTTTAGCTACAGTGTATTTGGTCATCACTACACTTTTCTACTTTGGGTGTACTTTTTTGTTAGCCTTTCCAGCATGCTCCCCCCTAAGGTAGTTGATCCATTAAATGTGGGGGGGACAGTCATTTGCAGCCCTAGACGATCCACTTTATAGGTGACTGGAGAAACCTATGACTCTTCTAAGTGAGTATTTTGGCATTTATTTTCTTTTAGCTTTCCTTTCCTCTAATGGTTGAGGTCATTGTCCAGCCTCACAAATTTGTTCTCCTCCAATAAGACAAGTGTGCAACTATAGTTAGCTTTTCCATTTCAGTACAGTCTTGGTATTCTGACTAGATCCTGTGTTAAAAGCATTAAAAGGAGAAATAACACTGGGCAAGACAAACTATTTTTAACCCTATTTGTTTCTGCATTTAATAATAAATAATTCATAGCTCTTTGTTAACACTCATCAGCTATGGTTCTCAAAGTGCTTTACTAAGGTGGTCAGCATTATCTCCATTTACCAGATGGGGAAATGAAAGCACAAAAAGGAAAGTGATTTGCTCAAAGGCACATAGCAAAGCAGTAGTAGAGCCAAGACTTGAACCCAGGCCTCTTGAGTCTCAGTCCAGTGTTAGGATATAGCTATAGACCTGCCTGCTACAGCCTGTATTTTAAAAATATAAGTGCATTTTTACAGGCATATAAAAACAAAGAATCAAAATCACAGTGTATCTGTATGTGATGGTTTGAGGCCTTGTTCTTGAGCTAAGGCTTTAGGTTAAGCAGCAGGAACATTGTAACAGGGCAGCTGCCCTGTACTGGCCCCTTAAGAGCCAAACCCCAGCCTGGAGCAGGCCCGGGGAGTTCAGCCCAGCTGGGCGGCGTTGGCCAATTAAGGCCCAGCTGGGGGCTAAAAAAGGGCAGGGCTGCTTCAGCCAAGGCAGTGTGAGCCTGGCTGCCAAGGGAGCAGGATGCTCTCTGGAGCTAGGGCAGGGCTAGAGAGTCAGGCTGGGCCAGCCTGCTAGGCCTGCAGACAGGCCTGCTGGGGAGACACCAAACCCCCGGGAGGGGGGCTCAGAGCGAGTGACTTGGGCACTGCTGGAGGGCAGTGTGGCGAAGAGAGCAACGCGACTAGAAGATTCCAGAGGGGAAACGCCACGTGAGCGGAGGCCTGTGCGGGCGGAATGGACTGATTCCGGGGACAGATGACAGACCCCCGCTACAGTGGTGAGTGACCCCCTCACAACATCCATAAGCAGGGAAACATGCAGTCACTTCTGGGCACATTCCTAACCAGACACATTAAAATAAGGCAATTTGGGGCTGTTAGAAAGGCAATCCAAACTATCACCTCCAGATAAAGGGAAAAAGCCTAGAAGAGTTAAAAGAAACTTGGGTTGCTTGCTTTCTGTCTTATCAATAGTTGGGGTTGTAAAATCCTCATTTGTTTATTACTTGGTTATTATGCTCCTCATCTCTCTACTGTTTATGATCTCTGTCTGGTTCTTTGATTGTTTCCTTCTCCTGTGTAATTAATTTTGCTTGATATGAACCAACTTATGTAAGAAAACCAAAAAAGTTCCACTGTGGCTTAACAACCAAGTAAAAGAAGCAGTGAGAGATAAAAAGGCATCGTTTAAAAAGTGGAAGTCAATCCTAGTGAGGAAAATAGAAAGGAGCATAAACTCTGTCAAATTAAGTGTAAAAATATAATAAGAAAAGCCAAAAAGAAGTTTGAAGAGCAGCTAGCCAAAAACTTAAAAAGTAATAGCAAAATGTTTTTAAGTACATCAGAAGCAGGAAGCCTGCTAAACAATCAGTGGATGATTGAGATGCTAAAGGAGCACCTAAAGATGATATAAGTCATTATGGAGAAATTAAATGAATTCTTTGCTTCAGTCTTCATGGCTGAATGTGAGGAAGATTCCCAAACCTGAGCCATTCTTTTTGGGCAACAGGTCTGAGGAATTGTCCCAGATTGAGGTGTCAATAGAGGAGGTTTTGGAACAAACTGATAAACTTATCAGTAACAAGTCACTGGAACCAGATAGCATTCACCCAAGAGTTCTGAAAGAATTCAAACGGGAAATTGCGGAACAATTAACTGTAACCTACCCTTTAAATCAGCTCCTGTACCTAATGGCTGGAAGATAGCTAATGTGACACCAATATTTAAAAAGGGCTCTAGAGGTGATCCTGGCCATATAGACCGGTAAGTCTAGCATTGGTACTGGGCAAATTAGTTGAAATGAAGAATAAATTTGGCAGACATACAGATCAACATAATTTGTTGGGGAAAAGTCAACACAGTTTCCATAAAGGGAATCATGCCTTACTAGAGTTCTTTGAGGAATCCACAAACGTGGACAAAAGGGATCCAGTGGATATAGTCTATTTAGATTTCTAGAAAGCTTTAACAAGATCCCTCACCAAGGCTCTTAAGTAAAGTAAGTTGTCATGGGATAAGAAGGAAGGCCCTCTCATGGATTGATAACTGGTTAAAAGACAGGAAACGAAGGGTAGGGATAAACGGTAAGTTTTCAGAATGGCGAGAGGTGACTACTGGTGTCCCACCATTGGTCTGTATTGAGACCAATCCTGTTCAACCTATTTATAAAAAATATAGCGTAAGGGGTAAACAGTGAGGTGGCAAAAATTTGCAGATGATACTAAATTGCTCAAGATAGTTAAGACCAAAGCAAACTGTGAAGAGCTTCAAAAAGGTCTCTCAAAACTAAGTGATTGGACAACAAAATGGCAAATGAAATTTAAGGTTGATAAATGTAAAGTAATGCACATTGGAAAGAATAATCGCAATTATACATACAATATGATGGGGACTAATTTAGCTATAACTATTCAAGGAAGATCTTGGCGTCATTGTGGATAGTTCTCTGAAAACATCCACCCAATGGGCAGTGGTAGTCAAAAAAGCAAACAATGTTAGAAATCATTAAAGGGATAGAGAGCAACAGAGAATATCTTATTCCCTCTATATAAATCCATGGTACACCCACACCTTGAATACTGTGTACAGATGTGGTCGCCTCATCTCAAAAAAGATATATTGGCATAGGAAAAGGTTCAGAAAAGGGCAACACAAATCATTAGAAGTTTGGAATGGGTCCCATATGAAGAGAGATTAAAAAGACTGGGACTTTTCAGTTTAGAAAAGAGGAGACTGGGGAGGAGGGGATATGACAGAGGTCTATAAAATCATGACTGGTGTGGAAAAAGTGAATAAAGAAAAATTATTTACTTGTTCCCATAATAAAAGAACCAGGGGTCACCAAATCAAAGTACTTAGGTAGCTGGTTTAAAACAGGAGAAGGATCATGTGATGATTCCCTGTTCTGTTCATTCCCTCTGGGGCACCTGGCATTGGCCACTGTTGGCAGACAGGACACTGACCTAGATGGACCTTTGGTCTGACCCAGTCTGGCCATTCTTATGTTATCAGTTCCAGTTAACAGGTGTGTGGGGGGGAAGGAGGCTGGAGCAGCTCCCCACCTGCTGTGGGGCAGGGGCTGCTCCAGTCTTGTAGGGGGCCCGGAGCAAACCCTGTCCACAGGGAGCCCGGGCACCCCAGCAGGAAGGGCTGCTCTCATGGAGCAGCTTCTTCTGGCCTCAGGAACAGCCTCTGTCTGCAGGGAGCCCAGGTGCCCCAGAGGCAGAGATTGCTACAGTGGGGAGTGGGCTCCCAGGATCCCACTTTAGTTAGTTAAGCAGTTAAACACTAGGCAAACCTAACATTTAACCGGTTAATTGATTAACCAGGATTTTACATTCCTATACACATACTCCCTTGTCTAGTCCACTCTCCTCTGGATTTCTTTTCAATCTTTAGTCTCCTACTGATGATCTCCCTTTCTCCCCATCCAATCTGGTCCTTCCCAATATTTGCTGGATAATATAAGGGACAGATTGGTAGGTACCTCAGGCAACTCCTCCGACATAGCTTCTTCATATTTCATGTTGTCCCAAGAGACTGGAGTGCTAGTGCTGTTTCTCTGCCTTACGATCAATGCCTGTTCCCATTTCTGCAGTGCCTCCTCAAATAGCTCCATCCCTGGCCAATGCAATCAAACATAAGCAGTGAAATCAGTGCCACTGACATAGCTAAAGCACCCAATAAGACTCCTTGCTTATTTGCAAAGTGGAATATTCTACAGAAGAGGGAAATCTCATCTCAAACCCAATAGTAGCCTAAACCAAAAGAGTACAAGGAAGTAACATATTTCATCTGGATGTTGTGTTAGGGATGTTAAATATCGATTAACTGAATTGTCGATTAATCTCATGAATTCTTATCGCTTACTCAACTATTCTGTAGTCCCCGGGGGTGGGGCCAGCAGCCAGTGCACACCAACCCCACTCTTGAGAAGCCCCCTGCTTCTCCATGCTTCCTCTGTATCAGATACAAAGGCAGCAGCATGGGGTGGCAGCAGCCCCTGTCCAGGAGGGGGCGTGTCTGATCTCTGGGACCTAGTGTGAGCTGGAACTGAGCTGGGCTGCCTGCCCACCTGGCTCCTAATACACTTTAAATGCAGGTGGTGTATATCCTGGAACTGGCGCAAGCCAGGACTGAGCCTGATAAAAAATTTACTGGGGGAGGAGGGAGTGTGTGTAGTCTATAGCATTAATCTATAAGCTTTTGCTTATCAGTTAATCAACTACACTATTACATCCCAATGTTGTTTCATTTGGGTTTTGATTCAATGAAAAGATCACCATTCCTCATACAAGGAAAGGGAACACATTTCTTCAGCTGAGCAACAGTTGGTGGAACAATGTTGACATTAAGCACAGAAATGTTCATATCTGTTAGTGCAACAAGGGCCAAATGAACATGGAGATAGTACTCCTACTCTCCCAACATAAAGGGATTAGTCTTTCAAGTTAGGTTTAATTTTTTGTTTACCTTGAACGTAGAGATTTTCAGCACTAGAGTCGCCAGCTGCTCCAGGATCTTCCATCGTTCTTGTCTCCCAGGGTCCTGCAGATGCTGGTGTGGGGCTGGAAGAGTTCGCAGCCACTATCTATCCAGTGAAGACAAAAGAAAGAACAGAAGCCCCTATTAGAATTTCCTTCAAGTATGACATAGACCAGTGTTTCTCAACCAGTGGTACTCGAGAGAAGTCTGAGGAGTGGAACATCAACACAACTGAAATTTGGAGGAAACTGAATTTTTGTTTTGAATTTTACAGCGCTTTATTATTTTCATTGTCCACCCAGCTACGATTAAGTTGTTTAAACAAATGTGTTGCAATGGTAGAAAAAAAATGGTGTGTCTGAAGACTGTAGGTACGTAGATTTTTTTTTTTTTTTTAAAAGGGGTACTTTATAAAAAAGGTTGAGAAACACTGACGTAGACATATGGCATAGGTATGGCTAGGCTGATGGAAGAATGCTTCCATCATCCTAGGTACTGCTGCTCTGGGATGTGGATTATCTGTAGAGATCAAAACCCCCTTCTGTCATTGTAGGAAGCATCTACACTGCAAGAGCATAACTATGGTTTTGTAGCTGAGCCACTGCTGTGCCCATTGTGTAGGCATGGCCTCAGTTTCTCCTGCAATTTTCAGGCACGCTTGCTTTTAATATTCTCTTGCTTTTCCAAATGGCAGGGATATCAATCAGTCTATGCAATGCAAATCCATCCTAATTCCCTGGGTCCCTAAAGTTTAGTGAAAGACATTGGCGCTCAACAGCTACCTCATAGGGAGTTGAAGCTAGGATCTGGCATGAAGCATTGTGGCTAACACAACAGGCAAAATCCATTCACTAGGCAAAGTATCAACCTCCTCCAGCCAAGAGATTAACCTCTTCAATCAGACAGGAAAGCACTGTTTGTACAATACTTTCTACCCTGACCATACTCACTGACTTACAAAGCAGTAAGCAAACCATGCTCACTTTGGGTATGTCTCCATTTTGAGTTGGGGTGCTGCTTCCCCAGCTCAAGGAGACATATCTGCATTAGCTGTGATCAAGCTCCTGTTCTAACAGTAGAGCATAGCTGCAATGGGAGGGGCTAGGAACCGCAACTCTATGAGACCACAGGCACATACGATGGGCTCCATTTCTGGAGGCTCCAAAATCTACATTCTGGATCACTGGTTACTATGAGCTAGGAACTGTCCTACTGCATTGGTTTAAAATATGGCAATAGTTTGATTTGTTACTATGACAGAGGCTAAACTATGGAATAAGAAGTCTTAAAGAACATGCTTTACTGCAGGTAAGGTCCTGGGCTAGAAGACTTAACAGATTTTGGTCATACATGCTTTCTGACCAACGGTTGTTCCAAGCTAATTCCCACAACTGTACTTAAGCATAGCTTAAATTTGGCTGTGCAGGTACAAGTTCTTGAGCTGGAAAGCACACTCTGAGCTCATAGTGCAGACATATCCTTGACACGCTGGCAAGGTTGATGAAGAGAGGGAAAGAGAGAAACAGGAACACCAGGACAGTTACTACAAGATGGGGAAGGGAAGAAGGATTGCAGAGAAATAAATGCTGACGGAAAGCCTCACTTAAGAGGAAAACAATAGCTGGAGAAGCAATTGCAAACTAAAGAGGGAGCAGGTCATCATGAAAAATACTACAAAAGAGAATTTGTGCTGGAAATTAACACCATTCTGTTCTTTCCAATCAAATGTTCCTATGTGGGAGTTGAGCAGAAACAAGAAATGCAGTTCTAGCACAGCAGGGAGACCCGAGCAAAGCTGCACAGGCGGCGGGACCCCGCTGCCCATGCGGCTTTGCTCCTTTGCCCCGGACAGGAGCAAAGCCGCAGAGGCGGGGGACCCCGCCGCCTGTGCGGCTTTGCTCCAGGGCAAAGGAGCAAAGCCGCACGGGCAGCGGGGTCCTGCCGCCTGTGCGGCTTTGCTCGGGTCTCCCTGGTCTGCTGGGGGGGAGGGGGCGCAGCTAGTGCCCCCCCCCAGCAGACCAGGCTTTTGTTGCGGGATGCCTGGGGTAGAGCAGCTGGGGTGCTGCCGGGTTGGTCCTGCAGGGACCTACCCAGCAGCGCCCCAGCTGTTCTGTCCCAGGAGTCCAGATTCAGCCGCTGTTGAAACTGATCAGCAGCTGATTCCAGGAAGCCGGGGGCAGAGCAATTCTGCCTAGGGCTTCCTGTAGTCAGCCGCTGATCAGTTTCAGCAGCGGCTGAATCTGGAGCCAGTTCCGACTTGCATACAAATTCAACTTAAGAACAAACCTATAGTCCCTATCTTGTACGTAACCCGGGGACTGCCTGTACTCCTTCCTAGACAGTTGCTTCCCATTCTGTATGTGTGAGACTGATTGTTCCTTCCTAAGTGGAGTACTTTGCATTTGTCCTTATTAAACTTCATCCTATTTACCTCAGACCATTTCTCTAGTTTGTCTAGATCACTTTGAACTATGACCCTATCCTCCAAAGCAGTTGCAACCCCTCCCAGCTTCATATCATCTGCAAACTTAATAAGCGTACTCTCTATGCCGATATCTAAATAGTTGATGAAGATATTGAACAGAACTGGGCCCAAAACAGATCCCTGTGAAACCCCATTTGTTATGCCCTTCCAGCAGGATTGTGAACCGTTAATATCTATTCTCTGAGAACAGTTATCCAGCCAGTTATGCACCCACCTTATAGTAGCCTCTGAGTTGAATTTGCCTAGTTTATTGATAAGAATATCATGTGAGACTGTATCAAATGCTAAAATCTAGGTATACCATCTCCCTTATCCACAAGACTTGTTATCCTATCAGAAAAAGCTATCAGATTCATTTGACATGATTTGTTCTTTACAATTCCATGCTGGCTGTTACCTATCACCTTATTATCTTCCGGGCGTTTGCAGATGAATTCCTTAATTACTTGCTCCATTATCTTTCATGGCACAGAAGTTAAACTGACTGGTTGTTCTTATTTCCTTTTTTATAGACGGGCACTATATTTTCCCTTTTCCAGTCTTCTGGAATCTCTCCCATTTTTTCAAATCATGAAAGCACCTTGCTTGAGAGGGTTCTAGATTTCAAATCCTCTATTAGAAGCTCACAGCTTCCAAATGCTGGCCACAGCACGCGATCCTTCAAACAAACCCTTAAATCTCAAGGGTCCTGTATTCGCTCCTCCTTCACCTGGAGAACTCCCTCTCGAAACTCCCTGTTAGCTGTCCCTGTTTGCAAAGTTCCATGGAAATAAATTTAATACTGAACTTCTGGAGGTTGCAAAGAAACAGAGGCAGGCTGAACACGCCAGGAAACTCACCAGATATTGAAAGGGTTTAACAATAGTCTTGGGATAGTTTTTATCAAAGAGAAAAGGGGGTGGAGAAGGAGTTAAACTTATCAGAAGTTAGGATATGTTTTTAGCCTGAAGTGAATTTTCTTCTCTCTGAACTTACACATCTCTTAAATCAGCTTCTTAAGTTTTCTAACTTATCCCATGGGTAAAACCGGATTTCCAGCAGAGAAGAGTAGCACTATAGAAGTAACCAGAATAAAGCATAAAAAGAAGTCTCACCCCCCCCCCCCCCCCCAAAAAAAGCTAGGGAGTAGAATGGTTTGCTTGTTTGAAGAGCGTTTGACTTTACTTTTTAAAGTACATATGCAAAAGTAGCTCTAACTATAAACCATGTGTTTCAAAGAAGACAAATTGCATTTAAATTGCTTTTCTATCTTACATGGAGTCCACTTACCCTGATTTGCACAAAACTGAGGCCCAAGATTTTGAGTCAAAGTATGCTAGAGTAGAAAATATATCTGCTCTGTAGGCTGTCTCCAAATAGGTCCTGCTCTCATCATGTTCTCAGAAGCAAAAATGGAGTCTGTCTGATGTCTCTAGTCTCTTCCAGTCTACCTACTATGAAATGACTGCTGGTGAATGTGAAAGGGCAGAGAGAGCCTGCCTTTGCATTTTAACAGCCTTACAGGAACCAACTACCAAACAATAACACCAAAGATTTGTTTTCCCACCCTGTTCACCTCAACAAGGTGCAAACTTTTGATGATAAGAACAGAAACTTCTTCATGAGTCTCACCTCCCCTCCCCTATGTTCAGGATCTTTAGTCTGACCTTTAGTCCACAGACTGGATCTGGCCATCTTGCCTATGCAGATTCTAAAGAATCTCCACTTCCATTTAAAAAGTGGTTTCTAACCCTGAGGACTTTAAAGAAAAAAAATTCCTTCTAAATGTGTCACTAGTATATTAAGTACAAGCCTGAATGCACCAGCAACCTGAAACAATCAATCTACTCTAAGGTGTGAACCCTCTCCACCCCACCCATTAATCTTGTTCAGAGTAAGGACAGTATTTTAAATGCCATTGCCAGAGTAAGCTTTATCAATGGGGATCCTTTTGTCAAACGCAGTGTGGAAGGAGGTGGAACTGGAGGCCAGAGTGTGGGAACTGGGAGTTACTGCAGAGAAGGAAATGTGCAGGCAATAAGGAAAGAAAGACCCAGGAGTTGAAAAGGACACTCGCGCTCACGCACACACACCAACAAAGAAATAAAGGACAGAAACAGCAGTTGTCTTAAAAATGAAAATTTCCTCCCTGAACAGTATTAATTGTGGCAATAAGGTACTGAACGAATACATAATGATCACAAGTAAACATTTAGTCACTACACAAATGTAGATTCTATCGTTGAGCTCTATGCAAACTTCTCATTAACATCAGTGGGAGTTGACTGTGAATAGAGGATCGTGTGGCCCTAAATATATACCCGCACCCATGAACCAGACCCTAAAGCGGAATTCAGGCCTCCCTATAAGTCTGTTTAATATCCCTAGCTTAGAGGCTAATGTATACTGCTTCAAAAACCCCATTCATGTATTTCACAAACATCAAAATGAATCCTGAATTGGTTCTATAGTCACCCATTACAGAAGTGTTTCACCCTACGTTTCCCCAATAATATAGGCTAAGGATAAGACTCCAAAACTAGCTTTCAGTGGAGGCCCCTTTTTCTGCTATTCTCCCCACTACACAATCAAATTAACTAGTCTAATTATTTGGGAACAATGGCAACATGGGAGGGTTTTTTTCCCCCCACCCACCCTCTCTCTCAAAACAAGAATACCAGGGAATGAGAGAAAAAAAATCACATATGGGGGTGGGAGGAGGGCTGCCTCCAACCCTGACTCCTTCATTTTGCTGCTCAGCCATTGGTTGGAAAAAAGGGGATGGGACTAGCTTGACTGGCTGCTGGGTAGCCTATTTGATACTTGTGGCCCCAAAGCCCTCACTTTGTAAAAGCCTTTAACTGCCTCTCCAGTTAGCTGTGATCTGTGCAGCATAACAATACAATCTGTCAGGGGTTTATTCCCGCCGATCCTTTCTCTGAGACCAAGAATGAATGGGTATCTATATGGTATCTTCTGTTGTCTAGGCATGGGCAAAACATGGGAAAGTCTTGAACTAGGTAGCCAGTTCTTATCCTATGGATGAAGGGAGAGGCTGAAAGGATAACTGAAAGAGTTCATGTGAATTGGAAAATCAGGTTTTAAAAACCCACTGCTTAAAGCTTTCCATGCTTCAGCTAGACTGGTAGTAGGTCTAACAAATAACTTCCTCTCAAATGCCTTGTCTACATTGACAGCTTTCAGGAAGGTGTCTCATTGTTTCACAGCCTCACTCATGGGAGCACTAGTGTAGATAGGATACAGCATCATTTAGATCGATTCTGAGTAGAGGTAGAGAACACAGTGATGGAAATGCTGACAGACTTTGTAGCAATGGAGATACACAGGCGTGAGATCTCCTGACAACTGCCAGTGTAGACCTAGTATATGGCATAAGCAGTGTCTACATTATTAGCGGTCTTTTTTGAGCCTGTCTGCACTGCTTTAACAGGTTTTAAAAATCACTTGAAGACACAGTATAGACACAGTTTTATGAGGCCCAAGAAACCGGAACTGAACCACTTTTTTCTGAACTCGACTCAAACACTGCAGGTTCTGTAAAATTGGTCCAGGCTGCTTTAAATAGAATCTATGCTATAGCACTAAGCAGTTTTAATGCTGGTTAGAAAGTTTCCTCAGCAGAGAAGGGCCCTAAACATCTATATTTTGCACACAAGTTGCAGTGGCAAAGGCTGCAGTACTTCTGGGTAGAACCAACATCTGTTCTGCTATGAAGTTCTCCCTTTCTTACCTCAGTAACTGGAGACATTCCAAAATGGCCCGGTGCAGCTTCACAATTGGTTTTTAGCTCTGGCTGATCTCCAATCAGTAGCCATTAAAATCATATTGAAATTGAAGTTTGCAGAGGAGAGGAATAAAGCACAGTGGTAATCAGAATGATGGAATTTTAAGGGCCAAAATACCTCAAGCTGCAGGGCTATAAAACCTCTGATACAAAACAAACTGTTTTTAGAACAAGTGAATCCCGCCTACCATACTAGTTCTGGATGACTAATAACAATCTTGTGAAAGTGTAGGCAGGTAGGTAGGTGTGACTCCTTCCTCTGCAGATGATGTGGATAGCAAGGGTGTTAGGATCTCTTACCGAGGCTATGCTGTGGGAGGAGCTTGAATGTTTGCTGGGCTCAATAGAGGAAATCCCGCTGAGAGTGTCATTGCTCTTGCTGCTAGGACTTTGTACCCTTCTGCTGGAGTAGCCTGTAATTGTGAGGGTTGCAAAAGAACAAGCCTTTAGTCCTTCCACTTTGTCTACAACAATCAGAAAAGAACCTGTGCAATACGATTTGGGCTTGCTCACTCCAGCTTGTCCTGTGCTGCCCCAGGTTAGCACCAGTAGAAGCAGGGTTTTCAGAAGGTTGCTAAGAGGGCAGTGCCATCTCCAGAAGAATCACTTTTCAGCAGGGTGAGAAAGGTAACAGTAACAGAAAAATCTGGTTCAAAGCAAAATGGCTTTATTGCAGTTCTGGACGACGAGGGGAACTATGATTACGTAGTGACGGAGCATAGATCTGCTGGGGTAAAGGATGTGCAGAAAAAGGACAAAACCTAGGTCTGACTGCTACAACTGAAAGTTGGAGTTCTGTTCCCTCCTAACTTGCTTTGTGACATGAGCAAGTCATTTAACCTATATGCCTCAGTTTCCCCATCTGATATGAAACGACAAATACTTATTCACCTCTTTGGATGAAAGGAGGTATGCAAATGGAAAGTTTTATTGGAGAAATATGCATCAGTGTCTCAGCCTTCTCTCCTGCTATGTACAATGCTAAAATAAGTGGCATCACTGCAAACACAGCAAGCAGATTTGCTAGTTTAGAGACAGAAACCTTGGTTGACTTCATAATTTCACAATGCTGTGCAGACAACTAACCCTTGAGGAAGCAGGGTAACTGTTAATCCCATTTTACAGATGGGGAACCAAGAGAGCAATGAAGTGACTTGCCCAAGTCAGATGAGTCACTAGCAAAGCTAGTTTTAAAACACAACCTCCAGAGTCCCAACCCAGTCATCATTCCTCTACCACACCCCCTTCTTTACTGCTCCAAAAGACTGCAATGATTTTAGGGCAGGGCTGCCAGTGCCCATACTATATCCAAAAGAAGATCACATTAGTAGTTTGTCAGAAATCCACTGCCACATCTAATAGGCATCAAATGGAGCCAGTCATGGTCACCAAGGTCAATACAGGTGGGGATTACAGAATAAAGGTCACTGAATGCATAGAGCAAGTGAAAGTGAAAGTATTGCACAGTGGGGTCTATAGTTTCCTTTCCTATTAAAGCTGATGGCAACAGCAAATCCCATTGTAAAGCCCTGCATACATTTTTTGATCACTTGTTCTCTAGGGCAGCCCATTTTGCTGTCTATTCTGTATTGTGGCTCCTGTTAGGCTACCATCGGAGTGGCCTCCCACTCTCTTTCTGCCTCTGTATAGTATTTCAAACTGCTTTCATGATCTGATCTATGCACCTGGGCTACCTATGCATACACAAAAGTTCCTTCAACACAACATTGCATTTCCCTGAAGCTTCTGCTTTTGCACTACCGACCTTTTTTCACTGAAGGGACCTTCCTGGTTGGTAATGTGGGGGCAGGGACTTCTCCAGGCTTAATGCCACACTTTTCCGGGGTGATCTGTCTCTTTCGACGTCGACGACGCTTCAGCTGGTGTGCTGCAAGAGCTAAGGCAACTGTCCCAAGAGCGGTAGCAAACAGCACCTTCCTCAGGCCTGGGGAGAGCCGCAGCTGAGAGAAGGCAGACTTTAAACAAAGAGATATAAGAAAGCAATAATGGAACACCACCTCACTACCCATTTGTATAGCAGTTTTAATCCTGGACAGCTAGGCCCAGACACTGATTACCCACCAGCGAAATGTACACATGCATGGGGTAAACAAAGCACAACAAATGTGCATTAGTGCCCAGCCACGATAAACTTTTCAGGACAAGATATGAAGGATAGAATATCCTATCTGATACCTGGCAGACAGAATTCAAGTCCAGCATGAGTCTCACAGTTCTCTCTATAATCATTTCAGATGAGATCTTGAACACTCAAGGGCTACTTTCCCTCTGTGGAATTTAAAGATCCCATGGGACTTTTCACAAGAGGAGTTTGCCTCAGTGATCTTACTCAAAAGATTCTAGGTCCAGATTAACAACCAGAGGTGAAATGCTGGCCCGACTGAAGTCTTTAACAAAAAAAGAATTCTCTGGGACTGGATTTTGCCACAGGCACATATCAGTTACATTACAAGAGCTAAACATTATTTTATGTCCAGCTACAGCTAAATGGGTGGGGAGTGGACAATATACATGTCCAACTATACCATTCTGAATGAGATCCATCATTTTCCAGGCATAGGTACTAAAACACTGCTCTAAGCATTGAGAGGGAATAGGTGGCACGTCCAAAAGAGTCTAGACAAGCCACTTTTTCAAAAGAGAGCACCCAGGCAGTCTGGATGCTCTCTTTCAAAAAAGCACAGTTTGCATTACAGGCTGAAACTGACCAGCAGCAGCTGAATCAGGACGCCTGGGGCAGAGCAGCTGGGGTGCTGCTGGGTTGGTCCGGAGCGGCGCTGCGGGACCAACCCGGCAGCCCCCAGCTGCTCTACCCCAGGGGTAGGCAAGAAAAGCCTGGTCTGCTGGGGAGGAGGGGGGGGGGGAACACTAGCTGCACCCCCCCCCCCAGCAGACCAGGGAGACGGGGGTGGCGGGACTGCCCAAGTCCTCCACGGCTTTGCTCCGTCTCCCTGGTCTGCTGACCTGGGAGACACGGAGCAAAGCCGCAGAGCACACGGGCAGCGGGACAGTCCAGGCGCGCCGCGGCTGTCCCACTGCTGGCGTGCTCCGAGGCTTTGCTCCCCATCTCCCTGGTCTGCTGGTCAGACCAGGGAGACGGGGGGCAAAGCCGCGGAGCACGCCCGCAGCAGAACAGCCCGGGCGCACTTGAGCTGTCCCACTGCGGGAGTGCTCCGTGGCTTTGCTCCCAGTCTCCCAGGTCTGCAGGGAGACGGGGAGCAAAGCCTTGGAGCACGCCCGCAGCGGGACAGCCCAGGCGCGCCCGGGCTGTCCCGCTGCGGGCGTGCTCCAAGGCTTTGCTCCTGTCCCCCTGGTCTGCTGGGGGGGTCCAGCAAAGCAGCTGGACCCCCCCCAGCAGACCAGGGACACCAGAGCAAAGCCACCACCTGGACCTCCTCCCCCCCCAGCAGACCAGGGAGACCGGGAGAAGCTTTTCTCGCCCCGGAGGACACGGGTGGCGACCCGCCGCCCGTGAGCTCCGGGGCGAGAAAAGCCCCGTTCGTAAGTGCGGATCCGACATAAGTCGGATCCGCGTAAGTCGGGGACTGCCTGTACACTTATGATCAGCCCAATAAGTTATCACAATTTGGAGTTTCCATAAGAATTTTGACTCTTGGAACATAGAATATCTGCCAAACGTTATCCACAAAGCAGTTTCTATACAGAACCATTTCCACTTGCTTCCAAACACTCACTTTTCCTGCAACCTTTCCCCTCCTCACAGCTAAGTTCCCCTCTCTGTTTGATAGTCATGTGGCCCCCAACACCGCAGTAGCTGAGCCCCTCATGACTGATAATTAATTTATCCTCACATCCCTATGAGATTGGAAAGTGTTGTTATCCCCATTTTACAGATGGTAACTGACAAGGTTAGGCTAAATGACTTGGAGACACAGAGAGGCTAAGTGACTTGTCCAAGGCTAACAGAAAGTTTGTGGTAGACCAAGGGTGGGCAAAAATCAGACCTGGGGCCAAATTGGGTCTGTCAAGCACATCTCTCCAGCCTGCCCAGCTGATTAGCAGAGCTTGCATGCTTACAGCAAGCAGCGTGTATTCAGCTACCCTTCCCCCCACCTTGCTCTATCCTGCAGCCTGGAGCTGCTCCAGTCTGAAGCATGGATGGTGAGTGACTCTGAGGAGTGCCTGCCTTGAGAGACAATGCATGGTTTCTAAGATTTCGGTGCTTGTGCTCTCTCTCTCTCACACACAGATATACTTCCCTTCCATAATCCATCTCTCCAGAGCAGGAGGAGTGGAGACAACAGAGCAGGACAGCTTTCCCTGTCTTCAAGAGAAAAAGCATGGCTTCTCTCAGAAACTTACCCAGCAGCAGCCAGCACATACACACACAAACAGTCTGTGCCACATTGGTTCCATGCCACACACACATACTCTCCCGGTATATGCCACACACAGTCTGTCTCACACGCCCAAGCATCTCTCCTTTACACTCACGCACTATCTTTCTCTCTGTAGCCCTCAGCCCTGCTCCTTCTGCCTGAGGCTCTTCCCCTTCCAGGGGGCTCAGAGCTGGCCCATAACTATGTGCCAAAATTCATGAAGAGGCCCCCCTGTGAAAATTGACCACCCTTGTGGTAGACCAAGATAGATGGACCAGCCTTCCTTGCAAACCCCACCCCCACCCAACAGGTGCAAGCTTACCTTCAAAACTTCCTCAACAAGTGCCCCTCCTATCTGCAGGATGCTCCCAAAACCTCCCCAGATGACACCTGACCTCTTCTAAAAGCCTCTATTCCTTCCACAGTTCCTCAAATAATTGCTATCACCTCATAGCAACTGTTAAATCCTCCTTTTCTCTTGCCCCAGCACCACTCTGTTGTTTCTCTTCACTGCCCTCCAAACCAACTGCTGCAGACAGCCCAGTAAAGAAACCACAAATAGCTTTGCAAAAATCCAGCTGTGGGTTTTTTGTTTTACCTGCCCAAACGTTGTATAAAGAAACACAGGGATCTCTGCCACTGTCATTGCCAAGGCTTGGATGATGGACATTCCCTCTGTTCTCTGAAAGGCCATGTCTGAATGAGGCTGAGTGTACCCAGAGGAGTCAGCGTGTAGGAAGGACACTTATTGGAACAGCTCAGAAATTTCACAAGGAAATCCTATTTTGTTTCAAAATGTGCTTCGCAATTCTAGAATCAGTCTCCAACTGGGAATTTTCTCTCTGCAAGGAGGAAAAAATATGGTAAATAGTAGCAAGAACAATACAACTGCCCGATAAAGAAATTTTTGTACAGTGCATCTGAAGGTACATTACAATCCATTTAAAACAGCACGACAACTATAATGGGATAAACTAAGCCTGGTATACACTATGGCTGTGTCTACACTGGCACCCCTTTCCGGAAAAGGGATGCTAATGTAGCACTTTGGAATAGGCAAATCCGCAGGGGATTTAAATATCCCCCGCGGTATTTGCATTCACATGGCTGCCGCTTTTTTCCGGCTTGGAGATAAGCTGGAGAAAAGCGCCAGTCTAGACGTGATTCTCTGGAAAATAAAGCCTTTTCCGGAGGATCTCTTATTCCTACTTTGAAGTAGTGGAGTATTCCTACTTTGAAGTAGGAATAAGAGATCCTCCGGAAAAGGGCTTATTTTCCAGAGAATCACATCTAGACTGGCGCTTTTCTCCGGCTTATCTCCAAGCCGGAAAAAAGCGGCAGCCATGTGAATGCAAATACCGCGGGGGATATTTAAATCCCCTGCGGATTTGCCTATTCCAAAGTGCTACATTAGCATCCCTTTTCCGGAAAGGGGTGCCAATGTAGACACAGCCTATGAGTTTAGGCTGAACTTAATCACATTCGGTTAGTTTTTTCTAAACGAGTCTCCACAAACAACCCTGTTCTGCCAACTTCAAGGGCTCTTAAAGTTGATTTCTGTACTACTCCTTCACAAGAAGAGTAACACTAAATTTGACCTTGCGTAGTCAACACTGGAATAGTGCAGATACAGAGATGTGAATGTCAATGTTCTTGGATCCTGGAGGTGTCCCACAGTGCCCGGATGTGATTGCTCTGGCCAGCACTTTCAATTCCACTTTTCTCGAGCTATGAAAAGTCCTGGAAAATTAGAATTTCCTGTTTGGCCAGCATGGCAAGCAGAGCAGGCAGTACACCTCAGCAGCACACCTGACCATGAAAGCCCAGGGTTGTGAACGAGCTCCAGCATGGAGTGTTCAGGAAATCCTGGATCTGACTGCTGCATGGGGAGAGGAATCTCTGCAGGCAGAAATCCCAAGCAGCAGACAAAATGCTGATACTTATGCCAAAATCACAGAGGGCATGGCGGAAAAAGGTTATATACCCGGGACACCCAGCTGTGCCGCACGAAAATAAAGGACCTCAGGCAGGTGTACCAGAAGTCAAAGGAAGCAAACGGTAGGTTTGGCTCTGAGCCGCAAACATGCTGCTTCTGAAGACAGCAGCATCAGATTCTAAGGGAGGACCTGACCAGTGTCCCAAAGTTGTCTGTGGATATCTTCCAATTGACTCTTCAGGGAGCCTCAGGCAACAAGGAAGATACTGTAGATGAAAAGGTGGAGGACAAGCAGTAGAAGTTTTGCTTAGTAGACAAGCAGGCTGTGTCTAGACTGCATTTTAAATTTTTAAAATGAGGGATAAGGGATCTTTTGGAAAAGGCTTTATTTTCCGAAAGATCCGCGTCTAGACTGGCACTTTTTTCTGGCAAAGCTCCGAGCCAGAAAAAAGTGGCAGCCATTTTTATGCTAATGAAGCAGGGAAGATTTAAATCCCCGTTTCATTTGCAATTGCAATATGTCTAATTTGCATCCCTTTTACGAAAAAGGGATGCAGTCTAGACGCAGCCGCAGAGTATCTGATCTCCCCCATAGTTAGGGCCTCTCTTTTTAACTTTGGAGACAATCCTCTCCTCTCAGGACATACTGCTGCTGGACCCTGATGAGGAGGAGGGCACTTCTGGTGCGTTCACATTTGTAACCATGCTACAAGTAGGCTAAGGGAATGATGTTTTATCTGTGGTGGCCACTCTGCCTACACATCAAGGGCTCCCTGGAACCACTTGTTAATGTGCGTGGAGATGGAGCAGGAATCCTCCCTGCACGGCTCCATAAAACTCTCATAGGGTGCATCTACACAGCAGCCTTACCTCAAAATTAAGCTACGCAATTTGCATAGCACAAATTGTGTAGTTTATTTTGAGGTAATTTCGAAATAGCTTATTTTTAAATTAACTAAAGCGCTATTCTGAAACTCCCCTTAACTCTTGTGCAATGAGGTTTAAAGGGACAAAGGATTAGCGAGCCCGTTACATTTTGATATAACAGGCTTGCTCTTAACATACAGAATAGCTATTTTGGGATACCAGAGGTATCCTGAAATAGTTCCACGGTGTAGATGTAGCCATAGAGGTACTCTTTCATCCTTCTCACAAGGATCCTAAGGAGGCCTGCCTTGTTCTGTCCTACATGGTAGGACACCTTTCTACACCAACCCAGCAGTAAGTGATCTGGCATCATTGTAGCACAAAGCATGGCAGCATAAGGTCCAGGTTTCTGGCCACATTCAGTCAGCATCAGCTCCTTATCTTTCTGAGTGATTCAGAGAAGACTGATATTATGCATGGTAACCTGCATGAAGCAAAGGAAGGTTTGTAATTGGGAACACTAAGACAATACACCTCCATTTGCTCATCCACAAGAAGCATGGTTTGCAGACTGTGAGTCCTTCTGCCACCACACCCGGGCCAGTTTCCCCTCCCTCCCTCCACCACCCAAAACAGGTCAACATGGGAAGGGAAAGTTGCACTGTCCCAGCAAAGACGAGAACACATGGTGACCACATGAGCCCCTGCCACCATGCCTGAGCCCAATGTGATCGTGGCCTTCCTTTGCAAACGCAGATGCATGCCTAGCTGTGAGAGGGGAAACAAAAGAACACCAAACTTTTGCTTACCATGCCTGCTCCCAAACAGAGTCCAGACTTCAGATCTCTGTGTTGTGCCTGCCTGTTAACTGCTTGAAAATATAACTTTGACCTTGTACATAACACATGCCTATTGTTTAGGATTGACTTCTTCCATAATAAAAGATTAGCTTCTGCATTCTACAATGTATCTTCTCCAAAGTCTGCCCTTCACTCTTTTAGTTACAGCCTGTACAACAGTTTGTATGTTGCCCACTCCCCCTGTTCCTCCAGTGGTTTGGCTATTACAGACCAGAAGACAGACAAAACTTACTCAGGATGCCACGTTTAATGAGCAAATTCAACTGCCTGCAGCATCAGGGCACAATTACATGGAGAACAATACTGACGGCAATACGAATGGAGCATGAGGAGAGAAATGTGCTCAGGGAACATGAACACAAGACCCAGGATGAAATCTTGAGGTGCATGGGGCAGCAAACAGAGCTGGTAGAGGCACAGGAGAAGTATCTGGAGCACATGCTGGAACATCTCGTGCTGAACCACCTGCCCTCCTACCAACTTCCATAGCATCCTCTCCGAGGCACTCTAGACTGTGGGGGATTGGGGAGCAGTCAAGGACAGCCTTGCACTCACCTCTTTGGGATGTCTCCCGGAACAGAAAGCTGTCATTCCCACAGCCACAGCTGTGATTGCTGTGCTGAACAAGGGGATTGTAATACTCCACTTGCTCTTGCTCCCTCCCTGAGCTCCTTTTTGGTCTTTGTGCCCCGTGTTTCCCAAATACAAATGCATGGATTTCTGAACAGCAGGATCTTTATTGCTTGCGTTATGTGCGTGTGATGGTGGTGGGGTTACAGCCAATATATTTAACCTTGTTAAGAGCAGTATACATGACTGTCATATCACTGTCTAGTCATTCACAAAATTGGATTTCAAAGCTTCTTGGATTTACAGTACCCCTCGATATGCTCTGTTATTTCCCTGGTGTCTAGCTGCTCATAGTTAGTGGCTAGGTGATTTGCCTCCATCCACCCCTTCCCAAGAAATCCCCCCCCTTGCTTTTACAGATATTATGGAGCACACAACAAGCTGCCACAGCAATGGGAATGTTCTCGCTGTGGTCTAGCATAGTCAATAAACTTCAAAACCTTCCCTTTAAATGTCAAAAAGCACATTCTACCACCATTCTGCACTTGCTTAACCTGTAGTTGAACTGCTCCTTACTGCTGCCCAGGCTACCTGTGTGGCTTCATGAGCCACGAGCACAAAGGGTAGGCCGGGCTACCAAGGATAACTATTGTCATTTCAATGTCTCCAATGTTAATTTTCCAGTCTGTGAAGAAAGTTCCACCTTAAAGCTTTCTGAAGAGACCAGAGTTTCTAAACATGTGCATGTCATGCACCTTTCCTGACCATCCCACATTAATGTCAGTGAAACAGACCTTGTGATCCACTAGTGCCTGCAACACCACTGAGAAGCACCCTTTGTAGTTGATGTACTCTTTGGCAAAAAGGTCAGGTGCCAAGATAGGGATGTGCATTCCATCTGTCACCTCACCACAGTTGGGGAATCCCATAATGGCAAATCCATTTTTCCTGCGTGTCCACAGAGTCACTGTGCTTCCTAGCAGAAGGGTATTGGTTGCCTTGGCTACTTGGATCACAACAGTTCCCACTGTAGATTTACCCACTCTGAATTAATTCCCAACTTTATAACTGATAGCAGTCTGGTGTTGTAAGCTTCCACAAGGCTATGGCCACTTGCTTCTTAACTGTCAGAGCAGATTTAATTCTGGTATTGCTGTGCTTGGGGGAAGGAAGAGGGGGAAGAAGCAATGCACATAGTTGGGATGTGAAAGGTTAACTGGTTAATCTGTAAGAATCATGTTTTGGATTATGCTTACCAGTTCTGGTTAACAATTAATTGCTGGGGCCCGTCACAGACAGGGGCTGCTCCAGTCATTCGGAGCAACCCCTGTCCAGGAAGACCTGGGCACCCTGCAGGCAGGGGCTGCTCCAGCATCCAGAGCCCAGGCACCCTGAGGCAGGGGCTTCTCCCTCTCTGTCTGCAGAGAGCCTGGGTGCTCCCACAGGCAGGGACTGCTCTGGCCAGTCTGGAGCAGCCCCTGTCTGCGGTGGGGGAGCCACTGCAGTGGGGGAGCCAACATAATGTTTAACTGGTTAACCAATTAAATGGGATTTTACATCCCTATCGCACAGTTCAATTAAAGTGGCCTTACGCATGTGAAAGTTTTGCAGCCACTGCTGGTCATCCCATATCTGCATCATTATGTGGTCCCACCAGTCTGTGTGTGTCTCACGGGACCAGAACCAGCGTTCCACTTTGTCAACATGATCAACTGACACCAGCATATGTCCATTGCTCCAGTCAGCAGTTTCTCATACATCTGTGTGCATTCTTCCTCGCTCCGGTGGCTCCTGGCTAGCTCTGGGACATACCACAGCAAAACGTGTGAGGTGTTTGCAATGCTTGCCACAGAAGTTTGAAGTTCAATGGGGTCCATGCTTGCTCTGATTTGGAGTCTACACAGATACCCAGGAAAAAATGGTGCAAAAAAATTGTTTTCCGTTGTTTTTAAGCAGATGAAGGGAAGGAGGAGAGAAGTGCACTAAGGGAGGCTGACAACATGTACCCAGAACCACCTGCTACAATATTTCTGTCCCATCAGGCACTGGGAGCCTAATCTAGAATGTAACAGAGCAGCAGGAATTGTGGGATAGCTTTCAAAGTCGAAGGTAGCCCCATCCTACTGGGGATGGATTTGGTCAACCTCAAGCACACGTGAGGATATGTTGTATCTTCAACTTTCCAAAATCAGGTTCTTTAAAAAAAAAAAAAAAAAAAAAAAAAGACCTAATACATTTGACCTAATCTCATAGCGTAGACATGGATTTACAGACAGTGATGTCTGTCTCTCAAATGAAACAAGGATTAAAAGTCAAAGTCCAGGTAGCTGTGGGCCTTTGCGACCCCAAAGATTTTTTGACTAGGTCAATCATCTAGTCTACAAGGGACAAGGAAGTATGTAGGCTGACTGGCTTTTATGGTAGCTCAGGGTCAATTGGTTTAAATACAGTTTTGCTGGCCAATGTGGACAGCAGCGAAGTCACCTTGCAACCAGACTGAAGCAAAGCTACATGTTTGTTTATGTTTTAATAGAATAGAACTATAACACTTTCTGGCCACATCCACAATGCTCAGCCACCCACCAGTTCAACCACAGCCCAGTTTAAACTGGGCTTAAGTACAGTTGTAGACAAAATAACTTGGAACAAGAATTGTTCAGCCAGCACTTATAACCAAAATGTGTTAGATGTTATAGCCTTGGTCTGTGTAGCTGGACTAAATCATGGTCTATTTATTCCTTGTTTAGCCCCACCATACTGACAAGCCAAACTTGTCATATTTTAAACCAACTCAGTAAAACAATTCCTAGTCCATAGTAATCAGATCCAATAACCTAGACATAAAGTCCTGGAGCCTCCAGGATGCGGCCAATCAGATGAGGCTGAGTTATACATAAGCCCAGCTTTTATATGCAGTTGAAAGGGAGAAGTAGGAAGGGTTTAGAACAGGGCTACTCAACTTTGGAAGCCCAGGAGCCACAATGATACTAACAGCACATGCCAAGCAACTTAAGTGTGGTTGCATATACATGCAAATATATATGCAAATAGCTTATTTCATACAGAGGCATGAATACAAAGATTAAGGCAAGGCTACACAGCAGACAGGCCCCATTTAAGTCAGTTCTGCTGATATTAATAAAATGCAATATTTACCCAATTTCCAACCATATGACAGCACTTTTAATGAGCAACAGTAGTCCAGGAATTTAACTACAACAACACATATCAACAGAAGACTATTATATTGACTACTTTTTTGTTTTGGCTCCCATCCGCAGGCCACAAACAAACAGGCCGCATGTTAAGTAGCCTTGGTCTAGAATATACAAGTCCAAACAGAACATTTTCCCATGACAACAGAACAATTTTGTATTAAATATAAAATTTAGTCAATATACAGATTGAGAAACCAGCTTGAGAATTCTAATACATGCAGGACTGGAGTACATGCATCACCTAATCCTCAAAAAATGAAGTTTACAGGATCTTTCGAAACAGGTCATTTCTGTTGAAAGATCCCCGTCTTGACCGCGGGTTTTTTTCTTCCGAAAAGCAGCTTGTCAAAAAAAAGTTGTGGCCACCATTATGTAAATGAAGCACAGGAAATTCAAATCCCGGCTTTATTTACAGTTTCAATATGTCTAATTTACATCCCTTTATCAAAAAAGGGATGTAGTTTAGACATACCCAGAATGATGTCTTTCTATAGCAATCCAGCCTGCAAGTTATCAAAGCATGGATTGCCTTCACTGCATTGCCTCAGACAGCACAAGCTGAAGCGCAGTGGTGGTACTTGGACTGTAAAAGAAAAATCTATTTGGAACAGCACAATATGACCTTCAAATGGCAAAATTAGATAGAAAAGAACACCAAAAATACTGATAGCAGCAACAAAAAACAATAAATGGAGCACAAGTGTAACAACAGTCTGAAGGGCAACAGCATGTAATAAGACCAACAAAAACTCTTACTATTCTCAAACTTTAAAAAATTATCAGATACCCAACTCTGGAGGCTGATGACACAAGACAATAGCAACACATATTGTTTCAATTATATTAACAGAGAAAGCATAAGCAACAATGTGTAGGTCAGTTCTTTCCTTTTGTCTGGGACTCTCCTGAAATGCTGTTAAGTTAACAAACACAGTATACCTTATCCATCGCTCCTGGGTTATAAGTTTAAAGCAATTAATTAGCTTTTTGAGAAAATTAAGAATGTTGAAGGGTCAGGTCTTTTGGAATTACTTTTTTTAAAAATAGTTTGTTATACCATTGTACAAATGTAAGGTGATTTAATTGATTATTTCCATTACTGCAGGATGCTGAATTTAATTATTTATAAACACAAATTTAAAACTGATACAAAGCAAACTATTTCCAGTGCTACACTGAGTCAGGTACTACAGAAACCACTTCTGATCATGCCTGAGGTGCTCCAACACAAACCTGAGCATAGGTACCTAGTTACTTCTCCCATCACAAATTCTCATAAGCTCTGGAGGAAGAGGGGGCATCTCTCTCTGTGCTTTATTATGAGCCCCACTCTGAGAACGTAACTCTAACCTGCCGTCAGTGTTGTACAGACGCTGCTCCAAAATACGCCCCCCCTCCCGTGCCAGGAAACTACCTTTCTGGCTCCAGAATCAATCCTATGGTGCAACGTGCTCACTTCTCCGCCTGATTAAGACACCCAACTCCCCCAAAGCCTCTGCACCGAACCTTGCCTCCTCACCACGCCCGCAGCAGCACAAACCCTGCCATGCCAGTGCAAGGCAGCCCTTCCTGGAGCTGCTCCAGGATACACCCCAGCCCGGTGCAGCCCCAGTCCTAGGGCGCACCCCATGCTGGCCAGCCCCCTCCCTCAGGCAATAAAGCCAGATAGAGACAGCTGTCCGGGAGGGGGGCAGGGAGGTGCCCTGCTGGGGAGCTGCTCGAACCCAGCCCGGGGCTGTTCATCCAGCCTGTGCCTCTCGCCTCTCGGCTCCAGCGAGCCTGGCACCATCCCGCCCCCCCTACAGCAGAGAGACAATAGCACTCCCCACCCCGCAGATGGAAGAGTCCGCATTCCCCAGAACGCCGGACGCTACCACCTCCAACAGGTGGAGCCCGCAGCCCTGGCTGAGCCTCTCTCACCCCGCCGCGTCCCATGGCTTCGGAAGGGCAGCGTCTCCTTCCCCTGCGCGCCGTAGCCTAGCCTGATTGCCCCTCGCGGGGGAGGACCGCGTAGGAAGCCGTCCTCTGCCAGCCAATCAGAAGAGCCGGCTTTCTAAGGCGGACCTATGATCTGACGCCCCTGGCCTGCGCTGTGACAGCAGCGAGGGCGGTTGAGCAGCAAAGAGCAATATTCCCCAACGTCGAGGAGGAGCAGGAGGGAGTTCATGTCCGTATCGATTGTTTGTGATTGGCAGGCTGAGAAGGAAAGGGGCGGAGCTACTCTTAAAGGGGACGCATCAACTAACGGCATTCTCGGGGGCCGTAGTTTTCTCTTTACCTCAGAACTAGGGGCCCAGAAAGCAGCCCCTAGGACTCCCGCCCTGCGTTCGTGGGCTCAGCCTGGGCCTGCACGAAGCTACCACGGCACAATAGTGAGGCCTCTCCCACGGGGGGGTGGAGGAACATCCGTGTGCCTTCCCCTTTAACAGGCAGTCGCGAGGATGCTAGAGGGCGCCGATGGGCCCTATAAAGAGGCGGGTGCGCTAACACGGGCTCGGCTTAGCGCTACTTTCCCCTGGCTGTCCGGCTGCTGTGGCTGGGGCGGAGCAGCGCGGCGGGCAGGGTGGCTGCGGAGCGGCGGGGAGCCGGGCTCCGGCTGCGCGCGCGCCGAGATGGATTTCAACATGAAGAAGCTGGCCTCGGACGCGGGGGTCTTCTTCAGCCGCGCCGTGCAGGTGCGGGCGGGGCGGGGGGGCTCTTTCCGTGCTGCCTGCTCCCTCCGGGGGCCGCTCTGGCCGTGCCCTGGGTTTTCCTCCGTGGCGCTCCCATGGGGCCGCTCCGCGAGGGTCTGAGGGCGAGGAGAGTCCCAGCTGGGATTCTCCTCAGCGTCATCCCCTCCGGGAGGGGCCCTTAGCACGGGCGGGGGGGTGAGGGGATGTAGGCTGTTACCGCAGCCGCTCCCTTGGCGGGAGCCCTCAGTGCGCGTGGGGGGCGAAGCAGGCTGGTAACTCGGCTCCTGCCGGGGAGCGAGCCGTGAGGCTGAGCCCCCGCCTGAGTGCGGAGAGCCGGGGGCGCTCGGCTCCGTCGCTGCCGCGTATCTGGGTTATGGCTGCAGCCAGGGAGTTGCTCGTGTGGAGTCGCTTCTCTCGTTACCCTTCTGCTCCCGGGGATTCGGCTCCCGCGAGCCCGTGACGCTGTTCTGGCCTGCGGAACGTGCCGCGTATGTGGGGCGCTATGACCGTGGGCTTTTCGCTCTCCCCGGGGCTGCCACGTAGGACCCCGCTCTTAGTAAGAGCCCGAACTAGAAATGCGGGAGTGAGGGAGGAGAGACGTAGGGGCCGTAAAGCCCCCGAGCCCCGGTATCAGCTTTGCACTGTGAACATTGTTCTCGCTTCCTATGGCTTTCGGGGGAGACTGCTCCTCCGTCATCGTAATAGGCATCTGGAATAAGGTAGGGGAGACTTGTCCTGTTGGTCTCCACCACTCGCTGTCATAACAGTCTCTCAAAGACCTCTGTGGGTGCATTGAAGGGATATGGTGATGCCCTGTTGCCTATGGGAGTATTGCAATGGTTGAGAGCACTGGAGGGGGAAGCTAGTCAGCTGGTAGGCCCTCTCCTATCTATGCCCTCCTAAACCAAGTACGAATTCACTTAAAAACAAACCAGTCCTACTAGCCAAATACACCAAGAGGTGTTGGAATTACAATTCATCTGCAAGTTCAGTTATACTAATGGCTTCAATCGTGATGAGGGATGGTTGGGACAGCCTAACATTCAAAGAAGATGCAAACAGCTCTGTGTAGATTCCTGTGTTAGAAAGGGTACTATCTATTGACTTTGATTCTTATCTGCTTCGTTTTAACTACCCAATCTTCAGGTATTCACTGATTCCCAGTTCTGCCTTTCTGTTTTTTCCCTTGGCTATTTCCATAACCTCTGTTCCTTGTTTCCTGCTTCCCTTTCTCCCCCCCCCCCCTCCCCTTCTCCCCTATTTTATTTTGGGTCTGCACATCCTAAACTCGAGTTTCCGGTCATCTGAAGAAGTGGGTTTTGCCCACAAAAGCTCATGATGCCATCTACATGTTTTGTTAGTCTATAAAGTGCTACCAGACCACTTAAGTATATCCTGTACAGACTAACTTGGCTACCCCCTAAAACTTCCAAATATGAATTAATTAGACCAATCTGTTTCTGCCCCTAAAGAGGGTGCATCTTTCTTTCGCTTCGCTTGAATGCCAGCAAAATAGGACAGGGAAGGTAGCCTCCATCTAGCATGTCTGATGATTGTTCTGTCTAAAGCTACTTTGAACTACTGCATGTAGGAGGGGTGGTGGTTGGACTGTCCTGTCTGCTTCAAGCAGGCAAGAAGAAGAATTCCCTCTTCTTCCAAAGTAAAAGCAGCTTGAAACAAACTCTTGAAGGCTGGTGCCCTCCTTTGGTATGATCGTGGGTCTCAGATTCATGGACAGTAAATGGTTAGTACAGGAACATATGGATGAAAATTGAATGTATTCCTTTCTCTATTATGGAATTGCTTGTTCGGTACTCCCTACTAAGTTAGCCTACTAGTCGCTTTGTTGCTGTTTCTCAAACTGTTATCCTGCCTTTTTAATGTGTTCCATCCTGGTAATGGGGTACTCAGAACTTAGCATCGTTGCAGGTATACCAGAGTCCTATAATGCATGTAAAGCATTATGACTTTTTTGCATGGAAGGCATTATAGAAAGGCAAATGAGGTACAGAGCAATGAAGAGATAATAGTGGGAGTTAAGAACAGTGAAGTTCACAGTTTCTTTGCTCGGCTTGTGTTCCATATCTGAGTTGTAACTCAGCTCCTTGAATGAAGTATAGGTACAGAATACAAAGCTTTGTAAAGTGTCGTGAATGATGAACAACCTGGGAGGGTGGAGAAGGGTCAAAGTACACACAGACCCCTTTGGTAGCAGGAGGCAGCAAGCTGCTGCCTTGTTTGACAAGCTTAATAAGCCAAAATTCTGTTGTCCATGTGGTACCTGGAAATTTGCAAGGCATTTTAGAGCTCACATTTTAAATAGAGGTGGATTGGAAAAAAAGGATGGCAGACCAAGAGGGAGGAGGAAGGGAAGGTGACTAGCTGTAACTTGAGTGGATTTGGATGTACTACAGTGCAATATTTGTTAGATCATAGCTCTTGAGAAGCTTTAGCATTCCAATTACTGTCTTAACTATAACCGTGGAATGTGGCAGAATAGGTGAGTTTTGCTGCAGATCCTTGGAGAGCAATTTGAAAGCAAAGCAAGGTTGTCTGAAGTAAAAAGGCGATCCCTGCTCTTGAAGCCATGCTAGTCCTGTTAGGATATTAGACCGTCTTCCATACAAGAGGTCAATAGTGGAAGCCTGAAAGTACCCTTCTGGGAACTCAGAACTATGCCTGACTTCCCTTGTTAGGGCTGTGGCATGCATTGGTCCTGAGGTGACTGAAATGTGGTCTAGCTTTGGCAAACTAGATTTAGTATTTGCCTCCTAGCACATTTCCAGAGAGGTTCTTAGTTGAACAAAATCTGGTTCTATGAGGGTGCCCAGTTGCACGACCCTAGTCAGTGTAGAACAGTGGTGGGCAAATACTGGCCCACAGGCAAGATCCAGTTCACTGGTACATGTGCTTGCACAAAGTGCCTGTACCTGCAGAGGTCTGCCAGGAGTTTACCCTGTTGAATTGCTGCTGTTTTATTGCCCACCCCGATGTAGTAGGTAGTAAGATTCCATTTTTTTGACTAGCTTCAACTCAGTTATTTGAAACTTCTATCTTCCCTTCTCAAAGGCTATAGCTAGCACATGGAGGGGTGAGGGGCGGGGTCTGTGGAACTTTCTGGTCTTAAGACAATTCTGATGTAGGGCCTGGACTTGTTCTATCTTCCAACTTGGAGGAGGTTGGATAGTAATGGTATAGACTCCTTCTTGGCTGTCTCAACAGGAGTATGCGTGCAGTGGTGTAGTTGTATTGATCCCAGGATATAAGGTAAAGTGGGTGAGGTAATATCTTTTATTGGACAAACTTCTGTTAATGAGAGAGGCAAGATGTCAAGCTTACGAAGAGTTATTCATCAAGTCAACAGAAGAATGCAGGCTCTTCAAGAAGCTAGTCTATTGTGAGCATGTCTTCTCTTTTATAGCAATGAGTCAGATGCCAGTGGAAGAGAAATAGTTACTTCAGGTACAGAATAAGGAGCAGATGGAGAGCTTAACAATACTGTTCTCATGCAAATGACCTTAACAAAAGGAAAGAAGAAATGCTGGAAAGATATGGCATGTTTGGATTTGGAAGGCCTTATAAAGATCACTTATCAAAGACTTGCACAAGGTGTAGGAAGAAGCCAGCCTAGGGATGAGCAGCTCTTCACATCAGTGATGGGGTAGAGGGGGGCGGTTTTGGTAGAGAGGAATTTATAAATAGTTTCTCTTGGCTACTACGCCCACTTAATATCAACTTGCATGTGAATATTCACATTAATTACAGGCAAATTAAAAGAAACAAAGCAGCATTGTTTAGGACAATTACTAGGGGAGACTCTCTGGGGTTTTGGTAGGTGGGAGAGGATAGGGTTAGTTGAACGATGCTAATTAAAAAAAAATTCCCCTGAAATGTACAAATGTGACTAGTCCCATTTGGGCTGTGTCCTAGCAGAGTCCTGGTATTTGGATTAAAAAGCTAGTCACAACACTGGCACCATGAAGCAGAAGTCTGACAGGCAGATATGTACACCTACAAAAGGCTAAATGGTTGCTGGAGGAGATAGTATGTGACTTTCTGTCAGTCTCTTTTGTTTTTTGTTTTCCCTGTTTTGTTGGGATCAGGGGAATGGAAGGGAGAGCAGATCGGTAGCTGCCCTTTTTTTTTCAGCACAGCAGACTTCCCCGGGGAAGGGACTCTGAGTTGGCTGGACTAATACTCTTAATTAAAAAAACAACTAGATTGCTTTCTGCTGCTCTAGGCATTTATCAAATAATGTTTCTGGAAATGCAGTGGCTGGTAGGAAAATGCACTAGTCATTATGCACAAGGGACTGAATAGTCGGTTAACCTCATGAATTGTCGATTTACTTGACTGTTCTGTAGTCCCTGGGGTGGGGCTGGCAGCCAGTGTGTTCTGGCCCCACTTCTGAGGTGGTCTCAGAGGTAGCAGCCCGGGGGGCCAGGCAGGAGCTGGTCTGAGGGGAGCCAGTTTAAAACCAGCTCCCCTTGTGGACTGGCTGCCTGCCATCCCATGATGCTGCCTCTAATAGAGGGAGCAGCATGGCATGGCAGCAGCCCCTGTCCGGAGGAAAGGGGCCTGAGCTCCCAGACCTGGTGTGAGCCAGATATGAGCCAGGCTGTGTGCCTGTCTGGCTGCAGCAGGGGTAGGTCCTGGACCCAACATGAGCAAGGACTGAGCCCGGTTGCTGGCCAGCCTGCTAAAGAATTGGCTGGCAGGGGAGGGGCTACATGTAGTCTCTAGTATTAACATAAGCTTTTGCTTATCAGGTAATAGATTACATCAGCATTTCTCAAACTGTGGGTCGTGACCCCCAAGGGCATTGTGACCAACTTACGGGGGGAGGGGTCGCAGCTGGATCTGGTGTGGCTTTTTTGCATTTTTCTCACCGGCATCTCCGGACAGTCTGTGCTCCCTCCGGTCAATTTTCCCATGCTGCATCTGGCAAGGGAGTGAGGAGTGCTGCAGAATCTAGTGAAGGGAGGGGAGGGGGCAGTTGCAAGGCACCACGCTAGGGGGGTGCCGGGCTGGGTGGGAGCAGAGCACACGCTGCTCTGGCCCACCTGACCAGCCGAGACTGGCAACTGGCCACATGATGCTTCCCCTGCAAGCTGCCAGCTGAGGCAGCAGGGCCGGGGGTAGAAGCAGATACTTTAAAAGTAAGATTCTTCTGTGCCTGGCTCTGGGGCGGGGCGGGGATGGGGGTGGAGGTGCAAGATTTAATTGGAGCCAGGCTCCAGATGCTGATGCCTGCCTGAGGGAGTGGGGGGAGAGTGCACTGGGATGGGGGGGGGGGTGGGAGGCCTGCCTGGGGGGCACACAAATTTAATTAGCATATTAGGGGGTTGTGATATCAGTTTGAGAACCCCTGGGTTACATTATTACATTCCTACTATGCTATCACTCAGTCCTGGGTGTTACAGGCTGTTTGGCTGCTAGTGAACATCTGTCCAGACAGTGGAGCTTAACTCTTTCTTAAAATCTCCATCCCCTACTAGAATATGGGAAAGGAACTTGGTAACATGCTACATTAAGGGTGCCAGTTGTTCGGTTTTCACATTACAGGCACAACAATTCCTATCTGACCCTGCATCAATCCAAGCATGTTTTTCAATCTTCTGTAAAAAGTCTGGCCTCCTGGCAGTCAGCTGAGCTCAACCAATGGTGAACTTTCACTGGGCCCTGTCTATTACAACAGGTACCTGAACTCCTGGACCCCTGCTGGTAGACAAAGCTGTTTGCCTTGTGCCCTAAAGCAGGGAGGGCTTGGGAAATGTATGGTACAGATGGAGCTGTGGGCCCAAGCTCCTGCAAGTGCAAGCAGAGGTGGCCACAAGTGTTGAGGCTGTGCAGCATCTTGTCCGAAGAGGTAAATTACATGACAGTTAGTCCCCTCCTTGGCATCTTGTTTTGTGTTGCATCTTGGGTAAGTCTTTTCCTTCCTCGCCTTCACGATAAGGCAACGTTCATTGAGCCACATTTGGCTGTTATGTTGCGTTTTAGAAAGACAGCGGAGGAGGCATCGACTAGATGTTAGCATCTATGCTGAATCTCGGGAAAGTGACTTGCTCCGCTGACCTTGTCCTGGAGTAGGAGGCTGAAGACTAGTGGAAGGCAGCTGCTAGCAATGGGGTTCCTTGCTCAAATGTCTCAAGAGCTCTGTGGCAGTGCCTTTCCCTGCTGAGTGGGAGCCCGTTTTGTCACTGCATGCCCCATTACTTTCACTGCACAGTCCAGAAGGGCTCCCTGACTGCAGAGCCAAGTGTGATCTTATTCTGCCAGAGTGCAGAGCAGTATACTGTGCTGGTTATGTAATAGGTAAGACTGCTACAGTTTGACTAAGGCTTCAGTTTGAAAAGCAATAAACCAACTCACACTGCAGCATAATCAAGTATCACTCAGCTCCATAAAAAGGGCTTGTCACATAATGCGTCATGTTTTGCCTATAACACATCTGTCATCCTACTCCCTTTAAAATATAATTCCTGAGCATGCCAGTCCCATAAGCTTGCTAGCAGTGCCCATGGTGGGAATCCAGTGATAACAGCTCTGCTACTAATGGTGGAGGACCCTAAAAGTGCAGCCCCTTGTAGTTCTGCACTGTCTTTGCTGGTCATAAGGCCTGGTGCTGTTATGGAGTTGTACCACAGTCTGTGCTGTGCCCCACCACCACCATTGTCCACCAGATGAGTTGTATTGACTAGTCTGAGCTCTTCTGATCCTGAGGCTGGATGCAGGGCATTGGGGTTTTGGAGGACACTTTGGATGTGGGGAAGAGGCAGACTTGTGGCGGGTCATGCTCTGTGGCTCAGTTTGCTGATAAATCTTAAAACAGCTCATTCTGTTAATTTTCCTTTGATCAGAATAATAACTTGCTGGTTCTTAGGGATGGTGAGGCTCTGGACTGATCTTTATAAGTGGGCTCTGTTGCCATAGAAATGGGAATCTGAAATATTATTAAAAAGGGGCTGCTCTGACCATCAAAGCAGACAAGTGTCTGGTGTTTATCTTTCTGCCAAGGTAGCAAATGTTTCTCTTGTGCTCAAATAGAACATGCTTTGGAGTCTAGAAATAATTACTTGGGCAGATGTGCCTTGGTTTACTTTTTTGTTTATGGAAAGTGGTTCTGTGAAATTGTACACATTAAGCATTATTTGAATCATTAGCGTGTAAACTGAGACCCTAACCCCCAATATCAGAACTAATAATAGTCACCAAATGTGTGAGGCTCAGTTTTTTTCCTTTTGAAAAGATTTCCCCATTCTCAGCATCAGTGTCCTTTCAATGGACAGTCTTTTAAGCAGGATCAAATAGCTATTACAATGTATGGTGATTCGTTTTTTACAGTTAGCTTCTTTTGCCTAGTTTAAATACAAGTTCCTTCTGATGGTAACAAGTAATTAAACTAGATTTTAAAAATTAAAAGGGGCACATTAAAGTGGCTTTAATGCTGTTACCAGCATCTGCAAGACCATGTCATTTCTCCATACAAGCACTTTCTTTGATTCATCACCTGCTATGACTTTTGATGGCCATGAATTACCATAGTGTCATGGTGTCCAACATGCTAGCCCAGGGTGGGCAATAATTTTTGCCCAGGGACCACTTCAAAACATTTTTGAAGTAGCCCCGGGCCACCCTAGAAGGGGTGGGGGAGCCCCTTTGCCCCCCCTTCCCACTAGGCACCCATGCCCTGGGAGAGGCTTGGCACACTCGCCCACCTCTAGGCCAATCAGGGCCTGAGGAGCATGGGAGGCCCCCCCCCCCCCCCCCCCCGCCCTGTGAGGAGCCCGTGGCACTTGGAAGTGTTGCAGGCTCCTTGCAGGGCAAAGGAAGAGTCATGCAACTTCCCCAGGCCCTGACTGACCTTGGGGCGGGGAAGCGTGTGAAGCTTTCTCTATTCTCCCCCTGCCCTCCAAGCAGCGCATTGTGCTTCAAAGTGCCACATGCTCCTGGCAGGGTGGGAGTAGGCTACAAGTGCTCCCCTCTCCCCAGGCCAATTAAGGCCTAGGGGCTGTGGAGTGCCCGAATCTCTGCTCTGCCCCCGCCCTGCAAGCAGTGCACAGCACTTTGAAGCCTGTGTGCTGCTTGCAGGGTGGGGGCAGAGCAGAGAGCTTTGGGTGTGCCCCCAGACCCTAATTGGCCTGGGGGTGGGAGAGCAGCAGGGCCTTCACAGGCTGGATTGGGCCTACGGAGGCCCTTTGCCCACCCTGTGCTAGCTGCTAGCCACATGTGGCTATTTGGCTGGGTGAGCATGGCTAGTTTGCTATAGCAGTAACCACTATAATAGCTACTGCTTCAGAACTAGTTGCATCCTCTACCCACTATTGCCATGTTACCCAGTATATGGAACCTGATGCCAATTGGGCTTAGGTCTCTGATTGAGGGCATATTGTGAGTTGCAACAGCTTTTTTCCAAAGTGGTGCTCTACAGAGGGAGAGTAATGGAAAGCTTCCTTACTAGAACTGCTGAGGTTGGATGAACTTTGCTTAGATTAGAGGGTTTTTAGGTGTCTAACTTTATTCATCATCTGTGGGCGGTCTCTGAAATAGCAGAGATCTCAGCAGCCAAGGGCAATGAGCTCCTACAGTGCGACAGGCACTGAGTAAAATCACTGGCAGGATATCCAAGAAGGCCTTGCCACACATTCTATTTGCTAATAGTTTGCTGAAGACAGAATCTTCTGTTTCTAAGGCCTCTAAGCTTCTTTTTTAAAAAGGACTTATGGTGGGGAAGATCTCAGTAAAATAATTCATCACTAAAAGTAAAGATCTGACTAAGATTCCTACTTTGATCTAAACTCTGCCTTACATCTCAGGCTGTCTTCCCTATTCTCACATGGGCCTGCCCTTGAGTGTTTTAAACAGTGGGGCAGACAGAACTGCCCGGCCCCTGGACAAGGAGTGGCTCTGTGCTCCCAGAAGGGGTGGGGCCTCAGGTGGTGGGGTGGGGGCCAGCCAGTCCTCAGCACTACCTGGACCATGCCATGCTTCCCCTGGCCACAGCCAGCTTAGTGCCTCCCTACTGCAGTAGTGATGGCGGCAGCCAGGAGTCCTGGGCTCTTTTGAATGGCTGGGCCCCGGAGCAGTTGCCCCTCCCCTCCATTGGAGGCCTGGTTGTACAACAGAATTGCATCACGTGGGCACCATGTTAGAAGAAAGGGCAGAAATCGTCTGACTCCTGGCGGAGTGGGCTTTCCAAGGGAGTTGATCTTCATCCACTAAAGCTGTGAATGTTGAAGTCTAAAGGTGTGACTGTGATGCAGGGACAGCTCAGGCAGCACATGCCATTGAATGTTACATCCTCCATTTAAGACCCACCCTCAACCTTACTCCTGAGCAGCAGAAAGGACTTCTCCCATGTGCCAAGCACAGCATTGCCTTTCTCTCAAGAATTGATGGTGATTCTAGCAAGCTGCAATTCCTATCCCCAGGGTTTTGACTGCTGCTTCAGCTGCTATGCAGAGCCTGCTAGCCCCTCTTCCTAACCTACACTGGTCATCCAGTCTTCCCTAGGAATGCTAAGATGGGTAACTAGTTAAACCACAGGTGGGAAAGCTCAGGCCTGGGGGCCAGATGCAGGCCTCAACTTGCCTAGATCTGGCCCCTGAGGCTCAGGGCTGCCCCCCAGCATTGGGGTGCCTGTGCTGGCACTCCAGCCCCCTCACCACTCCACATCAGGAGCACCCAAAATCTACTAGGCTTGGGCCCCCCCAGGCTCTGGTATGTGAGGGGTATGTGGGGAGTGTCTTTCCTTCTCAGTCAAGGGCCATGTCTGAGATTTTTTTTGTTTTGTTTTTTTCTGTTTTTCTCATTTGTGTGTGGTCCCCAACTGGTTTTTTGTTTTCCCCTGTGGGTCAGTGGCCCCTAACTCAGATTCCCCCATCCCTGAAGCTATAGCTAGACACTTACATTCCTTTTTCAAAAGAGGAATGTAAATGAGACAAATCGAAAGCGCAAAAGAAGCATGGATTTAAATATCCCATGCTTCATTTGCATATTTGCATTCGTTCGCTTTTTTGAATGTGGAAAGAAGTCTAGACTGGGTTCTTTGGGGGGGACTTTTTTTGAAACCCATACTCTTCACTTTCAGGAGTACTTGCTCTTTCAAAGGTTGGTTTTTTTTGTTTGTTTGTGGGGTGGTTTTTTTTTTTTTTTTTTTAAAGAACCTTGTCTAGATTGTGCTTTCACTTTCGAAAAACCCTTTTTCGAAAAAGCTCTTGGATGCAAATGAAGTGTGGGATATTTAAATCTGCGCCTCTTTTGCATTTTCAATTTGCCTCGTTTACATTCCTTTTGAAAGAGGAATGTAGTTTAGACGTGCCCTGAGTTAGTCAATAGTTCTTATCTGGTTAGCTGGCTTTAACCGAGATGCTATGGCTGGAGTCCTCCTGCCCACACTGCTTTGGTGGCCACCACTGGAGTGAACTGGTAAGAGCTGGGTAACAAGGAAGCTTCATAGTATGCTCATCAGTTTACATCCCAAGCCTCTTCTCAATTCAGGGGTCCCCATCAACTATTTTGACAGAAGGACAGATGAGAACTAACAAAGCAGACTACTCCTGCTGTCTTCCAAGCTTCAAAGGGGAAACCCAACCCCTCAATGAATTATTGAGGCCTTGGAATGCAGAATGACTCTTCTCTTCCCTTGTAGAGTAAGAGTAGCACTCAGTGAAAGACTGCACTTCATTATTCATTACTATATTGGCTGCTTGCACAAAAACAAGCCCAGATATTTAACTGGGCCAGAGGTGCAGCAGCACTAGCCTGAAGGACAGGGAAAGGAGGAATCTGCAATCTGTAGGAACAAGTTGACAGTGTATGGTGCACACTGAATCCCAGGAAGTAGAATTGAATTATTTCAAAATTGGGATCAATACTGGAACCTTTAACAACCAGGTTCCATTAAATGGAGATAGAGGGACAGAGCAGCTTGATTTCAGGAGTTGTGGGTTATCCCTAGATCTCGCACGTTAGGGGCAGGGGAGAAGATTTTCTACTTCACTGTGCCATATGTGCATCTTCCCGCTTTCATATCGAACAGCTGCTTCTAGATGCCTTTTGTTCTGGGCTGCCTTAGAAGCAGAGTCTCACTAGGGGCATGTTTCTGGTAGATATGGGCCCCAATGCAAAGTTCAGATCTCTGGGGGAAAAATGCAGCTCTAAGAGGTTCAGAGTCAAGTAAATGTAACTTGTACCTTCCTGCATCCTGCTAGGTGATATATGTACACTTTTGTGTAAATATAGCTAGCTCTGAATCTGGCCCAATCAGCATACTGGTGTAACTTACATGTTGAGGGGACTGAAGAGCAGCATTTGAGGCTTGGGAGGAAATGGGACCGAAGTACTAAAACCAAGAATAGGCAAATTAGAGTAGCTACTTCTGCTTTATGTGAACTACAAGATCTTTAGATTTCTTTTCATCCCTAGTGACACATCTTGCATTGCCTCTGAACTTCCTGCTGTGCATTTAAACACTCAGAAGTCTGACCATTCACATAACCTTGTCATGGGTTGTCAAATCGCCTCCCCCCCCCCACCCACCCCCAATCCCCCTGCTGCCCTTCTCCCTCCTTCTGTAAGCCTGGGTTTGCAAAATTGCCTGTCATAGGTTGTCAAATCGCCTCTCCCCCTCCATCCCTCCTCCCCCACCCCCTGCTGCCCTTCTCCCTCCTGTAAGCCTGGGTTTGCAAAATCACCTCTCCCCCTCCATCCCCCTGCTGCCCTTCTCCTTCCTTCTGTAAGCCTGGGTTTGCAACAATCATTCAGACCACATGACCATGATAGCTGCAAGATAAAGCATTAGGTTTTTCAGGTTTCTCTGCATGCATGAATTGAAGCAATGATGGTGCTAAGACTTGCTAGCTACTGTGTGGTATGTGTAAGTGTGCTGTCAATCTGTCAAAAGGAGTGGACTGAGGGACAGAGGTGTTTAGTTATGGAAGTAGCATCCGAGCTGTAAATGTGCAATAACACTTGGAGAGGATGACTTCCCTGTGGAAGTCACAGGTGAAGTCCCAAATCTGTGGAAAGTCTAGACAAGGCAGTGCTGAAGGGTCAGCCGCAATCTTTCATGTGCAGCTTTGTCTGAAGGCAAACTTGTTCTGACTCTTTTTCCAGCTGGTGTATAGTCAGCCTAAAATCATAAATGGTTTAAGAGCCCTCAAACCCAACCAGCCCTCTTTGCTGCAGATGCTTGGCAGTTCCACAACAGTCTCTTATTCCCCATGTAGTCTAAGAAGTGGAATCAGAGCCTTCTCAACACAGCTGTTTCACAGGTTTCTGGAACCCTGGGGGGAGGGGGATTGAGACTCTTCAGATTCAGGTTCTTAAGTTTAAGAGATTTTTCTGTTGGACTGGAGAGCAGCCATAGCAGGGGAGCACCAAAGATTTCCTCAGTGCTCTGTTCTCTACAGATTTTGATAAACAAATAGGAACTCTAATATCCTAGAGCCAAATATCTGGGGTGCCCCAGTTTGCTGTGTTATGACTGTGGCTTAGACTAGATATAAATGTACTTGATCACCAGTTGTGCCTATCACCTCTCCAGGTGCCACCCAGTTCTCACTTTAATTGGGCTCAGGTTCAACCAGTGGCTAGCCAGCGTGGTGTTTGTATGCACACTCTTTGCCAGAAAAATAATGTAATATCTTTACTTCTCTTGTGACTGGTTTTATCTTTGCAAATGAAACATGACAATGCAAAAATCCTCTGACTCTAGTACTACTTTCTGTCTTCCCGTTGGCCTCTCAAAGGGGCAACAGCATAGTCCAGTGGTTATGGCACCAAACTTGGAATACAATAATAGTTCATCCGTTTCTGCCACTGATTTCCTGTGTGGCTTTGGACAAGTCACTTAACTTTCTTGTATCTAGTTTTCACTCTGTTGTAGTTCTGCCTGCTTTCATAAAGTACTCAGAGCTGTGGAAGTGCTAGATGCTTCATTCTGAAACTTGGCTTATACAAAAATCCCTGAATGGAACAGCTGTTGTGGGTGTTTTAAAAGGTCAGTCACCTTGAATCACAATTGCCTTAACCTTGTAACTATGGTTGCTATAAATGACCTCCAAGATTGCCTTAACAGGAGGTGATGGATGTGATTAGAGATTTAGAGCCCTGCAAATTTGCAGGCATGCTCTTTATATTCACAGGTATCTGCAGATATGGATGCAGGTGTGGATACAAACTTTGTATCCGCAGGAGGCTCTAGACAGATGTGTTCGAACTGTCCCCATCCCTCATTTGTTTTTCCAAGCTCTATTTCTGTTGCTTATCTGCCCATGCTGATTTGGAGGGGGTAGTTTAATTGTTCCAGTGATTCAACAGAACTTGCAACACATGACAACTTCAGCAAATAGTTCTTTAAATCTAGCACAATCCAGACATAAGAGGTCATTGTGCAAAGAGCCCTGCTGTGGATTTTGCATATCTCTGGCATCTGAAATTTGCACATGGTTGGTAACAGGAAGCCAAAATGCTTTTCAGGCAGCATTCCCACATCATGTGCCAGTTCTGCTTTGCTACTGACTGCTTCATTTCAGGCATTGTACTGGCATGGCTCTAGTGGTCCACATTCAGTGCTTCTCCCTGCTGCAGCAGAGTGGGGCTTGCTCCATAGACTTTAAGAAGAAACCTTAGCAGCCCCAGGAGATACTAGAGATGTAAAATGACTAGTTAACTGATTAAATGGGAAACATTGCATTTAACTGGTTAACTACTTCAGTGGGAGTGGGAGGCTGCTCCAGTCTGTGGCGTGACCTGGCAGGCCTGTTCCCCCTTAACGCCTGCCATGGGCTGCTTTGACTATGCTGGGCCTGCTGCAGGCAGGGACTGCTCTGGCTGGGCTAGAACATCCGTGGCCCAGGCCAGAGCAGCCCAATGCGTATCAGGCAAGGGGCTGCTCCAGGCTGCCAGTTGACTGTTACCATCACACAGTAAGGGTGATGCTTACAGGTCAACTGGTTAATCTTTTGCATCTCTAGCATTCCCCTCTAGAGGGGCTTCACAGCCCCCTTAAGACTATCCATGAAGGGGTGATAAGATAGGGAGGATCAGGTCTTCATTTGTACTCCAGGTTCCTTGTCCTTAATTTCTTGTCAGTGATTGTACCAGGTATTTCCAATATTGCAATAACACAAATGGGTTATGATGGCTTAGGAAGTGAATTAGAGGGGCCAGCAAAAGGGGCTTTGTATATATCTACTTGAGAGTATCTGGAGCTATAAAGCATTAAAGCTTATCAAAATATTAAAGATCTCGAGGGAAGGTGGCATACCTTCTATAAACAGTGGATGGTTTCTTGGGCCATTCATTACCATCCAGCTGTTTTATAGGCTTTTCTAGCATTAATAAAACTAGTTTGCATCAGTGTATGATAAAATCCTGCAGATGAGCCTTTTTGGCGCTTGCTTGATTAAGCTGTGATGCAATTTTGTATCAGAATAAATACAGAAGGAAACTGAGTGGCTGGGAAGGGGAGGGGGAGAGAGAATAGGATTACCTGAGTAGTCAATTACTTGAGTACATTAATTTAGGCAAAATGTAGACAAAATGTTTGTATCAGACCTGTTCTGACAGTGTTACCTGACTTCCTTTTAGCTCATAACACTTCTATAGGATCTTAAAGCACTTCATGAAGATAGCTAGTATAAGTACCTAGTGAGAAGGAGTGACAAGAGAAACTGAGGCAAAGAGCTTGGAGTAGAAATTGAGTAGGAAGGTGTTAGAACTTGCCTACCTCTAGACTTGCATGAAAACTGGCTATTTCCTGGGAATTAGAGAGGAGAATAACTTCTCAACTGTGTACACATCCATAGTGTTTCAGATTTGGAGGGCAAGGGGGACTCTTAAGACTTTAGGAATTTAAGGTTAAATAGTGGCCATTTAAAGTGTATTGGTGCCTCTCCCCTTAAAGATTAAGGAGATGGTTTACATTTCTTTACCTCCAGTGCACAAGAGGGTTTGTTTATCTAATCCCCAAAGAGTGTTTGGCTCTTCAGACCCTTGGCTGAGGGCTCTATAAGCTCTGTATCCAGCAAGGGGATGATTCCCTTGGTACAGGCACTGTTGTAGACAATTGTAAATCTGCCTTCTGAGAACCCTATTGCAAACAAGTCTGTTACACCCCCCCACTCCCAGAATAGCTCTAGGTCAGAAGGGCAAAAAGATGGATTGGCTGTTAGAGTTCTAGTCCCCTGTTTCCTCCTCTCCCTTCTCCCCCCAGCTGCAGGTTCTCCCCAGAACCTTGGCCTGAAAGGTTTATTAGCTGTTTAGAACAATGTACTAGTAAAGGAGCTGGGGGGGAGGGGCATGGGATGCTGCACTGAAGCAGTGGGTGAAACATGGGATGTGAGTTCCCTGGTCATAATAGTAGAGGTTAAACAGCCATTCTTTGAGTAGAACCTCATAACAATGTTCCCTCCTCTGGGAATGTTGGTGGTAAACTCGGGGGCTGACTCAACTTTCTCTCCAGGCTGAAAACAAAGTGCTTAATTCTTCCCGGTGCTCTGTATTGTCAAAGGGGGTTGGAGAAGCCTGCATGTTGCAGAAGTGGGCCCTAAATTTGCATTAATTCTGTGTAAAGGAATGCAATATCTGACAGTCTAGCATTTGAAATATTAACTGTCAGTCTGATTAGATCCCTCTCCAGTTAACTTGGATTTTAATAACTCCCTAAACTGAGAGGTAGGCTAGCCCTGAGTGCTAGTCAGACCAGGTTCTATTTTAGCTTTTCTGCCAGTCACTCAGCAGTGGGCATGATACCTTGCTGCCTATCCATGCTGAAGATACACAATACTTGCCCTCACCTGTAAGGTTCATGGAGCTGTACAGACAAAAGCATCAGAATTGTAATTAAAGAGGATTCTAATGGACTTGTTCACGGAACATTCCTTTGAGGGGAATGGCCAACTGGCTAGACATGGCAGGTTTCACAATCTCTTCAAATAGCTTTGTAACCTGGAGCAGGGCTTCTAATGAGTATCCTACACCCTCCCCTCTGCTCCTGTAGTTCACAGAGGAGAAGCTGGGCCAGGCTGAGAAGACTGAACTAGATGCACACTTTGAAAACCTTCTGGCCAGGGCGGACACTACCAAGAACTGGACTGAGAAGATCTTGCATCAGACTGAGGTCTTGCTGCAGCCAAACCCAAGTAAGCACCAATTCCGTGGCAAGCGTTTACAGTGCTGGTGCTCTGTGGTACAGCAGTAATGGAGTTAATAGAAATTCCCCGAGGCCGATCTCTGTTGAATCAGATCCACAGGGGAATATCTGATGGTGTTACAAAGAGAGAGCCACCATCCCCAGGAAAGGGCCTGTTTCTGGCTGGCATTCAGTAGCCTTGACCTTCCCGGTGGATTCTGAATACTGAACTTTCTCCCTGTTCTGATGCCTCCATCTCAATCCTGATGACCTCCTACATTGGCTACTGTCACATGAGGGCTATGCAAGCAGAGCAGCTCCCTCTGCTTTCCCTGCTTGTCTGTAACTGTCTGAAGCATTCTTATTCCAGGTGCCAGAGTAGAAGAATTCCTCTATGAAAAACTAGACCGGAAGGTGCCATCTCGTGTCACCAATGGGGAGTTGTTGGCCCAGTACATGATGGAGGCAGCCAATGACTTTGGGCCAGGGACGCCATATGGTGAGTCACTTGGCATTGGCAAACGGGCAACATCTTGTGTGTTTGGTTCAGTCTCCACAAATCCCCTGGAGTTTCTGGAACCTTTCTCTTGTCACCCAGCCCAAAGATTTCATCTGAGACCTGATGCCTTCTGGTCTCCAATGCCAGTTACCAGTGGCAGGCTTCTAGGGAAAGCTGTAAATGTATACCATTGACTACACTTGTGTAAGTTGGAACTGAAATGGAATGTGACACCGTGATAGGATCCTTAAGACAGCATCCCAAATTTTTCCACATGGAGGTCTATTAAATGGAACATGTGGTGCACTGTGGATAAACTGGGTTTATGGCACCTTCAGGTGGTGGTACAGTTGTGCTAAGCTGCTTTTATTTCTAGATAGGGAGGGAGAAGCTCTTCTCCACAGTGGCTTTTGGGAAGCTTTGCTTTAGTGTCTCCTCCACCTAAACACAATTGGGTTCAAGTTTCTATATCCTTGGTGTCACAGCAGTGGTAAAGGCAAGATCAGCTGCTAGTACCTTTAGCAGCCACGGTGAATGGCTCTCCAACTCGGACTGCATGCAGCCCCCACACTCCTCCTGCCCCCTCCTACCTACATGTCTCACACTCTAGGGCATTGGAGCCCTGCCCTCCTGCACTTTCAGAGCACCACGAATCCAGTGACTCCTGGCACTTCCCCGCTCCCTCCTTCCCAGAGCTTGAATAGATGCAAACCACCGATTCACAGCATTCAAGCTCTGGGAGGGGGAGAAGCAGGGACAGAGTGTAAATCAGCAGATGCATGATGCTCAAAGTGCTGGGAAGGTTGGAGAGGAGCAGTAAGTGAAGGGCTTCAGTGCCCTGGTGCATGAGAGGTGTGGGAGAAGGGGGCAGATGGGTTCCATGAGCTGCAGGTGAAACCCCAGTAGGTCACATGCAGCCCATGAAGCACAGGCTGCCCACCACTGCTCTAGCAGCCCTAATGAATCAGTGGCAGAAGGCTCAGGAAAAGTCATTGTTTCTAGAAATTGGTGTTAGAGGGAGTACCTTGTAACTCCACATGTTCCAGCAGCATTGCCGTGCCAGTGAGTCTGTTTGCTCCATTCTCTTCCCTAGTCTTGGTACTATGACTTAGGGGTGGGTTGCTTCCCCTGTTCTTGGTATACTAACATGATCTCCAGCCCAATACAAATGGGCCATTACCAGTCTCCTGGACTTCTCCATACAATAACTGGTTCAAGCCATGTCTCAATTCTCCTTACTTCCCCTGAGCTATCCCTTTTTCCTTCAGCTTTTGTACTTCTTTGCACCCCCTCCTCCACCAAGTCCTTCATTGCGCCCTTGTTGCTCAGGGGCTTGGGAGCCGATTAACAGATGGGGCAAACACATTGATGGCACAAGTTCCCCTCCCTAAGGTTTAAGGCTGGGAGCAAAGTACCTAAGTAAATCTGGTCTCCTCACTGGAGCAGAGCTCTGCATATGCTGGAAATGAGTGGTGGCTCCTGGGAGCAGCAAATTGCAGGTGGTGTCTGAAGACCTCTTTAAGGATGGCATTTATAGCTGCTGAGAATCCTACTGGCAGTCTGTTCTGATGGCTCAAATGTTATCCGCTCTTTCCCTCCAACCTACGCCCCCATGTCTACACTTTCCAATCTGTGCTCTGAGTAATGTGCGGGGGTTAGACGAGGGATGTAAAATCCTAGTTATCCAGTTAACTGGTTAAATGGGGGAGTGGGCTGGAGCACCCCTGTCTGTGGCAGGCCCTGCTGAGCTGGAGCAGCCTTCTGCCCCCATGGCGGGAAGGGGGCTGCTGCAGCCCACACCTGTTAACTGTAACCAGTAAGGATGGTGCTTACTGATTAACCATTCACATCCCTAGTTTAGACCAGCAATGGGCAATCTGGGCTAGTGAGTGGCCCTCCATCTCTGTGGGCCACAAGATTGTCATAACCAAGCTGGTCTCCCAGGATAGGGCAGTTTTGCTCGCTGCGCTTGTGTACCCTGAATTTGTGGGGTGTGCTGACTGAACTGCAGCGTTTTGACTGGATGCAGTGGGAGCATGCAGCTCTTGCAGACAATGTTGTGTGCAATCTGCATGCACCTCTCTTCCAGCCCTAGGATTCACTGCATGTGCCCTTGCTCATTATGTATGTCACTTCAATACCAATGGAAAAAACTATGGAAGGAAACCAGTGGAATTTGACCCTGCCTGCCACCATTTAATCAGTTAAATATGCCATTCAGCCAGTTAACTGATTAACCGGGGCTTACATACAAATGTCTACCCTGTAGCCTCAGCCAGAATTCTCATAGGTTAATGTCTTTCTGCCTCTAAAATCCAGCAGAGCACCCTAAGCCTGCTGGAGGGACCCAATTGCTGCTCAAGTAGCGGACTCTGAAATCAAACACTGACTTTCCCTCTTACTTTCAGCTCAGTCACAGCCCGGGCAGCAGGCTCTGGGTTTACCGCCCTCTAAATCAATAGCTTGCTCATAGCAGGTCCTGTTGCAGCCAGAACGACTGTAATTGTGCCTGTAGCCAGCCGGCATTGCCCTGATCAGACCCTCAATCACCTTTTATCTGCTCTGGTCTCTGGTAATTTGATGCTCTGTTTTGCACATCCATGAAATATGCCTGGGGCTGTAATAATCCCTGTCCCATAACTCCCTTATGAGAGTGTGGGCTGCATCACTTAGTCCTGGGCAGGCCTGATACTGAAGACTGCAGTGGAATAAATGCACCAGCTGGCAGATAACATCAAAACTGCAGAGAGCCGTTGAGAAGAGAGGCTTCAAACAAAGGGTAGGCTGTTAGCATAGTGCTGACTGAATGTCCTTTCTCTTCTCTCCCCCCCTTCCCCTTCCCGTCTTGGCTACAATTGGCTTGGCCGCCAGCAAGCAGCGAGCCATAACCACCTGGTCTAGAATCCACAATGTGCCCCACCCAAACAATGGATTGTGTGAGAGCATCCTAACCTAGATGTGCTGGGCTGTGATGATAAGGCTAATAGTGTTAACACAATGCCTGCTGGATCTTATGCCTCTCTCATCTGGGCTCTGGTAACTTGCAGGCAAAACCCTACTCAAAGTTGGAGAGACGCAGAAGCGCCTGGGGGGAGCTGAACGTGATTTCATGCACTCTGCTTCTGTCAGCTTCCTGACTCCTCTGCGCAACTTCCTGGAAGGGGACTGGCGAACCATTACTGTGAGTAAGGAGGTGTGGGGCGGGGAGCTGAACCATTACTGTGAGTAAGGAGGTGTGGGGCGGGCAGCTGACAAATGAATTTATCCCAGATTCGGGGGGGAGAGGGGAGAAGACCAGTGTTCATCCACCAGTGTCTTTACATTCTTCCTATTCCAGAAACTGGGGGGAGGGGTAAAAACAAGGCCAGAGGACTCCCCCAGCCTGTCAAAACTTCTAACAAGCCTGTTAGGGCAGGGAAATAAAAGCTACATACTTGAAGTTATAATCCCAGTTCTCCCACTAGCCTCCCTCATCTGCATGGGGATGGAGGAATTGGGGCTTTGTCTTCCTCTTGGGATAAAGGTTAATTTATTGTCCTTATAGCCCTGTTGGCAATGCCAGCCAGACCAGAAGCTCCTCTTTAGCCTCTAGAGAAGGCTGATCCTTTATCCTTATGCTGGCACCGTTGTCAGGAGCTGGATATCTGTTACTCCTGCCCCATCACCCCTCACTGCCAAACAAAACAGCTTGATTCCTAGGTGGCTTCTCTCCGGCCTTTTGAGAGACCATTTTTAAGCACCTTGTTCCTTATTTGTCCCCTTTTTCTAGAAAGAAAGGAGGATCCTGGAGAACCGCCGTCTGGATCTGGATGCTTGTAAGGCCAGGCTGAAGAAAGCCAAGGCTGCTGAGGCAAAAGCATCGGTAATGTCTCCCATAATTGCTTTCTGCGCATCAGCGCTTGGAACACGTATGCATGTGAGGGGGAATGCCAAGTGCTCTGTGACCCGGAGTTGTCTGTATTGCCTGCGTTGCTGTCGGTGCTGCATCTGATAGGGGTGTGGGTGATCTCTCCACGAGTGGGGCCAGGGAACAACTTGGCCTAGTGTGAGGCTGCTGAGCATTGGTTGCCCACAGGAGGGGCGTGCCTGTTTACGGGCACGGCCTGGCTGGGGAGTTCTTGGAGGTCTGAGTCTAACTGCTCCTTGAAACCCTGTCTTGTGATTGGCAGGGACAGGTTACCAGCTGTTCTGAGTGACAGCGTCTGTCTGAGCTTGGTGAAGCTTGTGCCACTACACAGCAAGAGTGTCCAGTCGTAAAACTTGTAAAACTCCAGCCAGAATATAGGGACTCAGGTGGAATGGTGGGCTTCTCCCCTAGCAAATCAAGTGAGGATTGGGGAAGCAGGGGCTAATTGTAAATCTTACTGGGAGCCCACAGGTGTCTTGGAATCCCAAACGAGGGCTCAAAACAGAGCTGTGTTGCACTGCAAGATCTAGCCTGCCCTGGGCTCTGCCATTAAGGAGCCTGCAAAGCATGCTGCCAAGGTCAGAGAAACAAGTATTGGAGCCTCTTGATAGCTGCTCCCTTGGCTGCCCAAGTCATGTCTACTTAGCTCGCTGATGAGACGACTGACAGTCTGTCTCTTGGCATGGCCAGGCTAACTGCAAAAAACAAGCTGGCTGCTCTATTAGCTGGTAGTTTCTTAGTTCAAGAATCTCTGGTTACAGCCTGAAACAGAAAGGGCAGGGCCTGACAAGTGCCACTCAAACTCCAGATCCAGTCCTGGAGTGCAGGGAACCTTGTTCTGCCTCTAGAACTGAGACAACAGGACTTGGGACGCAATTGAAGAGAATCTCTACGTTTTTTTTCTGACCAGATGTCTGTGCCTGTCCCTGGGTCACATGATGGTGCTAACTCCCAGGGGCTGGCTACCACAATGCTCCCTTTACTGCTTGGGCTGTGTTAGCAGTGCATTGTTGGGGGGGAAATAGGAAGGAAAAGCTAGTGCAGATGCAGCTGTGTAAGTGGGTTCCTCCGAATATCCTGTTCAATAGGTTTGCAGTAGAGCCAAAGTAAACATGGACTCATGTCCATGTCACACAAGCTGTGTCAAGCCTTAGGTCTTGCAATGAGGCTTCAAGCTTTAGCCAGTGAACTAATGGCCACCATCAGAACAAGCTGAATCCTTGTCACCCAGTTTGGCTCCCCCCTGATGCAAAATACCAGGTGTCCTGGCCTTGGCCATCCACCAGCTGTCCGTGTGGCTAGGCTTTGGTTCTCTACATGTCCCAGAGATTCTTCTTCCCTCTTTCCAGCATTGGTTCCTGTTGTGTGGCATCCTCTGAGGAGTGCGGGTAGTAATGCGAACATCAAATACCTTCAGTCAATCGATCCCAGTGCTAACATCTGTGAACACTTGCTCTGTCCCCTCTGTGAGGTGGCTTTTGCACCCTGGAGTCTTGACACTGTGTTCATACACAAGCCAGTTCCCCTGGCTGAGCAGACTGTCCAGTCACTGAGACTATAGTACTGCCACCCAACAGGGAACAGCTGTGGTGGCATGAAAACATGCCCTCCATTTCCCCACTTCAGGTGACTCTTGTTCTCCCCCAGATGCTCACCTTTCAAGAACACCAGTTTCCCCATGGGTAGATGCTCAGGTTGTGAGGTGGGGAGACATGCTCTTTGTTTCAAGGAGGTAAATGATGAATATTGGCTGGGTCCAAATCTGGAAAATCTGCTACTTCTGCCCCCAGCCCATCCAGCTCATGGTGCCCCTTGCTTTTCTGGAAATGGTACTTGATTACTGCAGTCAGTGTATGCTAACCCCTTCTCTTTTTCTGCCTTGCTCTTAGAGCAGTATTCTTAGATCTGCCTTCCTTTCCCTCTTCAGTTGCTTAGGCAGTGCAACTCTGGGCAGTGACTCAGTAGCCTAGTGCCCTTAAAGGCTTTGCCCAGTGCTCTACAGTGTGTAATCCAAGCTCTGGAAGGGTTACCTCTGGCTAGGCATCAGACTGAGTGCAACCGCAACCATGAACTGTGCTACAGCAGATCACAAGCCTTGTTGCGGGGTATTAAGTCTTTTCCCAAATATCCTCAACAGTCCTGAAATGCAGGTGCCCATGCACTGCCCTGCTTCCTGGGAACAACGCTAATGTCGTGACGTAAATGAGCAGTCTTGACTCAGGTGGTCACCTTGGATACCAGCATAGATAAAAATCTTATCAAGCCTGGTCTTTTGGATACTGGTTACCTGGCCTCAGCAGAGCTGGGGGATGGGGAGAGGGTTCTGTGCTGCAGAGTATTCTGGCCAGCCCAGCTGGAGCAGCACCTACCTGCCCACCCTCCCATTTAATTAGTTAGCTGGTTAAATGTTTAACTGGTTAACTAATTTAAATGGGATTTTACTTCCCTAACCTGAAGTCTGCTGTAGGAAACAACCCCTGGCATTAGTGACATCTCTTCCCCCAAGGTTGTGGTCATGTCTTCCTCCAATATAGTGCTGCTTTTGCGCACTTCCACTCCTGTTCCCCTTGGCTTTTGTTTCTCATGGTGCTGCTGAGGTTGGTATCTCCAAATCAGTGAGTTGCAGTTCTGTCCCCTGGGTTCGTTTGTGTCCCCTCTAACCTCTGTGGGGCTCTTGCTTTGTCTTTGACATGGATGGTGTTTTTGTTCACTAACCTTTTTTGTTTTGTCTTGTTTTTTCTGTAATTTGCTCAGTATGAGGGAGATGTGAGTATTAACTGTGTTACTAGTGCTGTGACTTTCTAAACACCCCTCATTGTCCCTCCCCCTTTCAAAAAACTCAACTGCCTCCCGCAGCAACCCTGGAGCATATTCCAAATGCAGTCTGAGCTAGTGGCTGCCTGACACAAGGGTGCCCAAAAAACCCTGGAAATCTCCTGGTTGCTTGCAGCCCTGTTCCAGGAGCATGCAATCAGTTTCCATGAATACCTCTTGCAAGCAGTGCTCAAAGGAGGTTGGGTCCCATATGCACACACGACTGGATTCTTCCCTGTGGCTCAGTGTGGGAAAAGGGGTGGGGTTGGAGAACAAGTGGGGGGGGGGGGAGGAGAGAAGATAGACAATGATGGGCAGGGATTGAATTTGGTCTGCAGTGGTGTTTTGTCCCTCCTTAAGCTCCAGGGCACTCGTCTATTCCCAGTACGGGAGGGAGGGAAGGTGGGTGTATTCCTTGAGTCTTATGTTCCCTTTTGACCACTGCTTGCAAATGAAACCTGCCAGTGTGCAGGGGTGTGATAGCTGCTTGCCTTCTCCATATCATGTGCTGCACAGAAGACCAATTCAAGGAAGCCATACTGGAAACCAAGGAGGGACCTTTTCAGCATAGCTACTTTTCCCAGAAAACTGAGGCATAAAGATCTTGCTCTTCTGGAGAGCTCCTCTTACTTGACACATCTGGCCAGTGGGAGTGTGGACTTGATCAGCTGTGCCCTACACAGGAATCCCTTATCAGCTACTGCATTTCTTCTTGGGTTTGGTATTTTCCTTTTTAGCTTAGGTTATTCGCCTCTCGCCCCCATAAATCCAGGAGGGAAACTCCCTTATTGATGAGGCTGGCTACATCCTCTTGTGTATGGCAGCCGTGCATCTGCTCAGCAATGCTGCTATTTGCAGCCAGTTGTTTAAGAGCGGAGTGTGCTGTAAAAAGCTGAGCAGGGTGGGATGGAGTTGGATGAGAGGATTATAGAGATCTGCGTGAGGTTAGAAATGCTGGATCATGTGACTCTCACCAGCTCGCTGCATATGATTAGAACTTGCTGGGCCATATTCTGATCTGTTACTTGTGCAAATCAAATGGAGGGGCTTGCACTGGCGTATCTGACAACCAACCCAGTCCCTTACAGCCAACTGCCCTTGTTAAACTGAAGGCCAACTGCCCTTGTTAAACTGAAGGCCATAGCATAGTCTTGATTGCAACCTGGCTAATGCTGCTGCACGATGCTGAAGTGGCAAATGAGGACGTGGCCTCTAGGGCAGAGGAAAGGCTGGATCTTGCATCGCCCCCATCGTGAGGGATCTTCCCCATGCCATGGTCCATGTTCCCATAAGGGAAGAATCTGCAGCTTTAACCTTCCTGTCCTACCTGCCTCAATAGCAGGATTCAACAATGGCCAAAATGGCTTGATTGCTTTCCTCTTCCCCTCCCCCCACTTCTGTGAAGTAGAGTCTGCACATGCTACTGAATGGAGTCTTGGCCAGCAAGGCGATGGGCCAGATCTGCTCCTCTGCATGTGGAAGGGGGGGGGACTCTTCTGAGGTTTGGATGCAGCGTGTGGGGGAAGACTTGCATCTCCTTCCTTGCACTAAAAGCAAGGGGTCTCCAGATGCCGGCACCAGACTGGAGAACAATGGGGGGAGAGGCTTTGCCTCTGGCAGAAACTGACACTGGAGAGAATGGAACTGGTAGATGAAGCCCCATTGGCACATGCTAATGGCAGCTTGGGTAGAGAAAGTGCACTTCCTCATGAACACAATGTTGGATGCTAGAGCACACTTCACCCAGTTAGGGATTCCCTTGTGTCCCCCATCCTGTGGCTATTCCAGCTGCATATTCATTCTTTATCCTGTGAGGATCCACAGGTTGCAGAGGAGGAGAAATGTGAATGTGCAAGAGATGCTATGGACCTGTCTGCACAGGACTTGGAAGTGTGTTCTGAGTCTTCACTTTGGGTCTAGCTTAAAACCATTACAAATCCATCCACATTAATCAGCCAGAGCAAGAACACACGGGCTAGGCTCAAACCGCTTCCGAATACTCCACTCTGATGCTGGTTTGACTTGGTGTAAATGATACGGATCTGCTCCCCTAGGTGACAGATGAGCCCAGTGTAGGAAAGGCCCTCGACTTAGCTGGAAGTTCTCATGATCTCCAAAGAACACACCCACAGCTGGCAGCTACCTCACACCCCCCAGCACTCTAGGAGACCTCATCCATGTCCAGCTCCTAGAACAGTTTTAGCCCTTCCACCATTCATTGGGAGTATTGATTTTTCCATTGACTCTTCTGCGTGACTTGTACATGAAACTCTATTCCCCCCCTCCCTAGGCTGTGCCTGACTTTCAGGAGACTAGACCTCGTAATTTCATTCTCTCCGCCAGCGCATCAGCGGTAAGATCACCTCATCTGCTAGACATCTGCATTCTAACCTGTTTCTCCCAACCCAGTTTCAGCTCGGACCCAGCATTACGCTGTTTTCAACATTTTAATGTGAAATGGGCTGCCCAGGATTCCTCCTTTTCTACCAGACTGTTGCCCTGAGTGGTGGGAGTTGAGCTGTGCTGTGGCTAAACCTTGCCTGTTAAGGCATAGAGCTATGGGTAGAGTGTCCGTGAGTGGCAGCTGAGTGTTTACTGACCCTCTGTTCTTTCCCAACCCAAACTGGGAATCCTCTGCCAGTGTTCTGTCTGCTCCCACAGGGCCTGGGAAGAGGGAGGAATAAAATCCTCTGAGCTCCGTGGGGCCAATGCAGGGTTACTGCCCAGGTGGAGTACCATGCATGTGGCTCCCTGACCAGAGCAAAACCTTCCTCCAGGGGATTGATGTTCAGGAGACTTCTTGTTAAATTGGTCAAGGGACAAACCTCCAATCCCACTCCTCAGACTTGTTTGCTACCTATGGCATGAGTGATGGCAGGCCAGCAGTACAAGGCCCCTCTTTGTTAGAGGTGTTGAGGAAATGGCCTCACAACTGTCCCCTTGATTCGGAGTCCCTGCCAGGTGGGAGACTTGTGGCAAGATAAAGTTGAATTGGGGTGGGGGTGGCTGAGCTGCCCACTGCCCCGCGAGCATGTTGCATCAAGCGTGGCTGAGCCATCCATGTCCAGCGCTTGGCTCAAGGCTTCCCATTGCACGATATCCAGTCTCCTGTTAAAATGTTGAAAACGTAGTGACTCTCGTGTTCTGAACCACTGGCGAAACAACACTGATGCACCTGTCAGGGCTAGTGGCCTGGGAATGGGAGGCTGGGAGATCACTTGTGTTGGCACCAAATTGGGAAGCCCAATACGCAAGCAACCCGCAGCCGCATGAGGGTGATTCAGCATTTTTAATGTGCTGGAGCAAAGTGCCTGGGCTGAAACATCAGTGTTGGTTCCAGAGGGAATCTGTCCCGGCCCTTTTGGATTATGATGCTGGTGCAACTGCTACCAATAGGCCAGTTACTCAGTAACTCATTAGAAACCTGGTCTGTAGGAGACTGAGAAAGCAATTGCTGCAGACCTCTCCTTTCTCCTCCAGTCAATCATCAGCTCTGGCTCCCCTGGTTCAGGGGAGAGACCTTTAATGGCACTAGAAGGATTGGGAGTACTGGAGTGGAAAGGGAAAACAGGACTTGTTCCTTACTAGCATTGGGCATCTCTGATCAGACCAAAACACTGGCGTGTGCTTGAAGCCAAGACTCTGGCTAGCTTGTGACTTCAGTGTCTTATGGCATTCCATGTCTCATAGCCACAGACTAGAAGACTTAACTGCACAATGGGCTCGCAGTGCTTAATCCTACCGTGGCCCATAGAATTCTTCCCACCTCTCAGCCCAGGTCAGACTCCTGTCTGGTGTATCCCCTCTGCTAATCCACAGCTTGCTCAGCCCTGCAGTTAGCTCTGAGGGGCAGCTCAAGCCCTTTGTAGTAAGAGTTGGTCTTCTAGAGCAGTGGTTCCCAACCACTTTTTTTACCACAGACCACTAAACCAGTTCACACACTTTTGGTGGACTGGTAACATTATTTGCATAAATTAATTAGGGATGTAATAGTGTTTAACCAATAAGTAAAAGCTTATTGGTTAATGCTGTAGACTACACGCATTTCCTCCTTGCCAGTAACTTTTTTTAAGCAGGCTCGCCAGCAGTCCAGACTTGCACTGTCTGGGACCTACCCCCGCTGCAGCTCTGCATCTAAAGTGTATTAGGAGCCCGGCAGGTAGCCCGGCTCCGTTCTGGAGCTCAAACCCCAACCCCCCACCCCCTCCCTCCCAACTGTGGCTGCTGCCATCCCATGCTGCTGCGTCTGATACAGAGGCAGCAGCGTAAGGTGACCGGCAGCTGGTCCATGAGGGGAGCCATTTTTTAAACTGGCTCCCCTCAGACTAGCTCCCACATGGCACCTCACACTGCTGCCTCTGATAGCGACGCATCAGTGTGGGATGGCAAGGGGCTCCCTGGGAGTGGGGCCAGAGGGCACTGGCTGCCGGCCCCACCCCCTAGGACTATGGAATAGTCAGCTAACTGTTAAGAATTCATGAGGTTAATTGACTATTCAGTTGACTGATATTTAACATCCCTAAAATGACTATGCAAATAGTTACCTGTCCACCAAAATATATGCCCCAGCCCCGAAAGCAGCTGTACAGCAGCTAGCTTTAGCTTGGTCAGCTGCCACACAATGGCACTGGTCTGCAGACTGGGGGTTGGGAACTGCTGTCCCAGAGTGCACTGAGAATTGAAATAATAGGAGGCTTGATTGGATTTGACATAATACAGAGTTTACAGCTAAGCCAAACTCTTACACAGGATGTGCCCTTTTAATAGTAGAATTGCAGATGGGCCTTGTCAGCCAACTCACTGGTGAGGAGGAGTAGGGCTCTGCCTGCTTTCTGCACATTCACAAGGGCTGGTAGCATTTTCTTCTGCAACTAGCAGCCTCAGTTGGCAGGTGGAGGGAGAGGAAGTGCCACCATGGCCCCTGCCTGCGCTGAGCAGAGATCTGGGTGGTAGCTCTAGGAAGGCTTAGTCCACTATGGCGAGCTGGAGAGATGTTAAATGAGCTTCCCTTGCCATTGCAGACAGACCTTAGTAACTGTGGAGGTTTCTCCCGCTAGCTTTGAATCCAGCATCCATCCCAAAGGGCCTGGCATCCCAGTGTGGGAGGAACCCTTCACGCTGTTGCCCTGCTTCTCTTCTAGGCCAAACTCCCATGTGCCTCTGCTGTTTGACAATGTTAACCCTTTCACTCCTGTGGTTGTAGCTGCTAATTCTGCTTTTGTTGTTTTTCTCCCTCCTTTCTGGTGGTGGTCGCGGGGGGGGGGGGGGGGGGGGCGGGATTATTGTCTCCCAGATAACAGGCTTGTTTTTTTGTGTGAGCAAATGGGTTAGTAGGTTCCCAGCTTCTCATGACTCTAAACAGTGGACAGCTGGGCAAGCCAGATACAACTTGGACAGAGCTGGCCTCAGACAGCCAAAGTCCAGCTCTGTTTGTGAGAAGAGGAGTGCGATGGTCCTGGAGGAGCTCATCACAGCTAGGGAAAGGATGTGCCTCTCCCTTAGGCCACCCCAGCCCTCGTTTCTCAGCTATAGTCCTGAGCTGACATGTAGGAGCAGAGGAGCACCCCTTCTCCCTTCTGCTCCCCCATGGCTCTGTCAGAGTGCAGGGTAACCCGCACTCTCAGGTGGATCTGGTGTCCTTTCCTGTAGGATGCTGGTTTGGCATAGCTTGCCAAGCTCTCCACTCCTAGGACAGGCGCTAAGGAAAACCTATTGCATAACCCTAAGAAGGGGCCCTTGTTCTCAGCCTGGCTTGGAGCTGGAGTTCCCTACTGAAACAGCTGGGCTGTGTCCCTTAGAGCGAGAGGGGGGGGAGGAGGTAAGGTAGCACTGCATTCTCTCTTGGCCCTGTGTCACTTGCTGCCTTTGGTGGCACTGGGGATCTGGTGCCTTGCTGAAGCATTTTGAAATGCACAATTGCCTACAGCACGTGGCTGACCAGCCACACACCTCCATGGAATTTTCATGCTCCAGAAAAGTGCAGGGGCCTAACTAGGTAACTTCAAACACAAGCAGCTGGGCTCCCAAAAACCTTGAGCAAATGGCACCAATTCGATCAGTAAAGGGCAGTGGTACACTTTAGAGTGTATGGGGGATGGTCATCTTTGATTCATGCTGTCCTTAGTAGGCCTGTCACTGCCACTGCTGAGCAAGTAGCTGTATCTAGCTGGACAGATCTCACTGAAGAATGAGAATATTAACCTGTGAATGCTGGCTTATAACTACACTTCCACAAGGCTTAGAGCTGAAGCTTTCACTACCTAGTGGGAAGGGAGAGCTGGTGCTTATGGAAACATCCCAGGATAGAAGATGAGCAAATGTGCTTCCCCAGCCTAACAAATATCATAGGCCCTGTACTGCTGGGAGTGTGTTAGAGTGGGATTGCCAGCTACCGCCTTTTGATAGAAGCCTTTTAAAGAGCACTTGCCTGCATGGACTCCTGCCCTGCCTCACTGCCTACTAGGGTTGGGATGGGAGCATATGGCTAGAGCCCTGCAGATATAAAATTTGCATCCTCATTCATATCCGCAAAAGTCAGTCGTGCATATCCGCATCCTTATCCACAGATAAAGTGGATATCTGTAGGTTTTCAAGGCTTACATTGGAACTGAGCATGTTTTCTCCCCACCCCAAGTATGGATGTTGAGGTCTCTGGGCCCAGCTCTTAGTAGCTGAGCATACAGAGATTACAAAGACCATACTAAACCAGTAGGAAGTGCTTCAAGTGTAGTCCTGGACAGCGGGGGGAAACAATCTAGGGCTGGTTTAGGCAGTACAAAGCTGGATTAAAGCTGAACTCTGGTGCCTAGTGTGCTAACTACATGGCTAGAAGGGAAAGAGCACACAATGTTTAAAGCAATGGATGAACTTTCATGTGCAGAGACTAGTGCTGTAGCCTCATGGTGTAGTCAAATGTTTGGTGTCACTTTGTCCACAAACAGCTCTGTCCTTTAGCTTGGGCCATTGAGGTGAGGGGTAGTACGTGTGTACCACTGCCTTCTACTGGATAGATCCAAACCTGCTACTTCCATCATAGGCCCTCTGATGGAGATGCCATGAGCCCTTTTTGTAAAAGGACGTGCACTCCTGCATCAGGAGGACTTGAGACTTCTGACCAGGAAGTTCTAAATGGTGACTCTGGTTGTGAAGGGTTAACCAGTAAGCCTCCTTCTCAATAGGTGAGGCTTACCGGTTAAGGTTAACCAGTGGGGCTGGAGCAGCTCTCCACCTGCTCCAACATTCACATCCTGAGGTTCCATTTTTTAAAAAATATTTACACACTGATCTTCCCTTCCTCAGCCCAGGCACCCTCTCCTAGGTAGGGAGTCCTCAGAACTAGGTCTCAGTTCAGTCTCTGACTTTATCTGGCTGGCGCTCAGGTCTCTGGCTTCCAGGCCACTAAGCCCTTCTCCCAGCTTGCTCCTCTTTCCCTCTCCCCATTAGTAATTGTGTGTAGCAGTGCTGGAGGGGAAGTCCTCACCATGGGAAAGATGAGGCAAGGACCTTCTTGCTGGATCAATGTTTTCTTGCTTGTTCTCTCCTCTTCCCCCCCCCCCCCCCCCACCCCCCCCCCTCCGTTGCTGTATTTGTTTTGTGGTGTTTGTTTCATACCTCCCAAGCCAGATCCCAGGGAGCAGCTGACTGTGCCGCCCTGCCCCTCAGTTAGTAGGGATGATGGGAGATGGAGACTGGTGCTAGGAGCAGGCAAGTCTCTTCCTCAGACAGAGGCAAAGCTCTCTGGAGAAAGCCTGTTGTCCCTGCCTGCAAGCTCTAGCAGGCCTGGGAAGGGGAGCCACTGGCAGGGAGCTGGGTTGTCTACCTCTGGCAGGGCTTGGTCTCTTTCTCCCCCACCTCCTCCCGGGCTGCTTTGAACTAGCCAGAGCCCCAGACTAGCCTGGATTCCATGTGGCTTTTCCTGTTACTGAGCTGTAGCACAGTGGGTGAGGGACTTCTATAAACCATCCTAGCTGCTCACTTGGCCCCCTCAGGCTATGGTGACCTGCTCTCTCTAGCCCTGCAGATCTAGCTCCGCTTTACTCCATTCCCCCACCAGCATTCTGGAAGAAACTGTCCTTCAACTCCTGCTTCCCCCTAGCTAGAGGAGTGCAGGTCCCTGCTTTGCTGGGCTACTCTGCCCTCACTGTTCAGGGAGCTACAGCCTACCCCTCCCTTCATCTGCCCATCCCAGCTCTCACATCCTGTTCTGACCAGGAGTATTTCATACTTGCACGATAGTGCGATGGCGGGTCTGACTAGGGAGTCTAACAGACAGCTAAGGATTCCTCTCAGATGGTCTCCCTGAGGCTTGGATGGTCTCCCTGAGGCTTGGATACAGGGGGTCGCTCGAACGGCTGTTAAACTGGTTGGCTACGTCTAGACTGGGCCTCTCCGGAAGAGGCATGCAAAGCAGGCAAGTCAGAATAGGGAAATCCACGGGGGATTTAAATATCCCCCGCGGGATTTAAATAAACATGGCCGCCACTTTTTTCCGGCTTGGGGAAAAGCTGGAAAAGAGCGTCTAGACTGGCGTGATCCTCTGGAATAAAGCCCTTGCAAGTAGGAATAAGAGATCCTCCGGAAAAGGGCTTTATTCCGGAGGATCGCGCCAGTCTAGACGCTCTTTTCCAGCTTTTCCCCAAGCCGGGAAAAAGTGGCGGCCATGTTTATTTAAATCCCGCGGGGGATATTTAAATCCCCCGTGGATTTCCCTATTCTGACTTGCCTGCTTTGCATGCCTCTTCCGGAGAAGGGGCCAGTCTAGACGTAGCCGTCTGGTTTAACATGTGCGATCCTCTGGACTAAGAGCATCCACTCTGGAAATTAATCCAGAATAAGTTGGGAGTATGAATTCAAAAACCTCAAGGCCACATGTAGACATTCCTGAGTTTGAGGATATGGGGGGACAGGGGTAATACAAAATGAGCTCCTTGAAAGGTGTCCTGTCCGGAGCAGAAGGCTGCTGCTGGGTGAAGGGCTGGATTGTTCCTGGAGTTAGCCTGCTGCATCTGTGGAGTGTCCCCACCAATTGCTGTTATTGCTGAATGCTTCTTGAAGTCTCCAACACTGATCTCCTTTCCTGTTGCCCTGTGGCCCCACCAGCTCTGGAGCGACGAGGTGGAAAAAGTAAGTACCCAGGTGAAATAGTGCTGGGAATGGGGGGGGGGGGGGGGCAGTTAAATGCATACTGCAGACCTCGTCCTCCAAAGGCGAAGGGGGTGTTTGCTCCAGGGTGCCGCTGTTTCCCAGGCTGAACGCAGAGAGATCGCTCCGTGTAGGTGCATGCCTCTGGGGTTAGGTGGTGAATGAGTTAGTTTTCTATCTAGCTAATGCTAGTAGGACTGGAAAGGAAGCGATCTTGCCACGACTCCAAGACCTACCCATTTGCCTTGCCTAGTAAGGCCTCAGCATCTGAAAAAATTGATCTCCCTGCCTATAGTACAGAGTAGTCTTATGAGCTCCCTGTGCTGCTGGGCTAGCAGCAGAGCCAGTGCACTGTAATGGCAGGTTCACCTCCTTTCCTGTGGCACAAACCTCCCACCTTAATCTAGATCAGGGCTGGGCAAGATGCAGCCCGGGGGCTAGATCCGGACCGGGGGCTGCATCTGGCTGCTTTCTGTTTAGATCCTGTGTCACCGGATTTTCAGGCAGTGGCTCAGGCAGCAGAAGCCTATTTAAATGGCTCGCAGCTCTGTTGTGGCGCTACCCCAACAGCGGCTGGGGCTGTGAGTCCTTTGCTGGTGTGTGGGTTTTTTATTTTAAATTCAAAGCCTCCAGCCCCAGATGACTCGTCAGCCCCAGGCCATGCCACTTCCGAGGGTGTGCTGGCCCATGCCCACATACCAAAATTCAATAAGTGGCACCCCTGCAAAAATTATTGCCCACCCCTGATGTACATGGCACTGTTAGGAGCCAGCTCTTCTACTTGTTCTGGAGGAATCGGGTTGATCTGGGAGCTTTCAGTCTAGACAGAAGTAACCATGAGGAAGGATTGCCCCACAGCATAGGGGATGGGATGGTCCTTAAGAGTTGTTCTGTGTCATGCAGCAAAGTGGGGAGAAATGCTCTGGCTCCATGAAGATGGAGATTCTGTGCAGAAGACGTATGCATGTTTCATTTCCTTCCTCGAGCCAGGACACTTAACCAGCGCTTCCCCCTTTGGAGCACTCAGCCTTTGTATAGTGTGAATTTATTCTGCTGAGATGTGACTGCACAGACTTGGGCATTGACCTTCTGTCTAGGGCCTTGGAACAGTAGGGTACTGAACAGACTTGGGCAGGCACAGGCTTTCTGATGTGCTAGGCAGGTGTGGTGATTCTTCATCTCTTGGCACCCAGCGGGCACATGTGGGTCTTTAACCTGATCCCCAAATTGCCATGGAGCCTAGTGTGCCATGATCACGGCCTGCAGAGAGCAGACTAAGAGCTGGTAGGGGTGAAATGCACAGGTAGCATTATGCAGGAGGAAGTGCTATTCCTTTATGGCACCCCTGGTCCCAACCAGGGCCACTGGCCTCTTCCATTGGACATACCCTATTTAGCACCAAAACATGAACTAGCTACTATCCCCCTATCTTTCCCTGTATTGTGAAACTATCTTAATGCTCCTCAGATCTCTAGGACCTGCAAATGCTGGAGCCGGTTCAGGGTGTTGCCAAGACATTCCTGGATCTTGGATGTGGGGGGGAAAGATTTCCTCCCTGCCCCCTTACACTCCTCCAGTTGTTGGCAGCGATCACAGGATGTGCAAGAGCAAAGCATGTGGCTTGTGTGGCATGATGCTTTACTTCTGATAGCAATGACATGCCTGGCTCTGCCCAATGGGAATGGAGCCAGGGTTGTCTGCCAGAACTCAGCTCAGCTGTATCTGTAGCCAACAGTTTCCCAAAGGTCTCGCTGCAGATGCATAATACGCTGTTGCTGAGCCTCCCTGAAATCTTTTTCTTCCCCCTCTTCTCTCTTCTCCCCCCCCCCCAACTTAATCTCTTTTCAGAGGATGCAAGAAACCGTTCAATCCCATTGCTCCCTCTTAAGCCAATCTTAGAGGGTTTTTGTTGGAGTACGTGCAGCTCTAGCACCACACTGGCTCCAAAACAGCAGGTGTCACAAGCTTTAAAACCAAGCTGTAAACCCAAGTTTGATTTGCATGTGTAGGCACTGGACTCCTTTCAGAGGTGATCCCTCTTAGGCTGGCACTCAATTGTATTTCCTCAGCCATTAAAAATCATTTTTTAAACATCTGCTACTATGGGCTTGGCTAAGTGGGAAAACTAACCAGAATAACTATTCTGCAGTATCTCTGGTGTCACTTTTTTCTGGCGTAAGAGGGACTGTTAGGGTGCATCTACACAGCTTAACTCGAAATAAGCTACACAAATTGAGCTACATCAATTGCGTAGCTTATTTCAAAATTGGGAGCATCTACACAGCACTTATTTCAAAATAGAGCACTCTTCCTCCGACTTCCCTTACTCCTACAATGAGAGTTACGGGAGTCAGAGTAAGAAGTCCTCCAGTTTGACAGTATTTCAACATTATTTTGAAATAACTGCATGCTTTGTAGACACAGACAAAGTTATTTGGAAATCAGGTTGCTGTGTAGACGTACTCTTACAGAATAGTGGCAGGCAAGAGCTATTCTGGTCAATTTCCCTATGAATACAAGCCCTGAGAAGAAACTGGTTGTGTTGCACTGAAGCTCATGGGAAGAACTCTGTTTGCTAGGGTACTCCACTTACCTCCTACCAGGGTATGCTCTCCCGCTTCCATGGCCTCAACACAAACCCTTGGACTGTTCTAATTGAACTGATTGTTACTTTGGAAATACCTATTTGGTTATTGTTCCTGCATTGCAAACAACCCATTGATCTGTAAGCAAGCTGTCTACAAAGCCAGTTAGAGCTCTGGTTTTGTATATTAATCACTCTGCCTGGCAAGGCTTTGGCCTTTACATGTAAAGCCTTAGTCCAATTCTATGAGCTAGTCTCCCACATGGGCAGCAGTGCTAGCCAGTGGGGTGTTCCCTCCTGGGGCGTCTGCTGCAGAATTGACTTGTAGGGGACGTTCCTGAGCCTGGTCTTGTGCTAACACAAGCTGAGAGCAACTCCAGTGATGACTATTGCTCAGTTCTGAGTTACAATGGAGAAACCTCTTAAAACTGCCCCAGTACTGCTGAGGCAAAAGTAAGATGACTCCTCCTAGCTGAGCTGTGGAAATTCCTCCATCTCTGGTTCTCTAGGCTTAGGTGGGAGGTGAAAAGAGCAGAGCTACATGAGTACCTTCCTCGGCAGCATCTTCTGCCAACTCTCATGGGAATGCAGAACTGCCAGGTGCCCTTCAGTGTTCAGTTCCGGGCAGAGCCTTCCTCCTATGGACAGTAGGCTGGGGGGGGGGGGAAGGGCTAGAAAAGGACTGGCCTTATGGATGCCCCCAGCTCCATACAGCATGCCAATTCTGACTTCACTGGGGTGGGGAGGTTATACCACCTGCCCTCCTTCCTGTCATGGATTGGTCTTTGTGGCCTCCAGGTTTGCAGTTCTCCTGGGGAATGTCTGATCTAAGCGGTTCTGGGCTATCAGTAGGCTTTGTGGACTCTGCTGGAGACATGTAGGCTTGGGACCTCGCCTTTGAGTAGCTATTGACTCATGGCAGTGGTGGGGCTGGGCATTCTGAGCATGTAGAGCTCCCTGTGAATCCAGGGGGGCTCTGCTTGCCAGGAATTGTGCATCTGACATCGGGGCCCACAAATGGAGGGGTTTGATCAGTGCCCACTTCTGTGACCATCCCTGTCGGTAGCTGGTGTCCAGCTTCTTCCGGGACAGAGGCAGCTGGACCCCAGCCTTCCACTCTACAGCCCAGGAAAATGCACGGTGCTCCCTTTCTCTTGCAGGCAGAACACGAGCTCCGGCTCGCCCAGACGGAGTTTGATCGGCAGGCGGAAGTGACACGCCTCCTGCTGGAGGGGATCAGCAGCACACATGTGAGTTCCTAGGGGTCAAGTGGTCTGAGGCAGAGCAGGAGGAAGAGGAGACTCATGGCATTATGGGGTACCCTGAGGCCTTCATGCAAATCGAGAGCACACAAGGCAGGGACGTAATGAGCCGTATACATTGAGTGCTATAGAAATAGCAAAATCCTACCTGGCGCCTACAGCTCTGCAGGCATCAGTGCACTTCACTGAGGGGGAGAAGCCTGGCTCTTCCTATTGCCTAGGGAGCAACTTCCACTGTGGGGACGAGCTAGAGGGGCTTCTAAGCCAGTGCAGTCAGCTAGAGCAGAAGATGCAAGCCCCAGTCAGAGACCCCGCCCACTTGTTCCCAAAGTCGCCAAGCATCTGGATAGAAGCCGCTGGTACAAACCCCACTTGATCAAATCTTAAATACCATCCTGCACCTTGCAGCCCCTGCACATCTCTGCTGTCACTTCCCTATATGGGAATAGGTGTGTGTAAGGTGCTCTTCTGTGCTGCTGCACCTACTCGGTCACACAAACCAGCTGATGATCTGTCTTCTCCCTTCAGGTGAATCACCTTCGCTGTCTCCATGAGTTTGTAGAATCTCAGACTACCTACTATGCTCAGGGCTACCAGTTCATGCTGGACCTGCAGAAGCAGCTGGGCAGGTATGGGATGGAGCCTTCTTGCCTTTGAGGCTTCATTTCCTGTTCTCAGCATTCTCCGCCTTTACACCGTCACACAACTGAGGTCAGGATTAAAAATCAGGTCCTTAAAGTTTTCGTTCTGCACAAGCACCTCTGAGCAGCCTTTGTAATGGGAAATCATGATGATGCTCCCTGGGGCCCAAAGAGATTGGGGTGTTTGAGTTCACCTTTCTAAATGGAGAAACAGGTCAGGAGACTTGACTAGGCAAGTTAATGGTTAACCAGTTACTGGTACCCAGGGAGCAGTCCCCTGCCAGACACCAACCAGCCCCAATGCAGGGCTGTCAGCCCATGTGGACTGGGAGCCGGCAGCCTTTCACGGGGGCATTGCATTTGCCAGCCCTGTATGGGGCTGCTGTTTCCACTGGCCAGTTAACTAGTTGAACGGGAGTTTGCACCCGTACTTGGAACCAGGTTGGATTAACAGCTCTTAGCTCAAGAGGAACTCTTCTGTTGAAGAAACAAAATACAGGACTATGTAGCACTTTAAAGACTAACAAGATGGTTTATTAGATGATGAGCTTTCGTGGGCCAGACCCACTTCCTCAGATCAAATTGTGGGGGGGAAAAAAATAGTGAAGAAAATTTCTATCACTCTTCTGTTGAACTCTAACTTGTGTTGCATGTAACGTATTGCCATGTACTGCATGCACTGTCAGCAACTGCTGGTCAGCTGGCTGTGGGGTGGGGGTGAAGGGTGTTCCTTGGCCAATGATCAGAGCAGCCAGCTTTGACCAGGTGGGTGTGTTGCTGCAGAATGACAGCTGTTTGCTTTTCTTTCTATGCCTGCAGCTCTAGAGGAGAAATGTAAGTAAGATGCCCTCTGATAAGACCAGGAATCTCTTCATCTTCTCTGTTCACATTAATCCTGAATTAACTGTGCAGCCTGGAACCCCTGTCAGTCCACACAGGCGCCATAGAGCGTCTAACTGAAATGGTGCTGAGCGTGAGCTGGTCTTGTACTGAGTGTGAATGTAAGAGCTGCACTGGGTCAGATCGTGCTCCCTCTTGCCCAGTAGCCTCCCAGAGATTCAGAACAGGGCAACTGAGGTGATCCATTCTTGGCTCCTAGCAGTCAGGTGTAGGGCTGCCCCAAGCATGGGGTTGCATCACTGACCCCTTTGGCTAATAGCCAGTGATGGACCGAGCCTCCAGGAACTTACCCATCTTATTTGCTGTATCCAGTTATGCTTTTGACCATCCCACCATCCTGTGGCAATGAGTTTTCCCACACAATGCACAACGAACTGTTTGAAGAGTGCTTTCTCTTGATGGCATTAAACTTGCTGCAAGTAAGGTGGCCCCTGGGTTTTTTGTATGTGAAGTGGTGAATACAGAATCAAGTATTGGTCTGTCATATTCTGTCTTCCCCTCCCTGTCCCAAGAGTTAGTTCTCCAATGAATAGCCCCATTTTTGGTGGTCTCCTATGGAAGCTATTCCATACCCTTGAATCATCTTTTGCTGTTCCACTCTGCCCCATCCCAAAAAGGAGAATCAGGATGGGAAACAAGTCAGATGTAAAGGCACCATGAATTTATACCATGGTGTGATAGTTCTCCTCAGTTCCCATTTTTCTTAACCTTTCTGACCCATTCTAGATGTGGGGATGTAATTCTTCTTCCCGTCAGCCTTATTTGGAATTCCATTTTGTTGCTAGTCCATCTAGTTTTGAGACCCTTGCGGTCTGCTTTGGACTTGCCTATCTTGAATAACTTTGGGATGCAGACTCTGCCATTTCACTGTCTCCCACCCTTTTCCAGATCACTTATGCATATGTTGAACAGCATGGGTCCCAGTAGATTCTTGAGGGACCCCACTCTTCATCTCACTGAAAACTGACCCTTTATTCCGACCCTCAATTTCCAACCAGTTACTGATCCACAAGGACTGTCCTTACCCTGTAGCTACACTAGAGAGCTTACAGTAGCATTGGTGCAGCTGCAGCCCTGTGAACGCTCTAGGGTTGCCACTCTATGCTGAGCAGATCCTGTCAGCTTAATTACTTCAGCCCCTGGGAAGAGGAAGTTCTCCTGCTGACATAGCACTGTCTGCTTACATGGGCACAAATTACATCACTTGTGGGTTAGTTATGCACATCCCTGAGACTTCATTTGTTGAAGTAAGCTGTAGTGTAGGTGTGGCTGTAAGTTCCATCAGGGACTTTGTCAAAGGCTTTCTGATGGTCCAAGTACACTGCATGGATTGGATCACCCCCAGACTCCCTTCACAAATTCTAATACATTTGTAAAGAAATCCTGCCTCCCTATGTTGACACTTCCTCAAATCGTGTTTATCTGTGTGTCTAATAGGGATGTTGAATTTGGATTAACTATTCGATTAGTCAGTCATCGACTATGCCCAGGGGTGTTGTGGAATCTCCATCTCTGGAGATATTTAAGAGTAGGTTAGATAAATGTCTATCGGGGATGGTCTAGACCATATTTGGTCCTGCCATGAGGGCAGAGGACTGGACTTGATGACCTGTCGAGGTCCCTTCCAGTTCTAGTTTTCTATGACTTACATCCTGAGGCTTACGTCTAGGCTGGCATGATTTTGCAGAAATACTTTTAACGGAAACGTTTTTCCGTTAAAAGTATTTCCGCAAAAGAGCGTCTAGATAGGAATGGATGCTTTTGCGCAAGAAAGCGCCGATGGCCATTTTAGCCATTGGGCTTTCTTGTGCCAAAAATTTAGGTGCCTGTCTACACTGGCCCTCTTGCACAAGTATTCTTGTGCAAGTGGGCTTATCCCTGAGCGGGAGCGTGAAAGTATTTGTACAAGAAGCACCAATTTTGTACATTACAAAGTCAGTGTTCTTGCGCAAATTCAAGCAGCCAGTGTAGACAGCTGGCAAGTTTTTGCGCAAAAGTGCGCGCTTTTGTGCAAAATCTTGCCATCTAGACACACCCTGAGTGTCTAACTTTGTGTGCTAGTTTTTGCAGTTTTGCCTATTACTGAAGTCAGGCTTACGGGGATTGCCAGGATCTCCTCTGGAGCCTTCCAAAAATTGGTGTTTCCTTCCAATTCTTTGGTACAGAGGCTGATGTTGGTGATAGGTTGCTTATATACAAGTTGGACTGGTTCTGGCTGAGGGATTTTGCCGACCACCCTGGCCTGGCCCGCTCCCCTGACCAGGCTTCACAGCCACCAGCCTTCCATTGGGACTTGGGTCCTGGAATATCTGTGGTCAGACCAGAGAGTCCCAGGTTAGAGGTTCAACCTGTAGTTCATATTTGAGCTCCTTGACAACTCTTAGGTGAATGCCATGTTCCTGGTGACTTAAGTTTGTTCTAAAACCTTTCACTGACACAGTTTGGGACAGTACTTCTGATTTGATACTCAGATCCCAGCTCTGCAGTGGGGACTGGAGAACCGTCTGTTACACTCTTGTAAATGTGAACATTGCTGTCCAAAGCCTGACTCGGTGACCAGACAGCCCTATCAGCTACGAAGGAGACAGCTGCTTGATTGGGGCTGGCTGACCGGGCTGTTGTGCATTTCCTTTCTGCATCTCTAGTTACCCTGCCAATGGCCCTTTGTGAGGGATGGCTCAGAGCCCCCTTTGGAAGCAGTCAGAATCCTGAACCAACAGGCTATTTCTCTTGGCAAGGCTGGAGCCTCACTAACTTGCCTTTTCCTCTTCTCCTTAAGATTTCCAGGTACATTTGTGGGCAATGCAGAATCTACATCACCACCTCCAGCCACCACCTCTCCTACCACCGTTGCTGCCACAATTCCAGCTGTACCCATCATTCCTGTTGTACCCACTGTGGGTGGGGCATCTAACCCTGCCACAGCAGTTGACAGGGCACTGAACCTGAATGATGTCAAGCCGCCAGCCAGTGGGACCCGGAAGGCCAGAGTTCTCTATGACTATGAAGTGGCTGACAGCAGTGAGCTGGCGCTGTTAGCAGATGAGGTAGGTATCTGCCCTTAATCTCAGCTGCTCCTGCTCTTTGCATTGCTGCACAGCAGTGCTGAACAAGGGCTTGGCAAGGCACTGCTTGCTGAGATTAGCCACTTCAGTCTGTTCACTAGTGGGGCTATTAAGTGGGAGTCTGACTTTCTCCTTGTTTACACCAGTGTGACTTGGGAGTCACTCCTACTGCTGTTAGTAGAATGGGTCCAAATCAGTGTTCCCCATAAGCTGAGCACTTGGGTTTCCACCCAGGAGAGATTCAAATGCTGCCCAGCTGATTGGCAGAGTGCCACAGCCAGCAGCATGTTTCTATTGGTGGTGCACATCCACATACTCCTTGGTGCACATGACACATTATTCCACACATGGATGGGGAAAGAGTAGGAAAATTGGTCCTAATTCTTCAGTGCCATAAATCAACCCAAAGACACGCCTGCTGCTTCCTTTTGCTCCTACTGAAGTCTGTCGTCTTTACCATTATTGCACTAAGGCCTAGATAACAATATAAAGAATTCCCTCAGCTGCTGTCTCACCCGCCCAGGGGTTAGAGGAAAAGGCTGAATGGGACTTCCTAGGACTTTTCTACAGGTCTAGTGGTTGATGGAAGAGACTAATACTTCAGAGCAGACTGAAGTTGAAGTAACTTCTTGGCTGTGCCTCTGAAACCCATTCCTTAAGGGGAGTGTCTGTGTGCAGTGCTGCAGCCTGATGAGAGGTGTCTTGGCAGAGACAATGGGGTGGCTGGAATTTCTGCCATAACACAACTTACAAATTTGGAAGCTACTGAAGGGTTGCTGGGGAATCCCAGGCAAGAATATGTACTAATGACACCAACTCAATGTTGGAGAAAGGTCTAGAGAAACTGGGAAACACTAGATGGCTACAGCAGGAAATATAAATAAATCACAAACCTAATTAGATTCTTGGCTCTATCCGAGGAATGAGATTTCATCTAATTCTTCTCTTCCCCAGCTAATCACAGTGTACAGCCTGCCAGGGATGGATCCAGACTGGCTCATAGGGGAGAGGGGAAACCAGAAAGGCAAAGTTCCTGTCACCTACTTAGAACTGCTCAGTTAAATGCTGCCAGGAAGGAGAATCTACAAGCAAAATGCAGCCCTCCATGTCCGAGCATTTTTAATGCCAATTCCTTCACGAGACCATTGCTCTCTTCAGGATCAACTCACTCACTACTAACATGGGAATTGGAAAGTGGTGACAAGGCTGGTGGTGGGTGGGGGAGGAAAGGTCACTTTACCTTTAACCGCCTGGAGCTGAATTCATTAACTGTCCATGCAGCCTGCTTTGAGGGTTTAGTTGTAAGGATTGTGTCCTGTATGGGGATTCCCGCTACTGAGCCCTTCCCTCCCCACTTGTGTTTTAGCTATGGTGGCTTTCCAGGAGCCAGCCCTGTTTCTTCCTCAGCAGCTGCTCATGGTGATTAAATTGGTTGGGGTTTTTTGTGTCTTGGTGCCTCTACCCTCCCTCTTGTCTTCTCAGGCTCTTGACTCTTGCTTGCCCCACATTACTGTATGCATTCCGGTGTGGCAAGGGTGTTGGATGCTTTCTGAAACGCTACCCCTGGCATGTTCCAACAGAGCGAAGATCAAAAGGAGCTGTAGGGGATATAGCTGTATTTGGATAGCATGTCTCTGAGGACAATTGCTCGTGCACTCCAGAGCACTCCTTTACTGATGGAGGACCAAAAAAGCAGGGCATTAGCAGCCCTGTTTGGCTCTAATGGTGCTTGGTGCCCCTGCCTAGCACTAAATGACTGGCTATTACATTTTGTTTCCATAATCTAATGACCTAAGGCTGGTACTGCAAGAACTAAATTCCCTTTCAGCGCAAGAGAATGTGCATCTTGCTTGCATATCCTCCAAGCAATTGGGCATGGACTGAGCTAACAAGCGTGGGGTGTTGTCCAGCCTCACTACTCCTCTTGGTGTGTTTTTTTTTTTCAGGCCTGCTTTTTTTGGGTGGGGGGGGGGTTAGCTTGCTAGTCTTTTTTAATCAGATTAATTTAAATGCTTTCTTGTCCCATCCAGCTGGTAAGGAACACACCTGGTACATTCTAGCACAGCATGTGGGATGGGTTGTCTTACACTTTGTATATTTATAATGAGCCTCTTAACTACTTTGTATGCCAAGAGTTAGTGGTTCTGCTTTCTCATCCCTCCTTTCCCATTTTGCTGTGCAAGGAGCCCTGTAACTTGAACTATCTCAAATAGTGAGGCAGAAAATGGATAGAGTAATAGGCATCTTGCTCAGCTCTCCCTATAAAGTGATAACTGAACAGTTAAGGGATTTAGATAGCAAAGTGAAATTGTTTTGGCAGCTCGAGCTGTGTGGCAAAAGCATTTGACTGTAACAAGATCTTTGTTCACTACCCTTTCCCTAGTGTGGCTAGAGACACTGACTTCCTTGTTTCCCCACTGATCCTTTGCACTCTGCCTTGATTGCTTTGTGACCATCCTAATGTAACAGGGCACAGAGCACCTGTGAATATAGGGCTCTTGGTTTTCAGCATTTATTTGCCAATAAACAACCAGTCTGCTCTCCTGTCTCTTGTGTGGTTTCGATCCTGCTTCATTTTCTAAATAGCAGTGAACAGTACTACATGGGGTAATGTAACCATTAGGAGCCATGGAAGGCTGCTGTTAGGAGCTGCAACTAAACAAGACTCTATCCACAGAGACACTTCTCCTTTCTCTTGCCTATTGCATTAGTGTAAACTCAACTTTATTGTGATGCTTTTCAGATGAGCTAGTTCTGAAAGTTAGTTATTCAGTTTTGCATCCTGCTCTCCTGGGTGGGGGGTTTGGAGAAAGTCTGCCATGGTAGAGCTTGAAGCAAAATGCAGGACAATGTAGCACTTTAAAGACTAACAAGATGGTTTATTAGATGATGAGCTTTCGTGGGCCAGACCCACTTCCTCAGATCAAATAGTGGAAGAAAGTAGTCACAACCATATATACCAAAGGATACCCTTTTCCAGAGGATTGGGGCCAGTGTAGATGCTCTTTTCCAGCTTTTCTAAAAGCCGGAAAAAAGCGGCAGACATTTTTATTTAAATGCTGCAGGGAATATTTAAATCCCCCTGCGGCTTTCCCTATTGCGATCTCTGAAATTAACATGCCCCTTCCGGAAAAGGGGCCAATGTAGACGAGCCCAAGGTGAAGTGATAGCTGCCATAAAATTCCTGAGATCTCCTCCCTAGCTATATGTAAGCATGTGAATATTACATTGATCACAGCAGCTGCAGATTGTGACAGTCTATGACCAGGTTTTCTGTAAGCTGAGCACTTGGGCAGCCAGCTGATTAGCAGGGTGCCCACAGCATGTTTCTACTGGTGATGCACATCTTCACAGAGCTGGAAGAGACCTCAGAAGATCATCAAGTCGGGCTGCCTAAGGCAGAACCAATCCCAACTAAGTCATCCCAGCCAGGGCTTTGTCAAGCTGAGACTAAAAAACCTCTAGGGATGGAGATTCCATCACCTTTTTAACCCTAGTGAAATAGTTTTTCCTAATATCCAACCTAGACCTTTTTCCATGTCTCAGTGCAAAAGAATTGATTCTGCAGATGGATGGAAACAATTGGAGCACTTTTCAGGACCTCTAACTTCTAATGTGGTTGGCTACAGCACTGCCTCAGCAGCTTGGGCAGCCCCTAGGCCAGTCACTTGTGGGGCAGAAGGGATCCTAGCCTGCCCCTCCCTCTCCTCTAGCACTCATGGTGGGTCCAAGATTTAGACAGGATATACAGCACAAGTCATGGACCAGTGAGCTGTCCATATTTTCAGTAAAAGTCATGACTAAAATGCATGACTATAAGCTGCACTGAACCAGTCCTCAACTAAGATTTCATAATGGGATAAAATTTAACAGGACTAGACTGACACAGCTGGCCTGCTATAGCTTCACAGGTGTTAAGCTATTGGCCTATGTCTACACATGCTGCAACGCCATTAGCAATGTGTACACAGCTGAAGGAGTGGTTTCCTGTCACTACTACCCCAATGCAGTTGTAAGGAGAGGTGGTTTTTCAAAGGTGCTAATGAAACTAGACCCCTGCTCAGTTGTATTAAACTTGCCCACATTTCTGCAGCGGGTCTGGGGTTACATGAAGAGGTAATAAGGTGGCAGCACCAACCTGTAGCTTTGTTTTTTCTTCACTTAACCCCTGGTGGTGGCAGCTGGACCTTACGCTAAAGGTATCTGACCTGCCCTGTAAAAATGAGCCCTGTGACACCTTAAAAGACGAACAGATTCATCAGGGCATAAGCTTGTGCGTTTTACACCCACAAATCTGTTAGTGTCTAAGCCCTAGTCTACCTTAGAAAGTGATTTCAAAATAACAAGCGGAGCGTTCACACTACCAAGCCTGTTATTTAAGGGGTTGGTTATTTTGAACTAATGCTTATTTTGAAACAGTTATTTCAAAATAGCAGTAGCTCCACTGCTGCTATTTCAAAATAACTACTCCCCAGAGTCATTCAAACCAATTACTACCCAGCGCTTCCTGGGGCTCTTAAGTTGAGGTAGCGCATCCACATTAAGGGAGCCTGCCTCAGATGCACGATTTCAAAATAGTTATTTCGGGAGTTCCACCTCACCCAAAATAACTCTACTCACCTGAGATTGTAGGTGTGTCAATTATACTGCATACAGTAGCGTGAGAGTCTAAGACAGGAGTGGGCGATAATTTTTGATGGGGGGGGGGTACTTCAAGAATTTGGTAAGTGGTCAACTCTGCCAAGATATTCATGGAGGAAGTACAAGGTCTGGGATGGAGATTGGGTGCAGAATGGTGCATGGGGTGCAGGAGAGAGTGTGGGGTCTGGGTGGGAGTTTGGGTGAAGGAGGCAGTTGTGACCTGGGGCACTGAACTGGGGTACCAGGGGGTTGAGATGTGACCTAGGGCAGGGAACTGGGATACAGAAGAGGGTGCCCTAGAACACAAAGGGGTTGCGACCTGGGATGCAGGGGTTTGTGTTGGGCAGGAGGGAGTTGTGACCTGGAGCAGGGAATTGGGGTACAGGAGAGGACACAGGGGTTTGGGTTGTGGCCTTAGGCAGGGGATTGGGGTGCAGGAGGGTGTGTAGGGTTTAAGAGGGAGTTTGGGTGAAGGAGGCAGTTGTGATCTGGGGCACTGGACTGGGGTGCAGGGGTCTGGGCTGTGGGAATATGGGTGCAGGAGTGGGGCAGAGGGTTTGGGTTACAGGGAGTAGGCGGGTAGGAGTGGGGGGCAGAGGGTGGGGAAGGGAGGGGCTGGGGTGCCAAAGGCAGGCTCTGGCCACGAGACACCTGGGTGATTCCCAGCCAGCAGCCCAACATATTTCTCAGGCAGCTTCCCTGCCCCACCCCTGCACAGGCCATGTTCCTGGGTGACTACTACAAGCTGGAAGGGAGGAGGGGCATGGTGTGCTGCCTGTTATTCAAATAAGCAGTACCATTGGCCAGTTTCTGGCCAATGGGATTGTGCTAGGGGCAGTACATGAAGCCTCCACCCCCTGCCCTCACAAGCTGAGAAAGAGAAATGGCTGGGCAGCTGCTTTTCTGAGCAGCATGTGGGTGGGGCAAGGCAAGCAGGAAGCCTACCTGGGGCTCCCCCTCCCCCCCCCCCCCCGGTGGCTTGGCGGGCCAGATGCAGTCCCTGGGCCATATTTTGCCCAGCCCTGGCTAAATCAGCATGATTCTGTTGCATGGAAGGTGCCCTCACTGTAGAAGCTGCTGCTGTGGCCTAAGACAAAGCCCCACAAGTCCAACTGCTGTTTATAAATGTTTTAATGTCAGTATAAATAGGGCACAGTTACAAAAAATGCAAGACTGGAGCAGTGGAATTCTGACTTAAAAACCTTTGGGGTGAGGCATTCTTCTAGTCTTCAGAAATGTACATCACATGCAAATCAACAGCAGGAGGGACACAGGTGCACACATACGCCATTTTACCTGGCTCTGCCAACCCAGCAGCAGTGACTGGCGCCCATTTGATACAAAAATAGCACTAGAAAGCTGGGCTCTAATTGCGGGCCGTTCACGAGCCTGTGCCTCACTAAGCTCTGACTGGCGGGGAGAGGAAGAGTGCACCTTGTACCAAGAGCAGAGTTAATGCCCAAAGGAAAATATTTAAAAACCTGCTTCCTCTCCCCCCAGCTGCTGTGTACAAGCTATAAAAATAAAAGTTTTAACTGGTCAACACTTAAACCCGGCCAGATTGCTCTAGCAGGTGGAGCAGCAGGCAAGGGGCATGCATGGACTGAGCAGTTCTTTGAACAGGGCAATGTTCTTGGACCTTCTTGTGTCCTCTCTCCTCCTCAGGGGCAGGCTCCATCTCCGCAGCAGATGTTACAACTGTCACATGCTCAACTGAGCATGATGCCTTCTGCTGTGGAAATAAACAGTCCTGGTGCAATCCTGAAAGGGGAGGCCGCAATTGCTCACAACCTATCTCTGCACGTGTCTGACAAAGGCTTGGACCAGCTGGATCAAAGGCTCCTGCCCCTCTGGACCCATCTTGGAGGCCGACTTTCCCTGGGGGGAGGGCAGAACACCGCTGGCTGGAGAAGAGGGGCCGCCCCGGCGAAAGTAACGAGACAGGCTTGAGAGCAGTGTGCTCTGAAACGAGAGGCGCACAGTGAGTTAGTTTCCCCAGCACATGCTCTCCCTCCCTGTCCCAGGACAGGAATCCTGGAAACAGGATTCATTCACAGATGGGGCAGTCCTGAGGCAGCCTATTGTCATCTCCCAGGGCTGTGTTTTCACTGGATCAGTCACAGCCAAAGAGGCAAACCAAGATGGAAGTAGGCACTGCAGAAGCACATCATAAACTGTCCCAGCTGTGCTTTATGCAGCGTGACTTAAGTCTCTTGATACTGGGGAAGCAGGTCAATATTACCCCTTAATGCCTGGGGAAACCAGCACATCTGAACCAGCCTGCCCTTGCTCAAAAAAGCTTTATTATATGGGAGCTCCAGGAATAGAGTTTGTTATTCAGTTCTGGGGTTTAGTCATATCTGTTCTGCAAATTCTACGCAGCTGTGTGTCTGCATCCTCCGAAGCATCACGGAGCCCTACACAGAAGGATCCTTAGTAAGGATGTTAAATTTCAACTCATTAACTAATAGAACAGTTGATGGGATTTCCATCGACTATTTGATTAGTCGATAAGGACTAGCGCACGTTCCACCTTTGAAATGTACATGCGCCCCAGCAGGGGCTCGTGTGCAGCAGGCAGTCCTGCTGATCCCAGGCTCCATGCAGGCGCTTCCACTTTGAAATATACAAGAGCCCCAGCAGGAAGCCCAAGTTGGAACGCTGCCACTGCACTCTTGCCCGCTCCCACCGAGCTGGAGCTAGGGGGAACCAGCTTTTAAGCCGGCTCCCGCTACCACCCTCTCCTCTTCCCCACCCTTGCTGCCTCTTTGTGATAGAGGCAGCAAGGGGGGGAAGCAACTAGTTGACTAATGTGTCGACTATCTGATTAGTCGACTGTCTGATAAGCAAAAACTTGTCAATTAGTCGCTTACATCCCTAATACTTAGATGGCCGTGAGAGCCATGGTAGAAAGGGCTGAATACTTTCACTGCAAGTACCAAGTCTAATGGGATTCTGTGCACAGCTGTTTCCACTAGACTGGCCAGGCTATAGTTGAGAAGGGATGGCCTTTGGGCACCACACAGACAAGTCTGCATGAGGCAGGAGAAAGGAATGCTGAGCAAGGCTTCGAAGGCAGGAAACCAGCCCCCAATGCTTACCAGCTCAGAGCTGAGTTCCTGCTTCATCCGCTGCTTGTCTCGTGGATGCACCGCTGGGTCCCTCAGATACCGAACAGCCTGGGAGATGAGCAGGTAGAAACAGTTTTCCATTGTAAACATGAGTAGAGACCTGTGCAAGGAAACACCACGAATTAGCAGGAGCAGAACAGTGCCACTGCCCTCTAGCGCGGTCATTGTACTTCAGCACAGACACATCTGCTAACTGGTTCCAAGCTGGGGCAATGGAAAAGTCACCCTAAAGCACAGGTAAGATAGGCTGGAGTGCACTGGATAACAAGCAGCAGCCACCTCTTCTGTGCCCACTAACAGCTGAATCGGCACGGGACGATCTTGCACATCAGTCTCCCAAGAGCCCTGTCTGCTTTACAAGGGCAGGCTGCTGGGCTGCTTGATGTGGAAATGGAAGAAGATGGGAAGCTACACTTACACCTACAGCCACACCCTGGTCAGAGAAGGAGCACTGAGTCCCTGCACCTCAGCCATGGAGAAGGAAAGAAACCTAGAGACTTACTTCAGAGTTTTAGTTTCCTCTTGTGTATTCAGCCCTGCCGCTTGAGCAAAGGGCTCCTTCTTCTTATCCAGCTGTAGGGGGAAGAGGAAAATTGTATTAGAGCTTGGAGATGCAAAAAGGGAGGGGAGCTACTTGAGTCAGCCCCCATTCCCACTTAAAACAACAGCTGAACAGAGCTCCAAACACAGCCCAGCTGCTATGCTCTCTGCTCAGCCACTTTGGCTTTCTCAAATAGAATTGCAAGAACGTGGACTCCTACCTCTCCCAGCATATTAAGGGCCACGTTGACAGTGGCCAGGAGGGTCCCAAAGGAGGGAGCAACATCTGAATCAAAGGCAGGTGTAGTGAAACTCAGGACAAAGAGAAGGTTGTACTCAGCCAGGTCCAGTGACTGGAGGGAAGAGGAGACAGGCGTGAATCCAAATGGCATGAACATGTTGTAACAACATAACCTTGCTCCTGTACAGCACTTTCCAGCTATAGATCTCAAAGCACTTTACAAAGCAGGGTCAATTACATCCTCTCTAGTTCACAGCTGGAGAAAAGAGACCTTGTCTAACACATACGTCTAGCTAAGTTACACTACTCCAGCTAAGCAAATAATGCAGCTGGAGGCAATGTAACTTGACTTACTGCAGTATCTACAGGAGCATCTCCCATCATCTTGCCGTAATCTTCTCATGCGGGTGGAGTATTGGAGTTTACTGAAGAGTGCTCTGTGGTTGATTCAACGGGTCTTCACTAGACCCACTAAATTGATCCCACTGCTCAACTGCAGCAGCGCTGATCCCCAGTAAGTGTAGATATAAGCAGACGCATAAAGAGAGATGGACTTGCCCAAGCTCACCCAGCAAACCAGACGCAGAATCAGAATCCCGGGTCTCAGTTCTGTGCTCTCCCCATTAGGTCACACTATGTTAGTATGGATCCATATTCTGCCCAGAGAGTTAGAATGTAAGACTAGCTGGAGCATCAGTCTGCTCTGGTAAACTGAGTGGGATGGGTGTTGGGGTGTCTCTCTCAAATGGTTGTGTTAAACAATCCCAGTGAAACCTATGAACACACTGCACCTCCACTTCTCAGTCCTGATAGGAGTGTGCAGACAGGACTCTCTTTCAGACTGATCGGTGTCTGATTCCACAAAGCTCCTGCTTTGGGTTCCACCTCTGAAAGAACAGCTGGTAGATACAGAGGTGAGAGCAGGGGCCAGCACTTTGTTTGCATTAACGTGGGTACTAAGTCTGGGTGTGGCCACCACCCTTACTTCAGTTATCAGGGTTGAAAAAGGTACGGGAGCCCCATGAACCCTTCTACAATAAAAATTGCAACAAGACCCCAAGAAGAGGGACTGAAAACTGAGCCCTGCTGCCCCACAGCGGAGTTGGGGGAACAAAGCCAAAGCCCAAAGACTTCTGCCTCAGGCAGGGGGCTTGTAATCTGAGTCCCATAACCCAGGGCTGAAGCGTTTTCAATGAGGCTTTGGCCCAGGGTCCCAGCAAGTCTAATGCCAGCCTTAGCAACCCAATGAAAACGGGGTCAGGACCCCCAGTGTGAAAACCACTGGCACTATACGTTTTTCTCCATGCCAAAAAGCCATCTGGCTGCTAAGCTCTTTAAAATCAAAAGAGTAACGCAGTCAATAGAGGTGCAAGGGTCCTGTTGTACCACCTGCCATGGACCCAACACACAGCAGCAAAATGAACAGCAGCAAAATGATCACTCTGGTTGCCTAAGAGCAGGGGGTGCCCCTTGAAATTCCATTTGGGGAGTCTAGGTGCAGGTCGGGGCTCCGTGTGTTTCAGGGAAAGGGATTAGTCTCCCCTGAGAGACCCACAGTATCAGTTCAGCTGCCTCAACTCCCTCCCCTGCAGATCTCACTCTCCCTTCCTGTACCTGATCGAGGAGGATCTGGCAGACATCGGGGGTGAAGTGGCGTAGGGCAGCCAGAGACTTGCTGAGGATTTTCAAGAGGCCATACTGCACGGTACGCAGCGCCTTCTGCTCAGCTGCCTCCGACTCAGGGCTTGGGTGCTTGGAGGAGGGTTGGGGGGTGCGTTGCACTCGAGGTGTCACAGCTGATGGAAGGGAGTCACCGTTTTTTGTCTGTGGAGAAGGAAGTCAAATGGAGACCCACTCAACCAGAGGCAGGTCCCTTGCTTTGCCAAAAAACAAGGTACCAGTAACAGGAATGCCTAAAGCACGGTACTCACGCTTTGCCTACCCGAGGGCCACACTGGCAACCTTGTCTGATAAGGAGCAGCCTTATCTTTATTGCAAGGGGACAGTGTGCAGATGTATTCAGTGACCACACTCTGGAAAGGGCTTTTCTAATCCAAATGTTGACAGAAAGAACCTTAGCCCCAACACGAGGGGCGCCTGATGTGCATCCCGCCCCTCCAATCTATGTTGGGAGACAAGAGTTAGAGCCTTAGTTCACCACCACTTCAGAGCAAGCCGAAGAGGCGAAGTCCTTGCTGTCTCCCCATGCTTAGGAGGCAGGGATGCCCAATAATCACTGAGGCACAGCTTCCCCCCAGCACCACTGGTAGTTCAGGAGTAGCTAGTAGGAGTTCACGGCAAGGCTTCTGTTTCCACTTCAGATACAATCTGCTTAATTCAACTGGCCCATAAAAATTCTCCTGTTTCAGGCATCTGTCAGGGATGGTACTTAGTCCTGCCGTGAGGGCAGGGGACTGGACTCAATGACCGCTCAAGGTCCCTTCCAGTTCTATGAGAGAGGTATTTCTCTATGTATTTAAATTTGTAGGTTTTGGTTGCAGAGGGGTATAATTAACTAAACATTGACTCTTGAGCTGGTCATGGTCAGCCGCTGTCACTGGACAGAGTCATGGAATATTGATTGATCTTTCGTTTGGTTGTGGAGGAGGGACCCAGGGCCAGAACTCCTGCCTTCAGTTTCCCAGAGATCCATGTGCTCACCTGCAGGTAGTGCTGAAGCATTTTGCGGCTATGCAAGAGGGAGGTACAAGCCTGGCAGAGATAACACAAGTTCACCTGAAAAGAAGGGGGAGAAAAATTGATCCATCCATAACTGACACTCTCCTGTGCTGCAACCTAAACAGGCATCCAAATTCTCCATGCGAGTCCCCCTCACAAGACTAATTTATACTAATCGGATATCCCAATAATTAAAAATTCCAATCTGAACAGAGCCTCTATGAACAGAAGACTGGGTGAGACCAAAGGTCCATCTAGCCCAGTATCCTGTCTTCCCACAGTGGCCAATGCCAGATGCCCCAGAAGGAGCAAACTGAATGGGTAATCAAATGATCCATCCCCTGTCGCCCATTCCCACCCTAGAGAACAGGTTTTAACAAAGTTTTCCTAAGTCTCTTGATCATGAGGTTCCAACCGGCATGCAGTATGACAGTGAATCCTCCAAAAATTGTCACCTTCAAGTCCCAATCAATTTCTTCCCCTCAACTAACTGTACTTCGCTATGTGACTGTAGGGTCCAGAAACTCTTCATGATAAACTCTTCTTTTAATGGCTTTACACTATCCCCACTGAAAGGGCTATCTACAAGCTCTCTGTAGCTGTGCTGGGCAGCGTGTGGGAAAATGTACTCTGCAGGGAATGCTTTGGGTCCTACCTGTATGTCCTTTAAGAGCTGGGGAAGATGGAAGTGCCACTCTTTCATAAAGTTGGAGAGCTGAAGAATGAAGCCAACAGTATGGTCAGCTTCTTCCAGACAGGCCAGGCTCTGCACTGTCCGCACGGCATTCAAGCACTGCAAAGAGAGAAATTATCCCAATCATGATGGACGGAGCCCCAAAATTCTTCTCTCCTACCTAAATGGAAAAGCTGAATACACAGAAATTTGCCATTGTGCCCTGGAAGTGCGGTCTTGTAAGGAGAAAGCAGCAGAATAACCAGCTCCAATAGAAGCAGGACACAACACAGACATTCTGAACTCACTGAGGTTGACAAAGTTAGCTAGTTCTGGTCCTTGGGCATGCCTGCCCCAGAACAAGAGAGCTATTTAGCTAAGTTTGCTAACACAGAGGCAATTCAGCACCTACCTAGAAACTGGGCATGTCAGCAAATTTGCCCCGACAAAGTTCTACTCTTATAGGAATGTAAGTATTAGATATTCAATTTGCCCACCTAATTGGACACTGAACCTTGACTACAGCATTTTCATTAACTTATGGAGTCAGAGTGATGTCACCCCAAGAACACTTTTCAGTTTCTCCTTTTCCAATCAGATGGTTACAGACTTTGGGTTACTGTGTCGAGCGAGTGCAAGAAACAGCTGCAGCAAAATGAGGACTCCCAGGAGTACGAATCTAATAGGTAACAAGATATTTATCCATCATCTGCCTGATTCTTTGGTAATGTGTCCCTTTCTCTGATGCATCACCTATTTTTTTGAAGACTGTAAGCTATTTCAGGCAGGGACTGTGTCTTCTGTGTCTAGCACATTCTGGCTGCTGCTGTTACATAAATGATTATGGAGCCATTACAGGGGAAGGGGTGAACGTACCTGAAGAATCCTCTCCTGATGGACACCCACAAAGTCCAATGCTTCTGTGAGGAAGTTGTACCGGAGTGTCTTAAGAAGGCGCTCCATCAACGATATGGACAGACGATAGACGCCAGGCCAGGATGGGGCATCCAGAGACTTACGAGATGAAGCAGGTGTCTGAACAGACCAGCCACAAAAACAACATACATGGGTTATTTGTTTTTCTGCTCCCCCAAATACACCCACACTCCTCACAATGGCATCAGAGTTCTCCCGGGCCACATGCAACAGAGCAGGCCACAACCTTCCCAATGAGTTTTATATCCACGTCAAGAGGAAGCAGCACTCACCTGAATCGTTCCATTAGTGCTCAGCTGGTATACGCTCAAGAGGGACAAGCAGATGCTCTGTGTGACACCAGCACCAGCCACAGCTGCTGCACCCTGCACGACACAGAACAGTCACTGTTGCAGATATCACCGCCTTCTCTGAGCCAGGAGAGGGACCCCTAGCACTTCTATTTTCCACACACCCACCATTCTCCTTCAGAGCTTTCATCCAGACACTTCTTCCCTGTAGCCCAGACACCTAAATTCCATCACCCCAGACAATGCTACTTTTCTTTCATTCAAATACTAGAAGCCTTAACTGGGGCCAGGGCCTGGGCTCTTGGTCTTCTGGTTTCTAACCAGGGGGGGTGTCAACAGTGTGACACTGTTGCAAAAAAAGCAAACATGATTCTGGGATGCATTAACAGAAGTGTTGTGAGCAAGACACGAGAAGTCATTTTTCCGCTCTGTGCTGAGTAGGCACAGTTAGAGTATTATGTCCAGTTCTGGGCACCACATTTCAAGAAAGATGTGGAGAAATTGGAGAAGGTCCAGAGAAGAGCAACAAAAATGATTAAAAATCTAGAAAACATGAGCTATGAGGCAAGGCTGAAGGAATTGGGCTTGTTTAGTCTGGAAAAGAGAAGACAAGGGGACATGATAGTAGTTTTCTGGTATCTAAAAGGGTGTCACAGGAAGAAGGGGGGAAAATTGTTCTCCTTAGCCTCTGATGACAGGACAAGAAGCAATGGGCTTAAACTGCAGCAAGGGGGTTTAGGTTGGACATTAGGAAAAACTTCCTGCCAGGGTGGTTGAAAACTGGAATAAATTGCCTAGAGAGGTTCTGTAATCTCCATCACTGGAGATATTTAAGAGCAGGTTAGACAGACACCTGTCAGGGATGATATAGACCAGGGTTTCTCAACCTTTTTTTTTTAATAAAGTACCCCTTTTAAAAAAAGAAATTATAAGTGCCCCCAATACCTACAGTTTTCAGACACACAACATTTTTTCTACAATTGCAACACATTTGTTTAAACAACTTAATCATAGCTGAGTGGGCGATGAAATTTTTGGGTGTAAAAAGTACAAAAATAATAAAGCACTGTAAAACTTGAACCAAAAATTCAGTTTTCTCTACATTTCAGTTGTGGTGACGTATCCCCAAGACTTCTCTCGAATACCCTAATGCTGCTCATACCACTGGTTGAGAAACACTGATATATACCATGCTTGGTCCTGCCACGGGGGCAGGGGACTGGACTTGATGACCTCTCAAGGCCCCTTCCAGGTCTAGTGTTCTATGGTTCTACCCACTGGTGCTCCCTGGGCTGGGCCGGGCCTAGGGGCTCCCCAAGACTAGCCCTGAACTGCATGGTGGCTGGCAGCTGTTCCCCAGGGCCAGCCCAGGGTCACGGGGACTGTGCTGCTGGCCAGGGACTGCTCACTGGGGTGCTTGCTGCCCTCCTGTGGTCATGAGTGAGTATAACCATTCCCCAAGCTTACGGCCCTCCCTGTGGTCATGCATGAGTATAATTGTCCTTGTTATCACACCCTCCCTTTCCGTTTGATATGAAACAATCCCATTCCATGAACATTCTACTATCCTAAAACAACCAAACCCTTGTGGTTGCTTTAAGTTATTATAAGAGGAAATTGCATATCAAATGTGGTGGTCCCTAGCTCTTACCATTTAGGAGGAGTTAATGAACAAACGGCCACACAGACAGATGCACATTTCTAAAATATATAGTAAGAAAAAACAACCCACCCACCCCCTTTATGGCTATTGGGTGAACACATCTCCTCAACTCCTGGCACCATGTGTGTACCCTCTGTCTTTGACTGTAAGCTCCTGTAAGAAAATAATCTTATCTACTCCTCCTCCAGGACAGTGCTAACGTCTCAATAAACAAGAATTGCTTTACATTATGGCTACCAGGAGAGCAGATTCCTGCAGATCAGCGCTGCCTTAGCAGTACTGGCTATATTGGGATGAAAGGGGGATGTTTGCAGGGAAACACTTGCTCTGAATTACAGGTTTACACTAGGCCAGGATCAATTCTGTTCTTCCAGCACAGACATTGCATTATCCAGAAGAGCAAGGAAAGGAAATACAATACTAAGCAGCTCTTTATACAAGACCTATAACACACACTCTCTCTCTCTCTCCCTCTCTCCCTCTCCCTCTCTCTCACACTCACACTCACACTCTCACACACACACCCCTCCCCCCCCCTTTGGCAGAGCTTTAAGAGAGCCCTTTAGGCATAGGGCACTGCTCAGCTGTACAGTCTGATGCTGCCAGCACACAGTGCAGTGAGATGAACTGCATTTTAAATATAGATCCAATAATCCAGCAAGTTCTCATTTTTTTCTGTCTCTCACCTGTTGCGTCCTGGCTAAGGTCAGCAGTAGATGCAATGAGGCCTCTGTGAAGTGAAGATTTTGTTTAACTCTCAAGCTAATCTCTAGGGCAGTAAAGATAGCAGTCAGCAAAGGGACCTTCCTGGTAACTTGCAGCCAGTAATCTCCATCTTCATCTACTTCACAGAGTTCCTTTGCCAGATGCAGCCCCAAAACACACACCTGCAGCAACAGGGGGGGAGGGGGAGGGAAGGAGGGAGAGAGGAAGAATGGGACATGACGGATCCCAGAGTAGGGGATAAATAGGAAAGGCAGAAATTAAAAGATTGTCCTTAAACAAATGGGATCTAAGTGTTTTCACATACACAAGTTATGGCATTAACAACCCTTGTCTGGGCACTGTATACACCTGCGGGACTGCACAAAAGCAAGGCTCCTTTAAAGCTGATCTGGGAGGGAAGTGGTAACAATCAATTTCCAAGAGTGAAGTGATTATTTGGAGTAAACCACCACTCACAACTACAATAATCTTTGGCGACCAGGACCAAGCCACAATCTCTTTAGGTAATGGGTCACAAAGCAGCGAGGAGTGAAACATGCACAGAGGCTACTGGAGACTTTCAAGTATTTGAGATCACAGTTTCAAAGGCTCACCCTTCCCCTCTGAGGTGACGTGACAGTATCCTCACTGCTTGTGTGAGCCCGACCATACTGTACTTAGACAGTCTTTCATCTGACCACTTCAAAGCAAATATTAAGTATTAATGGTCTCAGTGCCCTGTGAGGTAGTAGTAAACAGAATTCTAATTTTACAGAGTTTAAATAACTCAGCCAAAGTTACAGAGCTTGTCAACAGCAGAGATGGTAGCCAGGCATCCGGACCCCACATGCCCAGCTCCAACAAAGAGACCACAACCCTCTTTGGTATCTCACTTCCTATCATCTATAGGGCAATTCAGACCTATCTGCTCATTCAACGTGCAGGATGGACAGATGGCCACAGACTTCCCAGTGTGCCTCAGGCACTGGATTTGTCCTCCCAGTAGGAACATATATTGCCACAAGGTGCTGGAGGCAAGGCCTTTAGACTTGCATTATAGAGAAACAAGACAGCCATGTACATTGTCATCAGACACATGGAAGGAAATATTTTTAAACACCCTTGTTAGCTACCAGAGAAATCAGAGTGTTAACTAAATGCTTTGGAAGAGACACCTGCTCAGAGCAGGCTCAGTGTGTTTTCAGGAACTACATATGAAAGTTCAAAGAGGTTTGCACCCAAAGAGCAGACTAGTAAAAAGCATCTTCCCAGAATTTATAGTATAGCAAGAGAAGCAATTCTCAATAACCTATCCTCTATCTCTGGACATAATCACAGGGGCTCTGCCACCAGCAAGCAACTAAGCCTGTAAAGCCTATGTGGCAAAATAAAGCATCAGGACAGTCCATTTTCTATCTAGTGATAGATATGATGCAAATGAGACATTTTATGGTGCAACGGATACAGCAAGCAACTTTGTTTATCAATAGAGAACATGGCTGCAGAGCAGGTGAATGATTCCTTTACCCCATCTCGCTGGTCCTTGTGTTTACCCCGACAGGCATCATCTGTCTCCATGCTGTCCTTGTCATCTGCAGAGTCTCCTGACGTGAGATTGTGTCGTGTCTGATCAAAGAGTACAATGACTTCATCTTGGAGGGTCTCGCACACACTCATTACCAGCTGGGAGTACTGAGGGATCTCGCTCACTACAACACACACACAGAGCACACAATAGATTAACTCACCACCTCGCACTTCTGTTCCCAATTTAATTACTGCACTGGTAGTAGTTAACTTTAACTCCTGGGTCCCCACCTCTCGGAGGCAGGACTTATCACTTTGCATTTCTTTTTTCTAGAAATATCTATTTATAACCTACACAAGACTGTGACGAACTCCAAAGGGACCCAGCAAAGCCAGGTGAATGAGCCAAGAGCTTAGGAGGACTCAAAAAGGGATCACACATTCATCTAATGACATGTACAATCATAATAAGCAGGTCCGTGAGAGGATATTAGACTTGAAGGACCTAGTAAGGCAATTCCTACATCCCTCTCATTCAGAAAACGACCCCTCCCATGTTTGAGGCACCTTAAAATATTCAATTCCCATCATAAACATACTCTAACTTTGTCAACTGCACCATCCTTCCTCATCATTATAGTTAGCAATAACCCATCAGCAGGCACAAGTGTCCATACTACTAAAATTAAGGTCTCTCATGGTCAACTTGCATTCTTCCTCATGGGCCTTGCAGCACTCAGATCAGAGGGCCATATTAAAGGGTTAGAGGTAAATCTGTAAGCTCTTTGAAGCAGGGAGGGCCTTTGACTCTGCTATACAGCGCCAAGCAAACCAGGAGTTGGATGCTGACTGGTGCCTCTAGGAGCTACCCACACTATACACAACAGACAAGAGAAAGTTAACAGAAAAATCCCACTGGCTGCCAACTGCAGTCACTGTCCTGCACTGGCAGCCATCAACATGTACATTCCTGATTCTAAAATGTCTGAATGGGAAAACAAGTCTTTCCAGCTCTGATCTTCATAACCTCTGCCAGATCCTCTCACCTTTCATCTCCTTCATCTGCAGGACAGTGATGAGAGCAGAGAACACCTTGGCCTTGGTCTTCTCCATCATCTGCTGATCAGCCTGCAGCACTCCCTCCAGAATCTGCGTCAAGGAGTTTATGATTTTATCCACAGAACCCAACTCGCTGACAACGAAAAAGGGAGAGCTCTTCAGATTAGACAAGATTCCCCACTTAACGTCTTGGCTGGGACTGATCTCTGTGAACCATATCTAAGGCATGTGTGTGTAGGTACACAGATAGTTTCCTTAATTGAGGTCATCAGTAGGATCCCCTCAGGGACATTTCAGGAATGTCTGGTAGAAATATATTGAGACTGAAAGTTCACTATAATTTAAGTTTCCTTGTCTCGTTTCTCCCAAAATCATAAAACTCCCAAAAGTTAAACTCCCAAAAGCATAAAATCACAACAAAGTTCAGCAGCAGCATCCATCATCAATGCTGCCTTCAATGTAAATCCCATGATCCCACAGTCCCCAAAGCTATGGCCTGGCAAGATAAGAAGTACAAGGGGTCCTCGCTTAAGTCCAAGATACGTTCCAAAAAACTTGGACTTATAGCAACTGTGGAATTAAAATGTGGAATTTTTTTTCCGCAGCTGACTTCCATTTAAGCAAATTGGGGGAGTGTTTTGCACGACTTACAGTGGGGAATGAGAGGACTTATAATGCATCTGTTCCTACAACATCAACGACTTTAGTGTGGAACGGATGCATACCGGGGCGACTTATAGCGGGGACCTCTTGTATGTACTGTGATATGATAAGGTATTGCTTTATTTCCCATCAGCATGACAAATCACTCTACACAGCAACTCAAACAACTTCTTACATTCATCAGTGACTATGAACTCACTTATGAAGTATCCAAATAGAGCACCTACCTCTTCCACTGTCTAAGCAGGATCAGCAGAAGGGTGCACAACATGGACCCCAGCTGCAGGCACAATACTGACATGGGGACCAGCAACTAAGGAGAGAGGTCCCAACAGTTACAGTTGCAACATTCACAGATGAGAAAGATGGAGGCTCAACACAGATATTCACAGCACTAAGAGTTTGCTTCCCCACCCTTGCCCAACTGCTATATTCCAGGCTGATGTGTAGATAGAATATGTGTAGAAACAACCATGTTGTAGCTAACAAGGTTTATAAAAAGATGATGTGTTTTAATATGTCCTTCCACAGAACCATCCCCACGACTGCTAAGAAGGCTGTGTGGAGTTCTGGATATTAACAGCACATTTTCAGTGCTAGCCCATTCAGTCAACAAAACTGAACTCAGCAACGAGGCCCCTGTCTTCTAAGGATCCTGTTTATAAATTCTGCATCTCAACTTGCAACCACTGTGGAATGGAAGCTGTGGCTCACTTGTTTTTTACTGGTGTAAAGCCATGCTCCACAGTTCCCTCGTGCTATCTCAAAAAGGAAGAGAGGAAATTCTCGCCAGGTGAAACATACACCGAAAAGAAACATCTACTATAATCACCTTCAGTAAGTACAGAAACTGGAGATTTGACAGGTAACTGACCTTGCCTTCAATAGCAACACTGCAGATAGCTGGAAGAGTCATTGGCTGGTGCCTGTGTACCATGCCTGCCTCTCTCTAGCTAACAGTGCTGCAGGATCACTAAATAGCAGTGACTGCAGGGTAACCTGCTGACCAAGAAAATAAAATATAATTTGGAGAATAAATATTTTATGAAGAGCAAAGTAATTCTGAGAGGGGCCTTCTTGTCTCAGTCTAATCTCACAGAATCAAGGAAAATCTGAACTACAAAAAGATACTAGAGCTCCACAGAGTTGAACAATTATGCACCCAGTCTTGAAGAGCTACAATCCGAAATGCAAACACTTACTAAAGCTTTGGTCCCACTTAGCACCTCCAGAAACAGTTGCTGCCGGACTGCAGAGTCAGTCAGATGCATAATATCTGCCTAGAGACACATCAGCGACAAGAGAGAGAGAGAGCTCAGACTAATTATACACCACAGTGAAAGTTACAGTAACAAAATACACTCTTATTTTTCCAGTCCAACATCAACCCTCATTTTGTATTTTTTATTAATTTACAAGGTGGCATGGGCTTTTACATCTGCTGGATGATACATTTAGAGAGAAAAAACTAAGAATTACTAGCTGTTAGAAAAGCAAGGGGCAAAAAGTCAACAAGTGACTTTCTGCCCCTTGCAAAAAAAAGTCAACTGAGGATGGAGTATGCAGTAGGCATTGTGAGGAAACTTTACTCAGTACAGGTTGGACCTCTCTAGTCAGGCACCCTCGAGACCTGAGTGGTCCCAGATGAATTTGCCAAACCAGGGAAGGTCACCTGCCACCAGCCTCCTCAGCCTGCCACCCCTCCCCTCCTTCAGCCCCACTGCTGGCTAGACTACACAGCTGCCCCAGCCCCACTGCCATAACTGCTGCTCCAGTTAGCGTGGCAGCTGACATGGCGGCCAGCAGCCCTGGCCTCATTGCTGGGACACCAGCCCCACTGCTGGCCAGTACGCAGTTCCAATCGGGCTACTGACCTGCTGCAACCCCAGTTGGGTTGCTGCAGCCCCGGCTCTGCAGCCACAGCCCCAGACAGGCTTCCCCTGCTGGGTTCCCGCAGCCCAGCCATACTGCCAACCAGGCCGCTGCAGCTCGGTCCCCACTGCCAGGACAGCATGCAGCCCCGATCCGACCGCAGCACAACCCCACTGCCGGGCTGTCCTGGTCCTGTCTAGACTGCTGGGCTGCCTTTGCCCCACTACCACAGCCCCCCTACTGCCACTGGGTTGCTGATGCCCAGCCCTGCTGCTGGCCCTCCTGCCCTGGGGCGCTCTTGTTCAGCAACATCTGTGGTCCTGAACAACTGTACCACTATAATTATCTAAAGGGTCTCTCTGGATGTAGGGCATGTTATTGGCTTTCTTTACACTTATTACAGAAGTGATGTAACATCCCCCCCCCCCCCGAGACAGACAGTATGCTCGTTTTGATCACTTGGCAAAACAAAACTCACCAAGGCAATTCTGCTTAGGGTATTGGTGTCTGTGAGTGCAATTACAGGATAATGGAAACAAAAGCCAACAGCCTGATCCCTCCCTGCACTGCATGTGGCCTGAACAACTGGCCATGTTTCTATTCAAAACATTATTAGACAAGGTGGCTCTTACGTGACTGGTGGAGATAATCAGCAGCATCCGCCAAGCCGAGATCAGCATCTGATATTCTGCCAGGGAGCTGCAACTGCTACCCTCTGTCTCTGCCATATGCAACGCCAATGACTTCACATATCCTGACCAGTAAGCAAAGCGCTTTTCTGTGGAGAACTTCTTCAGGGTGTCTTTCAGGGACTGATCCAGTGAGCCCCTGAAAAAGCCACAAAGATATCAGATACATTTTCATTTATTCTTTGATCAGGGAACATGCTCCTTCTATGATTCAGAGAACTCGGAAGAGGATTCCCACGTACTGCATCAAGTGATATGGAAGAAGGGAAACCCCTAGAGAGAACTAACTCATCTTTTTAAACATGTGAGTTTTCAGAACAGTAGGTACATTCAGAAGTGTGTGTGTGTGTGTGTGTGTGTGTGTGTGTGTGTGTGTGTGTGTCACATTCTTACTCAGCAAATCAGCTCCGTGTGTATATTCTACTGACTTTAGAGATAGAAGTAAGTTACTGCTTCCTATTAGTGGGAGAAGGAGCTGGAATCCATTGTGGACCATGCCTCAGACTTAATTTTAAAGCTTATTGAGAATGTTATTGCTGGTGGGACCATAAGAGAGAATGCACATCCAAACATCGGGATGTTTTACAAGTCTGGGAACTGGAAAATCATCCATTCATTTGTAAGCTGAGAAAGTTTGATTTAGAAGTCAGAGACACAAACTCAACTCCCTTCAGGAGCTTCAGGGGGTAGCCGAGTTAGTCTGTTACAGAAAAAGAAACAGCAAGCAAATGGTCTGGTAGCACTTTATAGACCAACAAAACATGTAGATGGGATCATGAGCTTTCGTGGGCACAGCCCACTTCTTCAGATGACCAGAGTTATGATTAGAGTTTCCTTATCCTCTAATCATAACTCCGGTCATCTGAAGAAGTGGGCCCACAAAAGCTCATGATACCATCTACATGTTTTGTTGGTCTATAAAGTGCTACCAGACCATTTGCTTGCTGTTTTTTTTCAACTCCCTTCAGTGATACTTTATAGAGCTGATGCAGCACACTTCAAACAACATCCAAGTTAATCAAAGAAAATCATATATATAGTAGCCCAATGTCTGTGACTCTGTAACGCTGAAATGCTGGCTGTTCCCTCTGGGCGGCGCTGCTGCCTCCTGCCATGGCACTCGGCTGACTTCTGCGCCGCTCAGCCGGGCCATCCCGGGGGAGAAAGTGGCATAAGCGGCCGTTTGGGCACCATGGTCCCCATGCAGCACCACCAGGCTGCGAGTAGATTTCAGCCATGCACCCTGTTCATTGGCGTCACGCGCACGTGCATGCGCAGTACGGGGCTGGCGAGCAGTTTTCGCCGCCGTTTGTCAAGCCCTGCCCATGAGTATATTAATTGGTGACTTTTCCATCTAGTCATTATGCCTGTAACAGGAGCAATGTGGTGATAATAAAAGTTCTTTTTTTTTTTTTTAACCTGGTATTGGTTAATTTGTGTGTCCTGGCTTTACTTTAGGGCTGAGATTTCCCAAGTGACCTCTTCCCTGGTTTTCTTACCATTACTTGGGTGCTGGCAGTGGACTTTTATCCCCAAAATCTAGGTTTTTAAGATTCTAGGGGGAAGTTTTATACCAAAGCCTGGAAAGATAAGGTTTTGGGGTACTTTTGCGGTCCCTGACTTCTGTATTCATCGTGCCAGAGTGGGGATTTAGCCTTGACAAGCAGTAAACATTAGTTTTACCGGTTAACCTGCTTCAACTGTTAACTCTATCCAGCTTTAGTGGCCTGTGCTGCCTGGCTGGCCAGCCCACTGACTCTAGCCACTGTGTGCCAACCAGAGCAACAATGCATAGCCAGAGCAGGCCCAGCCTCTCCACCTGGATGGAGCAGTGCAGCCTGCGGGAGGGGCCCCAGCTGTGCTGACTGGTTAGATTAGCCTCAGCCACTTAATCAGTTAACTATTTAAACAATGTATTTTAATCATTCAAACAGTTAATTTTCTAACTGGAATTTACATCCATAAGCTAAAGTAATAAATTGATGTCTCACCATAATTAGAGATGTTAAAAATGGTGAAACTTTTTTTTTCTAAATCACATGATTACTCCACTCTATTAAAGAACCCTAATGAAGCAAAGTAAAATTTTCTGGCATAAATGTCAGGACACAAACTTACTACTATGCACTGCTACAAAATTAAAGAAAAGCGAGATTGTCCTAATTAGAGTCCTAGCATCCAGTGTGTGAGGAGAACATTTCACTGTATTACGTGTGGTTACTTTAGTCACATCATGAGCTCAAAATATTTAAAGTCTCATTACTCCAGAACAGATATTCCTCCCTTGACATCCATACCCAGAAATTCACATTTACAGGCTACAGAAACTCTTCTCATGGCATCTATTTCTCTAACAGATGGCTGCACGAAATTCAAATCAAACCAGGCAAGCTTATGCTCCTCTCTTCTGAGCTCCAGCAGCCACAGTTAAACTACTGACTGTTCCCGGAGCATTTCTATAGAATTCTTAGCACCAACTTGCCTCTCCCTCAAACATGGATGATCTCTTAATATTTAATCCGCACACCACACAGGATTTTGCCCTCACTTTCAGGTGTCCCTAGGATCACTGAAAACTCTAGAGCAGGACAGATTGTCAATGACTCACTTGACCACGTAGTAGATCTCCAGGCAGATGATTTTCATGATTAAGGCACAAGTGTCCAAGACACTGAGCTACAAAGAAGGAATAAAAAGCAAAGCATGAGTAGGTTATCCATTGCTACAGGTGGAATCTGGTAACACTGTGTCCCCAAGCTCTGTCCTACATAGAGAATTGAGGACTGCAGTCTAAAAAGTCCAGGAGCGCCACGCTGTCAATCAAGCACCCTTCTGCAGTTCAAGTGGCCCCCGTTTTTGTGTTATCCTTGGATTCCTGAACATTATGCCCACACGGCCTTTGCAGTAGCACATAGGCAATCCTCTGGGCCTCTCTGGGGCACAGGCAGGCAGGAATGGCAGCAAGACTTGAACCTGCTCATCATCTAGAGGCACAATGAATGATACTGCATTTTCCTGAAAGAAATGTCCCACCTATAACAGTGCCACAGCCATCTTCTCTAGGTAGGAGGGAGTAAGGACTGAATGGTCTTATGGAAGAGCAGCTGCCTCAGTATACAGTGTTCATCTCCTCTGCCAAGAAGGGAAGAACACAATGTTCAAATCTGTATGGGTATGTCTACACTACCACCCTAGTTCGAACTAGGGTGGTAGTGTAGACATACCCTATGGCAGCTGAATAGAGGAGGATTAAGATTCCAACAGAGAAGACAGAAGTTTCCAAAACAGAAGGATGATAAAATGCTGCGAGTCAGTTTGAGGTAGGCCCAGTAAAGAGGAGAGAGAGTTCAGATGTCTGGGAACTGAAGCAAAATGTTCTGTACACACGTGCGCACACACACACAGACACACACACAACACTGCACTGCACATCTAGAGTACTGCTTCTTTACAAATGTTAAGGAGATAAGCTTGATCATCCCAGTTAATGTTATCTCTGTTTTACAGATGGTGACATAGAAGCAGTGAGAGTTCAGGAGACTAGACCAAAGTTATGCAGCCAATCTGTGCAAGCACTAGAAACAAAATCCACTCTCAGAACAACCATTTTACCTCTTTGATGGCAGTTAGCAAAAAGGAAGAAAGTTACTTGCACCATTCATTCATCCTCAGAAAAAATACAGCTGTTTTCAGTCCTTATAAGCAACTCACCTCTGATGTTTCTGAGGGGGGAGCCAAGGTCCCAAAGAGAGGGTTGGTTAAGTTTTCCCAAAACTTTGGCCTAAAAATACACACACACACACAAATAATGCAAGTTACCATATTTCTCCTCTTGCTCTGAACCTTTCCAGGACTACTGTACCCCTCTTCAGGAGTCTGATTTGTCTTGCATAACCTCCCAAATTACACATCAATTAAAAACTACTTGCTTACAAAATCAGATATAAAAATACAAATGTGTCACAGCACACTATTAGTGAAAAATTGCTTATTTTCTCATTTTTACTATATAGAATCATAGAGCTAGAAGAGACCTCAGGAGGTCATCAAGTTCAGCCCCCTGCCCAAGGCAGGACCAATCCCAACTAAATCAACCCAGCCAGGGCTATGTCAAGCCGAGACTTAAAAACCTCCAAGGATGGAGATTCCACCACCTTCCTAGGTAACCCATTCCAGTGCTTCACAACCCTTCTAGTGAAATAGTTTTTCCTAATATCCAAGCTAGACCTCTCCCACTATAATTATAAAACAAATCAACTGGAATATAAATATTATACTTCCATTTTGGCATTTAGTGCATAGAGCAGTATAAACAAAAGTTATTGTCTCTGCACTGGTTTCTCTAGTACTTTTTATGTCACCTGTTGTAAAATTAGGCAAATAGCTAGATGAGCTGATATTTCCCCACCCGCTGCCGAAAAACCTCTACATATTCCCAGGAGTACACAGCACACCTGACAGGAATAGCCTGACCTGCTACCTTTCACTGCAAACTCCACTGTATGAGATATTTCACACATCAAACACGTAGTAATATTGCTCACCCAGCAGTGCAGAGCACAGTGAAACAGGAGGGTTATTTCAAGAGAACTGTGCACATGTACTTAACAACAGCACGTTTACTTTTTCCCTAAACGCCTCCAACTCCTGAAACTTTCTCCAGTGTTTTGTTTACAGGAAGTTATCAGGAAACTAGAGAAAGAGGTCTAACCTTTTAGCTGAGAAGCTGCTAAGTTTCTAAGTATCTAAGTTACAACTAAAAGGCATCCTCCAATCTGTAAGAACTAGTGGGACAGAGTTATTTCTATTCACTAAAATAGTTTTAAACAGCCCATTTTTAATCACCCTGAGAATAATATGCAACATTTTCAGCAGTGATCTGGACATAAATATGAAGTCACTACCAATGACACATAATTTGGTGGTATGTACATGCTGAGGGAAACAGTCATCATACAGAGCGATCTGGAGAGCTTGGTAAACTGAGCACATTCAGACAAAATGCTTTTTGAAAACAGCCAAATTTATATATCTAGAAACAAGGAATAGGCCACATCTAGCAGACATCTAAAGGCAGTGGAGAAAAGCAATGACTCACTTGGTCCTTAGGACTAGCATGGCACTATCCCGACGGTCCTGCCAGAGGGCATGAAGGAATGCAATGGCAGCCCGGTGCAAGAGGGGAGGGCACCAGTATCTTTCTTGTTGTTTGGAGTCTATCAGTTCCAAGACCACTTGGAGGCAACTCCATTCCCCTAAGCTGAACTCCTAAAGCGAGAGAGAGAAAATGAGATACATCTACATCTGATGACTATGCAAGCAGCTCGTTTCAGTATGCTATTTAATTCCACCTATCAAATACATAGGGAAGTAAAACCTAAGCACACAGCACAGGCGTGTATTTCATATGACATACAACACATTTGAGGAATTTCTAAAAAAACAGGGAAGGGAGGAATAAACTATTTTTACAAATCAGATTACTTCTGGGGCAGAAAAACACCATACTCCCCTGTGTATTTTGTAGGTGCAATTAAATTGCATACTAAAACGGGAGGTACTTGGAGAACACAGGAAGATTTCTCTTTGGTCAAAAGGAATTTTTGCCAATTTGATCAGAAGGTCGTAAGGTTCTCATTCCAGAATCAGGCTATATAGCTTTAAAACCATTGTTCAAAATCTTGTCAGGAGCTGGGGGTGTATTACAAAGGCACTTAGACTGAGGACAAAGTAAAGCTGTAGCAATTTTTACTAAAATAAGGAACAAAGTCAGGAAAGTTCCAACCCACATGAAAAGATGTAAATCCTCATGTAGGCATTTGCTGTTTTACCTTTGATCCATCACTTCCATCTTTCACTTCCAGGTTCAGGAAGAGTTCAATAAGCCCAGGCTGTGTCTCTACAGCGACAGTGAGGAACTCTAGGATCATGACTTTAATGCGCATGTCCTCAATCTTACTCTGCAGGCGGGTCAAAAAGGCATCACGAATGGCAGCCGCATCACTCCCAAGGCAGGCATAAACAGACATTGGCGCCACCTTCAAAAGGGAAGAAACATACTAAAACATGTATATAAATGCTAGGGTGCTTTCTCTCAGTAGATAAACGGGGTTTGTGATGTGTATTTTAAACTGAAATTTCAGAAACTTCTCACCCTTAAGTGCGGGGGAGGGGGAGAGTTAGTTCAAAAGGCAAAGAATAAGTCTTTACACAGCATCCCTGGATAAGTGTTAATATGTGTCCTTTTTTACAAGGTTGGAAAGCTCAAAGCAAGAACGCTCACAAGTTGCACCTTGAATATTCACAGAAGACAGATTAAGTGATGGAATCAACAAAAAGAGAAAACATGGGAAAGTATTTATGAGAAATGTTTTACCGTAGCAAGTCGTTTCAGCAGCTGGATGGCAAGGCGTGGCAGCGCTGGGTCATGTTTGTGGTAGATATATTTGGCTAACACAGCAATCAGATTGTTCCCATGAGCACCTGGTGGGAACATAAATAAATCACAGGTGAGAAACTGGAATAGTCTCTTATGAGCTCTTCAAAAGAGACTATTCAGCAACTATTTAGCAGGCAGTCATTCTCCTCCATACTAGGGCAGAAAGGGAGTGAATGAATTCAGCTTTCCAAGAGGACAAGGGGTGAGTCTGGCCGTAAGTACTACTAGTAGCCATTTAGCACTGTCTCATGTTAGAAAGCAGTAAACAAGTGAAAATAACATTAGGTGGTTATTTTAGATTAGTCCTGGTAAGTGAACAACAATAATACAGTTCAAGGCTTCCACACTGCTCCCAGAACTGCAAAGAACCAAAAGCATCAGTGCCACCAAGATCCTGGTGAGTGAAGAACAAGAGAAAACCCATTGGGATACCCTTTCAAAAGTGGGCCCTGTGTCACATACCTAGTGTCACGGCATAAGAGGATTCTGTAAAGACCATAATGCAAGAGGAAAACCTGTTAGCCTGGTCCACATTATAGAGAATTTACTCAGTGTCTTTGGATTAATCCCTCGGAGGAAGAGCATGCCCTCTGGCACCCTCCTATTGCTGGTATGCTGGATAAGAACGGCACTGTTCAGAGAAGTCAGTCCAGTGTTAACAAGTTACACATTATCTGGGCGTAAGGGAGAGATACTATTGCCTGGGCTGGCCAACAAAGGGTACGTACCATGCTGAGTAAGTGCCTGCTCTAGTGGGGATACCACACTAGAAGGAGATTTCAACCGGATGACGTTATTGGTGACGGAGAATGCCAGCTTTACTGTCTGGATCAGCAGCTGGCCCTGGCCCAGTGACTCATCACTATGTTGCCAAACAGAAACCAAAAGGAACAGATTAAAATGAACTCAAACAATGCTCTTTAGCTGTACAGTATACAAATATCAAATTCAGTAATCTGTGGTCCTATCAAGCAAGGGCAAAGGTTGTAAGAGAACTCTATTCACTCTCACTTATTATGTGAGTGCTGCAATAGAACACCAAAAACTACTGCATAACCAGTTTGGGGTTTATAATAGTAGCAGAAGGGTCTGAAAGTGTTTCTGTTCTAAACCCTTGTCTTTGGGGTATGTAACTGTTCTAGGGATGTAAGCAACTAGTCAACTACACGATTAAGCAAATGCTTATCAGGTAGTCGAGTAGGAACTCGGCTAGTCGCTTCCCCCTCCTTGCTGCCTCTATCAGACAGAGGTAGCAAGGGGGGGGGAGTGCAAGCCGGTGCTGGGGGTAGCTGGCATAAAAGCCAGTTCCACCCAGCATCGTCTCCGTGCAGGGCAGGGGAGGAAGAGGGCAGTGGGGAAACGGCACAAGTGGGGATTGAAACAGTCCTGCTTGCGCCAGTCCCACTGCTGCTCCTCTCCCTTTGAAATGTACAAGAGCTGCCTGCGGCTCTTGTACATTTCAAAGGGAGAGGCACAGAGGGGAACTGTGGTGGCTCCTGTGCATTTCAAAGGGAGAGAGCCAGGGGAACTGCTGGGTCTCTCTCTTTGAAATGTACAGGAGCCAAGGGTGGAGGATAGCAACCACTCCCCTTATCAACTAATTCCATCGACTACTCAACTAGCTGATTAATCGAAATTTAACATCCCTAAACTGTTAAATAGTGATAGAAGGAAGTGGGTCTGAGGAAGTGGGTCTGGCCCACGAAAGCTCATCATCTAATAAACCATCTTGTTAGTCTTTAAAGTGCTACATTGTCCTGCATTTTGCTAAACTGTTAAGTGATTTTCCTCCTTCGCCAGCTTGGGGTTAAATAGGTTTTTAAGTTTGAGGAATACAAAGGGCAGTTTTCAGACTGATTCAAAAACCCAATCCCCCCCCCCCTTTTTAAACTCATGTATCATCCATTATTGGCAAGGAGTAGAGGGAGGGAGATTAAAACCAACAAAAATTGAAGCTAAAAACTTAATTACCAGACCCTCCCCCAAAAAAAACCCTCCAAAAAACAACAACAACAAAAACAGTTGAGAAACAAGCTGAGACATAATTCACTTACACATTAGAAAACAAAAACATCGAATTCCTCCACCCAGGGTAACTCTCTCTCTGTATCTTTGCTCACCCACCCTGAAGTTTTACCTGCTTCTATATGGAACATAAACCACCCTTTAGATAATATATGTTGTTTTATGAGCACCATATGGGAAATACTTTCTTTTGACAATGTGCCTTTCACAAGGGTCATAGATCTCTTGGTAGAAGTTCTAGCTGTTTAGAGGCATCACTTTTGTCAATGTTTTGGGTGGCCAGGGTAAGGGAGATCCCCTCTGATGGCCTCTCTGATTACACCTGGGATGCCAATATCAGGCTAAGGAACAGGATACAGTAGAGACTCTGGCCTACAGTGTGATAGGAGATAAAAATATTGCATGTATATGGGAAAAGACATAAGATACTGTGCATTATTCTTTACTGGGTCTGAAGTCTCACTCCATTGGCTAGTATACCATTTTAATGGGGAGTGATCTATACTGGAGGCAAGAGATTGAAAAATGGGAAGTAAGGATGTTAAGGACTAGTCGACAATCCAATAAGCAAATGCTCTATCAGATAGAGGCAGCAAAGAGGGGGGAAAGGAGGCAAAGAGGGGGTAACTCCCAAGCAGCAGCACCACTCAGCTAATCCCAGGCTCAGCTGTGCGGTGCTGCTCCTTTTGAAACACCGTGGCGGCATTTGCATGGAGCCTGGGGTTAGCTGGGGACACCAGCTGGAGAGTGCAGCAGGAGAAGTCTTTTGCAAATGTTGCACTCAGGAAAGTTACACGTTCTGTTGTCTATATCAGATGTTAAAGGATCCTCATGCTTTTGGTTTTACAGTAGATGTTTCAATTGGTAAGGGGCTGCTTTACTCTGGCTTAAAAGGAGACCAAAACAGTCAAAGAAAACACTAGTTCTGAATATTATTAAGCTTTTTAACCTTTATTAATTTAGGGACAATTGTTAGAGAGAAATACTTCAACCTTTCAACAGACCTACCCTCCCCTTAAGTCCAGGCTCCCATTTTCCCTTTTGTTTTGGAACAAAGCAGAGGTGGACAGAATGAGATGTAAGATGTCCTAACCCCTTTTCATCACATATCTTTAGGGGTGGAAAGGTATGTTCAGATGGAGATGGCCAGAGCAAGGAAATAGGAAGATGAGGCAAGATAAGGTGCTATACCTGGAGCAGAGTGAAAGGTCTGGAAGTAGGGTCACAGTGTTGGTGATAGGTTGGATGGCGTCTCAGTCTGAGGACCATTATTTCCCCCTAAATAGGCAGCAGTTTTAGGAGCTGCTTAATTTGAAATAAAGAGAAGGCAAACGTCCCCTGTTGTATGCAGGATTCTTCTGCTGTCTGTGATTTACTTGAGATCCTTCAGACAACAGACAGAGCTCATAACCCCTTCAAAACGCTAACTAGTTCCTCTTATGAAACTCTGCAGACACATGCCATGTTACCTACAACTGCTAAAAGCTGGGCACAGCAATCATCTTACACTTAAAAGCCTTAAAATCTGACCCCTTGTAAACACGAGCTTTTCCACTACAGCTTGTTAGTAACAATCCTGTGTCTCAGTTCTGAGAACGAAAACGTCACATTTGTTCTGCAAACTCAGACCAAGCCATTTTTCAGTTATGACAGGACAAAAGTTGAGCTCCCTTTGTTTCTTCAGGTTGCCATAACTAAGAAACTAACCTCAAAACTTTGCACAAAGTTTCTACTATGTTCAGTGACTATGGAGAAGAAATTTCAGCCAGAAAGGAAAATTTACATAGCAAGTCAAGTTCAAGATCAGACTAATAATGGGACTTGTTACAATCTTAATGAAAGATTTCTTACTACATCTAAATAACTCCATGAAAACAAAGAGGTAATTCAGAATTGAAACTAATGCTTTATCCTTAAGCCATCCCATCATGCCAAGGTCCTGTATGTTTCCAAATTATGGGTGATCTTACATATTACAAAGTCTATAATACACAGGGACAAGAGGATGAGATTAAAGCTAGCTTTCACCATTAGTCAGACGCCGCATGTTATCTGAACATAAAGGTTTTTTTAAAGGGGTAGGAGGTGGTTCTGGCTTGCATAATATTACACTTACTTCCACAAGTCTGCAATGCGTGCAATTCCCTTGAAATTCTCCAATGAATGAGTATAACTGTTGGACCAAACAAGTAAAATAAATCTAAAATTTCTAAGATTATGCTACTTCGTTTTTATAGAAGCAAGTCACAAGAAGCACGGAAAGGAGAAACACAGGCACGGCCAGGACAATTGAAGGACTAAATATATAAAAGCAAGAGTATCAAAAAGATTTAAAATGTCCCTGACAGATAGTGGTAAAGCCCTTGATCACACGGTATAATTGATGATGCATGCTATCTCTGCTACAGACGTAAGGTAACTGTACAAATAGCTGTGTGTAAGCTCAAAAGCTTGTCTCTCTCACCAATATAAGTTGGTCCAAAAAAAGCTTACTTCACCCACATGGTCCCCTTAATATCCTGGGACCAACACAACTTCAATGCTGCACATAAATAAGAGATAGGCATTTTAGGGAGTTGAAAGGGAAAACGCTATTGGAATGCTATTGTTAAGGAACTATTTTTGACTAACATTAAGTACCTACATTTTTTGTTAGTTTCTAAGGTGCTGCAGGACCATTCATCATTTTTTAAATTTTTTTGGCTAAGGAACAATAGCCAAGCTGTATAAACTCGGTGATGAGGCAGCATCCAACAGCTATTTTGAAATAGCCAAATATAGCAGTCCCATGTGCCTCATATGTCTATTATAGACCAAAAAGTTGAGAACCTCTAATTTCTGCATACCACTTGTGGTCTGGGAAGCAGCTGCTAGTGATCCATGGTAAGGATGTTAAAGACTAGTCGACTATCCAATAAGCATTTGATTATCAGATAGTAATGTTGCCTAGTCAATTCCCCCTCCCCCACCCCCAACCCCCCGCCTCTGCTGCCTCTATTTCATAAAGGGTACGTCTAAACTACATGCCTCCGTCGACAGAGGCATGTAGATTAGACAGATCGGCAGAGGGAAATGAAGCCGTGATTAAAATAATCGCGGCTTCATTTAAATTTAAATGGCTGCCCCGCTCTACCGATCAGCTGTTTGTTGGCAGATCGGGGCAGTCTGGACGCGCCGAGTTGACAAAGAAGCCTTTCTTGATCGGCACAGGTATGCCTCGTGAAACCAGGTTTACCTGTGCGGATCAAGAAAGGCTTCTTTGTCGACGCGGCGCGTCCAGACTGCCCCGATCTGCCGACAAACAGCTGATCGGCAGAGCGGGGCAGCCATTTAAATTTAAATGAAGCCGCGATTATTTTAATCACGGCTTCATTTCCCTCTGCCGATCTGTCTAATCTACATGCCTCCGTCGACGGAGGCATGTAGTCTAGACACACCCAAAGGGGGGGGAGAAGGGGAACTTCAAAGTGCCCCTTGAAACCCCAAAACAGTTTCAACCCCAAAGCAGCAGCTGCACAACTGATTCTAGGATCAGCTGTGCGGCAGGCTGCCCCTTTAAAACACTGTGGGGATTCAAAGGGGGCAGCCCTGGAGCCTGGGATCAGCTGGGGACTTCCCAGCTGATCCTGGGTTCTGGGGAAATGCCACGGGGAGCCCAGGGTAAACTGGAGACTCCCCAGCTGCCCCTTTGAATCACAAGGAGGCAGCATTTTAAAGGGGCAGCCTGGCACACAGCTGAACCCAGCCTCCGCGCAATTCAAAGGGGCAGCTGCTGTTGAGCCCAGGGAAGTGCCGCATGGAACCTAGGGATCAGCTGGAGACTCCCAAGCTGATCCTAGGTTCGTGGGGAGCCCAGGCTCCCCTGCCGCCCCTTTGAATCACGTGGAGGCGGCATTTTCAAAGGGGCAGCCGCAGCACAGATGATCACCTGTGCAGCCGCTGCCCCTTTGAAACTGCCGCCTCCGTGCGATTCAAAGAGGCAGAGGAGCCAGCAGGGGACTCTCAGTCCCCTGCTGACCCCGGGCTCCATGGCTTTGAAATGCACTAGAGCCCCCGCTGGGGACTGTTGGGTATTTCAAAGCAGGCACCCCCCGTGCAGCCCGGAGTCAGCGGGACTTTCCACTTGCTGATGCGGCTGTATGGGGAGTTCCACATTGCTGCTTTGAAATGTACAAGAGCCCCAAAAGGGGCTCTTGTACATTTCAAACCAGGAATGTGGAAGTGCCTATCGACTAGTCGATGCAAATTCCATCGACTAGTCGATTAGTCAATTAACTGCATTTTAACATCCTTAATCCATGGAAAGACAGCAAGCTAGATAGTGCTGACTCTCTTCCCTGTTTCCAGAATGTGCTAGGAAGAAGAGGAGGACTACATGGTAAAGCAGTATGTGCAGAACAGATAGGATGGATAGATGAAAATGAAGAGCCAAAGTAAGCAACTTGATTAACTTTCTTTAGAAAGGTCAACCCACATTAAGGCAGCTAAAAAGCTTAGATACTTTTCTAATGTTACTTTTCCACATAAACAACTACTATTATCATTAGAGATTTTGTTATTGTGAATGGGAGAGGATGTAGTCCACAAGGTCACAGCTCAAAGGACAGGTGTCCTCTATGTGTGCATGCACACACACACTTCAGGTCCAGCCTAAGAAGTCCGAAAGCCTCTGCTACAGATTATCTGTACTGCAGTCATGCAGCATCAATCTGTGAAAAACCTCTAATTCAATATTTCTAATTACTTTCATTGTATTCTAGGTTCCTTCTTTTTCAAACAGATTTGTTAAAGTAAATGAGGGATTAATTATGCTAGAAAGGCTGGGTGGGATCCTGGTTTTTCAAAACTAGAACTGCATTCAGGAATCCACCTTTTAAAACTGATTAATCAAGAAACCACAAGGACTTTCTAACAGTGCAACTTATGCTTTTTAATGGTCTATCCATGCTACTGGATTGTACTGGATTCAAGCATGATTTGAAGGCATGAAAATTGGAACTTTTGCTAGAATTTTTCTGCCTTTTACTTAATTTGGTACTTTTATATGTTGAACTTAATGATCTCTTTATAACAGCATTACTCCAAGCAAGTGCGAAAATCAAACACTCCCACATTTCATTTACATAGTGCAATACTCAGTTAGGCAAAACAAAATCAGAAATAAAAAGCAACTGCAGGAATTAGGGAATGTATATGAAGAGAATAAGAACAGAGACAGAAAGCTGTGAATAAGCAGCACATTCTTGGTAATTTCTTCAGGATTTTGATCAGAGACAGGTTGCCTCAACTGGCAGTTACACTGACTCCCAGCAACATGTTAAGTCTCATTTCAAGTATGATTTGTTGCTGCTTTTTCCATGCGGCAAGAGTGGAACATGTGACTCACCTACTGGACTGCGAGGCCATTACCATATCAATGGTGTCCACACCGATGCCCATGATGTTAATGACAGCCTGTCCTGCCTCTGTGTTGGCCAGACTAAAGATGCATAAAGATTGCAGGCTGGGGGCATTGCTGTAAGACAAGGTCACAGACATTGGAAAGCAAGCAAGCAATGAAAAGGTCCTCCCATCTGACCTGAAACACTCACTATGTTACCAGATACTACTACCATGTAGTATCAACCCAGACACTACAGGGATGAGTACATTAGAAATATGTCAGATAGAAAGATCCTACTGATCCACCAGCACCATGAAAGTCAACACAAAATAACTTCTTTCAATTTCTATATCACCTCTTCACATCATCTCTCTCCCCTTCCCCAGTATGTTTAGGTGCAAGCTTTTAGAGTAGGCACACCACCCACAGCGAAAGGGAAGGAAGTCTTAGGGGCCCTGGAACGTGCACATCTACAGAAGTATAAAATTAAGTCTAACCATTTCTTTCCTTACCCTCATTACTTTGCATAACCCTCTGGGTTTGCTCTCCCAGCTCTTCCCGCATTTCCCTGGGCTCAATGTAAACAAGGCTGACCCAGGCTGCAAAGCAGCACATTATCCTTTTGCCAATTCAATGTTTCACATTCCAAAATGGGAACAATACAACAGTGACTGAGGTATCCTGCAGCATAAATGGGGCTGCTACATATACACTGATGTGTGAAATTCACTTCCCGCTTACCTGCTGCAAGGATCCATTTCAGGGCAGAGATTCAGAATAGCATGGATGAGCTGCAGGATTAGGCACCCTGAAAAACAGGAAGAATTCAGTGTTCAGAGAGAGCAGCTGTTGAGTTCAGCAGCCATAGGTGCCATTACATTATAAAATATAAATCCAAGTGCTAATTAAGCCATTTACAGTGAAAGGGGGAAAAACAGAGAAAGACATATTCTCTCCAGAAAGAATTCATCTTGGCTTTCCCTGAAGAGCTATTCTTACCAATTCGTTCTCTCACTCCATGGGAGTTATAGCGCCATTTGTGGTAGTTTGGTAACATTTCCTTCAGCACAAACACAATGCAGGGCATCAGCCCTTGGCTCTGGGTGCTGCCAAGTTGTCCCTAAAAAAAGCAGCAACATTACAGCTTCAATCCTAGTTCAAAGGTGTGAAGTATTTGGATGGAAGACATTCAATGCTCACACTCCAAGACAGAAATAGGGGCAAGAGCAGTTCTGCACAATGCAACATAGGGACACAGGTTTATGAGCAATTTCTGTTCTTTTGCACTCAAAGCAAATAGAGATCAAATATGTTACAGAAGTAAATAGGCTTGGATCTCTAGAAAAGAAAAGCAGCAAAGAGCATTTCCCTCCAGCTTACGCAGAGCAATGTTAATGGGACTTGGAAGAGACTGAGCACTCTCGCTATCCTGCTCAAGGAGCAAGTGCAATTTGCAGCTTGAAGGTGATTGTTGGGAAGACCAAATCATGGAAAAAGTAAGAACCCCAGCACAAAAGGCAGGTGTGTTGTCAAATGGCTACCAGAAGTGCCCACCCAAGAGAACTTCCTACACTTGGTACACAACTTCAACTCATCTTCACCCTCCCCAGCTAGTGGTAACCTACGGCTGGCTGAAAACATAGGAAAACTGTAGAAACACTTACACGGACAAGAGTTGTGACTAAGTGTAGGAAGGAGATAGTGACACCATACTCGCCCTGAGGCTGTTCCACACTCATCAACAGATTCCCATAGCCTCCAGCATTCATTCCTTCAGCACTGTGGAAGGAAAAAAAAGTATATAATGTGTTTACAATAGGAACCAAGCATGATGAAGAAATGTGCTCATATGAGCAATGCAGAGAGGGATCAAACTGGAGGATGATCCTAAGTAAATATGACTCATTGAGCTTAGGTCCAATCACCCTTGCACTTAAGATGTATTTACCTTCTCCTTACTCTTATTTTATATGTCTTATTAATCTTGCTTCTGCTGCAAAAACTAGGCATGTTTATGATTTCTCTGGTGTCTCTACATGTAGAAGATATAAGGAGCTCAAATACTTGACAGTCACAGGATTCAATGGAATTGAATTTAGATTTAGGATTTTTCCAGTTTATTATATAAGAATGGAACATTAGCTATGGGAATTTTAGACAACTTGGAATTCTCACTAGTGAAACACACATCCTATGACATTATCAAGGGAAGTAAAGACACAAGGGAAAACTGAATTACCTAATCATGTGACCCATACTGGAAACTGGATTGGCAACAAATGGTAAGAAACCTGTGTGGTGAAGGTCAGCCCAAACCTAAAAAAGGAGAGAGCAGTAAAATTATACTCTCCTACACACACACACGCTATTCCATTTCAGAAAAATTAAAAGGCATCCCCTCACCTTAGCTGGCATGCGGGCTGCTAATACAGTCAAACAATTGACACAAGAAGCAATAACATCCACTGGGGGCGATATCACAGTTGTTAACCTAGGAAAAACCCAGAGTATTATGTATAAAATCTTCAGAACTTAGGCCTTTTCTACACAGTTGTTATTGTGGTATATTTCAGAGGGTGTGATTTTTCTGCTGAAATAGTTAACTCTGTACAACTGTGAGGATACAGTTATATGTAAAGCTTATTCCCCTTCCCTCTAGAAATAGCTATACCAAGTGCCTTTAAATAGATAAAACTGCATCTAGATTAGGCAGGGTTCTACTGCTATATGACTATGGTTAAAGCAGTATAACTGCTGTGTATCAGCAAAGTGATCTAGTGGTCTAAGCACAGATGCTGAAGGCAGAAACTCCAGAATTCTAATTCCAGCTCTGTAATGGACTTCCTTAACAGCCTTTAATAAAATTGGTTGTTGACCATTTTTTCCTATTTCTAGCAACTTCAGTGGCCTCTTTGCTGTCACTGTCAATCAACTACGTACCTCTGTAACAGCATATAGATCCGTGATGTGATTGGCAGAAGACAATCTGCTATGGAAACATCAGTGCTGATAACCTTGTGAACCAGGTCAATGATTGGCTTGACTCTCTGGCAGTGCTGAATCACATCTAGATAAAGCAAACTGATATTACAATCTGAAGAAATGCATAAACAGCATTTCTCTCCTTCTCTTTCTCTCTCTCTCTCTCTTCCTTGGATAATCTAGTATGATCTCTACAAGAGAGGTCCTAAACTTCAGCAAATTACTTCCCAGATTATCCGCTCTCCTTTCTTCCTCCTCCAATCTCTCCAGTTCTTCTTACTCCACTTCTCAAGTATTTGCTTCCTTCCCCCTTGTCATAGTCCTCAAAGTGATTTTAGATTCAGCCACAATACCCTTCTGTAACAGTGTCAGCCTGTTCCACTGCAAGTGGAGAATGCACCTAGGTCCAAATCCCCCTGAAATTACTCTGATTTTTTTTCATCTTACATCACATTCCTCTCTTTCTCTCAACAACATACACTCCAATTCCCAACCTGACTCACCTGCTGTCGATACAACATGGAGCAACATCTCAATTTCACAGGTGAACAATGTCCAGCTGCTGTAAGAATATTCCCATCGTACTAAGTATGCTCGGTCATCCAGCATCACTTGGCCCACTGTTCCCTGAGGTATTCGCAGATTTGTCTGGCCAAGCCCTAAGGGAAGAAGAGGAAAAGGTGAAACAAAAAACAAAGTCAGAAGCTTCAGAATGTGATCAGAAGCCAGGACACACAATTAAAATCTGTAAGCAATTTAGCGACTACAAGACTAGATCTGAAAGTGTTCCAAGGATTAATGAACCCATCCTATTTCCTTACCCAAGGGATAAAGCAGCTTTGGCACCTGTCTTCGCCAAAGGGTGCCATCTTCATGCGAGATCACATCAGGAGGCTTATGTTTGTACAATTCAATGTAGAAGGACATTTTATCTAGGAAACTGTACACCTGCAAATGGACAGAGAGGTACAGTATATAGCCGACGAACTAGAGACTCCCAAAAAGCTACTGAGTCAGGCCATTTCTAGTGAAAGGTAAGTTTACTTGAAATGCATAGTCTGCTTTCAACATGCCAACTACTACGCAGCAGAAATACTGAAACCCTTGTCCTTATGGAATTACTCTGAACTAGTGTATTAGGAAAACAGAAACCAATTACAAGAAAAACACTAAATGATAGCATCCTGACACAAGGCAATTGGCATAATCTACAAGTAGTGCTTCAGCTCTTGGCCCTGGCGAAGTGGCCTTCATAAAGTTGCAATGAAATCTATGGTTTCCCGGTTTATCATCTGCTCTCCAAATTACTTGGAATTATTATCTACTGATTGCACATCATAAAACAGCAACCGAGTTATATTCAGAACTTTGTCTTTTGTGTTAGCCTCCCTGAACATCATATTGATAGAGGAGTAGGTAGTTCCAAAATACAAAATACATTTGCGGCCCAAGCAACATTACTCCAGATTGCAGGCTCAGAAGGAAATCCTATCCAGACCTCACTGATCAAAAGGTGGCAGCTGTTACCTGAGGCTCAACAAGAGGAGAGGGGTCTCACACAATGAGAGGGAGAGGGTCTTACACAAGGATCCTTCTCTGTCCAGATATAAACAGTATTCCAAACTTTGGGCTAGTTTCCATACCTTTTTTGCAGTAGATTTATCTGACACAAGGGCTTTGAGAAGCTGCAGAAGAGGGGAGAGAAGATGGGGAAACATCCCACATACACTGTCCAGGATAATACCCAGACCTGCCGTTGGCTCCTGGAGACACAAAGGAAAAACTTTATTAAACAAAAAATGGTCAAGTGATTCTTCTGCTGGGTCAATGCAGCAGCAACTTTAGCGATGCTTAGGGCTCAGGCTGCTGGAACACTCATGTTTCATCTACAAATCTTAGCATCCAAAGGTTTAGAGCAAAACCACACTCAACTATTTGTATCATTCACTGATTCATCACAGAAAGTTAAACAAAGCAAATACCAGTCCCCATAAAACTGAACAGAGCCAGCCTGTTCCACTGTTTCCTTACCTCGTGTTCAACATAAAGCAACTGTCTCCATTCAAAAGACCACTAATCTCATCTCTATGGAACATGCACCTAATATTAATCATGAACAAAAGCATCACTCCAACCCTTAGTTTTGCTGTGATGGGCAACTAGTGTTAGTGCAGCTGGGTAAAAGAGCATGCCTGGTATAAAGTAGGAAAGTGAAATGCATCATGAGAAGCAACGAGTACCTCTAAAGACCTGTGGCACCTTAGACACTAAGAAATATATAGTATTATGAGCTTCATCAGATGAATTGGAGTGGAAATAACAGAAACTAAGATAGCTACAACAGCAAAAGAAGTACCTGTCAACTGTAGGACCCTTGTTTATGAAGCTAACTGAAGTGGACTGGAGGTGTCCTATTCATAGCTTTTGACATGAAAACGTGGATGTTAAAGGCAAGGGAAATTGGCTTTGTAATGCATTAATGAGTTATTGTCTTTATTCAAGTCCAGGATAACAGTGCCAAATTTGTAGATGAATTGCAGTTCTACAATCTCTCTCTGTAACTGAGTGGTGAAAATGCTTTGTGGAAGAATGGCTACTTTGAAATCCATGATGGAGTGACCAGGCAAGTTAAAATGTTCCCCTACAGGTTTACATGTCACCCAGTTACAGTCTCTAAGGACTACTCATTGTTTTTAAAGCTGCAGACTAACACAGCTACTCCACAGACTTTTTTGCATCATTAGAGAGTTTATGCAAGAGAAGGTGACGTTTAATCTCAACACTGCTATATCTTAGTCCTTTCTGTGACAAGAGCAATAACAGCACAGTGTTGTTCTAGCATTTAATTCTAGTGTTGCTGGTTCCAATCAGAAGTACAATGTCTACCTCCACAATGCCAGCCCTGGCTAATGTTATCATGTAAATTACTATTTGTTTCAGGATCCCTGCAACAGGGCAGGATGGGGGGAGGGACTGAGGGTAAACCATATAACAGACGCAAATGGAAACTAGCTCTGCAAGCCCTGCTAAATAGGACAACAAGGGGAACATGAACAGCCAAATTCTTTCTGTAATAAGCATATTTCAACAGGGTATGACAGCAGGCAGAAAAAGCCAAGGAAGTCCCAATATTCTCACCGTCCTCCAGAAGAGCTGAGGAATGCTGGAAGCTGCAAGAACTTCACAGGCTGCATCAATGATGTCCTTCAAAGGAAATGGGAAGAGAGGAAATGAAAACTACTTTACGCTGATAGTTGGGAAGGAAACTACCTTAAGTTTTGTTGCCTCCCTGGAAATACAATAACTTTTTTGATGCCAGCAGACCAGGTGATAGCTCATGCCATAATCCCAGGCCAATTCACTTGTGTATTAGTGCAGATTATAGGGGTTGTTAATTGTATAAGGATGTATTTGGTGCTACCCTGCATGAAAACTATGGGATGTAACATGTATTTTCCCCATTATCTGTATCCTGTTATAATATCAAATATTTACATTTACCCCTTTAATCAAATAACCCATCAATGAGAAAGATGCCTTCTATAATGCAAATGCAGAACTTTAACAGGAAAGTACTACCAGTTGAACCTCTCTAGACCGGCAACCTCGGGATCTAGCCGGTACCAAATGAGAGAATTTGCTGAACTATGGGAGGTCAATATTTTCTAGCAGTGTTACCAACACTTCCACTGTTTATTCGGTTCTAAGACGACATTTAGGGCTAAATTCGAGCTAAATAACAGTACAAAACAGAGCCAGGGCTGGAGGTGGTAAACAAACTTTATTGGACCATAGGAAACTTGGCCACACCCATGATAAGTAGACATCTAGCTAACTAAAATCATGCCGGACCACAGATGTTGCCGGACCAGAGAGTGCCATACAAGAGAGGTTCAACCTGTAATTCACGTGCATTTGAAGGCAAGTGGTCACTCTGTGTAGCAGGTTATTACATCTCTACCACCATTTGGAAATAAAGACATCGACTCAACTGAACCTATATATTATCTCTCTCTCTCTCTCTATATATATATATATATATATACAAAAAATGTTTTCCTATGGGATGACAGTGACATCATCACATCACTCTATGTCTCACCTGCCTACTCCTTTTCCTCCCCCTGACTTCTTCTCCACCCAGCTCAAGCCCGACTGCTTCCCCTTTCACTGCTTCCCCTCTCCACTTGGAATTGCTATTTTAAACCAAGCCCCTACTCCCCTTCCTCCACTCTCACCCCACAGGGCTTTCAATGCCAAGAAACATGGCACAGTAGCTGGCAGACCCCACACCACAGCCATGACAGCCCAGGGACAGGGGTGGTGGGAAGGAAGGGAAGGATACGGTGCTCAAGACAGCAGCCTGGGGACAGGCGCCAGGAGCAGGGCACTCAGCCGGGCTTATGTGCCAGCAACGGGCTCTGGGGGACTCCCTCATCTCCAGGCTCTTGGGGATCTGGAGCATAATCCCTGACAGCCTCCCCAGACAATGGAGTCAGAGCCGGGCCTGGTGCACACCACAGCGGGCTGAGGGGGAGTGGGGTGAGATAGGGCCCAGGCTAGTGGATGGGGAGGGAGGGAGAAGGGACTCTGGCTTGCCCAGGGGCTGGGGGAGAAGGAGCCCAGGCTGGTGTGGTGGGGAAAGGGGAGAAGAAGGGGCCAAGGATGGCACAGCAGGGGAGAGGGGCAGAAGGAGCCCGAGTTGGCATGGGGGGAGGGAGAAGGGGCCTTGGCTGGCACAGCCACAGCTCGGTCCCCCTGGTGGCCAGGGGGAGAACTGGGGTTGCCTACCCCCTGCGAGAGGGAGGTTGGCGAGCACAGTGAGTAGGGGCACAGCCCCCTAGTCTTCTTTAATCTTGCAATAATTCATTTCCTTTTCTTAGTTAATAAATCTATCGTTAGTTTACCATAGAACTGGCTACCACTGTTGTCTTTGATGTGAAAACTTCAGAAAAGCAGACTTCAACTCCCTCAGAGACCTGATGGGCAGAATCCCCTGGGATGCTGACATGAAAGGGAAAGGAGCCCAGGACAGCTGGCAGTATTTTAAAGAAGCCTTATTGAAGGCACAGAAAGAAACCATCCTGATGCGTAGCAAGAGAAGCAAATATGGTAGGAGACCAGATTGGCTTACTGGGGAAATCCCTGGTGAACTTAAGCACAAAAAGGGAACTTACAAAAAGTGGAAACTTGGACAGATGACTAGAGAGGGTATAAATATATAGCTCAAGAATGCAGGGGAGTTATCAGGAAGGCGAAAGCGCAATTGGAATTGCAACCCGCAAGGGATGGGAAGGATAACAAGAAAGGTTTCTACAGGCATGTTAGCAAGAAGGTGATCAGAGAGGGTGTGGGGCCCCTACTGGATGAGGACAGTAACCTAGTGACAGATGACGGGGGTAAAATTGAAGTACTTAATGCCTACTTTGCCTCTGTCTTCACGGACAAGGACAGCTCCCAGACTAACGCGCTAAGTGATGCAATATGGGACAAAGGTGGAGAGCCCTTGGTGGGGAAAGAACAGGTTAGGAACTATTTAGAAAAGCTAAACGTACATAAATCCATGGGTCTGAACTTAATATATACGAGGGTACTGAGGGAGTTGGCAAATGTCATTGAGGAGCCTTTGGCCATTTATCTTTGAAAAGTCGTGGAGATCAGGAGAGATCCCGGATGACTGGAAAAAGGCAAATGCAGTGCCCATCTTTAAGAAAGGGAAGAAGGACGATCCAGAGAACTATAGGCCGTTCAGTCTTACCTCAGTACCTGGAAAAATCATGGAGGGGATTCTCAAGGAATCCATTTTGAAGCACTTGGAAGAGGGGAAAGTGATCAAGAATAGTCAGCATGGATTCATGAAGGCCAAGTCGTGCCTGGCCAATCTGATTAGCTTTTATGATGAGTTAACTGGCTCCGTGGATATGGGGAAGTCAGTGGACGTGATATACCTTGACATTAGCAAGGCTTTTGATACGGTCTCCCACAATATTCTTGCCAGCAAGTTAAGGGAATGTGGATTGGATAAATGGACAGTAGGAGGGATAGAAAACTGGCTAGAAGGTCGGGCCCAGCAGGTAGTGATCAACGGCTCGATGTCAGGATGGCAGTCGATTTCTAGCAGAGTGTCCCAAGGTTCGATTCTAGGACCGGTTTTGTTCAACATCTTTATTAATGACCTAGATGAGGGCATGGATTGCACTCTCAGCAAGTTTGCAGATGACACTAAGCTAGAGGAAGAGGTAGATACGCTGGAGGGCAGGGATAGAGTCTGGAGTGATTTAGACAAATTGGAGGATTGGGCCACAAGAAATCTGATGAGGTTCAACAAGGACAAGTGTAGAGTCCTGCACTTGGAACGGAAGAATCCCAAGCATAGTTACAGGCTGGGGACCGACTGCCTAAGTAGCAGTTCTGAAGAAAAGGACCTGGGGATTACAGTGGATGAGAAGCTGGACATGAGTCAACAGTGTGCCCTTGTAGCCAAGAAGGCTAACGGCATATTAAGTTGCATTTAGAGGAGCATTGCCAGTTGCTCCAGAGATATGATTATTCCTCTTTACTCGGCTCTGGTGAGGCCACATCTGGAGTATTGTATCCAGTTCTGGGCCTCCAATTACAGAAAGGATATGGATACGTTGGAGAGGGTCCAGCGGAGGGCAACTAAAATGATTAGGGGGTTGGAGCATATGACCTACGAGGAGAGGCTGAGGGAGTTGGGTCTATTTAGTCTGCAGAAGAGAAGAGTGAGGGGGGATTTGATAGCAGCCTTCAACTTCCTGAAGGGGGGTTCCAAAGAGGATGGAGAAAGGTTATTCACAGAAGTGATGGATGGCAGAACAAGGAACAATGGTCTCAAGTTGCGGAGGGAGAGGTCCAGGTTGGATATTAGGAAAAACTATTTCACTAGGAGGGGTGATGAAGCACTGGACTGGGTTACCTAGAGAAGTACTGGCGTCTCCATCCCTGGAGGTGTTTAAGTCTCGGCTTGAAAAAGCCCTCACTGGGTTGATTTAATTGGGATTGGTCCTGCCTTGGGCAGGGGGCTGGACTAAATGGCCTTCGAAGGTCTCTTCCAGCTCTATGGTACTATGATTCTATGAACTAGAATGCAACTCGAGCTGAGTGAGTGACAGGTTTTCTTGGCACTGGGAGTGATTCGGAACATTTGGGATTTTTGGCATAAATGACCATATATCACCAGTTTGTCCAGGTAGCAAGATACACTTCATAACTCTACTTTGAGACAGTTAAAATAATGCAAGAGCTCATAAAATTTTATTACAGAACACACCACCAGTTTGGCATCCCTGCCCTGCTTTTGCAAATTTGCTCTGATATAGCACCCATGAGTGTGACCCACTCCAAGCAGCGAGACAACAGACATTCCCCAAATTGGAACTGCACACCCTAATCAAAACAGGAGGAAATATACAAGCCCATTTTAACCCAAATACACACTAACTCTCTCTAAAATCATGCTGACTGCCATGAACTGACTGGCATGGGATTTATACCATAGTAAATCTGCTATGGAACTAATGCAGTGAATACTGTTCTCCTCACTCTAGGAGCTCAGTGACATTATGATTTATCTTATCCCCATTTCTTTCTGACCAATACTCCAGCATTTGCTATGAAACCATTGGCTCAAAATGTAAAAAATACTACTCTATATCTTCAATTAGCACCCAGCAGAGGCATTGACAGTTTTCAGAGTTGGAAAAACCACAAAGTTTAGGTTACACACAGAGGGTATGTCTAGACTACAGGGTTTTGTCGATATAAGTGGACTTTTGTTGACAAAACTATACCTGCGTCCACACTGCCTTTGAGTTATGTCGACATAATGTCGACAAAACTCAGCAGTTTTGTCGACGTCTGTAAACCTTTCTACGAGGAATAACGCCTTTTGTCGACAGAGTTCTGTCGATAGAAGGCATTATTGCATCTACACTGTCATGTCGACAAAGCGGTTTGCTTTGTCGACAGAACTGGATGTAGTCTAGACGCTCTTTGTTGACAGAAGCTTTGTCGACAGTATCTGTTGACAAAATTTCTGTCGACAAAACCCTGTAATCTAGACATACCCCTAGAGTGAAACACCGTGCCATACTTTCAGAACTTTTATGCAGTGGATGCAATCCTAAACACAGAATTTGCACGCAGAATCCAGGTGGCCAGTTTTGAATGGTAGCTTATACTGAATAAGACAATGAGCCTTTGACACTCACCTGCTGATTACCTAACGTATGTAGTTCCAGTGAGGTCAGAACAAAGGAAAGCAGCCCATAAACACACATGCAAGCTGTGCTGGCAGTACACTGTAATGCAAAAGACAGGAGAGTGAGTGATAGTGAAGACTTTAAATCAGAGGTCTCAAAATCAAAGCCAGTGCCACAAGCAGTACCACATTTATGGCCCAAGAAGTACCACAATGCAGACTGCCTGTGGCTGCTGACATTTGAGTCCATGTGGTGCAGGGGTGTGTGTCCACACTCTTCCCCCCAAGCCCAGCCCCTGCTCCACCCGAGCCCCACTTCCAGAGGTGGTGGAAGAGCGGAACAGGCTGCCGCATCACCTGTGTGCCACAACGAGTGCAGGGCACCCAAACCTTACTGCCAGCGCCAGCCCAACCAGAGCCCTGCAAGCTAACCTGAGTATATAGGGCCAGTGGCGGCAACAGGAACCCTCAGGGGAGAGGTGGTTAATCATCTGGGGTGGCAGACAGGGCTGAGGGATGCACAGGAGAGGGATGCACAAAGACATCCCCTCCCTGAAACCTGCCAGGGGGAGGGAAGGGGCTGCCCGCTGGCCTGCTAGGAAGATTTGAGGATTGACACTGGCCCTAAAGTAAATTAAGTTTAATACCCCTGCTCTAAAACCTATTCAAGAGCCATTACAGATCACACGCAAAAGCCCTCAGTCTCCTTGGAACATTATGGATGTGTGCTTCTGAGCAACTTAGGGATGGTAAATTTCGATTAATCAGCTAATTGAGTAGTCGATGGAATTTCCAGACTACTCAATTAGTGATAAGAGAGTGCTCACTATCCTGCTGCGCCTCTCCCTTCAAAATGTACAAGAGCCTCCCACAGCTCCTGTACATTTCAAAGGGAGAGGAGCAGAACTGTTTCAATCCCCGCACTTGCTGTTTCCCCACAGAGCAAAGGGGGGAAGCAACTAGTCGAGTTTCTACTCCACTAACCAATAAGCATTTGCTTATCAGACAGTCGACTAGCTGACTAGTCACTTACATCCCTACAGCAGGGGTGGCCAACCTAAATCTCAGAAGGAGCCAGAATTTACCAATGCACATGGCCAAAGAGCAACATTTCTGTGTCACCAGCCCTGATCATCTCCCCACCACCACTCTCAGCACATCCAGCCCACAAGCAGCCCTACCAGTCAGTGCCTCCTTCTCCTTCTGTCCACTGTGATCAGCTACTTCTCAGTGGGAGACACTGGAGGGGGGGAAGCATGGGTGTGATAGGCTCAGTGGAGAGGGTGGGTAAATGACAGGATCCTAGGGGGAAAGGGTGGAGGGGGGCAGAGCTGGGGTTGAACAGTGAGCACCCTCCGGCCCAGTGGGAAGTTGGCAACTGTAGCTCTAGCCCTGGATTTGGTACCTATGTAAGGAGCCACATATTAACTTATAAGAGCTGCATGTAGCTCTGGAGACACAGGTTGGCCACCCCTACCCTAGAGCAACTGCCCCGTTTTCTGCAGGTATATAAGAGAGGGTATATCAGCTTCCCTGCTCTCTACCCTGTGCACTAGCCAATGTACCTATGGGAGCAGCAGTCAATGAAATGCCAAACAAAACTACCTAAATTCTTATGAGCTAATGTGTCTAAATGCAACCCACCTACCACCATTAGAACTCTCTTCAAAACTATCATAAAAAGAAACACCCAATGGTCAGAAAAATGGGAGAGCTCTTCTTCCACCAATGTCAGGCTGACTGACTGCTACAGGAGCCTTAGAACAATTTGTTCCTGTAAACGACACTGTAATGAAACTGTCTGTGGAAAATGATACTGGAAGTCAAGAGCTGCAATTGCTGGTGCATCCATGGAGTCAACTTAATAAACAAGGTAAGTATGAAAGCAATAAATGCTCATGAAATCACAGTGTTTCAGGCCAGAAGGGACCACCAGATCATCCTATTTGATCTTCCATCTATCACACTACTCTAAACTCACCCTAGCAAACAGAATCAGACCAAAATATTACACAGCCCTTAGGAGACTGGGCAAAATTATTGTATGCCAAGGCAGAGACCAAGAGACCCAGGCATCAGTGAGCAAGGGTCATGAAATGTTGAGCTATACCCACATACATAAACAGAGCAGATTTTCCAATCACTGGACAGATCTGGACCTTCTCCAACCAGATTTAGTTCCTAGCAGAATGACTTGGGGAAATAAAATTTTAATTTACCTTCTAAACCTACAAATACGTCATTTAACACTTCCCTAGGCACTCTACTCTGTTCATGGCTGGAATCAGACTTACCCACCTTCCCCTAAATCTTCTCGCTACCCGTATCATAGAGCCTCCTCACCCAGAATAACTTACAAACATGACAATGGGAAACTTACATTCTTCCCCCCACTGCTGAGTGATCGAAGCAGCTTTGTCAGGTACTGGAATACATTCAGCTGGATAGCAGTACTGCCCATTCGCCTGATTGCATTGGTCGATTCCTCTGGAGTTACTGTGTGACGGAGCAAAGCCCAGGCCAAGAGCACAGGGGCATGATGTGGGATGTCCCCTAAAGTCAGCAGCAGATGGTCCATTTCCTGGTCAGAAGACAGGATACAAGCCAAGAAGCCAATACAGTATGAAAGAAACCTGATCACTCAACTGACTGGGGTTTAGCTCCAATAATCACCTAATTCATGCAGATAAATATCTTATATAAAAACATTATTTATAGCGCTGACCAAGTTGTACTTTTAGGAAGAAACTGCTAGGCATGGGTTTGGGGGTTATTTTTGTTTGGTTTCTTTCGTTTTTGTTTTTTTGGTCATGCTGATTCATATACTTTGGGGAAGGATCTAAGAGTGTCACAAATTAAAGGACATCCTACTCTAATGTAAATAACGGATAGCTCCTTGTTTAAATGGAAGTTTGTTGCTGTTTTGCGGTGAAATTTTAACATGTGAAATTCCATGTCGTGTGCAAAGATCAGTGAGCAGGACAACACAAGAGTTTCCACTTTAACTTAATGAACCCTCTGTGCTTTTCTAGCTCCCACATATTTTCTTCTCTGAAAAACCCTTGATATCCCCGACTCATAGAACTGGAAGGAACCTTGAGAGGTCGAGCCCAGTCCCCTCCACCATGGCAGGACCAAGCACCATCGAGAACCCTAACCCTAACCTGCTCTTAGGAATCTCCACGGAGAGGGATTCCACAACCGCCCTAGGCAATTTATTCAAGTGCTTAACCACCCTGACAGTAGGAAGTTATGTCCAACCTAAACTTCTTCCCATGCTGCAATTAAAGGCCATTGCTTCTTGCCCTATCATCAGGAGTTAAGGAGAATAATTTTTCTACCTGCCCTGTTCCTTGTAACAACATTTTAAATACTTGAAAGCTGTTACGTCCCTTCTCAGTCTTCTCTTTTTCAAACTAAACAAATCCAGTTCTTTCAATCTTTCCTCATAGGTCATGTTTTCAAGACCTTTAATTATTTTTGTCAGTCTTCTCTGAATCTTATCCAATTTCTCCACCTTTCCTGAAATGTGATTCCCAGAACTGGACACAATACTCCAACTGAGGCCCAATCAGCACAGAGAAGTGCAGAAAAATTACTTACGTTTTGGTACTAGGGATGTAACATCCCATTTAATTGGTTAACCAGTTAACCATAGTGTTTAACTAGTTAACCAATTAAGGAGGAGCAGGCGGGGAGGTGGGAGGCTGAAGGGATGCGGCTGAGATGGAGCATCCATGACTGCGGCAGGCCCCGTGGGGCGGAAGCAGGCCCCTGCCTATGATGGGTGGGGAGCTGCTCCAGCCCACACCAATTAACCGGAACCAGTAAGCATCACTCATTAAAGGTGAGGACTACTTGTTAATTACTTAAACTGTCACATTCCTACTTGGTACTACACCACAGATGTTTAATTTGTCCCCATTTTGAAGTCCATGTTAATACTATTTCTTTGCTCCTCCCCACCCTTCCTAAACCTTCAGGAAACACGGAAGATATACCACTTCCTTCTTACTTGCCCCATATTGTAATGTAGACATTAGTTCAGTGGCCAATATCTCACAGACAATTCCTGCTTGCAGAGCTCCAGCAGCTCTACCCTGGGCAACCAAAATCATCTCTAATTACAGAAGAACTCCAAATAGCAAGAGACTTATTGATAGCTTACCTGGTGCACATGCCCATTACTGGCAAATTTATGTTCCTCTGTCCTATCGTCCAACACACGCTCATGCAGGGAGTCAATTTCCATGCCCTCCACCAGGATAAGAGCACTGAAATAACTGGAGGAGAGGACAAAGGGAAGGGAGCAAGAAAAAAAAAAACACAGAAATTCTGTTTTAAAGAGCCAATAGGAAAGAGAGAAGTAAAGGCTGGACAATGGAACAGTCCATCAGCTTTACATTTACCTAGAACCTGGGGTACCAACACTCTACACTCCTGGAAGAGGCGGGGCCTTGAGCAGAAGGAGCAGGGCTGGGGCAGCCAGCCCTCCACACTGTGCCCCCTCCTGCCCCAGCCCTGAGCTACATGGAATGGATGCTCCGGCAGGGATTTAAAGGGCCCAGGGCTCTGGCCACTGCCATTGCTACTGTAGCAGCAGCAGCCAGGAGCCCCAGGTCACTTTAAATTGCCAGGGAGCAACTGCCCCCAACCCCATCAGCAGGCCTGCCTAGTATTCTCCTGAAGAATCAAAAATATGTGAAATTCAGATCAATAAACAAAACAGCCGAAATTCTTGGATCTTGGTGTGACAACAAGTGACAAATTAGATCTTCAAAACTATTTATTGCTGGCTGAACAGTCACAAAATAGGAAAGCCATTTATTCCAATCTGAAGATGGCTTCTTTTCCTCTGCCTATTTCTACAATGTTACCTACCACATAGTAGGTTTTCAGTGCCCAAATATCTACTGGCTGTGTCTTCAGTCCAATCTAAAGAAACCTTTTAGAAACTAAAACAAAGGTTGTAAGGATAAACACTGTTTACACAAGTAGTGGTTGCAAGGCACTAGCATGAAATACACCTATATTTTGTATTGAACAAGTCCCTTGTCCAGTTGCATACTGATCCTGCACATACACACAATACTTACCCAATACGATCCACAAGGTGATCCATGCTTTCATCCACCAAGTGCCTGTTGGTCTGTCTACAGCCAAATCCCTGGTCTTTGAATAGCCGGGCAAAGGCTAGCAGCTCATCAGGAGCCATCTCAAAGTATGCATAGTAAAGGAAGATGACTTCTAGGAGCATGGACTGCTCACGGAGGCACTGCACAAACCAGCGGGACACCTGACGCTCTGTCTGTTCAAGGAGAAGAGTCCAAACAAACAGGTCAATTGAAGCACCTTGAAATGAAGAGTGACTGGGGCAAATCAGTTTGCATGAATGATAAGGGAACTCGCTCTTCTGTCACACCAGAAAAGCTGTTCAAAAGTCATCCCCTCAATGGCAGTTGGTGTATCCCACAATTTATAATATTAAGATTAAGGTAAAAACAAAAGACATTGGGATTATGGGATCCTTATGCAGCCCACAAAGCTGAAGACAGGAAAAATACATAGCCAGGCCCAGAAGAAACCAAGCTGCCAGGATGCTAGATGATTTAGTTTCACAATTCTGCAGGTATTATTTAAAAATAAAACATTACTAAGAGTAAACATAGCTTTCTGCTTAAAACAAATTATGCACCACTCCAAAACCCTAGAATAATAGCTCCCTGCCCTTTTTACCAAGGGGATTAGAGTTCAAATCACAAGCTCAGAGTCTAGCTCTTGAAACAAGATGTGTTCAGAGTACTACTAAAGGGAAACAATTCCCTTAAGTTCCTTAAAAGGCTGGAAATGTCCTTGTTAACTGTGTTTAAATATATTCACTTTATATTAATTAGCCAACCATGAAGCGAGAAAAGAATGTACAACTCTGATGAAGGATAGCAAAGAAACAAAATACCATGAGATTTCCATGTGTTTCCCACGTAGGAGCTTCTGCTTTGTATAGATCTTCAAACTGTTTCCGGTAATTAGGAACCAGCTCCTTATCCAGCTTCTCAACACACTGCGAGTATTGTGCCTTTCAAAAAATAACCCAAACACCACACACGTATAAGCTTTGTAGATACATAGACAGACAAACAATGTCTCACTTAACAGTGAGATGAGATTTAGTAAAAGGTTCAAGTATTCACCATGTAGGGGTGCCTCTCATCCTGAAAATAAGTGAGTAAGTTGAGGACACAGCGCAGAATGCACAGTCTTTCTTCATAGTAATAGTCAGCAAGCTGTGAAAACACAATGTCATCAGTATCACTTGTGCTGTGTCTAACTCTCTCTTCCCTCCCCTCCCCTCATTGTTGATACCTCCCACCAAACTGCAATGACTACGCTCATAAACTTACAATGCCCATGCACTACCTATAACAGATGCTTGAAAGTAACATCATGACTTCAGTTAGATAGTTTAAGTCATCTGACAAAGCATCCAGTTCACTCTTACGCATGTGCATGCACGCCCCCTTCATAACAGATTCTGTCATTCCACTGCTAACTGAGAAAGAAAAAAAAAGGCAGAGTAAACAAGGAGAGACGAGATCTTAATCTCTTTATCCTCTTGGATTCATAGCTACACAGATGTGATATTGAGTCCCTTTTCCAAAGTCATCTCTATGGATGACAACTAAGCACATAACTGCAAAGCAGGGGATATCCTAGGAGTGCTTATTTCTACACTGCACAGTTTCTATCAGCACAGCCAAAAGGTCTCTTGCATAGTAACTGTTTGTGTTGTTCTAGTCTATGGCCAGCCATTTTTTTATAAAACATTTTGAGATCTGCTGATGAATTCTGCTACATAAAGAGCAAGGTATTACTACTTCTTCACAAATTAATGAGAAAAATCCCCCCAGATTTGCTCTTTACATGGAAGGGATACTTCAACCATGCCCAGTTTTTCTTGACCATAGCAAACAAAATTAATTCATTGCCAACATCTCTTTTTAAAATGAAAAGAAGGATGAAAACTACTGACCTTCAGCATCAGAGCCTGACTCTGTCTTTCATCCTGTAGAACAGTCTGCAATCAAAACACAACAGAATGAGGAAGTGACCTTAATGCACCTTAGCCTACACTAGTCACCAAAACCTCATACTGAGAGCAATGAAAGGTATATAAGACACATCATTACTTGTGAGAGGACTGAGTCACAGAGCACACATTCTCACTTGAAAGCATCAATTTCTCTCTTACTCCTTTCATTTTTAATCCACACTCCCTCTCTAAGAAACCTGTCAGTACATATTCCTATGGCTAAGAGTTCAAATAAATATCAAAGGCTCACATGAGAAGGACTGGATATACGAGAAGACTGGATCAGTAGCCCAAATATCTCATTTCTATAATGTACTTGAGCATCAGAAATTGGGCGGGGGGAAAAGGGTCCCAAAATAATTTCTAATTCTAGACTTAAACATCATGCACAGCTATCCACTGGAGTTAAGGAGGAAAAGAGGAAGTAGCATGATGATGGCACATACTACAGACCTTAAGGGAGTCCCGGGTCCCTCTGTAATCCTCTTGGAGATAACACTGCAATAGCTGTACACTCTGTTCTTCATCCAGTCCCTAAAACAAGAGAGAGATGCACAGACACAGAGAGGAATAAGACAAGGTAGCTAAGTGTATCAAAAGGTGCAAAACCACTCCAAATATTCAGGTAATTCTTCCAAAAGTCAACAGTGCAAACGTGTTTCCTCTATGGCTTTTAGCAGTTACGGTCAGCAGGATTGGTTTGATTGTTTGTGGAAAGCAGAACACGTACATTGTCAAAAAATGTAGATATAGCTAGTTCAGCTTCAGAAGTATAATGGCTCAATAAAGTATAATGCCTCTCATAAACTGATCACCTTGTTCTATCTTCAAACTGGAAGGAACCCAATACTATGGGTAATTAATCAGGCCTTTCCAACATGAAATGGGATTTGAGTGTCCAAGTTCTGATGCCTTCCTTCATAAAGCATGATTTTCAGAAGGCAAATGCTAAGCACTTCCTGAAAAACAGCTCTTTTAGGCAATCTCAATTTAGGCACCAAAAATTAAGGAACCCAAAAGTCACTAGTCACTTACGAAAATTTTATCTTACTGCCTCAGTTCTTGATATATCCTTAAATTCAATTCTACTGAAAATTTAAAAAATTATTAAACTTAACTGAATTTCAGAATCTGATACTCTTCTTGTTTTAGAAATATGACTTCAACCTGACAAACTCTCACCGTATAAAAACATGTGTGTCCAGAATGGAATTGGAAAAGAAAAAATTTAGGCAAAAGACTCAGCATAGAGAAAGTAACTTTATCCAGATACCAGGATATAAATTAGAAAAGATTACACTTCAGTTATCTCCTTTAGGGTATGTCTACACTGCCACCCTAGTTCGAACTAAGGTGGCCAATGTAGGCATTCGAACTTGCAAATGAAGCCCAGGATTTAAATATCCCAAGGCTTCATTTGCATGTTCCCGGGCGCCGCCATTTTTAAATGCCCCATAGTTCGAACTACCTGCAAGAAGGTATTCCTTGCAGGAGGAATAACAGTAGTTCGAATTAGGAGCTTTAATTCAAACTACCTAGTCAGTGCCGCGTGTAGCCGTGGGCAGGTAGTTCAAACTACAGGGCATTTAAAAATGGCAGCGCCTGGGAACATGCAAATGAAGCCCGGGATATTTAAATCCCGGGCTTCATTTGCAAGTTCGAATGCCTATATTAGCCACCATAGTTCGAAGTAGGGTGGCAGTGTAGACATATCCTTAGAGATAAAATACACTATGCCAACAACAGAAAGCACAAACCCAGGTCTCTGGCTGTGCATTCCAAATGTGAGGGCAAGAATTAAGCTGCCTACAACATCTGCTCACCAAAAATTTGCTAATCCTCAGGCCCAGTTCCTTCAGTGGAGCTGCCACATCTTTATCACCTTTCACTTTTTCTGCTGAACTTTCACTACAGAAAGAAAATCAATTTTTAGTCATGATAATGCACTAACACAAAAGCAAACCAAAAAGGCTTAATTCCAAAATCCCTGCTTTTTGCCAGTTTAAAGTAGGAATGTTAGATACTGGGCAATAGAGTAATCAACTAACCAAATGAATTCTTAACAGTTAGTCGACTATTCTAAAGTCCCCGGGAGCGAAGCCGCCAGCCAGTGCGCTCTGGCCCCACTTCCAGGAAGCCCCCTGCTACCCTGATAAAGAGGCAGCAGTGTGGGGTGTCAGGCGGGAGCCAGTCTGCGAGGGGAGCCTGTTTAAAAAACAGCTCCCTGCACAGACCAGATGCCTCCCACCTTATGCTGCTGCCTCTGATACAGAGGCAGTAGCGTGGGATGGCAGCAGTCCCTATCCGCATTGGAGCGGTGGGCCTGGGCCAGCTGTGGACAGAGGCTCCTCTAGCTGCAGCCCCTACCACAAGGAGCTCAGACCCACCGTGGACAGGGGCTGCTTCCATGAAGCACCCTCTGCCCCCAACAAGCCCAGGTTCACCGTGGACAGAGGCTGCTCCAGCAGCAGTCCTTCTCTGTGGGGAGCTTGGACCCTGCGCACACAGGGGCTGCTGCCGGGAACTAGCCTCTATCCATGGTGAGCCAGGGCCTGCCACGGCAGAGTCTGCTTCACGACAGACTCCCCTGCGCACCCCCCTATGCTTCTGCTTCTGATAGAGGCAGCAGCAGCGCAGGTGGGAGACAGACAGCCCCCCTGGAGCCAGTGCTGGGGGAACTGGCTCTTAAGCTGGCTCCCCACAGCACCAGCTCCTGTTCCCTCTCACTGCTTCTGATGCGAATGTGAGTAGTCAACTAGATTAGCTTGGGTTTATCAGTTATTGGTTATCGTATAGTCAACTACACATTTACATCCATAAGAACGGCCTTACTGGGTCAGACCAAAGGTCCATCTAGCCCAGTAGCCTGTCTACCGACAGTGGCCAACACCAGGTGCCCTATAGAGGGTGGACCGAAGACAATGATCAAGCGATTTGTCTCCTGCCATCCTTCTCCAGCCTCTGACAAACAGAGGCCAGGGACACCATTTCTATCCCCTGGCTAATAGCCTTTTAAGGACCTAACCTCCATGAAATTATCTAGCATCTCTTTAATCTATGTTATAGTCCTAGCCTTCACAGCGTCCTCTGGCAAGGAGTTCCACAGGTTGACTACACGCTATGTGAAGAAGAACTTTCTTTTATTAGTTTTAAACCTGCTACCCATTAATTTCACTTGGTGTCCTCTAGTTCTTCTATTATGGGAACTAATAAATAACTTTTCTTTATCCGCCCTCTTCACACGACTCATGATTTTTATACCTCTATCATATCCCCCCTCAGTCTCCTCTTTTCTAAACTGAAAAGTCCCAGTCACTTTAACTTCTCTTCATACAGGACCCATTCCAAACCCCTAATCATTTTAGTTGCCCTTTTCTGAACCCTCTCCAAGGCCAAAATATCTTTTTTGAGGTGAGGAGACCACATCTGTACACAGTATTCAAGATGCGGGCGTACCATAGTTTTATACAGGGGCAGTAAGATATTCTGTGTCTTATTTTCTATCTCTTTCTTAATAATTCCTAGCATCCTATTTGCTTTTTTGACCGCCGCTGCACACTATGTGGAAGTTTTCAGAGAACTATCCACAATAACTCCAAGATCTCTTTCCTGATTTGTCATAGCCAAATTAGCCCCCATCATTCTGTACATATAGTTAGGGTTATTTTTCCCGATGTGCGTTACTTTACACTTATCCACATTAAATTTAATTTGCCATTTTGTTGCCCAATCACTCCGTTTGGTGAGATCTTTTTGAAGTTCTTCACAGTCTGCTTCTGTCTTGACTCTCTTAAACAGTTTAGTATCATCCGCAAACTTTACCACCTCACTGCTTACCCCTTTCTCCAGATCATTTATGAATAAGTTGAAAAGGATTGGTCCCTGGACTGACTCTTGGGGGACACCACTAATTACCCCTCTCCATTCTGAAAATTTACCATTTATTCCTGCCCTTTGTTTCCTGTCTTTTAACCAGTTCTCAGTCCAAGAAAGGATCTTGCCTCTTATCCCATGGCCATGTAATTTACACAAGAGCCTTTGGTGAGGGACCTTGTAAAAGGCTTTCTGAAAATCTAAGTATACTATATCTACTGGATCCCCCTTGTCTGCATGTTTGTTAACCCCTTCAAAGAACTCTAATAGATTAGTAAGACATGATTTCCCTTTACAGAAACCATGTTGACTTTTGTCCAACAAATTATGTTCTTCTACATGCCTCACAATTTTATTCTTTACTATTGTTTCGACTAATTTGCCCGGTACTAAAGTTAGACTTACCAGTCTGTAATTGCCAGGATTGCCTCTAGAGCCCTTTTTAAATATTGGTGTCATGTTGGCTACCTTCCAGTCATTAGGTACGGAAGCCGATTTAAAGGATTGGTTACAAACCACAGATAATAGTTCCGCAATTTCCCATTTGAGTTTTTTTAGAACCCTTGGATGAATGCCATCCGGTCCCGGAGATTTGTTAACATTAAGTTTTTCTATTTGTTCCAAAACCTCCTCTAATGACACTTCAATCCAGGACAGTTCCTCAGATTCATCACCCACAAAGGACGATGCAGATTTGGAAATGACCCAGTAAGGCCGTTCTTATGTTCTTATCCCTCATTTAAAATCAGACTTTCCAGTGATTATTCTGGATTTTCTATATTTAATATACATACTGTAACCTTTTCAGGATTTGTTTGACATAGTTAACTTAATGTACAATGCAACTATAATAAACATAGAAGGATAACCATCTTCATCCTTTTAATGTGAGACTCTGGATCTCATTTTGAGAAGACTAATGGCATGTCTGCACTACCAAGTTTTGTAGCCAAAAATTGCTTTTTGGCAACAAAACAGTGAAAGCATACACACTACAACACAACTTTTGTGGGGAGAAACACTCAATTTGGATGACAAAAAATTTCAAACTCAAAGAGAAACTTTTTACTTTTTACCTCCCTATATTGTCAGAGTCAGTGTAGACACTGCTGTTTGTTTTGTCCACAGAACTATCCATAATGCCTGCCTTGATGTCTCTGCTCAGTGTGTTTATCTCTGCTGCTCTGCAGGCATGTGCACCTCCTTTTTCAAAGTGGAGATGTAAATTCCATTTAATTGGCTAACCCATTAAAATATTATTTAATCAATTAAATCAGATTAAAGGGGGGCTAACAAGAGAGGAGCTCCAGCCTGGAGGGAGCAGCCCCTCCCCCCCACATCCACTGCTCAGCTGGAATGCTCACCCACCACACCCTCTGCCATAAGCAGGGGCTGCTCCAGCCCAGTCAGAGCAGCCTCTGCCTGCAGCCCACCTGCTACAAGCAGGAGCCAGAACACAGGAGCAGCCCCTGCCTGCCATGGGCCAGAGCGCCCTGGCTTGCTGCACACAGATGTTGATCCAGCCAGGATGCTAGAGGCCAGGGCACCCTGCAGGCAGTGGCTGCTCTGGCGTCTCGACTTGAGCAGCCCCTGCTTTCATGGCACCCGGATCCATTGTGGGTGGGGGCTACTCCCCAGGACACTAGAGCAGCCCCTGCATGCAGTGGACCAGGGCACCCCAAAGGCTGGGGCTCCTCTGATGTCATGGCCAGAGCAGTCTTTGTCTTTGGGGTGCCTGGGCCAGAGACTTTGGGATGCCTGGGCCCGCTGCAGGCAGGGGCTGCGCTGGAGTGGCCCCTGTCCAAGGCAGGCCCCCCACTGGGCTGGAGCAACAGCCTGCAGCTGCTCCGGCCCCACCAGTTAACCTTAACCAGTAAGACTCATCCTTACCAGTTAATAGGTTAAACCTTCACATCCCTATTTCAAAGCTCTGGGAAGTATCTGACAGCTGAGTGTACTGCTCTGTTTCAGGAACAAACAAAAAGTAAAATATTGGGATATCCCTGTTCTGCCCTGCACTAGGAACACAGAGGCAGACAGACTGCTGCTGCAGGGGTAGAGGACAGGCTGCTGTGCCACTTGGACAATCCTCAGCACAGAGAGCTCCCAGAGCTTCTCATGATGCCACTCCCAGCGGCTGAGCAGGCTGTGGGAGAACTCTGGGGGGAATCCCAAGACGTGCAGGGAAAAGCTCTGCCTTTCCACAACATGGCCCTGTGGGATACCTACCCACAGTGTATTGCTCACACTGTGGATGATGGTGCCCCCAGTGTGGACATGATCTGTTGACAGAGACAGCAAATGTGAACACCCACTGGTGATTTTTGTTTTGTTGACTTCTGGACATCAATCTAAGTTTTACTGACAAAACTTGGTGGTGTGGACTTGGCCTCAGTGTCAAGAAGAGTCATTCCTCTGTTCTGACGCTTCATCTTTGGGTAACTTACAGGGACACTCTTAGGTAACTTACAGGGAACCTGCAGCTCGTTAGCCGCATATGGCTCCTCTCCCCCAAAACTATGGCTCACAAAGCCACTCCTGAGCCCCCCCCAACTGCCCCTTCCCCTCCAGGCTCCTCTGTGCTCACCGGGACAGTGATTCAAAATGGCGCTCAAGATGGTGGGTATTGACAGGAGCCTGATATGGCCAAAAAGCCTAATCTTGTTTCTTAAAGGGGCAGCCTCCCTTTTTTTTTTTTTTGCTTGACAATTCAGGGGGGGAAGTGGGGGACATGCACAGGCTTTCCCTTTTTTTTTTTGCTTGACAATTGTGGTGTGGCTAGTCACATTTTTTCTGCTGATGTTTCCGCTCTCTTTGTTAAATGGGTTGGCCACCCCTGCTCTACAGATTCTGGTACATGATTACTGTAGCTTAACAAAAAGCTGGGATAAACAGGTTTCTAATATAGGCTGGGAGAAGACAAGAACCTGTGTTATTTCTACACTAGCCAATTAGCCCGTCATAAAACAGGATTTTCAGGTCTCTCCTCCACATCCTATTCCCTTTCTATCTCGGTCTTCTCTCCTGAGCCTCTGGTCTCTCGCTCCGTCTCTCTCTCTCTCCCCCCTATCTCTCTCTCAGCTCTCCTCCGTCTCCTGCCTCTCTCTCCATCTCTTTCTCTTCTCCCCCTCCTGCCTCTCACTCTCTCTCTCTCGTCTCCTCCTCCTCCTGCATGGGAGCATGGAGGCCAAACAGCTGTTTGCGCCGCTTGCTCCCGCGCAGCAGCCTGGCTGAGTGGCTGCGTACGAACTCCAGCTGCCCACCTGCACCGTTTCCCTTCACCCCAGCACTGATCCTACAGCCTCCCCGTTGTCCTCCACCTTCCCCATCCCCCTCATTCCTCTGCCCTCCCCCTGGCCAGGCTCAGCGTCCAGCCCTCACTCAAAGGTGCCGACTGGAGAACTGAGCAGGAGGCAGCCATGGAGCAGGCGGCTAGAGAGAAGCGGCACTTTTCCCTTAAAAGCGCCGCTTCTCTCCAGCTGGCTGTGCAGCTGCTTGTGCTTCTCCAGCCCACACCTCCCTCCCGGGCCCACTCCAGGTTGCAAACTCTCCTGGACTGTTTGGACCAGACATCATCACAGTAAGGACATGATGGAGACTCCAAGACCCGCCCCCTGGCCGTGTACGTCACCGCCCCGCCCCCCTTCGCCTCCTGCCGTGGCGCTTCCTGCCTGCTCCTGACTTCTATGCTGCTCAGCTGGGCCACCACGGGGGAGCCCAAACGGCTGCTTGCTCCACTTGCTCCCCTGTGGCGGCCCGGCTGAGTGGTGCAGAAGTCAGCCAAGCGCCACAACGGGAGACGAAGGACGTGACTCAGGCAACAGCGTCGACCAAAGGGAACAGCCAGGGAGGCAACAGCACCGCCCAGAGTGAACAGCCAGCATTTCAGCGTTACAGAGTCACAGACATTGGGCTACTATATGTATGATTAGCCAATTAGCCTGTCATAAGAAGGGATTTTCAGGTCTCTCCTCCACATCGGTTTTCTCTCCTGAGCCTCCGGTCTCTCTCACCGTCTCTCTCTCTCTCTCCTCCTCCTACTACTTCCCCCACCCCCCCCTCTCTCAGCTCTCCTCCATCTCCTGCCTCTCTCTCCGTCTCTCGCTTTCTCTTCTCCTCCCTCTCCTGCCTCTCACTTCGGGGACCGCAGAGTCCAAACGATCACTTGCACCACTTGCTCCCATGCAGCAGCGGTGCATAAGTCAGCCGAGTGCCACGGCGGGAGGCGAAGGGGGGGCGGGGCGGTGACGTTCACAGCCAGGGGGTGGGGCCTGGAGCCACTGTCATGCCGCACGTCACCACCCAGCCCCCCTTCGCCTCCCGCCATGGTGCTCAGCTGACTTCTGCACCCCTCAGCCAGGCCGCCACGGGGCAGCAAGCAGCCATTTGGGCTTCCCTGTGGCGGCCCGGCTGAGTGGCACAGAAGTCAGCCGAGTGCCACGGCAGGAGGCCAAGAGGGGTGAGGCGGTGACGTACATGGCCAGGCCCCACCCCCTGGGCATATACGTCACCGCCCCGCCCCGCCCCCGTTCCCCTTCCACAGTGGCACTTGGCTGACTTCTGCGCCGCTCTTCCGGGCCATCGCAGGGGAGCAAGCGGCGCAAGCAGCTGTTTGGGCCCCACACTCCCCATGCAGCACAGGCCGCCCAGAGGGAACAGCCAGCATTTCAGCAACAGCGCCGCTCAGAGGGAACAGCCAGCTTTTCAGGCAACAGCACTGCCCAGAGGGAACAGCCAGCTTTTCAGGCAACAGCACCGCCCAGAGGGAACAGCCAGCATTTCGGCATTACAGACTCTCAGACATTGGGCTACTATATATATGATGATGTGGCATTTTCATGCCGACATAATATCAGCTGCACTGAAGCATCCCTTCTAAATCTCTCTATGTGAAAAGTGAAAACCCTGTAACATGGAGGTAACCGGCATATGAAGGGGGTAGAACCAATTTTTGAAGCATCACTGGGAAATATTGTGCACGTTTTTCTAGCTGTTTAACCACAGGCACCTATCACAGTAATATCTAGACATCTACTCTCTGATGCTAGGATCAAACAATTACTATACCTGGGAGGTTTATAGTATGAAAGCCCCTCTAACAGCCTCTCCCAATATTTGTTCAATTCTGCTGCAATCTGAGCCTAGAAAAGAAGAAAACAACACTGAAAGGACAAATTTCCTTACCCTCCCCAATATCAGATCTGTTCAATTTAAACTAAACAAGGAAATTCCAACACCACCCAAAGAACAGGACAGCAACAACACAAGACCAGCATGAAGAACATCTGTGATTTAGATTCTGATTCAAGGTAGGGACTGTATGAGAAATAATAGTTTGCTTCTTTGCCTAACTGTGGGAAGACAGGGGGAAGGATAAGACAGCAGGCTAGGCTCAGAAATGGATTTGGATTTCCAACCTCTGGGAACATTCTTGAAATCATGGACTCCATTCCAGGGAGTAAGGAAACAGGCTGCTCCACTAATGAATACTCCAGGCCAGCCTGCTTGGAAAGCAGCACTTGTGTCTGCTCCAGAAAGGAAGCCATCTTTGCACATATTAGGAATGTTAAAATGCAGTGAATTGACTAGTCAAGCAGTTGATAGAATGGACTAGTGGACAGGCACTTCCGCATTCCTCCTTTGAAATGTACAAGAGCCTCCGCCCTCTACTTCTACTTCTTGTTTATTCTCTCTCATTAGCCAGCTGTGGCACCATTGGAATTGTATATGTGCTAAGGATGTTAAGGACTAGTCAACTCTCAGATAAGTATTTGCTTATTGGATAGTCAGTCGACTAGTTAATTCCCCCCCTTGATTCCTCTATGACATAGAGGCAGCAAAGGGGGCGGGGGGAGTGGTACTTCAAAGCGGCAGCACCGCACCACTGAGCTGGGGATCAGCTATGCGGTGCTGCTGCTTTGAAACCCCAAGGCATTCCTTTGAAATGCTGAAACACCATGGAGTCCGGGGTCAGCTGGGGACTCCTCAGCTGACCCCGGGTTCTGGGGAAATGCCGCTCAGAAGCTGGGTTCCACTGAAATGCTGTGCAAAACAGGGGTCCACGCGGCATGTAGCATAGCATGGTGCCTGGGATCAGCAGGGGACTCTGAGTCCCCCGCTGATCCCAGGCTCCATGGCTTTGAAATGCACCAGACCCGCTGCTGGGGACTCTTGTATATTTCAAAGTAGGCACACCCGCATGCAGGCCAGAGTCAGTGGGACTTCCCGCTGGCCCCAGGCTGTACGCAGAGTTCTGCATTACTCCTTGGAAATGTACCAGAGAGCAGGGTTGGTATTGCCTTTTTGGGAGAAGCCAGTCTAACTCCCAGGCAGTGTAGCAAGCACGAGAGGCTAGCCCCCAGTCTCGCCCCTTCTGCCCTCCTTCCCTGCATTCTCAATTCCTGCAGCACCTGGAAAATGCAGTTGCCACACTGCCCGTTCCAATGCTCCGGGTGGCATGGCTGCAGTGCTGCCAACCCCCAGTGCTCTAGGTGGTGAGGTCAAGGAGTGAGGAACAGGGGGGCTGGATAGAGGGCAGGAATCCCAGGGGGTCAGGGAGCGGAGAGGGGAGCTGGTCAGGGGGCAGGGGCCAAGCCATGCCTGGTTGTTTGAGGCAGAATAACTTCCCCTAGCCATTCCCACCTGGCCTTCCATACAATTTCCATACCCAATCTGGCCCTCAAATCAAAAAGTTTGCCCACCCCTGAAGTAAAGGAATAAAAAACTCACAGTAAGACTATTTTGCAGGTAAAGAGGTAGCAGAACAGTAAAACATGATTCACTATCATTCAGCTGCTTACAAACAGAACAGCAGATGTATCAGGTCATATGTCTGTTCGGTAACAAATAAAGCTACCTAGCAAGTCCTCTACTTACTGGTTCCCTCAAAGCTGATCTGCCCAGCAGAATGGTCCAAAGTTCTCTGCTGCTCCTATAAATAAAGAGGGGGGGGGGGAACAAGTTCTCTCACTAATTTAAATACCATTCAAGGCTGATGTTCAGCCTACAAGCTTTTAAATTTAGTTTTCACTGAGAGCAGATCAAGTGGAAAGAGACCATAAGCAAACTTAAATCAAACAAAGCACATTTATTTCAGCTACTGTAATTGGTTCAATCTGGAATTGCACTAGAATCCATTGATAAGAACATCTCTTGCTATGATTAAGCAACAAAACATAGGGGCAATTTCTCTGTTCCATGCAGGGAACTGAATGACCATAAAGTTCTCCCAAGCAAGGAATCTCTGCAATGCATGGCATCAATATGGCTGAGCCAAAACTATCTCGTTTCCAATCCTGCCAAGCCTTTTCCGTGATTAAAAAGGTCTTTTGATTCATGACAATTTACTTATTTAATCTTATAGTATTTGACACATGGACTCTCTCTTAGTATATATTTATATAATGCCAAGAATAATGGTGGTTCTCTTCCAACTGGGGCCACGGCATTACTGTACTGCAAATAATACATACAAATTTTACTTGGAGTCAGACTTTCTTTCCATCAAGTATGGAGGTGTTACAGTACTTATTTCCAGCAAGTCTCAAAAATATTTCCAAAAACAATGAGAACATATTCTGTGCAAAGTGACCTGGAAAGCAGCTTATTCAGAGCAAAAATTACTATGTATATTTTGTACACTCGAGGAAATGTGGTGTTCAATTAAAAGTGAAAATCAGATCCCAGAATATCACGTTCATGATAAACTATCCCTGTGATGCAAAAAACGAATCTCTGGCCTCAAGTCTTTAAAGCTTCTGGAGGTTAAAACTCTAAAATCAGACTATACTCTATCATATTTTGCAAAGCAAAATTGATAATATGCAATTTTGTGTGTGTCATACACACAGCAATGTTGTACACAGATTCAACCAACATGTCCCCTTTTAAAGATGTGCAACTCTGATGTAAACTGAGATTTCAATTATGCAGCAAAACCCTTAAACGGTTCTATATTTGTTAAATGACACTCACTACTTAGCTTTCTAAGAGAGACAGAGAACAAAAGGAACACAAGGAAAATATGAATTAATTGCTAATCCCTTGTACCTTTTTTTCCAAATATTTCCTGTCACTGCTAAAGAATATATTACCTTTCCAAACACTGAAGTTAGGAGGAACATTATAATTGGATTGTAGTTTACTTAGGATTTTCATGTTAGGGGTTACAAAAGCTTGGTGATTGGTTCCAATAGGCTCCCCCAAACACCAGACAACTTAATCTTGAGTCAGTCTCTCTTAAGCCACAACTTCCACCTCTCACTCAGCTGTACAAACTCTTAATTCACCAGACTAGGATACAAAACTAAAATTAAGAGCAGCCCAAGCTCCAGAGGGAAAGTATTGCTGGTGTGTTTGGGGCATTAAGTGTTTAATAAATTGCTGCAGTGGCCCTAAGAGATCGGGAACCACTTGTTTTGTTATAGAGAGGAGAGGTGGAGGCCTTCATGTAAACTGATAATTTAACTTGGCCATGATTAATGCTAGTAAAATGCTGAAATATATTTAATGTTATTTAGTAAAAATAGATGGCTTCTTGGGGATTTACAACAGTACCTCACCAATTCCCCTTCAAACAATCACTAAGCAGGAAAAGTTCCAAACAGGGATGCATGAGTTAATTACATCATGAGGGGACAGAGCAGGACCATATGGAAGTAGAATACGGCCCCATATGTCATCTAGTCCGCTTCAGCTCTCATATACTTCTATTTCCAAGATCTCCTCAATGGAATAAACGCTTAGGCTACATCTACACTACACTACACCAATTCTGCATAAGAGTTCTTGTGCAAAAGTTCTTGCACAAGAGAGCGTCCACACTGCCATGTGCTATTGCAGAAGAGATGTGCTTTTGCGCAAGAGCCTCCGTGGCAGCGTGGATGCTCTCTTGCACAAGAAAGCTCTGATGGCCATTTTAGCCATAGGGGTTTCTTGTGCAAGAAATTCATGTTGCCTGTCTACACTGTCCTCTTGTGGAAGAGCTCCTGCGCAAGAGGGCTTATTCCTCGTGGGGAGAGGAATAACTCTTCTGGAAGAAGCCCTGTTTTGTTACTTGCTCAAGTACACACGTGCAGTGTTCTTGTGCAAAAAACCTGCAGTGTAGACATAGCCTATATAGATTTCATGACTCTCCTGGAGAACTTTATTCTGATGTCCGCAGGCAGGAGCAGAGAAAGTCGCCTCAGCTCATCTGGACGGGTGGGAAAGAGAGCAGGGATTCCCACTAGCAGAGCAGCCCTAGGGGCTCGGGGGAGGGGGAGTCCCAGTGGAGCGTGGTCACAGGCCCAAGCACGCAGCAGGCTGGGAGCAAAGGGACGCCGGTGCCCGGACAGATTCCATCCCAATGGGGCAGAGAGCAGAGCGCGCGCCAGCCTAGGGCACTCACAGGGCCACTCTATCCGCGAAATGGCTAGCACGTGGCGTGAGCCGCTGCCTGCCGCTTCCACGCAGGAGGCCCCGGGTGCGTGCGCAGCGGGGGGGGGGGGGGTGAGCTCCGCTCCGGGGCAGGACAGAGGCAGTGGGAACTATGCTCCGTAAGTGGCCGCTAGAGCGGGTCACCGGGTTGGGGGGGAGGGGCCTCTCCTGAGGGGGAGCAGTTGAGGATCGGGGTCATGGGGAGGAGCCTCTCGCATGGGCTGGGGTCAGTGGGAGGAGCCTCTTTTGGGGGGAAATTACCAGCCGGGGGCACGGCGGGGCAGGACTTGCCCCCTCTCCCCCTCCTTCCCCAGTTGCCGTTTAAACACGAGCTCCTTGGCCCGGCGCCTAGCCCCGATGCGGGTGAGTGTCGGGGTAGGGGAAAGTTCCCTCAGCGGCACCGCGTTCCCCTACCTCGCGCACAGCCCGCCGACCGCCATCTTCGCTCCCCTCTCACGTGACCCGTTACCCGCCGCACAGCCACCTGCATCACGTGATGCGGACCCGCTCTTCCCTCCGCCCCGCGGGCTCCCAACCACGTGACGGACAGGGGCCGCAAGATGGCGCCGTCCAGTGAGGTGAGTTAGTCAGGGAGCTGCCATGGGCAGATGTATAGAGCGGGCCCTGTCAAGGGCTCCCTGTCGAATTATACTGGGGCTAAGGGAGGCATAGCGCGGAGGCGGCTGGGGGCGGGCGCTGCTGTGCGCGAGAGCCGAGACGGCTGCTGTAGAGCCCTGTAGGTGCCAAGGGCAGGGTAACGGGTGAAGTGTGGAGCGGGAGAAGGGGGCTGCGCTGCGGGGATGTGTAGGGGGCGCGGAGTGAACTGCGAGGGGGCGTGTCCGCTGTGGGGCCAGGTTAAGGGTGTTATAGCGCCTATGGGGCTGTGAAGATGAACTAGAGTGTAGCGGGGGGGGGAGCCTGTCACTGCGAGCTCCTGAAGGAGAGTCCCTTTGTCTCCTACACTAGCTGGGGCAGCGTTTCCTAAACTATGGGCTGTGGCGTGGCTGCCGGGAGGAGAGCGGGGCGGGCTGGGAGGAGGCCTGGTGGGGGGGAACCGGCCGCCGGGAAGCAGGCTTGGGGGCAGCGGGGCTGTCCGGCGGAGATGGAGGGGAGGCGGGCCGGCGGAAGCAGGGGGTGGGGGGCTGGCCGGGGGAGATTGGGAGGAGGAGGATGGGAGAACCAGCCTACGGAAGCAGGGCTGGACGGGGACAGTGGGGCTGGCCAAGGGAGATCAGGAGGAGAAGTGGGGGAGAATTGGCCGGCTGGGAGGAGGTCGGGGGGAGCGGGGGAGATCGGTGGATGGAGGTAGGGTGGGGAACCGGCCACTGGAAGCAGGGCTGGACGGGGGAGATCGGGAGGAGAAGCGGGAGGCGGGACTGACCCGGGCACATGCAGACCAAGCTACACAAATGAGTCTGGCCCCAGGGATTCCATTTTGTCCCCCATACCCTCCCTTGAGTAGTTGCGAACTGCTTGGCTGGTAGACACGCTCAGGCAGCGTGAGCACATCTACCAACCAGGCAGTTCGCAGCTACAGACTGATAAACCTCAGTAATAATAAAACTTACCTAATTAGAAAATACCAGACTGTCCGGTACAAAACCGGACACCTGACAACCCTACCCCTCCTAGCCAGATACCCTACCCCCAATCTGCTCCTGCTCCTGCCTCCAGGAGTGCCCATGCAGCACCAGGTCCCCCAAGCTCTGGCCCAGGCTGGGCGGAGGATGCAGCCTGGTGAAACACTGAAAATTTATTCATTTTTAATTCTTTTTTAAATATGTGTTTCTATTTTTGGGCTGCAAAAAACAGTACAAAAAAAAACGGGCTCCAACTAAAGTAAAAAGTTTGGGAAACCCTGGTCTAGCCAGCTTTCTATCCATCTTACAGTCCATTTATACAATCCATATTCCTTTAACTTGCTGGCAAGAATATTGTGGGTGACCATATCAAAAGCTTTGCTAAAACTGGCACTGGGGGTTTTGGGAGGACCAGAAACAAGTTATTTGAATATTCATCATTTGCTTAAAGAATATGCAAATATGCAAATGAAGAATACTGGTCCTCCAAAAGCTTGTGAATGGATTTACTGGTTCCTGTGTCAAAAAGTTTGGGAGCCCTGAGCTGAGACTTCTCCCTGACGTCTAGATAGTTTGTGGCTCACTTAGTTTCTGAGAAAGTACAGATTGCCTAAAATTAATGATATGAAGAAATAAATCCTTTCACTGAAAAAAAAATTACAGCCTTTATATAAGTAGATAAGTATAATGTGGTTCCCATGTTGGGAGCCTGAATAGACTTAAACACAGAAAAAGATAAGGAGTTCATCAAACACAAATGGGTCTCTTAAAGGTATCAGCTGTGGGTTATGAATAACATTTCTTAAGTTTTTGATGGAAAATGCATGTATGTTAATAATGACATAAAAAAACTTTGGGATTTTTTTTAATAATGACACTGATATGTGCAGAAGAGAATGCCCAGCTGAAGCTGTAAAATGGGTAGGGAAGGCTAAATGTGACTAAATATACAGAATGTGACTAAATAAACACAAGCTTCAGGGGGTAGCTGAGTTAATCTGTACAGGATAAACTTAAAAAACAACAAATGGTCTGGTAGCAGGATAAACTTAAAAAACAACGAATGGTCTGGTAGCACTATAGACTAAGAAAACATGTAGATGGTATCATGAGCTTTTGTGGGCAGAGCCCACATCTTCAGGTGACCGAAGAAGTGAGCTGTGTCCATGAAAGCTCATGATACCATCTACATGTTTTGTTAGTCTATAAAGTGCTACCAGACCATTTGTTGTTTTTTAAGTTTATTGATGTAAATATACAGAATCTGACTTTAAAGTGTCACATGCTCCTCACAGGTTGGGAGGAGGCTTCGCACACTCTTCCCGCGGGGGAACTGCGCAAAGTTTCCTTCGCCTGGCCCTGCGAGGAACACAGCACTTCAAAGTGCCACTCGCTTCTCGCAGGGCAGGAGGAGGCTTTGTGCACTCCCCCACCCCGAGGCCGTGATTGGCCTGGGGGGAGAGAGTGCGAAGCCTCCACCCGCCCTGCGAGGAGCATGTGGCACTTTAAAGTCACATTATGTATATTTACATAAATAAACTTAAAAAACAACAAATGGTCTGGTAGCACTTTATAGACTGTAGCACTTTACAGGCCGTGATTGGCCTGGGGGTGAGGGAGCGTGCAAAGCCTCTTCCCATCCTGCCAGGGGCATGGGTGCCTAGTGGGAAGGGGGAGGAAAGGGTTTCTCCCTCTCCCAGACCAATCATGTCTATGGGTGGGGAAGCCGAGAAGCATCCTGGCCCCTCCCCGTCTGGGATGACCTGGGGGCAATTAAAAAATGTTTTAAGTGGAAGCAGTGGGGCCCTGGCCAATAATTATTGCCCACCCCTGCTCTATCACAAAGAGGCAGCAAGGACAGAAAGAGGAGGAGGTGTTGGGGGGGTGCCGGTTTAAAAGCCGGTTCCCTCCAGCTCTGTGGGAGAGGGCTGGAGCTCCAGTACATCTAGCGGGACTCCCCACTGGCCCCGGGCTCCATGCTGCATTTCAATATTTGGAATGCACAAGGCGAAAAGCTGCTAGTGCTTATCGACTAATCAATTAGCTAATTAATCCAAATTTAGCATCCCTAGTCTAAGTGCCTTTTCCAATGCAGTTCTTGTGAGTACTGCTACTTACACACTCATTGCAAAATATAAAGCATTCCCTTCCATACTTTTAGGAGAGGGGAAAAACCTTGCACTGCAATAGAAGTATTTTGTATTTGCATGTAAATAAAAATACTGTAAGATTTTACTTGTGGCATCGCAAGCTGAGTTTTCTGATTCTTGAAAGCAGTAAAAAATGTTGGTTGATTTATTTTGGTCTTGATTTTATTTTTCCCATCAGAGGAATTAAAGCTTTCAACTGCGCTTAAGAAAATAATGAGGAGGGAGCCTCAGCTGTTCAAGTAGTCTTTTTTTAATTTTATTTGTTTATTTTTATAGGCATTGCAGTGGAATGAAGTGAACTTTTACTGATGGACCCAGGAAAGGACTATATTGAAAATTTTGGGATCTGACAGTTGTAAAGATTCTGAAATCATAGGATGAAGCTGACTGGAACCATGTTAAACAAAGCATTGCTTTTGGAATCTCTGATTGTGTTCATTATTGTGCTGTGTGTGCACACAGTAGTTTGGGACCGGTATTCCTGGTGTGCTATTGCTCTTGCCATTCAAGCTTTTTACGTCCAATTTAAATGGGATCGTCTACTCCAACTAGGTGGGGCCGTATTCCAGTTTCGAACAACAGCTAACAGTGGCCTCCTACCAGCTAGTATGGTCATCCCACTCCTAGGGATTGTGATGAAGGAGAGATGCAAGGCTGTCGGCATTGTGTACTTTGAACGTTTTGGCATAGTTGTGGCCTCTACGGGTATGGTGTTAGCCCTTTTCCTATCTGTAATAGCAGTTGGCATCACGAGACCTGTGCCGACTAACACCTGCATCCTTTCAGGCATTGCTGGCACTATAATACTCTATATCATGAAATATTCTTTAACTGTTTCTGAAGTGATAGAGGTTCTGGAAGTGCTGCTTATTTTTGTCTACCTCAGTATGATCTTGCTCTATCTCTTACCTCGATGTTTTACTCCTGGAGAAGCATTACTAGTTCTTGGGGGTATAAGTTTCATCCTCAACCAGCTCATTAAACGTTCTCTGAATGTGATAGAGGGCAGAGGGGATCCTGTCGATTTTGTCCTTCTAGTGGCAGTGGCTGGAGTGGTCCTTCTTGGGATTTTCTTCACTGCTCTCTTCTGTTTCATGGATTCAGGCACCTGGACCTCCTCCATGTTTTTCCACATGATGACAGCAGTGCTGGGACTGGGGGTCCTCATGCCTTGGCTTTATCATCTGATCCGAAGAAATCCCTTGCTCTGGCTCCTCCAGTTTCTGATTCAGACACAAACAAGAGTTTACCTCCTTGTGTATTGGACCTTGTTGGCTGCCTCTGCATGCATGGTGGTTCTCTACCAGAATTCAAAAAGATCATCTGAATCTAAAAAGCACCAAGCTTCAACCATAACCAGAAAATACTTCCACTTCATCGTGGTAGCTACTTATACCCCTGGGCTAATTTATGACCACCAACTTCTCTACATTGCTGCAGTGCTGTGTTTGGTAGTGTTTATCCTCTTAGAGTACATACGATACTTCAGGATCAAACCATTTGGACAAACACTTAGGCATTTGCTCACTCTCTTTTTGGATGAACGAGATAGTGGTCCTCTGATCTTGACTCACATTTACCTACTTCTTGGGATGTCCCTTCCAGTGTGGTTGTTCCCCAGGCCTTGTGCACCCAAGGGTACCCTGGCTGGGGCAGGAGCCTTAGTTCCCTATGCTGGAGTATTGGCTGTAGGGGTGGGAGATACAATAGCTTCAGTTTTTGGCAGTACAATAGGGGAAATCAAATGGCCCGGGACAAAGAAGACATTTGAAGGGACAATGACTGCCATCTTTGCTCAGATTATTGCTGTGGCTCTTATTCTGATCTTTGATGGCAGAGTGAACCTGAATACCAGCTATGCTTGGATTTTGGGATCCATCAGCTTAGTTTCCCTTTTGGAAGCCTACACTACCCAAATAGACAATTTGCTCCTACCTCTCTACCTCCAGATACTGCTCATGGCTTAGACACATTGCCAGGAACAGAGACTTCCCTTCTAGCTAATGGTGGTAATGAGCCATGCATCCCTGCTGAGAGCTCAGTAGAGCCAGTTTGGTATGGAATGCTATTTTTGGTACAGCCAAGTAGAATAGCTCTTCAACTCATAATTTATAATAAAAGTAAAGGCTTCTGTTTGTTTTTTATTATTTAATAGCTAAAGCAGCATTAATCATTGCATCCTCTCAGAGGAGTAATAGGAGAATATCTACGTGATACCGTGATTCATATAGTGGATAATGCTGAATTAGATATACAGTCATAGTGATGTCATTTCCAAGTCTCTTCCTAGATGCACTGAAGTAGAAGAGGTGGGAAGGTGAGTTCACTACAAGGGAACAGATGGTTTTGTTACCTTAAAAGTTTGAAATAGACACAGTTCAGTAGTTGTATGCAGTATTTGTTATAGCCATAGTAATCCGAAGGTATTAGAGAGACAAGGTGGATGAAGTAATATCATTTATTGAACCATCTTCTGTTGGTAAGAGAGAAGCTTTCAAGCTAAGCAGAGCTCGTTTTCTTGTAACCTGAATGGGATCTCAAGAAGAGCGCTATGTAGGTCTAAAGCTTGTCTCTGTCTCCCCAACCAAAAGTGGGTCCAGTAAATATTACCTCACCAACCTTGTCTCTCTGCTCACCAGCGCAGGCTCCTACAAAGCTTGTGCACTGTACTGGCTTGCCACTAGGTTGAGTCCTACTGGCTTGTATTCTTGCACATTTGAATTCTGCCTCTTTCAATAAACGCATGCTGTTGCAGTGAGGGTGTGCACCACCTGCACCATAGGATCAGGTTGTATGAAACAACACTAATGCTTATTCTGTTTAAGATAATTTCAAATAGTGTCAAACTTGGTTTATTGGAGGAGCATGGATAGATGGGCTTGCAGGGTGAAAGCAATAGCCTTTGTGGTTAAAATTTTGATTTATTTGCCAATTCTTTGGACTAAACTAAATTATATCTTTCCCATGTTCTTGAGTTTTTTTTATATTATATTGAACAAAACTTACTGTACTTTAGTGAATATAACTTGCAGGTTATACAAAGTTTTACATACTCTCCCCCGCAGGCTATACTTTTCCATGTGTAATACAGGGGGTTTTTTTTACTGAAAGGAAGAGAAGACTGACTCTTACTTGAGAAAAGCAGCATATTTTAATTCATTAGTTTACTGTGCAACTAGTAAAAGAATAAAAGTTTAAAATACAAGTTAAAACTGAAGAAATAAATGAATGGAAAAGCGATGTGGTTCAAATGGGTTATATACCAGCGATAAGGGTTGTAGCCTACTTAGTGGCTCATTAACACTTGATTATAGGTGCTTTGCATTAACATTACCCGCCGTCCATCTCCCGTGGGCTATACATGTGTGCAGGATATACAAGACTTTTTACTCTATTGGGGAAAACCACGGGTTATACTCAGGTGCGAGTAATACTCGTGCGTGTGTTATATGCGCTAATTTACGGTACTTTACATGTGACGGGTTTGGTCACAGAATCCCCCCTGTGGCTGTCACTTGATGTCGTGGGTGGTGGGTATCTAAGGTAGGAGAAGGCAATGTCTTCTCAAACAGCCAGCCTGGCCCTGCCCCCACTTCAATGTGTCTCCCCCACGGTGCCTCTGTGTGAGTCCATTTGTTCAAGAAATCCCTCTAAACTGTAAGAGCTAGAGCCATCAAATTTGGTACGCAGCTTCCTCCTATCCTAACTTAAACCAAAGTCAGGGTTTGGCTGTGTGTGGAAAATGGGAAGTGACAGGAATGGGACTCTTCTCCATACTATGGAAAGGAAGGGAGCAGAGAAGCGATGCAAAAAGGAGGGGCACAAAGAGGAGGGACACAATACTCAGTGGCCACTGGGGGCAGCTGCAGCATCGAGAGTGGCCAGCAGGACTGTAGCTCTGCCATCTTGCCTGCCACCAGACCAGGTAAGGAGGCCCCCTGCTACAAACCCGGCACCTGCCTCCCCTGCATAGAGAGCCTGCAGGCCAGGGGGTGCTGCTGGAGCCTGGTCTCTCCACCCTCCAGACCACCTGCAAGTGGCGAGGGGAGTTGCTGTAGGAGGGGGCAGCCCCCAGAGCCTGGCCTCTTCTCTGGACAGGCTGCGGTTGGGGGATGGGGCGAGCCCCCAGACTCTGGCTCCACCCCAAGACAGACAGCATGCTGTGGTGTGGGAGCCACGGGAGGAGAGAGCAGCCCCCAGAGCCTCGGCTTCCACACAGTCTACTGGCTGTTGGGAGGGCGGAGCGCTGCAAGCCAGGGGCAGCCTCCACAGCCTTCCCTCTGCTCCAGGCAGCCTGCTTTGTGTGCCCAGTCTAAGATTTTCTTTTTAATCTACAGCTGTTGTAGCAGGATGGGTTTTAACCTTTGTGACAACAAAAGCCTCCTACATCACTTTCAAAAGACTTTGTACACCCACAGATTATACAGCAGAGATGGAATAAACACAGCAGAAACTTTTTTTTCCTGACTTTGATTGTATAACTCAAAATCTCAATATTTTTCTGTATAACTCAAAATCTCAATATTTTTCTCTATCTGGAAAAGGAGGTGTATGTCAGTGAGTCTTAGAGTAGCTTCTTGACACATGCTGTGGTACAGATGCTCTGCATAAGGCCAATGCTGGATGGGTGTCATACACATAGACTCAAGCTACTTGTGCTGGGCAGAGAATATATGAATTGTGGGGAAGGTTATATCTGAAGAGACAAAGTAGATGGCTGAGAAACATGAACGGAGTCCACTCACTGATCAACCATTTAGCTCCACTGGCCAATTGTCAGCTTCAGGGTAGAGTGGTGGGAAAGGCAATTCAGGAGTTGGCTGGAGCCTGAAAGGAAGAGGAAAAAACAGTAAAAACAGAACTGCAGAACCACCCACTGATCTACCTGACACAGAATCAATTCTAACTTGAGTACCACTGATGTGGAAACAAACAGTTCTGATGAGAAGCCTTCCCAAAACCCAATCCAGTATGTCCCTTTTCTTGTTAAGGAAAGGAACCCCTAAAAAACTCTAACTAGGGATGTGAGTGACTAATTGACTATCTGATAAGCATAAGCTTATCAGTCAACTAGTGATGCAACTAGTCACTTCCCCTCTCTCCCTCCTTACCTCTATCTGGCTACATCTACACTTCAAACTTCTTTTGAAAAAAGTTATTTTGGAAGAGATCTTCCAAAAAACTTCTTCTGCAAGAGAATGTCTACATAGCAAAAGCGCATCGAAAAAGCAAGCTACTTTTTTGAAAGAGTGTCCACGCTGAATGGATGCTATCTCGCATGTAAGCTGTGATTACTATGAATGAGTGCCACTGGGACACCTATGCTTTTTCCTCTTTTCTCTTCTTTTGAAAGAACTCTTCCCCGTCCACATACGCCTTTTTCCGAAAGAGTTCTTTCACAAAAAGGCTTCTTCCTTATAGAAAGGTTTACCAGTGTTGGACAAACCCCTCTGTTCTTTCGATTTTTTTTTTTTTTTGAAAATGTGATTGCAGTGTGGACGAAAGTGAAGGTTATTTTCTGCAAAAATGGCCATTTTTCAGAAAAAACTCTGCTGTGTAGACATACCATCAGAGAGAGGTAGCAAGGGCGGGGGGAGCCAGCTTAAAAGCCAGTTCCCCCAGCACCATCTCCACGGGGTACAGGGGAGGTAGAGGCACAGCGGGAAACTACGTGAGCGGCGAATGAAGCAGTCTCTGCTCGCACTGGTTCTGCTGTGATTCTGCTTTTGAAACAAGTCCTGGGGGTGGTCCATGCGGGGCTTCCGCTTTTGAAAGCAAGCAGGCCTCTTGCTATGTTTCAAAGTCAGAGGTGCCCTTATCCATCAATTGAATAGTCGATGGAAATGCCATCAAATATTCGATTAGTTAATCTAAATTTAACATCTGTACTCTTAACATCTCAAAGCAGAGATTCACATCTTGGTTTTCCACCTGCATCCCTTTCTCTACTAAGAAGCTATTCCCTCTTTCCCAGTGCACTTTATTACTTCTAGTCTAACTCTGTGCTTCAGACATAAGTTGCATACTTCTGTAAGGAGAATGGGTTTTGTGATCAAAACAGAACCAGTATTCGAGTTCTATTCCCAGCTGTGCTAACAGGTCATGTATGACCCTGAATAAGCCATTTCACCTCTGTTAAATGTATGCATTTTACTGCTCCCATCAATGTGATACTCAGCTTGAGAATAGTTAGGAAAGCTATCATTCAGGCTAGGAGGATCATACTCTTCATTGTTTATGCTACTTTCTTAAAAGGGGTTATTCTCCCATGCTGGCCTCCGGACCACTGCCTGTCATTCTGTAACCTCCTTACTGAGGGGTCTTATACAAAGAGGCAGTCTCTGTATGTGGCAGGAATCAAGCTGATTCTGTTCTGTGACAGTACAGAATTTCACAATCAATACAGATAGGCTACGTCTACACTGGCATGATTTTCCGAAAATGCTTGTAACGGAAAAGTTTTCCGGTAAAAGCATTTTCGGAAAAATCGCGTCTAGACTGGCAGGATGCTTTTCTGCAAAAGCACTTTTTGCAGAAAAGCGTCTGTGGCCAATCTAGACGTGGTTTTCCACAAAAAAGCCCCGATCGCCATTTTCGCGATCGGGGCTTTTTTGAGGAAAACAGTATTATGCTGTCCACACTGGCCCTTTTGCGCAAAAGTCTTTCGGAAAAAGGCTTTTGCCCGAACGGGAGCAGCATAGTATTTCCGGAAAAGCACTGATGATTTTACATGAGATCGTCAGTGCTTTTCCAGAAATTCAAGCGGCCAGTGTAGACAGCTGGCAAGTTTTTCTGCAAAAAAAACTTGCCAGTCTAGACACAGCCATATAGTATTTATCTTCCTTGGGGAAGTGTTACGAGTTTAATGAATGGGTGTAAGGCTCTTTGCTGGACGATCTTACAGCCCTATTATAATATGGCTAGTGGAAAAACAATCCATGGCTACACAAGCCAGGGAGATCATCCTTGGAAACTGCTATTGATGTGTTCAAACAAAACTGAAGCTAGCATCGTTCTGAGCTATGTAGAGGGAACCTAGCTGTGTATATTGCCTTGTAGGTGTAACACAAAAATGGGATGATAACCATGAGGATTGTTGAGTGAAAAAAATGCTACTTAAATAGTTACAGCTTTTAAAACCTCAACTTTACAGTTTTTGAGGGGGGGGTTCCGACTAAAGGGTCTGTTTATACCAGTTCTCTTTGCTCCAGCTGGTATCTTTGGCCTCCATCAGATGGAACGTGTACACGTGGCGAGACCTCTTTGAGCTGTTCAACTCACTCTTATGAACAACTTCTCCATGGATAAGAACGAGACCACCTGTTTGAAATAAACACACATCTTTCTTTTTGAATGTCTCCTTCCTTCGTTCCATACAAAAGGAGCTGGTACTGTCTCTGAAAGGTTTGTCACAACAATGAGAGCGTGAGACAAAAGTCAAATTCGGGAAATCCCAATTCTATGGTAAGAATTTATTTGGGAAGATTCTAGGAGTGTATCATGCTGTTGCTTTTGTTCTGATCTACAAGATCCATTTCTTCCATTTTGGACTCTTCAGTTCCCCTTTGGCAGAAACTGGGGCTTCAGGCCTATACTGGCAATACATCATTGAGTTCCTTCTGGGTCTGTGGTTTAAACTTGAACATGTGTCACTGAATGTCTCGTTCTTGCATTTTCATTGGTTCTACAACTGAATCTTTACCTTTGTGGACAGGGACAGGAATAAACTGGTTATGTTGATAAGTCCTCTCAGAGCCGATGAACTGGGTGCATGGTATGGTGCCTGGTGGGGTTCGGATCATTCTACGCGTGATGCCAGCTGCAATCCCATAGTAGACAAAACTTTTTAAAACAAACTTAATAATTAAACAAAGTAAATCAATCCGTGTGTTAAGATACAATTTTAGACTATGTAATCCATAAAATATCAAAAGCTTGATCAAGTTTAATAATCAAAGGAAATCATGCTTTGCGGAAAGGACTTCTTCACTCTATCCAAAACATTAACTCACTTCTCATTATATTTATACTCTGTTTCTCATACACCGGAAACTCTCCAAATGCCTTTACTTCATAATGAACCCTACTTTTCCTTACCTAAGAATTTTGAACCTACTGTCTGAGGTTCTAGGGCACCTGTACCCAATTAGTTTAACAGTCTTGCATCAATTATAATAGTTGCTTATTACTTTAACAAAGCTCAGCATAACAAAGCTCAGCATTATTTGTTGCTTAATTTCTGTATGCAACAGAATAAAAGCTGGTATACTATATGGCTACATCTAGACTGGCATGATTTTCCGCAAATGCTTTTAATGGAAAAGTTTTCCGTTAAAAGCATTTGCGGAAAAGAGCGTCTAGATTGGCATGGACACTTTTCCGCAAAAGCACTTTTTGCGGAAAAGCGTCTGTGCCAATCTAGATGTGCTTTTCCGCAAAAAAAAAAACCCAATCGCCATTTTCGCTATCAGGGCTTTTTTGTGCAAAACAAATCTAAGCTGTCTACACTGGCCCTTTTACGCAAAAGCTTTGTGCAAAAGGACTTTTGCCCGAACAGGAGCAGCATAGTATTTCCACAAGGAGCACTAATTTCAGACAGTAGGAAGTCAGTGTTCTTGCGGAAATTCAAGCGGCCAGTGTAGACAGCTGGCAAGTTTTTCCGCAAAAGCACTTGCTTTTGCGGAAAAACTTGCCAGTCTAGACACAGCATATATATATAAAAAAAATCTCTAAGGTGTCACAGAACTACTTGTAGATAAAAAAGTATCATGAGCTTTTGCCCACGAAAGTTTAGAGATTAACAAAAATATATATACTATCATAAGGTACCACAGGACTATTTGTTGTTTTTAAAGTTACAGACTAACACAGCTACCCCGACACCTTTTTAATATATATTTTGGTACAGAACATTCTGGGAGAGCATATTCAGTTAGCAGACCCTATAAAATGTGTAATATCAACAAAATACTATTAGCTACCAACACTTTTTGATTAGCTTCTGTAATCATAGTCTCTACACTGTGCACTGACTGGAAAACTTAAACCCCTCATTACATTATATATATCCTCCATTTCATTAATGATAATTCTTTCCTTGCTCATTTTCTCTTTACATTGGGAAAGGCTTACAGTTTGGTTTATCTTGTGATGTAAAAATGACATTGCTGTCTTTTGTCTGCTTTCCCATCTTTGTCCTGACACCTTGACAACGTGCTATCCCTATCTGCAAGAACGTGCAATTCTTTCTGAGCAGAGTCCTCCATTTCGGTGAAATGCATCTTTGGCACCATTTTCCTTTCCATAACATTGTAGAAGTTTAACTGCAATTACAGAACCTTATGTTGAGCTTAGGCACAAATTGTATTTACAATAAAGTGCAAAGCTGTATGATTTCACAGGGAAGACTGTTGCTTGCATGCTTAAGAGAGACCTGAAGATATTCCTACTGGATCATTAACGTTTGAGATGAAATGATAAACAGTGCTCTTGGAGCTAATTAGTTCACATGCTAGATGTATATAAAATATACTGAGTGTAAAACATGAACCACTAGCTAGAAGCTTGTGGGAGCTTCTGTCTGTTGACAGAGAGAAGATATGCAGAGATTATTTTTATTCGGTCTGATCTATGTGTGGCCATAGACGACTGATTGCTCTCTGATCTTTTGGATTCTATCCAATTCATTCTTGTTTTGCATGATTGCTGAACATTTGAGACCGGTGTTGTGTGGCTAAGTGGAAGGTTTTTATTCTTCCTTACACAAAACGAGGTGGGGTAACAGTATTCTTAAGTCTTGATCCATGACAACAGAAAAGGTGAATGGTATCTGTGTTAAGCTAGAGGGTGATGGGTGTGTCTAAAATAATATAAAGTCTCAGAGGGGTAGCCGTGTTAGTCTGTAACTTTAAAAATAACGAGTAATCCTATGACACCTCAGAGACTAACAAAAATATATAGATAGTATCATGAGCTTTCGTGGGCAAAACCCACTTATTCAGGTGAGCTGCAGCTCATCTTAAGGGAGTTTTGGAATATAGCAAGGGTCTGTAGCATGCAAAAAGACACTCTTTGGAAGGATCCCAGAGTAGTTGTGAAGAGCTGAAATCTTGTTGAATAAGGAAGGGTCAGATACTCGCTGAGGGAAGTTACTTAGTAATACTAAATTGAAAGGATTTCAGGAACACTGGCAGTGGATCCTAATTTTACAAATCTGGATTTAATAAATATTTAATAAGATTCTGGGCACCACTGTCTCCATACTTTACTCAGATTGCATGGGTATAGTACAGCATTACATTTGGGCATTTGGTGTCAAAAACAATGTCAAGTTTTAATTTCCATGAATATTTTTGGATTAAAAATCACAGATCCTTAAACTAGTGACCAGCAGCAAAGGAAGTGAGTCAGTGAGCCACTCAGCCTGCTAAAAGAGGGGTTATGAATTTTGCCCTTAAAAGCATAAAAGGAATGATCTTTAAAAACAACAAATAGTCCTGCAGCTCGTTAGAGACTAACAAAACATGTAGATGGCATCATGAGCTTTCGTGGGCACAACCCACTTCTCCAGATTGCTTTCAACAATGGTTCCCTCAAGCATGATGATGTCTATACTTGCAGGATGTGGCCATGTAACCACTGTACATTGCAGAAGTTGCAGTAAAACCTGTGCAATTTTCCACCCATAACCAGGAGATGAGGGTGTATGGCAGAATATGAATCTTACTAGTGTGAGAGCCAGGTATGAACCACAGACAGCTGTTTTCCCGTGTGGTGTCCTCCAGCGCTATCCAGAGGCCCAGAATCCTGCCCAGAGGCTCTGTATACAGAAATGTGGCATCCTGGTGTGGTAACACTGAAACCAACAGACATTTGGTTACCTTTTAAAGACTGTTGAATTAAGAGTAAAGGAAGATCTCTGGGGCTTTCTGGCCATATGAATCCTGCTAGAAGTGACAACAGTGAATACGCATGCTCCTGACTGCACTGACTTCCATTTCAGCCAAGTCACAGGGATGCAGATGGTCACTGGCTGCATGCATGCTATCACCACCAGCCTCCACTAACAGACTCCAACATCAGAACCCCCCGCCAGCACGAGTCGCCCTGGGGATGGATCTGGATCAGGCACTAGGAAGACAGGATAAGGGACGTCCTCAAGGTAGGAAGGTGGGATGGGGCGTAGGGGATAGGGCATCTGCCTGAGGAGCACCGGGTGGTGTGCTGGAATCCCAGGCCACCCCATGCCAGCACCGGTCACCCCGGGATGGATCTGAATCAGGCACCAGGAAGGCAGTATGAGGGACATCCCAATGGTAGGGAGGTGGGGTGGGCTCAGGAGTGGCCTAGAGGATAGGATGGGTGACTATATCTATCATTTGTGGGTGGGAGATTGTGAGACTAATTCTATCCCCTTCCCAACAGGTTCTCAGCTCATGTCCTATTTATTTTAGGGGGAGTACAGCAAGGATAACTTCTTCCAAGTTAAGGGTTATATGGAAATTACTTTTGGTTTACAGTAATTTCTAAAGACAAGGAAATGTGCTATATATTTAGGAAATTCCCCCAATCATTTGACCTTTCCTGTCTCCCTGACATTTTACTTCTTTGGGAATCTCAAGTGTGTTGCAAGAGTTGGCCACCATTGCAATCATAACACATGGGGCTGGGTAACCATTCAAAGTTGTGTGCTTTGCCTGCCCACAGAGAAATAGAAAGATATCCTGGGCGGAATTTTCATACCCACTGCCAGTAATATCTAATGGGAACTGGGCATCCAAACCTTTATGCAGCTTTGAAAAATCTCACTGAGTGACCAGTTTGTGCAACCTCTCCTGCTACTTGAATCTCCTTCCTCCAAACCTCGGTAATGGATACATAATATCTACAGCCTCGTACAGTTGCAGTATGAATTTTACCTTCACCACCAATGTCAGGTTGCTGGAAGAAGAAAAATAGAAGGAAGAGGAGAATTTTAAAATTGAAAATATGAAAATGGCTTCTTTCTTGAGTAAATGATTGGGGAGATTGCAGCTACTGTACCTTAAAGATATACATGCTCTGGACAACCACTGGTTTCTCAAGGCCAAGTTTTCTTCCCAACTCCTGTGGAAGATATGACACAGACTTCTATTTCAAAACCATATGCTCAGAAGGAAGAGCCCATTCCCCATAAAAAGATTTATAAAAATTCTCAGTGTGCATTCACTAAATAATGAGCAGAAAACTGAACAGTCACATAGTTGAGTTCTTTCAAGTGACTCAAGCAGCAGCTCACCTGCACTTTGGAAGAGTGAGTGATTTGCTTGAAGATGGGATCATAAGCATGCAAAGCTGAGGGGAAAAAGTTGTCAGTGAAAATTCAAGAACTCATCTAGAAGGCACACATCCATGAGTGGGAGGAGGAATGGAGGACATGCAACCTCTGCTGTGGAAGACTGGAGGACTCTGAGGAAACAATGATGGATATTACATTCTGAAGGGGAAGACTGCAGTCTGTCATGCACAAACTGCATCCCTCTCAGGAACTTGCATGTAGAATAGTGATAGAAATGTAGCCCTCTCAGGAACTGGTTGTGTGCACACAGTACCAGTCATCATGACTGCCCTGTTCCTTTTGTTAAAATGTCTTGGCGAGACAAATTCCTTTTGCTTCAAGCTTTTTGTATGGATTGTAAATTAGACATAATGTTTCCTCTGATGGAGCTAACACATAAGTGCTGTTGACATTTGCAAATCGTATAATGAATTTCTTTAGAGTAGACAAAGATATAATCAATCTCCTTTACACCAAATTGTGCCTATATGAAAACAACGATCTATGCTTGGAAGAGATTTCTGGTGTTTGTTCTGAAGGACAACCAAATAGACTATTCAGAGCTCCAAACACTAAGGGCTCGTCTACACTGGCCCCTTTTCCGAAAGGGGCATGTTAATTTCACAGGTCGTAATAGGGAAATCCGCGGGGGATTTAAATATCCCCCGCGGTATTTAAATAAAAATGTCCGCCGCTTTTTTCCGGCTTTTAGAAAAGCCGGAAAAGAGTGTCTACACTGGCCCCGATCCTCTGGAAAAAAAGCCCTACTTTGAAGTAGGAATAAGATCCTCCGGAAAAGGGCTTTTTTTCCGGAGGATCGGGGCCAGTGTAGACGCTCTTTTCCGGCTTTTCTAAAAGCCGGAAAAAAGCGGCGGACATTTTTATTTAAATGCCGCGGGGGATATTTAAATCCGCCGCGGATTTCCCTATTACGACCTGTGAAATTAACATGCCCCTTTCGGAAAAGGGGCCAGTGTAGATGTAGCCTGTGAGCTTAGATATTCAGATGGGAAGCATTTATACACAATGCTAAGATGGATAAATACTATGAAGGAATTCCACAATTTGTTGCTTCTGTTGGCTGAAGTCAGTGCACGCACCAGGCTCCATTCCACCCACAAGTTCCTTGTGTGATGCTCTCCTGTCCTTTTCTATGTCAGGCCCTCCCAGCAAAAGCCCTCCAATCTCCCTCCAACCAAGGGTACCTGTGTGGTCCCCATTTTCCCCCTCCCATACCAGGGTCCTCTATTCTCTCTCATGCTATGTTGTTTTCAACATATTTCCATATTTTCTACATGTTTCCACTTCCATTATGCCAGTGGTGCTTTGTGCCCCAATTCTTATCTTCCCTTTCATACCACAGTCCCCCAGTCTTCCTCACCAGGGGTTATATGTCTCCTACCACCCATAGATGTGTGCCATCTATATCTCCTTCCTCCCAATTTTCCTTCCAGCAGGGGTTCTGTGAGACCCCATACCAAGATCCCCATTATCCCTTACATACTAGGTGCTGTCCTCTTGCTCCCTTTTCCCTCCACATGCCATTATTATCTATTTGTGAGAGAAGTCTGTTAGATCAGCCTATTAAACTATAGGGAAGATGTGTGCAGTTGTAACCACCTGCAGACAGATCTGACCCTGGAACCTCTGCAGCTTAGTATGGGAGCCTCTACAGCTTGAGCTATAAAGCCAGCTGGTTGTCAGCTTAGGCTGTAGAGCTCACTCATTCTTATCACTCACTGTAAGAGGTTAAAGTGCCACTTAATGGGACAGTGAACCACACCCACTAGGACTATGTCTACACTACATGCTTCTTGTGCAAGAAGCCTTTTGCGCAAGAGTTTTTGCACACTACAATATGCTTTTTTGCAAGAGTGCATTCACACTGGATGGACGCTCTCTTGCAAAACCACACCCACTAGAGCTACATCTACACCACATGCTTCTTGTGCAAGAGGCCTTTTGTGCAAGAGTTTTTGCAATGTGCTTTTGCGCAAGAGAGCGTCCACACTGCATGGACGCTCTTGCACAAGAAAGCTCTGATGGCCATCAGAGCACCTGTGCTTTTTCCCATAGGGGTTTCTGGTGCAAGAAACCCCTCTGGAGCATCCACATTTGCCTTTTTGCACAAGAACTCCTGCGCAAAAGGGAGTTATGCCTCGTAAAAGGAGGTTTACCTACGACGGAAAAAGCCCTCTGTTCTGCCATTTTACTCTTGATCTCCTTGTGCAAAAGTGCATTTGAGGCGTGGATGCTCCACAGATTTTTGTGCAAAAACCTTGCAGTGTAGATGTAACCTAGGTGTGTGGGTTACATACTTCCCCTAGCGAGGAATCACATCCGACAAGCCCCTGCTTGTAATCTCCACCAGGGAGATTTGAACCTGGGCCCTCAGCATAGGAACCTCTACAGCTTGAGCTATGAAGCCAGCTGGCTCTCAGCTTAGGCTGTAGAGCTCATTTGTTCTTACTACTTGCTGTAAGTGGTCTAAGTGCCACTACATGGGACAGTGACCCACACTGACTAGGTGTGTGGGTTACACAGTGACAGGTGAAACAGAGTTATTGCTATGGTGGAATACATAAGTGCATGCCAATAATCTATTGATTGATCTATAGACAATGCCAGAAGTTGTAACTGCTAAAAAGATGGCAGGGCCCCCCTCTGTGTACGCATTTCCCCCTGGCAGTTTTCTGGTGATGGAAGCCTAGAGCGTTCCTGGAAAAGGAACTGATCAGTTACATACAAAAGTTGTCACATTACAGACAGAAATACCATCAAGTTGAGCATTGGGCCTCACAAGCTTGGTCAAATAGCTCAACATGTCCCTCAGAGTATTACAGTTCTTAGAATGTGAATACAGCTTGTTGAAAAAATGCAAAGATGAAAAATGGGGCATCAATGATTTCTCACGTTAATTAAGAAGTAGGAGCACAAAGTCAGTGAGCTGTGAATGACTTAGCTTGCCCTAGAGATTTTAACCTGGAAGCAAATTAAATGCAGACTCACTTCTAAAGATAATAGAATGTTCTGTTCTGCTAGCTTATTCATCCCAACAAGGACTGCTATAGAGCAATGAGGTGGCTAGAAAGAAAATAAGTGACTAAATTGCAGAGTAGGGCTAAATGAGTCCTTCTCTTGGAACTGCAAATAAGCCTGAGTGAGGAGGATACAATATCTGTTTTCCGTTTCCTCTTTAAGGAGCATTTGCAGCACAGTAGAGGACAAAGAGTGGGTGGGAAGAGTTGTTTTCTTAAGGACATTGTTTTCCCTACAGAGACTGCAGGAATCTGAGATCAGATACTGGATTTCCAAGCTTTAATGGAGAAAGATCTGGGCAGGGTTCCTGGGTTTGTGAGGTAGAACACTGAACCCTGCTATGTTTTCTCTGGGTATTGTTTGAGAACAAAAAGGATTCAGCTAGTTCTTTAGAAACTGGAATAGAGGAAATAGAACAAAGTGGAAACCTGTAAAACTGAGAAGCTGCTGACAATGTCACAGCAAAGAATCAGAGCTTACGTGCCAGCCGTGTTCTCAGAAAACAGAAGGTACAGTCTATCCAGAGGAACTTAAAAACCTAGACTGGACACAGACGGTACAGCTCAAACAATCTACTGCATAAGAAGTACACAGGTTTGAACTTCAGCCAATAGAGGTCAATTCTTTTTTAAAATTAGAATGGAAAAGCCTAGTGGAAAAAGTGTTTTTGAAAAGGGATTTAAAGGGCAACGAGAAGCATTTTGGCAAAGGAAAAAGGTTTCTTGGCCTGAGGTAACACAGAAGCACAAAGATGAGTGGAGAAGAATGCAATGCAGGCACAGAGAGCAGCAAACTGATCTGTGGGCACTGGTGGGGGGAAGCTGTGCCAAGGCTTAGAGTTAAATCTGAGGAGTTTGAACCTCATGTTGGTGAGAACAGGAGACAGCACAAAGCTGCAAAGAAGATGTGGCCACAGTAGGAGGATCTTTGCAACAACGTGTTCAGTGGGTGGGGCACTGCAAAAGCAATAGAATGGAGAGGAAGAGTAGGTGGTAGACAAGGCCAGACAATTTGAATCCACATCTTGTTTTAGTGGTAACAATATTGTGGGCACAGTCTGGCTGTGTCTACACTGGCATGAATTTCCGGAAATGCTTAAAACGGAATACTATTCCGTTTTCAATTTTTCCGGAAAAGGAGCATCTACATTGGCAGGCTGCTTTTCCGGAAAAACCCTTTTTCCGGAAAAGCGTCTGTGGCCAATGTAGACGCGCTTTTCCGGGAAAGAGCCCCGATCGCCATTTTCGCGATCGGGGCTTTTTTCCGGAAAAAACTACTGGGCTGTCTACACTGGCCCTTTTCCGGAACAGTGTTCCAGAATAAGGACTTATGCCCAAGCGGGAGCAGAATAGTTTTTCTGGAATAGCGGCTGATTTTGTACAGTAGAGCATCGTTGCTTTTCCGGAAATTGAAGGGCCAGTGTAGACAGCTCGCAGCTTATTCCGGAAAAGCGGCTGATTTTCCGGAATAAGTGGCCCAGTGTAGACACAGCCTCTATGTTTGGCTAGAACATTAACTCAGGAGAAGAGTTTTTTTGCAGAGAGCCACCACTATTGATAATAGCCAAGTCAAAAGGAAAGTTTCATTCTGGAAAATACACCCCAGTTTTTCACTCCAAAAGCCCTGCAGCTCATACATACCGTGGCCGATCTTATTTATAGATTTCTCCTTTGGCACAAGAAAGTCACCTAAAAATAAAACACTGAATTAGAGAGGATGCATCAAATCAAAAAGTAAACAATAGAGAATTCCCTTCTCCCCCAAACAGTTATTCAGCCACCTTGTCCCTTGAAGAAAGCTTCTGGCTTGCTAGCAGATTGCTTACATTTCTTCCCATGCACCCCGCCCTACTGTAGCAAATGATAGGTAGATTTTACCTTTCTCATCAAAAACTCCTTTTTCAAAGAAGAATCTGATTTTGTCTCCACTCGTTAGAAAATAATCTGCACTGCCCTGTTGGAGACAAGAGAGACCCAACAATGGTAATATATACTAGCAGATATATTAAGTGAACACTTCCAGCAAGAAGCTAGCACTTAGCTGCATCTTCTCCCTGTCAAGAGAGCAGGAAGAATAAGAATAAAAACATCAGTAGTTCACATGGAAACTTTTCAGTGCGCTAAACTTCTTGGGCTCCAGCTTACCCTTTGCAGCCACCCAGTAGAGGGTGAACAGAGGTACCTTGGTTTGGTTAGTGAGAAGGGTTGACCTGATAGTCTATCCGTGGAACAAATATATTATAGGTTGTAACAATAGACAAAGGTTCTCATACATTCAGCCCTTTTCCACAGCGATGACTCTTCTTCAGTCTCTGTGACCCATTTCTCTCTTGGTCTCTGCTGAGATCACCTACAACATGTTGCCCAAGGCAGTGGAAAAGGAATTCAATTCCCTGCCCTGAGCCCTACCACAAGGGGGGTTGCAATATGACATTGCCTGTAAGAAATGTAAGGAGCTTCAGGGGGTAGCCAAGTTAGTCTGTTACAGAAAAAAACAGCAGGCAAATGGTCTAGTAGCACTTTATAGACTAACAAAACATGTAGATTAGTAATAGAGATATAGCCATGTTAGTCTAGTCTAGCTGAAACAAAAAACAGGACTATGTAGCACTTTAAAGACTAACAAGATGATTTATTAGGTGATGAGCTTTCGTGGGCCAGACCCACTTCCTCAGATCAAATTGTGGAAGAAAATAGGCATGACCATATATACCAAAGGGATACAATAAAAAAAAGTGAACACATATAAAAAGGACAAATCAAATTTCAGAACAGAGGGGAGATGGGGCGGGGAGGTAAATGTCTGTGAGCTAATGATATTAGAGGTGATAATTGGGTAAGCTATCTTTGTAATGGGTAAGATAATTAGCGTCTTTGTTAAGACCCCAGCGTAAAGTGTCAATTTTAAGCATGAATGACAGTTCAGAGGTTTCTCTTTCAAGTCTGGTGTTAAAATACTTTTGAAGCAGGATGCAGGTAATCAAGTCGTTGAGACACAGACTTTGATCTTTATTTACTCAGATTTATCACCCTTTCTCCTGATACTTTATGCATAGAGGTAGGGGGATGGGCAACAGAACTTCTTTCTTCTCCCTGCCCCCTTTCCTTCTCCTATTTATTTTGAGTTTCCTTATCCCCTAATCATAACTCCGGTCATCTGAAGAAGTGGGCTGTGTCCACAAAAGCTCATGATCCCATCTACATGTTTTGTTAGTCTGTAAAGTGCTACCAGACCATTTGCTTGCTGTTTTTTTCTGTAAGAAATTTAAGTTACTTTCATCTCCCTAGGGACTACATCTACACTACGAGTTTTCTTGGCAAAAAGTATGCTAACGAGGGACTAATTTGCATGAGTCAATCTCATTTGCATATTTTTTGCTGATCCATTTTTTTCACTGGGGATTTTGTGCAAAAACAAGTAGCGTGGACCTTTTCTTTTTGCTCAAAAACCTTTTTCCACAACATCAGTAAAACTCCTTTTTTGGGGCATAAGGATCTTGCAGAAAAAGGAGTTTTTGCACAAAAAGAAAACATCCACACCCCTTGTTTTTGCACAAAAACACCAGCGAAAAAAACGGATCAGCAGAAAATATGCAAATGAGACTGTGACTCATGCAAATTAGTCCTTCGTCTCCCCTTACCCATTACAAAGATAGCTTCCCCAATGATCACCTCTAATACCATTAGCTCAGACATCTAACTTTCCCCACCTCTAATATCATTAACTCACAGACACTTACCTTCCTCCCCCCCCCCCCCCCGCATGCCCCTTCTGTTCTGAAATGTGATTTGTCCTTTTCATGTGTGTTCATTTTTTTAATTGTATCCTTTGGTATATTGGTTGTGACTATTTTCTTCCACTATTTGATCTGAGGAAGTGGGTCTGGCCCACGAAAGCTCATCACCGAATAAACCATCTTGTTAGTCTTTAAAGTGCTACATAGTCCTGCATTTTGCTTCAGCTACACCAGACTAACACGGCTACATTTCTATTACTAGCATAGTTAGGGATGTGAAAGGTTAACCGGTAAGCATCACCCTTAACAGTGTTAGTGACAGGCCTGGGCACATCGCAGGCAGAGGCTGCTTTCATCGCCCAGAGCAGCCCCTGTCTGCGGTGAGCCTGAGCATGTCACAGGCAGGGGCTGCTGCACCTGCAGTAGAGCAGCTCTTGCTGGCTGCTCTGGCCCCCCCGCCCACTACCCCTTTAATCAGTTAACCAGTTAAACATCACATTTAACCAGTTAAGCAATTAAATGGGATTGCCCCTCCTAGCCTCCATCTCAGGGATGGACAATAATTTTCACAGGGAGGCCACTTAATGAAGTTTGGTAGGTAGACACGGGCCGGTTCCACCGCTGGAAGGGTCTAGGGTGAAAGGCACAGGGCTGGGGACTAGCTTCCCCCAAGCTTGGTCTGTGACAGGAGGCTTTGAATTAAAAACATAGCAAAGGGCTCGCTGCTCCCTGCTGTTACCATGTTGCCTGGCAGGCACCCATGTTACTACCGGTATTTAAAGGGTTCACAGCTCCAGCCCCTGCCAGAGTAGTGCCACAGCCAAGAGTCATTTAAAAAAGGATCCTGCTGCCTTAGCCACTGTCTGGAAATTTGACGGCATGGGCAGCAGGATATAAATATAAAGCAGCCAGATGCAGTCTGCAGGTCAAAGTATTAGGCAGATCAAAGTATTAGGCAAGCCAGACCCTGGGCCACAACTCGCCCATCCCTGATCTATCTGAATTATCTATAATCTGTACCTGTTCATGGAGCTGTTCCTCTTCTTTGGTGCAGAATACTGTACGGCAATGGGGTGGCACATCCATCTCAGAGACAATCTTGTGGATTTGCTCCCTCATGGCATCACATTCCTCTGTGGTGCAAAACTCTTCCAAAACAAGGAAACCGTCTTTACGGAACTACAAGAGAGCACCAGAATTCAGATGGGGACAGGAGTGGCTGGCAGGCTTCAGAAACAGCAGCTCTCTTCTGGCTGTCAGTCTTCTGTTCTATGGGATGCACCTTTTCTTAGGCTCTGCAGCCAGATGCTAAATCAGACTTACCCCCCTCGGAGAGCCCCTCCCCTAGTGGAGATGGAGAGGAGCAGCAGACTCCAACTTCTTAACCGGTAACTAGAGATCACTTTTTCAATGTAAGTGCTATGTAACATCTACCTCAAACACCAATACCCTTGCCCGGCCTCCTTCCCTGCCTTCTCTGAGGCCCTTCCCCTGCTGTAGCCAGACATGAACCCCATCTTGCTTCTCCCCCGCCCCGAGAGCAAGAGAAAGTCAGCCTTTGATGCCCTGGGAACGCAGGTGTGCTGCCTGTCCCTGACTCTACCATAAACAGAAACTAGACAGCACATGGGCCAGCTGACGACTGGGGGCCTCCCGTCGCCCTGATGGCTAGTACCAGTAATTGACACGCCCGCACTGTCCCAGGAGAGGAATCTTCGCCCATCACATACTAGAAGTGCCCATTGTCTGCATTTTCCCAGGTGTGAATTATGCTTTGCACCCTTCATGGGAAACTTGGTGTTCAAAGCCATTTTTCCTAATTGGCCACTTGAGACCAGGAAGAAGCCTACGTGACCCAAGGGGTATAAAGAGGGGTTTAGTAGCCCAGCCCATTTGAGCTCCAATCACCTACACCTGCTGGCAGGTACTGATTGTCTCCCAAGGTCCGTGGGACGCCCAAACTTGCCCTACTTCTTCCTGAGGGATTGAGAGAAAGACGCTGGCCACGCCAAGTCTGGAACGCAGGGGTGAGAATTATACCTGCTAGGTGTTTCTTTATGTGTACACTTTAATTGTTACTATGTTATAAGTTTAGTTACTCTATTATAGTTTTTTAAAGTCAAACTGTTTCATTTGTATTGTAAAACTGCCTTTGGTAATGTGATTTAGCTATAAACTGCGGAACCCAATTAACTTGTCAATCAAACCGCAGGGAGTCTTTGTATCTACCTGTAAACTGCAATAAACACTAACTTCTATTAGAACCGCCGTTCCCTTCTATGTAAACTTTGGTATCTTGTTAAGTTGTCAATCATACTTAAGAAAACTTTCTCCTTAATTGAAGCACTCCAAGTGGCCATTTTGTTTCATTGGAGACCTGTGGTCAGCAATTATCCAATCAGACCACAGAAAAATCATTAGCTCGTCAATCAAAAGTGCAGCAGCCATTTTGCTTCATTCATAAATTGGGCAGCCATTTTTTAAGCCCCGAGAAATCATTTTCCTGTCAATCAAATCGCCGCGGTTTGCTTTCGGACCTCTGCCTAAATTATAGTAAAAATAAGCTGGTGCCCTCATTCATTTTATATATTCAACTCAATTTTCTTTCCTTTTCTTTCTTTCTCCTACAAATAAGTAAGTGCGTGTCAAGTTTCTGACTTGAACCTATGCTGCTGTACCCGAACCGAACACAAACAAAAAGAACTCCAGCCAGTCATAAGAGACAGATATAGGGAGAACTGGGCATTTGGATCATGTTGCCTCCAGGGGACAGATCTGTGGGGCATCTCTCAGCCTTCCCTAGGCTGCCCGCTGCAACGGGACCTTGTATCCTAGCAGTTAAAGTCTGAGGTGTAATAAGCTCCCCCTGTAAACTTTGGGGCATCTGTTAGCCTGTTGGCTGCCCGCCACAAAAGGACCCTGGTCCTAGCAGTCAAAGACATGGATGTAAAACTTCGCAGCGGGCAACCTGGAGAAGGTTGACGGGCGCCCCAAGAAGGGACCCCGGTCCTAGCAGTTGAAGTCTCGGGTGTATAACACACACACACCACTCACTGCCCTGACCACCGGCTGACACCCTGCTCCACCCCTTCTCCAAGGCCTCATCCTGCTCACTCCCTGAATCTCATTCACTTTCACCAGGCTGGGGTAGGGGATTAGGGTGCAAGCTCTGGTCTTGGGCCAAGGGATTCAGCATGTGGGAGGGGACACCCTGAAACTAGGGAGGTGGGTTGGGTTCTGGAGTGGCCTAGGGACTAGGGCATTTTTCTGAGGAGTATAGGGTTGGGGGCTCAAGTCCCTCCCCTGCCCACCATGGGAGCAGCTAGACAGCCAACACAGGCTGCCCTAGGGATGGAGCTGGTTCCTATATTAAGAAGGCAGGATAAGGGATGCCCAGGAGGTGGGGTGGGTTCTGGAGTGCAATAGGACATTTACCTGGGGAGTGCAGGGTTGGGGGCTTGAGCTCTGCCCACCCTGGAAGCAGTTGGGCAGCCAACACCAGCTGCCCCAAGGACGGAGCTGGCGCCTGCATTTGGAAAGTAGGATAAGGGACTGGCTGAGGGAGGGGAGGATAGGTCGGTGGGTTTGAGTCCCATCAACAGCTCAAGTCCTGCCCACCCTGGGAGTGGCCAGACAACTCCCCCAGAGGTGGAGCAGTAGAGGTAAGGCAGTAAGGCAGGCCTATTCCTCCCCTGGCCCTGCACCACTCCTGAAAGCTTGCTGGCATGTACAGCAGCGCAGCTTCCACAGTTCTCCGTTACTGATCAAAGGGAACTGCAGGACTGGTCTGCAGGCAAGGACAGCATGTGGAGACCCCCCTCTACCTGGACCTTCTCAGGGGCTGCAGGGACATGCCAGCCACGTCCAGGAGCACAACTGCCATAAGCAGGGCTCGACAAATTCTGGAAAACCCTATTCGCCAGACAAAAAGGGGACTCGCCACTAATAAGAACAGTAATTACTAAGAAGTTATTAATAAATATCACCCAAGTTATTAATAAATATCTTATAAAAATGTCTACCTTTTCCCTCTGCTGCCATGACTCCTCCCCTTGCTCCATCAGCTCCCCTGGTGCCTGCTGCCCCCCAACCCCTCACCCTCCCGTGCTGTCCTGACTCCTGCCCTTCTCACTGCCCTCAGCCTTCCTGAGACCTGCCCCCCTCCACCAGCCCTTCTCTCCCCCCTGTGCCCACTCCTCCAGTAGCCCCACTCTGCTCATGTGAGCTACCCCTCCTCATCCCCTCTCCTAACACCTCCCTCTACACACCTTCCCTGCCTCTCTCCTCTGGTGCTGGTCCCTCCCCTGCAGGTGTCTGCCCTTCTGCTTCACTCCCAGAATCTCCTGGCACCTGCACCCTCCTGGTTTCTCCCCCTTCGCTCACTGCCCCTGCCCCTTTTGCCCTCTTTTTCCCTGATACCCACCTCCTCACTGCCCTCTGCCCCCATTTCCCTCATGCCCCTGTGCCCTCACACATGCCTTGCTCCATCCCCACCTTCCTCATGCCCACCCTTTCTTTCAAGCCTTCTCCCAGCACCTCCCCCTCTAGCCCCTAGTGCCCTTACTCTCTCCTCTCCCAGCATCACCCTGTTTCCCCCTCCCACTGAAACCTCCCCTCCTGCCCTTTTCCTCATTGTCTGCACTTGGCCCCCTGAGATTTGTCTCTCCTGCATCCCTGTCTCTTGGTGCCTTCCCCTTTCTTCTTCTTTTTCCCTCCTCCCCTCCGCTCCCCTCAGCACAAGCCCCTTCCCCATAATTTTCCCCTCCCCTCCCCTCAGCCCAGACCAGCCCAGACTAGACCAGCCCCTTCCCCTCCCCCAGGGCCAAGCAAAACATTTCCCCCCCTTTTTTGTTGTCTTTTACACGTTTGCATTTTGCAATGGTTTTTGTTTGTTTGTTTTCATTTTTGTCCCAGCATTTTAGCCCTATAAATAGCAAATGGCATTTTCATTCATTTTTTTCCATAAAGGCAAAGGCGCTTCATGTGAACTCCCCCTTTCACTCACTGCTGGGTCACAGCAGCATTTTCCCTGCCCTGTCCAGCTCCTCCCTATGGACAAGCACCCCTCACTCCCGACCCACAGGGGAAGCAGGGTGCAGGGACAGCACAGAGCCAGAGGGGTGCAGGGAACAGTGGAGGGGGTAGGGGTGGCAAGGGGAACAGGAGGCACAGAGGCAGAGGGACGCAGGGATCGGGGGGGGGGCAGTGTGCGGGATGCAGAGGCGGCACGGGGAATGGGACGCGGGGAACGGGAGGAGCAGAGGGATCAGGGTCTAGGGGCAGTGCAGGGAACGGGCAGCACAGAGCTGGGGAGGGAGAGCAGGGATCAGGGGAGCAGGGTGTGGGGTGCAAGGGCGGCGCAGAGCCAGAGGGAGAGCAGGGGATCCGGGGTGCAGGGGCGGCGTGGGGAATGGGCGGTGGGAGCCAGATGGGGCGCGGGGCGGGCGCAGCGTGCGGGACGGTCGGCCGGGAGCGGTCTCTCGCCGGCGAGGGGCTGGAGCAGTGGCAGGACTGGAGCCGGCGGGGCGGGTCCTGGGTGCGCCGCGTGCCACAGCCAGCTGCCGGGGACACGCAGCCACAGCCGAGCTGCCGTGGCCCTTTAAAGACAGCGGGGCCATGTCACGCCAGCATCCTGGCATCTGCCAGCGTCCCGCCCTCTGGGTCCGCCTCCTCGTGCCGCAGCTGCACGCAGGCAGCCTGGCACTGAGACTCGCCACAGTTCCCCCTCCCCGGCAGCGCTGTGCTCCTCCGCCAGCTGGTGGATTGGATGGGGCCGCGCCGCCCGTAGTGCAGGCTTCGGCCAGCCCGTTACAACAGCCCACCGGGCCAGTCCGCCCCTGCACTCACCAGCTGGAAAAATCTACTCGCCACAGGCAAGCAGGCAAGTGCATTTGTCGAGCCCTGGCCATAAGGATAATTACTCCAGACATGACAGGTTGGGCATCTTAGAACTCACTACTCAAAGCATTACATTTAAGCGTAAAAGAGAAATGAAAGTTGTGAAATGCACAGACTAGTCAAAAACTAAAAATAACCCACTTTGCAAGCAGTAAATGTAGTAACGACCCCTCCCCCCCTGTATGTGTTGGGTCAAGAGATGAGAGGGAAGGACAGTGTGGCTATGTCTACACTGGCAGCTTGCCTGCTGTGTACGCTGCACGCGCATTCTTGTGCAAGTACATTTACAGTAGAGCATGGTAAAACAGGGCTTCTTCCGGAAGAGTTATTCCTCTCCCCACGAGGTATAAGCCCTCTTGCACAAGAGCTCTTCCACAAGAGGGCAGTGTAGACAGGCAACATGAATTTCTTGTGCAAGAAACCTCTATGGTTAAAATGGCCATCAGAGCTTTCTTGCTCAAGAAAGCGTCCACACTGCCATGAATGCTCTTGCGCAAAAGCACATGCCAGTGTGGACACGCTCTTGTGGAAGACTTTTTGCGCAAGAACTCTTCCGCAAAACAGTTCTTGTGTAAGAAGCTGCCAGTGTAGACGTAGCCACTGTGTTTGTGAGAGTGACAGAGATTTGCATTGCAGAGCTCCCTCCATCCCCTTCTCTCTGTGTGGAGACAGGGTACAGAAGTGAGGGGAGGAGGGACACCCTGACATCAGCACCCCCTCCTTCTCCCTCCCAAACCCTGCACAGCAAGCAGGAGGCTCTCTGGGGGGCAGCTCCAAGGCAAAGGGCATGATAGTGGATGGAAGAATAACTGAAGCAATTGTCAGATCACCTGTCAGAGGCTCCAAGATCTACTGGTAGATCCTGATGTACTGGTTGGTGACCACTGGAATTGAGCAAGGTGCATTTTTCATACACTGTATTTTGTATAGTGGACTGCTTTTAACCTGCATCTCTGTTATTGCCTAACCCTCAAGTCCCACACAAACCAGCCTTTATCATCCCACAAAATTCATTTTAATCATTTTTAATGGATAGTTGTTTTCTTGCTCCTTTAAAAATAAAAATAAATAAAAACGATTACAACTGCTAGGTGCAGCAGGCTCTATGGAACGCCTGATATTTGCATGTGTCTCTGACCTATTGGCTTAATCGCCTCCTTTGGGAAAGAGAATGTTATGTAACTGCTACACACAAAAACTTTACCAGAATGAACAAGCTTTTGTTCTGTTTTAGGATTAGAACAAGATTAACGAGAGGTTGGAAAACGTAGTGCTAAACTTAACTGAGAATGTGTGCTGACTTCTCGGGGCGGTGATCAATCCCTTGCAAAATGAAATTCACTAGACCAGGCATGTCCAAAGTCCGGCCCGTGGGCCAATTGCGGCCCGTGTTCCGGTTTAATACGGCCCCCGGGTAATATGGCAATATCTATCTTTTATGGCCCCCAACGAATCCATATGTATTGAGATGAATACATTGTAAAATCTCAGTTAATGTCAGTTGGTCTAAATCAGTTATAAATATATTTGGACACAACATGTATACTTGGTGTTATGTTCCTGTTCATATTTTTTGAACTTAAAAGTTGACAGACAACCTTTATTACCAATAATATGTAATGTACTTTACAATGTTCCTGACATATATTTCAGCTTCCTGGATTTTTTTTTTTCATCTGGCCTTCAGATATGAAAGGCAGAGTGATTTAACACCTGTTTAGATTTGTCAGCCATGTTACGAAATGAAAAGTATGCCGTTTGCAATAAACTTTGCATAAAATAGTTAATTTGCATTTAATTTTAATGGTTCAAAGAATGTCAGGCAAAATGGTCGGCCCTCACGCATGTTCACTTCATCAAATCTGGCCCTCTTTGAAAAAAGTTTGGACACCCCTGCTCTAGACCCTGCCTTCCTGAACTGTTGCCCCTTATATAAAACCCAGCATGCTATTCTCTCACAGGCAGATTTCTACTTCAAGGCTAATAGGTACAAACCCCCATTCCTGAGCCAGGTGTTGTCACAGTGAGGAGCTCAGACCGCACAGAAGATTGTAACAATGTTGCCAAAGCCAATCCGCGCGAGACACCAGTGCTGGCTAAGTGTGATCTGGTCGCTGCTCGGGACTACAGCCCTCTCCGGCGGTACCTACACCGCTCGCGGCAAGCGACGGCTCCTGGCGCTCCTCGCTTACCTGCTGGATCTGCTCTTCCGTTATCCAGGCCATTGTCGAGCCAGTCTGTCAGCGATTGCGTCAGTTCACGGGACTTTTCCCCAGAGCCCCGGGCAGGGAGTTTTCCTCCGCCCCCGCGCGGCTGGGGAGGCGGCAGAGCGGGCTGCTCGGATTCCCGCAGCCCACGCGAATAGGCGGGACCCCTGCTGCCGCTGTGCGAGGCCTCTCCGGGCCACGCTGCTTGGGGGCGGGCGGCGGAGGCAGGGCAGGACAGGGGAGATGGGGAGGAGGGGGAGGACGGGAGAACCAGCCTCCGGAAGCAGGGCTGGGCTGGGACAGCGGGGCTGGCCAGGGGAGATCGGGGGGAGAACCGGCCGGCTGGCCCGGGAGGGTCGCAGGGGGGAGCGAGACTGGCTGGGGGCGGGGGGAGACCGGCTGCCGGCAGCGCTCGACGGGGGCAGCAGGGCTGGACTGGGGGGAGGAGCGAATCGGCCGGCGGGAAGCGGGACTGACCCGGGCGCACGAGGGAGCCCAGCGCCTGGGATTCCATCCCCCCCAGTAGTTGCGAGCTGCCGGGCTGGTAGACACACTCAGGCCGCTGAGCACATCCCCCAGCCAGGCAGCGCAGCTGCGGCCGGATACACCTCATCAGAGTAACACGAACCTGCTTAGAAAATACCCGACATTTGACATGTCCCATTTGTTTTCCGGACAGAACCCTCAGATACCGGCCTGTCCGGTACAAAACCAGACACCTGGCAACCCTGCCCCTCCTTGCTCCCCCCCCCTGTTAGCCAGATACCCCAGCCCCAATCTGCTCCTTCTTCCGCCTCCAGGAGTGCCCATGCGGCCCGGGGCCCCCAAGCCCTGGCCCAGGCTGGGCAGAGGATGCAGCCGGATGAAACACTGAACATTTATTCATTTTTAATTCTTTTTTTTTAATATGCGTTTCTATTTTGGGGCTGCAAAAAACTGTACTGAAAAAAACGGGTTCCAACTAAAGTAAAAAGTTTGGGAAACCCTGATCTAGCCAGCTTTCTATCCATCCTACAGTCCATGTATCCAATCCATATTCCCTTAACTTGCTGGCCAGAATATTGTGGGTGACTGTATCAAAAGCTTTGCTAAAGCCGGCACCGGGGGCTTTCCGAGGCTCAGAAGCAACTTATTTGAATATGCATCATTTGCTTAATGAATATGCAAATATGCAAATGAATGTTGCCAGTCCTCCAAAAGCTCGTGAATGGATTTACTGGTCCCCGTGTCAAAAAGTTTGAGAACCCCTGGACTAGAGGACAGGGCATTTGCCTGGGGAGCGCATGGGGGTGGGGAATAGCCCCAGGGCGACCCTGGCTCTGGGTCCTCTCATTTGCCGCCGGAGGGCCACACACAATGCTCCAGGCGGCTCTGGGTATTTGGGGGGAGCCTGGCGCCTCACGCTCCAGGCTGGGCTGTCTGCCCCCACCCCCATCCCTTCTGCCCGAAATCCTGCCCTTGCTGGGTGTGCACTAGCCTTCCCCATCTTGCTGTGGGGCCCAGCATGGCTGAGGGCTCCCCTGCCAACATCCCCTGCCCCTTCCCTGCTCTCCCTTTCCTGAGACCCTGCCCCCAATCTCTCCATCCCGCCTTCCTCTGTCACTTGCTCTCCCCACCCTCACTTGCTCATTTTCACCATGCTGGTTGGGGTGCAGAAGGGGGTACAGGCTCCAGGCTGGGAGTGCAGGTTCCAGGAGTGGCCAGAAATGAGGGGTTCAGGATGTGAGAGGGGGCTCCAGGCTGGAGCAGGGGGTTGGGATGCAGGGAAGGGTGGAGGACTCAAGCTGGGAGTGCAGGTTTTGGAGTGGGGCTGGGGATGAGGGGCTGGGGTGTAGGTGGATGCTCCAGGCTGGGACTGAGGGCTTTGGAGAGTAGGAGAGGGATCAGAGGTGGAGCAGGGGGTTGGGCCACAGGGGAGAGGGGATGAGAGCTCCAGCTGGGAATGCAGGGTGGAGCTTGGGGTTTGGGGTGCAGTAGAGTGCTCTAGGCTGGGACTGAAGGGTTTGGAGAGCAGGAGGGGGTCTGCAAGCACCGCCCACACAACACGCATTGCTGTGGTTTCCAGTCCTGCTGCACTGCTGCCCCGACTTTTAACAGTGTGGTTGGCAGAACTGACTGGAGCCATCATTGTCCCTTTTAAATCAGGCATTCAGGTGGAAAACCAGACACTGGTTATATAGTTACAGGTGCAGTGGATAGTGATGGGGAATGGGATGAAGGGAACTAAAGTCCGTTGAAGATCTGGATCATGGATTTAAATGAGTGGAAACTAAAGCCCCCTTTAGAGTTTTCTTTCCTCCTAATGTAGTGTACCTACCACTCGAAGGCCATTAGGCAGCGACATTCAACTCAACAAAGTCTAATGCTCAGGAGCTGTTACTGAAGATTTAGCAGGCTTCTTGGTGAACAAGCGTGGCATCTTCACAGCAGTTTTAGTTTCAGTTGCTTGATGAAAAGTCCTTGGGTGCTAGCTGCATAGGAGTAGTCATTTTAGACAGGCCACTAAGGCTGAAACAAGTGAGAGAGAAAAATTAACTTCTGAGAGTGATAAGAGACCCAACGTGGACGCTCACCATCAGTGTCCTTCACTATGTAATGGGTGTCCGTGAGGTGCAGAAGGGGAGATCTTAAGCCCTTTATCTGGGGAAATATATTTGATTCTTCTAGATAACATTCAGGATGTAACTCACTCCTCTCATAGTAATGCTTGCAGCACCATATCATACAAAATACAGGCAAAGGTGAACTAGAAAATGAGCATGTATGAAAAGCTTGTGTGAAGATGGGCCTTTGCTTCATTTTTTTTTCCTGTTTTTGAAAACCTGTCTTCACTGTCAATATGAATTTTTTAAAACTAATTTATAAGGGAAGTACTTTCAGATAGAGGACAGCAATGGGCAACCTAGGCTAGTGAATGGGCCACATGAGTGGAAGCTGATGGAAACTGGCTGGCCTTATTAACTCCCAGTCCTTCCAACTGGATGCGTGTGGGCAGATATACTCACGGGCTACGACTAGACTGGCATGATTTTCCGCAAATGCTTTTAACAGAAACGTTTTCCCGTTAAAAGCATTTGCGGAAAAGAGCATCTAGATTAGTACGGACGCTTTTGCGCAAAAGCACTTTTTGTGGAAAAGTGTCCGTGCCAATCTAGACACGGTTTTGTGCAAGAAAGCCCCGATTTGTGTCTAGACTGGCAAGTTTTTCCACAAAAGCAGCTGCTCAAATACATTTGCGCAAGAGGGTTTTTTCCCGAATGGGAGCATCATAGTATTTGCGCATAAACACTGACAATCTTACATTAGATCGTCAGTTTTCTTGCGCAAATTCAAGCAGCCAGTGTAGACAGCTGGAAAGTTGTAGACAGCTGCTTTTGTGGAAAAACTTGCCAGTCTAGACACAGCCATGTAGTGTCCTTCTGGGGCTTAATCCAGGGCAATTGGATCTAGCTGCTCCCTTGCATCCAACTGAAAAACCTTGCACCGTTTCCTCTCACTATATCCCCATCCCATGAAAAGAAATAACATTTTCTGTCCCCTCCATCTGAGGCTTTCAAAGACTCGCAGAATCCCTGAGAGGGAAGTATCCTGTTTCTACATCTGGGAGAGGCCCAGTGACTCCTGGAGAATGAACAATCCAGCAGGAGGTCATGCATGAGCATTTCAAATGCCTTTTTGACTGGAGCGATTAGCCTAATTTCCTCTATAATGTTACAATAATCTCTGTTGATACTGCAGCAAGGAAAGCCGATGAAGTTGGCTGAAGGGAGTTGGCTGAACTGTTCAGTCAGGGCTGGATTTCCAATTAGGAACAGCAGGCACGAGCTTACCAGTGTCAGCAGGCCCACCGACAGAGGGGAAAACGAGGTGACTGCCCTGGGGCCCGGTGATTCAAAAGGGCCTGGGGCTCCTGGCCACCACTGCTACCACAGTACCAACTGCAGCAGTAGTGGTGGCTGGAGCTCCGGACCCTTTACACTGCTGCCTGCGTGCCATGAAGTTTGCTCCGGGCAGCACTGAGGGCTGCCTCGGGTCAGTGCAGCACGCTCCAGGTGGCACTGAGGGATAGCTGGGGGGCCTTCTGGGGGCATGGAGCTGGCCCCCCTTGTCTTGCCCAGGGATCTAGCGAGGCTCTCATCCCCACTGGGTGCCAGCATTCTAGGAGCACCTAAAAGTAAAAAAAAACAAAAACAAAAAAAGCTAATAGTCCTGCAGCACCCTAGAGGCTAACAAAAAATGTAGATGGTATCATGAGCTTTTGTGGGCACTTCTTCAGATGAAAGTTAAAACTGAGTTAAAAATAATTTTTTTTGCAGAAAACATGAAGGTCAGTTGTAGGCAGTGGAGATGCTGAAGATGCTGTGTGAAGGAGCGCATAGGGTTTAAATTGGGTTGTGTGTTCAGTGCTCTGCCAGACATAGCTACTGCTTGGCCTGCCAGAAGTCTTGAGGTAGGCAGAGTGAAAACTATATCCAGGAATAGGCTACTAGACTTTAAGGACAGAAGAGACCATCTTGATCCTGTAGTCTGACCTGTACATCACAAGCTACAGAACCTTACTCATCCACTCCTGTAATAGGCTCCTAACCTCTGGATGAATTATTGAAGATCTCAAATCACGATTTAAAGACTTCACAATACGATCTCATGTAAGATTGTCAGTGCTTTTCCAGAAATACTATGCTGTTCCCATTCGGGCAAAAGTCTTTTTCCGAAAGACTTTTGCGCAAAAGGGCCAGTGTAGACAGCACAGTACTGTTTTCCGCAAAAAAGCCCCGATCGCGAAAAAGTGCTTTTGCGGAAAAGCATCCTGCCAATCTAGATGCTCTTTTCCAAAAATGCTTTTAATGGAAAACTTTTCAGTTAAAAGCATTTTCGGAAAATCATGCCAGTCTAGACATAGCCATTAGTGGGTTTTTTTAATAGCATAAATTCCTTTTGGGGGGGAAGGGTGGCAAGTCCCTTTTTTGTCTGGCGAGTAGGGTTTTCCAGAATTTGTTGAGCCCTGACCATTGGCACGTAAGTTAAAGAACTCCTCTCCCACCCTGGTGTTTATTCCTGAGAGGCATTCATAGAGAACAACCATAGCTCCTCTCAGCTTTCATTTGATTAGGCTAACTAAGCCAAGCTCCTTACCTCTCCTCTCATCAGGTAGGTTCTCCATTCCTCAGTTGTCCTCCTCTGCCTCCATTCCATGTGGAATTCATCCTTCCAAAGCATGGGAGACTAGAACTGCAAATAGTATTCTGGATGAGATCTCACCAGGGCACTACCACATTCAAGGTTCATTTTGATCAATTTCTTTCATAGGATTTCAAAAATAGTAAATTTCATCATTTCAGCTATTTAAATCTGAAATGTCATGGGGTCGTAGAGGTCCTGACCCAGAATGGAGCTGAGGGTGGGGGGATTGCAAGGTTATTGTTGGGTGGATTGCAATACATCTACTTCTGCACTGTTACAGTCAGAATGCAGCAGCTGCTGGCTAGGAGCCCAGTGCTGAAGGCAGAGCTGCCACCACCAGGAGTAATAATAAGTATAGCATGGTATGGTATTGTCACCTTTACTTGTGGGGTGCTGCTTTCAGAGTGTCTGGCTGCCACTTTCCAATCACCCAACTCTGAAGGCAGCAGAACAAAGGGTGGCAATACTGTGACTTCCCTAAAATAAACTTGTATGCCCTTCCTGCAACTCTCTTGTGGATCAGGACCCTCAATTTTAGAAACACTGGTCTCCAGGTAAAATCTATATAACTAGCCAATTAGCCCATCATAAGATGGGATTTTCAGGTATCTCCTCCATGTCGGTCTTCAATCCTGAGCCTCCGTTCTCTCGCTCCATCTCTCTCCTCCTCCTACTGCCTCCCCCTCTCTTAGCTCCCCTCCGCTTCTGCCTCTCTCTCCATCTTTCTCTTTCTCTTCTACCCCTCTTGCTTCTCACTCTCTCTCCGCTCTCCTCTGTCTCCGTCGGGGATGCACGCTTGTCCAGGCCCCGCCCCCTGGGTGTGCACATCACTGCCCCGCCCCCTTCACCTCCCACCATGGCGCTCGGCTGACTTCTGCGCTGCTCAGCTGGGCCACCGCGCGGGAGCAAGCAGCACAAGTGGCCGTTTGGGCCCCACATTCTCCATGCAGCACTCCTCCTGTGCTGCATGGGGAGCATGGACCCCAAACAGCCGCTTGTACTGCTTGCTCTTACACGGCGGCCAGGCCGAGCGCTACGGCGGGAGGCAACAGTGCCACCCAGAGGGAACAGCCAGTGTTTCAGCGTTACAGAGTCACAGACATTGGGCTACTATATATATGATATGGAGTAAAAGCATACAGACAATCAGATTTTACTGAGGGAGACCAGATTTCAAGGTCCATGATGTGTTTTTTCATAGCTGGGAATTTGGTAGGGATCTACGTTTTACTATCTCTAATAGAAATATAGGAAGTCCAGAACTTACAAACGGGTTGTTTCCAAGTGTTGGTTTGTAATTCGGTGGTCTGGAACTTGGAACGCAATTTCCCATAGGAACAATGTTGTAAATGATAGTTTCCTAGGCCTACTTAACCCCATAATGTAGCTGAAATACTGTATATTTGCAATAAAAATAGTAGAAATCATTTTTTATTTTACCTTCAGTACTGGTGCTTGAGGAAAGGCAGGTTTAATTAGAGGAGGATGAGACGGTAGATGGAGATTCTGAAGGGCACTTCTGGGCATCCCCTGGTTGCCTGTGGGCTGCTCCCAGCCTTCACTCACCAGGAGGCAGCAAAAGACACGAATGCAGGTCAGAGGAGTCTGGAGGAGCAAGGAATGGCCGTGCCACCTGCAACTGGAAAGAAGCAGCAGTTTCCCCTTCAAAATGCCCTCTCTCTCCAGCTACATGATCAGCCTCTGCTCCTCCAGAATCCTCTGGCCAACACATGCACTGCTTGTGTCTCTTGCCTGCTCCGAGGCTGTAGGTGAGCATGTTTCTGTGTGGATGCCCATAAGTTGCATATTTGTTACTCCAGAGTTGCCTGTACCTTGCCCGATCAGAAACTAGTTTCCTCTGAGCCCTGGAAATGCTGAAACCCCCCACAATGCCACCAGCCCCACTGGCACCCTTCTCCCAAGCCCACACCCTACCTTTTCCCACCCCCATTCTGCCCCAGGCCCTGCCATACTCCTTCCCCAAAACCCTTATCTCTTCCTACCCATTTCTACCCTCCCCGCTGAGTGTACCCTGTCCTCACTCCTCCTTCCCCCCAGTGCCTCTTGCATGCTGCAAAACAGAATTTGCAGGGTGTGCCAACTGAACGGTAGCAGCACTTTGATTGGATGCTGAGGGAGTGCACAGCTCTCAATGTTGTGTGCAATTAGCACACACCTAACTTTACAAGCCAGTGCTTTACGTGTCTGTCACTTCAGTAGTATCAGTAGGGGAAAAAAAAACTATTTGGATAAAAACCAGCAGGATCTAGCAACCCTGTGCACTGGCATCGGTAAACAAAATATGTTGCAGGCCACATATAGAACCCTGCTGGGCCGGGCCATGCCATGCCACCCTCGGACCACAGATTGTCCACCACAGGGTTAAATCTGCCTGTGGCCCTGTCTATACCAGGGTTTTTACAATGAAATTGTTATCCAGAGGTAAAAGCAAAATGAATTTTTTTTTAGTAAAGATCTCAGATTGCTCTTGGGCTCCCTACCACTTCACTTTGCAGCCCTCCCACAATCCTGCTGTTACCAGAAGTTTTCTTCTTACTTGGCATTCCCCACCCTCCATTCATTCAGTCCTAGAGAGTTAGTGAATAAAGATGATCACTGCCAAAGAGGCGCTTAAAGCCCCATTGAGCTTTCAAAGGGGAGAACAAGAGCCATCTTTGTTCTCCCCTTTCTCAGCTAGTAAAAGCATTTGGTTCAAGTCCAGCCGTGCTGCTGAATAAGACGACTTTTCATCCCCACGCATTTCCCAAACTATATTCATCCACCCGAAACGGGGCCAGCATCACACACGTCAACAGTTTGCCTTGCTTGTGAAAATGCAACAGGGCAAAACCCTGTGCTTTTACAAACAGAACCAAAGGGGTTATTTATTGCATACGCCCAGTATCCACTTTACCACACAGAAAGGTATGGGCTGAATTTATTGTCTAGACCTAATGTTTTCCAAAAATATGTTAAAGTGAAGGCTTCTGCATTTGAAGCCTCGAGAGAGTGAAAGGTTGTGCCTATCTAGTGATGCTGGAACAATTTTTATAGTGGATGCTGAGAGCCATTGAATGACAGTGTAGACACCTTTATATAACGAAAGCCACTAAAATCCAGGGGGTACTGCAGCACTCCCAACTTCAGCACGGATGTGTATTAGTTTAGGCATACAGATAGGATGCATGTGGAGGTATATAGTTAATTGGCTAAGAGCAATATTTTTATTGTAAATTGCAATTTTTTTTGTTGGTTCGGCAGACCTGTCCACTAAAAGGGGCAGGGAGTGGAGTCAATGGGAAGAGAACAGAGTGCTTTTAAAATCCTCTCCCGAAAAACTCCACATCAGCTCTGTAGGATTCCACCTATAGGCATAGCACTCCCTATTCAACATTCACTGCAATATCAGTGATCCAGCTATTTTTATTGCTGTCAGCCTATCCGTTAGAAACTAAGGGAAAGCATGTAAAGGGTTGTGCAGTCACCCACCCTAACCAATCATTGTAAAGTTATATCAAGTTTGCCGATACATCCCCTGGAATAGAGTCCCTCAGTCCATAAAGGGTGGTGGTGGTAAGGAACAATCACTCCCAAACATCAGCAGTAGTTAATATCTTTCCTTGCACAAGGAGCCATGTCTTAGTCCCGTGTTTCTCAACTCCAGGGGAGCCATAGACCTCACTGATCAACCCTTCCTCCCCCCTCCTGGGACTAAGGCAAGCCTTGGTTCTCTTAGGCTCCCAGAAGTCACCGGCAGGTGCCTGCAGGCCCTAGGTGCATAGGTTGCCAGGGAGGCAACACCTGCTGTTCCCATCTGAGGAACTGTGACCAATGGGAGCTGTGGTGGGCAGTGCCTATGGGCACGTGGGCAACACACATAGCCTCCCGGGCTAGGGGCCAGAGGAACCTGGAGGACACTATCACCAGGACCCTGTACCCCAACCCCTTGCCCCAGCCTGGACTTCTCTCTGCACCCAAATTCCTTCCTGGAGCCTGCACCCCTCCCATACTCACACCCTACCCAAGCCCAGAGCCCCCTCCCACACTCAAACTCCTTTCCAGAGCCCCTCCTCCATTCCTCTACCCCAGCCTGCATTTTACTCCTGCACCTCAAGCCCCTCATTCCTGGGCCTACCCCAAAGTCCATCTCCCCAGCTGGAGCCCTCTCCTCCCCTGTCTCCCAGTCCACAGGCTCTCCTGCACTCCAAGCCGCTCATCCCCAGCCCTACCCCAGAGCCCACAACCCCCCCTAGTGCATCCCAATCCCAGCCTGGTGGAAGTGAGGATCAGGGGCAGCAAGCAACAGCAGGAGGGAGGCATGGAGTGAGGGGGCAGGGCATCGGAGAAAGGGCAAAGCAGAAGGGCCCCCAAAAGTTTTAAATCAAAAAGAGGGTTTGAAGTTTGAGAACAGCTATCTTTGAATAACAGAACAATTGAAAGTACTTGGACTATAAAGGACAAGAATAAAATGAACAAATAAAAAAGTTAAATTTTTTATTTTGTTAAAGTGTCCAGTCTTACAAGTCTTTCAGAGAAAGTACAGCAGCCTTCAGCACTTGAGGTGCTGTTAGTTGCCTAAACATAATCCAACATAAAAGGCTTAACTTGGCTTCATGATTCTGAAGTGTTATGTGAGGGTATGGGACAAACCAAGCCATGGCTGTGAGAGTACTTTTATAATAAACAGTGTGAAGTGTTTAAGCCATGAGTTATGCTCTGAGGAGGGCACATATCAGCTATACAGACACTCTTAATAGGAGATCCTGTCAGTTCTTTTCACACAGCCCACAATACTACTAATTGCTCAAGTCCAGAGCAAAGAACACAGCTCCCCATTTGTTCATAGGACTTCCTTCTCTTTTGGGGGGAGGAGAGTGCACTTCTAGAAATCCCACATTCAGCTTTTCCTGCAAGGCAGCTTTACTCCATCTTGACTTGCTAGAGACTCCACTTACAACTACTTGCTATTTATAAAGCAGTAAATTAGTGGGTCAGATTTCATAAGTGCTTCAAAGCAACAGATTAATCTACAGCTGTAGCAGCAGGAACTGTAGGGAAAATATGCACTTCCCACTGATATTACTTGTCAAATTGGTGCTCACCTCCATGTGGATGTGACAAACAGAACTCATTTTTTTTTAAATCAGATCTAGTGTTTGTTGAACTGGACAGTTGCCAGCAAGACTTCCGTGCCCAGACTGTAGACAAAATGTCTCCAAACAGTACTTTTAAATGAGATTAAAGCTTATGTTAGTACTTAAATTTTCAGTCGGAAGTCTTCAACAGAGGTGATGTTACAATTTAAGGCATTTGATCATTTCATTCTTCAGGGAAGAGAACAAATCATGCCAACATTGTAAAAACTGTTGCTGGATAAGGACAGAGCCAATAAGGTCCCTGACTATAGGGATCATACAAATAGAAATAAACTCATCACTAGAATAATTACCCTATTGCATCTCTAAACCAGGCACTCCAGCTATTCAAATTTCCATCCTCTCTCTGAAGAGCTGCAAGAGACAAGAAATCAGTGACTAAATGAGGTTCCAAGATATTTATTCACTCAATTCTCTTTCACTAAAAAGTAGAATAAATGGTATGAAATGGAAAAGTCTTAACACCTCACTATTGGCTCAAGCCAATAAGATTTTGGAACATTTTCCCTATATCTAAAATGAGTGTTACCAAAAATGAATGTTTTTCAGTTTCCTACTCATCTGTTAGAGCAAAAACTGAGGACCTACATATGGTTCAGAGACTGAAAGTGACCTTGAAATGTTATCCATGCTGATAAACTTCAAGAGTTTGGTTTTGTTAGAATTAAAGACATGAAAATGAGTTAAGTGGAGCACAGAACAAATGGTGAAGAAAAAGATTCTGAGGTGGGATGATTTAGGGGAGTGAAAGTTAATTCAAAGTAGAAATAAAAACAAAGAATACAACACCTGCGAAACAGTTTAGATTGAGGCAACAAATTAATTCCACCTATGGGTTAACAGTGGACCAATTGGTAAGTTCAGTGCAAGACAAGATGACTGACATTCCAGTGCCTTGTTTCAGAGCACAGCAAGATTCAGTACATTTAGCAGATTCAGCTTTTTGTTGGCTTAAATTCGTTAGTTGCAATTTAAACATCAGCTACTTACCATAGGAGCTAGAATTCAGTTTACCAAAAAGCTCAGACGCTAGGGTTCCTATTGTGGCATAAGTGTACCTAGGATAGATAATGGCCCCCAAGAACTAGTTCAACTTAACAGTGCTACTAGGAGACATGTATCTTGAATTCAAGTTCTGTTTTCAGCTTTAGCTAACACAGATGATCCTGGTTGCTATTTTACTAGAGTCTCTTGAGAAGACTGCCAAGAAGAAGAGATACTTACCAGACCCTCTCTAGTCTATTTAATTTGACTAGATTTCCTAGGATAGTACACAGGTCAGTGTCAGTCAAACTCAGCTTCTACATGACAATACACTAAAAAAGAGGGGCATGGAAGGAAGTGCCTGTAATTGGGAATGTGTTAGTCAGCTATGTTACTCGAGGGTCAAGTGACCAAGAAAGAGGGAGGGAAGTGCACTGGAAATGAGCATTTGCCCTGTTATGGGCCAAATTCTGGAGAAATACTGAGCAGGTGCAGGTACAGAACAGCTCAGGTTTTGACCTTTAGCTTGAGAACCTTAAATATTCTCCACTTTACCCCTCTGAGATCTGCTATTGTAAGACCAACATTTGCTCAACGGAAGAAAAAAAACTTCATCTCAGCCAGTTCACCAATCCAGGCTAGTCATTCCAATTTAACCGTAGTTTCCATTATGAGATGTTTTCAAAATTTATTCATTCTGATTTTGCCCCGTGAGGGAGCTAGATGTCTTGTAACAGCCCAAGTTGAAATATTTAAATAGCAGCAAGTAGCTTAGCGGTTTCCATGCATGATCAATACTGGTCTTACATTTGCTTTGTGAAGCTGAATCAAACATAGGCAGGTACTTATTTCTCAGCTAGTAAGAAATAAAATTCTAAAAAGATGTGGTCTCCCACCTCTAGCAGGATAGTGGCTTGTCCAAAAAATGAGCTGTACAGCAGTTCCAGTAGCTTATATATTACTATATATGTAGATTACTAGATACTTCACATCATACTTTCTGAAATTCTGTGTGACTATTTATACCAACAGTTCAGGACTTAAAATGCATATTTATAAGAGCCCACCCTCACTACAACCAGAAGAGTCAGGGGAGCTAGGGGCAGAAGTTTAGCTCTGTTCCCATAAGCACAGTTATAACTCTGTGCAGTCCAAGGACCAGTTAGAGGTTTGCCTAAGTTACAACTTGTAAGAGGTGTTGTAACTAGGTACCATGTCTGCTATAGGGTAGATGAGGTCCTAATCACACAATCCCAAAACTGGTTCTGAGCTCTGTAAAGACGTGCAAACACCCGATTTCATACAGTACAGAGTCAAAGACGGGCTTCCTTTCCCATCCAAAAGGTCCTTGCTCTGTCTGGGAAGAGCTCATTCAAAGCAACATTTGCACTGTATCTTGATATAGCTCATTTTTCTGCCACAAGTCTCCCCAGCATTTTCTCTACCCTCCATGTTAATACAAAACCCTGCCATGATTGGTAACTTCCAATGTGCAAATTACCAGCATCATACTTCTAACCACCAGTCTGATCTCTGATGCAGTACATACTGAAACAGAGAAAGCTCTTCCTTTCACCAATAGCCCTCTCTCTGTTGTAATTTCACATTAATTCCATTAGAAACATAAACCTGTCATTCAGAAGAGCTTTTACAGTACCTTGATTCCTAGAGGCAGATTTGGGAAAACATGCAAGCTTGAACAGATTGTTACCCCCTTTGGATTGTTTGACTTTTCACAATGAATGCACTAAGGAGACAGACTTTATATGCTTCTCAGACGCATTTTTATAAAGATAAGTTTGTCTAGATTTCACTGTAGCTTTATTTAAACATCTGAGCATCAACAATTCCAGAGCCAAGTTAACAGATTGCTTCAGCATTTCTATTGTGCGTATCTTGTATTTTAAATCTGCTGTAGAAAAATAAGCTGTAGTGTTAGTTACTGGCTGGAACATCTGAAGGTGCCTATGCTTTGTCCAACTCAGGGCTTCAGTGGCAGCTTGCCAGGATCCCAGCTGGAACACAAAGAACCTACCCTTTTCAATGTTTAGATGATGTCTGTAAGTACTAGCCATCCCAGCAGGCAGTGCTCAAATCTTGGAGGATCTAAGCACCTGGGCAAACAGGAGCACTGCATACTGGAGCTGTAGGGTCCATAGACCTTCCCTTCTACAGAACACAAGGTAGCTTTGGCAGGTCTATGGTAGACATTAAGCCACACTTTAACCACCCTGGTTTGAGGACATGATAATGAGTAGCTATCACTAAGCTATGTCTCCCTCTGCAAATGCAGAAAGGGATTGAATTGAACAGTCTCATCAGTTAGCTTTGTTTCAACAAATTCCTCTCCCCTTCCAGGGGGCTGGAGGAGCTTGGTCTATGAAGGATTCTTATATTCTTCCTTAACACTGAGGCAGAAGGAAGAACAAGGTTACCATCCCAAGCACCAAATTCAATAAGTATTAGCCTAATGTCATATAGGCCAAGAGGAGCAGCATGATTGACAGATGCTAAAACCAAGAGCCAAATGGAACAAAACAAGCAGCTTTGTAGATTGTATTCAGAAGATGCTGGCACACCCTCAAAAAAATTAGCCTCAGCAAGGCTGAGGAAGAAGCTTTTTGAATAGTTCTTTTTGCTACAGGCATCACCTCCCCTATTTTGAGTTATACTTAACACTGGCTAATAGTGGGTTTGTATTTTTAATGCCCAGACAAAATGCTGAAGAAAAAAAAAAGTTTAATAAGTAGTTAAAAAACACTTTTAAAAATCCCAAGTCTCAAAGTAACTCATTGCTTCCGGCAGAAACAGTAAGTGCTTTCCATCTGAAGTTTTTTTATGCCTTCCTCTGCCATTCACTCCACATAACTGGAATTCAGCCTACTCTAGGCAACATTCTGGAAATGTAAAATTCAGGCAATACCTCCAGCAATACCAGCTAAGAAGCAAGCCATGCAATCTACTGGTCAGCACAAAGATTGGAATCTGAGAAGACTGTGCAGCCTCAAGTTAACAGATGAAAATGGGATAAAAAATAATGTTAAAAAAAAAGTCCTGAATCCAAGTTGATCTTTGAGGTAAAATTACCAAGAAAATGCCAGCATCTTAAAACAAAAATGAAAACAAACAGCTGTGCCATCCCTTCCGCCCTCCAAGGGAAGCCCCAATGGATTATATCAGCAAGTAGTGTGGATCGATACCAAATGTCACAGCAAAAGTAGAGTTGGCATTTAAAGAGGCTCCCCGGACTTTTGCCCTTCGACTCTAGGACATTCTCAATCCCTGATGCACGCAAGAGCCCGATCTAGGGCAATGCAGCTATGTAACTGGATCAGCACAGTTCTCTCCCCTATATTCAGAGGCAACTGCCCTGAACTAAGCTGGCTCCACCATCAGTTCTGGTTAACTCCATGGCAGCTTTGGCATCATCCCGCTTCTCAACCTGCAGACCAGCAGCACCTCTTTTGTTCCCACTGTCTGTTGTGGGGGAGCCACCCAGTCTGCCTTGGTCCTCGCCCTGACCCCAAACCTCCCCTCTCCTGCATCCAAGGGAGCAAGCGGCTTTGTTCCCAGTCATGTTGGTTATTCTTGGATCTCCTGAGCTAGTCTGGTGTTGGCTGGGGTGTTTGGGAGATGGAATTGGAATGGAATTGTTTCCTGTCTAGTTGATCCCTTCCCGTCAGCAGCTCAGGCTTGTTCTTTGTCCGCCCTCCACAGCCGTTCCTTGACCTCCAGGGGCAGGGTGTTGAACAGATCCTCCTCCACCACCAGCCCACTGCGTTTCAGTAGAGGACACTCCCCCAGCTCCACTGGCAGGCACTCCAGGCGGTTCCCCCGCAGCTCTATCTGGGACAGGTTGGTCAGCTCGCCCACCCGAGATGGAAGTGATTGCAGTACATTGTTTCCCAGGTTCAAGGTCCGCAGCTTCCTGCACTGGAAGAGCTCAGGTGGGAGACTCTCAATCTGAAAGTAGAAGCCAGAGATACACAAATGTGACATGTGCCCACTTAAGGTAACATGAGCAGAAGAGATTTAATCAGAAACACGGAGCATCAGCCTCCAAGTACTCACTCCCCTCACAAATGCATGTCTGCTTTTTTTCATGCTGACCTTTATGCACAGAATCCTGGAGTAAAGCTACTGATTTGTCCTCATGCAGCTCCTCTTCTACCATATTATTTACAGTAAATTGCTCCATGAAAATGGCTAGATCAGAGCCCAGAGATTAATGACAAGCTGGGAAGATCTGAAGCCCATTCACTTTAGAACTGTGTGTTCCCATCAGTGTGTGTGTCCCCTCCCCCACTCCATCCAGTATTTGTTCTCCTACTTGGGAGTTCAAGCTCTTCAAAGAGATAGCCCTTCCACGTTTGGACAGCACAGAAAAGCTCTGATCCTGGTCAGGGCCTCTGGGTGCTAGAATAATAAAATGAGAGACTTTTAGTTTAGTGACTAGCCATCTACCAAAAAACCAAACCTACACCCAAGTAGGCTATTCCCTACTAGGGCTGTGATGGTTTAACAAGTGAGGCTTACTAGTTAAGGTTAACCAGTGAGGGCTGAAGCAGCTCCCCACTTACCACGGACAGAAGGCTGCACCCCTCACCCTCTTTAATCAGTTAACTCGTTTAACAATGTTTAACCTGTTAGCCAATTACAGGATTTTACAGCCCTAGTCCCTACATGGTCTCCCAACGGTTCAGTTCTGATCTGTAGCATACACATACCAGTGTTCCCTGGAATGTGTGCACTGCCAAGACGAGATTCAATGCCACCAGTTGATTAGCAGAGCGCCTACAGCCAGGTTTTCATTTCTACTGATGGTGCACATTTGCACATGCCTAGGTGTGCATAAAATTTATTCTGCACATGGATGGAAAAGATTAGAGGGAACACTGACATCCATCCACACCCTGGTTATAATCCAGGTTCGTCACCACATCCTGGTGTTTTCCCACAGTAACCCTAAATTCTGTGATTACTGATCATACCAAGTATTTGAACAACTCATCACTAGTTCTCCTACAGAAGCAGGGACCAGCATGTTTATCTCTTAAATAGAAGACTCTTGCTCTCCCAGCTTTCCCCCTTCCCTGTGCCCAGAACTTAATTGGCACAGCTCTGTCTCTTCCATATGACTCTTCCTACTCTCACCTCAGAACATTTGGCATGAAGTTTGAGCCTGCCAATCAGTTTCATCTACAGATGGAAATGTAAGTTACCTCTTCTCTGTCTAGCTGCTCCCAGGTAAACAACCTGCACCAGCCAGGGGAGCCCTGCCTTTTAGCCATGTTATTTGGGCAGTTGTAATACATGGGAGCTCCCTCTCCATCATGTTTTCTATCTGCAGGATCAGAAACAAGCAAAACCACACCAAGTATACTATATGGATGCACATTGCTAGAGTCTTCTTCCTGGCCCCTCTCTCACTGTAGCGCCTATCTGGCAAGCATAGGTATCATTTGCTTCGGAACTGAGGCAGAGATCAGGTCTTCTGCGTAGCACAGTGTTTCCTAAATGGTGCTCAAAAAATTCTACTTCCCCACCCCCTGCAGAACTCATAGGCAGCTCCCACTGAGGCTCTGCCGGCGGGGACGGGTGGCTTTGGCCAACCCACCACTCTTTTACAGCGGCCGCTGCGGCTGGGAGGGGGAGGAGGAAGGGTGGCCGGAGCCAAGGAGCCGCTCCTGGACCTCGGCATTTTTAAACTGCTACTTGTGAGGGACCCAGCTTGGCCTCTGCTGCTCCCTTCTATCTGGGGTGCGCTCAGGCTCCACTGCCCCCACCCCTTTTGGGCATGCTTGGACTCTGCTGCCTCCCCCTGGGGCATGCTTGGGCTCTGCTGCACTCTCTCCCCCCTGCACCCCCTCCCCAGCCTGCTGGGGAAATGGCAGAGTTTGATCTGGAGGGGAAGGTCGGGCTTTCTACACCCTGTCTCCCGCTCCGCCCTGCCAGCGGGAAGCCTGACCTGGTGCTGCAGCTGCACTGGGTTCCCTGCTGCATGGGGGGTGGGGGGAGACTGAGTCCCTACTCCCCTGCCCCCCGAGGAACAAGAGCATGCTGCCTGGAAGCTTTCCCTGCTGCAGCAGGGTGCCAAGCCAGGTAAGCATTTCCCCTCATGCCCAGACCCTGCACCCATATCCCCCTCACTCCCCTCCCCCCGCCAAGAATCTGCACTGCCAGCTTGCTCTGACACCCTGCTCCAAGTCCCCTCCTGTACTCTCCCTTCTGGCCGGGCACCCTTCCCCAAGACCCTCCTGTACCCTCCCTCCTGGCCAGGCACCCTGCCCCAAGCCCCCTCTTGTACCCTCCCTTCTAGCCAGACACTCTGCCCCAAGCTTTCTCCTATACTCTTCCTCCTGGCCAGGACATTGAAGATCATCTTTGTGATTTATACACAAAGATCATGAAGTATTTTCCAACCATAAATGACAACAATAACTGGATTGAAATCCATTGGGTATTACAGGAAAGCCAGTCAGTTTTTCTAGGTAAGATTATGAAAACCTAATCGAAATCACTTAAGGTGGCCAATAAATACAAGAATTTAAAAAAGTTTCTCTGATTACGTTTTGAGGAGGCTTATGTCAAAAATATTCAGCTTTATTAAGATGTGCAATTCGTCAGTTGTTACCCTTTACCAGCACATACTTGTGGTAAACTGGGTTCTCAAATTATGCAGCAACAAAAACAAAATACAGAAATCGACTGAATGCAGCACCAGATATACAAATCCAACTTTTTAGTATTAAATTAAATATAAAAAGAATTTGCCAAGAAAAGAAAAACCACTCTTCACATTGAAAACTGCCAATATAATTCATATTAGTTTTTGAGCTTTTTTTTTGTACACATTAAATGTGATTTTTGTTTTTAAATATGTGCAATTAAACTAAATGTTGATCTCATGACCTTATTTAGCATTTGTTCATTATTATTATCCTTACTTATTTGTGGTCTACTTTTTCAGCTCCATATACCAGATTGTCTTCCTGGGGGGAGTCATGGCGCCCAGGTCCGAAGGCTTTTATTTTTTTGCTCAACACATTTTCCCCTGGGTACCCTAGGCCCGGCTATAGGGGTTCCTTGAAATTCTTCCCAGTTTAAAAGGGTTCCGTGGCCAAATAAAATTGGGAAACACTGGTGTAGCACATAGGTCCAAACAATAATGTAGATGGTCAAGGATCATCCCCTACACACATCCGTTTCCTAAGGGCATGAAAACATTAGTGCTCTGCTCCCATGGCTATTATGGAAGGCAACATTCTGCCTTTTCCTTGAGCAGTCCTGCTCCAATTCTAGGAACAAAGACAGCCTGCTCCCCTTAAAAGCCTGGCAGAAATGGATGAAGACAACATTTTTGTCTTTCTCTGAATCAAGTATTGGCTCCAGATTGGAGTGAGGAATTTGACTAATGGAATGGAGTCAATAGCTGATATGGTGAATTATGTCCCTAGAAAATGCTTCACTGGTAGAATAGCAAGCTCGTGGTTTGTGATATGCATTTAAGTGCATATCAAGTCCAGCGAAAGTCACAGCATATATGTTCTTTAAAACATAACTGCACTCTTAACTCCAATCATTTCAAGAAAGATGTGGAGAAATTGGAGAAGATCCAGAGAAGAGCAACAGAAATGATTAAAAGTCTAGAACACACAAGCTATGATGGAAGACTGAAGGAAGTGGGCTTGTTTAGTTTGATGAAGAGAAGACAGAGAGAACATGATAGTAGTTTTCAGGTATCTAATCACAGGGAGGAGGGGGAGGGGAAATTGTTCTTCTTGGCCTCTGATTATAGGACAAGAAGCAATGGGCTTAAATTGATGATCTAGACCATGCCTGGTACTGCCACGAGGGCAGGGGACTGGACTTGATGATCTCTCAAGGTCCTTTACAGTTCTAGTGTTCTATGATTCTATGCACATGATCTGCCTGGAGCAGTCATTGACTAGTGAGAGTCTTTAATAAAGAGCCAAAATTCTGAATAAGCTAGATCCAATGGAACAACAAGAAAGAGAAGATTCATTCAGCCATTGTTAATTGGTTCTATTGTTCTGTACAAGCTGCAAAACTCAGCCTGGTTGTCATAGCTAAGAAGAGACAGGAATAGACTTTATCTAAGAAGGAAGCTCTATGTTACAACAGGGCCTGAAAGACAGTGGTACTGGACAGCTCCAGAAGTAGCTATTTACTAAGACTGGTGGGCTAGCAGGGAACGTTAGAGATAGACTGGCATTTCTTGGGCTTCCTGGTGCTGCTGCCTGTAAATAACCAGACTTCCTGAGCTCAAGGGTAATTGTAGCCTTGCCTACATGTCTGCAGGGAATGAGAACGGATTAGCTGTTTCTCTGGATCCCCAAGGGTATGTCTACACTACCCTGCTAGTTCGAACTAGCGGGGTAATGTAGGCATACCGCACTTGCAAATGAAGCCCGGGATTTGAATTTCCCGGGCTTCATTTGCATAAGCCGGCCGGCGCCATTTTTAAATGCCGGCTTGTTCGAACCCCGTGCCGCGCGGCTAGTATTTTCTAATGAGGTAAGTTTTATTATTATGAGGTGTATCAGTCCTTAGCTGCACTGCCTGGCTGGTAGATGTGCTCACGCTGCCTGAGTGTGTCTACCAGCCAGGCAGTTTGCAACTACTGGAGGGAGGCTATGGGGGGGGGGGGGGGAGAGGCGCAAAATGGAATCCCCAGGGCCGGACTCACTCGTGCCTGGGTCAGTCCCGCTTCCCCCTGGCCGATTCGCTCCCCTCCCCCGCCTCCCACTTCTCTTCCTGATCTCCCCCGTCCAGCCCTGCTACCCCCATCCAGCCCTGCTTCCAGTGGCTGGTTTCCCCCTGCCCCCCACTGATCTCCCCTGGCCAGCCCCGCTCCCCCCAACTCCCTCCCAGCTCGCCAGTTCTCCCCCACTTCTCCTCCCGATCTCCCCTGACTAGCCCAGCTGCCCCCGTCCAGCCCTGCTTCCGGAGGCTGGTTCTCCCATCCTCCTCCTCCCCATCTCCCCCAGTCTGCCCCCTCTCTCCCCCCCGTCCCGCCCTGCTTCCACCATCCGCGCCCCCCCCCCCCCAATCTCTGCTGGACAGCCCCACTGCTCCCAAACCTGCTTGCCCTGCGGCCGGTTTCCCCCCCCCCCATACACCTCCCCCCAGCCCGCTCCACTTCCCTCCCGGCAGCCACGCTGAGGCCCAGTATTTTTTTCCCCACGGCCCGGTACCGGGCTGCAGCCATAGTTTGGGAAACACTGCTTTACATTAACCCTGTGGGATCTGGACTCTTGAACAATTGCCAAAAAGTGATACTATTGAAAACCTGCATTCGAGCCTTAAAAGCTTTCTCCACTTTGCTTAGCATGGCATCCAGCAAATGCCAGGTGACGGATGTTGTATTGGCACTTCCTACTCATTTTCATTTTTAAACATATTGCTGAAATGTGAGTTTACAATGCCTCGTGCTTTCCCCAGTGCTAGGGATGGTGGGTTAGCTACAACTTAATCTGGTGTAAAGGGTGGTTTAAGGGTGGCTTCTTAAACACCATGTAGCTTTATTTTTCTAAAGGTTCGAAATCAAGGTTAATATAGAATAGGCATTGCTTGTCAGGCTCCAGGGCTCTCACTTTTAGAAGCAAGGTTGCTACAGAAAAAAAAACCACCAAAAGCTGGCTGGAATTTTAGAAACCACCTTTATGTGTCAACAGTATCGACTTGTCAAGATGTATCTGAAGCATCAGGGGCCACACTGCAGACCAAAAAAGAGGGGTATCCTCCCAAGGGAAAAGATTTTGCTGCACATTTCCACCTGCATTCATAATCCTTTATCACAGCTGGTTGCTCTTTGTGCAATTATGTTACCAGACTTCTTTGTTCCTTCAGGTGGGAATAAGCAATTAGACAAACTTTTCAAACAGCAAAATATTTTGTTCTCACCTCTCTAGCAACAAAGCCTTCAGGGTTTTGTTGACAGGAAGAACAAAGTAGAATTCTAACCAGAGTATTTTCAGTTTCTATGAGGCATCAGTTGGTCTTCAAATATAAATAGACCAAATGGCACCTTTAGACAGACATACTTTATAAGCAATTTACAGTACTTAATGTAGCCAAGGTTCAGAACTACAGGACAACTCCCTGGATGACAAGTGCATGTGTCCACTAGGGATGTGAAGGTTTAACTGGTAAATCTCACACTTAATGACTTGTTAAGGTTAACCAATGGGGGCTAGAGCAGCTCCCCGCCTGCCACAGTCCTAGGTGTCCCACACACAGGGACTACTCCAGTGTCCTGGCCGGAGCAGCCTCTGTCCACAGGAGACTTTGGCACCCCAGAGGCCCCTGGCAGGGGCTGCTCTGGCTGGGCTAGTCCACCTTTTAATCGGTTAACTGGTTAAACAATAGGTTAATGGGATTTTACATCCCCATTAGCAACATCAGGCAGTATGTCAATCGGGTCATCTCTTCCACATTTTGTTGTTCGAAGCAATTAGGGAGAAGCTCATTAGGTGGTTTCCATATTGCAGCACAGTCTCTGCTTCGAAGTTACAAAGAAAAACAGCTAGTGGTGTAAAGCTAGAGCCTGACTTCCTATTTGCTGAAGGTACATGTGCACTTGTATCAGATTACATTAGTCATGTTAAAGGCCTGAGGGCAGGTCAACACTTAAAATGCTACAGTCAAGATGCTAGTATGTTAATGGAAGAGCTTCTGTTGGCATAAGTTAATTCACCTGCAAGAGAGGAGATACCATGCTGACCGGAAACATCCTCCCATCAACATATATGGACCTAATCCCCAGAATGGAAAGCACTATATTGCTCAAGTGCGTGGATTTTTCATACTCCTGAGTGGCGTAGCTATAGAGATGTAGTAAGTTTGTAGTGTAGACCTGGCCTGACTTGGCTCACTTTACAGGCTAAGGACAGTTCACCAACCCTGATATTTCAGCTCCAAGATTGCTTGTGGCACTAATGCAGAAGTCCTTTAAAAGGGTAGAGAAAAGCCTACACCAAATAAATGTCTCTAATTGTACAAGACATCAGAAGGACTCCTTCTGAGTCAGACTACTTGTTAGCGGATGGCTCTAGACAGTGTGCTGTGTGTATACGAGCAATAATAATGCAACATATATAAACAGCATCTGCAGAGTTTGTAATTGACAAAGAAACTGCTGCATATCTACTGCCAGTCTTTTTTTTTTTTTTTTTATAGTTTTCATGCCAAGTGGTTTTCATGCAGATACCAGTTTCCAAAGCACTGGTGCCTGCCTAGTGAGCAACTGGTTACCTATATTTCTAGGAAATTCCTATGTGATTAACATTAGAGAATTAATTAACAAACACTGAGGTCTTTGTAGCACACCACATCTCCTTTAAGTTCTGCACAGCTCCACCGTCACCTATATTTTGTGGAAGCAAATAAGCAACTAGTAAAATTCCATCTCCTTGCTTCCTATGCCGCTCCTTCACAGTAACTGTTCTTATTGCATTGTCTTCCCTCTATCAGTTTTTGACTTGTAATATGCATGTTGCCCCTCTGCCTGAAACAGTCACTTCCCAGGCACACAGTAGTCCAGTTGTGTGTGAAAAGGCCACTTTTCACAAAGCCTTCTACATGCCAATCTCCTTAGTAAGGAAGTATTTGATATTAAATTGTGAACTCATCAAGGCAGGTTCTGTCTCCATGTGTCCTGTAGACTATTATGTACACTTACAGCATCATACAAACACCCTGGCACCAGTCAGATGCAGACACATAAGTGGGTGGCTAATGGCCTCAATTTATATTACATATACAATTTAAGAATATAATGCTGCATTCTTAGGTGTAGCTTATCTATTATAAGCCTAAAGGCACATATCAATCCAAAGGCTAAACATCTGCATTACAATAAAACTACAAGAGGTGGCCAGGATTTACAAAACAGACTATAAATTAGGGATGTTAGAGAGTAGATGACTGGAGTATCAATTACTCATTCCCCCCACCCCCTTGCTGCCTCTATGCCTTTACCAGAGGCAGTGGGGAGAGGAGAGATAGGGGAGGCTGCTCCCATAGCAATCCCTCTCCGCAGCCAACCCAGGCTGCTGCGAACAGGGGCTGATGCAGGAGCAGCCTCTGTTCGTGGCTGCCAGGGCTAGCCTGGGCAGGGACTGCTGGACTCCGCACCTCTGCATTTTAAATGTAGTAAGAGCCATTTAAAATGCAGATCTGCAGTGCAGGTGGCTCCGGAACCGGCATGAGCTGGCTCCTGGAGCTACCCCACTGTGGCTCTGCAGAGCAGTCCTATTCATTAATCATGTGGTTGATACAATTTGTAATGACTACACAATTAGCTAGATAACCGCAATTTAACATCCTTACTATACATTGTCTTTTAAAAGCTATTTCAGTTCAATGGGGCTGGGGAAGAGCAACCAAGACAGGTATGTTTGCAATCTACACAATAGTGAAAAGAGAACTGAACTGAAGGTTTGGGGTTTGTTTTTGCAAAGCTTTATCCTAAGAATGTTGTACCGACAAGGAGGAACTAAAGTGAAGTACTAAGGTAGTGCTGAGGTATAGCACACCCCATTGTTGCAATTAAATGCTTCTAAAACACTGCATAACAGGCAGCAGGAATCTTAGAATGCAACCTTATCCATGCACTCTTCCACACTCCATCCTCACTTACCCTGTTGGCTGTCACAGCCAGATTCTGCAGGTTCTGCAATAGCCCAATGTCTGCTGGTATGGAAGTCAAGTTATTGTGGCTGAGATCCAAGTACCGCAGCTTCCGGCAATAGAAAAGCTGGGTGGGTATCTTCTCTATCTTGTTGCGGTTCAGGTAAAGGCGCTCCAAGTTGGTGAGGTTGCCGATCTGCATGGGGATGTAGGCGATATGATTGTACCACAATTTAAGGCAAGTGAGACGGTGTAGGTGTTGGAAGCTTATTATCTCCTCAATGGTCTTGAGGTTATTGTCCTTCAGGTCAATCTCCTGGAGATTGTGAAGACTGAAGATAGAGTGGGGGATGCGTTCCAGGTCACAGCGGATCAGCTCCAGCTCTGTTAGGTTGACCATCTTCTTAAGGCTGTTAAGGACAATGAGCTTGGTTCCCTCATTGTTGATAGAAAGCTTCTGTAGGTGCACCCCAACATCTGTCACCACCTGCGGCAGCTTGGTGAGGTTGCTCTTCAGCCGAAGCACCTTTAGTCGCTTCAGTTCCCTCAGTCCATCGATCACAATATAACGGTTGTTCTCCGCGCTCAGGTTCCCCGTCAGGTGGAGCTCCTCCAAGGTCTTTAGACTATAAATCCACAGAGGAATTTCCTTGATGTCTGTGAACTTGATGTGCAAAGATTTCAGATTCTCCCTCAAGAAGGCCAGGGCTGGGGCCTCAATTTTGGCAGCCGTATGGTAGAGCCACAACTCCTTAAGGCTGGTAAGCTGGGCAATGCTTGGTGGGATAGTAACATCAGGGATGAGCTCCAGCTTCAACACTTCTAGCTCAATAAGGTCAAAGACTGTGTCAGGAATGCCGCTCAGCATGAAGAGATGCAGCTCCAGCTTGTCCTGGGAGTTCTTCGTGATCCTCTGTCGTAGCTTCTCCAAGGTCCACTCATTGTTGAGGTTCAGCTGCCGCAGCTTGTTCTCGCTTACCTCCGACAGAAAGACAGCGAATCGTTTGGAGTAGAGGGGGTCGTACTGGTCAATGAGGTGCAGCATGAAAGCAAAGTCATTCTTGACATCAGGGATGTCACTGTAACTGCTCTCCTCCCGGATGGACTCAAAGGAATATTTCTTGAGCGATCGCCTCAACATCCACCAGAGTGTGTACATGCAGATCAGTCCATAGAAGATCACCAAGCTAATGTAGAAAGAGGCCAGGATTTTGAAGAGCGTAGCGAGAGGGTGAGCACAGCGGTACATGCGGTAGCCAGTCAGGCTCTCGATGTTTACCTGGCAGTCCACGTCAAAAGTGATGTTGTTGACATAATAGACAGTGTAGCAGATGATCAGGATGAACTTGATCACCTTGATGATGGTTTGTCTCATGTAGAGGCGATAGACTATATCTCCCTCCTCCACGTGTGTGCGAAACTTTTTAACTTTCTCAAAGAGCGCTTTGGCCTGTTCCCCTTCTTTTTTATCCAAGACACCTGTCTCAGAGCGATCAACAATCCCTTGCTCTATCCGTGACTTTGTTCTCTGTAGCATGGGAACAGTGGCTTCCACATCCTCACTGACTGTGGAAGATTTCTTGTCCATGGAGCCATTCATTTTCCCAAAGGCAGGCTTGGGATCACTCTCCTCCACCACTGTCTCAGACAAAGCTCTTGTTGTCCAGGGCGAGTCAAAACACTTCAACAGAATAGACACAAAATGTTCCAGCTTGGAGCTGGTCCGTGGGAACTTGAACCAAAAATTGCTGCATGCCAAGAAGATCAGAGTGTGTAGCAGCACCAAGTAAGGGAAATACTTGGCAAACCAATGAAGGCGGTTCTCGTAACACACCGCATCCACATAGTTATACTGGTGCCGATCTAAGTCATATCGTATCCCTGTAGGCCCAGTGTCCTGAGATGGGACAAGACTAGAGTTATAGTAAGTGGGTTCTGGAGTTGCAGTTGTCCAACCTCTGAAAGAGTCATTGCAGGAGTCATTGGTAACCCATTTGCAGGGCAAGCAGATCATTTTGTCCTGGGTGACCTGAAGCGTCCCGCCAAACACAGCAATCATTAGCATGACTATGGAAATGTAGTCCGTGAAGACGTCCCACCATGGTTTCAGGATGCGGTATGCTGGCTGGGTATCAGCAAAATAGCGCAATTCGGTGACGGGAATCATTGTTCACCTGAAAGGAAAACACAGATAAATATTACTGGAAGAAAACAGTTTGTTTTGAAATGAAGATAAGCAATGCAGGTGGTGAGATTATATAAAGTATTTTATTTGGCTGACTCAGGAGGAAAAAAACCCACTCCCCACACAATTTCAAGCCCAATTTTGAAATAAATAAAGTTCCATAGTGAGCAAAGGTAGTTAGCTGCTTGCAGGTATGTGCGAAATTAGTATGTGGTCTTAATTCCTGACAAATTTGGTATCCATTGTAAGCCACCACAACTGCATCCTTAATTAGTCTGAAGGACCAAGGACTCTCAACCCTACAGACAGCAGAACATGGTCCTGGTGGCTACACTGACAGGCTGGCAAATAAAGGCCTACAGTACTACTACATCAAGTCTATGGCTAAGGAATTGAATTTTTAGTGGGATCAGCCCACTCCCTTTGAGAAGCACTGTGTTACCAAAGCCAGCAGCTATGTGCATTTTGAGCAAGAACATTCTGTTAAAAAATAATAATCAGCAATTCTGCCTTAGTGCTGCTTCCCACTAGCTTCAAAAGGTGTGTAGTCTGAAACAGCATGGAAAAAAATGAAGTATTTTCCAGTGTTGCCTCACTAAGGAAGTTCACTATTATCTTTGAGGAAACATACTAAGTAGAGAGAAAACAGGGACGGCAGGAAATGCTGGATGCCAGGCCTTCCCCTCCCCCCAACTTAGGAGTTTGCTCTTTTCTAGGCACTAACAAGAGGACCAAGTTATTTGTTCTGTAGGACACAGTTATAAGATTCCAATGTATATTTTCTCTACATTTTCTTGTATAGCCATTAACTTGATAAAAGTGAGGAAGCGAGATGGATTTAAGAAAAAAGAGTTAAATTAAGTTCTCCAGTCAGTCATGTGTATGTGACAGAACACATCTTGACAGGAACGTAAGCAACACAAGGGAACAAGTTCTGGGAAGCAGGGACCTCACTACACAGCTTGCACTGTAATTTAGTCATTAGTTTTAGGAACAGTTAAATCACACACAATAAACCCAAAAGATGCCAAGGGACCAGCCTGGGTAATACTGAACTCACTATAGTTGCTTCTTGTCTGTCACTCAGCTTTCATTGAGCTCCTAGCATGGCACTCAGTTCTAGGTGTAAGGGGAAACAGTGGGACAGCCACAAAATAGCTGAAAACCAGAGAAGTTCAGGAGTGATAAAGCACTCGTCTTTCAGCTGCTTCTAGGGAAACAAATAGTGAAGAAATGTGGAAGGTATGGACTCAGCCCCTTCATTTCCTTCTCCCAGCAAGACAGCTTCCAGAGAAGAATATTTTCTCAGAAGGTCTTTATCTCTGGTGCTACAGGAGCGAGGATTAAAACACAAGGTTTAAAAAAAAAAAGTGGCAAGTTGGAAACATCTCCTGATGAATGGAGCATTTAAGTGACCATTTCAGAATTTAAGATTGCATTTTAGAATCATGTTCATCCCAGAAAGCTGCAAAGTAACCCAACAGTGAACTGACAGAGCACGGTTTTCCTGAGTGTGCAGGTAGAGACTCCAGTGCCTGGTTTGCAGCTCATAGGTTTCCAGAGTAATAAGTAGCAGGTGCCAGTTTTGATTTGCTGCTGCTTAGGAAAGCTTACAAGCAAGAGGTGCAGGCCCTATTGGATCACCATTGAACTGCAGATTCTAGGGAAGGTGGGAGAATAACAGATGAGCCCGACTCAGGTGGCTTTGGTATGGGAGGAACAGGGCAAAAAGGCAAAATTTCTCCATTAAAGCAGCCAAAGTAGGGAGGGGTTTCAGATGCCCACACCAAAAAAATTAGCTCTTGATGCATGATCCAGGAATCTCAATACACACATCTTCCAAGAAGCTGAGGACTGGGCTGGCTTCTTAACAGAGTGTTTATTTGGTCCTCATGGGCATCCACATTTAGCACCTTGTGTGTCAGCCTAGGTGTGTAGTTACTGTTACAGCCCTGAGAATTTCACCTATGATCCCTTGAAGGGAAGCATTTCAAACAGAAGCCACTTAAAATCAAAGGAATGTTTTCTGGAAGTTCAGTAAGCCAAGGAGGAATTAGTAGCCAGAACCTACATTGACCAACAAGATACTGAAGTCCAAGTACAGGGGAGCAGTAATTTGCGGCATGCAGACAAGCCAACGAAGGAGAAACTGCTCATGGGAGGAGCCAATAGGCATGGGACCTAAAGGAACATTGGCTGGTATGTTTAGCTGTAGTGCACCAGCTGAGCGGAGCAGAAGAATTGCATTGCGAGTGGCTAGATCAGGGCTATTCAACACACGGCCCATTTGTTTGCGGCCCTGGGTGCAGTTTGAATTTACGTGGGGCTCAACATGTGGCCTGCGGGTGGGAGCCAAAATAAAAAAGTCGTCAATAAAATGGTCTTCAGTTGATGTGTTTTAGTAATTAAATTCCTGGACTGTCCTTGCTCATTAGAAGTGCTGTCATATGAGTGGAAATTGGGAAAAATTGCATTTTATTAATATCAGCAGAACTGACTTAAATGGGGGCCTGTGTTTTTTGTAGTCTTGCCTTAATCTTTGTATTCTTGCCTGTCAGTGTGAAAGAAGCTATTTGCATACATCTGCAACCACTCTTAAGTTGCGGCCCTCGGCCTGTGCTATGAGTGGCCCCTGGAGCTTCCAAAGTTGAGTAGCCCTGGGCTAGATGAATGGGCTGATCTGAAATGATCTTATTACAAATAAAGAGATTGTGAATATGGTAGGGAAAATGCCACATTTTCAGGTTTTAGATGCCAGGTACTGGTCAGACTAGGGGTCAGGAAGTTTTAAGTTCTACTTCTGGCTCTGCTGACAGTTTGCAGTGAAGCCTTAGGCAAGTCACTCCATCTGTGCCTCAATTTCTGCATTTGAAAACTAGGACAGTCGTTCTCAACCGGGGGTAGATGTACCCCTAAGGGTACATAGATGTATTTTAGAGTGTATATCACTTATCTAATTATATGCCTAGTTTTACAACAGGCTATATGAAAAGCACTAGAGAAGTCAATACAAACTAAAATTTCATACAGATGATTTGTCTATATTGCTCTATATACTGAAAAGTATGTACAATATTTATATTCCATTGATTATACAGTAAATAAATAAGTAAGCAATTTCAGTAATAGTGTGTCATGACACTTGTATTTTTATGTCTGATTTTGTAAGCCAGCAGTTTAAGAGATGAAATTTGGGGGTACACAAGAAGAAAGTTTGATTATGAAAAAGGTAAAGATTGAGAGCCACTGAAATAGGGCAATCTGTATCCCATAGATAATTGAGGCTTAATTACAGTTCTCAAAGCACAAGATGCTCAGATGAAAGACACCGAAGTACTGTCACGTCTAGTACTGGGAGAGAACTAAGTTTCCTGCTGCTCCCTCCCCCCAAATATACGTAAAATTGTAATGAGTTTAGTGTCAAAAAGGTTCCTGAACTACAGTCCTGGAAATTTAAGCCCTTTATTTGTAAGCAGAAGAGACAAGGAAGCGCAGTATCAGCGTCTATTGGATTTTTGGAAGAGACTGAACACATCCTAGTAAAGATTTTTGGCCACTAACAACTCAGTTTCTCTCATCCATTTCTGCACCCCACACCATAAACATCAGAGCAGGATACTTACTTTCTGGTTTAGGATTCATGATATGGGAAGCCTGTGAGAGTTCACGTTTAGGATTCATATCTGGGAAGCCTGTGAGAGTTCCAGAGTGATGAGCAAACTCTTAATGGCAAGCTGCAGTCCCAGCAGATGGGGAAAAAAATTCTCACACAGACCCTTCTCCTGCATCATGATCCCAGGAAACAGAATAGAGTCCCCTAGACCCTAATCCCACTACTGCCTCACACAAAGGAGTTCTGTCAAATGGCTGAGAGAAGACTAGCACATCTGGAGAAACGGGAAGCCTAAATATCAGCCACGCACATCCGCTGGCATGTAGTAGCTAGCTAGCTCTCCAACAGGGTTGGGCTTCCTAAACCTGCCTCCACTTGTGGGAAACCACCACTTCATTTCTAGGTGATTCATAAAACCTGCTATATAAAAGGTCAGTGCCTCACCACTACCAGTCATGCTTCACCCCAAGTTTCCAGCCTTCCCATGAGTTTCCAATTAAGTCCTCCAAATATTCTCCCTAGCAGACAGCATTCAGAGATTGCATAGTGTTGATCTACAATCATTCATGCTTTGTGCTAGTCACAAAAGAGCTCAAAGCACAGTCTGCAATCATGGTTCTGTTAGGGTGCAGTGAAGGATCCTGTTTCATTTTCCCTCTTCCTGGTAGTCATATGTAATTAACGTTGTTTGTTTAGAGGGGGTTGCACCTGGTCTAAAGGGTGTAGTTCACCATATAGAGCAGGAAGTGTTAACTGCCTGGTACTTCCATTTGGTGGATTTTTAATAAAACTACCAGAAAGGGAAGAGCTCAACTTTGAGTACACTGGTGGGTTGTGTCAACTTTACACTACAATGCAACTTGTCAGTAAAAACACCCAGTTTCAGGGACAAGAAACTTCCACCCCTGAGAGAGACACTTGTCTTTTCCCCTCCCTTTATTGGCAACAGAGAGCCAGTGTGGACTCTGCTGTTTGGTTTTTTTTTGAGAGAACAGGCTTCTGCCAGTATCCCACAATGTCTGCCCTGATTGCTTTGGTCAGTGTTTTGTGATCTGTTGTCCTGCAGACATGGACACCTCCCCTTTCAAAGTTCTGGGAAGTATCTCACAGCTGAGTTAGCTACTCCATTTGGGGAGCAAACAGAAACCAAATCATTGGAGTGCTTGTGTTCTGCTGCTGCAGGGGGAGGGCTAGAGAGATTGCGGTGCTGCTTTGACGTTCCTTAGCATAGAGAGCTCAGTCAGAGCTAGGAGGGAATCCCAAGGAGTGCAGGGATTATCATAGAATCATAGACCCATAGAACCGGAAGAGACCTCAGAAGGTCATCAAGTCCAGCCCCCTGCTCTAGGCTGGACTTGATGAACCTCCCTTCAGGAAGCTGAAGGCTGCTATCAAATCCCCCCTCACTCTTCACTTCTGCAGACTAAACAGACCCAAGCCCCTCAGCCTCTCCTCATAAGTCATTAGCTCTGCGTTCCCACAACACTGTATGGGGGGATGCTTACTCACACTGCTTTGGCCATCTGTCGACAGGGGAGTTAGCAATGTGGCCATAAAATGTCAACAATGGGAGGCAGAAAAGCTGGTTTGACCCATTTTCACTTTTGTCACCAAACCTTCCCAACGTAGCCATAGCCTCAGTGATTAAACTTTTAAGGCAGGGATTTGGTTCCAGGATTCCAGACCCTGTCAGGCTGGAACGGTCAGACTCAGCTAATGTCACCAATACATTGACATTATCGGAATTTGGTGGGGGTCACAGGGCAAGAGGCTGTTGGAATGGGCTGTAGGGGTCAGAGGTTAAAGGGTCAAAGGGCACAGGGTGTTAAGTGGGGGAGTCAAAGGGTGTTAGGCACTGGGGAACAAGGGGCTGGGTTGGGACTAGGCAGATTAGTAACATTTTATTGCATATTGATTTGCATAATATGCAAATAACATGTTACCAGTCTGTCAAAAGTTTGTGAATGGGTTTGCCGGGCCGCAGTACAAAAAAAAAATTGGGAATGAATGGAGATGCCTATCTCCTAGAACTGGTAGGGACCTTGAAAGGTCATCAAGTCCAGTTCCCCGCCTTCACAGCCGGACCAGGTACCATCCCTGACAGATTTTGCCCCAGATTCCTAAATGGCCTCCTCAACAACTGAACTCACAACCCTGGGTTTAGCAGGCCAATGTTCAAACCACTGAGCTATCCTCCCCCAAGGAGGGATAGGGAACCACTGTCCGACATCATTACTAGAAAACTAAAAGACAGACACTTCAACACTTCTTCCCTCTGAGGCAAGGCAAGTCCCACAAGTGCTAGACAAAAGTGGAATTAAAGGTAATTTTATAGCAGCCAGTAGTATCTGAGGAGTACTGTTGTCAAGTTACCAACATCTGCAATTAGAAGGGACTTAATGCAATATATGACAAACAGACAGTATAGGTTTGAGTTCCCTCAACTTCCAGTGACCACAAGACAGATTTGTGTGCCAAAGAAACCGGGGATGTGTGTGTCAAGTTATGAACCTCCAGCCTGTTTGACACATCACATTTTGTTTCAAGGGTTCTACCCATTATTGTTTTAGCATGACTCATACTGTATTGCAGCCTCTTTTCTGGAATTAATCATCTATTTTGCAGGAGGGGGTTGATGTGTAGTAGACTGGCTATGAGAAGTTATAACATAGTCAAAATTGAATGTTCCAATGGGAGGGGGTGTCAAAAGGTTTTCTACCCCATAGGGCCATTGACTTTGAATGGCATTGCATGGAAGCTGAAGGGGAGCTAAAGCCAGGAATTCCTCCAGCTGAAGCACATGGACAAGACATTTTTAAAACGGGTATTTTTCGTTTACTGCCTCAAGTCTAAAAAAAGAATTGGAAGAGAAGGAAGTCAGGATGAGCTGCCTAGCCTAAGCATGCTGATAAAACTCAGGACTCCAGGGAGGAATGAGATCAGACTGGGGGGCTGCATTCATGACTTATTCTCCAAACATCTGTAGCTCTCTAGCATGCTTTGTAAAAGTAGTTCCTGTGTTCCATGGTCTCCTGCCACATTGTCCCTAAAGATGGAGAGGGAGAGCTGTACAGGAATTCATCTAAGCAACTCAGGAATGCTGGGGCACTGGTTTCAGAGTCTAAAGTAAATAGACTGGGGTCTCTCTGCCCAGTAAGGGTGTGAGACAAGGGAGATGCACCTAGAAGCATGCCAGAAAGACGCGGGACTAGGACTAGTGACTAGTCACTACCCAGCACTGGGGACTTAAAAGCTGATGGGATCCAGCAGTTAGGTCCCCTAGGACTGGTGTCTGCCTAGAGAAGGAGAGTGGGGGCAGTTCCACTCAGTATATAGCTAGAAATGGTCTGAGTGTTAATAGCACCAGCCTCTCATTGCATGCACATAAAGACTGTGGATGTGAACACCTCAGGCCACTCCAGAACCTACATGAAAGAGCCTTGACAGCCCCAGACCAGGAGGTGTCTCACTTAATAGGTTCTAGTGTCTCACTAGAGAGGAGGGAAGACATAAATGCTAGGTGGGAAATCTAGCGACTTCAAGATAAGTGTCCCCTCTTTATACATCTCCACTTGCAGAAGCTTCTTGCTCTCAAGAAGCCAGGAACAAGGGCACCCATACCCTTGTGACCTCTGCTGATGGAGGCTAAAGGAAACAATACACTGACCTCTAGAAAGTTAGTTGAATTGAAGTCAAATTCCTGTTCACCATGCTTGGACACACCTGACTTGGACCTGCTCAACTTCTGATCCTTCACTTACCAGAAACGGAAGAAACCAACTTTTTGGCTATAGAATTATATGCAAAGCGGGCTGAGGAAACAGCACTAGAGGGGGGAAATAAAAATCTTACAAGGGTAATCTGCCACAAAGCTTTTTTATGTCTGTTAATTCTTCATAATACCACAGCATTCCCCTGTAATCCTAGGGACTTTTCCCACAGAAACAGACTATAACTTTGAAGGCTCCAACCATATGCTGTATGCTGCTTTTGCTCACTCAGTGCCACCAACACGTACCTCACAAATGGTTTGCAGGATATTATACTCTTCTGCTTCTACCAGGGAAAGAGAAAAGCTGCATCCTCACTCAGGTGTAAACGTGCCACACGATTAATAACCCACATCCCAGCCCATAAATCCACCTTTTGCAGGGACCCTACATCATCCACAGCTTCCAATTTTGGATACAAGAGTAGCTTTTGCTATAGAGTCTTGTTAGCCCTCAGATTTATCACCCTTGCTTCTCTAATCAATCAGCTGTGGGAACAAGGGAATTTTTCATTTATTAAAAGGTTTAAAGTAAGATGATGGGAACAGCCAACAGTATCCCAGCCTATAATGCAAAGCCATTGCCATCTCTTATCCAGAGACATATAGCAAGGCATTTATCATGGAGCACAAGAGCTGGGATGCCCTGGCCATGACGCCACCACACACAATAAGTAGAATCAGTCAGTATAAAAAACCCACACTGTATCTGAAATTCTGGGTTTCTCAGGCCCTAAAAAACAGTACATGGCCAGCCTAGATTCCAGCTGACATCCATTTGCCTAAACAACAGTAATGGTTAATGGGGGGGGGGGGATGTCAAGGTATTGGAGAGCAGAGATTCATGCCTGCGGAAGCACAAACAGATTCAGATGAAGCAGACTCCTATAATTCATCAACCTGGAACTAGAAAACTTTGTACAGACAAATGACAGTTAACTTACTACACAGGAGATAAGCTGCTGACATGCACCAGGGTTTGAAAACAAACAGAAATGGCCCTTCTGCTTTCCTTGGATGATGTGCCACCTTGGCTCACTAGTTTGCTAAGCACCTTATCTGACCCTTCACTTGGCCAGACTTACAACTATGTAACCACAGGAAAAATTGTGACTGACCAGGGAGCCAAGATGCCTCTGGACAAACCCCCATTGATTTCCTAGGCTGTCTTCCAGGACCCCTTAAATCCAAGCACAGCTTACAAGGAACACTGGTCCTAATCCTTAAAGGATGCAGGATGTGAACCCAGCTTGCACTGAAATCTTATCTGCCTCTCTGACCTTGCAATCATTCAATGCCATCTTCAGTCCATTTTGAAGATAATCCTAATACAAGGTGCCCCTCTCGCAAAAACACAGGCTGAAAACTAGAAGTGAACAGCTGCCCAATAGGATTCCCTACCTCCAAGAACAGAAACAGGGGTATAAAGATTAGTTCAGAGCAGTGGTCCCCAACCTTTTGGGTCAGCCGGGCGCTCAGGGGCAGAGCTGCACATGCACCTGGGGGCGGGGCTGCACACGCGCCCAGGGGCGGGGCCACCCATACGCTGCATGCCCAGTGCCGATACCACCCATGCGCTGCACTCCCAGGGCCGGCGGCACTCCTGTGCCGCACGCCCAGGAGCCGGCATCATCTACATCCTGCGCTGCGTGCCCAGAGGCCGGGGCCGCCCATACACCACAGCCGCCCATACGCCACATGCCCGGTGCCGGCACCACCCATGCGCCACACTCCTGTGGCCAGCGCTGCTCCTGTGCCACACGCCCAGGAGCTGGCAGTGCCCATGCGCTGCGTGCTTGGGGCCGGCACCACTCCCGTGCCACATGCCCAGGGGCGGGGACGCTCATATGCCATGCGCCCGGGGCTGGCACAGCCCATGTACCACACGCCCGGGGGCAGGGCTGCCCATGTGCCGTGCGCCCAGGGGCCGGCACCGCGGGGGCGGGCCACCAATACGCTGCGCGCCCAGGGTCTGGCACCGCCCATGCACCGGCACCGCCCATGCACCACGTGCCCAGGGGCGGGGCTGGCCCCGATCACTCGGCGGGTGCACAGAAATGGCCCGGCAGGTGCCATGGTGCCCGTGGGCACCACATTGGGGACCACTCGTTCAGAGGAAGATACAGGGAGGGAACTCAGTGAGCCAGACTCTTACAAGAAGTCTTCAGCAGAGCACACAGCTTCTCTTCCCTCCCCACTGGAAACCTTGACAGCAGCACAAAGCTCCTTTTGTTCAGACACCAGAGCCCAATTAAAAAACTCCTCAGGCCAGAAGCGGAATAGTTTCCAGTCCTCTTTCTGAAAAGCTTTCCAAGCAGAAGGAGGATAGCAGCAAGCCCAACTAGAGAAGCCAGAAAACTGGCAACAGAATAGACCAACTAAGTAACTTGATACATCCTGTCTCAGGGCACTTTAAAAAGCAAAGGATACTTAAAGCAGCAAGAGAGAAACACCCGCCCACCTTGCCCCCTCACCCATTGCAAGCTAGACAATTCCCTCCATAACACAAAATTCTTTAGGAGGCTCTTTAGCCTTCATTCACCAAGATGAGAGGTTTAAAATGAGGCATTTAGAATCAGAACTACTCCATTCCAAACAACAAGTTGTACTGTTGCACCTTAAGCAAAATGCAGGACAATGTAGCACTTTAAAGACTAACAAGATGGTTTATTAGATGAACTTTCGTGGGCCAGACCCACTTCCTCAGATTATATATATATATATAAAAATAAACCATCTTGTTAGTCTTTAAAGTGCTACATTGTCCTGCATTTTGCTTCAGCTACCCCAGACTAACACGGCTACATTTCTATCACTGTTGCACCTTAGAGACTAATAAAATTATATAGATAGTATCGTGAGTTTTCATGGACAAAACCCACTTCTTCAGAGGAGATAAAGAATCAGGGTTACAGCCAAACACTGCAAACGATTGCAGTAAGTCAAGCTTCTTCTTAAAGATACTGGGTTTTCCCTTTGAGGATGGCACCAGACGCCAAATTTGCACCCAGAATATTTAGTCACTCTCTCTGACTTAGGTTTTCTGTTGTGGAATTGATACACCAGTAGCTACAGACAACAAGCCAGCCAGGTTACAATGCAGCATTCATCTTCCTAGCCACATAATCACTGTTTCTGAATCAGAGATAAAACGGCCCTTAGTCAGCAACCACTGCTTACACAATGTTTGCACTTTCATAGGAGTCCCACTGCCAAGGGAAGTCCAGCTGCTGATAGCCAGATGGTAGGTTCTCATGCAGCCAGTCACCAATGACGTGGAACACTCATTAATTCCTGAGTTGCTGGTACGGTGGATAGGAAACAGGCTGAATGAGGAGTTGTATTTTCTTGTAGGATTCCAAAAGAGGAGGGGAATAATCCCATTCCAACCCTAGAGAGCAAGGCTACAAGGCTACAAATAGTATTTGCTGAAGTTTCCTCGGGATAACATTCTTAGTCTGTTTCAGAAAAATAAACCAATCACACAAAGTGCCACCAGACTCCTTAAAAGAGTAGCAAAATGTATTAGGGCATAAACTTTTGTGAGTTACAAATCACTTTCTCAGATGCTGAAAAGGGAAAAAAGGGACACAGTTGGGGATGTGGCATTAGAGTGGATTTCAATGGTGATGAGAAGATGAGAGTACTGTCAGGTGAAAAACCTTCAAAACAGACTGCAAGGAGAAAATACTGAGCTGGAATTCACATGCAAATCTGACACCCTGAAACAAAGCTCAGACACAGGGAATGGTTCTCACATTATAAAAGGTAATTTCTCCTTCAGGTACACTCATATTCTCACCACTGCTGGAAACGAGCCACATCCACTCTGATTTAATTAGTACTGATGTCACCCCCAGCTCTGTATGCCTGCCTTCCCCCTTCTAATCAGCATCCGAGGAAGTGAGTTGTAGCTCACGAAAGCTCATGTGCAACTGGATTCCTTGCTGTATTTGCCCAAGCGTTTCAGCAGGACATCTACCCTCCAGGGACAGCATATTCTTGCTCCAGCAAGATGTGACCTCTCATGCTGACTCAGCACATAAGCAAGCCTGCCCTGACAAGTGCAGGGAAGAACATCTGCAGGAGAACAGAGAAGAATCCAGATAGGCATAAATCAGGACAAAGATCCAACCACAGAATTTGGACTGATCAGTGCAGTCCACACTAGAGCAACAATCCTAATGTCAGATCCTAACGTCAGCATGACACAGAACTGCACAAACAAAGGTGACTTCTGATGACTAACCAGAATGATGCAATCTGAACAGGCAAGTGTTACACTGGGTGAGCTTATGAATTATGAAATCAGTGACCAAGGCAGGCTCTCCAGAGCCAGTTTTTTCTTTTAGCTATGGGGAGTACAAGAGCTTCAAGGGCCATGGAATTTTTCATCTCCATATGCTTTTATAAAGACATGATCTCTGCATTACCTTGATGCTTTCAAGCACCACAGAGTTTAAATATAAACCTCTCAGCTAAAATACCCATGGGTGGTGGGTGAAAGCCCAGCTGGGAAAGGCAAGCCCCAGCCCAGCCCCTTCTGCTTGAAGCCCTGCCCCTGAAGCCAAGCCCCATCCACCCCCAGCCTGCTGCTGGCCACTTGGGGCTGCCTGGGGAAGCCGGGCTGCAGTCCCATCCCTCCTCAGACACTGGGGGAAGCCGGGCTGCCACGCTGCAGCACCAGCCTTCCCTGGCAGCAGCCCCAGCCTTAGGTGGTCAGGCATGTTTTCCCTTGCCTACATTACCGACCATCCACGGAAACCCCATGATGTAACAAATTCAGAGTGAGATTCATAAGTTTTATCTCTATCTTCCATAGAAATCATACAGCCAAGAAGCAGGCAGGGGGAACCTTGGACTGATGTGGTGTCAACCCACGTTCAAATGCACCAGACAAAGTTGTAACTTGTGCTGTTCAGATACATACAGTCCATGAGTCTCCCTTTCCTGACCAGTTGGAATAACTGAATGAAGAGGACTAGCACTTTGTGACTAGCTTTTCTAGGTAAAAGGGCAGGATCACTACATTGGAATAGGAAGCCTCAAGCATCAAACTTTGAGATAGTCTTTTAGTGACTGTTTGAGGAAATGCCATTTGGATCTCACAGCTCAATCACGGAGAAAACAAATACATAGCGAAGGAAAGCAAGTGTGCAACTGCTTTTTTAAAAACTATAAGCAGAGAACTCAAGCAAAACTCTCTCCTGGTTGTCAGATAACATGACCAAACATTTACTCAGGAAGGATAACCTATGGTAAACCCAAGAAAGGTTGCAGCTACGGGCTAGGACAGATAGCAGCAGGAGAGAGAAGAGAAATCTCCCAAGATATATAACCTCAGTCTTTCAAAAAGAGGAGTAATTGCAATCACATATTTGTCCTACACGGTGATTCAGGATATGGATGTTCCAGAACACAGACTCTGGAAGTATTCTAAATCAGCAGTCAACCCATCAGGCTCAGGACATCACCAAACCTGTCCTCATTAGTGAGAAGCTATCAGAGCTCTGAACTGCCCCACATGGATTATCAAGCAGCTAAAGACAACAAAGCTGTAAAAGGGAGCCTCTTCCCAATGCCAGTCTCAGTACCTTGCCATGCACAGGGCCTAGGTCTTGAGGAAAAGCAACTAGCACTACCTGCAACACACGAAGTTAATTTTGTAGTGAACATTAATGCTCAGTATGTAAGGAAGTGGTGCTTTTCTACAACAGGGAGGGTATGGAAGAGTAGCTTTTAGTCTCAAACAATTTGATAATAAGAACTAACAGTTTGATATTAACTAAAAAACAAACTAGGGATGTTAGCAAGTAGTTGACTGGCGTATCAACTATTTCCTTCCCCTGCACACCTGAGGCCTTTATGAGAGGCAGCAAGGGGGGAGGAGGGAAAACAGGAGCCAGCTTAAAAGCCAGTTCCCCCCAGCACGGTCTCCACAATGCTGCCCTGCCCCTCCCACTGCCTCAATCAGAGGCAAGGGGAGTGGTGGGAAGGCTGCTGTGAAGCAGCCCCTGTCTATGGGGATCCCAATGGGGAGCTGTCCCCCACCCCCGCACAGACAGGGGCTGCTATCGCTAAACAACCCCTGTTCGTGGCAGCCCAGCCTGTGAACAGATTTGGTTAAAAAAAATCCAGCAAGCCACTGTAGTAAGAAGAAAATCAGCCCTGCAGTGCTCAGAGATTGGATGACATGCTGGTCACACAGTAATGTGTTCATCTGAACTATACCGTAATTCATTGGGCAAGGGATCACCACACAGATTTTTAGTTTATCAAGCACACCGAGCGTCCAATATAGCAATTTGGCCGTTGTTAGAAGGGTTTAGACTAGGGATGTTACATACTGTGTAACTGCATAACTGTGTTACCACATTACATTTTAGCAGTTACACGACTATTTGATAGTCCCCGGGGGCGGGGATGACAGCCAGTGCATTCCCGGCGACCGTCCTGCCAACCCACGCTGCTGCCTCTGCATCCCGAGGCAGCAGCGTGGGGTAGCAGGCAGGAGCTGGTCTGCAAGGGGAGCCGGTTTAAAATCAGCTCCCCAAGCAGACCAGCCACTACCTGCCGCCTTGAGTGCGGGATGGCCCCCGAGCTCCCCACAGACAGAGGCTGCTCCACAGCAGCCTCCCCTGCCCGGCTGCCTCTGATACAGAGACAGCAGCATGGGGATGGGGAGGGAGGGAGAAGGCAGTGGCTCCACGGGATTCAGTGCTCATAGGGAGTCATCTTAAAAGCCGGCTACTCACAGGCACCTGCTCCTGCCTCCCCCTTTGTTGCCTTTGATACTGAGGCAGCAAGGGAGGGGGAGGGAATGCATATAGTCCACAGGATTAACCGATAAACCCAGACGTATTGCTTAATCATGTAGTTGACTACACACTGGCATCCCTAGTTTAGACAAACCATAGTCCAGAATATGGATCTAAACTCAGTCTTTAGCAAGATTAAGAAACTGTTTAATGCAGATTATTGGTAACAGTTGAAGATAAGGACCAAGGACTTTGAGTGCCATGATGGTGGTATATTCTATTCAGAAAAGTTGCATGCATTATTGATAACTAGAGTCAGTGGAACGTCAGAGAAGTCACTCAGGGACTATGCAATTTTGTAGGAGATGCATAGTATCTCTGACATAGTATCTCTGACAGCTCAGTAGATGAACTACATACAGAGAGTTTTGCATTCATTCTCATGCTCGTATGCTTGAAGAAGACTGGGCAAAAATATTAGACCTAATAGCTGATATTCCTCAACTGGCCAGAGTTGCTTGCTTAGCAGCATGGAATCATTCACATCAGAGTGAAAAGCATGCCGTTACCACAACATCCTCAATTCATGCTTTCATATGGAATGCATTACCAGGGATGGACCAAGCGATGCCTGTATAGTAGTGCAGTGGTTTAATAACCTTTTACCTATAGGCATCCACTGCATTAGTTGGAGGAGGAGTTCAGATTCCTATGACAGGGTGGTTTTTGATGAATTTTGTTGAATGTAGCAGCGAAGTTTTAACTAGAATGGTGCTCAGTTCCACAACTATCTTCAAGCAGTGCTGAAGGGTAACAAGCCTGTAATCAACCCACTACTGCTCTCTCCATCACCATCTAGGTAACACATTTCCACTTGGTCTTATACCAGCCATAACCTATCTCTGCACTTGTATTTTGAAACTGCACTTGGACAGTCAACATTTAACTAGTGCCACCAGTAATTTCACATCACTACAACTCCCCAGAAAGGAACTAGATTGTAGCCTTACCCTGTAGCTGGGTTCTGCTATCTGCACTTCAGTTCTCTGTGCTGGAAGAGAATGATGTCCGTATGTACTGGATCCTGACAGAGCTCAGAAACACCGCATTGCCCCAGCGCCATGGGAGCAGCTTCCCTGAAATTAAACAAAGTCTCATCATCAGAGAATGTACTAGTGTCTAAGAGGCTGCCTGATTAATTTTGACAATGTTCAAAAGCTCCAGAGGGATAGCCAAGTTTGTAACAGGAAAAACTTACAACACAACAAATAGTCTAGTACAGGGCTACTCAACACACAGCCCATCGGCCATATGCGGCCCACGACCTGTTTGTTTGTGGCCCACAGTGAGGTTTGGGTTTACGCGGGGCTCAACATGCATCCCACAGGTGGGAGCCAAAACAAAAAAGTTGTCAATATAATGGTCTTCTGTTGATATGGGTTTTAACAGTAAAATTCCTGGACTGTCATTGCTCATTAAGAGTGCAGTCATATGGGTGGAAGTCAGGTAAATATTGCATTTTATTAACATCAGCAGAACTGACTTAAATGAGGCCAACGTGTTGTATAGTCTTGCCTTAATCTTTGTATTTGTGCCTGTCAGTGTGAAAGAAGCTATTTGCATATACATGCAACCACACTTAAGTGGCAGCCCTCAGCATGTGCTGTAAGTATCATCGTGGCCCCTGGGGTTTCCAAAGTTCAGTAGCCCTGGTCTAGCCGCACCTTAAAGACTAACAAGACATGTAGATGGTATCATGGGCAAAATCCACTTCTTCAGATGCCCACGAAAGCTCATGATAACATCTACATGTTTTGTTAGTCTTTAAGGTGCTGCTAGACTATTTGTTTTTAAGTTTTGACAATATTGCGTTTTAAGTGGTCACAACAGCAAGGCAGGCAGACAGACTTGCTGGGCCCTGGATAAGAAGGGCAGGGAGCTCCATGTCACTGGAAGGGGTGGGGCCTCAGGCAGAATGAGTGGAGCTGGGTCCAGTCTTCTCAGGCAGCTCTCAGCATAGCACACCTCCCAAAGGCAGGCCTCAGAGCTGGCTGGAGTGTGTTGCGTGGGGCCCCGGTGGTGATTTAAAGGTCCCAGGACTCCAGCTACAACAGTAGTGGCAGCTAGGAGCCCCGAGTCCTTTTGAATTGCTGCATGGCAAGGCAGTTCCTTCCCCCCACCTTCCCAGCAGGCCTGGGTCACAGAGATTCAGGAAGAGACCCTCTACAAAAGATGGAAAGGGCAGTGTCAAGTAGAAGTTTAAGAGGTGGCAACTTAGCCAGATATCAGGAAGGATTTACTCCAAGCTTTATTGGACTAACAGCAAAAGCAGGTATTATTACACATATGTTTAAGAAAATGCTGGATATTTACTAGCATCCTACAACCAGTTAAGGCTAGTTGGTGGAAAGAGGTGACCCTCTTAGAAGCAGCATGAAGTTTGTTGCCTCTCTTATTACGAGTATTCCAAGTCTCTTTTTCATGAGAACAGTGTAGTTATTTCTTAGCTACAAGTGATAAGGCCTTGCAGATGAGGAACAGGATTCCCTCACCACATCAGCCCTTCTGCCAGGTTAAGGACCTTTTCAGCCAGCCAACTTTGAAGCCGCTCTGAACACTAAAACTTTGGAAGAGTTCCCACTCTTCCTTACTTTCTGGGTTTCAAGGTACAAGTGTTCAATAACTAATTCACTTGCTTCAGTTGAGTAGCTACAAAGAAGATTCAATTTTTATTAGTCCAACCAAAATGGGGGTTGAATTAGTGATGGAAACTGATCACTCACACAATCATTAGATTTTAGCTCTGTTTGTGGGCAGCAAGGGTGGAAACCACCATCAAGGAGGTGGAATTAGCTTTCAGGAGATGAAATCCAACACATTATTGCAATGACAATGCAGCAAAGACCATGTCCAGTTCAAGAGGAGACCGCATGCAATCTGGAGCAGAATGATGAGGAATCAAACTGAATGAAGAAATGGGGAAGATTACACAAGAATCCAAGGATTATATCCCACAAACTTAAGAAATTCAATAATGTTTTCAGAACATTTATTTGGGGTGCAGGTAAGACACCTAGATTGGCTCTGAACATTTCAGAGCACCTCCTATCTTTGGGAATGATTTAATTTATCCACCTTGAAAAATTCTCCTGTGTTAAACCAGGCATCCAAAGATCAATAATTTCAGAGTTGCTAAGATAGATTTTTGATACAATCATATTCCATTGGGTCAGAGTGTTATATATCTAATGTTAAAAAAACTACACACCTGAGACCACATCTTATTCATTAAGAAACAAATGCTGGCTGCTTCTGGTATTGTAATTTCCTTGGTGCTACATGGTGCTAGAACTAAAGTAACACGAATTTCTCGTATGAGGTGGATTAAAGGACCCATTTGAGGTTGGATACTAAATTGGAATTCTCCCCATTAAGTTTAATTCAATATATTCCTGATACCTGGAGGGTACTTGGTAACAATGCAGCATGGTTCCAGTGTGCAACTTTGGTTGCTAAAAGTTTATTTTGCAAAATGGAATGTTGATCCCAATCAAACATTGATGCCTGCTTCCATAAATATAGTTGCCCTCACAGCTAATACACACAGTTAACATTCTGCAGAATGGGAATGCCTGGAAAATTCAGAGCAGTTTGGGCTCACTTTTTAGAAGTCTATGATTAATAGAGACCTTGAAGATAACTATGTTGGTTTCCCCTCCCTTCCTTAATTTTAATTATCTTTATTTATTCTGTGCATTATGATGAATACAGTATTTTGTCATGTGGAAATATTCATACATTTTATTTAAGAGATAACCCAACAATTCATTCTCTGATCCCAATTCCTATAGAGTGAAGTTACTTATCCATAGTATGTTATTTTAATGCTGACGTAGATCATGAATGTTCAAAACAATTAAAAGGAGTCCTCCAAAGTCTTCACTCCCTAGTTTCTTGCATTTTATAAGCTTCCCAATTTCAGCTGTGATTGGCTACCTCAAATATTTTGAAAGCATATTACTGACCTTCACTTAGATATCACATACCCCATAATAGCTGGCAGGTGCAGCAACAGAGCACCTTGTTTTTGTCATTGAACGCTCTGCTTTGAGTACACATGATGCGCAGTGTCCACCAAGTCCTATTCTGCTTATAATAAGCTATTACAGCAACCCCCCTCCAATTCTGAGAGCTGGTCTCTGCTAACCAGGTTGGAAAAGCAGCAGTCAACCTCTTGCTACCAACATTGCTAAGAGTAAAGAACAGACTCTGCATCCCTCACCAAGAGGTCTTTCACAGCCTAAGCTAAACCTCATGACTAATGGCCATATATATTTATATATGTATTTGAATTCTCATTTGCCTTAACCCTATAAATAACAGACCTGCTTTCCCAGTTATTTCACTTCCCCAGCTTGTTAACACCTAACAAACTGTAGATTTCACAACAGCAGGACACTGGAAGTATATAGACAAGGGGAAACAAATTAATTATCTGATTAGTCAGCAATTTTACCTAACCCCGACAGAATCGTGAGGTCAGCTAAAATGTAACAGATTTTAGCTACACCGCAGACTTCCATCCCCTGTCTGATGTAAGGACGCACCCACCCATCCCTTTGAACGTGTTTTAACCACCCTGCTGCCCGCCTTAGAGGTCAGGATCATGTCACCCACCCAGACTGACTGCCCTTGGCCCCAGGTGGCCCCTGCCCGTGCTCCCCCGCTCACAACCCGACAGCGGGCGGGTCTTCACCGCCGCACCAAAAACAAGATCAGCAGCGCAAGCAGGGGCAGCGTCGGGGCGATTTCCCAAGCGTGCCCGGTAAGCCGCAGGACATTGGCACAGCAAACGGGTCCTCCAGAACAGCCTGAGCATGAATGCACGCCAGAGAGGGGGGCACTGCAAACTGTAGCCCCAAACTCCCACCCGGGTCCCCTTCTTCCCCAGCCCGCAGGGTCCCGACCGCTGTCACTTGCCTCAGTTTCCCTTTCTCATCCCCGCTGCTCACCAGCCCTCAGCCCTCTCCCCAAGGGCTCGTCCCCTCTCCGGGATGCCCTAAGGGAAGAGTCTAGCCCCAGGGGCGGGCCGCAAGAGCCCGGCCACTGACAAGCCCAGCCCGACCCGACAAGCCCTAGTCCTCCGCACCCACCTGGCAGCGCCTGACCGGCTCCTTCCCCCTCACTCCGGCTCCTTTTGTTTGGCCCCGACTGCACCACTCGAGAGGCTCCGCCCCGGAACTGACCTCACCCTGCCGGCATAGCCGCCTCCAGCGATCCCCGAACGAAGTCTGGGCGGGGGAGGCAAGGACCGACATGTTTGTAGGGGGCGCGCCTCTGGTTGGCGGCGGAGGGGGCTGGATGGCAGCCATGTTTGTGAGGGGCGCCGCCATGTTTGTGTAGCTGTCTCAGCGTCCTAAAGGGACAGTTATGTTTTCTGAAATCAGCCCCGTGACTTGAACAAGGGCTGGTAGCTCCCAGCCGTGTCTCCAGCGCCCTAAGGGTCTAGCCAAGCCCTGGACTGAATCAGCAATAAGTGCATTATAGGGAATATTTTAGGGCCACAAGGCCTGGTCGAGGGATGGGGCTCAGACTTCAAAGCTCACGGGATCAAAGTAGGGATGTTAAAATGCGGGTAACTGACTAGTTGAGTAGTCCATGGAATTTCCATCTAGTGGACAGGCACTTCCTCATTCTTCCTTTGAAATGTACAAGAGCCCCCCCCCCCACTGGGGCTCTTGTACATTTCAAAGGAGTAATGTGGAACTCCATATACAACCTCACTGACTCTGGGCTGCACACAGGTGCCTGCTTTGAAATATATAAGAGTCCCCAGCGGGAGCTCTGGTGTATTTCAAAGCCATGGAGCACAGGGTGAGTGGGGGCCAGAAGTGGCTGCATTTCCCTGGTACTGTCCACTGGTAGGGGCAAATTGGTCCTTGGTGTTACATACTGCAGAGTAGGGATGTTAAATATCAGTTAATTGAATAGTCAAGTAACCTCATGATTCTTATTGGTTAGTCAGCTATTCTATGGTCCCCAGGGGTGGGGCTGGCAGCCAGCGTCCTCTGGCCTCACTCCCAAGGGGCCCTTTGCCACTCCACGCTACTGCCTCTGTATCAGAGGCAGCAGTGCAGGGTGCCAGGCAGGAGCTGATCTGCAAGGGGAATCAGTTTAAAAACCTGATAAAGAGGAAGCAGCATGGGGTGGCAGCAGCCCCTGTCTAGGGGGAGTCTGAGCTCCCAGCCCAAGTGTGAGCTGGAACTGAATCAGGCTGCCTGCCCGCTCTGCTCCTAATACACTTTAAATGCAGAGCTGCAGTGGGGGGGTATGTCCTGGACCCAGTGTGAGCTAGGACTGAGCCGGGCTGCTGGCCAGCCTGAGAAAAAAATTTACTGGCAAGGAGAGGGGAATGCATGTGTCTATAGCATTAACCTATAAGCTTTTGCTTATTGGTTAATCGGTTAATCGACTACACTATTACATCCCTACTTCAGAGTGATGTCTGGGATAAAACAGGTCACTCTCCACTGAACACTTCAGTGTCACTCACACCTTGGACCTATAATCTGAAAAAAAACATTTTATGATTAAAAGCACTCTATACATGTTAAATGTTTATACTATCTAGTCATAATTTGGCTTGTCACAATTATGTAATTTAATTCTAAGTATGAGCAAATCAGACTAAAAAAGCATGTATATATGATAAATGGAGGATGGTGTCCAGTGACTGATTGTATATCCCAGTTTAACTCATCTTTCAGAGATAAAAATAGGAGGAAAAGACTGGAGGATTCAAGGACAATCACAGAGTTTTGTTCAGACTTCTGTGATTTATGTGCCACTAAGAGATTTACCCGGTGTTTCTCAGGTCCTTAACTAAGTGTTTTTTGGTTGGAGTTTTTTTTGGGGGGAAGGGGGAGGTTGTCCTTAACTCAATTACATTCTTTGTGTTTAATTTGGTGATTCTGTCTTTTTTGTTTGTTTGTTTGCTTGGTTTATGAAAAGCAATTCCATTACTGGCACATCCCATTTTCCTGGCACAACCAAACCCTTAAGTTGCTGTAAAAGTTATGATAAAAGGAAGCTGTGTTGGGTCCTTAACTCAATCAAGGTTTTGGGGTTGCGTTTTTTTTAAATAAAAGGAAGATATACATACTTTATTTAGAATATTGTATTTTCCAAAAACAGGGCGCAAGAACAAAGCCATTAGAGCTCATAACAGGAACTATGCAGTATCCTCTGCATCTACCAGTTTGAAGAGGATGCTAGACAAAATAAGAGCCACATCAGGCTCCTGCCAGCTGCCATTTTGCCACACCGGATGGCTCCCCTGCACCTCATGAGCACAGGGATCCAGGGGCCATTTGTAGGGGCACATGGGGCGGCTTCGCAAGCTGCAGGGGAGGCTTTGTGAGCTGCACTTTCAGGGGTGAAGAGTCCCATGCAGCTTGCGAGCCATGGGTTGGCCATCCCTGAGCTAGAATATACCTTGTTAGTATTGTCATATAAATGGGTTTTCAAAATACAAAGTTGGTAAAACTAATGTTTTTAATGAGAGTTTGCAATCATAATTGAAGATGTATGCTCTACAGCTTTTCCCTCTGGACCATATAAAGACTAATCCACATCCATTTACAAAATGGAACATTTCTAAAACCCCACTGTATTTCCATGACAATAGTTCACCACTGTCAGACTATTTGGTCATGTAACCTAACATTAGTTGTACTGAGCCCTGAATGGTAACATTGTGACTGAAATGCAACTACCTTCTCTATGGTAATTTTGTGGCATCAATAAAAGCAGACTTCTCGGCACAGTACACGCTCCACTGAGGTTTATTTTAACTCAGTAAACTGACTTTAGAATGTCGGTCTGCATAGTACATTTTTAAAACATTCATAAAGGAAAGATGAAAGGCATTCATTATCTTATTACTGCAAAAGATGCAATTTGGAGTGGCTGTGTTTGAGAGTAGCAGATATTAACTGCTTTATGCCAGCTATTATTTCCATTATATTGCATATTTAGATATAAATATAACAAATTGTAGCTTTAGGAGCTCCACATTTGTCCCTGGACTGTGTCCTCAGTTACCAATATGAGGCCTAAGACATGCAAGTGAGTAGTTGATTCTATCCAGAAGACAGCGATGATGCATAGACACAAGCTAGTTAATTGGTATCTATATCTATATCTATATATTGTTAAAGTATTACATTATGAGGGAAAAATTGTGTCCTCTGATTTTTTATGATGAAGCCCTGAAAAAATGTTAATTTTTTCTAATTAACTCCAGGAATGCCAAATATTGTCTTCCTTCCTGCACATCTTCTCGGAGGGTCCACTTATAAAGCAGTGTAATTACTCTGGAGTAAAATCATTTTTATTCTGGCATAGCATATTATGTCCACCTAAGGACTTATACAGAATAACAGAATAATTATGCTAGAATAGCTGTGCCAGGAAATTTCCTTATGTAGGCAGACAAGCACTTAGGTATTTAGTAAGATAAGCCTAGCACTTTAGAAAATGAGACTTGGCTCCTAAACCATGTCTCCACTTTGGAAAATGTTCCCCCAGATCTCCTTTCCCCAGTTTAATTCTACCTCTGTTTCTGTTCATTCTGCAGCCTTTCTCAACAGCTCTCTACCAAAGCTCCTCCCAGGAAGTCACAAGAGCAGCTGAAGCAAATCAGAAGCAGGGGTGTGCATGAAGGAAATCTAGGTCAGTTGTGCTGGTGGACTGTGCAGAGTAAGAGAGACTGGCACAAGTTGGAGTAAGTGGATTTACATTTCCCATTCTAAGCTGCTTTGTATCAGACTATTAGTCTGTAGTATTGGCTACTTCTCTGTGTTTCCTTCCTCATCAAGCAGTCAAGTCATAGAGCAAACATTTACCCTGCTGCTGCTCCTCAGGGAACAGGCGATCAGGCCTGAGTCCCTCACGCTGGGCTATTTTTAGAGCAGGCATGCTATTTTTTCCTTTTTGCTGATTCACTGGTGCAAAGAAGGACACAAGAAACAGAAGAACAAAGGAGACTATATTTACTAGTAGGAGCAATAGGAAATAGTAATGACGTATTTCTGCAAGGGGACTTTTCAGGCTCTGAGCTGCTCTAACATAACCCCAGTATGTGCAACTCCACCGCGCAAATTTGCACTGCCCTACTGTGTTAGAGGAGTCACCTGCCTGCTTCATTCTCCTTTAGGAGCTGAGCCTGACTCTCTGGTTGAAAATATGCCTATTAAATGCAGCAGGCAGTGGAGCATTGTAAATATGAACTAGAGCGCTGCACACAGAGGGGTTACGTTACAGCACCCCAGAGCCTGAGAAGGACACTTGCAGAAATACATAATTAGTATTGCCTAAAGAATCCCCTGGTCTTTACTCACCTAATTAGCCTTTTCCTGTCCTCCTTTCTCACAGTCTGAGCATGGAGAAGGTTACTGGAGATCCTCAGAATTATATGACAATAATGTGGAGACACTACTGTAGCCTAGTCTTCTGAATTTTCCCTACCCTTTCCCTATTAACTTGAAAGAAATGGGTCCTCAGGGATATCTTTAACTTTTTGCATTCCATCTTTCATGGGAATGGGTAGTGCGAAGACCAGTAGATACATTTTGGGCCAGATTCTCAAGTGGCATAAATTATGTAGCTCCATTTACTGCCATGACACCAAACCAGCATATGTCAGCTGAGGCTGTAGCAATTTCATAATAATGCCTAATACTTATATAAATCCTGTCTCTTCTTTCACACTTATACACCCTGAATTTCAAACATTCTCTTCAAGGGGATAAAGCTGCTATTTCACAAGTCCCCAGCAATGCTATGTAACATTGTGGGCCTGAATCTCTTTTGCAAAGTATTCAATGCTGCTGTTCTTATTTGATGGCAATTTATACCCACCTTGAAGTTGTGTCAATAAAAACACAGGGTGGAAAGTAATAGAGATCCCTGGCCTATATTTAGCGTAGAAAATGTTTCTCTCTGTAATTTTAAATTAATTTCTCAGTGGTCTGTTTCAAATTCCTGGCTTAGTTTATGGTTGAAGAGCTTTGTGAATTAATCTGCAGTTTATCAGTATAAAGGAACTTATATTTTCTGAACAGGAGGAAACCAGTTTCTTTGGTCTGGGCTTAAATTAATTTGCCAAGCCAGTAAGCCGGTCAAGGTAATATTAGTTCTGTTAGTAAGTATCAAACGCTTAAGACTATGCTGTAGAACAGAAGAGACCTGACCTCAGAAATGTAAATTATTTTCTTTGTGGTTTTGTGTTGAATCTAAATATTGAAACTAGGGATGTAAGTGACTAGTCACTTTCCCCCCTCCCCTTGCTGTCTCTATCAGAGAGAGGCAGTAAGGGGGGGAAGCAGGAGCTGATGCTGAGGGAAGCTGGCTTAAAAGCCGGTTCCTCCCAGCACCGTCTCCCCGGGGGGCAGAGGCGGTAGAGGCACAGTGGGAAACAGTGCAAGCGGGGACTGAAGCAGTCTTCGCTTGCGCCGCTTTTGCTGTGATTCTGCTTTTGAAATGTATAATCCCTGCTAGGGCTCTTGCACATTTCAAAAGCAGAAAACCCCAGAGGGAGGGTGGAGCCAGTGAGGACTCCACTGCACAGTTTCCGTTTGAAATGTACAAGAGCCCCACTGGGTATCTTGTACATTTCAAAGGCTGAGTGCCCTGCGCTTCCTGCAGGGCTTCCGCATTTGAACTATAGCAAGAGCCTGGCATTTCAAAGGCGGAGGTGCCCTTATAAACTAATCAAATAGTCGATGGAAACCCAATTGACTATTCAATTAGTTAATTAATCTAAATTTAATATCCCTAATTGAAACCACTAGAGCAGGAAGCAGATTTCCTGTTAAATAGAATAGGCTTGGAATTGAACAGCTAAAAGCTGTGGCTTCTGGGGCAATGAGGGTTTCTCAGAAATGGTAGGGGTCCAGCCATGGTTTGTCCTTAACTAGTAGAAAAGAAGAGGTAAGATTGGGTTTAAGAAGAGAAAGAAGCATCAGGGACTGGTAAGAGCTTAGAATTGTTGGGAGGAGAGAGCTCATCGGTTGGTCGCTGGGTTTTACTCTAGTGTTAAAACACATGCAAAGCCAGGATCACAAAATGAAGTCTTGTGTTTGTCATTAAACTGTGAAGTGAAGAAGCACTAAGCATCTAATTTCTCTCCAGTTGCTTCTAGCCTCCAAACAACATACTCCCATAAAAAAACACACATGCACTCCCCTTCCATCCTGTCAGCCAGAGCACAAACAAGAGATTTTATCTCAGTGTAGAATATCTAAAGCTCTAGCCTAGAATGAGAGGCCTGTGCAAGTTTCCGCAGTTAAATGGAGTCCTTGCTTTATATCTGTAATGATGGCAGTGGTAATCTCATCCCTTTGTTTTCTGTTTTTTTTGGGAAATGCAGGTTTATCTCTCTAGGACTGGGGCCAGTGGCTGCAGTGGCATGCTCAGGAGATCTGGACTGTCTCTGGGTCAGTACTTTCTGAGAAGGAAGAACCGTGCTGGATTTAGCTGGTATCTCAACAAGGTATTGAGCACTTGGCCCTGCATTTCTCCGGGTCCAATGCGTAATTGATGCCTTTAACAGATCTACACCCCAGTCAAGCCTGTAGCAGAAAGCTTAGTCCCCCAGTAAACTGGCATCAACAGCAGTGGCAGACATGATGACACAGTAATGGCCAATGCAAACTCTTCCCTACCCAGCTAATTTTGTGTATCTTTTAATGGAAACATCTAATGTGGTGATACTCAGATTGAGGCTTATGACCCACACGTGGCTCTCTTATGTGTCTCTTTGCAGCACATGACCCTGTGTGATTTAATTACTAATAATTCTAAGTTATTGATCAGTCAGAATGCTTTTGCTATTTATTAACCAATGAAGTTATCGACTTGCTCTAAGTTATTAACTTATAGCTGAGACTATTTTCGTGTAATATTGGTCTTTAATTTGGTTCTGGAGCCATTGAGGTCTGAATATCACAGATCTAATGAGCACAAGGGCAGTGCTTCTAATGTGGAATGAATCCTTGATGTCTCTGCATCTCCAAAGCTGGTTAGCCCCTTCTTGCAGAGATGATAATACTTAGCCCTTCTTTTCACCATTAAAAGAACCCCAAAAACTTTACAGATATCAGCACCCCTGAAAGGGTGTTACCCAGGAATACTGAGGCACAGAACAGTGAAGTTCCTTTGCCTAAGATCTCACAATGATCTGTGGCAAGGTCAGGAATACAATCCAAATCTCCTGATCCTCATTCCCAGGCCCATTCTCATTCCCTCCAAATGCGTTCATTTCAGAGGCCAACAGATGAGCTGGGCAGTTCTCTATCCATACTGCCTCCCAAAGTGGTGGCTAGGGATGTGAAAGGTTAACTGGTTACCCAGTTAATCAGAAAGCATCACCCTAAATGGGTAATATTTACCAGATCTGGTTAACAGAAGGGAAGGGGGGCTGGAGCAACCCCACAAGGGCCTGCAATTTGTTCAGAGCAGCCTCCGTCTGCAGGGAGCCCAGGTCCACGGAGAACAGGGGCTCCTCCAGTAGGGGCTAGCAGCAGAGAGCCAGTGGCAGCTGCAGTCCCAGCATGGGGCTGCGGGCAGAAGCCACATGGCTTGGGGGCTGCTCCAGCTGGGCTGGAACAGTCCTCAGCCCAGGATTCTGCTTAGTTGGTTAAATGCTAAGCAAGCCTAACATTTAACTGATTAACTAGCGAGGGTGGCGAGTCATAGTGAAGTTCCAGGCAAGTCCTTCAGCCTAGTGGTGGCTGTGCTGAAGAGGTTTCTGCTCTGTAGTCTTGGGGGAATGGTTACTTTAAACTCGGACTGGGAAAAAAGGAAGCTAGTAATGTGTAGGGATATAAAATCCCATTTAATTGGTTAACCAGTTAAACGTGATGTTTAAACAGTTAACTGATGAAAAGGAGGCAGGCCGGAGGGCAACTGTAGCCCTAGTGGGCTGGAGCTGCCTCCCTGTTGTGGCTGGGCTAGAGTGGCCCCCGTCTCGCCCACTGCAAGCAGGGACTGCTCCAGGGCAGCCCTGTCTGTGGTGAGCCCAGGCTTGTTGCAGTCCAGGGCTGCTTCGGTTGGCCAAACAGCCCCTGTCCACCATGGGCCCCCTGTGGGGCTGGAGCAGCCCTCTTCCCATGACAGGTGGGGAGCTAATAGAGTAAAGAGTTAGGAGAGCTTCTTGTATTTCTTCAAAAGCTCAGGGGGTTTGAAGGGGACTTCTGAGACTTGGAGTTCTTACTTCAAGGCAATGCATTGCTACTAATTGCTGGTCACTTTTCCTCGCTGATGAATCAGCATGTTCTGGATCCAAAGCCACACACCTACACTGCCACCAAGAACTTTTATCTTACAAAGGAGTGAAATGGGACAGAACACTAGCCGTGTTAATGTTTAACCTTAAATTTACTTGCAGGGTTCTCAGTGTCCTCTATTAGCCCCTTCTCCTTTATTCCCACTAGAAGCAGCCACAGGCTTCGTGTTTCACCAACTCTCACCTTCATGAGCTTGTCCTGCGAGAGCTAAAAACAAGTGCACAGGAGAGGTTCTAAGGCTTTCATTGGTCTTCTCCTGGGCCATTAATCGCACAAAGGGGTGCAGGTAGCTGGTGAGTCTGTAGTACCCAGAGCACTGTCCATTAGCAGATGTAAAAGAGCTCAGAGTTCATCAGAAGGCATCATGCATGACAGATCCCAAGCCCAGCACTCCTGCCAGAGCATGCTGACCAATGATTTACTTGTAAAATTCCTCCTCACTTGCATAAAGTTCACGAGACCCTGGCATGAGATAACAGTGCATTGAGACACGTATCAAATAACAATGCAGCCCATAGGACTCTACAGAGAGGAGGTGAGTGCAAATTTATTCTTTGGCTGGGAAGCTATCAAGCAACCCTCCACAGGCTCCCCTTTCTCCATTGCACCAAACTTAAGGTACTTGCCTTTGCTTTCAAGACCCTGCCTGTACTACCCCATCTTACTTTTCATTTTTCCTATACTATTGAAAACTCAACTTCCACCTCCAAACAGCCCGTCATCCCAGCTGCCATTGCCCGCTTGTTAAATTCTCAACCAGGCATCTCTGTGCTGCTCCTCACGCATGGGAAGAGCTCCCCATAAACATTACAAAGCCACCTCATCTTCCTTGCCAGGTCCCTGGGCAGGGCAGGGAAGGATGGGGACCATGGGCATTGTGCTCCCAGAGAGGCGAGTTCTACGGCAAAGGGCAGTGCTGGGGCTAGGTTCCCCCAGGCAGCCTTAGCACTGGCCAGAGCACACTGGTGATTTAAAAGGCCCGTGGCTCCAGCTGCCAGTGCCACAGTAGCAGCAGCTGTGAGCCCCATGCTCTTTCTAATCACCGGGCCCTGGGGCAATTGCCTCCTCGGTCTTCCATCCCCATGTTGATGGGCTGTACCCAGAGCTCTATGCTAGCAGCTATAGAAGGGCTCAGAGTTCGTCATAAGGCAGGGGTGGGCAAAATATGGCCTGTGGGCTAGATTTGGCCTGCCAAACTTTTCCCTCCGGTCCCCACATGACCCTCCAGGCCACTAAAAGACCTGTGGTGCAGCGGGGCACTCAGGCAGGAAGGCAGGCTGACTGCCTGCAATGGCCCCAGCCACACTGCTGTCGGAAGAGGCCAGCTGCTGCTAGCAAGTGTGTTTGTGCATGCCCTTTGGGGTGGCACCTCGTCTTCATGTGCAGTCCCCACCTCCAGCACTAGCCTCACAGCTCTCATTGGCCGGAAAATGGACAGTAGAAGCTGCAGGGGCAGTGGTTGCAGGCATATGCAATGCATGGAGACCTGCTGTACCCCCTCTTCCCAAGAGACGTACAGAGACATTTGCCAGCAGCAGCTGTCTGGTTTGAGTGACCACCATGGCATGCATGCAGCCTACCTGCCTGCCTGAGTGGCTTGCTGCTCTGCTGGCTGAGAGCTGCCTATGGTAAGAGCTCTCGGCCAGGGCCAGAGCTGGCACCTTGCACCCCATTCTGCACCCCAGCCCTCTGCCGCAGGCCAGAACTCCCTGCTACACCCAAACTGCATCCCAAACCCTAGAATCCTTCCATTAATATAATAGAAAAATGCAGCTCGTGTCCACTTACCAAAATTCTTGGCATAACCCCCTCTGCAGAAATTATTGCCCACCACTGTCATAAGGTATCACGCATGATCAGGGGTGGATATAGGGCAGGGCGACCGTACAGTCCAATGATGATGACCGTACTGTCCAATGATTTACTTGTAAAATTCTTCATGAGAACAGAAGCTGCATAAAGGTTGTGAGATCCTGGCTTGAGATAACAGTGCATTGGGACACTTATCAAATAATAATGCAGCCCTTCGGAAACTACAGAGAGTAGGGTTGCCTGGTGTTTGTGCCTTCTGACCGGTAAAAAAATTCAGAAAATATTGGACATTTTTCCCAAGGCCAGTGCTTGTGGGCACCCAACAGAAGGCATTTTTTTCCTGGCATTTTTTTGGGGTTCGGTATTTTTTTGAAACCATCTGGGAACCCTAACAGAGAGAAGGAGGTGAGTGGAAATTCTCTGACTGGGAAGCTATCAAGCATTCAGAGGCAGGGAACAGAGAACCTGGGGAAATGAGATCAGAGAACAAAATTTCCCTGGCTTTCCAGCCACAAATGAATCACTTAATAACTCAAAAGTATGGTGTCTCCTACCTAGCCGAGCAGCTAAAACTCATCCAAGTTCTCTTTGTTTTGTGCCTCAGTTACTGCAACACCTGCTAGGGCTGGATTGAGGCCCTCTTGAGGTGTCTTCCAGCCCTAAATAGCTATAATTCTCTTGCAATGTTCATATCCATTCAAAATGCTGCTACAAATATCATTTTCTTAGCTCTTTGCTTTGACCATGTCACCTTCTCTCTGCACCATTCATTCTCCTTTTTCCATTGCATCAAACTTAAGATACTTGTCTTTACTTTCAAGACCCTTCATGGAATACCCCCATGCTACCTATTATCTCTCATACACTGTCAAAAAGTCAACTCTCACCTCCAACCAGCCAGTGTTTTCAACCACGTATTGCCCATTTGTTAAATTCTCAAAAAAGCATCTCTGTGCTGTCCCTCATGCGTGGGAAGAGCTCCCCATAAACATCTACAAAGCTACCTCATCCTCCTTCAAAACCCTCCTTGCAATTCTCTTTTGTCATGGACTACAAAATTTTTGACATGGGTAGGCAAATGGTTTGTTGGTACCATGGTTTCTTTGTGCTCCCCCATGTGTCTGTCTACATCCAGTTGTTGTTCCAGTCTGTAAGCTCTGAGAGGCAAGGACCATCTGTTTCTTCTGTGTTTGTACAGTGCTTGGTACCATCGGGATGCTTGTTGAGGATATGGGTAATGAGGAATAAAAACAGATGTTGTTTGTATAGGAAGAAATAGTCCAGTATTCCTTAGGCCAGTGGCTCCCAACCTTTTCAGTCTACTGTAACCTTTCCATGAGTCTAATTTGTTTCTCCTCATTTAAAATCTACAGTAATTCCTCATTTAACACGGTAGATACATTTCAGAAAATGATCATGCTAAGCGAAAACGTGTTACGCGGGGTCAATTTTCTCATTGAAAATAATGGAAAAGGTGGGGGTTGCATTTCAAGCAGTGGTGTCAAAGTCAGTTTTCTGTTGGTGCTGAGTCGTCTCCAACCTGCACTTGCTAGCAGCCGGCTGCTGAGCACCGGCAGCTGCCTTGGGACCGGGACATACAGTTAGGAGAGAAAGGGGACTGGGTTACAGCAGGGAGGGGAGGTGTTTGGCTCTGGGGAAGGGAAGGAGAGGAGATGGGAGGGGGATTGGGTTGGGAGTACAGTCTGCCCCTGTGACGGGTCTGCCGGGACCCGCACTGTGTCCGGTGAGGGGGCGTTGATGGGGAATGGCACGGGCCTGCAAGCGGGGGCGGAGGAGAGGGGATGAGGCACCTGGACGGCTGCATGGGGCTTTCCCTGCAAAGCGGCGGAGGGTTCACCGCTCACCACGCTATTCCCCACCGACCCCTCCTCGCCGGACGCAGTGCGGGTCCCGGCAGACCTGTCACAGGGGCATACTCCCAACCCAATCCCCCTCCCCTCTCCTGCCCTTTCCTTCTCCAGAACCAAACACCTCCCCCCATGCTGTAACCCAGTCCCCTTTCTCCCCCAACCTTATGTCCCGGTCCCAAAGCAGCTGCCTGTGCTCAGCAGCCGGCTGCTAGCAAGTGCAGGCTGGTGCCACGAGCGCATATGTGGCTCACAGCAGCCCAGCTGAGAGAGCGGCTGACCCGAGCACTTCCATGTTATTTCGGGGACGGTCATGTTATTCAAAAAACATTCCCTAAAAAAAAATTGTGCTATCGTGAAAATGTGTTAAGTGGGCACATGTTAAATGAGTAATTACTGTACTTGCTTACAATATCAGACATAAAAATACATAGGGTGTCACGGTACACTGTTACTGAATAATCGCTTACTATCTAATTTTTACCTTATAGTTATAAAATAAATCAATTGGAATATAAATATTGTACTTACATTTCAGGACACAGTATACCGAGTGTTATAAACAAGATATTGTTTATAAAATGTCAGTGTGTTCCTGACATTGCTGGTGCTTTTTATGTAGCCCGCTGTTAAATTAGGCAAACGTAGATAAGTTGATCTATCCCCTGGAAGACTTCTGAGTATCTCCAAGAGTACAAGCATTCCTGGCTGAGAAGTACTGCCTGAAGTAACTGGAGGTTCCTTCTAGAGGATCTTCCCTACATTCTGAGGGGAAGGACAGCTGAAGGTAAAACACTGCAGCCTATAAATGATGGGCCAGATTTGTAGCTAGTGTATTTTGCTGTAGCTAGTGTATTTTGCTGTAGCTCCTTTCATTTTACCTGCTGATTTATATTAGCTGAGGATATTGCCCAATATACCTAGACTCAGATTTCTTCTGTCTTGTTAAACTTCTGATCAGAATTTACACCCTTTTTTGTATTTTCATGGCTTTCTAAACTCTTCTGAAACTTTAAAATCAAAGTGAATTTTCTGCCAATTTCAGACTTTCTGATCTTGCTTCCTCTAAGATGCCTTTAGCCTGAGAGAAGGCACTGCACCAGGCAAGCTGTCATCATTACAGTTTTCTTTCAACTGTCCAGGGAATGATTAGGAAAACCTGGATTAAAACCACACAATTTGTGATCAGTTGGGCAAAATGCTAAGTTACTGGCTGCTCTGAGGGAGGCATCAGCCTCTTTGGATATGGATCCATCTTGGCATTAGTAGAAGCCTTTAACACTTTTTTTCTCCTCTCCTCTGAAGACAAAAATGTCAAGGCCTATTCAGGCTCGAAGGCTGGAAGGATTGGACAAGAATGTCTGGTAAGTCTACATGATGTAGGAGTGGGCAACTCTGAATGGAGCAGAGCCTAGAAGTCTGACATAAGAAATATGGGGTATGTCTAGATTACATCTCTTTTCTCGAAAAAGGGATGTAAATTAGACACTTCAAAATTGTAAATGAAGCTGGGATTTAAATTTCCCATGCTTCATTTGCATAATGGCGGCCACGTTTTTTTCGAAAAGGGGCTTTTCGAAAGAAAAATGGTGGCTTAGATGGGGATTTTTTGAAAATAAAACCAGTCTTTATTTTCAAATGATCCCTGTCTAAACAGCCGTTTTTCTTTCGAAAAGCCCCTTTTGGAAAAAAACGCGGCCACCATTATGCAAATGAAGCACAGGAAATTTAAATCCCAGCTTCATTTGTAATTTTGGAGTATCTAATTTACATCCCTTTTTCGAGAAAGGGATGTAGTTTAGACACAGCAGTGTAGACTCAGGCAAGGGAGGTGATACTAACCTGTTGGAGTATCTGGCAGAGCTTGTGTGCTTTGGTAATGGAGACTCAGTGGCTAAAGTATATTTCAATATTCAAAAAGTTTTTCAGCAAGTTTCCATAGCTGTGATCATCCTGGAAGAGGGCACAAAATAAGGGGTTAAATAGAAGGCTAATTTAAGAGCAGGAAAAATCAATGGCGCATTAGATGTAGGGGTGGCTCTACATCTACATGTAGGTATGGTTTCAGGTGCGGTTCTGTAACTCTCCCAAGCTGCAGGAAGAGCTTTACAGATGTGTTGGAAGAAGCCCCTAAGGTTTCTGTTGTGGTGATAGGGGGCTGCTGCCCCTCTGGGGTCTCCTTCTAAGATGGGCCCTGTGCAATCTTGGGAACTGGAACTGCTGCTCTGTCTGGCTCCTTTGGCTAGCAGAGATGTTCTGTTGATTTGTCAGACAAAGGGCTCCTGGCAAGAAGCGGGGTGTGCTGCCAGCTGGGATCTAAGTTCCCACCAAGCTTTGCAGTTGTGTGGCTGGGCAGTCTCCCTTTAAACTCCGCATGCTCAGGACTGCAGCGGAGAGAGATACCAAGCCCCAAAACCATTGTGGACGGTGGGGAAGTTCCCCTCTCCACTTGCCCCAGCAGGGAGCTGCCCAGGTAAGCCCAAGCCCCAACTCACTGCTCCACTTTGAGCTCCCCCAGCCCTGAGTATCCTCCTACACCTCATAGCCCACACCCCAGCCCAGAGCCTGTACCCCTTCCTGCATCCCAACCCCCAGCCCTGAAGCTCTCCCCAAACCTGGAGCCCCCTCTTGCATCCTCTTGACAAAGCCCTGGCTGGGGTGATTTAGTTGGGGTTGGTCCTGCTCTGGGCAGGGGGCTGGATTCAATTACCTCTTCCAGCCCTAGGATTCTATGTTTCTATGACCCTAAACCCCTCATCCCCAACCCCACTCAAAGCCTGCACCCCCAGCTGAAGCCCTTACATTCCTGCACCCCAACCCTCAGCCCCGAGCCCCCTCCCACATTCCTCCTCATGAATTTTGTTATGTGGACCAATATGAACGTGATTTGTCACGGATCACCTCCATGTCACACGTCCCCTCCACACTGGTGCATGTAAGAATATTCATTCCACTCATGGGTGGAAAAAATTCAAGGGAACACTGGCTTGGACTCTCTCTAAATCTTGGTATTATCTCTGTAGGGTGGAATTTGTGAAACTGGCTGCCACTTACCCAGCTGTGAACCTTGGCCAGGGGTTTCCTGACTTGCCGCCACCAGACTTTGTGAAGGAGGCGTTTGTGAAGGCTGTCGGTGGGGAGAACATCATGCTGCATCAATACACCCGGGTCTTTGTGCGTGACAGAGCCGCCTCTTTCTCTTAGAGCAGATGTTGCTGCCAGATAGCGTTTTGGTTGGGCTGACTAGAGATGGGGAGTCAGTGCCATCTTTTTTGGAGGGAAGGGGAGCAGAGTGGCTCACTTGTGGGGTGAGGGGTTGTGTTGGTTCCCTTGCTAACTACTTCCTGCTCCTATTCGTTGCTAAGTGCTAAGGAGTTTGTGCTGCACCAGGTGCAATAAGAAGCTTAGCCTCCCTCACAAGGTTGATCCAAGTAGAGTTTTGTGGCTCTCTTTCTGAACCCCTTGCTACAGGGACACCCGGCGCTGGTGACGATCCTGGCTCGCTTTTTTGGGAAGCTGCTAGGGCAAGATCTTGACCCGCTGACCAACGTGCTGGTAACAGTCGGGGCATACGAAGCCCTTTTCTGCTGTTTCCAGGCTCTGGTTGACGAAGGCGATGAGGTAACCAAGGACTGTCCTTCAACTGCACAGCTCACTCCTAGCAGATGTGCTTGTTCTGGCTCCACCATATTGTGTAAACTGAATGAAGCTGGAGGCTCTTGCCTGTTTATGGCCCCCTCCGCCATATATCTCCTTATGAAGGGCTGCCCATCTGTCTCTGTTTGTGTGGGGCTGCTTGGGATTCTAGTCCAAACCTTCCCTCTGCAGCAGGACACCCAAACCGAGGCTTCTGCAGATCCTTGTTCGCTTCAGCCCACAGCTGTTACACTGGCCCACTAGAGGCCAGGTCTGCCAGTGGGCACTCCCCAGCACTCTCATTTCCACGAGTGGCAACTCTGCCCCTGCTCCATTTGTTCTTCTTTCTGGTACCCAGCCACTCTGGGGTCTCAGAGCCTGATCATAAAGTAATGACCTTGCAAGCTGCAGTTGGGAGCAAAATCTCCCGTCCCCCCCATCTCCCTGCATCCATCAGCACTGGGGAAAGAAGGACAGTGAAGACTCTGACACTCCCTCTGGTGCCTTCCCAGGTGATTCTCATTGAGCCCTACTTTGACTGCTATGAGCCAATGGTGAAGATGGCCGGGGGCACCCCTGTGTTCGTACAGCTGCGACCGGTAAGTGGGCATCAAAGCAAAGCCACCCTGGGGCTTTAACAAGCCTGCTGCTGTCTTTCCCTCCAAGCCCTCGGAATAGAAATGGCATGCAAGGGTGAGAGGCAGCTTTACAGTGCATCCTGAATGAAACCTGATGGTAGGAGTGTTGAGTTGGGCTCTGAATTGGCCTGCTGAGCCCGGATCAGGTTCAGTAAGGCCTGGACTTTCATCAGGACCAGTTTCACGATTTGTGGTGCCCCACCTTGCTGGAAATAGGGAACCAAATAATTTGTTCCTCTCCATAGTGGTCTCATGACAGGGGTGGAGGGTCCTGGCAGGGGGACTTTCCATCCTCTCTGGTCTTGCTGCCGTGGATGCAGATATATCAGTCTGCGAGTGGAAGAACTTGAAGTCAATTGAGAGAGTCCCTAAAAAAAGCAGATCTCAAGAAACCTCTTGCTTTGTGCATCAGATTGATCCTGAATATTACCTGGAACTCAAAGCTTCCCCAGGTCCCTGACAGAAAGCCCCGAGCACTGGGGAACTGTATGGACAAGCTGACCTAGTTGGAGAGAGGATGGTGGATTTCTCACCACCCTCTCATGACTGCCCAATCTCTATTATTCTAAATCTGAGAGGGAGAGAGGATGGACTGAAGGTTGGGGCCCAGGACTAGAAGTGAGGCAGGGCTCCGGGCCTATTCTTCTCTGTTACACTGACTTGCTGTGTTACTTAGGGCAAGTCACACATCTCTTTGTGCCTCATTTGTAGTCAGGGTAATGACACCCATCTGTCTCACCAGAGGTTTTCTGAGGTGGCTTAATCCATTAGTACAGCAGTTCCCAACCACCGGGCCAGTACCACTGGCTGCCAGGCCGCAACGGTTGTTGGAGCTCAAGCCGGCCGTTCTGTTGGCTCACCTCTGGCAGCCATAGTGGCTCAGCAGGTGGCAGCAGGAGGTGCCTCCTCCCTCCTCCCCACTCTGCACTTGGGGAGACATGATTGGTTGAGGGAGGGGGCGTGAAGAAGTGGGGAGGCATGGGCGCCTCCAACGGCCCCTCCCCCTGCCCACGCGGCCGCTTTTGTCAGTGGCAGCAGGAGGAGGAAGCGGAGCAGGAGGTGCTTCCCCAGGGCTCCCTTTCTCTCCTCTGTCCCCCCGCGGGGCAGCTTTTGCCAGTGGCAGCGCTGGGGCTGAAGTGGCGGCAGAAGGAGTTGGAGCAGGAAGCGCCTCCCTCTCTTCTTCTCCCCCCGTCATGGCGGCCCTGCTGGGGCTTCACACTCCCGCCTTCTACCCATGGGGACACAAGATGCGCTTGAGGGGGAAGGAGCTGTGAAGGAGGAGGGCTGCTCTCCCTGCCCACACAGCAGTAATGGCCACGCTCCCTAGAGGAGCCTTGCTCAGAAGAGTGCGAGGGTAGGGTGGGAGTAAAGGGGTAATGGGTGAGGGCATGGTGGGGTCACGGGGCAAGAGGGTGTTGGCATGGGCTGTGAGGGTCAGAGGTTAAAGGGTCGAAGTGCATGGGGTGTAGAAGTGGGGGGGTCAAAGAGTGTTAAGCACTGGGGAGCAAGGGGGTGGTTTGGGGCTAGGCAGGCCAGTAACATTTTATGTGACTATTTGCCTGTTCGTTATTTGGATAATGAATATGCAAATAGACAAATACAATGTTACTGGTCCGCTAAACGTTTGTGAATGGGTTTGCCGATCTGTGGCATAAAAAAGGTTGGGAACCACTGCATTAGTATTTACAGAGTGCTTTGAGATGCTCAGAAGAAGTGGGCTGGAGATGGGCAATGTATTAATGTTAAGAGTCAGAACAAGGGGAAAGACCCCCATATCCCCCATCATTTGTTGATTTTAATCATGATTCCCTCACTGTCCTCTCCAGAAAGCTGCAGGAGCTGGTAAATTGATGTCCAGTGGAGATTGGCAGCTGGACCCAGCAGAGCTGGCTTCCAGATTTACCAAGCGAACCAAAGCCATCGTTCTGAACTCACCCAACAACCCCCTGGGGAAGGTAGGGCCTCTACCAGCTGGGAGAGCTCCCCCTTCCTTCTGCAGGGAGCCTGAAAACAGGAAGAAAATGAAAAAACCTAGGGTATATCTACACTAGCCCCCTAGTTCAAACTAGGGAAGCTAATGTAGGCATTCGAACTTGCAAATGAAGCCCAGGATTTAAATATCCCGGGCTTCATTTGTATGTTCCTGGGCGGGCGCCATTTTTAAATCTCCTTAGTCCGAACTAACTGCCTGTGGCTACACACGGCAGTTAAAAGTTAATTCAAACTAAGTCCTTAGTTCGAATGAATAGTTACATCTCATGGAATGCAGGACCAGGAGGGAGGAAGGGTATGTCTACACTACAGCACTAATTCGAACTAACTTAATTCAAATTAGTTAATTCGAACTAAGCTAATTCGAACTAGTGCATCTAGACCTAAAAACTAGTTCGAATTAGCGTTTTGAAGACAGCCACTTTCCTGTGCCTAGTGCGGAGGTTGTGGATGAGGTCCACGATGTCTGCACTAGACCAGGTGGGCGCCCACCTCTTGCGGACCCGGGCAGGCTCCCGGGAGCTGCCAGCCTGGTCCTGGGAAGAGGCGGAGGGCTGGGTGGCAGCGGGTGGTTGGCTCGTGCCGTGCCAGGTGCAGGGTCTGCTGGCTGGGTGCTGGCAGGCTTGCACCTGGCACGGGCACCGTAGCCAGTCTGTGCCCCTTTAAGGACTCCGGGGCCGGGAGGGGGGCAGACGAGTTTCCCTGGTGGTGCCCAGAGTGGCCACCAGGGAAAGCTGGGGAGGGCTAGCCTCCCACTAGTTCGAATTAAGTGGCTACACAGCCCTTAATTCGAACTTGTTAATTCGAACTAGGCGTTAGTCCTCGTGGAATGAGGTTTACCTAGTTCGAATTAAGCGCTCCGCTAGTTCTTCATTAGTGTAGCGCCTATCAAAGTTAATTCGAAGAGAGGAATAGCTTTTAAATCCCCTCAGTCAAGAGACCAAGCATCCACACATTATCCTTACTGCACAGAGAGATCAGTCTGTAGTATGGGGCTGGGAGGGAGCATCTCAGCCTGTTGCCAGCAGGAGTAACTTTACTTGGGTAATTAGAGGGGGAGGAAGTGCCCTGAGGAGAGCCTGGTCCCTGGGTCAGGGTGGAGGCTGCGGCTGCTGTAAGAAGGATGGGGAGAATGGCACCCCTATTGGCGAAGATCCCGGCATTCTCGCTTGATGCCCTCTCCCTGGAGCAGGCCGACATCTGGCTGAGATGCTGGGCCCACAAGGGCTGAGCCTCAGAGCTCACTGTGGGTTGTGGAGCTGAGGAATGCTGTGCCTGACAGCCCCTTCTGCTCTGCCTGCCTGGCATAGGTGTTCCGCAGAGAGGAGATGGAGTTCATCGCAGACCTGTGTGTGAAACATGATGTCCTGTGCTTCAGCGATGAAGTGTACGAGTGGCTGGTCTACGATGGGAAGGAGCACATCCGGATTGGTAAGATGCCTGGTTTGTCTGTGCAGGCCTGTGGGTGCCCTGTGAGTCCACAGCTCTGTCCTGGGGAAGCACAGAGAAGCATTGGGAGACCATGAGCAATCCCATTTATGTCACTTGCTTTGTCCCCATAACATATGTGTACAAACGGTCGGAGTACTCAAGTGAGGTTCTTAACGGCCCTGCCACTATGCCTCTCTCCTGTTTCACGGGAATTGGGCGAATCGGCCTAAGGTCAGCCCTGCCAGTGCACCTCAATTCTTCTCTCAGCTGTTTGACGCCAGTGGAATTTCTTAAGAACATAAGAACATAAGAAAGGCCGTACTGGGTCAGACCAAAGGTCCATCTAGCCCAGTATCCTGTCTGCCGACAGTGGCCAGCACCAGGTGCCCTAGAGAGGGTGGACCGAAGACAATGATCAAGCAGTTTGTCTCCTGCCATCCCTCTCCAGCCTCTGACAAACAGAGGCCAAGGACACCATTTCTATCCCCTGGCTAATAGCCTTTTATGGACCTAACCTCCATGAAATTAACTAGCTTCTCTTTAAACTCTATTAGGCTGTGTCTAGACTACATGCCTCTGTCGGCAGAGGCATGTAGATTAGACACATAGGCAAAGGCAAATGAAGCCGCGATTTAAATGATCGCGGCTTCATTTACATTTACATGGCTGCCACGCTGAGCCGACAAACAGCTGATCAGCTGTTTGTCGGCTCGCGCGCTAGTCTGGACGCTCCCCTGCCGACATCAAAGCCCTTTGTCAGCAGCCCCGTTATTCCTCGTGGAATGAGGTTTACCGGGGATGTCGACAAATGGCTTTGATGTCGACAGGGGGAACGTCCAGACTAGCGCGCGAGCCGACAAACAGCTGATCAGCTGTTTGTCGGCTCAGCGCAGCAGCCATGTAAATGTAAATGAAGCCGCGATCATTTAAATCGCGGCTTCATTTGCCTTTGCCAAAACAACAAATCTACATGGCTCTGTCGATGGAGCCATGTAGTCTAGACGTACCCTTATAGACCTACTCTTCACAGCCTCCTCTGGCAAGGAGTTCCACAGGTTGACTATGCACTGTGTGAAGAACTTTCTTTTATTAGTTTTAAACCTGCTACCTATTAACTTCATTTGGTGTCCTCTAGTTCTTCTATTATGGGAACTAATAAATAATTTTTCTTTATTCGCACTCTCCACACCACTCGTGATTTTATATACCTCTATCATATCCCCCCTCAGTCTCCTCTTTTCTAAACTGAAAAGTCCCAGCGCCTGGGATCTGCATGTGTCTGGGTCAGTCCCGCTCCCCGACGACTGATTCTCTCCCCACTCCTACCACCCCATCAAGTGTGTCTGGTATTTTTTCTGAAGTTACCTGGTAACCCTACTCAAAACTAAAGTACCTATCATTATAAATTGAAAGCAACACCTTGTGAGAACACAGCTGTCTGCTTGTAAGTGTTTTGAGGTCCACTTGAATGAAAGCAACTTAATAAATACAAGATGGGTGTGTGAACTGGGCACAAAGGTACCATAGTGTTAATACAGTACAAGGACAAATAGTATTGTTTGCTATGAGATCTTCCAGCTGTTTTTCTCTTTTGTTTCGTTGGCAGCCAGCTTGCCGGGCATGTGGGATCGCACGATAACCATTGGGAGTGCTGGCAAAACCTTCAGCACTACAGGATGGAAGGTGATTGATTCTGGAGTGGCAGGGGAATATCTCCCACATAAAAGAACTAGATAAATTCATGGAGGATAGCTCCATCAATATGTCCATCAAATCTTATTAGGCAAGATGCGTAGGAGTGGTGTCCCTCGTCTGTTTGTCAGAAGCTGGGAATGTATGACAGGGGAGGGAGCCCTGTTTCTATAAGACAGGATACTGGGCTAGATGGACCTTTGGTCTGACCCAGTATAGCTATTTTTATGTTCAAAAAATTTTCTGCCCCTTGATTCAGTTGTTCTAATGGGGGACTTTGGCTAAGGCCCAGTCCGCTTGAAATTAAACCAATCTTTCCTATTCCATGACATTTCTCTGATTGTTGGACTTCCTGTCCAACTAAGATTTAGCATAGCCTGAGGAAATCTCTCCGCTTTAAATCAGAGCTTTTGAAGGTAACAGGAGACTTTGCAAATTGACCTTGTCTTGTGCAGAACACAGTGGAAGGTGTCAGTATGGAAATAAAGTGGAGCAGGTGTAAAATAGCTGAGAATCTGAAACATCCCTCTATGTTGTAATAGGTTGGCTGGACTTTGGGGCCCGATCACCTTTTGAAACACCTCAGAACTGTCCACCAGAACGCTGTGTATCACTGTCCAACAGCAGCTCAGGTAAGGGGCTGAACACCTGGAGAGGGATTGCCTCATGTCAGATGTCTGATGCAAACCCTAGAGCCCGTCTGAGGAGAGATTAGGTAATTGTGTCCTAAGACCACAACAGTACAGAGCCTAGAGGTAAGAGCCCCCTGAGACACACCATCCAGTTAAGATGCAACTTCCCCAACAAGGTGTGGGGCCAGCAAGCTTGCTCAGACCAGTGCCCAGATATGCCATTGAAGGAATTCCTTTCTCAAGCCCCCTGTCTGTGGCTAGGAAATGGCAAATGAAAAGCCATTGGCAGAGCTGGCACAAGGATTTTTGTCTCCTTAGGCAAACTGTGACTCTGGTATCTCCCCTGCATTCAATATAGAGATAAATGAGACGTCTGGAGTGAAATTTTACCTTTATTTTCCTGACATTCGTAATTAACAATGTAAATATAAAAATAACGGTTTTTATTTTTTTTCTACTTTTCATTAATCCTAACACAGGAAAGGATCCTTTTGACTTTGCTTGTTCTTTAATCTGCTCAGCTTTCCTTTTACAATGCTACGTTCCAGACGTTTTCTTTTTATCTGCCGTGATGTTAATTTTCTGAAAAATTTTAAGCAACTGTTTCAACTAAATTATCAAAACACAGAACAATGATAGTAAAGTAGAATACAATGGATGTTAAGCTAAAAGATAAAATAATCAAAATGATTAGAAAGAAGGATTAAATGTGGAGTAAATAATACATGGAAAGAGAAAAATAATGAAACTGTGATTCCATGGGACAATAGAGCATGTACCGCTCTACCTATTGAAATGTTTCCTGGTGAGTTACTTCACATGCGATGCATAAATCTGGTAAATTAGTTTATTTTATTATTTCAATGGCTGCGTAAAACTATTTAAAATATTAAAGAGAAAGTATGAATTTCTATTATTATTGAACAGTATTGCAATTAGCATGGAAAGGAATGTATATGTTAGGTAGTATTTGTTAACATTAGCAATCAGGTGTTTGAAAATCAGGGTTTTACTATTACTTTAACAGTAATAGGCTACAATAAATACACAATCTTAATATTGCAAGTACAGGCTGAACGTGAAATAAATAACGTGAAATAAATAGCTTCTGACATGGCAATGGTGCTCTGTTGTATAAGTACAATATTTGATACTTTCATTTAGAAGAGATACGCTTGTATTGATCTAGGCCTGCTGTTGTCTTAAGCTGCCCTTAAACTCCCACACATCTGAACAGAAGTGAAAACCCCAGTTCATTGTCTGCCTCTAGAATTTGTAAGTAAACCTCAGCATGCACAGGGCATGCTTTCTACCTAGGTCTGAGCCCCTCTCTCCATCATCCCTCTCCTCACTCATCTCTCCAGGAAGCAGTGGCTCAGGCATTCCAAAGAGAGCTTGACCATTATGGGAAACCAGACAGTTATTTTGTGCAGTTGGCTCAGGAGATGCAGCAGAAGCGGGACTGGCTTGTTCAGAGCCTAATTGCTGGGGGCATGAAGCCCATCATTCCTGAAGGCACCTACTTCATGATGGCAGACTACTCAGAGCTCAGTGAGTTCATGTGACTGTTTTATCTGCTTCTGCTCTTCACATTAAAGGGACGGTGCTCATAGCTTGGGATCAGGTGTGATGGAGACTAGAATAAGATAAAGCCTGATCCATTTTCTTCACTTTGAGAAGGGAAGGGGAAAGAGAGACATCGACAGGTGCCACTGGGGAATTTGTTGCTTAATAGCAATGTTAACCCAGTTGGTCACAAGCCGTGCTATGTGCCACGTCTCCAACACCAGTAAAACTCCCTTGTGACTCATGACCACCCGTGCACGAGGATCTTTCCTGGCCTTGGGATTCCCATGAACAGAGCCTGGCAACTGTGCTTAACTGATAAGCATGAACTGGCCATATGTGTTTTCACATATGACCTGCACCAGAGTTCAAACCCAAGTCCCTAGTCCAGGGAACATTCTAGTGTGTTTGTCCACTATGACATCTAGCTCGATGGGGTACCTGGCTCAGTTGGGAAATCCTCTGTCTCATTAGTTCCATCATTCCTCTTGCCCATGCTGCTGTGTGTGTCTTGCAGAAAGTGAAGTACCTGATCTCCCTGACTCTGAGGAACCCTATGACTCTCGGTTCATAAAGTGGATGATTAAAAACAAGGTAAATGCCCCAGTCTCTCTCCAGCAGGCTTGTTTTCTGGGACGGTCCCCCATTCTCCTTGCTGCAGTTCGATTTTTTTAATAATGGAGCATTGACTTAAGGTCATTGGGCCTGTTACTTGAGGCTTGCTAATGCCCCACACAGTTGAGTACATGATCTTTTAATCCTCCTTCTAGTGCACTGTCACACACCAAAAGAGCTCAGTGATTGGCATCCCCTAGATTAGCCATCTGGTTATATCCCCTTTCTCCACCATATTTCTTCAGAAGTCAGGGTTCAAATCCCCATCTATAATGTTCTTCTGAATCAAATGACACCTTGTTATACTCTGCTGCCACTGTCACTCCCTGCCCTTACTAGTTGGCTCTGAAAGCATCCTGACACCAGAGACCAGGCCAACCGTTTGGTAGGGTGAGGGGGGATAACAGCTAGTTTGTCAGGCAGCAAGCTTCTGTTGAGATGGTTAACTCTGATTTTGAAAAGCAAGTAGCTGGAAGAGTGGTTTGATCGGCTCAGTAACCTGAGGTGTCCATGAGTAATGAATGCGTGTCTTTTTCTGATCAGTGTGTGGGAGAGAAAAGAGTAAATTTGGGTGTACTCTCCTTCCCCCCCCCCCCCCCCCACTTCCGCTGCACAGGGTTTAGTTGCCATTCCAGTCTCCGCTTTCTACGGTACTCCACACAAGAGGAATTTTGACCATCTCATCCGCTTCTGCTTTGTGAAGGTGAGGCATCTGGGCAACATGAAAGAAGGGGAGGGAGTTCAGGTAGTGATCAGGGCTCCTGCTGTAAATGAGGGTATATGCTGGAAGGGATAAGCAGCTAAGAGATGGGGCCTAAAATACCAGACAATAACCTGGGACCACAGGTTCAAAGTCTGTCAAGAACTGACTCAACTTTTCAGCTTTCAGAGGTAAATAAAATGAAGGCTATGTGAGTGTCTTTCATATGAGATCCTAATCCAGGTTCCGCCCATTCATGGCCACTAAAGATTCCAGTGCACTTTGGATAAGAATAGCGCTTCACCCCAGTGCATCTGGCCAAAATGTGTGTCATCCTCTATTACTGCAAAGATTGATGTACACTGATTGCCTGCTGTCCCAGATGTGGCTGCCTTTCAGTGATGCTGTATACACAGCATTTGTGATCCTTCAGATGAACCAAGCTTATACATCTTACATAACTATAGTTTATTATGGAGAGGGAGGGTGTGAGCATGGAGCCTGGTAGGCCTGACAGTCTGTGTGTGCTCAGGAGGAAGCTACGCTGAAGGCAGCAGACGACATACTGCGACGATGGAGGCTGGAGAAAACTGGCCCGTGAATGCTTTGGACAGAATACCAGACTAGCCTGCACTCTGCCTTCGTATTCTCTGTCCTGCTCTGCTTGATTCAGATGTCATGGCTATAGGTTTTTGCTTACTGGCTTTATTTTGACTCTATTGCATCACTGGATTTCAGTCACCTTCTGGATCATGCACATGGGCAAGAGTTTTGTGGGCCCTAGGGTCTGGTTGAAAGCTTTCATTGCTGTCCACTAGTAAACAGCTTTTACTGTGCTTTGGGCCTTGGGATCCTGTATCTACACTGGAAAAACATTTCCCTCTTTTTGCTTTCAAATGTGTCATCTGGGTTTCCTGCAGCTAAAACTCAAGGCAAGAATGGCTGCTGTGTTGCCCCCTACTCCATAACATTCTGTATGTTCTCAGTAGGCAGGTCTGATCCTAAGTCATTAGAGTCCAATAGTAAGTGAAGTTGTACTTTATCAGACCTTTTCCCAGTGATATCTTACATGACCCATCTTGCATAAAAAGTTACTATCATGTCATAATAATGTTACTGTGAATAATATGGGGTGCATCGTAGATTTACAGGTTTTCCCTTTGGACCATATAAAGTATAATCCACATTCATTTATAAAACCCCACTATATCTCCATGATAATAGCTTAGCACTGTCTGGTCATTTGGTCATGTAATGTAGCATTTGTCCTGCTGCCCCAGGTAGGAATAAGAGATCCTCCAGAAAAGGGCTTTATTTCAGAGGATCGCGCCAGTCTAGACGCTTTTTTCCGGCTTTTCCCCAAGCCGGGAAAAAAGCGGCGGACATGTTTATTTAAATCCCGCGGGGGATATTTAAATCCCCCGCAGATTTCCCTGTTCCAAAGTTAGAAATTAGCATGCCTCTTCCGGAGAAGGGGCCAGTCTAGACGTAGCCTAGTAGTTGGCTGCTTCTCTTTTTTTCCTTCTTCATCTTATAGTAATGTCGGAGTACAAACCTTTCCTCTGTTGCTGCTCCTCAGAGAATAGGAGATCACGAGGACTGAGACCTTCACACTGGGCTATTTTTAGAGCAGGAGTGCTATTTTTTTCTTTTTGCTGATGCACTGATGCAAGGAACAGAAGGACAAAGGAGACTATATTTGCTACTAAGAGCAATAGTAATGATGTATTTCTGCAGGTGACCTTACCAGGTGCTAGGCTGCTGTAACATAACCCCTTCATGTGCAGCTCCACTGTTCAGATTTACACTGCCCCACTGTGATAGAGGAGTCACCTGCCTGCTTCATTCTCTGTTAGCAGCTGAGCCTGACTCTTTGGTTGTAAAATCTTCCTAAATTAAAGGGCAGTCCTGAGTCTTTATCCACCTAAGTTGCCTTTCCCATTCCTCCTCCTCCACTGTCTGAGCATGGAGTAGGTTAGTGGAGAACAGATCCTCAGAAAGTGACAATGTTGTGGCAGTGCTATATGGTAGCCCAGTCTTCTGAATCTTTCCCCACCCTAATTTTAGCAGCCCAGGCCTGTACTAACTTGAAAGACATGGATCCCCAGGGATATCTTTAACTCTGCATTCCATCCATGATGGGAGGGAAATGCAGAGACCTGTAGACACATCTTGGGCCAGGAGGCTTCCGTTGTGTAGCTCCATTTACTACCATGATGCTAAGCCATTCTGCATCTCTCTTACTCTGCACGGTCCACCAGCACAACTAGTTTTCCTTCTCATACCCACACCCTTTCTGATTTGCTTCAGCTGCTCTTGTGACTTCCTGGGAGGAGCTCTGGAGGAGAGGGCCAAAGGGCCTGCAGAAGGGCCAAAAGTCAGCTGGGGCTGCAGCACCTTAATGATAATGTCTAATAGTTATCTAGGGGTACGTCTACACTACAGCGCTAATTCGAACTAACGGATCCAGACTCAAAAACTAGTTCAAATTAGCGTTTTGCTAATTCGAACTAGCATGTCCGTATTAAGTGGACCCTGAACTAAGGATGGCCGGAAGCAGTGCCAGCAGGGCATCAGATGAGGACTTAGAGCGTGGAGCTGCTGCCTCAGGCTAGCCGAGGGCTGTGCTTAAAGGGACCCGACCCCCACCCCGGACAGACAGTTCTCAGGGGTTCCCCGCTTGCAACGCAGTCCTGGCTTGGAGTGCCCTGAGTGCCCACACTGGGCACATCACAGCACTCGGCCATCAGACTGGCTGCACTTGCCACAGGCTGCCATCTGGGGAGAGGGGACAATTGGGGGGCTGCAGGAGAGTTTCCACCCCCAGAAGCCCACAGAGCCAGCCCAGTCCTCCCCATCAGGGGCTCGTACCCCATTCCTCCCTCACCTCCTTCCACTTACCCTTCCCTAGCCCCCCTTCCTGATGTACAAAATAAAGAAAACGTGTGGTCAAAAATAGAATCTCTCTTTATTGAACAAAACTCGGGGAGACTGGGAAAAGGAGGTGGGAGAGGGGAAGAGAGAGGGTGGGAGAGGGGAGGGCAACTAAAATGATCAGAGGTTTGGAACAGGTCCCATATGAAGAGAGGCTAAAGAGACTGGGACTTTTCAGTTTAGAAAAGAGGAGACTGAAGGGAGATATGATAGAGGTCTATAAAAGCATGAGTGGGGTGGAGAGGGTGCATCAAGAAAAGTTCTTCATTAGTTCCCATAATAGAAGGACTAGAGGACACCAAAGGAAAGGAATGGGTAGCAGGCTTCAAACTAGTAACAGAAAGTTGTTCTTCACAAAGCAAAGAGTCAACCTGTGGAACTCCTTGCTGCAGGAGGCTGTGAAGGCTAGAACTAGAACAGAGTTTAAAGGGAAGTGAGATAAAGTGATGGAGGTTGGGTCCATGGAGTGGTATTAGCCAGAGGGTAGGAGTGGTGTCCCTGCCCAAAGTTTGTGGAAGGCTGGAGAGGGATGGCACGAGACAAATGGCTTGGTCACTATCTTCGGTCCATCTCCTCCAGGATCCCTAGGGTTGGCCGCTGTCGGCAGACAGGCTACTGGGCTAGATGGACCTTTGGTCTGACCCAGTACGGCCATTGTAAACTCAGGGCTCAGGGTCGGGGGTCTCAGTGGACCACCTTGATTTTCATGCACACCTGCTCCTGGGTGGCCAGGCTGGCAGCTCTCCTGCCCTAGACGGCCACTTTCCTGTGCCTAGTGTGGAGGTCGTGGACGAGGTCCAATATGTCCGCACTAGACCAGGTGGGTGCCTGCCTCTTGCGGTCCCAGGTAAGCTCCCGGGAGCCGCCAGCCTGGTCCCGGGAAGAGGGGGAGGGCTGGGGGACATCGAGTGTCTGGCTCGAGCCGTGCCAGGTACAGGGTCTGCTAGCTGGGTGCTGGCAGGCTTGCACCTGGCACGGGCACCGTAGCCAGCCTGTGCCCCTTTAAGGGGGCCGGGGCCGGGAGGGGGGGCAATAGAGTTTCCCTGGTGTTGGCCAGAGTGGCCACCAGGGAAAGCTGGGGAGGGCTAGCCTCCCACTAGTTTGAATTAAGGGGCTACACACCCCTTAATTCGAACTAGTAAGTTCGAACTAGGCTTAGTCCTCGTGGAATGAGGTTTACCTAGTTCGAACTAAGCGCTCCGCTAGTTCGAATTAAGTTCGAACTAGCGGAGCGCTAGTGTAGCGCCTATCAAAGTTAATTTGAACTAACGTCTGTTAGTTCGAATTAACTTTGGAGTGTAGACATACCCTAGTTTATCTTATCCTGAAGGGTATGTATGTTTCTAACACACACCCCTGTGTAAGAGAAAGAAAGAGCCTGAAGCATGGGCCTAGTGCTTGAACCAAAGTGACAAGAGTTACACTCTGAGCAACAGACTAGCTATGTTAAATTTAGTTTAATCGACTAGTCAATGGAATTTCCACCAACTAGTTGAGTAGTCAATAAGCAGGGGACCACAGCTGGGTTAGCTCCCAGTCCCAGGGGCTGATGAGAGTTTTGCAGGGCTCAGGGCAGCACAATATCGCAGGGCCCCCCCTTTGGAGAAAAAATCAAAAAAGGGGTCGTCGCCCCCCCCCCACGTGCCCACTCCTCCAGTAGCCCCACACTGATCATGTGAGCTACCCCCTCCTCATCCCCTCTCCTAACACCTCCCTCCACACACCTGCCCTGCTTCTCTCCTCTGGTGCTGGTCCCTCCCCTGCAGGTGTCTGCCCTTCTGCTTCACCCCCAGAATCCCCTGGCACCTGCACATTCCTGGTGCCTCCCCCATTCCTCTCACACATGCCTTGCTCCATCGCCGCCTTCCTCATGCCCACCCCTCCTTTCAAGCACCTGCCCCTCCTGCCTTTAGCCCCCCCAATGCCTTACCCTCTCCTCTCCCAGCATCACCCTGTCTCCCCCTCCCACTGACACCTTCCCTCCTGTCCTTTTCCTCATTGTCTCCTGGCATTTGTCTCTCCTCCCCTTTCTTCTCCTGACCTGCGCCCCTCCCCTCAGCACAAGTCCCGGCCCAGGCTCCAGGCCACGTGCCGAACTGAGAGGTGCAACGCTGGGCCTCGCAGTTTTAAAGTCCAGGGCCGTGATGTCACGCCGTGCGTGTGCTCCCTCAGCCCCATGTGGCCCGTACTAGCTGGTGCTGGGGAATTTCAAGTGCAGGTCTGCGGCGCCCCGTCACAATCCCTCCCCCCCTCCTCCAGCAGCCGCCAGACAGCCCTTCGGCAGACGGCCCACCGGAAAATTCCCGGTATTCCACTGGGCCAGTCAGCCCCTGACGCGGGACCTATTGAAGCGCAGGGCCTGGGGCAGCCACCCGGCCCGACCCGCGGGGCTTCCAGCTGATCTGGAAGCGGCCGCGGGTCCGGCCCCGGGTCCTGCGCCGCTTTGCTCCCCGTCTCCCTGGTCTGCTGGCTCCCGCAGCAGACCAGGGAGACGGGGAGCAGCTTTTCTCGCCCCGGATGGCGGGCAGCGGGACCAGGCGTCCCGCCGCTCGAGTCCTCCGGAGCGAGAAAATCCCCGTTCGTAACTGCGGATCTGACGTAAGTCGGATCCGCGTAACTCGGGGACTACCTGTATATTAAGAGCTAGCTGGCTCTTAATACATTTAAAAGGCAGAGCCACAGTAGGGTTAATTCTGCAGACCAGGGAGACGCTGAGCAAAGCCGCGCAGGACCCGGCCTGACCCGCGGGGCTTCCAGCTGATCTGAAAGCGGCCGCGGGTCTGGCCCCGGGTCCTGCGCCGCTTTGCTCAGCGTCTCCCTGGTCTGCAGACCAGGAAGACACTGAACAAAGCCATGGAGGACCAACCCAGCAGCACCCAAGCTGCTCTGCCCCAGGCGTCCTCAAGTTAGCCACTGCTGAAACTGACCAGCGGCTGACTACAGGAAGCCCGAGGCAGAGTTGCTCTGCCCTGGGCTTCCTGGAATCAGCTGCTGATCAGTTTCAGCAGCAGCTGACTTGGGGACGCCTGGGGTTCTTAAGTTGAATCTGTATGTAAGTCAGAACTGGTGTCCAGATTCAGCGGCTGAATCTGGATGCCAGTTCCGACTTACATACAGATTCAACTTAAGAACAAACCTACAGTCCCTATCTTGTACGTAACCCGGGGACTGCCTGTATTTAAAAAACAGAGCCACAGCATCCTAGGACTGGGCTCAAACCTGGAAGTCTATTATACTAGCTACCTGCGCAAAGCTAGGGGAGTGCGCAAAAACACTTGCAACCAAATGTTTATCATCACTAATGGAGCAGGAGACCTGTCAGGATGCCACACCAGTGAATCCTGAATTTTCTACATCAGTAGTTCTGAACTACTACATTGGTGACCCCAACCACTGGTCTGGTAAGTAAGCGAGCTGTCCGCTGTAGGAAACGTGATCTAACATGACAGAAAGCCATGAGTTAGGGAACCCCCTCAGCCCCTCCCTGAAACTCCTCACTGAGTTTGACGGAGCTTGGACCCACTGGATTGCCAGTAAAGGAGGTCCAACTGAATTTAAAAAAGAAAGTGAGGAACCATGCACTGGCATTTGTAAAGCAACAGTAGAAACTGACGCTCTAGAGCAGGGGTCAGCACTCTACAGCACACATGCCACAAGTGGCATGTGAGTCGATTTTCACTGGCACACGAGATGGGAGGTCAGCACCGCCCCTCCTCTCCTGTGCAGCTGGGAGCCTGTGCCAGTGTTCCCTTAATGTGCACCTACGCAGCGAGGCACAAAAAATTCTAATCTAAGCCCACCCACCTCCTGGAAGGTGAGTGTCCTGGGTGCTTCTGCTGGCAGGGATGGGGACAGGGCACATTGAGGATGGCTTCTCTGGCGGTCACTCTGGTGCTCAGGGCCATATTGGGGGCCAGCTGCTGCTGGGACTGAGGCTGTATTATGGGGTGGCTGCTGCTGCCATTTTGGGCCTAGAACACGTGGTGGGCAGGCGTGTAAAGCTGCAGCTGGGCGGGTTACTACCAGGGAGGAGGTGAGTGAAGCTGTGACCAGGTGGGTAGCTGCCGGGAGTTGGAGCTGCGGGTGGGTGGGCTCTTTCGGAAAAAGGCATGTGTGGAAGGGGAAGAGGGAGTTCTTTCGGAAGACGAGGAAAGAGGAAAAAGCACAGATGCTCTGGTGGCCACTCAGTCCATAGTAATCAGTTTAAATGTGAGATAGCATTCATTCAGATTGCTTTTTCGATGTGGACACTCTCTTTCGGAAGAAGTTTTTTCGGAAGATCTCTTCCGGAAAATCTTCTTCCAAAAGAAGCCTGCAGTCTAGACATAGTCTTGCAGTGCCTGAAGAATGAGGACAGAAATGTAAAAAGGTGGCCCCTGTAAACTTAAAAGGTGAGACGGGGTCCACTGCATTGCAACCACAATCATAAGAGGGTTGAGCCCAAAGGAATGAAGCTCAATGTCTCTGTTCTACCCTCATATAGTGTCTTAAGAGTACAAACCAAACTATGAGCAAAAATTGCCAGTAAATACAAACTGGCACATTGCTGTGACGATTCAGAAAGAGACCTCTCCTGAAGAGGAGAAGTAAAGTTTATCTTTGGAACAAATATTGCAAAAGTTTAGGCACAGCACATGGTCTGACAATGGGCAAACCTTGAGAACAAACTCGGTAAATATTTACTGTTTTACAAACCCTGAACCTCAATCAAAAGACATACTGCTGCAGTCTGGCTGTCATGAAAAGCCTGTGATGAGGCATTAAAAAAATTAGCTGACTGCAGAAATGAAAATTTGGATTTGCCCCCCCCCCCCAAAAAAAGAACGAGAAGGTGTGGGGGCTAGTTGAGGAACCCATTCTTCTTGCTAAATTGGTAGTGGACCAAATCTTATGTCCATGGAAAGGGGCTATTCAGCAAGGAAAGCAGGATCAAGCCTAGACAAGCAAGCAATCGAGATTGGGAAACAGGTTTGGAGCCCTGACGGCATAGTGGCAGGAATAAGGGAAAGTAGGGTTGCCAGATGGTTTCAACAAAAATACCGGACACACTTGACATTACATCACAATCGACATTACATTTTATTTACAGAAAACCGGGCATTTATATTTTCTCAATTTGTTTCCCAGACAGAAAGCTCAAATACTGGACTGTCCGGTTTAAAACCAGACACCTTTCAACCCTAAGGGAAAGCAGTAAGTTCAGGCATTGGAAATTTAAATTCTTGGACCAATACTAGGAATGGTGGTATCTAAACTAATGAAGTTTTTGTTCGAAGGGAAAAGCAAATAATTTAAGGGAAAGAGAAGTTAACTCTGCAGAGTCTGGAAGGAACTGAGCAATTAAAGTGTAAAAATGCTAAAAAATAAAAGTGTTATCCAAAAACAATTCTTAGTTTCCTTGCAGCCTTTTTAAAGAAAAAAACAAGCCCTTTCCCAAAGGAATGTCTGTTAATAATCCAGGCAAAGTGACAATCTAATGATCATTTGACTATGAACACTTTAGTCAAATTTGCTAAAAGAATGTAAGGGGTTTCTATTGGAACTTAACTACCCCAAAGGTATAAAAGGGAATGTAATGTTTATGCAGCTATGCAGAAATAATTAAAACAGTGTACAAAGAAATGTTAAGAAAATGTTAAGAGATACTATGTATCTCTGTGTGTGTACATATATATATCTAGTGTAAATGTGAGGTTTTTAGGACCTAACCAACACTCTGTTTTGTAGGTGTCTGAAATTGTGTTTTGTAGGCTTGAAATACATTTGGTTTTTTTATAATAAGGCCATTTCATTCAAAGTTGGCATGATATACTGAGGGAGCATATGAAAATGCACCCGAACATTTATCATCACTAATGGAGCAGACCACCTGCCAGGACATTACACAAGTGAATCCTGAATTTCCTACATCACTGTCCTGAACTACTATACGCTGAAATCCAAATGCTCTCTATAAGGGTTGGGGGGGGGGAGTAATTTCACGTTAATTCCTCAGTGGTCTGCTTCAAATCTCTGGTTTAGTTTATGATTTAAGAGCTGTGTGAATTTCCATCTTATCAGTATAAAGGAACTTGTATTTTCTGAACAGAAGCAAACCATTTTATTTGGTCTGGACTGAAATTAATTTGCCAAACCAGTGAGCTGGCCAAGGTTCTACTAGTTCTATCAGTATCACTCAAGACATTGCTGTAGAACAGAAGAGGAGACCTGATATCAGAAATGTTAAATGGGATAGGATTGGAATTGAATAGATAAGAGCTGTGGCCTCTAGGGTGATGGGGAGGCTCCCAAAAATGGCTCCAGCCATGATTTGTCCTTAAGGAGTAAGAAAGAAGAAGAAAGGTTGGGTTGGATTAGAGGAGGAAGCATTAGGAACTGGTGAGAGCCTAGCATTGCTAGGAAAAGGGGAGAGCTGTTGAGGGATGAGCATTACTGTGTGATCCTGGCTTTGCATGTTATAGAACCAAAATGCAGTCTTATGTTTGTCTTTATACAGTGAAGTGAAGAAACATGAAGCATCTAATTCCTGCCTGGTCCCTTCCACCCTACACCTCACCTCCAACACACACACAGGGCCTTTGGGTCAGCCAGAGCGCACACAAGAGATTTTATCTGAATGTAGACTCTCTAAAGCTCTAGCCCTCAAATGAGAGGCCTGTGCAGGTTTCCATAGTTACATGCAGTCCTTGCTTTGTTCTATAATGATGGCAGCAGTGATCTCACCCCTTTGTTTTCTGTGTTTGGGTGAAATGCAGGTTTATCCCTCTAGGACTGGAGCTAGTGGCTGACTCAGGAGATCAGGAACACACAGTAATGCTCAGCTCCTAATGCCTCTCCCCTTATCCCAAAAATGCTAGGTTCTCGCCAAACCCTAACACTTCCTCCTCCACTTCTAATCAACCTTTCCCCTTCCTTCCACAAAATTATGGACAAATCATGGCTGGAGTGCTGCCATTTCTGAGAGCCCCACAACTACCAAAGTTCTTATCTATGTGTGTAAGTATTGGGAGTAGGGTGCAGAGTGAAAGGGAGGAGGCAGGGATGAGACACATAGGTTGTGTCTACATTGGCAAGATTTTGCGCAAAAGCGGTCGCTTTTGTGCGAAAACTTGCCGCCTGTCTACACTGGCCGCGAGTTCTTGCACAAGAACACTGACGTTCTAATGTAAGAAATCAGTGCTTCTTTTGCAAGAACTATGACGCCCCCGCTCAGGGATAAGCCCCCTTGTGCAAGTATTCTTGCGCAAGAGGGCCAGTGTAGACAGCCAAGTTATTTTCTCGCACAAGAAAGCCCGATGGCTAAAATAGCCATTGGAGCTTTCTTGCGCAAGAGAGCATCTACACTGGCACGGATGCTTTTGCGCAAAAGCACATCTCTTGCTCAAAAGCACATGCCAGTGTAGATGCTCTCTTGCACAAATACTTTAACGCAAAAACTCTTGCATTAAAAGTATTTGCGCAAAATCTTGCCAATGTAGACGTAGCCTTAATGCTTCACGTCACAAGTACTTTTTGAGAAGGAAGAATCATGCTGTATCTAGCTCAGAGGTCTGCAGCCTTTCAGAAGTGGCATGCGAAGATTGAACCTAGTCATGGATATGTGTGCCAGGAGCAGCATGGAACAGGGGAAGCTGGGTACAGTGATCATATTTTCTGAACCAGCTGCAGCTAGAGAGAACAGTTTAAACCGTTAAACCGATTAAGCATTTTAACTTTCTCCTGTTAGTTTATCAAACTTCATTTTAAATAAAGTAAAATATGTCCAACGAAAAGGTTTCGATGTTTTCTTTGTCTCTATCCCAGAGCCTAAGGGGGTCCATAAAATCCACTAACCCCAGAAAAGTAAATCTGGCCTATGGGAAACCCTGAACCTCAGTCCTTCCTATTCCTTCCTTCCTTAGTGAGGCATTCTGATATGATCCCTCTGGAATGTGCTTACAGTCTGTGCCTGGCTCCTTTTGGTGTTCTTAATGCTTGACCTGGCTTATGCTATTCCTCTTTAGCCAACCCTTTTTCCTGCTTGCACATCTACTGAGTCAAAGCCTTGCTCACTAGAGTTAAGACCTTAATTTTATGTTACAGACCCTCAACTTACTGCACTTCTCAGTGCATGTACCAGGGTGTCCAGCCCAACACTCCCAGGTTTGGGGATTTTTCTGACCCCCCACAGGAAAGCAGCCCCTTTGTGAAGGGTGAACCATGAGGAAGAGGCACCAGAGCCACTCATGCACCCAATGCACAGGTCTGGATAGGAGCTTGGCCTGCAGGCCCCAGGGGCGGCACCTCACAGGGGAGGCAAGGCATGAGCCAGAGCTACACGGCCTAGGCCCTCCTTAGGCCAGCAGCATTATAACCCTGGCCAGGCAGTGGCTGTCCAGAGATGACACCCAGGCCCCAGGATCAGCAGGGGGAGGGGAGGCAAGCCCAGGCCAGGATAGGGGGCGCAACCACTATGGGAGGGGCTCAGAGGCCGGAGCCCCCCAGAGGCGGCCGAGATGCACGGAGCATGACGCAGCCCCTCCCGCTGCACTGATCCTGGGCTGACACAAGCTGGATCTACCCAAGTCAGTGCTGCCATCTACTCCAGCTAGGCCTGGGCTGTCACCACCGCCCCCACCACGTGACCCAGGCTGGAGTGAAGGGGGGGGGGGGCACTTCCAAGGGTCCAGTGGCTGCTGTGGCTGCTGCAGTGGTTCATGGGGGGTTTGCACTACTGAGAAGCCTCAGCCCCAGCTGCCTCCACCCCAGCACTGTCTCCTCCCACCACAGCAAACCTGCTGCCAGGGAAGAGGGAGGGCTTCAGCGGCAGCACAGGCTCCTCGCTGTGCGTGGGAGGAGGGGTGGGGCTGAGCTCCTGCTGTGTGCCAGTGAAAATTGTCTCGTGTGTTGGGGGTTGCCAACCCTGATCTAGCTGGTACTTCAATAAGATATTCAACAGCCAGCCCTGCATTTCTCTGGGGTTTAGCCCAATGTCTAGCTGATGCCTTCAACAGATCTACAGCCCAGACACAGTTCCCCTCCCAGTGAACTGGCATCAACAATGGCAGATTGTAAACTGGGGAGTTTTGGAATATAATTTGGATTTTTGGCTCACTGAATCTGACTAGAAAGTTCCCTAGGTTTGATCCCCCCCACTCCCAGTCACAAAGTTAAAAACTTGTGAGTTCTAGATCGCTCGGGGAGTTTTGGGACCCAGAACAGCCATGCTCACAATGTATCTGGTACAAACTTATGACAATCTTTATTTCAATGGGTGTTAAAAATACACACAGTAAAATGCTTAAGGCAATGGCTACATAAATTGATTCAGTCAGCCCAGATGAATATAGCCTAAGTATACAATTGTGACTACCTAATAGAATACCATACTCATGCCCTCCTGATGACCTTGAGGAGTTAGAGGACCAGCCTATTCCATTGGCACAACAGGGGTCTCAGCAAGAGATGAGAGATGATGATAACATAAGAAACTGAAGACTGTCTAAGTCTTCAGATAGTACTTGTAATGAAAGTTTAGAAAGAAAGTAAAGAAAGAATGAGAATGACCATCACAAAACGTGCCTCACACTACCAGTCGCATGGGTTTATAGGCCTGTTTGACGTCGTTTAGGAGCCAACCCTCAAAGCCAAAAGAGATTTCTGCACCCTAAGGTATTTGTGGGTGCTTATGTGTGATTGGAGAATTAAATTAAGGTACCCCCCCATTGAATATGCATGAGTTGTCACGTTGTGTCCCCCTGAGCACTGGGGTTTTGACTAACATTCAGAGAAATACCGCAAGTTGCGCGTCCTTCCTACTTTTCTGCAGAAGTAGGATGGTTGACCCTTCAAGTCAGCATACTGTTCTTAAACTCAGACAATTATGTCATAACACCTGCACCTGTGAGATTGGCATCAGATACCATGTACCATAATTCTATTTTCAGGACATAGAATAGCTGCTTTGTGGTTCATCCAGCACTTGCCACCATTTAGACTATATTTTATGTAAATGCTATTTTACTGTATACGACCATATTTCGAAAGCCATTCTCTCCCTAAATATATATATACACACAAATTTCCTATGGGACAACAGAGTGATGTCAACACCACTGGCTCCGCGCTCACATGGTCCCTGCCTGGATACTGGGACAGCAAAACCAGCTGCTAGCCCAGTCTGGGGAGATTCTGCCTCCCAAGGGTCCTGCCCAGTCAGCACTGGCCACAGACTTTCGCACGGCTGGTCCCCCAGCCCAAGAGCTGCTTCGGCTGGTGCGAGGCCCACTTGTACCGGGAACAGAGGCAGGCTCCCATGTCACAGAGCGCCACAGCTTGCTTCAGGGCAACGCTGCTGTCATTCTTGGCGTTCATGGGTTGCTGGGCCAGCAGGCTCAGGAGAAGCACCAGGTGCAGGACAAGGCGCCCCCTCTTTCTCCCCTTGTCCCTGGCCACTTTCTGCCCCATCCTCTGCCACACCCTGAGTGGCTGCGTCCTGAGCCCAGCACAGAGCTGCCCTGGTGAGACCCAAGCCCAGACTGGCTCCCTCCCACCCAGCCACACAAAGGTCTGCTGCAGTGAGCAGTGCTTCTGCAAGGCAGGTGAGGAGGCACCAGCAGCACTGACCTGAACGGCCTGAGGCCCCTTTGCCTGGCACTGCAGCCCCACCCTCCTTCCTCCCCTGCACGGTTGGAGCACCAGCACTGGCTTCCCACTGCAGGGGGAGGGTGTGGAGAGAAAGCCGAGCCTCACCGTGTGGGGAAAAAGTGCTCCCCCCCAACCTGGGAAAACAGCAGCGCGTGAGTGAGGTGTCTGGAGGCTTTCTCTGCTCTCCCATTGGCCAGAATCTGGCTAATGGAGCAGTGGGAGCCCAAGCCAGGGACCGGCACGGGGCTCAAAGACCAGTAAGTGCCTTCCAACCTCTCATGCCCAGACCCTGCACCACCAGCCTGCTTCTTCTCCCCTCCCCCCACCCAGACACCCTGCCCTAGCCTGCTCCTGGCCCCTCCCTCCTGCCCAGACACCCTGGCCCCATACCCACTCCTGCTCCCTCCCCCTGCCCAGACACCCTGCCCATAAGCCTGCTCCTGCCCACCCCCAGATCCCCTACCCCCAAGCTTGCACTTTCCCCTTCCCCCACCCACCAGACACCCTACACTCAGCCTGCTCCTGCACCCTAACTCCCCCTAGCACTCGAACCCTCGGTCCTTTCTGCATCCCACCTCCTGCCCAGATCCTACATCCCCATCCCTATCCCACTCACTGGCAGCCCTGTCCTGCACATTGAACCCCTCATTTTTGGCCCCAGCCCAGAGCCTAAGGGGAGCCCCCCAAATCCACTAACCTTCTAACTTCAGAAGAGTTAATCTGGCCTGAGGCCTTGAACCTCCATCCTGCCCCCTCCCCCATGGGTCTGGAGCACCAGGGGAGTGAGGTGTTTCAGTTGGGGACCACATCAGTGCAGGGTAGGGGGTTTTGGAGGGGCTTTTCTTCCTTCTTACTTGTGTGGTCCCCAACTGATTTTTCTGTGGGTCAATGGCCCCTGACCCCAACAGAGGTTCCCCAACCCTGCCATAAATAAAGACAATGTTGAAACCTTTTTGTGGTGGACATAATATTTTACTTTATTAAAAATGAAGCCTGGCCCCAACAAGGCCCCAGTCAGGGCACAGCCCCCACTGGGCAGCAGTGTCCTGTCCCCAACCCCGATCCTGGGCCGGCCCCATGATCCAATCCCCATCTGGCCGCAGAAAGGGCTGGTGGTGCCCTCCCCCCTCCCCCTTCCTGTCATGTAGTGTAGGAAGAGAGGCCACGATCTGGCTGTGGCATTCAGAGGGGGTTGGTGAGCAAGAGGTGCAGCCACCTAGTATCTGTATATAATACTATTCCTTGCTTCTAATTAATCTACCCTACTGCCAAAGCTGACTTCCTACAGGATAAGATTCCTGTAGGTTCTTGCATCACTGCTAGAATGGAATGAAAACAGTGAAAAGTTTATATATCAGTTTGCAGGCAAGGTTAGACTTATTGGCTACAGGATGTGATGTCACAGAAAGCACTGATGCAAACTCTTCCCTGCACAACTAGTTGTCTGTGCCCCTTCTAATGGAAACATCTAGACTACGTCTACACTCGCGGCTTCTTGCGGGAGTAATATGCAAATGAAGCTAAGCATGGAATATTGCCAAGCCTTATTTGCATACCTAATGAGCCACCATTTTTTTCAGAAGAGGCTCTTGCGCTAGAAGGAGCTGTCTACACTGCCCCTTCTTGCGCAAGAAAAACCCTCTTGCACAATACCTATTACTTTTCAGGAAGAACGGCATTGTGCAAGAGGGTTTTTCTTGTGCAAGAAGGGGCAGTGTAGATGCTCCTTCTTGCACAAGAGCCTCTTCTGAAGAAAATGCTGGCTCATTAGGTATGCAAATGAGGCTCAGTGATATTCCATCCTTAGCCTCATTTGCATATTACTCGCGCAAGAAGCTGCTAGTGTAGACATAGCCCTAGGCTACGTCTACACTGGCTTGATTTTCTGAAAATGCTTTTAACGGAAAAGTTTTCCGTTAAAAGCATTTTCAGAAAAGCACGTCTAGATTGGCAGGACGCTTTTCCGAAAAAGCACTTTTTCTGGAAAAGCATCTGTGGCCAATCTAGACGCGCTTTTCTGCAAAAAAGCCCCGATTGTCATTTTCGCAATCGGGGCTTTTTGGCGGAAAACAGAACTATGCTGTCTACACTGGCCCTTTCCCGGAACAGTTTTCCGGAAAAAGACTTTTGCCCGAATGGGAGCAGCATAGTTTTTCCGGAAAAGCACTGATGATTTTACATTAGATCGTCAGTGCTTTTCCGGAAATTCAAGCGGCCAGTGTAGACAACTGGCAAGTTTTTCCAGAAAAGCGGCTGATTTTCCGGAATAACTTGCCAGTGTAGACACAGCCCTAGTGTGGAGATACTCAGACTGAGGCTCATGAGCCACAAGTGGCTCTTTTATAGCTCTCTTGTGGCTTTTAACGGCACATGATATTAAAATCCTGAGTGATTTAATTATTTATCAGTCTAAATTAGTTTACCAGGATATTTTTATTATGTTATTAACCAGTGAAAATAACAATAACTAACTCAGCTACCCCCTGAAGCAATTTGCACTATGTTATTAACTTATTGCTATGAGAATTATATGTATAATGCAATATAGGAGCATTCACATGAATGAATTCACATTCCTGTGGCTCTTTTGGTTAACCATAGAATCATAGAATCCTAGCGCTGGAAGAGACCTGAGGAGGTCCCAAAGCAGGACCAACCCCAGCTAAATCATCCCAGCCAGGGCTTTGTCAAGCCAAGACTTAAAAACCTCTAGAGATGGAGATTCCATCACCTCCCTAGGTTACTGATTCCAGTACTTCACCACCCTCCTAGTGAAATAGTTTTTCCTAATATCCAACCTAGACCTCTCCCACTGTAACTTGAGACCATTGCTCCTTGTTCTGCCATCCGTCACTATTAAGAATAGCCTCTCCATCCTCTTTGGAACCTCCCTTCAGGAAACTGAAGGCTGCTATCAAATCCCCCCTCACGTTTCTCTTCTGCAGACTAAATAAGCCCAAATCCCTCAGCCTCTTCTCATAGGTCAAGTGTTCCAGCCCCCTAATCATTTCCAGCCCCCTTTCCTCTAGACCATCTCCAGTGCATCCATATTCTTTCTGTAGTGGGGGGAGAGGGGGAGCAGAACTGGATGCAATATTCCAAATGTGGCCTCACTAGTGCCGAATAAAGGGGAATAATCACTTCTCTGGATCTGCTGGCAATACTCCTCTTAATGCAACCTAATATACCATTAGCCTTCTTGGCAACAAGACACACTAGTGACTCATATCCAGCTTCTTGTCCACTGTAATCCCCAGGTCCCTTTCTGCAGAACTGCTACTTAGCCAGTTGGTCCCCAGCCTGTAACAATGCTTGAGATTCTTCTGTCCCAAGTGCAGGACTCTACACTTGTCCTTGTTGAACCTCATCAGATTTCTTTTGGCCCAATCCTCCAATTTGTCTAGGTCACTCTGGACCCTATCCCTGCCCTCCAGCATATATAGCCCTCCCCCTTGCTTAGTGTCATCTGCAAACTTGCTGAGGGTGCAATTCATCCCCTCATCCAGGTCATTAATAAAGATGTTGAACAAAACTAGTCCTAGAACCGAACCTTGGGGCACTCCGCTAGAAACCGACCGCCAACCTGACATCGAGCTATTGATCACTACCCGCTGGGCCCAACCTTCTTCTCTCACCCCCTCCAGACTTCCCCCCAACCCACAAGGAGCCTATTCTCCCTGTTCCCTCCAGACTCCTCCCAGCCTGCCAGGAACCTGTTCCCTTCTCCTCCCCCCAAAGCCTGTTCTCTCCACCCCCCGAGCCCCTCCTAATCTTCCAGAAACCTGTTCTCTCCTTCCCCAAGCCCCCTCAGCCAGCCAGGAGCCTCCCCCCATGACTCACCCCCCCCCCCCACCAGGATTGTGGCCAAGAGTTTGGGATAGGAGGCTACTTACTCGGTGTACTGGGAGGCAAGATGGTGGAGGCCCAGCCCTGCTGGCCACTCCTTTGGTTGTACAGCTGCCCCCAGTGGACACTGGGCAGGATAACTGCCCCCAGTGGCTTGTCTCATATTCCAACCCCCTGAACAGCAGCCCCTTCCTTTGCATCTTATGGAAAACTGTCCTTTTCCTGGGACTTCTATGTGGGGAAGGCTCTAGTCCACCACCCTGTACTCCAGATGCTGATGCCCTATCCCACTCCAAGGCCCACACCACCTCCCTACCCTCAGAGGGTCCCTCATCCTCCTTTCCTAGTGCAGGAGCCAGGTCCATCCCTGAGTTGGCTGCCTAGCAATTCCCAGGGTGGGTAGGACTCAAGCCCACCACCCTGTGCTCCACCAGCAAATGCCCTACCCCCATCCCACTCCAGAACCCACGCACCCTACATTCAGGGTGTTCCCTCTCACACTCCGAACTCTTCGGCCCAAGACCAGCGTCTAGGGTTGCCAGATGGTTTCAACAAAAATACTGGGCACACTTTTGACATTACATCACAACCTATGTTACATCTTATTTAGAAAATACAGGACATTTATCTTTTCTCAATTTGTTTCCTGAACAGAAAGCTCAAATTCTGGACTGTCCAGTTCAAAACTGGACACCTGGCAACCCTACCAGAGCCTGCACCCCAACCACCTACCCCTGCTTGGTGAAAGTGAATGAGATTGGGGAGTGAGCAGGGTAAGGCCTCTGCGAAGGGGGGAGCAGGAGCAGGGCCGGGGGCGGAGGAGGCCGGGCAAGGGTATTTGGGTTTGAGGTAGATCTTACATTGCACTTAAATTGAAAATGTGATTTTTGTGGTTAAAAAGGTCAGGTACTACTGAGCCAGAGCATGAGCCCAGTGTCCATGGTAACACACCAGCCCTTGGTACTGCCAGCACCATGCAGGTCCCCTTGCGTTCCCCTTCCCCACAAGTGACTGAACATCACCTGAGCAATGGAGGGCTCCCATCCACTGGCGGAGCGAAGCAGACCCTGCTTAGCTTCACGAGAGCAGACAGCCTGAGCCGCGCCGTGTGTGAGGGGTGCTATGTGGCCACGCCCCCTACTCCAGTGTTGCTGTGCCACCGCCACTGTCCGCTGACATCCGCTCGGGCTGTTGGGAGGCGGGGCCTGGAGCGCTCCTTCGTCCAATCAGCGGAAGGCGGAAGTGGCGGTGGAAGATGGCGGATGCTGCGAAGCGGCCGCGGAGCCTGCCGGTGGGTCGGTGGCGGGGGAGGGGGCAAGTCCGCTCTCGCGCGCGGGGCTGTCTCCCCTGGCGCGCGACCGGGGACCGGGATGGAGTGAGCCGGGGCGGGGTCCGGCTTTTGGGTCCCCCTGGGGGCTGTTGCTCTGCGCGCAGACACGTGTCCCGGCCACGGCCGCGTAAACCCCGGGCTCAGGCTCGGCTTCGAGTCCATTCCAAGCCCGTCCTGCCAGCTCCACACATGCGTCTGTCCTAGGCCCTGCCTGTGAGACTCGGGCCCAAGCCCTGTCGTTTGACAATCCAGCCACAGACCCGTCTCAGAAGGTCCGTGTAGTGCAGCCTGGCTGCCTTAGCGTGGTTGTCAAACCTGGATCCGCCAATTGTACACCCAGGTTTGTAATGCAACTAGGGTGCTTAGAGCAAGGGCTTGGAAACACCAGGGCTGTGTCTACACTGGGCCACTTATTCCGGAAAATCAGCCGCTTTTCCGGAATAAGCTGCGAGCTGTCTACACTGGCCTTTGAATTTCCGGAAAAGCAACGACGCTCTACTCTACAAAATCAGCTGCTATTCAGGAAAAGCTACGCTGCTCCCACTCGGGCATAAGTCCTTATTCCGGAACACTATTCTGGAAAAGGGCCAGTGTAGACAGCCCAGTAGTTTTTTCCGGAAAAAAGCCCCGATCGCGAAAATGACGATCGGAGCTCTTTTCCGGAAAAGCGCATCTACATTGGCCATAGATGCTTTTCCGGAAAAAGGGCTTTTCCGGAAGAGCATCCTGCCAATGTAGACGCTCTTTTTCCGGAAATATTTATAACGAAAACTATTCTGTTTTAAGCATTTCCGGAAATTCATGCCAGTGTAGACACAGCCCAGAAGTGTACGGCCCATATGCCTGGCTTTACAGTGCAATGTAGACGTGCCCTGGAAGGACCAGAAATGAAAGGGGGTAGCCCCTGTTTATGCTGCGTTTTGTTTATTGGGGAAGTCTGTGTAGCTACACTATGCAAACCCTTGCATTGGATGCAGTACACAATTGTGAAATGTTACATACTCGTTTTGCACTAGCTCAGTGTTCCTACCTTAAAAGTTTATTCTGATGTAGCTATATCATGGAAATGGGTGCATATTTCACTAGTATGGAGGAGCTCTTGAATACTAGAATGCACAACTGAACTGGAGAGAAAACCCCAATTCTGCTTTTATGAACAAGGCAGAGAGCATTCCAGTGGTCTCAATATTTCCTTGCGTCTCCCAATACCTTGCTGGTTGAGAGAGCCTGTACATCTGGTTGAATTCTTTGTATTGTTAAATTGTATTAGTCCTTTGAGTGATGGAATGTAAATAGCTTATTGCTTCTTTTTTAGGAGAAAGAGAAAAAGGTTGACTGGCGCAAATGGAAACAAGAAAGTAAGGAGACACTTTTTGTGCATATTGTAATTTTAGAAAGAAACCCTCAGACATTCATCATATCGCTTGAATAGCTGGAAGGCAGGCTCTTAATGAAATCCAGAATTTTTTTACTTCTGGGTCACTGATTCAATGTCAGAGTAGGCTGGCTTGTTATTAAGAAGTTGCCATTTAAAGACTGGTGTGGTAGCATGTGTGAAGTGGCCAACATGCCCAATTTCTACTGGACGGCTACGTCTACACTGGCCCCTTTTCCGGAAGGGGCATGTTAATTTCACAGGTCGTAATAGGGAAATCCGCGGGGGATTTAAATATCCCCCGCGGCATTTAAATAAAAATGTCCGCCGCTTTTTTCCGGCTTTTAGAAAAGCCGGAAAAAAGCGGCGGACATTTTTATTTAAATGCCGCGGGGGATATTTAAATCCCCCGCGGATTTCCCTATTACGACCTGTGAAATTAACATGCCCCTTCCGGAAAAGGGGCCAGTGTAGACGAGCCCGACATGTCTTCGCAATACAAAAAACTAGTTCCGATTACCACTTTTGTTGATTCTCAGGAAAATAGCCAAATGCATCTTTCTGCTTTACTGTTGATATTCTGGCACTCAGGTCTACATCCCTGATCTGATGTCATATTTGATACCTGTTTTCCTCCCCTGTCTCTTGTCTTTCCTCATGCTTTCCCCAGATCCTGTCTACCTGCCTACCCATAGTAGGATTTTTAATGTATTTCACTTCTGGCAAGAGAACCATTACATTTTTGAGTCTCTGCTCATTTAAAATCAGTTGATTATTCTGCATTTCAGGAAAAGAAGAGAAGAAAAAATGGAAGGAACTAAAGCTATTGAGAAAACTGGAAAAGAAAAGAATGCTGGAAATGTTAGAAAAACAAAAAGAAGAAAAGCCAAAGGAAGACAAAGGTAAGGTCTCTGTGTGAGTGTCAGGAGATGTGTGAGTTGCTTGAAATGATCATCTCAGCTGTATAGGCAAAAAAGTCTATCTTATCGCTTAATTTGCACAGAACTAGTATAATCACATGCCTGTTCAAATACATAGGAATTAATTCAGCACAGTGAGTGATGTTAAATATCGATTCATTGACTAGTCGAGTAACCTCATGAATTCTTATTGGTTAGTCAGCAATTCTATAGTCCCTGGGTCGGGGCCAGCAGTCAGTGTGCTCAGGCCCCACTCCCGAGGAGCCCCGTGCCACTCCGCGCTGCTGCCTCTGTATTGGAGGCAGCAGCCTGAGGTGCCAAGCAGGAGCTGATATGCAAGGGAAGCCAGTTTAAAAACTAGCTCCCCTTGCGGACTGGCTGCCTGTCAGCCTGTGCTGCGGCCTCTGATAAAGAGGCAACCGCATGGGGTGGCAGCAGCTCCTGTCTGGGGGCGGGTGTCTGAGCTCCCGGACCTGACACGAGCTGGAACTGAGCCAGGCTGCCTCCCCACCAGTCCCCGGCTCCTAATACGCTTTAATTGCGGAGCCATGGCAGGAAGAGTCTGTGGCCCCATCGCAAGCCAGGACTAAGCTGGGCTGCTGGCCAGCCTGCTAAAAAATGTACTGGCCATGGGCGGGGGGAAGCTTTTGCTTATTGGTTAATTGGCTACACTATTACATCCCTAGGGAGTGCTGAATGTGAAACCACTCTTAACAGGTAACCTTTTCTTTTGAGACATTGCCTAGTATCCTCAATGTACAGAGTGCAATTTTGCTCCATCTCTAAGAAATGGCCACTAAAGAGACCAGCAAAAATCTCTTTCTGGTTTTATTGTACTCATTAGCAGAATCCTCTATCCCTCCTCATTGTAGCTAGGGATGTTAGATAGCGTGTAATTGAATAGTTGTGTAACTGCATAAAATTTTAGCAGTTACATGACTATTCAATAGTCCCCAGAGGTGGGGCTGGCAGCCAGTGTGCTCCTGCCCCGCTCCCAGTGAGCCCCCTGCAACCGTGTGCTGCTGCCTCAGATACAGAGGCAGCAGTGTGTGGTGGCAGCAGCCCCTGTCCACAGCGGAGCCAAGCTCCCCACAGACAGAGGCTGTTCCGCAGCTGTGGAGGGGCTGCTGCCACTAGGGATGTTAAATATCAGTTAATTGGCTAGTCGAGTAGTTGATGGAATTTCCATCAACTAGTCAATAGGCACTTCCTCATTCCTCCTTTGAAATGTACAAGAGTCCCCCGCTGACCCCAGGTTCCATGCTGCGCTGCGGATTTGAAAGGCCAAGTGGAGCTGGGATCAGCTGGGGACTCCCCAGCTGATCCCAGGTTCCGTGGAAATGCTGCAGAGCCCAGGATCAGGTGGGGAGTCCCCAGCTGACCCCAGGCTCCACAGTGCCACTTTGAAAAACAGCCTTGGCATTTTCAAAGGGGCAGCGCCACACAGCTGAGCCTGGGCTCAGCTGTGCAGTGCTGCCCTTTGAAGTACCCCCTTTTCCCTCCCTTTGCTGACTGTATCTGATAGAGGGAACAAGGCGGGGGGGAAATTGACTAGTCGACTGGACTACCCAATAACCTTTTGCTTATTAGATAATCGACTAGTTGACTAGTCTTTAATGTCCTTAGCTGCCACAGATCAGCCTCTGTCCACGGTGGACCCAGGTTTGCCAGGTAAATTTTCTAGTACAATTATAAAATAAATCAATTAGAATATAAATGTTATACTTACATTGCTTTCAGAGTTATAAACGAGTCACTGTGAAATTTTAGTTTGTGCTGACTTCTCTAGTGCATTTTGCATATCCTGTTGTAAAACTAGGCAAATATCTAGAGGTGCTGATGTAACCCCCAGAAGACACCTGTGTATCCCCAGGGCTAGTGTACCCTGGTTGAGAACACTTCATATTTGGTGCTCTCTCTGCTCCCATTAAAGCTAATGGCAAAATGCAGGTTCGCTGGTGTGGGCCCTTTCTCTGTAAAAGGCACTATGTAGGAGTGCTTGGGAATCTTATATTTGCAGAATGGAATAGGAATGTAAAATCCCATTTAATTGGTTAACCAGTTAAACATACTGTTTAATTGGTTAACTGATTAAAAAGGGGGCGAGGAAGGAGCTATTCCGACATCCTGGCCAGAGCAGCTCCTGTCTGTGGGGTGCCTGGGCCTACTGCGGACAGAGGCTGCTCCAGCTAGGTCACTGCAATGGGCCCCTCACAGGGCTGGAGCAGGCCCTTGCCCCCAGTAGGCAGGGAGCTGCTCCTGCCCCCATGAAGGGTGGGCTTATCAGTTAACCAATTAAACCTTCACATCCCTAGTACCAGGTGCAATGAAAACACAGAACAGTCCTTGCCCCGAAGAGCTTACATTTAAAATGAAAGAACTAAAAGCCAATGCTGTCCCTTTAGCAACACAAATGGGAGTAGAACGGCAAAACTCTGGCTCTGCTGTCTGATTTCATTCTTGTTTTTTAGGACGTCATTACACGGTTAGCGTAGCACTTCCAGGCTCCATCCTGAACAATGCACAGTCTCCAGAGTTGCGGACATATCTTGCTGGGCAGATTGCCAGAGCCTGTGCCATTTTCTGTGTGGATGAGATTGTGGTGTTTGATGAGGAAGGAGAAGATTCAAGGTAAGGGTGATCCTTTGTCTTCCATGAAAAACCTCTCTGTGTTTCCAGTTTCTGTGAACCTCATCTCAAATGAAGGCCACCAGGACACAGAACTGTAGGTTTTCTCTGTCCTTGTCAAAAGGGTTGTCTGGTGAGTTCTCCCTCATAAGTCTTTTCCATGTGTGCGTGGCATTAGGGGGCAGCCGTGGCTGTTTCTCAAGCACTGAAATGAACTACTAGGTTGGATGGCTCTAGAAGGTGGTTAATAGCCATTTTGCACTGAGCCCACAGAAGCAGCATCACCTGATAACGATTTGGTGGTCTGCAGAATGAATTGGTGCTGTGTACACTAGAGATGTAAGAGTGTCACGTTGCTGAATTGGAGGGAAGCAGCCAGATCGCTGCTGCACCCCTAGGTGGGGGTGTTGGCCCCAGAAATTGGTGTGGGGGGAGCCATGTGGGGTATTGAATGGGAGATTATTGTTTGTTGATCTTATGTACGCTATTTATGTGAGTGTATAATGTCTGTGTGTGTAGGTAGGAATCTGTAATCTGTGTGGAAGCTGAATATTTCTGTGAATGTGGTTAAGCATGGCTATGGACAGGCTGAGTAGCAAAGCCCTGTGGAACAATGACTCTCAATAGGCTATGGACACACCCAAAGAATGGGATTTGTCACCTGAGGGCAGCCAGCAGGAAACATAGAGATTGGCCTCTGACCAGGTGACTTGCTGCATACCAGAAGAGGCCAGGAAGGGGGTATAAAGAGGCCATGTGGTCGATGCCATTTTGTTCTCAGCTCAGCACTTCATCCCAGAGGCAGCACTGCAGGGATTGAAGAGCCTGGAAGACCTGTGAACCCATCCTGATCGTAGGATGTGCAATAAGAACTTTTAAACCAGCAGCTGTACATCTCTGCTAGAGCCTGCATCGAGAACTGGGAGATTCGGTGCGTGTAACGTACTGTACTTTAATAACCTCACTCTCAGGCTTTTCTTTCTTGTAATAATAAACCTTTAGATATAGATTCTAAAGGATTGGCCCAGCGTGATTTGTGGTAAGGTCCAGAGGGTAAATTGACCAGGGATCTGTGGCTGGTTTCTTGGAACCGGACAGAACTTGTTTGGGGTAGGTGGGATTGGGTGCTAGGACCCCCCACCGGTGTATGAGGCCCGGGGCCATCTGGGGCACGGATATTGCTGGGGTGTCGGAGGGGTTTTGCTCGGGAGGCTTCAGGCAGGCAGCTGAAGCGCTCTGTGGGACTGGTTTGTGGCCTGTTTGGAGAGGTCACCAGTCAAGAGGGCTGTAAGAAGCCCCGGATTTGAGCAATTCGCCCTGAGCGGATGCCCTCAGCTGTGCCCAGACACGGCCGGTCCGTCACAAAGAGTGTAGATTTTTAAATGAGTAACTGATAAGGGGCAGCAGGTGGGAGCCAGTGCATACCAGGAGTTGGCTGCCGCCCTGTGTTTCTGCCTCTCGTACAGAGAGCAGCCGGTGTAACTGGCGAGCTGGCTGCTGCCTTGCACTGCAGGTGCGTGTAACAGTGTAAATTTTTCAGCGGTTACAAAGTTAGGCAGTTACTTGCATTTTAAAATTCCTAGTATATGCTTGCTAGCAGAGAGGTGCATTTGTTTAAATAATTTGTGTTTTTGTTTGAAGTTTCAACAAAAAAAGCCAAAAGACTAGATGAACACTTCCAGTCTATGGGAGGATGGCTCTGGAGACTGACACTTGGCCATCTTTCAGAAGAACCAAATCCATTCAAATTAAGGTTCCTTATAACTACCGGACTAGAGATGTTAAATTTCGATTAATCAGCTAATCCTGGGTTTCCCAAATGGGCTTCTGTGAAATGAAAATAAGGGTTCAGTGAGAAAATTGCATTACAGCCTGAATTATTGTAATGGAATGGAATTTTCATTCATTTATGAATTTTATTGTAAACAATTTTCATTTGTGTTTGCCACGATAAGTGTCCCTGTGTAATGCCAGCTTAGCCAGAGAGTAGGGACGATGATGTCACTACTCAGCGCTGTGCACGCAGTTAGTCAGGGGTTCCGCGCAGTCAATCAGGAATTCCACAAAATTCTTTTCAATTCAAAAGGTTCCATGGCCAAATAAAATTGGGAACCAATGATTAATCGAATAGTCGATAAGGGTGCCTCCACACAGGGCAGCAGCCAACTCCTGGCATGCACCTGCTGCCCCTTATCAGTTACTCATTTAAAAATCTACACTCTTACATCTCTAGTGTACACAGCACCAATTCATTCTGCAGACCACCAAATCGTTATCAGGTGATGCTGCTTCTGTGGGCTCAGTGCAAAATGGCTATTAACCACCTTCTAGAGCCATCCAACCTAGTGGTTCATTTCAGTGCTTGAGAAACAGCCACTGCTGCCCCCTAATGCCACGCACACATGGAAAAGACTAATGAGGGAGAACTCACCAGACAACCCTTTTGACAGAGAGAACCTGCAGTTCTGTGTCCTCGTGGCCTGTTGCTACGCTTCAGTGGTGAAAGAGCTTTGGGGAGCAAGAGGCCAGCAGGGGACTCAAACAATCCCCCATTGGCCCCGTGCTTCCCACAGTGTTACAAAGTGGCAGCGCCGCATGAAGCCCGAAGTCAATGGGGGAGTCCTCAGCTGACCCTGTGTCCCATGTGGCACTGCCACTTTGAAGCACTCCCTCCTCTTCCCACCCCATTTCCCCTCCCCCCACCTCTGCCTCTTTCTGATAGACTAGTCGTTCACATCCCTATACTGGACTGTACAGAGTAAGTGACAAGGCATAAAATAGCTCAGTGCCTGATTTATAGTTAGTTTGTGATAAAGGTAAAAATGCACAATTATTGGAGCAAATTTGGACACTATATATATATATATATATAAACTAAGAGATAGCTTGGTTCCGTAGGATACTTAAGTCCCATAAGAGCAAGTAGGTTTCATGTAAACTGTGAAGTGCTTGGATCTCACCAGTATGCAACACATTAGATTTACAGGAACCTGAAGAAGAACTCTGTAAGCTTGAAAGCTTGTCTCTCTCCCCAAGAGAAGTTGGCCCAATGAAAGATATTGCCTCACTCTCCTTGTGTGTCTGATATCCTGGCACTGACACAGCTAGCACAACAATGCATGCAGGTTTACTGGAAGAAATGTTGTTGTGCTGAGAAAAGGTGCTATCTCAACAGCCCTGGAAACTAACAGTCACTCTTTACCTCTTGCACAGACCAGGCAGCAGAATTTCATTCTTTCCTACAGTTTTTCCCCCCCTTGAACCGGGATGGCCCATCTGTAATCATGCTTCATGGCCCATCCAGTTATCGGCCTAGAGATTATTAATAAGGATACCAGTTACGGTGATTGTGTGACCAATAACCAGCCGGTCAGAACTTGGTCCAATATCACTCCTTTCACAGACCATCTAGCATGTGATGGCTGCTATAATGTATGATCTTTTCTGACCTGGGTCAGATTTTAACTGGCAACAAGGGTGAGGGGCTCTATATCCCAATCCTGTTTCTAGTGGTATACTTTTTAATAGGAATGGGGTGAGTCTCTTATGTACATCTACTTGTTCTAGAGGCTGAGTAAATGTCTTGGAAGATCACAAACTGCGTTTGTTCTCTTTCAGGACTGTGGAAGGGCAGTTTGACGGGATTGGAAAGAAAGGACAGGCCTGTGTACAGCTGGCTCGGATTCTGCAATATTTGGAGTGTCCTCAGTAAGACCAATGTGATAGCTTTGCATACCACACAGATTCCGTAGTAGTTTCATGTTGTAGCTTATTAACGTGGCATTATGCAACACATGTCAAAGATTGCAGGAGCAGGTGTTGAATAGCAGAGGGTCAACATTCATGGGTTTTTTTTTCCTCCTGTATTGGGCCATCTGAGGATAAATTCTATTCTGATTCATTTGTGTTCACAAGCTTGAGTCCAGGTACTCCATTAGTGCACTGAAGAATAAGGTCTGCCTAGGGGAAAAGGACAGCTATGCATTACCAGTGCTGGGATGCCAGCATCAGAGCTCATGAGAGCCAGAGGAGCAGTGATTTCTACTTAGAATTCAGACCCAAACTCCAATGAAATAAAAGATTTTAGCATCTGAAAGAGCTGCAGGAGTGTGCAGAATTAATAATTCCCCAATTATGTTTCATGGTAGCTTTAGCCTTCCAAGGTATGTGGTGCCACAGGGCAGATTTCTTGATTAAAGCTGGAAATCTGAAATGAAAATGAAGCCTGAAAGAAGCTTGTTACAATTTTGAGATTTGAATCTCTCTCTGAACAGATACCTGAGAAAATCATTTTTCCCAAAACATCAGGATCTGCAGTTTGCAGGTAAGGATGTGATTATATTTCCTTGATACCAGTCCCTAAGACACCAGCCTTCCCTCCCTCTGGTGAAGTAAATAGACATGGGGTTCCCACCATTCCGCATATGTGCTCACTTAGCTGGGCAGCCTGCTTGCCATTCCAGTGTAATGCAACCTTAGTGCTCTTATGGTCTGTGGGGAGTGGCAGTTACTAAAGTTTTTCCCTGTCTGAGAGAGTAAATGTCTGGTCCTCATCCTAACTGGGATGCTTCTCTGCCCGAGTGTGCTGAGGGACCATTTCAAGGCTTTTCATCAGTGTGGGGAGGGAGTGACAAGTGTAGGGGTGGGGACTGGAGAAACAGGATTAATCGCTTTATAATCTGCCTCCAGATGCAATCTGTGCTTCAACATCTCTCCCTCCCTTTTCCCCCACTTTTCTCTGTACTGTTTCAGGGCTCCTGAACCCATTGGACAGCCCTCATCATGTGCGGATAGATGAGGAATCAGAGTACCGGGAAGGAGTAGTGTTAGCCCGGCCCACCAAGCCAGGCAAAGGCTCCTTTGTTAATTGTGGGATGAGGAAGGTAAGGTCTGTCTTCCCCCTCCCCCCCTCAAAAAGAATAACTGACTTGAAGGAGTTTTAGTTTATCAATCACTCCTTTCAAGGCCAAATACAATCAGATTAGGATGGCAAATTAAGCTACCAGTGTGTTCCGTGAAGGGCCACATCCCACGGGAGTTTCTAGCGATCAGTCCTGGTCCCCTTGTCTATTTAATTCAGTCTCTTCTCTGTGATCAGGGTTTCTGTTTATAGCACCCTCTGCTGGGTCCTGGTAGAAATGACAGTGTCCTTTAGTATCCTGCATCAGGTCAAACTCTTCCAATTACTATTTGTCTGACTTGTGGGCTGTGCCCACGAAAGCTCATGATACCATCTACATAGTTTGTTAGTCTCTAAAGTGCTACCAGACCATTTGTTGTTTTTAACTCTTTACTTATTCTGTTGTCCTGCACATTGAACTCTAGGCCAAACAAGTGCCCTGGAGGGCTGCAGGTTTCATATAGTCCATTCCCCGCTACACAGCGTGGCATCTAACTGCACAACGGGCAGCTCAGTGGTGGAACTTACGGTCTTGGCTGATAGTAGGGATGTTAAAATGCTTTTATTTCTGTAAACATGTAACCACTGACATGTTCAGTTTACACGTGGGGGGGTGGGGCAGGTGGGAGCCAGTGCTTGCACGGAGCCGGCTTTTAAGCTGGCTTCCCAAGAGCACAAACTCCCACCTACCCCCTCTATCTCCTGCACTGCTGCCTCTGTATAAAGGAGCGCTGGTTCTGCCCCTACCCCTCCACTGCTGCAGCCGTGGGGCGGGGAGATGCATGTAACCGTGAGGACTGACCAATTAGCCTAGGACAGGCCTGTGCAAAATACAGCCAGTAGGCCGGATCTGACCTGTCAAACCACTCGATACAGCCTATGGATGCTGCAGGGAGCCCCATGCACACCTCACTCCACCTGATGCTGCTCAGAAACACGACTGTGGGGCAGGTTTTCTTTAAAAACTGAGTCCTGGTCGGGGTGGGGGGGGGGGGCTTAGGAGCTGCTCCATCCCCCAGCACAATCCCATTGGCCAGTTTCTGGCCAGAAACCAGCCAGTTGGAACTGCCTGTTTCAATAACAGGCAGCCATGAAGCATAGGGGGCTCTGGAGCACATCGCTGCTGCCTGTGCTGGGGTGGGGCGGGGCAGGCAGCAGTGTTCCCTCTAAGCTGCAGGGTAACACAGCTTCACAGGTGATTAATCAGCCTTGCTCAATCAGTGGCTCAGGGCTCCATGCATGGAGCTGTCTTACTGGGAAGGGCTGATTAATCACTTGTGAAGCTGTGCTGTGGGACAGCTTAGAGGGAACACTGGCAGGCAGGGAGGCTGATTGAGGAACAGCTGACTTCAGGAAGTCTTCTAGCCAGAGCCTGCTTCTGGCACCCCGTTCTCTCCCTTCACCAACCCTCTGCCCCCTACTCCATGTACCCATATCCCCTGCCCCAGATCACAGTCTCCCCTCCTGCCCTAGCTCACAACCCAAATCCCTGAGCCCCTTCCTGTACCCCAATTCCCTGCCCTAGTCACAATTCAACCCCCGGCACCCCAGTCCAGTGCCCCAGGTCCCAACTAAGGATGTTAGGGACTAATCGACTATCCAATAAGCAAATGCTTATCCGATAGTCAACTAGTCGATTCCCCTTGCCCCCCGCTTGCTGCCTCTATCAGAAAGAGGTAGCATAGAGAACAAGGGTTACTTCAAAGCGGCAGCACTGCACAGCTGAGCCAGAGATCAGCTGTGTGGCGCTGCTGCTTTGAAATCCCAAGGCAGTGTTTCAAAGGGGCAGTCACCACACAGCTGACCCCGGCTCCATGGCACTGCCCCTCTGAAACGCTGCTTTGGTGTTTAGAAGGGGCAGCTGCACAGGTGATCCTGGGCTCGGCTGTGCGGCGCAGCCCTTTTGAAACGTGAAGGATCAGGTGTGTGGCGCTGCCCCTTTGAACGCTGCTTCAGTGTTTAGAAGGGGCAGCCACACAGATGATCCCAGGCTCAGCTGTGTGGCGTGGCCCCTTTGAAACTCACAGCTGAACTGTGGATCCCTGCGGCATTTCAGCAGACCCTGGGATCAGCTGGGTAGTCTTGTACATTTCAAAGCAGGCACACTTGCATGCAGCCCGGAATCGGAGGGACTTCCCTCTGGCCCTGGGCTACACGCAGTATTCTGCATTCCCCAGCTGGGGCTCTTATACATTTCAAAGGAGGAATGCAGACGTGTTTATCGAGTAGTCGATGGAAATTCCATCGACTACTCGACTAGTCAATTAACCGCAATTTAACATCCTTAGTCCCAACTGTCTCCTTCACCCAAACTCCTTCCCTTACCCCAAGCTCCCTTCTACACCCAACCGCCTTTCCAGACCCCACACTTCCTCCATTAATATCATGGAAGAGTGCTGCCCTCGACCACTTTCCAAATTATTGCCCGCTCCTGGCCTAGGCGCCTATCCATGAACAGTACATGGGTACATAAGCACATGTCTAGCTAATAGTGTTGTTTGCTTTCCCCAAAGTGATCTTTTTTGCTTGTCATCTGTAGCTTTCCTGTCCATGGTGTCCTTGTGTCTAAAACCCTTTGTGCTGATGTTCTATTATTGCAGGAGGTACAGATAGACAAACAGCTAGAATCTGGTCTTCGAGTCACTGTTCAACTGGACAAACAGCAGAATCCAGGTAATCCATTGCCATCCCACTTCTGCCGAGGCTAGACGAGCAGTATTACCAGTTTGATTTGTAGAACAGCTTTCATCCTGCAGAAGCTAGTCTTTGCTTTAAAATCCCTCAGCCTTGGGGCAATGCCATGTGGCAAATACAAGATGTCTTTAAACATGTTCAGGAATCATACTCAGATACAGTGAATAATACCCAGCCCCATACTCCTTCCTTTATGAGTTAGTTTCTTATCTAGTCTCTTAATATTTAGGATATGTTTTGAGTTTCATCAATGTAGAGAAAGTGCTGAATAGACTAAACTCTTACAGCCTTTATATAATAAAATATAATATAATTATAATTTAATGGGTTGAGCTTGATTATGTCCTAATGAAGAGCCTTTCAAACATGGCCAGGGGTTTCTGATTGATTTCCAGCAAAGTCTGAAGAACTGTAACTTGCTGTGCTAACCCATGGGCTTTGTTTTCAGACAGTAAAATACAGAAAGGCACCGTAGTGTCCTCTAACCATCCACGGACTGTGTCTGGCCTGTACTGGGGTTACAATGTCCGCTTAGCCTCCTGCCTCAGTAAGTATTAACACCACATTCTGTCCCTTACCTGCCAGACCAGGGCAGCAGTAGCCAGGTTCATCCTTACCGAGTTCTACATACACACTTATGCAGATTATAGCCATATTGGTTGCAAAACTGCAGCACAAGCCAGGTGCTTGTTTCCTTTAAATCTTCCCTTTTCTTGGGGTCCATGATTACATGGGTATTTTCTATTTCAGTTTCCTTGTCTATATAGGGCTTCCAGTGATGGAAGGAAGGGTTGTATGGTAATGAGCCTGTACTTACCTTACTTACTCTGCTACCTGGAGTTAGTATCTTCACTCTTTGTGGATGCAGAAGATGAGGAATGACACAGAATTTGACTTTTGAAAAGAGAAACTAACAGTGGTCGAAGTGTAATGCAGGCAAGAGCTGATGCTCTGCACCTATCCTGATTAGCTATGCATTCCCACCCATAAGCCCCAATAGCCCAGATGTCACAGTTTCCTAAGAGTAGTAGTAATTCTTCCACCTTCCCTTGCTGATCTGTGGGAACTTCCTGGGCAGACCAGGTTGTTGAATTTAAAAGATTCCTGTAGAGCCACTTCTGAAGTATGAGACTTGAATATGGCAGGTACCATGTAATTGCTGAGTCTGAGCCAGATCCAAGCCCTCCATAAGAACAGCCATAATGGGTCAGCCCAGGATCCTAACTTCTGACAGTGGCCAGTGCCAGGTTCCTCAGAGGCAATAAACAGAACGGCTGTGTCTAGACTGGCATGATTTTGCGCAAATGCTTTTAACGGAAAAGCTTTTCCGTTAAAAGTATTTGCGCTAGAGAGCGTCTACACTGGCATGTGCCTTTGCGCAAAAGATTTGCTTTTGCGCAAAAGCATCAATGCCAGTGTAGATGCTCCCTTGCGCAAGAAAGGTCCGATGGCCATTTTAGCCATCGGGCTTTCTTGTGCAAGAAATTACCTTGGCTGTCTACACTGGCCCTTTTGCGCAAGAATACTTGCTCAAGAGGGCTTATCCCTGAGCGGGAGCATCAGGGTATTTGTGCAAGAACCACTGATTTTGTACAGTATAAAGTCAGTGTTCTTGCGCAAATACTCACGGCCAGTGTAGACTGGTGGCAAGATTTTGTGCAAAATGGCTGCTTTTGTGCAAAATCTTGCCAGTCTAGACGCAGCCAACAAGTTCTTCATCAAGTAATCCATCTCCTGTTTCCCATTCCCATCTTTTGGCAGGCAGAGGCTAGGGAAACCATCCCTGCCCATCCTGGCTAATAGCCATCAATCCTCCATGAATGTATTTAGTTCTCTTTTTGAGCTCTGTTATAGTCTTAATGAACCCTGTTATAATCTCCTACTGCTCCCTTAGCCCGTGAGTGAGTCCTAGCGGATATCCCAGCTTTGGGCTGGTTCAGCATTTGGTGGAAGAGTCAGTGATTTTTCAGGGAACGATACTAAGGTCGAAAGAGGACTGGAAAAGGGCAAATATAGTGCCCATCTATAAAAAGGGGAATAAGAACAATCCAGAAACCTACAGACCAGTTAGTTTAACTTCTGTGCCAGGGAAGGTAATGGAGCAAGTAATTAAGGAAATCATCTGCAAACACTTGGAAGGTGGTAAGGTGATAGGGAACAGCCAGCATGGATTTGTAAAGAACAAATCATGTCAAACCAATCTGATAGCTTTGATAGGATAACGAGTCTTGTGGATAAGGGAGAAACGGTGGATGTGGTATACCTAGACTTTAGTAAGGCATTCGATACAGTCTCGCATTATATTCTTATCAATAAACTAGGCAAATACAACTTAGATGGGGCTACTATAAGGTGGGTGCATAACTGGCTGGATAACCGTACTCAGAGAGTAGTTATTAATGATTCTCAATCCTGCTGGAAAGGTATAACAAGTGGGGTTCCGCAGGGGTCTGTTTTGGGACTGGCTCTGTTCAGTATCTTCATCGACGATTTGGATACTGGCATTGAAAGTACACTTATTAAGTTTGCAGATGATACCAAGCTGGAAGGGGTTGCGACTAATCTGGAGGATAGGGTCATAATTCAAAATGACCTGGATAAATTGGAGGAATGGTCTGAGGTAAACAGGATGAAGTTAAAAAAGACAAATGCAAAGTGCTCTACTTAGGAAGGAACAATCAGTTTCACACATACAGAATGGGAAGCGACTAACTAGGAAGGAGTATGGCAGAAAGGGATCTAGGGGTTATAGTGGACCACAAGCTCAATATGAATCAACAGTGTGATGCTGTTGCAAAAAAAGCAAACATGATTCTGAGATGCATTAACAAGTGTGTTGTGAGCAAGACACGAGAAGTCATTCTTCCACTCTGCTTTGTGCTGGTTAGGCCTCAGTTGGAGTATTCTGTCCAATTCTGAGCACTGCATTTCAAGAAAGGTGTGGAGAAATTGGAGAGGGTCCAGAGAAGAGCAACAAGCATGATTAAAGGTCTAGAGAACATGACCTGTGATGGCAGGCTGAAGGAACTGGGTTTGTTTAGTTTAGAAAAGAGAAGATTGAGGGAGGACATGATAGCAGTTTTCAGGTATCTAAAAGAGTGTCATGAGGAGGAGGGAGAAAACTTGTTCATCTTGGCCTCTGGGGATAGATCAAGAAGCAATGGGCTTAAACTGCAGCAAGAGAGGTTTAGGTTGGATGTTAGGAAAAAGTTCCTAACTTTCAGGGTGGTTAAACACTGGAATAAATTGCCTAGGGAGGTTGTGGAATCTCCATCTCTGGAGATATTTAAGAGTAGGTAAGATAAATGTCTGTCAAGGATGGTCTAGACAGTATTTGGTCCTACCATGAGGGCAGGGGACTGGACTCGATGACCTCTCGAGGTCCCTTCCAGACCTAGTATTCTATGATTCTATGAGGAATTAGTGTCATTCTGCTGCAATGGTGTCCCTAGCGTATTTACCAGAAGCTGGGAATAGGCGACAGGGGGTTGAGGGGTGGATCGCTTGATGGTTACTGTAATAGGGTCACCAGTGTAGAAGGTCAGGATTTACTGTTGTGGTGTCCTGAGAAGTCTCCTGCTCTGTCAGTGATGATAACCAGAAGGCTGCATGTGTGTGTGCTCAATCATGTGTGCTTTGTTGACTTGTGCAATTAGTTAACACAGTAGACTCCGAGAGAGCCACTAAAGGCCATTGCTCAGATAAGGATCAAAGGCGCCTGGCCAGGTATATTGTTAAGCAAAGTACAGTAATAGTTGTCAGGAGCCTCTACCGAACCACTCCACACAAGTACCCCGTAACAATGGACTCTGCTCAATCAGCGGGAAGTCCCACTGCTCGTTTGGCTGGACAAAGACTGTCCCTCCAAGATACCACTTTATATACAGGTATAAACAAGTTACACATCACTCTTGATGTTGTCAGGTTACCACCTCTGACGCTACTTAGATACCACCCATCACCCTGAAACTCATGGTTTGATTAGACCATCTCTATCCATCATGCTGTCATTTTAGACCCTTTCTTGAACCTGGGTCGGTATCTATGGGGAGTGTGGGGGTACTAAGGTCTTTTTTAGTGTCTTTAGCGTTACTGAAGCAAAATGCAGGACAATGTAGCACTTTAAAGACTAACAAGATGGTTTATTAGATGATGAGCTTTCGTGGGCCAGACCCACTTCCTCAGATCAAATAGTGGAAGAAAGTAGTCACAACCATATATACCAAAGGGTACAATTAAAAAAATGAAAAAAATGAACAAATATGAAAAGGACAAATCACATTTGTCCTTTTCATATTTGTTCATTTTTTTAATTGTATCCTTTGGTATATATGGTTGTGACTACTTTCTTCCACTATTTGATCTGAGGAAGTGGGTCTGGCCCACGAAAGCTCATCATCTAATAAACCATCTTGTTAGTCTTTAAAGTGCTACATTGTCCTGCATTTTGCTTCAACTACCCCAGACTAACATGGCTACATTTCTATCACTATTTAGTGTTACTGTCCTTTTGGAATGTCCTTTCAACTTATGACCAGTACCAATTACTGTTCTACACCTGGACCTATTACCAATTAGTGTTTTGCATTCTTAGCCCTGTTCGTGCCAAGTTCTGTGAGCAGGTACCTGCCTCTAGCTCACAGCTTAGGTTTGCTTTATGTTAGCCATGTTTGGTCTATTGTTAGCTAGGCCTCAGACCAGGCCTGTGCTACATGGGCTTTTGTTTCAGGCCCTCTTCTTACTACAATTACCTGTTCTTTTCAATCCTTCTGGGGTACCTGGATTGGTCGTTGTTGGAAAACAGGATTCTGAGCTAGCTGGACCTATGGTCTGACTCAGGATGGCCATTCTAATAATGGAATTTGGAAATACCTTGGTGAAAAAGATGAGTAATTTGTTACACTGGATGCTAATTAATAGTACTGCTTCTAGATGTCACTAAAATATAGGAAGTGGTAGAGGCAATTCTCATTACTAACCTTTGGGTGAATAATTTCTTAGGTGCTGTTTTTGCCGAATGCCCTTTTAAAGAAGGCTATGATCTCTCTATTGGGACCTCTGAGCGAGGGACCTGTGTGGACCAAGCAACTCTCCCTTCCTTCAGGTAAGAGGACTGGTTCCTTGCTGCTCAACCCATCCCTTTGCTGGCAAACCAGCCCCAGGAGCAAGATGCCTGTATTAGGGATGTTAGAGGGTAACAGACTTTACTGTTTATCTGATAAGCTGATGCTTATAAGTTAATGGTATTGGTTACACTCAGCCAGCTCCCGGGGAAGCGGCTTCACTACGGTAGCATTCACCAAATTCACCACTTTTGCTGGCATTCACCAAATTGTGTTGAAGGCTCTGCCAGCTAGCCTACTAGTTGACCTTGGTCAAATCACTTCATCTCTCTGCTGCCATTTCTCCATCTGTACAATTGAGGATGGTGACATTTGACCTCTTTTGTAAAGCACGTTGAGGGCTACTGATGAAAACACTTAGCATAAGAGGTAAGTTGTGGTGTTAAAGATTGCAGGGGCAATGCTGTAGCTTCTTCTGACCTGGTACTGCTGATGGAATCCAGTCTTCCCTATCCTATAAACCTTTCGTATCTACTCTCTTCTAGCCACGCCCTCATAGTATTTGGAGGTCTCCAAGGCCTGGAGGCTGGTGTGGATGCTGACCCAAACCTGGAGAACACCGACCCAAGCGTCTTGTTTGACCTTTACCTGAACACGTGTCCCATCCAGGGCAGTCGCACCATCAGGACAGAGGTATGTCATGTGGCTGTAGCATGATGCATCACACCTGGATGGTAGCTTGATCCTCAGGAGGGAGATGCGATCTCCCAGCTTGAAGTAACTGGTGAGGTAGTGCACTCTACCTCCAGTTACACCAGAGGTCTTTCTAAAATACCTGCTCTAACAGATCTTTAAGTACGGCATTAATATCTCCCAGTTTAAACTATTATTTGTGGTGGTGCGGCATGAAGGAGTCCCCTTTGATAGGTCCAGTACAAATCTCAAGCAAAAGATTCTGGGCCTAAAGAGCTTATAAAATATCCTTTAGTAATGAAATTATTTGAAGTTTAAAAATCTAGCTGTGAATTTGGCTGGGCTAGTATAGTAGTTCTGTGCCCAGTGGCAGACCTGTCTGCTAGAGGTACAAGCACATGAATCCCACTCCTGCCCTTCTGCAGGCAGTTATTAACCTGATTTGTAGTCAGTGATGTGAAATTTTGAAGTGCCCTCCTTGGAGCAGTGGATCTGATCTTACTTTCTGCTTTTGGTTCCAGGAAGCCATACTAATATCTCTGTCTGTACTGAGACCCCGTATTGACGAGGCTGTGAGGAAAGTTCTTGGTAGCTGAAGAGGAAAAAAACTGCTGATCTATGGACCTAAAGCTACTGTCTCTTGCTTTCACCTGTGGAAGCACCTTCCTTGTCAGATGGCTCATTCCAAGTTATGCTAACCCTACACTTAGGAAGAACTGCTGAGGGTGATGGCTGAGTCCGCAGAGCAGCCTGCCTAACTCCACCTCTTTGTGATCAAGAAAAGCCCAGTACTCTTACCAGAATGGCTACAGCTTTTTAATTGACTCTCACTTGAGACTGAGATTAAGCATTGTGACTAACTGGCCGGGGCTACTGGGGGCGGGAAGGGGAAGGGGGGATGGAAGAGACATGCTCACTAGCTCAAGCTCAAGCAGTGTTGGTAAGTGGAGCTGGCTGCTGCCTCACGTCAGCATGGGAAGCCTGTCAATGGATCACACAACACCAAGAGAGAGCCTAGAAAATATAAAGCTGTCACATATAGTGCACTGGACTCTTTAAAATCAGGAACGGTGTCATTGGGGTTTAAGGCAGAGAGTTAGGGAACTTCTCTGGAAAGGCATTGAGTGCCTGCTGAAAGCCCTAGGAGCTGTTGGCTCAGCACCTTCAAGGAGCATGGTCCAGGTTGCTAATGAGCATTTTGGATGGTTCAAGAGTAATACTTAGGTCAAGTGCTTCTGGATACCTGTGGGGCAGCTCCACAATGTGTACAGATTAACTGATGCAACATGGGGCTGTGTAACTTCTGGGGTAAGGAGGGGCCCCTTTTTCAAGTCATCCTATCTGCCTGAAGAGCTGCTCTCTTGCTGCAAGGCTGAACAGTAACACAGCCATTTAAACTGACATACCGCATTAAGTACCCCCAACAAAGGAGGTGAGTGTATATTTCTAGAGAGCTAGCAATGCAACAAGTGCCTGGGGCTTAAGTGAACATAAGCATCTCAACTAACCACCTGGTTGTACCCTACCCGCACCTCATTTAAGGCCGTGTCCACACTTCTGAAATTAAAGCACTTTAAAAGTGAAAGTGTGGCCTCAACCAGGAGCCTTGCCCAGCTTATGCTGGCACTTTACAACACTTTAACTTGCCGTGCTCCAGGGGTGTTTTTTCACACCTAAGCCAGAAAGTTACAGCACAGTAAAGCACCAGCATAGACGTAGGCTAAGTGTCTTTCACCAGTGTTAAAACTTCATCCTTTTTTGTAAGCAGCAATGGTGCTGTTGAGCCAGCTACGGTAGGTGTGCAACCCAGCACACAGTAGTTTCTGTTCTCTCCTGTACCGGTATTACCTAACTCCTTTATGTAAATGGGATGTGAATACTATGGCTGCTTCACCTCCTGAGAAAAGGAGTAGGTTAGGATCAAGCCTAATGTTTTTTAGCAAGACTTTGTTGCCATTATACATTAACTTGCTTACAGGAAGTGGAGTGTCCTTTAGAATCATGGTCAGACCTGGGTGGGATAAAGGGAGCAACTTGCCCCAGGGCTCAACCGTTGCCTCTGTAGCAGAGTCCAGGAGCCCTGGTACCTTTAAATTGCTGCTGGAGCCCCGCATGGCACACACCAGGCAGTGTTGAAGGCTGGCTTGGGGTAGGGGACACATTGCAGCATGCTCTGGCCGGTGCTGAGGGCTCACTGCCTCCAGCCCTGCCCCTTCCAGGAGCATGGAGCCAGGCCCCCACCCATATTGCCCATGGGTCCTGCAAGTCTGTCAGCTGCCCCGGTCATGGACATTTAAGCTACCAAGGATGGAATTTCAGTGATAACCTCCCTTGTAAGTAAGCAGTGAGCTAGCCTGAGGGCAGTTGGCTCTATACCGTCCTACACTGACCATGCAGCCTGGTTTTTCCAGGACAGTCCCTATTTTTAAACTCCGTCCCAGTGTCCCCATCAAGTAATGAAATGTCCTGGATTTAAAGGCCCATACACAGGGTGTGTGAGATGCGAACATGCCCCCTCCCCCAATGGTCCTGTCCTGTGTGAGCAGCATCTTTCCTGTGAGCCAGCACCATCTTTCCCCCCTCCCCCCGTGCAGCCCGAGCACCCCTGCACTATGCTCACCAGTGCCTCAGCCTCCTGCACCAGATACCCTAAATCTGGGGATGCTGTGGATGCCATGGGAACTGCTCCTCTGTGAGGAGGGTGTAGGGTGCTGTGACATTAGCACATTTGAACAGTCAAAACGTGCCAGTCAAAGGGCAGGGGCTAAAGTCCCACCCCTTTCTACAGGTGGGGACATTAACTAGAAAAAGAGGCCATGTAACATGCGGCCTCGCTCTAAGCTGTGCTGAGCCACTTGTGATTGGGGCATGCAAGTGTCTGATGCTTTTTGGGTGTGGGCTGGAGCCAGCTCCCTGCACTAATGTGGTGGGTGCTGCATGGCATTAGGCATGTGCATGTTTAGCGCCGGGCTTGCACTGAGGTTGTTGCCTGCCCCAGGCAGGACAGGAGTGTTTGTTTCCTTGTATTAAAAATTAGGGTTGGGACCTGCAGGGAGGGAAAAGCCTGAAACCACTCCCCAAACACTGCAGGGCAACCCACTGGCTGGCCAGCCAACCTGCTTCAAGCTCCCTACGCCCAGCCTGCTTCTGTACCCTATCTCCCACCCAGATCTTGCAACCTCTTCCCCTTCTGGACCCCACCTCCCTCCCAAATCCTACCCCCTATCCCACTCACTGGCAGCCCTGTCCCGCACACTGAACCCCCCATTTTTGTCCCCACCCCAGAGCCTAAGGGGATCCACAAAATCAACTAACTCTGAAACCCCAGAAAAATAAATCTGGCCTATGGGAAGCCCTGAACCGCAGTCCTCCCTGTCCCTTCCCCTCACCCTGTGGGGACCGGCGTGCCAGAAGAGGTGTCTCGGGCCATGTCAGTGAGGGTTTGGGGGGATTTGGAGGAGTTTTTTTGCTTCTCACTTATGTGGTCTCCAACTGATTTTTCTGTGGGTCAGTGACCCCCGACCCAAAATAAGGTTCTCCACCCCTGCCATAAAGAAAACATTGAAACCTTTTGTGTTGGACATAAATTAATAGTTTACTTTATTTAAAATGCTTAATCTGTTTAATAATTTAAATTAAACCATTCTGCCAAGCTGCAGCACTAGCAAAATGGCTCAGGTGTAATTAACAGTGAGTTTCCATTAGCAACTGGTGGTCTGCAGCAAGGTTTACATGGCCCATGAGCCAAAAAAGTTTGAGACCCATTGCAATAGAGGCAGCCCTGGCCTCTTCCTTCCCAGCAGACACACCCGGGTTCCAAGAGCCCACAGAGAGATTGGCTCTGTTACCACAGCAGTGAAATCACCATGTCACTCCAATGTGGATGATGGACAGACTGTGAGTCTTCCTCACCCAAGCATTTGATGATTTAAACTGTGTTAACATGCCATGTGATTGGCACATCCACTGAGGCAGGATGTATGCTCTCACTACAGAGGGGTTGTCATGACTTGTGTGTCTGGGTAAACAAGCTCTTTGTGCGCTCTGTGAAGAGATGAGATGTTTTGACTTCCAGATTCAAGGGATTTGTTGTTCTGGCTTTGGGCTGCAAGTTCCCTAGACCTGAATGGAGTTAGCTATGACAATGCATTTCTGAGTTCTGACACGCAAAGTGAAGTGAAACCTATGCTAAAGACCCCACCTCAGAAGAAGGCAATTCAAAGACTCTCCAATTTTCTTCAAAGACTGCCTCTACCAGGTGCTGGGGCTTTTATTGATTGGTCGCTCATATTTTTGAAGGGTGACTAAATGTTAACCAGATCTTCTTGGGTAATGTCAGCAGAGATTGCTTTGGGCCCAATCCTAGCTTTGTAAGCAGGTTGGGAAGTGGTCTTATTTGGCAATTATTAGTAGATAATTTACATAATATAGGCATTGCCATCATGTATTGAAATATGTCTCAGTAGCTTTACATATAAAATAGCCCAGCTCCACTGAGTTCCAGGGGAAATGTACTATTCAAGCAGTGGTGGGGAGGGCTAGTCCATGGTTTTCTCCATCCTGTAAGTGCCAGTTAGTTCAGTATTGTCATTATGGCTTGTGGAAATGGAAGGCACTTGATAGTTTTGCAAAGTAACTTCAAAAAATGCAGTTGCATTACATCTCATTAGGGATGTAAATTCCCATTCATCAGTTAATGGGGTAATGTCAAGTCACACTGGGGCTACCGCCAGCTCCCTCCGACGCAGTCCCTGTCCACAGTAAGCTGGACTCCCCACGGATACTGGCGCAGAGAGCAACCCCTGACTGTAGCAGGCCCTCTGCAAGGTGGGAGCTGCTCCAGCCCCCTCCCATTACCAGTTAATTGATACCAGTAACAAGCCCATATGCAGGGATTTCTGTGGGGGGTGCTTTTTTTGTAAATCTGGACCACGAGGGTCTGAATGCACCCCCATGGTCTCCCAAGTAAGCAGGGAAATCATCCCCACCTTCCCCAGCCAGAGCATGGGGGAGGGAGGCTCTGGCAGCACACTGCTCCTTCCTTCCCTGGCTGGCCGGAGCATGCTTACTTGGGGGACCATGGGAGAGTGCTTTTGCACCCCCCTGCATACTGTTAAGAGGACTAAGTAAGTTGTCCCATGAAATTGTGGGATAATTCCAGATGACTCCCGGGCCCTGAGTCAAGCGGGGCTGCATCTACACTGCAAAGTAATAGGCCTTGGATCCTCACTCATCTTGAATTGAGGTTGGACCCCGAGCACTGTAGTGTCATGGGACCCCAGGTCTGGGGCCTAGCTTAATGCAATTGCAGTATAGTTGCATGGGAGGAGGGTTCCTATGGGGCCCAAATCCATTGGTAGAGGATGGTGGGAGGAATTCTTAGAGAGGGTGTGTGTCAATCTTGACCCCAGAAATACTACCTGAGGGGCAGGACTTCCTGTGACAGGTGGGTAGCGCCTAAGGGGTCAATCAGCAAGGCTAATGTAGTCAAAGAGCGTGGCCAATGTGTCCCTATTTTTGGATCAGAAAATATGGTCACCATATTCTACAATCACAAACCTTAAAACCTGTTTACTTGAAGGACAGAGTCCAGTCTGCCAGCTATAACAATGAGGAACAGAAGAATAGTTGCAAGAGTCAAGTGCATCATCACAGTACTAGGTGCCACTAAGAAACTAATCCATATTTTGAATTTTCAGTGAGAATTAATGAAACTGGTATAAAATGCTTTTTCCATAGGGAGAATGGTAAAGTCACCTATCCCAAAAAGATTGTTAATCCTAGGAACCAAGTGGCTTTCCTGTGTGTCATATTCTGAAAGCATATAGCTCACCAAGAGCATTTCCTTTGGTGTCCTCTTACCTGAGTCAATATAGTAGTGATGGGGGGCTTAATGGTCATTACTATGTCATCAATTTTAGATACTGCCCTGACTTTTTATTAAGTTCCAGGAACCATTTTAGGGACAAATATACAAGGATTCATCTTTGCTATCCTCAGGAAACAGACAACCAGATTAATTAATGCAGGCCCATGAAAAGCTCCCAGACTGGGGGAAGCAGGCTAAATTTGAGCCCAGACACACCCCTGATAAATCACTGTACCGAAAGGGACTTTCACTGGATAACTTCACCCCACTGTCATCAATTCGATGGGTGTGTTCAGCTGTTGCGTCCAGCAGTGATGGCCTGTAAATTGTTTGTTCTTTTCAAGATGTTAGGAACAAACAGCAGGCCAGAGGCCCGCTCAATGCTCTCAATAGGAACCAGGAAACGTTCGAGTGAGATTGTCTCCTCCACGGGGCTGTTGGGCATCACATAGGAGCGCAGCTCAATCTCTCCACTGAGCTTCTCTAGGATGAGCACTTTGAAAAAGTGTGTGGGGACTGCCACGTTGTTCTTACCAATCACTTGGTACTTGACGTACATCTTCCCATCAGCCTCCATCCTGCACAAAGAAGAAGATTGTTATTGCTACCTAGAATTCATGCACAAACCCCTCGGGACAGAGATTGTGTCTTCATTGCTTTAGATGAATACATTCGTAGCTAAGGCCAGAAGGGGCTCTTATGACCATCTAGTCTGACCTCTCGCATAACACAGGATATAGAATTTCACCCAGTGTTTCCTGCATAAAGCCCATATTTTCTGGTTAGGTTGGGTATCTCTTTTAGAAAGAGATCAGTTCTTGATTTAAACTTGTCAAGAGCTGAAGCAGGATCTACACCCTCAGTAAGCTGGGAGATACACAATACGCAACAAAACTGGAATGAACTCACTGCAAAACAAGGATTAGGGTTAGAGCTCCCCATCACCCCTTTTATTGTATCTATTTTGGTGTTTAACTGATTCAGTTCAAGTGATTGTCCTTCATGCCTCGAAACATGGTTCACTGCAGCCAAAGATCATACCTGACTATGCAATGAAACAGATTAGTCCTTTATTATAGCCTGTGGCAATGCACCTATAGTCAGATCTAGCACTAGAAGAAGATGACACCCAGACTGTAAAAGTGACTATGAAATACAGAGCAAGATGAATAAGCTACTGTCATGTTCCAAAACTAAGTGCAGAAAGCAAGCATTAATGGAAAGTTAAACTATTTCCATTTCAATCCTACCCAGGTAATCTGAGTTCCTCTATTCAATTATTTTTAACCTGATAGTGTCCCTTCAGGGGTTTATTCAACTGAAAGAAATATAAACTAATCCCAAGCATAATGAACTAGCCCACAAAATCCCTATGGGCATACCTGGAAAATGTGTGTGTATTTAAAGCAGTATTTACGGAATAGCTGTACAAAACTATTTCTGACCTTTCTGATGAGAGCATGACAAGGCAAGTCATATTCGTCTGCCATCTTAATTTCTCTGCATGATGCATGTTTTAAAATCCATTTCAATCCAGCTCTAGAATGTACCTGGGTAGGAAGAGTGGGCCAGTGCAGACATATACATTCTTGTTGTACTTTGTTAAGCTCCTGCAGTATTTCTCCAGGTTATTCCACGCTTTCTGGTTCAAATGAGGAACCTAGAAACAAAATTCAGCAGGAAAGAGTCCTTATGGAAGTCAGCCTGAGCTCCGTTCGCTCTTCCCATGCACCCTTACATCCTAAGCTTTTCCATTTTAAGTTAATCATCCATCTCTTATATAGAGTTTATCGGTAAACTTCACTACACTCATCACCCCCATTTTACAAATAGGGAAAATGAGGCTGAGCTCAGGAATAGGATCCAGGTTGCTGAGAACATGGTGAGCAGCTGAGAATGGCTTGTTGTGAGTCAAAAAATTCAAATTATTTAGTTTAAAGAGAAGGTGCAGAGATGACTTGATCGTAGTCTGTAAAGAAGAACAAATATTGGTAATGAGCTCTTCCATCTACCAGACAAAAAGTATAAAAAGATGCAATGGCTGGGAGGTGAAGATGAAGAAAAATTCAGACTGGCCTATATCTATAGAGGTCAGACTTTGATTCTGATGATCCCATCTAGCCTTGGAATCTTTCATCCCTGTCCCATTCTCTACCTACTTGGCCACACTGGTTGTTTATTTAGCTGATGGTTTTAATCATCTTCAGCATGAGTTTGGGAAGCATAAAACTAAGTTTTCTCATAGAAATCCTGTGTGTATCTGAAGTCACTTTGGTTTAATCCTTGACCAGAGACAAAGTTTCATGCTGCTATGAACTCTTATTTATCTGCTTAACTTTGTGTGAAAATATTCTGTTTACTTCATTGTGGTTACTCCCATGACTAAAGCTATGCATACATGGGAGTGTTTGCAGGATCAAGGCCTTAGTTTGATGGGAAATACAAGTGGCTCTTGAGTTAATTTATATGATTATCTCCTTTTACAAAGACAGATTTGTCCAGTAGTTCTCAGTCCCTCTATTGGCCTGGAGCTCAGGAGCACCAATGTTAGGAGGACAAATACATTAAAGATTATGAAGTACTCAGGTCTGCTATACACTATATCAGTACCACTTCCATGTGGACACTCCTATTCCAGGATAAGTGTTCACAGGAAGAATTATACCAGTACTGCTGTAGCCATACAACTGCTGTATCATTATAGTTCTGGTAAATTTCCCCACCTAGTCAAGCCATTAGTAACTCTGATAGCAGCCATCTAAGCACCTACACAGTGATAAATCTGGACTGGAAAATGATTAATGTCAGTCACAAAATAAGAGTCAGCCAATTCATTGGAAACATAAAACTGAGGTAACTTCCTTCATTGTAAACTAACTAGCAAGACAGAGGGGTTTGACCAGTCAAAATGGGGAAGGCAAGATTTTGATCAGTCACAAGAAACCCTTAGCCCAGATCATTAATGATGTGGCAGCAGGTTCTATACTGCAGGAAGATCCTACCTTCTGTATTGCCTGTGATTTCATTTGGTTCAACAGAATATTCACAGAATTAGTCAGAGAAAAGAGTGAGATTGAACTTTAAGAGGGAATACAGAGGTTAAAGTAAATGTGAACAGCTAATGGGCAGAAATAGATCAAGTGTCTGAGGCCTTCAGAGGGACAAACAAATGGCTGGATAGGAAAACTGTGGAATGTAGAAAGGGTTTGGGTGAGAAAAATGAGTTGTCAGAAAGGGTAACTCTCAAACAGAGGTTAAAAAAGACCCATTCAGCTCCTGAGAGCAAACTGTTCCCACAAAAGGCCATCCCACACCTGAAGGCCCCGAAATAAAATAATTATCTGAGAAAACTAAATATTGGTAAATTTGACTTCTATAAGGAGAGAGCTGAAATTCATGAGTATATTACTATGGTCAAAACTTTGCTAGCAAATTATGAAGATGTTTAAAAAACTGATTTTATCATTTTCTGAAAGGAGGACATTAACCTCCCAGGTCTGTCTGGAAATTCATCCCCAGAGCCAGGCAGAATGTTGAAAAATCATGCCTTGGACTAATTTACTACTATGCATAAATAAATCCCTCCACTGATTTAAAAGCTTAAGTTTAATACTGATGATATTCCCAGCTCCTTCTATGAAGACATGAGGTGGGTTTGCTTACATTCTAATGGTGCTGTAAATCCAGACCAGCACCCTCATATGAGTCAGCTGTAGGTGGAAGAGTTATCAGCCTATGTCAGAAAAGAGAGAGTTTATTCAGATCCACAAAAAACTCCACTAGTTAAAATGTCATTAGCCCAGCAGGCACAAGTAATTATCAGAAGCATGGTCCAGGAAGGCAGAAATATGACCTGATTTGTCAGGCAGCATTTATTCCCTAGAGGGTAGAAAAACTGGGCTAGATCTGAGGGGTTGAAAGCTAACTTCCAACAAGGGAAAGATGGTCTAGGAAAGGTTATTCCAAAAGGGCCTGCCAAAAGTCTGTACTTCAGTATTCAAGTGCAAAATACTGTAACTTACACAGAGCTCCTCAATTTAAGAGCTGAAGTAATTCTCTGGAGATGGAGAAAGTTTGAGCAGGTAGACTTAAGCACTAGAGTTAGGGGAAAAGCCATTAACCCTCAATAAAAGTACAGCTACATCAAGAAGGAAGTGCACCATGTGAGAGTTTTTCCAGATGGAATTAAGCTTCAGGGGCATGTTTACCACCCATGTTGCGAGTGAGAGACAGTTTGTAAGCCTGTGCAGCAAGAACCATGGGCTCCCTCAAACTCCACTGGACTTCTCCACTTCAGTGCCTGAATTTCCCCTTGTTCATGCAACAGTTTACCCATCCTGCTGAAGGGGTGGGAGAATGGAACTTGGACATCTCCCTTCCCACTGTGTGGTATCTAGGCTTCCTCCCTCCCACATAGCAGAGACACTCTCATGGAAGATGGGACAAAAAGTAATGAGTTTGATCTATAGCAGTGTAGATTTAGATTAGATATTAGGAAAAACTTTTGTAATTCTAACAGTAGTTAAGCTATGGACTAGGCCTCCAAGAGAGGTTGTGGAATCCCCCCACATTTGAAGTTTTTAAGAGTAGGTTAGATAAACACCTGTCAGAGATGGTTTAGGTTTCCTTGGTCCTGCCTCACCATAGGGAACCACGCCAGATCCCCTCCAGCCCTACATTTCTACGCCTCTTGTACAGAGATTGGTGTATCCTACTTTGCCTTTTTATGCATTCTTTTGAAACAGCAAGTTTTGATTTCAATGTGACTGAAAGCCCCTTTGTCCTTGGTAGTTACAAATCAGTCCTTAAAGCTCTATGTAGGTGCATTTGAGATGTTTACTCATATGAGCTACGTCTACACTGCGCATTGTTGCACTATAAGATATGCAAATGAGGCGCAGGGATGAATATCACCGTGCTTCAGTTGCATACCTAATGACACGCCATTTTTGCTGCATGGGCTTTTACGCAGGAAGGAGCTGTCTACACTGCTCCTTCTTGCGCAAAAGCCCTGCAGCAAAAGTGGCTGCTCATTAGGTATGCAAATGAGGCATGGTGATAAGTCATCCCCGCACCTCATTTGCATATCTTATTGCTCAACAATGCACAGTGTTGACATAGCCATGATGTTTTGGAAATTAACAAAAAAGAAGAGCAGTTTTAAAAGTGAAGTGGACTCCTGTGTTTTCAGTAATCATGTCCCCTTCCTCACATTCCAGGGAGAGGGGCTCTTGCTTGAATAGCAAGGCCACAATCCCGCTTCAGCTGGAAAGGGGCAGAGCAACTCAGTCTGGTGGCACCTCCCTTCCCCACCTAAGGGAAGGAACCCGGCCTATTCCCAGCGTTGCCAGTTCTCCCTTTTCTCTTGGAGCCCCAGCTCCTGGAGTCGCGTGATTACACAAGCACCTCGGCTTCCCTTAGGGGACGGTGACCGCTACCTACCCAGGAGCAGCCCCACGCCTCCCTCACCTGCGCTGGGACCTCGGGGTTCAGTGCGGGCCACTCACCTGGGGCGCCACGTTGCTCAGGTAGAAAGTGTCCTGCATAGCCGCCTGGCTCCACCTGTGGTTGGCGGCGGCCGCCAGGTGGCCCCGGTCGAAGCCGCTGCCGCGGTAGTCCGCGTTGGTGGCGCGGTGATACTCGTGCACCGACTCGTCCTCGCGGAAGTCGCAGGCGGCGCGGTCCGAGGGGCCGCTCAGCGCCTCCCCGCGCAGCTGCTCCAGCACCCAGAGGGCGCTCCGGCTCCGCGGGTCGTAGCACAGCACGTAGGACTCGCGGCTCCGCAGCTGCGGCAGCCCCGGCAGCCCGTACCTGGCCAGCTCGCCGCGGGCCGCGCCCCCCGGCACCAGCGGGGAGGAGGCGGCGGCCGCCACCACCGGCACCACGGGCAGGCGGGCCAGCAACCCCCCCGCGGGCGCGCCGCCGCCCCGCCGCGTGCCCCACGCCGCGCCCAGCCCCACCCCCGCCGCCAAGGAGGCCCCGGCCACCAGCCACCTGCTGCCCCAAAGACGCTGCATGGCCGGAGCCCGCCGCAGGCGACTGCAACGCAGCGCGCGACCTTCCTTGTCCCTGGGCCCGGGCGCGAGAACCCTTCCCTTAAAGGGGCTGCCGCGCGAGGCCCCTGCCCGCCGCCACGCTGCGGTGGGTCCAGCGGAAGCATTGCCTACTTAAGAGTTAACACGCGCGGGGCCCTTGGGCGCTCCCTGCTGCCTACCTCTCGCGCTCGCTGTCCTGGAGCAGACACCTGCGCTGACGAGACTCGAGCAGGCGCGGCTAGGGGCCCGCTGCAGCCCCCTACAGGATCAGTACGGCTACGCGTGCGTCGGGGCTAGTTTAGCGCAAGCTTCACCCACAGGTCATGGGCATTCAACAAAGTCACAGGAGCCCAGGAGGGGCAGGGACGACTGGGGAGAATGACAGCTTGAGTCCTCTGGGGAAGGATTACAGGTTGAACATCCCTGGTTGCAGCAATTCCCCACTTGGGAGCTACCACAGCTGTGGGGCAGGGTATGCAGTGTGGGGGCACAACAGGCCGGGGGGGGGGGGGGGAAGAGAAAGAGGCGCATGGCTCTAGGAAGCTAAGAGCGGCGAGCACTGCTCCACCTCCATCCCTGCTTCAGCTGTTGACAGCTGAAGCTAAAAAAAGACAGGGAGGTTCTGTAAAAATCGCGGAGTCCTAGCCCTGAGAAGCTTAACAGCTCATTTAACAACTGTGCCTCCCTTTACCCATTTGTAATGGGGGAGGGGAAGGAGGAGAAATCAGTATTTAGTACAGTGGCTCAGAGGACCAATTCGGTACCTGGAAGTATTGGCAAGGTACCTATATAACTCAAACTAACAACCACAGCTGCTAAAATGGAGATTTAAAATAAATATAGATTCTTTTGATTCTCCACTATGCCTGTTTGGAGTACACACTAGGGCATATTTCTCAATTTTCTCTGCAAGTATAGAAAACTTGGCTTCTTACAAGGAACCTAAGATGCACTACTTTGACATCTCATCCAGTTCTAGTTAAGAGTCCTTCTTCTCTCCTGATATCTTAAAGCATTAAACAGACTACCTTGGTTTCTTTAGCCCACTTTCTCACCACAAATAGTTTGGTGTACGCACATCCCCCAACCTTAGAGAACAAATCTTCGTACTGCCAAAGGAGACAGGGGGGAAAGAAAAAGGATAATATCCATAATTGCAAACAAAAATATTTATTATAACAAATCAACAGAACAGCATTCATTAAAAAATTGCAGACATTACAGATTATAGCTCATGGAAGAAATTATAGAAATAAAAAGCAAAGGTAATAAACCAATTGACAGTAAGACAAGCTTTGTGAGGGAAAGGAGACATCTCCCAGCCCCTCTGCATGTCATTGTGGATCAGAGATCTTTACTTCTTTTCTTCAGGTTAAAGGAAACAGCATGTTCCTTCCACTGGATTTGTAGCAACTGTCCTGGTGTGGGGAGGGTGGGCTTGTACAGTGTTGCTTAAATCTGTAGTGCAAAGTCAGTGACTCTCAACAGTTAATATGGTCCAAGCAGGCCTTCCTATCAGGAACATTGTGCAGCCTCAGAAATATTGTCAAGCAACAGCTTTGTCTACAAATGCTTGTTCAATTTTACTTATAGGAAGCCACACTGGCACAGACACAGCCAGGTCCCTACTAAACATAGTCCCTGTAGATAATGAGAGAATACACCTTGGGCCTTGTGAATTCAAGTTTGGACCACCTCCTTTAACACACCACCCATACTCCCTATCCCACCAGAAACCAGAGTACTATAAAAATAGAGGAAGGCTCAAAATAATAAGCCAAATAATCTTGCTTAGAAAAAGAATAAGGCAGTGGTAGTGGATAGATTTAGCTTATAAATGTAGAACCCTATGCTACCAACAGACTCCCAGGATACAACAGAGTGAGATTAGTTCTACTGATGTTCAACTGACATACTGCTTCCTTCAGTTATTATGGCAGAAGGCATTCAGAAACACTGTAATAAACCATATACAGCAGCTTTAACTGTGAGCACAATGGGGGAGTCTCATTGTTATTGGATAGCAGATATCAAAACAAAGTCCTCTGTTTAGCAGAAGGGAGCTTCATCAAAATCAATAGTGTTTAACAACACTTTAAATATGTGGTAAAAGCATGACATACAGAAGTGTTCTCCATACTGAAAAGGGGTTGTAGAACTTGTATAAATCAGATTTGCCCTTTTGCAAAAGGGCATTTTAGAAAAAAATTCTGAATGGCTAAAACATACAAAAAACCACTAATGCTCATTTAAAAGTAACAAGAGCCCTTATATGCATACTTCATTGTGCTTCCTACAGCAGCTCCTAAGTTTCACTCCATCCAGCTGTAAGTAATTCAAGAATGGACAACAGAACTCCAGTCCAAAGCTAACCTAGACAGCACTTGCCCTGAAAAAAAAATCAGTTCTACCTTTCCCTGACTTAAGTGAACAACCTCAGGATTACATTCTGCTATCCCAATTCCCTCTCTCAGCAAAGGCTACAAGATTTCATGGGGAAAGGGGAGTGGCACATGCACAAGATGCTGGCCTTTTCCCTTATGTTCAATTCATCCCTCAATTCAGCTTAGTTTCCAGACCCACTCCCCCATGCAAGAGGAAAAGCTTCCAATGAAGTTGTAATGCCCCTGCTCTGGAGACATTATTTGTATTACACAGTGAGCAGCTAATGAATTCAAGGCTTAAGGTATTTAAATCTTCTCCTGTGTATTTGGATCCCTCCCCCACAAGCACTGAAAGAAAGAGCAGCTATGCACTGAAATTCTCAAAGCTGCTCCAGTCACAGAGAAAGCTTTGGAGTCACAAATCCCACCTATGATTTCTCCAATCCTGCAGGTTTGTGGCAGCCACTATATGTACAAAGACAACAGACAATGGGCTAGTTAATGCTGTTCAGCTTTAAAATTATTTGAGGAATGGGAGTCAGGGTAACTAGTCAGAAGGGCTGACAGTAAGTTCCCAGTTGTTAAGTTTTCTCCAAACAAACAGTGTTTGTCTGCCCCATTAAAGTGAAACACAAGCCCCACGCTACAATAAGAGTCAGCTGTATATATAATCTTAAAGTATCAGAAAAAAGGCACAAGCCTTTTCAACAGCTTCTGTCCCTTCAAATATCAACACAGCAAACCCTCCATTGCTCAAAGTTAAGTGTTAAAAAAAAGTAAGGGACCCAAGTTACTAATGAAAAGAGGTCTTTTCAAGTAGGAAACAGAGCCTCACAAATTGTATCAGTGCAACAAGTTCTCTAGTCTTGACTTTGGGAACTATGAAGGGAACTCCCTTCAAGTTTTCTACGCTGTTATACCTTTTATTTCACTGTCATCTAGAGAACCTCTCCTTTGTTTACAGATGTTCAGCTTCAACTCGCTAAACCATCATAAATAAAACGTTCAGGCCATATGTTGTTCAAACAGGAGGAGACCCTAAAAATGGAGTTTAATCAAAGCCTGCAGCAAAAACTAAGGATTCTGGACTAAGCCACATCCTTGAAGACATCTAAGGTGTGTGTCTGCCATTTGTTTTCCACTGGGGAGTCATTTGTAAGGATCTCCGTTCTCATCCTCAATTACTTTCACCACCACAATCTGGAGATTTCCCACTAGAATACGTTTTATTCCTTACGATAAGCACAATTTATGTGGGAACTCTACAACACCATCCTAAATAGTGCATCCCAGCTAGCTAGGAGGATGAAGACAGGAAGCAAGACCCAAAATCAAGCATCTTTTATACAGCAATGGAGATGGCTACACTACTGTATCAGTTCCAGGCCTCTTCACTCACATCTGGGCTGTTATTCCTTAAACGTCTAATCCAACTCCCAAAAGAATCAACAGAAAGACTCCAATGATTTCAGAAAAAGTTGGTTTCGGCCCTAAACCAGTCTACACAGCACATTTCCTCAGTTGTATGATTTTTTGGAGTTACCTTCTTTAAAAAGGACCTGGTCAGGTGACAACTACAGGTTGGAAGATCTAAAATTTTTAGTACATCAGCTCTTCAGTCATACACCTGCTTTCTACATTTCGTTCACAATGAATAAGCAGAGAGGATAACTGAAGTCACTTTCAAGTTTTCAAGCACCAACAAAGTGCTGCAATATTTGAGTTGCAGACACAACAAGGGAATATTTAAATTCAAATAGGAAACTTGATATATTCTCATGGTCTACCATTGTGAAAGGGTTTTTATTTAACACAAGACTTTGTGCATTAAAAAAAAAATCCACCCATAAATATATATTTTATACCTATCTATATGATAATATTACAAATTAATGTATTGTAAAGAAACCTACACAGCATTTTAGAATGTATTAAAGATTTTGGTCTTCTGACTACCACCATTATTCACCCACTATTAAAAGAAGCATGTTACACACCATGACTGTGTCACTACGTTAACATGCCAATAAGTGTGTATATTGATGGAGGATGGGAAGGATTCCTTTTAAGGAAAGTGTGATCCACACAGCCCAGGAATCATGAAACATTTCAAAAGACTGTTTATAAGAGTCAGATAAATAAATAGGGGGTGGGAAATACTTTAAATGGAGGACATCTTGGGCAGTTCTAAGCCAGAACATTTTTGACAAGTTTTTCAGTCAATCCTACAGTCCTTAAGGCAAACCTCAATGATTCTAGTGGGAGTTTTGCTGCCTATGTGCAACCACAGTCATTACAATGACAAAAGGCGACTTAGTATTGGCCTCTCTAGCACAGGAGATGCATCACATGTTCTCTTGAAACAGATGCTGCCCAACACAGACACAGAGATTAAAAAGGCATGGGGAGCAGCCATAGTTGCCTATAAGCGGAGAGCTATGGTATTCTCCCAAATGTCCATTTCTTATGGTAAAGAATCTATCCCATAAGAAGGATTTCTGTAAAATGGGAAGCCATCAACCCGCTTAGTCACTGAGCTAAAAGTTGTTTAAAACTCTCTCCCCACATCCAAGCAGAAAGACTCTGCTGCATCCTCATTACTGGAGCTTTTATTCTGGTTCATAGAAATGAAGCAGCATTGGAGTACGAGTGTAAAATATCAGGCACTATCAGAGCGGCTAACAGCCCCGACACCAACAAAGATAAACTGTCCCTCTAAAAATTCACTAAGCTACACAGAACTTTGATCAGTCTTTAGGAGTTGGAACATAGCGTAAACTTGATATCTGAAGGCTGATAACCTCCCAGTTATGGTACAACTATGGCTATTATACTACCAGTTCTCACCAGCAGCGTGAGCAGACCTTTGAGAAAGCACAAAATTAAGAGAGACATCATAACGCAAAATGCTCGATTTTATAAATACAGAACAGTCACCACATTAGACAGCTATGCAGAGGCAGAATAAAGCACCTAAGGGCAGCATTTGCTTGAGATCTCTTGCAGCAGCTGGAATACTCAGCTGTTCCAGTTTCGTCCACAGTCATCACCCTGACCCGAACCATGGCTGAGGACTTCTAATCATGCCAAAGCTAACTTGCAGACTACATGTTTCCCTAGTATTAATCTCAATCTGTGCAGACTGGGCCTGATCCATTGTATCTAAATGGAGTACATTAATTAATAACCCTCAGGTATTACTGCCCTATTACAAACAGCAGATCTCTCCTTCCTTCAGGAACTGCCAATAGGGAAGTAGACGCCTACTGAATTGTTTCTAACTACAGTAGATCACATCCAAAGATGGGCTTGGTGTTAATCTGATCTGTGAGTTCGAGTCACTTCCCAGAAGAGAGTACCACAGGACGATATGAAAAAAACGTGACTAGAGCTTATTCAAGTTCAGTTACATTTGGAATGTTCTGGGTAATATTACAAAAACTCAGCTTAAGAACAAAACCATCATTATGACTATTAATAAGTCTTTGAAAACAACTGTTTGCAGCACAGGCCTGTTTGCAGTCAGAGATCCTGCCTTTGCATTAGGGTAAAGCATGATTTATAGCAGTGGCACTAAACAACCAGTCTCAACAGGGAACCTGCTCTAAGGCTGTAAGTACCATAAAGCTCATTTGAATTACACTGATTAAAACCACACAGTTCTAGCTTCTAAGACAGGTCAGCATCAAGGAGACAACTCTTTGATAAAGTAATCCTGGGGAAGACTCTACTGGAGAACAATCTCACGGTACAAAGCAGCCAGCAGTAATAGCATTCTCTTGCTTGAGCTTTTTAAAGTCTCTTTCCCATGAAACACTCTCTTGTTTTGAATCCTCACCTGCCACTCACCAGGAGGAAATGGGACCTTTTGTGTGCACCCAAAAGAGATGGTAAGGCGTGGGCATAAAAGGAACAAAATTCAGCAGTTACTCAAACCAGCACGATGCATGATGTCAGAGACACACGCATTTACACTGAGACATTCTTCTTTCTGTACTCACCAAAATCCCACTGGTCCCAGCCCCTAACACAGAAGTTTCTGTGCGTATGCACATTTCCATAGTGCTATGATGACAAGAGTTCATTTCATAAGACTTTGAGGGATATGTAGCTAAACAATTTCCATCCCCCCAAACTTAAAGTCATTAAAAAAATACGAAGTACTGCACAAGGCAGTGTGGAGTTGTTTGAGATTAGGAAAATCTGGAGTGCAGAACATGACTAGCTGGGGAATAGGCAGTCGTTCACCTAATAGAGTAGAAGGAAGTCTTCAAGGCCAATTGCTGGGACACAAAACCAAACATCCAGCAGAGACTGTAGAAGCTCTGACGATGCACTGCATGTAGGAGGCTGTCTCCTAGGATACATTACCGCACAGTTTCTCTCACAGGCCTATGGACTATTTGGAGTCCTGAAGCTCCTTTGCTTTCTTCAGAATCAAGTGAACATCAGAGATGGGATAATCCTGCATTAAAAAAGGAAATGGATTATTTTCTTAATGTTCATTGTCCCTATTCTTCCTTTTATCAGGGGCAGAGGCTCTGCAAGCATCATTAGTTAGCCCAGTGAATGCCCTGGTGTTTATAGTTAGAGTCACTACAAAAATAATTTCCTTCTATGTTTTATTACTCAGTCTTGTACATCCTACAACATTAGATTATTCTGGTAGTCCCGAGCATGGGGTTAAGTTGGCTTTACACAATGAATAGCTGCATAATGGAAGTCTTTATTGAGGATGCCAGGATCCAAAATAAAATTTTATTGTATGGAATAAATACAGTTCTCTTAATCGGGACCCTGCCAATACATGGCTTGTCATTCTTTTTTGAGGGACTCCCAATTAAGAGATGACATTTTAATAGCAATGCTGCTTTCAGAGCAGTTGACAGGCCCAGACATGTTACCAGACTGACTCAGGAGTTAAGAGAAGGAATTCTCTATTCTGGGGCAGGGACTAAGCTTACTTCTAGTAGCAAAATGTCCAGCATTTATAACTGGAGTTGAAAGAGCAAATTAACAGCCAGGAACAGGTAGCAATGTAGTCATACAGCCACTTTCTACATGCAAATCAGCTAGGGAGGCAAAGGCTGCCTTTAGAGGAGCAAACAATCAGAAGCAGTAGCAGATAGATTGCAAGAAGCCTGAACACTTTATTAAGAGTTATCAGCCATGAGTGGATTCACTGGATTTTCCAATGAAGGGAAGCACACAGAAGAATTTAATGCTTGATCTTATACCATACCACGAAGTTTTCAAACAAATGGTTTCATTATGATCAGTAGAAGGTTGGTAACTATATTCCAAGAAGGCTACCTCTATTATAGTAGTCACCAACCAGTAGACCTGGATCTATTGGTAGATCTTGGAGCCTCTGACAGGTGATCCTGACTAGTTTGGCCAAGAGGCTATCAAGAGCCTGCACTTCAGCTGCCCCTTCTCTCTCTCCCTCCCCCCTCCACTGCTGCATACTTCCTGCCCTTTGCCTTGGATTTGCTCCTCCCCCGGGAGGCTTTTGCTTTCTGGGCAGGGCAGGGCAGAGCAGGGAAAGGAAGGATGCTGATGTCAGGGTGCCTCTTTTCCTACCTTGTATCCTTTCTCTACAGAGCAGAAGGGGGCACAACAGGATCTAGGATGGAGTTTGCTGGCTGCTTTAGGGAGTGGTTCAGGGCCAGGGCAGGGGTGAGCCTCAGCCTGCCTTAGCCCCACTCTACCACCAACCAGGAGCCACCAGCAGTGCCCAGCTGGGGCCCACATCCCAAATTTCTACCCCAATCATGAACCCCCTCCTTCACCCCAAGCTTTTGTCCTAGTCCTGAGCACCCTTGCATCCAAATGCTGTCCCAAGAGCCTGCACCTAGAACCCTCCTACATCCCAAAGGCCTGCCCCAAAAGCAGCTCAGAGCCCCTCCTCCCCCACACACACTCCAGATCCTTTAATCCAAGACCAGAGCCTGCACCTCAACCCTCTGCCCCAGCCTGATGAAAGTGAGTGAGAATGGGCAAGAGAGGGAGGATGGAGTGAGCGGGGCAGGGCCTTGGATAAAGGGCAGGAAGGAGGTGGGGCAGGGGTATTTATATTTGAGGTAGATCTTGGATTGCACTTAAATTCAAAAGTGATCTCACGCTTAAAAAGGCTGGAGACCACTGGTCTATTGTATTCAAGTATTGTACAAGAGAAAAAAAAAATCTCACCTCCTCCCCATTCCGGATGTATTTTAGCACTTACCTGTAGCAGCCTCATATTCAGAGTGAAGTCCCCTTCCAGCAATTGATCCCGGATTAGTCTGTAAAAGAGGATACATTAATCCAAGTACTTATTGCCTCTTTAGTACCTTGTCCAAAAAACATCCCAAAAGTCAGCCATTAAGATCTGAGGGGCTCACCACATGCCTTCTACCCTTCCTAAAGGGTTTCTTTTGCCATTGTGGAAAAAAATGGCTCTCCCCTTTTACTAGAGCCCCCTTCTCATGTCTCTTGCATGCTAGAGAGGCCTCTATATCTGTGGATTCAAGCAGGGAGAGAGAGAGATGGAAGAGCACACAGCCCATATTTATATTTCCGCCCAGCGTGGGGAAGACTCAGCTTTAGGAGACAAAATTTCAATTGTGGGACTAAGGAGAGCACGCTCGAGTCAGTATCCTCAGTGTCTTCCAGCACTCACGTCAGCATGGCGCAACAGACAAGCAGCAGAAAATCAAAGCGGTTGTCATCTGCGAAGAGCGAGTCCCAGATACGGATGACGTCTGGCAACAGGAACTCTTGGGACAGCAGCAGCGTCAGCCAGCGGAAGGCAAAGAACTGGGGCTTGATGTTTTGCTCTTGCTTTTGGATAGACATAAGAGAATCAGTAATTAATTGCTTGTAATGATCTTGATAAGAGAGGCAGGCGTTCACTGCCTCCCTGGTGTCTCGCAGTAATCTGATTATAGGCCAACATCCTTCAATGCAATATGGAGAAATCTACCAGTATTTTACGGTTACTCATCTGTCATGTTACTGAATTTGAGGGAAGCGGCCAGATCACTGCTGCACCCATAGGTGGGGGTGTTGACCCCAGAAATGGTATAATAGGGGGCCATGTGGGGTGTTGAATAGAAGCTTACTGTCTGCTAATCCTATGTACGCTAGTCATGTGATTGTATAATGTGTGTGTGTGTGTGTGTGTGTGTGTGTGTGTGTGTGTGTGTGTGTAGATACTGAATATTTCTCTGCATGTGGTTGAGCAGTGGGCAGAGCCAGGCCAATGGACATGCTAATCAGCGAGACCCTCTGGGACAGTGGCACTCAATGGGCCAAGGACACACCTCAAGAATGAGTGGTGACTCATACCTAAGAGCTACCAGCAGGGAACACAGGAATAAGCCGTGGGCCAGGTGACCTGCTGTAGCCAAGAAGAGACCAGGAAGGAGGGATAAATAGGCCACGTGGGGGACTCCATCTTAGTCTTCAGCTCAGCACTTCATCCCAGAGGCAGCAATGCAGGGATCAAAGAGCCAGAAAGAACTGTGGACCTATCCTGATCCTAGGATGCGCAACAAGGACTTTTAAACCAGCAGCTGTAACATCTCTGCTAGAGCCTGAATCGAGAACTGGGAGATTTGATGCATGTAATGTACTATCCTTTAACAACCTTACTCTCATGCTTTTCTTTATTGTAATAATAAACCTTTAGTTGTTAGATGTTAAAGGATTGGCCCAGCGTGATTTGTAGGTAAGGTCCAAAGGTTAAATTGACCAGGGATCTGTGGCTGGTTTCTTGGAACCAGACAGAACTTGTTTGGGGTAGGTGGGATTGGGTTCTAAAACCCTCCACCTGTGTATGAGGCCCGGGGCCATCTGGGACACGGATATTGCTGGGGAGCCGGAGGGGTTTTGCTCGGGAGGCTTCAGGCAGGCAGCTGAAGCGCTCTGTGGGACTGGTTTGTGGCCTGTTTGGAGAGGTCACCAGTCTGGGGACTGTAAGGAGCCCCTATGTTGAGCAATTCGCCCTGAGCGGACGCCCTCAGCTGTGCCCAGACACGGCCCGGTCCGTCACATCATCTCTGCTTCAAAGTCTCGTTAGCCTAATGCTATGAGATACTATGCCATGTTTCCTTTCAAAGTCTCGCCATAAAGCCACTCCCCCAAATTACTGTGCTCTGAAACACAGCCTCCATACAATAGACATCTTCAGTGTCTATTGTTCAGATAGAATCATGCCCACATTTCTAATTCATGGAACAGTTACTTTAATAAATTCCAGGCATTTAAGCTAAATCAATTTAGTTTCTCCTTAAGAAAAGCCATATAAGAGCTCACTAAAAGCCATAGGTTTCCCCCAAGCATTTAGCCCAGCAGTACTTTCTCTCCTTTCAATTACTCTAAAAATCTCCTAGTGATTGGAAGGCTATTAGAAGGTTATCATAAAAAGCAGACCAGAGTTCTCCAGACAGTTCACACAAGCAGTCAACAGACTGAACTCAAAGGTTGTCATCTGCAGCTATGCTGTTTTCTACTGTGGTCCACATATATCACAAATTAAGCAATACTAGGTCAGTTCAGTATTCAGAAGGGTAGAGCCCTGCTTGGATACAAAATTTGGATCCACATCCATCTGTGAACTGTAAACATAGTCCACAAATATCCAAATATTTCCAGTGCTCTACAGATGGGAGATGTATAAAGAACATCTACAGTGGGTCTACTACAGAAAGTTGTGCTGGTGACTCATAAATGACACACTTCCCCTGAACCAGCATTAAGCCAGTATACCAACATGACAAGAATGACAGCGCTGACAAGACAGGTACACACACTTGAAGTCATGTTCAGATCTCATTTTTTACACATACGCGCGCACACATGAAAAAGCCATACACTCACCAGATTCCTACTCTTATAACTACAGTCTGCCTCCCATAAGTTCTCCTTTCAGTTTCATTTAGAAACAACATTCTACACTTTCCATCCTAAACTTGTGTTGCATTGTTGTATGGGGAGACAAATGCTGCATTCCATAACACCTGCAACAACCTCTACCCACCTCACAGGACTGTAAGGAGGAGTTTGCAGAGTGTATGGAGATCCTTAGAGGAAGGGTGCTACAGGAAGGTAACACTATCAAACATACAGAATGGTATTACTATTACCAGTGCTTGATTATCACTGGCCTGCCATAATTTTCAGTGTAATTTATTAAACGAATGCTATTGGGACATATGAAGATAATGGAAACAACATACAGGTACTTGTTCCCTCTGAAAAAATACTGTAATTCTGTGTTTTAAAGGAATTTGGAAGAGCACATGGTGTTTGGCCAGAGGGTCAGGAGAGCTTGTGTTCAACCACTCTGAGTTAAGCCATTGACTCTGAGTTAAGGCAAACCACCTTTCTGCCACAGTTAGTATCTTTAGAGTAAATAAGTTATATATCTCCGCCTCTAAAAAGGGAAACAAGTATTTTCTACATCAATATAACCTGGGCTAGATGCTCAATATGGCAAGAGCAGTTTGTCCTATAGATATTCCACCTTGCATCACTCTCAAGACAACCTATTCTGGGGACAAAAGCTCTTTAGTTATATCAAACCACTTCTAAGCAGACAAGACTGTACTACCTAGGCACTATTACAAATTGAGACAGAGAGCAAATTCTATCTAGAAATGGGACAAATATCCACGACCCATCTTATTCCTCATCCAACCAAGGGCAAGGTAAGTGTCTGACTTCTCACCAGTTTCAAGTACAGCTCTACATCTTTCTCCTTCAGGGTGGAGTAAACCTTCTCCATCTTGTAGGTGATGCCACACTGAGAATCATCAAGGCTCTTAATGAAGTTGTCTCGGATCTCAGCCATTAGGTTGGTGAAGCAGAAAAATGTATCTGCTTCTGCATGTTCTGAAAGACACATGGGAGCGATATAACAGAAGTGCAGAAGGAAGCTGTTGCAACCGTAGTAAGCCTCCCCTGCTAGACACTAACCAGGCTGTGGTACTGGACTTAAATCATGGGGCTACGTCTACACTGCAGGCTTCTTGCACAAGAACTGTTTTGCTCAAGTGTTCTGGCAGCGTGGACACTCTTGCGCAAGAAAGCTCTGATGGCCATTTTAGACATAGGGGTTTCTTGCGCTAGAAACCCCTGTTGCCAGTCCACACTGCCTTCTCATGCAAGAGCTCTTGCACAAGAGGGCTTATTCCTCGTGGAATAAGCCTCTGTTCCAACACTTTACTGTAAGTTTACTTGTGCAAGAATGCGCGTGCAGTGTAGACTCTCTGCAAGTTTTTGCGCAAGAACAGATGTTCTTGCGCGCGAAGCCTGCAGTGTAGACGTAGCCTGGTGTTCTTGGCTTGTGGGGACTGATCAAGTTTAGGCACTGTTGCTGGATCTCCATGCACATAATCCAGTATAAACCTCTGACATCTGATACTGCTCTTAGCAGCAGGGACCATGCAGTCCAATTGCTTCCATCCTCTCCCAAGCTTTCCAGTTCCTTTTGTCACATGACCTTCCTGATCAGCCCCTGCATGCTCCCCTCCCCCAGCTGATCTATGCCTTGATTACTACTCAGTGGAAAAACTGGTTTCTTGCAGCTCAACCAGTCCCTATAGCACCAACTCACTGTATGGACCTAGTAAGAGTTAACAAGCCTGCATGTTCCTTTAACAGTTCTCTAGGTATGGTCTGTGAAAGGCCGGACAGTCCCTGCTAGCAGATTCTCTACACATGGAGCATAACGACGCAAGAGTTCATGAAGTCAGAATTCATAAGTTTTCGACAGATGGATTTCTCATGATCTCACAGAAATGCATCTCAGAGGATTTCTGTGCTTCTTTCCAAGCACACACTCAGAACTGCCCGCTTTCATCGAGGTCTAGTATGGAGAAAGCCTGAGAGCCTCCTCCATAGCTGCCCTTCTAACTCTTCCCTGAAACAACTGTTGCCAGGAGTGGTGTTAAGTCACTCAAGTCTAACTGCTTACCTTTCCAGTCACTGTTGGAATCTGTAGCAAAGGTATAGTAAAGAGGGCCCACTATTTCATTCATCCCCTGAACATATGCTATCCCTGGATTCAGCTTGGCATAGATGAACAGGATTCGTTCTACCACTTCCCAGTGAGCTTCGCAGCCATTTGGCAGAACTTCATACTCACTTAGTGAATTTGGAACAGATGTTTTAAGAGGGGAACTCACCTGAAAAATAGATAAATACAAGAAAAATTATTCGGGGCACCCACTTTGTACAGGCAATCAGTTTTCCAAGGAGCAGCCAGGCATTTAACTTTAGGCACTCGGCACCCCCAAATAACCATTAATCAACAGAAAATGCCCTTTCCAGGCTGTAATTAATGCTTAAACCCAGATGGTAACCCAGTCAATTGTAAGACTTACTGTCATAAAATACAAAGGAAGCCAGCCTGACAAGTCTTTTTGCAAAAACAAATGAGCTAATCCAGCAGCAGACAGCTACCCTGGATCAAAACACAAACTCAGTATCCATTGAGGGAGGACCTGCTACATTAGAGAGGCAGGAAGAGAAGTGATCGGTCACATTCATCAGTTACTAGTGCCGTTGTATCTGTTCTAGAATGACATTGGGAAGTACAGCACCCACATAGGAAAGCAGCACAAGGCAGATACAAGTCTGGGTGACAGGGCAACAAAGTGGCAGATGTTATTTAATGCTGGTAAGTGCAAAGTAATTACTTTTTCCAAATGTATATAAGTCCACCTGTATGTATACAATAATGGATTCTTAGTTAGCTGTGTCTATCCAAGAAAGGCCTTGGAGTTATTGTGGATAGTCCTCTGAAAACTTCCTCCTCAACAGCATTCAAAAAAGCTAACAGGAACTATTAGGAAAAAGACAGACACACAAAATATCATAATGACACTACAGAGCCATTGTTTGCCTACCCTTGAATACTGTCTCCAGTTCTGATTATGGATGTCAGTGTGTAGTCCATTACACGATTCACCAATAAGCCTGGGCTATCTAAGGCAGCAGGTGGTGGGGAGGCTACTGCAAAGCAGCCTCTGTCCGCAGGGGGTCTGAGCGTCCTGTGGACAGAGGCTGCTCTGCCTCCCACAGAGCAGCCTCCGTCCACCGCAAACGTGGGCCAGTAGGGTGGCAGAGGGCTCGGGCCAGTAGGGTGGCAGGGGACTCCTCGGGAGGGGGGCTGGGAGCTCACTGGCTGCTGGCACTGCCCTCAGGGACTACTGAATAGTCAGATAACTGATAAGATTTCATGCCATTACACAACTATTCTATTACACTATAGCTTAACATCCCTAGTTCTGATTGCCCATCTCAAGATCTATAAAATCATGAATGGTGTGGAAAAAAAGTGAATAGAGAAGTGTTATTTACCATTCTCCACGACACAAAACCAGGGGTCATCCAATTAAATTAGCAAGCAGCAGGTTTAAATACAAACAAGCAGTATTTTTTCCACACAACTAACCCTGGATGTTGTACTGGCCAAAAGTATAACTGAGCTCAAAAAAGAATCAAATAAGTTAATGAAGGCAAATAGACACTGACGGATCTAGCCAAGAGAGACAGGGATGGAATTTCATGCCCAGAGTGACCCTAAATCTTTCACTACTAGAAACTAGGACTGGAAATGAGGGGTGGATCACTCCATCATTACCCTGTTCTGTACATTCCCTCAATTTCTGGGATGGGCCACTGTCAGACAGGATACTGGGCAGGCTGGACCATGGTCTGGCTTAGTATAGCAGCTCTTATGTTTATACAAGTGATGTTTGCAGTGAAGAGAATAAGGAAGATAAATGGTAGCTGACTCCAGTGCTGTCTCGAGTATAAATCTGATCAGCTTGTTACATCTCAGGCTCTAGGAGACTAGATCAGTTTGTCCCCTGTTGTAAACCCTCTTGGTCCTCTACAGCACATCCAGGGGTACACACATATCAGCAGCAATAAGAACTGTGAACACATCCATTGTAGCTCAGTAAATTCAGGAGAAAAGATTCTGTCCCAACAAAAGACAGAATTAAAAACGATTCAAAAGAAAGCAGAACAAAGACCTTCAAGTCCTTTTGTGCTGTCAAACATGCCAAACAGCACAGTATGGAATAAACAATGTAATCAATAATTAGAGAAATAGAATCTATTGGGGGAGCAGGAAATTTCAGGAGCTCAACACAGAGAAAGGAGAATTCCTTTCCATCCAGAGAGCTGTTCAAGTTCTCCACATCTCAGTGACACCCTTCCTTGCCTGGAAGCGTATACATGTGTACTCTTACTTGTGAGCAGATATGGGGAACTCTTAGAGAGTCATCTTTGTGTTTGTGATGTTTGTTGACAGGATTAGCTTCACTAGTGACTGTGAGCAACTTGTCCACAAATCAGGCTGATTTTAGCCTCTCTGCAGGTAGGAAATGAGAGAGGCTTGATGCTCTAGAACTTTATAAAAAAACTGTTCTCCAGTAAGCCCATCCTCCTGGAGAAAGGGGGAGAAGCATCACCCTCTTACAGGCATACAAGAATCTACACCATACATGGAGGTGGAAGAAGGAATAACTGCAGAGTATCTTTAACAAGTCAGCCTGGTAACCATTTTGGCAAGTGTACCACAGAAGTGCACAAACTTTCTTCCACCTATCACATGCTCATCCCCCATCCCAGAAGCACAGGGAAAGTGCCATGATAGATCTTACATTTGTGACTCCACTCCGATTTCGTGCCACTGTCTGTGATTTGAGCGTTGTCTGTTCTACCCGCTTGCGGAGTGTCTCAAACTCATTCTGAGGGTCCAGGATTAGCAAGCAGGGGTAGTCAGTTGGGCGCTGGAAAAATGCCATATCAGGGTATAGCCTCCTGGGTTGTAAAAAGATGGAAACCAAATTAAAAGGGGTTGTTAGAAGCAGAGGGGTGCCACATGAAACAGAACAGGCCTGATAACATTAAAAATTTGGTCTTCCTGATGTGGCAGGTATGTGTAAAGTACTTGGGAAAACTGCACTGCTATTCTTCCTCCCTAGAGAGCCCAGCTATCTACACACACCTGACATCCTTGTCTATTTGCAGCAACACTTCGTTGTCCTTGAAGTACGTGTTCCATCGGCTGTCTGGATTCGGATTGAGCGGCTGCACAAAGAGACATCACACAAAACATGGTAAGTTCACATTTTATTTACAAGCAAGCCTGTCCCTGCTGAAATCTGAGAAGAGGTTTTTTGGCTCTGTCCACATGGATCAGAAAAATTCTGCTACTGCCTTTCCAGTGAGAGCCACCTTTAAAGCCAGATTTGCTAGACAGATGAGGATGTTTTCTCTGGATGGCTACTTTTAATCAGTGCACAGCAATATGAGCAGACACTCTCAAATCCATTCTCATCTTTCTTGGTGTACTCACTGCTGCAGTCAGGATTCACTAACCTGTGTCAACAGGAGTTCAGGTTATAGCTCCAACCAGTGCAAGGGTGATTTTCCATACTAAACGCTGTTAGAGGTACAGTCACTGTATATGTGTACAGCAGAATTAACACAATGGTACCTGTGTAATGATTATCTGAACTCTGAAAAGCATGATGAAGCATTGCCAGCACGGGTAGATTGATGCAAGTTCACCTAAGACTAGGAAAGTGTGGAATAAACTATAAGCATAGGAAAAAAGAGTTTCGCAACATACACATAAAAGAAGCTCAGATACGGACTTTTCAAAACTGTACTAATGGAAGGTAACAGTCCTCTGAAAGGCCTTAGATTGGCGGGCAGAGGGGAAAGGAGGGAGAAATACCACATGCCAAAAAGCAAACATTCCAAGAACTTCAAAGGTCACAGTAACATGCCAGGCACTGTATGAATTCTTCCAAAGATCAAACTGACACAGATGACTGGCCACTAACAGGAGAGGCTGGGTTAGGAGAAGAGGTGGGCAAGCAGTTACACAACCGTGCACTTTTTGACCACTTTAAAACAAAAAACAAACAAAAACAAAAACAAAAAAGAGAGAGATCCTTCTCTGTACTAACACACTTCATAAGAAGCTCTCAAAGAACTATACCTAGAGGGTTATGGGGAAACTGAGGAACAGAGAGGTAAAGTAACCAGAGTCGCACAGGAAATCAGTGGCAAAACTGGGAATAAAAATCTTTTGGATTCCCAATCCCATAGTCTAACTACTTGCCATACTGTTTCTCTTATACTCTGGTTTCAGACTGGTCCATTTTGCATTCTATCCATAGAGAGGATTTCACAAGTTAAAGGGAGTTTCATTTTGCTAGCAGCTCCATGGTATGATCTCCTTCCATTGAGCCTTTATCATATTGATCCTTTGCTCCCATGGATAAGCAGCTCAGAGGATGACAGTGGGAAAAGGAAAAATGAAAGGATAAATATACCCTAGGACAGTATTTTACAGCATTTTTTTTTAGTCTGGAGGTTACTGAGCTAGTTACCCTCATAAGAACTTAGCATTTCACCTCTAAGTTCTCAAAATATTTTATTCTATTAGACCAGCAGAAAGGATCACAATGGATCACCCCATGATTAGAGATGTCAGTGACTAGTCAACTAGCCACTGAGCATTTGCTTAATGGATTAGTCGAGTTGCTACTTGGCTAGTCACTTCCTCCCTGCTGCCTCTGTCAGAGCCGGATCCCCCCCAGCGCTGTCTCTGCAGGGACAGGGGAGGCAGAGGCACAGCAGTAAACAGCGTGAGCGGTGACTGTTTCAGACCTCGCTCACGCTGGTTCTCACTGTGAGTGCTGGTGCTTTTGACATGTACAAGAGCCCTGAGAGGTTCTTGTAAATTTCAAAAGCAGAAACAATGTAGAGAGCATGGGGGGAGCAGGGACTCAAGCAGGACTATCTGCTGCGAACAGGGGCTGCTGGACTCCGTGCCAGCCAGGACCAAGCAGTCCTGGCTCATGCTGATCGCTGCACCTCTGCATTTTAAATGTAGTAAGAGCCTAGTGGCTCTTACTACATTTAAAATGCAGAGCTGAAGCATGGATGACTCTGGAGCTGGCACAAGCCAGGACTGCTTAGTCCAGTCTTGACTTGGCTCCTGGAGCTACCCCACTGTGGCTGTGCAGAGGAGCTTATCGACTAATCATATAGTCAATATAAATTGTATTATAAGAACTCTCTTCTGCACAAAGACCAAACTATACTTACGTGGTCTTCTAAGGTCACATCCTCCCTGGAGACACCGAGGTTGGCTTTGGCTATCCCAGGCTGGATAATCATTTCCTTCAGGAATTGGGAATATAGCTCCCTTAAGAAGAAGAGGAGGAAGTCATGTTAGGGAATTGGAAGATAAAATACACTGAAAGGAAAAGATATTTGTCCTGAACCCATAGAGGTCCCCCCTGCTCAGACAGGGAGAATGTGACCTTTTCTCATAAGAGTTGTTTAACTAAACTATGAAAGGCCATCACATTAACCTCTGAGACAGAATACAGAATTAACTGGGGGGAGAAGACACCATACTTTTTCCTTCCACACAAGTGACAAAATTTTACAGGATCCTTTAGAAATTGGTTTGGTTTTTTTCCCAAGCACTAATGATATCTAAGAAGCTGTGGGGTTCTACTCCACAAGGTTATCAAGGGCTGGAGAACAAAGAGATCATCACCTCTGCTTCTTCAGCAAGGTGCTCCATAAGGCCTTCTCCTCAGGGAGGTAGTTCAAGAGGATCTGGACAGAAGGAATATACACATTACTCCTTGAAGCAGAAGGAATTAATTAGAAGTTCAGTGACTGGATGACTGAAATTAGGATGGGCTCACTGAGGAAGATGGAATCTTCCTGAAGAATGACTAGTACTTTATCAAGTTATGCCATCAGTGTCTGGAGGATACATTTTAACATCACCCTGCAAAAAGGCATAGCAAATTTCTTCCATTTAATTAGCAAATCTAGTTGCTCTACATGCAGCAAAGCTCTACAGAGCCACCCAATGACCTGTCCATAGATCTCCCCCACACAAGTGCATTTGTTATTGCCATTTCAGATTAGCTATAAATAAATGCCCCTGATTGCTTAGCAAGCCAAGAGCTGTTGATTCACATCAGCCACTGCAGTAGCGATGAGCCAATCTATTTTGTTTTTTTAAGTGCACAAAACTTTGCAGAATCAAACAATCCAGTTGGATGACTTCCAGAAGACAAGAAAAGCCCCAAGCAAAACCCACCTTCCAGCAGAGGCAGCGCAGCCCACCATCAAAAGGAATCCCTGTGAAATACATCAGGCAGATTAAATTAAGTTAGTCCCAGCCTTTTTACTGCATTATGCAGCATTTATGCTGATGCCACCAAGCGGACAGGAGGGCAGCATGTTTCAAGTGCTCAAAGAGTTTTTCAAAAACATTGAGAAGCTTTAGGGCATACCAAAAAAAGATAATATAGCAAGTATAAAGTGACTTGCATATCTGGCTCTTTAAAGGGAATACTAGGCTAAGCATAAGGGAAAAGATTATATGGCTCACACACAAAGGAGGGAATGAAATATGTAGATGGTGTCTTGGGTGAAGGAATTAGTGGATATTTTATAGAGAGTGAAGGAAGAAGAGTTTTTTTGTCCCCATTTGAAGGTTTCAGAAACCATACATTGTACAGCTATAATACCTTCTAAAACCAAACAGTTGGTAATTCTTTCAATCACATCTGCTAGCCTTTGATTTATAACATGCTCTGCTTTGTTAAACATTTATGACACTGGCAACTTAGTGGCAGCACACATGACATTTGCTTATTTGACAATAGCTAATCATCTAGTGGAGTTTAACATCTTATGCTTAACTGGAAAGATAGAAGCTCTGAATGAAAGTAAGATAAAGATCTAAGTATTACATTGCACTCATGATTTTGGTATCAAGTGCTTCAGAGTCTATACCTTCTGGAAATGTAAAAAGTTTGTAAAAATGTAACCATGCAACTGCTAAAAATCCTAGTGGTTACATGCTGCTGGGGGCTCTACAGTATAAACTTCTTTATAATGATAGCTGGCTCCAGAGCAGGGGTAGGTATGTGAACAACTAGTCGACTATCTGATACGCAAATGCTTATCGGATAGTTGACAGGCTAGTCAACTAGTCACTTCCCTCTCCACTTGCTGACTATTAGAAAGAGGCAGCGAAGAGGGAGGAAAAAGAGGGGTTCTTCAAAGCGGCAGCACTGCGTGGAGCCCAGGATCAGCTGGGGACTCCCCCACTGACCCCAGGCTCCATGCGGTGCTGCCGCTTTGAAACACCACATGGAGCCTGACGCTGGGCTCTCCATGGCATTTCAAAGCGGCAGCACCACATGGAGCCTGGGGTCAGCAGAAGAGTCCCCACCTGATCCTGGGCTCCATATGGCGCTGCTGCTTTGAAATACTGCAAGGACCCTGACGCCAGGCTCCCCATGGCATTTCAAAGCAGCAATGCCGCATGGAGCCCGGGGTCAGTGGAGGAGTCCACAGCTGACCCCAGGCTCCACGCGCGCTACCGCTGTGAAACGCCATGGGGAGCACAGGGCCAGCGGGGACTGCCCTGCTGGCCCCGTACTCCCCGCAGCACTTTCACCTTTGAAGTGTAGCAACAGCCGTAGGCTGTTGCTACACTTCAAAGGCAGAGGCACCCTACTGACTAATCGAATAGTCTATGCAAATTGCATTGACTATTTGATCAGTCAATTACTCGAAATTTAATATCCCTACTTTAGGGGAGCCAGATACTGCAGAGCCGCAGCAAAGCCTCCCTAGGAGCAGGGCCAACAGAGGTTCCTTGTCCCTGCTCCTGGGGAGGCTTTGCTGCGGGCTCTGCAGTATAACTGGCTCCTAGGGAGCCAGCATGTAACCATAATCAAAACAGTTTAAATGCTTACACTTTTGCATCTCTAATACCTTCAGACTATGGAACTAAAAACCTGTTTAACTAGTTAAACGTAATGTTTAACTAGTTAAACGTAATGTTTAACTGGTTAACTCAGGGGTTCTCAAACTTTGTGATACCGTGATCCCCCTCTAAGTTGCTCACAACCCCCCCCCCCTCCCCGAGGGGGTTGGGACCCACAGTTTGAGAAATGCAGGGTTAACTGATTAAAGGGAAGCAGGCCTCCCCCCGCCCGCCCCGGTCAACTGCAGCCAGGCTGGAGCAGCCTCCTCCTGTGATGCGCTCAGGCCTGCCATGGACAGGGACTGCTCTGGCTGAGGTGGAGTAGCCCCCTGCCCGCAACAGGTAGGGAGCTGCTCCTGACACCACCAGTTAACCAGAATCAGTAAGCATCACCCGAATCAGTAAGCATCACCCATTAAGTGTCTCAGTTGTCTTCCTGTTTAACATAGCTGCAAGGCCTAGAGACTATTGACCCCATCACTCAATTTTCCATCCTAAACTGAGTATCTACAACTAGCTGAATTTTATGAGGGAAAAATAGGGGCAACACCCTACCAAACTGTCCTACCACACTGTCAACATCGCTCTTGATCAGGCATTCTTGCAGTAGAAGCTTTGTGGCTGCCTGTGCAAAGTTTTGTAAAAGTCACTTACCACTGAAGCACAGTTCACGGAGTTTGTGCAGAATAATCTTGGGTTCCCCAAGGACATCCTGAAATTCTGCAATCCTACAAAAAACAAACAAACAAAAAACAGTGACCATATGCACAAATTATATGCTAATCTCAGGGTGAATCAGGTGATTACATGAAGGTAGCAGATTTATATGGCAGCTTTTGTTCCTGAAAAGATCACAGCACAAATATCTCTGTCAACCAGGAATCAAAGCTCTGGCCACAATGAACCCATTGGCTGTTACAGCTAGACATAACAGATATACACTGAGGTCTTACCTAGAGACTCAGAATAGGAATAACTGTTAAAAATCTGTATTGTTCTCAAGTTTAGACTCACAAGGTCTCTCACATAATCTCATGTTTAGCTCATAATCAAGATTAGTTATTTCAAGGGCACTTACACCCCATAACATACATTGTAAGTAGTTACAAAAATATGTTTTTCTTTTCTTCTGATAAAGATTTTTTATCACAGCTGCTTTTCAGTTGCAAGTACAATACATGAGGCAGATTGCAAAAGCAAACAGCATTATGAACTAGCGCACACTTTACACTCTCCCTAGGTACTGAAGCATCCTATCCCAACATTCATGCTAAAAGGCTGGACTACTCCAGCTTTAGGGAATCTTTAAAGAATCCTCAACCCCCCCTAGACTTCTAAGTGCTAGACTTCTAAATTGCTGCATTAGTGAAGTTGCACTCAATGGCAAGAAATCCTATAGTTCCATTAAACTCAGAGCCACACATCACAAATGGGCCATAACGCTGTACTCTGGGCTTAGATAGTTTGCCCTATGAAAGAGCATCATTTGTTATGGAGCACCTCAACTTTTCACAGGTCAGCCTGCTCAGTTTCCCACACCCTATCCTGGCAAAACAAACAGGATCACACAGAACATTCTATGTGCGGACAAAGCTTTGGGGCACACACACATCAGTGTTCCCTGTAAGCTGTGTGCTTGTGCCACCACTCAGGAAACACACACATGCCACCCATCTGATTAGCAGAGTGCTTTTCTGCTGGAACTCTGACACAGGGCTCAGCACACACAAAAAATATTCTGCACATTCATGGGGGGAAAAAATCTACACCTGGATGAAAAAGATTAGAGGGAACATTGACAGCCATCCTGATTTTCCCAAAGTGGCCCCTCACTCCATGCACTGAGAATCCCGCCTCACAGCCCACACCCCTCCCTGCACCCCGCTGGGCCCTGCAGAGGGCAGGCAGAGAGCCCCCTTGGAAATACCGGGGGGCAGGGGACTCTTACCCAGAACAGCCTGCCCCTCCCCCGCACCAGAGCACACCTGCCCCAGGGCTCAGTGATGGGGGCACCCTCTCCACTAGGAGGATGAGCTGGGGCACCCCCTCACTCCGGAGGGAGCGTCCAAGGCAAGGGGGGGGGATGCCCCTCGCTAAGGGAGGGGGCCACGTTCAGGGCCAGACCCCCCCGCGCGTTCCCCCAGCCCAGCGGCCCTACCCGGGGACGGGGGGAAAGGTGGACCCGGGCCCCCCCACCTGCTCTTGTGCAGACTCAACATGGTCACTTCCCGGTCCCCCCCGCCGGCGCGCGCCGAATAAAACGCTCCGGCTGGAAACCCGGCCCCAGGCGGCGAGAGGAACGGCAGGGGGCGGGGCCCGGCGGAAATAGCTGCCCCGGGCCTGGCTGAGCGGCCGCGCCCCGCCCCCGGGAGGAGCTGAGCCGGCCCCGCCTACCAGAGCCAGAGGCGCGCGGCAGCACGTGCCCGTATTGCGGCTGTCCCCAACCTCCCAGCCTGGGGCGAAGCGGAGCGGAGGGTTGGCTGTAGCCCGGCAGCTGGTGTTCACAGCCGCGTGGGACTCCAGCCTGTGTCTGAGCCTCTGTCTCCTGCATTGTTAGCCCCAGCTCCCAGCTTCTGCACCCGGGTCTCAGAGTGCTGGCACAGTGACCTGCATCCACACAGCAAAATGTCAGGGCTTTGAGACAAGTCCTGCCCACCTGCCACCCCACAGGTCCTGAGGCCCACCTGGGCCCGAGTCAGAAAGATTTGTATTTGGAAGGTAGAGGGGTTTGGGCCAAAACTGACTTGGAACTTGGGATTACAATGACATACACACAGGTGACCTGTGTTCTCCATGTAAGGCAAGAATCACTTGAATTACACACTCAGAGGAGTAGCCCTGTTAGTCTGTAACTGGAAAAAATATAAGAACAACCAATGGTCCTGCTAGCACCTTAGAAACTAACAAACAATGTAGATAGTATCATGAACTTTGTGTGGACACAGACCACTTCTTCAGATAGTGGGTTGTGCCCACGAAAGCTCATGATACTATCTACATTGTTAGTTTCTGAGATGCTACAGGACCATTGGTTCTTTTTGAATTACAGACTTACATCCTGAGGCAGAGGTAGTGAATCATTTTAGATCCAATTACAGTCCCTAACTTGTACATAGGACTTGAATAGCAAGAGAACTTGGTTTCCTTTTGAGTCCTATAGCTATTGAACTAATTTTTTAACATAATGTTAAAAAGATGATGGGAGGAAATTTTCCCTGATCCAGCCTCAATTTAAATCTTGCTTGTGGACTGTCATGATGGGATTACATACTATTGTGACTTGTATTACAATAGTGGCTGCAGACCCTGAGAGGGACTGGGGCCTGTGGATAATGAGGGAGTTATGTACATTTTTTATAAATATATACATCTTAGTTTACCTGTTTGATATTATCCTGCTTGAGTGCAGAATGCTAAATCAAAGGAGGCTGTTAGGGAAGAAGCAAGTAAGAGAAACAATAACAGAAATAAGGCTTCTTCAGAGAACAATGGGTGGTTATAAATTGAAAATGACACTTTCTAGCTCCCCCCCAGACTAGCAAGATATACCCTTCCCAGACTGGAGCGTAGGCTAAAAAGGGATACTAAACTATTAAACGACTCAGGCTTAGAAGAGGAGAGGGGGTTGATTGAGTTAGCAGCAGCTAGAAATGAGTCTCTGTGTCAAAAAGAGACACAGAGAGCATGTTGCAGATTTTCCCAAATCCCAGACAAAGCAAACTGGATTTACCAAAATTTACTAGGAAAAATTAAGATTTTTAAGAATCTGTATGGATCACTTTAATCAGCTCATGTCACAGGCTCCTGGAGGAAAAGGACCTGTAAGCGCCAAACATTGTTGGGCCTCGGTTAATGCAATTGGTAAACGGGGGCTTCAGCTCTGAGAATAACAATGGTGCTATAGAGTCTGTTACTTTATGAGTTTATTAGTCATTCAAACAAAACCATAAGATGAGACCCACTGAAGGATCAGAATGGAGTCTACTAGAATTTCCATTATGGGGTGGAATGATTCCGTTCAGCCCGGACTATGCAGAACTCTGCACCTCCCTGTAGGGTTATTTTTTTAACATTGTTCTCCCAGATTTGTTATCCTTTCAAAATCCAGGAGCTTTTTGGTTCCATTCTTAAATTCAGCTATCATCTCTGGCCTAAGCAGCTAAAATTCATTTATTTCTTGACTTAAAGAATCCTCTGACATTATCTTTGAGTAACGGGTATATATAAATGAAACATATAAATATATATTTTTCCAACAGTGGAAGATTTTAGTATACAATTTTATTTGCATAGCACTTTTCACCCAGAAAGATTCATTTCCTATTTTGCTCTCAAGCCGTATAGCAGCTGAGGGTGATGTTTACTGTGGATGGATGAACTCATGTTCACATTCACTGAAGGACTAGAATGAGGGTAAGAAGAAATTCATTGTTCTTCACATACAAAATATTAATTAAACTTGAGATATTTGACAAGGCATTCCAGGCAGTTTATTTTGTGGAAATCTTTTGGCCATGAATTTAATAGTTAAAGTCTTGCTTGCTGAGCGTCTTGAAGATCGTGAGGCACAAATAAAAGTGGGGATGTTAGATTTTATGTTCTTGACCAATATTTCTCATTCTATCCTCTGCTCTGTTGTGCGAAGGGTGAACCAATTTGGCATGTTGAGAACAGTGGTACAGGATATTTTGACATGGCATTGTCATACCTGGCAGAAAGATTATTCCTCACTTGGGAAGCAAATGTCAAAATGTAACTGTCATGTAGCAATATGAACCAAAATGTCATCACAACTGGAAGTAACATGTATCTTAAGTTTATTATGCTGCATCACAACATCCATGCATTAATTATTTATGTCAGGCCAGGGCTCAGTTACTAATATCATGCTCCAATACAGTATCTTCATATTACACCACCTCATTATCGTGCAAAGTAAACCATCATAATCACAATGCAACTCAATATCATGATACAGGAATGTGATCACAGCATGTCATCATGCCATAACACAGGGCACTGTGGTTCAATGCAACATCATCATGTGATAAAATGCAATGTTAGCATACCACTGAATGTCAGCATACTGCCATAAAAAACAATGTGGCACAATGCCACAGTATCGTGGTAGGATACAATGTAATAAAAATACAATGCAGCAGCATCCCAACATCCTGTATTTCTGACACAACTGTGAAACAATGTCATACTCCTGTGATGCAACCGTATTACCATGCCAAAATGCAATGTTGGCAGTGCAGTGGTTTGAGATTCAGGGGATGTGGGTTGTATTTCTTGCTCTGCCTCTGACTTGCTGGATGACCTTGGACAAGTCACTCACCCTTCTCTGTCTCAATTTCCCCATCTGTAAAATGGTGATAATGACACTTTTTTCATTATAAAGCACTTTCTGATTTACTGATAAAAACAGTATATAAGTAAAAGCTAGGTATTAGTATCTAGGTGTTGCCTGCAGCCATTACCAGAGGCGGCCTTAAAGCCAGGAGGCCGCCCCTGGTGGCAGGCTGCTGCCGGCTTGCCGCCCCAAAGGGGCAATCCAAAGGGGGCTGCCCTTTTGGGGGAGCCTTTCAGGGGCAGACCAAGGGCAAGGGTGTGTGCTGTGATGGTAGATTATAATTGAGTGTGTGTTTGTGTGTGCTGGTGAGAGCAGCACACTTGGTTGTGTGGTGGCCTATTCAGTCCCTGGTGAGAGCAGGGAGGGCAGGCGAGGGTTCTTGGTGAGAGGAAGTTCCCTTTAGCTACCCAAATTGAAGGTGTTTGTTCTGCCCCCCCTCCCCCCACCACTATTTGGTTTGGCACAGATGGGATGCCTAAGAAGGAGGGCTCAGATGGCATCGTGGCAGTTGTGACAGGTAGAGGAAGATATGGAAGTATGATCCGGACTGGCCAGCCAAGGGGAATGAGGTTTAGACAGTTATGTGCTATTCCTTTTTCCAGCTCTGTTCCCAGCCTTAAACATTTTGGGAACTTTAATACCTGGCCATCAGCCCTGAGGGTGCTGTTGCTGAATGCCAGGTCAGTATCCCAGAAGACATCTGTCATCCACGATTTAATTCTAAGTGAAGGGGCTGACCTGGCTTGTATCACTGAGACCTGGCTGAGAGTGGAGGGAGGCGTCGACCTTTCCCAATTGTGCCTGGCTGGGTTCTCGGTACAGCATCAGCTGCGGCTTAATGGTCGGGGATGTGGGGTGGCAATTGTCTATCGAGTTACTATCTCACTGGCTAGGGTTGTGGCCCAACAAAGTGTCACATTCGAGTGTCTGTACTTGATGTTGGGTGCCCGGGATAGGTTGGGTAGACTGCTTGTGTACCACCCACCTCGCTATACGGCAGATGCTCTGCTCGAGTTGGCCGACGTGGTGTCAGACGTGGCATTGAGGACACCAAGGCTTTTGTTCTTGAGGGACTTTAATATCCATGCCAAGGCTGTTCTGTCTGGTCTGACCCGAGATTTTATGGATACCATGACCACCCTAGGATTATCCCAAGAAATAACTGACCCAACACATGTTGCAGATCATACACTCGATTTGGTTTTTTGGACTAAGGGTGATAGACTTCTTGGGATAAGGGATGTGGCTACACTCCCTTTGTCATGGACTGATCACTACCTGGTCAAGTTTAAATTATCTGCTGACCTTCCCCTCCACAGAGGCGGAGGACCAATTAAGATGATCCACCCTCGGAGGCTGATGGATCCGGAGGGTTTTCTGAGGTCCCTGAGGGATTGTTCAGCCATTATGGCAAATGGTCCTGTAGATACCCTAGTTGATACATAGAACACCGAGGTAGCCTGTGCAGTTGATATGATTGTTCCTAAGCACCCTCTTCCGACCAATCGAGCTAAGTTTGCTCCCTGGTTTTCTGGGGAGCTGATGGCAGCAAAACAGTCTGTGTGACGGCTAGAACGCTGCCGGAGGAGAACTGGAGCTGAGTCTGATCGGGTTAGAGCTGAACTGCGAGCTTACTCTGTGGCGGTGCTGACAGCAAAGAAAAGCTACTTCTCCACCCGTATCGCGTCCGCACAATGCCGTCCAGGGGAATTGTTTCGAGGAGTCTGGCACTCATGACGAAATAGAGGAGCCTTTGGCCCCCCACTGTGATCTGTTTGCAGAGCATTTTGCAAATAAGATCGCCCGCATCCAGTTGGATTTGGACTCTGGTTGCTATGTAAGTGGGGCACAGAATGTGTTGAGTGCACCACCCAGTCTTTTTTCTCTGGATCAATTTCAGCTACTGTAGACTGAGGATGTGGACAAGGTGCTTGGAGGAGTGCAACTGACCACGTGCTCACTTGACCCCTGCCCTTCATGGCTTATTAAATCTAGCCGGGAAGGGATGACTGGCTGGGTCCAGGGATTATTAATGCGTCTTTTAGATCTGGTATGGTTCCTGGTATGGGCGGTGGTGCTGCAACTCCAAGCTTTCTTGGAAGAAATAGACTACTTAGATTTATTTCAGTCTGGCTTTAGGCCTGGTTTTGGAATTGAAACAGCCTTGGTCACCCTGGTAGACGATTTACGCCAGGAGATAGACTAGGGGAGTGCATCCCTGTTGATTCTCCTAGACCTCTCAGCGGCTTTTGATACCATTGACCATGATATCCTTCTGGGATGCCTGGCGGAGTTGGGAATTGGAGGCACTGTTTTGCAATGGTTCCGGTCCTACCTGTTGGGATGATTTCAGAAGGTGGAGGTAGGGGGCTGCTATTCAACCCCGTGGCAATTGTGCTATGGGGTCCTGCAAGGTTCCATCTTGTCCCCTATGCTGTTTAATATCTACATGAAGCCGCTGGGAGAGGTCATAAGGAGTTTTGGAGGACTGTGCCATCAATATGCAGATGACGCCCAACTTTATTTCCCTGTGACATTAGAACCAGGTGTGGCAGTGACTGATTTAAATCGGTGTCAAATTGGATGAAGTCAAATAAGCTGAAGTTGAACCCAGATAAGACTGAGATCCTGTGGATCAGGAGGCCATCTGTTCGTGAATGTGGCATGGCACCTGTTCTAGACGGGGTTACACTCACCCTGAAAGAACAGGTATGCAGCTTGGGAGTCCTTCTGGACCCTTTTTGAACATTTGAAAATCAGATTTCTTCAGTGGCCTTTGGGCAACTTTGTTTGATCTGCTAGCTGCGACCCTTACTGAACAAGCATGACTTGGCCACAGTGATCCATGCTCTTGTTACATCCCGACTGGATTACTGTAATGCACTTTATGTGGGGCTGCCTCTAAAGAGCCTTCAGAAACTTCAACTGGTCCAGAATGCGGCTGCTCGAGTTTTAACTAACACTAGTTATACGGAGCACATTATGCCAGTGCTTCGGCAGCTGCACTAGCTTCCAGTATATTTCCAGACACAATTTAAGGTTTTAGTTATGATTTATAAAGCCTTAAATGAGTTGGGTCCAGGGTATCTGAAGGACAGTCTTCTCTCATATGAACCTGCCCGCGGATTGAGGTCAGCTGGGGAGGCTTTGCTTCGTGTTCCCCCACTTGTGGAGATAAGATTAACATCTGCGTGGAACAGGGCATTCTCAGCTTTTGCTCCCAGGCTGTGGAATTCTCTTCCTCGGGATATTCACATGGCACCAACGCTAGTGTTGTTTCGGCATCAGACTAAAGCCACCCTTTTTACTCTTGCTTTTATTAATGTCTGAGTCTGTATGTGTGTGTTCCTTCTCTCTATACGTTTTTAGCTGGTTATGTCCCTTGTCGCAAGAACCACAGGTCTGATGATGCATACCCAAGGGGGAAAGGACAGAACCAGGGGGACCTTTTTAGTAAATAAAAGATATTTATTTATAACAGTGATGAATTTATAGTATTTATTCTAAGATTTTTAATTGACCGTGTCAGTAATGAATTTACAATATTTACTATATTTATTCCACGATTTCTAGTTGAACGTATCAGAAATATAAGGATGGGAACGACAAGGGGAATAGTCTCTGCTCTAAATATATCAAGCTATACTAATTAATAATAGCGATAACTACAAACTCTATGTACTACCAAAACAACCATAACACTAAGCTATACAACAAGGGAAATCAAATCATACATACCAAATTACACAGCACATGGAACATTTCAAAGATATCAGTTCAGTTGCAAAGGCCTTGGTTACACCCGGGGGAGGTGGCCGGTCGGTTGATCAAGTCGGCAGCACTTTGAAGTATACAGGAAGGCACACACATAGTGGTGCGTGAGTTGCGAAGACCTCCCCGAGCGAACTGTGCGATGGGTATTTATCCCTAAGTCTGCACATCACTTTCCCGTGCTTGCATATTACCATATACGGCCCAACGGTCACCAAGTGGGGGTCTGTGTCACAGGGGCTGGGCCGAAACTGTGCAAGTTTCATGTGACCAGGTAAGCCCCACAGTTCTCACACCAAGGTGACGGGTAGGAGAGTCCAAGGCTATTTTCCCCTTTTCACACCTTCCCTTTTTCTAAAGAAAATGGTATTCAGGAAGGGTGCGGCAGGTTTCTCCCAAGGAGTACTGCAGCCCACTACAGCAAGAGCGGCCTGGCCAAACTTTTTACTGGGGGGGGACAGTTTTTTTTCTAACATCCCTCTGGGGTCTCATATTTTAAATTTTGATACATATTTGTATTTTTTTTGTTTTGTTTTCGTAAGCCGCCTTGACTATTTTAAATAGAAAGGCAGGGTAAAAATATTTAAATAAAGAAATAAATATCTCGCCATGCCAGGCCCCCATAACAGTGCGATGTCATCTCACCATTCCGGACTCTATTGGACTGTGATATCATCTCACTGTGCCATGATGTCAACATTCTGCACAAGGAAACCCTCCTGATGTCATAACATCGTTTGGGTTGAGGGAAGGCTGCACCTGTGGTGGGATTTCCCAGGTTCCCAAGAGACAAGGCTAGGGGTGACGCGTCACCTTTCCTATCTGTCTGGAATTCTCCGGCTCCCTGAGTTGTTGGGGTGGGAAGGGGGAATTCTGGCCTCGACCTAGGCAGCGGAACGTTCTGCGTGGGGATGGGGTTTCCCACGGAAAGCCGTCTCGGCTTCCGTTCTTCGGCTGGCGGAAGTGACGGGTGAATTTGTTGACAGCGGAGGCTGTTGCGGGGGGAGGGGGGCGGGAACGGACCCTGAGGAGGACACAGACCCCCGACCCCGGGGACCGGAACCGGAACGAACCTGGATCCCCTCTACCCAGGGAGCCGGGCCGGGGCCTCGGTCCAGGTGGGTGCCTGGGAGATCGGAGCTAAGCGCGTGCGGGGCCGGCAGTGGTACCCGGCCCCCAGAGAGACCCGATCCCCTCCCGGACCCGCCCACTGCGGGGACCCAATCCCCAGGCTGCCGCGGGTCAGAGATTCAGGATCCACCCACTGCCCGGGGCGAGGGACGGGACCTGTCACACTCACCCCCTGCCCGGGCAGGAGACCAGACCAGCCGCCCATGGGGGACGCGGGAGGGAGAATTGTAACCTCCGGGTCCCCCCTCGGGAGACATGATCCCGCACCCTGGGTGACCCCTAAGAGAGGGGTGATCGGTCCCCTACCCACTGGAGGGAGTGAGCAAAGATTCCTCCTTTGCTAGGAGTGACACATGTCAGATGAGAATCCATGATCTCTGCACTTAAGCGATAGATCCGATTTTCCTGGCACCTCTGCACGTCTTGAAGGGCAGCCCCCAAATGCCTTGGGGCACTTGTAGATCTGTGTCATTAATGAGTCATGATACGTGTTGTAGTACAATGTCCTGCAGGGAGATCCTGTAAAAGGGTGGTGGCTCCTGGGAAGCTGTTTTATGGGGTGACCTTTGAAACAGATTGGAAACAAGCACAGCAGCTCTTCCGTAGCAGAGAGTTTTACCCTGCCTCTTCCTCCCAAGGGACAGAGAGAGACCTGATTTTGCTAGGGATCATTCTGCAAGCTGGTGAAACAGCTCAAAATATCTTTGGAGGTCATTGCCATCTGATGAAGCACAGTGTTAATGTGAATCTTAAGTGAGGCTGTTCTGGAGATGTTTTATGGGGTGAGTGACATTTATGAATAGCAGCAAGAACTTTGTACTGTATTTTAACTTTCAAAGGTGTATCTGCAGCATAGTTATATACAAATGGCATCTGCTCCCTGTTTATAATCTATCTGATTTATTATATTTGCTGTATTCTGAGCAAAGGATGAGCACCAAAGAATTCCTTAATTCTCCGCATAGCTTTGATATTATGGGGAGTAGGGATGTTAACAGCTTTGATATTATGGGGAGTAGGGATGTTAACTCTCAGGTATTTGTGTAGAATAGTGATAGAAATGTAGCCGTGTTAGTCTGGGGTAGCTGAAGCAAAATGCAGGACAATGTAGCACTTTAAAGACTAACAAGATGGTTTATTAGATGATGAGCTTTTTGATCTGAGGAAGTGGGTCTGGCCCACGAAAGCTCATCATCTAATAAACCATCTTGTTAGTCTTTAAAGTGCTACATTGTCCTGCATTTTGTATTTGTGTAGAGGCACCATGTGGGGAGGGGCAGATGGGAGTTGATGCTCAGAGGGAGCCGGCTTGAAAGTGGCTTCCCACCTGCCCTTCCCCCACCCTGCACTGCTGCCTCTGTGTCAGAGGTAGCAGCATGGCAAGGGGAGGTGGCGAAGCCGACTTTTAAGCCGGCTCCCCCTGAGCATCGACGCCTGATGTGGGAGGTAGGGGGAGGTAGGGAGGCAGCTCCATAGAAGCTGGCATATACGGTGGGCCAGCTTAAAATCCAGGTCCCCACACATGCTATCTCCTGCTGCCCCCTCCCACCACTGCCTCTGTGGGAGGCAGCAAGGGAGGGGCAGGTGCCTCTACAGAGCTGGGACATGTGGAGAGCTGGCTTAAAAACTGACTCCCCACATGTGCTGGCTACCACCTGCCCCTCCCCCCTGTGCTGCTACCTCTATGGGAGACAGTGGGTGGGGGGCAGGCAGCAAGGGGAGGAATGCAGTGTAGTCAACATAATTAACTGATAAGCCTAGGCTTCTCAGTTAATCATTTAGTCGACCACATATTGACATCCCTAATGAGGAGTCTGGTGGCACTTTAAAGACTAATGAATTTATAAGGGTATTAGGGCATAAGCTTTTGTGAGCTAGAAGGCAGTGTGACATTAGTGCTAATTAAATCAGAGTGGATATGGCTCATCTCCAGCAGTGATGAAAAGGAAAAACTTAGAAAGCAACAAATAGTCTAGTAGCACCTTAAAGACTAAGAAAACATGTAGATGGTAGCATGAGCTTTCGTGGGCACAACCTACTTCTTCAGACCTGTCTGGGAAAGTACCTATTGGAATGCTAGGTGTCTACTTAAACCTTGGTTTAGGGTGTCAGATTTGCAACTGAATCCAGCTCTGCAGTTTGCACTTGCAAAGTTTTTTTGCCTGAGAATGGCAACTTGCAAGTCCAGAACTGTGTGCCCAGGGAGGTTAAAGTGCTCCTCCACGGGTTTTTGAATGTTGACATTTTTAATGTCTGATTTGTGTCCATTCTTTTGCGTAGAGACAGTTTGTCTGATATACATGGCGGAGGGGCATTGTTGGCACATGATGGCATATATTACATTAATAGATGTGCATGGGAATGAGTCTTTGATGGTATAGCTGATGTGGTTAGGTCTTGTGATGGTGTCACTAGGTTAGATATATGGTAGAAGTGCCTGGTACGCTCACTTTCTCATCACTGTTGGAGATGAGCCACATCCTCCCTGATTTAATTAGCACTAATGTCACACTGCCTTCTTTGCTTCTTTGTATCCTTTTTCTTTCTTTCTTTCTTCTTCAGCATCTGATGAAGTGAGTTATAGTTCATGAAAGCTTGTGTTCTAATACACTAATAAATTCGCTAGTCTTTAAAGTGCCACCGGACTTCTTGTTGTTTTTGCTGAAACAAATGAACACAGCTCCCTCTCTGAAACCTTTCATATTATGAATATTTGAACCACTCTGGGCCACATTTTCCCTATATGTAAAATAGGTTTGATGATATCTCCTGCATCAGATGGGATGGATGATTAGTTAGTATTTGTTTAGTGATTTGGAACCGTGAAGTGTCATGTAATGCAATATAAATTAGCAATGCAGTTTTCCTTTAGAATGCAAGATATGTTGAGCTCTGGATTTACATTCAATTTGTTATTTTAAAATATTCCATTGTGATCTGATATTTGTTATGCTTTCTTTGTTAATCAGCCTTGCTAATCATCTTTGTAGCAGCAGGTATAAAGGTTATGCACCGTGGCACTGAGCCACAATGAACCTGGACTAGCCTCCAGCACCAGGATGAAGAGAGCATGTAGTAGGAGAGGGGATTGATCTGAAGTCCAAGATACAAAATCTAGCACAGGCATTCCTAAGTGTGAGAACAGCAGCATCAGGCCTCGCAAGTGGGTGAAGCTGGGAATGTTTTGAGAATGTGGATGTATCTCAGAGGAGCAGTCCCCACAGAAGAATATGTTTGGATCTGGAAGGCCAGGGGTGGAGGAATGCGGTGTCTCATAGTTTCCTTCATTTCAATGAATGCTAAGAGGCTGGTGTACTGCCACTAGTTGTCTTGGATGGGGCTGATGGCTTTAGCCAATTTGGGGCACATTGGATAACAAGTTTGTTTAAAATACATCTGTCCCTTTAGATTTACCCTCTTGTACACTGGAAGGGGTTCTGGCAGGGTGGGGAGTCAGTACTCAAGTAGTGCAGCTGTGGTTATTGTGATCTCCGGTCACTGTGTGCCTCATTGTTTGGATCCTCCCACCATACACCTTCTGCACACATATCCTTGACCCTTCACACACATCTTGGAAACCATGAAAAGCAATCCGATATCCAGGAAGACAACTAGCCAGTCAGCCAACCCAGTAGTCTAGAAGAGCCTCTGCCTTATAAAAATAGCTAGACAGTATCTCTGATTTGCTTAAAAATATGGTACTTGCATCCAAATGTATGCAACATTATGTTCCATCACAGACCCACTTTTTCCCTACCCCTGTTGCCTTGTTTTCCTAATTAGGAACTTCAGGGCAGGATATTTGTGTTTTACTGTGTCCAGCACAATGGGGCGCAAATCTCAGTTGAAGCTTCTGGGCACTATAATACACATAAATAATGGGGAGTGTTCTGTAGTGATGCTTTACTTCGGCAGTTTAATCCCTTCTCCCTAGATTAGACTAGGGTGCCTTTTGCGTATGGGAATACTGGTCATTCTTGGGAGCTAACGGATTAAAGCACAGATCATTTCTGCACCCAATTTCTAGGAATATTATAGTAATCTGATTACATTGCAATAGCATCGAACAGTGCTAATCAGGATTGGTACCCTATTGCACTAAATGATATGCAAACATATAGAATGACACATTCCATGTCCTGTGTGAACTGGACTGAAACTCATTTTTCATCCCTTTAGCTCCTTATAATGGGCCTATCACCAGGTATTGGAGTCATCAAGCAGCCATTGGGTGTTAATGACATTCAGTGGCTACCAACATGACTCAGAATAGAATTGTGTGACTTACAAGGCCATCACTAGAAGTGAAAGGTTCCATCTCCTGTTTCCATCCTCTGAATTAACAAGATCCTATATAAGATTTTTGATTGCTGGGTTTAATTTTCTTTCTGTAAAGCCCATTTGTAACTGTCTTGTTCTGAAACTTTTCTGCAGCCTGGGTCCTAGATAGCAGACAGTCCCACTTACTTAAATGGCTTCTGTGTCAGAATGCAGTAGGATAAGATGGGAGTTTTGTGTTTGAAATTTGGGAAGGAGGTTTTTCCCAATACCTGGTTATTTTATTTTCAGGGGTGTTCACAGAAGGGAGAAGACACAAACCACTTCACCTCAACTGATGATGAGAATCAGATACAAGCAGATCCCAGAATACAGGAGCCAAATTCAGCCATAGTTTCAGCTCTTCCTGAAGTCAGTGGAGTTGTACCCATTTATATCCTAGATTTGTTTCAAAGAGGCTACTGTGGAAACTAGGGTTAGGCTTGCTGGATGGCTGTTTCAAAACAAAGAGCAGATCTGCTGATCTCTGCCTTTTTTCTTGAGTGGTTGTTTTCCATGTTGGGTTAATTACTTGGTTGGCTCTTGTTCCTGGCACTGAAGTGCATTCTCTAAAGGAGAATTAATGAGACACAGAGAAGAATGGTGTTTTAATTTGCAATTCATGCTGCCCCCTAGGTTGCACAGAAATCTGTCCAAAGCAAAGAGAGCCTGGGCTGATAAGAAGGCTAAGCCACAGCTGTGCTCCTGTCTCCCACAGGGACCATTCAGTGCCTGAATCTGAGCGGTTACCTCATCCCTGAAGTCATAGCCAAAGCAGAAGGCTAATTGGCTAGAGCTTCTGAGGGGAGGTGATTTTCTAACTGATCTACCTGCCTGATCCATCTGACTGGTACTTTCTTCCCTCTAGGGCAGTAGCTATAGTGAAGAATCCTGTGATAACCAGTTGGGGATAGTTATGATATAGTAATGCTGAGGAAAATAGGAACATTTTAAGGAATGGCTCCTCAAGAGAGGAGGAATGAGCAGAGAGACTGAGTCAATATGTTTGCTGTTTTGTCCTTCTGCATTGAGTAAATTGTTCTGTGGAATCCCATGATGAAGAGCAAAGACTGTTAGTTAAAAGTCTCAGAGGAGTAGCTGCATTAGTCTGTATCTGCAAAAATAACAAGGAGTCCTGTGACACCTTAGAGATTAGCAGTATATTAGGGCATAAGCTTTCTTAGGTAAAACCCACTTAATCAGATGAATTGAAGAGTAAGTTACAGAGGCAGGGGTACATTTATAAGTACAGGCAGTCCCCGGGTTACGTACAAGATAGGGACTGTAGGTTTGTTCTTAAGTTGAATTTGTATGTAAGTTGGAACTGGTACATATTGTAGGGGAAACTCTAGCCAAACATTTCTCCAGAGCTCAGTTTTATTCTCCCACACCTCACTTCCCTCAGTCCTTTATTCTCAAGCTGAGGTGTCTGCTGAGAAAAGCTGCTCCGCGTCTCCCTGGTCTGCTGGGGGGAAGCAGCTAGTGCGGGGTTGCCTCACCCCGTTTGTAAGTAGGGATCCGATGTAAGTCGGATCCATGTAACCCGGGGACTGCCTGTACAACAACAACAAAGGAGAAGTTGCTTATCAAGTATAGGACCAGTGTTAATGAGGCTACTCAGGTCAGGGTGGATGTGGCCTCATTAACACTGGTCTTACACTTGATAAGCAACTTCTTTTTTATAGTTATGTACTTGTATACGTACCCCAGCCTCTGTCACTTCCATTCCAATTCAGCTGATGAAGAGGGTTTTACTCACAAAAGCTAATGCCCCAATACATTTGTTAGTCTCTAAAGGTGCGTCTACACACCAGGACTTAACTTTAAATAAGCTACACAAATTGAGGTACATCAGTAGCATAGCTTATTTTGAAATAGAGCACTCTTTCAGAAGTTGGAGTAAGAAGTCCTCCAGCTTGACAGTATTTCAACATTATTTCAAAATAATTGCCTGCTATGTAGACTAAGTTATTTCAAAATAACACTAGCTATTTTGAAATAATGTTGCTATGTAGACGTACCTTAAAGTGCCACAGGACTCCTTGTTGTTTTTATTGTTAGTTAAAGACATTTTGTAACACCTTCCAGAGCAACAGCTGCTCAGCAGAGGTAAGAATGGAGAGAGGGAGCATGGCTTTAAATTTGTTGGTAATGCTATGATCATAATTGCACAGTTACTTTTGTGGGGGAGGAGGCTCAGTTAACTCTGGACCCCAGCTGTCAGTAATTATTTGGGGAGGCTCTAGGTGATAGCCTTGCATTTGAAGTATAGGGCTGGGATTTGTGAGCTCTATTCCCAGCTGTGCCATAGATTGACTGCATAACTTTGGGTGAATCGCTTCAGCTCTCTTCAGCTCCATTTTCCTACCCATCTATAGAAATGGGAGAATCATTCCATTTCCCAGGGTGCTGGTGGTAAATGTTAATTCCTGATTATAAAGTGCTTTGAGAACTTGTGATGAAAGGTGTGGTCTGAAATTATGCCTTATCAGTCAGCAGCACTCCTCCCTGGTCACAGGAAGACTGTGAAGGAAGCAAGCAACTGGATAGTTGGGAGAGGGTGACCTTCTGGGACACTTACCTTTATGGCTAATGAACATTTCAGAGAAATATGTCTCTGTTTAAAGATTTGCTCTCACTTGCACTCTCTCGGGGTACATCTATACAGCAGCATTGTTTCGGAATAACTGACGTTATTTCAAAATAACAAAGTGCACATCTACACAACAATCTGTTGTTTTGAAATAATGTTGAGCTGGAGGACTTCTTACTCCAACTTCTGTAACCCTCATTTCACAAGGAGTAAGAACGTTGAAGGACAAGTTCTCTTCCTTCGACTTTCTACTGTGCAGACAGCGCCAAAAGCCAAATTAAGCTATTTCGACTTCACCTACGCAATTGACGTAGCTGAAGTTGCGTATCTTAATTTGACTTTTGCCCTGCAGGGAAGATATGCCTTTACTTGCCTCCTTCAAGTAATATGGGATAAACATTTCTGAGATGCCCAAGAAGTTCTTCTGCAACACCAGAGATGACCAGACTTTCCATTTCTGATATTTCTCAGGTGAAAATCAAACAGCGAAAGCACTCAGAACATTTCTAACCGTTTTTATCCATCCAACAAAAGCCCCAGACCATTTGCTTTTATGAGTTAGCTTTAAAGTCCCAGCTCCTCTGTAAATCCTGCAAATGCTTACACATGGGACTACTCATGAGTAACATTATTCATGTGTGTACATGACTACTGGATCAGAGCCTTTGTTAGAATAAAAATAATGTCACTGCCTCATTCTTGTAACTGGATCAGTGCAGGCAGACCTCTGTGCCTACACAGAGTCCCATTGACTTTGCAGGGGTTCACTTGGCTTCATTAGGATTTTGTGCATAGGAGTCTGTCCATCAGAGAGGAGTTGCAGGAATGTGCTTTTGTTATTGACAAGACTTCAGAGGATTAAAATGGAGGGAAGTTAGAAAGACTGATCTTTCTCTCTTAGGTACACTCTGCATTTCACACAGCTTGGAAAGTAAAAGTAGACCAGTTAGTTGCCTTTTGGTCTCTACTCAGTTTCATATCCTGCTTCAGGGGTGCTAATATGATGCTGTGGGTTTGGGGCTTTCAACACTCTAGGGGAAGGTTCAATTTAAACAAAGCAAAGCAAAGTGGTTTACCTGAAATTCAATTAAGTAGAGTCCTAGATGTTAGAGATGGTGGCAAGCTGCTAAGTCCCATCAAGTCTGCATGCTGGATCGTGCACAAGAGTATATTTTCTAGTGATCTTCTTTGTCTAGTTACGTAACCCAAGCAGTGTGGTTTCCCCTACTTCCCTCTGACAGGCTCATTCTCAGACATATGCAGCTCACAGCTTGGAATCTTTTTTCTAGTATTCAGTCGAATTAATGAACATGGCTCCAATTAACTAATTAACCTTTAGCATCATGGAAACTTGGGGAGTATTATTCCCATTTTACTGGTAGAGGCGGGGGAACTGATGCTTTGAGAGGTTAAGGACATTTTTTGTGTAATGGTCAAACACCTGTACTTCTCTTTGGCCATCAACAGGTGAATGACCCATGAACCTAGGTATCAGTGTCCCCGTAGGCACGCGCAGATTTTCAGGGTACTTTCCAATGTACTTTTCTTTTATCTAATTGTGTGTCTTTCATCTGCCTGCAGATGTCCTGATGTCCCTGTAAATCCAGCAAGGATTCTCCACAGGCTGGGGGGCAGGGGTCCATTGAATTGAAAAGATTCCATCTGCCACAGTTCCCTGCTCCCCCTCCTTACTACGCTTGTACCCTCAAGATGGCATCTGACAGCCCAGAGTCGCTGATGATACTATGCACAGATTACTGCCTCCATAACCTGGAGGGGACGCTCTGCTACCTACTGGACAATGAGACCCTCCGGCTTCACCCTGATGTCTTCCTGCCGAGTGAGATCTGTGACAAGCTCGTCAACGAGTACGTGTGGGTGCTGCTGTCCGTTGGCAGCTGACGGGAGAAGCCAGGACTCTAGGGGAGGGACGCATACACTTTATACTTATTTCTGTTTGATTCTTATATTCGAAGTGTTGTTTTGGCTTCGCTTATTTTTCCTGGGAAGCTCTAGGATTGACTGGAGAGCTAGTCGGGATGTGCCCTTACAGGCTGGGAAAGCTGAGCACTGTAGGGGGAAAAAGAAGAGAAAAATGGTTTTTTACCTTGACAAGTTCAAATCTGGGAGGTGGGGAATAAAGAAAAATACTTAATTTGGGGTGGGAGGGGTTCAGTTCCAAGGATCTTGGGTGTTACTTGTAACAATATTAAGAGAGAAAATGTTCAGATGCAAGTGTGATTGTTATATCACTGAGGTCTTAGTCCTGGGCCTGACTCTCCATTGGCTTTACGCACCACTGTGCTGCACTACAGAATAGAGGGCCACAATAACAGACTCCATCATCGCCCCAGCCCTGTCCAAGGAATGCGCCCATTGTCAGGGGACATTTCCTGGATAGGCCACCCATGGGCTGTCCCGGGAGACCAGAGGGAGAGTCTTTCACATACACATGTTTTCGCTTGGCTGTAGCTGTGATGGAAAATCCCACCAGGCGTGCCCATATAAATCCCACTGATGAGCTAACCCTATTACTTATCACGTAGGTATGTGGAGCTGGTGAATGCAGACAGCATCTTTGAACCCCACGAGAGCTTCTTCACCCTGTTCTCAGATCCTCGGAGCACCAGGCTAGCCCGAATCCATTTGCGGGAGGACATAGTACAGGACCAGGACCTAGAAGCCATTAGAAAGCAGGTAGTATTGCATTTACATCTTCCTAGCTGTCACTCTGAAGCAGCCCACAGCAGAAAGCCTTCACGGCTCTCAGGGAGAACCACAGATTACTTGTGCATATTACCTGCTTTATCAGAATCCTAGCTGTGGGAGAACTTGAGACATCTTTATCCTCAGCTTTTCCCTGCAGGTGTTGCTTTAGGGAATGGAGTGGGACCACTATATGGGAGCTCAGAGTATTCCAGTCCTAGCTGCTCCCAATAGGAGCCACTGTATGGAATGGTGTGGAAACACTGGCCATGTGAGAGCTGAGGACTCCAAACCTGGCTTCTGCCAGCAGTAGTTGCTATAGGGACCAGGGTAGGAACACTGACAGTGAAGTCATTCTAATATATTGGCTTCCTTCCTTCCAGGACCTTGTTGAGCTGTACCTGACTAACTGTGAGAAGCTGACAGCTAAGAGCCTGCAGACTTTACTGAGCTTCAGCCACACTCTAGTTTCTCTTAGCCTCTTTGGCTGCAGTAACATCTTCTATGAGGAAGAGAATCCAGGAGGCTGTGAAGATGACTGCTTAGTGAATCCCACTCGTCAGGTCTTGGTCAAGGACTTTACCTTTGAGGGCTTCAGCCGGCTGCGTTTCCTGAACCTGGGCCGTATGACTGAAGGGGTGAATGTGGAGACATTGCTTCGACCTTTGGCCTCCCTCACTGCCCTGGATCTCTCCGGCATCCAGCTCAATGATGTGGCATTTCTGACCCAGTGGAAAGACAGTCTGGTTTCCTTAGTGCTTTACAACATGGACCTTTCAGAGGAGCACATCCAAGTGATCGCACAGCTCCGCAAGCTCAGGTCAGCTAACACATTTTTCTTCCTCCTCTAGGTCTTACAGGTGCTCAAAGGTGCTCAGGATTAAGCCCCTAGGGTGATTTTCTGAGAGCATTTTCTTTATCCCAGGTCTTAGGCTGTGGTGGTAGAGGAACTGAGCTTTCTCTCAAGGGTGCTTGATCTTTTACTCCCTCTGCAGCCTAAAGCCCTGGCTGAAGCCAGTAGAGGATTTTTCTGTGTGAGGACAGCAAGATCAAGCATGCCAAGGAGGCTCCCTACTTTTATAGCTGATCCTCAGGCAAAATTACTCCTGGCGTGTTGGTACACTTGGATGCTGGTATCACAGCAGTAATTGCCGTGTGAAACCAAAACTGACTCCCACAGGTTGCTTGTCGAATGAGAAAGGCCAGCGTTTAAGCCTGGCTCACAGATAAGAAGCACTTAAGTCACATTTAGAAAATTCAAACCTGTGAGTCTTGTGCAGCCCATTCGTGCTCTTTTTGTGTCTCCTATGGGGGCACCAGAGCTACCACATGTCTCCTATGGGTAGGCAGTTGTACTGATGAAGTATATTATTTATTACGTGGTTTATTAATTTAATTTTATGTTTTTCATATAACATCAAACATAAAACTCCCAGGCAGTGGTGCTGGTGTTACAAAGATGAGTAAGTACAGCAGAGGTTCTCAGACTTCATTGCACCTTGACCCCCTTCCGATACCAAAAATTACTACATGACCTCTAGAGAGGGGACCAAAAGTCTGAGCCCCTCTGTTGTGAGTCGAGGAGCCAAAGCTGAAGCCCAAGAGCTTCAGCTCCAGGCAGGGAGTCTGTAACCTGAGCCCCACTGCCAAAGGGTGAAGCTCTTTGGCTTCAACCCCAGGCTCCAGTAAGTCTAAGCCAGTCCTAGGAGCCCATTAAAATGGGATCATTGCCCATTTTTGGGTCCCAGCCCATAGTTTGAGAACTGCTGCTGTACAGTATCATGGATACAATGTTCAGTCTGAAAAGGCAGGATTAGGAGAGCTTGTGTAGTTAATTTTGGGAGAAGAGGTAACAAGTCCTTCTGGGGATGAGAAGTTCTTCCGGTGCAATTTGATCCCCAGGTAGAAGATATATAGCCAGTTCCATGGTTAGAGACATAATCAGATGCCTGGTTGTGATGAAGACTGGGAAGGTAGGTTGCTCAGCCTACGGTAGTTGCCATTCTGGTCATTTAGCTGAGTAATTCTTTATACTCCATTCTGGACAGGCCCCCACTAAGAGCTGTAGAATCCAAGGGTCCTGCAATGCACTTAGGTTATACGCAGGAGTCCATCCTGCTGATAGTTCCACAGAGTCACATCCCGGTGTGTTGAAACATCAACAGCCATGCTTGTGCGTGGTCTCTGCAGGGCTGGGTTTGGCCTGGATGGATGCTCTCCAGACTGAGATACTTGCTGTCATTTCCAGGCACTTGGATATTTCCCGAGACCGTCTGTCCAGCTATTACAAATTCAAGTTGACCCGGCGGGTGCTGAGCCTGTTTGTGGATAACCTGGTAAACCTCTCCTCACTGGATATCTCAGGGCACACCATGCTGGAGAACTGCACCATTTCGAGCATTGAGGAGAAAGTGGGTCAGGCAAGGTAAGGCTAGAAGGCCAGGCAGGGAGGGCCATCACTGTGGAACTGGGGGAGGGGAGATTTTATTGAAAGCTGCAGGAAGGACAAATCTCTCTCTTGGGCTTTAGAATTCTTTAGAACTATTAATAAAAAGAAAAGAGATTTGTCACCAATTTCTAGTGATTGTAAAGCCTCTCCCCAAGTGGAATTGATCACCATGGATGAGAGCTTCAGAAGAATAATTAATTGGTCCTGCTTGGCAGTCAGTCACATCCATATGGGCTTTGCAGCTGTCTTTTGCCGTACGCATTTCCCACTTACTGACAGCTGTAAAAATAGTTTAGATATTATCCGCTTCCCTCCTACAGGATCACAGAGCTCTCCACAGACTGTACTCTAAAACCCTCCTCCACTACTGATATCCAGGGACTTCAGGGGTGGAGCACAGCAGCCTTACTGCATCAGCGTCACTGCACAACAGTTTTAAGAAGTGTTAGTGAAGAAATTCTTCTGCTAATGACTGCGGGTATTTTAGGGAGCTGGAGTTACAATGCTAATACACTTGAACCTCTTTAATCTGGCAACCCTGAGAAACAGGATATGCCAGATTAAAGATTTTGCCGGGCGATGGAGGGCACAGGAGGAAATGGGCATGAGAGGAAGGAGGGCAAGGCACTTACCTGGCACCCCACTCCTGGGGCACACATGGTTCCACGCCTTGTGCTGCTCCAGGCACCGCCTCCCGCAACTTTGGGAGTAGCAGGGAAAAGCCACAAGGAAGCGCATTGCTGCAATACCATTCCCGCATTGGGAGGAGGGAGAGTGGCAGTGCACAGAGCTACTTCCTCCTCGTACCACAGGTGTTCCCGGATTAGGCACATCCAAAGCGTGGAGGTTCAAATGTATTGAGATTTGTCAATACCACCCCCAGTGAGAGCTGGGCCTCTGCCTTCTGCAGGCCCCTTTGAAAATCCCAACCAGCATTTGGGATTTAATAGAATATGTGGCAAGACATGGGGGAGGGTTAGGGCCATGGGGCAACCAGCCCTTTCCCACCCAGAGAGTGGTGTGACCCCTTCCCTCCAGCCCTAACCACCTTCCCCCCAGTTAACTGCCCCTTGCCCCTCCCCCCGTCAGCAGGTCTGTGCAGCAGTCACTGTCGATGGTGTTCTAAGGCAGTGCTGACCCCAGTGCTTCTTTGTAATGAGAGGGGTGTTAAGCTGATGGCAGCCTTCCGATGAGAGAGAAAATCGGCTTCCTGACTATTTCTGATCATTAGAAATCCCCTGGCCCATTTTATAGTAATCCGTTTTACCCCTGCGCTCCTAGCTGAACTTGGGTAACTATATTCTCCCTGCTTGAGTCCCCCCTCATCATTTTTGTTGGACACCTTCACTTCTTGTGCAGAACAGAAGGGATCATCTGCGATGAAAGGGCCCAGTGAGGAGTATGATGTGACTGTCTTTAAAGATGCGATTGTCTGAAAGAAAGCCTTACCAGGATTTTGATGGGCTGTGACTGAATTTAGACCCATCTGCTCTGGCTGGTTGTGCAATATAATGGAAGCAGGCTGAGAGCTTTGTAACTTTCTCTATGGTGAAGGGAGATGAATAAACAAAGCTCAGACATGGACGATCTCTTCTTTTTTCAGCACTGAGCCCTCAAAGAGCAGCATTGCCCCCTTCAGGAATCTGAAACGACCGCTGCAGTTCTTGGGCCTCTTTGAGACCTCTCTTTGCCGTCTGACACATATTCCAGCCTACAAGGTAAAGTGCCTGTGGGAATAGTCTCAAACAGTGTGTGATGGAAGTTAGAGACTCGGCCAGCGTATCAGAGCTCTCGGGCCCTGTGGAAGTGATACGTGCCTTGTGAATTATGGGTCCGCCTGAGGGAAGAATGCTGCAGTGGTGCAAGGTCCACGCTTTGTGCAGTGTTTGTGAGGGGAAAAACCAGCCATTTAGAAAGGAGCTTCATAAAGACACTCACACAACAGGGACGTAAAATCTCGTTTAAATAGTTAACTGGTTAAACGTTAACTGGTTAAGTGATTAAACAGGAATGAGGGGGCATTGCAGCTCCGCCCACCACGGTTGGGCTGGAGCTGCCACTATGGGCAGGGACTGCTCCAGCCCAGCTGCCTATGATCTTGCACTGTGCTGCTGGTTCCCGGTTAACCGGTTACTTGTTCACATCCCTGCACACACACCCCAGCCATTCCCCACCCTGCTTGTAGCTCAACGGACACTCCACAATGGGTGTCTGAGGCTTAGGAAGAAATATCCAAACATAACCCTGCAAAGAGATACAACCTTGCCCTGCAGGGACCACTTCCTGCAGAGTTGGGCTGAGAGGTAACTCGCCTGGGTTCTCATGACTTGGGTCTCCTCAGAATGTATCCTGCCAGCAGGGTAGAAAAGGGCTGAGAGAATTCATGCACCATTTGAGCTGCCTCCCTCCTGCTGATTCCTTTTTCTGCAAATCTCTCATTCTCTTGCTACCCTCTCTCTTGACCAACCCCCTCTTATCCTGGTTTCTTCCTCCCCGACATGATTTTTTTTCTTCCTTGCTGCCAGGTGAGTGGGGACAAGAACGAAGAGCAGGTGCTGAACGCAATTGAGGCGTACACGGAACACCGGCCTGAAATCACATCTCGAGCCATCAATCTTCTTTTTGACATCGCCCGCATCGAGCGCTGCAACCAGCTGCTGAGAGCACTGCAGGTGAATGCCCTGGCACTCACCCACAGGCAGAGCTCACCTCCCTTGAGCACAGTCACATTAAGAGGGAGGGGGATTTTACAGCAGAAAAATCAAACCTTTTCCCGTGGCTTAAGGCTTGATGCAAAGCCCAGTAAAGTCAATGGAAAGATCCCCATTTCTTTTGGCTTCAATGGGCTTTGCATCAGGCCCCTGAAGAGGAAGTTTCAGTAAGTAGCACAATGGAAATAGGGGCTGTGATTTTAGGAGGTGCCTTATGACTTCATTGAGCAGCCTTTTCCAGCTGTGCCTGGGCTCTTTGTCCCTTGAATGCTTGTATTGATCTTTACCTGGGTAGGGGTAACGGTGACATGGAGGCACAGCTGGGACTAAATGGCACTACAAGCTCCCGTGTTTCTTTGTAGCTGGTGATCACAGCACTCAAGTGTCACAAGTACGATAAGAACATCCAGGTGACTGGGAGTGCAGCACTTTTCTACCTAACAAATTCAGAGTATCGGATGGAGCAGAGCGTGAAGCTGCGACGTCAGGTGATCCAGGTGGTGCTGAATGGCATGGAGTCTTACCAGGAAGTGACAGTAAGAACTCAGTCAACCTTTACCGTGCTCTTGCTGTTCTCCCTCTTTCCTTTCTCCCAGTAACAGGCTATTTCCAGCACTTTGTACCTTCCGGACACTTTGAGCTCATTGAACGTGTATCAAGGCATGCCCTGGAGAAACTGTTGCCTATATTTGGTTATGCATTCACTTTATAGGTGGGTGGGTGCAATTGTATGTGGGACCTACTTTGTACATGTGATGGTGACGTGGTTCTGTAGTAATTGGTGCCTTTGTATTTCAAGTGAAGGTGACTCGCTCTGGATTGCATGTGGCGCATACACATTGTGGTGGGGTAGGGGAGCAGATGGACAGAGCGCATGTTGAGCATATTGAGCCATAGGCTGGATGTGCAGTGTACTGTTGCGTTGGAGGATGTTGCATGTGTTTGTGGTATTTCTTTTGAGGTGAAGATAGGGACAACACTGTGTGGCCACTGTACATGTACAGTAGGAGGATCCATTGTGTCAGCCAGCCCTCAGCTTGTTCTGCTTCCCCCTCGGTAGGTGCAGCGGAACTGCTGTCTGACACTGTGTAACTTCAGCATCCCAGAGGAGCTGGAATTCCAGTACCGTCGTGTCAATGAGCTGCTGCTGAACATCCTCAATCCAACTCGGCAGGATGAGTCCATCCAGCGCATCGCTGTACACCTCTGTAATGCCTTGGTCTGCCAAGTGGACAATGACCATAAGGAGGCTGTGGGCAAGATGGGTTTTGTCATGGTTGGTATGGTCTTAGGATGGCTGCTAATCCCTATCCCAGACTAAGCTTTAATCCCATGAGAAAGTCCTTTCCATGACTTCCATTGGAAGTATCTGTGGAATAGGTGGAGTAAATAATCCAGCTCCCAAGTGTCACAGAAAAGTATTGCAGTCAGGAAAAAGTAGAGTTTTAGCAGTGCTGTCCTAGCATGGAATCCACCATTCTCAATCTGAGCCACTTGAAAGTACGCCAGCAGGGGAAGTAATTACTTCGGTGGTGTTCTGTCAGAGGCTGCGTCTATTTACAGGCATGGGAGGCAGCATGATCTCAACACAAGGCCAGGAGTCATGACTTTTGAGTTCTAATCTAGGCTCTGCTATAAATTTACTGTGTGGCTTTGGGTAAGCCTCAGAACCTCTTCATGCCAGTCTCTGTCCATAGAAGGCAGACTGACCCAAAGAACAATTAAAAAAAAGTTGTTTCTGCAACTAGCATAATCCTCTTGGCAACTATGTGAGGCTTTTTATTTGGACATGTCTGACTAACAACCCTTCTTTGGGATACAAAATGGCCCAGCAGATGAGAGAGACTCCTGACTCTCCAGAGAGAGGAAAAGATCTCTGCCTATTTAGAGATAATAAAATCTGCAGAACTTTTCCATTGTGGTTACTGCATGGATAGTGGGCTCAGTCCATTGTGACAAGAGTCAGACCTCCCTTCACACCTTCAGTTACATAGATTGGGTGAACACGTTTCTTTGTCTCACTTGACAGACAACATTGTCCAACTATTGGACCAGAAATTGTGCATGTGGGTGTGTGTGCACAGTTTGGGGAGTTTCTTCTACAGGAAGGCTCTCTGCTCCTTTTTTTTAAATAAGCAAAATCTTTTTCTGGCATCAACTCTCCTGCCACACATTCCAGCTCCTTATCCTCCCCATTAAGACTCTGCTCAAGTTCTCTGCTATCCATGCCTCTGCTTTCATCTTCTCTAGTTTCCTATTTCCCATTTTCCCTTTCTTTCCTTTACCCACTCTTGACTTCATGGTTCCTTTCATGCTCCCCCTTGAGTTTGCAACAGCCTCCCTGTTAAAGTCTAACTTCTGAGGACCCATCTTTTTCATCAGACTATAAAGAGCACATACCAGACTATTTACTTCTCAGTGAGCTGTACTATACTGAAATCTTCCCTCTTGTGCCTTTAGCTCTTTAGACCAGGGAGCTGTTACCTGAATGGTACAGGTCATTTGTTGTACTCTGCTGTGTGAACGAGTGGGATTGTTGTTTATACAGTTCCACTGAACCACAGAAAATAACACTGCTTTTGGAAGGGATAGGAGGGACATTTGCATTCTGCACATCAGATTCCAGATACATAGAAGCAAATCCAATCCATGAGTAAACATGACTTCCATTTACTTCAATGAGAGCTGCGCCAGCTTATGTCAGGACTGAGTTTGATGTACAGTCTCCATTTTAATTTCTGTGATTCCTGACCTGCTCTTCCACTTCTCATTCCCGTCCCTCTGCCTGCAGACCATGCTAAAGCTTATTCAGAAGAAGCTGGTGGATAAAACAGTAAGTGTTTCCTCTTAAAATCGCTAAGCAAAGTCACCCCAGTTGTAGTCCCTCTGCCCCAAGGTGGAGAGGACAACTGGGGGGAATTGGGCAAATTGGCCTAAAGCCGGCCCTGCCTGGAGGCTTGTGGGGAGTTGGCACCTCTGAACAAATTAGATAATGGCGGTGTTTGTGTTGGTGGGTCTGAATCGAACAAAGACTGGCCCCTTTCAAGGTGACAGCATTTTCCCATCCTTCTGATTAGTTTGCACTGGGCTCCTGTATTACCTGAGCCCTGTCCGTAGTTGTCAGTGCCGCATTCTCCACTCCACTGTGTATTACCATCTCCTTCCCTCTGTCTTGACAGTGTGATCAAGTGATGGAGTTCTCCTGGAGTGCCCTGTGGAATATCACAGATGAAACTCCCGATAACTGTGAGATGTTTCTCAACTACAGCGGAATGAAACTCTTCCTGGAGTGCCTGAAAGTAAGTTCAGTCCGGTATCTTCTACGCCAGAGGTTCTCATACTTTACTTATTGCCTACTCCCTTCCAGATCTACCAGCTACTCATGTACGCCTGCCCTTCTCAGCACTGATACGTTGTGTGCTCTTCTTAACACTACCTGCCTTTAGCTATCTGTCCCTATTTCACTGTTACATATAAATATAGTGTGACATATACAACCAAAAAAACCCCAAAACACCCTAAGTTCTGAATTCAGGAAGACTGAAAAGTTGCTGGGCAATTGAACCTTTGCTGGTTGTGACTGGAGATGGGCGTCTGTGTGTATCTTTATTTTCACTGGTACATCTTGAAGTAAATCAACTATCTTATTTTATATAATAAATTCCCACAGAGTTTTAAAGCTTTGTCTGAGTAGCCAATTATGCAGTAAATAAAATAATCTACTATATATTTTAGAGAGTTTGTCTGCCTATTTGATGAAAAACTCCTTTTAAACAGTAAGAGCTAGGATCACCAAATTTAGTATAAAGCTTCCTCTGATCATAACTTAAAGCAAGGTCAGGGTTTGGTTGTGCCAAGAAAACGGGGATGAGCCTGGAATGGGATTGCTTCTCATAAAGCCAAACAGAAATAAGACTCACCAAAGCAAGTACAGTCCTCAAAATTGACATAACTGAGTGAACGTTGAAAGAGACTGAACCAAGATGAGTCAGAAAAATAGGAGGAAACTGGAATAGGATTGTTTCTCAATAAACCTTACAGAACTGAGATAAAGCAGAGCAATTTGAAGTAGTGCTCTGTTTTGGCAAGGCTAAATCAATGCTCTTGATAAGGAGAAGAAACTGTTATTGGAAATCCCATAAACTATTGCCCTTTTTTGTTAAAACAGTGAATTAAAAGAGTTTATAGGGAGAAAGAAACAAAATACACTTGATGGAATTCCCAAATTACGGACCCAAGCAATGCCAGGTAAATGTGCTAGTTAATAAATAAAATTCACCATACACAACTTCCCCTTGTGGCCCCAGGTATTCATTAGGGATGTAAAAAGTCAACTGGTTACCAGAAGGCCAGGCCAGCAGGAGCAACCTCCTGCCCACAGCATGGGGCAGCCAGCTAGCTGGGGCAGCCCACAGCACAGTGGGGCCAGCTGGGCCGGAGCAGCCTATGGTGCAATGAGGCTGGCTGGGCTGGAGCAGCCCCACCCATAGAGGGCCGGACTGGAGGAGCCTCCTGCCTGCAGTGGGCTGACCAGCAGGACCCCAGCAACCGTGGCCCCTCCCTGGAGCAGCCCTCTCTTCAGGACCCCAGCCGTACTGCACTAGCCCTTCATGGTTAACCAGTTAAACGATTAAAATTGTATCGTTTAACCAGTTAACTTTTTTAATGGGAATTTACATCCCTGTTGTGCATATCACACTTTGGGAACCCTGGCTCTCCATGTCAGTTGTGACTGAGTCCTGGCTCGTCAGACCCCTGCTGGAAGCAAAAAGAGAAAGCAGAGAAAATCAATACATGCTCTGCTCCTCCACATCCATCCATCCTAAGAGCACAAGGAAACTGTGCACTTCTATCTTATTTACTCTCTCCCACTGTATGTCCTGTGCCTGGAGATGCATTTCCCTCTGGGCAAAGTAGCTATGTCAAGCAGTGAAGAACTGTCCCTTGCTTTGCAGAGATTTGGTTCACTCTCACCTATCATGTTTTGAATGCTAAAAACCTCATCACCCCAAGAGGAGAGCTGCACCCCTGCCTGTTGAGACAGTCTGCCTCCCTGGCTTTGCTGCACAGCCACAGTGGTCATACTTTTGTTTTACACATGTTCCTTGTTTCCTCAGGAGTTCCCAGAGAAGCAGGAGCTGCACCGTAACATGTTGGGGCTTCTGGGAAATGTGGCGGAGGTGAAAGAGCTCCGCCCACAGCTCATGACCTCCCAGTTCATCAGTGTGTTCAGGTTGGTACATCACTGATCAATAAGCAGTGTGGTCTAATGCAGTGAGGGGCAACCTAGGCTAGTGAGGGGGCTGCATGAGTGACCCTCTTTCATCTCACTGGGCTGCAAGATTGTTGGAACCAAGATAGTGTCCCAGGATAGGGTAGTTTTGCTAATTGCACTTGCATCCCTAGAATTTGCGGGGTGCTCCAATTGAATGGCACAGTTCTGGGCCCCCCACTATAGAAAGGATGTGGACGCATTGGAGAGGGTCCAGTGGAGGGTGACCAAAATGATAAGGGGGCTGGAACGCATGACCTATGAGGAGAGACTGAGGGATTTGAGTTTGTTTAGTCTGCAGAAGAGAAGAGTGAGGGGGGATTTGATAGCTGCCTTCAACTTCCTGAAGGGAGGTTCCAAAGAGGACGGAGAGAGGCTGTTCACAGTATTCTGGATTGCAGAACAAGGAGCAATGGTCTCAAGTTACAGTGGGGAAGGTCTAGGTTGGATATTAGAATCATAGAATAATAGGACTGGAAGGGACCTCGAGAGGTCATCGAGTCCAGCCCCCCGCCCTCAAGGCAGGACCAAACTCCGTCTACACCATCCCTGACAGATGTCTATCTAACCTGTTCTTAAATATCTCCAGAGAGGGAGATTCCACCACCTCCCTTGGCAATTTATTCCAATATTTGACCACCCTGACAGTTAGGAATTTTTTCCTAATGTCCAATCTAAACCTCCCCTGCTGCACTTTAAGCCCATTAACTATTTCACTAGGAGGGTGGTGAAGCACTGGAATGGGTTACTTAGGGAGGTGGTGGAATCTCCATCCCTAGAGGTGTTTAAGTCTCGGCTTGACAAAGCCCTGGCTGGGTTGATTTAGTTGGGATTGGTCCTGCCTTGAGCAGGGAGCTGGACTTGATGACCTTCTGAGGTCTCTTCCAGCTCTGTGGTTCTATGATTCTAATGGTATCAGCTCTTTGATTGGATGCAGAGGGATCACATGGCTTTCTCAGTCAGTGCTGTGTCTGGTCAGCACACACCCCATTTCATGTGCCTTTGCTTTATGTGTGTCACTTTAGCAATTCCAGGAGGGAAAAAATACGCAGACAAAAACTAGCAGAATCTGGCAACCCTGCATGTGGGCAATGCTAAGCAAAATGTCTTCTAGGTGACACATAGAACCAAGGTTGCCCACCACTGATCTAATGGCTAGAGCAATGTACTGAGACCTGGCTACTCTTCCAGGGTATGTCTACACTACCCTCCTAGTTCAAACTAGGAGGGTAATGTAGGCATACCGCACTTGCAAATGAAGCCCGGGATTTGAATTTCCCGGGCTTCATTTGCATAAGCGGGGAGCCGCCATTTTTAAAACCCCGCTGGTTCGAACCCCGTGCAGCGCGGCTACACGGGGCACGAACTAGGTAGTTCGAACTAGCGGGGTAGTGTAGACATACCCCCTGAGTGCCACTGAGTCACTGTGTAATGTAGGGCAGTCATTTAATGTTTATACATCAGTTCCCTCCTCCCTTTTAACTAAACAAAAAAACATAGTTGGACTGGTGCTGTTTTGGAATTTTCAGATGGTGGCTGCAATCTAAATACAAAGTATCATCCATAAAACCAATTTGGGAAGCTAGTGCTTGTCAAGCTATTTTGTATAGGTTGAGGTGTCCAGTCTAGTTAGGAGATAACTTATCTTGTTAGAGTTCATAGGGGCTGCACTGTTTGCATGCTAAGTTTTTTGTCCCTGATGTGCTGAGTAAGGCTATCCTGGCACCTCTGAAATCTTACCTTCTGTCCTGGTAGCAATCTGTTGGAGAGCAAAGCAGATGGGATTGAGGTATCTTACAATGCATGTGGAGTTCTCTCCCACATCATGTTTGATGGCCCAGATGCTTGGGGGATCTGTGAGCCGCGCCGAGAAGAAGTAGTAGACAGGATGTGGGCAGCCATCCAGAGCTGGGATATTAACTCCAGAAGAAATATCAATTACAGGTGAGTGAGGTTGGATTTTGGCCCATTTATTTTCGGGAGTGGGGAACGTCCCAAAGAGTAACCTCAAGCATGGTGGTGATGTGACCAACTGTGGAACTTCTCCCTGGGATGAGGAAGAAATTTCCCATCCAGACACATTCTTTTAGCTGGGGTTTTTCAGCTTCCCTTGAGTTCCATTTGGAGATTAGTGGAACCATTGGTTTTATGTGCGCAGGTAATTGCGACACTTCTAAATGGAATATGGAGAAAACTAAAATAGTCTGGATCCTTAGTTTCTCTTGAGAGAACACAATAGAACTGTCCTGGAATGAGATTTGGGCACAAAACGTAGAATCTTACTGTCTTAGGCTGCTTAAAAACATTTCTCCAAGGAATCCGTGTCTTGCTGTTGGTTAAATTCGGATTCCTAATTAAAGGTACAGCCAGGGTAAATGTCCCTGCCTGCACAAAATGGGTTGATGCAGCCTTCAACATGCCTTCGGGGATGTTTAGACAAGCCTCCCAAAATTCCCTTCAGGTGTTACGGTGATTTGTGTCCCACTTTAAAAGCTGCGTCAGGAACTTTGGAATGCCACAATCCCCTGGTACAGCAACAGACGGAATGAATTGCAGGTGAGGATGCAGTACTAGTGGTGATTCCAAAACCTGATTTGCAGTGTAGATGCATTTCACTGTTGCAAGAACAAATGGCACAGCCGTTGTTTATGACTGATCAGTAGTCCTCTCAGCTGTACCTTAGCCTAGGGTAGACAGAGTAGCACATTAAGTGTAGTGCATCTACAGAGAGGTCAGTACTGCTGAATTTCAGCTTTCATAAGGACATTTGCCTGGAATAGGATAGAAATTAGTTTCTCCATTCAGTCCTGCAGGGCTGGTTCTCAGTGCCGCATGGTGGTATTAAACAGCCGGGATTGAGTGTGCCAGCACCCCAAACTATGACTAATTTTTTGCTACTGGGAGCTGATATACCAGTGAGCTTTACTGCTGTGTAATGCATTTGATTTGACTGCAAAGCTTCCAGTACCAAAGCAGGAAAAGATGCTGAAAGAGCAGCTTTTGGGATTTTAAATTTTACCCCTTTAATATTTTTACAGGTCATTTGAACCAATCCTTCGACTTCTTCCACAAGGGATCTCACCTGTCAGCCAGCATTGGGCTACCTGGGCTCTGTATAACCTTGTTTCTGTCTACCGTAAGTACTTCCGTAAAGAACATTGTAAATGCAGTGAAAAGGTTGGCACTATGAATCTCCCTACAGTCTGCCTGTTAGATAGCAGGAGTGCAGAAAAGTCTAGAGAAAATATTTTCAGAGGTCCATTGATTAATACAGAATACGTGGCTAACTCCAAGGAAACTACTTGAAGTTGTCAAAGCTGTTCAAGGGGAGTAGCCAGAACTAAGAGGGAACATAGACTAAGTGCATGAGAACAAGATTCTGGAGCTTCTATCACTCCAGCAAGCTTGAGCACTGAATTGGTTTCTACCTCTGATATGTCTACAGATTGGATACACCTAAGAGGCTGAGCCACTAGAAGGAGAAACCTGTAACCTATGGCTTACTAGCCAGCAATTTTCTCACTGCATCCCTATCTCCCCTTGATTGGCGTTCATTGCCTTGGGAGAAGAGTCAGGCTGCAGGATGTAGAGAATTGACCCAGTAGCAGTGAAGATTCCCAGGGTTCTGTTTCCCCTTCTTTACAGCTGACAAGTACTGCCCCCTGCTGATCAAAGAAGGTGGAATGCCTCTCCTGAAGGACATGATTAAGATGGCTTCAGCACGGCAGGAGACCAAGGAAATGGCCCGGTAGGAAACCAATAAGTAGCTATTAAATGAAACCTTGATTTAGAATTGTTTATATGTAAGAATCAGAATAAGGGTACCACACAAAGGCCAGTGACTATGTGATTAGGGATGGAGAGAAGAGAACACAAATAGTAGTATTTCTAGCTGGATAGACAAGATGGGAAGGATTTAGGTGAATTGAGAGATGTTCATCAATGTGGAACAGACAAATCTGAATGGGTGAATGACTTCATTGGATAGGACAAGTAAGGCATCGATGGACTGCTGGAATGTATTTAGATGAATATTACTGCCATACCTCTCAATTGAAGGTATTACTGCCATACCTCTCAATATGATTATAGAATCATAAAACTGGAAGGAACTTTGAGAGGTCATCAAGTCCAGTCTCCTGCACTCATGGCAGGACCAAGCCCTGTCTTGACCATCCCTGGCAGGTGTTTGTCTAACCTGCTCTTAAAAATCTCCAATGATGGAGATTCCACAACCTCTTTAGGCAATTTATTCTAGTGCTTAACTACCCTGACAGGAAGTTTTTCCTAATGTCCAACCTAAACCTCCCTTGCTGCAACTTAAGCCCATTGCTTCTTGTCCTATCATCAGAAGTTGAGGAGAATAATTTTTCCCTCGACCTTGTAACAATATTTTTAGTACTTGAAAGCTGTTATCATGTCCCCTCAGTCATCTCTTTTTCAAACTAAACATCACAATCCTTTCAGGTTTCCCTCATAGGCCATGTTTTCTAGACCGTTAATAATTTTGCTGCTCTTCTCTGGGCATTGTCCCGTTTTTCCACATCTTTCCTGAAATGTGGCACTCGAACTGAACATAAGAATGGCCATTCGGGGTCAGACCAAAGGTCCATGTAGCCCAGTATCCTATCTGTCGACAGTGGCCAATACCAGATGCCCCAGAGGGAGGGATCACAACAGGTAATTCTCACGTGATCCCTCTCCTGTCTCCCATTTCCAGAGAAGCATGGGTGTCAGATGTGGGGAACAGAATTGCCAGGCCCCTAGGCAAGGTGGGAGGGGCAACTCCATGCTCCCAGAAGAGGAGGGGCCTTGAGTGGAAGGGATAGGCCCCTTAGCACCACCAGGAGTGTAATGCCTGAGCTCTGACCACCACTGCTGCCACAGTAGCAGTGGTAGTAGCTGGGAGCCGTTGACCCTTTTCAATTGCCAGATCTCTGGGCAGTTGCCCCCTTTCTCCCACCCTGTTGGCCGGCCTGGTGACAATCACTTCCAATAGCTGAAGGAATGATAAAGGGTGGACAGGGATGCTTATGCAAGACCGTGTAGGAGATTGAATAATAGGGTAGATGGATTTTGTATGGGTCAGAAGGTGCATGAGTGACTGGGACAGTGGAAGAATAATAGATGGTATATGAATAAATTAATAACATAGTAAGTAAATGGAACAAGGAAGGACCTTGTACAAGCAAGGAACCGCTCAATTGTAGACAGATGGGTGCAAGAGGAGATGACAGAAAAGCAGATGAATGATGGATGTTTGGATGAGCAGATTATTAGATGTGTTGATGACAGAAATGGGAGATGAGGGTGTGATGGTCAGTAAATAATGGATGGGCTGATCAACTGACAGGTGGATCTGGGTGTGTGTTAATGTTGGGAGGGATTGGTTGTAAGTGGATAGTTACAGCTTTTTTTGTGGAGGTGTACGTGTAACACAGGTACTGGGTTGATGCCTATCTCAGGATAGGTTGCCTGATACATACACTGCATTTAAATGTAGCTGACAGTGTCTTATGCTTGTGGCCCACTTCATTATTTTCCTAGTCTTTGGACTAAACCTTTTCTCCTTGTCCTTATTTTGTTCATAGGAAAGTTATAGAGCACTGCAGTAACTTTAAGGAGGAGAACATGGACACTTCCAGATAGAGGCAGTGATCTAACAACGCCTCTTGCCAGCACTGTATCCAGCTTCTCTCTAATTCACTGTATATAGAGAGGACTCTTTCTCACCAGCGTGGCTGTTGGAAGGAACCCGTGTGTGTGTGTATATGTATATGTGTGTGTGTGTGTGTGTGTGAGAGAGAGAGAGAGAAAGATCCTCAGTAGATGAAGGTGCACAGGGGTGGGGGACTTTTGCACAACAAATGCTTTCCTTAAATTAGTGGGGTTTTCGTTATAAAGTACGGATTGAAGTTTTGTGTATATGATTTCTGTATAAAAAACAAAAAAAATCATGTATCTTTTGACCTTTTTTAGACCACATGAGAAGCCTCAAATGAATGTGAGCTTGAAGATCTAGCTGTGTGATTGGTATTGTGACTTTTTTTATTTCACACCATTAGAAGTTCCCTTTCTCTATGTTGCATGAGATCCTGTCATGTCTACAAAAACAGCCAATCCAGCATCAGTGTGGCCACAATTTCTACAATGGGGCTGTAGGCACTGATCAATGATTTATTTGCCGGGGGAGGGGGCAGGGAGTAATGGGAAGAGACTGAGACCAAAGGGATCCTAATATTTGTAAGTAGAATAGTAAGGGAGCCTTCAAGCCATTTCAGTCACTCAGTGGATTTTTGTATGGAGTCTTACTAGTGGAAGCTTGACTGTATATCAGATGCATTTGGAAGTTCTTTGCTGTAAAGCATTCCCATTAACCCTTTAAACCCAGGAGTTGTGACTTTGCCCAGTAGCACTACACCTGGTATACAGGGTGAAGAAAAGGCCAGAAAAACCAGCCATTCTGCCCTTGAAAATGGGGGGTGTTTTCCTGCAAGGGATACTGTGCAATAAAGAATCAGGTTCACTCACAGAGCGTCCAATCTCTCCAGCCCTCCATGCAAGGTCTTTACCACCAGAGGATGGGTTTTCCCCTTACTCTTGGCCAGCTTTCTCTGGGACCCAGGCCAGTCACTACTGCATGGTTTAGTGACCAGAATTTGTGAGGGACTGGGAATGTTCTTTTTTTTTCTCAACTCTGGGCTAAGATTTGCCATGTTAAATGGGAATTCAGCTTCCCTGTATGTCAAGCCCATTGCAGCACAAACCTTGTGGATAAGAGGGCTGACAGCAGTTCCACTTCACCCACATACGCTCTCTCCGTGTCTTCTTGGAGACAAAAGATCCCACTATCCTCCAGCTCATACCAGTACTAGTCTCCATCTGTATGACTCACCAAGGTTGGCCTTCCGTCTAGGTCCCCCAGCAACACATTGCGCAGCCTGCAGAACCCAAACCTGGGACCCCTCTGCTTGTCCTGGTTCTTTCGCAGTTAAGATAATCACCTTCCCTTAGAAAGGGCTGTGTATCCAGGAGCAACCAGGAGAGGTTTGGCCAACTTGAGCTGAGACATTTCAGGCCCTTGAGGGTGTGTCTACACAGCACGCTTACCTCAAAATAAGCTACACCCTTTGCGCTATCCTATGCTTATTTTGAAATAGAGCGCTATTCCGACAAGCCCTATTCCGAGCATGTTTAAAGACACTGTCTAGGCATAGCCTGAGACAGCACAGTAAGCCCGTCTGTTTCTCCTCTGCTCTCTCTCCCTATCCATTGTGCTCTGATTTGTTTCACTGCTATGGCTGAGGTTCTCCCAAAGCTCAGTGAATGCTGCCTGTGGTCGTAGTGGATAATTCTCACAGCAAGGAATGACACGTTGACAGTACCCAGCTGCCCTGGAGAGGTTTAGTTTTTCTGCCCAGATGGTGATTTTTTTTTTTTTCCTTTTTAACCCTGTGTCATTTGGCTTGATATTGTGAGATCCATCTGTTGGGGTTGTTTGTTTGCTTCCTTTTAAGTACTTTCAAACTTGCAAATATACACTCTTGTGTCACTTCTGGTTGTTTTCATGTTTGGGAAAACTTGACAAATTGTATTTTTGAGGTTCTTTGCGTCCAGTGTATTTGCCTTTCCCCTCTTCCCCGACGACTTGCATCTGATTAAGCTTCGGGGCAGAGAGATGATTGCCAAGTGTTTGTACATGCTCTAGCTTGTCAGTCTTTTACTTAGACGTATAACTAGGTGGGGCTACAAACATTGCTCCCCTGTCTCCTTGCACATGGGGATCCTGGGCATTCAGCAGAGAGGCTAATGCAGATAGCCCAAAGCATTTTACAGTTCTGTCCATCTCTTGGCGTACCACAGATGTGAGACAACAAGGAGCTTGATGGGCTCCACTCTGCACACTAACAACTGCTATGCTAATGGAGCTGATACCTCTCAATACTTTCCTACCATGTTAATGCGGGATTTGGCCTTGCAGCATAGCCAGAATCAAGTGATGCTTTAAGCATAGTCTAGCCTTGGACTGTAGAAGGATAGCACTGTGTTTTAGGAATACAATTAAAACATGGTTTATTTCTGTCTATTCCAAGACTGTATTGTGTCAGGATCTGCTGTGTTGCAACGAAGGTTTTAATGTGACAAATGGGTAGGAAGCCCCAAGGATACAGGTGTGACCATCAGCTCTGGGATGCGTCTACAGGAAGTTGCTGGTTTTGCACAGTTTGATTATATCCCATGTTTCCTGAGAAGCAAGTCACTGTATGGCGGTAACTGGCCTCCAGAAGAATCAGGAACTCAATGAGAAAGTTAAGGAAAGTCCTAGCTAAACATTCCTACTTCATAGCTTCTATGGTGTGGCTTGTCTTTTCTGTTGTGACTTGTCTGTTCCACCTGCTTCTGAGTGCAGGGGGTGATGGAATACCTGCTTCAACTTTGCCAGCCCCCACTTTCTCCCCATGAGATCTGGTACTACAGTCAGTATTGGCTTGGCACTTGTTTCAGCAGGTCCAAGGCATCTGAGGCATGGTTTATGGAGAATGGTGTTAACAGGTCCAGCTTGGACAGCGGATCGTCTCATCTGCTCTTTGCTCACTGACGCTCTTTAACGTACAACTTATCCTCTGATCATCCTTCTGTACACACTCCTTGTCTTATCCTTGCTGCTATTGCCAGTGTTGCTGACAGCTACTGGATACATGCCCTTAGGATAGCTTTAAAAATAACTTAAGAAGATTGGAAGACTGAAGCTGGGGTGGGGGAAGGCAGGATGGGAGCTGGAAATGAGTTAAAGTTGTTTGATGCATCACATCTATCCTGTGATGAGAGATTGCTCCTTATTAGAGAAGCAAATGTCAAGACAAAAAGTGAGTCTTAATAAAAGCCCATCAGAGATGGACCGTAGGGCGATTGTTAAGATCTTTTTGGGAATGGAGATGGGCCTGAGACTGAACTGAAAGCAAAATCTTTTCAAAGTCAGTCTGTGTTTGTGAGGACTAATAGATTCAAACAGGCTAAGCTGATAGGAGAGTTCTGGTCTATACAGTTTGTAAATGTCTGAAGTGTGGGGGAGGCAATATCCATAAGCTAGTCAGGATCTATAGAAGACAAGTATTTGTACAGAAGAGAGAAGGGTATTTTCAGAGCACAGGCCTGGGATCCAGGAACTCCTATGTTCTAGTACTGGCTCGGTAGCCTTAAGCTAGTCACTTGAGCGCTGTGTGCCTCAATTTCCCCATCTGGAGAACAATAATGATAACAATATTTATGTGCCTATTCCCTAAGGACATTGTGATGCTTAATCCATGATAGTAAAGCACTTTTGGAGGTGAATAGGTGCAGAGTAATTATTTTATGTGGCCCCTCCCTGGGACCGACCTCTCATCTTCAGCTATTTCCCATCAAAGCACACAACACGGTGTAATTCTGATTTTGTGACTGTCTCGGGGAACACCTGGCTCCTTCATAAAATATGGAGTTTGAATTGTCAGGGATGCCCTGAGGCTGCTGGCTAACCTATGCAGATAACTTTACCCAGGTAGAGCAGGAAGGCGAAGCAAAATTTTTCTCAGTTCAACCCTGACAACATACCCACCCCTGGGCTAGCTGGAAATGTCAATTAACCAGAGTGGCACTGCTTGCTAGAGCCAACTAAGAAAGCCAAGGCAGAGACTGTCAGTGTCAATTGAAATACAGCTGGAGAGTGATTTTTGAAGCTCTCAAAACTATGATTTATCAGACACTCCTCTCACAGTATCCTCCAGGGCTGAGATTTACCCCCTTCTACAAAGCCCCAATTTTCACTGAATGTTAAATGGGAGAGCAGGCATAACAGGTGCATACATCAGTGATTCTCTGCGGAGACAGTGCTGACAAGGGTCTACATCAGGAGTTTAGGTAACTTGTACCCCACTTGTCAGAAACAATGGCATAATGCCAAGTGCCCTCCATTCCCAATGTAGTCAACAGGAAAGGCATCTTCCAGTAGGTATTCAGCCCCTAGCAAGTCTTGTAGAAGCAATAACCTCTGTGTATTGGCCCATCAAGCTGCATAGCCTTAACTTGCATCACCTAATAGCACAAGAACAGGGAAAACTTAAAAAACAACAAATAGTCTAGTAGCACCTTAAAGACTAACAAAACATGTAGATGGCATCATGCGCTTTTGTGGGCATAACCCACAACTTCATCAGGGTTCAAAAAACGGGCAACGCACTGATAATCTGAGACTGTGAACACTTATTAACATGACCGATAGTTCATCTTCCCCTTGCACACTAACTGCTCAAGACGTCCTTCCAGCCTAATTCCTTCCATCCTAGGAACTGAGCATTCTGGTCCCGGGGCTGAAGCATACCTGGCCCTGAAGACGAGGGTATGTATATCCCAGTGAACACACAGACAAAAGAAGGGTTTATTGTAACTCCTGCTGCCTGTTTTAGGCATTTTGTGGGGTCACTTGTTTGGGTCTCTGTCTAGAGAAGAGAATGTGAGGAAGGCTGCTGACCACACTTTTCAATATGAACTTCTTCCAGTCCAATTAGTGGAGCCTTACTTGAGCAGTCTCAGAGCTGGTTGTGGTTCACTTCTCTTCAGGAAAGTGCCCCACTTGTGTGTGGGGGGTGGAGGGGTAGGAGGGGACAGCAACCATCAGTCTTTGGACTCTGGATTAAGATCCTGTTTGAAAGAAAATCTGCAGCCTCTGGAATGATGTAAAGGGGTTTGCTCAGTCAGATACTAAACAATGGCTTGTGCTGGAAAAGACAGAATTAAAAGTAGTAGGAACCACTTGTCTCCAAGACAACCAGCATGAATAAAACAAGATGAATGATAGCTTGATCAGTGATTGATGGAAAGCAAGATTGGGGGCTGGCTGGCTAGGAAGGCAACATTTGTAAGTATAGATGGAAAAATTCCTGCTGCACTTAAACACTGTTCTTACTGATTGAATTCTGATTCCAACCGTCACTAGATTAGTCAACCTTTCCTTGTTAAAAAATAAAAGAGAAGGGTTTGAAGTAAGGCTAGCAATTAACCAGATCTGTATTTCCTTGGTTTAAAAAAAGTTTCTGATGTATTAAGCAGCTTCCACTTCCACTATGTTCATTCAACAGCCTGATGTTGAGAGAACTGGTTTGAACACTTGTACACGGTGAAAACAAACAAATTAATTAATTAATTAAAATGCATAACTGTTGCTTCCTTTCAATTCTGATTGAATCAACTTTTCTGTTTCCATGGGGATACCAGCTCTGTATTAAAACTAGTGCTTAACAATCTCTTACTCCTTTGTCTGTGAATATGGTTTATTTGGATAAGTTACAGTTTAATTTGTTGTCTTGTGTCTTATTAAACATGGAAGGAGCTGCTATGTTGATCCAGTTCAGTTACTTTCTGCTTTCATTACTCCAAAGGGATATGATGGGGTTTTTTTGTCACTGTGAGGGGGAAAAAGACTATTGTTATTAACTGAGGTTGATGGAAAAATCAGGACAATATTCTGTTATACAGATTGCTTGGCAGAGTGTCACTAGGCTTATATGCAGTCGATATGCCCAGTATTCATGGGCATAATCAGAGTGGGGAAGCTTACTGTGGGAAGATCTCTTACGCTGCTTTAGTGCCACTGTGACTTCCCCTTTAAAGAACCCAGTCCTACAAGTTTCTGAGTACACACATTTTCCATTGAGTTCAGAGGTAGTTCCAGTTCTCAGCAAGGGCTTGCAGGGAACAGTATGAATCTGAACTGTCTATATTGGGAGCTGGAAATGTAGCAGTGCAAAGACTGAGTATAATAATAATAATAATAATAGAGGTTGCCTATCTCCTAGAGCTGGAAGGGACCTTGATGGGTCATTGAGTCCAGTCCCCTGCCTTCTCAGCAGGACCAAGTACCATCCCTGATGAATTTTTGCCCCAAATCCCTAAATGGCCTCTGCAAGGATTGAACTCACAATCCTAGGTTTAGCAGGCCAATGCTCAAACCACTGAGCTATCCCTCCCCCCCAAGAGAGGTGCTTTATCAGCTCTGTGGTGGTTTGTGTAAAATTCCAACTGGAATAGATGCCATCAGAATCTAGATTCTCTGCTGTAAGACCCTACCGCATTCATATCCAGTTCAAAATAGGAAGTTTCTAGAATTAAGCTCCAATTTTATCCACCTGGTGATTTGTTTTTGAAACCCTTAGGCTATGTCTACACTGGCGGGTTCTTGCGCAACAATGGCCATTCTTGCGCAAGAATCCGCAGACCGTCCACACTGCCCGCCCGCTCTTACGCAAGAAGATTTACAGTACGGGCGTGGTAAGAGAGGGCTTCTTGCGCAAGAGCTATGCTCTTTTCTAACAGGTGTAAGCTCTGTTGCACAAGAAAGCCCTATGGCTAAAATGGCCATCAGAGCTTTCTTGCGCAAGAGAGCATCCATACTGCCATAGATGCTCTTGCGCAAAAGCACAGCTCGCACATGGCAGTGTGGATGTTTTCTTGTGCAAGACTTCTTGCACAAGACCCCTTGCAGAAGATGTTCTTGCGCAAGAAGCCGCCAGTGTAGACATAGCCTTAAGGTGGAGGAAAGCCTCAAACTCTGTACCGATTTCAAAGCATCAGGGCAAAGGTAAATAGCACACTACGTGTTGCAATATATAGTTTGTCACAAAGGTGAAAGATAAATTCCCTTCATCAGACTAGAGGACACTGCGCTCCCTGCAGTCATACAGAAGCTGAATGTTTCTACTAAAGGGATTAAGAGTGAAATAGTTAATGTTGTTGCTATTTAAAATTTCTCTCCTTGACCTTTGATCATCATTGAGATTAACTGAAGGCAGTTCCCACCTCTCTTGTTTATCTGGAGGACCAGCCTGACTATTGCACTGGGTCACTGTGAGGTTTTCTGCACAACAAAAGAGAGTTAGAAGCACATTTGTATGATGGTGCCTCCGTAATTTTAATTAACATACAGCAAAGCATGAGTATCATGTTCTGACTAGTAGAGGCTCAATCTTGCCACTGGGATGTTTAAAGGGAAAGCCTTTTTTCAACACAAAAAGATAATTGGATGTGATTTAACGTTATTAAAACATGATGGAAAATGAACCAGAGTTTTGAAATATTTCAGCATTGCTACCCCAAATAAATTATTTAACAGTCAATCCTAAAAACCTTTAACTGTTTGCACTTTATTGTAATGGGACCAGCAGAGGGAGCACTGTCATACTGTATCGCCACAGATGACCTGAAATGATCAAGAATGCTGATGTGCAACCAACAAAGGAAAGTACACAGTTAATATAGTTTATACTCAGACAATCACAGGAAGGAATCAGCTGCTTACCATGGGGAAAAGGATGAAGTGCAGGAAGAAGAATGTTATTTTCAAGCCACTAAATGTTTTTTTTCTATCTATGATGGAGGGCAAAAGTTAGTTAGATCATAGTTGTCAGCAAGACAATGATCTACATTAGAAACAAAAAGGTGTTAGGACAAATCATTGCTTATAAAACTCATACAATGCTTTGGGGCCTTACACATGAGTTGTAGCGGGCATTTTACAAGTTCTGTGTGTATGGCTTTGACTGCCTGGGTTGAGCTAGTTCATGTCTTGCTGAACCAGTGCAGTATGTTTAATTTATCAGTAGGGTGAATGGAGAGCAACAGGTGTAACTGAGGCATGCATTCCAGCTGGTTTTCCTAAGACCATCTCACTAAATATAGCCTCAGTTCCATTGCAAATGTTCTGCTCTAAGGTCTTGAGAATCCCATTTCCCCTACTTTGAGCTAGGGGCAGTGGTCACCAACCAGTAGATCAGGATCTACCAGTAGATCTTTGAGCCTCTGACAGATGATCCTGACTGGTTTGGCTGGGAAGCTATCAAGTGCTGGCACTTCAGTTGCCTGCTGCCTTGGAGCTGCCCCTTAGGAGCCTCCTGCTTGCTGTGCAGGGTGTGGGAGGGAGAAGAGAGGAGAGCTAATGTCAGGATGTTCCTCCTCCTCCCCCACTCCCCACTCCTGTACCCTGTCTCCACACGGAGAAGGGGATGGAGGGAGCTTGGCAATGCAAATCTCTGTCACTCTCACACACTGTGTGTGTGTCAGTCATTCTTACAAATACCAACTGTCCTTCCCTCTCATCTCCTGACCCAACACGTCTATCAGGGGTTGTTACTACTTGCAAAGTGGGTTATTTTTAGTTTTTGACTGGTCTGCGCATTTCATAACTTTCATTTCTCTTTTACGCTTAAATTCAATTCTTTGAGTAGTAAGATGCTTTACCTGTCATGTCTGGAGTAATTATCCCTATGGTAATTGTGCTCTTGGAGGTGGCTAGCATGTCCCTGCAGCCCCTGAGAGAGTCAGAGCAGGGGGTCTCCACATGCTGTCCTTGCCTGCAGACACCACTCCTGCAGCTCCTATTGATCAATAATGGAGACCTGGTGGGCAGAGGCTGTGGGGTCAGGGACTGTGGGTGAGGGGCAGCACATGGAGCCACTGCTGTACATGCCAGCTGCTTCTGGGAGCAGTGAAGGGCCAGGGCAGGAGTAAGCCTGCCTAACTCTGCTGCTCCCAGGGTGGGCTGGACTCAAGCCCACCACCCTGCATTCCCCAGGTGAATGCCCGATCCCCCAGTCCACTCCAGAACACACCAAACCTCCTTACCCTCAGTGGGTCCTTTATCCTGCCTTCCTAATATGGGCACCTGCTCCCTCCCTACTATGGGACAGCCTGTGTTGGCTATCCTGTTGCTCCCAAGACAGGTGGAGGGGGTGGGATCAAGCCCACCACCCTGTGCTCCAGAGGCTGATGCCCTATCCTCAAGTTCACTGGAGATCTTACCCCTCTGCCCTACCTTCAGGACATCCCTTATCCTGTTTTCCTAATACAGGAGCCAACTCCATCCCTGGGGCAGCCTGTGTTGGCTGTTCGGCTGCTCCCAGGGTGGGTGGAGGGACTCAAGCCCCCAACCCTGTGTTCCCCAGGCAAATGCCTTATCCCCTAGTCTACTTCAGAACCCATCACACCGTCCTACCTTCAGGGTGTCCTCTCCCACACTCCGAAACCCTTGGTCCAACCAGAGCCTGCACCCCAACCCTCTACTCCAGCCTGGTGAAAGTGAATGAGATTCAGGGAAGGAAGAGGGATGGAGTGAGCAGGGTGAGGCCTTGGAGAAGGGGCGGAACCTCAAAGAAGGGGCAGGAAGGAAGCCGGGCAAGGGTATTTGGGTTTGAGGTAGATCTTCCATTGCACTTACATTGAAAAGTGATCTTGTGATTAAAAAGGTTGGAGACCACGGAGCTAGGAATATAAAAGTTTAAACAGTTAACTGATAAGCGATGCTTAGCAATTCCTATTACTGTTTAAACTCTGCTCGGGAGTGTGGGTGGGCAGCCCAAAGCCTGCGGGGCTGGTGGTGGCTGGGATCCCACAGCTTGGAGTCTGTGGCAGCAGCAGCCTGAAGCCTGCAGGGTCAGTGGCAAAGGTGGCAGCCCAGAGCCCACGGGGCCAGGACCAACAGTGGCAGCAGACCAGAGCCCAGAGCCTGCAGGGCCGGCGGCAGACCAGAGACTGCAGGGCCGGTGGCAGCCAGGAGTCTATGAGGCTGGTGGTGGCAGCCTGGAGCTCGCAGGGCAAGTAACAGCCAAGAACCCACAGAGCCCATTTAACTATGTAACCAATGGAATTTCCATCAGTTACATGGTTAATATTTGTAAACATTTTTCACATCCCTATTTCAAGCATCCCTATGGAATGCTTTAGTGGAAGTCTTATGAGTATCTGATGCCTGGTAGCTATAATGCACATTTGACCTTCTTGAACACCATTGCCATGAGAGTGCAGAATCTTAGGCTAGTGGCCTACTTTTTCTTCCTACAATACCTACTTGAATAAAGAATATTGACTATGCTAGGATCTGGACTGATATCCATTTGCAGAGTCTAATCCAGCATGTGGTGGGAAGATGTGATTCTGGTGAATTTCCATTCTATGATCAGAAACCAGGTAGTTTGCTTCAAAGGGTCATACAGGCTCGCTGAGTTAGGTGTTGAACAAGGGGGGAAAGGCGTGGTATACTAAAGCTGCACTCTAGCATGGCAAACAAATGAGAAAGCAAGCTGGCTCAGGTTATCAATACCTCCCCAGAGAATGAACATGCCAAGGAAGAGGAGCATCTCCTGGAATCAAAGGATGTGACAGAGGAACCTGATAGCAATTGGGGGGGGGGGGGAACATCAGCTGTCAGAATTTGCCAGCAAAGTACTTATGTTTGATAGCCACTCTGTTGTACTGAGTATACCTGGGGCCTTGGAATCTGCAGGTCAAAAATACAGTAAGGGCAGATCTGATCACCAGCCAGAATGAAGACATCTTTGGGGCTTAGAGAAAGGCAAAATGGAGACCTGAATTTGATCTGCTTTTTGCTGCCTCAAAAATACATGTATATTATCATCCTCAACCTAGCAGTCAAATGGGATCAGGTAGTCATAGACAAAATTCTCAGTGGGAACAGGCATCTTCAAACCCTTTATTCTTATTACATATAAGAAAAGGCACAACCAGTCATGGTATACGCGAGGGGTAGGCCAGTATGGTAAATAGCCAGCATGGCCCCATGGCGGGGGGAGGTTGGGAGAGAGGGACGTGTCTTAGCACACGGCTCCTGTCAAGCACCATTCTGTCATCTCCTATTGTCCGGGAATAGGAACCGTGGGAAACTGGAGCTGAAGGGTGGTGCTGGCAGAAAGGGGCAGTACACAGATCCACGTGTCCCTTGCTCCCCACCCCCAGGGATCACAGGGCCATGCTGGCCCCTTCGAGGAGCAGCATAGGACCAGGGCAGGCAGCTCTGCTGTGCTGCCAACCAGGAGCCACCCGTGGTAAGCGCCACATGGCAACTCCCAACGCCCAGCCCTGACCCCTTCTCAGAGCCAACAGGATTCAAAAGGGCTCCTGAGCCTGGGGCCCTTTAACTCTCCACCCGAGTCCCAGGCGGGGCTGAGGACTGGCAGCCCCAACCTCCCCCGCTCTGGGACCAGCCCCCCGCCCTGGCACCGGCCCACGAAGGTGAAGGGCTGGGACATGCACTGAGGCAAGGCCCATCCCGCCAGAGCGAGGCGCTGGACCGAGTCACTAGAGCCAGGCTCTGGCGCTGCCCGCTACCGCCGCCTAGTGCAGCGGAAGCGAGGGGCGGGGCTCCGCGCTAACGGCTGCCAGAAGCGCGCGAGGCGGGGCCCGGCCTAGCGCGAGTGACGGAGCCAACCGGCCACCAGCAGCTCGTGAGCTTGGCCAGGGAGCGCGGTCTCCCTCCCTCCCCCCCGCTCCTCTGCCATGGCAACCGGCCGGCCAATCCTCGCCCGGAGGCGCGGCTGAGCCGGGGCCGCCCTTCCGGTTGTGGAGTAGGGGGCGCTGCCCCGCGCCGGGACGATGCTGCAGGCGGCTCCGTGGGGCCGCAGCTCCCTGGTGCGGGCGACGCACGCGGGGCTCAGCTGCGGCGTCACCCTCGCGCTCTTTCTGCACCGCACAGGTGAGACCCGGGCCCCTGGGCTCCCCGCCGCCCTGCCACTGGTCCGTGGCCGGCTACCTCAGGGGCGTTCGCTACATGGCAGCCCGCAGGCTGCTCCTCTTACAGCCCCGCGGCCTGGCGGCACGTCAGCATCGCAGCTTTCGCTTAAAAAAAGAAGCGTCAATAGGCGGAGGCTCAGACCCCGGAAGTAAGAGATTAACAACAAAATCGATGGGGCCAGAGTCGCGACTTTTGAGCACTCGAGGTTGGGTGGCAATGCTCCGTTATTATCGGCCAGGAACAATTACCTGTAATTGGGGAGGTGGGAGAGGAGGAGACTGCTGTATCCCCACCCCATGCAGCTAGATCCCTGTCCTACCTGAATAGAGGGGAAACCTCACTGTCATCGCTTGGAGAGCGGAGGAGAGGGGTGAAAGGTATTTGACACAGAAGAAGCTCTGGTGCCTACTTCCAGAAGTTTAGCATCTCAACTAGTCACCCTGGATAATGGAAAAACTAGAAACCAAATGATGCCGTGATGGCCACTTCTGAAATGCAGCTATCATAATATTCCTAAAATAGTTAGTTAGAGCACACTAAAAAACTCTAATAATGGGGGATTTTAATTATCCCCATATTGACTGGGTACATGTCACCTCAGGAAGAGAAGCAGAGAGAAAATTTCTCAATGGCTTAAATGACTGCTTCTTGGAGCAGCTGGTACAGGAACCCACAAGGGGAGAGGCAATTCTCGATTTAGTCCTGAGTGGAGCGCAGGATCAGGTCCCAGACCAGGAGATAACCATTACAGGACCGCTTGGGAATAGTGGCCATAATATAATAATATTTAACATTCCTGTGGTGGGAAGACGACTTCAGTAGTCCAGCACTCTGGCATTTAATTTCAAAAAAGGGAATTACACAAAAATGAGGAGGTTAGTTAAATAGAAATTAAAGGGCACAGTGACTAGAGCCAAATCCATGCAAGCTGCATGGAAACTTTTTAAAGACACCATAATAGAGGCCCAACTTAAATGTATACCCCAAATTAAAAAACATAGTAAGAGACCTAAAAAAGAGTCCTCGTGGCTTAACCACCATGTAAAAGAAGCAATGAGGGACAAAAAGGCATCTTTCAAGAAGTGGAAGTCCAGTCCTAGTGAGATAAATAGAAAGAAACATAAACACTGTCAAATCAAGTGTAAAAATGTAGTAAGAAAAGCAAAAAAAGATTTTGAGGAACAGTTAGCCAAAAACTCAAAAAGAAATAGCAAAATGTTTTTTAAGTACGTTAGAAGCAGGAAGCCTGCTAAAAAACCAGTGGGTCCCCTAGACGATCGAGATATAAAAGGAGCAATCAAGGACAATAAAGCCATTGCGGAGAAACTAAATGATGTCTTTGCTTCAGTCTTCACGGCTGAGGATGTTAGTGAGATTCCTAAATCTGCACTGTCCTTTGTGGGTGATCAATCCGGGACAGCTCCTCATATTCAAGTGTTATTAGAGGAGATTTTGGAACAAACAGAAAAACTTAATGTTAATAAATCACTGGGACCGGATGGCATTCATCCAAGGGTTCTAAAAGAACTCAAATGGGAAATTGCTGAACTATTATCTGTGGTTTGTAACCTATCCTTTAAATCGGCTTCCGTGCCTAATGACCAGCTAACGTGACACCAATATTTAAAAAGGGCTCTAGAGGCGATCCTGGCAATTACAGACCGGTAAGTGTAACTTCAGTACCAGGCAAATTAGTCGAAACAATAGTAAAGAATAAAATTGTGACGCATGTAGAAGAACATAATTTGTTGGACAAAAGTCAACATGGTTTCTGTAAAGGGAAATCATGTCTTACTAATCTATTAGAGTTCTTTGAAGGGGTTAACAAACATGCAGACAAGGGGGATCCAGTAGATATAGTATACTTAGATTTTCAGAAAGCCTTTGACAAGGTCCCTCACCAAAGGCTCTTGTGTAAATTACATTGTCATGGGATAAGAGGGAAGGTCCTTTCGTGGATTGAGAACTGGTTAAAAGACAGGAAACAAAGGGTAGGAATAAATGGTAAATTTTCAGAATGGAGAGGGGTAACTAGTGGTGTCCCCCAAGGGTCAGTCTTGGGACCAATCCTTTTCAACTTATTCATAAATGATCTGGAGAAAGGGGTAAGCAGTGAGGTGGTAAAGTTTGCGGATGATACTAAACTGTTTAAGATAGTCAAGACAGAAGCAGACTGTGAAGAACTTCAAAAAGATCTCACCAAACTGAGTGATTGGGCAACAAAATGGCAAATTAAATTTAATGTGGATAAGTGTAAAGTAACGCACGTTGGAAAAAATAACCCCAACTATGCGTACAGTATGATGGGGGCTAATCTGGCTATGACAAATCGGGAAAGAGATCTTGGAGTTATCGTAGATAGTTCTCTGAAAACTTCCACACAGTGTGCAGTGGCGGTCAAAAAGGCAAATAGGATGTTAGGAATTATTAAGAAAGGGATAGAAAATAAGACACGGAATATCTTACTGCCCCTGTATAAAACTATTCAAGATGTGGGCGTACCATACTGTGTACAGATGTGGTTTCCTCACCTCAAAAAAGATATTTTGGCCTTGGAAAGGGTTCAGAAAAGGGCAACTAAAATGATTAGGGGTTTGGAAAGGGTCTCATATGAAGAAAGGCTAAAGCGACTGGGACTTTTCAGTTTAGAAAAGAGGAGACTGAGGGGGGATATGATAGAGGTATATAAAATCCTGAGTGGTTTGGAGAGGGTGAATAAAGAAAAGTTATGTATTCGTTCTCATAATAAAAGAACCAGAGGACACCAAATGAAATTAATGGGGAGCAGGTTTAAAACTAATAAAAGAAAGTTCTTCACACAGCGTGTAGTCAACCTGTGGAACTCCTTGCCAGAGGAGGCTGTGAAGGCCATGACTATAACAGTTTAAAGAGAAGCTAGATAATTTCATGGAGGTTAGGTCCATAAAGGCTATTAGCCAGGGGATAGAAATGGTGTCCCTGGCCTCTGATTGTCAGAGGCTGGAGATGGATGGCACGAGACAAATTGCTTGATCATTGTCTTCGGTCCACCACCTCTGGGGCAGCTGGTGCTGGCCACTGTCGGCAGACAGGCTACTGGGCTAGATGGACCTTTGGTCTGACCCAGTATGGCCATTTTTATGTTCTACTGCAGAGCAGCTGTAGAAGGTGAAGAGAGACTGAAGTTCTGGGAAGGACTTTCAAATCAGAGGGGGGAAATTGTTTGCCCCTCTGAAACTCTTAGGTATATTGTAAGGGCTCTTTGTAAATAGCTTCCTTCACAGAGGGGACTGCCAGACTGTCTCAGAGGTCCAAAGAGGCTCGGGCCACTTGCTGCTTTTGAGGCCCTATACATAATACAAAAAAATAAAATAAAAATGACAACACATGAAAACAAAAAAGGAACCAAAAATTAGATCTAATTTGAATATTTTATATTTAACAAATGATTTTCTAGCCTTTTGCAGCTCTAAGCTGAAAGTGTGTGTCACATTTTGCTCGTATAGGGATGCATACAGGGCCGGATTAAGGGGGGGGGGCTAGCCGGGCAGCTGCCCGGGGCACCAACTTGGGAGGGGCCGCCTGACTGAAGTGGTAAGAGGCGCCGCATGCCCGGGGATGGGGCCACGCATGTGCCGTGCGCCCAGGGCCGTGGTGCCCCTTACCACTTCAGTCAGGCGCCTCCCATAGGATGGTGCCTGGGGGGCGGGGACGCGCATGCGCCTCGTGCCCTCTGCCCGGGGCGCAAGAATGGCTCAGGCCAGCAATAAAAAGAAGTTGTGAAACTGATGCCAAATGCCAAAAAATTAACAAGAGTCTAAATTTGATGCCCAGGCCAAATGGCCTTTTCTCTCTTTGGGATCGGCTGCTGTGATGTGTCCTGACTTCCTGAGCCATTGAGGCATACTTCCCACAGTTCTGATGAAATTCAGTCCCACTTTGAATCCCATAGCTAAAGTCAAGGAGAATGATTTGTTGCCCTAAACATTTCACATGGACTCACTCCCTACATGGACTCACTCCCTCTATAATGCCTTTTTTCAGATCTGCAAAAGCAGGAAGAGCATGGAGAGTTGCTGCAGCCACTGATATTTATCTTACTGGTTCTGTGCTCTGTCTTGCTGTACTTTGCAGTGTCTTTCATGGATCCAGGTTTTGTTGAGTCTGATGAGGAAGAGAAGGTAAATCATTCTGTTAGCATGAATCATAGTTGACAGGAAGTGGGAACCAATCTTCCTGGTTATAAAACCTATAGATTTTTTTCTTTCCAACTTGCTAGATTGGGGTGGCCAACCCATTTAAATGAAGAGAGACGAAACAGAGGTGGAAAAATTGCAAAGAGCTACACCAGAATTGTTGAGCAAAAAAAAAAAGAAAAGCAAGAGCTCCCCACCAGCCAGAGTTGTTGAGAAAAAAGAAAAGAAAAAAAAAGGCTACTGTCCCTTTAAAGACCATGGGCCAGGCTTCCATTGGCCACTGCCATCTTGCCGCACCAGACAGCTCCCCTGCACATGGGGCTGTTTGTAGGGGCACATGGGGTGGCTTTGCAATCCGCACTTTCAGATGTGAAGAGCTGCGGGTTGGCCACCCCTGTGCTAGATAATCACAAATTTTTGTAGGTGCATTTATCATACTGTTCCCCCTTCTGAATTTCCCTTCACACTCACAAGCTTTTCCGCTTTGTCTTACTGAGCTGATGCATTCACTTGGCTCAGTGGGCTACAGTGCTCTGTAGAATACGAATGTTAAGGACTAGTCAACTATCTGATACGCAAATGCTTATCGAATGATCTACAGGATAGTTAACTAGTCGCTTCTCCCCCCCCTTGTTGTCTCTATCAGATAGAGGCAGCAGGGGGGGGGGGAGGGAGTTACTTCAAAGCGGCAGAGCTGCACAGAGCCCACAGCAGTGACGTTTCAAAGAGGCAGCATCGCCTGGAGAGGACAACGCCGTCTGATCGACTAATCGAATAGTCAATATAAAATGCATCGACTATTCAATTAGTGAATTAGATGATACTTAACATCCTTACTATAGAACAGATACCTACTTATGTTCACTCACTGCTGCCAATTGCATGCATATAGAAAACCAGGAGAGAGGTGTAAGCTGGAAGAAAACTGTATTTATAGCTGTATTTACTTTAACAAAGTAATCTGTTAATGTATCCCTCTTGAAAGATATATTTGTGCAAAAATTAGAAGAAAATCTCTCTAAGTAGTATACATTTATCCTTTATTAACATTCTTGGACACCTTTTCTTGCTTTGTATAAACAATTTAATATCTATTATCACTTTAATCCTTTCCAAAATTTAACTGAATTTTGTCTGTGTTTATGAACTAGCACTAATTCTACAGCAAATGCATATCCCTTGTATTTCGAGGCAGATAGAGCAGTCTTATTGCTATTTATGTCCTATGATGAGTCCTGTGTGGCTCCGTGCCAAAGTTTTCATCTTGTCTCCACACATTGGCTGATTGTCAGTTGCTAAAATAGTGCCAATCTCTGAACAGTTTTGTGTGTGTGTATATGTACATTGTATTAAGTTGGATCTCATGAGATTCTCTACATTGCTGAGGTTGTCATGCCATGTTGGGTTTTTATCCTTTACTTCTCAAGGAATAGTTCTCTATTTTTAATGTTCCTAAACCACAAGGGTACATCTACACAGCAACATTGTTTTGAAATAACTAGCATTATTTCGAAATAACTTAGTCCACGTCTACACATCAGCCAGTTATTTCGAAATAATGTCAAAATACTGTCAAGCTGGAGGATTTCTTACTCCCGACTCCTGTAACCCTCATTGTACAAGGAGTAAGGGAAGTCAGTGGAAGAGTGCTTTATTTCTAAATAAGAGCTGTGTAGATGCTCCCAATTTTGAAATAAGCTACGCAGTCGACATAGTTCAATTTGTGTAGCTTATTTCAAGTTAAGCCCTGCTGTGTAGATGTACCCTAAAAGAGCTAGGACTGGTAATGACTATAATGCTGTAAAAAAAGAGATAGCTAACTAATGGTGGCTGAAACAAAAGACAGAATTATGTAGCACTTTAAAGACTAACAAGATGGTTTATTAGGTGATGAGCTTTCGTGGGCCAGACCCACTTCCTCAGATCAATTTGTGGAAGAAAATTGGCACAACCATATATACCAAAGTGATACAATCAAAAAAATGAACACACATGAAATTAACAAATCAAATTTTAGAACAGAGTGGGGGTAAGGGGGGAAGGTTAGTGTCTGTGAGGTAATGACATTAGGGGTGATAACTGGGAAGCTATCTTTGTAACGGGTGAGATAATTAGAATCTTTGTTGAGACTTCAGGATCTCTACCAAGCATTTATAAACCTCAATTACCCACCCGGAGAAATAATAAAACAAATTGAAAGAGCCAGACGAATACCCAGAAACCATCTACTTCAAGACAGACCCAAGAAAACCAACAATAGAACGCCACTTGTCATCACCTATAGCCCCCAACTTAAACCCGTCCAACGCATTATCAATAAACTACAACTTATATTGGAACAGGATACTACCCTCCGAGAAGCTCTGGGAGACAGACCCATAGTCTCCTATAGACAACCACCTAACCTCAGGACGATTCTTACCTATAACTACAGGACATACCACACTAATACCAACCCTGGAACTTTCCCTTGCAACAAACCCTGGTGCCAGCTTTGACCACATATTTACTCTGCTGACACCATTATTGGACCTAACCATGCCAGTTACAAGATCAAGAATACATATTCCTGTTCATCCAGAAATATAATTTATGCCATCATGTGCCTAAAGTGTCGGTCTGCTATGTACATTGGACAAACTTCTCAGAGACTTCGCCAAAGAATCAATGCACACAAAACAGACATAAGACTCTCTCACAGAGAGAAAGCTGTTGCCTGCCATTTTAGCCAGACTGACCATTCCCTCAATGACCTTAAAACATGCATATTGCTTCAAAGATATTTTAATTCCAGACTTCAAAGAGAAGCTTCAGAATTGTCATTCATGCTTATATTTGACACTTTATGTATGGGTCTCAACAAAGATTGTCATTACCTCACAGAAACTTCCCCTATTATCACCCCTAATGTCATTACCTCACAGACACTAACCTTCCCACCTCACCCCCACTCTGTTCTAAAATTTGATTTGTCAATTTCATATGTGTTCTTTTTTTTGATTGTATCACTTTGGTATATATGGTTGTGCCAATTTTCTTCTACAAATTGATCTGAGGAAGTGGGTCTGGCCCACGAAAGCTCATCACCTAATAAACCATCTTGTTAGTCTTTAAAATGCTACATAGTTCTGTCTTTTGTTTCCGCTAGACCAGACTAACACGGCTGCATCTCTATCACTAATGGTTGCTGAGACACTTTATATCCCTCTCTCCAAAGTCTGAAATACAAACTAACTTTTCTACTCATCCTTAGGCTATGTCTACAGTAGGGATGTTAAAAAGCATTTATCTTGGTAAATGTATACCCACTGAAATTTTCAGCAGGTACATATTTACGTGCACTGCCCCCCTGTGCTACTGTCTCCATATCAGAGGCAGCAGAGAAGAGGGGGCAGGAGCTGGCTCCCCAAGAGTACCGGCTCCCACCTGCCCTCCTACAGTGCTGCCTCTGATACAGAGGCAGAAGTGTGGAGGGAGAGTAGGCAGCTCACTGGGAGCCAGTGTCCATTGGGGCATGCTTAAAAGCCAGCTCCCTGTGAGCACCAGCTCCCACCTGCACTCCTCCCCCATGCTGCTGTCTCTGATACAGAGGCTGCAGCATGGGGGCAGGGGTTGCGTGTAACCATGAAGGTTAACCAATTATCCCAGGCTCACATACATGTACTTGCACTAGCTCTTATCAAGTTAGTGCAAAATATAAATATTAGCCATGCCAAATACCAGTTTCAGGTGGGTTTTTATTCAGGCCTGCTAATCTGTGCCTTTGCTGCTGCTTGTGTTACATGGCTGCACTACTATTTACACTCATGCTGGCTTGATGAAAGCTAGCATATGTATGTATGTGCAAACTGGGAATCATGCCCTTAGCTTACTGTATCTACAGTCCTAACTCCCCTCTTTTATCACCTTTTTGTAGGTAGGGGTGAATGAAGAACAAAGCGTAATGATGCCTCAACTTCCAAGCAATGTTCGGTTGCGGCGCTGTGGATATTGCATGCTGAAGGTAGGTATGTGTGTGCAACAGTTGGTCAAGGGCAGTGATGGGCAACCTAGCGTAGTGAGTGCACCATATTAGTGGCTACCTTATATTCTGTTATTGTCCAGCATGCTGAACAGATAGAAGGCATCACCCATTTCATGTCAACTTACATTCTCATCATCTTGATGTAAAAAGCAAAAGCAGGAGCAGACAGAACTAGAAACTTTGATTCAGGTACACTCCTGACATGAAAGGTGATTCAGGCAGAGAGTGTAATTAAACATTTTAAAATGGGAAACTTAATTTTTAAGATTAAGAAAATTAATCCTTGGAAGTTCACAGAAACAAAGTGCTGCTCTCTCCACACTGGGGAAAACCCTGCTTCCTAGTTGCCATGTCAACTAAGGCCTTCTCCCATCTTCAGAGACATCATTTGAAAATATGCTAGTAAAGTCAAAAGGTGAAGTTCATCTGGGGGAACATGTAAAGTGTGAGCAGATTGCTGGCTGCTATGAGCTTATTTAGATGCATAGGAGCAAAGAAAAGTCAGTTTTAACCATTAAAAACATAGTCTGCTCTTTTTTCTACTTCTTGCAATTAGATTAGTTCTTGAAAAGGGTGAGCATTCATCCCAGAAATGCCTGTTTACAGTCACAGTCCTTGTCAGTTTCATGCAGGTTTGTTCCTGCTTCTGTAAATACCTGAAGACTGACTGGAAGAAGAAGCTATCAGCCAGTTTGTTGCTGAAATAGATAAGAGACTAGAGCATATGTGTACTTGAAGGTTATACCCTTAGCTGGCATGTCACCTGTTGAGATGATCCCTTCTCTAACTATACTGCCCCATTAGCCCTTGAACCCACCTTTCTCCACATATCGGCGGAGGAATAGATATTTCTGTCCTACCCTTTCATCCACGTGTCCAGGAAGATTAAAAAAAAAAAAAAAAAGCATTTCCTTGTACACGCTCAAAACATTCTCTTGAGTGGCACTAGTTTTTCACCATCAGACTCTGATAATCTTTTTCTTAAATATCCACATTGAGCTTTTGTTTCAGCTGATTCCTTCCCTTATGTGTTTGCAGCTTTATTCTGTAGCTAGTTAAGGGAACTTTTATAGCAAATATTGGCCATGGGTCATTTTACCACTGTCTTTCTGTTCCCCATCTGTAAAAGAGGGGTGATAATCTCCTTTGTAAGGCATTATGCAAGTATTACTAAAATAACTGCTTTTTAAGGGAGAGCGGGGGGAACTGTTTCACTTTGCAGAAGAAGTGACCTGGGATGACTACCCATCTATTTTCTATGAAACAAGGCGTTGGATATGGGTAGACTATTCTTAGTATCTGCTTATTTCACAGCAACCAATGAGAGCCAAGCACTGCCAGCTGTGTCGGCACTGTGTACGTCGCTATGACCATCACTGCCCCATGATTGAGAACTGCATAGGAGAGAGGAATCATCCATTCTTTATAGCCTACCTGGCTGTGCAGCTTGTGGTTCTCTTGTGGGCCTTTCACATTGCATGGTAAGCACTTTAAATGGCAGCCTCTGCCAGGGACAGTTGACCATTGGGGTCTTGAGAGTTTTGATGAGATGAACATTCCAAACGCCTACTGACTGGTTTGGGCAGAGCAAGATAGCAATGGCATTCACGTGACATGGTCTCTCCTTGCCTGCATGCTATAACCAGCTTTCCTGATAGCACCTCTCTGATTATTGCCACGGAGGAGTAACATAGCCACTTAATAGGGTGCTCCTTAAAACAGTGGCTCTCCATGTTTCCAGACTATTGTACCCCTTTCAGGAGTCTGATTTGCCTTACATACCCTCAGGTTTCACCTCATTTTAAAACTACTTGCTCACAAAATCAGACATAAAAATGTGTCACAACACACTATTACTGAAAAATTGCTTCCTTTCTCATTTTTACTATATTGTTGGAATAAAAATATATACTTTTGTATAGTATACAGAGCAGTAAAACAAGTCATCTGTATGAAATTTATATGGCACTAGTGCTTTTTATGTAGCCTCTTGTAAAACTAGACAATATCGAGATAAGTTGATGTACCCCTTAGAAGACCTCTGTGTAACCACTGTCTTAAAATACTTAAAGCTTGAGTCCATTCAGGAAGTGGGAACATATGGGCAAGGAAATTGTAGAATGGGGGATTATTTGAAGAACCGGAAATGTGAATTGACTTAAATTGCCCCAAATGATGTTACCTGAGTTAGAGCATGTAAAACCAGATATATAGGACAGACACTCCCCTGATAAATAAGAGGAAAATAGTCTTGCTTGCAATACAACCTTGACTTTTCCAGAGGTTACAGAAACATCAAAACTTCTGGACAAAAAGGAGCAGGCTTTGGCATCTGGAAACAGATATATTGCATTTAAAGTCAGCTGCCATTCTCTGTACTTTGTGTCAGCACTAGGGGACTTTCAACAGAGATATACTGTTGATAGAACTCAGGTGATTAGTTATGCAGTTTGTTATTTTGGGTTGTAAAGGTCCAGAGGGCACAAAATAAATGAATAAAGTAATTTTGCTTTGTTGGTGACCGTTTAACTTTCCTTAATTAATTACTGTGCAATCTATATTGATAAATGGGCAGTAGGTGAAACTCCCTATAAACTATTTTGTTAGTGTCTCCTGGAATTGTACTCTAAGAGCTCTTTTCCTGCCTTGTCAGTTTACTCTCAGGACAACTTAATTTTAATAGAGGTTTTAGATAAAATCATAGAATACTAGAACTGGAGGGGACTTTGAGAGGTCCAGTCCCCTGCCCTCATGGCAGAACCAAGTACCGTCTAGGCCATCCCTGATAGATGTCTGTCTAACCTGCTATTTAATATCTCCAGAGATGGAGATTCCACAACCTCCCTAGGGCAATTTATTCCATTGTTTAACCACACCCTAACAGCTAGGAAGTTGTCCAAGACCTTTTTCCAGTCTGTTTCATTGTATTCAGAATTTAGCTTTATTTTGAGTCTTGGTGCAGCAGCTCCTGCCAAAGTTTATGCAATGGTTTGAAGCTATAAAACACTGCAAAAGCTATAAAACACAGCAGAAATTATCAGTTGAGAGCAGTGTTCCCTCTAAGCTGCATGGCAGCACAGCTGCTCAAGTGATTAATCAGCCCTGGCCAGTAGGTCTGCTCTGTGCATCGAGCCCTAAGCCTCTGACTGGGTGGGGCTGATGATCACCTGTGAATCATAGAGCTGAAAGAGACCAAAGGGGGTCAACAAGTCCAGCCCCCAGCCCAAGGCAGGACCAATCCCAACTAAATCAACCCAGCCAGGGCTTTGTCAAGCCGAGACTTAAAAACCTCTAGGGATGGAGATTCCATCGCTTCCCTAGATAACCCATTCCAGTGCTTCACCACCCTCCTAGTGAAATAGTTTTTCAACTATTTGAATAACCTAGACCTCTCCCACTGTAACTTGAGACCATTGCTCCTTGTTCTGCCACCTGTCACTACTGTATTTACAAGTCAAGCTGAATATTTGTATAATATCTTCTGTTTTGTATCTAACCCAGTTTGACTTAGCCATGTTTCTCTTTTAATTGAAAGGTCAGGCCTTTATTTTGAACAGTCTTGGGAGTGGCTGAAGCACAACATCTTTCTTCTCTTGTCCTTCCTCTTGATAGTCATATTCACCATTGTAGTGATGCTGCTGCTGGTTTCACATTTGTACCTAGTGTCATGTAACACAACCACCTGGGAATTCATGTCACGCCATCGCATCTCCTATCTCCGACACAGTGAATCAGAGAACCCCTTTGATCAAGGTGTCATTCTCAACCTCTGGAGATTCTTCTGTGCCTGCCACCTGATTACATGGGAGAAAATATACTTTCAGGAGGACAGTGGCCCTGTTTAATTACAGAATGTAAATTCATCCAGGATTTAATTATGTAATCCAAGTTTGATTACAGAAAGGAAAATGACAATTACAAGATGCGCAGATATGCATGTCCTCTTACTGCATTAATCATTCAGGTTTTAACTGACAGAAGATATGTGAAAATAGGTGGCAAAGAGGCTGCATCTCAGGGTACATATGTACGAAGGGCTTTAAGAACGGAATTTAATAGCAGGGACAACCTCAGTGAGATGTTAGAGAAAACACTTGTGTGGTAACCCATTTCCAGCTGCTTCAGTGGGAATTCAGTTCATAATGAACCATGCAACAATTTGTACAATGGTCCCATCCACAGGAGCAAGTCTGTTTACAAGAAGATTAACCATGGAGCCACCCTGCCACTCATTCTTCATATCCAGATAAAAATAACTTCTATTAAAAGGGACTCCTTGGTTCTGGGTAGCACCAACGGGGTGAATGTGAGTGGATGCGTACACTGCTCCTTTACCTCTTTTTGCAGCCATCAAACCTATTGAGACAAATGCAGAGACAGCCTGAATAGCTGCTTCCACTTATTTCACTAAGGTTTGAGCTTTACTACCGATTGTCTGCCTAAGAAACAGATGTTACACACCAAATTCAAGTTTTGAATTTGTTAAACTTATGCTTTACGGTTATGTGGCTACTTAGGTACAAGTGAACAAAACACCACAATTGACAAACATAATGCAGACCATAGATTCAGTCATTTGATATAGAAATTCACAAGTTTTCAGTGAATGTAGATTTCTCAGATTTTAACTTTTTGTCAACAGACAAAAAAAATTGTCAACTGCATTATTTGTACACATCACTTATTCAGAGCTCTCACCTCTAGCTTGTTTGAGAAAAGCCTCCCTCAAAATATTGTTCCAATTATATAAAACAGTAAATGGATGAGTGGCAGTGAAGAGAAGATATTTATGAATGCCCTGAGGTGGTTTTTAACTTGTAACAGTAGGCTGGAGACAGAATTCTTATTTCCTTGCCTAGCTGGAGCAACTTTACTAATATTACTGCTAAATCCATGTCTTTATGCTGTTTTCTCTATACTATATTTAATACTCTTAGGCTATGTCTACACTGGCAGGTTCTTCCACAAGAACATCTTGCGCAAGAGTTCCTGCACAAGAACACGCCATGTGCTTTTGCGCAAGAGCATCCGTGTGGATGCTCTTTGCGCAAGAAAGTTCTGATGGCCATTTTAGCCATAGGGCTTCCTTGCGCAAGAAACCCCTGCCCCACAGCCACATTTGCGCAATAGGGCTTACACTTTTTAGAAGAGAGCATAGCTGTTGCACAAAAAGCCCTCTCTTCCCATGCTTTACTTGTGCAAGAGCGGGCGGGCTGTGTGGACGCTCTATGGGATCTTGTGCAAAAACCTGCCAGTGTAGACACAGCCTTAGTTTTTTAATTTATTTACTTTGTAATCAAGAGGCTAGTCTTTTTTTTATTTGTAAAGCATTAAAACATGTGCAGGTACTGTATTAAGGATACCCAAAAGATTACTATTTAACAAATATCCATCTAAAATAACTTAATTTCTTGAGCTTTAAGCAGCATGAACAGTGAAATGAACCTGTAATTAGTTTAAATTACAAATTACCAGATGCCATTGCAAAGATAGTCCTCAGCCTCAAAAAAGGAAAGCCTTTCTGCACTGAATTTTAGTCCTGAAAATATTTCTAATTATAAGGTTTTGTAAAAATTATCTTATGCTTATTTGGTGCCTTAGTATCTTTCATGACTCAGGGGTTAGCACTTGACACAAATGGATGGTTGTCACATTGTCAGATTGCACTCAGCTTCCAAGATAGATAGGCACTCCTAGAATACTGTTTTACTTTGAAAAGGCAGCTCAGAGCCAGGAGGGTTTATGTATGTCTGATACCAGAAAATCATTGCAGATCCCTTAGGACTAGGACTGTGTCTTGTACAGAGCAGAACACACTATCATCCCAGTGGAATATCAATATCAAGATAGGATCTTTCTGAATTGTACGTTACCATTAGGAAATGATTATGGAATTAGAATTTTGTTAAGAATGTTGTTCTGCCAGACTAGAGTTCACTTCACATTTAACTGTGTTGGGGTCAGTTATCACATGGAAAAAAAATAACTATCAGCCTAAATACTGAACTGAATACGCTCAAATTAGATGTTTGATGGGGTGGTAAATTTTTTAAAAATGCCTGGGTTGCTTATTTAAACAGTTTAAATGCTATTAATTGTTGTTTTTGACACAATCATTAAAAGATTAAATCTAGTTTTTGCTGTTCTCTGTATTTTTCAGCTTTAACGCTCAAGAGCAGAGTCATCTGGTTCTCTTGCAGAAGCACTATGCTGCACATTTTAATCCATTTCGAATGGCATAGTCCCATGATTTTTTACTCTCTTGACATTTTAAAGTTTCTACAAACACATGTGGGAACAAATGGGAGCAGACTAATGCAGACATGTACCTTGACAATCTTACAGCCAGTTTAGGAGAAGATAATTGGTAGTGTGTGTCAATTTCCCTTTACAAGAGATACAGCAGTAGTTATACCTAATGGCTGTGTCTACATTGGCATCCCTTTCCGGAAAAGGGATGCTAATGAGACGCTTCGGAATTACAAATCCGCGGGGGATTTAAATATCCCCCGCGGCATTTGCATTTACATGGCTGCCGCTTTTTTCCGGCTCGGGGTTTTTGCCGGAGAAAAGCGCCAGTGTAGACGCGATTTTCCGGAAAATAAGCCCTTTTCCGGGAGATCCCTTATTCCTTCTTGAAAGTAGGAATAAGGGATCTCCCGGAAAAGGGCTTATTTTCCGGAAAATCGCATCTACAGTGGCGCTTTTCTCCGGCAAAAACCCCGAGCCGGAAAAAAGCGGCAGCCATGTAAATGCAAATGCCGCGGGGGATATTTAAATCCCCCGCGGATTTGCAATTCCGAAGCGTCTCATTAGCATCCCTTTTCCGGAAAGGGATGACAATGTAGACACAGCCAATAAGTGCAAGACTGGGTGAGCAAAGATAAGTGGGGGCTGTTTTTCTTCCACAAACAGACGTACACTAATGCTCTTACCCTAGGTAACTCCTTGAGTGCATCAGCTAATCTTGATTTAATGGGGACTCCTCTCTGGTTATGCCCAGATCCCATCTTCAGGAACACCACAATCCTTCATTGGTATATAGTGCTGTCTATCCCTGTACGTAAAGGCTAAAGGTAACATATTGATGTAGCTTTTTCAAACCTTCATAAGGGATATTTCTTCTCTAGCCCACTAGCCAAAACCACAAGCAAAAGTGCTGTTCCATATACATAGTAACAACCATAAATGTGTGGCAGTCAAATTTGCACTTTCAAAGTTGCAACCACGTTATTTCCCCAGTAGCTTATGAATGAGTCATCCTCATACTTCTCACTTAAAACAGTTACTATTTTTGACTTGCTAGTCATAAGAGCTAGTTGGAGGGAGGCAACAATACTCTGCAAAATAGTTTCACAGTCAGAACTTAATGTGTAAATAGTAATTATAAATACCAACTACAGCATTGCTACTATAAAAACCTCACACCCACTTAATTTCTTTATACAGACACACACTTCTGCATTTTGAATACCAAATAAAGTTGGTCTTGATACCATTATTCTATATTTAGGCTGTTTTCTAGTCAAGAGTTGTTTCAATCAATATTTTTTTAATTTTTCCAGCATTCACAATATTTTATATTGAGAAAGATACAGTACATACATAAAGTAAATATAAACTGTGTAGAAATAGCCTGAGTGCAATCTTTAAAGTGACATACATAGCCCCAGTAAAGGCAATATAAACAGGACATAGCCAAGCAGCTGCAGACACAAGAGACTCTTATGGAAGGAAGAAGGAAAGGGGAAAAAGTATTAACATTAGTTAGAGAGAAAAAACATTCTCTCTGTTAAACAGAAGATCTCCCTGCTCCTGAGATGTTCTAAAAAGCATGGGGGGTGAAAAACAAAATTTCATCAGAAGCAGGGCTGGCAACAGATTTTGCTGGGCCCTGCCTGGGAGGGGAGGAGGAGGAAGGGGTTGTTTCAGCTCAACCCCTTGAAAGGGGCAGGGCCTCGGGTTAAAGAGGTGACATTAATGTCAGCCAGCCATCAGCATCACCAGACTGTGTTGTGCCTCAGCCCGCGCTGCCTGGACTGTGCTGAGCGGGACTCCGGTGGCAATTTAAAGGCCCCAGAGTTCCGGGCTGCTGCTGCAGTAGGAATGGTAGCTGCTACTCAGAGGCCCAGACCCTTTTAAATCAGCAGGCCCCAGGACAACTTCCCCCTTTTAGTACCTCCCATTAACAGCCCTGATCAGAAGAGAGAGTCTCTTTAACTTACCATAAACCATATGTGTACAATTTGTCCAGTTTTTACTAAAGACAGGAATTAAGATTTACTCGTAGCAGGATAGTGGAAATAATTTGTTTTTTCTACATAGCAAGGTTAAGATCTCTGCTTATAATGTCTGGACAGTTTTCAAATTCAAACTTCATCATTCTGGTCACATACTAAGCCACAACACCCCCCAAACTGCGCTTAAATGCCTTGCAAAGAAGAAATAGGCTGTGTCTAGACTACATCCCTCTTTCAAAAGAGGGATATAAGTTAGACATTCAGAATTGCAAATTAAGCTGGGATTTGACTTTCCCATGCTTCATTTGCATAATTGCATCACAGCATCTTTTTCCCCCTCAAAAAATGCTATTTCAAAAGTGAAATTGCGGTCTAGACGCAGTTCTTTCGAAAAGAAAAGCCTGTTTTGAAAGATCCTGTAAACCTCATTTTGGATCTTTCGAAAAAGTCTTTTCTTTGTGAAAGAACCGTGTCTAGATCGCGGTTTCACTTTCGAAATAGCATTTTTCAAAAAAACGCCGTGACGCAATTATGCAAATGAAGCACGGGAAATTTAAATCCCGGCTTCGTTTGCAATTTCGGTATGTCTAATTTACATCCCTCTTTCGAAAGAGGGATGTAGTTCAGACATACCCATAGTGTGCCAGTTCTTTTGCTGCTGTTCTGGTGCTGAGAAAGCTAAGCAGCCTGCAAGATCCCACTACAGAGGTAGGAGGAGTTTGTCCGGGGAGGAGGGAAGGCTCTATTTCATTCAGATACATTGCTAAATTAAATTCTGTTTAAATTGTGAGTGCCCACTGATATCTAATGGTGGCCCGAGTACAGCCAGGTACTTTTTTAAAAACGCAGCTAGCAAGCTTGAACTTTCCTAAAAATCACATCCCGTAGTTCTCTCCCTACTACCATGTGCACAATATAGTAGAGCAACCAGCTTGCAGAATAGTCTGCTTTCTAAAATATGTAATACTACCAGAGCAATGAATAATCGTATGTCCATTATTAAGCTGACCTTCCATAGTCAGTGTCAAGTCCCTCTAGGATCTCTCAGGGTCTAAATCATCCATGGCTTACAGGATTGCAATCAGACTTCCAGAAGGTGTCTGGAGACAAAGTCAAAGTCCTTAAAGGCAGCTTGTTCCTCAGAGGAGAGGACAGGAATCTCATCTGGAGGAGTCAGGATTGGCTTCTGGGAGGTAAACTCTTCATCAAAGTTGCTAATGTCAGTGGGAGCTTTTAAGGAAGGCACGAAAGGGGGCTTCAGTTCTCTGGCAAACAAAGCATCCCAGTCAATCACCTGTAAATAGAGGAAATTACAAAACCATATTGGTACTAAGAACTGACCAATAAATTGTGAGACAGTAGATAGGAAAGTGTGTTGTTTTCTTCCTCCCTTTCAGATCAGCTGCAACATACCTGATTTCTACAAGGCTAGAAAAAGAGAAGGAGAGCCAATATAATCAAAGTGAGGTGCACCATAGGAAATAGGGAGATGACTCTAAACCAGTCTTCCATGAAATCTAAGGCTGCTTTTCAACTGCTCAGACTGTTATTCAACAGAGGAAAAAAAACCAAACCATATGTTCTTATCAGAAGACCATTAAGCAGTGCTCTGTATAGGATCTATCCAAAGGAATATTTTGGCATAACTCTTTATAAATATTAGCATTTATGGCAGGATAGCCCTGGATACTGAGAGCGCTCAATTGTGTTATACAGATGGTTTCAGTATTCAAAGTGTTAGTTCTCAGTGGCCTTCCTTGGCAACGTATAGATTATAGCACCCTTTCCATATTCCTTCATGAAGACATGGACAGTTCAAATTTATATTCTAATTGCATTATCCTTCCTCCCAAATTCAGAGATGGTGCTTGCCAGACAGAGAATCTGTATGATGGTGCCTGCATCCGTCTATTCACATCAAGAGAATTTCCATGCTATAGGGGAGATGTTTGATTGGATCCCTGAAATTAAGAGGTTGGGAACATTTAAGATTCATTTTAGAGCACCACATATTGAAATAAAGATCCTATGTCTGGAAACCTAACAGTTTTAGATCAAGATGTTCTGAAAACTTGTTATGGAGACAAATGTTTGGCTATAGTGACCATGTGTGCTATTAAGATTCTCATTTTTTTACCAAAAGAAACAGGCAAGTTTGTTTCTATACAAATAGCTCTCCTTCAACTCAGACTTATGTGCATAGAGGAGCACAAGCTCTTACCCTGAAAAAGGGCTGAGTTTTAATCTCCTCTGCATCCCTTTCTCCTGCCCCAAGGCGACGTTCTGGACATTTCTGGAGAAGCTACAGGAAAGACCAATAGACACATTCAACACATGAAACAAGTAGGGACATGAACAATATTCCAGTTTGGAAACAGGAGTAATCGTCCTGGCTCTTCCACTTTCTCCCTTCATTGCAGGGTCATAACCAGTCAGCACTAAATTCTAGTTCATTATAAACCACCCATTTATATTAATGGGGTGAATCCACTGTGGATTCTATGTAATCAAACACACCAGTGATGGGCAGCCTATGCTAGTGAGTGGGCCGCATGAGTGACCCTTCATCTCAGTGGGCTGAAAGACTGTCATAACCAGGACGGTCTCCCAGGATAGGATAGTTTTGCTAACTGTACTTGCATACCTAGAATTTGTGGGGTATGCTGACTGAACCATAGCAGCACTTTGATTGGATGCAGAGGGCTCTCACTGTCAATATTCTGTGCAATCAGCACACACCTCACTTCACGTGCCTTTGCTTTACCTGTGTGACACTTTAGTAATACTGGCAGGAAAAATACTACAAGGAAGGAAATCAGTGGAAATTGCAACCCTGTGCTTGAGCCACACATAGAACCCAATTGGCCACTGATAATCAAAAATGATCTGCAAATAATTAAAAATGGAATTCAGCCCTATCCACAGAATGAGTCTGACATCCCCACCCTCAAGTCATTTAATGTCTGTCCATTTCAGAATTGGCAGGATAGACTCCAGTCGAAACCTGGCTTAATCCTCAATGGCTATACAGATGACATGTATGTACAGGCAGTCCCCGACTTACGTCAGATCCGACTTACGTCGGATCCGCAGTTACGAACGGGGCTGCCCCAGAGTACACGGACTGCGGGACCTCGCGGTCCTGCTGCCCGTGTACTCTGGGGCTTTCTCTGCGTCTCCCTGGTCTGCAGACCAGGAAGACGCAGAGCAAAGCCGCGGAGGGGCTCGGGCAGCCCAGGGGCGCCCGGGCTGCCCGAGCCCCCCGAGCCCCCCCACGGCTTTGCAAAGCCGCGGAGAAGCCAGCAGCGGAGCAGTCCAGGCGCACCTGGGCTGCCTCGCTGCCCGAGCCCCCCCGCAGCTTTGCAAAGCCGCGGGGGGCCTCGGGCAGCGAGGCAGCCCAGGCACGCCTGGGCTGCTCTGCTGCCGGCTTCCCCGAGGCTTTGCAAAGCCGCGGGGGGGCTCGGGCAGCGGGGCACCTCAGGCGCGCCTGGGCTACTCCGCTGCCGGCTTCCCCGAGGCTTTGCAAAGCCGTGGGAGAAGCCGGCAGTGGGACAGCCCAGACGCCCCGCGGCTGTCCCGCTGCCGGCGTCCTCAGAGGCTTTGCTCCCCGTCTCCCTGGTCTGCTGGTCTCCAGCAGACCAGGGAGACGGGGAGCAAAGCCGCGGAGGACCCAGGCGGCGGGACTGCGGTGCGTCTCGTTCTGCCGCCTGTGTCTTCCTGGTCTGCTGGGATGGGGGGGGGCGCAGCTAGTACGCCCCCCCCCCCTCCAGCAGACTAGCCTTTTCTCCGGACGCCTGTTGCAGAGCAGCTGGGGTGCTGCCGGTTGGTCCCGCAGCGCCGCTCTGGGCGCTACTGGTCCAACCCAGCAGCACCCCAGCTGCTCTGGTCCTGATTCAGCCGCTGCTGGTCAGTTTCAGCAGCGGCTGAATCAGGACGCCTGGGGCAGAGCAGATGGGGTGCTGCTGGGTTGGTCCAGTAGTGCCGAGGAGCGGCGCTACTGGAGCAACCCAGCAGCACCCCAGCTGCTCTGCCCCAGGCGTCCTGATTTAGCCGCTGCTGAAACTGACCAGCGCTGACTACAGGAAGCCCGAGGCACAGTTGCTCTGCCCCGGGCTTCCTGGAATCAGCTGCTGATCAGTTTCAGCAGCAGCTGACTTGGGGACGCTTGGGGTTCTTAAGTTGATTCTGTATGTAAGTCAGAACTGGCGGTCAGTTTCAGCAGCGGCTGAATCTGGACGCCAGTTCCGACTTACATACAGATTCAACTTAAGAACAAAACTACAGTCCCTATCTTGTACGTAACCCGGGGACTGCCTGTATTGAAGTGTCAAGAATGAGAAATTAAGAGATGAAAGAGTAGGTGTGTGTGGATTTTAAGGGCTCCCTGTAGGATATGTGGACACTTACGGAAGACCACACACACACACACGGAAATACCATCTATTTAGAAGAATCTCTCTCTGACACTACTTTTGCTGAGGCCTGAGTAAAGCCTGTCAGTATCCTGGCTTCCAGGGAAATTACATTGCAGTACCTTGTGGAGTATGGATCGTGCCTCAGAAGAAAGGAATTGCGGATAGCGGACCTCTTCATTGACAATGCTGTCAAAGACCTCCTCTTCATTATCTCCAGGGAATGGAGACTGTAGTGAAGACATGTTATTATCAGACTTACATAGTATCTGTATCCTATTGTTTGTCACAAGATGAGGATAATAATAATTCAGAGTTTTGAAAGGTTTAGCTAGTGTTTGGCAAGTGCTTTGAATGAGGAAAACTTGACCATTATTGGAGAGAATAGAATGGAGAATGTTAGGCTGACTTCAAATCACCACAAAAGTAATTAGAGAAATCATACTTTGAATGCAAGGTGACCATAAAGATATACTTTTATTCACTCATAAATTAAGAGCAGTTAGATACACCCATCCCATGACCACGCATGTTATGTGGTGAGGCCCACCTCTCCTTTGTCCCAAAGGAAAATAATCTTACCTCACCAATAAGCATCTCGAAAATGAGCACACCTAGCCCCCACCAGTCCACTACCCGGGTGTATGAGGTGTCTGTCAAGACTTCTGGAGCCAGAAATTCAGGGGTGCCACAGAAAGTCTTAGTGCAGTCCCCAAAACCCATGCCTGTGGAGAAAATTTCTTTATGAATACACTACACACATGCCAAGTTGGTTATGCTTCATCACATTTTCTGGAACCCCACAGACAATGTAGGTGACGACAGCAGAGATGGGCAGAACCCTCAAAAAGATGGCGATACTGGATCATGAACAACATGGCTGAGGATGGCAGAGACAGGTGCACAAAAAGAGGAGAATTGGCATTAATACATTAATCCAAGTGGGATCTGCTGCTGACCTTGTTCTTGCCCACCCATGTTCCATGCACCTTGAGGAAGCATGGAGTCTTCACTAAGGTATATGTGCCAACTCCATGGGTGTTTGGGGCTGGAGCAGCCATATAGAAAAATTAGTGGATGTTCAGCAGCCAGCTTTCTCCTCTCACCCAGCACTTCCCTCCCACCAGCAGACCTACTAATTAACTGTTCCCCCTCCCTTCCAGAGTCTGTTCAGGAGGCCCTTGGAAGGAGGGGGAGCACTTTGGAGAGGGCAGGGACAGAGTTGAGGGTGAGGTCTGGCATGGAGGTGGGAGGTGTCCAGTCCCCCCAGCTACAGGGGAAGTCGGCATCTATGCAGGAAGGACTCCAGCACCTTGTCTTTTTAGTATTTCTAAGGTGAGGCACAAAGAATGTGAAAGACATTGTTTATTTAAACAAGGCAAAGAAACTTCCTGCAGTCACAATTATCATAAGACTATATAGCAAGGACAAGGCCCTCTGCAGGAAAACAGGTCTGTATGATGGTACATCCTGGCTCCTCTAAAAAGTCAAGTGCATTATAAACCATAAATTACCCAGAGAGAAGGAACAGGAACTGCTCCTAACTTTATTGAGGTCAGATGGGATTTCTTTTAAGTGGAATTAAGCACAGTTGGATTAGCTCAGGAATCCCATTAGCTGTGTTTGTGAACATGTTACCAAACCCTACGTCCTCAATTTCTCAAGCAAGGCTGATAGTTCAATCTCAGCACCATCCCAAATTGCTCACCTTCCTTACACAGCCCAAAATCTGCAATTTTCACAAAGCCCTCAGCATCTAAGAGCAAGTTATCCAACTTCAGATCCCTGCAGACAGAGGAGAAAGAGAATAGAGAGTGAAGTTTGGGAGTTGGCTGTTAGGAGGAAGAAAGTAGAATCAACACTGAATAGAGACTGCATTTGCACAAATACTATGGTTGCGGCTACATTTACCGGGGGAATGCTGATTGATCCCCCAGGAATCAGTTTAGTGCAGTGGTCTCCAACCTTTTTAACCACAAGCTCATTTTTTCAATTTAAGAGCAATGTAAGATCTACCTCAAAACCAAATACTCCTGCCCCATTTCCTTTCCACCCCTTCTTTGAGGCCTTACCCTGCTCACTCCATCTCCCTTCTTCCCCCATCCTCCCTCACTTGCACCAGGCTGGGTAAAGGGTTGGGGTGCAGGCTCTGGTCTTAGGCCAAGGGTTTCAGTGTGTGGGAGGGGCTCCGGGCTTAGCCCAGGGCAGAGGAGTGGGGTCCAAGAAGGAGTTTGGGAACAGATGGACTCATGTCTGGGGCAGGAGGTTGGGTGTAGGGCTGGGACAGGGGTTCAGGATGCAGGCTCTGGTTGGACACCGTTTAACTGAGATGGGTTCCGGGTGGTGGAGCAGTGGAGTTAAGGCAGGTTTACTCCTGCTCTGGCCCTGTGCCACTCCTATAAGCAGCTGGCTGGACAGCAATGACTCCATGGCTCCATGTGCTGCCTTTCATCTACTGGCACTGAGCCCACAGCTTCTACTGGCCACGATTCCCCATTATTGATCAATGGGAGCTGCAGGAGTGGTGTCTGCAGGCAAGAACAGCATGTGGAGACCCCCTGCTCTGCCTTTTTCAGGGGCTGCAGGGATATGCCAGCCACTTCCAGGTGCAGCAATGACCACAGGGATAATTACTCTAGCCAGGACAAGTTAGGCATTTTAGAACTCACTACTCAAAGAATTACATTTAAGTGTGAGAGAAATACAAATTATGAAATGCACAGACCAGTCCAAAAGAAAAAATAACCCAGTTTGCAAACAGTAAAAGTAATAACAACAAGCCCCGCGTATGTGTTGGGTTGGGAGATGAGAGTGAAGAACAGTGTGTGTTTGTGAGAATGACTGACGCACACACAGCATGTGGGGGTGACAGAGATTTGCATTGCCAACTCCCTCCATTCCCTTTTCTCTGTGTGGAGATTGAGTAGGGGCAAGGGAGGACACTCCAGGTACGTCAAGACTACATGGCTCCGTCGACGGAGCCATGTAAAGTAGTTTACTCGGCATTGTCAAAGAAGTGGGGATTTAAATAATCCCCGCTTCATTAAAATGAAAATGGCTGCCGCACTGTGCCGACGATCAGCTGATCCGGCACAGCATGGCAGTCTAGACGCAGAGCGGTCGACAAGGGAAGCCTTTGTCGACCGCTCCGGTATGCCTCGTGAATCAAGGTTTACCGGAGCGATCGACAAAGGCTTCCCTTGTCGACTGAGCCACATCTAGACTGCAGCACTGTGCCGGATCAGCTGATCGTCGGCTCAGCACAGCGGCCATTTTTATTTTAATGAAGGGGGGATTATTTAAATCCCCGCTTCTTTGACTATGCCAAGTAAACTACTTTACATGGCTCTGTTGACGGAGCCATGTAGTCTAGACGTACCCTCTGACATCAAAGCTCTGCCTCTTCTCCCTCCCACACCGTGCACAGCAAGCTGGAGGCTTCCAGGAAGCAGCTCCAAAGCAGAGGGCAGGAGCAGCATGACAGTGGGTGAAGGGGCAACTGATGTACCAGAGCTTGAAAGCTTTCTGGCCAAACCAATTGGTATCACCTGTCAGAGGCTTCAAGATCTACTAGTAGTTCCCGATCTACTGGTTGACCACTAGTTTAGTGGGTCTAGTGACGACCCACTAAATCAGTTTTTCCCAATTTTATTTGGCCACAGAACCCTTTTAAACTCAAAAGGATTTTGTGGAACCCCTAATAACAGTCTCATATATGGAGCTGAAAAAGTAGACCACAAATAAGTAAGGACAGTAATGAACAAATGCTAAACAAGGTCATGAGATCAACATTTAGTTTAATTGCACATTTTAACAGCATCAGAAAATGGCTGTGCAAGGAGGGGCCAGGATTCTCCTGGAAAGAGGACATAGTACTGCCACTCAGTTCATCGCTGCTTCAGAGTGGATGGCTCACTGGTAAAATGTTTGACAGTTTCTTAATAATATTCTTGTGATGGGGCATTCCATATTCTTAATATGAATGACATAACTGGAATATGTTTTATGCAAAATATCATTGGAAAGGTGGTGAGTTACTGAATGTGTTTATCCTATTTGTATGCATGTATCATTTCTGTATCTGAAGTTAGGAATATTGACTGTGGATTTATCAATATGTTCATGTTCGGAAAAGCCTACCACCAGCCCATCAGGTATGACAATGAAGAAGCCAGACAGAGCTAATGGCCCATCAGCAAGAGACAATGAGCTGTGCAAGAACTTGATTTTCCTGTTAGCATAAGGATCAGCCTGCAAGAAATGGCTACAAGCTCTGCAACATCCATCTTGGTTTCTGTACTTTTCCACAATAAGGAAAGGGGGAGTCAGATTTGGGAGACAAAGCATTCCTACCTTAGGCAAATCCTATTAAGGGTGGGGAATGAGGTAATCCAAGTTCTCTGTTCTCCATTGACATCTTACTCAAGAGGACTGCTGGAAGCATCTAAGGGCTTGTATACCCTGGCAAGTTACTGCACTGTAACTTTCTCACTCAAGTGTGTGAACCCCTTCCCCAAGTGCAACAAGTTACAGCACTGTGAAGCGCCAGTGTAAAGATGCTCCCAGCGCTGGGCTCCCAGTGCTGTTAGCTACTCCCCTAGTAGGGATGTTAAAATGAGTTAAATTAAGAAATGGTCTAGCCACTGAAAAGGTCAGTGGTTATATGGTTACATGTGGGGCAGCAATCGGCTCTCCAGAAACCGATATGCGTGGAGAGCCGACTTTTAAGACAGCTCCGTGTGCATACCGGGAACCTGCATGTAACCATAATGGTTAACCAATTAGCTCAGGCTTGTCAGTTAACCATGTAACCAGTTATGCTTTCACATCCCTATCCCTAGTGGAGTAATGTACCTAGAGCATTGGGAGAGTTCTTTCCCAGTGTTGGTGCCAAGACCACATAACTGCATTAAAGTGCTGCTGCAGCAGCACTTTAAAACTTGGAAGTGTAGACAAAGCCTAAGGTTGAACAGGGGGAAATATTGGACTCAGAATGGAAAGACATCCAGTCTAGGTAGAGATGATTAGATCATCTAGAGTGAGAATTTACATGTAACCAATTTCTTTAGAGTATTAAGCTTAATTTGCGTATTCTGTTTTGTTTTGCTTAGTAACCTATTTTGTTCTATGTACTAGCTCTGCAAAGGACAAAACAGAACCAATGGGAGCCACGGGGCTCTGTGGCCACTGCACCAGTACATAAACAAACCGGGGCGGCTAGTTAAAGTGTTTCTGAAAGTGTTTCTGCGGTACACTTTCAGAAACACTGGTCTAGATGGTACTGGGTCATTTTGTGAGGTCAGGGGACTGGACTTGATGATCGCTCGAGGTTCCTTCCAGTTCTAGTGTTCTATGATTCTATACTGCTTTCGGTCTGTCTCTCAAGTGAAGCAAACTGGAGAGCTAAGCTTAACAAGACAGGGTTACAGGGTGCCCAATTTGTCAGGGGAAGCAGGCTCAGTGGTATCTCAGCACATTATGTGACAGTCCCAAGAAGGCCCCGACCCATCAAATTCTCTAGCATAATTAACAGGAAGTTGCTATGGTCAATATGGACTAGGGATGTTAAATGTTGGTTAATTGAATAGTCGAGTAATCTCATGAAATTTTATCAGTTAGTCCACTATTCTATTGTCCCTAGGGGCAGGGCTGGCAGTAACTGTATCAGAGGCAGCAGTTTGGGATGCTAAGTGGGAGCTGGTCTGCCAGTTTAAAAAAACCCGGTTCCCCTCATGGACTGGCTGCGTGTCACCCTGTGCTGCTGCTTCTGAGAAATAGGCAGCAGCACAGGGTGGCAGCAGTCCCTGTCTAGGGGGCGGGGGTCTGAGCTCCTGGACCCAGCAGGAGCTGGAACTGATTTGGGCTGCCTGCCCGCCTGGCTCTTAATAGACTTGAAATGCAGAGCTGAAACAGAGGTAGGTCCTGAACCCAGCATGAGACAGGACTGAGCAGGGCTGCCTGCCTGCCCAGCTCCTAATACACTTTAAATGCAGAGCAGCAGCAGAGGTAGGATCTGTCGCAAGCCAGGACTGAGCCAGGCTGCTAAAAATTTACTGGTGGGGAGAGGGAAATGCATGTAGTCTATAGTAGAGATGCTAAATATCAGTTAATTAAATAGTTGATTAACATCATGAATTCCTATTGTTTAGTTGACTATTCTATAGTCCCCAGGCAGCTCCTGTCCAGGGAGAGGGGTCTGAGTTCCCGGACCCGGTACAAGCCAGAACTGAGCTGGGCTGCCTGCCCACCTAGCTCCGAATACACTTTAAATGCAGAGCCGCAGTGAGGGTAAGTCCAGGACCCAGTGCAAGCCAGGACTGACCTGGGCTGCTGATCAGCCTGCTAAAAAGTATACTGGCTGTACGGGGAGATTTCAGCAACTCCAGTAATGTGCCTGAACCACTACTGCTTAAACTTTAGCAACCAAGCTAGTAGGCCCAAAAATTAGACCTAGATGGCGTCTTCTGCATGACCAGTCAGGGAGGGGGAAGAAAGGGGGTTTGGGTGCCACAGAGAGGGCAGCTGGACCCCGCGTCCTTCCTGAGACCCAAATCTCTAGTGAAATCATTGAGCTATACATTAAGAAAAACAGGAAGTTTGTCTAAATGCCTGAAGACATATCTGTCAGGGCCCCCGAGCATGGAGTCTGAAAAAGAAAAAACACATCTGGGGAAAGTGATGATCAGAATCATAGAATCATAGAATACTAGGACTGGAAGGGACTTTGAGAGGTCATCAAGTCCAGTCCCCTGCCCTCATGGCAGGACCAAATACTGTCTAGACCATCCCTGATAGACATTTATCTAAACTACTCTTAAATATCTCCACAGATGCAGATTCAACAACCTCCCTGGGCAATTTATTCCAGTGTTTGACTACCCTGACAATTAGGAACTTTTTCCTAATGTCCAACCTAAACCTCTCTGCTGCAGTTTAAGCCCATTGCTTCTTGATCTATCCCCAGAGGCCAAGATGAACAAGTTTTCTCCCTCCTCCTCATGACACCCTTTTAGATATCTGAAAACTGCTATCATGTCCCCCCTCAATCTTCTCTTTTCTAAACTAAACAAACCCAATTCCTTCAGCCTTCCCTCATAGGTCATGTTCTCTAGACCTTTAATCATTCTTGTTGCTCTTCTCCAATTTCTCCACGTCTTTCTTGAAATGCAGTGCCCAGAACAGAACACAATACTCCAATTGAGGCCTAACTAGCGCAGAGTAGAACGGAAGAATGACTTCTCGTGTCTTGCTCACAACACACCTGTTAATGCATCCCAGAATCATGTTTGCTTTCTTTGCAACAGCATCACACTGCTGATTCATATTCAGCTTGTGGTCCACTATGACCCCTAGATCCTGTTCTGCCGTACTCCTTCCCAGACAGTCGCTTACCATTCTGTATGTATGAAACTGATTGTTCCTTCCTAAGTGGAGCACTTTGCATTTATCTTTATTAAACTTCATCCTGTTTACCTCAGACCATTTCTCCAATTTGTCCAGGTCATTTCTCCAATTGTAACCCTATCCTCCAGATTAGTCGCAACCCCTCCCAGCTTGGTATCATCTGCAAACTTAATAAGCGGACTTTCTATACCAATATCTAAATCGTTGATGAAGATGAACTGAGCCGGTCCCAAAACAGACCCCTGCGGAACCCCACTTGTTATACCTTTCCAGCAGGATTGTGAACCATTAATAACTACTCTCGGAGTACGGTCATCCAGCCAGTTGTGCACCCACCTTATACTAGCCTCATCTAAGTTGTATTTACCTAGTTTATTGATAAGAATATCATGCGAGACCGTATCAAACGCCTTACTAAAGTCTCTAAGTATATCACATCCACCGCTTCTCCCTTATCCACAAGACTCGTTATCCTATTAAAGAAAGCTATCAGATTGATTTGACATGATTTGTTCTTTACAAATCCATGCTGGCTGTTCCCTATCACCTTGCCACTTTCCAAGTGTTTACAGATGATTTCCTTAATTACTTGCTCCATTATCTTCCCTGGCACAGAAGTTAAACTAACTGGTTTGTAGTTTCCTGGGTTGTTGTTGTTACCCTTTTTATAGACGGGCACTATATTTGCCCTTTTCCAGTCCTCTGGAATCTCTCCTGTCTCCCTTGATTTTCCAAAGATGATAGCTAGAGGTTCAGATACCTCCTCTATCAATTCCTTGGCTGTGTCTACATTGGCACCCTTTTCCGGAAAAGGGATGCTAATGAGACACTTCGGAATTGCAAATGCCGCGGGGATTGAAATATCCCTCACGGCATTTGCATGAACACGGCTGCCGCTTTTTTCCGGCTCGGGGCTTTGCCGGAGAAAAGCGCCAGTCTAGAAGGGATCTTTCGGAAAATAAAACCTTTTCCAGAACATCCCTTATTCCTCTTAAATTCAGGAATAAGGGATGTTCCAGAAAAGGCTTTATTTTTCCGAAACATCCCGTCTAGACTGGTGCTTTTCTCCGGCAAAGCCCCGAGCCGGAAAAAAGCGGCAGCCATGTTCCTGCAAATGCTGCAGGGGATATTTAAATCCCCCGCGGCATTTGCAATTCCAAAGTGTCTCATTAGCATCCCTTTTCCGGAAAAGGGTGCCAATGTAGACACAGCCCTTGAGTATTCTAGGATACATTTCATCAGGCCCTGGTGACTTGCAGGCATCTAACTTTTCTAGGTGATTTTTAACTTGTTCTTTTTTTAATTTTACCTTCTAAAACTACCCCCTTCCCACTAGCATTCACTATGTTAGGGTATGTCTACACTACCCCGCTAGTTCGAACTAGCGGGGTAATGTAGGCATACCGCACTTGCTAATGAAGCCCGGGATTTGAATTTCCCGGGCTTCATTAGCATAAGCGGGGAGCCGCCATTTTTAAATCCCCGCTGCTTCGAACCCCGTGTAGCGCGGCTACACGGGGCTCGAACTAGGTAGTTCGGACTAGGGTGCCTATTCCGAACTACCGGTACACCTCGTTTCACGAGGAGTAACGGTAGTTCGGAATAGGCACCCTAGTCCGAACTACCTAGTTCGAGCCCCGTGTAGCCGCGCTACACGGGGTTCGAAGCAGCGGGGATTTAAAAATGGCGGCTCCCCGCTTATGCTAATGAAGCCCGGGAAATTCAAATCCCGGGCTTCATTAGCAAGTGCGGTATGCCTACATTACCCTCCTAGTTCGAACTAGGAGGGTAGTGTAGACATACCCTTAGGCATTCCTACAGACTTCTCGGTGAAGACCAAAACAAAGAAGTCATTGAGCATCTCTGCCATTTCCAAGTTTCCTGTTACTGTTTCTCCCTCCTCACTGACCAGTGGGCCTACCCTCTCCTTGGTCTTCCTCTTGCTTCTAATGTATTTATAAAAAATCTTCTTGTTTCCCTTTATTCCTGTAGCTAATTTGAGCTCATTCTGTGCCTTTGCCTTTCTAAGCTTGTTTTTGGGCCCTTAACAATGTCCCTTTGAAAAACTGCCAACTCTCCTCAGTTGTTTTTCCCCTCAAGCTCGATTCCCATGGAACCTTACCTATCAGCTCTCTGAGCTTACCAAAATCCACCTTCCTGAATCCATTGTCTCTGTTTTGCTGTTCTCCCTTCTACCCTTCCTTAGAATTGTGAACTCTATGATTTCATGATCACTTTCACCCAAGCTGCCTTCCATTTTCAAATTCTCAACCAGTTCCTCCCTATTTGTTAGGATCAAATCTAGAACAGCTTCCCCCCGGTAGCTTGTTCAACCTTCTGAAATAAAAAGGTTAAAAAAAGAAGAAAACCTCTTGCCTAACCTTTAAAAAGTGCTTACCTAACAAGTTTTTGAGTGACATGTTATTGTAATACTAATGCATAAATAGGGAAGGAAAGTTTGAGTTAGAGGGACAATTTTGGGGAACACTTGGAGGGACACCTCAAGGACTCTTCACCTGGACGCATCTTCATTCCCACTGGCAGACGGAAGACTGGCCATCGGAAGCCTGCCTGGGTCACTTGAGAGCCACACTAAACTTCGGTAATTATTGAGGGTGGGGATGTTTTACACACGTCCACAACAGGCTAGTAAGTGCTTAAGACTAAATAAAGTTTAGCTTTAAGTGATAGCACTCTTGTGTTGTCCTGTTTATACCATCCATCTATCGGTTGGACGACCGTGTCTCCCCTGAATTATCTCCTGACACCTCCTCGCAGAGAGTAAAAGTTACTGAGAGGTTTGGGTTGAAAGAACCCTGGGTAACAGCTAAAAAATGTACTGGTAAAGGGTGAAGGGGAAATGCATGTAGTCTATAGCATAAATTTATAAGCTCTTGCTGATCGGTTAATCCAGGGCTGGCCACCCTGTGGCTTGTGAGCCACATGCGGCTCTTCCCCCCTTCAAGTGCCGCCCCTGCACCCCTAAAAATGGCCTCTGGCCCCCGTTTCCCTGTGTTCACCATCCAGCACGGCAAAGCAAAATGGCGCCAGCAAGATGGCACTGGCTGACGGGATCCTGATGTGGCCAAAAAGCCACCCGGAGTTTTTTTTTTTTGCTCAACAACTTTTCCCCCCTGTCTCTTTGCGCTATATCCCCAACTATTGTGGCTCTTTGCCTTTAATGGGTTGGCCTCCCTTGAGTTAATCGGTTAACCGACAATACTGTTACATCCCTAGTCTATAGCATTAACTGATAAGCTTTTGCTTATCAGTTAATTGGTTAATTGACTATACTGTTACATCTCTAATATGGACACAGGTTTGGATGTGTTCTATTTCTGCCAGCTCATTCCAGTCAACTGTGGAAAGGATCCTGTGAAACTCTTGAATGTGATGGCTGGAGTAGTGGAAGGAAAACATGACATGTCTGTGAGCTGGCTAGCTGGATAGAGTACTAAAGAAAACCCGTCACTGCAGCAAGATGCAAACTGCACATGTGGCTAAATGAGCAATTTAAGATTTGGGTTGCTAGGTTTCTTTTACACTTTACTGTTAATGTTATGTTACCTGTAAATAATTTTGTTCTCATGTAAGAACTGGAGTCCCAGCACTACGCAGGCCGTGTAGAACCTGAGAAAGAGGAAGAGTTTTCACTACAGAGACTTGAAATCAGGTCAAACATCTAAGTAATTTGAAACCTAAACCAAGGTAACTCACTGCACCACATGTTCTGGAAAGACATCAGAATGAATGTGCATCATGAGATCACCACCAGGGACATATTCCATCACAAAACATGCATGATCTGGTGTCTGGAAACATGCAAACATGTTCACCACGAATGGGTGGCTGGAAGAATTGATCACTTCAAATATTCGCTTCTCGCAGTACAAGCTGTCAGGATTTAAAGAATGAAAATGTCAGGGCTAAAGCTCTTCAGAGACACATATATTTGGTGCTAGAAGTACTTAGGAGGATATCTTTATACTTAGTTACAGAACAAAAATAGAGATAATACTTATTTTGTGTTGTCCCCAAACTCCAGTTTTAGTCTGTTTTCTCCAGATGTGTTTTATTTTGCTAGATGCTGGGAACAACACCATTATAAGCTTTTTCCAAGTCTTTATTTTTGCCTGTTCTGATGTTTAAGAGGGATCCACTATATTAGTACTGAGACTGGCATGATTAGAGACATGATCTCACAGCCTCTGATGAAAAGGAGACTTACCTATCAATTTCATCTTGGCTAACAATGTCTTGTTTCTTTATGGCTTTGATAGCATACAACTTCCCTGTTGCCTTATATTGACCTAGCAGCACCTGAAAGACAATAAGTAGTCAATAATCCAGCATTCCCAGTTACTCTGAGAGTTTCTCATCTTGTTACTTGGATTCCTACCCACACAGCCAGCAGGCACTCACAACAAACTACTGCAGTTCATTCCAGAGAGTCATGTCAAAGCTAAGGCTAAGTAACTTGGAGGTGCTTTTATTATTATCCTGCATGTGCAGCAGTGAATAGCTCCAAATGATCATTTTAAATTATGTTATTTTTAAAATCTGGGGTGTCAAAGCTGGTCCTAGGATCTTATAACAGATAAGTGATCCAACTATGCAGGAGTTGTGAGCTCAGTCTTTGGAGGCGAAGAGCATCTTTTGCAGGGGTCGGCAACCTATGGCTTATGATTCGAACCTACTACGGCTCTTTTGGTAGCACAGCTTAATAGTAATAATAATAATAATAATAATAATAGAAGTTGAAGTGAAATACGAGACCATCCCACCAAGGAGCCTGAGCACTTATCTGCCAGGGGCTCTCTGCAGTGGCTTCCCCCAGTGACTCTCCCTATAGGAATTCCCTCTAGGGTGCACGCCAGCTGTGCACAAAAAACTGTAATCCCATCCACCTCCTCGCGCAGAAGCACTCACCTTCCTTGGACATGGAAAGTAAGCTGCTGGTGGTGGTGGGCTTGATGGGAGAGTGGGGGGCCAGGCCGTGTGGTGATTGCCAGGCTGCTCCGGGAGTGGGCCACATGGTGGGCAGCTATCAGAGTTGAAGCCAGGCTGTGGTGTGGCTGCTCCTGGAACCAGGGTTGGGGTGTATCACAAGGCCCTGCCCCCAACTCTAGGCCTGGGGAGAGGCCAGATAACTCCAGCCTCTATGCTCCTACCTCCTCAAGTTGCTGGGGGGAGCCACTGCAGAGAGCCCCTGGCAGGTAAGTGCTCAGGCTCCTTGGTGGGATGGTCTTGTATTTCACTTCAACTTCTATTATTATTATTACTAGTAAGCTGTGCCCTATGCTTGCTACGCTTGCCAACCCCCTTCTCTCTGGCCACTTTTGTGGCCAGAGGGCATGATGTCATTTTGTTGCCCAGCAGAAAAAACTTTTCTATATAGAGAGATTATTTTGACTGCATTAAAATGTTGTAGGTACCCAACAGAAACAAGTGGAGACAGAACTAGATCCACAAAAGTACTTAAGTGGCACAGTCAACGTTTAATGTTTCATTTATGCTATTATTAATCATCATGTCATTTATCAATAATAATATGTTGTATATTTTCAGTCATGCGAATGGGCATTCTTATATGTCTCTTCATTGACCATTTGTTCTGAATTTTAATGTAGTTTGGCTCTTTGGTTTGAAAAGGTTGCCGACCCCTGATCTAATGCTGTTCTCTAGTCACCTCTATGGATGACACAAGGTCCCAGTTGGCCCAGGGGGTGGGGAAAGCATGCAAAGTCTCCTCCCTCCACCAGGGGTATGCAGCACCTAGAGGGAACTGCCAGCTGTTCAAAATGGCTGGTGGTTCCCTGTATGTCCCATGTGCCCCAGAAGGATGGGAACAGGGAGCAAGAGACTTTGCACGCTCCTCCGCCCCAGGCCTTTATTGGCTTGGGGGCAAGGGTGTGCATGAAGTCTCCTTCCCCACCTGGGGCATGTGTCTCCTAGATGGAACAGCCCCTTCCATCCGAGGCCCTGCCCTTTCTAGGGATGGAGCTGGCCCACGACCGCTACCCAGAATTCATGAATTGGCCCCCCTGCAAAAATTATTGCCCATCCCTGAGTTAAAGGCATATGAACTACATGGGGCATGTGGAAAGAAGACAGATGGAGGATTATCAGCCCTTAAAGGTTCTCTCCAGCCTTAGAATCCCTAAACACCCAAAATACCCTCTTATTAACAGGAATATCAGCTGTTTCATTGTGGGGCAGAAGGTGAATTTTCCATTTACAGTGAAAGGAATCTCTTCCCCTTTTGAAACATTTCCACTCACAAACTATGACACACATAGGTGGAAAAAAAAGAGGGACCTAGCTTTGCACTCGCCCCCTCCGAGGAAACCCCTTATTCCCAATCTACCTTCCCAAAGTGCCCTCGTCCCAGCACAGCAATGCAGCGAAAATCCTGAAGTTGAACAGCCCTCTTCCTGCAGGCAAACAGAGAAAGCACTGCTAGAATAAGACACAGTAAACTGAGAGGTCAGAAATGAAGACTAAAGGGAAGGAGGTTTACACAGCAAGAAGCCAAGCCTGAGGAAGCTAGAGGATAAGTAGTGAGACATGACCAAGTACATATGCAGGTGCTGCCGGGACAAAGAACAAAAGGTTGGTGGTGGGGTATCAGAGGAGCTGAGGCATGGTGTGCTGGTAGAATGAGAAGGATTCCAGCTCTTAGGAGTAGGTAGTGATGAGGGAAAAGTGGGGGAGTTGGAGAGCAAAAATGGGGTACAAAATGTGTAGCTGAGTGTACAGATGCCATGAACCATTATGTGGGTCATATGCTGTTAAGGAAACTAAAACTGTAGATTCTAGAATCTCTGAAAATCATTTTCTGGGAGCAAAGTTTACCCTCTTCTCAAGTGAGTAAAGTGAAGGGCTGTATCTAGCCTAGCAAGACACAGTTGTCCCTGCCAGAGAGAAGGTAGGTAAGTCAATGTACGTGTCTGACTGTGTGCTTGCTATCAACAATTTCAAACCTCTAACGTGAGGGTAAAAGGTCTGACATGTTAATGCTCCTACATAAAGAAATAGTTGAAGCTGTAGATCAATTAATGTTTATTTTGTTAGTCATGCATTTTTACATCACTGATGTTTCAATATTGTCGTTAGGGTATTTTTTACCTTGCATTTTTTTTATATAACACTGATACAGATTAAAGCCCAGTAGCAGTATTAGAATTCACAGGTTGAGCTTCCCCATTCTGGACTTCCCTGGACTTCATTGTCGGTGACCCCGTGGGAGCACTCAAGGGGACAAACAGGCAGACTGGGGTCAGGAGCATTGCCAGACTATGGGGCTGGAAGAGTGGAACTTCCCAGCCACCACCAAGGGAAAACAGAGCCCCCACCGTGCAGCAGAGCCCCAGGTTCGTGGGAGAAGTGTGACAGCAGGAGGAAAATCAGGCCAATCAGATCCTGAGGATGCCAGACCAGGGAGGTTCAATCTGTACAAACAGCGTTATTGTTTTACATATGCACCCCCTTCAATGGGGATTAATTTATCTCAGCTATCTAGATTAATATGAGGGATGTTAAGGTTTAACCCAGGGGCCAGCAACCTTTCACAAGTGGAGTGCTAAGATTTGACTTATTCACCTCAGCGTGCCTGTGATACTTTTTAAAGTCAATAATAGTTCTACTTACAGCAGGTTCATTAATAAATAAATTAAGATGCAGATCTTACCTTTTAGTGAAGGGGTCAGCAACCTTTCAGAAGTGGCATACCAAGATTTAACTTATTCATGGCTTTGTGTGCTGGGGGATGGAGGGGGTAGGGGAGTACAGTGACCTTATTTTCTGAACCAGCTGCAGCTAGGGAGAACGGTTTAATTTAAATTATGAAACAGATTAAACATTTTAACTGTCTCATGTTAATTTATCAAACTTCATTTTAAATAAAGTAAAATATTCTGTCCAACACTAAAAGTTTCAACGTTTTCTTTATTTATGGCAGGAGTGGGGAAGCTTTCTTGGGTCGGGGGTCACTGACTCACAGAAAGAAATCAGCTGGGGACCACACAAGTGAGAAGCAAAAAACCTCCAACCCTCACTGATGTGGCCCCCCCAATGAGACACCTCACTCCTCTGGTGCTCCTGCCCCATGGAGTGAGGGGAAGGGACAGAGAGGACTGAAGTTTGGGGCATCCCATAGGCCAAAATTACTTTTCTGGGGTTCTAGGGGATTTTGTGAACCCCCTTAAGCTCTGGGGTGGGGAAAATGTGGGTTCAGTGTGTGGAACAGGGTTGCCAGTGAGTAGGATAGAGATGGGGAGGGTGCAGGATCTGGGCAGGAGGTGGAGTATAGGAGGGGGTGAGGGTGCGAGGTCTGGATGGGAGGTAGGGTGCAGAAATAGACTGGGAGTAGGGTGTCTGACTAGGGGGAGGGGGCAGAAGCAAAGGAAGGGGCAGGAGTTGGCTAGGGACAGGAGCAGCCAGACTGGCTGGCTGGAAGGGGGGGAGTATGAGTGATGGAGTGGAGGTCTGAGCATGAGGAAGAGGGGGGGCACTCACTTGTTTTTGCGCCGCGTGGCAGGCAGGTGAAGGGCAGCAAGTATGGCCACAGTGTAGGCTCACAAGCTCACACAGAAGCCACTGGCAACAAGAGGCAGCCAAGCAGGGGTTGCACAGCACCTTGCCCAGTCCCTTGGGGCTGTCAGCGGGCTAGGACAGCAGGCGCAGCACCTTCTGGTGCAGGCTGAGCACCAGGCTCTTGGCCAGCTCCCAATGGTGCGGGCCAGCATGTCCTCCTGGTACAGGCAGAGGCCCCCGACTGGGCTGCAGCAGCTTGGCCAGCCACAAGCTGTTCAGCTCCATGCTGCTTGCTCCACTTGTCAGCATCTCCAAGGCACGGAGGTCCCCACAGCAGTGGTGGCCTGAAGGAGGAGGAGGTGGTGTGGCCGGATCTGGGACCCCACACAGCAGAGACAGTCCTGGGGGGCAGGGCCTTGCAGCACTCAGTGGTGGGGCAGGGGATGGCAGGGACTCACCAGCAACAGTGCACATCATAGCCGGCTCAGGGGCACCTCGAAGCACAGAGCCACTGTGCACACAGCCTAACCTGCTGCCAGCACCCTTCCCCTTTCCCAGCAGCAGGTTAGGCTGCTTGCACCGTAGTTGGCTCAGAGGCGTCTCCAAGCTCGCAGCCACTGTGCACGCAGCTAACCTGCTGCCGGGGAAGGGGAAGGGGAAAGGGAAGGGTGCTGGCAGTAGGTGAGGCTGAGCGTGCCACTCAAAATCAAGTAGCATGCATGCTTGGGGTTGCCGACCCCTGATTTAACCAGTTAACCAGCAGGACTGGAGCAGCCACAGACAGGCTGCACCAGCATAGCCTCTACCTTTAGGGTACCCTGGCCCGCCACATGCAGGAGCTGTTCAAGCATCTTGGCCAGAGCAGCCTCTGTCTGCAGCGATCCTGGGCGCCCCACTGGCAGGGGTTACTCTAAGCAGGTTGGAGCAGCCCCTGTCTGCAGCAAGCTGGATGCGGGGAGTGTTCTAGCCCAAGAGCAGGCAGAGGCACTCCTAGAATCCCCTATTGCCCACCCCCCTTTAATCAGTTAACCAGTTAAATAATGTGTTTAACTGGTTAGCCAATGAAATGGGATTTTGCATCCTTTATTATTATAATAAACAAGGGGTGAGGTATACTGGGATGCTTCTGAAATATGTTACTTAGTATTCAGAGAGAGAATACATCAAATGTTCAAAAATGAGGGGCCATTTGAGGACAATTACATTATTTTACCTTCTACTAGAAAGATTCACTCAATTGTATAGCATAGCCTATTATTAAAGTAACAATCAAGGGTCATTGCACAGATAATGCTATGCAGTGATATGGATATATATGATAAAATGCAGAGTTTTCCTTGTACTATACAAATACAGTATGAAAAGTGTGACTGAGAAATCAATTTCCTAATTAGAGGCCATAATACCTATTTAAAAGAACTTAAGGCTCACGGTCAAAAATTTCAGCTCAATATCCCCTTTCCTTGAGTCTGAAAGGGCTCCATGCTGTCCACAATTACCTCTGAGAAGCCCAGTTTGGTGCTTCTGTTACAGCAGAGCTGCATGTCTTCTCTTCCACATGGAGCCTCTTCACACACTGAATGGAGAGAAAATCACCACATCAAGTTTTATTCTATGGAATGGTGTTTGCAAAGTCCCATTGGATCAGATCAGAATGGATTGGAAAACCCACAGTCAAACCTCTATCTCTGTTCCCCAGCAGTGACCGGAACATGTTCTTCTTGTCATGTAAATGGGGATTGTCTATGTTGTGAGTGGAGTATGGCCGACAGTGCATATAAGCACAGACTTTCTATGGCTATTTAGACCACTTCTGTGATTAAGCAATGCAATAAGCAGATTCTGTCTCCTTTTGTCGTAGTCAGTACTCATTTGAAAAAGTCTAGGATGAACCAGAGCTTTTCCAGAAAGTCATTTCAATTCTAGAGAACTCTGGTAACCATACAGAATGCACTTTCATTTATGGGCACACACAAACTAGAAGTGTGAGGTGAGCGACCAAGGAGCTTGCGAACAGGACAACAGCGATGGATGGTGATAGGTCTGCTGTTGTTACCTGCATGGAGTGTGCCATGTTTGTCTTCCTCCCGGAAGAAAGAACGGATTTCATCTGCACTAAGTGCAAGCTGGTCGCCATTTTGGAAGAAAAAAATTAGAGGACTGGAGGCCCAAATGTCGACCCTACGCTCGATCAGAGAGCATGAAGACTTCCTCGATAGAAGGCAGCGTTTAATCCTTCAGGCACGGCAGACAGAAAAGCCAGAGAGGGCAGTACGGGACCAGGAAGAGAACTGGCAGCATGTAACTTCTAGAAGGGGGAAAAGGCCAGCATGGGAATCCCCCAATGCTATAAAGGTAGGTAATCACTTTCAGGCTCTCTCCACAGGCTCTGCAGAGCTGAATACTTTGGAAGGGACCTCACAAGGAAGAAACTGGAAGGGAACACCATCTACTGTAAGGCATGGGATGTGTAGTCCTAGAGATGGGGGTTCCACGGTCACCACCCCCAAAAGAAAACGACGGGAGGTGGTGGTCGAGGACTCCCTCCTAAGAGGGACTGAGCCATCCATCTGTCGTCTGGACCTGGAATCTCGAGAGCTCGCATTCAGGATGTGACTGAGAGGCTTACCAAACTGATCAAACCTTCGGATCGCTACCCCTTCCTGCTTCTCCACGTGGGAACTAATGATACGGCCAAGAATGACCTTGAGCAGGTTACTGCGGATTATGTAGCACTGGGAAGAAGGATCCAAGAATTCGGTGCGCAAGTGGTGTTCTCATCCATCCTCCCCGTTGAAGGGAAAGGACTGGGTAGGGATCGTCAAATTGAGGATGTAAATGCGTGGTTGCGCAGGTAGTGTCGCAGAGAGGACTTTGGTTTCTTTGACCATGGGACTCTGTTCCGGGCACAAGGATTGTTAGGAAGAGATGGGATCCACCTAACGAAGAGAGGAAGGAGCATCTTCGCAGGCAGGCTTGCAAACCTAGTGAGGAGGGCTTTAAACTAGGTTCGTCGGGGAACGGTGACCAAAACCCTGAGGGGAGTGGGAAAGTCGGATACCAGGAAGAAATGCAGAGAGGAATGAGCAAGAAAGGAGGACCCCTGATTCAAATGGAGAAGATAGGGCGATCAACTGGTTATCTGAGGTGTTTGTACACTAATGCGAGAAGTCTGGGAAACAAACAGGAAGAACTGGAGGCCCTGGCCCAGTCCAAGAAATATGATTTAATTGGGATAACAGAGACTTCGTGGGATGACTCGCGTGACTGGAGCGCTGTCATGGAAGGGTATAGACTGTTCAGGAAGAACAGGCAGGGGAGAAAATGAGAAGGAGTTGCACTTTACGTAAGAGAGCACTATGATGGCTCTGAACTCCAGTATAAAGAGGGAGAAAAACCTGTAGAGAGTCTATGCGTTAAGTTTAAAGGAGCAAACAACAGCAGTGATGTTGTGGTTGGTGTCTGCTACAGGCCACCAAATCAGGTGGATGAGGTAGATGAGGCTTTCTTCAGACAACTGAGAGAAGCTTCCGGATCGCAGGCCCTGGTTCTCGTGGGGGACTTTAATCACCCTGACATCTGTTGGGAAACCAATACGGCAGTACACAGGCAATCCAGGAAGTTTTTGGAGAATGTTGGGGATAACTTCTTGGCACAAGTGCTGAAGGATCTGACCAGGGGCCATGCGCAGCTTGACTTCTGCTCACAAACAGGAAGGAACTAATAGAGGAAGTAGAAGTGGGTGACAACCTGGGAAGTAGTGATCGTGAGATGGTAGATTTCAGGATCCTGACCAAAGGAAGAAAAGAGAGTAGTAAAATATACACCTTGGACTTCAAAAAAGCAGATTTTGACTCCCTGAGACACCTGATGGGCAGAATCCCAGGGATGCTAACATGAAGGGGAAAGGAGTTCAGGACAGCTGGCAGTATTTTAAAGAAGCCTTATTGAAGGCACAGAAAGAAACCATCCCGATGCGTAGCAAGAGAGACAAACATGGTAGGAGACCAGATTGGCTTACAGGGGAAATCCTTGGTGAACTTAAGCACAAAAAGGAAGCTTACAAAAAGTGGAAACTTGGACAAATGACCAGGGAGGGTTTTAAATGTATAGCTCGAGAATGTCTGTGAATTGATGATATTAGAGGTGGGGAGAGTGGGATGTCTGTGAGCTAAAGGACATACCACACCAATACCAACCCTGGTACCTTCCCTTGCAACAAACCCCGTTGCCAGCTTTGTCCACATATTCATTCTGCTGATACCATTATTGGAGCTAACCAAGTGAGTTATACGTTCAAGAACACATATTCCTGCGCATCCAGAAATATAATTTATGCTATCATGTGCCGAAAGTGTCCGTCTGCTATGTACATTGGACAAACATCTCAGACACTTCGCCAAAGGATTAATGCCCACAAAACAGATATCAGACAAGATCACAAAGAAAAAACAGTTTCTTGCCATTTTAACCAGAAAGGACACTCTCTCAATGACTTAACCACCTGCATTCTGCTACAAAGACCTTTTACATCTGCTCTTGAAAGGGAATCCTCTGAACTGTCATTCATGTTAAAATTCAACACTCTCCGGGAAGGAATGAACAAACACTCAAACTATCTTACCCATTACCAAGATAGCTTCCCCAATTATCACCTCTAATACCATTAGCTCACAGACATCCCACTCTCCCCACCTATAATATCATCAATTCACAGACACTTACCTTCCTTCCTTCTCCCCCCCCCCCCCCCCCCCCGCATTCCCCTCCTGTTCTGAAATGTGATTTGTCCTTTTCATGTGTGTTCATTTTTTTAAATTGTATCCTTTGGTATATATGGTTGTGACTATTTTCTTCCACTATTTGATCTGAGGAAGTGGGTCTGGCCCACGAAAGCTCATCATCTAATAAACCATCTTGTTAGTCTTTAAAGTGCTACATAGTCCTGCATTTTGCTTCAGCTACCCCAGACTAACACGGCTACATTTCTATCACTATTCAACAAGAAGAAGGTGATCAGAGAAGGTATGTGGCCCCTACTGGATGAAGGAGGTAACCTAGTGACAGATGATGTGGGGAAAGCTGAAGTACTCAATGCTTTCTTTGCCTCTGTATTCACGGACAAGGTGGGCTCCTGGACTAATGCGCTAAGTGATGCAAGATGGGATGAAGATCGACAGCCCTTGGTGGGTAAAGAACTGGTTAGGAACTATTTAGAAAAGCTAAACATAAACAAACCCATGGGTCCAGACTTAATGCATCCGAGGGTAACGAGGGAGTTGGCAAATGTAATTGAGGAGCCTTTGGCCATTATCTTTGAAAAGTCATGGAGATTGGGAGAAATCCCGGATGATTGGAAAAAGGCAAATGTAGTTCCCATCTTCAAAAAAGGAAGAAGGATGATCCAGGGAACTATAGGCTGGTCAGTCTTACCTCGGTTCCTGGAAAAATCATGGAAGGGATCCTTAAGGAATCCATTTTGAGGCACTTGGAAGAGAGGAAGTGATTAGGAATAGTCAGCATGGATTCACAAAGGGAAAGTTGTGCCTGACCAATCTGATTAGCTTCTATGATGAGGTAACTGGCTCTGTGGACATGGGAAAGTCAGTGGACGTGATATACCTTGACTTTAGCAAGGCTTTTGATACGGTCTCCCACAATATTCTTGCCAGCAAATTAAGGGAATGTGGATTGGATAAATGGACAGTAAGATAGATAGAAAGATGGCTAGAAGGCCGGGCCCAGCAGGTAGTGATCAATGTCAGGATGGCGGTCGGTTTCTAGCAGAGTGCCCCAAGGTTCGGTTCTATGACCGGTTTTGTTCAATATCTTTATTAATATTGGATGAGGAGATGGATTGCACCCTTAGCAAGTTTGCAGATGACACTAAGCTGGGGGAGAGGTAGATATGTTTGAGGGCAGATATAGGATCCAGAGTGACTTAGACAAATTGGAGGATTGGGCCACAAGAAATCTGATGAGGTTCAACAAGGACAAGTGCAGAGTTCTGCACTTGGGACGGAAGAATCCCAAGCATTGTTACAAGCTGGGGACCAACCACTTAAGTAGTAGTTCTGCAGAAAAGGACCTGGGGATTACAGTGGGTGAGAAGCTGGATATGAGTCACCAGTGTGCCCTTGTAGCCAAGAAGGCTAATGGCATATTAGGTTGCATTAAGAGGAGCATTGCCAGCAGATCCAGATATGTCATTATTCCCCTTTATTCGGCTCTGGTGAGGCCACATCTGGAGTATTGTGTCCAGTTCTGGGCCCCCCACTACAAAAAGGATGTGGACACATTGGAGAGGGTCCAGCGGAGGGCAACCAAAATGATTAGGGGGCTGGAACATATGACTTATGAAGAAAGGCTGAGGGAGTTGGGTCTGTTTAGTCGGCAGAAGCAAAGAGTGAGAGGGGATTTGATAGCAGCCTTCAACTTCCTGAAGGGAGGTTCCAAAGAGGATGGAGAGGCTGTTCTCAGTAGTGACAGATGGTAGAACAAGGAGCAATGGTCTGAAGTTGTGGTGGGAGAGGTCCTCTTAGTGAATGAGATCCCCTATTCCTTCCCAGACAGGGCACCCATGAGGAGAAGGGATGTTAAATATCAGTTAATTGAATAGTCAATTAACATCATGAATTCTTATTGGTTAGTTAACTATTCTGTGGTCCCTGAGTACCCCCTGTTTGGGGGGGCAGGTGTCTGAGCTCCCAGACCTGGCACAAGCCAGAACTGAGCCAGGCTGCCTGCCTCCTAATACTCTTAGGAGCTGCAGCGCGGGTAGGTCCAGGACCCAGTGCAAGCTGGGACTAAACTGGGCTGCTGGCCAGCCTGCTAAAAAATTTACTGGCAAGGGTGGGGGGGAAATGCGTGTAGTCTATAGCATTAACCTATAAGGTTTTGCTTATTGGTTAATCGGTTAATTGACTATACTCTTACATCCCTAATGAGGAGAGCTTTACATGCCTTCCTGTTTTACAGCACCTGCTTTCCCTGTGCTGATACCTCTTTTCCACTTCTGGTCTGAATCCCACTTGTCACTTTATCTCCCTTGCAGAAACAGTTTATAGGATTAGGGAGAGGCACCTCTCCTTAGAGTCCTGGTCTGTCCCACTTCTGAGTGACCAAAATGCCCAGCCACCTAATTGGACCCCAAATCCCAGGAGATTAGCCAGTATTAAATCAAAATCTGCCTGAGGAGACATTATTTTCCTGAGTTATAACAAGTCTAAACGAACTTGGATTTGAGAGGAAAGGGCAGGGCCCATCCCACCAAAGAAACTTTGATCAACACACAAAAATATCTCTATCAAGTCAGATCATTACCGGAGAATCTTCAGGAGATGGAGAAATCTCTTTGGAATCTGCTGTCAAAAAAAGCCGTGGAGGCTTAGGGGGCGGTTCCTCACTAAATGTCAGTTTAACCACTGGATAGTCACTGCATTTGGAAGAAATGTTTTAAAGGGGTCACTACAGAATAGAGTAGAGAGGACACTACTTCAGTGCCAGAATTACACGAGCAAGATTTAAGTTAATCCTAAATGCGCTGGACAGTTTGAATCCCTGATTCAAACCTGGGATTCAAGCCTGTGAGAAACCAACAGGCAGTGTACTCCTTTAAAATGAATTGTAACAAAATAAACATTTATTATGTTCTGGTTTTTATACTCATGTCAGGATACCTAGCACTCTGACATTTTGAGTGATGAAACCCATAGAAATGCTTATAAATAAAATGATCATCTGATGAAGAATTTAAAGTAAACATTTTTTTACTGTGTCTAGCTTAATAACCATCTTAATCTACCTACTTTACAAAAGCTTATGGACCAGTAAAAAACAAAAAACAAAAAAACCCCAAAACCTCCTACATGAGCAAATCAAAAAACTAAATAGTAGCTTTGGAACACATTCAAACTGGTGGTTAGATATTTACAACTACAGGAAAGAAGATTATGTTCTCTATCAGCATCAGTTAAATTGTGGCCAGTTAAACTGTGGCCTTGTATAGTACTCAGATAGCACAGAATTAAGAGAATGTGTGTCATAATTGATTTTGGGCCTGGATAACTTTATTTGGTCAAATGCTAAATTACATTTATTCTGATAAAACTTAAGGCAGCTTTTGACTTTATGTGAAAGTGCACTGAAGCTGGCTTTGACTGATTTTCCCTGCCAGCAGGGAAATGCACTCTCTCAATGTCATGCTTAATATAATAAGAAATGAGTGGAAACATGAAAAAGAAATTGATGAGGAACCATGAATTATATTTAGCAAAGAGAGAATGGATCTCACACCATTGGGTGGAGGTCTGTTCCCCTCTCCTCCTCACGTGAACCTCTCACAAGTCCTGTTTACAAAGGGTTATCTGCTGGTAGTCACACTCAGATTTTGCAGAAGAACAACCACCTATGACTGAATCCTATGATTCCAGACTGACACACCAAATTATTGGTCCACACTGAACAATAGCCAGCATGCTAAGATCCTAGCAACATCAGTGCTGCAGCTGGGAGGTGTAATTTCCACTGTGAGTAGACAGACTTGTGCTAGCTCAGCTTTAACTAGCCATCCAAGTCCAAGCCCATCTGTCCCTCTGGATCTGAGAATTCAGCAGACACCATTCTGAACTATTTCTATCTGGAAGCAATCAAGAAGGAACTGGAGTGGCAACAGATTTGCACCTGCCTATATACCCCTGCACAGTAGCACGCAGAAGCATAGTGCGCAGGCACACACCTTTGGGCACTGCTAGCTAAAAATCTCCATTTGAAAGTGCCCAGGCATATGCACATCCTATGGTGGAACACCTATGGGGCATATATACTCAAAGAAGAACTGGGATTCTGGAAATCTGTCCAATGATCAACAATAAATTGGAGATGGCCCTACAATACTGAATGCTCCAAATAAGTCCACATTATCTCAGCCAGTATTAGCTTTTCTTAATAGCCCAAGCTGAGTTTCATATATAGATATTTCATACCAAGGTATTTTACCATCTGTTTGGCACATAGCATTAATTGGAATAATACTTACCTGTCCAACATGAACACTGAATCAGTTTGCAGCAGTGCTGGAGAGGTAAAATCTGAATTAATAGGACTACCAAGTGTGGGGCTTAGAGTGCTCATGGAACTACATGGCGGGAGGATGCTCATCATCAGACGTCCCCAGGTAGCAATGTTTATGTTCATTTGAGAAGCTCGGAGAAACTGCATTCCTGGAGAAGGTGAAACCCAAATATTACTGGGGTTACCACGCCAAGCACTACACGAACCACTAACTTATCTAGTTTATGTAAGCAGCCACTGGCTCCCGCTTTCCCCCCACAAAAAGAGGCCCAATTTGGAGAGGGTGGGCTAAGAGGCATCTTAACTACATCCAGCTAGACAATCAGAACAGCTAACAGAAGGTAACTAACAAGGTAAGTATTCATAAGGTCCTATTAGCTGTAGCTGTAAAAGACCTCTTCCTTTGTCACGTCCAGACCCCAGCAAAGTATGATCCTCACACAGAAGATATAGCAGATATTAAATTGATTCTCTACAAGATCTTGTCCAAAAGATAATGGCACTATATATATTCCCATTTTCCACCCCCACTCTCCTGTTGAATGTAAGTCCCATAGGATGAGAACAGAAACACTGTGAAAATAATTCTATATTTTTAAAGGTCTTTCCATGATTTTTGCTGTTTCTTGCTAAATCAAAGCTTTGTTTAAAAAAATCTAGCTTTTCCAAACACAAAGAGCTTTCGGAGTGTAAGTTTTCTCTCACCCTCTCCCTTCCCCCATCTCGCTGAGGGAAAAAAAGAAAATGTGCTATATCACCCAGCAACCCATTCAACTTGCTGAGTTGTCAACTTCAAAGCCTTGTTGAATAATCAGAATCCCTGTCCATACGATGGCCTTGTCTACATTTTCTGATAAATCTCTCACCACTATAGCATAGATGGTAGAATGAGCATAGATTGAGGCTTGGATCTTGAGAACAACAATCCTGTTCAGAAACTACTATAATCACATCCTTGGCATTCTAATCATGTTAGACATGGACGTAAAGAGTGTTACAATATGTATCGCCCCTACACAGATACATTTCCCCAGAAACATTTCAAAAAGTACCATAGACCCGGGGTGCTATTCTGGAACAACTTTTTACAGTGGGGGTGCTGAGAGCCACTGATCCAAACAGTAAACTTTCTATAGAACGGAAACCACATCAGGCCAGGAGGTGCTGCAACAGCTCCTCCAGCCACAATCACATAATCATACATGCCTCTACTGGAGTGGCTGTTAGTTCACGGGCAGGTTACCTTTCTGTTTGGGGAAAATACGTTTTTGGCGCTGCAGTTTGGATCGTCTCTCAATCACAGGGTTACAGAAGGTCACCTGCCAGGGAAGCAGAGGAGACGCTACAACAGGGCAGTTTACTTCTCTCCTGGACAAATGAGACATCCCTTCTGACCAAGAAACCATTCACACCCATTCAGCAAACTAGGGGTCACATATACAAGCAGATATCAGACTGAGTTATACTATCTACTCCTCTCAGGTGATATGTTAATTCTTTTTTTAAAGTTAGAAGTGTGCATTAACCTAAAGTACAGAGAACCTGACAAAGGCAGAATGATTGGCTCATAATATTTCTAGAGTGTCTTCCAGGGGTGAAAGGAACTTGACTTTCTTAAAGGTATCTAATGCAACCAAGGTTCCTGACAGCTCTTTAAATAGCTCCCTGCTGGCTTTTGCCAGAATTCAACTGTTCTTGCCAGAGATGCGCACCAGGGCACACCTGTTTACTTTCACCTCTGGTGTCTTCCATCCCAATTGATGCCAGTGTATTTTTCAAATTACGTACATAAAACACTGCAAAAATGCAGCTACCTCCAAAATGGGAAGCAGTAACCAGATACTCCACAACACAAGTGTGATAAAAGGGGAAATTTTGGCGAAGGAGGCAGTGTCAGATTCCAATTTAGGAAAGATGACCTGGTATTTTTTGTATCCTGCAAAGGAGTCAGGACTAGTTTTTAAGGGTTACCTGGAAGATCTCATGAGTTCCATGCAGTTTATTATCTCAAAAGATGAAGGGATGAGGTCAAACTGATGGGATTTGATCTCATGGTTCCAGACAGTCTGAGTAATTCAAACCTAACTATTAAGGCATCAATGTAAAGTGTTGCTGATGACTACTATCAAAAACAAGTCAAAGAATGTGGCTTTTATGTAGTGCCCATAGGTATGTCTACGCTACAGTGTTATTTTGAAATATCTTATTTCGAAATAGTTATTTCAAAATAACGCGTCTACACACAAAATGCATTTCGAAATAGCATTTTGCTATTTTGAAATAGCGCATCCACACTGAGTGGACTCTGAATCGCATTTAAGGCTGGCCGGAACCAGTTCCAACAGGGCACCAGGTCAGGACTTACTGTGTGGGCTACTGCCTGAGGCTGAGGCCTGTGCTTAAAGGGACCCCCCTGGACAGCCAGTTCTCAGGTTTTCCTGCTTGCTTGTCTACCTCAATGAGGGACAGCAAAGCATTTTGTATCTGTGTGCTCTGGTTGCCCTCACTCGGGACATCACAGCACTCTGCAACATGGAGCCAGAGCTGCCCCTGGGCACTCTTGTGTTTCTCTTGGATGCATTGCTGCAAGCCTGGCTGCACTTTCTGCAGGTTGCCATCCAGGAGGTCCATTGGAGGGCTGTCAGTATCCAGGAGGCGCTGCGGGAGAGCTTCCACCCTGAGGAGCACTAAGACCCTCCCTGGTCTTCCCCACTGGGGGATTGTGCCTCATTCCTCCCTCATGTCCTTCCACTTACCCCTCCCTAGCCCCCCTTCCTGATGTCAAATAAAATACACTTATTTTCATGAACACAAACGCTCTTTATTTAACAAAACTGGGGGGGAGGGAATGAAACTCTGGTGAGACTGGGGAAAGGAGGCCGAAGAGGGGAGAAGAGAGGGTGGAAGGGGGAGGGGGAAACCTGGGAGGAGGGATCTGGAAGGGGAAAGCAGGGGGACGGGAAGCTCAGGGTTGGGGGTCTCGCTGGACCAACTTGATTTTCATGCGAACCTGCTCCTGGATTCGCATGTGGCCTTTGGTGGCCAGGCTGGCAGCTATCCTGCCATAGACGGCTGCGTTCCTCCATCTAGTGCGGAGATCATGGACGTTGGGGGCATCCCCCTCAAACCTGAATAAGGTCCATGATCTCCACCCTGGACCAGGAAGGTGCCCACCTTCTCCGGGCCTTGGCAGGCTCCTGGGAGCTGGCAGACTGCTCCTGGGGAGCAGTGAAGGGCTAGCTGCCAGTGGCTTGCTGGCTCATATTTTGGGGCCACTGGGTCAGGGGCAGTGACTGCTGGCTCTGGGCTGGCAGGCTAGGAGCTGGCACAGGCACTGTGGCCAGAATCTACCCTTTTAAGGGCTCTGGGGAAGGGAAACAAGTGTTCTTGGTTGAGGCCGAAGTTGCCACCTAGGCACCCTGGGAAGGCTGGAGGCCCCCTATTTCGAAATAAGTGTCTACACAGCACTTATTTCGAAATAGCTATTTTGAATTTGGTACTATTCCTCGTAGAATGAGATTTACCAAATTTGAAATAAGCGCTCTGCTATTTAGAATTTATTTCGAAATACCTTTGCTGTGTAGACATACCCCAAGTAATTACAGTGGGAGCCCCAGGGATATCCTCACTATAAACAGTTATCCTTTTTCAGTTGGTGTTTTGGCCTTAAACATTTGTGTGTAGAATGTATCAGCCACAAAGGTGATTCCTTACAGTAAGTAATAACCAATGATTTTTTTTAAATCATATTTTTATTGTATATCCATTTATATTCAATTGAATAAAAGTTTATTTTTTTAAAATATTTTAAAATACTACATTTTAAATTACATAAATCTATGTTAAGTTTTAGATTACCATAAATGTTTAAAATAATTTAAATTAAATATAAATATATAATATTTATTATGTAGTGAATGTTTGCTGCCAAGAAAGTCATATACACTAAACTAGTGACAGTCATTGGCTAAATACCTAGCACTGGGGTTTGTTAAGGTAAATCAGCTTTTTCAGCAGATGCAGAAAGCGTATATATTTGTTTAGTTTATTCAATTAATTCAGTTTAATGACTAGCATGTTCTAAGTTAATGGGAGTTGAAAAGGCAGGAAAATTTGTTTTCCTCTTTCAATCTATGAATCAAAATTAGGTGGAGGATGAAATTTATTCCTTCTCAAATCCCAAAGGATATAGTGACAAGAAATAATCAGTTCAATTCACTAATTACAGATAATACTTTCTTTGTTTAATACATCAATTAGTCTTAAATGCAAAACATGTTTAGATTCACTTTTTCATTACTTTTGTTTAAACGTATCTAGTATATTTAAAGGGAGTTATATTTAACTAATAATTTTAAAATGCTGTTTTGTGCATTTTTTATTTAATTTGAATTTCCATCTCCATAGACCTTGACACAAATCACAGATAAAAAAATTGATCATCTAGTAAAAAAACAAATGCATCATTCACCATTCCCTAACAATAAAAAGATAAAATCAAGTATATGAAAAAGTGTAAGTTAAGCTTAAATAAATGTGTATAGAACATATCCTCCCTCTTCTCTGCTTTCATTCTGAGATCAGCAGCTCTCTCCAGGATACATACCACACACTAAACAGGGGGATGGAAACTATTTGAATTACACATGATCGCCATCCCTCCTCATCTCCCCACCGAAGATCAAGCAGATTACTTTTGAGATATTAAGACTATGCATTGAGTGAGGGTGTGAGTGTGTCTAAAGGTTAGAATAGAGAAATGTAAGTCAAGACTCCTGGGATCTACTCAGCTTTCCCACTGATTTAATGTGATCTTGGGTAAATCACATCATCTAATCATGTCTCAGTTTACCCATTTGTCTGTAAGTTTCTCAACTCAAGGAAAGTCAAAATCCAACAGAATTACCTATTATGTCAGTATATACCTGTAAAATCTGGACCCTTTACCTCAGCAAAAAGCGTCCCCTGGGGTTCAAGAGAGAGGCACATCCCATGACGTTCATTATCAAGAAAGTCATCTAAGCGCAAGAACTTCACTGCACACAGCTCTCTCCAGTCACGCCAATAGACTGCAATCTCCAGTTCCCGGGACTGAAAGAAGAGAGGCAGAGAGAGATTGGTCATGGGGCAGGCCAATGGCTTGATGCATGTATGCGTATGCACACACACACGGCACGTTCTGGACTCCATTTTAACTCTGATGTTAGTTCCTTTTCCTGTATTGTAGAAATTCCACATAGCTAAACCATGCAGTGTATAAGAGACATGCTCCAGGGAAAAGATGCCAGTTCCTCATTCCTATTGCTTCTCACCACTGTGGTCTTTTCAGTTCTTCAGCAGCTAGAACTTTCTTTAAAGATTGCTCTTTTTCACGTAATTTCTTCTCTTTGATCCTATATAAGATTGATCCCCATCCCAAATATCAGTAAGCTGTATTGCTGGTAAAAAGATGGAGCATAGCCACCCAAATGGAGACAGAAGAGGAGCTTCGAATGCTGCCCAGACTGAAGTGCTACCAAAGGTAGCCTAGTAGATTTAAGGATAGGGTAGCCACATTATCAGTGCTAGTAGAGAAATGGTTAAAAAACTGAATAGCAAGTAAATCGCCAAATTCACAGAAATAAATTCAAATAAAGTTAAAGACAAGCAAAGGATACAACATAGGAAATATGAGGATCTGGAACTCCTGTCATTCCACAGAGATAACATCTTACCCGATCCAGCTCAATGACAAAGCTTTGGTTCCAAGCCTGGTTATTAACTGGGCCCCAGTTTGTCTGACCAACCACTTTATTGTCCACTTTGAGTACAGCAAGCACCTCATCTGAACAAGGGAGAAAGTGGAGGTTACAATCCTGTATGTGATTAAAAGTCTGAATATACTTCTTGCTGGAAGTGACCTCACATTCTAATTAGATTTCTAGCACAGGAGATCACTAAAGGGGGTGGAAGAGCAAATGATTCAGCCTCTTCCCCCTATTCCAGGAGCTAAGCTTCCAGGTTTACTTTCACTGCACCCACACCAGACTGAAAGGTGGGAGGCACAAAAGACAACAGCATCACTGATCCAACAATAAATATCATACTCACTACACAGTTCCTCATTCCTCAAGTGCTTTGTTGCAGTACTGCGGCTATGAATACTCATCCCGGCTCGGGCTCGAGTCAGGGACTTCATGTCACTTGGGCTTTCATGGTTGGGAGATGAACCAATCACTCGGGAACGTCCTGGAACCTTTTCCAACAGATCCTGACACCCCAACAGTCTTACTTCTAATGAGCCTGAGGAATTTCACCAAAGAGAATTATTCTCAAGAAACGTGAAATTATTCTAGTCAGTCCATATAGGAAGTCAGAAACTTTAGATTTATGTTGCCTAGGTATTTTACACTATGAATTCAGAGCAGTTAATCAGTGATTAAAGTCATTACAATCTGATAACTTTTTGGTGGCCTACATGAAACAAATTAAGGACTTTGACCATTTTTAGTGAACCAAGTGTCCACATCACAAAAATCACCACATTCATTACATGAATATATAGGGAAGAAATATTGCCCACTGTCTGCAGCCTAAGGTACCTGTGAGAGCTGTGGGTTTGATCAATGAAGTAAAGGGCTGAATGGCAACATGCTGAGCTCCCTGAGAGGAAGCATTCACTAGCTCCTGCTTGATGAGTGCCCACTTTGGGTGATCAGGAGAAAGCTCGTTAAGCTGCTGCTCCAGGGCCAAGCGCAGCAAATCAATCTTCTGAGATGATTCTTGCAAGCGACTCTGAGCCTAGTAACAAGGAGCAGAGGAAAAAAACGAGTATCAATTTTGAATAAATAGCCACTGCCATGGTCTTGGTGCTACACATCACAAGCAACACAATTGGCCATCCTAAAAGGCCAAGCGCCATCCTGCTCACTAAGGACAAGAGACTGGTCAGCACCACTCGTTCATCACAAGTCACTGCTGCTGGTAGTCAGGGGGATTCTGTCCTGAACAAGATCCCACCACAATATTTCCAACTCAAAGAATAAACTAAAACCAAAAATCCCATACAGGTTTCTTACATACCACTATACTACAATAAGCCACCAAAAGATTTCTAATTAAAAATGACTGGCATAATGAACACCCAAGTTGGATAATTAGTATAACTAACACTTCACACTTATACAAAGCCTTTTATCTGAGACTTTCAAAGCTCTTTACAAACATTAACTATGTCTCACAAGAGCTCTGTAGAATAAGTATTATCCTCATTGTACAGATGAGTAAACAGACGCACAAAAAGGATATCTGACTTGCCCAAAGTTACATAGCAAATTTCCGATTCAAATTTTCCTGTTCTGATGAGGTTGTTGTTTCATTTTCCATAAGTTCATTTTCTCCCTAGCTTTATTATGTAAATCAGTTGGCAAGTTCTGGAAATGTAATGTCTCACAAAAGCAGCATATGATGGGGGAGATTTATGTGTGGCTTTTTAAAAAATAGTAATTGCATACTATAGGCAATGACAACTACAGAGTCTCTCAAACAGCAGTTATACAAGGGAATTATCAACTTCTACTATTACAGTTGCTGGGAGTAGCAACTGCTGCAACATTATTATAAACATGAGGGCTACGTCTACACTGGCCCCTTTTCCGGAAGGGGCATGTAAATTTCACCAGTCGTCGTAGGGAAATCCGCGGGGGATTTAAATATCCCCCGCGGCATTTAAATAAAAATGTCCGCCGCTTTTTTCCGGCTTTTAAAAAAGCCGGAAAAGAGCGTCTACACTGGCCCCGATCCTCCGGAAAAAGTGCCCTTTTCCGTAGGGTCTTATTCCTACTTTGAAGGAATAAGACCCTCCGGAAAAGGGCACTTTTTCCGGAGGATCGGGGCCAGTGTAGACGCTCTTTTCCGGCTTTTTTAAAAGCCGGAAAAAAGCGGCGGACATTTTTATTTAAATGCCGCGGGGGATATTTAAATCCCCCGCGGATTTCCCTACGACGACTGGTGAAATTTACATGCCCCTTCCGGAAAAGGGGCCAGTGTAGACGTAGCCGGACTGCAGTATTATGGCATCACTGATCAGTGTCATGGAACATGGTAGTAAAAACCCATTATGTCATTGCCCAGAACAAGGCTGGGGCATTAATTCACAACAGCTGTAATACTGTTTTTCCTCAGAAAAAAAGGTTACTACTATCCAGCATAGAGAAAGTCACCATCAATGCTTCTAGTAGCAATACTGCAATGGCACTTACTTCAGCCAACACTTTGCGATCCTGCACCCGCCTGCCTCCTAGGATCTTCACCACATTTTTTGCTCCCTCAGCTACAGCAGCTTCAATGCATAGGTGATGCCGCAGTTCTTCAATGCGTAGCTCCTGGAGACTGATGGTGGCTCCCACCTTCACTGGTCAAGTTGTAGATAAATATAGCAATCAGACAAGCAAGTGACTTAGCATCTCAGGCATTGGGGCTTAACACTTCAGCATCATCTTCTGCGCGTGATTTCAGGATATCCAAAACATCTTACCTGCTGGATCCATTGCATACTCTATTCCACCTGCCAACTGAGATACTTTCACAATCTGCATGCGAATCAGCTCAATCTTCGTCTTACTGTCCTGGAGCATTTGCTGAGCTGTTGCCAGCAGCTTCCGGTCCTGGTAAGACAGAACAGATGACTAGAGAAATACATACAGGAGAGAAGTGGATTTTAATGATGGGACACCAAAACATGCACGGCCTTAAAAGGAGTCCTGAAAAGTCCTAAAACATGATATAATGCCCAGTTGTGCAAAGGAGATGCATAAGCAACAGGACTGACCATTTCCAAACACTGTAGATACAGATGAGGGATCTGTGAGATGCTGTAACACCTATAAAAGATATGATGAGTTTGCTAAGTAACAATGTCCTGCCCTGTGGGTACATTCAACTAAGAGTTTGCTCTGATGAGGTTGCAATGATTTAATATTGTGCATTATAGTCAGTTGTGCTGGTAGTTACTCCAAACCTCCACCTGTACAAATCAAGAGGTCCAAGATCTTTATCTTGCTCAGTTAAATTAAGCTTCTTTAAAAACTGTATTTTTATTCTTCTCCAGAATATTCAATATGCATATGCCAAACACAACAGGCATGGTGAATAAGAAAGCAGTAATTTCTCAAAAAGCTTTCTTAAATAACTCATACACAGAGTTGCCATTTACTTTATTCCATTTTAAACATCATTGCACCTACAGAAACTTGATGATGGAGGTAGTGGTGCACATTAAGGGTCATATGCCAAAGTATTTTATTTTCTAACCTTTGATCAAATGTTTTGGCTCATCTCCCTGTACTGCATCTCCCAATGCCTGGATTGATTTTCTAGAGGCAACATTTCATGTCTGCAACTCACAAGATCCACTACTATTATTTCCATCTGTTTCCAATCTACTGGCACCATCACCAGTGTTAGATGCAGGTAGCCTATCTAATGTCTAATACCAATTACTAATATCAGAGAACAGAAGTATCTAAAGTCTGAGAATATAGAAATTACCATACTGGATTAGATCCCTGGTCTATCTAGTTCAAAATCCTGTTTTTAAACAGTGATCAGCACCAGATGCTTCAGAAGAAAGTGCAAGAAGCTCCACAGTAGGCAGACTGATTTGAATTGTACTAAATTATTGCCTCGGTGACATCCTGTAACCATGAGTCTAACACTAACAGCATTCATAACGCTGTTTCCACATGGAATGGTACACCATGCTGTTTCAGGGCTGTGCATCAGCTCACGAACACACAGATGGGCTCAGCCATGCAACCTAGAACAACTGTGCCTTAAGTTATTTCCCCTTCATACCTAGATCCGAAACAAAAGTGTAAAAACACAAAATCTATAACAGAAATCAGGCTCCAAGGTCGCCATGCTCACTGCTTATTTCTGCTCAGCATGCTTACCTTTGATGTTGCATTTGAATACATCTGAATCATGTTCTCAGCTCCCTGTTTCACCTTCATCTCAATGTGCAGCTGCTTTCTCAGAGCCTCTATCCTCCTTGCCACCGGGTTTGGGTTCCTTTCCCAGAGACAACGGTCAAGGTTCATGGAACCATCTGTGCCACAATATAGTGAATTCCATTAGCCTCCTTACCATCATTCCCTCACAAGTAACATATGGGATGAGAAGCAGAGTATAAATGAAGCTTTCATTTTCCAAGACTAATACAAAATACAGCCTCAACTGAAGGATAAATTCTCCTAGTGTTGTATAATTCCACCTACTATTGTCTCTCCCAAGCTCTGTAAGTCTACCTAGATGAAGTTCAGGAGGTCATCCTATGTCCAACACACTCAATCAGCCTTTTCTGATTTATGTTACCACCTCCTTTCATCTTGATTCTTGTCAATCACAACTTCCCAAATTTCAATACCTCTACACTGTACTTCTTCTCACTTAGACATGAGCAGAAACCAGTTGAGATTCCTTCAAAATATTAGATGGCTAATATTTTTCCCTCCCACAATCCCATCATACTAGTCCCCAACAGAAATTAAAGCATGAGTTTATAATAAGGCTCACTGTTGATGTTATTATGCCCAACAATTTTATCCCAAGACCTACCTCTTTTGCTCTCACCTTTCTCTGTTACTACAAACTGGGCAGTAAGCTCCTGGAGATCCCAGTGCAGCTGCTCCAGTTTCCTGTTGGAAGATTTCAGCACATGCTCTATATGCACCAGGTTCTTTTTATCTGTTGTCACCTTGCGTAGGTTTTCTGCCCCCTCTTTGATCTTTAGTTCCTTCTGGATAGCTCGACGAATTAGTTCCTTCTCATCCTCTAGTTTCTGCTGGAATTCTGGATCCATGAGGTTTGCTTCTTTGTTTATTTGCAGGCAACAGGCGCCCTAAAGCCAGTACCAAAGCAAACAGAGTTGGAGCAACTAAGTGATAACAAAAGTGTGGGTATGCAACACATCAATAGCATTCTGCCACTTCATCTAAATTACAGTGGTCTCAGAGCAAAACCTTGACTCCAACCACCAGCAAATTTTGAGGAAGATTGGATCTAAATTTTAACTTTGCAGTTTGGTGCCTATCTTTCATCTTAATATATGCCAACTTGGCACGAATACACAAATGAGATGAGTCCTCACAACGTTTGTCTTATTATTTAATGTATATTTGTGTGCCTTGAATGAGTACCAAAGAGAACCCGCAATTTGTCCTCATCATGATCATGACTCTGAGTTCCGTTGGCATTATATAGCAGGTGCAAATCTTTATTTTAATATGGCTTCAGCTGCCAGTTGTCCAAAGCTGCATGCCAGCTGAAACTTTGTAAAGGTGTCACAGCCATACCTAACTTTCAGTGAATGAATGACCAAGAGTTTATCACCGAGGAAGACAAATTAATTCATACATCTGTTCCTATATTAATGAGTCAAAAAGTCACCTGTACATGCCATACCTGAAAAGGCAGAGAAGTTTGTAGTTCCAACCCCTAATCCAACTGTGTTTTGCAAGCAGTATGGTTTCTTTAAAATTTTATTCACATTGAAATTGACCTGGCAACATTAAAGTCTGCTCTTAGCTTTGCTTTTTTAATCAATTTTTAGTCAATTTTATAGTCTGGGCTGACAGACTATGTTTACAGTCCCCAGAACAAATATATCCTCAGACAGCAAATACTTCCCACACATTCCCCTCTGAACAGGCTTCCCATCCAGGTAAGAGCAGACAGAGCCCTATCCACAGAGCTGCTGCTGGCTCCACCCCAGGCTGATGACATAATAAGCAACTTCAAGAAAGGAGAAGGGATTTTAAAGGGCTCCATAGCAATTAAAGAAGAGAGAGAGATTAATTAATAACTTACCATGACCCTCACTTTTACACAAAATGAATGAAGAGCAGCAAAATAAAGTGTGTCACACTCAGTGAATTCCCCAATCTCACAGAGTCACTATTAGAGCTAGGAACAGAAACTAAGAGGCCGGTCTTCCTGTCATATTCCTTAATATCAGACCATAAATATAGTAACAAACCACATCAGTATTTGCATTACCAGGTCACTGATCCATATTATGGATGGTTGACTTCACCAAGCACCCAAGGTACATGCCAACAGCTCAAAAACACACAACTGTTGAGTCATTATAATGTTATTGTGTGGCACTCCACACAGCTAGTGTTAAAAGCACATTTTCCATCTTTCTTTACTAATAAAGTGTTAGTTAAATTTCAGTTTAATAGCAAAATGAGGGAGAGAACAAATTCTATTTTTACAGGTTCATTACAGACCCGACAGCCAAGAAAAGAGACTTTAGGACTGATAATGAAACAAAGTGGCTCAGGTTTAATGTCCTGATTCCAGGAAGCTTTTGCCCAATCATTAAGGCCAGGAATCTAGCCAAATCCCTGGGGGAAAAAAAGCATTTCATCAAAAGGAACTTGAATCATGGAGCTCTTGAGTCACTCAGCCAAACGGTACCAACTCTAGGTCAGAAAATAAGAAAGTATTTTGTTCGGTATACAGTAAGTTACTAAAAGAAGTTTGTTACTAAATTACATTTTAAACAAATATTTAGAAAAAAATATGCTATTTCTTCTCTTCCCAAACTATATTGATAGTTATATGCAACACACCTCTCAGGTCCTACTAACATATTTATACTGACAATATCAGGATTGCTGGTTGATGTGAGTTTAGTGCTGGCAAAAGATACTGCACTGTGTGCCCTGGAAACTGACATCCTTCATTTATTCACTGACATCCTCCATTTATCCATAGAACGGATACAGTGTGGGCAGTGTCAGGGCAAATTTCCTCCACTCCACTCTCTGTCACTACCTGCCTTGTCTATTTTCTAAATATATTTAGCAGGCCTGTCCTTAGGATTTATGGGACCCTACACAGGATTATAAAATGTTGCTCCACTGACTTCAGTGTGTTGAGGAGGCACAATCCCTGGACAAAACCTGCAAGGGGATTAGATTGCTCCATACCACTCTTTGCACTCACCCACACCACAGGCAGAGACTTTGGCTGCTGGCCAGAGCAAGCCCTCACAGCCTATGCCGAGAGAGAGAGAGCAAGGCCAGGTGAGTGTCCTGCCCATACCCCATCCTGCCCTGACTCAAGGTCATGCTCCTCTCCCTCCTGGCCCGGCTTGGCTCTCCCACCCACCATCATCTATCTGCTGACAACTGATTTTTTCAGAAATGGTGTTGCTCACACCTGGGTTGGTCCAGTGGGGAGGAGAGGAGACAGGAGTTTGGTAACACACAGAGATAGGCCTCTTTCCCCTCATCCCTACACTCCTTCACTGCTAACCCCTGCAATCCTGTCCTGTGCCCATGTGGGGAAATTAACCTGGATGCACAAAGCAGCTGGCATTGCTGTTCACTCTTACACACATATACACACTCCATGCTTTTCTGCCACACTCACCCCTAGGAGGCTGTGAGGGGAGAGCAAGGAGCTACATTAAGACTCCCTGCATCCAGGTCACCTTTTCTGGCTGGGTTGCATAGGGAGAGGGCATGAGAGCAGCAACTTCTGATGTCTCTCAGCACCCAAGTGGGGAAAGTGACCTGCATGCAGAGAACCCTTGTGTATGGGGTGTTATGTTATTTAAGGTATTTTTTTTAAAGTTTCCATGCAGCCTGTAGGGATTTCACTTCTGACACTTTGTTCCATTTAATTTAGTTCTGTAGCATCTTAGAGACTAGCAAATATATATATAGTATCATGAGCTTTTGTAGGCAAAACCCACTTCAGATGCTCCACTCAAGCTCATCTGAAGAAGCTGGGTTTTGTCCACAAAGCTTACGATACTAGATATATTTTTTGTTAGTCTCGAAGGTGCCACAGGACAACTCATTTTTAAAGTTACAAACTAACATGCCTACTCCTCTGAGACTTACTTTGATCTGTCTGTTTTTACTTGCAACCACTTAAATCCTACTTTTTATATTTAATAAAACACATTTGTTTATTATCAAACCCAAAGTAAATCAATTTAAAACTTGTACATGGTGTAAGATGGATTTATTTGGGGTTTTGGTCTTCTTTGGAGTGTACATTCCTGGGTGCTGAGCCCTAATAACTGAGCCCTCCCAGAGCGGAGCTGGTTCAGTGTCTGTGTTGCTCTGCTCATGGGCAGTAATCCCAACTGTGCTTTGCCTGGAGAAGACTAGAACTTCTGGCCCAGCAGCACAGTGAACATCAATAGCTTGCTCAGCACACAGGGAGGACAATCCCAAGGGGACTTCTGTGATCCAACCTATCACAGGAGAGTATTCCACAAACTAATGCATTCCACTGTCAGAAAATACTTCCCATTATTCACCTTCCATTTTCCCTTTCTCCATCTCAACCCATTTCTCCTGGTTATAATAAACTCTTTTACCAGTCTAAATAACTAAACCATGTCCTTAACATTCAGACTTATCAGACTCTTGCCTTTCGCCCTGCAGTCACCCATATTTATGGGGTTCTTTTTCAGGAAATTTTTACCACTGTGTATATGCATGGTGTCTAGCACAAAGAAACCTCAATCCCCAACTGGGGCTTTTAGATACTAGCCCAATAATCATCACCAGTATACGATAATCCCATTATTCAGATTCAGCCCTATCTGTGACAGGATCTACTCTGGTGAGAGGAATATGTCCCCACCTTTACTTGGATGATCAGAAAGAGATCTGTATGCAATAGATCAGAATGAGGACGGACAACCTGATAGCTTTCTTGTTAGAATAAGGAGCCTTGTGAATAAGGGGGAAGCAGCAGCAAATGAGGTATACCTAGATTTTAGTAAAGCACGGATGCAGTCTCACATGACATTCTTATCAATAAACTAGGGAAATACAACAGACTGGGCTATGATAAAGTGGGTGCATAACTGGTTGGATAACCATTCTCACAGAATAATTATCAACGGTTCATAGTCATGCTGAAAGGGCATAACAAGTGGGGTTCTGTAGGCATCAGTTTTGGGAATAGTTCTGTTCAATATGTTCATCAACAATTTAGATAATGGAATAAAAGAATACACTTATAAAGTCTGTGGATGATATCAAGCTGCAAGGGTTGCAAGTGCCTTTGAGGATAGAGTTCTAATTCATAGTGATCTGGACAAACAGGAGGAATGGTCTGAGGTAAGTAAGTTGAAGTTCAATAGAGACAAATGCAAAGTACTCCACTTAAGAGGAGGAACAATTAATTTCCCTACAAAAGGGAAGTGATTGTCTAGAAAGGAGTACTGCAGAAAGAAATCTAAGGGTCATAATGGACCTCAAGCTAAATATGAGTCAACAGTGTGACACTGTCACAAAAAAGTAAACATTCTGGGATGCATTAAACAGGAGTGTTGTAAGCAAAACACAATAAATAATTCTTCTGCTTTACTCCACATTGATTAGGCCTCCCCTGGATCATTGTGTCCAGTTGTGGGCATCACATTTCAGGAAAGATGTGGAAAAATTGGAGACGGTTCAGAGAAGAGTAACAAAAATTATTATAAAAGTCTAGAAAACATGATCTGTGAGGAAAAACAGAAAGAATTGGGGTTGTTTAATTTGGAAAAGAGAAGTCAGAGAGAGAACATGATAGCAGCTTTCAAGTACCAAAAAGGATATTACAAGGAGGAGGGAGTAAAATTATTCTCCTTAACCTCTGATGATAGGACAAGAATCAATGGGCTTAAATTGCAGCATGTGAGGCTTAGGTCAGACATTAGGAAAAAATTCCTAGCTGTCAGAGTGGTTAAGCACTGGAATAAATTGCCTAGGGAAGTTGTGGAATCTCCATCATTAGGCATTTTTAAGAGCAGGTTAGACAAACATCTGTCAGAGATGATCTAGGATGATGCTTGGTCCTGCTGTGAATGCAGAGGACTGAACTGGATGAACTCTTGATGTCCCTTTCTGTTCTATGATTCTACTGCACTTCATATTGGGTAGAGAAACCAGCTCAGCATGAGGAGGAAGGGGAAAAATGCCTCAGGGTAAGGGAACTGGAGGCTTTTAAGGAGTCCCGTTTTCCCAAGCAAGTCAGGAGAAGGCTCCAGGCCCTGAGTGGACGAAGGGGTGGAAGGCAAGATAAGTTGGGGGGAGGGAGAGCAGAAAGGCCGGAAAGCCCTCCAAGAAGGGAGAATTCAGAACTCGCAACGGGGAAGACACTAGTTGATTTTTTCCAGAGGCCAGTTTTTCTCCCCTTCTTAACCGATTGTCACTCTCCTAATGTGAACAGTCTCCTTGTTCCCGTTCCCCTCCCTCCAGCATCCCCAAATTCCCTCAGGATCTCCACCCGCGGGGCTCTCCTCCTCCGCAAGTCCCAGAGGGGACGCTCCGCTCGGCTCTGGACCAGCCCTGCCTCCTGCGCCCGGGACCCCGGCTCTGAGGAGTCTCTCCTGCTCTCTCCCCGCCCCCGGCGGCGGGATTCTCTCGCCTCCCAAATTCCCTAAGGCTCCCCCCCCCAGTCTTCCAAACCCCCTCAGATTCTCTCCCCGCGCGATTCTCCCCCGGCCCCCCAAATTCTCGCCCCCCGCCCCAGTCCCAGAAGGAAGGGCTCATCCCGACGCTCGGCTCCAGACCAGCCCCGTCTCCCGCCCTCAGGACTCCCGCTCACCTGCCGAGGCTGCCCAGCCGCCATGGCTCCTCTCCCTCGAGAGCTGCTCCAGGCACGGCCCTCGAGCCTCCTCGCCCGGCGGAGCGACAAGCAACCGGCACTTTTCAAACTTCACCTTAACCCCAGCCGGGAAGCGCCGTCGGAGCCTGGAGCCAGCGCCCCCTGCCTGCACTGAGGACTGCGGCACCACCTGCCGGAATCAGGGCGCCCCCCTGAGACAGGGATCCAGCGCCCCTAGCTGGTGAGATCTGGTATCCCCTGCCTGCCAGGAGAGGACCAGCGCCGCTCGCTATGAAACCGGGATTCTTGGCACATGGCTCTGGATTTCCAGCCTCACCTGCCAAGGACCCATATCTATCAGGGATGGTCTAGAGACGGTGCTTGGTCCTGCCCTGAGGGCAGGGGACTGGACTCAATGACCTCTTGAGGTTCCTTCCAGTTCTAGTTTTCCATGATTCTATGACCCAGCAATTGGGTGACCCTGCCAGGAATTCAGGGATTTGGTGGAGAGCTATATAACCAATATACTTGTGGAGTATTTAGAGATCCATCCCACCTGACGTTGATCCAGATCTCTAATGCTACTTGCTGAGGAATCCAGCAATCCTTTCCCTTGATCTAGGAATCCAACTTGATCTGACAGGATATATAAATCCAGCACTATCTGCTAAGGGTTCAGAGACCCAAGAGGGAAGGAGTCAATAAGTACATAGGCTCTAAGATGCTTCCTAAATATTAACACATTACCAGGAAAAAACGTAGTTAAGATGGAGTTAAGATAATAACTATTCATCAGTTCTTCCCAGGAGAAAAAAAAAAACTTTAGGGAAATCATGCCCTTTTCTAGATAAACATACTTGGACATATGATGTTAAAGTTATAAAGAGCATTAAAAAGTGTAGATCTGTAAAATTAAGGTCAAGCACCTTTAACTCTCCCTTTATCTCACTAACCATACATATATATTTGAAAGTTTATATACTTTTTTGGGAGGGTCACTAATAAAGTTCTCCTTTGGTGAATACATATAAAGGACTTCATTGAGCAGTTTGATACACTGATTAAAAAGATAGGGGCTCTTCAATTTAAATTCTACAGTATAATCAGTTTTAAGTATATAATTTATTTTTAATTTTCAGTTTTCTTAAAATATGTTTTTATGAGAAAACAAAGGTGTCTTCTTAGCATCCTTCATTAAATAAGACAGATATTTAACTTCACTTTAGGAAAGTTATTTGCCTGGAAATACGTTAAAGTCTGGAAGGTATCATATGTCTTAAATTGACTATTTCTTCCATTACATTGTAGATCCAGGAATGTGGCCCTGGATTCTCATGGTATTGAACCTCTGTATTAAAAATTATCCAAGTAAAAACATTGAGTATTGTTTTTAATAACATAAGGAACTAGTCAGTATTTGTCACATTGCTCTCATGAATAGAAACAGGAATGATCTACTGCATTCTTTTATCTTACTTTATAAACAGTTAAAAGACATTTTCCTTCAGTTCAAGTAGTAGAGGGCTGTGCTTAAAGATCTCTTCCTAGTGCCAGCCAGAGGCTATTTGTTATTCCATTAAATAGGTTATTGCTGTAGTGAAGTGATATACAACTTTCCACAACTCTTCCTACTGCCAGACAAGGCTGTTTGTTATTCCATTAAATAGGTTATTGCTGTACTGAAGAGATACACAACTTCCCACAATTTAACAGCTGGATTATGGGCTACACAATTAGAGGATATTTTAGTTAATAATAATCCAAAATGTACATATTTTAAGAGTGTACAAAACCTGATATAAATATATGTTTAAATGTTTTAAAATTAAATTAAAATAGATTTTTATGTATGCATTCCCTTGCAGGATTTGTGATCCAAATTTTGCAATGTGAGAACATGAAAATTAAATTGATCAGAACAAAAATATTGAAATCTAGTTTTTCTTCAAACTTAAATTACAAAAGCAAACAATGTTCGATTCATGCTAACCCTTATTAATCTGCCATGTTATAGGTAAAAGAGAGACACTATTTTTTGTACTATGTGATTCTAAACTGAACAGTGTTCATTTCAAGGAAATATTATTGGAAAGTGAAAAAGTAAAGTTATTGGATTTATATTTAGCCTCAAAAGATCAGTGGCTGTAGAAAGGGCAGAGAAATTCTGCTCTTACCTTCAACAGAAAAAGCCTTTAACAGCAGGTAGGGGTCTTGGCTGCATTTTGAATGATCAGGGGCTAGAGAGGCTGGATAAGAGGCAAGGGAGAGGATGGGTTTGATTTTCCAGGTCTTCTAGCTTGTGGAAAGAGCTGTGTTCTCTGCCTCTGGATTTACAGTATCTTTCCCTTCTGTCCTTCCAGGACTTGGATTCTCCCCAGAGGGAACAGATAGTGGGAGGGGTTCAAGAAGCAGGTTTAATAATGTAATAGGAGAATTGGACCACTAAATAAGGATCAATCACTAGAATGGCCTGTAAGTCTTGAGGATCATAGTGGTGGGAGTGTGGCTAGTTATGCACTCTCAGGACTTATGCATATATTTAGTTTGGAGGAGGAGGATACATGGATAGCTTTGGTGGCAGCCCTGTAGTAGCACAAGCTGCAATCAGCACATTTATCCAACAACAGGGAAAATTGTTCTATTGTGAGGGTTTTTAAAAAATTGTTTGGCTTCCTTACCACAGTCCTCTTCACTTGATTTTCTCCACCTCAAGTTGGGGATATCAGGCTAGGACTTGGAGTTAGAAGACTCTGATAATACTTTTGTGGCTCTGATCATAGATAAATTGCTGCTTCAGAAAATCTTATTGGTGTCTGTGGTGGTGCTACCACAGTCCTTTCTGAAATTAAGGTTGAGAGAGCTAGAAAAAATAAATCACTGTAACTGGCAACATTTTTAATTCGAGAGAGAGAATCTCTCTTTCCTGGGGTGAGTCTTTAGCTAGACACATATAACGAGAAGCATAACATCTCAGATGTGTTTAACGTGTGTGTGGCATAAAGGGATGTTTGGGAATAATACATGTCTGAGCCCTTCTGTATTTGCCACCCGCAGCTGTGATTTTGCTCATAGATTGCACGTCCTGCTTCCAACAACACTCCTCACCCCTATAGTCTTCCCATCCTTTTAAACACTCTAGAAACCATAGGCTATGATCCTGTACTTCTTACGTCTCTTTCCTATCCTTGTGTGATACCTACTTTAGCTCTACTGGGGGATTGCTTAGGCAAAATAAAATAGAGGTAGGGAGAAAAATAAGATACACTTCCTTCTATATCTAACACATGATCTTCAACTCAGATTGTAGAATACAATCTGTTAATCTTAATGGTCAGCATGCACTGAATGACCAACTTGAACCACAAATCACAATTGTTGATTCGAATTCCTTCAGCCATTTACTTGCTGTCCACATCCATTACATTGAAAATTAGATCATTAACCTCTTCCCTTTCCAAATTTGATTAGTGGAAATCAAAGCTTTATTATTGACTTCAGAAGGTGCAGGGCCAGAACCCTAAACAATTGTCATACTAGCAAGTACTACTAATAAAATGAAAACAGTTGAGATTTCCAGAAGTTATGAGGGGGCATAAAGTTGTCTCACTGGACACAATTACTCTCATAAACCAGGAGAAACCATGTATTAATTAGACTTAGGCTTTGCTAGAGAGCACTCTTCAAGATAAATGTGATTAGAATAAAGGCACTATTTCCAGATGGTGGAAGGGAAGGAGGGCAAGAAGTGTAGTAGAAACTTGGTGCTTTAGCAGCTCTTTCTCTCCCTGTGCTGAGATGAATTAAAGAGAGAACACTAAGATCAGAAATTACATATTTCTACACATTTGGTAGCTGATGATCACCACCTATAATACTATTGGTTTAGAAAACATTGTTTACTTTACTCCATTGACATCTCTTCATGCATAGTCCTTTAATTACAGCCTATATGCCAGTAGCCAGCAGCAACATGAGTGTACACAGTCCCATTAAAGAAAACTGAACTTCATAATTGGAAGCAGACTCTGACACATGATTAGGATCTTAATTAATTAGTCCTCACTAACCTTTATACATATTAACTGTAGTTTTAATCTGTTTGTCACAGTAAATGCTTTCTTGAAAACTGTTTTGTTACAGCTGAAATAAAGGCATTAAGGTATCTTTTTGCAAGACAACATAAAATTATGGTTTTAAAAATAATAGGTAATGGCCTACGGTGCTTGGTGTATTTTGAATGATCAGGCAGTCCCCGGGGTTACGTACAAGATAGGGCCTGTAGGTTTGTTCTTAAGTTGAATTTGTATGTAAGTCGGAACTGGTACATATTGTAGGGGAAACTCTAGCCAAACATTTCTCCAGAGCTCAGTTTTATTCTCCCACACCTCACTTCCCTCAGTCCTTTATTCTCAAGCTGAGGTGTCTGCTGAGAAAAGCCGCTCCACATCTCCCAGGTCTGCTGGGGGGGGGGGGAGGGCGCTCTAGCTTCGCGTCTCCCTGGCCGGCTGGGGGGGAAGCAGCTAGTGCGGGGTTGCCTCACCCCGTTTGTAAGTAGGGATCCGATGTAAGTCGGATCCATGTAACCCGGGGACTGCCTGTACTGTAGTTTCTTCAAACAGAACTGGAAAGTATCTGCAAGTTCAAAACAAAAAGCAAATATTATAGATCTCAATTTCTAATCACTCAGGGCTCACCATTCTGCCTGATTGTGAAAGCCAGTCTTTTTTCACAGAGAGATTAATTAAAAAATAAAGATCTGCTATTAGAGTTTACAGGAGTGGCAGATGCTTCTTTCCTTTCTCTATAAAATGTCAAAGAAAAATATGGAAGCTTTTCCATGTTTTCTTCATATCATACTGGTTAAATACATGTGCTAAAACTTTTTTAAATGCTTCAATTTTTAAACCATTAGCTCAGAAAGCTCTTTCACAATGGAAGATTAAAGACATCTTCCAGTAGCTTAAGTGGGAGGATTCCTACCTCTATGGAGAAGCTCATGTAGGACTGAGGAGGCTAAGCATTGATACATTTTCTGCTATGAGAGTTTAAAGGTAAAATTTACCCCCAGAAAATAAATGTTTTAACAAATGTTCTTGAGATCCCTCTTTCTGTCTTAATTTATGAGAATGGCAGAGCTTGTATTTGACCCTCATTGTTACAACAAGAACATTACTATCCCTTAACCTGATGGGTATGTTTTTATGTATTATATAAGTAATTACAAGTTTTTACTAAGCTTAATGAAACAAGTCAAAGAGTGGACACATCTTAAATAAGTAACTGAATGTTTTCCAACTAAATGCTATAAATCTGGAGTGTTTTAATTACACTTTCTCCACTACTAGCTGATGAATTTTACTAAAACAAAAGTAATATTTAAAGTATGGCTGTCAAAATCAGTTAACTCACTTGATTTTCTAATCACAATATTTGAGTTAATCACAATTCATCACTGTCAAACAATAGAATACCAATTGAAATGTATTAAATACGTTTGATGTTTTTCTACATTGATTTCAATTACAACATAGAACACAAAATATAGTGTTTATTACCTTTGACTTCAAATAGATGCATTGTAAAATAAACAGTATTTTTCAATTTACCTCATACAAATGCTGTTTTGCAAACTCTTTATCATGGAAGTGTAATTTACAAAAGGAGATTTTTTTTGGTTACATAAGTGTACTCAAAAGCATATAAAACTTCAGAACCTTACAAGTCCACTCAGTCCTAATGTTTGTTCTACAGCAGTGTTTCTTAAACCATGTTCCACAGAACACTGGTGTTCCATGAACTCCTCGCAGGTGTGCTGCGACTTCATTTTTACTTGTTTTTGTGTCTGTCTGAATTTTTTTTTAAGAAAATTTTCATAGATGTTCTGCATTAAAAAATCGTTTGGTGTTCCATAAGCTCAAAAAAAGTTTATGAAACTGTTCTACATCATCCTAAACTCAAAGTAAGATACACAAGTTGCATAGTGCAAATTGTGTATCTTACTTCAAAACTATTAATAGCTTATTTTGAAATCTGACGCATCTACACAGTGCCAAATTTCAAAACAACACACTATTTCAAGCCATCCCTTATATCTTGTGCAATGAGGTTTACGGGGATGGCGAAATAGTGCACCCATTATTCCGAAAAATTTTGAAATAGTGGCTTGTGTAGACGCAGGGAACCTCCGGTATCCCGAAATATCCGTGCAGTATAGACATACCCTAAGGCAAATAAATTTGTTTACATTGATGGGGACAACACTGATGCCTGCTTCTTAGTGTCACAAGAAAGTGAGAACAGGCTTTCACATGGCATTTTTGTAGTCAACATTGGCAAGGTATTTTCTGCCAGATATGCAGAACACACATATGCCCCTTCATGCTTCAGTTACCATTCTGGAAGACATACTTCCATACTGTTGACATCGTTTTGACTGAACTCTTTGGCGGATGTCACTTGCTCTATTTTACCTGCTGTCATATATGTCATGCTATAGCAGTCTCAGCAGGTATTCGTTTTAAAAATGCTTTATCAACAGATTTAACAAAACACAAAGATACCAACGTGAGAGTTCTAAAAATAGCTACAGCACTCAACCCAAGGTTTAAGAATATGAAGTACTGTCCAAAAATCCAAAGAGAAGGTGTGGAACATGCTTTCAGAAGTCTTAAAAGAGCAACACTCCAATGCAGAAATTACAGTACCCAAACCACCAAAACAAAATCTAATATGCATTAATCTGTACAACTTTCAGTTATCAAGCAGAACCCATCATCTGTATGGACCCATGTCCTCTGGAATGGTGGTTGAGGCATGAAGGAACATATGAATATTTAGCAAATCTGGCACATAAGTATCTTTCAAAACCAGCTACAACAGTGCTTTGCAAATACCTGTTCTTACTTTCACATGCCATTTTACAAAAGATGCAGGCACCATTATTCCTGCTACATGTAACCAAACATATCTGAGTGATTGGCTGATTAAGATGTTGGACTGAGAGGATTTTTTTACTTTTGAATGCAGTTATTTTTTGTGCATAGTTGTACATTGTGGCTGTGTCTAGACTGGCAAGTTTTTCCACAAAAGCAGCCGGTTTGCGGAAAAACTTGCCAGCTGTCTACACTGGCCGCTTGAATTTGCGCAAGAACACTGACGATCTAATGTAAAATTGTCAGTGTTCTTGCGCAAATACTATGCTGCTCCCATTCGGGAAAAAGCCCTCTTGCGCAAAATACATTTGCGCAAGAGGGCCAGTGTAGACAGATAAAAACTGTTTTGTGCAAAAAAGCTCCGATGGTGAAAATGGCGATCAGGGCTTTCTTGCGTAAAACCGCGTCTAGATTGGCACGGACGCTTTTCCGCAAAAAGTACTTTTGCGCAAAAGCGTCCATGCCAATCTAGACGCTCTTTTCCGCAAATGCTTTTAACGGAAAAACTTTTCCGTTAAAAGCATTAGCAGAAAATCATGCCAGTCTAGATGTAGCCTGTATGTTCAACTTTAACAAGAGATTTCACTGCAAGTGCTTGTAGGAAGGGAATTGCAAAATACAGTTTGAATGCAAATATTTGTAATCAAATATAAAATGAACACTGTACACTTTGTAATTGACATCAATATTTGAAAATGTAGAAAGCATCCAAAAGTATTTAAAATAAATGGTATTCTATTGTTTAAGAGCCTGATTTTTTTTAAATTGCACTATTAAGCACTTGACAGTCCTAATTCAAAGGTTATTTACTCTTGCTGTTGCAACTATTCATTGACATTTAGAGTAGTTTCACTAGGAAGTTAAACTAACACTTTGCACAGTTGTGGGATTGTTTTGCCACTTGTTTAGTACTAATCAATTTTTTATTTCAAACTTGGGAGGGGCACTTGATCACCTACCCCATTTTTGTTCTTGGTATTAGCTGTACAGCTTTATTGTGTGTGTCCTGGTGAAAAGCAAGATTATATAACTTTAAATATCTTGCCATATAAGGGGGAGATAGTTTATATGCACTTTCCTTCTCAAAGCATCAAGATGTCTCCCTAAATCAGCACAATTTAGAATCTAGTAGCATTTGACCTTGTCCTGCATCTTGTACAGATGCATTTATGTAGTGCATCTGTTTTAGCTCTAAACTGGTTAAAAGATGGTGTTATTTTAAATGTAATGCAAAAAACAGACAAGGACTAGGGGCATTGGGTCCAATGCAGCTGTCATCTTTTAAGGAGTGCCTCTCCTAGCACTTAGGTGTGGAACACCACTCAGGAGAACATTATTCCATGTCACTAATTCTCTAGCATCACAAACTATACACATGCCACACATGCTTGTGACATGCTAAAACAACTTTTTCCCAGAAGACAGGATCCCAGTTTTGAGAACCTATTATTAGGGAAGACAGTTAATACAATGATTTAGTACTAAAATTGTTCTATACAAGTTTTAATAATACCCATTTAAATGAAGTTAGTTGTGACATCCTGTTTAGATTGTATAAATGCTAATTATTGCTAGGAAAGGTTTCACCCCACCATCTCTTGCTGTTCCAAATGTTAGTTTTAGGTAGTTGCTATTTTAAAATCAAACAGGCTACAATTTATTAGCTCACATATTTGAAAATATAAACAGCATCACTTTTAGATTGGAATGAAAGTGCCATACAACCTCCACATGCAAGATAACTTCGTTGTGGGATATAATTTAGCGGACTGTGATTCTTTTGTGTTTGAAGAGTACAATCACCCTGAATGTGTAATTGAAACCGTTTTAACATCTCAACTGAGAAAGCTATTTACCAAATGGATTATAAACAACAATCGCATATGAGGCCCTCATTAACCTTTGATCATTTAATCTGAGTTTGTATGGTCTTTCAGAGAGCTGATTAGAGATCAGAGATATGTGGTATTTCATTTACATCACTATTGAGAGTGTTTAAATCTTCAAATGTCTTTATTATTAGAGGATCAGGTAATTTTTTTTCCTGGTGCAAGGGGGAACATTTAAAGACTCCATTAATTTAACATAAGAGGATGTAACCACAACTCATTCCCATGGAGATATCAAACTGAGAAACAATGCGCAGATTACAGTAACGACTGCCAATTTGTAGTGATGATCGATAGGCAGTCTGACAGCAACTTATTGATAGTATCAGATAATCCATGGCAAATTACACCTAAATTAAAACACTTTTCACATATGAAAGCTATCTAACAATCTGAATTTAGGTTAAATCCATACAGCCATGAGGTTATCTTGAAATACAGACATACTGACCACATACCAATAGGTATTAAATTGGAAACTACAAACAAAGTTTAACATATGGGAAAACAAAGCAAGAAAAATCATGTTCTGTTCAGTGAAGACCATTAGTCCCTTCGTGTACACATTTAGTTTTATTGTAACAAAGCAACTTGTACACTTTAACGTTTAAAACTGAGCATCTTTCTTTCCTTTCCAGTGAACCAAAAAAAAAAAAAAAAAAAAAAAATTTAAAAATAAACAAGAACAAAATTACAATAGAGAATGTCAATTCCAAATAAGATCCTACAGGTTCTGCTGATTCTCCATCAAGTGGCAGGGCTCAAAGTCATCATTAGGAGAAGATTTTATTTTAAAAGTGTCATCTTAAACTGCAAGGATGTTTGTTAAACATCACAATAAACATGCCAAAGGAGAAGAAGCCATGTTGTCAAAATGCCCACTTAACCCACCCAAACATCTGAAACCCACCCTTGCTGACCATCTCTACCCCATTTTTTTTTTTTAGTTTTTAAATTTTTTTAAACAAGAGAAAGTAGACAGACATGTTGGTAAATGCTAACTGTCCATATTCACATAGAGACACTGTAATCTCTGAGCCCAATATACAGAGAAAGAAGGAAAAAAGCTAGATTCTATGCACTACTACACAGGGGCCTAGCACTCTTCAGCTTCCAGCAGAGTGAAGGGAGCAGAAGGTTTTCTTTTTTCCCACAGAACATGGTGTGTTGATTCCATAAACAGTTTTTGTTTTGAGATAGGAAGGGATAAAAATGAACTTGGAACAGAAACTGGTATAGATTTTCTTTCCCACTGTATTCTGCTTAAGGTATTTTCCTCAAAAAAATAAATTGTGAGCCATGGTGTAGAGGAGAGAAAAAAAGAGACCTCAAGAGAACAAGGCGACTGAGCACAAAGGGGGAGGGGGAGGGGGGGGGAGGGAAAAAAAAAACAAAACAGCAACTTGCTCCCAGGGACTGGAGAAAAATTAAAAAGATAAGAAAAGGAGAGGTGGGTGTTGGAATCCATCAGTGTTTAATTAGTCATCCTCTCCTTCATCCTCCTGTTAAAAGAAAAGCAACAGTTAAAATCTAGTCACTTTTGGAGGGGACGGGGGGACAGGAGAAGAGAAGGGAAGGTACAGGAGTCACTACATTCAAACTCCAGACAGCCTTGACTTTCAAACAGCAATTATCCAGAAGTACTGGTCATTCTAAAAAGTCTGATGTGGTAAGTCTGTGTGTTGAAAAGCTCATGTTTCCTTCCTCCTCCATATGGAAATAGGTAATGCTTGATAAGATATCCCTGTTATTGCTAGGACATACAACTTGGATGAAAACTGACAGAACTATTTGCTAGTGAATATTGAAGAGAATGCTAAGGGTGCCCAGAGCTTTGAATAGGCAATCTTAAAGAGCAGTTTAAAAAAAAAAGTCTAAAATAATCTAGAACACTCAAGATTTCAATGAACCTATTAAATGAAATACAGCCGCTCCCCGAGTTATGACCACCTCCACTTACGACCATCCGCACTTACGACCAAAGCAGTCGTAAATGCGGATCTGAGTTACGAATGGCGATCCGCGCTATTCACAGCGCGGTCGCTATGTAACTCTATGGGATCCGAGTTACGAACACTTAGAGTTACAGACCAAGTGTTGGTCCGTAACTTGTTCGTAATTTGGGGAGCGGCTGTACTATTTATATCAGGGGTGGGCAAAAGGTACTCCGCTGGCTAAATCCAGGCCAAAGATGCCCTGCCACTCCACTAGCCACAGGCCAATCAGGGCCTGGGGATGGAGAAGTGTGTGAAGTCTCCTGTCCTGCCAGTGGCGCTTAGTCAACCACCAGAGTTGATTCTAAGTACTGTGTGCCCTTTGCAGGGCAGGAGTAGACTTCATGTGCTCCCCCCAACCCCAGGCCCTGAGTGACCTGGGGGTGGGAGGAGCATGTAAAGTCTCTTACCTCTAGGAGAAAGCACCTAGAGGGACCAGCCAGCTGTTCAGAACAGTTGATAGTTCTCTCAGGTTTGGAGGGGGAGCGGGGGGGGGGGGGGGAGGGGGGGGGGGGAAGAGAGAGAGAGACAAAAGACTTCATGATCTCCCCTCACTCCCAGACCAATCAGGGTCCGTGGGAGGGGAAACATGGAAGTGACCTGATCCCACCCCTTTTCTATGGTGGCCAGGGCCACTTCAAAAACTTCTGAAATGGCTCCTGGTCCAAAATTATTGCCCACCTCTGATTTAGATATGAAGCATATTGCTCAGTAGAGCTTAGTTACTGCACCTAAAATCAAACCCTTTTTTGTCTAAGTGCGATAACATCCAAAGCCTTCTCCATTGTCTGTCTCAAAAGGAAGTTTCATGTACTTCAACAACAAAAGCCAAGTGTGATTAATAAATTAGTTATAATAAACGAACAATGCAACATTCCCAGCTATTGGGCGAGAATTGATTCCAAATTCCAAACTTTAAATCACTGGGGACTGAGAGAGTAGCAGAAGTGAGAAGGAAGTCCCTAAACACTCCCAAAATGAGGACATGTACACAGAAAAATTGGCAATAGTCCAGAGTAAACTAGATAGTAGGTGGAACATGGTCAAACGGGGCACATAAAAATCTATATATATGGACTAGGGTTTAAAACTGGCCAGTAACTAATAAAAAACATCAGTTTGATGAAGGAAAAAAACAGGCTTTTGGATGAATGGGGTGTAACACAAATCACTTTTCCTCATTTTTGCCAGTCTCCTAAATAAAGTTATTAGTCTCCAATTTAAGGCAATACTTTTTTCCCAAACACCACTTCAATTCACTGAAATTATTGCTTAAGTTGTCAAAGCCGGTTATCTCCTATGAAAACTCCCCTTTGAAAAACACAACAGCAAATAGCAAAGACTGTCAATAATGCCTGAAAATTTATTAAACTATTCCATGCTGCTCCTAGATCAGGGCTTCCTAATTGGATTAGGAATGTTAAGTATTTAATACATTAACTGTAGCTGCTAAAAATCTTAGCAGTTACATGTGCTGAAGGCTCTGCAGTATAAAGATTGGTTTTATACTGCACAGCCTGCAGCAAAGCTGGGAAGTCTCCAAGAAGGGGGCAGCAGGGAAGTCTCCTTCCCAGGAGCAGAGCTGCCAGCCCTTGCCCTCCTTGCTCCTAGAGAAGAGGCTTTGCTACCCTACCGCAGTGAAGCCACCTTTTTTGGAGGCTGAATTTAACGGATGCACATCAGCTTTCTGGTTAAACGGTTAATTCCTAACATTCCTAAACTGGATCTATTTATCCCTTTAATTTGGGTATCAAAAAAGAGTTCTCACCTCTCCTTCTTCTCCCTCATCATCATCTTCATCTTCTTCCCCCTCATCTTCATCTCCTTCTTCATCAATATCCTCCAACCCTTCTTCCTCTTCATCATCATCATCATCCTCCTCTCCTTCACCTTCTTCATCATCCATATCAGGAACCTTAATTAGAAACACATGTACAATGTTACTGCATTGATCAAATTAATTCTGAGACATCCACAATAAGTCTGTAACAAACAACTCAACTCTATACTTACCAAGTAGTATTGTAACGGATTTGGCCAGATGTCATCTTTGATGACTTCTCCTAATTCATCAGCACCTGCATCAGAGTGGTCAGTAAACCAAGTAAAGAAACTTTCCGGTTCTTCATGCTGCCTCTTCCTACTGGCCTTGTTCTGCGTCTGACTTGAGCGCTTTGTCAGGTCCTGAAAAAGAAGGGACAAATTTTAAGAATTCTTCCTAAAAATTTCCTGAACATGTTTCACAAGATGTATTTGGAGACTTGCTTGTCTACATAACCACGTACACACCTCTCCTTGAAAAAGAACAAGTATTGAGAGAGAGATTATACAGCACCTCAGGGGGATGCACCAATTGACACCACATAGCAATGAGTTCGAGCAACAATTTCCCATATACAGGACCAATTTCAATACCTCCGCCCCTCCATTTTAAGTCTTTTTGCTTCTTTCTTCAGAATATAAGTTCTCTCCGTTTCACTCTCCACTGAAATATTGACAATTCAAAAAGTATCTGTTGACCTTTGTTAATGCTCCCAGCCTGAGTGGCAAAGAGGTAACTCAAACTGTTAACTGAAGTGTTAATTTCAAAGACTTGTGAAAACTATTTAAATGCTCACATTAAACACAAGCAATTTAAGAAGCTCTTCTCTCCCCTCTCTTTTACAGGATGGATTCATCTTTTTGTTTTCACAAATATATAAAATAATGATTTAAGACTTTATCCTTGCAGTTTTTCCCTTTTAAATTTCATTTGAAGAAATTACTGGGGGGACGGGGACAATACACTTTTAAACTACTATAACATTCACTAGCAAGGATACAGCGAGTTAACCGTACTTCTTTGCCAAGTCCTATCTTATACACCTGGAAAACAGGCGACTATCCAGACCTAATTCTGGACAGCTTTTCCTTAGTTACTTAATGTGTATGGATTTCTAGCATGTTTTGTTGAGATGCTTTGCTCGGGGTACGCTTGCTTATACAACTGTATGGACAGCAATAACTCAGCTTGTTATAATAATTAGCTGACTGATCATAAGATACATTTTGCAGTATACAAGTTATTGCTTGAAGACCCCAGTATACTAGGTATGCAAGGGAGCAGAAGTTGGCGCTGGGGAAAAGCCAGCTTAAAAGTTGGTTCCCTCTAGCACTGTCCACAGCAGTGTTTCCCAAGGGGTTCCGAGAAGTGAAAATAAGGGTTCCACATGAAAAATCCATTAAAATAACATTTTATAATTTAAAAAATAGTATGATGTGATTTTTGATTTAATATGTGAAAATTTAAACTAAATGTTGATCTCATGACCTTGTTTAGGATTTTTTTTATTACCCTCCTTACATTTTTGTGGTCTACTTTTTCAGCTCCATATATTAGACTTATTAGGGGTTCCGCAAAATTCTTTTGAGTTTAAAAGGGTTCTGCGGCCACAAAATTGGAAAACACTGGTCTACAGTGAGAGAGAAAAAGAGCCACAGTGTCCTGGCCCCAGGACTGTTCAGTCCCGGCTTATGCTGGCCCCAGGAGCTAATGCCATTTCATGACCAGCTCCTACTACATTTAAACGGCAGAGCCGTAACACAGGGTAACATGTGCCCCTCCCCCTTATCAACTAAGCAATAGAAATGCCATCAATTACTCGATCAGCTGATTAATCACAATTTAGTATTCCTACAGCATACCAGAGGAAAATGTTGACATTTTTACTGAGGTGTGATGCTGTTTTCCAACAGATCCAACCTGACTCATTTGCAATATTGCAGTTAATTTTTTGAGGTCCAGGAAACCAGCTCCCAATTCAGAAATTCCACAACATATACATGTAATTTATGAACTACAAAAAAACCCATTAACTATATAGACAGAAACAGGCCAAACAATTCATTAGATTAAAAAAAATTATGAGGGTCTTTATAAAGACCAAGTGGCTACCAGAATGTTTAGCAGAATGATAATATTGCAACTGGAAAGGTAGGGGTAATCTGAAGTTTAAATTAAGCCTCTGTTAATGAGAAATGTAGCACTGATGTTAGATCAATAATGGGAGAATGCTCTAAAAACATTGAGAATGCTAGCGGGGCTTTGTTTTCTTTTTAAACCACACATTTGGCAGTGATCTCTAGACCTGTTACTAGCAGTTGACTGATAAGCTTGTAAAAATACTGACAGTTCATCTTCCACTGATTTGCCGCAAAGTAAAAGAACTAACTACAAGTCTCAGCATACATGCAATCTGACCACAGTTTTAGGGTTCATTAGGAGGTATGGATGGGAAAGAGGGGAGGATTTGCATCAAAGCACTTAGATCAGGGGTGGGCAATAATTTTTGACCAAGGGCCACTTCAAAAATTTCTGGAAGAAGACTTCACATGCTCCTCTCCATCCCCCAGCCAATCAGGGCTTGGTGGTGGGGGAGAGCATGCAACGTCTTCCCTGTTCCTGCAAGGAGCATACAGCACTTAGAAGCACTGCGCCCCTTGCAGGGACAGAGGAGACTTCACGCACTCCCCTGCACCCAGGCTATTCAGAGTCTGGAGGCAAGGAAGCATGCGAAGTCTCCTCCCGCCCTGCCCCGTCCCTGCAAGAAGCGCATGGCGCTTCAAAGTGCTGCATGCTCCCTGCAGGACAGGAGGAGACTGTGCGCTTCCCCCCCTCACCCCCAAGCTCTGGGGTGGTGGTTCAAAGTTTCTCACTCCCTGCCCTCAGGCATGCAGGGCTTAAGAGTCAACCACCAGGGTTGACTAAGTGTTGCACGCTCCCTCATTCCTAGGCCCTGATCAGCCTGGGGGTGGGGGGAGTGACAGGGCTTCTGTTGGCTGGATCAACCCACTTGGCAGGCCGAATCCAGCCTGCAGAGGCCCTTTTTCCCCCACCCGTCTTAGATAGTAGTTCAGCATAGCAGTCATTGCCACTGTTTCAAGTGGAGCAACAATTTAATGCCCATCCTCCCTTTTCAGATACATACCTTCCCAGATTTCCATTTGATCTCAGTTGATTTTGAAGATGGATCTCCACTTTCATTCAGATGAAACTCTTTGGAAAGAACTTTATTTTCAAAGTACGGATTTTCGTCAAAATACTGTAGAATGGAAAGAATAAAAGTTGGATTACATATTTGCCAATAGCATAACATTTTTAAATAACATATATGGTAAGTTTTGAAATACTAAGTTATGCTATTGCTCTGACGTATATTACAAGCAAATAAAAATGGCACAACAGTAAACGAAGACTGTCCATGATACTCACAAAATCTATTCTGTAACCTGATTTGATGTCTTCAAACTCTGTCACTTCAACTCTGGTCAAATAATGCAGTGCCTCCTCATCTTCTTCCCCCAACAGTGCAGATACTATGGTAGAATTAGTAACCTTGCATTACAAAGGAACTTATCCAGGTTTTTTTGCAGCAAACATAAGAAACTGTCACAGAAAGTTGATCCCTGCCCACTTTACAGTAAGTTCACAAGATCACCAGCACTCAGTTCTCAAGAGGTCACTATCAAGTACACTCTGCAACAGTCCATAAAATAGCACTGAGAAGATTGCTGAATATGCATTTTCTTCTACTTAAGGAGTTGATAAAAAGTATAATGGCGGTCAAGCTTGTTTTTGTATTAGAAACGTAAATGAAAGAAAATCTTTCAGACAACAGAGATCAATGGCTTCTCTTTGATAGCATCATCACGTCTACAGGAAATTCTAGGCATATATTCAAACAGAAGCCAATGTTGTAAATCGGGGAAACAAAAATCTAAGGGCAATTTTCTCAAGTAAAGGATTAAAAAGGCATATAATGTAACTAACTTCTGTGACACCCTACCCAAAGCACTGGGAGCATACCTTGTGGGTGGTTGACAAATGTTGTTACCCAGAAGTTTGGGATTTTGGCGATCAGTTCTGACCTCTTCTGGAAGAATGGTTGGCGGAGTTTGTTGTATTTCTGTTCTACTTTCAAAATTTCCTCGCTTGCTTGTTCATTCAGTCTAAAGCAAAGCAAAGATCCAAGTTAAGAACTGTATTATAGCATGAAGATCTGAAATTGAAACACGGTGCAAGATCAGTAGGTAGTCCAAAACTAGAATGGATTGTTTAATTAAACTAACTAGCCGTGCTTGAAATATTTCAAACACAAACAAGGTGCCCAATCCTGCAAACACTACATAGTATGTGTTATCAGGAGTAATCCTATAGACTTGACAAACTACACTACTAGTAAACCATATGATGTGTGGCAGTTGCAAGATTAGGCTCTAATGAAATTTCTAAATATCTAGTTTAAAGACTGGTGAACCTTTACACACGATTCAAGATCATTGCCTCTCTTCCTATTATTTACCAAAGAAACAAGATAAAAGCCAAACAAATTTGTGTGCCACAAAGAAAACCTTTTAATTAATATCAGAGTTCTCCCCGCTGCATCAAAAAAAGATGTGTTACACAGTAAGGCCCTAATCTTGCAACTGCTCTTCTTGGGTAGACCCTTGTGTCCAGTTGGGAAGTTCATTAGTTGGTTTAGGGAGCTAGTGAGAAGCAGGCATCAGGACATAACCTAACAGAAATCTGAAAAGATACATAGCTTACTACTCCAATGTAAATTTTGATACGATTTTATAAAAACCACACATCTAAGAATTTGGTGTTTACATTGTTAATGAAAGCTTGATATTCTGCTAAATCAATTTTCAGTTCTGCTTTCCAAAAACCCCACAATTAAATATTAACCTGCAAGAGGACAGAGCTATAACATCAATCATTTTATAGTAATCACAATGAATCTCAGGTGTTAAAATCAAGTTCTATTTTAAGGCCCCACTAGTTTAATTGTATGCTGCTAAATAGGACCATCAATAGCTAAATATTCCATCACATTTTGAGCACACATACATGATTTTTATTTTTAATCGTATCAAATCCTTATTCAGAAAGTGAATACAACTACAGGGACTACTTCAGTATTTTTGTTACAAGCCCCCCCCCCCCCCCCATTCTGCTAAAACATAAATTTAAACACATTACAAAAAAGGTATAACTTACCTGTCTATTTCATTCTGTACTTCATCAATATGTTCAATTGCTTCCTGTTGCTCTTTTTCTGAAAGATAAATCCAAACTCCATAAGTTCTTGAAAGGAGGTCTTAACAACACATCACCACTTGACAATCAAAAAAGTTTACTTTTACAACCTTTACCAGTATTCTGGATGGCATTTAAATAACTGTTTCCTTTTGAGGTTATAAAGCTCACCAGACCTTGTAAAACTAGTGTTTTTACTAACTCAACTTGTGAAGCGAAGTCTTTGAAGACTGCTGTAAAACTTGGCTTTCCTTTTTGTTTTTAAATTATTCAAGCAGGTTGCATCATGCTATGAATATAAGTGTATATTCATATACACTTAGTAATTTTTCATAGGATCTTATTTTACTAAAATCATACACCAAACCATTCTTTCTGAACTCAACACCTTTACAGAAATTGAATAAGTGAACTGAACCCCCCCCCAAATATTAACATATCAAAACCATCAAGAAATCGATATTTTCTACTCAGAATTTTAACTCGGCAGAAGCTGCTGGAGGTCTTGATTATGGAATGAATGGCGATTGGCCTAACTTGTTTTAAGTTTAATGAAAGGCAGTGGGGAAGCAGCTGTAAAAGTGAGGAGCAGGCATCCCGCCATTAGCCTGTGGTGCTATGGGGAATTTGTTTTCGGGGGGGGGGGGGGGGTTGTCTCAGAGTCAAGCACCAGTCCCGTCGTGCAGCCGGGGATAGCTCGATTGGTGTTGTCTTCTCTCCACCCCGTTACATACGAACACTCAGGTGCGGGAAGCACGTGGGTGAAAACAGCACAGGAACCGGGCACAGAGAAAAGCTACGGGCCGGCAGACTCGTTGCCATGAGCACCTCCACAGCCCCAGCCAGACCGCGTGGGACAGAAACGCGAGGCTAAGATCCCATGGTGCGGAGAACCGAGTACCGACCTCTCTGTGCACACGGGCTGTTAGGACCGCACGTGGGGAGGGGAGAGCAGCTGCATCCCGATCCTATACGAGTAGCGCGTGGCTCCCCAGTCGGGCGGGCTCCATCAGCCTCGGAGAAAGCGCCGCTCCATCCCCGCGCTGCGCGGCTGGGCAGCAGCAAGCACCAGCAGCGGCCCCGAGACCAGAAGGCGGCGAAGCATCATGGCGGCGGCGGAGCACAATGAGGCTCCGCGGATGCTGCTCCAGGAGGGGGGGTCCCACTGCTCCGCGCAGGCCGCAGCGCCCCCCGCCCGGCCCCGCCTGCGCCCGTGAAGGAGGCCGGGCAGTACAGACAAAAGGGCGCTAACATGGCCTCCTCCTGCCGCTGCTGAGGCCTGCACATCCGCCCGGCCGACCCCGCGCTCTTCCCGCCTCCGGCCCGGCCGCAGCCCGTGTGGCTGGGGAAAAAATGGCGGTCGGTGCAGCGCCGTGCGGGGAGGAGGCCGCGGCGGCCGCCGCCATTCCCCTCCCTCCCGCGTCCCGGCCTCACCTGAGGTCTCGTCGGCCCCATCGTGGTTGGAGTTCAGCTCCTTCTTACTGACTTTGGCCGCCGGCGCCGACATGATGGTGGCTGCGGAGCGCGGAGGGAGGGGGCTGTAACGGGACTGAGCGCGGGGGGGAGGGCCGGGCACAGACTCCTGCTGCTGCCGCCACTCGGACTCCCTCCGCGGCCGGGACGCTCCCTCCTCCTCAGTCCGGACCTGGGGCTCCCGGATAAAAGGGGACAACAGCGGCGCTCGGACACCCTCACGCTCTCGCCCCAGCCGGGACCAACGCCGCCGCCTCCTACTGCTGCTACTGCTGGCGAGGGGCGGGCAGCGTTGTGCGCAAGCGCAACAACCCCCCCCTTCGGGGCACAGGAGCACGAAAGCCGCACTGCGCACGCGCAAAAATCCCCCCTCCCGGCCACTGGGGAGCGGGAGGCGCAAAGCGCAGTCGCAGAAAACACCACTCTCGGGCATGGGAGACAAGCGCTGTTATGCGCAGGCGTAGACACCCCTCCTCCCGTCTTGAACATACAGGGGCGGGCAACCCTGTGCGCAGCCGCACCAGTCTCCATGTAGGCCCCGCCTCGCAGCCTACCCCACGCTGTGCCCCCATTGGCCGCTCTTGGCACACGGGGGGAGGGGGAACAGAGGACGGCGTGAGAGGCGGGCGGTGGGAGAGGGAAAGTAGGACTGTGGCGCGCGGTAACTCCCGCACGTGGCTGGGTTCACCGTGTTCGACGGCTGTACGCAAGGCTAGGCAGGGCTGTCGCGCCTTCAGGTGATGTAGCTCCCCTGCCCCACAACCCGTCCAGGCGGTGGCTTTGCAGCTGCGTAGGTGCCCCGAGGAATGGTCCCGAAAGCACCCTGTCTCGTAATGGGCCCAGTGGGGGTGGCTTCTGTATGCCTGCATTATGGGCATGCTATCTGAAGTCTGCCCTGTGCAATCTATCACAGCAGAGGAAAAAAGTATACTCTTGGGCTACGTCTGCATTGGCCCCTTTTCCGGAAGGGGCATGGTAATTTCAGAGATCGCAATAGGGAAATGCGCGGGGGATTTAAATATCCCCCGCGGCATTTAAATAAAAATGTCCGCCGCTTTTTTCCGGCTTTTAGAAAAGCTGGAAAAGAGCGTCTACACTGGCCCCGATCCTCCGGAAAAAAAGCCCTTTTCCGGAGGATCTTATTCCTACTTCAAGATTTCCCTATTACGACTCGTGAAATTAACATGCCCCTTCCGGAAAAGGGGCCATGTAGACGTAGCCTTGTAGAACCCTGCAGTAGCTATGCTGTAATGTTGCTCAGTCTTGTGAATCCCGAATCCTCTATCAACTAATAATTGTGCTGCTCAAGGGTTCTCTGCCAAGACTCCTTAATGTTCTTTGTCCTGAAGCCTAAATCCAACATGTAACATACTCTGAAAGGTTAAATCATGAGCCAGCCAATGCCTCGCAGAATCAGTAATAGGGTTTGGACATCTGAATTAGCAGTTTCTGTCCAGTTGTAGGTAAATAGTGAGTACAGGTGACTGCCATCTCATTTCAATTTGAAAGGCCTAGCGCACAATAGGGCCATCTTCAAATGCTTGTCTGAGCCTGTATCTCACTGAGCATTGAGAGCTTTTCAGTAATATTCATTTAACCCAGGAGTGTGTAATCAACAGCCCAGATCTGGTTCACAAGGGTTAATAGCTGGTGGGCCACCAGGCACTATTTACCTTAGTGTCTGCAAGTACAGCTATTTGGAGCTCCCACTGGCCACGGTTTGCTGTTCCTAGCCAATGGGAGCTGCAGGAAGTGATACAGACCTGACCACTGCTTCCTCCAGCTTGTATTGGCTAAGAACAGTGAACTGTGGCCAAGTGGGAGCTGCAAGCAGCCATACCTACAGATGCTCAGGTAAATAAAGTGTCTGGCAGCCCTCCAGGGTGAACTGTGTCTGGCCCATGGACTGCTGATTGACTACCCTAGATTTAACTTGAGTCAAATAGTACTGACAAATACTACAGAATGTTACGAATCATTTAAAAGGGGGATAGAGAATAAGACAGAATATCTTATTGCCTCTATATAACACCATGGTACATCCACATCTTGAATACTACATACAGATGTGGTCGCCTCATCTAAAAAAAAAAGCATAAGAAAGGGCAACAAAAATTATTATGGGTTTGGAACAGGTCCCATATGAAGAGAGATGAAAAAGACTGGGACTTTTCAGCTTAGAAAAGAGAAGACTAAGGGGGATATGATAGAGGTCTATAAAATCATGATTGGTGTGGAAAAAGTGAATAAGAAAAAGTCATTTACTTGTTCCCATAACATAAGAACCAGGGGTTACCAAATGAAATTAATAGGTAGCAGGTTTACAACCAACAAAAGGAATTATTTCTTCATGCAGCGCACATTCAACCTGTGGAACTCCTTGCCAGAGGATGTTGTGAAGAGCAGGACATTAACAGGGTTCAAAAACGAACTAGATAATTCATGGATGTTAAGTCCATTAATGGCTATTAGCCAGGATGGGTAGGAATGGTGTCCCTAGCCTCTGTCAGAGGCTGTGAAAGAGTGATGGGAGAGGGATTGCTTGAAGATTCTCTGTTCTGTTCACTCCCTCTGTGGCATCTGGCATTGGCCACTGTTAGAAGACAGGATACTGGGCTAGATGGACCTCTGGTCTGACCCAGTATGGCCATTTTTATGTTCTGGAGTTGCCAGTCATGGCCGTGGAGTTACTGTTGAGTTCTATTTTGCACTTAAAATATAGATTCAAACATTTTATTGTGTGTGTAAAATATCAAGTTTTATTCCCCCCCCCTCCGTAAATGTACAGCACTTACTGAGTAATTTAAACATAGATTAGGTAAAAAAAGCAATTGAGTATCCTCATGTGTTCAGTGCTGAATGAGCAAACCAACCAGAAGCTCATCTTTTTCCAGTGAATTTTTCAGACTGCTATTTCTCTTCCACCTTTAGGCATTGAGTCCCTGATTCTCTTTTCTTTCTTTACCTCTTTTTAATTACTATTTTCCACATACTTTACCCAGTACCTTTCTGCCCAATCCCTGTCTCCCCCTCAGATGGTTCTTATTGTTGTTAACACACTTGAGTTTTTTTCTCTCTACAACTCCCACTAACAACTGCCATTTCCACTTCTCAAATTCCAAACAGCCAAATCCCTCTTGTCATTCCCCAGCTGCTTTCTTTCACTCCCAAATCCCAGCTGTATCTGTCACCACTCCTAACTGGCCCAGAGTCATAGGGACAGTTCTGGAACTTTTCTATCTCCGAACGTTTCAGTCCTGTTTGCTGTGTGAATAGCTGCCAAGAGGAAAGGAACATCACTGTATTTGGTTCCATTACCTCTCAATCATAGTAATTGTTAGTACCATGCTTATTGGACCTCAGAAATGAGAAGCAAGGCACTGAGAGTCAGGGAAACAAAATTACCTTCTGCTTCCTAGGTTTGTCTCTTCAGGCACTGTTGAAGCATATAATTGGGGGAAACTGCCTCATTCTTTGTATATGGAGTCTTCATCTTCAGAGAGGGTAAAGTGTGGCTTGTGTTTTTTCCATGTTTAGTAACGGTCTTCAAGTATAATCTCTGGAGCTTCTTTATAGTGCAAATAGTTATATCTGTTTGGATTGTCTTTAGCATAAACCATACATTTACCATTCACTGCAGTTCTCCACAGTTGCATATGAAGGGCCACAGCTGAATACTTAAAAATGTGGACATCTTTCATCTTCCACAAGCCACTTCCAAATGGGAACATCACAGTGGGAGAAGCCTATGTCTACTCCTGACTATGGATGTTAAATAGCGATTAATTGACTAGTTCAGTAACCTCATGAATTCTAATTGGTTAGTTGACTATTCTATAGTCTCCCTGCTGGAGGGGCCGGCAGCACTGTATCAGAGGCTGCAGCAGCACAGGGTGCTAGGTGGGAGTTGGTCCACAGCAGCATGGGGTGGCAGCAGCCCCTGTCTGGAGGGGGTCTGAGCTCATGGACACAGCACAAGTCAGAACTGAGCTGGGCTGCCTGTTTGCTTGACTCCTAATACACTTTAAATGCAGAGCTGCAGCAGGGTAGGTCCTGGACCAGGCATGAGCCTGGACAGCGCTGGGCTGCTAACCAGCCTGCTAAAAAAGGGAAAGGGAAATGCGTGTAGTCTAAAGCATTAACTGATAAGCTTTTGCTTATCAATTGGTTAATCAACTACACTATTACATCCCTACTCCTCACCATTCATTTGAATCTATGAATGATTCATAGACTGAAACTGACAAAGTATTTAAATCCATAAAAACTGAAATTTACAAACAGGAAAAGAACTAGGTTACTTGAGAACATATTAGGGTTTGATTTGAGGATACTGTGACAAAGCTCCTATTTTCATACAGGTAGCGGGAGGCTGAGTAATCTCTCTCCCTTTTTGGGGAAAATGGCAACTCCACATCTAATTGCTTACCTCAGTGGCTCAGTACAGCTCTCAGTCTAACCCCTTTACCTAAGGGACAAGCTGTAGTCTGATTTGGCCACTCGTCATTGGCACAGCAAGAGAGGAGCGGGGTGGAGGGGTTCTTAGTTACTAGTGGCTTCTCCAGACATGAAGGCAACATACTTGATTTCTTGACTTAGTTTCTCTCCTTCTATCAGGGATTTACCTCTGACTTCTGGGGCCAAAGGAGCTGTTCCCTAGGCAGGACTGTCCCAGCCTGTCATTTCTATACCTTCAAGTTTTCCTCCTGGTACCTGACAGCATCTCTATAGTTCCTGCACTCAGGAGCAGGATGCACAGTTACCACTCCTGGCATGGCACTAAACTGATTAAAAGGGAGGCTTTTAACTAGGGATGTGAATGGTTAACCTGTTCATCAGCAGGGGCTGGAGCAGTCCCCCATGCAGTGTGGGCAAGAGGCTGCTCCAGTCCTGTGGAGCCTGCTGTGCCACAGGCAGGGGCTGCTTCAGCAGTATTGTGGTGGTGGTATGCTCCAGATGGGCTGGAGCAACCCCCTTAAGTAGTTAACTGGTTAAACATAATGTTTAACTGGTTAATTGATTAAATGGGATTTTGCATCCCTACTTATAACTTTTTCTAGCTGGTCCTTTATTGAGACACCTGTAATCAATCAAACCTAACTGTCTCAGCTGGTTTGAGCAGATTCTAAATTGCATCCAGATGTCTTAGAAGGCCTTGTGTATACTGGCATGTTTTGTTGTCAAAAATTGCCTTTTGTTGACAAAACAGTGAGAGCATACACACTACAATGCAACTTTTGTTGGGGGCGGGGGGACACTCAGTTTTGGCAACAAAAAAGCTTCCACCTCTGTGAAAGACATATCTTTTCTCCTCCCTTTATTGTCAACAAAGAGCTAATGTGAACTTTATTTGTTTTGTCCAGAGAACTGGCTTTGGCTAGTATCCCACAATGCCTACCCTGATGGATGTGCTCAGTGTTTTGTGATCTCTGTTGCCCTGCAGGCATGCACCCCTTCCTTTTTAAAACTCCAGGAAGTATCGGACAGCTGAGTGAGCTGCTCTGTTTGTGGGGGGGGGGGGGAGAGAGCAAATCATTGGAACGCTCCCATTCTGCCCTGCTAGAAACACAACAGCAAGCAGACTGCTGCTGCAGGGGGAAGGCTGGGGAGACTGCTGTGCTGCTTTGACATTCGTCAACACCAAGAGCTCAGAGCTACTCAGGATGCTGCTCCCAGCAGCTGAGGAGGCTGTAGGAAAACTAGGAGAGGCTTGAGAAGTACAGGGATCAGATCTGTCTTTCCACAATATAGCACTGTGAGATGCTCACTCACATTACTTGGCTCTGTCAGTCGACAGGGGAGCTAGCAATGTGGCCATGAAATGTCAATGATGGGGGGCAAAAAACCACAGTTTGATCAGTTTTCACTTTTGCATGTCCACAGCGCTTTTGTCACCCCACTCCCTCTGGGGCATCTGGCATAGGCCACTGCAGGAAGACTGGATGTTGGGCTGGATGGACCTTTGGCCTGACCCAGTATGGCCGTTCTTATGTTCAAAACTTCCCAGTATAGACAGAGCCTTAATTAGCCAGTCTCCACTGGTTCTAGCATGTTCTTGCTTGATACTTATGTTTATAACATATTTATATTATAAATGTGACATTGATATTTGTATTTGAATGGCTATAAAGTTTTAACTTTTTGAATGTCAATATCTTCTGTCACTAAATTATTCTGTGATTACCCCCATTTTCTTACCCTCCCATAATTTCTCACAGCTGTGAAAATATAATAAAGGTAAAAAAGTTTTGAAATAAACATCGCTATCCACTGAACTGATATTGAAAAATTGAATTCTGTCAAACATGATCATTCAGTATCCTTGAAGCATATGATTAGCATGTCCCCTTGATTCATCTAAGGCAGGGGTTTACAAAAGGGCTTCCATGGCCTAGATCTGGCCCACCAAGTGGGTTAATCCAGCCCACGGCCTGGGGGTGGGGGAAGTGCACAAAATTTCCTCCACCCTGCCAGGAGTACATAGCACTTAGAAGGGGGAGCATGCAAAGTCTCCTCCCACCGCCAGGGGCATGGGCACCTGGGGCAAATGCTTATCAGATAGTCAACAAGCTTGTCAAAGAATCGCTCCCCCCACTTTGCTGCCTCTATCAGAGGCAGTGAGGGGGGGAAAGGAGGGAGTACTTCAAATCAGCAGTGCTGCGTGGAGCCTGGGGCCAGACCCTGAGCTCCATGCAGCGCTGCCACTTTGAAACGTGCTGTGGGAGCCCAGAGTCAGGCTCCTCCTGGCATTTCAAAGTGGCAGTGCTGCATGGAGCCCCGGGTGAGCTCGGGACTTCCCCACTTATTCCGGGTTCCGTGTGGTGTTGCTGCTTTGAAACATGGTTGCGGGAGTCCTGAGTCAGGCTCCTCACAGCATTTCAAAGTGTCAGCACCGCACAGAGCCCAGGGTCAGCAGGGAGTCCCCAGCTGATTCCAGGCTCCATGTGGCACTTTTGCCTTTAAAGTGTAGCAACAGCCCTACGGCTGTTTCTGCACTTCCAAGACGGAGACGCCCTATTGACTAGTCGAATAGTTGAGGCAAAATGCATCGACTATTTGATTAGTCAGTTACCAGCAATTTGACATCCCTAGACCAATCAGTCTGTGGGTGGAGAAGCAGGGAAGTATTCTGGACTTGCCCTTTCTGCTTGAGATCCCACCCCTTCTTGTGTAGCCTGGGGCTACTTCAAAAATGTCTGAAGTGGCCCCCGGCAAAAAATTATTGCCCACCTCTGATCTAAGCTCAAATATTCTGGGATGTTCAGTTTTGAAATTCCAACAACACATTGTCATGGTTCCTGGGTAGTAGTAGGAACGTATTATGAAACTTTCAGAGTGTTAGCCAGGTTCGTCTGTAACTTTTCGTTGTATACTAGTGGTATACCCTGAAACTGCTTACCTTTTATGAGAACTAGCTAATTAGCATATGGGAGACCACAATATATTCATTAGAAATAAATTTTTTTTTTCAAAAAGTTAGAAAACAAATTCAAATCTGAATACAGCCCATGCATTAAGAGCGAGCTAGGAACTCACTTCTCTTTTTGGAGGGCTGACCCAGTCTGTTATTCTTCCACAGCTGTTTTCTCGCTTTGTGCTTTTTATTTGGTTCTGTTGGTTTCCCCTCTTTCTCCCTTCCTTTCACACAGCTCTTACGAGACTCTCCTCCAAACTTCTGAGTAATGCTCCCTACCTAATTGCTGTTTTCCCCTCTTCCCTTTAGTTTTATCCCTTTCACATCAGTTGATCTGTTCCAATTGTTACTTCAAGTGCCATGGAACCACCTACTTACAATAGTCAGTCTGTCTCCTTTTCAAAGGGACATCACCTAACCATTCCAATCGCCCTGCTTACAAAACTCATGCTACTTTACAAGGGACCAGGATTTGGTTCTGTGAAAACTGCACCTGTAATTGCTGATTAATAGTATAGTGCAACTTCCCACCCCTTACAAGCTGGGGGGCTTGTTGCTCCTCTTTGCAATGAGATGTGAGTGGGTGTAAAAATGAAGCAAAAGGGATAAAGTAGTTCCTCAGCCCATGAAAGGATGAGAGCAGAGCATATTCCCCATTTCAGCAGCACTGTCCTTGCTTCATTTATCGGCCCAGCCAAAGAGTTTGCATGGCTCCAGGTGGCTCACTGACAGCGGGGCCCAGCCAGGGGAGACTCTTAAGTCACACCCAGTTGAGGGGGTCACAGAGTCCAGCCCGGGTAGCACAAGGCACTCGCTGGATTTATTCCTCAGCATGCTGTCCCTGTGGGACTCTCCCCTCCATTAGAGGAAACAATCTTTGGCAGACGGTGAGAAAGGCGAGCAGGTTGGGGCTGCATCCTAGGTCACTAGGCCCAAACACAGCCTAGAGCTGTCAACACACACAAGGGCTGAGCCAGGTCCTGTGGCCTGGCCAGTGCAGCCTAGCTGGAGCCCAGATGCCCTCAAGGCAAGGCAGGGAGACCCCAGCCAGGGCAGTGGCAGGGCGTTGGCCTGCAGGCCTGACTGGGTGGGTACCTCTGGAGATCTACTGTGCACGGCCAGTGAGAGGAGCAGCAGCGGTCCCGTAGCGACGCAGGTGACTGGCTTGTCCAGCGCCAGCCCACAGCCCCTTGTACATGAGCTTGGCACAGTGTGGAGCCTAAGGCAGCTGCCTTGCTCACCTTGCCCTAAGGCCAGGCCTCTTCATGCATGCGTGCTCCCACCCACACTAGATATTAGAGTTCAGGTGTATATCTGAGAGTTAGCCAGTAGCAACACAGCCCCTTTGTAATAGAGTCCACTATTGTTCCACCGGATAAGGATCCCAATATTTGATTGGCTTTTCCCCCTTCTGATTAGTTTAAACATGTTGTCACATAAGGTATCTGCTGTTTTGGAAGAGTCTTCAGAGATTGAGCCTAATATTTATGTCTATTAGGGATGTAAGTAACTAGTCAGCTATATGACAGTTGACTAATGACTCAACTAGTTGCTTCCCATACTGGAGAAAGGCATCAAGGGGGAGAAGCAGGAGTCAGTGCTGGGGGGAGCCAGCTTAAAAGCCGGTGTCCCTTCCTGCCCCCCCAGCACCATCTCCGCAGGGGAGGCAGAGGCAGAGGCGTAGCAGGGACTAGGCGCTAGCCAGGAATCAGCAGTCCCGGCTCACGCCTGGTCCCCTCAACTGTGCTTCTGCTATCTAAATGGGGTTGGGAGCTAATCCTGCTGTGGCTCTGCAATTTTCCCCACTTATTGACTAGTTGATTAAATGCAATTTAACATCCCTAATGTCTATTTTGTCTTATCAAAAACATTCTAAGGTCACTGGATGCCATAACAGCAAAGTTCTTAAGAGTTTACAAATATTCAGAGTTGTCTTCTCGCACAGATTCCTAGCATTATTCATTATTCACAATTCATCAAAAGCAATTTCAGTCCTTGGATAACAATGGAAGGATTAAAAGTGCATAATACTTCTATGACTTCTCTCTTGTCTATTGATATTATTGGGGAAGATAAAGTGCTCATTTTGTCATAGTGACCAGACCATGCTTTTCTGAATTACAGTTTCATTGAGATTCCATTGAATATTACATGGCCTATTTTTTCCTCTTTTGATTATGTAAGACTTGAATATGATACATAACAATGTGACTTCACTAAATCATGCTGCCTAAATAGGTTTCTTCCTTAAGGGAGGTGAATGGGGGCAGAGCCAGTATTCCTGCTGTTGTCTCAACTTTATAATGGACCATGAAGAAATATGCTGCATCACATTTTTCAAACACAGCACGGCTACGTCTAGACTGGCATGATTTTCCGGAAATGCTTTTAACGGAAAAGTTTTCCGTTAAAAGCATTTTCGGAAAAGAGCATCTAGATTGGCACGGACACTTTTCCGCAAAAGCACTTTTTGCGGAAAAGCGTCTGTGGCTAATCTAGACGTGCTTTTCCGCAAAAAAGCCCCGATCGCCATTTTCACCATCGGGGCTTTTTTGCGCAAAACAAATCTCAGCTGTCTACACTGGCCCTTTAGTACAAAAGTTATGCGCAAAAGGGACTTTTGCCCGAACGGGAGCCGCATAGTATTTCCTCAAAAAGCACTGATTTCTTACAGTAGGAAGTCAGTGCTTTTGCGGAAATTCAAGCAGCCAGTGTAGACAGCTGGCAAGTTTTTCCGGAAAAGCAGCTGATTTTCCAGAAAAACTGGCTAGTCTAGACACAGCCCACATGTTTATCCTAGTGTTGTTACAAGGGGTACATTGGAACCACTTTTCTCACCACTGAAACATGAATCAGCTGTCCAGCAGAAATATTATTATTTAATTTAGGACAAAAAGTACAAAAATGGTATCAAATTAATACTTAAGAGGGACAAATATTATCAAATTGAAATTACTCAAATTGAAGTTTGAAATTTAGCTAAGGTAAGGGGACTGCTATTTCAGTCTCTCTCTACAAGCCAAACCAGTTGTGCTTTCAAGAAAGGGAAAAAACCCTTTTAAGATGGACACCCAACCTCATATGCTCTTCAACAAAGAAATCCTTCTGATTTTCCAGTATTTCTTTCAATATTTATCTATGTTGCTACATTGGCGGTGTATGCATATCTCATCTTGAGAAGGGGGTGTCCCTGGCGTGTGTGGACACTGCTACTGTTGCTTCCCATCTGTCAGTGACATAAGTATATCCATCATCCCAGGGAAGTGTGGCCTACTGGCCAGAGTCTATAACAGGGCTACTCAACTTTGGAAGCCCCAAGGGCCACAATGATACTCACAGTACATGTCGAGGGCAAGTGTGGTTGCATATACATGAAAATATATATGCAAATAGCTTCTCTTACACTGATGGGCATGAATACAAAGATTAAGGCAAGACTACACAACACGCAGGCCTCATTTAATTCAGTTCTGCTGATATTAATAAAATGCAATATTTACCCGATTTCCACCCCTATGACAGCACTTTTAATGAGCAGTGACAGTCCAGGAATTTAACTACTAAAATGCATATCAACTGAAGACCATTATATTGACTTGCCATTGTGGAGCGTGTTTCCAGCGGAGGCCATGTTCAAAGGATCCCACTCATGGGCCACATGTTGAGCCCCGCATAAACCCAAACTACACCATGGGTTGCAAACAAATGGGCCTCAGGCTGCATGTGGCCCACATATTGAATAGCCCTGGTTTATAAAGTAGCCCTTGGATGCAGAGCAGCCTAAAGGCCATTACCCAGGGCACTGTCGCTAGAAGAAGGGGATGGGGCAGCAGCCCCAATAGGAGGCCTGGACCTACCCAACTCCACTGGCAGTGGTGGGGTAGTCTACCACTAGTTCATCAGAGAATCCCACCAAAACACACCAAGCTCACTCATGCACCCTCCTTGGGTCACTTCCTACCGTCCCTAGTGTCAGTGTGATCCATGAAGCTCTGAGGTCCTCAGGCTCTGCAGCACAAGTCACTTCTTGAGGTTCCATCAGCTCTGGAGGCTCATCACAGTCTCCTGGATCTCCTGCTCTTAGGAGCTGTAGCTGGTCCACCTCTGAAGCTCCTACCAGTCCTCCCTCCCTGTCAGCCAGCCCAGACTGAGCTGAGTTGCTCTCTTTTATACTAGCCCAGCACTTGGAACATGCCCAGTATGGCTGAGGGGGCAGGACTTCTTTTGCCTACAGTGTATTAGCTCTTTCTAGCTGAATGTGGGGTATGCACACCCCATAACACTGTAAGATTAACAGAATTATAACTGTCCACCTTATTCAGTTTCTGAGATGCTGAACCAGTCTTCTACAGTAACAAGTCCTACCTGTGCACTGTCAAAGCACCACGAACTCCATGATAGAGTTTAGATCTCGGTTTTGGTGACAGTTAGAGCATTGTTTTGGCAAGGGGAAGAATAAAGCTCGCCAAATGCACCTATCGTGCACAATACAATGTTGTGTGAAAAAGAAAGATCAGTAAAAGAGCAGCACGTCTTGATGGAAGTATTTAGATCACTCAAAATGCGTATACAGTGGAACCTCAGAGTTACGAACTGATCAGTCAACCTCACACCTCATTTGAAACCAGAACTACACAATCAGGCAGAAGCAGAGACCAAGAAAAAAAAAAAAGGCAAATCCAGTGCAGTATTGTATTAAACTACCAAAAAAAGAGAGAGAGAGGGAAAGCAGCTTTTTTTTTTCTCATGGTAACGTTTCAAAGCTGTAGTAAGTTAATGTTCAGTTGTAAATGTTTGAAAAAACAACTATAACTTCTTGTTCAAAATTATGAGTATTACAGAGTTATGAATAACCTCCACTCCTGAGGTGTTTGCAACTTTGGAGTTCTGCTGTATACCAAAATGATGTTAATATAATTAATAACAATGTAAATTTTAAAAGAATCATATAAGTATAGGACAGGAAGGGACCTTGAGAGTTAATCTAGTCTATCCCCCTGTATGGAGGCAAACCAAGTATAGTTAGACTGTCCCTAATCTGTTATTAAAAATCTCTGCTGATGGAGGATTCCACACTAGGTAGTCTACTCCAATCCTTAATTGTTCTTATAATTAGAATGTTTTTCCCACTATCTTATCTAAACTTTCCTTGCTGCAGATTAAGTTCATTACTTCTTGTCTTACTTCAGTGGACAAGAAGAACAATTGGTCGCTGTCTTCTTTATAAAAGCCTTTAATATGTTGCTCTTTGCAGATTTATCAAGTCCCTTAGTCTCTAGACTTGCCAGGTTTTTGAAACCTTTCCTCGTAAATCAGCTTTACTAAACCTGTTATATTTGTTGCTCTACTTTGGACTCTCTAATTTTTCCACATCTTTCTGAAAGTATGGCACATAAAATTGGACACAATGCTTAAGCTGAGGCCTCATCAGTGCAGAGTAGAATGGAACAGTTGTCTCCTCTATCTTACATTTAACTCTCTCTTTAATACCCAAAATGGTATTAGTTCTTTTTTTTTTTTTTTGCAATTGTTTAATATTATTGGTTCATGTTCAATTTGTGATCCAGTATGACTCCCCAGATGCTTTTCTGCAGTAGTGCCACCTAGCCGGTTTACTCCTCATTTTGTGTTTGTGCATTTGATTTTTTTCTTTTGTTAGTGTAATGCTTTACACTTGTCTTTATCGAACTTCATCCCGAAGAATTCCACAGTGCTTTAAACGTTTTATATGTTTATAGAACCACTATACAAAAGGTTCATTTCACCCTTGGAAACTGTTTTAACAGTGGACATCCATGCTGAAAACATTCTTCTTCACAGAGCATTTTCAAAGGATCAGGCTCTATATCAGAAGCAAAGATCTCACTTGCAGCATGAGAAAAAAAATGTTAGAAAATAATAAGGCCTTTTGCACACCAGGAGATGAAGGCTGCAAAACCTTAGCAAAGGCATATAAGGTTGCATTTAAAGCTGCAGCAATAGGGAAGTCTGTATATAGTCTGAGTAGCAGCAGAGATGCTCTGGCTGTTTTGCTGCATGTAATCTGTTTGACAGCCCACAGGAACTACCTCCCTCCATGACCCTGGAAAGACAGCTTGGCAGTTGGCACATATGTTAAACAGGCAATTGCTTCTCTTCCAGCTGTTTATCCAGTAGCCATAGACCCTTCCAGTCAGACACTCACATTAGTATTGAATGGTTAGTTAATGACTGAAGAATCTTGCATGTGTCTTCACAGTTGTTGCATCCAAACCCAGGGATGTAAATACTTGAGAGATGACAAGAGTCTTTGAAATAGGGTGCTGGCTCAGTGATTTCGTCAGCAGGGAATTGTCAACATCATATATAGCAAAATGATTCAGTATAAATAATTATCCTTGTTTTCCTCATTAAACGACTAGCTAAATTTGATCTCTAATATTCCCTATTTACAGCAACTTTAAACACTGTCGTCTGTGGAGCACTTGGTTGTTGTGTGTGAAGAGTTGTGTGGGCTCTTAGTACTGGTTTTCCTTCTTTCCTGCTGCTAAATCACATAGGGTACAACTACACTATAGGATAAGGTCGAATTAAGATACACAACTTCAGCTATGTTAATTTTGGCACTGTCCACACTGCAGGAAGTCAAAGAGAGAACACTCTCCGACTTCCCTTACTCGTTGTGGAAGCAGGACTACTAGTATCAATCGGAATGCTCCTCTCAGTTCAAATTAGTGTGTCTTCACTAGACCCAATAATTGGAACCTTGGAAGATCGACAGTGGCAGCTTTGATCTTCTCTGTAGCATAGACATACCCATTCAGAGACAGCGAAAATATAGTAAGGGTATATTTTTCTGTAAAGTATTTCAGGGATGCTGAAGTTCTTCTGAACATGGGATTTAGGCTTATAAGTCAATTAGGTACTTTAATAACATTTTTTACAATAATTCTTTTCTTATGCTACTTTACTATGTAAGCAGTTGTATTGCTACAAAGATGATGTATGATTGCAAATAAGAGGGAAAGTGACCTGTGCTACAGTGAATGGGGAGTAGATGGTCCGTGAGGAAATTGTTCTAAGTTGTGGCACTCACTATGAAAATTATGACCCTCTGCCCTACACAGCAAGAATGGGAGACATTGTAATGCAGGAGCTTCCCTTCTCACTGCTTTTATTAAACTTGCATCTTCTTTATGAGACAGTGAGGTTGCTCCATTTCTTATCTCAGATGGTACTCGCTACACCTGATGGTTGTTTGCTATGCACTAGAACACAGACATGTTCACAGAAGTTGCTGTTACAGCTAATACTTCTATCCAGCTGCAGTTTCCCTGATTCAGAAATATTTAAATGGTGTCAGGCAGTCCACATGGGGCTCTGCCACTTCCAGATATGGATAGTGTCTTTCTCTTGTGTATGAAATTTACAGTTTTATCCAGGATGTATTGACCAGTGTCACTATGGCTCTTTTGGTTCTTCAGCACTCGCACTGATTTCGCTCACAGGAGCAGATTTCTGACTTCATCACTGAGTTGATGTCTTTACAAAGCTGGATGTTCTTGCATCCTCAGCAGAGTTGCATAATTGTTAGTTTTGCAGAGAATTAAAGGCCTGATTCAGCTCTCATTACAAGCAATAGGAGGGTGTTTCATTAGCTTTAATGGCAATAGATCAGGCTCCTAGTAAAGGGCTGGAAAACAAGATATTTACCTGGATTCATCTGAAGATTTTGATACGTGGTTCCTGATTTCGTTTTAGTGCTTTATAGTAACTGCTGTACTTCCAGCACTGAGTGTTGATAAGTAGACTTTTGAGAAAAATGGTTGAAGGAACTGACTAGTGTAAGCAAGGTCTTCTAGAATTAGGGAGGTGAAAGGTTAACCAGTTAATCGGTAAAGCATCACCATAACAGGTGCTGCTTACCGCTTCTGGTAACTAGTGGGGGCTGGAACAGCTCCCTGCTTGCCGTGGGCAGAGGGCTGCTTCTGCCCCGCATGGGGCTTGCCACAGGCAGAGATTGCATCAGTATCCTGGCTGGAGTAGCCTCTGTCCACAGCAGGCCTAGGTGCCCAGTTGTTAGGGGCTGTTCCAGCAGGGGCTAGGAGCTGGGAGCTGGCAGAAACCCCATCCCTGTATGGCTGCTGGTAGCTGGCAGAGCCAACCCCAGTCCCAGCTCACACGTGGGGCTGCAAGCCAGCAGCCAACCCCGAGGTGGGGCGGGGAGCAGAAGACCCATGGGTTGGGGGCTGCGCCAGCCAGGCTTAATTGATTAACTGGGATTTTACATCCCTATCCAAAATGGAGTGTTATTATCCACATTAGGGGTATGTCTAGACTACATGACTCCGTCGATGGAGCCATGTAAACTAGTTTACCCGGCATAGTCAATGAAACGGGGATTTAAATAATCCCCAATTCATTCAAATAAACATGGCTGCCGCGCTGTGCCGACGATCAGCTGATCCAACATAGCACAGCAGTGTAAACGTAAATCTGTCGGCTGGGGAAGCCTTTGCCAACCGATCCCTTATGCCTCGTGAAACGAGGTTTACAGGATTGGTCGGCAAAGGCTTCCCCAGCTGACAGATCCGCGTCTAGACTGCTGCGCTGTGCCAGATCAGCTGATCATTGGCACAGCATGGCGGCCATGTTTATTTTAATGAAGCGGGGATTATTTAAATCCCTGCTTCATTGACTATGCCGGGTAAACTAGTTTACATGGCTCTGTCGATGGAGCCATGTAGTCTAGACATACCCCAGGAGTTATTCTAGCATAGCTCTAGTAAAATAACATACTCTCTTACAACTGAACAGTTTCCATGTGTGGACAAACCTTGAGATTATTCATAGGATGAGTAACACCTAGTTCTCCTCTGTTCCCTTCAATTATGCTCTCTCTGACAGGGAGGGCTTTTACAGTCCAACTATATAAACTATCATTATTGCCGGAGAAGATCTGGTGTTAGATTAATTTCATGGCTAAATTAATCAGAAGGCTGAAATGTTGAATTTAAACAGGTGGATACTAGAATGTTAGAAATTTGTAAAATATTCTGAAATAAAAAGGAAGCTCTAGACTTGTATAAACTGTTGTGCTACTCACATAATTTTGTTTAAAATATATTAGCTAATTTAGTCCTTAAGAAAGAGAGGAACCAGAAGCAGTGGATTAAACCATAGTAAGTCCTTATGTGTATTTTCACATCCAGAGACTCAAACAACTCGCTTTCTCATGGAAAAATTAGGAGAAAACACTGAGTTCTATACGAGTGAGAATTGGGAATATTTAATTTCCAGGATTTTGGTTATAGCCAAATCCTGAAGCTCTTGTTCATCTTTTACTCAGAAAAACTCCCATTGATTTCTGAATAAGGGTTGAGTAAAACCTCAGAATTTGGTCCCTGGCCCTAGAGCATAGCCATGAAGAAGAAAAGAACATCATATGTGTATTCCATCCCTTCCTCCCCAACACTCCCTCTCTGTTACAGAGGGGCAGCTGTTTTCTTGGGACTCATGAAAGACTTCCCTTGTTAAGGAGAGAGACAGAGAGAGAACAAATCGGTTGATATTTGCACTCTGTGGAGGCGTATTCTCGTTTCTAATAGGGATGTAAAATCCTGTTTAATCAGTTAACTGATTAAACCTTAGGTTTAACCGGTTAATCAATTAAGTGGAATGGGAGGAGAGGGTGTCGTTCCAGCCTGGCTGAAGCAGCCCCTAGTTCATGTGGCTGCCGCCACCCCCTTTAGTCTCCTGCACAGTAGGGATGTTAAATATCAATTAATTGAATAGTCGAGTAACCTCATGAATTCTTATGGGTTAGTCCACTATTCTATAGTCCCTGATGGTGAGGCTGGCAGCCAGTGCGCTTTGGCCTCACTCCCGAGAAGACCCCTGCCACTCTGCGCTGCTGCCTCTGTATCAGAGACAGCGGCGTGGGGTACCAGATGGGAGCTCGTCTGTGAGGGGAGCCAGTTTAAAAACTAGCTTTCCTTGTGGACCAGCTCCCTATCACCCTGTGCTGCTGCCTCTGATACAGAGGTAGCAGAGCGGGGTGGCAGCAGCCCTGTCTAGGGACTGATCTGAGCTCTTGAACCCAGTGTGAGCCAGAACTGAGGTGGACTGCCTGCCCACCCAGCTCCTAATATGCTATAAATGCAGAGCCACAGCAGGGGTAGGTCCCGGACCCATCACAAGCCAGGACTAAGCCAGGTTGCTGGCTAGCTTGCTAAAAAAATTACTGGGAAGTGGGGGGCAGGGGAAATGCATGTAGTCTATAGCATTAACCACTAAGCTTTTGCTTATTGGTTAATCAACTACACTTTTACATCCCTACTGCATGGGGCAGTCACCAGACCCTGGGCCCTTCCATGCAGGGTTGCTGTCAGCCCCCCAGTCTCAGCTGCCGCCTCTCCAGGCTCTGTACAGGACTGCTGGCTCCTCCCCCATCTTGTGGTGCGGTGGGCCTGCGGACTGGAGCAGCCCTCCACCCGTGGTTAGTCACTGGCAGGGGACTGCTCCCAGGTGCCAGTTAACTGTTACCTGGTAAGCATCACCCAGTAAGAGTAATGCTTATTGGGTAACAAGTTAACCGGTTACCCATTCACATCCCTAGTTTCTACCAAAGAAATGTCAGATTAAAATAAACACACAGCATCACTCAGTGAGGAGCAATCACTTTATTTGTAACTCTTTAGTTTCAATCCAACACCATTTAAATGTTTTTGATGCGCCAATAGCAGGAATAAAAAGGGAAAATAATTTAATATATGACAAAGATTTGACATGTACAATGTTATGCCATACAATACTTCATACTTATGATTCTTTTTAATCTTAGGATGTCAAAGCACTTTACAAACTCTAAAACGCCCTTTTGAGGAAAGTATTAAACTACTTTATTGATGGGTAAACTAAGTCACAGAATAGGTGAATATCCACACTAGATCTGGGACAGAACACAGGTATCCTGAGTCTTAATCTTCAAATTTGAAGATTAAATATGATGCTTATTTACATATCACCAACAATAATTTTTCTTCCATTGGAACTTAATGAAGTTCTGTTACTGGTATGTGACAACTATTTCATGGTTGTTTTTACATATGTACGTACTGTGATAGTGTCAAGAAGCACCAGTGATGGATCAAACCCCATTTTGCTAGGTGCTGTCCAAACACAATTGGTCCATACCGCAAAGAGCTTACAGTCAGATTGCTTTAGCTGGGACAGCTCGGCAAAGCTAACAGAAGTAAGCATTAGCTGATAGGATTTTACATGTCTGACCTGCCTCTGTGTATATTCTGTGAAGTGTTATTTTAGGATAGTCACTTTATGAAAAGATCTTCCATCCTCTTGCAAATAAAAGCATTGCAAACCCTCCCTGGACTATATACCTTTAAATCACGTGTTTCTTGGTTTTGCACTGATATGACTGGAAAATATCTTCCTTCTGGATTGAAGAGGTAAAACAGAGGTTGAAGACATTTTTCCCATTCGAATTGTACATCTATTATCAAATTTGCCACTTCTGGGATTTTCTTTTTGACAGCTGTGTTTTTTTTAGTGCTCAGGGACTTCAAGCTTGCCAGAATTTTCCCTACTTTCAGATAGCTCTCTTCTACTCCTTCATTTGAATGTGTTGAATTCAACATTTTGAAAAACACAGGAATATTGCTATTCATAAGATGCCTAAGGGAAGATTCTTTTGGAAGGGATCAATACAATGCATGAGGAAAGGAAGGAAGGAAGGAAGGAAGGAAGGAAGTGGGTTCATATCTGAAGAGAAAGTTTCTGGACTAGGAAGTCACTGACATGCATTCAGCACCCAGCATGATTCTCTTCAAGGACCTTTACTGAGATCCAGAGAACCCAATGATTTACAGAAAGGGTATGTTTAGACTACATGGCTCTGTCGACGGAGCCATGTAAACTAGTTTACCCAGCACAGTCAACCAAGCGGGGATTTAAGAAATCCCTGCTTCATTAAAATAAACATAGCTGCTGCGCTGTGCTGACGATCAGCTGATCCAGTACAGCGTGGCAGTCTAGACGCGGATCTGTCGGCTGGGGAAGCCTTTGCTTTCACAAGGTATAAGGGATCAGTTGGCAAAGGCTTCCCCAGCCGACAGATCCGTGTCTAGACTGCCGCGTTGTGCCAGATCAGCTGATCGTCGGCACAGCACGGCGGCCATGTTTATTTTAATGAAGCGGGGATTATTTAAATCCCCGCTTCATTGACTATGCCGGGTAAACTAGTTTACATGGCTCTGTCGACGGAGCCATGTAGTCTAGACATACCCAAAGATATTTGCATGATGTATTGCCCTATGGAAGTGAAGTTATAACTCTAGTCCTGGTTAATAATACTAGTATTATAATTAATAATTAATAGATATTTAATAAAATAGTAATATAACAATTAATAATAAAGAAAACTACCAGACTGCCACTGAAATATCAAAGTGCTACCAGACCATTTTTTTTTGTAACAGACTAACTCGGCTACCCCCTGAAGCTCCTAAACAAATGCTAATCTCTCTGTCTATATATATATAAAAAATTCCTGTGGGATGACAGAGTGACGTCATCATGTTACTCTACGTTGCCATGCCCCCAACTCCAAGCCCAGAACATGCCTCCCTTCCCAAAATGGCCTCTCACCATGGTACCAGTGACACCAGCATGCTTCCCCACTGACCAGCCTTTTCACCTGCAGCCCTACCGGCTGCAGTCTTTCTGCGTACCTTCAGCCCGCTCACTGACACCCCACACCCTCAGCCTGCTCAAATACTGCCCTTCCAGTGCCACCCTGGCCTCTCGCTATGCTACCAGCCCTGCTGGCAGGATTCTTTCCTAACTGGTCTCTGTGAAATGGTGGGATTGTGGCTCTGTCCCAGTGCGCTCCCTGAAGAAGTGTCCGCCTGCCTCTGGACCCTATCTGCAGTCTTCCCGGCCCATGGGCCTGCTGCCCAGCTTCCTTCTGTGTGGTCCAGGCCCAGCCACAGTGCTTTGAGGCCATGCTGCAGGTCTCCCCCTGAGCGAGTGGCTTTGGCATGTGCTGGTGACCTGGGTCTCAGGCACACTCTCCCAGGCCTGTTGTTAGCTGGGCACGTCTTGCACCCTGGCCACTTCCCCAGTTGTCTGGTGCAGCTGCTCTGCGCTCTGGGCTTGCCACGGAAAAGCTGCCCAGTGGGTCCATTTGGAAAGGCTGGACTGGGAGCGGGCTGTGGCTCCTGCTGCGGTGGCCGGGGCTGTGCTGTCTGACCCAGTGGTACTCCTAGGAGAGAGGTGCGCGCAGCTTGACAAATTAGTGGGAGAGGGCAGGATGAGTGTAAAGAGGGAGAAAGGGGGATAGGGTGTACGTGGGGATGGGTGGTGCAGTAAGGGGGGAGGTGGAGGTCAGAGGGATCTAGGAATGGAGGCAGAGGGATGGGTAGTGTGGGGGTGTAGAGGGGGAGGAGTTAGGGAAGGATGGGGGTGTAGGAATGGAGGAAAAAGATGGGGGGTAGGGATAGGCAGCGTGGGTGGGGAGGAGAAGGGGTTAGGGAGAATGCTGGGTGTGGGAATGGAGGCAGGAGGATCAAATTGAAGTAAAGCTTGCAATTTCCCTGTATTTCCCTCTTTATAAACATGTATGAAAAGAGGGTGTCATTTACTCACTATGGAACTCAGTAAATACTGGCTTTATGGAACTGATTTTACACGGATGTCATGTCTTCATTGCAGAAAGTCTGCCTTTTCTCTTTCTCTCTCTGTATATATCTATATCTATCTATCTATAAATTCTGGCAGGATGCCAGAGTGATGTCGTCATGTCATTCTGTGATCCGCCTGCCTCCTCCCTCCCTGCTCCCAGGTGCTTTGAGGGCAGCCAGGGCTGCCATACACTGGCCTCAGCCCTCCCTGGTGGTCGAGAGGGGGAGAGAGCTGGGGCTGGTTCAGCCTCAGTCCTGTCCGCCAGACAGGGGAGAGCCAGGCCTGGCCCTGCTTGGTAGCCAGTGGGGGAGCTGGAGCTGCCTACCCCCAGAGAGAGGGGAGCTGGTGAGCTGGCACAGCCCCCTGGTATAATTAATTATTAAGCCCCACTATCCTCATTAACACAGCTTTAACACCCAGATCTTTGGAAATGGTGTTATACAAAGAGATACTCTGAATTTATTCCTTTATAAATCATCTCCTGCCTCTTCCCAGTACTGGAATCAGTTCTTGTAGGCTCTGCCAACATGAGGAAGTTTGGTTTTTGGCCTCAATGCAGATGCACTGGTGCTATCAATGGTGTAAGCTATCAATGGTATAAGCAGGACTTGGGTAGGGTAGACTGCAGCAAGATAAAAATGCTTGTACATTACAGTTTATATTCATTAGTAGTATAGATAGCGAAAGTTTGAATTCTCAAAGTGAAAATGAGGAAAAAAGTGAAAGCAGGGATGAAATGTGTCACATTCTTTTAACATTAAAATGTTTCCAGACTTACCTTTATTTTGAGTGGCAAGACCAGTCTACATATCTTTCTTCTTGGGTTTTACCTCCAGACTTTATTCAGTTCACTCTCCAAATGCATCATCCATCTATAGGCTTCTACTATTTAAAAATGTTTATGCAGGCCTCAATTTCTCCAGTTGTCACAGGCTGAGCAAAGTTAGCTTGGGCTCAGTACTTGCATGGGAGTCCTACAAAAATGTGCATAAATGGTAGTGTTGGTCATTCAGTATCTGTTTCTTTTAAGTACTGGGCCAGAGTCTCCGCATGGTACTAAGCTGCCAGTTTTCAGATAGAACAGAAAACTATTTCTGATCATTAGAAATCACTTGGCATATATGAATACCATAGCTGGAGTCAACATACTCCGAGTTGTTGTGGGAGAAATTCAACTTTCTTTACACTTCTCATTCCAGTGGAGTACCAGAGTCAAAGAGAGAGTGATTGGTGGTCAATTTAGTAGTCTATTTCAATGGTTTCCAACCTGTGGTCCACGGACACACACTGAAGCTAATGAAGTCAGGGTGAAAGTGAGTCACTCACAGCATTTGGTGTGAAAATATAAATATCCAGAGAGAGGAAATTATCTTTGTAATGAGTTAACCAGTTAAGATCCTTCTTCAATCTTAAGTTGATAGTGTTGAATTTGTAAATGAATTCCAGGTCAGCTGTCTCACTGGTTTTTGAAATTCTTTTGTAGAAGGATCTGGAGGACAGTGTGGATGAGGAAGAGAAGGATAATGGTCAGCAAGTGAATGGAGCACCTGATTTCACTGACAGCCAGGAACTTTTTATAACTTTGGAGACAATCCCTTCCTCCCAGGATGTCTTGCTGTCAGGCCCTAATGATGAGGGGGGGGACATCATTTTTTTATCATGCTACAAGTGGGTTAAGGCAATTGGGTATGATTTTTGGCAGCCACACTACCTGCACAGTGAAGGCTCCCCAGAACAGTCTGTAAATCCATCTGGAGATGGAGCAAGAATCCTCCCTGCACATCTTCATAAAGCTCTCATTGAGGTACTCTTTCATCCTTCCACAAGGTGTCTGGGGAGACCTGCCTTATTCCGTCTTCCATGGTAGGACACCTTTCCATGCCAAGCCAGCAGTAAGTGATCTGGTCTCACTGCAGCATAAAACATTGCAGCATAAGGTCCATGTTTCTAGCCATATGGAGTCAGTATCTGCTCCCTATAATTCTGTGTAATTTGGAGAAGACTGATATTGTGCATGGCAATATGAATGAAGCAGGGAAAACTACATAACTGATACCACAGCAGTACATCTCTATTGCTCATCCACAGCAAAGCATGGCTTGAGCTACAGCCTGCTCCCCTCCCATAGGCTCTGTCAGTGTCCGGGTGAGCCCCTGCCCTGCTGCCACACCTGGACCACCTCCCTTTCCTGCTGGTAGGCTCCTACAGGAATGGAAGCACAAAACAGAGAAAACATGGGTCAGGAAGTAAAAAGCCACTTTTGTTGTTATCTATCAGCAGTTTATTAATATGAGACCAGATGTAAATCCTCCCTTCTCAAATACCCTTAATTCCACCCCAGTTTCAGTTCAGTATTAACATCTCAAAACAGAGAAAATTATGTGTGTTTCTGATGTTGCCATTTGTAGTTTCACAATGTGGTTACTTTGTTCACAGTTGATACATTGAAATTCTCAAGCAGATCAGATATACTGGATTTAAACATCCTAAGAACAAAAATATCCCTCTAAAAAGGACACATCTTCTCTTTATGCTGTTTGGTCACTCTTCATATTTATAGAAGTGCAGCAAATAACTAGGGAATGCATATTACTGTTATACTAACTTTGCACAGTACTTACTGAAAATATTGCTGTTTTGAGAATTTTTATCTTGTTTCACATTATTTTAAGTCCCAATTTTATCATCTTACTTACTAATTTAGGAGACAGATATTTTATTTCAAATTGTATTCTGTCAATTAATGTTTTTACAGTACTTTGAACATATGCAGTGCAGTAAATGCTAGCATTTATTTTGGCAGGGAAGTTGTCTTAATCTATTGTTGTAAATTATTTGATACTCTATATTTATTAATAAACTAATATTTTATTTGGAAATCATGCTGATTAAAGAGTTTGGAATGACTACAGCAGACTCTATTTTAAATTATAAACATTTGGCTTAAACACTGCTAAGAATATTTCTGAAATACTCATTTTCAATCAAGTTCAAATGTTCAGTGAAGTTGCCCAGCATACAGTAAACTCTGAGATTCAGAAGCACTCTACTTTCTATTTACCATATTTTTTAAAAAGAAAACTGTAAGCAACACCCACTTTGCATATTTTAGAGGAGTGGCTGAGTTTGTATAGGGAAATGTATTTATTTTTATCTCAGTCATTGGGAGACAGTCACAATTCCCATAAACATCTTCAAGTAGCAGAATCTGCTGATGTCCCAAGGAATAAGAAAGTGTGACTCTAGGATTTCAGCAATAATAGGAGCAGAGCACTGTTTTATAAGACAGCAGTCTGGGTCCTGAATGAATTCACTATGAGATGGAACACTAAGTATTTTCTCCAGACCAGGGACTGGAGTCCTGCTGTGAGAAAAACAGTGCATTGCTCTCATTATTCCTCTTGTGCTGCAAGTCTTTTATAATTGCTTCACAAATGAATGTTTAAAACATCAAGAGCCAACAGAAAGAGCAGAAAAGGGAATGTGGGGAGGAAAGTATTGCTAAGATCATAGTTAAAACCAGCCTGCTAAAATCTAAAGAGAAGTTCTGCAGCCTGAATTTTGTAAGGTTTTAGAAGTGTTGAACTTGTGAGAAACTAAGGGTGAAGAATGCTTTCATGATATTAGCCCGTTGCCATCTATGTGCAGATCCTTGAACTACAGAATAACTGGACTTGCTTTGTGAATTTGGGCAAGTTGGAGAATCTCTCTGTGCCTTACTTTCCTTATTTGTAAAATGGAAATCATATTCACCTTTGTAATAAAGCTAAAGGAGATCTCTATACTAATCCTAGGGGAATTCTGCAATTGTTGCATTTGGAAAGTTGCAGAATTCCTCCAGGACTGGCAGATGCAAAGGATTATTATACCCTTATAAGGTGCAGCATCTCTTTTCCACAAAAACTACTGGGGACACTGTGTACGTAAAAATACACATTTGGGTCCTTAGAGTTTTCCAGATAGTCATCTGCATCTGAAGACTCCAGGAGATGAAAAACTCCCCATTTTCCATAGTAGTTTGTTCCAATGGTTAATCATCCTCACAGTTAAAAAAGTGCACTTAATTTGCATTTGTCTAGCTTCAGCTTCCTGGTCATTGGTTCCTGTTATACCATTTTCAAATGGATTAAAGAGCCATTTAGCACCTGTTTCAGAGGGGTTAGTCTGTTTCAACGAAAACCACAAGGAGTCTTGTGGTACCTTAAAAACAAATTTTTGGGGCATGAGCTTTAATGCGCTAAAACTCACTTGTCAGATGCATGAAGTGGAAATTTTAATTTGGTAGGTATATATACATATGCAAAGATAGGTGGGCTACATTACTATGACTGGTTTGGCTTACACTGTCTATGTATGTGTAACATTTACATCTTTTGTAAAGATCTTGGGAGGAAAAGCACTACAAAGAGCTTGATGTTGATTTTGTAAAGATTTACTAGCTTCATGAAGGCATTACTAGGAGTTTCAGAGGAGATGGAGGGTAGAATGCACAGGATTGGGAAATGGGAAACATCATTTCTGCCACTGGTTTCTTTTGACTGTGCGCGAGTTACTTAATCTCTCTCTATTTCAATTTCTGTACCTGTAAAATGAGTATAATATTTCTTTCTATCTCACATCTGTGTTGGAAGGCTTACTTTGCTATTATTTCTCAAATGAAAAATGCTAGAAAAGGATGAAGCATTATTATAAAGTATCATTATCTGATGATAGTTTCTTGTGAAATTGCCAAAGTACAGGCAGCCCCCGACTTACGCGGATCCGACTTATGTCGGATCCGCACTTACGAGCGGGGCTCTCTCGCCCTGGAGCTCGCAGGCAGCGGTCAGCCACCTCAACCTCCGGGGCGAGAAAAGCTGCTCCCAGTGCCCCTGGTCTGCTGGGGACCGTCTCCAGCAGACCAGGGGCACCGCGAGCAAAGCCGCAGCAGCGGCAGGTTCCCCCGCTTCTGAGGCTTTGCTCAGAAGCGGGGGAACCCGCCGCTGCTGCGGCTTTGCTCGCGGTGCCCCTGGTCTGCTGGAGACGGTCCCCAGCAGACCAGGGGCACCGGGAGCAAAGCTGCAGCCGTGGTGGGTTCCCACGCTTCTGAGGCTTTGCTCTGGCAAAGCCTCAGAAGCGCGGGACCCCGCCGCGGCTGCGGCTTTGCTCCCGGTGCCCCTGGTCTGCTGGGGACCGTCTCCAGCAGACCAGGGGCACCGGGAGCAAAGCCGCAGCGGCGGCAGGTCCCACGCCAGAGCAAAGCCTCAGAGGCGAGGCACCCCGCCGCTGCGGCTTTGCTCCCCGTGTCCCTGGTCTGCTGGGGGGGGGGCGCACAGCTAGTGTGCCCCCCCCCCCCCCCCAGCAGACCAGGCTTTTGTTGTGGACCCTGGGGCAGAGCAACTGGGGCGCTGCTGGGTTGGTTCAGTAGCGCCGAGGAGCGGTGCTACTGGAGCAACCCAGCAGCACCCCAGCCGCTCTGCCCCAGGCGTCCCCAAGTCAGCCGTTGCTGAAACTGACCAACGCTGACTACAGGAAGCCCGAGGCAGAGTTGCTCTGCCCCGGGCTTCCTGGAATCAGCGGCTGATCAGTTTCAGCAGCAGCTGACTTGGGGTTCTTAAGTTGAATCTGTATGTAAGTCAGAACTGGTGGTCAGTTTCAGCAGCGGCTGAATCTGGACGCCAGTTCCGACTTACATACAGATTCAACTTAAGAACAAACCTACAGTCCCTATCTTGTACGTAACCCGGGGACTGCCTGTAATTCAAAAACTGAGCTATGGCATAACTGGATGCAAATCAGTTGATTTTAGTGGCATTATGTCCATTCTGAAGCTATGCCTGCACTCGTGACATGTCTACATATACAGCACTGCAGCAGTGTAGCTCTAGTGCTGCTTTACTGGAATAGGAATATCAGTATACTATATTGGCAAAGCATTTCTAGCGTGGATTCAGCTATATCAGTATAGTAAAACCAAATGAAACAAACTGTAATGGTAAAAGTGCAGTTTTGCCAGCTTGTGTTGACACTAAGAGCTACAATCAGTAAACGCATGTCAGTCAGCGATCACACCTTCACATCATTGACCAACATGGCTATATTAACAGAAATCTGTAGTACAGTCATGGCTGTTTTCGTTCTCATATATTTTGATTTTTATGTGTGAGGCATATCAATCCCTGGAATAAGTGGCTACAACTCCATGAAAGTACATGGATTGATTTAGGTCTGTTTATGCCAGGACTGAATTTATCTAATTTCTGCACTACTAAGTTAAAAGACCTGTTATACACTTGAATACTGTACTGAAGCAGTTATACTTGACAAGCCCTAGTGTGGACACAGTTATACCAGTATAGCTTATTCTCCTTCTCATCTGGGAATAGTAATACCAGCATAAAATTGTTTCCACTTATATAAGGGCTTGTCTACATTACACACCAGATCAATGGGCAGCGTTCTTCCATTGACTCTGGGGGTATGTCTAGACTACATGCCTCTGCTGATAGAGGCATGTAAAATAGGCTACCCGACATAGTCAATGAAGCGGGGATTTAAATATCCTCGGCTTCATTAAATAAAAATGGCCACCGCGCTGTGCCGGCTCAGCTGATTGTCAGCACAGCGCATGAGTCAAGATGTGGATCAGTCGACAAGGGAAGCCTTTGTGAACTGCTCCTGTAAACCTCATTTCACGAGGCATAAGAGAGCGGTTGACAAAGGCTTTCTTTGTCGACTGATTCGCATCTTGACTCGCGCGCTGTGCCGACGATCAGCTGAGCCGGCACAGCGCGGCAGCCATTTTTATTTTAATGAAGCCGAGGATATTTAAATCCCCGCTTCATTGACTATGTCGGCAGAGGCATGTAGTCTAGACATACCCTGGTACTTCACCAGAATGAGAAGGGAAAGTGGAGTCGATGAGAGAGCATCTGCTGTCAACTTACCACAGTGAAGACACAGCAGTAAGTAGACCTATGTATGTTGACTTCAGCTTATGGGCACCTCTCAGCTGGTGCGCTCCAATATGGTGCTTTGGCAAGAAGCTGGCCAGCTGGGGGACTTGGCTGCAGTGGGAGAGGCAGGGCACTCCCAGTCTGGCTCCTGGCTTCCTGCAGGCTGCTGCACTCAGTACCAGGCAGCCAGGCAGCTTAGAGGGTTGGCTGGGGATGAGCTCCCCCCACCCCGAGACTGCTCCAGCCCACAATCCCTGCCCTCCTGCTGCCATTTTGGGGGACAGAGGGGTTGTAGCCGCACCTACCCGGTCACTGCTGCTTTTCCTGCTTCCTGTGACTAGGGAGTGGGGTGACTAGGGAGTGGGGGAAAGTACAGAGCATGCTGCTTTCATCCTCTGCCCCTCCCCAGACATCCAGGAGTGAAAGGAACACAACAGACTCTGCACTTTCCCCTTGCTCCCTAGTCGCAGGAAGCAGGAAAAGCAACACACACAAGAACACCCATACTGGGTCAGACCAAAAGTCCATCTAGCCATTGCCAGAGATGCACCAGAGGGAGTGAACAGAACAAGGAATCATAAAATGATCCCTTTCCAGTCATTCATTTCCAGCCTCTAACAGCGGCCAGGGACACTATTTCTACCCTTCCTGGCTAATAGCCATTAATGGACCTAACATCCATGAATTAATCTAGTTATTTTTTGAACCCTGTTAAAGTCCTGGTCTTCATAACATTCTCCAGCAAAGAGTTCCATAGGTTGACTGTGCACTGCATGAAGAAAAAAATCCTTTTGTTTGTTTTAAACTTGCTACCTATTAATTTCATTTGGTGACCCCTAATTTTTATGTTATGAGAACAAATAAATGACTTTTTCTTATTCATTTTTTCCACACCAATCATGATTTTATACATCTCTATCATATCCCCCTGAAGGTACGTCTACACTTGCTCCCTAGTTCGAATTAGGGATGCAGAGGTAGCCGACCGAAATTGCTAATGAAGCGGGTATTTATATATCCCACGCTTCATTAGCATAATCTCGCCTATGCGCTATTTCGCTCGCCAGCTAATTCGAACAAGGAAGTGCGCTCCAGGACACATTAGTTCGAATCAAACCCCTTGGTTCGAACTAACGTTACTCCTCAAAAAAATGGAGTAACATTTTTTGAGGAATAACGTTAGTTCAAACCAAGGGGTTTGATTCAAACTAACGTGTCCCAGTGCGCACTTCCTGGTTCGAATCAGCTGGCGAGCAGAATAGCGCACGGGCAAGATTATGCTAATGAAGCGTGGGATATTTAAATACCCGCTTCGTTAGCAATTTCGGTCCGCTACATTTGCATCCCTAGTTCAAACTAGGGAGCAAGTGTAGACATACCCTGAGTCTCCTCTTTTCTAAACTGAAAAGTCCCAGTCTTTTTAATCTCTTTTCATATGGCACCCACTCTAAACCCCAAGTAATTTTTGTTGCCCTTTTCTGAACCTTTTCTCTGCCAGTATGGTTTTTTTTTAGATGAGACAACCACATCTGTACACAGTATTCAAAATGTAGGTGTACCATAGTTTTATACAGAGGCAATAAGATATTCTCTGTCTTATTCTCTATCCCTTTTTTAATGATTCCTAACATTGTTTTCTTTTTTGACATGGACCTGGTATGTGTGGGTGCAGCTCCCCTCCCCCGAAATGGTGCCTCCCCTTCACTCAGCCCCCTGCCCACAGCCCCATCCTGAATCTTGCATCTCCATATCCCCCCACTTCGAGCTCCCCCACACTCCCAGTCCTCTTCCCTGACTCCCTACACCTCAAACCTGTGTCCTGAGCCCCTCCTTGTACCCCCAGCCCTTCCCTGAGCCCCCTCATACACTCCAATCCTGACTCAGCACTCCCCATGTCCCCTGCCCTAACTCTTGCACCGTCCACATCCCAACCCTCTCCTCTGAGCCCCCCACACTCCACCCCACACTTAAAATTTCTTACAGTTACTGTTGTATCACAGTCGCAACTAGATAAATTCATGAAGGTTAGGTCCATCACTACTTCTTAGCCAGAATGGGTAGGCTCTTTGTCAGAAGCTGGAGATGGATGACAGGAGAGGAATCACTTGATGGTTATCTGTTCTGTTCACTCCCTCTGAGGTATCTGGCATTGGCCACTGTCAGAAGACAGGATACTGGGCTAGATGAACCTTTGCTCTGACCAAGTATGGCCGTTCTTAATCCTCCCCACCCCAGGAAGGCTGGGTGTGATAGGACAGTATCTGTGAAAAATTTAAGTTACTTTCACCCCTGCTTCAGCTACAGTTGCGTAACTTAGATCCATGTCCCCAGGTACTGCAGACTATCCTGAGCAGTGTAACCTTTCTACTAATGAAACTATCTTATATGTTGTAAGGTTTACTTCTACTGGCATAGTTAGAATGGTACAACTTTCTGGTATAGGCCTCTCCTTAGAACAAGAAATGTCCAACTCTGGCAATTTAAACCAAGTGAGATTCCAAAGAACTAGAAGTGGAATTTAAATATCACTTTAAACACAGCACACATCATCAGAATGAGATTCATTACAAAAATTAAAATTAAGCTAAAATTCGGTGTTTGCCTTTGCCACATCCAGAATTGAACCCCCCCCCACATTCTTTGCTGAAATCTAGCTATATTGTGTACATTCATAAAAGCTATGTATTTAGACATGTTTTTAATCATTCATTCTAAAGCGGGGAGGGGACAGGGGACTTAAAACTAGAACTCTGGGCATATCTCCCAGTTCCATCAAGGTGTCCGTTGTGCTGAATTTGATGAGATACGGTAATTGCCTGTGGCTGTGAAGGAACGCTCAGAGAGGGATATTAAAGAATAAAAATGTCCAATGTTTATGTGCCTTTAGTTGCTGAATATCAGATTTCTCCTCAAACATGAAGCGAGTCTGGGCGGGAGTTTCCTTCTCTCAGTATCCTCAGTCCCTGACGAGGCAGGCTCATAGGACAGATTGTGGAGTTTTCCTTGGGGTCGGCTTTGGGGACACCTCCCTTCTGGGACTGCAGGGCTCCCCTCCAGGATTTGAGGAGCCACAGGATGACTTTGCCAGAATCAGGTTGCTGAGTTGCCAACCCTGGTCGCATTATCTTTGTTGCCTTGTTCAGCCTCCTCGCCTCCACCACCCCATCTTTATTCCTGGCACTCCCACCCCCAGCCTTGTTTGCTTCCCATGAATTGTCGGAACGCTCCTCTCCCCCCCCCCCGCTCTCTCTCTCTCTCTCTTTCTGGAGCCCGGGGTCTAAGCCGAGGTAAATACCCCCGAAACGGATAAGGCGAGGTTCATGCAACACGCCGTAAAGAGCCTCTGTGCCCTTAGCAAAGATGGCGGGTCGGGTTAGCGCCCCCACCTCAGACCTGAGGTTTTATGCCCTTACCCAAGGTGGCTGTCTGAAGCGCGGGCTCTTCTCTCGAAGTCCGCTGTCCTGGACGTTCCTTGCCCTTACCTAACGGAATTGTCGCTGTGCGCTGATGTCATTCTCCAGTGCCTTTCTGGTCTCCATGGCAACCTACCGGGCTGGTTTGGGAAGATGGCGGCTCTAGAGAGGTCAAGCCGGGCCCCTCCAGATCGGGACTCCAGGCTTCTGTGCTTCTAGAGAGACGCGCCAATCCCGCTCCCGCTCCGCTCTCCCTCGTCGCCGCGATGTTCGGGGACGGGCTGGCGCGCGGTGCCGATATAGAGTCGCTGTGGCGAAGAGACCAGGGGACCCGCTGCGAGGCGGTGAGAGCCGTGGCGGGGGCGGGTGGGGAGGCAGGGGCCGGCCGTCGCGGCAGTGGCTTGGTGGGGACCTCGGCCCTTTCTTCTGTAGGTAGGCTCCGTCCGTGTCCATGATCCACTTGCCGTGGGGGAAGCCGCGGGAGCCTCTCTCATTTAAAGCAGCGATCAACGCCTAGAAACAAATGCAACAGCCTGTGGGGAACCTGCGGGGGTTTCCCCAAATAAAACTGGCTGCTGTAGGAAGCCCAGGGACATGTCTGTCGTGGTAGCCCTGGAGTGAGCAAGTCCCTCAAAGTCTGGATGCCACAGAATGAGGCACAGGCTCGGTGTGACACACTGTTTACCTCATCGTGAGGGCCGCATTGATACTCTTATTTGGTTCACCTTTACCACCTAGGTCTGATTGGCTGGCAAAAGAGCTCACAGTGCTACCACCAGCTTCCTTCTTTGAAATATGGAGTGGACATTTACAGTGTTCTATCCAGGAGAGAAAATGAACTGTGTTCCTGTTGCCAGCACATGCTGAATGGCAAAACATGACACCGGTTTGTTTTCCAAGAAGGCCTTGCCTGCTAAGAAAATCATGACCTGTCATTACTATTGCCCTTACAGGTCTTCTGATAAAGCTTTGTCTGAATTATTGGAATAAGAAAATAAATTAAGAGTGCATGGAAGTTTCTGCTGTTACTTTATCATCACTGGTACTGTGCCTAAGTGGTGCAAACTGTATATCCTCCTTGTTATATTTATGTACTCTACCCATCTTGAATTCTCCCTGGCCATAACTTAAGACGCCAATTGGCACTACCCCTTTTGGGACTCCACTGGCCTTCTCTGATGGGTCATCAGCCCTCTGGTTTTCTTCTGGTGTGTCCATTGGGCCTGAAGTCCTCACATGTCAACAAAATCTTCTAAATCATGTACTTCTTCCTTGGAGCCATCTCTCTCCTTTTTCAGCTGCCCCTTCCTTTCTTCTTCCCCAGCCTCATTCTTATTTGGTAAATAAAAAGCTGAGAAGAGTATTTCACAAAGCCTAAGAAATCAGAAAAGCATAGATTTAAGAAATAACTCTTCATCTTCAGTGGAAGGTGAAATATTTTCCCTTGTCTTTGTCATCCTCTGAGGCGGCCAGGTCAGAGAGCGGGGACTGCCTGTCCCCAGAAAGGGGGGTTGGTGAGCATAGCGAGCAGGGGCCACCACCCCCTAGGTTTAAAAAAACTTCTTCCAGGTAGGGTTGTGCTTTTTGGAATCCCAGCATTCACACCTAAAGGCTGTGTCTAGACTGGCAAGTTTTTCCGCAAAATCATCTGCTTTTGCGGAAAAACTTGCCAGCTGTCTACACTGGCCGCTTGAATTTCCGCAAAAGCACTGACGATCTCATGTAAGATTGTCAGTGCTTTTGCGGAAATACTATGTTGCTCCCGTTCGGGCAAAAGTCTTTTTCCGAAAGACTTTTGCGCAGGAGGGCCAGTGTAGACAGCAGAGATTTCTTTTCCGCAAAAAAGCTCTGATCGCGAAAATGGTGATCGGGGCTTTTTTGCGGAAAAGCGCGTCTAGATTGGCCACGGACGCTTTTCCGCACAAAGTGCTTTTGCGGAAAAGTGTCCTGCCAGTCTAGACGCTCTTTTCCGAACATGCTTTTAATGGAAAACTTTTCCGTTAAAAGCATTTCCGGAAAATCAAGCCAGTGTAGACGTAGCCAAAGTGTATTTCAGTCAAGTGTGTTGGGAGACTGTTTCTTCTGCTGTAAATCTTCTACATCAGCGGTTTTTCAAAACAATTTTTTCTTGTGGCACAGTTGAAGAAAATTATTAATGCCTGCTACCCAACATAATTTGACTAGGATGTGGGCTCCTGGGTGAAGCCAAGTATGAGAGCTTTGGGATATAGGAGGGGGCTTCAGCTTTGGACTGGGGCAGGACGGAAGTGGGCGGGGGGAGGGGGCTAAGGCAGGGTTCCTGCTTCTTCTAACAGAACATGCTGTGCCCTAGAAGGAGGTTCCCATCCAATTGGAGTGCAGAGCTAGTGCCTGGAGCAAGGGCAGTGCACAAAGCCCACCAAAGAGATAGTCCTGCTGTTGGCCGCTTCTGGGGCGCAGTACAGTCTGTGGTGCCAGGAAAGGCAGCCTTAGCACTCCCACTGATCACCTGATCACCCTGAGCAATGAGACCCAGTGCCTGACATTCCATGACCCAGTACTGGGTCATGACTTGTAGATTGAAAACCACTGTTCTACACTGTTCCAAGATCTTTGGCTCCTGTAATCCTACATAGGAAGCTAATTTTGCGTGCATAATACAAGCACTTAAAACAAGTCCTGCCACGCGAATTTCAGTTTTACAGTCTACATTCAGAAGTGTCAGTGTTCACACTTTCATAATGGAAGTGCTAATTGTAATCTGGTCCTCCATTTATTCCTTCATTCCAGCTTTCCTGCTTTGAAAAACTTCTCTGACTTGCTGAATACATATTACCGTTCCATCAGCAGCTTTATTTCTCATTAGGTATCTCACTGGTTTGCTGGGACTGAAACATATGGAATGCTGAAGAAAATCTAGGCAGCAGATTTTGGATAGAAAAACAAACCAGAAATGAGCTCAGTGCATTTCTAAAAAGATTGTGGTGCTCTTTGTGAATGTAGGCTCTGTAACCCTGTGGGAGATGTTAAAAGGATCCAGTCTGGGCCAAGGGCTGACTTGCTGTATGTCTTGTACAGTGCTGAGACATCATGATTATAGTCATAGTATAAAATATAAATACCTAAATAGAATGAAGTTTGTTTTATTTAAAATGTATTTAAAACAACTAGTTACTTTCCCATAGTTCATTCTATTGGACATATATAGAGTAGAAATGTAAAATCCCATTTAACCAGTTAACTGTTATGTTTAATCAGTTAACCACTTAAAAAAGAGGCAGGTAGGGAGGTGCTCCAGCCAGGTTAGACTGGAGTGGCCCCCTGCCAGTGGTGAGCTGCTCCAGCCAGGCTGGTCCACCTTTTCTTTGTTAAACATGATCTCCACTGTCCCAAGAACTGTTTGTGCTTGAAAGACTTCACAGTGCATACAAGCCACCAATTAGACAGGAACCCAATATGCAAGGTCACATTTGAATCAGTATATTGAGTGACAAAAGAAAAAAGTCCCAAATGGGCCTCTGTGCACCTCTCTTTTATTGAGTTTCAATTGTAGAACATTCTTCTAACAGAAAAGTTGCCAGACTGGGGAGATCTCAACAGAGGAGGCTGCAGTCCAGTCCTGTTCCAGTCGAGATGCTGGCATGCAGACTGAGCAAAGTGAAGAGACTATTCAATACTTGGATCTCCAGCAGGAAGCTCTGGTGGATTATACTGGCCTGCTCTCGTTCCTTCAGGGAGTAGAGGAAGTTGTTATCAAAGAGCTGAATAAAAACTGGAGAAGTCATGCCTTCGATGGCTTTGAGGTGAACTGGATAGATCAGAATGAAACGGTGGGTTGATAGCATTCAGAGCAATATAATCAAAGTAGACAGGGCTCATAGTAACAAATGTGGAATAGTTGGCTCTGTTACCTGGTGCTGAGATTGTCATTGCTAAACTCTGTTAATAAGAAAATAAGTATTCTCTCACCTTTTGCCTTCACCCCAGTCTAATCAGGTAACCTGTTCTGAATAGCAACAGTATGTAATATTGGCTTAATCGAAAGGTAGCTTATAATTGGAGTAGGTTAGTTTCCTCATCTCAGGAACCAATGCAGCTTTAACGGTCTGTTCATTTAGATCTTTCTGCCATATTCTTCAGGGAATAGCATATTAATAATTACCTGGCAGTGTTTGGAAGTAATTGCAGTGCTTATGGCTTGGCAGTTTTACTTGTTTACGTGACAGTTATCCGGTGTGCAAGTGTCCAGGAATGTGGACACCTGGTAGCTATTGGTGCGTGCTGGGTATGTTTATTGTTACCTCTTATCAGATGAAGGCTTGAAATCACAGTGTAGATCTTAAACCCCCCAAATTATGGAGTAGGCTATTACAAACCTTTGGGTCATGGGCTCCTTAGTATTTCTGTAGTTGATTGGTGGGAACATGCAGAGTTTTGTGTGTGATGCTCTCAACAGGAGGCAATCTTCTGTCTTACCTGTATCTATAAACCACAGTTTGTGTCTCCCCAGACTCTGCTGCTAGAAAGACAGAGTGGAAGTATGAATCCTGAGCAGGATATTGGTCTGTGCTGATAACATGCTGCTTTTTTCGGTCTCTGAATCTCTCTCTCTTTATATATACATTTTTTTCCCTATGGGATCACAGAGTGACGTCATATCATCACTCCACATTGCCACGCCCCCAACTCTTAAGCCCAGAACATGCCCTCTGCCCCCAGAAATGGCCTCTCACCATGCTAACAGTGCCACTGGCAGGCTTCCCCACTGACCGGCCTCTTTGCCCGCAGTCCTACTGGCTGCAACCCCTCCATGCACCAGCCCCTTCACACTCACTGCTCCCAGCCAAAACTCCAGCTTGCCTGCTCAGACACTGCCCTGCTGTCCCCCCCTGCAATGAGGAGTAACGGTAGTTCGAATTAGGAGCTTTATTCGAACTACCTAGCCCGTGCCGCGTGTAGCCAAGGGAAGGTAGTTCGAACTATGGGGCATTTAAAAATGGTGGCGCCCAGGAACATGCAAATAAAGCGTGGGATATTTAAATCCCGGGCTTCATTTGCAAGTTCAAATGACTACATTAGCCACCCTAGTTTGAACTAGAGTGGCTAGTGTTAGGGTGGCTAGTGTAGACATACCCTCAGGGAGGAGACCTGCAGTATGGCCCCCAAGTGCTGTGGCCAGGCCCGGACAGCACAAAGGAAAGCCACATGGCAGGCAAGTGGGCTGGGGAGATTCAGGGCAGGGCCTAGAGACAAGCAGATACTGTTCCAGGTGGCGCATGGGGATGGATCCTGTGCCTTCTCCCCTCCCATTTCATAGATGCCGGCCTGCTGGCAGCGCTGGTAGCATGGCAAGAGACCTCACACCCCTAGGTTCCTCACTCATCCCTTCCACCAAGACCCTGCACCCCTGTTTGCTCCTGCCCCCTTCTCCCGGCCAGACACCTACCCCCAGAGAAAGGGGTGTTTGCGAGCATAGTGAATAGAGGACACAGTCCCCTAGTAGATCCTAATTTTCAGCATCTCAATATGTTGTTGACTCAGTATTTGGATTTTACTTTTCCAGGTGTCCTGTTTGCATAGCTTGTCATACCCAGAGGCTCAGGATCAGAAATTGCAGGTGACTAGCATCTCCTGGAATGCCACTGGATCAGTTGTTGCATGTTCTTATGGCAGGTGAGCATCTAAGTTGATCCAGTGCACAACTGAGAGTGGACTGAGAGACATTTCAGGCTGATGTGCATTCAGAAATGTTGGATAATGTTCATGATAGCTAACCAAGAGTATAAGCAACTTATTTATGTTGCGAAAGATTGATATTTAATTGATATTCAGAGAAATCAGAACCCAAGTGCAGTTCTGATTTAGCTCAATATTCTTTCCCTTATCCATTATCTTCAGTCCCCAAGCTACTCTGTATTGTCTCAGTGTTTTGTTTGTAGGCAGATTTTGCTGAATAATGTAAAGAGGTGGTGTATGTTTGTATGTGTCTGCAGTGTGTGAATATGTGTGGGATAGCTGGCTGTGCATACTTGCCTTCATTAGACAATGTCTTGCTAGCCATCATGTGGTCTCCTGGCCCGTATAGAATACACCTGGGACCCATACACACAAATGCTCTCAGAAGTGTACCTATATGCCAGATAGTATTTGGATTAGATTTTCTTTCAGCAAGGCTAACCATAATTTTACTTTGTTCTGTTATTGCCACTATGGACAGAGATTGCTATTATAATAGCACCAGCTATGCTAGTAGTCTTCCCACTGCTGGGACCGAGTAAACTAGTCATTGTTGCAGTTGCTTCTCTGATTTTACTTTCCCACAAACATAGTTTCCAGTGCCTTATTCTGGGAAACCCATTATTTCAGAAAGTGGATCCTATCATTGTGGAGTTGATTGGGATTTGCAGATTCAATGTGATTACATATTTGTGTTTCAATGGTATTTCCAGTTCTGGGGACATTGCATGTGGCAGTAATTGTCATGGATTTGCACTGACCCTAACAAACAGCGGTTGCATGCTTATAAAAACAAAGTAAATGAGATAGCTACAAAACAGAAGGAAGCAGAACTTTGTCTTTTGAGATGTTTATTTCCTTTAGCCTTCAAGAGCTACAAAATGAAACAAATCATGAGGGCAACTTAATTTGGGCAAGTAAACATGATGGTAATGAAATTGGATTTAGGCCTTAAGAAATGTCAGTGGCATGAGTTGTTTAATGTTGTCTTCATTATTTGGAAGTGCAACTTTGTGTGAATGAAACTTCGTGTTTGTGTGGCTTCAGCAAAAATGCCATCACAGTGGTGGCTAATTAAACAAATGCTTCATTTTGTCTTTGGGATGGGTGGTGGAAATTGTTGTACATCCCTATCAGAGCCTTTACGCCAGCATCGAGGGTACACTTGGTGGCTACTCTTTCCTGGCCCCACAGGACTGAGTAGCACTTCAACCCCTGCCAGTTCTTCTTCAGCAGCAGTGGTCATTACTGAGCAGCACAAGACTCTTACACACTAAAGCACTTTCAAACCCTGAACTCGTTGAGATGAAATGTCTTAGCTTTTCATCCTCTCTGGAACAATTGCTTTTGGTAACATAAAAAGGAGGAAATGTGTGCTCTCTCTGAATGTTGGCTGCAAAGTAACTTTCCCCAATGTAGATTCCAGGCTATTCCCATATTGGTATAGTTAATAGGTCCTGCCTGTAGTAATAGTTTGTATCAAAGAACAGCCTCCTCTAAACAAAGCCTTTTGTAGTCCCACAGAGCACATGTGAAGGGAAGTGGAAATGTAGCTGGAACTCTGCTTGACTGAGTGTCTCTGGGTAACAGTGCCTGGCTAACGTATAACTTCCCCCTTGATTTCTCTTCCAGACTGGATGATGGGGACTGGAGCACAGAAAAATCCTACGTTTGTACCTGGAACCTGGACAGAAGGGGGTTAAATCCAAAGCGTCCTGATCTAGTAGTAGATGTTCCTAGTTCAGTCATGTGCCTGGCTTTCCATCCATCGCAGCCTTCGTTGATCGTTGGTAGACTACTCTTGCTTTGGATTTCATTTTTAATTGTTCCCTTATTAGGGATGTCAATGTGTAGATTACTACATGATTAACTGATAAACCTGGGTTTATCGGTTAATCCTGTTGACTACATCCATTTCCCCCTCCCCTCGCTAGAGAGGCAGAAGCGTGAAGAATGAGGGGGGCAGGCAGGAGCTGACACATATGGGACGCCAGCTCTGTGGTGCTGCCTCTCACCCCACCCTCTATCATAGGCAGCAGCACGGTGGGGAGGGTGAGGGTAGAGGAGGCTGCTGCAAAGCAGCCTCTGTCTACAGTGGGCTTAGGCTTACTGTGGACAGGCTGCTCCACAGCAGCAGCCCCTGTCCACGTGGGGTCTGTCTCTCCGCACAGACAGGGGCACTGTCCATGAGGAGCTCTGTATCAGAGGCAGCAGCGCGGGGTGGCAGGGGCTCCCTGGATGTGGGGCCAGGAGCACAGTGGCTGGTGGCCCTGCCTCTGGGGACTATGAAATAGTCATGTAACCACTAACATTTGATGCGGTTACACAACTATTCACTAACATGCTATCTAACATTCCGATCCCTTATTTCCTTCAACTGCTGCTGCTGATTTTCTCTTAAGGGCAACCTGGGACTCCTCCCAAGGGGAATGGCAGTGCACTTCCTCAGTCACTTTCCAAACCTTGACAAGTGATGCATGTTGCCATCCAGGACATCTGCAGAGCCTGCAATGTGATCTTTGGTTCACACATTCACATAGCATTACACTATCGCCCAGCAGGCCAGAGATGATGCAGAGCTGTGTTATAAGCTTCATGCCCATGAACTCTTACTTGCCTCTGTTGGTTATTGTTTGGGAGTCACCTTACATGGAATGGATATGAGCAAGCACTCGAAGAAGAAAAGACAGTTATCTTTTCTCACTGGTGTTCTTTGTGGTATGTTGCTCATGTCCATTCCATGACCTGCTCTCCTTCCCCAATGTCAGAGTTTCTAGCAAGAAGGAATGGAGGTGGGGGGAAGCTGGCAGTACCTCTTATACTGTACCATATGGGTGCACTCCAGTGTGCATCTTTTTAGCTTAACAAAGAGACGATTAAGAGGCAACTTGATTATGCTCTGTAAGTATCTACATGGGGAACAAATATTTAATAATCATAGAATAATAGGACTGGAAGGGACCTCAAGAGGTCATCGAGTCCAGCCCCCCGCCCTCAAGGCAGGACCAAGCTCCGTCTACACCATCCCTGACAGATGTCTATCCAACCTGTTCTTAAATATCTCCAGAGAGGGAGATTCCACCACCTCCCTTGGCAATTTATTCCAATATTTGACCACCCTGACAGTTAGGAATTTTTTCCTAATGTCCAATCTAAACCTCCCCTGCTGCACTTTAAGCCCATTACTCCTTGTCCTGTCCTCAGAAACCAAGAGGAACAAATTTTCTCCTTCCTCCTTGTGACACCCTTTTAGATATTTGAAAACCGCTATCATGTCCCCCCTTAATGGACTCTTCCATCTAGCAGAGGAAGGCATAATAATGATTGTCTGAAAGTCTAAGCTAGACAAATTCAGATTGGAAGTAAGGAGTACCTTTTTCATGGTAAGAGTAATTAACTATTGGAACAATTTACCAAGCCTCGTTGTGAATTCTCCATTACTGAGAATTTTAAAATCAAGAAAGGATGTTTTTCTAAAACACATGCTCCAAGAGGTCAGACTAGATGATCATATTGGTCCCTTCTCACCTTGAATCTATGAATCTATTAACCTTGTCATGAGACTGTTTTACTTTCAGAGATAAAGAAATTGTTTCTGATAGCACCGGCACAGGAACATTTTTAAGAGTGGGAGTGCTGAAATCCAGCCTCCTTACCCTGCCGCTGAAACAAGGAGCAAAGCCCATGGTACACAGGGATGGGAAGAGACCTCCCAGTGTGTGGGGCTGTCAGCAGAGCCAGCCAGCAAGGTGGCAGCCAAGACTGCAGAACGTGGAGATGGTAGCTGAGTCGCCTAGTGCATGGGGTGGCAGCAGGGACTCTGGGTGTGCGAGGGTGGCAACAGAGCCTTTGGCATATGGGATGCCAGTTGGGAGCCTATGGCTGCTGCAGTACCCCTCACACCCTTAGTTCTCACATTTATGTGAGAACTACCTGAGTACCTGAATGGTCAGGGGTTTTATAATGAGGCACTTTCTGGTGCAGAAAAAGCACCAGGGGTTCATCCAATTTTTAGACTTATGAAACCTGAACAAAATCAAACTCGAACAAATACAATCAGCAGTTCTGGTTCCACATGTTAAATTTGGCCGCCTTACTCCCTTCACTTTTGGTCATGGTTCAGACCATATTTTCCAGCTGAACTTGACCAAATGTGGACCTGTTTGCAATGAGGTTCAACAAAAAGTGTCATCTTTTCTAGAACAGGCAGGGACAGTCGGTCTACATCAGATGCTTTCCTTCTACACTGGAAAAGTGTCTGCTATATGCTTTTCTTCCCTTTCCATTGATCCAAAAGGTTGTGAGGGAGAATATGTTAAGAAAGAGCAAGGATGATTCTTATTGTCTCATCTTGGCTGTATCAGCAGTAGTTAAACCAATGTCTGGTGGCTGTCTCCTGGCCTATGTCTACACTGGCGGGTTGTTGCGCCAGAAGTATGCAAATGGGGCTAAGCCAAGCCTCATTTTGCATACCTAATGAGCCACCATTTTTGCGGAAGAGGCTCTTGCGCTAGAAGGAGCTGTCTACACTGCCTTTCTTGTGCAAGAAAAACCCTCTTGCGCAACGCCGCTACGCTGATTATTTTCAGCAATATTCCATGCTTAGCCTCATTTGCATACTTCTGGCACAACAATCCGCCAGTGTAGACACAGCCCTGGAGTCTTCATGCGTCTTGCTCTGTTTTCAGATCTGCTGTCTCAGCAAGAAGTCAGAATTCTTCATCTGGACCTTTAATCTCTTCAGTTGACAGCCTGAGTGATTGGATTTTGTCTACTCATGAGTGGTCATATTCCTTGTCTGTACAGGATATAACTATTTAACTCTTGAAGCTGTCTCCAAGAAAGTGTTATTACTTGAATTGGACCAGAGTTGTGGCTTGGATGTAGGGAAAATCTAATTCTTCTCCCTTAATTTACATAACCCATGTCATAGAACAATACATTTAAAATTTAGTAGTGATCCAACTCTGACAATTCACTTGACAGCTATCTCTGAGTATCATGTTTTAGTTGATGGTAGATTGCAGTTGGCACACAGTGCAATTAAGGAGTTTTTGAAAGGTTTATGCAGAGCCCTGTGCAGATGCCAAAATCTTGTATCCATATCAGTATCCGCAAAAATGAGCTGCAGATATCCGCATCCACATTCGCGGACGCAGAGACCCACTGAGGATTTGCAGGCCTCTGTTCACATAACGTGTCCCTCCAACGTGTTCCATCTTGAAATTTCAGTTTGGTCTTGGGTACACTTAAAAAGTCATCCTATAAATCTTGAGTTGAGTGTTCATTATATTATTTATCTGTTAAGAGCTCATTTGTTATCATCAATGTCAGCTAGAAGGGTGAGTGAATTGAATGCCTTGATGGCTGATTCGTGTACTTGTTTTCATAAAGATTAAATGGTTACCTTTGTTACCGTTGTTTGAGATGCACTGCTCAGTTCTATTCCAGTTGAGGTGCATGTGTGCTGCCTGCCTGGCCGCCAGAAAGCTTTTATGCTAGCTGCTACCTCTTGGTTGGCTGTGGAGCTCCCTGGAGTGGCGCCAGTGCGGTGCCCAATATATGATCCTGACGACCCAACTGCCCTGCAGTTCCCTGTTGTTGACTACTCTGACAGCAGAGAATGAGGATGGGTATGACATAGGTACAGTCAAACAGCCATACGGGGTCAGACCAAAGGTCCATCTAGCACAAATAATTTAATGTCCATCCTGTCAAATAATTGATTGACTGAAAAGTCAGGTGCCACTTTTGGCAAAAATCAGTTCACGCATAAGAACTACTTTTTTTTTTTTCTTCTTCGAATGTTTGCTCATATGTATTCCAGATGAGGTGTGCACAGCTGCCAGAAAATGTTTACCCTAGCTGCTACCCATAGGGTCAGCCATGGAGCCTCCTGGAGAGGCAGTGGTGTGACCCCCTACATGTGACCCTGCCAATCCAACTGTCCCTCAATTCCTTCTTACCAACAAAGACAACTTTTGGAACTTTGGCTCTCTTGCATTGCAAGTGTCATTTATCCCTTGCTTTGTTAGTTTAACAATAACTAATCATTAACAGTAGTTAGTATTGCTGTCCTGTCAATTAATTAATATGCAGGCATTTCCCCCCAAAGCCACATATGAATAAGGGGGAATCTGTTTTATATACTTTGGATGTAAGAACTCTTGCATATTATTTAAACTGATTTAAAATGGTTTTTTGTATCTTACACTGAGAATCACATGGGTTGTGTCATCTTCCTAGACTATAGAGGCATTAAAAAACATACAATCACATTCTGCCAGAGCTGTGACAGCTGCTTTTGTTTGCTTCTGCTATCTTCAGGACTGATCTGGAATTTTGTATACACTTTTACTAAGCATTATGCTCTTGATTTTGTTTCCCAAACTGATGGTAGATTTGGTCGAGCAGTGCTTCAGTTGCCATTTTATAAGGACACTGTTCCTGTCTCCACGTTATTTTCAGCCCTGCCTATCAATCTATCCCATAAATTGGAATATTCAGAGTAGGGATGTAAAGAGTTAACTGGTAATCATGCCTCTTAGCCAGGTAAGCATACTGATAACCTGTTAACTCAGGGGCAGGGGGAGGGGGAGGGCTGCTCCAGCTGGAGCAGCTCCTCAGCATACAGTGTGGTGCAGTGGGCTTGACCTGATCTGGCCAGAGCAGCCCCCTGCCCACATCCCTGCCATTGGTTGAGGGTTGCTCCAACTTGGCTGGGCTAACCACGTCACAGATGGGGGACAGCCTCCCCACAGTTAACCAGTTAAACACTTTGTTTAGCCCATTAACCACCTAACCAGGATTTTACATCCTAAATACAGAGCCAGTTGAAAAAAGGAAGATTACTTATATGTAACTGGAGTGCTTAATGATACTTTGCATATTCACACTGCCTGCTCCTCTTAGTTTATTCTGCATATCTGGTTTGTGGTGGAAGAAACTGATGGTAGAAGTTGCTGTGCTCTTGTCTTTCAGAACTTTAAGGTCAAGGGGAGGAGGAGGTGCTAAAACACTGGACACTGCTAGAAGGTTCTACCATTGGACACCACTAGGTGGTGCAATAGCTCTGCCTATTCATACCCATGGTTATCTCAAGCTGTTTTACATAGCATTGCGTCCACTTCTTTAGTAGCCATTTGTCATCTACAGGTGGCCTTTACAGTGGGGAGATCTTGATATGGGACACGAGCAGGGTAGAAGACCCCTTGATTGGGAGAACAGGGATGACAGATGACACTCATACAGATCCAGTCTATCAGGTAACAGGGCAAAGTCCAAACTAGTGGGACATTCATTGGGCTCGATGGCAGGGGAGACATCACAATCCTGGCATTTCATCGCTTTATTTCCTGGACATGAGTAGTACTTGCACAATTGCATTGAAATCTTTACAGTCAATAGATTAATTTCAAGACAGTTAAATAGGGCATATCCTCCTGCGATTGGGTTGCTAGTAGTGTCACCTAATGTCTTTTGTCCTGAGATTTAGTAATGTTTTTAAATGTGGAGTCACTGGACTTGCTGAGGCCTCTTTTCACAGTTTTCTTATATTGGGAAAAGGTTGACTGGTTACAGGACTCAAAGCACAGTCACCACTTCCAGATTCTGAGCGTATCCACAGATGGAAAGATCCTCGTGTGGCAGACAGAGAAAGATGGTCAGCTGACGTTAGCTGAAGGATTTGCCTTAGTAGCTCAGCAGATCCCTTGGAGTATGAAACTTAAGAAGGTTAGTTCAGTAATTCCAGATAACATTGACTTGATACAACCTTTAAAGGGCTAGGTGTGAATTACGATAGCTTGGGTATGAGAGCAATTAGAAGACTACAGTTTTCATTTGATGGGGGAAAAGGAACAGAGAATGAAGCCCATTTATCAAGCAGCACAATAAATGTTGGCTTTCCCATTCCCAATCCACAAGATAAGCTTGGAAAATGACCACTTAAGTTCTAGGTGCAGTGGCCTTGTCTTAAATAATGAGACCTGTAAGCTAAGTTCTCCATCCTGAACCTTTAGTAGAAGACTCAGTTCTGTAAAAAGAAAACAGAATGGTTGTTGCAGGTCATGTGTATGTAGATTCAATTTGAGTTGTCTCATGGATGGTTTGTCCCCTTTTTCCTAGCATGCACGTGGGGAGTCAGCTGTGGGCGTGACCGCGCTCTCTTTCTCCCACTTTGATCCCAGTGTGTTTATCATTGGTGTGGAAGGTGGATATTCTCTCAAGTGCTCCACTGCAGTAGAGAACACCGCTGTCCCTAGGACAGGTAGCTCTGTTCCTCTCAAGGCACCTGCACAGTTTGCCTTTACTCCTCATGGTGGACCTGTGTACAGTGTAAGCTGCTCACCTTTCCACAGGCAAGTAATGGGCAGACTACATTGGCACCAAATGTTACACTACCATCTGGTTCTTATGGTGGCTTTCCTGAGTGACCTGCGGTTTGGGGGAGATCCAAACAAGGACCAAAGTCCTACTATATTTGTCACATTGGAAAGCTGTTTAAAGGGAATGCTGTTAGCGTAAAGGGGGTTGCACTAACATACAGTAAAGCTGAATATGCCTTTGACGCCCGTAATATTATCCCCGTTTCCACCAAAGCTAAACTTATTTCCACTTGGCTCTTTATTCAGGACAATTCTTCCCAGAATTCCATTAACAGCAATGTTAGGAGATAGGAAACAGGCTATCATTCTCAATTGCCTATCACTCTACTTGTAACTTGTGTACATCTACAGACTGTAAGCACACCATTTAAACACAAACCCTTTTAAATGTCCATAAATCTGTCTTCATGAACATGAGGGATAGTCATGGTACAGCATACATTTTGCATGGAAAAGACCAGATCACAGTAGACTCCTGAATCCTGATCTTTTAATACAAGACGAAAGGTGCAGTGCTTCATGTGACTGCAATTCATGACTAACAAAACCTTAGTAAATACGCAACTGAGTAAAGATAAATTTGAGGAACCTTGATCCATTCAGTCAGAATGGTCATGAAACCACATAGCAGTAACAGAGCTAATGTAGACCAACTCTCAGGCTGCTTAAGTAAGTGAACTCTGCTCTGTGTTCTTAATATTGATTCCCTAAGTTTTTAATTTCTTTTCAGGAATCTCTTTCTGAGTGGCAGCACTGATGGACATGTTCACTTACACTCCATGCTGCAGGCACAACCCCTTATTTCTCTCCAGTTATCAAAGAAGTATCTGTTTAGTGTGCGCTGGTCTCCAGTACGACCTCTGGTCTTTGCAGCTGCCACTGGAGAAGGTAGGTACCCTTTAGCTGCTGATTTGTTGGAGAATCTAGGTTCTCTCTCACTTGGAACACTTATGCTATGTAAAAGCTTACTGCTCAGCACTCCCCATGTGGCTATACCTTAATTTGTTTGAAAGCTGGGGTTTCCAAACTGTCAGATGGTAAAATGCAGTAGTTTCTAAATTAACAGGTCACTTTGTGTGGCTATGGGAAATTTGTACCATACCATGGCTACAACTTTTTCCAGCTTTCCTGTGTTTAAAGTACTGGCTTTTAACACTAATAGTTTGCAATATGACTGACTCTTTAGAAACTGACTAGTCCTGAATTGTCCTAGCATTTAAAGATGTTGACAGGGCTGCAGCTTAACTTCTGCCAGCAGCTGGTTTCAACCTGCCTTGACTAGTGAGTAAATCTACATCCAGGGTGGTGAATCTAAAATTCAGGGGCCCAATGCAGCTCCAGGTATGCCTGGATCTAGCCCCCAAAGCTCAGGGCCCCCCCCGCAGCCCCTTGTGTGACTAGAACACCCAAAATCTACTAGCCTGGACCCCCTCCCTCCCCAGGCTCTGGTGTGCAAGGGGAATGTGGGGAGTGTCTTTCACCTTTTCAGTCAAGGGCCACTTCAGTGAGGGTTTTGTTTTTTTTCTTCTTCTGTGTGCAACCCCCACCTGATTTTCTGGGGGTCAGTGGGTCCCCAATCCAATAAAGGTTCCCCACCCCGATCTACACTGTTCCTTCAATGTAGCACTGCTTAATCTAGATACAGCACAGGGAAGGAGAGAAAAGATGAAATCATATTGCTTCAATGGTGCCAGGTTGCAGTGAAAGCTTGAACTAAAAAGTATGTCGTCTGTTACTCAACACTAATGATTGTTGTGGATTATTTATTTTAAAGGAGAAGTGCATCTGTTTGATTTTGGAAAGAGCTCCCAGAAGCCTGCAGTTTCTATAAAACAAGCATCAGCTGACACTGAAGTGTACTGCATAGAGTTTAACATCAAGCATACTCAGCTTCTGGCAGCAGGGGATGCCAGTGGCATGCTGAAAATATGGCAGCTGAGTTCAGACTTTATTCAAGAGGGACCAAGAGAAATGAATCACCTTGAGCAGCTGGCAAATGAAGTCCCTGATTGAGACACTAACAGGCCAGTGTTATCAGTTATTTGTTTCTTGCTACAGCACATGGTTGTTACGGTTTCTACTCAAAACCGGTCTGTAAAACACACATGATATTTGTAATGGAAAGTCCTAATCGTTCTGACCATCTTTAACTAAAGCCATGTAGTAAATAAAGAGATTCTAGTAGACTCTGAGGTTGCAAGTTACAATTAAATTGATGATCATCAAAATGATTAAACATAAGCTGAAATTTTTGCTGCAGTTTGGACCAGTAACTTTATTGAAGCACACTGCAATATTTGAAGTTTTTCTAAGAGTTGTAAGCTAAGCAGTTTTAGGTTACATCAGAAAGTAGCACTGATTATTGTGGAACACAAAGATGGAGATGCATGCAAAGCTACAGTTGGCAAACACAAGTATGTTCTTTGTATTTTTCTGGTTAGTGCTTTTATATCAATTCACAAAGAGTGAACGTGTAAATTCTATGTAGTCATAAGCAGAAGGAAGTTCTCGGCCCTTGCTATCCATGTAGGGTTTCATGTGAGAGATGCAGTAATCTGCCTGTTCCCTGGTTAGGTTCTAAAAGAAAAAATTGAAGAGTAGGGTTAGAAGCAACTCAGCGGTGAAGACTCAGCTGTTTTCAATGGTAAAATGCTTACAGTCTAACTTCTGAATTACTCAGAGGTAGGTTTATAGACAGGAATTCAAGAGTTTGAGAATCCTGCTCAGTTATGCAGTATTAAAGACATTTCCCTCCTCCCTCTTGCCCCCCAACAAAAAGTAGTAACTGACTGATCTGACAAGAGGAACTTATCTCCTTCCCATGGTCAGGAACTAGCAGGGAAAATTTGTTAATTGGTGACTTTTCTTTATGGACTGGTCCTCTCCTCCTGCTTTTAGGTAGCTTTAAGATTTTGTAGTTTAACTTTGATACAGTTGAATGGGGGCATTACTGTTACATTTAAGGCAAGCAACAAGAATTTAGAGTTTCAGTGCATCTGGGAAGTACTAATCTGGCTTCTTACTAACGACAGAGCTAGCAACAAGAACAGAATACCAGTGCTTTGGCTCCACCCTCATGAAAAGATCAAAGAAACTTGCAAATTCAATATATACACAGCAAGTAGCCTTTAACTGCATCAACAACATCTTTCAGTGGTGGAGGAAAGGGGTTGGCAGTACTTTAGTGTTTGTGGTGGGAAGTTAACTGTTGTAGACCTATGCCAGTCAGCTTTGTAAAAAAAGACACACAAAGTACGATGGCTCAGAACAGCAAGAGTTAATTTTCATGGTGCTAGTTGCTGCTGTCTGTCCGGAGATAGGTTTGCTCAACTGACACTTACTTGATAGAGCTCCTCCTTGGTCACATAGGGCTTGCCCTCTGAACTAAGGGCACGGAAAGCACTTTCTATTTCCTCACTGGATTTCACATTCTCAGTTTCCCTGCTGATCATAAATGCCATGTATTCCTGCAGTGAGACATGTCCATCCCTGCCAATAAAACACATACAGCATGTAAACAAACCTGCTTCCAGAACACCACTGTATGATGAAATTGAATTGGCAGCCCATAAAAGCAGGCAGGTCTAGTTGCAGGTTTATCTTTCTAACTTCCCAGACCTGCGTTATTCCTTACCATTTTAGTTTATTGGAAATGTCTAATTACAGCCCCGGCCACAGGGTCTAGGCAGTGAGAATTTCTTCACGTGTAGATATGTTTTAATAAGTTATAAATTAGCAGTGACTATTTAAAGGAAAAATTTAAAGAATTTGGAAAAGATGCAATAATGCGCAGAAGCTAAACCGGCAGCAGCCTGACACAGACTTTAAAAAATAAATAAGAACATTTAGCAGAACGGCTTATACTAGGTTTTCTTCTGTCCGTATACCTGTTGGGATCTACAGTGTCCAGAATAGCTTCAAACTCCGGATCTGGTTCTCCTTCCTCAACCATAGGTAAGTCATAGCCTAGAGAACGTAAGCAGGACTTAAACTCCTGGTGATTCAGTCGACCAAATTTGTCTTTGTCAAAGTGTCTAGAAAAGAAAATATGAATCTTGAAACTTTAAGATAACTGGTTAAACTTTATAATCAACTGAAAACTGGAACAAACAATACTTTAGCCTGAAGTTCTGAACATGATACTTGTGGGGAATAAGCAACTTGAATCTGCACCACTGATTTTTTGTGTCGAGATCATTCACGTGTCAAGAATCTAAAGAATTTCTTTACAATCACTTTTCCAGGTTGCTGAGTGTGTGCATACTCACTTGAACATCATGCTAAACTCCTTCAGAGCCTCTTCAGTGACTCCTGTAGTGTTTCTAAAAAATGAAGAAGCAAAGCTAGTGAATTGATCATGAAATTGCAGCAGAACATCACAGGCTAATCAAATACCAAATTAATTTCAGGGTGTTTGGTTTTCTGTCTGGTATCCTCTTGAATGAAGGTACAGCATGCACCTGGTTAAATTGTCACTCATTTCACTGAGGAATCACACAGCAAGATGTAACTAGAACTATTTCTCAAACTGAAGTCTTACATAGAAAATGTAATACTAATACACACTACTCAGAAAACGAAGAGGTTTATCCTACCTGAACCATGTGGTTTGTAACCATCTTTTAGACATTCCCTTCCTAGCCTTTTTATTCCCTGAAATGTGGTTTTATTTTCCAAAAGGAATGAAAACTGTACCTAGCTTGTATTTGCTGTTCTAGGTTGTGCTGCATCCTCATCCCCAGTTGGTCAAGCTGGTCCCACTGCTGTGCCAGCCCTACAGTGCTATGTTCTGTATATTTATTGTCCAAAATAAGTGCTTCTTCCATAGCTGCTCCAAGGTCCTCAATCTTCTTTAGTTGACTCCTCATGGCCCGAATCTCCTGGTGCTTACGCTATTTGGAAAGAAAGCAGAATGGAACACACATCAGCATACCAAAGTTGGAATTAAGTTAGTGTTATAAGCCTGTAGTCTGAGAGAAGGGAGAATGATGCAGCTGTTGTCTAGTGTTACAAAATATCAATATAAGAGGAGCTTCATCACATGTGATGCAGATAGATTTATAAAACGGGCTGGAGTTCCAAGAGGAGTTTTTGCCTGTAAATATCATTCGAAATCTCTCAGCATCTACAGCAGGGCTTGGCAACCTTTTCAAACCAAAGGGCCACTCTCCATAAAAATTCAGAACAAGTGGTCAACAAAGAGCTGTATAAGAATGCCTGTTTGCATGACTGAAAATATACAACTTAATATTATTGATAACTGACATGATAATTAATAATAGCATAAATGAAACATTGTACTCACAGACTTTATTTAATGGGACTTCTGCTGCTGCATCTTTTCCATACATTTCTTTGAAGTTTAAATCATAACTGGTCAAATCTAGCTTCATTCATGCTTTCAGGCTTTTTTTGCCATCTTATGGCAAGAGATTGGAGATGTGGGGGAGCAGGAGTCTGAGGGGTTCAGGGCAGGGGGTTCAGGTGTATGATGGTCTCAGGGCACAAGACTGGGGTGTGTTGGAGATATTTAAGAGCACCTCCATTCACAAACCCTAGAACACTCCCTAGCATAGACAGCAGGACTCAGGAGCAGGGCAAAAGAACTAGACACCCTGCATCCTTCCTGGTTCCTCCCCCTTCCCTCTGTCCCTGCTTTCCCAATACCTTCCTCCCTGGTGCCCACCTACTCACCATCCTCTGCCCCGGTTTTCCTCCTGCCCCTCCTGTACTCTCACACAACTTGCTCCATCCCCTGCTTCCTTTCAACCCCTCTTCTCTTGGCACCCACTCCTCTTCCTTCTCTTGCCCCCATTGTCCCTCCCCTCCTTCCTTTTCCTCTCCCAGCACCACCCTGTGCCCTCCTTCTCCTTCCCATCCCTCTGCTCCACCTCCTCTTTCCCCTCATTGTTTCCTCTTGGCCCCTGGCATTTCTCTCCCTGCCTCTTGGTGCCTTCCCTTTTCTTCTCCTGCCCTGGCCCCTTCCTCTGCTCACCACCATGTTCCCCTTAGTTCTCCCCCTGCCCCTTCCCTCATCTTTGGCCTTCCTGACACCTGCACCCCTTAACTTCCTGATTCTGGGGTAGGGCCACCTGGTGGGTGGCTGCCCCATGTGCTGAGGCTGGACCTGGAGCCAGGGTGCTATTTTTAGCACGCTGGCTGTGACCCAGGAGCAGCTGCACTGCAGCCAGGTTCCAGTCCTGGCACACTGGGCACAGAAATTTCTGGCCAGAACTAGCTGTGCTGAAAGGCCAGAACTAGCCCGCAGCCACCACTTGCCCTCTGGGCAGGTGGATCCATGGAGCCTGGGGAGCCATTCCCCCCTTGGAACTGGCTCCAGGAGCTGAGCTGTAGCTCCTCAGCATGAGGTGTTGTCGACAGGGCTGAAAGAATGAGGCTGCTACCGCCAAGCTGCCAACTCTAGCGAGGAAATGGAGGGGAGGGGAGAGATGTTGGTTGGTTGGTTGGTGGGGGGGAGAGGGAGGCAGGGTGGAGACCAGGAAGATGGGAAGGACAGATCGGGAGAAGGGAAGAGAAGACAGGGTCATGGGAAGGGGCGCAGAGATGGGCAGGGGCTGGCAGACCAGGGAAGGTGGGGAGGAGGGTGACCCTGGCACACTGTGCAGGACTGGCCCTTGTGCCTCCCAGGGAAGAAAGAAACGTGGCTTGGTCACTAGCTGAAGGCCAAACCCAGCTACCAATGTGCTGCTGCCTCCTCCATGCTTCCCGTGGGAATGAGGGCTGAAGCAGCGTTCACCCATCTCCGCTCCTTGGGGTGCTTGGAGCAGCATGCCCCTTCTGCAGGAACCTGGAACAGCTGTTTTTAAAAATGCTGGCAGCTGCCCACCACGTGGCTCAGAGGGTCGGGGTGTACCCTAGTCCTGAGCCCCCTATGGGCCTCACCGCAACCCGGTCCTGGTCCCTACCATCACAAGCCCAGCAGCAGCTTCCCCTACAAGGGATAAGGAAGGCGAGTGCTGCTGTTCAGAGTTGGGTGGAAGTACAATTCCTTGTGTTCTGCCCCCACCCAGTCAACGAGCCATATTTAGGTGTCTCAAGAGCCATATTTGGCTTGTGAGTCATAGGTTGCCGACCCCTGATCTATAGCCTGATTTCAAAACAAAATGTACCAAGGAAAGGTTTCAGCTTCTGTCTCCACTGCAGAGACTTAACAATACCATACAAAAGGGAACTAACTCAAAATTTTCTTTTGGCTTGTGCAATGCCAGAGATAGGATTAAATAATCACACTGGTGCCTACTGACCACAACATTTATGAATCAATTTGAGACCTGTGTGTCAATTTTGAAAGGTATTTTCACTTTCCTCTCATTCCTGAGCATCAACAGGGAACAGTTTTAACAGCAGATGAGGAATGCTTACTTTTGTAGCTTCCAGCTGCGATTCCAGGGTTCCTGATTCCTCAACCATACAGGACCTAAACAAAGAATTACATTGAGGGAGAGACATTCCACATACAAGAAAGGCACGGCGAGAGGGGCTTGAAATTAACACCATCCTTTTTTAGGGCAAATGTCTTCATAAACTTTGTAACAAAACTGTTTTTCCTATCAAGTTTCTGGCCATCAGCTTTTAAATTCACTCACCCTATATAAAACAGAGGCTTTTAGAAAATACTTTATATAGTTAATTTCAAGCCCAATTTCACAGGCTATGTGATAAAGCAGCTACTGGAAACACACTTCATGCCAAATCCAAAGAACTCACCTTCTTACTGGACCTAAAGCGAAATTAAAAACCCAATGTAAATGCCCTTCCCATCCCAAACTGTGCCCAACATACACACACAAAAACTACAAGTGATTCACTGGAGGCAGGCTTTGTTTGCCAATGAGACAGGTACTCTAGGGAGGCTTTACACAGAAAGCAAGTGTGAAAAACCTTTTGAGAACCACTGGCTTAATTTAAAGCCAATCCTGGGATAAGACAATCATCTTTCTCAAGACAAAAAAAGCACCACAAACTTTATTATAACTGGCTGAATGTTGCGCTCAGTATTTTCAAACTGTGACCCCTCACAGATGAGCATTTCTACCATGCTAATAGTTCAGAGCATTAAGACATATCCCTTGACAGTCATTTGAATTTAGGAATTGGTGCCAGTCACCATGATGGCATGCTAACAAGGGGCCCCAAACATCAGTCCAAACACTGTTTATAAAGACCACTTTTGTAATTATGATCTCCCTGATTCATTTCACAGATACTAGCTGCATAAAGTCCCTGAAGTTGGTTTTGTTTTTTGGATTCTTAGCAATAAGGCAGAAGTTTTTAGAGCCTCTTCCTGTAACAGTGAATATTCACAACAGATGACCTGTGTACAAACAGCAAGGTGGCTATTGTGCAGATGGTGCTGTACTGTGTTTGTGCCCCCATGGAATTTAAATTCCTGTATTAAGATTGTCTTCCCTTGCCCCCATCAGACCCTTTCCTCCCAAAGGGCTCAACCTTCTTGGAAAGGGTTTTCAAGTGCTGAATCACTCTGTAGTAGTGAAAATATGCCAAACATTTGGGTATCTCTCACCACAGAGGGTTAAAGCTCAGAATCAAAGTGTGTTTAAAGAGAATGAAGCACAGGCTCAGAACCTTGGCCAGGAAGCTGTGAACCAACAGTGGAAAGGTAAAACAAATCAGCAGGGAAACAACCCCCCAAGCATTTCACAGCAGTGAAAGTTAGTTGGAAAGAACACGAGCCTTTGGCATTAAGAGTGCATTTTAAAATCAGTGAGATAAGAAAATAAGAGGAAAAACCTTCCAGACAGATCATCCCCAACTTCATACTGATAGACACGAATGACACGACGATATGCTATGCTATTCAAAGAAAAGAAACCAAATGAATTCCAAAAAGCAAACAGTCAAGGCAAAGGAAAGAACAAACCACAAGACCACAGCTACACAGCATAACTCCACGCCAGCACCACCTCACAGAGAATATCAAACAAGCAACCAGACTTAATGGCAGATGCTGGTTGTGTATAAAAAATAATCTAAATTAATTCAATATAAGCTATCAGAAAGTTGTTGAGATGAACAGAATCTCAGAGTTAATTCGAGCAACAAGCCTAATTTAAAAATAGTATCAACCTGTGCAAATATGGCTGCTGTATGCTGATAGATGAGAGGAGGACAACTGTGCTGAATTTGGAAGTGGGGATGTTAAAGACTAGTCGACTATCCGATAAGATTATTGGATAGTTCGTTGACACCCACCTCTCTTGCTGCCAAAGGGAGGGAAGAATGGGTACTTGAAAAGCATTTCTGGGGAAATGCTATGCTGGAGCCAGGGATCAGCAATGCAGTGCTACCATGCTTTGAAATGCTGAGGCGGCATTCAAAGGGGCAGCGCTGCACAGCTGATGTCTGGCTCAGCTGGGGAGTCCCCAGCTGATCTCAGGCTCCAGCACAGCATTTCCCCAGAACCTGAGGTCAGCTGGGGACTCCCAGCTCTGTGTGGCATTTCAAATCAGCAGCGCAGCATGGAGCCCAGGGTCAGTGGGGGACTGAGTCCCTTGCTGACCACGGGCTCTTTGCTGCACTGCCGATTTGAAATGTACAAGAGCCCCCGAATTTCAAAGCTGGCACCCGTGTGCAGCCCAGTTAGCAGGACTTCTCACTGGCCCCCGGGCTGCATGCGGAGTTGTACATTTCAAAGGAGGAATGCGCAAGAGCCCTAGTGGGGACTCTTGTACGTTTCAAAAGAGGAATGCAGAAGTGCCCATCGACTACTCAACTAGTCAATTAACCGCTAGTTAACATCCTTACTCAAAAGTTCTACATACAGTAGATAGTGCTTAACAGCAACCCCAGTATTAACAGCAACCATTTTTGGGAACCAATTCAATCCCACTGAGTTTAATGTTAACATGATTCAGATTTTGCCATTGATATACTGCTTAACATTTTTGCAAGGCCCCAGCTACAGACAGGATTGCAAGGCTGCAGCCAAAGAAGAGAGCAGCGGGACATGCCTAGGACCCGTTATTGACTGGTTTGTGGACTGCAACCAAGGAAGGAAGTGTTAGGATGTGCCTTACTTGGATGCATGTGCACAAACTACCTAGAATAATCCCTCAGTGCTTTCTGCAGCGGTTGTGGCCTTACAATCGGCTTGCACACAGGGACTGTTCAGGAGGTAAATATTTGCAGATTGGAAGAGAAGACTGTGGGCAGGGGAGTAGCTGGAAAGACAGCTACGTGGTACCTTCTCCCTATACTCCCTCATGCTGTGCCCTGCCAGGAGGCTTCACTCAGGAAAGGAAGCATTTAGGACTGAGCCCCAGCCCCCAGAGTGCAGGGAGGGATATGGTGCAGCTTTGTGGGTCCCTAATGTCCCTGCAGAACCTGAGAGCTCTGGCATCTGGGCTGCTGTCCCTATTTCCCACTGCTGTCCTGTCTCAGCACTTCTTTTACTGGCTGCAGCCTCACAAACATGCATCTGCTTATTAGCAACTGCTGGATAATGGCAAATTTTTGCCGGCAACTGAAGGTTTGCTAAGAAGTGGAATCTACTATACATTGTTATAAGCCCTCTAGTGGAGAATGAATAAAAACACCCAACACTCATTCTAATTAATTGCAGTTTTAGCCTTTTTATGGCTAAAGATTAACTTCCCTCTGCACTTCTAATAATCAGGGATTAGAGTGAAGCATGGCAATTGTAAGCACTAATGCAGTTTATTTAATAAACGCCTCCCCTCTCTATTAGCATCTTCTGGGACACCAGGCATCATCTACAACACTACAACACAGCAAAGAATCCAGCACCTACACCAGCAAAATCTAGTGGGTTCCATCAAGCTACAACAGTGAAATCTAAGGTGTTCTCTCTTATCTAAGGGGAGATACTGCGAGATCAGTGGTTCTTGTCAAGACAGAGCAAAAAGTTACCAGAGATAAACCCTAAACCCACATAATAAAAACAAGTTCCCTCTGTACTAAGTATCACACTAGATAAAGGTGTATAGGCAGGGACAACCTCCAAAATTCTGGCCCCATGTCCTTTGTATAGGATTCCTTAATTATTGTAATAGTAAAGCCATTTAACACTACATAAATTTTAAAGTATTCATTGTGCTACAGATTTTTTAATACCTAAAAAACCTTGCAACTGAAGAGAGAAGCGGTCTAGAGAAAAGCTGAAGATTCTTGGATTCTGTGTAGGGGGGTAACTGAATTTTGGCATCCAGGAAGTCACTGGAGTAAATTTGGAGCTGGCACCCAGAAGAGATTTAAGACTTTTGATAGTGGGGAGGGGATCTCTCTCCTTCCTCCTCTTTTGGGCACATGCAAAAATAATTAAATAGGGAATTGAATTCCCTATTTCACACTTCAGCAATTAGATATCCCACTTATTGCCACTGTACCTAGCAATGAGATGCATCAACCTCATTTTAGTAGAAAAGGCATAAGCAATGAAATAGTTATATTACCATAGAGATAAATGGAATGGGTATTTTAGATTTCAGGCTTTCAGCAGATTCAAGCAGAGGTCAGTGTATTGGTTTAGGTTAATATCTGGAAGAGTACTTTTTGCAATTGTAAAGGCCACACTTTATAAAAAAAGGCTTAACTTCTAGAGCACAATTATGCAGCAGAATCAAAAAGGACAACAATATAGCAACATAACTGCATTACACCTGGAAATGTGATTCTTTAGAAATAATATACATTAAAGTGCAGTAATGCTAATTAATGACAACCTTTAATAAGAGTCTAAAAATATTGATATTCTACTGAATACCTATAAATACAAGCCTGGGCTATTCTGTTCCCTTTATTTTATTCTTTTTATAAAATGATATATATTTATCAATACCCAGTCAAGGCCCTTCAGCAGTTTTAAATGTTTGGCGAATATTACCAGACTATATTCTTATTTTACCAAGTGTGCTTCTGATTGCTGGGAAATTGAGAATGCTGGCTAGTGAGGACAAAAGGCTATAGATTATCTGAGATATGGAAACACACCCAGTAAAGACCATCACACCTCCCACACCTTTAATAAGCTGACCAGTGATAACTTTCTCAATACAATTGCTTCAGGACGGAGGGATAGTTTAGTGGTTCGTACATTGGTCTGCTAAACCCAGGGTTGTGAATTCAATCCTTGAGGGGGCCATCTGGGGCAAATCAGTCAGGGATGGTTTTTGGTCCTGCGGTGAGGGTAGGGTACTAGACTCAATGACCTCTCAAGGTCCCTTCCTGCTCTATGAGATATATGGAGATATACCTAAGGGGATAGTTGAGCTGGTCTAGTAGCACTTTATAGACTTACAAAACATATAGATGGTAGTATGAGCTTTTGTGGGCACAGCCCACTTCTTCAGATGTGGGCTGTGCCCATGATACCATCTATATGTTTTGTTAGTCTATAAAGTGCTACCAGACCATTTGTTGTTTTTTAAGTTTAATATAATTGGACACAGACTGTCCATTAATTCTTTCTTTTCTAATCTGAACCAGGAAGAATGGTATTCCTTACTCTCTGTATATTTATTTTTATTATATCAATGTCCTATTACCTATGTCTCTGTGTGTGAGGCATTTTTTCTTGGGGGAGGAAGGGAAGTATCTCATGCACATCCCAGGCATGGCTTGCATTGTCCAAATAAAATGACCTTTAATACAAGTTTCACAAGCAAAGCAGTGACAGGAGAAAGCATACAAGACAGCAGGGGACACTACACCAATGTTGTGGAAAATACAATTCAATACTAACCCATCTAGCAGATACGTCCTGTAGAGAAGGAGAATCCAAGTATCAGGCAGCAAGACAGAGAGAGAAGCAAACACATGTTAACAAATTTAAAACATTTATACTTCTGACTTTTTGCAAAATCATCTAGGTGATGGTTTTCTATAAACGCAGATTTACTATACAAGGATTACATGAAAAGCACCCCCAGCTTACCTTGCTTCTTCTGTATCAAAGCCTACGTTTACTAGAACTGACTATATTTGATGGTTGTGTATTTCAGTATGCTTAAGCCAAACATATTTATGCTGTAAAAATATACGGATCTCCTTGAAATTCTGAAAAAATTATATTTCATTTCTAGGGATGCTGTTGACCTTTGCTGCTTCTCCCTAATCACGTATTTCCCCAGTACATACGATCGAGTAGGAGCTTGCAAAGTGAACTTAAGGACTGTGGGAAGTAGTGGCAACCCCCCCCCCGGAGAATTTGAACCTGGACTATACAAAATACTAGAAAATATACTTTAAGCAATAATCTTATGGTTCAACACAGGATAGCAGAGTCTTCCCTATTCTAATATTTATTATAATACAGGGTAGGCAAGACGACAGCACTGGCATTTTTGTTCTAGGTATTTAGTATTCTCCCTGCACAACAGAGTTCAGTTTTGGAGCTACCAGATAACCATTAGGGCATGTCTGAATATAGACTAATCCCAGGAAAGTAAATTTAGGAGCAGACACTTATAAGGACAACTCCTCTGTTCAGACAGACTGTACCTGGTCTCCTGAATCCACTGGTGGAAAGCATTGGCATGCTGAGCAAACTCCTGGCGCAATTTGTCATTTTCCTCCTGTCTTCGCTGCTCCTTCTGCAGCTCTAATTCACGTTCCTGAGAAACAGGGAAGTCACTTTACGCTGAGAAAACATGGCATAGTTATCCACTGCTATACAGAAACCCAGCCAGCGCAGCAGTGAGATTCCAGAGCTGTAGGACTCCTGCCCAACTGCACACTAATCTGTAACTACAATAGTCAGTATTCCTCCAGAAGTCCTCCGATTAGCATTGAAGTGAGCTTTGCAACCATACTACTAGGATGAGGGGTGATAAGGAACAGAGTCTCTCACACCTACACATGGGAGATCATTTGTTTTTGATATTTAAAGAGGGATGGGGAACCTCAGGCCCAGGGGCCATACGCAGCCCCTTGGCTTGCCAGATCCGGACCCCAAGGCTCATGCTCCCACCCCCCAGCATTGAGGAACCTGCACTGGTGCGCCAACTCCCCCCGCACTGCCCTGCTACAGGGCTCGAGTACACAAAATCTACTAGGCTGGGCCCCCCTAGGCTCTGGTGTACAAGGGGAATATGGGGAGTGTCTTTTTCCTAAATTGGGGGCCACACCAATGAGGGTTTAGTTTTTTGGAGGTTTTTTTTTTTGGCTTCTCACTTGTGTGTGGCTCCCAATTGAGTTTTCTGTGGGTCAGTAACCCTGACGCAAAAAGGGTTCTGCCCCACATCTTTGAAGAAGAATGGAATGGGAGGAGAGGAAAGGGCATGAAGTACCAACCTAAAAGTTATGGATAATGGAAGATTCTGGGAGGCACTAGCCCCACAGAATTCCTTTCAGAAACATTTCTGTGCTACCAGAGAAAGTGTTTCCATTTGTAATGTTTCAGTGCTGCATAAGAGTCCAATATCTGTGTCCAAGGAAGAATTCAGAGGCAGAGTGGCAATGGGAAGTCCTTATTCCGATTTACCTTAATGATCTTCTGCAGGTTCCTCCAGGTCTCTTCAAGAGCCTCCATAGTGAACCAAGTATACGGGTTGGAGGCTACACGGAAGCTCTTGATCTGGCGATCCAGCTCAGCGAGCTGGTTGAAGTCAGCCTGGGCGGAGCTTAGTGAGGAGCGGAAAGCATCATGAGCCTCTCGCAATGCCTTGATCTCCTCCAGTGAATTACACCGCACAGGGTCAGTCAAGTCCTCCTCTGCATTCTCAAACCAACTATTAAAGGCAGATGCCTTCTTTGCAAAAGTCAGGAACAGATCCTCAACCTCAGAGAGAGAAGACAATCTAAGTGTTCACTTGGGCAATAACAAATAGAATATAGTCAAGCAGGAGGATCTAGTATTAAGGACATACAATAAATATTACATACTAATTTGCACCTGTCGCTCATTTCTTGCAAGGCAGAGAAAGAACAAACCACAAAACTATCTGTAAAACGGGGATAGTACTATTCCTCCCCAAAATACAGCTCCGGAGGCCCATCCTCACCCACAGCTCTTAGGGCAAAGTCAGATCTTTCCAGGAAGCAAAAAACTGCTTCTGGCCTCCAATGAGGCAGCTGTAGTGGCAGCTGGACAGACAGCAATACATTCCAAGGCTTGGGAGCCATCTTATAGAACAACTTTTTATTAAAAAAAAAATTATATATTTGCAAGTCAGCAGGTCCCTGCTCATCTATCTAGAGAAAAGGGCTATTTTTCAGTGATGGACATGTTAAAGTGCAGGGCTCTTTGGGGACAAGAGTGAAGGAGCATATTGGCTAGAGAAGCAATGGGGAGAGGTCAGGACACAAGGAAACAAAATTTTATCAAAGTTTTGTACTTGGGCATTGTGTGTGTGTGTAATCTGGTATATATGGACTGTACCCTTTTCAGGGCAGTGTTAGGCCCTGATCCTGACTGGAGCTTCTATGTGTTACCATAAGGCACATTATTATTAAAAAAGGGCTTAATAAAGGAAGGAATTTGTGCCAGTAGCAAAGTTTGGAATGGAACCTAGAACTCAACTCCCATTCTTCTTGCAGTGGCCATTTAACAATACTGCATCCCTATCTCAGTGTTTTCACAAAAATACAGCATTGCAGAAAATATATCCTCAATCAACCGTATTTTAGTTAAATAACTACAGTGATGATAAACAAGTGGCACATGATGTAAAAGGCTGGCCCTTTGAAAACAACTCCACTGTCAATACTGTTTTTATGAAGGCTTCTCACAGGAAAATGTTCGGTATATGACAACTAATTATGTTTTTACACAGCTTCTAGATCAAGGTTTTTAAAAATCAATGCTATGCACTACTGACAAACTTCATGTTGTTCCCTATTATTAAAAAGAAGAAACTAGTTTGGATACAAATGGTTCCAAGGTCTGTGCTCTCACCTTTCTGAAGTGCTCCTGGGCCTCCAGCAGTTTCTTCTTCCTAGAAGCAGAATTAGCCAACAGCTGGTTCCAGCGTTTCATCAAAGCAGCATGTCGGGCCTCAATGGCCTTTGACTGGATGTGCTTGGCTGCCAGCAACTGATCTTTCAGTGCAGAGATGTTTGCGATTCCTTCCTGTTGGAAAGCCTGGAGACCAGCATCAAAAGTTTCCTGCAGCATTAAAAAGAGATTAATATAGATTAGCTATCTTTATGGATGATGTAGACATTTATTTTTGCATTTACCTAAAATAAAGCCAAGCTCTCCAATACTCATCTGCCAAGGGAGCATTAAACCCCATTGTTTCACTGACTCAAAGCACCTTGCACTAACCTGTTTGGTCAGGAGTGTTTGCACAGATGAGAGATCACGTCCATAGTCATCAGTCTTCAGACTGTTTTCCTTCTCACCTGGTTAATGAAGCACAGGCTAAATATAAACACCTATACTCCTTCTTCCTAAATTTGGGATAGGCATTATTAACTTAACTTAAAGTTTTACTCTATTTCCTCCTCACATTGCAAATCAGATATGAGGCCCTTGTGGCTACTGAGAGGCAGGGATATTAGTGCTCAGCAAAGCAATGGTTCACACTACCACCCACATCTTGCTTAGTAAAATAAGGCTAGTCAGAAATCTCTCTCCATTTAAGAAGGGCTGCAGTGTTTTCAAGTCACCTGCTTTGTCAGAGGAGCCAATGCAGCACATACCTATCCAAGACTCCACTACGTCAGCTTTCCAGTTGAACTGAAGGAAGGCAGAGTTCTCATCTAGTTTGGCCTTTCTTTGAGCTGCTGCCTTCTCAAGATCTGACACCTTGCCTCTCAGGCCTTTAATCTTTGCAGTTATGTTCTCTTCATGATGATTGTTCTGTGGAATAGGAGAAAACAGACTCATTCCCATTTGATTTAAATCTTCTACACACCACTGGAGAAAATCTAGTCCTGCTCACTAATTTAAGGACTCCTAGGGACATTTATAGGAATTCCCAAAATGGATATCAAAACTGAGGACAAAAGAAGCAATTAAGACTAGAATTCTCCCCCTCAAAGGAACTGAAAGGCGTGAGCTACTCAAATCCCATTCTGAGTTTGGTGCCTATTTCCCCTGAGGTTGCTCTGACAATAGCAAACAAGAAACATTAGCACATGACTAATAAAAAAAATCCTTCACATTAACTCACAAGGCAGTCCACTAGTTCTAACATGGGAACAGACCACCTTGGTTCACTATGTTTGGATCTCCATTTGGAGAAGATCACTTCATTCTACCTTAACATGTGCCTCCAACGTTGGAGAAATCAGGAATGCAAACTACAATATACTTCTGTTTTTTTTCCCTGTATTGTCATTTACAGAGCAGGGGTGGGGAACCTCAGGCCTAGGGACCAGATGCAGCCCCTGGCCCATCTGGATCTGGCCCTTGGGGTTCTGGGCTCTCCCCAGCATTGGGGAACCCATGCTGGCATTCCAGTTCCCCTGCCATCCTCCCATGGGCCTGGAGCACACAAAATCTACTAGCCTGGGCCCCTTAAGCTCTAGTGTGCAAGGGGAATGTGGGGACTGTCCTTCTCAAACAGTGAGGGGTTTTTCTTTTATTTGCTTCTCACTTGTGAGCAACCCCCAACTGATTTTTCTGTGGGTCAGTGGCCCCGACCCAAAAAAGGTTCCCCACCCCTTCTGCAGAGGCTTTTGGGGGAAGTGAATATACAGACAGAAAACAAAAGCATAGAATGCTAGAACTGGAAGGGACCTTGAGAGATCAAGTCCAGTCCCCTGCCCTCACGACAGGACCAAGCACCATCTAGATCAGGGATGGGCAATAATTTTTGACCAAGGGCCACTTCAGAAATTTTTGAAGTGCCCCCAGGCCACCTTAGGGATCAGAGCCTCAGGAAAAGGGGCAGGGCCATAACACTTCCATGCTTACCTGCCCACAGACCCTGATTGGACTGTGGGTGGGGAAGCACATAAAGTCTTTGGCCTTGCCCCCCAGAGAGAACTGCCAGCTGTTACATGAGAAGGTGGCAGTTCCCTCTAGGCACCTGTGCCCCTGGTGGTGGTGGGAGGAGACTGCATGCTCCCCTCCTCTGCCCCCAGATCAATCAGGGCCTCAGAGTCTCCTCCTGCCCTGCAAGAAACGCCACACAGGGCAGGGGTGGGGCAGGAGGAGACTTTGCACACCTGATTGGCCTGAGGACTGGGTGAGTGTGAAGTCTCTTACTCCCTGCACCAAAGCGCGTGGCACTTAGAGTCAACTGCCAGGATTGACTAAGCACCGCGTGCTCCCCTGTCCCTAGACCCTGACTGGCCTGGGGGTGGGGAAGTGGCAGGACTTCTGCACACCAGGTCAACCTGCTTGGTGAGCTGGACGCAGCCTGCAAAAGCCCTTTTGCCCATCACTGATCTAGATCATCCCTGACAGATGTCCATCCAACCAAGTGAGTTATAAGATCAAGAACACATATTCCTGCGCATCCAGAAATATAATTTATGCTATTATGTGCCGAAAGTGTCCGTCTGCTATGTACATTGGACAAACGTCTCAGACACTTCACCAAAGGATTAACGCCCACAAAACAGATATCAGACAAGATCACAAAGAAAAAAACAGTTTCTTGCCATTTCAACCAGAAAGGACACTCTCTCAATGACTTAACCACCTGCATTCTACTACAAAGACCTTTTACATCTGCACTTGAAAGGGAATCCTCTGAACTGTCATTCATGTTAAAATTCGACACTCTCCGGGAGGGAATGAACAAAGACCCAAACTATCTTACCCATTACCAAGACAGCTTCCCCAATTATCACCTCTAATACCATTAGCTCACAGACATCTAACTTTCCCCACCTCTAATATCATTAATTCACAGACACTTACCTTCCCCCCCACCTTGCACCCCCCTTCTGTTCTGAAATGTGATTTGTCCTTTTCATATGTGTTCACTTTTTTTTAATTGTATCCTTTGGTATATTGGTTGTGACTATTTTCTTCCACTATTTGATCTGAGGAAGTGGGTCTGGCCCACGAAAGCTCATCATCTAATAAACCATCTTGTTAGTCTTTAAAGTGCTACATAGTCCTGCATTTTGCTTCAGCTACCCCTATTAATGTGGCTATATGGAGCAGGACATGTAGACAGTGTTTAATTTTCATTTTTTAAACACACTTGTAAGCTTGGTATTAATAAAACAGTGAATCCTTTTTGACATGATGACACTATAAAGAATGTTTAAGGCATTTTTCTTACCACATTACACTCACCTTCTTAATGAGGTCCTCTCCATTAGCACAAACATCATTCACTCTGTCCTTATGCACAGTGAAATCAGTCTCAAATGCTTCATGCTTTTTCAGTAAGCCCTGCAAGAAAACCATGTTCAGAAGTCACTTTCCTACATAATTTACATCTCAAGAGGACTGCTTATAAAACCAAGATGAAAAAAACACATCAATTAATGCACCAATATAAAGGATTATTAGTTTACCCTCTCGTCATTTGGGGGGAGTGGGGGGCAGAGAGGAAGGTAGAATGGTTGGGTATAATCCCGGATACAGCCCTTAACTATACATTTTAAAGTTAGTTTTCTTTCACCTTTAGCCAAGGAGAGCTAAGGTCTAAACTATGAAGTCCACTAGAGACCTCACTATTTAAATTTAATCTGTAAAGCATTTAGAATTTGATCCTACAAACATACACATGCTTAATAGTACCTGCATAGTCAATATTTAAGTTAAGCATGTGTTTGTAGCGCTAAAGCATTAACACGCTGATGGGAAGTATTAAAAATAATTAGAAAAATTCTGTTGCTTCTTGCTGCTATTGGGTAAACTCTTCATGACAGTTTTTCACTGCCACTCAGAAGAGGGATGCAAAAAACTTGAAGGCGTTTTTACAGAATTCTGGGGTTACTTTGCATCAGTCCAGTCTTCCAGAACAAGTAAAAGCAATCTACTTTAATTAGAACTGCCAACTAAAGGGCCAAAAGACCTTTTTAAATACTGGAGAAAAATCTTTTGAATAATTTTTATAGATTAAAAAAATCAATATTTAATAATATACTTCTTTAAAATTAATAAAATGTGACTTGAAAAAAAACAAAAGGGACATGTTGAATTCTAACTATTACATGTTGTTATAAATAGCTGCTAAGGAGAGAACCAGAAAAGTAAAGCTTTCCTTTACCTGAATAGCAGCAAGGGTGTCTCCATAGTCCTCACTAGCTACCAGAGTCATTTTCTCATTGATCCAGGCTTCCTCCTCTTCCACATTTGCTACAAACTGCTGATACTCCAGAGACTCCTCTAGACGTTGGCCACTGTAAGAGGAAATTAACGAGGAAAATCAAGTGTTGCATTCTGTACATTCAACTATGATGTGGAAGCACAATATCCAAAATGCAGGTGTAATGCAGATCAAAACAGGGGGAAAGATTTTTACCATTCTCACTAACATCACGGGTAGGCAATTTTCAATGGGGTGACACTCCAAGAAGCGTCAAGAACCACACTTCTGTAGGGTATTAACTGAGGAGATGCTGGGTCTAGGATGAAGTTGGGGGCAGGAGACTGGGATGCAGGAGAGCTGTGGAGTGTTGGAGGGGGTTTAGATGCAGGAGGGGATTATGGCCTGGGGTAGAGATAGAGGGGAGGGTGCAGGGTTTGAGAGGGAGTTGTGACCAGGGATGGGTGTACATGAGATGACCTGGGGCAAGAGTGTAGCGGGTTTGGAATGTGACCTGGGGCAGGAGGGGGTGGGGTGCCAGATTTAGGCGCTCTGGCTGAGAGGTGCTTACCCTAGACACCTCCTAGTCACCAGCCCAGCGGGACCCTCGGGAAGGAACCCTATCTGCCACTCTGCCACATGCCACTCAAAGCAGCCAGTTGCTAGGGTCAGAGTGTGTGCACCTCTGAAGCGGGGGAGGGGAGAGTCCCTCCAGGTGCTGCACAGACTTACAGGCATGGGCCAGAGTATTGTGGCAGGTCGGTACTGGCCCAAGGACCGTATTTTACCTGTCCCTAATATGAACCCTAAAATGTTATTTTACACTAACCTCTTTCCTCCAGAAGTTGAAAATGACCCCTCTATGACACTACCAGGTCTAGTGCTACCATGAATCTATGATGTAATTCACAGGCTTTCACTTATGTATCTAGAAATCATGTACTCTCCCACCCTGGTCTCGATTCAGGAGATAATAGCATGGTAAAAATAATATCAAGCCTCTAGCATCCCAATGAAGGAGGAATAAATGCCTCCAAAATTTAGTTTGCGTTCAACTACAAAACTGAAGTTATTACCAAGGCACATTTATGAATTAACTCCTTTTCGCCTGTCTCTTCAGGTATGGCCTCAATAAAATACATTGTTGGCATTTATTACACTGATACTGCTGGTGATCTGAATCAAAAGATTGCAAGATTTGACTAATGCTAGTCCCTGTCTGTTCCATTCATACTTCCTGGTATAGAAAAATGATACTCACCGAGCTGCTGCCAACTGCTTTAACTCCTTCCAGTGGTCTACAAACTGAGCTAGTCTCTGCTGTATCTCCTCCTTTCCAATTGTGTTATCATCTGACAGTTTCTTACCAGTATCTAACACCCCCTGGGAAGCAGACAAAGCACACATCAGTATTCACATGTTTTTCAGTTTTCAACAGTAGTGCTTCTTTCTCCTCACCATTTACCTGCACTACCTTCAACTTTTACTTTGGGGTCATTTTCTTTCATAAATGTAATGTAAAGGGTAAACCCTTTTTCTTCTTTTGTTCAGTTTATACTTTTTGTAGCTATAGAATCAAGGTAAAAAGTAATGCTATTTGAAGAGTAAGGACCTTCCTGTCAATTTAATTTGAAATACTCCATATCTTTGTTTAGTCTCACTCTCCTGTAGGAGCCTACGGACATCTGATATCCTTTGTGATCTGCAGAAACATCTCAGACTACACAGGTCTAAACTAGTGATGTTACCATGCACCTCTGTACATAGTTAACCAATAAGCCTGGGCTCATCAGTGAAAGCATAAGGTTAAAACACAGAGGTGATAGAGAGGGGATGCATCAGAGGCAGAGGGCGAGGGGGGCAGCTGGTGAGGCGGCAGCCAGTGTGGCGGGGAGCCGGACTTTAAGCTGGCTCTCAACAATTGCTGGCTCTCAACAATGGCTGGGGTCTGGCAGAGCTGCTTTCCCTGCTCCCCCACTGCCTCCCACAAGCAGTGGACAGGTGAGAGCTAGTATACATGGGAAGCTGGCTTTGAGGCCAGCTGCTGCCACATCAACTGCCCCTGCACTATTGCCTCTCTGTATCAGAGGCAGCAGCGGGGGATGGGAGTTGAGAGGCAGCAGGCGGGAGCTGGTGCTCACTGGGTTTCGGCTTAAATGCTGGCTCCTCATGAGCACCAGCTCCCGCAGAGCCACCTGCCCCCTTACGGAGGCAGCACCACAGAAGGGGGGACAGGCCAGCACTTGCTCCCACCTGCATGTAAAGGTGTAACTGCTGAAAATGTCAGTGGTTACACATTTATTTCTGTAAATGTAATTTCAACATCCCTAGTTTACAATGGACATATAAAAACATTAAAAATCTAGAAGACATGATGACTCATTGTGCAGTAACTGAGATTCTTCAAGATGGCTGTGCCTGTGGGTACTTCACCTTCTATGTCTGGGCGCTGTTGTCAGATCAGAAAATGGTAGCAGTGCCCTTGGTAGACTGTGCAAGCCAGCCGGTCCTTCAGTTTGTTCTTCGCTGCAGAAAAACAAGATGTTCCAAAGCAGAGGAGAGGAAGGGAGGGTGGTGGAGCACCCACAGGGACCACCTTCTTGAAGAATCTCAGTTACTGCACAGGTGAGTAACCTTTTCTGCTTCAAGGAGTGTTCCTGTGGGTGCATCACCATAGGTGGCTATGAAACAGTACTTGTGCTCATAGGAGGAAGCTTTGGACTGTGAGCCTGTGCTGCAGACAGTACAGTATGTCCAAATTGTGCATGGGAGGCAGAGTGTTTCTGTAAGGCATAATGCTTAGTAAAGTGTGAACTGAAGCCCAGGTGGCTGCTCAGCCATTGCCCCTGTGGAGTATGCCTGCACAACTGTTGGAGGTTCTTGATGAAAAGTACGAGAAGAGAAGCACATGCATCAGGCCTTGAGACCTCTCAGAATGAAAAGACACTTGATGGTTTATGGAATACCTTAGTTCTATGTATATAAAGGGCAATAGCCCTGCAGAGATCCAAGGGATATAGTGCAGTTTCTATGTTGTGGTATGAGGGTTTGGGAAGAAAACAGGTAGGTATACTGGTTCATTACAGCGGAAGGAGGTGGGTACCTTAAGGAAGAACTTTGTATATAGTCAGAGAAGCACCTTATCCTTATAAAAAGCTGTATAAGGGGGGCTCCAAGCTCCCCTACCCTTCTTGCTGAAGCGATGGCCACCAGAAAGGCTACTTTCATTGATAGATGTAACAATGAACAGGTGGCAAAAGGTTTAAATGCCTTGCCTGTAAGCGCCTATAACGCAAGGTTCAAGTCCCATGCCAGAGTTGGGTTTTTATGGGGGGGTATGTATTTTGAATTCCTTTAACCAAGCTTTTGATACTGGGATGGGCAAAAACAGAACAGTCATCCAGGAGCATGTGAAATGCAGTTATCACTGCCAAGGAGCTAAAGGAGAGACCCGAATGTTTGAGTGATAGAGGGTATTCAAGTTTTGAGGAAAGAGAAGCTGATGTGGGTGAAATGTGATGGTCCTTGTACCATGTGGAAAACTTATGCCACTTGTGCAGGTATGTTTTTCTTGTTGGTCGGCCGCAATAAAGGAGGATCCCCTAAACAGGAGCAGAACAATTTTTGATGGTGTTAACAAGGAGCCATGCCAGGTCCCTATTTTTGGGTGATATAACTGACCTCATTCTGTACGAGAAGGCGAGAGATAAGTGGAAAGTTCCATGGTCATGCTATCGTCATTTGAAGAATGTAGGGGAAGCAATGTAGGAATAGATTTATGTAGGGGAAGGAAGTCTGTTTGGGCCAGTTGGGTACTATCAGAATGACTGTACTTTGTCTTGCTTTATCTTCAGGAGCATGCAATGGAGAAGAGGCAGTGGTGGAAAAGCTTATGTGAGAGGTGAATCCTACTTTATGGTGAAAGTGTCCCCTAGGGTGTGGGGACCAAGACCTGCTCATGAGCAGTAGTGTAAGCATTTAGCATTGGTTACAAATAGATTTACTGTTGGGTACCCCTAATGGTCAAATAGTAGGGCTAGCATTTAGGGATTGATTTCCCATTTGTGATTTTGAGCGACATGCCTGCTATGATTGTCTACCATGACATTCTTTGCCTGGTAAATTTGAGGCTCTCAAGTTTTGGGGAATGTACCATTTCTAGAGTTGAACCACCTCTGCTCATCGAGGGTAAGAGTGAGCTACGACTTGACAGTTTACAGTTTAAGTAATTTGTCATTGCGAGGACCTTGGAAATGACCCAAAGGACTGTAGAGAGTCTGAAAGGAAGGACCCTGTACAGGAAATGAGGATTGCGTATGGCAAACTGGAGGTATTGTCTGTGTGCAAGATATACTGCAATATGAATATATGCATCCTGAAGGTCACGCATGGAAAGCCAGTCTCTTCTCCAATGCAGGAATCACTGTAGCAAGTTGCCATCTTGAAATGCTTATGTGAATGAACTTGTTCAGTTTGCATAAGTCCAGGATAGGTCTTCATTCTCCTGTTTTCTTGGTCATCAGGAAATAATTGGAGTAAAACCCTGCCCCCCATGTTGCTGTAGTACATATTCTATTGCTCCAAGTTTCAAGAAATGTCTTAATGCCTGCATGAGAACAGCCTCATGAGAAGGATCCCCAAAGAGGCACAGGGATGCGGGGGGGGGGGGGGGGGGGGGAGAGAAAACAGGAGACAATAACCAGTTCACACAATCTCTAGCACCCAGGTGTCCATTGTGATGGTGTTCCAAGAGTGATGGAAGGATGCTAGGCGGTCCTCAAATGGCGCAGAAGTAACAGGAGACTGCACTGGAGAAAGTGGGGCTCTCTGGCCCTTGACCAACCCTTCAAAAGGTTTGCCTCGATGTTGATGGCTGAGCACCCAGTGATTGTTTGGAGACTGTCCACAACTAACATGACGTTGTATAAACCTGTTTGTAGCATCTCTGAGTCTGTGCATATGGGTGTGCTCTGAATCTTTGATTAAAAAAACCCTCTCTTTTCTTTTGGTAACAGGCACATGTATGGCAAGGGTCTTCAGAGGGGATCTAGAGTCCTTCAAAGTGTGCAAGGCAGCATTGGTGGATTTGGTGAAGAGTTTGGAGCCTTCAAACAGCAAGTCTTTCACTGGATCTCCTTGGGGAAACCCGAAAGGTGTAACCAGAACGTGCAGCAGGTAACCACCGCAGCGAAAACAGAACGTGCTACTGTGTCTGAGGAGTCAAATGCAGCCTGGAGCGCAGTGCAGACAATGAGTGAACCCTCATGTATATTTGACCTATATTGGTCTCATTTGCCGCTCAATAAATGTTGACATTTGTGCAAAAAAGTTGTGGATGTATTTTGCTAGTAAAGCAGCATAATTTGCCATCCTAAATTAGTGTAGATGAAGAATATGCTTTTCTATCAAATAAGTGTAGCTGTTTCCAATCTCATGAGGAATAATATGCGCGGCATTCTGCTTACCCTTCTGGTTCACTGCATCCACTACTAAAGAATTTGGAGTGGGGTGAAGTGAATAGCAAGTCTGCTTCCTATGGTGTAACAGCACTTTTTATCCAAACATTTGCATGAGGGAGGAATGGTGGCAGGAGTCTGCCATGCATTCTTGGCCAGATCCATCAGAGCTGGATTCATTGGCAGAGTGAGCATTGCAGCAGATGAGGCATGGAGGATCTCTCATGATGTATCATGGTTGTCTCTCTCGTAAACGTTAAATTAAAGTTCCCTAGCTTTCCTGGTCCTTGTGGTGAACTTCTTGCATCAAGGGTACTTGTCAGAAACGTGCCTCATCCAAGCAATGGACACACTAGGAACATCCATCTGATATAATGATTTAAAGTCTGCAAATCAGACCTCTGAAGCCTGGGGAATCAGGCATGACTGAGAAATGGACAAACTGCCAAAGTGAGAAGAATTTTTTTTTTTAACCACAAAAATGAGAACTACAACAACTAAGTCAACAAGGGAACTATAGAAATTGTATGGTTAACAGTTTTTTTCAGAAATTGCAAGGCCAAATGCTGGGTTCTGACAGGCCAATGGTGGCAGAGAAGGAACTAAAGGGTGGTTGGCTGCACATGTGGTGCAACTGCTCCAAACGGCACGTTCCAGCTGGCCTACCAACTCAGTCTACTGAGGGCATTGCTGGGATAATTCTCTGATCTGAGAAGCAGCAGTGCCCGAACACCTATGGAAGAGCACCCCACAGGGACACTCCTCGAAGAAGAACTTGATTATAAAAAGTACTCACTTTTTATCATGACTGGTTACTTTCCTCATCCAAATACTTGCCTGTCACCTATGCAATTTGTGTTGGAAACACCACAGCAGCACTCTCATATGAAACAGCTCTTCATCTGACTTTTAGTTTGTATTTTTACCTGGATGGCAGGTTCGTGAGCAGCCAATTCTGCTTCCAGACGTTTGTGTTTCTTTCTTAGGTTCTGCACACCAGTTAGGTCTCTGCCATAGTCCTCTGAGCTAACCAGTAACTTCTTCTCCCTGAGTCCCAGAGAGGAAAAGGGATAGAAGGGTAAATCAATAAAGTGTATACCTTCAAAGATCAAAGTAGACAGGTATAGCAGCTGCCACTGAAAACCTGACAATATAAATAATGAGGGTCTTGCCTCCAACCTGTCATCATGAATGCCTTTCAAGCAATAGGTCATGCACCTGACTTAGTCAAAGTGATTCAGTTCCCAACAATTTGACCAGAATAGTTTCAAAGAGGGAACTCTTTCTATACATTTATATATACAGTACAGAAATATTACCACTCCCTCTCTCCGTTTGTAAAGTTTACCCTCTATTGTGCAATATCCTTTTAGATGCTTGAAAATACCTATAATTCTCCAACTGTGACCATTTTTATTTGGCTAACTTGCACGTACTGATTAAGCAGAAACCAGTACAGTTCTTATTTCCTTGATTATAACAGAAGTCATATCAATAATATCAGCATCCTTGCAGACATCTCTGGAAAGTTTTTCTTTAACTGCTATCACAGGCCAAAACAACAACACTAACATCTGCTTTCATCAGGCTCCTTTTCATCAAATGCTTTTCTGTGACAGAGGCAGAAGTTTAAAAGATGCATAGAATTCATAGGATTTTTACTACAGAATTAGAGTCAAACCTCAATTTTTACCTAACACTGAACATGCTTCCTGAGGCCTGATCATATATATCTGTAGACCTTAAGACCATGCCCATACTCGAGTTGAAGCCACTTCTGGCATTCTTCCCCTATCACTGTGGGCAAGGATTTGTGTGTGTGTCTGTAGCTGCATAATAAAACTATACTACAGATTATCTAGACAAAGAGGCATGCACCTGATGAGTGGATAGGCAGTCTATTGCTGTGATGGATAGGAGGAGTGCTGGCCAGCATTTGGTGACTAAAGGGTTAAATTCAGGTAGCTAGGGAGTGTTGGCAGGGAACCAGGAGAGCCAATGGAAAAAGGTGTTGAAATTTGAATTGGAAGATATACCTGCCTGCTGTTTCTTTGTGAGAATTTTACCTGCCAGGAGTTGGGGGGGGTGGGGGAGGAGGGAACAAGATATATTGGATAAGCAGATCTACCATACCTACAAGGAACACTGGGCATGCAAATGGACTGGACCTTGAAGTACAGAGTGTAAGTACTAAAGATAGAAAAATTAGTCACAATCAGGTTATTTTCTTTGTTTTGTTGTCTGGTTAAACTTCTTTGTGCTAAGCCATGTGCCTTCTCCTCTCATACAGCATATTTTTAAACTGGATCCCAAAGATACAATTTCTCTATGTTTTAATTTGTTCTCTTCTCAGTTGCTCTGTAACACTTAGCAAGCAAGTATGCTTACCAAGAATACCTTTTTGTTTTGTTTTGTTAATAAAATCTCCTTTAAGGCGATGATTTAATTCTTGTGTCCTAGAAGGTAATAGGAGGTCTGTGTATGCATGCCTAAGTCAGCTATTGTGACTGCAGATTACTTTCTCTCCCCCACCCCTCAAGTTTCCTTGTGGTAAAAGAGCTTGGGGGTACCCATCTGGAAGAAGTTCAAGTGCTTTCTTCCTGAGTCCAAGAAGAAGGAGGGTTTCATGTGATGGTGGCAGCCTATTTCCCAAAGCCAGGAAATCTATGACTTTGGGAAGTTTTTTTAAGCAGAAGCTGCTAGAGGCAAGATATTTTTAAGGGCTCTTGCAGGTCCCCAACTTCTGCACTCACAGTGCCAGAGCAGGGAACAGCCTTGACAATGTCATAATTAAATTAACATGGTTTTAATCTTTCCCCTCACTAAAAAGGTAAAGTTTTCTATGAAAACCATTAACTGTTTTTAAATATGTCTATTGACAGCATGTTATAATATGAACATGACTTCAGACAATGCTACATCTAAAACTTTTGAAGTACATACTTGATCCACGATTCCTCATCATCCATATCTCGGAAGAACTGATGCAAGCGATGGGATTCATTCAGTTTTGCACGGCGGGCAGCTGCCATGCTCTTGATCCGCTGGAAGCGCCCATTAATAGTGTCCCGCTTGTCCTTTACTTGGGAGGTGTCAAAAGCACTACTGGTCATCAAGCTGTCAGCCTGTCCATTCAAGTCCTTCAGGCGATCCTGCAATTATAAGCAAGGAGTGTGTGAAGAATAAGACTCAGTTTTTGAGCATGACACCTCAGCACAGGATCAAACAATTGGACTTCCTATCCATGATGTACACAGAAAATATATTTCTATGGGTTTAAAAACTTACAGCATGTAGTAAGGCATTTGATATGGTCTCACATGATATTCTTATCAATAAACTAGGCAAATACAACTATATGGGGCTACTATAAGGTGGGTGGCATAACTAGCTGGATAACCATTCTCAGAGAGGAATTATTAATGGTTCACAATCTGCTGGAAGGGCATAACAAGTGGGGTTCTGCAGGGGGCCTGTTTTGGGACCAGTTCTGTTCAAAATCTTCATCAACAATTGAGATATTGGCATAGAGAGTATGCTTATTAAGTTTGCAGATGATACGAAGCTGGAGGAATTGCAACTGCTTTGGAGGATAGGGCCATAATTCAAAATGATCTGGACAAACTGCAGAAATGGTCTGAGGTAAATCGGATGAAGTTTAATAAGGACAAATGCAAAGTACTCCACGTAGGAAGGAACAATCAGTCTCGCACATACAGAATGCGAAGCGACTGTCTCGGAAGAAGAACTGCAGAAAGGGATCTAGGGGTCATAGTGAACCACAAGCTAAATATGAGTCAACAGTTGACGCTGTTGCCCCCCTCCCTCCCAAAAAAAGGCGCAAACATGATTCTGGGATGCATTAACAGGAGTGTTGTAAGCAAGACACAAGAAGTCATTCTTCCGCTCTACTCTGTGCTGATTAAGCCTCAATTGGAGTATTGTGTCCAGTTCTGGGGACCACATTTCAAGAAAGATGTGGAGAAATTGGAGAAGGTCCAGAGAAGAGCAACAAGAATGATTAAAGGTCTAGAGAACATGACCTATAAAGGAAGACTGAGGGGGGACATGATAGCAGTTTTCAGATATCTAAAAGGGTGTCACAAGGAGATGGGAGAAAATTTGTTCTCCTTAGCCTCTGAGGATAGGACAAGCAGCAATAGGCTTAAACTGCAGCAAAAGAGATTTAGGTTGGACATTAGGAAAAACTTCCTGTCAGGGTAGTTAAACACTGGAATAAGTTGCCTAGGGTGATTGTGGAATCTCCACCTCTGGAGATATTTAAGAGCAGGTTAGACAGACATCTCAGGGATGGTCTACTGGGTCCTGCCATGAGGGAAGGGGGGACTGGAGTCGATGACCTTTCGAGGTTTCTTCCAGTTCTAGTGTTCTATGATTCTATGTTGCTGTGGAATTCACTGATTACTATAATTTCTCTTCCTCTGTTAGCAGAGGAGGTGTTTACCTCATGGGCAGATATATCAGCTTCTAGGAGTTGGTGTTTCTTCAGCAGGTTATTTACAGATGCCAGGTCTTTTCCATAGTCTTCAGATGCAAGCAGAGCCTCCACCTGGAAAAGGAAGAGTACAATTACATGCAACACTTTAAGAACTGTGGGTATAATGGTCTTACGTGTCTCTTTCAACTGCCCCAATGCAAGTTACTCCCTGCTTGTCTCAGCCTTTCAAGATTTTATATAAGCATATGTTTCATGTCAACATTACTGTAGGCAATGACAAGCAGAGACATTTCACAAGTATTTGTTTTTTTATTCTCAAATTTTCTACTGAAGAATCATTTTTGTAGAGGAAACTTTAGCTCTGTTGCTGGCATGAAAAAGTTTTTTGGAGCACATCATGCGTCAGCAAAAGGTACCAGTTTAGAGAAACTGCAGTCATTTCAGAATTTGTAATCGCCAATCCAAAGTGGACAGGTACCTCTGACAGCCAGAAGTCAAAATCCTTGATTCCAGTGTTGAAATTCTGCTGTTTGTTGGCTTCTTTCAGCTTCTGACTCTTCTCTGCTGATTTCTGCACCAGGAACTGCCATTGATCAGTCAGAGCAGCTAAACGTGCCTGTTACAAAAAGGAGAAATAAATGTACAGAAGCAAAACAAAATTCCTAACACACGTAGCAAAGGAACACACAGTATACTTTTGGCTGCTGCTTCAGTAACTACAGATGATGCAGTTACTCAGAAAATTCTTCACTGTCTGCCTCTCCATTTCACTTTTGTATTCTGACAGAAGAATCAGAAATTATTACTCATTCCCAAGCAGAATGGGACAAAATAATTTTAATGAAAAGATACTGTATAAACAAGGAAATTTAAAAAATAGCTTCGACAAAAGGAAATACTTTACCTTATTTTAAGAAAAATGTAACTATAGAATCAGTTGAAGGTGATGTGTCATTAACTCTTCTATGCGTGCTATACCCACCTTCACTGCATCCTCACTGCCAGCACATGCTCCCCGATCAATGAGAGAATTTCCCATGTCAATGACTCCACGGATCCGGTCTGCATTGGCATGAAGTTCAGCTTCGAAGGCCTGGTGTTTCTGGTGTTTGCTCTGAATGCATCAAAAACAAAGCTATTAAGGACTGAACATTGGCTCCTAAATTATTCTCATGGGTTGAGAAGAGACTAAAGGATTTTCTGCATAGACAGGGTTGGAAGGCAAGTAGTTTATGTGTAGTCTAATTTGGGGAAATACTTAATTGTTTTATGTAAAGATCATAAAAATTCAAATCTGTTTAGGCATTTACCTCACATTAACCACTTGCACTCTCTCTCAGTCTTACTAAATGATCATTAGGCTGTTTTTGAACCAGCATGTCTGCCTGTGAATGGACATCTATGCTGAGGTTCCTTTATCAGCATAGATCTCCTACATTTTAAAGGGGGCTGCAACGCATTTCTATGGTTAAATTTTGCTAGTCTCCAAATATGGATTTCTGGATTACATAGCTCCTCTAAAAATACTTTGTATACTCTGAACATAGTGGCCCTAAACTAATCTCTTCTAGAGGCTGATGACTTTTCCTATCCAACTCTCTGGGTCAGGATGAAAAAAGCCCCAGCCTGACCTGCATCTCTTCTGCATAGCTTTCATATTAGAAGACAGAGTTATCATCCAACTAAATCACAGTAAACTTCCAATAATCCGGCATCTTTAGGACCCACGGGATGCCAGATTATCAGATATGCCACACTATCGGAAGGGGGGGCTATGAGGAGTTTGGGGTGGAGGGGAATAGGGGGGCGGTGCTGCGGGACCAACCCAGCAACACCCCAGCTGCTCTGCCCCAGGCGTCCCCAAGTCAGCCGCTGCTGAAACTGACCAGCGGCTGACTCCGGGAAGCCCAGGGCAGAGTAGCTCCAATTGTCTGGCTGCCTGGAGCACTTTCGGGTTCCAGGTGGTGCCAGGCTATCAGGCATGCTGGACCACTAGATGCCGGACAACTGGAGTTTTACAGTATATGGTAAAACAATGAGGAAAACATAGTTAAGCAACTCAAAGCTATGTAAGAAACAATACTTTGCTATTTATTGAAATTTTCTTCACTGAAAATTGAAGGCACCATGAGAACAACAGGAGCCACAGGAAGGTAGTTAATGAACAGTTTTCTATCAAATTCATCCATTATGAGCATAAACAATGGGACAAAAATGACAAGACATTCTTTACAAGAATCAATTCCACATGCTAGTAACACAGACAAAATACACTGCCCTGAGGAAGAATGGAAGGGAAGGTGACTGTTAGAATTAAAATAAAACAAGGAAAATGTACAACACTCATGAAAAATTCTGCATGGCCTGCTTATTTCAGAAACTGCTAGTGCTGAAAGCTGTGATTACATAGTATAGTAGCCAAGATCCACCCATTTCTTGGCATGATAAATTAATTATGGTGGCGAATGAAATAACTTCTCATAGCACAAAATATCAATTACCACCAAAACAAAATGGCACTCTACGAAAATGACAGGTGACATTTTTGCTCGAGTAGTCAATATACAGCGAGTAAAGTCTCCACGGCCAGAAGTACCAACACTGCTTCTTGCACTTTGTGCCCTTCCCTCCATACCCTAGTCCAGGAGTGGGCAATAATTTTTAATGGGGGGACCACTCCAAGTTTTTGGCAAGTAGTCAAGGGCCACATTTCTATGGAGAGGGTGAGGGGGGGTCTGGGATGGAGGTTGGGTGCAGAAGGGAACTTGAGGTAGGGGACTAGGGTGCAAGAGGGGATGTGGGGTCTGAGACTGAGTTTGGGTGAAGAAGGGGGCTATGATCTGTGGCAGGGCTTGGGGTGCACAGTCCAGGAGGGGGTAAAAGGGTGCAGACGAGGAATCTGGCCTGTGGGAGGGCTATAGGAGGCAATGCAGGATCTGGGGGGGAGTTATGACCTGGAAGAAGGGGTAAAGGTGAGTAGCGTGATGGCCTGGGGCAGGTAGTTAAGAGGGGAGAAAAGAGGTGGGATGCCAGAGGCAGACTCTGGCTGGGAGGTGCTTACTAAGGCAGTTCCTAGTCAGCAGATCTGCAGAAACCGGAGGCAGACTGACTGCTGCAGTCCGAGGCTGTTGGCTGCCTCACCTGGCTCAGCTCTGGGCATGGGAGTGTGGGGGAAGGGAGAGATACTTCCCCCACTGCCTCTGCCCCAGAAAAATTTCTCAGCTCCTATTGGCCAGAAACTGGCCAATGGGAGATGATAAATTTTGCTGGGGGGGAAGGGGCGTGGGCAACATGTGAAGACTACCTCCTTCCTCCCCAGCCATCTAGAGCTGAAAGCAGCTGGCTGTTTAAAGCATGAGCTGTTCTCCGCCTAAGGGTTTAGTCAGGTGGCCGTAGGCTGGATCCAGTGGCTTAACGGGCTGCATCCGGCCCACTGGCGGCCTCTTGCCCACCCCTGCCCTAATCATTCCTCTAACCTTTTCTGAGGACAGGGTAAAGAATTCTCCTTCTAGGAGTCTTTACCATTCCCATCAGCCATCTGCATATTTTCTGTTCTGCAATTTTCTTCTACTTCTTCCACATTGCCATCCTGCAAGCTGTAGGCCAGTGGTCCCCAACCTTTAGAGGCTCCCGGGCGCCCAGGGGCGGGGCCACTCACGCACCGGGCGCCCAGGGGCGGGGCCACTCACACCGGGCGCCCAGGGGGTGGGGCTGCGCATCCTGGGGCACGCCAGGGGCGGGGATGCTCTTGCACCCGGCGCCGGCATGTGCCCCAGGGCTGGGGCCGCCCGAGCCGCGCGCCTGGGGCCAGCGCCGGCACCGCACGTGCCCCGGGGCTGGGGCTGCCCGAGTGCCGCGCACCAGGCGCCGGTGCGTGTTGTGCGCCTGGGGCCGGTGCCTCCAGTGCGCCGCCGGCCCAGGTTGTCAGTGGGCGCACACAAATGCCCCGGCGGGCACCCTGGCGCCCACGAGCACCGCGTTGGGGACCACTGCTGTAGGCAATGTGGATCTCCCAGTTTCACTTCAGAATCTTTGACTTCAGAAACAAATTAGTGGAATTGACATCACATGGCCATGAGTTAACCACCACAGGTCTACATCCAGTGGAAATGAGAACAAGGAATGTCCAGTAGCCAAATATTTGAAAAAGGAGTAAGACAGTACATATTTCTGTTTTCTTATGAGACTCCCCTTAAAGAATTAATACCATACCATAAATTAAACAGATCATGCAGAACACACCTGCAACACAAATACAGAAGTAAATAGTGTTCAAGAGGTATTAACTAAACAAAAAAGCCACAACCAAGAACACCGAGGCCTATGGTAACATCTGTTTGGAGGTCAATGAATATTAGAAAATGGAAAAGTAACTTGATGGATGAATGAATGGATGGAGCAACAGACTGAATGCAACCAGACCATGTGCTCACATACAATCTGTACAGAGGAACAAACACATACCATGGACAGTCCAACCAAACTACACAACTTACCAGAAGTTTGGAAAGCTATAAAACAGATCAAGAAGAGAAGAGGTTCAGTGCAGTCATACTGATTTACATATCAGTATTAAAATACAGGAAATTATTTAAAGAGTTTTTCTTTAATAATCAAAAATTGATGAAGATCAGCCTCTTAAGATAGTAAGTGGAGGTAGGACATAAGGGACAAAAGAGAAATTCTTAAGTCACTGGGGAGAAGAGAGGAGGTTTTATCAAATTTACACTAGAGCATAAGTGCCAAGAGATTTATATGATTTCAGGTAGCATGTTGATATTACATAATTTTATTACATTTTCTTTAGAAGATTCATTCCTTTAACAACAAATTGGAATGTGTTTGTGCACATCCTGTCACGAGCAACAGGATATGCCACATAGAATTAAACTTCCATTCTATTTGACTTTCTTGGTCAAATAATTTATTCACCTGTATGTTTGTAGGATCTTTATAGGATTCATCACTTGCAGTTTGGAGTTTTTCACTAATCCAAGCCTCTATTTCATCAACATCACGACTGAACTGCTGGAGGGTCTGTGATTCTCCCAGTTTTGACCTCTTCTCAATCATCTGAGCTTTCAAACGACGCCACCTGTACATAATGAGAGATATGATTCATCAGAACCTGTGAGATTAGGTATGAAGGAGGAGACTATGTACTATCATGATAACTACAAATTATCTCTAAAGAAGTTCTTTTCACTGCTGATTTAACAACAAAAATAGTACACCAACCTGTCCAGAACCTCATTGCGTCTGTTAGAAATGACCCCTTTAGCATAGTGATCAGCAGAAATTAGCTGGTCAGCAAACGATTGAAGGGCAGCAATTTTCTCTTCCTGTTCAAAATAAAATAATACAAGTGGATTCCGGCACCTCTACCCCCCACTGCATCAGAAGGCTGAAATCTTGTTAATATGAGTTTAAAAGAATAATCAGCCCTGTGTCAGGACAAGCAGAAAGCCACTTCAGAGCAAGTGGGAGATCCTGCAGATCATACACAGAGAAGAAAGTTCCTCTGGTCTCTGTGCCAGAATTACAGAGGAATTTCTCTCAAACAGAAAGAGCTCTTCCAGTATTTAAAGAAAGTGGAGAAACACTGATTTTTTTTTCAGTGTAAGGATATCCAATAAAAAAACAAAGTCACTTTGCTTCTTCACAAAAAATATGCTGTACAACGATTCATGCTGCTCTAGTTAAGTAAATACCTATTAGTCTATTGCATTGCTGAGCTTCAAAAAAACAGTTCAGGTGCTAAAGGTAAAATAAAATTAAACAGCTGTCCCTCTCTTGGATACATCTCTAACCTGGACATTGATTGCTTTATCAAAGTCTTCATGTTTCTTGATGAGAGCCTCCACACTGTCTAAGGAATCTCCTTTATCTTCTGTGTTCAAGAAAGCCTCCCGGGCAGCCATCCAGTTCTCTGCTTGTTCACAATCCCGATGAAACAGCTAAAGAGAAGGAACACGGGCAGAAGATGACAGACCAGTGAGTGCTGCCCAATGATGGAAGACAGATACATTTCCTTAAGAAAGGATATTGTTTTAAAAGAAAAAAGCAGCAAAGTACCTGTAGTTCTAGACACTGGTCCAGCATCATTCTACGTTGGATCCAGGCTTTCTCCAAGTCTGCCCGTTCTTGATCTAGAATATCTAGTTTTTCCTTGATGTCTGGGCTGGCATAGTGTCCACGAGCCAATAGTTGTTGCCCAAATTGCTCAAATGCCTGGAAAGTGCCAGCCCTAGCATCTATTTCAGTGCGATGTTCCTGATGGTGGAGAGGGGTGGGGGAGGAGAGGAAGCAGGAGGGAAAAGAAGAGAGTTAACAACAAGAAGCAGAAAGCTAAACTGTGAGAAAGGACATGATCAGTTTAGTCTTGGAAACAAATGGGGTTAGAAAAAACACTCTGTTGAACGAGATTACTATCAAAATACGCAAAATTGATTTTAACAGTGAATGTGCACACCTATTGAAAAATGCTGAGGGCTCTTTCACATACCTGGTGTCTCTCCAATAAAGCCTCAGCTCCAGTCACATCCTTTGCCAGTTCATCTGAGGACACTAATCCCCGGATTCCATTGATCCAAGACATGAGGTCCCTGTAAACACAAAAGTAACCAAACAATGGTGGGTTTTTTTGCAGCAAGGCTGACTAGTTATCTTTCACCACTCCACAAGCATTTAGTCTGTGTCATATACAATATGCACTTATGTTAAAGTGATAGTGGGATCAGGGATTTTATCTTTTTAATTTACCTGAAATCACTGAGGAAACGTTGCAGGTCATGAGAGTCCCCAAGTTTCTCTTTACGCTGGTCAGCCCGTTTCCCCAGACTATTCCAGGCCTGGTTTAGTTCAGTACATTTTTCTTGGAGGTCTTCAGCAGATTCTGGGTGTGACTGAATCAGGCGCTCAGCAGTCTCACCTAAGGAGTTCACCTGGCAATAAAGGAGGAGGAGTGGGAAGGAAGTCAGGGAACCTCTTTTGCAGTATGAGTTGAACCAGTGTGGTCTAGGACACTGGTTTGGCAACACATTGTTGGACTAGAGAATCCCAGCAGCAGAGGTTGCTGGTGGCTCAGAGTGGAGCCAGCCAGCAGGGCCAGTGGAGCACTAGAGCACACAGTCGGCAGGGCCATTTGGAGCTTCAGTAGGGGCAGTGGAACCTGCAGCCAGTGGGGCAGCATGGAGTCCAGTGGGGCTGCCAGAAGCTCTGGCACAGCTGCCTCAACTCAGAGCCAGGAACTCCATCAGGGCTTGTGCAGACTGTGGGACCAAGAGGCTGTGAGAAGAGGAGCACAGTGTGGAGGTTGGCACCCCACGCCTCCTCCCAGACTACCTCTGGTCTAGCAAATTCTCTTGTCCAGGACCATCAGGTTCCCACGGTGCCAGACCAGAGCGGCACAACCTGCACTACTACAAAAAGCAAGTAATCCCTGTGCTCTGGCATTTTCATCTGACCTTGTCTCCAAGAGCTGCTAAGTCTCTCTCAAAGCCTTCATGCTTGCGCTGCAGGGCCTGCACACTGGCCAGGTCATGTCCATAGTTGTCCGTATTCAATGCCTGATTCTTTTCTTCAATCCATTCCTTTGTTTCATCGGCATCTCTGGTTGAGGGGGAAAAAAAGTACTGAAATGAACAACATGCTAGAGTCTTATCAAACTCCAGGTAGTCTGTTTCCTAGAATCACATGACTGGAAGGGAGCTTGAAAAGTCATCTGGTCTAGTCCTCTGCCCTCATTGCAGGACTAAGTATTAACTAGACTGGCGTGGGAAGCTTTTTGGCCAAGGGCTACATCAGGGTATGGAATTGTGTAGAGGACCATGAATGCTCAAAATTGGAGTTGGGGTATGGGAAGGGGTGAGGGCTTCAACTGGAGTTGCAGGTTCTGGGAAGTCTGGAGTAGGGATGTAAAAGTATAGTTGATTAACTGATAAGCAAAAGCTTATAGGTTAATGCTATAAACTACATGCACTGCTCCCCTCCCCCCCCACTTGCCAGTAAATTATTTAGCAGGCTGATCAGCAACACTGTAGCTCTGCATTTAAAGCGTATTAGACACCGGGCAGGCAGGCAGCCCAGCTCACCGAATCTGAGAGCTCAGACCACTCCCTAGACAGAGCTGCTGTCACCCCATGCTGCTGTCTCTTTATCAAAGGCAGCAGCACAGGGTAAAAGGCAGCCGGTCCGCAAGGGGAGCTGTTTTTTAAACTGGCTCCCATTGTGGACCAGCTCCCACCTAGCAGCCTGTGCTGCTGTCTCAGATATGTAGCAGAGGAAAGTGGAAGGGGTTTTTTCTGGAGTAAGGGCAGAGAGCACTGGCTGCTGGCCCCACCCCCGGGGACTACAGAATAGTCCACTAACGAATAAGAATTCTTGAGATTACTCAACTATTCAATTGACCAATATTTAACATCTCTAATCTGGAGTACAAGGAGTACTTGGGGTGCAGACCCCAGGTTGTACTTACCTCAAGCAGCTCCTAGAAGCAGTAGCAGTATGTGCCCCTCCCAGCTAGTTCCCATGCAGCGGTGCAGCCAGGCACCTCTCCCCCTCTCTGCAGACACTGCCCCCACAGTTCATTGCCCGCAGTTCCCAGCCAATGGGAGCTCAGGGATGGTCCTTGAGATAGAGGCAATGCCTGAAACCCTCTGACTGCCCCTATGCATAAGAGCCAGCTGGAAGGTGGCCATGCTACCGCTTCCAGAAGCTGCAGCACGGGTGGAGAAGGGCAAGCCCCAGACCCAACTCACCAGATGGACTTTGAAGGCAGGATTAAAATGGCTGATGGACCAAATGCAGCATGTGAGATGTAGTTTTCCCACCTTTGATCTAGACCATAATTGACAGGTGTTTGTCTAACCTGAGTCTAAATAGGGTCTTAAGTTTGGTGTCCAACCGGTTCTGAAGCAGTAGGCACTATAGTGACTATTGCTATAGCCAGGGCTCGACAAATTCTGGAAAACCCTACTCGCCAGACAAAAAAGGGACTCGCCACCCTCCCCCCCAAAAAGCGTTTTTTTAATAGCATAAATTCCTAATAAGAATAAGAGCAGTAATTACTAATAAGTTATTAATATCTCATAAACCTCTACCTTTTCTCTCTGCTGCCATGTCGCCTCCCCTTGCTCCATCAGCTCCTCTGGCGCCTGCTGCCCCCTCAACCCCTCACCCTCCCATGCTGTCCTGACTCCTGCCCTTCCCACTGCCCTCAGCCTTCCTGAGACCTGCTCCCCTCCACCAGCCCTTCTCTCCCCCGTGTCCACTCCTCCAGTAGCCCCACTCTGATCATGTGAGCTACCCCTCCTCATCCCCTCTCCTAACACCTCCCTCTACACACCTGCCCTGCCTCTCTCCTCTGGTGCTGGTCCCTCCCCTGCAGGTGTCTCCCCTTCTGCTTCACCCCCAGAATCCCCTGGCACCTGCACCCTCCTGGTGCCCCCCCTTCCCTCACTGCTTCTGCCCCCTTTGCTCTCTCTTTCCCTGATGCCCACCCCCTCACCACTCTCTGCCCCCGTTCCCCTCATGCCCCTGTGCCCTCACACGACTTGCTCCATCCCCGCCTTCCTCATGCCCACTCCTTCTTTCTAGCCTTCTCCCAGCACCTCCCCGCCTCCTCTAGCCCCCAGTGCCCTTACTCTCTCCTCTCCCAGCATCACCCTGTCTCCCCCCCACTGACCTCACCTCCTGCCCGTTGCCTGCACTTGGCTCCCTGGCATTTGTCTCTCCTGCACCCCTGTCCCTTGGTGCCTTCCCCTTTCTTCTTCTTCTCCTGACCTCCTCCCCTCAGCACAAGCCCCTTCCCCATATTTTTCCCCTTCCCTCCCCACAGTCCAGCCTAGCCCAGCCCCGTCCCCTCTTAAGTGTTTTGCTGCCCCAAGCAAAACATTTTTGGCCGCCGCCCCCTTTTTTGTTGTCTTTTACACATTTGCATTTTGCAATGGGTTTTTTTGTGTTTTTCATTTTTGTCCCAGCATTTTAGCCCTATAAATAGCAAATAGCATTTTCATTTTTTTTTTCATAAAGGCAAAGGCGTTTCAAGTGAACTCCTCCTTTCATTCGCTGCTGGATCACAGCAGCCTTTTGCCTGCCCTGTCCAGCACCTCCCTATGGACAGGCACCCCTCACTCCCAACCCACAGGGGAAACAGGGTGCAGGGACAGCACAGAGCCAGAGGGGTGCAGGGAACAGTGGAGGGAGAGTACAGGGATGGCACGGGGAATGGGAGGCACAGAGCCAGAGGGACACGGGGTGTGGTGGAGGCACGGGGAATGGGATGAGGGGAACGGGAGGGGCAGAGGGATCGGGGTCGAGGGGCAGTGTAGGGAATGGGCAGCACAGAGCTGGTGGGGCAGGGATTGGGGGGGGGGGGGAGCAGAGTACAAGGGTGGTGGAGAGCCAGAGGGTCACAGGGAAGAGGGAGAGCAGGGGATCCGGGGTACAGGGGCGGCGCGGGGAATGGGCGGCGCAGAGACAAAGCGGCGCAGGGTGGGTGTAGCGAGCCGGGCGGTCGGCCGAGAGCAGTCTCTCACCGGCGAGGGGGTTGGGTCCATGGCAGGACTGGAGCCGGTGGGGCGGGGCCTGGCTGCGCTGCAGCCAGCTCTCAGGGCCACGCAGTCGGAGCCGGGCTGCCGCGGCCCTTTAAAATCAGCGGGGCCATGTCACGCTGGCATTTGCCGGCATCCCACCCTCTGGCTCGTGCCCCACCTCCTTGCGCCAGAGTTGCACACAGGCAGCCTGGCACTGAGAATCACTGCACTTCCGCCTTCCCGGCGGCGCTCTGCTCCTCCGCCTGGCCGGCGGATCGGATGGGGCCGCGCAGCCCATAGTGCGGGCTTTGGGCAGCCCGTCACAACTGCCCACCAGGCCATTCCACCCCTGCACTCGCCAGCTGATAAAATCTACTTGCCATGGGCGAGTGCATTTGTCGAGCCCTGGCTATAGCAAACAAGCAACACTCAACGGGCCAAATAATCACATGTGGCTAGAGGCTAACATTTTGGAGACCATGGGTCTTAAGTATCTAATACCATATATATGAATGAATGAATAGAAATTATTGAGAGTTGTGGAAAAGACAGGGATAGAGGCTGGCATTTGTTGGGCTGACAACAACTTAGCTGCAGAGGTAAAAATAGTGTTGGTGGCGGAATGTGCAGACAAAGCAGAAGCAAGGAGATAGAGCTGTGGGTGGGTCGTGAAATTCAAGTGTTTAGAAGTCTGCTACTAGCTGTGCCAAATAATTGACGGGTGAACTGCAACTCTGATAGCCAGCTGGCAAAGGGAGAGAGAAAAGAAAGCTGATGAGAGCAAGTCTAGAGTGAGAAAGGGAATTGTATGATAGCAGCATTGCAACCCTTTTAAAGAATTTTGCTGATCTGAAAATAAAGGTTTTAAGTAGAATCCCACACTGGGTTTCCACACTGCTATGTGACAAAGGCATCTTGTAATACCAGTGTGTCACCAATAAAGCTAAGATGGCCTTTTTTTAATTATAAATTTTAATACAAACTACAGATTAAAGAACTAGTCTTCATCATGGATCAGATTCAATTTCCATTGAAGTAAATGGTCTGGAGATATTGGACAAGGCCTTATGCGAGCTTGTGTGTGCGCTCTTAAAAATAATATTTTCACATTAAACCGAACAAAAATTGTATGAAAAAATAAAAGCACCACTAAAACATGGGATGTACCTAAGATAGTGTGCTTCTCACCTGTGAAATCTCTGAACTTCATGGGCACTACCCAGCAGCTGGCTTCGCTCCTCTGCCATCTGCTGCAGAGATCTCCAGCGCTCATTTAATTCCTGAAAATGAAAAATGGAAATGAAGTCTCAGTACTGCAGCTGATACTGACAAGTTAAACAACTTTATGCACTTATTTCTTCTTTAAAAAAAGATAATTTTGTTACTCCACGTCACAGTAAACAACAAAACTTCACAACCTAAAATGTAAAACCAGTAAAGTTTTATTTTCAAGTATTTTGCTCATTGTGCTAGTATGGATACACTCCTTAAGGTATTAACGGTGCCTGAAATTCTCTTTAAAAGAAAAGGAAAAGGGAAAAGTCCCTATGCAGATTTCTTTTCAGAAGAGATTCACATTTTAAGCATGGTTCTCCAACTTTTTCATTCCATAGATCCCTTTGTGGAAACAACATCCTCTTGTGCTTCTTAACACCGCTGCCTCTCCATTTTGGCTCTCTAAAGGTTTCATTCCATAAATCTACTGAAAAGGCTCAATGGAACACTGACAGTGCACGAACAATAGTCAGAAAAATGCCACTTTAAACAGATTATGGCAGAAAAAGGTAATCTTTCTAAAAATGTTACTGTTAGTGCTTTAAGACCACATAAGCAAACTACTTAAGAAGAGTGGGTGGTGGGAAATGAGCTCAGAAGAAGGATAAAGTTATCTTTGAGGACATCTGCAGGTTATCCATACACACCCACCCACTACCGGATTTCCATTTGCTGCTTTGATTACAGAAAAATGCACTGGTTCAAGAAACTGTATGTAAAGTTGTGTTTCTTCAAGCCATGAAAGCAGGTAACTTTATGGTATGTATGTGCATCAAGCCCCTGTGTATTCTGAGTAGGGATGTTAAGGACTAGTCAACTACCCAATAAGCAAGTGCTTATCGGATAGTCAGTCAACTAGTTGATTTCCCCCCCCACACCCTCTATCAGATAGAGGCAGCAAAAAGGGGGAGTAGGAAAGAAGGGGCACTTCAAAGTGGAAGCACTGCACAGCTGAGTCTGGCATCAGCTATGCGGAGCTGCCGGGCATGGAACCTGGTGTCAGCTGTTGACTCCCCAGCTGATCCCGGGCTCCAGCGCGGCATTTCCGCACAACCTGGGATCAGCTGGGGAGTCCCCAACTGACCTGGGCTTCTGGGGAAATGCCACACAACCACAGTCAGCTGGGGAGTCCCCAGCTGATCCTGAGTTCCACGTGGCATTTCAAAGCAGCAGCACAGCTTGGAGCCCGGGGGGGGGAGGGGGTGTCAGCAGAGGTCAGCTCCATGCTGCGCTGCCGCTTTGAAATGTGCAAGAGCCCCCGCTAGGGACTCTTGCACATTTCAAAGCTGGCATGTCGCGTGCAGCCTGGAGTCAGCGGGCCTTGGCCCTTGGCTGCACGCAGAGTTGTGGGCTCTTGTACATTTCAAAGGAGGAATGTGGAAGTGTCCATTGACTAACTCAACTAGTAAAATAACCAATAGTTAACATCCCTATTTCTGAGAAGCAGTTGCTGCAAGTTAGCATTCATCTTAACATGTTTATTAAAAGGAAACAGAACAGGAAGGCAGAGTGTTCAACAGAAAAGAAGGTGATGGGAAAAAGCTGTTACTTTTGACTGAGAAGACAACACAAATGCACACTTACCTTGATGGAATTAAATGTGGCTACTGTGTGCACCATCATACGTGCAGACTATGTAGAGAAAAAGCAGAAATAGTAAAAAAAAAAAAAAAATCTAGCAGTTACATTCCTATTTATTGATCAAGTCTCATACCGAACAAAAAAAAAAAAATTCAGACACCAACACACTAAAAGGGTGTCACAGGGAGGAAGGGGGAAATTGTCCTCCTTGGCCTCTGATAATAGGACAAGAAGCAATGGATTTGAACGAGAGGTTTAGGTTGGACATTAGGAAAAACTTCCTAACTGTCAGGGTGGTTAAACACTGGAATAAGTTGCCTAGGGTGATTGTGGAATCTCCATCTCTGGAGATATTTAAGAGCTGGTTAAGACAGACATCAGGGATAATATAGACTGTGCTTGGACTGGACTTTATGACCTCTCGAGGTCCATTCCAGTTCTAGTATTACCAGCTAAAATATCTAACAGCAAATCTTTGTACAAAAGTAGAAATCAGTCTTGTTACAAATTATCAAATGGAAAATGTTATTTTTCTATTACTTTTCTATATATAGAAGTGCAGTTTGAGATTTCTACAGTGAGAAATATCTTGCTGAGGACCTAATACTTTATTCATCATTGTGTGCATACTTGTAAAGAAGACTAAACATTAGGTGTGTGTTTGTATTTAGATTACCTCTGAGACAGCAGCACCTGCATTGTGGCTTTATATTTTAATATAGTGTGCGGGATAATTACATCAGTTAATTTCTACTGATTAAATGTACATTATGAAAAAGCTGTGGAATAAACAACTATCCAATAACCATATCAATTCATAGTCAAGAGGGGAGAAGGACAGCACTGTACTGCTACTTATAAGGAAAGGAACGTGTGTGTTAGAAGGATTCAAGGCCCTAAGACTGGGTGGGGAACCTCAGGCCCAAGGGCCAGATGTGGCCCCCAGCTTACCTGGATATGGCCCCCAATGCTCAGGAATCCCCCTGCATTGGGGAGCCTGTGCTGGTGCTCTAGCCCCACTGCCACCCACAAGCCTGCAGCATACAAAATCTACTAGCCTGGGTCCCCCCCAAGCTCTGGTGTGGGAGGGGAATGCAAGGAGTGTCTTTTTCCTTCTCAGTCAGAATATTCTCATTTGTCTACGGCCCCTGACTGATTTTTCTGTGGGCCAGTGGTGCCTGACCCAAAAGAGATTCCCCCACCCATGCCCTAAGAGATTATGTGCAAGAATGCCATTACTTCTACTTGTTGGATGTGTCACGAAACTATCAGACCTACCTTCCAAGGAGATGCTGTCTTGGAATCAGTTTCATCCTGATTAAAAAGTGAAGGGAAAAGTTTAAAACACATTAAAAAAAAAAACAAAAAAACAAAAAAAAAAAACAGAAAATGGAAGTTAACCAATACCCTATTTCATTTTCAAGGCTCAAGATTAAATGTCTAAGATATTTATGTGCACAGAATCCTTTCAGAATTATTTTAATTTTTTTTAATGCAGTGGTTTAAATAAAGGCCCCATGAGACACTCTGCATTTAAGCCCTAGCCAGTTCAAATACAAGTATAAGAGGATGAATATATGCCAAAAGATACTTTCCTCAGTCAAATTCAGGGGGGAAATAGAGAAAAATTTAATGTTTTCCTTATCAAGAAAGAGGGTTCCGAGAGAGATGAACCATAACCCAAAAGGGAGCTCAGTCACAGGATCTCCTCCTCTATATGTCCAAACCCTCTTTCTGTTAAAGTTACAGCAAGACAGCATGCAAATATCATAACAATGCTTACCCTGGGCATACCATAGACTTCCTAAAAGGGAAAAGGAAATGGATGTTATTTTGTGGAAAAAAAAAATCTAGACAGAGCTGATTTTTTCTGAGGAAAGTTGAAGGAAATGAGACAAACAATGTAATCTACAAAGAGGAAACAAAAGTATTCTGCTATGCTGATCTTCTGTGTACCGCCAGCTGACAGAACATGCTCAAACCAAAAACTACATTATGCACCACAAGTGGCAGAGTTTTCATACTCTCAGTGAACTATGGTAATACGTTATCTCAGGATTTATAAATGAACAAGCGTTTTCAGTGCTTTTGCTGTAATTGTTGATATTGGGTAGAATTAGTTATACAAACAAAAGCAGACATGGAGAGTTAAAAAAATACAGGACTATGTAGCACTTTAAAGACTAACAAAATGGTTTATTAGCTTTCTTGGGCCAGACTCACTTCCTCAGATCAAATAGTGGAAGAAAATGGTCACAGCCATATATACCAAAGGATACAATTAAAAAAAATGAACACATATGAAGAGGACAAATCACATTTCAGAACAGAAGAGGGATGCGGGGGGGGGGGAGGGGAGGAGGAAGGTGAATGCCTGTGAGTTAGTGATATTAGAGGTGGGGAAGGGTAGATGTCTGAGTTAATAGTATTAGAGGTGATAATTGGGGAAGCTATCTTTGTAATGGGTAAGATAGCTGGAATCTTTGTTCAGCCTACTTGAGCATTTGTATTTATTCTTTTCAAAAAACTGATTGAACAGTAGAATTAATATATTCAATTAAGCAATTAATCCTTACCTCCATAAGTTCTATCAGTATTATCCAAGAAACAAGGACAGAGAGATTAAATATATTGCCCATAGCACCATTACTAAGGATGTTAAGGACTAGTCGACTATCCAATAAGCAAACGCTGCCATGATGTCTCCAAGTGGCAGTGCCACATGGAGCCCAGGGTCAGCTGGGGACTCCCTAGCTGACTCCACGTTCTGTGCGGCATTTCTGTGGAACCCAGTCAGCTGGGGAGTTCCCAGCTGATCCCGGGCTCCATGAGGCGCTGCCACTTTGAAATGCTTCACGGATTTCCATGGAAACGTCACACAGAGCCCGGGGTCAGCTGTGGACTCCCCAGCTGATCCTGGCTCTGTGCAGCATTTCAAAACAGAAGAACCCACATGAAGCCCATGGTCAGCAGGGGGGGGGGGGGGGGAAGACACACTCTAGTCGATGGAAATTCCATCAACCACTTAAATATTGATTAATTTACTAGTTAACAGCCTTAACCACTACTAGTCATGGAGAATCCACAGACTATTAATTTAGAACTTACAAATAATAAAAAATATATATATTTAAATGTATATTATTAGCACTATCAAATTATCCAAAAGCTGCTCTGATGACCAAAGCTACTTTGGGATGCCACTTTTATATCACCAACAATCTAGAAAAGAGAGTAAACAGTGAAACAGGAGTAATAAATCTTCAGCTGTAGAAGTGGAGAACAAATGGAAAAAATCAGGAGAAGAAAGGACAAAACCCCAATTCCATCAGTCTCTTATTACAAAATGCCAGCAGACCAAGACAAACACAGACCTGCTGCTGTACCGCCTGTACTTCCTCTGCCATTAGCCCTTCGGATTCCAGGTCATTTGCAACCTTATTTATGTCCTTAAGACGAGATTCATTGGCTTTCAAATCCTGCACAGAACAGCAAATATCACAGCATGAACACACGTATAAGCAAAATGCAAGGTGATAAGGTGGTTAGAGGCCTCAAAAGGCATCCAATTTATGAAGAGTAGGGTCAGTCAACAGCAGATCTACAATGCATAGAAAGTCTTCTGCCAAGAAATCCCAGTTGCCAATGTCAATGGATTAAAGAACTGGACTGTGGGAGTTTTCCATACTAAGTAAAAGTTAATCACTAGACAGTAATAGTATATCTTTTAAAACCCATTAACTACAACTTTAATTTAAACTGCATTACTGAATATACAAATTGAACAGCAGGACAAAACAATTATAAGAGATGACTGAAGATGTGATCATACAGGTCAGTAGTTCAGGCTCAGCAACAACCCATTAAATAGTTTACTGTAAAGTAGAAAAAGGGAAGGTATTTCAGAATTTCTAACTTCCTTATGAGAGCTGGCACTGAAGTCTTGAAGGTGATACATTAAGTTCAGAAGTCAATTTAGTACAAAGACATCAAGGTAACTGGCACTCATCTCACACCTGTAATGGTAAGCCAGCTCAGACTACTTGTTAGTTAATATTCAAGTTATAAATGCAACACAGCCCATACGAATAACTGGTTATTCCAAATCATTAGTCCAGAGCCTGTCACTTCTTTGCATAACATCTCAGAGCAAGAGGGAACACATTTTGAAGCTCTTTTAAATTTCATGCAAGGCAAAATTCAGCCAACATCATACATTCACCAATGGCGGCTAGAGAAAAAAAATAAAACCAACCATTCAAAGTAGAGGTCACTATTATTTCACGCCTTGTAGAACACTGTGTAGCTCAGCATGCCTGATCACTCTGCCTTTAAATAAAGGAAGGGGGAAGCTTCCCTTGTCTGGATGGAATGATAAGCATAAAGTATTCGTAAAAGTCGCTGCTACAGTCAGTCCAGAAGGTTCCATGTTCACACATGCTTAATAAAAAAGAGAGTTTCCTCTGGTGCTATAGAGCTGTGGATAACATGTAGCATAATACCAGGTTGGGTTGTGCGGATATGGAATCTCCAGCCGCAGATCCAGCAGAAATAAACTGAATGCTTTGCTTTCTTCACAAAGTGACAAGTTTCAGAGGGGTAACCATGTTAATCTGTTTCAGCAAAAACAATGAAGAGTCCCATGAAACCTTAAAGACAAACTGATTTATTTGGGTGTAAGCCGTTGTATTTCACTTCATCAGAATCATGATACGATTCATGCATTTGACGAAGTGCATTTCAGCCCACAAAAGTTTAAGACCAAATAAATCAGTCTTTAAGGTCTCACAGGACTAATTGTTTTTGCTTCACTGAGGGATTGTCATGGAAACCTCATCAGGAATCTAAACTGCAGATGACAAGATGGAGTTATTGTGCTACATAAGATATTACATAATAACCTACCTTCTGAAAGTCATCAAATTTCTTCTGTAGTACTTCAACCTGCTCCAAGTCAGCCCCCACTTCTTCATTGGTGAGTGCAGCCTCCTTCTCATTGATCCACTGCTTCAGCTCATTAGCCTCACGGAAAAGCATGAACTTTTTGCAACTTTTTTCCAGCATATCCTTGCGCTTCTCCCCCAGCTCAAGAAGAGAGTGATATCTGGAACATACAGAGAGGGAGAATGGAAAACCATCAGATCTCACTTGAACAGAGTCATAGTACATGAAGGTGATAAAAATGGTTTAGTAGCATCAGTGATGAGGGAAATTCCTACAAGATGATGTCAAATAAACTATTCTGCACAGTTATAGACAATGATCATGTAGATGTAAATCCTTTACATTACTATACTACACAGATCACCTCACTGAATCATGATCTCCAACATACAAGGCTTTTTTGATGGACAAAAGCAAAGCAAATTGCAGCTTACGATAAAGAAAGCAGGTAAGCAATGCAGGAGTAGTTGCATACAGCAAAGAAGAAAGAGCCTACCTTATTATTTTGTGCATGCAACTATGTGAAACATATGCATAACAAATGCTAAATACCACATTAAAGGGTTTTCTTCTAGTATATCAACTTCCCACAGCTCATTTAAATTAGTTTGATTCATAGCTGTCTGACACAAGATGTCTTGCCTGCCTATTCATCAGATATTGCATTGAATAACACTTGGTCATCTTGTCTTTTCCCTCCTTTCGGTAATGCCAATATTCAATAAAAGTGCACCTAATTCTGATTTTGTTTACAGTATTTTTACATCTGTGTTATTCCTACTGACTTCACTCCTGATTCACATTATGAGCAACGTGACAAGAATTAGGCCCTAACAACATACCAACAGCTCAAAAAGGTACATAGTTTTCCCGCATCTTAAAAGACCAAAGTAAATTAACCTTTTTGCCTAAAAAGTTAGCATCTCCCAGAACAAGTTCCAACATAGAAGAGGAAGCAATGGATACAGATGATCTTTGGAGCCCTTTTACAGGCTATTGCTAGTGAAAGACAGAAGAGGAGTTTTGTGGGATTCTGAATGCTGCTTTTTGGGAGAGATAACCACAGATTTCTTTAAATTGTCATCAAGTTAGGTCCTTACTGGAAAAAACACCTCTAAAAGTTTCTCTAATTGCCACCTTGTTTAAAATCTTCTGATGAGGTAGTTCTGGAACCCTCTGGATTCCTCAGATTTCTTCAACCCGATTTCAGGCTTGAACGTAGTAGAAAGACTATTAATATCCATGAATGATTTCCATTTTCAAGCCATGGGCAGAGGAGGGAAGTGATCATTCTGATTTAGTTAAATTAGCAGCCTTTACCACAACAAGGTATCATTGGGTCACCTGTAGCATCATACAAAGATGAACAGGACATGGTTGCAATGGTTTCATTTCTCAGACTGAAAGCACACTGGATGAATCAGTAATTACTTCCCAAAGGATAGCTTTTACAGGGTATCATTCTGTCACTTCTATTCAATGCATATGCAAAGCTGCTGGAGAATAGCTAGACATTTGGGCTCCAATGTTAACACTGGATGTCCATTCTTTCTTACATGTCTTCATGAAAGCTAAATTCAGTGGTCTGTCATGTTGGTATAGAACTAAAACTGGAAGCCAGAAGGAAGTGAGCTGGCTGACACTCAGATCATCTGATACTCCTGCAGAATGCTGCTGCTCATCTTCTGAATGGGATAGGCTACCATAGCACCTGAATGCTATATTCTGTGCTAACTATAAAAGTTTGCTTCAAAAGGCAATTTCATGAACTAGGAAACAGAGTTATATAGGTCTAAGATGACCTCGGATAAAATTCCTTTAGAATCTGATTTTCCCTCAACTTTTTTGTGACAGTTAAGAGCGATTAGGATTGCTTCTCTTATGGGTGCCTGAAACAGACTCAGTAGGAAAGAAGGTAGAGCATTCTCAAATGAGAGCCCTTGACTATGAAACTTGCTTCCTCTGGCAGTTGTCAGAGCTCAATGCAAAATACATGTGTGTAACTTATGACAGCAAGGAACCTTCCTATATGCCTGCAGTGTAACTTTCATGGAACAAAATAATGGCAGTGAGCATCCTTTGTGAATAGTATAATTATTTTAATTGTTTCTGTAAATCATTCTAGGCAATTCATATGTAATATATTGTATTCCAGTACACACATGTTCATGTATGTATATAAATATATTACATTCTTATATTCACCTAAGAAACAGCAGGATTTTTTTTTAAACTTAGTACATAGAGCCTAGATGTCTTCGGTGAATTAACTGCGCCATAAGGAAAACCAGAACAGTAGAAAATAACAGTGCCTCTTGACAGAAGTGGCCAAAAGATAAGCAGCTGTCTGTCTGTAAGAGATCATGTGCCAAATATCTACTACTGTTCTAAATCAAGATATTCCATATTGCACAAATTGCTTCCCTGTGTCCCTTTGCAGCAGCACTCCCAAAGGAGAGAAGAAAAAATGGAGAATGAACAGGCAAGTAATATGGAAACAACGTGGTTTAGAATGGGGTTAATCCTACTCACAGTTCTTCAACCTGTTTCATACGCAGAGATACACTGCCGACTTCCTTAGTTATGAGAGTCCTGCACAGACAGAAGGAGCACAGCAAAAGCATGCAAAAATTAGTTAGATTAACAAAAATAAGGAAAGCAGCAGCTCCATCCGAGGGTCATTTGTGGTGGGAGATGAAGATTAAGAATTCACATTTAAATGAACAAGTTAGGTGCCATTCAAAAGCAAAATTTGAAGCAAATCAGTCAGAGCAAATCATGTAAAGAAATCATCAGCAGCACAGTTGAACTCTCACTACAGGGCCATCTCACCAGTCTGTTCTGAACTGAGAGGCATTCTCACCACTCCAAATTAATGAACCCTAGTTTCTAAGCTCTCAGAAGCAGTATGCAAGTGTATATTAAAATTGCATAACAAACTGTTCAGGAACTTTTTACTATATAAGTATTCTTTCCTCCCTCTAATATGTTCTATGTATTAAGAGTGTCATTTTTAAAAACACAGGTTTTCAGTTTAAAGGCAGTAATTTACAAACACATTTAATATTTGGTGTCTCAAATAACTGAGTGGGTGGAAATTCTTGAAAGACTGACAGCATAACTGTGAGACCAGCTGGGAGGGAGTTCACAACTTATAGATTTTCCTTTCCAAGTTGTCTGATAAGATGAGCCTGTAGCCCACCCCATCCTCTACTGCTCTCCCTCAAGCTAATCTACAGCTACCATGTGCTATAGGAGAGGCATTTACCAAGCATTCAGGCAGCTTTGTTCATCTGCATAGCAAATTACAGTTCTACAAGAGGTAGATTTTAGCTCACATAAGACAGTGCTGAATGAAAACACCGTGGCTCTGAAAAATACTGCAATACACCAGAGCCACATAGCCATAACTCCCAAACAATTGCCCAAGGGCAGCCCTGTATATGGAGGGTACTGTACTTCAGATAATCAGATTTATAAAGATGCCTCAAAAGAACTGCATGTTAAGATGGTACAATTACAAATAAGAATACTGCTTAAGACAGAACCAGTTCACAAGCAAGTTTAAGTTGTTAGGTACACCAACTACAAAAAACACAAAGAAAAAGCTAAGGCAGATCAATTTTCATGATTTGTACAGTTAAAACTGGAAAAGCAGAAGACTCTAGAATTAAGAATGAAATGGATCAATAAAAAAAGCATTTTACTGCTGTAGGAGCACAACATTAAGTTCTAATGCAACTATCCCCTGATATTAAGGGTACGTCTACCTAAACTTGTAAAAGGGAGGCATTGGTCAACCCAACAAGTACTATAACTGATTTTTGGTCCTGTTAGTTAGAGCTTACTGGTTGTCAATTTGCTCCTGCCGCAAGGCTATGCTGCCCTGCTCCTCGAGTAGATTCTCTCGGGATGCAGACTGGGCAGGGTCTAGTTTTTTCACATAGGCAGCTGGAACAAATCCTTGACGGTCATTCACTTCTACCTTCCACCAGTCCTGAAAGAAAGGAAAATACAACCTTGCTAGGTGACATGTATACACAACCATGATCAGAAAACTAGCAACTTCTGTAACTGCTAGGAGGCTAGTGCTAGCTGCTGAACAGCACAAGAGAACTACCACCACCAATGGTGTTTTCACTGTGCCTCATCAGCACCAGGACAAAGTCCTGTGAGTGTTTCTTTCCATAGGATTTTGGGTACCTGGATTTGTGCATAAACACCATTAGACTTTAAACACAAATGCTTTTTTTTTTTTTAAACCGAAAGAAAAACCTATAGACAAGGCCCCCTCAGATATTAACAGAATCTACTCTTAGTCCACATCTCCACTTGCCATGTTGTAGATCAATAACAGGTGCAGCAAACACCTGCTAAATTGAATGCTGAGGATGCCCCCGTTCGGCTTGGCACAGTCATGAGGAGTAAGGGAAGCTGATGAGAGCATTTGCTCCCCATCAACCTCACACTGTGATGACAGCGCCAAAGTCAGCAGTATGTTGCTGGAGTTGTGTACCTTAGACTAACCTTCTAGATCTTCAGTTCTGCAGAAAAGGACCTGGGGATTACAGTGTATGAAAAGTTGGATGTGAGTCAGTGTGCCCTTGTAGCCAAGAGGGCTAATGGCATATTAGGGTGCATTAGGAGAAGCATTGCCAGCAGATCCAGAGAAGTGATTATTCCCCTTTATTTGGCTCTGGTGAGGCCACATTAGAGTATTGTGTCCAGTTCTGGGCCCCCTACTATGGAAATGATGAGGATGCATTGGAGAGGTTCCAGCGGAAGGCGACCAAAATGATAAGGGGGCTGGAGCGCATGACCTATGAGGAGAGGCTGAGGGAATTGGGTCTGTTTAGTCTGCAGAAGAGAAGAGTGAGGGGGGATTTGATAGCAGCCTTTAACTTCCTGAAGGGAGGCTCCAAAGAGGATGGAGAAAGGCTGTTCACAGTAGTGACAGATGGCAGAACAGGAGCAATGGTCTCAAGTTACAGTGGGAGGGGTCTAGGTTGGATATTAGAAAAAACTTATTTCACTAGGAGGGTGGTTAAGCATTGGAATGGGTTATCTAGGAAGGTGGTGGAATTTCCATCCCTAGAGGTCTCAGCTTGACAAAGCCCTGGCTGGGTTGATTTAGTTGGAATTGGTCCTGCCTTGAGCAGGGGGTTGGGATTTGATGACCTCCTGAGGTCTCTTCCAGCTCTATGATCTAGCATAGTCCTGGCTTCAGGCCAAAAAGGACTGAGGGGCAGAACAGGAAATCATGAACCCTTATAGTCGATTAACCATGAATGGTAATGGGATATAAAGAGGATGAAATTTCTCATAGAAAGCTGAGGAGTACAACAAAGAAATGATGGCTGTAAAACAGAGAAAGGCTGGTGGAGCCTCGAGAAGTTGAAGAGGAGAATCAAAAAAGTGAGGGAGGAATGGAAGCACAGACTGATTATGTAAAGGATTTAATTATGTTTGTTATACAGCACTGCCATAGCAAACAAAAACACACACCACCACCACACCACTCACTATGTCTATAAGAACAAGTGTAATAGGCAGTACAGACTCCTGGCAGGCAAGAGTTTACCTTGTTTGTGCTGTTGAGCAATGTGAGGATGTCTCCCTTTTTCATTGTCACCTCCCGAGGGCTCTTCTCTTGATAATCATAGAGAGCAAGGACCAACTCTTTCCCAGTTTCATCATCTGTGGGAGCAACTTGTTGCTACCAAGAAGAGGAAGGAGAAAAACACGTTACTCAATAGAAACTGCTGAATGTTGAAATATTACCAATACAGCTGTTCTACAAAGTATCATAGCCTTGATTATTACTACTACATTGCCAATGTATTAAAGGATTTCTGTTTAGCAACTGATGAAAGAGTGCTGAAGTTTGTGTGCCATTTCTACATTCAAAATCTGAAACAAGGCCAACAAACTATATCAGTTTCATTGAAAAAAACCTTTCAGAGGGGTAGCTGTGTTAGTCTCTAAGGTGCTGAAAGATTGTTGTTTAAGTTTATTCAGTTACAGACTAACCACATATTGTAGATGGCATTATGAGCTTTGATGGGCATAACCCACTTCCCACAAACCTGTTTCCTATCTGTGCTACATACATTCATGTGACTGATTACACTAGACAGCAGCAGAGCAAAGAAAGATGAAAATCATTAACTTAGATTTGAGAACCAAGCACATTCTGAGGTAAGCACTTAACAGTAATGCTTGATGATAAGCAGCAACATACAATGAGCCATCTTTCCTTACCCTGCATGACTGGGCCTGCTCTCTTAGTGCCTGCATGCTACTGCCATAAGCGATAAGATCTGACATCAAAGCTTCATGTTTCTTCAGAAGAGCCTGAAATTAAATATTGCAACATGCACATTAGAAAACCACTTCACAGATTCTACATATTATATACACACATATGCATTTTAGTGTATATATATATTGAATGCCATTCTCATGAAAATTGCAGGACTAGCAGCTCAGGAGAGTGAAGACCTTTGTTTAGCCATGGAACAGATTGGGCACAGGTAAGAACAAGGTAAGTTTTTGACACTTAAACCCTGACTAGGGGAGACCAGTCTCTAGAAGTGAGAGCAGTTCAGACTTCAGGTTCTAGAAGTCCATAGCGAATACTCCTTTGGAATTTCCACAAAGGGTGCCAGTTTGTATAATTTCTGATATAGCTACCAGCTAGTAGGAATTGGTTCAGTATCATTAATGAACTAACAAGCAGATTAGTACTGAAGACATAGGTATGAAAGACTCTATCCCATTACCAATGCACTTAAATATGCTCTGTGCCTCCTCCACAGAATATTAAAATCTTATAAACAATGCCGACTTTCTTTGTAAGTCTCAGAGAGATAGCTGAATGGTCCAGCCGCACCTTGGAGTTGTGCCCATGAAAGCTCATGACACTATCTAATCTACTTGTTTTAGTCTCCAAGGGGTGGAAGGACCATTCATTGTTTTTTAAAACTTTCTTTGTAGCTAGTCTAACATCTTACCCAGGGAACTTTACTAATGAAGATGCAGAACAAGAATACACACTTGTTTCTATACTCAATTACAAATTTGCTAAACAAAAAGCTTACTGTACATTCTGTCCTTTTTACTTTCACAAATTCTAAAGCCTGTAGAACTCCTAATTATCTTATATCAATCCTAGATCAGATTTCCACTGTTACTTTTGCACATGCAATGAAATATCCCACCTCAGCAGAGTCTTCATCCTTTCCATAGTCTGTACTGCCCACAATGGGCTCCTTTTCTCTCATCCAGGATTCAGCCTCATTAGCATCAGCAAAGTACTGCTGGGCTTGCAGGGAGTCCTCTAGATCTTGTCGACGCTGCGAGGCCTTGGTTTTCAGTGATTCCCACTTCTGATTTAGCTCATTCAATTTGGCTTTCACATCCTCAGCAGCAAAGTGTCCTAAATAATAAAAGACAGGAAAAAAGTGTGCTTGGAGACATAGCTTATAGACATAAAAATGACAAAAGGGACTGAAAAATTACTTGCATTTTTTAATCATGGAAGTTAGGTTTGTGTAAAGTTATCCACCTTACTTTGGATAGTTTTTGCTATTACACAATACTTAGTTCAAATTTGGCTTGCTGCAGGCAGTGTTCTTTTGACACTGAACCATAGAATGGGCCAGGAACATACAAGTCACTGAAGACAAAACATTCTCTGCCCTAGCCATTTCTTTTCTATTTGTTTACTGTGATGCAGGAAAAGGCCAGTTCTTTGAACAGTTGAGTTTCTACACCACAAAGAGACCATTTAAAACTATTTTTTTTTTAATTTCAGGAAGATGGACATTAGATTGCTCATTATTATTTTCTCAGAATATTTAAAAAGGTAATACACCTTAAAATGGGACGTCAAGGAAAAAGTTCAAAGAACAATAATAGGAGCCTTGTATTAAGATAAAATTATGGTTTAATGTGAGAATTACTTTGTAACAATAGGTAAGTGACTAGCTGCAGTGGATGGAAATCTGTTAAAAAGATAAGGGTTTTCCCAGGATCACACCTGTATGTCTATGTGAAGGACAGCCATAAATAAAAAAATCAGCTATTTAATCCCATAGGCAGATACTATTTTGCACGTGCAAACTATCATAAAAGGGACACTATATAGGGCCACTGAATGTAAAGTGAAAAAAGAATTCTGAATTTATGAACAAGGAAGGATTAAAATATTTAAACACACCTTCTTCCACCATGGCATTTCCTTTCTGGGTGACTGCTTTAATGCGTGGCTCATGGCCTGCAATTTCCGCCTGCAAGGCTTGGTGCTTCTTTAGTAGGTTCTGAACCCCAATCAAATCCTTGCCTGAAAGAGACCATAGTATATATCTTAATCGATGAGCTCAAAGTCACTGAAGTTAATAGATTAAACATGAAATACATTGACAATCTTGCAAGATTAGTCAGGGACTAGGTCTAATTACAGTCTAGATCTGTTACTGTGTAAAACTGCCCTATGAAAATTAGAAACATCACAAGGTAATCAATGACACAGGAATCATGGGAAACAACTACAGTACTGTAACAGATTTAGAATTCAAGCCAATGCAAAAAATAACCCCTCCATAAACAGTTTAGAAATTCCCAAACTGTAAGTCTATAAAGACTCATACGCATTGAATAAGCACAAAGATGTAGATGTAACCACCTCTGTTTGTTGATGCTGCAATAGGTTCCTTCTCTCTAATCCAGGTCTCTTCATCCTCTATGTCACGGAACAATTGCTGCAGGCGAAGAGAATCAGCAAGTTTCTGCTTGCGAGCTATCATAGGATCCTTCAGAGCTTCATAGCGAGTCACCAAAGCTTCTTGTTTTTTCTTGATATTATCTGCATCAAAGTGTCCAGCATCCTGAAACTGGCGAGCCTGGATAGTGATGCCATCAATGCGATCCTAAAATGTAATTAAGCAATAGCATTAAATTGGTATTCTCTACGATAGTTTAGGGTTTGATGATGCTTGTTAGTTACTGGGCCAGACTGATCTGTAATATTTCTAGGCCTTTGCCTTATCTCTTGTACTGCAATAATGGATGAGAAAAATCAAAGTGAAATTGGAGTAAAAATTAAAGAATTATTTTCATTGCCTAAATTCAGAAAAAAATATGAAAAGCAAACAGCTGAGTGAAAATGTTCAGTTTCAATAGAGAGGATGGATTATTTTATGGGAATCAACAGATCTAAATTCCTAGACTCAGAATATACAGATCTCAGTTCAATTCCGGGCTCCACCAGGTTGTCTTGTTTATTGACTATGATCAAGTTCATTTACTTTCATTGTGCCTCAATTCCCCACCTGTAAGATGGGGATAATAATTCTCCCTTTGCTTATCTTGCCTTATTTAGATTTAGAAACAGTATCTGTCGCTTACTATATCTTCACATAGAACTGATACAGAAAAGCACTACACCTGATTTTTCAAAGGTATGTACTTTTTAGTGTTGCAATATATTATGCAAAAGGGAAACACCAAATTCCAATAAATTTACAGTTGTTCAGACCTGACTTTTGGGAACAGTCAACAAGGTCATTCAACAAATATTAATAAAAAAAAATTAAAAGCAAGCAAGTTTCCCACTAGGTACCTATGCCCCTGGTGGTGGTAGGAGACTTCACATGCTCCCCCCTACTGCCCACAAGTCAATCAGGGCCAGGGGAAGGGGAGAACATGAAGTCTCTTGCTCCCTGCCCCTGCCCTGCAAGGGAGCACCAAACTTACGAGTCAACCACCAGCTAAGCAGCAGCTGGCAGCTGACTTAGTGCTGAGCCCCTTTGAAGGGCAGGAGGATACTTCATGCGCTCCACCCACCCTCAGTTCCAGTCAGGGACTTCATATGTTCTGTCCCCAGGCCCTGATTGGCCTGGGGGTGAGGGAGTGACAGGGCCTCCGTGGGCCAGATCAACTCGATTGGTGGGCCGGATCCAGCCCATGGAGGCCCTTTTGCCCACCCCTGGTCTGAAGTGTCACAAGAGGTCCTAACTGCATGTTTGGCTACATTCTGGTCTTCCATTAACATGGCATTTTGCCAACCTCCTTTTGTCATTTGGCAAGTCTTGGAGAAATAAACTTATCTTTTCCCATTACATGGCATTGCGAAAGGGTGATAACCACTAGGGATGTTAGAGTATAACTGGTCAACTGAGAAGTGGATGCTTATCAGTTAATGTTGCACGTTAACTGCAACCTCCTTCCCTGTCCCCACTGCAGCTCTGTAAGTAAATTTAGAGATGGTGTCTCAGCATGCACTACTGGGTCTTGGCAGCTAACTCCAGCTCTGCAGTAGGAACTGGCAGATGCCCCATGTGCACTGGCTCCCTGCCAAGTTTTTTAAAATGACAAGCTGGAGCAAGGGCAGCTGCTAGGATCTGGGATGTGCCAAGACTGAGCTTACCAGCTACTACTGCAGAGCCCACAGCAGGCTACAGTAAATTCTCCTCATAAAAGTAATAGTTAACTGTGTAACTGAGGATATTTAACAGTTACATGGTTATTTTATGACATGATTTTTAACATCCCTAATAATCACTTGAAAATTCACTGTCCTCATAATGGACAACAATGAGAGCACCCCACTCCGCAATGGGTCTATAGGTTTTCCTTCTTTATCAGCTAATCCTGGTCTACTCTAGAACTTTATTTCGAAATAACCCTTCCCTGAGTCAAATTTGTAAGTGGAGTGTCCATAATACCAAGCCCATTATTTCAAAACAATGGGCCACAGAATTAAAAATCCATACTCCTGCTTTTCATCAGGAGTAACGCTAATTTCAAAATAGTTACTTTGGAATAATGGTAGGGTGGACTCTCCAGTGCCTCTATTTCAAAGTCATTACTATCCCAGTGCTTCCGGGGGTTTAAGTCTGAGGAAGCACATCCACATAAAAGTAGTCCTAGTCAGGCTCCATTAGAGGCTTCCCTGTAGTGTGGACATGCTAGTTTGAATTTGTTAAATCTGAAATTATTAATTTATTTCAAAATACCTCCTGGTGTAGACATGTCCCTAGGGTAGAATGCATTAATCCAGATCTAGCCCTGTTACTGGCAACAGCCACCATGAGTGAATTAGAGACAGGGTGAGTATGAAAGTAGGAAAACTCTTCAGAGGGTATTGGATACAACTTGTCTGCTATGGTTCATACAGATTTAGCTGGCTGTGTTAAACCATTCAAAATGGCTAGGGATATTATACTTGCTGCTTTGAGGATTGAAACTTACTTCCACACAAACTGCAGGAAAGAATTGAAGTAGACACCATGTGATATTAAATAGTTCCACAACTTGGTGTGTTTCATGATGGAGGCTGAAGCTACCCCACATGTTCATCCAGAGATGGCTCACTGCTCCTCTGATAAGGAGCATTTGGAAATGGATCACTCCTTGCCTTCATTCTTATGACAGCATTTCAGGCATCACTGACAGTAATAGCAACAGAGAGAGAGAATCCGGACTGACACATTATTGAGGGCCACCTCAGAATATTTTTAGTTACCCTCCAAGTGGATGGAGACTTACTGCTGTTTCTTCTAAGAAAGTCATAGGGTTCCAGATTGTCAGTCTCCCCAGTAACTAAGGATCAAAAATATGCCTGTGGGAAGTAAACCATAGCAAAGACAAACAAAGCAAGACACAGATCTCTGTATTCTCTCGTTTCCAGGTCCGGATCCAAAATAGAATGTAATAAAGATAAAAGCAGATCCAAAGAAATGCTCCCTCTAATCTTTTCCATCTATGTGTAGATATGTACCACCAGCAGAAACAAAACCTAGCTGTGGGCACTCTGCTAATCAGCTAGGCAATATATGCATTTCTCTTGAGCGGCCACACAAACACTGATCCAAAGGGAAGAATGAGGATCCAGGTGTTTGTGGACAGCCTACAGGGGTCTTCAGCAGAGGAAGTATAGAGTGATCTAGGGGAAGGCCCACAGCATCTTCTGAGAGCCTCTTTATAACAGGGAATGAAGAAAACGACATCAGCAACTGGGAAAATAATTCCTTTTGGAATCCCTGTTTCCCACTGAGAACAGACAAAGCAACTGGAGCTGACAGGTGAACCCAAACTGTCACATTGACAAAGCTCCCAGATCCGAACCAGCAACCAACAGCAGATCCAAAGATAACATCACATCAGTAATTATAAACAAGTCCATATCCCTTGCTATCAAAGAAGGAATGGATCTCTGCTTCTGAACTGCAGCAGTTTTGTCAGAATTGGATGTATCCTACAGTTCTGATGAATGGGAACCAGCACTGCTAATGAAGCACAGAAAGAAAATGGCTACTAACAGACAGAGACAAAGGTACCAACAGCCTAGGTTTTGACCTATTGAGCAATTCCATCTTCTTCGATCTAGAAGCTGAAATCAGAATTGGCTCTAGTCTTGGAGCAACAGCATTTCCATCAGGGCTACCATAGCTGGGAGGAATGAGGTACAGCACTGATGGAGGTGGCTGAACTATTTTTTGATCTCTACCAGTAGTAGCATAGTTGATTGATAATAGTTCAGAGATCTGTACCCTTAGGGGCTTAATTGGTGGGGGAGCCTCAAGATCGGAGTCTAACCCCAACAGGAAATGGCTTCTTGGAACCCTTCAGTTTTTTGGAGCTTGCTAAGTAGCCACAGGGACAGAGACTGGCTTCTTAGATTTGGGATCCTGATCAGGTCCAGAGAGTCTAGCCTCAAGCCTTAGGAGGAAAAACTGCAAGCAAGTCTCTCAATCCTTGTGGGCTTTGAAAATAAAGGTTTGGGTGGGCCCTCTGTTCCCAGGCACCTAAGACAACACACATGGATGCCATAAAGGCTGCCAAGAAGGAAGCACACTTTTTAAACCCCAGCTTCTTCTGTTTCTTCAGTTCCTCCATAAGCCTGAACCAAGAGCAATCCTAATTCACTATTTGGAAGGGAGTTAACACTATTTCTAAATAGAAAGACACTGATTCCAAGAGACTACAGCGGTTCATAGGCATGCTACTGGAAGGAACTGAAGTGATAAGAGCAGTCACCTCCCCTTTATAGATTCACCCTCAATGCATCCTGAAGGTGAGGAAAAGGGTGGTAGGTAGCTCTAGCGGACACAGTGAGGTTTTTATCATGAGGTACCACAAGGCTGTGCAGTACACGTAAGTAGGAATATGTAGAGTCTGGGAACAATGTTTCCTTGAGTGACAAGTCTTATCAACCCACATTCAGAGAGAATTTGGAGAAAAACTGTAAACTCCTGGAAGCACACCTTTATCATAGAAACACTAATAAGTCCTTTACGCCACAGATACTGGAGCCTGTATCTAACTAACTAAACAATCATGTGATTATGCCTGCAAGAGAGATGAAAAAAGTTGTACTATCTTGATACCTGGTGAGCAGCTACATCTGCTTCCAACAGAGCATGTTTCTTCTGAAGATTCTGAACATTAGTAAGATCTTTTCCATAATCATCAGAAGCCAAATGTCCCTCCACCTCATACAACCATAGCTCAATGTCTTCCACATTGCGGTTAAATTGCTGCTGTTGGTTGGCTTCACGCAGCTTTATTCCTGCATGTGTGTAAAGGAGAGAAAGGTTGTTTCCATTTCCATTTCATTCAGTACTCACTTGTTCTCCAGAAGACGTCTCCACAACCAGAAATGTTAATTCCAAAGCTTCCTTATGATCAGGCAAAGGAAAGAGATCTCTTACCTTTGAGCTCAGTGGCCTCCAGCAGTTTTTTCCACAAGCTGATGACTTCATTCATGCGAGCTGCCACTTCATCAGATGCATAGTGATTGACATCTATCAATTTCTGGCCAGCTTTCTCTAAGGCATCAATGCGACTTTGATTTGCAGAAAGCTCTGCCTCAAAAGCCTGATGTTTTTGAACTTTACCCTGCAGGTTTGATGGGTCCTACAGGTAGCAAAGAGAGAACACACTTCAGTCTAATCGATATATATTAAAAATATTCATTCCGCCAATCTCAGTGGAGATCTTACATACATCAGTTCTTCATATTTACATTTTCTATGTAACTATGAACACTTTTATATATTGGATGGCCTATTCTTTGTGATATGTACTACAATTATAGAAAATACACTAGTTAATCTTAGCACTCAGCTTTTGTTAGTCCATCACAAATGCTGAGACAACATTAAAGAAATTGCAGCCACAAATACCAAGTCAGATAGCAAACCATTTTATCTACAAAGCAAGCATTTATTTCCCAAATGTTAGAATATTTTCCTTTGCATCATGCAGATGATGCAAGGAGAAACTATCCATAAAGCTACAATATCTCAAAAGTAGCTGGAAAAAAAAAAATCAGGATATTTATTCCTGTTTTTACCTTGTAAGCCTCATCTGTTGCAGTTTTCATCTTTTCGTTGACCCAACTCTTTAGTTCATCAGAGTCTCGGAAAAATTGTTGCAGATGGAATGAATCTGACAGCTGAGCACGCCGGTACATTGCCCTTTCGTGAAGAGCATTACGTCGGCTCAGCAGCTGAAATAAGAAAAATATCAGTAGTTAATTTTCAAGACTAATTAAAGATACCATGATAGGGTTTCTCATTATAGTTGACCTTGCTACAGCTTTATTTATCCTGCATCTGCCATCACTTCTTTTTATTCGTATAAAACATACGAACCAAAGTGCAGCATGGTATACTTAAAAAAAACCCCCAACTTACAGCATCTCTTCGTGTAGCAACATCTTCCTTGGCATAGTGATTATTCTGAATCAGTTTAGTAGCAAACTCATCCAGGGCCTAAAAAGAAAGTAATTTTTGATTCATCTGAAATACTAGGAATATTTATGCAAGCTTATTTAACAAACTAGGCTTTAGAAGGGATGTGTCACAGCTGAACTAATCTAAAGCCAATACGCTATTTTTAAACCCCTCCCATATGTGCACCATTCTCTACATTTCCTTAACATGATCCTAAATCTAGATGATGGTAGATTTATAGCTCCTGTGAGAAATAATTACTGTACATTTAAACAATTCAAGCAAAATCCCAAAAAGTGCTAGTATAATGTGCAAGTGAGCACTGGATTACTCTGAGGCCTTGGATCAGAGGTTAAACTCTATTCACTACCTTGATCCTAAACATGGATTTTATTCTGTGAGGGAAATTCCATTTCGCACACAATTTGGAATTATGTTCAAAACCCAGAACCTATCTTTTTCTGAAGTTCCTGAACAATGATCTGGCTCAATCCATAAGGTTACTTCCGTTTTATTCTTTGCCTTAATGAATACAATGTAGACATCTTACTGTGATTTTCTCCTCCTGGGCACTGAGGGATTTCTCAAAGTCTTCGTGCTTCTTTAACAGAGCCTCAACACTATCCAGAGAGTCACCTAGGTCTTCATTTAGCAGGAATGCCTATAGAAATAAACAGATGAGTGAGCCTTACACTATCACCACTCCCAATTATCTGAAAGCCAACTCAGGTATGCAACACTGTGCTAATCACTATAGGATTTTTCTAGGAAAGTATGTGGTATGGAGTTGATGTGCCTTCTTGCGCTTATGACAACTAAGAAGTACATCTCTAATTTGTATAAAAAATGAAAAGGAATAATGCCTTGTGAGCATTAACTCACACAAAAGAAACATTATACCAATTCAGCATGATTGGCAAGATATGTAAAGCAGCAGCATTAGACTGGAATACGGAGGTCTGGCACTAAGTGAACAAGACCACGAACAAAGACCATGTGAAGAGAGGCATTCACAGTACCTCTATGCACTATGGTATGCCTGGGTTCGGCCACAGCTATTTATCAATTCACAAAAGCAGGAGGAAATAAAACATTCCAAAATTAAATCTCATCCTCTCTTTCTGAAGGAGCCAAATGCATGCTTACTAGGCTATCTAACCAAGTGTTGCCTGCTGCACAACTGAAACACTCACCTCTTGTTTGCTCATCCAATTGTCAACTTGTTCAGTATCTCTGTAGAAAAGCTGCAGGTCCATACACTGTTCATATTGCTGTCTGCGAAGTTCCCACAGCTCCAGAAGTGCAGTTCTTTCATCAGAAAGGATGGTCAGCTGAGGGGTGGGGAAGAAACATGCTCAGTACAGGGAGAATGGTTCTTTTCCAATTCAATGACAGCAAAATAAAACATGGGCTCTATAAAATAGTTAGGGTGCGTCTAGACTGGCCGCATGAATCTGCACAAGAGCACTGACGTTCTAATGTAAGAATTCAGTGCTTTTTGCGCAAATACTTTGATGCTCCCGCTCAGGGATAAGCCCTCTTGCGCAAGAGGGCCAGTGTAGACAGGCACCTTAATTTTTTGCGCAAAAGCACGTCTATACTGGGCATGGATGCTTTTGCGCAAAAGCACGTCTATACTGGGCATGGATGCTTTTGCGCAAAAGCATCCGTGCCAATCTAGATGCTCTTTTGCGGAAACACTTTTAATGGAAAAACTTTTCCGTTAAAAGTATTTCCGCAAAATTATGCCAGTCTAGACGTAGCCTTATTGTGTCTGTGTCACTTTTTCAATCCCCAGAACACTTCATAAGAGCTCAAATGCCTCATTCAATTTCTGAAATCCCTCACCTTCCCCCACAACCAGTGCATCCGAAGTGCTTTATCAGCTGGCACACTACAATAAAGGACTCTCAGTTTAAGAGCCAGTGCTATGAAACACACAATATGTTCCATTACAGCAAACTGGAAAGCAAGGATAAAGCTCGTTCTATTAGATGATTCATTTTTTCAATGAGGGGAAAAAAAGAAACATCACTAGTTTCAAATGGAGGTTATGCAAAATTGAGAGATGAGAAAAGGGTGTTGCGTAAATTAAGGAGAACGAGGAGCATAATCTAGTCAGATAAATATTTTTGCATCGAGGCTCTTAAACAAGAACTAAGAGAAAAGAGGAAATATATTAGAACTTTTCCAAATCCTCTTTTTAGAGCTACCCAACTTACCTTTTCTCTAACTTCATCAGAGGCATAATGCCCAGCAGCCAGCAAGGCTTGACCAGATTCATCAGCAGATTTAAAGCTGTCTTCATGGGCATCAATTTCTCCCTATGGGAAACAAATACATGGTTTCTTAAATTCTAAGGAAAACAACCCCAACTATTTTAGGATATCATTAAAATATGAACTTGAAAATCAAGTTGAATACTGAAAATAAAGCAAAAAAGACAACTTTCAGATATCTATGTATGAAAACAGTCTAATTTCTTGTATAGTAATGCAGATACAATTCAAATGTGTCTGATAATTAGAAGCTACAAGTCAGATTTCAAGCTATCTTTTTGTACTCAGAAACCCTATAAGGCTGGAGAATTTAGACCATGAAAGTCACAACTTTAATGAAGCTCAAGTAGAAAGAATAACTAGTAAACACAATTTGAATATACAGAAAGGAAAGATGCATGAGTGATAGTAACGGTATTACCAGAAATTATCTTTAAAATATCACGTGGAACTCAAATAATGGGACTCCAAGCTATAAAAGAAAAGCCTGTTCAACTATAATTCTGCAGCATACTAGGGATGTTAAATATCAGTTAACTGAATAGTCGAGTAACCTCATGAATTCTTACCAGTTAGTTGACTATTCTATAGTCCCTGGGGACAGTAGCCACTGCGCCTCACCCCTCAAGAAGCCCCCTGCCACTCCATGCTGCTGCTAGGAAGGAATTGGTCTGTGGGGATAGCCAGTTTAAAAACCAGCTCCCCCTCGGGGACCGACTGCCTGTCACCCGGTGCTGTTGCCTCTGATCGTAAGCCAGGACTGAGCCGGGCTGCTGGCCAGCCCGCTAAAAAATTTACTGCCAAGGGCAGGAGAGAAATTAGTGTTGTCTATAGCATTAACCTATAGGCTTTTGCTTATCGGTTAATTGGTTATCGACTACACTATTACATCCCTACAGTGTACACGTGATAAGAAAGCATGATATAAAATTCAGAGAAGCTATGAAATTCAGAGGTTATAGTGATAATATTATCTTGAAACTATCTGAATTAATTTGTTTTAGGAGCAGAGGGAGAAGAGAGGCAAGGAAAGAATAGCATAACTGAAGCTGAGATGTTAATCTAGATTCCTAAAATTAATCTCCTTGTTTGTGTAGGTTTCAGTTCTACTCAACATTAAAAAACCCTTACAGTTTAAAATTTGTCTTTGATGATAAGTTCTCTGAAACATAGTTCAGTATTTGCTCATTTATCTATTAAACAAGAAGCAATCATACAAACTCTTAAATCAGAACAGAATGCTACCAAGTACATTCAAGTGGAATGACAAATTTAAAGCCTGCTAATGCTACAACATAACGTGAGCAATTTAGGGAAAAAACTAATTTTAAGTAAGGCCAAGAAGATTAAGCTATATGGTTGTTACTACCTTATGCTCCTGATGTCTATCAAGGAGGGCTTCAGCTCCAGCTACATCATTGGCAAGTTCATCAGCATTAATTAGAGCCTTCATTTCAGTCACCCAGCTAGTAAGGTCACGGAAGTCTGCAAGAAAGCGCTGCAGTCTTTGGAAAACAAATGGCAGAAGTCAGAAATCATTTGTGAGCACATGATCTCCATCCCGCCCTCCCCCTTTTTGCAACACTGTACCTGTAAATTAAGACAATGAGAAAAAATAGAAGTTACTTAATTATAGTAAATAGCCAAATTACAATCTTCAGCAATGTGACATTTTTCTATACCTTAAACACTTCAACATCAAAGGACATGTTTTCTGGTATTTTTAAGTTTCCACCCAATTTTTCTCAGGGAAACATGAGGTAAACCACCTGAACTGAAAGGAAAAGGAATATTTCTATTTGCAAGCTTGCATGCAGGAAGCCAAGAGGAAACAAGGGTGGTGTTAATGTGGTGACTCTAAAATTTTTGATCTGCTGATCACTTCTGTATGGATCACAGACTTGCTACTGCTATAACTGTGAAGTATGCAAAACTGGGAGAGAGAGGGGCAGTTTGGCCATTCTAGAAAGCTTCAACTACACACGCCTCAGACTTCAATAAGAGTTCTCTTGTTTTCCGAACACCTTTTCTTCATATTCCCCTGCCTTTAGGGTTACTTGAAAAGGAAATAAAGTCTTAATGACTCTTTTGGCAGGTACCTTTGGATATGTTTAACACCCATCAACTTTGCTGAGAAAACTGAGTTTAAAATGGAAGCAAATACAGGGGAGAACAGAAACAAACCACAAAAGTAACCTGAAGAGATCACAGCAGTGCAGGATACAGAAATAGGGAGAGGGAGGAATCATTAGTAATAAATAAAATCCTACATATACTGTGGGAGAGGACAAATAGCATAGCAAATAGCATGCAATCAATATAAATGAACAGCCACATTCAACTGAGTTTATTTTTCTTTTAAAATGCTCTAATATTTTATTTAACTAAAACTATTTATGACTACAGAAGCCAACTAATTAGGCTTCTGTAATGCTGGAGGCAAAAAGAGAACAAGAAGATCCCATGGGACACAAGAATTGTCATAGTAGATGAGCTCAATGCTCTGTCTAGTTTTATATATTTTCCCAGACAGTGGCTAATACCAGAGATTCACAAGAAAAGGTTTGAAAGCTATTGCTATAATGTTGGAAATATAAAGCCACTTTTCCCATTAGTAATCCCTAAACACATTCACTTTAAAAGCAAGATCATATCTTTGTGTACAATATTTGTATCTTGAAACACTAACTCATTCAAAATCTTGGAAATGGCTTTCCTTTCTCCTTCCTACAGCCCTGTATTTAATTTAGGAGATGCAAAAGGTTCTTCCAGTGATACAGCATTCCTACCTATAAGAGTCATTCAGGCGAGCATGCCTCTCTGCTGCAAGAGTGCGAATGTGTTCCCAGTTTGCAATCAACTCCTCTCGTTTCATCTGGATCTGAGAGGCATTCTGTGGGTGTGATTGCTGCAGACGATCAGCTTCTGCACACAAGGCCTTTACCTAGATAAATACACAACTTGCCATAAGCTTATTCTAAAAACTATATTATTTACATTACAGACAAAATGGCTACTCTAAGTACCTTGTCCTCCAGAGCTGCAAGATCTCTCTCTAGGCCCTCATGCTTGCGGAGCAGAGCCTGCACACTGGCTAAGTCTCTGCCAAAATCATCAGAGGCCATCAACTGCTCCTTCTCTTTAATCCAGCTTATGGTCTCATCCACATCCCTTCAAAAAGTAACACACATTAATTTGCATTTATCTCTTTTACAAGGAAAGGAAGAAAGTACAGGTTGGACCTCCCTGGTCCAGCACCCTCTGGACGTGACTAGTCCTGAATGAGGGAGTGCAGGGGAGGTCAGTCTCAGCCCCTTCAATAATGGATTCTGGGTTCTTCCATCAGCAGACCCAGCCAACTTCCCTCCAGACTCCACACCCTCACCTGGCTATGCTGCTGGCCATCTGCCCCCCTTCTGGTCACTGCCTGGGCTCCAGATTCCCTGCCCTCGACGGGCTCTACTGCCAGTCTGGCCCCACTGCTGAGCTCCATGCCCCTCAGTCCAGGCCCTGGGCCTCTCGGCTCTTCTTCCAGCTGCCAACCCCCAGTCCCACATGTGGAAACCAGACTCCAAGCCACTGGCACTCTCTGGTCCAGCAACATCAGTGGTCCGGCAATGCTGCTGGACCACAGAGCCGCAGACCACAGAGGTTCAACCTGTAGAAAGCTTCCATCTGACACAAACGTAATAATGATGTAGGCCTACAAGACAATCCAGTCCTGCTGATATTCAAGTTAGGGCTGTCAATTGACCTGCATTAATGCCTGCAATTAACGCAGGACAGGATTAACACATTAATCGCAGGCGTTAATGCTGTGCTGCCTCTTTGAAGTGCCGCTCCAGCACTTCAAAGGGGTTTTACAATATGGAGTCAGGGATCAGCTGGGAACTCCAGCTGATCCTGGGCTCTATGCAGCGCTGCCCCGTTGAAATGCCACCACAGCGTTTCAAAGGGGAGTTAAAAAAAAATTAATGGAGATTGCCTATCTCCTAGAACTGGAAGGGACCTTGAAAGGTCATCGAGTCCAGTCCCCTGCCTTCACAGCAGGACCAAGTACCATCCCTGACAAATTTTTGCCCCAAATCCCTAAATGGCCTCCACAAGGATTGAACTCACAACCCTGGGTTTAGCAGGCCAATGCTCAAACCGCTGAGCTATCCCTCCCCCGCATCTGCCCCCCTTCAAATATCCGCCCCCATATCTGCCCCCCTTCAAAAACTTTAATCACTTGACAGCCTTAATTCAAATACCATTATACAGAAGCTTGCTAATCAATGCTTAGGAAACTAGCCAACCTAGAATGTTTTACAAGTGTTTTTTTAAGGTTTGGGTGCACAGGTGGCCAGTGGGTGTAGAGGCAGATCAGGATTTTCAGCTTCTGTTCCCTCCCTATCTCCCCACCCCTGCAGAAAGTCATTCTTTTTTAAGCCTCACTGAACCTACAATGCCCATCTCCCATGACTGCTAAAATCAACCTCTTTCATCATCTCAAAAACTAACAAGACCAATCAGAGAGCACAGACGAGGGTATTGAAAGCAAAATCTATCAAAGCCCAGAGTTGATCCATGCCAGCTAGTTAGCAAAGAGTATGAGAAGGGGACAGGTCTTCTAGTGTTTACCTAGGTAGGATTTAGAGGAGGGGGCCTTCAGACAGGTGAGAGGAAGACAGAACTGCCATGTGGCAAGGAAAAGGAGAGAGAGGAGGTTTATAGATAAGGAGCGAAATCAGATTACTATTCTAGATGTTGCCAGGTCATTTCAGGAAGGAACAATCAATCAGCTGTTAAAAATGTGACAGAAGATGTCAAGTATTCACAAAGCCTTAAATGCAATAGAATGCACCATTAGATATTTCTTAGTCAAAGTCACAGGCACTAAATGAATTTGGCCAAAACAATACCTGTTAAAGCGCTGAACTTCAGCTGCGCCAAAGAGTTTCCCCTGCCTCTGAAGAGCCAGCCCTTTAAGACGTTGCCAGCCTGCATTTACTTCATCCTGCTTAGACTTGATCATCTGTTCCTCAGGGTGCTGCTCCTGATGAGCAAAAAAATATGGCTTACAGTCCATGGATTTATTTCCACAGACACCAACCCAGTTCCTGTGTTCTATAAAGATCAGTTTATAAACAGCTTCTCTTTCCTCCCAACTTCATAGTTTTCTTGCAACAGCAAAGCATCCAATACTTTCATAAGATACTATATAAAACCCTACCATTCTTTTTGTTTACTATAAGCATCTGGAAAAGTAATCCCCATTTTCCCAGGATTCCATGCCTTCTGACCACCAGTTGATCAACTGGTGCAGAAAATGTACCGAATGTTGGATGGTATAGGAGAAACAGTTTTAACTTCAGACCTCCAAGAGTTTGTCAGTTTCTCCAATAAAACACTCCTCATAGGATCTTTGAGGAAGGTTCTTGTCTAACACAGCCTTGCTGCTCAAGCCAAAAAAAAATTAAATAAATAAATAAATAAATAAAAAACTTTGCTTGAGAATTCAGCATCTATAGATTTATCCCAGAGGCAAGTGCACTCGCCTCTGTTTCCCTGCCAGGTGACAGCTGGTATAGCATAGCAAATTTTTTCCCACTGAGTTACAAATGTTTTCACAATTATCACAATAGATTTTGGCTACTTTAAACTGTATTTTATGCTACCAGTTGCAGTACTTTTTTGGGAAAATTATTTCAATTTTCTACTCAACACTTCTTAAATAATCTAAATAGCATCACTGAGGAGACCTTTTCACAACACACGTGTTTACCTGGATAAGTTTTCCAGCAAACTGGTTCACTTCATTTACTCTTTCTTCATGGGCTGCCAGGTCTGTCTGAAACTCTTCAAATTTCTTTTGTAAAACCTCAACATGCTCAAGATCCAGGCCAAGTTCTTCTGAAGTCACTATTGCTTCCTAGCATATTAGGAAACAAAGAAAAGCAGTTCTATCAAAAACCAGTGCACTGAAAACGAGAGGTTCTAGCTGCAGAATGCTGCCACTTCAAAGACAAATACAGTGTGTACTGGAAAACAAAGTTCATCATGCTTAAAATCAGTTTTAAAATGCAACCTTAAAATGACAGTGTGTCAAATTAAAGGCCACTTAATCTTAAGGATGTTAAGTAACGGAATTTCCATCGACTACTCCACTGTCAATAGGCACTTCTGCATTCCTCCTTTGAAATGTACAAGAGCCCCATTGGCCTACATTTCAAAGGAGGAATACAGAACTCCACATGCAGCCTGGGGCCAGCAGGAAGTCCCATTGATGCCGGGCTGCACCTGGCATGCCAGCTTTGAAATGTACAAGAAACCCCAGCGGGGGCTCCTATACATTTCAAAGCAGCAGCGCAGCATGAAGCCCTGTGCTAGTGTGGGAGTCCCCTGCTGACCCCAAGCTCCATGCCGTGCTGCTGCTTTGAAATGCCACACAGAGGCGGGTCAAGCTGGGGACTCCCCAGCTGATCCTGGGCTCCACATGGCTTTTCAGTGGAACCTAGCATTTCAAAGGGACAGTGCTGCACATCTGAGCCAGGGATCAGCAGTGTGGCACTGCCCCTTTGAATGCAGTCTCGGCTTTTCAGAGGGGCAGCACGCTCCACAGTTGATCCTGCGCTCAGTTGTGCAGTGCTGCCTCTTTGAAGTACCCCTTTTCTCCTTCCCCCCAGCTCTGCTGTCTCTATCTGATGGAGGCACCAAGGGGTGGAGGGGAAATTGACTAATTGACTGACTATCCAATAAGCATTTGCTTATCAGATAGTTGACTAGTTCTTAACATCCCTACTTCATCTGAATATTTTTCACTTCCTAGTGTTACAAGCAACATCTAAGACTACTATACAAATATTAGAATTATTATACTACTTTTTCTAGTTTGTTTACTTTGCTGTCAGTTTCTCTAGAGTCTTTTGTCTGTTTGAATGGTTCTTTTCCAAAGCAACTGTTTTGTTTTTTAAACAGGAAGCTTTGGTTATCAAAATTCAAAATTTCTAGGCATAATTGGGGGCATATATAATGACTGAAATTATTTGTAACTCCTGTATTTGGCATTAACTGGATTTCAAGTTGACAGTGCCAGATTGGCTAATTTTAATGTGGGACAGCTTTATGAAAAATATTTTGTAATATTTATTAGCAGTTATGGAGGATTTACAATTCCAACCTCCACAAGTGCCACAAAACAGCAAGACATTAAGAAAACCTAACTGATCGTTTTGTGGCTTTTAAACTTTAGCATTGTGGTTCTGCTTCCTCAAATGTTCAGAGGTAAAAAGCAAATTGGTCTCTTGCAATGGTTTCCTAAAGCTATTCCAGGTACAGATACGCTTTTCAGTGGCTAGACAGGCCATTTAAGCATAGTTTCACAAAAATCTTACTTTTATGGGCCACAGATTTTACAACATAGGTAAGGTACATTCACTGACTGAGAAATATTAAGGGCCATAGGCTTATTGGTTAATCTTCTCGACTATTTGCATTTCCCGCCCGCCCTTGCTGCTTCTGTATCAGAGACAGCAAGGGGCGGGGGAGCAGAAGCAGGAGCTGGCTTAAAAAACGGTTCCCCCCAGCACCAGCTCTGTGATGCCACCTGCCAGAGGCAACACCACCAGGGAGGAAGGCAGGGGAGGCTGCCGTGAAGAAAGCATGGGCCCACCATGGACAAAGGCTGGTCCTGGCAGCAGCCTCTGAACATGGGGAGTTGGGATCCCCTGCAGACAGGGGCTGCTCCGGACCAGCCTCTGTCCATGGTTAGCCCAGGTCACTACAGACAAAGGTTTCTTTGCGGCAGCCTCACTGCCCACCTAGCAGCCTTCGTCTGTGGGGAGCACGGACCCACCATGGACAGGGGCTGCTGACACCCCATGCTGCTGCCTCTGTATCAGAGGCAGCAGCACAGAGTGGCAGGCAGCCCATTTGCATGGGGAGCTGGGTTTTAAACTGGGTCCCCTTGCGGACTGGCTCCCGCTGGGCACCCTGCGCCGCTACCTCTGTAACAGAGGCAGCAGCATGAGGTGGCAGGAGCTCCCTGGGAGTGTGGCCAGAGCACATTGGTTGCCACCTGGGGACTATAAAATAATGGAGTAACTGCTAAGAATTCATGAGATTACTCAACTACTCAATTACCCAATATCTAACATCCCTACTGTATACTTACCATTTATAGCACACAAATCACAGCAGCCACATGATGCTTTTGCACAGTAAGATAGCATGTTTTGATAAAATAGCTCCACACAAACCTCTTCAATGGAACTTGAATCTTGTAAAGGCTATATGATGCAAGTGGATATTCTTTTAACCATAATATACCTTGTCATTGATCCAGTCCAAGACATCTTCGCATTCTCGTAAGTACTGCACCAGCTTCTGCGCTTGCAGCAACTTGATTCCCTTTTCACGCATCTTCTCAAGCAACAGCTCCCAGAGTCGATGAAGGTCCTGGAGTCGAATCTGAAAGATGCAGAAGTTAACAATACTATTTCATAAAAAATGAAACTATGTAACGCAATTATTTTCTCCTCTCCTAAAATGATAGCAATTTCCATTTTAATCCTATTTTCATGAAGGTTATACTAGGTAAAGCATGGATGAACTCTATCAACTAATAAGACATAAATGTGTAGAGTCATAGGATCTCAAAAAGAGTTCCACGTAACTCAACAATTTCTGTCGTTCACCAATAGGGTCCAATATAAAATATTACTTCACCCACCTTGTCTCACTATAATGTTTTAATAGAAATTAAAAGAAACACACAAATTTCAAAATAGGAAAATAGCTGTTCCACCCATTACTTATAATGCTACACACATTGAGATTTAAAACATGAAAAGCAAGTAGAGTAGCTTTGGAAATTTAACAAATGGATACATACTTATTACAAGTATTTAATATGCTCAGTTATGAAGGTTAAATAGAAGAGAAGAATCTCACACTATTTGAATCTCTAACATTGTCCAACAGCACGCTGCAAACCATCAAAGAGGAAGAGGCATTCAAAGAGAAAGTGACAGCAGCATTGCATAGTCAAAGATTCACCTACTCGTATATGGTACCCAACTTGAGTAGCTGTTACTATTGGGCGTTGTGCAGTCCTGTATGGCGTGAAAGACTAAACCATTAACAAACAGGTTACCATTCCAAACAGAACACAAACTGAAGTTTACATTGATCACCACATACCAGGATTTTCAATATTTTTAAAGGAATAAGATCACTTATTTGAAAAGCAATTTCTTAGATTTGTTAAGGATAAATTACAAGACCAAAATATCCTTATGCAATGAGATGGTTAAAGCTAGTACGCATAATTTATAAAAAGTACTCTAAAATAATGACACAAAGTAGTCATTCAACCCCTGCAAAACTCAACCCTTAGCTCAGTTGTACATTAGAAATTTAACAAAATTAATCAGCAAATTTGATCATTGTGAAAAGACAGTCCATGTCACTAACTTCTCTTTTTTTTGAAAAGCTTTACCTTTCAGAGCTGTTTTAAGAAGTGACAAGAAAACTAAAATATTTGGAAAATGTATTTGTTCTATTAAACATTTGTCCACATTGATGTCTACAAATTAGTTATCAATTTGACTATTCATATGTAAACTTAACAAAGACCTTGAAATAGGGATATAAGAGAGTAGTGGAGTCAACTACTTGCATTTCCTTCCCCTCTACACCCCTGCTGCCTCTATATCACAGCCTGGGGAGAGCAGAAGCCAGTGCTGGGGGAAGCCAGCTTAAAAGCTGGTTCCCCCAGCACTGTTTCTGCAGAGCCGCTGCCTCTAACCAGTGGCCCATCACAGAGAGGTGTTGCTCCAGCATCCCAACTGGAGCAGCTTCTGCAGTGGGCCTAGGCATCCTGCAGGCAGGGGCTGCTCGGACTGGGACACCTTCTTTTAATTGGCTAACCAGTTAAACAATAGGTTTATCTAGTTTGCCAATTAAACAGGATTTTACATCCCCTAGATCAAAGAAAGCTATTTTAATAATAAGCCAAGATGTGTCAAAACTTGTAGATAATATAGCATAGCAACAAGTGCTTTAAAAATAGACTTGGTGCTGCAATACACAGTTTGGGAGATTTAGAAGGAAAGTTTTTAGGAAAAGGAGAAAAAGCGCCTATTGTACACTGAAGAAAAAAGCTTGTAGAAAACAAAGATTTCTAACACTCACTCTTATAGTTTCAGATGCAAAATGCCCTTCATTAATCATCTGGTTTCCAGTCTCATCTAGTTTAACGATAGCCCCTGAATTGGCTTGCACCTCAGCTTCAAAGGCTTGGTGTTTCTGCAGTTTTCCCTGAAAGTAAAATATTAAAGGTAACTAAAATCTGGAGAGCTGCTTTCATCCACACACACCCTCAAACGCTGTACTTTCATTTTTTAAGTAATAAAAATAGGTGTTTCATCCATTTGTTCCAAGTGATATAGATAGCACATGAAAAAGTGTGCATGCACTTGTGGGGGGCCGTGTTTTCTTTTCTTTTACTTTTTGCACTTGTAGTAGCAGTCACATACAGTAAAGCAGCACACTTGAAATAAAAGCTGTATCATATTTCATGGGTGGATTCAAAAATCTCCATTTCAGTTATTTTATCTGTAGTGTTCAAATACTTTGGAGGCAATCCCTCTCACACAGCATTACTTTCTGTCTATGTAGTTTTTACAGAGAATAAATTTATAGAAATCTACTCACATAACTGATGTGTCCAATGGTTTCAAAAAAATAAAGGCTGTACTGACATTTCATTCCCTCAAGGGCTAATAAGGCTTATTAATCCATTATTACAATACTCCATTTACATATATCAATTTAGAAACCAGTTTGCTGAACCACTTTGCAGAATTTTAAATGTTTGCATTTAGCTTCATCACTATTATTTCTGTACTTTTACATTTGTTGTATTTATTCCACGGACCAAACTTGTTATGCTTGGAGGTGAATGGCACAGGGGTGTAAATGAGGGACACACAGAAATAGTACGTACCTGTAAATTGGTTGGGTCTTTATAATTCTCATCGGATGCAATCTGGAGTTTCTCCTGGATCCATTTTTCCAGCTCATCTGCATCACGCTGAAAAAACTGGAATCGGTAGGAATCTTCAAGCTTTTGGCGCCTCAAAGTAGATAATTCCTTGAACCTGTGGTATCGGTCCAAAACTTGCTGGCGCCTCTCTTGGATATCCTCTGCTGTTTCCAGCACTTTCACACCACTTGGATCCATTTTCTAAAAGTCAAAATACTTGAGTTAACTTTGCTTCTAAGAAGAAATAATAGCAAATATGCAAAGGTCTGAGTAAGGAAAGTTTATTTTCTCTCACGCATGGTTTACTTACAATGTTTCTTATATAAAGAAACTTGTCTAGCGAGAAAGCATTAGAAGGGAAAATCCAATAAAAAGACTGAACTACCACTTTTTTTCTTAAAGTGATAGAAATGTAGCCGTGTTAGACTGGTGTAGCTGAAACAAAATACAGGACTATGTAGCACTTTAAAGACTAACAAGATGGTTTATTAGATGATGAGCTTTCGTGGGCCAGACCCACTTCCTCAGATCAAATAGTGGAAGAAAATAGTCACAACCATATATACCAAAGGATACAATTAAAAAAAAAAAAAGAACACATATGAAAAGGACAAATCACATTTCAGAACAGAAGGGGGATGCAGGGGGGGGGGGAGAGGAAGGTAAATGTCTGTGAGTTAATGATATTAGAGGTGGGGAAGGGTAGATGTCTGTGAGCTAATGTTAGCTCACAGACATCTACCCTTCCCCTTCTCTAATATCATTAACTCACAGACATTTACCTTCCTCTCCCCCCCCCCCCCCCGCATCCCCCTTCTGTTCTGAAATGTGATTTGTCCTTTTCATATGTGTTCTTTTTTTTTTTTTAATTGTATCCTTTGGTATATATGGTTGTGACTATTTTCTTCCACTATTTGATCTGAGGAAGTGGGTCTGGCCCACGAAAGCTCATCATCTAATAAACCATCTTGTTAGTCTTTAAAGTGCTACATAGTCCTGTATTTTTTTTATTAAAAGCCTGAATGAAGAATTAAAGAATCTACCCAGCAATATAAGGTATTATCCAACATGGCCATAGTACCGTTGGTTGTATCTGATAAAAAAAAATAAAACAAGAGCTAAGTACATGGGGAGGAAACTGTGTCACTCTTTCTACTGGAAAAAATGTTTAAAATCCAATAACAGAAACAGGCTAACAAACATTATTTCTTTTTATAGATAGGCCTTTTAGCCAATCCATGGTCAGTCTGTCTGTCTGTCTCTCTCTCACACCCACACCCACCCCCGCCCACCCACCCTTATAAAACAAAACTTTCTATTTTACATAAGACTTCAAAAACCAGTATGCAGTAAGTTCATGTTGAACTTTACAGCAGTGGCCTTTTGGGGGAGAAAGAAAAATAGTAGGATTTAGTCAATTATCCTTCTCAACTGTATATCTTGATTATAGTCCTTTTGCAAAAAGAATTCTGAAAACCATTTTTATTACACACTTCTGCAGGCACTTTCCATTAAATGTTTCCCTCCTTTTTGCTTCTTTATAGCTTCATCAAAATGTAAATATAAAGAGGGAACTTGATCCTCCAACACCAAAAGCTCTGATGGCACAGAAGAATTAAGGACAAATCGGACCAAAAATAAATTTCTGTTAATTACAGTCAGTGGCATTAAAATCTAATAGAGTTAAACATTTAACTGGAGATGTTTAACTGGAAACATCTCCTGGAGATGTTTGCAACTACCATTTTGTTCTTATAATTTTTCAGGGTTCACAGTTTATAGGTAAATTCTTATCTTAATGCACATTTACATGTACATCTCCCTTTATTATTAATCATGTAAATTCTATACACATTAAACAGTTATCAGAATGCATCACTTATGAAAGAAGTAGTGAAAAATTATATGCAGGGAAAGACAGGTGATCTCTAAGATGCTGCTGAATGAGGAATTTTTAATCTCTATCCAGCTGCATGTCTAAATTAGACAAGCATCTGTTTCATGGTTTCATACAAAATTCCACAGGCAGGAAATATGTTTGTCTTATTTCCTCTTCAGATTCCAGGCACTTGGAAAGAGAGCATCTGATAGAAAGGAACACACATGGGCAAATTCACACATTCCAAAACACTGAGCACAGTCACACCCTGCTGTAAGACAGCCATTTCAGCAGCAGTTGTTACACTGGTGAACTCTGAGGCCCAGCTGCATTGCGGCAGTTAAAGTGGGAGGATAGAAATTCTGCTGTGCTTTCATTTTCTAAGTAATAAAAATGGGTGTTTTATCCATTTGTTCCCAAGTGAGATAGATAGCACGTGAAAAAGTCTGCATGCACTTCAAAATTTCAATCTGATAAAAATGGCTATGCCTCACATCTGATTAGCAAATCTGAATCTGATGTAACCATCAGCCTCAAACGTAAGATCAGCTCAACTACAGGTTAATTTTTTGACAAACTAGTTGCTCTTTCAAGTTTACACTCTATGACAGGGATGACATGTTGAGAATATAAACTACTAAAATGCATTTATCCTGTACTATCTACTTCTAGCTATGATTGAATCTACTTACTTTTAAAAAACTGCTCTAGAGGTGTGGGATTGGAAAGTGTTTGAATCCTATTTGTGTCTGCTCATCTATATTTTCATCTCACAGCTTCCTATTTTGGTTATTTATACTACTGGAAAATATTAAGTCTTGTTTTTTTCATTAAGCTCCAGTTTTTACTCTTTTGTATATGTAACTTAAAATAGTTTGGATCCTATTTAAAAATAGGAAATATATTTTGTAATTTAATTTGTTAATTGAATTGTCTTTTTGCTGGAATTTGCAAAATAAAAGGCTCTTTGTAACTACAGTAAGTAGATCAAGTCAATTGTACAAGAAGTGCTTTGGTCTAGTAATAATGGACTGTTCTTTCCTGCAGCAAATCAGCTGACGTCAGCATACCTCTGTTCTGCCAAAATGTTATCAGCATTCACTAGGGAGTTCTGAGCATAAAAGTCACCAATGCTGCAGAATGATGCAGTCTGCATTCAGTATTTTCATTTAAAAATTGAAGTAACCCTGTCTGGAGTCAAAGAGTAATTCATTAACCTGTTTCTAAACCTTCTGCGGTTAAATAAGTTTCAAAATCTCCCTCTCTCTATAAAGGGCTACAACAGTACAAACAAGGAAAGCTATAAAAGCAGCTTAAGGTTGTTTTAAAAAAATCCACTTAAACACTGTATAATTTAGATGTACTCACATTACTAGCTTGACACCAGATAACTGACTTCATTCTTAAACACTGTACTTACAGACATCACATTCCACACATTACTGTGCTAGCTGCCTGAGACTGCTATAAGTGCAGAGACCAGCCCCTCCTATTGCAATCTGCACTGGGCTGATAAGGTCAGACATTACACAGAAAGTTCCAGGTTGTTCACGGAGGCTGTTCACGGAGGCTGTCTGAAATAAATAGGTTATTTCCTTCTGAAAACCTCAGTTTTCCTGATAGCTAAAAATATCAGAAAAATAGCTCCTAAGTGGCATAGATCATCTTCACAAAACATTTTAAATTTTTTATACTTTTCCCATTATTCTTAAATACTGTGAAACTATTTAAAAAACTATAAATCAGTCAATATCTCGACGAAATGATTGCAAGTTAATTGTTTTAAAGCTACTTTGTCTCAGATTTACTCTTAAATTCTCAATTTATAATCATAGTTTGTGTTTTAAAAAAAGACAGCAATGGCCAATGGGTGGAATGAAATTTGAAACAAAAATATCTATTACTCCCAGACCGCTTCAAAGGCACTGCGTGCCAAGGATTAGTCTACAGTTTTTTTAGAGGCATGCTAAGCATTTGAATGGGAATATTCAACTGTGGATATTTATAGATACAACAATGCAACAGTAATGTCAGCAACATCATTCAGCCATGGAAAGCAGTTGTATTTAGATGGGTTAGCAGGAATTATAGTTGGATAATATAATTAATGACTGTCAGCATTTTCATTTCTAAATCATGTTTTCAGTGTTTAAATCTTGGCTGTAAAAATTTGCTATGTACTCAAATTCTGTAAACAAGATCTTACCATAATACCATTTTTATAATTACCCAAATCTACCAAAATTAATTGGTTAAAAAAACACCTAGGCATTGTAATGATCAGTACTTTCAGAATATAATAAAGTCGTAACCACCTCTTAAAATAACCACTTGTATGTTTATTATACATATAGTGAGCATGCTTGCAACAATATAGTGCCCTCCTATTCTGGTAAAAGAAACTTGGTAGTACCGGATGCTTTTTAAAAAAAAAATCATGCAAATATTAAGTTATTTTTCATAGCTATTTTATTACAGGCTTTTCTTTTTTTCCTTTAAGGAGGAAAGAGAAGTGGTGATTCTCATTAAACAAAATCAAATATTGCACATAAGTAGTAAGAGCTTTATATTCCCTCAATGTAAATTTTAAAATAGAGAGGGACAAGGTGTGTGAGGTAATACTTATTAGACCAACTTCTGTTAGTCAGAGAAGCTTTTGAAACGCAAAGAGCTCTTCTTCAGGTCTGGGGAAAGAATTTTAATATGTCGACATCTTATTTTCACTTGTTCCAGTCAGGGCTTCCCTAAACATTTTAGAGACTCACTAAGCCAAACAGCCATAAAGTTTGAACAATGAAAGGCACCTTATAATGCCTATTTTGAACATAAGAATGGCAACAATGGACCAGACACCAAAGGTCATTATAACCCAATAACCTATCTTCCGACAACAGCCAGTGCCAAATTATCCAAGATGGATAAGGGAGAAGCATTTCTGGAAAGAAGTATGGTAGGGCTCTTTAAGTCGTTGAAGAAAATTCTGTGTGCCTATATTATGTTGGAAAAGCAATAAAGATGACGAGATTTAAAGCATCTCATACTAGGGATGGAAGCGACCAGTCAACTATCCGATAAGCATAAGCTTATCAGATAGCTGAGTAGTGACTTGACTAGTTGCTTCCCCCCCACCTTGCTGCTTCTATCACAGGCAGCCGGGGGGAGAGGAGGGAGGAGAGCAGGAGCTGATGCTGAGGGGAGGCATCTTAAAAGCTGGTTCCCCACAGCATTATCTCCGCAGAGGGCAGGTGAGGCAGAGGCATAGCAGGGGACCAGGCGTGAGCCAGGAATCAAATGATTCCTGGCTCATGCCTGGTCCCAGAAGCCACAGTTCCGCTTTTTAAATGTATTTCAGAGCCACTGGGCTCTTAAATATATTTAAAAAGCAGAAACGCAAGGGGGGGGGAGGAGGGAGCTGGGCACAAGCCGGAAATCAGCTGTCCTGGATCGCACCTGGTCCTCCCCACCACACTTCAGCCTTTTAAATTTATTAACAGCCTATCAGCTCTGAATACATTTAAAAGGCAAAGCTGCATCAGGGTTAGCTCCCAGGACCAGGAGCTAACCCCGCTGTGGCTCTAGTTTCCCCCATTTATCTACTAGCCTATGGAAATTCCACTGACTCGTCAATTAGTTGATTAAACGCAATTTAACATGCCTTATATAAAAAAACAACTATGGATTTTTTTAAAATTTACACTGCTATAAAAAAGGAAATACATACCCATTCATTTGGTTTATTATTGTTGGCAAGGATCTTTTCAAGTCCACAAAATATCAAAACTACAACTGAGGGTGCAATTTCAGTTACAAAACCCTACTGTGTCTCAATTTTTTGATCTGAGGAAGTGGGTCTGGCCCACGAAAGCTCATCATCTAATAAACCATCTTGTTAGTCTTTAAAGTGCTACATTGTCCTGCATTTTGCTTCAGCTACCCCAGACTAACACGGCTACATCTCTACCTCAATACTTTAAGACACTAGTAAAAAAAGCCATTCAAATGTTTAGAAACCCCTGTAATGCAGAAGCAAAAATGGGTCTGTGAAGCAAAGTGTTGCAGTAATAAATTCAAATATCTTAGTTTCTGTATGTTTAAAATCAACTCATTTAATGCCGCATATTAGTATGGACTAACAACAGAACAAGAAAAAAAATCAAGTAGAAGATTAAATAGTACAATTCCTGGACATAAGAAACTGAAGTGCATAAAAAATGAGTGGTGAAAATGAAACTTGTGTAGGAGTAAAACATTGGACAGATGATCTCAGGGCTTGGGCACTGACAATTGTACATTAGTAAGAATACAAGGTAGTCTTAAAGGGTTTGTTTTTGATTTTGCCACTTTTAATTTGAAGATGTATATAAAATAGATAAATTTAATCACTTATAATGGTTCATTAAGTTAAACTCTTTAACTATCACAGACCTTTCACGTAACTATGCAGAGGTCAGCAGGGATTGCACTCTGCATCAAAGCTCATAAGAAAGCAAATTACCTTGACTGCATTGCATCAAAAGCCAGAAATGCAGAGGTGAGAATCAGTGATTCTCTTGTATAAATAGCCTTTTACCTTCCAACTTATTTCTTAATATTTTCTTACAATTATCACTTTTTACTTTACTTCAGTTATAAAAACATACTTATTTTACTCCCATAATAAGAGAGACTGTGTTTGTCTTTATACCCAGCTCAAGTTTTGTACACTGGTCTTATTTATGACGACTACCATTTTACAAAAAAACAAAATAAAAACCCGCACTACAGTAGCTACCCTACAATTATACGATTACACAGACTGTATATATTGATAGAACAGGAAACAATAACCATTTTTAGTTGACAGTAATTTACATTACATAGTACAGAACAGTAGATTTTCAGAAAGGTATTTTATTGGCCAACAGCCCTTTAAAGCAAAATAAAGCTTTATAAAAGTTAATCCACAACAAAAGTAGATAGACAGAGCTATGATCAGACAGAACAGAACAATGAGCACATACCATGCATCACAGGAAGACAATGGGAAGCCTGAAACAGGAAAAAATTAGCAGTCTCCACTCCACAGAGTACAAAAAGCTACTGCTGTATCCGTCATGCTGTATTGTAACATTCTATATTATATATACATAACTCTTAAAGAGACTTTTTTTTTTTTTTTTTTAGTACAAATAGGTCATCACTGCAACAAAGGCAGGCAAATGAAGAAACAGTGGCTCTACTACATGCATTTTGTAAAATACCTGGACTTTGAGTTTACGAAAGGATGACAACATGATGGAGGAATGTAGAGTCTAAAAGGGAGGTGGAAATCAAGATAACATACCACTATCTACAAATGTAGTAACATAAGTCAAATAAATCCAGTTCTTTTCAAAATATACATTCAAAATCACACCTTTCTACTTCCACTTCCTTTCTTCACCACATGTAATTTGGAATGATTGTTATGTAAGCTGCTGCACGCACAACACTCTCCCCATGCAACAATGTTAAGAATATCTATCAACTGTAATTAAAACAATTGAGAATTGACTTAGGATGCACACAATTTCCCATATCCAAAATTAAAGGAAAATAATGCAAAAAAGAAAGTAATCTCAGTTGGTAATCTACACTTCCACACACAAATTCATCAGACTGGGTGATTTTAAATACAGTCTCAGAAAACAACATGATTAAAGAGAAAGCTTTATATATAAAATCTCCTCCAGAATACTTAAATTCACATCCCATGTAAAATATGTGCGAGTAAACAAAATACGTGACGGAAACTATTTTGGGGGGAGGGATGATTGTTCAAGGAACAAGTGAATTAGTAAGTATGGCTGATACACTGAATTTTAATCTGTTCAGTTCCCTGCATCCTCTGCTTTGCATTTTCCATTGGTATACTGCAATCCATGTTCCTATATATGGACAACTGCAGTTATGTGCCTCTGTGTGTTCTGAAGCAAGTGCATATCTAGCACAGCATTATCATCGTTTAGGGCAAATCCATTACAGTAGTAAGAAGTCAGATTGTCACTTTGTTTTGATCTATGGTCAGCAACAGCCCATGGTGCAGTACTGCACTTGACAGCCTTCCTCAAAAGACATCTGCAATATGCTCCACTCCATTATTCTTGTGACCGGTCCAGGAACACGTTAGGGGGAGGGAGACAAAAACTACTGTATCAGGGGAAAAAAAGTCATCTTAAAATTACTTGCCTTAGGTTGGTGAGCGAGAAAGCAAGCAATTCACATCCCAAGAATAAGACATATTTTATCCAAAAATATATGATAAATGAATAGTATACAAAGGTCTGACAGGTGAAATTAAGGCAATAAAGAATTTTAAAATTATTTTCATGAAGCGATGAAAGGGATAGTTTTAAAATTGACAACTTGCAAATATGAGCAACACCCAGAGGTGCAACCGTCTGAAAAGACTGAGACTGTTCTTACCTTGCTTGCGCATCGGGACAGATGGTAAACAAGATTTAATGTTGGATGGGGTTAATACCAAATTTAAAGGTAAAATAAAATGTGTTTGTTCATTTCAGCTACTATGAAGATCATAGAGGCACACCTATCTCTTTTTTTATTGTTGAAACTTGGTTTGACCTTTCCAAAGGTAAGATTTCTCTTACAACAGAAATGGAATTAAATTACCCCATTCTGAGCACTACTGAACCTCTTATTAGTTCAATGATTTTACACAGTCCAGTGGCTCCACTTACAAAGCCTCCTAGTTTTTAATCATTTTTTTCATTCTTTTCCAAACACATTTTATAAATACCCTGTGAGCTCAATACAAATTTCACAGCAAGCCTGATTTGTTAATCCCATAAAAATGCAGGAGACTGTCCAGGGAGGTTTTTTCCTGCATACCATTTGTCACATCAACACAACTGTCTTCCCGAGTCTACTTAAAACCGAGTGACAAGTTGCTCACTAACCATGTATATTTTAAGATACAATTTTTCAGTGAATGATTTAATTAAAGAATCCTGACTGGAGAGTAAAGTTACTGTAACATTTCTGCTGCATACACATGGACATTTGAAATACCAAATAAAGATGATTTTAAATATTAACACGATTACATTAGTACCAACATGTATTTCTTTTACTATGCATAAAACAGAACAAACATGGCTGACATACTCTTGATTTATCAGAAATATGTTATGTTCCGTAATTGCAGGAACAAGGTGAGAAAAGCAAAATCCTGATTTATCTGATTGTAAAGAGAGACATGATCTTCCTCCCTCCAGGCCCCATTATGTCAGGCATCTCAAGTCTTGCAAAGTCACACATTTGGAAGGGGACAATCATTTTAGGAGATTAATTGTAAGGCTTTTAAAAAGCCTCTTCCAGTTAGGATGAAGGATTTTCCTGTGTGCACTTCAATCAAGCAATTAAAACTTGCCTCATATAGTAAAGACCAAGATTATTTAAAAATACATATTTATCTTGGTCAATAAATTCTCCAGCCACCACCTAGAAATACAGAATCTCTCATTGACTTTTCTGTGTCTCCTGACCTTGGACAGTGGATGGGTTTGTGAATGCTTAGGGAAGCCATTGCTCTGAAATGAACCCATTGACAGGGTCATTCGAGACATTCACAGCCTGTGTTCAATTTTTCTCTCCAGATTTTTCTTCAAAAAAGGGGGGGCAGTAATTAGGCTGAGACGATTGCTTCGGGGGGGAAGCATAGCTCCCTTACTCTTTTTTTGGGAGTGAGGGGAGATTTGCTGGCACTGCTATTTATCACCGTGGTTATTCCCTCCTTAGGGCAGTGAATGAAATTCCTGCTACTGCGGCTGAGAGCAACACAGGGCGGATCCGCCTCGCTCTCTTTCCCACACAAGAATCCTCTGGTCTTCCAGCCAAACAACCTCCCTCGCCCATCAGGGAAGAGCAACAGAAACGCAAACCGCTCCCTGCATTGCTACTCCACCCTGAGCTCGCCTATACTCAAGCGAGCCCAGAAAGACGGCAGGGGGAGAGAATAAAGAGCGTCTCTCTGCAGAGACTAGGTTCACTGGGGTGTCAAGCAGCGAGCCTGGGAGAAGAGGGGAAGAGACTATCAAAGCGCTAAATCCCTCACGGGGAAGCCGAGTATCACTACGGATCCCCCGCGCCTGCCGGGGGCGAGCCCCGGGGAAGCGAGAAGGCAGGCAGGGCGGTGTCGCGAGGCACCATCGCTTTCCCAGATGAGCTCCCGCATCCACAGAAGGAACCAGCACCGCTACCCACCCAACCTTCGGCCGCCCTAAAGCGAGCCTCAGGGAAGCCGGGGTAACGGGGCTGCGCCCGCAACGCCCGTAAAACCCACCGGGAGGGGCGCGCTACATTTCCGCAGGCTAAAGGACCCGGGGAACCGTGGGAGAACCCAGCCGAGCTCGCCTTCGAGCAGCCCGCCCAGCCCTCGCACCGTCGAAGAGAGAACCAGCCCCGCGCTCCGACCTCACCAAGTCTATCGGAAGAGTCCACGGCCCACAGTTCTCCTCCCGACAGACTCCCCGCGCGCCGCCCAGCTCCAGCCTTTATAGAGGAGCGGCCCGGATATGACGTCAACCCCGCAGAACGGGTCTCTAGCTACGGAACTACTCGAATAGCTCCGGACTCAACCGAAGAGCGAGGGCCCCACCCCGCTGAGGCAACGGCTTTCAGAACCTGCGCACGGAAATAGCCGACTGAAGCCGAAGACGCCACCCGCAGTACGGAGAAATCCGAAAGGCTCCGAAAGGCTGGGAGAGGTTTGCGGAGGCTGTTCTGCTGGGCGCAGGGGAAAGCTGCAGTGGCTGCGGGCGGTGCCTGGGCTGCTCAAACAGGCGGTTTGGACTTCCCACAAACTCAGTTTCTAGCCCGCGTTCCCTGCAGCACAGACAGAGCGATCTCACACGATTGTAAGGCCTCCCATTGAATGGCATCCCCTCAAAATCCGAGTATTATTTGAGCGGAGACTACTGAAGTCGCTTACTTTATAAGGAAAGATTTAAAACAAAAGATAATTGAAAAGGTGCATTCATTTTTTCCATCAGGGGAATGTTTATTTTCATGCTCTTAGTCCCTCACTTTCAGGTTCCTGCCTGTAGCACACACTTGTAAAGTTGAACAAAAAAAAGCAGAATGTTTACATAAAAACTTTTAATTTACAATAAAAATGAACATGAAGCAAAGTTTAGATTTTTATAATACAACTAAAAGGTGCAGTGGCACCTTCAATTTGCATTACTGTTAAAGATACAAACTGTCTACATTTTAGACTCCTATGCAAGGTAAAAAGGATCCGTTTCAAAATATTGAGCATTTGCATAGCTGAGAGGTTTTTCTTTTTATATAAAGCTGGTACACAGAGCAACAATTGAAAAAAGTCTCATTTTAATAGAAACATTTGATGCTGTAATTATACCCTGTAAACTATGTTGTTCTCTGTTATTTTTAGCTAGATAGCTCCAGTAAGTCAGTTAATATATGGGATCAGAGTTTTGAGGTTTTGTTCTTTATTAAAAACACAAACATACATTTTCTTTCAACTCCTGTGAAGGTTGTTAAAGCAATTAAGCTAAAACAAAAATCTTCTACTGACATTGCATCAATACCTATAGGACTGCAACAGAGGAAATATGAGTCACAGCAATTTAAATCCAATTAAGTCCTCAATGTACAACAGTATTTCACGTCTGAGATTTCCCATTTCCACCGTATTTTAAATGAACATGCAGTATATGTACTTAAAACAAATCCTTTACATGCATTTGGAATTATGTAAATACATGCCATTACATTTTGCATTGAGATGATCTCTAAATATCCTGGACTAGGGCAAAATGGCCAACACTCAAATTGTCAAACAGTAAAAGCAGTTGCAACAGAAACTTACCTTAGACATCACGAGATCCAATGAGCTACCACCTTTTTGGGGGTAGCTCATAATTGTCTCTAGTAGTGCCTAAAGTATGGGTTACATTTTGATTATGCTAATTACATAAAGTGGAAACATTTTTAAAAATACATTTATTGCTGCATTTAAATATAGTTTCAAAAATCATGGCAATCCATTGCAAAAGCCTTTTTATACCTAAGGCAGAAAATCTCAACATCCTTATGATATTTATAAAAGCATGCACCGTCATCAATATCCCCAAATAACTAAAAATATACAAAGCTTTCTGCCTTGCATATTGTCATAAAACATGATCCATACAATAAAAATCTATAATATTAAACCAAAATATTCAATATTTTCAGTATTAAACAGAAACATTATCCAAGATGGCCATAAGAGTAAGCATTAGATAGTAAAAATGAATGAAGAGAAATGTATTTAATTGCATTGTAAAGAATAGATGCTACACTAAATAAATTGGAACAGTGGAAGAAATTTTACAAGGCACTAGATCTTGAGTACCTTATTGCTCTTTGCACTTTTGACAATTTCCTCCTATATCCTTTTAACAACATTATATCTAGAACAGCTATCAGTATTACCAACTCCAAGCAATCAAACTTTAAAAAAATAGTTTTCTTCTTTTATCTAGGAATTTTCCCCATGCATTTCCTGGGAAAGTTCAAGATATAAAATTTAAGCTATATAGATATATATTAAACACTGTAGTATAAGTTTTGTCAGTAGATCATCTTATATGCCCAAAATCTTGCTTTAAGTATTGTTTGTAGTAGTGTTTTGTAGAGCAGTGTTTGTAGCAGTGTTTTGTGAAAATCTTTGCTTCAGTGGTCATTTCCCAAATACATACAGATCACGTAATGAGATTTTACTTGTTTTCCTCTCTCTCAGAACTTGCTCTTCATTCAAGACATTTTTGGAGGTCTCAGTGAAAAAAATGCAGTAACATATGACAATGTAAAATCCTGTTCATTTTGTTAGAACAACTTTTACCTGAACTATTGAACTATTTCTGAATTAAAGGGTCTTCAAATATACAAAGGGAGAGGGGAAAAAGAGAGAGTCTGGTTGGTTTGTGGGAAATCTATAACAGTGAGTGATAGTTAATTCTAGTACCTAATTCAAACAGAGCCTAAGACAACAGCAAGCAAGTGGCTACCATATGATGGCTGTTAAGTGGCCTACGAAAAATGAGTCTGTTGGTGTCCAGTCCAGCGATTTGGAATCCAGCTCAGTTCAGCTCTCATTACAAGGCTGTCAATACTCAGCAAAGAGGTCCAATATCAAATAAATATGCAAAATGAATTAGCTCCTCAATACTAGATATGACCCTCCAGTGTGCAGTTGAAGCACATGAGCAGTGCAATGAGGGCAGGTGGAGGAAGATTCTGGATCAAAACCTGAAATGCTATACTATGTGCAATGATAGACATGTTTCCACATTGTCCCACCCTATTTCTGAATAAGACACCCTCTGGTTAGCCATATAATTTAATATTAAATCTCTTCCTGTCAGAGAGTGTCAATTATCTATCCAATTACAATATAGAGACCTGTCCACTAGAAATGGGGAAAATATTAACATATAGCACATAATCGCTACCTCTTCAATAGCCTCTCAAGTGACGTACTTGCACTCCCCCAGCTGTCAAAAATAACATCAGCTTGACCACCCAAAACCGCATTATTGGTAGTCATCTATTAGGGATTCCCAGAAACTTACTTGGCACCATCACAGGCACCAGCAGAGAAAAGTAAACTGCAGCAGCTTTAGGTTAAAAAAAAGTTTTAAACTTCACATCCTTTTCAATTAGAATCTAGAATGAACCATTCTTACGATAATTCACCATTACACTCTTACTATGAAATTATTTCAGTACTTCCATACACAAACTGTAGTAAAACTAATACAATCCATGTCAGTCCAAATTAAAGGCTTTTTTTTCCTACATAGGTCGATACCATTGTTCAGTTCATTTTTAGATAAGCCAAGGGGATAGTGTCTTCTATTTTCTTCATATAATAGCACAATATTATTACTGATGAAGACACAAAGCTGTTATGTGCTCTTTCACCTTTGGGTTTTTTTACAGACAAAAAAAGCTTTATTTCATATGGTGGACAATGGGTGCAGAGTTCCTTCTAGTTTCATGAAATGCATAGTAAAAATATTATACACATTAAAAAAAACAAGAAACAAAAAACAGTGAACTATTCTTCAGAAGCCATTATATTGTCTATATAGGTGTAAAACCAAGTTTAACGCATATAAATAAGGAATGTTGCATCATTAGCAGAAATCAGAATTTCTAAGTTAAAATGAAAGAGCTGTTGATTTTAAGGCCCTCCCTGAGGAAAGATGGAGATCATTGCTATCTCTAAGAACAAAGTTGCATGTGACAGATGTCAAATCAGCCTCATTAACACATCTGCTGCTTCTTTGGACTTTAGGGCAGTCAGATACAAAATGAATTTTCACATGGACTCTAATGCCTTTAATACAAACAATAACTTTAAAATACTTATACACAAGTTTTACAGAAGGATTTCTTAAATTTAGACCTTAATATAACTAAGGTACTGAGGTATTTCTATTGGCAATTTCATGTAAAAACTGACAGACTGATCAGAACAAAATTTCTGCCTTAAAGCCACTGCTTAATGTTAATCAACTCTGAAGTATAATGGAGTATTTAGACTAGTTTATATATGACAGATTCACTGTATTTGTTCAAGGCATGAAGGAGTCTCTCACATTCCATAATACACAATAGAGTCCATAAAGCTAACCAAATGCAAACAGAATGGCATGAAATAATATGCAAAGTAAATTAGAGGAGAAAAGTTACTGAAGCTCCAATTTCTATTCAACATAAAATATGTTGAAAGATAGGTAAAAAAATGTTTCAGTTGAAAATATCCAGAGTGTCCATATATAAATACAAAGGTAGGGTTTACATTTCTATGTATTCTTGTCCCTGAATGTAACAGGAAGCCAGATCAGAAAATTTCTGAATGCCTGTGAAGATGAAAATGGGATTTATGACCTCCAGAAGGAAGAAGGCAGAGAACCCTTTGGTAAAGGAATTTCCTTCCGCTGCAAACATTTCTAAGAAAAACAAAAACAAAACAAAAAAGTCATTTAGAACCAATGTAACAAATTCCAAACAATCAGTAGAGATTGGCTTCATTAAGTAAATACAGGCAGTCCCCGACTTACGCGGATCCGACTTATGTCGGATCCGCACTTATGAACGGGGCTTTTCTCGCCCCAGAGCTTGCGGGCGGCAGGACCACCCAGAGCGCAGCGGTCCCGCCACCGCGTCCTCTGGGGCGAGAAAAGCTGCTCCGAGTCTCCCTGGTGTGCTGGGGGGGAGTCCCCAGCACAGCAGGGAGACAGGAGCAAAGCCGCAGAGGCGGCGGGACCTCTGCGCCTCTGCGGCTTTGCTCGGGTCTCCCTGGTCTCCCCTCCCTCCAGCAGACCAGGCTTTTGTTGCGGGACGCCTGGGGTAGAGCAGCTGGGGTGCTGCCGGGTTGGTCCTGCGGGGACCTACCCGGCAGCGCCCCAGCTGTTCTGTCCCAGGAGTCCAGATTCAGCCGCTGTTGAAACTGATCAGCGGCTGATTCCAGGAAGCCAGGGGCAGAGCAACTCTGCCTAGGGCTTTCTGTAGTCAGCCGCTGATCAGTTTCAGCAGCGGCTGAATCTGGAGCCAGTTCCGACTTACATACAAATTCAACTTAAGAACAAACCTATAGTCCCTATCTTGTACGTAACCCGGGGACTGCCTGTAACTGCATCCAACACGGAAATGGTGGACTCAAGTTATGCAGAAAATTCTTCCAGTGAAGAATTTAAATTATTTTTTTAAATGGCATTGAGTACAAAAAAATGTTGAATGAACCCAGACACAGAAGTACTCAAGAATCTAGCAACAAATCCATCTCCAATTTAAGAAAGATTTATTTTCACAACATTGTGTGAGAAATTCTTGCTGCATACATTCCCCAATGTTAATTTTTAGATTGCCAGCAATCTTTGCTTTTAAGTAAGAAAATCACAAACTCCAGAGTCTCCTAGCTTCATATTAGTGCTAATCTATATTTGCAAGACGCTTTATTTTAATGTATATTTTAAATGCTGGAAAATTTTTCGTCATATAAATTGAAGGATGCCTATAATGGGTACAAAGCTAGATACAACTGTGTGCCTAGTTGTTCAAAAAAGTCTACTCTAAAGAAGATTGCCAGATAATAAATGTATTTTCTCATATGGTATCTAGTCTGTACAAAAGATACTTTGTGAATATACACATCTCAAAAAAACCTAGTTGCTATGAAATACAATGACTTAGTAAAGCCATGGATTTTGAACCTGTAAATCTACTCTCACTGCAATATCTGTAATCCCAGAAGAACACCATTTAATAACAAAGAACTTCCACTGAGAATCACATCCAATACAACTTTTTTTTTTTATGGGGGGAAGGGACAGTTAGAAAAGGGAGATGTTTTGGAGTCATAATAGAACAGATCCAGTAACAAAGAAGCCATATAAGAACAGAGAATGCATCAAAAAGTCATATTTATGGGTCTTTTGGGAATCCAAAGCCAGCATGGGATTTGCTGAATGAACAATACATCTTTAAGAAGGGGGGAAAATAGAGACTTTCAAGAATTTAAAGAGAATGCTTTACCTCCAAGAATTGCTTAAGTCGCATTAAAGAGCCCATCTGTCCAGAGATGGTAATTGCTTCAATCCTGCAGGGAGATTAAGAAGAGTGAGCTCCAAAACACAAAGACCCTTGTATTATTATTATGTATTATTTACATGGTGGAGAGGTCATGACAAATCTGGAGTAGAGGAGGGTGGAAGAATTGTCAGGAACACTCATGAACACTGATCTAGGAGGAAATGCTCCTAATATTGAAAAAAAATGACAGAAGTTTATTTGTATAAGCTTTATTTTTATATAGGTGTCATACCTGTGGAAATAGTCTTCTCTAATAAGTAGCAGCATCTTCCAGAATTGGACCTGGTACTGTTTCATAAGAGCATTACCACACACCTGGTAGACAAAACCATAAGGGTAATAGAAATCAGATTACAGAACTGGGGCTTATTAATTGAGAGACAACTTTTACAAATTCGTACAATACAAACATCTCAATAACTCATTTATAGTCTGAAACCCTCCACTCTAGAAACTGAATCACTCTAGAAATTCATCTGGACTGCCACAGAACAAGTCTCCAAAATCATTAGAAACCAAAAAAGAAATATCTCGATTTCTCAGTGCCAGGGAATGAAGTGCCCAGTCACTAGTGACAATTTCTGCAGACATGTACTCCAATTTGCCATTTTGATTGCTAGTACATTTGTTCATATTCATGTATTTATGAATATTTCATAAAATTATATTCCATATATTCCAAGATAAGGAAGCTCAGCACATTCTCTTTCCCACCCCAACATCATTATCAACACCATCTTGTTTCCTCATCTTTCACTCATGCATTCCATCGTGCCATCTTTAAGATCTCCTTCCTGCTCAACAATATCTCCCCAAAATAGTTCTCTTCCTTATCCATTTTGCCAGTTCTTTCTCTGGTCATGTCTCACTTTGATGATTATTGCAGCTTCTTCTCAGCTCTTCCCCTGGAGCCATTCAAAACTGAACTCACAATACAACCCTGCTGTCGCGGTCCTGCAATTCTATGGTGGCTTCCACCTTCTCCTGCATTAAATTATCTGCTCTACTTTCAAGGCTCTGCAGATTTCTGTCCTGATCTAAACCTGTGATCTTCTACAGAACTCCTTCTCTTGGCTACCTGTGCTCTACTCATGCTTCTTTGCTGGCCTCAATTTATTCTTCATCAGTTACTAGCTTGGTGCCTTATTTATGTAGCTTCATACCCTAGGATCAGTCTCAAATTAATGCACAAGCTCGCTCCCTTTCTTGCTGTAAAAGTCCACCTGTTCTGTGAAGCAGTCTAGTTAGGATGGCCATATTGCATAACATTCTGCACTGTGTTGTACAAGCCATTGCCAGGACAAATTAGTTTGGTTTGCAAAGTATATGAAGAATAAAAATAAGGAATTTAGATTGGCTTAATGTGAACTGCCTCAGCTGCTAAGGGTAAAAGTGTAATAAAAAGCTAAACACTGCATTGTCAGAATCCGGCTTTTTAAACAGATAAAACTGAAATATCACTGAGGGAGCTAGCAAGGGTCTCTTGAAAAAGGCTGTGTATGTTTTCAGAGTGTGGGGAAAGCAGAGGAGGAATGACTGGGCCTATTATAATGGCTGTAGGCAGCTGTCTCTGAACATACAAATATTATACAGTGATGTCCACTGTGTCTAATTGTATCTTACTGATACGAGGACCTAGGGACAGAAAGTCTAGTTATTCATCCAACTTATTTATTTTGCTGGTGAGGCTCATTCCAGATCACATCACTTACCTCTAAGAAATCAAAAAGAAGTGTAGCTGTCACATCAGAGAGAGGCTCCATGTTCAACATTTGAGCCAGCCAGCGCCATCCATGGCTCAGTCCATGAGGGTGAGTCTAAAGAAACAAGAAAGGTACTCACGACATGTTTGATATTGCAAAATATTGCCACCAAACTCTACCAGATTTTTCTCCATTTCCACTGGGGGCATTAGCATTGACCACTACTGAAAGACAGGATACTGGGCTAGATGGACCTTTGGTCTGCCCAGTCTGGCCGTTCTTATGTTAACTTGCTATCTAAGGAACAATTACTTTGGGACAGTACTTTGTACGTTTTCAGAATATTTTCTGATAGAGACCTGTATAAACATGAAGACAAACTCTTATTTTGTACTTTTAAAAGAATTTTTAAGAACAATTTCAAGACTTATTAGTTAAAACATAATTCTTCAAAAGCTAGAGCAGTTTTCAATTTGTCAATTTAAAAAAAATACAAGTTGACAGTGTCCCTTTAAACAGTTTCTCTCTATTCACAATGACTGATTTAAACTCTGTCTGGATCAGTTTTAAGCCACATTTTAAATAAGGTTAGTCAAAATTGTTCCCATCTTAAAAGCAAGTCTTTTTAATACAGGTTGGACCTCCTCTCTCTGCATCCTTGGGGCCTGACTGATCCCAATCAAGGGGATTTGCCAGACCAGGGGAGGTTCTGCCCAACATGGCCCATGGTGAATTCCTGCCCCATGCTAGGGCTCCAGCCCAGCACCACTGCTGCCTGCCTAGCCGTGGCTCCCCAAGTTGGAGCTCCCTAGCTGCCACTGCCAGACCTGAGAACCGGGGCTCACTGGCAGCAGCTGGGGTTGGGGCTCTGAATCCACTGCCGTGGATCCCTGCCACACGGGGCAGAACTCTCCACTGCATCACCCACCTCTCTGTATCCCCCTCCCACATGGGGCTCCCAGGTGAGTCACCGGTCCCCCCCCCCCCCCCCACCTGCTCCACAACCTAACCTCCCTATACCTGGGCTCTGTAGCCCAGGAACATCCCTGGTCCTGCCAGACAACGGATGTTGCTGGATTAGATAGAGACTGCCAGTTAAAGGAGGTAAAACATTTTAAGTGTTATTTACATACCCCTTGTTTGTTTCCATAAGGCCATCGTAGTTGAATGATAGCAGCATAAAGACGGATCATTCCAGACATTCGTTTCAGGAAATTATCCTGCTGCTCTACCTTGGAATCCTTAACTTGATAACCAAGTGTCCTGTGTATTAGAGGAAAGATATTCTAATATGAATACACCAAACCAGGTTCACTGGTTTCCCAAAGTGAGCTCAATTCTCAGCCTTCTTTAACAACTCAACTTTAAGACTCAGGATCTGCTGAAGCTGTGCAAGAATTCATGTGAAGGTTACTTATTAAACACTGAGCTGAGTAGTCCAGTGTCAAATATACTGCACATTATGGACAATACTATTTAAAAAGCCACAATTAGGGCAAACACTGATAAACATATAGCCCTTCACCAGAAAATTAAAAAGTTGGATGAGCAACTATGCTAAAGGTCTGGTCCTCTCGTCAGAAAGGTGCTATACGACACAGTGGTGACTCGTGAAAGTGAGAACAGCATGAAGGGGCACTGGAACGTTCAATATATCTGGCACCTTATGGCTACAATAGTGCCATGTGAATGCCTGTTATCACTTTCAGTGATGTAAGTCAGAAGAGAGTGTCATGATCTCCCGTAAATGTAAACAAACTTATTTGTCTGAGAGAATGGCTGAAAAAGAAATAGGACTGAATGTACTTGTAGGCTCTAAAGTTTTACTTTTTTTACTTTTAGTGCAGTTATGTAAACTAAAATAACTTTACATGTGTAAGTTGCACTTTCATGATTAAGAGACTTCAATACTTGTATGAGATGAATTGAAAAATACTATTTCTTTTGTTTTTTTTCCAATGCAAATATTTGTAATAAAAATACAAAATGAGCTCTGTACACTGTTTTGTGTGTTGAAATTGAAATCAATATTTGAAAATATAGAAAATATCCAAAAAATCAATGTAAATAGTATTTTATTATTAATAGTAGGATTAAAATTGTGATTAATCACTTTTAATCTCACAATTAATCACAATTTTTTAAATTGTTTCACAGCCTTAGTTGACACATGATTTTTAGAGGGGCCAAGATATTTTAGTGACCATAGCATCCACACAACAGCAGACAAACTAAACACACCTGGCCTGATTTCAGATTTTCAAGTAATGTCAAACACAAGCATAAAGCATAAGGTTCTATTAGTCTATATTTGGATTCTGTATTGGATATTTCAAAACTAGACCAGTAAATTGTCCTCTGAGGAAGGTGAGGTGAGAAGGGCAAATGAGGGGTAATGTAAGAAAACATCTATTTCTTCACTTTCTCTACCAGCTAGTACCCTCAGCCCTTACAGAGCTCCAAAGAAGCCCTTCTATGTGGAAAAGTTACCTCTGATACTCTTCTATGGGAGTCCCCTCCTTGAATGCAGGGTAAAACGGTACAGAGTAGGGGCACTTTTTGTGCATGTGAGCTAAAATGAGGTCTCCCACCCTGGGGTGTAATTCCCAGATTCCTGAAGCCACCACAGCAATTGGGAAAGCTGCCTCATGATGAGAAGCCACTTCCTCCTCTCCTTGTTTCTGAAAACATTAAAAGAAACACACACCTCTTAAAGTTAGTGCTCAAAGACAAAAATTTAATTTATTTCTTGGTTCACATATATCCTTAACTTAAGGCTCTTCATACATTCTGTGGACATTCAGCAACCCAATATAGAAGGACAATACAATCTGCATATCCTTGCCCAAGAGATACAGATGCCCATAAACCCTTCTTCTTTATCCTCATAAATTTCGAGGATAAAGAAAACGAGTTAGGGATTAGAGACAATATTTACAAAAGCCTATAGTTAAGATTACACAAGTGTTTCCATTCTAAAGGATTTCGAAATTATTTCGAAAGAACGCGGCTTTTCTTTCGATGGCGGTAAACCTCAATTTACGAGGAAGAACGCCTTCTTTCGAAAGTTCCTCTTTCAAAAGAAGGCGTTCTTCAATGTAAAGAGGCCGTCTTCGAAAGAGAGCATCCAGACTCGCTGGGTGCTCTCTTTCGAAAAAGCGGATTTCTCTTTCGAAAGATCCGCCTGCAGTCTAGACGCGATCTTTCGAAAGAAGCCTGCAGTCTAGACATAGCCCAAGTTGCATGGCTGCACAGCTTCATAGATGATTAATCAGCCTTGCCCAGTCAGAGGTCAGGGAGCTCACTGACTGGGTAGGCCTGATTAATCATACTGTGACGCTGCACTGCAGCACAGCTTAGAGGAAACATTGCTGGTGGCTCCCCCCGCCCACAGAGCAGCTTTACTGTGGGCCCTGGGAGTGGGTTCCCACAACCCAGGGAACCACAGCATGTAACCTGTGGCCAGGGAAGGGGGGCGGAGCACAGGAGCTGCTCCCACTGGCCAGAGCAGCCCCTGCTTGCAGTGGGCCACACAATGCTGGAGCAGCCCCCTGCTTAGGACAGGCGGGGAGCTGCTCCAGCCCCTACCGGTTAACCTTTTACATCCCTAGTAGCCCCTCAGTGGGAAGTGATGAAAATTTGGCAAGGGCAGATTGCTGGAGTACTGAAAGACATCTGCAAATTCTTGTTTCAAATTTGCCAAGTTACGTTTTTAGTACAGTAAAATCCTCACCATTCATCGGGGTTGTGTTCCTGGAACCACCACATATGGTGAAAAAAGGAAGTTACTCACCTTGTACAGCAACGACTGTTTTTTAAGGTGTGTCCCACCATGGGTGCACCACTGTTTGTGACGGGTGATCCCCGGAGCTGCAGTTCGGAGCTTTTTGTAGCAGTTGACAGTTGGGCTGCACACGTGCAGGAGGTGCCTCACACTGCTGATAGTTGGCACCTCGCGCAGCAGCCCAACCTCCCCCCCTTCAGTTCCTCGTCTATGCCCGAGTTACTGAAAACTTCAAGTAAAGGGGAGGAAGGGAGGGTCATGGAGCATCCATGGGGGGGACACCTCAAAGAACAGTTGTTACTGCACAAGATTAGTAACTTCCTTTTCTTCTTCAGATGATGTCCCCATGGGTGCTCCACTGTTGGTAACTACAGAGCAGTATTCTGTGAGGATGGTGGGTCTCGGAGTTACTGCTTAGCGTCAGAAGATAGCACCGCTGTAGCCTCTGCTGTATCAATTGCTATTTGAGGCACGATAGCATAATGTCTACCAAAGGAATGATCAGATGACCATGTGGCCATCTGGTATATGTTCTTGAGGAGGACACTGTTCGGAAAGCGGTAGATGTTGCAGCGGCACATGTGGCGGGTGCTCTAGATGGAGCTAGTAAGTGTTTATTCCGGAGAAAGTAACGATGTAGCATACAGGTTACTATCAACTTGGAAATGCACTGCGTTGAAATCGGAGTGCCCTTGGAGTGGTTTGCAAGGAACAAGAAAAGTGGAGATTTGTGGAACTGTTGCGTTCTGTCAATGTAAAAAGCTAGAGCCCATTTTTACCCAGGAACTCAGTAACGACAATGAAATTGATAGAATTTGAACTAGTATCTGATCTCAATTTTGATTTTGTTCCTGACACCAGAAGCACAGGTCCCCCTGACAATTGTACCTATCACCAGTGGATTTCTTATGGACCCAATAAAAACACAACTCAGATATAAATTTAACCAATCTATTAAAGAATTAAAACAGTACACAACATATGACAACACAAACCAATGACCCCAGTACAACCAGTAAACAGTAAACTAACTCCACACCCTCAAACGAGAAGAGAGAAGATAGAAAAGGAATCCCCAAACACAACAAGGTAAGTTAAAATGCTTTACAGGTGTCTGTCTGGCTTCGATGGAAGATAACCCTTAGCAGACGGAGGGAAAGATGCAAGCAGCCTAGGACCTTCTACCATTCAGCAGGGAATCTGTTGTCTGGGAGGAACACTAGATGATCCCACGGAGATGTTATTCAGGCTCAGGTCAATCATGGATTCAGGTCTGGCTTACAGAGGGCTTTCACCACAGGGACCAGGCCAGGATTCCAGAGCGGGCAAAGGAACCTAGGAGCTCTGCTGGATGTCCCCTAAACACAAATCCCCACACCCTTTGGTGGAGACTGAGAAGGGAGGCACCCACAGCAGCTCCGAAATTCCTCTCCCTTAGGCAGCTTCTATCTTGCAGCCAGATGGTAGGCCTCACTCAAGCCTTCGTCACGGAGTGACAGCAGGACAGGCAAGAAGCAGCAGGCAAGGGCCGAAAGATCAAGCAGCAAGGTTGTTCAGAAGGAGCCAAGCCCCACCTCTCAGACTGACAGTCCTTTTAAAGTTCCTTAGGTGGGAAAAGCAGCAAGGGGGCTGAGTGCACTGTCTCTGTGCCATGTGCAAAATGTCCCATGCCATGTGCAGCATAGTGCACCTCTGAGGTGATATCAGCTTGGCGGGAAAAACCGAATGAAACTGGCTTTTGGTGCAGGGCACAATCCAAGATGGAGTTGTTTGAAACAAGATGGAGTCTAGCATAACAAAATGGAGTCCATTATAATATACAGATCCTTACATTACCGAACATTTAAGTTGTGCAGGGTAGCATCTCTGTGGGATGTGTGAGGCTTTGGGTAGAACATAAGCAGGACTATGGGCTCTTAATATGGAAGGAGGTGCTGACTAAAGCACAAACTATGGGTGCAGGCTTAGGGTAACTTTGTCTTTAGTGAATATAGTATATGGCGGGCCCATCATGAGAGCCCCTATCTCACTAACCCTCCTCGCAGAGGTGATGGCCACCAAGAACAAAAATGCAAAGAATTGTTGAGTCCCCCCCCTCAAAAAAGATGCTGCCCCTTTAAAAACCACGGGTTGGCTTTTTGGCCACATCAGCCATCTTGCCAAGGCCATTTTGCCGTGCCAGACAGCTCCCCTACACCCGGTGAGCACAGGGAGCCGGGGGCCATTTGTAGGGGCACATGGGGTGGCTTTGCGAGCCACGGGAGAGGCTTCGCGAGCCACACTTTCAGGGGTGAAGAGCCGCACGCGGCTCATGAGCCGCAGGTTGGCCACTCCTTGTGTAGAGTGTGGGGTTGGAGGTGAAGTAGTTTGCTCCCGTTTTGAGACAGAAGGTCACGTTGAGCTGGTAATGGGAGATCAAGCCTGTCAACTGACATGTCCTGAAGGTATGGGAACCAAATCTGTCTGGACCATGATGGGGTATTAAGATGACTCGAGCTGTATCTGATCGAATTTTCCACAGGATCTTGGAGATTAGTAGGACTAGGGGAAATGCATAGCATAGAGGTTTGTTCCAGACAATTAGGAAGGCATCGCCATGGCTCTCTCACCCAGCTCTGCTCGAGAACAAAACTAGCAACACTTGGAATTGTCCTTGGTTGCAAAAAAGTTGTGACGGGGTGCACCAACCCCGCACTGGCCAGGGAAGGGTTAACTAGGCTTGCTGGGCTGAAAAGGCCCCTCCCCCGCAGCCCTGCTGGGCATGCTCTAACTTCAGAGGCAGTATAAAGGCCGCAAGAGCGGCTCAGTTGGGGCTGGTCACTGAAGGGGAAGGAGCTCCTGCAGTAGCAGAGGAGCAACTACCTTGGCTGGGCCACCAGAGCTGAAGCCCCAGCAACAACCAGAACCACAACCGCTGCACCAGCCTGAGCCGCTGCCACTTCTGCTGCAGCCACTGTGCCCACCGCAGGTCTCCGCCACTGCACCAGCTGCCACGCCCGCTGCAGATGCCATACCTGTCACAGCTGCTGATGCTGCAGCTTTCGCTGAGCCAGGTGGGGATAACGGAGGCCAGCAGACAGGGATAGGAAGTAGCCCAGGGCAGGGAACAAGAAGCCTCCCAGAGAGCTCGGCATGCTTCGGGGGCAGCTCTTTGCTGAGCCAGTGATGGGAACCACCTACCACTGATTGGACTCTGGGCTAGGGCCCGGTGGGAGGAGAGGGCCTGGCTCCCCTACCCCACTCCTGCCACCCCGCAGAGAGGGGAGCAATTCGTGCGAGCAATAAACCCGGCCAGTAGGCCATATGTACCTTAGACTGGGGACGTCAGAGACTCAGCCACTGGGCCATAGTTACCCCGGACAGGGAGTGCGGTAACTCACGGGGTGTGGAAGCTGATCAACCCGCCCCCACTTGGGGGCCCGGGCTGTGGACCCCGCGACAAAGGTCTATTGCTAGGTAGCCCCATCTGCAGAAGATAGACTCCATAGCAATTGGGTGTAGTTCCCACTCGTGGTCTGTGGTAAAACTGCGACAATGTCTGCCATAAGGTTGTTGACTCCAGGTAGGTAAGATGCCTCGAGGACACCACCATGCTGGATGCACCAATTCCAGAGGCGAATAGCTTCCATGCAGAGGAATTGAAAATGAGCGCCGCCCTGCCTGTTTATGTAGAACAGTATTTCCCAACTGGTGCTTTGTGAAGCGAAAGTAGGGGTTCCACAACACTCCCCCGGCTCCTCTGAAAGAGAGAGCGCCAGCTAGCCAGCATCTTAAAGAAGCAGCACACTTGTTTCCCCTTCCTCCCTGGCGATGCAGAAGGGGTGCCAGACAGAGGTGACACACTAGTGGGGTGCCAGACAGGGGTGACCCCATGTGACCCATAGCAGGAGCCGGTGCATGCTGCCTGAACAGCTGGGGCTGTGGCACCCAGTAACTTAGTTCTGCGGCCTTTCTGCGCGGTGGCAGGGAGGTCAGGAGACCCGGGTCTGCGCAGCTCTGACTGTTCAGGCAGTGAGCTCTGCCCTGGGACACCTTCCCCCCGCCCCACTTCCACAGGATGGTATTGTGGAAGTAAGTTGCTGGAGTGCAACAGCCGCTGCTGTTCAGGCAGCGTGCACGCCAGCTGTTTGGGGAGGGGAAGTGCAGTCGCACACTTCCTGGAACCCAGAGGTGTTGCAGGATTGCTAGGTACTGGTCCCAGATGCCCCTGTCCTCTTCCTAGACCCCCCACGAGTACCCTGTGCACACCAGCACTGTTCCCAGTACCAGCAGCACCCTGCCACCCACCCCAGTGCCCAGCAGGACCTTGTCCCTGACCCAGCACCCCGCCACCTGTGCCAGCATCCTGCCACCCAGCAGCACCCTCTCCCTGGCTCCAGCACCCATCAGCACAATTGGGACCACATTAGTGAGGCTTGGGAGTTTTGGAGGGGTTGTTTTTTTTGGCATCTCACTTGTGTGGCCCCAACTGACTTTTTTCTATGGGTCAGTGACCCTTGACTCAAAACAGGTTCCCCGCCCCTCTCATAAATAAAGACAATGCTAAAACCGTTTGAATTTGACATAATATTTTATTTAAAAATTAAGCTTGGCCAACATGCCCCCAATTGGGGCCAAATCCCCATAACACTCCTGCTCCACCTGGCCCCAAATCTGAGCCTATCATACACTGGAACCCCCTGTCCTGAACTTCTTACATCCCCAAATTCCTACATCCCCGGTCTTCTGCCACAACACTCCTGCACAATCCACACATCACAAATCTGTGTCCGGAGCCCATTATACTCAGTCTCCTTGCTCTGAGCCCCTCACATATCCAACCCAAACTCCTGCACCCTCACATCCACAAATCTGTGACTTGCTCAGCACCCCAACCTTCCACCTGAGCCCAACACTCCGCAGCCTAGAGCCCCCTCCCCGAGCCAACATTCCCTTCTCCTGCATCCAAATTCCCTCCCAGAGCTTGCACTTCTCACCCCTTCCCATACCCAAATCCCTCATTCCCACCCCAGAGCCCACAACTCCTGTCTCAACCCAGTGAGAGTGTATAAGGGCTGGGGATAGCAAGTGATGGAGAGGAGGGGAACAGAGAGGATGGGGCTTCAAAGGGGTGGGGTCTTGGGGAAGGAATGTGATTTTCATGCATTGGTGGGTTCCCCTTTTTTTGGCTTGACAAAGCTTGGAGGTTCCTTGAAATTCTGAAAAGGGTCCATTGCCAAATAAAATTGAGAAACACTGATGTGGAACATGGTTGTTGTGTTGTCCGTTAAGATCCATACAGTGAGGTTCACAATGTTGGGAGCAAAGCATCTGAAGTGTTCCTGACCGCTCAAAGTTCGAGGAGATTGATATGTAACAGTTTCGTGCGGTGACCATCTCCCCTGCACTTTGTGTTGTCGAATGTGTGCTCCCCATCCTATTAGTGAGGCATCTGTGGTAACTTATACTGATAGTTCAGGCTGCAGGAAGGAACTCCCACAAGGAGGTTGTGGTGTGCAGTCCACCGTTTGAGGGAGTCTAGTACACGTGCCGGAATGATGACTCACTTCCCGAAGTTAGCCAGTGCTGCATTGCACGCATACTGGACAACATACATAATAGCTGCCATGTGGCCCAGCAATTCAAGACTAATTTCTCAAATTTGCTGTTTGGTGGTCTGCGATCCGGAGGAGTATGCTTGAGGTGGGCGCTTCTTCTGGGATCGCTGCCTGGATCAGCTATAGTCATATGGCTTCTGCAGGGGGCTGTAATAGCGGTCCCTATTCTATTATAAGGAGTGCATCTCTTTCTGCGGCATGGTGGTGTGTACATGCCAAGAGTGCGATGCATGGTGCGAGAGTCCTTACTGCTATGCAGGATCTCATCTGTGTTTGCTGCGAATAGCTTCTGTTTATTGAAAGAGAGATCTTCCACTTTCATCTGTAAGTCTTTAGGCACCCCGGCTCCATATAACCAGGAGGAGGCTCTCCTCCTCACCACAGCTGTGGCCACCGCTCTGGCCGCCATGTTAGCAACATCTATGGTTGCTAGTAGAGCAGTGTGGGTGATAGTGTGTCCCTCATGAACGATTGCCATGAGAATTGGCCTTCTGGAGTTGGGCAGGTGTTCCATGAGTTCAGCCAGCTTAGAATAATTATCAAAATCATGGTTAGCCAACAGTGCAGAGCAGTTTGCTATTCTAAGTTGCAGCGTGGCTGATTAATAGGTCTTCCTGCCAAAGATGTCTAGCTTCTTGTACTCCTTGTTATTGTTTGCAGATCTGAGCTGAGGGGCCTTGCGAGTGTTGATTCGCTGCACTCACCACCGGTGAGTTTCGTCGGGGGTGGGGAAAAAAGAAAATCCAGGTCTTTGGGAAGGACAAAATACTTTATATCTGCTTTTCTGCAGGTGGGATGTACTGAGGAGGGTGTCCACCAAATGTCATCAGATACCTCCATTATTGTATCATCAATAGGGAGAGTGATCTTTCCTTGAGAGGACAGGAAAACGTTCTGTAAGAGGCGATGTTGTTTTTCTCTTACTTTCTGGAGTTGAACCTCCTGGCTAATGGCTACTCTTTTAAAAAGTTCTTGGAACTGTTTTAGGTCATCTATAGAGTTGGATGCTTCTGGTGTCGCAGTCTCATCGAAGGGTGAGGATGAATTGTCCTCGAATGTCTGCCGTTCTTGTGTGACACTATCACAGTCAGGGATTTGACCCTCTTCATCCTCCTCCGAGTCTACCAAAGCCGGAAGGGTATGGATTGGAGAGGCTGGAGGGAGCCTCCTAGGCGAGACAGATGTGCTCCTAGGATGGCGTTTGTGGGGCTCCCAATAGTCCCACGATGTCCACCAGGGAGGGGGTAGTAGAGAGGGAGATGTTGCCATTCTGGGTACCAATGAGGATAGTGAAGTCTTTCATTTAATCAGTTTTGACATTACCATGAATGTTGGAGATGAATGTTGTGAAGAAAAAACACTGCCTTGATCGTATTCAGCAGCTGCAATGTTCCTCTGTGTCAGTGGAGGCCCAATGTCACATAGGTATGGACCTACTGAGTCAGTTGAAAACAGGGGAGCCCCATTTGGGAGTGTGGGGGGAGGGGGAGAGCTCAGCTGAGTGTTGTAATCTTCAGGTGTTAATATAGTATTATCCTGCATTTGCACAGGGTTTTTATCCTGCTGCAACTGTGTTAAAGCCTCCAATGGGGAGGGCTTCCCTGTAGATGGCTCAAGAGGCAGTGTTGAGGATTTGCAGAGCCATTTGGAAGGCGGTTCTGTAGTTCTTGGCAGCGAATGCTGCGGCGCTGATTTCTGCAGTGCTGTGGTCTGCCAGCACGGTCCTTCCGGTGCCACTGCTGAGCATGCCAACCCCGAGTTGGTGGGGGTTGTGGCTGCTGCGGTGCCTAGTAAAGATTTTGCAGCCAACTTCTCTGGTGCATGCCACACATCCCCGGTGGTCAACCTGGGGGACAGCTTTGTAGGCAGCAATCTGGCAGGCGAGACTGTTGCCCTGCAATGTTTGTGGGGCAATGGTGACACAGACCTGTGCTTCAGGTCTCCATGCCTCACAGCTAGTTCAGGCTGCTCTGAGGTTTGCAGTGTCCTTTCAAACATGATCATGCAGAGCTGCATTTCATGGTCCTTCCTGGCCCTGGCCGTGAGGCTCCTGCAATGGTCACATTTTTGGGAGGAGTATGTGCCTCCTCCAAACATCATATGCAGGAATCATGCCCATCTGATGCTGGCATGGGTTCCTTACATTGTATACGCTTTTTAAAGCCCTGAGGGGCTGGGCATGGTCGGTTGTCGTTAAGGCTCGGGTGCCTTCTTTTCCCTCTTTTTGAGGTAGAGAGACAGAGACAGACAGAGAAAACCTGGCTGAGGGAGTGAGGTGGTCCATCAGCTGAAACAGCATGCTTGTTTGTTTGTTTTTTTGGAGCTGTATCAATTGATCAATTAAGGGCAATAGCCCAGAAGGAAGAGCAATTAAATAGCAAGTATGTGTGAAGAGACAACGCCTGAGGTGAGAGATCAGAGCTCCATCCACAACCAAGAGTGGTTGAAGAGGAACTGAAGCGGAGTAGGGGTCAGGCTGCTGCATGAGGCGCCAACTGTCAGCAGCGCGAGGCACCTACTGCACGTGTGCAGCTCAACTGTCAACTGCTACGAAAAGCTCCGAACTGCAGCTCCGGGGATCACCCATCACCAAAGTGGAGCACCCATGGGGACATCACCTGAAGAACTGCTAATACTGGTGGTGGTAGCTCCCAGCCGCCACGGTGAGTGCAGAGGGAAAGGGGCTGACCACTGTTGTCACTGGGTAACATTCCTCACCCCTATGCCTGCAGATGGGGTGCAATGGGGAGGATAGGAGAGACCTGTGAATACCCGAAATCCAAATAGTGATTCTGTGAATTGCAAGGGTTTCTTATAGTGTATTTTGGGCATATAGATAGGGTTGTGCTATATAATATGCTAAACAACACACTAAATTCCACTGATATTGCACATGCTCTCTCTTAAAAAAAAAAAAAAAAAAAAAAAAAACAAGTGTAGAGTAAGTTGAGGGTCCAAAAGGGCCTTACCTCTTTCCATAAGATATGATCAAGTGCATGAAGAAAAAAAGCAAGACTTCTCTTTTCCTTAGGCCAAAAAATATATCCCCCTTCTTTCTAATCAGAGTGAACATAGCCTACCAGGTCATAAGTTCCTAGGAGTTTTGTTTTCAATAGTTGAGACAGACAGGTCAGCATCCCAAAGAATCTCCAGAAGTTTTGCTTACCCTCACCACCCCCATAAGACAAGGTGTCCTCACCACAAATTTCTCCGCCAGTTTGTAATAAACAAAATCCAGACCCTGTGGATGATGAGTCACCGACACAGTTCGCCCTCCACACTGAACAGACTTTCCAGAGAGCAGGTTATTGATTTTGTCAAATATCTCTCTCAGCTGAGAGCCTGTGAATATATCATCAAGAGTGCATGAACACACAAAAGATTAAAAGTTGCCAACAAGCAAGCCTCAAACAAACCACATGAGCAGCAGTAAAACTAGCACCAGATTCTGAAGGGAGAGGGTAAAAATCCTCATGCCCAGGTCACTGTTAATATTTCTACCGCTAATCACTAGAACTGAATTGTGCTAAACAGAAAGACGACCCCTCCCACCTGGGGAAAATACTCTCCCAACCGCAAATACAAGTTCAGACAGCAAAGATATGGTCTCTACACACACAAGCTCTCCAAGGGTGTGTCTAAACTACATGGCTCCATCGATGGAGCCATGTAGATTAGGCTGATCGGCAGAGGGAAATGAAGCTGCAATTTAAATAATCGCAGCTTCATTTAAATTTAAATGGCTGCTGCGCTGAGCCGACAAACAGCTGATCAGCTGTTTGTCGGCTCAGCGCGCTAGTCTGGACGCTCCCGCGCCGACCTGAAAGCCCTTTATCGACCTCCCCGTTATGCCTCGTAGGATGAGGTTTACCGGGGAGGTCGATAAAGGGCTTTCATGTCGACAGGGGAGCGTCCAGTCTGCCCCGATCTGCCGACAAACAGCTGATCGGCAGAGCAGGGCAGCCATTTAAATTTAAATGAAGCAGCGATTATTTAAATCGCGGCTTCATTTCCCATTGCCAAACAAACAAATCTACATGGCTCCATCGACGGAGCCACATAGTCTAGACGTACCCCAATGGAATAGCAATGCAGAGATAGAAGGCAGCCTCAGTGTGCCTCAGATAACAGCATCTCAGGTGGGATTTTTTTCAGCATTTTCCTGACCTGCTATCGTAGAAATCTGGCTCACAGGAATGCTGGCTGCTTTCTGGAGATCCATTCTGATATTCTTCACCTGCAGAAGATTGTAATAAGCTGTTAAAATCATTTCCTGATCAAGCCTAAAGAGGCAGATTACAACAGGGAAGACACTGCTCATGAGTGGTCCAATTCTACAAGGCTGCATTCAGCATTAACTCCCATTGATTTTAATGGAAGTTAAGAGCACTCAGACACAAAGGAGGCATACAGGTCCTTGCCTTTTAAGTCAGCAACGTGCCAGTCTCCTGCACAAAAAAGATTTAATGACTAATGGAGCCTCCTTGAAGATGAAAGGATGGTATGTAATTAGGACTTGATCACATTTCCCAGGCTGCCAGTCATTGGGGGGTGGGGGAGGGGGATAGCTCAGTGGTTTGAGCATTGGCCTGCTAACCCCAGGGATGTCAGTTCAATCTTTGCAGAGGCCATTTAAGGATTTGGGGCAAAAATTTGTCAGGGGTGGTACTTGGTCCTGCTGTGAAGGCAGGGGACTGGACTCGATGACCTTTCAAGGTCCCTTCCAGTTCTAGGAGATAGGCAATCTCCATTATTATTATCTTGAAAAGCTTGCAAATGAAGTATCTGATTTTTCAAAGATAGAAAACAAGTATATATTATGCATTGGGGAAGAGGTAGACACGTTGAAGGACAGGGATAGGATCCAGAGTGACAGACAAATTAGAGGATTGGGCCAAAAGAAATCTGAGGCTCAACAAGGACAAGTGCAGAATCCTGCACTTGGGACGGAAGAATCCCAAGCATTGTTATAGGCTGGGGATCAACTGGCTAAGTAGCAGTTCAGCAGAAAAGGACCTGGGGATTACAGTGGATATGATTCAACAGTGTGCCCTTGTAGCCAAGAAGGCTAATGGCATATTAGGGTGCATTAGGAGGATCATTGCCAGCAGATCTAGAGAAGTTATTATTCCCCTTCATTCAGCACTGGTGAGACCATATCTGGAGGGTGGAGGCAGGAAAAGGGAATAAGGGAATTTGTGTGCAGCCATCTCAGTCTTGTTAACAAGAGAGCAAGAGTCAGGCTAAGTCTGTGGCCTGACAACGCGAGATCTGTAATTAGACGCTGCCTTTGCCTCTCGCCTCCAAACAGAGATAAGGATAGAATGCTGACTCTGGCAGGGACCTTGAGATAAGGAGCATCTGGATGCAACTAAATAACTGTTAGCCATTGGTGTTTGTAATGGGAAGGAGACTAATTGTTATTGTTATTATATCTAATAGACAGTATATAAACTGCTTCATAATTGCTTGTATTCGAAGATCTGCCTCGGGGGGGGGGGGGGGGGGGGGAGGGGAGCTCCCCCCTGTCCGAACCAGTTTTTCCCTTGCTGCAGTTTGTAATAAAACTGCCTCTGGCTACTTGTTGCTTACAAACTCAGAGTGAGGACAATGTTTTCTTCCACAGGAGTACTGCATCCAATTCTGGGGCCCCCACTACAAAAAGTATATGGATGCATTGGAGAGGGTCCAGTGGAAGGCAACCAAGATGGTTAGGGGGCTGGAGCACTTGACCTATGAGGAGCGGCTGAGGGATTTGGGCTTATTTAGTCTGCAGAAGAAAAGTGTGAGGGGGAATTTGATAGCAGCCTTCTACTTCCTGAAGGGAGGTTCCAAAAATGATGGACAGAGGCTGTTCTCACTAGTGACAGATGGCAGAACGAGGAGCAATGGTCTCAAGTTATAGTGGGGGAGATCTAGGTTGGATATTGGGAAAAACTATTTCACTAGAAGGGTGGTAAAGTACTGGAATGGTTTACCTAGCGAAGTGGTGGAATCTCTGTCCCTAAAGGTTTAAGTCTCAGCTTGACAAAGACCTGGTGGGGATAATGTAGTTGGGGTTGGTCCTGCTTTGGACAGTGGGCCGGACTCGATGACTTCCTGAGGTCTCTTCCAGTCCTAGGATTCTATGATTCCATTGAGAGGGCAGCATCAAATCAACAGCATCTAGACCAGTTGTCTCCAACCTTTTTAACCTCAAGATCACTTTTTCAACTTAAGTGCAAAGTAAGATCTACCTCAAACCCAAATATTCTTACCCCACTTCCCTCCCACCCCTTCTTTGAGGCCCTGTCCCTGCTCTACCCTTCTCCATGGCCTCACCCTGCTCACTCCATCCCCTTTCATCCCCCATCCTCACTCACTTTCACCAGGCTGGGGTACAGGTGCAGGCTCTTGTCTTGGGCCAAGGAGTTTGGAGTGTAGGAAGGGCACTGGGCTAAGCCCAAGATGGGAGATTGGGGTCCAGGAGGCATTTCAGGGTGCAAGTTCTGGGAAGGATTTTGGGTGCAGGGGATGCACATCTGGGGCAGGAGATTGGGTGCAGGAAGTGGTTCATGGCTGGGACAGAGGTTCAGGAAGCAGGCTCTGGCTAGGCACTGTTAAACTGAGATGGCTTCTGGGTGGTGGAGCAATGGAGTTAAGGCAGGCTTACTCCTTCCCAGGCCCTGCACCACTCCTGAAAGCAGCTGGCATGTACAGCAATGGCTCGGTGGCATCATGTGCTGCCCCTCATCTACAAGTACTGAGCCCACAGCCTCTACTGGCCACAGTTCCCCATTCTTGATCAATGGGAACCGCAGGAGTGGTGTCTGCAGACAAGAACAGCATGTGGAAACCCCCTGCTCTGCCTCTCAGGGGCTGCAGAAACATGCCCACCCAGTATGTGTTGGGTTGGGAGATGCGAGTGAAGGATAGTGAGAGTTTGTGAGAATGAGAGAGAGACGCAATGTGTGTGTGTGACAGATTTGCATTGCCAAGCTCCCTCCATCCCCTTCTCTCTGTGTGGAGATAGGGACACTCTAACATCAGTGTCCTCACCCTCCCACACCCTTAACAGCAAGCAGGCGACTCCCAGGGAGGCCGCTCCAAAGCAGAGGGCAGGAGCAGCCTGATAGTGGGTGGAGGGGCAATGGAAGTGCCAGCGCTTGATAGCTTCCTGGCCAAACCATTCACGATCACCTGTCAGAGGCTCCAAGATCTACCGGTCGATGACCACTGGTCTAGGCTTTGCTCTGCTATAGCATTTTTTAATTAGAAATTGGGCATGTGCTCAAGCCTATAATGCAGCCAGAAACTTTTTCTGCAGTATTTTAAAAAAATTACTATGAAAGCACAGTAACTGCTGCTTAACATTTTCCCATCTCAAGGTTTCAACTTCATTAAAACCTAAACACTTCATTGAATCCATGGGATTTGTTAAACAAACACTATCAACTTAGGCTTAAATAAAGATCTTAACTGGTTAACACACTATAAAAGGCCATTTCCCCATTTTTGATATTCGCATTGCCACATCAAATGCTGTGAATGACACATTTACCCTGACAATTAGCTTAATTAACACTGATCTACAATTGATAAGTAACTTCTTTTGCTCTGTTATATACCCTGGATTCTGTATTTTCCATTTCAACTCATTGACGAAGTGGATTTTACTCTCAAAATCTCATGATCTAATACATTTATTAGTCTCTAAGGGTATGTCTACACTACAAAGTTAATTCGAACTAACAGCCGTGAGTTTGAATTAACTTTGATAGGCGCTACACATGCAAACCGCTAGTTTGACCTTAATTCAAACTAGTGGAGCGCTTAATTCGAACTAGGTAAACCTCATTCTACGAGGACTAATGCCTAGTTTGAATTAAGGGCTGTGTAGCCACTTAATTCGATCTAGTGGGAGGCTAGCTCTTCCCAGCTTGCCCTGGCGGCCACTCTGGGACAAGCTAGGGAAACTCTTCTGCCCCCCTCCCGGCCCCGGAGCCCTTAAAGGGGCACGGCCTGGTTACGGTGCCCGTGCCAGGTGCAAGCCTGCCAGCACCCAGCCAGCAGACCCTGCACCTGGCACGGCACCAGCCAGCCACCCGCTGCCACCCAGCCCTCCGCCTCTTCCCAGGACCAGGCTGGCAGCTCCCAGGAGCCTGCCTGGGGCCGCAAGAGGTGGGCGCCCACCTGGTCTAGTGTGGAGATCATGGACCTCATCCAGGTTTGGGGGGAGGCCTCCAACATCCACGACCTACGCACTAGGCACAGGAAAGTGGCCATCTAGGGCAGGATAGCTGCCAGCCTGGCCACCAAACGCCACATGCAAACCCAGGAGCAGGTCTGCATGAAAATCAAGGTGGTCCACTGAGACCCCTGATCCTGAGCTTAGAACATAAGAATGACCATACTGGGTCAGACCAAAGGTCCATCTAGCCCAGTAGCCTGTCTGCCGACAGTGGCCAACACTAGGTACCCTGGAGGGGATGGACCGAAAACAATGACCAAGCCATTTGTCTCATGCCATCCATCTCCAACCTTCCACAAACAGAGGCCAGGGACACTATTTCTACCCCCTGGCTAATACCACTCCATGGACCCAACCTCCATGACTTTATCTAATTTCTCTTTAAACTCTGTTATAGTTCCAGCCTTCACAGCCTCCTGCAGCAAGGAGTTCCACAGGTTGACTATTTGCTTTGTGAAGAAGAACTTTCTTTTATTAGTTTGAAGCCTGCTACCCATTCATTTCATTTGGTGTCCTCTAGTCCTTCTATTATGGGAACTAATGAAGAACTTTTCTTTATGCACCCTCTCCACACCACTCACGATTTTATAGACCTCTATCATATCCCCCCTCAGTCTCCTCTTTTCTAAACTGAAAAGTCCCAGTCTCTTTAGCCTCTCTTCATATGGGACCTGCTCCAAACCCCTGATCATTTTAGTTGCCCTTTTCGGAACCCTTTCCAAAGCCAAAATATCTTTTCTGGGGTGAGGAGATCACATCTGTACACAGTTCTGAAGATGTGGGTGTACCATAGTTTTATACTTCCCCTCCTCCTTCTTCCCCTGGCTTCCCCCTTCCAGCTCCCTCCTCAGGTTTCCCCCTCCCCTGTCCCACCCTCTTTCTTCCCCTCTCCCACCTCCTTTTCCCAGTCTCCCCAGAGGTTAATCACCCCCCCCTTTTTGTTAAATAAGAGAGTATCTATTTTTGAACACACGTGTCCTTTATTTTTTACATCAGGAACGGGGCTAGGGAGGGGTAAGTGGAAGGGAGGGAGGAATGGGGTACGAGCCCCCGATGGGGAGGACTGGGGTGGCTCTGCAGGCTCCTCGGGGTGGAAGCTCTCTTGCAGCCCCCCCGATTGACGCCCCCCAGATGGCAGCCTGCGGCAAGTGCAGCCAGGCTGATGGCCGAGTGCTGTGATGTGCCGAGTGTGGGCACTCAGGGCACTCCAAGTCAGGACTGCTTTGCTGTCCCTCATCGAGGTAGACAAGCGAGCGAGGAACCCTGAGAACTGTCTGTCCATGGTGGGGATTGGGTTCCTTTAAGCATAGCCCTAGGTTAGCCTGAGACAGCAGCTCCACACTAAGTCCTAACCTGATGCCCTGCCAGCACTGCTTCCGGCCAGCCTTAACTTCGGTTCAGGGTCCACTCAATGTGGACATGCTAGTTCGAATTAGCAAAATGCTAATTCGAACTAGTTTTTAGATCTAGATGTACTAGTTCGAATTAGCTTAGTTCAAATTAACTAATTCGAATTAAGTTAGTTCAAATTAGTGCTGTAGTGTGGACATACCCTAAGGTGCCACAGGACTGTTTGTTGATTATACAAGTGGAGAAGTAGAAAGAAAAGGGAGAGAGGGAGTTTTTCTAACAATATTGATCATCAGGATTCATATCACAACCATACCTGATTGTCTTTGCAGTCAGTCAGTCCACTAAATGAAGCAACACACTGGTCAGAAGCATCCTGCAATTGCTGGTACCACTGCATAGTGCTCTCTGCTGCCTTAACCTGAAGTCCTAATACTAGACAAGAAAAGCAGTCACATAAAATAAAACTATTACCATAACAAAGATATCAGAAATCCTAACGTCCTACAAAAATTATCAAGACCCAGAAGTTTTGAGCAGTTATTGTTCTTCACAAACAAATTTAGAAAGGCAGTTATATTTAAGGCTAAGGGGGTGGGCAATAATTTTTAATAGTGGGAGGGCACACCAAGATTTTGGCAAGTGGTCATGGGCCACATTTCTATTGAAGGGATTTGGGATCTGGGACAGAGTTCGGATGCAGAAGGGAGCTTGGGGTACATGAGGGAGTCTAGGTGAAGGAGGGGGTTGTGATCTGGGGCAGCGGTTTGGGGTCCAGAGTCCAGGAGGGAATATGGGTGCATGAGAGGATTTTGGCCTGAGGGAGGGGCTCTAGGAAGAGGTGCAGGGTCTGGGAAGGAGTTGTGACCTGGGTGAAGGGGGTGCAGAGGGTTTGGGTGATGACTTGGGGCAGGGGAACAGGGTGCAGAGTCAGGGAGGGAGTATGGGTGCCAGAGAGGATTCTGGCCTGGAAGAAGGGTCTGGGAGGGAGTTGTGACCTGGGGGAAAGGAATACAGAGATTTTGGGTGGTGGCCTGGGGCAGGGAGAGAGGGTGGGGGTGCTAGAAGCAGGCTCTGGCTGGGAGACGCTTACCTAGGCAGCTCCCAGTCAGCAGCCCTGCAGGAACCTGAAGGCTGAAGTCACAAGCTGCTTCATATGGCTATGCTACAGGCAGGGAAAAGGAGGGAGGAGGCTTCATTGGCTGCCCCTGCTACCAGCAAAATATCTCAGCTGCTACTGGTCAGTAAAGGGCCAATGGGAGCTGAGAGATTTTACTGAAGGGCAGGACAAAGCACAAAGCCTCACTTCTAGAATAGAGCAACCACATTTAAAGTGGCTGCTGTTGTGCTGTGCTTAAATGGTCCTAGCGAGACAGCTGTGGGCCAGACCTGGTGGCTTGGCGGGCCAGATCTGACCCACTGGCTGCCTTGATCTAGCCCCCTGGCTGCCTCTTGCCCACTCCACCTAAGGCTTCAAAATCTAAAAAAAGTCCACCCTTTGATGGCTCCTGTGCCTTGATTTTTTGAACTTCAATTACAGCCAAATAGTAAGCCATTCTGGAGACATTTCTGTATGCATCTGATAGCAGAGGTGAGGAATTAGAAACTGCCCCTTTTAGTAATCTGTAACCTAGCACACACTGTCCCACCAGATTCTACCCTATTTTATTAATGGACTATGCCCTCCTGCCCAGCATGATGTGTATTGTTCAAGAATGACTGCTTTTGCTTCAATTAACATAACCAGTTTACGAAACATCAACTTCAGTGTCAACGAAGCTTTCTACCAGCAATCCCATACCTTGATAAGCTCCAGGCCAAGCAGAGCTAATCAACTACCACAGATTATGTGTTTCTGAACCTGTGTTAAGTTTGGTAGACCAGTGGAGTTCAGTGAAGTAAGGCAGATCTCACAGGAGCTGGACCTACCTTCCTTTTTCTCTCTTCCCGTAGGATGTTGTACAGGAACGGGAGTCTGGGCTTTCAACTGCTCTTGTTTCTGTAACTGCTGCTGCCTCTCTCTCTCCTCTTCTTCATCCCGCTTCCTCTTCTCTTCCACAGCTGTGGCAATTTCTTGCTGCATACTAGCTATTAATCCTCGCATTTCCTGCAGTGCTCGCTCAGTGTTGGCTACATCTACCTGCATAGGGAAACCTCTCTACCACAAAACAAGGAAAAGGCAAGTTAAAATTAATGCTTGTTCTCCCTAAAAAGAGACTAATTGTGGGGCACGCAGGCTGTCTCTGCTACCCCTGAACTGTACCTAGACACTTTGTGCAGAAGCTGTGACTCTAAAGCACATACTATCTACTATTCCAAACATGCAATGTCAATACCATTTTACTGGAAAGCCCAGACTGCTTCCTCCAGAACCAGTGATTAAGTCACAGCATTAGTCAAGAGACGCAAGCTCATGGCCTTTAGTCACTTCCTAGTACACAACAGACAAGGCAGAATTTCTGTCTCCTACCTCAGTGTACACCAATTACTGAAGACTTCTACTTACACAGTCATGTTCTAGAAACAGAAAAGGATCCACCACAATGCAGCTAAATAAGTGGCACCAGTTTACTTAGTTTAACTAAGGTACAATAGCCACCTTTACAAACCCAACAGACAATCTAGTAAAGGGATCAGACAAGACTCTCAATACATTAGTTCCATTAACAGGGTTGGATAGCACAACAAAAAGGGATCATGCTAGAGAATCAAGTCCCTGTAGCCTGATTATCAGTTTCCCTTTATCCCCACTGGGAAGAGGGCTCTTTCAAATGCCAGCTAAAGCTGAAGTTACAAGACATTTATGAAAGACTGGAATTGAGAACCAGCCCAGCCCATTGCAAATTTTAGAAGTATATTGTTGGTTTCCTCTGTCTTCCACCTTTCATATAGAGAAGAATAGTTTTGTGAGAAAACCTAGATGCTATAGGAAAGCTTATGAATGCTGAAACCTACTAAACACTGCATCATTTAATCTCAAACAGCGATTTGACTATCCATTCCAGTTCTAGCACGGTCTCAGAAAAGACACATCCAACATAAACATTTTACAGTATGTTTAATGTTAAGGAGCTCTTCTCCAGTAAAAATCCCCTAAGTTTATATAAGCCTTTTTCAAGGAAGCCTCTAAAGTGCTCTGAGGAAGATTCTCTTTCCTTCAGATTAACCACTGCACAAGAACTGCATTTATAAGTCTTCTGTGGCAACATAAAAAGTGCCTTTCAATTAGTGTCTCCTTCCAAGGAACGAGAGACTAACTTAAAAGGAAATCTAGAACCTCATTACCTCACTAGTAGTGCGAATAAGTCCGGACACTAGCCCGCAGATCTGGTTGCCACGGTTACTGAACGCGGAGAGATCTATCCTTGGCAAGTCTTTATGTCTGTAGTTGGGGTCAATCTGCTGATTAAGCTGCAGCACTTCCTCCTGTATAGAATAGAGGCGTCGCAACCTTTCCTGGCCTTCTTCCTTGCGCAGACGCTCCAACTCTTCCTGACGCTGCCTCTGCTGTTCTGCTTCACGAAGTTTCAGGTTTAAAATCTGGAGAGGAGGGAATGACAGTTTAAATATAAGCCACACAAATAAAGCTTTACTCACAACACTACCTACTCAGCCGAGGCGGCGTTTCAAAGGGGCAGCGCTGCACTGAGCCCGGGATCAGCTGTGTGGTGCTGCCGCTTTGAAGTACCCTCTCTTCCTCGCTCTCCCCCCCCCCATTGCTGCCTCTATCTGATAGAGGCAACAAGGGGGGGGAGGGGAGAATTGGATAGTCAACTAGTCCTTAATATCCTTAGTCCGCACACAAACTTAAAAGTTCTGGGTTTAATCCTGATATGAAGAAGAAAAAACTTGTGGAACAAATTGGTAAACTTAACAGTAACAAGTCACTGGGACCAGATGGCATTCACTCAAGAGTTCTGAAAGAACTTTAATGTGAAATTGCAGAACTATTAACTGTGGTTTGTAACCGATCCTTTAAATCGGCTTCTGTACCTAATGACTGGAAGATAGCTAATGTGATGCCAATATTTTAAGAGGTGATCCTAGCAATTACAGACCGGTAAGTAACATCAGTAGCGGGCTAATTAGTTGAAATTATAGTAAAGTATAAAATTGTCAGACACGTAAATGAACATAATTTGCTGTAGAAAAGCCAACATGGTTTCTGTGAAGGGAAATCATGTCTTACTAAAGTACTAGAGTTCTTTGAGGTGGTTAACCCAGCTGACCCTAGGTTCCGGGAAATGCCGCGTGGAACCCAGGGCCAGCGGTGGAGTTCCCCGTGACCCCAGGTTCCATGAGGGCACTTCCGCTTTGAAATGAGATTCTTGTACATTTCAAAGTTGGCACGCGGCGTGCAGTACAGGGCCAGCAGGAAGCCTCACTGACTCCAGGCTCCACGCGGGTGCTTCCGCTTCCCTGGGGGCTGTTGTGCATTTCAAAGGGGAAGTGCCCTCGTCGCTGGGGAGAGTAACTAAGCAGCAGTTTGGCATAAAAAAGGACCTGGGAATTACAGTGGATGAGAAGGTGGATATGAGTAAACAGTATGTCCTTGTAGCCAAGGAGGCTAATGGCATATTAGGGTGCATTAGGAAGAGCATTGTCAGCAGATCTAGAGAAGTGATTATTCAGAAATGATTATTCCCCTTTATTCAGCACTGGTGAGGCCACATCTGGAGTAATGCTTTAATTCTGGGCCTCCCATTACTGAAAAGATGTGGATGTGTTGGAGAGGGTCCAGTGGAAGGCAACCAAGATGATTACGGGGCTGGAGCACATGACTTGATAGGAAAGGCTGAAGGATTTGGGCTTGTTTAGTTTGCAGAAGAGAAGAGTGAGGAGGGATTTGATAGCAACACTACCTGAGGGAGGTTCCAAAGAAGATGGAGAAAGGCTGTCCTCAGTAGTGACAGATGGCAGAAAAGGAGCAATGGTCTCAAGTTGCAGTGCGGGAGGTCTAGGTTGGATATTAGGAAAAGCTATTTTACTAGGAGGGTGATGAAGCACTGGAATTGGTTATCTAGGGAGGTGGTAGAATCTCCATCCCTAGAGGTTTAAGTCCCAGCTTGACAACGCCCTGGCTGGGAAGATGTAGTTGGGATTGGTCCTGCTTTGAGCAGGGGGCTGGACTCAGTGACGTCCTGAGGTCTCTTCCAACCCTATGATTCTATGAACCTAGTAGTTTGGGTGCTCACCTGCAATATGGGATACATCTGTGAACCCCCTAATCACTGGGCCTAACAAGTCAGTCACACAGACTTTCCCTCTGCCTTTTTCCAACCAGGATCTGAGAAATCTTCCCAATTAAAGTCTCACTGAACCTTCCTGAAAAAAGTTTCAGTCCTGAGATATCAGCATTTTCCAACAAAAAGTGTTTTACTGAAAAATTCCCATCAACTGTGATCAGGACACAAAATTAGTGCACCTTTCTGTTTATACACTGAACTCAAACTACCAGAAAATAGACATCAGGATGTTAGCCACACTTCACAAGTTAGGTTACAATGCCTCAATGACTAGCCGTATATGCAAAACTAAAAGTCCTGGTCCATCTAAGGTCACTAAAAAACTACTTTTAATTTCAACCCTAACTGCTTCTATTCCTGCAATGTAGTACAGTATCCTTAATGATGAACATTTCACTGGGATATCTACATTCCCATGAGGATGTAACAGATATAGGAGCTGCACTGGGAAGTGCTTTTTCACTCTCCATGCATATTACACTAAGCATAGTGGAAGCAGTTAAATGTGTGCAAGTCCTAGTTTCCAAACACAGACCAACCAACCTTTCTTGTAATAGCACTACCCTTCCTAAGCTCACACCTTTGCTCTGTGGCGATGTTCCTCTTTCAACTTCTCCTGCTGACCCTGGGCCTCTCTGGAGCTGAAATACAAGCAGAAGAAAATGAGTGACCATTCCGTTCTCCAGAGAGCTTTGTATGATTCCTCATCTTCTCTCTCAAGACACACTCAGGATCATGTACAATCTATGGACACGCTAGAGAAGCTATTTTTAAACTGGTTTAAAAGAGAACTTCAGATAGGTCTCCCTTTATCCACTTACTGAAAACTGGAAACCATCCTGAAAGATAAACAACAGCAGGACAAGAAATTCAAAGAATCTGCACATGAGATTTTCAAGCATAAGTCACAGAAGTGTCAACTCTAGAGTGTCGGTTACACTCAGCCAGCTACCAGGGAGGTGGCTTCTGCCACTGCCTTGCTGCAGCGGGCAGCAAAGCCTCCTCTCTGGGAAGCGGGTGGACAAGGGCTGCTTGCTCTGCTCCTGGGGAGAAGGTTTTGCTGCAGCAGTGAAGCCACCTCCTTGGGAGTGTAGCCGGCAGGGGCTGCCAGCTTTGCTCCTGGGAAGGAGACTGCCCTGCTGTGGGGAAGCGGCTGCCCCAGGAGCCTGGTTCATGGGGAGGCTTAGCTGCAGGCTCTGCAGTATAAAGCTCATTTAAGCTTTCTAGTCATCCTCTCCCTCTCACTTTATATTTCAAACTCTGGGCCCCCTGTTCCATATTAGTCATCTGAAGAAGTGGGTTTTGCCCACGAAAGCTCATGACACTATTTATATATTTGTTAGTCTCTAAGGTGCCCATTGTTGTTTTAAAAGTTTTTTAGACAGACACTAACACAGCTACCCCTCTAAGATATTTTACAGAATTTGGTGAAGGCAGAGAAATTGTGAGATTCAGGAATCTTGAACTCTATGCTGGATGGATAAAAAAATTTTCCCCTGTGTGGATCCCGTCACAAAAGCCCCATCAGCTGTTTTTAAAATGGACTGTTTGGTGGTGCCAGACTTTCAGCCAGCCGCTGTGTGGCAGCTCAGAGGGGCTGGGGTGAAAGTGTGGGCATGAGGTGGTGGAGAGCACTTGTCTTTGGGTCTCCTGCTCCTCCCATTAGGCAGAACCTGGCCAGTGGGAATGCAGGGAAAGGCTCCAGACAGCATGCTCGCATGCTGCTGTTACCCCAGCCCAGGAGGGGGAGCACTTCTTCCCCACACAATGAGACTTGGGGCTTTTTCTCCCCACCTTGTGCTCCAGGCCTCTGGAGCACGGAGCTGGCAGCGGCCACTTGCCGGAGGAGGGCCGGGGCTGTGCCAGGGGGCAGCGAGGAGAGTGGCAGCGGCCCCGACATTCCTTGACCCAGTGAGGAGCTACCACCTCTAGCTGCTTGGGCCACTGCCTGCCAGTGCTCCAGCCTCAAACCCTGCCCCCCTACAACAGTAGCGCGCCAGCGGTGGCTTCCTGCCAGGGAGGGGAGTAAGGAGGAAACCCAGAGGCTCCACAGTAGTAGCACCTGGAAAAAGCTGCCCAGGCCGCAGGCTGCCTCCAGCAGGAGCAAAGGGGGCAGTGGGCTCTATGCTGCCCTGATGCTGTAGTGTGCCATCTCAGCCTGTCCCTGGAACAGCTGCTTGCTGGCCCGGGGCCATTCACCCTGTGGGAAGGCGGCTGAGGGCAGAAGGGCGGCAGGATGAAAACTTTTCCTGCAAGACGCAGAGTGACGCCTGATGTCACTTTTGTTGTCCCACAGGAAAAAATTACTTTAAATGGTTTTAATGGATTATTGTAAAATTAAGCCACAAGAACATATTAATCCTTATTATATATTAAAGTAAATAAATATTAAGCAGTACACATTTACTGTATAAATCACAGAAATGAAGGGCTGGAAGGGACCTTGATAAATCATCATGCAATGAAGCAAGAACAAATATACCTAACACCATCCCTAACAGGTGTTTGTCCAACCTGTTCTTATAAACTGTTAGTGATGGGGATTCCCACAACCTCCCTTGAAACTCTATCTATCCTTATACTTAGAAAAATGTTAATATAATCTACGTCTCCCTTGCTAGAGATTAAGCCTGTTACTTCTTGTCCTACATTCCATAAAGATGAAGAACAATTAACTGATCACCATCAATAGTCTTTAACATATTTGAAGACATCAGTCTCCCCTCAGCCTTCTTTTCTCAAGACTAAACATGACAAGTTTTTTTTAAACCTTTCCTCATAGATCAGGTTTTCTAAACCTTTTTTCAGTCTTGTTGCTTTCCTTTGGACTCTCTTCAGTTTGTCAGAACTGGACACAATACTTCTGCTGATGCTTCACCAGCAGAGACTACAGCAGGACAATTACCACCCGTGTCGTACACACGAGGCTTTTGTTAATCCACCCCAGAATTATATTAGTCTTTTTCAAAATTGCATCACATTGTTAACTCATGTTTAGTTTGTGATCCACTAACTTCCAGAGCCTTTTCCAGTACTGCTGCCTAGCCAATTATTACCCATTTTGTAGCTGTGCATTTGATTATTCCTTCCTTCATGAAATATTTGCACTTGTCCTGACTCAATTTAATCTTCTTGATTTCAGGTCAATTCTCCAAAACAATCTTAACAAATCAAATTTTAATCCTGTCTTCCAAAATGTTTGTGATTACTCCCAACTTGGTGTCAACTACAAATTTCACAAGCACACTCTCCACTTCATTTTCCAAATCATGAATGAAAATGCTGGATAGGAGTGAATCAGGACCCACCCTGCAGGACTGCTCTAGATTGGCTCAAGGCTGGGAAGACCTTCAATAACTACTTTGAGTATGGTTTTTCAGCCAGTTGTGCACCTACCCCTACCCCTTATAGCAGTGTTTCTTAAACTGTGTTGCGACCCCCCCCCTTTTTTTGGCTCAATAACCCCCCCCCCCCCCCCCAATAAAAAAAATCCTTGGTGTTCCTCATACAAAAAATTGTTTGGTGTTCCTCGGTCTTAAAAAGTTTAAGAAACACTGCCTTATAGTAAGTTTGTCTGTAGGGACATGCCTAGACCACATGTCCCTTCAGGTTGGACCTCTTTGGTCCAGCACTCTCAGGATGTGACTGGTCCCAGATGAGGGATTTTGCAGGACCTAAGGAGGTCATTTTTTCCACAAAGTCCAAGTGATGTATTTTTCCTTAGGATAGTTCTCAGAAACTGACTGAAAACATCCACACATACACAAAAGATTCAGAACAAGGCAGACCCCTGGCATGGAAAACTTCAGGCTACAACAGCTAAAACTTCATAAAGTTAATCAACTGAAAACAGGATCTTAGAATGGGAAGTGATGGACAACCTTAATAATAAAGAGTGCTATAGCCTCCAATGTAGGATACTTGTATCCATAGATAATGACTTAACTTTATACTTTCATACCCATCTGTAAGGCAGCAAGTGACAGCCATGCACTTAAATTCTAAAGCATAATGTTGTTTAGTTTTCACTACCTGTAAATGTCATCTGCACATTTGAGCGTATGATCACACAGGTTAGTCTCCTGATGTATGATATTCAGCAAGATATACAAAAACATCTATTGGATATTAATTCATTCACAAACTTCAACAAAAAGCAGCTCAGTTTTACTAGGGTTACAGATCCAAGAATCAAAACTTTCAATTTAGTCAGTCTCCAATAATAGAAGTCATTTGCTGCATTACTAAGAGTTTACATAACAGAACAACCGTTACCTCTTCTCCATCACTTCCTGCAGGTCCTGGTATTCTTGATGCTGTTTTAATTCCTTTAGCTCATCAAAACGCTTCAGTTGCTCACTTGCCATATCAGAAACCGCTCTCACCATCTCCTCTTGCTGCTCCTGCCTCTGCCTGAGCCCCTCCTGCAGATTACCAGGAGAAAGGAAGAGCCATTCACATATACTTTGCATTGTGAACACAGCTCTGCCAGTGCTAACTCCTCAGGAAGAGAGCAGACTCTGGAGGGCCAGATTCCACATTAACAGCCCCACCAGGGACTTTGACAAAGACAGGAACTGCATTATCACTAGGATCTGTACAAAAATTAATGCAAGTAGCAAAAACTAAGCCAAGACAACCATAATCATGTTTTAATTTAGAGGTTATCTTTGTGTCCCACTAGTTTTAATGGAACATTATCACATTTGGCTACATAGTGCCTCAGTTATTCAACATGCCTTGTTACCTTTCCTTTCAATCTGTGGACCTCTTCATACATCCATATGCAGCCTTCCACCTCTGTAACTTTAGATGGTAGAACCATAAGATGGACTTCGTGATCTGTGTCAAGCAGGCTAAGATCTTCATTGCCCTATAAGGACAGTCCGACAAACCAAGTCAGTAACAGACTAGATCAGTAGTAAGTTATTCAGGAAATCAGGTAAGCCAACAATCTTTCTCTAAAAAAATAGCATGCACCATAAGAGACATAAGCAGACTACTGCCTATCTATGGTTCTTATACCGCTTCCATCTCTACAGTATTTTAGTTGCTGACTAGCTTTAATGTATTTATCCTCACGAAACCAGGTGAGGTAGGGAAATGTTGTCTTCATTTTGCAGAAGAGGGAACTGACTCCCAGAAATTTTCTGAAGCCAAGTGATTTGCTCAAAGTTGCATAGGAGGTCTGTGATGGAACACAGAAAAGACTGATTTATAACTGGTATTCTTAGATATGTGCTGTTCATGTATAACACGTGGGGTTCTGCAGGGGTCTGTTTTGGGACTGGCTCTGTTCAATATCTTCATCAACGAATTAGATATTGGCATAGAAAGTACGCTTATTGAGTTTACAAATGACACCAAGCTGGGAGGGGTTGTGACTGTTTTGGAGGATAGGGTTATAATTCAAAATGATCTGGACAAATTGGAGGAATGGTCTGAGGTAAATAGGATGAAGTTTAATAAAGACAAATGCAAAGTGCTCCACTTAGGAAGGAACAATCAGTTTCACACATACAGAATGAGAAGCGACTGTCTAGGAAGGAGTATGGCAGAAAAGGATCTAGGGGTTATAGTGGACCACAAGCTGAATATGAGTCAGCAGTGTGATGCTGTTGCAAAAGAAAGCAAACATGATTCTGGGATGCATTAACAGGTGTGTTGTGAGCAAGACATGAGAAGTCATTCTTCCACTCTACTCTGCGCTGGTTAGGCCTTAGTTGGAGTATTGTGTCCAGTTCTGGGCACCGCATTTCAAGAAAGATGTGGAGAAATTGGAGAGGGTCCAGAGAAGAGCAACAAGAATGATTAAAAGTCTAGAGAACATAACCTATGAAGGAAGGCTGAAAGAATTGGGTTTGTTTAGTTTAGAAAAGAGAAGATTGAGGGGGGACATGATAGCAGTTTTCAGGTGTCTAAAAGGGTGTCATAAGGAAAAGAGCGAAAACTTGTTCATCTTGGCCTCTGAGGATAGAGCAAGAAGCAATGGGCTTAAACTGCAGCAAGGGAGGTTTAGGTTGGACATTAGGAAAAAGTTCCTAACTGTCAGGCTAGTCAAACACTGGAATAAATTGCCCAGGAAGGTTGTAGAATCTCCATCTCTGGAGATATTTGAGAGTAGGTTAAATAAATGTCTATCAGGGATGGTCTAGACAGTATTTGGTCCTGCCATGAGGGCAGCGGACTGGACTCGACCTCTCGAGGTCCCTTCCAGTCCTAGTATTCTATGATTCTATGATTCCACTTTACGTGCGTGTGCTTGCCACATGCACTGGTGCTGGAAGTTTTTCCATCAGCAGTATCTATAGGGGAGAGGCTCTGGCTGCTCCTGGAATGGTGCCTTCATGGTGCAGTACAAGGGGCACCATGCGCTCCTCCAATCCTCAGTTTCTTCTTGCCAGAAACTCTGATCATGGAATGGACACAAGTTACAGAACAGGTCTTTTCTTTTTAGAGTGCTTACTCATGTCTGTTCCACATTAGGTGACTTCAAGCAGTACCCGTAGAGGCAAGTAGGAGTTCACAGACATGCAGTTTGTAGCACAGCTCTACCAAATCCAGCATTGTCTCTAGCCTGTTGATCCACATGTTCATGTCTCATTGTGCATGACTCAAGGACCATAACGCAGCTATACAGATGTCCTAACCGGAATGTGGGCCAGGAAGGCTGCTGCTGAGGCCTGAGATCTGGTCAAATGCGCCCAGATGTTCAGTGGCAGCAAGACCTTTGACAACTCGCAGAAGGTCCTTATGCAAGAGATTCTTTAAGATGATACCAGAAGGTCCTTCATACTATCAGCCATGGTGACAGAGCTGCATGGACTTATGGAAAGACTCTCAAGTAGAATACCAAACCTCTCCTGACATCTAGAGCATGCAAATACTTCTATGCCATATTATTTGGCTTGGGACAGAACACAGGCAGGAATAGGTCCTAGTTTACATGATAGGAAAACCCCACCTTAGGGGAAAAAACGCGAGATGGGATGCAGTTGGACCTTGTCCTTCTTCCAAGACAAGTAGGAAAGTTAGCAAGAGTCAGTGGTTTAAATGGTACACAGGTGAGTCCTGGAGGAAAAAAAGGTAAAGATCCCACACCTGGGGTTAGACATCTTGAGGCCCCTCACAAACTTAACTGTCACATCATGACAAAAGACCATCTGACCCTGGATTGGCTGGTGGAAAGCAAAAAAGGCTGCAAGGTGTACCCTGATGGAAGAGTGAGCCAACCCCTGGTTCCTTTGAGGTGCAGTAAATAGTCTAATGCAGACTGCACAGAAGAGTGCAAGGGAGAGATGCAGAAAAGCTTGGACGCAAGCAAAGTCCAGGACCATGCCAATAAATTCAATCTTCTGTAGAGGGATTAATATTGACTTCTTGTTGTTCATGAGGCGGCAGAGACCTGCAAGTGGTATCTCCTCACTGTCATGTCAGTCCTTGGAGTGGCCTTGTTGAGTCAGTCATTGAGGTACAGGTATATCTGCATCCCATGGGCTCCTCCAATTCCTCTGCCTAGAGCCAAGATTTGATGCCACTTTCTTTAATAGCTCTTGATGAGCCTTAGGATCGTCTTGCGGAACCAGATGCAGGGGAGCCAAAATAGACTCATCTGGCAGCAACGACGTCAAAATCAGTATCATGGTTGTTTCCATATCGCCTGGTGGTCCAGCAATGGGTTGCTCTGTGCCCTCATGGCCACCTTTAGGGCTTCTACCTGAGGAGCAGGATGCAAAGCTGCAGCTGATAGCTGGGGTGAGGCTATGTGACCCCTCTGAGACCCAGCAGTACCATGCTGCTGTTCACTGGCCATAAGGGGGCGGGGGGGGGAGGGGTGCTGGAGTACCAACAACACTGATGATATCTCCTGGACTTGGCCCACCATCTGGTTTAAGCCATAGATGGAGGGTGAACAGACAATGACCAGGGACCAGGAACTGGTGGATCTATGATCCCTCACTGAGCAGTGTTTTTAGCCAGGATAAGTCCCCGGCACAGGAGGCTGGTGACCAGCAGCAATCAGCCGATAGATGATAGTAAACCATTAATCTAGATCTAAAATTGTCTGAGTGGTGCCAGGATGGGGCTGGGAACTAGAGTACACCCAGGCATCTTGAGGGACCCACTGCATGGGAGAGATGTCATGGTGACTTTTACCACAAGAGATCAAACATCAGTTGCAGTTTGCAGAATGTTTTCACGATCAGCAACAAGGTGAAATGAAGAATTGGTGCTTCTCCTCTAGCCAGTGGGCATGTGCCTCCACAGATCTACACCATGACACTGGTGAACTGCACTCCAATTCACACTGACAGGGCCCACAGCAGGCTCCAGCTGGCCTGCCTCCCTATCCCTGAGGCATGTCGGCTCTACATTGGTGAGTGTGGTTGGGATGTTTCCCGGGGCGCTGCTGAGATGGGGACCTACAGATAGGTCTCAAAGCAGGTTTTCCTTTAGACTAGGGAACTGCTAAAGCTGGTGTGGATGGCATCAGTAACGTCAAGAGCCTGTGGCTCTTGTACATTTCAAAGGGAGAGGCACAGCAGTTGGGTCCCCGCACAAGGAGGGACTGCTTTGGTCCCCACTTGCGTGGGTTCCCTGCTGCGCCTCTGCCTCCCTGTGGAAATGGTGCTGGAGGGAACGGTTTTTAAGCTGATACAGAGGCAGCAAGGGCAGGGGCAATTAGTTGAGTAGTGACTCGACTACCCAATAAGTCTCATCAGGTAGTCGACTAGTTGCTTACATCCCTAAGTGGGACTTCTATACAGTGAAGGCACTCAGTGTTTGGTGTAGCAGACCTGGTTGGGGTAGTCTAGACCACTCTACTTGAGCTGGTACGCTACTTCCTGAAAAAGGAGTTGAGTTGCCCAAAGCAGGTCATGATTCTCCTCCAACCCTTCCTTTTCCCTTATGGGAGGTGGGACATCTTCCTTCAAGTTTTTTGGCCCTTTTGGAAGTAATTGTGGAGGGAGACCAGTACTGGCTGGGAGACTCTGTATCGATGCCACGGGTATTTGGGGCCAAGTCAAATCTTTGTCTCTCTCTTTCCCTTCCTGTCCTGGGTTCAACCAATTACAAATACGATACTTGCCACTAACAGGTCCTTCTCCCAGACAACTCAGGCAGCTGGTGTGAGGATCGCTGATGGGTACGGTAACCCTACAGCAGTCACATGGCTTGAAGTCAGGGGACTGGAGCATCCCAAGGCAAAGTTCCATTCAGGACCAACTACTAAGTAACTGTGACTAAAGTACTAATGAAAATACTAGAAAGTTGGGATGTGAAGGACTAGTCTACTAGTCGACTATCCAATAAGCAAATGCTTATCGGATAGTTGACAAGCTGGTCGACTGCTCGCTTCACTCCCCCACACTTTGCTGCCTCTATCAGAGAGAGGCAGCAAGCGAGAGGAAAGGGGTACTTCAAAGCAGCAGTGCTGCCACGGGAACCCAGCATCCAGCTCCTACCAGCATTTCAAAGCAGCAATGCCGCGTAGACCCTGGGGTCAGTTGGGGACTCCGCACTGACCCCGGGCTCCGTTGCTGCTTTGAAACACCACAGGGAGCCTGACTCTGGGCTCCCGTGGCATTTCAAAGTGGCAGCACCGTACAGAGCCCAGGGTCAGCAGGGAGACACCAGTGTAGCAACAGCACTTCAAAGGTGGAGATGCCCTATCGACTATTTGATTAGTCAATTACCCTAGCTCCTTATATATGCACTATAGTTAACTAATTACCTTTGTTTCACTGCGTGCTGCAGATGAAAGTGGTGAAGAGTTCAGCTGGCTGGCAGGAGAAGTGGTCTTTGCAAGGGAAGGTGGTTGGTCATCTGTAGGGGGAATGGATTCATTGGGTGATGAACTTCGGGAGAGAGGCGTTTCCTGTAGAGATTGGGAGATCACTCGATCCAGCACCCAACCAGAGTAGGGAGATAACTTTGGAGGGCACCTGCATCCTTCCAAAATATCCTGGATAGAAAGAGAGATAATTTGTTCTATGAACATGTAAAATAGCAAAGTGAACCACAAAACACAGTAATTTAACTTTAAGGGAGAAAAAAAAAGCAGATCCTGAAAAACCTCTCAGCATGTCTCATTCGTGGGGCTTCATTGTGTAAATATCATTATTACCTCATCTTATTGTGCCAGCCTCTATTGAGCCCCATTAGTCCCGTTCTTCCATGAACTTACTTCCTTGCAGCCCACTATGCATGGAATGCCCTTCTTGAGCTGGGCCACATAGCGACTTACCCTCTCCTAACTTGAATTACTCTACAGTAAAGATATTAAGAAGCAGGAAATTGACTAATCATGCAGTCAATACAATTTGTATCAACTACACGATTTGTCAATAAGAGGGCCCCACTGCAGCTCTGCAGTATAAATGTAGGAGGAGCCGGGTGCACAGGTAGCCCGGCTCTTACTACATTTAAAATGCAGAACTGGAACCTAGGTAGATCTGGGAACCAGCACAAACTGAGACTGAGCAGTCCTGGCTCCCTCCAGGTCCCAGACCACTGTGCCCTTGCCTTCTGTGTCGCCCCACCCCGTACTGCGGAGACAGTGCTGAGGGAACTGGCTTTTAAGGCAGGTTCCCCCCAGCAACTGGCTCCTGCCCTCCCACTTTCTACCTCTGATACGGAGGCAGCAAAGGAAGGGGGGAGCAAGTAGCTGAGTAGTGACTTAACTAGTCACTTACATCCCTACTCCACAGAGCCACTTTTTCGATATTATGCCAACAAAAAGCCAGTTAAGTGTATGTCTTCACTAAAAACACTGCAGCTGCACCGGTATAGCTACAGAAAGCATTATCTGCTCATTGTACTTAATCCCAACTCTCTGACAGGCAGTGGCTAAGCTGATGGAAGAATTCATCCACTGATCTAACAATATCTACTAGGGATGTGAGTTTAATCGATTAACCGGTTAACTGAAAAGCTGATGCTTATCAATTACTGTCATTGGTTAAACTCTGCCCTGCTCCTGGGCAGCAGCAGCGTCGCCTCCTCCCCAGCTGAGCCACCAACCCTTGCCCACCTGGCCCCAGGGAAGGTGGCTTCGCTCTTGGGGAGGTTTTATTGTAGGCTCTGCTGCATGAGGTTTATTTAAGCTTTATACTGCAGAGACCACAGCATATGTAACCACTAAGATTAACTGTTACACAGTTACCTTAAATGACTTTTAACATCCCCAATATCTACACTGGAGTTTAGGTCAGGTTTAGAGGAGGGGTGGGGAACCTCAGGCCCAGGGACCAGATGTGGCCCTCGGTTTACCTGGATCCAGTTCCTGAGACTCAGCCACCCCTTTCTCCCCCAGCACTGGGGAGTCCGTACTGGTGCTCCAGCACCTCTGTTGTCCCCCTGGGGGCTGGAGCACACAAAATCTTCTAGGCTGGGCCCCCCTTGTCTCTGGTGTGCAAGGGAATGTGGGGAGTATCTTTCTCTTTCAATCACGGGCCACAACAAGAGGGTTCCCCCTCCCGCCACTTCTCACTTGCGTGCAGCCCTCAACTGATTTTTCTGTGGATCAGTGGCCCCTGACCAAAAAAAGGCTCCCCACCCCTTGTGTTGGGGATGAATTTTTCACACCCTTAGGCAATATAGCTAGCATGACCATGTTCATTTCACTTATCCCATGACTAACTTCTCAGATATTAGAGGTGAGGGATCAAATGGTAGGAAGGAGAGAGAGAAGGTAGAACTGAACTTGTGTATTGTTGTTGGGGAAGAAAAAGAAGGTGAAATGTGGGATTGGGGGGAAAGAATGCAGCATGTTTAATTTGTTATGAATCAACATTGCTCTGATTGTCTTGCTTGTCTGCTGTATTTCATTTAACACCCTCATCTTTGTCTTTTCATATTGGTGACCTCTTTCAGGGCAGACACTGTACTTTCCTCTGTTTGGAAAACACCTAGCATAGCCATGGCTGTCATCTAGGGATGTAAAATCATGTGTAATTGGTTAATCAGTTAAACATGAAGTTGACTGGAGCGCCCCATTGCCACAGGTAGGGGCTGCTCCCTGCTCCAGATGCCTGGAGCAGCCCCTTGTCAACAGCAGGCAGGAAGCTGCTCCAGCCCCCGCCAGATAACTGGAACAGGTAAGCATCACCCATTAAGGGTGATGCTTATGGGTTAAGCTTTCACATCCCTTGTTGTCATCACAATCTAGTTAATCTCCAGATAGATTTGGGAACAGTTATGGAAAGAGGCAAAGAACAGTCTTGAGGAACTATGGTTCAAAAAGAAGTTTTATACACAAGGAGTAGGAGTGCTCTAAAGGCAAAGTTTACTGGCCACATATGCAAAAGCTAGTTGCTATTCACGAATGGATCTACAAGGGACGTACTCACTAGGCAGAAAATTAAAAAATAGATTTATCTGTAGCTGCTAGATACAAGCCAACATCACTTAAGAAAGAAGGGGACCCTGCAGTTGAACTAAGTCTGAATCTTCTTTTGAATATTTAACAGTGAACATTTCTCAAGAAACTCATCTGACTTGAAACAAACTCTACACTTCAGCGATCACCCCCCAATGATCAGAGATTAATTAATGAACTATGGGAAGAGCAGAAATCAGCTTTAAAAATGAAGTGACGTGTAAACCTATAATACTTAAAATATCGGGGGCAACAAGAACTAAAGAGGCTGAAGGGACACAAGTTTTCAGAATTAGATCTTTATATAAACCATCAACTATGAAATACTGCAAACAAGATTTTGGACAGCACCAGTCAGGATACATGCACAAAGTGAGGGGTTATATAACCCTTAATTACAGCAGTGGGTCTTAATCTGCAGATTGCCATGTTTCTTCTTCTTCCTATATATTTCAGTTATGTGTGTGTCTGTCTGTGAATGTTCGAGAACTCCTCCTAAACGGTAAGAGCTAGGAGCACCAAATTTGGTATGTAACTTCCTCTTAACCTAACGTAAAGCAAGGTCAAGGTTTTGTTGGGCTAGGACAATGAGATGTGCCTAGAATTCAGTTGCTTCTCAAATGGAAAGAGGGGGAGGCACCTGGCAGGAGGGACATATACTGCATAATGACCACAGTTGGGCAGCAAGAGGCCAGAGATGGGAACCCAATTGGGCCAGCAAGGGAAGTGGGGGGGGGGGGGGGGGGAGGGCCGCCAGCAAGAAAGGGACAACTGTCTACTACAAATTTCAAAAAGTTTGTCTGCGTGCCTGTCCCCCAGCCAGAGAACATGCCCTCCCTCCTCCAGCTGTGTTCACTGCAGCAGCTGTCGACAGGCACTTCTCTCCTTGTCTGGAGCTGCTGAGGTGAGAGAGGGCTGGAGTGGTCCTCTCTCCCCAGAGCAGCCTGCATACTGAATCCCTCATCACCAGTCTCACCCAAGAAATGAAGTTAAAAACCCCACAAAAAAACCTTATTTGAGGTAAGTGAGGAAGCCAAACACCAGGAAGAATCACAAGGAGGAACAAGCAACAAAAGAGGACCCCTGATTCGGATGGAGAAGGTAGGATGATCAACTAGTTATCTAAGGTGTTTGTACACAAATGCGAGAAGCCTGGGGAACAAACAGGAAGAATTAGAAGCCCTGGTCCAGCCGAACAACTATGATTTGATTGGAATAACGGAGACTTGGTGGGATGACTCGCATGACTGGAGCACTGTTATGGAAGGGTATAAACTGTTCAGGAAGAACAGGTGGGGGAGAAAAGAAGGAGGAGTTGCATTGTATGTAAGAGAGCAGTATGATTGCTCAGAGCTCCAGTATTTAGAGGGAAAAAAGACTGTTGAGAGTCTATGGGTTAAGTTTAGAGGTGGAAGCAACAAGGGTGATGGTGTGGTTGGGGTCTGCTATACACCGCTGGATCAGGTGTATAAAATAGACTAGGCTTTCTTTGGACAACTGAGAGAATCATAGAGCTGGAAAAGACCTCAGAAGGTCATCAAGTCCAGCCCCCTGCTCTAGGCAGGACCAATCCCAACTAAATCAACCCAGCCAGGGCTTTGTCAAGCCGAGACTTAAACACCTCTAGGGATGGAGACTCCACTACTTCCCTAGGTAACCCATTCCAGTGTTTCTCTACCCTCCTAGTGAAGTAGTTTTTCCTAATATCCAACCTGGACCTCTCCCACCACAACTTGAGACCATTGCTCCTTGTTCTGCCATCTGTCACCACTGAGAACAGCCTCTCCATCCTCCTTGGAAGCTCCCTTCAGGAATTTGAAGGCTGCTATCAAATCCCCCCTCACTCTTCTCTTCTGCAGACTAAACAGACCCAACTCCCTCAGCTGCTCCTCATAGGTCATATGCTCCAGCCCCCTAATCATTTTGGTTGCCCTCCGCTGGACCCTCTCCAATGTGTCCACATCCTTTTTGTAGTGTGGGGCCCAGAACTGGACACAGTACTCCAGATGTGGCCTCACCAGAGCCGAATAAAGGGGAATAATCACTTCTCTGGATTGAAAGTCACAACTGAATTGTCAGAAGTCCTCTCTCTCTCAGTCCCATTATGATCACTAAAATGGTCTTCCTTGTCCATCTATCTGACCAAGCCATCAATATATCAAATTTTAAAGTGATAATAAAGCTCAAGTCATAAGAACATAAGAACATAAGAACGGCCGTACTGGGTCAGACCAAAGGTCCATCTAGCCCAGTATCCTGTCTACCGACAGTGGCCAGCACCAGGTACCCCAGAGAGGGTTGACCGAAGTCAATGATCAAGCGATTTGTCTCCTGCCATCCCTCTCCAGCCTCTGACAAACAGAGGCCAAGGACACCATTTTATCCCCTGGCTAATAGCCTTTTATGGACCTAACCTCCATGAATTTATCCAGCTTCTCTTTAAACTCTATTATAGTCCTAGCCTTCACCGCCTCCTCTGGCAAGGAGTTCCACAGGTTGACAACACGCTGTGTGAAGAACTTCCTTTTATTAGTTTTAAACCTGCTACCCATTAATTTCATTTGGTGTCCTCTAGTTCTTCTATTATGGGAACTAATAAATAACTTTTCTTTATCAGCCCTCTCCACACCACTCATGATTTTATAGACCTCTATCATATCCCCCCCTCAGTCTCCTCTTTTCTAAACTGAAAAGTCCCAGTCTCTTTAGCCTCTCCTCATATGGGACCCGTTCCAAACCCCTAATCATTTTAGTTGCCCTTTTCTGAACCCTTTCCAAGGCCAAAATATCTTTTTTGAGGTGAGGAGACCACATCTGTACACAGTATTCAAGATGTGGGCGTACCATAGTTTTATACAGGGGCAGTAAGATGTTCTGGGTCTTATTTTCTATCCCTTTCCTAATAATTCCTAGCATCCTATTTGCCTTGTTGACCGCCGCTGCACACTGTGTGGAAGTTTTCAGAGAACTGTCCACGATAACTCCAAGATCTCTTTCCTGATTTGTCATAGCCAAATTAGCCCCTATCATACTGTACGTATAGTTGGGGTTATTTTTCCCGATGTGCATTACTTTACACTTATCCACATTAAATTTCATTTGCCATTTTGTTGCCCAATCACTCAGTTTGGTGAGATCTTCTTGGAGTCCCTCACAGTCTGCTTCTGTCTTGACTATCCTAAACAGTTTGGTATCATCTGCAAACTTTACTACCTCACTGCTTACCCCTTTCTCCAGATCATTTATGAATAAGTTGAAAAGGATTGGTCCCAGGACTGACCCTTGGGGTACACCACTAGTTACCCCTCTCCAATCTGAAAATTTACTATTTATTCCTACCCTTTGTTTCCTGTCTTTTAGCCAGTTCTCAATCCAAGAAAGGACCATCCCTCTTATCCCATGGCCATGTAATTTACACAAGAGCCTTTGGTGAGGGACCTTGTCAAAGGCTTTCTGAAAATCCAAGTATACTATATCTACTGGATCCCCCTTGTCCGCATGTTTGTTAACCCCTTCAAAGAACTCTAATAGATTAGTAAGACAGGATTTCCCTTTACAGAAACCATGTTGACTTTTGTCCAACAAATTATGTTCTTCTACATGATTCACAATTTTATTCTTTACTATTGTTTCGACTAATTTGCCCGGTACTGAAGTTAGACTTACCAGTCTGTAATTGCCAGGATCGCCTCTAGAGCCCTTTTTAAATATAGGTGTCACGTTGGCTACCTTCCAGTCATTAGGTACGGAAGCCGATTTAAAGGATAGGTTACAAACCACAGATAATAGCTCAGCAATTTCCCATTTAAGTTCTTTTAGAACCCTTGGATGAATGCCATCCTGTCCCGGAGATTTGTTAACATTAAGTTTTTCTATTTGTTCCAAAACCTCCTCTAATGACACTTCAATCCAGGACAGTTCCTCAGATTCATCACCCACAAAGGACGGTGCAGATTCAGGAATCTCCCCAACATCCTCAGCCGTGAAGACTGAAGCAAAGAAATCATTTAGTTTCTCCGCAATGGCTTTATCGTCTTTGATTGCTCCTTTTATAGCTCGATCATCTAGGGGACCCACAGGCTTTTTAGCAGGCTTCCTGCTTCTAATGTACTTAAAAAACATTTTGTTATTTCTTTTTGAGTTTTTGGCTAGCTGTTCCTCAAAATCTTTTTTTGCTTTTCTTATTACATGTTTACACTTGATTTGACAGTGTTTATGTTCCTTTCTATTTATCTCACTAGGATTGGACTTCCACTTCTTAAAAGATACCTTTTTGTCCCTCACTGCTTCTTTTACATGGTGGTTAAGCCACGGTGACTCTTTTTTAGGTCTCTTGCTATGTTTTTTAATTTGGGGTATACATTTAAGTTGGGCCTCTATTATGGTGTCTTTAAAAAGTTTCCATGCAGCTTTCAGGGATTTGGCTCTAGTCACTGCGCCTTTTAATTTCTGTTTAACAACCTCCTCATTTTTGTGTAATTCCCCTTTTTGAAATTAAATGCCAGGGTACTGGACTGCTGAGGTGTTCTTCCCACCACAGGAATGTTGAATGTTATTATATTATGGTCACTATTCCCAAGCGGTCCTGTAACGGTTATATCCTGGACCTGATCCTGCACTCCACTCAGGACTAAATCGAGAATTGCCTCTCCCCTTGTGGGTTCCTGCACTAGCTGCTCCAAGAAGCAGTCATTTAAGCTATTGAGAAATTTTATCTCCGCTTCTCTTCCTGAGGTGACATGTATCCAGTCAATATGGGGGTAATTAAAATCCCCCATTATTATAGAGTTCTCTATTTTGGTAGCCTCTCTAATCTCCCTCAGCATTTCTATGTCAGTATTGCTGTCCTGGTCAGGTGGTCGGTAATATATCCCTACTGCTAATTTCTTGTTATTGGAGCATGGAATTTCTATCCATAGCGATTCTATGGAACATGTTGATTCACTTAATATTTTTATTTCATTTGATTCTACATTATCTTTCACATACAGTGCCACTCCGGCACCCACCCGGCCTGCTCTATCCTTTCTATATATTTTATATCCCGGTATGATTGTGTCCCACAGATTTTCCTCATTCCACCAGGTTTCAGTGATGCCTATTATGTCAATCTCCTCATTTAATACGAGGTACTCTAGTTCACCCATCTTATTAGTCAGATTCCTAGCATTTGTGTACAAGCACTTTAAAAATTTGCCACTGGTTATTTGTCTGCCCTTCCCTGATGCATTGGATTCCTTTCTATGCGATTGTTTGTCAGCTCTGGCCAATGGTTTGCCCTCTCCCCTCCTCTCTTTCCAACTACAGCTTAGAGAATCTCTATCAACGGATTCTCCTCTAAGAGAAGTCTCTCTCCGATTTACGTGCATCTCCTCACCAATCGGCTTTCCCCCATCTCTTAGTTTAAAAACTGCTCTACGGCCTTATTAATGTTTAGTGCCAGCAGTCTGGTTCCACCCTGGTTTAGGTGGAGCCCATCCTTCCTGTATAGGCTCCCCCTCTCCCAAAAGTGTCCCCAGTTCCTAATAAATCTAAACCCCTCTTCCCTACACCATCGTCTCATCCACGCATTGAGACTCTGAAGCTCTGCCTGCCTATCTGGTCCTGCGCGTGGAACTGGAAGCATTTCCGAGAACGCCACCATAGAGGTCCTGGATTTCAGTCTCTTTCCTGGCAGCCTAAATTTGGCCTCCAGGACATCTCTCCTACCCTTCCCTATGTCATTGGTACCTACATGTACCACGACCACCGGCTCCTCCCCAGCACTACACATAAGTCTATCTAGATGCCTCGAGAGATCCGCAACCTTCGCACCAGGCAGGCAAGTGACCACCAGGCAGGCAAGTCCTTATTCAACTCCTCCTCAACCTAAGTTTCTGATCTTATTTTTTCCTTACTTTTCACTCTGCCAATAATACTCATTTTCCAGTTCCTGTCTCAATGCCTTCTTCCATATCATCCTCTGTGCAGAGAAGGCCTTCTCCATCCTAGTTCATCAAGCCATCTGCTTATTAAAATTCAAATTCCTACTGAATATCTACCAGAATTGATAACATAAAATCTCCTTAAGCCTACCTCTGTATTCTCAGGGGTCCTGGACAGTTTGCAGGCTCATTCTGTGTCTGTATGGGCAAGAGTACAGTCTGTGCTTTGTTCTTGTCTACATTACACATGCTCTGCAGAAATATCTATACCAGTACAGCACCCTAATATAGATACAGCTTATATATGCAGGGGCTGTTTCAGTGTGAATTTGCTAATATCTCCCAAAGATTATTGTGGACATGAACACTCTTCCACCCGCACATCTCCATCTGCCTAAGCTAAAAATGCTACAGATGCACCACAGGGATAGCATGAGGGGATCCCCCTGACCCTACATACCAGGGATGGCTGGGAGTGGGTGACCCACTGATGGGGGGGAACTCTCTGGGCCTGTCCCTGGGTGAAGAGCAACTGCCCTACCAGTGTATGAGGGTTTCCCAGACCCTCCCACACTGGGCTGGCCAGGAGCAGGTGCTCCCCTCTTTTGTGTGCCTGAGGGGGTCCCGAGCAGGGAGAGCTGGGACCTCCCACTGTGTGGAGATGGCCGTGGCCGGAAGCGGGCGCAACCCATTTGGGGAGGCGAGAGAGACTGGCCGGAAGCGGGTGCAATCCATGTGTGTGGAGGGGAGGTGTCCCAGAAGCTGTGCAGCCGGGGGTGAGGAGGAGGGTCCCAGAGCGGGATTGGCCGGAGCGGTAGCAGGCAGCGCTCCCCCGCTCCGCACTCACCTCACCGCGCAGCAGCCAATCCCGGGAGTAGCTCAACTGCCCCTTGCTGGAGCCTTTCAGCGCCTCCAGGGTCTCCCAGCGGTACCGCTCCGACGGCATCTCGACCCAGCCCCAGGCTCGCTACCGACCAGTTGCAGCTCCGCCAACCGCCGCGCATGACGGGAACACAATGACCTTTGACCCCTCACGCACGCTCGTTCTGTTTCCGGGCACCTGCAGTTCTTCTGCCCCCCCCTCCCCCTTCCATGAGGAAACCGCAGTGACGCTTCGGAGACGCCGTATCGTCCCCTGCTGGCGCGCAGAAAGCGCTGCAGCCCTCAATGGGCCTTGGGGTCTGCTGGTGCGGCGCCGCCTGTTAACCCCTCAGCCCCCCGCAGGTTCGTGTTTCCAGGGGCTGCCCGACGGGGAACCAACCGCCGCCCTGCGAGTGAAAACGCCAGGCCCCTGAGAGCCGGACATACTCCCCGTTGTGTCCGTGCCTGGGCTGAGCAGCACAAAGCGACCATCCCCTCCCCAGAGCAACTGCAACAGAACAAGATTTGTCTATGCTGATGGAAACGAGCCAGCTCAGCCAAGGGGCGGCCTCTTCAGAGCCAGTGATAGAAATGTAGCCCTGTTAGTCTGGTGTCACTTCAGGGTCTCTACCAAGCATGTATAACCCTCAACTACCCACCCGGAGAAGTAAAAAAGCAAATTGAAAGAGCCAGACGAATACCCAGAAACCATCTTCAAGACAGACCCAAGAAAACCAACAATAGATCACCACTTGGCATCACCTAAGCTTGAATAAAGACTTCTAATTATCTTACCCATTACAAAGATAGATTCCCCAATTATCACCTCTAATATCATTAACTCGCAGACATTTACCTCCCCCCCATCCCCTTTCCATTCTGAAATGTGATTTGTCCTTTTCATATGTGTTCATTTTTTTAATTGTATCCTTTGGTATATTGGTTGTGACCATTTTCTTCCACTATTTGATCTGAGGAAGTGGGTCTGGCCCACGAAAGCTCATCACCTAATAAACCATCTTGTTAGTCTTTAAAGTGCTACATAGTCCTCTTTCTTTTTTTCTTCAGAGACAGAATGATAAATAGCAAGTAAGCTGCAGCACAGGGAGCATGTGAAGGAGCCAGCTAGGGTTGCCAGATGTCCAGTTTTGAACCAGACAGTCCAGTATTTGAGTTTTCTGTTCAGGAAACAAATTGAGAAAATATAAATGTCCGGTATTTTCTAAATAAAATGTAATGTAGATTGTGATGTAATGTCAAGTGTGTCCCGTATTATTGTTGAAACCCTCTGGCAACCCAAGTCAGCCAACATTTTCATTTTCCACCACACAGCAGCAGAGAAAAGCAATACACGCTTATGCTGGCTATGTCTCGATTTTTCTGGGACAGTCCTGAATTTAAATACTCTGGCCCAGTGTCTCCATCAAATAGTGAAATGTCCCAGAATGCCCCACCAGACATTTCACTGCTTGATGGGGACACCAGCTCACAGGAAGAAGCAACCAAGAAATGGCTCTGTGCTATTGCTCCTTGTGCGGTGCAGCAGCCACCACCTCCTTCTCCCCCCAGTAGGGTGCATATAGGCAGCTCCATTGGAGGTTTGCCTGTGGGCAGTCCCTCCCTTCCCCCACAGGACCACCTCTGTGGGGCAGGGTCCTGGTCTGGTAGCCTCCTCCAGGCCGCTTGTTAGTACAGTGGCTGCCACCACTGCCGGGGGGGAGAGGAGGCTGGGCAGGTCCAACGCAAAACCCAGTGGAGTGGCTCCCGGATCTCCTTGCCTTGGAGCCCCTGCAGGAGCCACACAGTGTCTGACTGGGGCACTGCGGGGTGGGGCACGCTCAGGCTTGGCAGGTGCCAGGACTGCAGGGCTATGTCTACACTGGCAGGTTCTTGCACAGAAATATCTCGCGCAAGATCTCTTGTGCAAGAAAACGTCCACACTGGCCAGAACCGCATCGTGAGAACACTGAGCTCTTGCGCAAGAAAGCGTCCACACTGGCGGGAAGCCCTTGCGCAAGAACGTGTCTCCGGAAGCAAATTGGCCATGTCAGGAGGTCACTAGCACCTGACTGCCCATGTGTGGTGTGGAAAAAATTCTATTTCACAATGAGTCTAAACATTACCTGGAGAAAGAACACAAATTGGACATTTAGCTTTTGCTGCTTCCACATACCATTTCACTCTTTAAGGCTTTCCTGAAATGTGAATGTGAAGGTGTTATAGCTGTGGATTTCCTCATCATCATCCAAGAACAGCACCCATTTTAGGTGGCTGATCTTGGGTTTATACTGACTTGCTGTGTAAGGTCTGTTTTCTATCATTTTAGATTGAGCTCCAGGGTGACAAAATGGAAATGACAAGAGAGAAGTATCAGTCTGCCCAGGAGGAGAACAAGCAGCTGATCTTGAAGCTAGAGGAGCTGGAGAGGTTAGAATATATAACTAGTTTGCTCTCCATGTCTGATTTGTTTTCTCTTCTCCTGGTCTTCCTTAGTTAGGTGATCTGCCCCCAGGACATTGCTGGCTTCACCAGTCTCGGCTTCCCGAACTCTGGGGGAGCCGTAGACAGGACCCACATCCCCATCCGGGTGCCAGAGCACCAAGCGGCCCGGTTCATAAACCGGAAGGGCTACTGCTCTGTGGTGCTCCAGGCGCTAGTGGACCACCAGGGCCGGTTCCAGGACATTTATGTGGGGTGGTCGGGGCAGGCCCATAACACTCGCATCTTCAGGCACGCAGGCCTGTGTCACAGGCAGGCACCTACTTCCCCCAGCGGAATTCACCATTGGGGATGTCAGGATGCCAGTCTGCATCTTGGGGGATGTGGCCTACCCCCTGATGGCCTGGCTGATGCAGCCATACACTGGCCACCTGGACCACAGCCAGGCCACCTTCAACAGCCAGCTGGACTGGGCCCACAATCCTGTCGAGTGCGCCTTTGGCTGTCTGAAGGCACAGTTTAGGCGCCTCCTGACCCACCTGGACATAGGGGTGCAGCACATCCCGGAGGTCATCTCGGTATGTTTCGTGCACCACAATATTATTGGGAGGTGAGGGGGGGAGGCCTTCCTCCCAGGGTGGATGGAAAAGGGCCAAGCCTACCAGCAGCCCCACATGGCTGCCACCCGGCAGACCAATCACCAAGGGGTTCGGGTCTGGGAAGCCCTCTGGATGATGCTGGACCAGGCCCCACAATAGGCCACTCCTACACCTCTGACGCAGGGATGCCCCTGTGACCCCACTTCCTGCTCCCATCACCACCCCTTCCTGCCCCCCTTCCCTCACCTCCCAATAAATAAAATGCATTTGCTGTACATAAGGCACTTTTTTATTTACATTCGGAAGGGAGTGCACTGTGGGGAGGGGGGGACCCTGAGCTGGGAAGAGAGGGGAGGAGGGGACCCTGAACTGGGAGAGCCTCATGATGGATAATGGAGGCCTCTCCCACCTCCACGGGGGCGGGGGCGCCTCTATCCCTTGTGCTGGGTTGGGGCAGGCTGCACGAGGAGGTGCTAAGGGTGGGGGACCTGGGGAGGGGACATGGGCAAGGCAGGGGGAGAAGCGGGCGGAGAGCTAGGGGTGGCAGAGGGGGGGCCTGGCAGCCTTAGGCTGCTCCACAGGGCCCATCCGGTCAGCCATGGTGTCCAGGAGAGTGCAGACACAGTCGCAGCGTTCCAGGTACTGGCCCCACACCCGCTCCCGCCACTCCGCATCTGCGCAGATCTTCTGGGTAAGAGCGTGCTCCATGTGCTCAATTGCGCAGATGTGGCGGCGGAGCAGGTGGTGGCGGTCCCAGGAACACTGTGACGGGCCCTGGATCCTTTGGGCTGGCAGGATGGGGCTGGAAGGTCCCTTGCTGGCAGGGGGTCCCACTGCAGGAGAAGCAGAGGAGAGCAACATGGTCAGTGAGCCCTGCCCCAAATGGTGTTCCAGAGCCCCGTGCCCTCCTCCTAGCACATCACGATGCCCGGGGACAGGTGTGGCTGGTGAGGGGGAATTCCCCTGAGGCAGCGGGGGGTGGGTCCCAAGGTGGCCCAGGAGCCCCCAGGGGGGCCGTTTGTGCTTGGGGGGGGCCTCATGTGCCTTCCCCAGGGGAAGCTACAGTGTCCCAGAGGTGGCCATGGATGTGTGCTGTGTGCAGCATCCTTTAGGCTGTATGAGGTTAGGCCTGCAACCTTGGGGCTGGCCTACTCCTGACCAAACCTTCCCCTCTCCCCGGTCTGGTCGAGCGGAATCCTTGGAGTCCCATGCATGTGCTGGGGCTGGCTGCCGCTTCTCTGTGCCACTTGGTCTGGCTGCACGTAGGGTTGCCGGATGGTTTCAAGAAAACTACTGAACACACTTGACATTACATGACATTCTACATTACATCTTAGTTAAAAAATACCAGACCTGTTTATTTTCTCATTTATATCCTCTCAATTTGTTTTCTGAACAGAAAGCTCAGACTGGACTATCCAGTTCTAAACTGGACACCTGGCAACCCTAGCTGCATGAGGTTGCACATGCTGCATGCCTCTGCACAGCATGTGGCCAGGCTGTGCCATGTGCCACTACCTCTCTCCCACCCTGTGGCCCTCCCCCCACTTGTCCAGCACACTTGCGAATGGTAGCCACTGCACTCACCAAACAAACCCTCACAGGCTTCGGAAGATGCCCGGGACACATCCTGACTGCTGCTGGGCCAGGATGGTGAGGTCTGGCTGCTGTCCTCTGCCACCTCCTCCTTCTCCAGTGGCCTAGGTCAGACCACTGGGGTGGCCACTGCTGTGTCCACCTGGGACAGCAGGGGAGGGCCCCTTTGTCCCACAAGATCTGGTGCAGACAGTGATACTGGGGACAGTCAGTGGCTCCGCCGCCCCCACGCTTGCTGCCTGCACATAGGTGAGGCGCAGGTCCTTCACCTTGGCCCGGACCTATTCCAGGGTTTGGGCCGGGTGTCCCTTTGTGGCCAGCGCCTGGGCCATCTGGGCAAAAATGTGCGCATTTCTCCTCTGGGACTTGGGGTCCCGGAGGGCCTCCTCCTTTCCTCAGAGGTCCAGGAGGGCAGTCACCTCGGCGGTGCTCCACCATGGAGCCTGCCACTTGGTGCCCCTTCGGACTTGCTGGGTGCTCTGGGGTGGCTCCTCCGTGGGGTCTGAGGGACCTGGCTGAGGCTGGGCAGCTGCCATTCCTCCCTCTGGGCTGCTACCCTGGCTGCACGTGGCAAATGGCTATGCTCCGTGCCTGTGCCTTTAAGGGGAGGGCCAATTAGGGGGAACCAACAAGTGGTGATTGCCTGTACAGAGTGTTGGGGGGCACCTGCGTTTTTCACTGGAGGCCAATTCTCGCGCAAGTACGTGCTTGCCGAACGTCCACACTGCCCTCTTGGGCAAGAGCACCTGCACAAGAGAGCTTAAGCCGGATAGAAAACAGCGTGGCTCTTGCGCAAGGAACTGTCTCTTATCACACCATACTGTACATTTACTTGCGCAAGAGCAGATGGGCAGTGTAGACACTCTGTGGATTCTTGTGCAAGAATGGCTGTTCTTGCGCAAGAAGCCATGAGTGTAGACATAGCCCAGCAGAGGCCACCCGCAGTGCTATTTTTAGTACCACAGTCCAGGCCCTTGTGGGAAGCCCTGGGTCCAGCTGAAGTCAAATGGAAGTCGCATGAGGCACGTTCCAACCAGGGCAGCCTCACCAGAAGGGTCCTCATGTGGCTGCTGCTTTACTCCAGCTGGAGCCAAGGCACCTATAGGGATCGGGACAGCAGTACTAAAAATAGCACCACAGCCCTGGCTCTAGCCCCCATAAACTGCTTTCCACATCAAAGGCAGAAAGTGAAAAAACAGGCAGGGGAAGAACTAAGGAGAGGTGGGGGTAAGGAGAGAAAGGGGTTTGTGCTGAGGGGAAAGGAGCAGCAGGAGAAGAAAGGGGAAGGCACCAAGATGTAGGGTGGAGGAGAGAGAAATGCTAGGGGCAAAGAGGAGACAATGAGGAAAAGGGCAGAAGGGGGGGTAAGGGAGGGAAGGTGTCCATGGGGGGGAGAGGGGTTAGAGAAGGGAGGGGACAGTGTGATGAGGGGAGAGGAGAGTGGAGGGACAATGGGAGGAAGAGGAGAGGGGGTGCCAGGAGAAGAGGGATTGAGAAAAGGGGTGGGTATATGGAAGGCAGGGGATGGAGCAAGTCAAGTGTGAGGGGCATGAGGAGAACTGGGGCAGAAGGTGGTGAGGGGGTGGGCATCAGGGAGAAAAAGGGCAAGGAGCCAGGAGGATAAAGGGTAGGAGGGGCAGCAGCAGGCACCAGAGGAGCAGATGGGACAAGGGGGGTGGGAGATATGTCAACAGAGGGAAAAGGGAGAGGTTTATAAGATATTAATAACTTGGGTGCTACAGTGACATACATCCGAACAAGCACACACGAATTCAATACTGGTGCACAAGACAAAATTCTCTCTGCTCATGGGAGAAAAATCTTAAAGGGAACACTTCCCTCAGACTCCCCCCTCCTCTCCCCCCGGAGTTAATGCAATGCAAATTGGGTTAATGCTATTGCAGGATTGTTGCATGGGTTGGGGGGGGGGGTGTCCCAGTAGGGCAAAACTCATCGCTATTGGATAGAAATATGGTGGGAGGAGTTCTTAGAGGGGTCACATGACACCTTTTCTTCTGGTCAGATGTTCATCTTGACCCCAGGAGTACTACCTGCAGAGCGGGACTTCTTGTGGCAGGGGGGACAGCTAATGGGAGTCAGGGGGCATGACTAACATGTCCTTAATTTTGGTTCAGAAAATATGGTCACCATACACATGCTACTAAAATCAAAAGCCTTCTTTTGGCAAACAAAATTCAGAGTCCAGGATACATGGGCATTTGCAACCTTGATATTTCTTGATTCAGAATGAAACACGACTATGGTACTTTGTGCTGGAGGCTAAAAACTGAAATCTCATATCGGTCAGCAAAAAATACTGCAGGCTATTTTCTCCTCCCTTTATTGTGAGGATTCATTTTCCCCCAAGCAACTGCAACATTATTCCTTTTCTCATGAACAAATGTGTGTATTGGGGGCACCAATACTGATGGCTGAAAGGTGAATTTGTTTTGATCTTTAAAATAAGTTTTAAAGGAAATTAATGGATTTATTTTGAGACATTAGTTCCTATAAAACACCAGCAGCCTGATGAAGTGGAACAGTGAAAAAGTCAACGAGACAATTTACTAGATGAAGTGTCAACCCAAAAATAATACACATTTTAAACTTCTGAAGTTCAATAATTTTATAGCACCTTTTGGATTTTTTTTAAGTTACACATTAAAACGGAACTTTCAAATACTGATTAAAAGAAACACAGAAAACTCTTATCAAACATTCCATTGATGAATACATTTCATATAAACAATTAAAAAAAAAACACACCAAAAAGTCCCCCAGCCACACAGCTGGAGTTGAAATGAAATGTTTACTATATTTCAGAACAGCTGCTTACTGGGGCACAGTAGAGTCCACAGTCCTTAACATTCCTTCACATGCCAGAGATGACTGTGTGTCACATGAGTATGTGCAGACTGGCTTTGAGGGCAAAGCCAAGCATCAGGTCTGTCTTTTTATTTTGTTTCCTAAAGATGACTCAGAACTCCCACTATATACAGACTGGCATCTTGCTTCAAAACCCACTTAAATTAATGGGAATCTTTTCATGGACTTCAAATGGACTTTGGCTCAGACTCTGGGATGTGCAAGGAATGCATGATCAGGTTGTTGGGAAGAAAAGGTCATCCAGAAAATATGCAGATTACAAGCATTAACACATATGAACCATACACTAAAAAAATAATAAGGATTAGACATGAATCAGGTGAGATGCCTTTCAAAAATACAATTTCATTCTTCCCCAGTACAGAATTTAGAAAGGATGGAGGATCAGGAGGTAATCCATTTTACACGGGGATCCCAGACACTCAGTTTTCAGTATTGGGTTCACACAGTGATGGCACTATCTCCTAACGTCCCCATTGGTCAGCTGTATCAACACAGTATGCGAGAGTTAAACAAACATGATCTTTGCAGCATGAGAAAAGAGCATTCGGTAGAAAAAGCAAAAAGTAAGAGATGAAATGGTTACAAAATTAAAAAAAAAACCTAATATGTTTAAAAAGCCCACCGGGTTAGTTAAAAGAAATTAGGAGATGAAAGGGAAAGCATTCCCCACATACTTGTATTCAGATGGTTTTGAACATGGCCAATCTCCAAACCGACAACTGCATCTCACCCAGACAATGAGAAAGAGGAAGATTTCTCTTTACACTGACTCTGAAATCCCAGCCAGGTTTTTAGACAAGATATGGCTTTGAAATAGGGCCCCCCTTTTGTACCTCTCAATAGCAAAGGAGCAGGGAGGGAACTATGATCATGGAGGCGATCGGGAACGGATAGGTGAGCTCAATAAGGCACTTTCTCCAAAGACATTGGCATAAGAAGACTTGAGAAATTGGACATAGTTTTGCATGCTGCGATTGGTACTTTCAGACTGCTCCAGGCGGTCCTTTAAGTCCTGTAGGCGACTTTGGTATCGGCGCTCTGACTGCATGAAGACACAAAACACAGGGCTGAAGGACAGAGATTTTTCTTGCTAATCATTTTAGCCTTAAAACTTGTCACACTGGGATTTTCAGAAATAATGCATCACTGCAACAAACACCACATAACACTAAATGTCTATCACTCATTTCACTCAGTCCCAATTCCACTCATTAACTTGTATATAAAAGCACAAAATAACACAATCAATCGGAATAGGAACTGAATATTCTGATTAACTAATGGTTTGAAAACAAAAAGGAACCACTCTCTATGAAGAAACTCAGGAGGTATCACCTGCCATAGGTCAGCCCTCTTCCAATCCCAAGTCTAAAGTAAACAAGGAAAGAAAAAAGGGCAGCATATGTAAAGGATCCCCTTCAAAAGAGAATGACATCTCCTAGCAAGGAAATGCTCCTCAGGCCCTTTCTTACACAGCCATATGTGATGAAAGGAAGAGAAAAAAAATCCCCATAAATGTAACAACACTTACACCATCTGGACCCTTTCTGGTCTGATTTTTGATGTAGTGTTTGAACAGTCTGGTGGATCTGATTCTCCCTTCACCAACATAAATTAGGAGGAGCTCCACTCAAACTGTTAATATCCGTGATGAGAATCGAGCCCCACGAGTGTGACGTAAGTCCACCTTTTTAGGGCAAAAACTATCTATCTTTCTCCACACTTTATACTTCATCAAGCATACCGTACAGTTTCTTCAGCACATCGATAAAACGGAGTTTATAGACTCACTGCTGCGTGGACATTGCTAGTTTATTAAAAATATCTCCTCCAAAATACTCACGTCTTCTTTGTTCCGACGCAGCTGGTTTAGTTCTGTTTTTGTCCGGCTCAGCTGGGTCTCCAACTCCAACATCTTGGACTGAGCAGATCTCTCTCTAGATGCTGCTCGGTCCCTTGTTTGTTCCACCTACAAGTAGGAACATGGCAGTGAAGTTTTTGCTTTGGCAAGAGTGTTGTTGATACAAATGCTTTGCTTCTACTATAGTAATAGCTTCCTCCCCTTTCAGCCCATGAGGTCTGGACATATTTTCATTTGCTAGAATCGAAGAAATGAAACATTCAAGACTAGTATTTCTTCCTTTCATGTGTGTGTATCTACTGGAGATAGAGTACTAACAGCATTTTTGGCTTCTGCTTCCTACAGATAATGCAGCAAAATTAGAAGGTTGGTGATGGAAGGGGATTCCTCTACATTTTATCTGCTAGTAAACTGTTCTCCTCCTGCAATTTGGGAATTCCACTGTATTTCATCAGTTTCTTACTCTAACAGAGTTACTAACCTGTCTTTTGGCATCTTCAATGGCCATCTCAAGCTGCCGTGCCAAGGAGCTACACTCACGAGTTTTCTCCTCCAATCGCAGCTGGGATTGATGGATTGACTCCTCCCTTTTAGCTATGACTTGAAGGAACTCTATGTTCTGTGCACCTGTCGTCTCTAGTTTCCTGGATTGAAACAGCAAGAAATTTTATTAATTTATTAAATATAATTTGGTTCATGATGCCTCTCCCTCAGGTCACTGTTTGACCAGAGGAGAGATCAATCTTCAACTTTCCCTCCAGAGATCAGAATCTGAGCCAGAGTTTCGTACCCCACTTCTAAACACCAAAGAATTTCAAGATGGGGGAGCATGCATGGACATATTGAGAATACTCATGGACCTGTCCTCACTTCAGCATCATCAATGAAGGAGTGTGGAAGAACTGACATACCTCTTTAGATCAGTGGCCTAGCTAATAATATCTCCTGTCTCTGACAGTGGTCAGTATCCGATGCTTCAGAGGAAGTTATAAGAAATTCAGGGCAATTCATATCTGTCCACTTTCTCACTGATGGTGTGGGACCAGGCCTTTTGTTCCTGTTGATTTTTCTAGTGTGCCTACAGAGGACTTCAGAGTGGCCCACACACAAGAAAAATTAATGAACATTTTTCTTTTTAAAGTTACTTAGCACAATATTAGACTGAAGTCTCAGGATGGGCACAGACTTGGAATAAGAGCCAACATGAACCTTCTTTCACTACATACAAGTAAATATCGCTTTTTCTGTGCTCACATCTCTGGCACTTTCAAATTTCAGCAGGGACCAGGAATAACATAGAAAAGGATAATCTCAGAGGGTATGTCTACACCACAGCACTCATTTGAACTAAGTTAATTCGAATTAGCGCATCTAGACTTAAAAACTAGTTTGAATTAGCGTTTTGCTAATTCAAACTAGCATGTCCACACTGAGTGGACCCTGAACTGAGGTTAAGGATGGCCGGAAGCAGTGCCGGCAGGGCATCAGATTAGGACTTAGAATGTGGAGCTGCTGCCTTAGGCTAGCCGAGGACTGTGCTTAAAGGGACCCAACCCCCACCCCGGACAGACAGTTCTCAGGGGTTCCTCGCTTGCAAAGCAATCCTGGCTTGGAGTGCCCTGAGTGCCCACACTCGGCACATCACAGCACTCAGCCATCAGCCCGGCTGCACTTGCCGCAGGCTGCCATCCGGAGGGGGGGGTTAATTAGGGGGCTGCAGGAGAGCTTCCACCCTGAGGAGCCCGCAGAGCCACCCCAGTCTTCCCCATTGGGGGCTCGCACCCCATTCCTCTCTCACCTCCTTCCACTTACCCCTTCCTAGCCCCCCTTCCTGATGTACAAAATAAAGGACACGTGCGTTCAAAAATAGAAACTCTTTATTGAACAAAACTCTGGGAGACTGGGAAAAGAAGGTGGGAGAGGGGAAGAGAGAGGGTGGGAGAGGGGAGGGCAACTAAAATGATCAGGGGTTTGGAACAGGTCCCATATGAAGAGAGGCTAAAGAGACTGGGACTTCTCAGCTTAGAAAAGAGGAGACTGAGGGGGGATATGATAGAAGTCTATAAAAGCATGAGTGGTGTGAAGAGGGTGCATAAAGAAAAGTTCTTCATTAGTTCCCATAATAGAAGGACTAAAGGACACCAAATGAAATGAATGGGTAGCAGGCTTCAAACTAATAACAAAGTTCTTTTTTCACAAAGCAAATAGTCAACCTGTGGAACTCCTTGCTGCAGGAGGCTGTGAAGGCTAGAACTATAACAGAGTTTAAAGAGAAGTGAGATAAAGTCATGGAGATTGGGTCCATGGAGTGGTATTAGCCAAGGGGTAGGAATGGTGTCCCTGACCTCTGTTTGTGGAAGGCTGGAGATGGATGGCACGAGACAAATGGCTTGGTCATTGTCTTCGGTCCATCCCCTCCAGGGTACCTAGTGTTGGCTGCTGTCGGCAGACAGGCTACTGGGCTAGATGGACCTTTGATCTGGCCCAGTATGGCCATTCTAAGCTCAGGGCTCAGGGCTCCAGGGCCAGGAGGGGGGCAGAAGAGTTTCCCTGGTGGTGCCCAGAGTGGCCACCAGTGAAAGCTGGGGAGGGCTAGCCTCCCACTAGTTCAAATTAAGTGGCTACACAGCCCTTAATTCGAACTAGTTAATTCGAAATAGGCGTTAGTCCTCGTAGAATGAGGTTTACCTAGTTCAAATTAAGCGCACCGCTAGTTCGAATTAAGTTCGAACTAGCGGTTTGCATGTGTAGCACCTATCAAAGTTAATTCGAACTAACGTCTGTTAGTTCGAATTAACTTTGTAGTGTAGACATACCCAGAGTTATTTCCAATCTGACCAGAACAAAGAAGTAATTGAAAGTTCATGAGGAGAAGAAAAAAGGGATGGGGAAATTAGTAGTCCTTCTACTTCAGTGTTTTCCTGACTGAAGACATCAACTTCCTCTCTGCAGAAGGATTCCAAATTTATGCAAACCAGACTTTGTGATTTTTTTTACTCTACAAAGGCACTTGAATCACAAAGGCTCCAGAAGATGGAAAGGTACAAGCAAGCTAGTAGCTCTCTCAGTGTCTTGAAAAAGGAACTAAGGAAGACCAAGAGAAGAGAAAACAAATCAGACATGGAGAGCAAACTAGTTATATATTCTAACCTCTCCAGCTCCTCTAGCTTCAAGATCAGCTGCTTGTTCTCCTCCTGGGCAGACTGATACTTCTCTCTTGTCATTTCCATTTTGTCACCCTGGAGCTCAATCTAAAATGATAGAAAACAGACCTTACACAGGAAGTCAGTATAAACCCAAGATCAGCCACCTAAAATGGGTGCTGTTCTTGGATGATGATGAGGAAATCCACAGCTATAACACCTTCACATTCACATTTCAGGAAAGCCTTAAAGAGGGAAATGGTATGTGGAAGCAGCAAAAGCTAAATGTCCAATTTGTGTTCTTTCTCCAGGTAATGTTTAGACTCATTGTGAAATAGAATTTTTTCCACACCACACATGGGCGGTCAGGTGCCATAAGAGCTTGATAGTAGAGCAGCCACCTGCAAGCATAATGGAGCATACCGATTAGAAGAAGCCTTGTGTGTGATAAGGCCAGGAAGAGTTCAGAACCTGAAATACTGAGAAAACTAATGACTTGAATGATCCTGTGGCCTATGTGCTTTGCTATGATAATCCCATGCAAGGACCCCCAGTGCCATTACAATTGAAAGGCAGGGAAGAAAATAAAAGCAGAGCAACATTTGGGAGTGGATGGTCAGGAGAGAGAGGCAACCATTAAGTTGATCAGGGTGACAGAAGTGAATGCGACTACATGCATTCTGGATTCTGCTGCTCTTCATGACCCAATAAAATTCTGCAACAAAGCAGTTTCAAAGAAAGGCTTGAAATAGCAAGGAAAGCCACCAGCTAAGTTACTATTCTCCCTAAACAAAGACATGCCACACATCTTTAGTTTGCAGTGCAGATGTTTTAATCATTTCAAAAAGAGACGAGTACAGAGGCAAAGACTGAAGCTTCCTGCAACTAGAAACTCATCTTGGTCCCCGGCTTGAAGATAGTGTAGCTGTGGGTCCTTTCTGCCAGTCCCTTACCCGCTGACGAAGATCTGTAATCATGGCAGAGAGGTCCATGTTCTTTTTTTCATAACTGTGGAGCTGATCCTGGCATTCTGCCAGCTTTGTCTCTGTGATCTTCAGGATTTCGGGCAGCTTTTCTAGTTCAGCAAGCTGTCTCTGGAACTGCTTCCGAGCCTTGGGTGGAGTAAAGGGGGAAGGATAAGAGGAATGGAAAGACACAGAATTGTTGGTTAAAAAAATAAACACATGTCCTTATTTTAGACATTTTTAAAGTCTGGGCTAATAAATCTGAGTTGGCTGGTACTGTCTGTCCATCAGAGCATCTCTCTCTCTTAGCAATAAGGGCATCTAAGATGCCTGGTCATTAATGAAAATCCTCTTTCCCGTGGAACTGGAGACTTGCTTCTCCAGTATGCTAGCATTTTGGTTCATATGGAAATGTCTCATTGTAATAGACATTCCTTCCTCCATTCAAAGACACATTCACACACATTTTGGGATTCCTCTTGTCTGTGAATTGCTACAAATCCTAGCTCTTGGGTTTGAGTTTTATTATGTATACAGTATTCTTGAGAACTATTCCTTGACAGCCAATGAAAGACAGGATGCACAATTCAGAAGCAATTACTCTGAACAACCCCTACCCAGTAAAGGGCACCCCCTCAAATGGACACTATGTATTTGACAATGACAAGGCCCTTTGCACTTAAATTCTCTCTTGAGCTGAGTTAGGAGAAAAGGCAAACCTGTCTTTTACCCCTTTCAGAGGCCAAACATATTTGTTTTCCATTATGCCAAGAAAGGGGTGCAGCCCTGAGTGACTCCCATGTACCGATTTAACGGTCAAGGTTTTCTTGGAGGAATAATTACCATCTCAATCTCCTTGTTCATTTCATCTTTTAGTGTCTTATTCTCTTTGTCACAAAGCTCCAATTTTACCGTCACCTCATCGGCTTCCATTCGGGTTCTCAATACCTGGACAGAGAAAAAATAGGCACACCACAATGTTAGGATTTTCAAGCTCAGAAAATGTTCTACACACCAGCACAATTACAACTGTTGCAATCCAGTAGCAGGATTCTTGAGAACCTCTGGACACGGCCACCTCAAGTTCTGGAGCTTTTCCATCTTTGTACTTTTAGAACCATGTTACCTTTCGTTGTACCTTCCTCCAAAGATTTCCCTCTTTGTGCTCTCCCACCCTATCACCATTATAAAACCCAGATCTCAGAGGATATGACTAGATTTAGATATTTTACACCTGCATTTGTTTCTTGAGAGGGACTGGATAAGCAACAATGACCAAGATCAATTCTAGATAGTTTATCCATGTAGCAAGATCTTTATGAATGGAGTCAGCTTCTGCTAACAGCATGGATGATCAGAGTATAGAGAGTGAGGCAAATTTTTCACAGTCCAGAATATAGCAGGTGGTAAGAATATAGCAGGCGAACAGAATAACCTGAAAAAATGTTTTACATAAATTGATTTTATTTATTAGGTCATGAAGACAGGAAAAACAAGAAGATAGATGGACCAGAGTATCATCTGATAGCCATACGAGAGAATAAATCACAGCAGCAAGGAAAGAAAACAAATGTGAGAGAGATGAAAAGGGAAGAAAAGTTTTAATAACATACCTGAGATTTATAGGTTTCAATCAACCCTTCATAATTCCTGAGAGATGCCTTGAGTTGCTGTACCTCCATCTGAGCTTGGTTCAGCTTCTCCTCCAGTGGGACCATGGTAGCCTGAATGGAGAAGACATCTTCCATTCAAGAGCAGTAGTTGAAACAGTTGTCCCCATGTATGTTAAGCTAAGTTAAAGCGGGGGATGTGCAAACTAAAGGGTTACATTCTCTGCTAGTATAACTGGGACAGTCTTAATTGACTTCAAAGGAAGTTCACCAATTTATGCCAGCAGAGAATATGGCCCTACAGCCACATGAGAGTTGTTCCATCAAGTTCCAAATACTTTTAAATGATCTGTGTCCATTGGACATGGGTCATGCATGGTTTATTTTGATGGAAGCTTTGTTTAAAACAGATATCAGGTGGACTCCCTACCATACTATATGTGGTTTTATCTGGTGAGGATGTCAGGTATCTTCCTATTTTGGATTTGTGGTTCTCCCTATAGTTTTTATTTTCTGTCTAGCTGTATAACTGAGTGACAATGTATCATCCAGGAGTTCAGGCAAGTAAGCAAGTCTCCAATCCTGAATACTGGATCAGAGGGGAAAAAAAAGGCCTATTCTTCTCCTAACATTGTATATTCCTCTCTTCACAAATTTCAGCCTATCTAACCCGAGGCAAACAGTGGAACACTGAAAATATAGTCAAGTTAACTACATTTAAGTTTTCCAGTGCAACTTGATCTGACATCAAATGGGGTTAAAAGAGATAATTTCTCTCTGTACTGATAGGAATAGCAGCTGTTCACTACAGCTTCTCCCTTATGCTAACATTTCAACTACAAAACATTTAGATATTCAACTGACCTTTAGCCTTTCATTATCCAGTTTGAAAGATGTGGTCTCTGTGGTCTGTCGGTGCAGTTTATCCACTAGAGCATCCCTATCTTCACGCATTTTGTCCTCCATGGAGGTCTGCTGCTCTAACAAGTCTGTAATACGGCTGTTATGAAGGAGGTGAAATTAACCATTAAATAACAGAGAAAAAAAGTCTCTTGTTCTTTGAAATTTAACTTTAATTCTCCCTTTTCCATCCATATCTCATGCATGCGCACACTACTGGTTGGCTACACAAACTTTACTGCCCCATTCCCTTTGGGAAACAGGCACACATGTTACTGGGATGCTGACATTTCATTGCAGTGCCATTGGTATTACAGCTGATGTAAGGCTAATGTAATGGTGCTCTACCTGATGACACAGGGTGGCCACAAACTTAAGCACTTTAAACCTTGTGTGGGCAAAACAGATTCTACATATTTTAATAAGACTTAAAGACATCTGTATTGATTTATATTTTACATTCAGCTTATTTCATAAGTATTTGGATAGAAAACCTACGTACATCATTGTCAACTTACAGACTTGTGTAAATTAAACTGATGTAAACATGTGTGAATGAATCGGCCTTTAGTGTATTGTGTTGAAGCAGACTGCAGGACTTATGAAATGCTCTAATCCAGTTATTCTTAAACCTCTTTGGCACTGTTACCCCTTAAGGTTAACCAATAATCCAAAATTACCCCTCCTCTTTTTTTAAATAGCAATAAACAAAAAGAAAATTACAATTAATCATTTTTATTGTATTTTGTTCTCTCATACATTATGTTGAGCAAAATTGAACACCTATTGTATTTTAAACTTATCCCCTGAAATATGCCAAATTACCTCTGAAGGGATAAATACCCCCAGGTTAAGATCTGCTACTCTAGTCCATGACCCATAGGTTGGGCCTTCTTGCTAATATGATACCCCCTTTATGTCCCCAGGCTCAGTTTTCTCTGTGGTAACTGCACTGTGATGACAATTTTTATCCCCCAAACTCCATAAAACTGGATCAGACTCAATGAAACTACTTTGCATTTAAATAGTCTCTTTCATTGTGAGCCATTTTGAGATCCTTCAAAGAAAAGTAAGTATATGTATTTTACAGAATGAGTAGCAAGTGCAGGGATAAGTGACTTCAACAACAAATCACGGTGGCAATCAGGAGCAGAAACCAGCCCTCCTGGCTCTCAGACCCTCTCACCACTAGACCACACTGTCTCTAGCTTTTCAGATCTCTTACCTATTCAGCATAACAATCTCAAGCTCCAGGTCAGTCTTGTCCTTCACCACTTTGTTGTAGCGGCTCCTCCAGGACTCCAAAGTGGACAGTGCCTCAGCAACGTAACTGTCCTGTCAAAAAAATGTGGAATGAGAGAGGCAAGACTGACAAAGATTGCAGGACAACAGTGATGTGCGAAGTGGAACACACTACTGCAGCAATGAATTTCAAACACTCCAGAGACAGTACTGCTTATCAGTAGTCAGGGTTTTTTTTGTATTTTTTTAAACACATTAATTCTTTCCCACTCCACAGTCTTGTTTAAAAAAAAAAAAAAAAACCCCACAAATTTTCCAATGGCTGTGAGCTGCCAGCATCATATCAGTGGAGAGAGGAGGGCCTCCCCTTTGAAGACTGCATTCCTAACTAGTGCATTTGCTAAGCAAAGCTAAGAATCTGCATTGGCCTTGGACACAGGAGTTGACCCAAGAAGAATACAAGTTACTGAAAAGCAGAAAGGGGGAAGTCTTCTAAAATGCCTGAGCTTTTCCGGTTTGTTCTTAGTCCCAACCTTCCTACTTCTGCTATATCCATTAATCCCCTTTCTCTAAAGGCAATCCAGGTGTGTCTTATTTATAGTCTCTGTTCTAATTGCCTTCTCCAGTGATATCTTCTTTGCTAAAATAAATTCCCATTGTTACTCCTACCTCCTTTCCCTTTGCCACTATGAGAATTTTCTTTGTCAGCTACCAATTCCATTCATAACTCTGAAAGCTGCTCACTACTGAATGAGCATACAAGTTCTAAAGCAAAGACCAGCCATTTTGTCCATTTCCCTCCTTCCTCAGCTGGCTCTAAAATGGGGCAGGCAAAATACAGCCTAAGGGCCAAATTCGGCCCACCAAGCTGCAGGATACAGCCTGCAACCCAATTGGAGCCTTGGGCAGGCTCCCTGCCTGCCCCGCCTTCTTACGCCACTGAGAGCAGCTGACTGTGGGGGCCATGTGCTTCTCTGAGCACTGCTGTAAGCCAAAGGGGGGGGGGGGAGAGGGAGAGGGCTTCATGTGCCGCTCCCTGTCTCTAGCACAATCTCACAGCTCCCATTGGCCAATCCCTGGGTTTTGTTTGCAGGCCAGGCAGTGCATGACATATCCCCCCTCCAACCCCTCACAGCTCATGATGCTCAGAAAAACATGGCTAGGGGGCACCAGATACCTTTCTCAGGGGCCCGCAGAGGCTATGGAGTCAACTCCCACTCTAAGAAGGGATAGGGGTGGAGCCAGGGCAGATAGCCCTGAGCGCCCACCAGAGCACACTGTGCCGCCCACCACCAGCCCTTCACACTGCCTGGAGCTCACACTGCAGTGCTCCCGCAGCGATTTAAAGGGCCTGGGCCTTCAGCTACCACTGCACTAGAAGCAGCAAATGGGAGCCCCAGGTTCTTTGAATCGCTGGGCCCCAGGACAACTGCTCCCTTTCCTCTTCCTCTCCTGCTGTTGGTGGGCCTGCACATGGTGCCCAAACCTGCCACTCAGAATCACATGCAAAAGGCATGGAAGGCAGGAAACCCGCCAGAGGGACTTGCTGGGCTCCTGGCCAGGATCCATTTAGGTAAGTGCCTCTCAGCCATACCTAGGGTTGCCAGATGTCCAGTTTGACCCAGACAGTCCGGTATTTTTCCCTCTTGTCCGGTTAAAAAAACCCAGAAAATACCGGACACCTAAAATGTCCAGTATTTTCTGATTTTTTCCCCAGCCAGTAGGCGAAAATACCGGGTGCTTCAGCAGGGGAGCTGTCTGGCCCAGAGCAGGGAGACAAGATGGCCAATGGCCACATTCAGCTGTTAGAGCCAAAAAGCCTCAAAAGCATTTCTTAAAGGAGCCATGCTGTTTTTATTTATTGCTTAAATAACTCTCGGGTCTCCCCCCCTCCCCCAACTTTGGTCTCCCCCTTCCTCCCCCCTCGGTGTTTTTTGGGGTGGGGGAGGGGGGGAGTCAGTATTTTTGGTTAAACCATCTGGCAACCCTAGCCACAGCCTGCCTCTGGCAACCGAATCCCTCCCTCCTCTGAATCCTTTGCTCCTCTCCGACACTCCTATTGCACGTAACCCACACCCTCTGCACCCCCACTTCTGCACCCAATGCCCCCTTCCAGATCCTGCACCCCAACCCTGCTCCAAGTCACAATCCAAATCCATGCAACCCTGCCCTAGGTCACAACCCCCTCCCAAACTCAGTACCTCCACGTGTCAGAATCTTTTTCTGCACCCTTACCCCTTCCCACATCCTGCACCTCAATCCTGCTTTAGATCACAATCCTCTCCTGCCCTACCTCACAACCCAAACCCCTATGCCTCTCCTAGACTTCTCCAGATCAGAATCCTCTCCTGCACACACACACAAAAAACACTGTACCTCCACCTGCACCCCTATCTCTTGTCCCAGGTCACAGCCCCTTCTCCTTCACCAAAACTCCCTCCCAGACCCCACATGTTCTCCTACACCCCAATCATCTGTCCAGAGCTCCCTTCTGCAACCAACCTCCAACCCAGACCCTGCACCTCCTCCATTAATATCATGTAAGAGTGCAGCCCTTGACCACTTACCAAATTCTTGGACTGGCTCCCCCATCAAAAATTATTGCCCACTGTGCTTTAAAGATACCAGGAAGTCTGGATTCGGGATGTAAAATCCCATTCAATTGGTTAACTGATTAAATGTAATGTTTAACCAGTTAAATTACAGAGGGGTAAGCTCAGCTGGGCTAGAGATACCCCGCTGCTGCCAACCGGGGCTGCTCTGGCTGGACTGGAGTGCCCCTGCCTGCAGCAGGTCTAGCAGGGCTGGAGCAGCCTGCGGCTCCCAGCAAACAGGAAGCTGCTCCAGCCCCAACCAGTTAATGGGAACCCTTAAGTTCCAATTAACCAGTCACATCCCTAGTCTTGATAAGATCAAATCTGCTAGTTTATACCATGATATAAACCATCACATGCACTTATTCAAAGAAAGAAACAGTGAACAGTAATAACTGAGGAAAAAATGGTTTGGTTTAAATGCAGAGCAAATGGGCTGAGGCCCCATTACAAATATAAACCTCATTTGATAGAGCAGCTCCCTCCTTGGTGCTGGTAACAGAACTAAAAGATATGCACGGACACACAGACTCTAAAGAACTCTCTTTCCCTCCTCCCGATAACCAACTACCTTTTCTGCTAGCTGAACATTGAGCTGCTCTGCATATTCCTCACTGCGCTCTGCCCGCTCTTTTTGGGCTCGTACGGCTTTCTTCAGGGCCTCCTTATCACGCTCCCCCTTCTGCCTCAGCTCTTGCAGCTGTTCCATGATATGTTCCACCTCTGACTTATGTTGAGCCCCACTGCGCTCCAGGTTCTGGAAAGGAAAAGTTCGATGTGAAATGGGTTTATCTTTAGTCAGGACTTTCAACTCATCTCCCAGCAGCTGAGAAAAGAAGGGGACATAAACCATCTATCAATGTGGTCCATCTTGGAGTTAAGTGTAATCTCAGTTCAGTCTGCCATTTCTACTGTAACACTGTCCACTTAATTCATGGGATAAGACCCAAAATGATCTTGAAAACCATTCTTGCAGTGGGGAAGTCGGCTTGAGATGTCATACTGCCGGTCTTAAAAATATCGCATGGTGTTGCTGTGAGGGTTATAAACACAAAATCAATATTCCACTCCAAAAGCAATTGAGGAGCTGTGTCAGATCCTTTAATCTTTTCACTCACTGTGCAGCGGGGGAAACGGCACAAGTGGGGACTCAAGCTGTCCCTGCTCACGCCGGCTCCAACTGCTGCGCCTCAGCCTTTTAAATATAGCAAGAGCCCTGCGGGTCCATTTAAAAGGCTGAGACACAGCAGTCAGGACCCCCTGCTTTAGGATTCTTGCTACATTTAAAGGGCAGAGGCGCAGCTGGGATAGCGAGTGGCCCCCATTTATTGACGAACTGAGTAGTCGATGGAAAAATCCATTAACTACTCGATCGGCTGATTAGTCAAAATTTAACCTCCCTAATATAATAACCTCCTTGGAACCTTCTGCTCTACACAGAAGTAGCTCCATTCAATTTAAATGCATCTGCCTTAATAATTCATTGTCTTGAAGAACATTCCTATATAACATTGTAATTTTCAGAAAAAGACAGAGATGTTTAACACACAGATTTCCTCAAGATAACACATGGCAACTTTCTTCATCTCAATACCTAAGAACTACCATATTGACTCAGACTATGGTCCATCTAGGCCAGTATCTTGCTCCCACAATGACCAGTGGTTCAGGGTGAGCATGTAAGACAGAGCAGTTGAAGTGTTCTACCCATCTTCTGTTCCTGGCAAACAGAGGTTTAGGTTCACTACAAACATGGGACTGCATCCCTGCCCATCTTAGCTAATAGTCTGGTTCTTTTAGTTTATTTTTAACCCAGTTATAATTTTGGCTATCAACAGCCCATGGCAATGAGTTTCACAGGTACACTGCATTGTGTGAAATAGTACTTCCTCTTGTTTGTATTCAACTGACTGGCTATTACTCTAATCAGGTGACCCCTGATTTTTTTATGGTGTGAAAGGATATGTAACACTTCTCTATTCACTTTTTCCATATTATTGATGATTATATAGGCCTCTTTTCATATTCCCCTTCACTGTCCCTTTTCTCAGCTCAATAGCCCTAATTTTTGTAGTCTTTCCTCATATGAAAGCCATTCCATACCCTTGATCATAGGTATCACCAGTCATTCAGTGAAACAAACACACTTCTTTGCAATCAGATAAAGAGACCCATAGGAGGGAGTTTCTTTTTCCCAGATGGCAAGTCAAATAGTTTTCCCATCCTTCCAGATACATGGTTCAGCAGAATCTATCTGGTTAACATAAATGATTTGAGGGAAAAAGTAAAGTAACAGAAATTACTTGGAGATACAATTAACCCTTAAAGTTTATCATTTCACTTCACACCAGTGAAAAAAAAAGATTAGTTCTCAATCAAAATTACAGCAGAAAATGCATAGCAAAGGCAAAAGTGACACCATCTTATGCAATTCATTTCTGGCATGGCAAAGAATAGTCAATGTCTGCCACTCTCTTCCTAAGTGCACTCAGCTGTTCTGTTTGAATAGTTTGGTGAATACTGAAAACATACCCGGATCTGAATAGCCAGACGGTTATTTTCAGCTTCTTTATTTCGCAGCTGCGCTTGTAAGTGGCCTCTCACAGCCTCCATAGATTTGGAAAGTTCACATGCTGTCTTCGCTTGATCCTGTATGAAACAAAACAGGACAAAGTGTTTTCCCAGGCACCAAAGCAAATGGGACATTTCACACCAGGCAACAGTTCAGGCCTCTGCTTCAACTAACACCAGCAGCTATAACAGAAACTTCCAGAAAGCACTCTCAGAGATTCATTTTCTTAGCCATGGGAGCAGGGAGGCCAGACAGGTCAGTCAAATTTGTCCAGGTTAGCTTGTGGGTGTAAGTTCTGAGGGGAGTGCCATGGCCTGTATGGTTTGCTAGCATCTAGCAGTTTTGTCCAGAGAGAATGATATGAGAAAAATGTTTACAGAAAACTAGAGTGATCCTAAGTACCACAAAGACAAGTATTCTGCATTAAGGCCCATGAATCGTATATTTCCTCTTCAACTACACCACAAGTCCTGCCCTTTCTCCCACCTCCTTTAAGTGCCTTCACAAATCCTTTTCTCCATTCAAGTGACCATGATCTGAGTCCCCTATTTCTAAAATGGCATAGAGGCTACACCCAAGAACTAGCCTGCAAGAATTGCCCTGAGCCAAAATACACTCCACCTGGCCACTGCTGGACTGTGGTCCATCTGCTTTCTAGAAACTCGTGACTAGGAAGCAGAGCACATTGCAACCTGAGACCATGAGCAACTGTGATCGTTCCTAGCAAAAGGAAGAGATCACCCATCAGGACATGCTGCAGCAAAGCACTTAACTGGGCTCTGCCTCCAAGCAGTATGAGACCCTCCCAAACAAGGTGTACAATAGCAGCTTTGGAAGAATACTAGGAAACAGCCATCTCTGAGGTGACTTCTATCATTTTTATATTTGTTGCCTGAAGTCTTTGAGATGGATGTTATCAATAAATCAGCAATTCCATGTGAAGATTAGATAGGAATCAGTCAGTTCACACAAGAAAGCAGAACCTGAAAGGCCTTAATTCAGTATAGCTGCCTCCAATTTCAGATCCTTGCTACAGTTGTGCAGGTTCATGTAGTTCAAAGAGGTTGAAAAGGGAAACTACCTTTTCTGTCTGTATTTGAATGTTGAGATCTTCCACCTCTTTCTCTTTCTCTTGTAGCCTCATCTTCAGATTCTGGAAGACAAATAACACCCAGATCCTAAGTGAAAAAATAACTTTGTTGCTAGAAGCAGAAGAAATGGATAGTTAAAAAGAGGCCACTGTAGCTTTCTCCAACAGGCTCAAGATGGCATCTCTACAATATCATATCACTATTGGTCAACCATATTTTAAATAACAAAATGTAAATCTCATCTTCTTCCCATATGCTGAAAGAATGCTTTTGCTCTTGCGTTACCGCTTTCTCTGCATCCGAGTCAGCCAGCCTTTTTAGCAGCAACCCCTGCTGCTCCATCAACTTCTGCGCATCTTTCTACAAGAGAACAAACAAACAAGTGCTCCTTAAGCGTTTTTTTTCCCCAAAGCCATCTTCCATGTCCTAACCCCAAGAGAACATGCCTTCCAATTTAAGATAGATGCATCTCACAAGAATATCTATCCCACTCAAGTAGCAGTTCTCATATAATACTGAAAGATGTCAACCCTACCAATTTCATTTTCAATCCTTTCCCCCCAGAATTCCCATCTCAGAAAGCATTCCTCACTCCCATCTCCCCTAACTAAAATACACAATGGCAAACTAAGATCTTGCAAACTTCTCCCACTTTGGGCACAAATATGCCTTTAATGGTTCCTTTAACTAGAATGGTGGCTGAAGAAGTATTTTGCCACTAACCTGCCTTTGACCAAAGCAGCACAGGTTCAACAAACTGCAGTAGGAATAGTAATTACACCGAGGTACTATTGCTCCTGCAGTTTGCTTAGCATTCAGAGCTCTTAACTTCTTCACAGTATTGTTCAAACTTTATCTGAGCCTCAAAAGAGAGGAGTAAGGTTTATTTTGCAGTTAGGAGAACGGAGGCTGAGTTGGGTGAAGCTTTTGTCAATGATCACATAACAAGTCAATTGCAAAACTGGGATTAGAACTCAGTCTGACTCCAAGTTCTGGTCTCAGTCCACAAGACCTTGCTGTCTCCTGTAAATCAGGGAAAGTCAAACATGCAGGATTGCTCACCTCCCGGTTGTGCTGTTCTTTAAGTAGATCACGGAGTGTCCTGTTGGTTTCTTCAAAAGTGCTTAATTTCTGTAGCAGCAGCTCTTTTTGCCTTGTCAGTGTATTAATATCTGAGCCGGTCATGTGTTTCTCCTAAAACAAGAACGGTAGGCTTGTATTTGTCTGCAGTTCATAGGCATCACATCCACAAAGGGCAGTGGAACATTAAGGTCTGGCTGGTAAACTCCTATTTGTAAATTCAAAGTGACTTCAGATTTTACTTAATCTGGATTTCCGTACCGGCTGTGCTGTGCCCAAAGTCCAATAAAGCACTTTAAGCCCTAGAAACCTCTCCACTTTTCCTTGACAACCTCTGAACCAGTGATTCTGTGACAGCTCTGGAAACAGCAATGTGGCAGTACAGCAAATGCTACAGTGAACTATGCCACCACTTACATTTTTTAGTCTCCCAATCGTATCTTTCAGCGCATGAATCTGTTTGGCTGCTGCAGTTCCGTCCATCTCCGCCTCAACTAACTTGGACATCAAACACTCCTTCTCATGTTGTAAGTGCCTCTTCTGCATTCTGCAATAACACAGCGATCAGAGGAATCAATAGCCAAATGCAACAGGTAATGTAATCCTTAAAGGAAGCACTGTAATTTGGCTTTCTGATCAGTGGTTAACCCATAAAAACCTCCCAAACAAAAAGATATACCACAAATACTAGAAATTTACCACTTTTCAGTTTTGGAAGTAGATTGCACTAAGAATCAGCAGACCTTACTAATCTTGTGTGTTCTAGGAGCTCATCCCTCAAGTGGGGAATATTAGAGGTGGACCCAATTTTGGGATTATTCCAAAGCAACCTCCCCCATCAACACTAAACCACAACACCATTTTTCCTGGATATTAACAATCCTAAATAACTGTATCACCCCAGAAATAAACCTCCAAAATGGTATCAGCTGAACATGAAATTAGGTGTTCTAAAACTGGAGGGGACACAACTAGAACTCAAAGAAATCCTTGATACAGAGTTCAGAGAGACCATACCAAGTCTCGGCTTGACAAAGCCCTGGCTGGGTTGATTTAGTTGGGATTGGTCCTACCTTGGGCAGGGAGCTGGACTTGATGACCTCCTGAGGTCTCTTCCAGCTCAATAATTCTGGTATTCTAACCCTTAATTATTCATACAGCTCTTCTGAAAGGTTCAGAGATTTATCTTCTATATAAGCTTTAGCGTGCGAGATTGGGGGGGGAGGGGGGTAGAAAAGAGGTGAGATGACAGCTCACATTCAGTATAAATGTTTTACTGTTTTCCCACTCAGTGAAATGTATGAAGAGAACAAGTGACAGCAGGAGCCAAACCATTACTTGCTTCCAAATAATTCCCTTGGGAATGCCAAGACAGACTTTTGATACCACCACCAGAAAACCCTTATACAAAAACAGTACCACACTGAAGAAATACAGTAAAACTCCACTGGTCCGGCATCCAATGGTCCTGCACTCCTGATGGTCCAGCACCATCTGGAACCCGGAAGTGCTCCGGGCAGCCGGACAATTGGAGCTGCTCTGCCCCCGGCTTCCCCAATTCAGCCGCTGGTCAGTTTCAGCAGCGGCTGACTTGGGAGAAATCTGGGGCAGAGCAGCTGGGGTGCTGCTGGGTTGGTCCCGTAGCGCCGAGGGGCGCATCCCTCCCACTCCACCCCAGACCTCTCATAACCCCCCTTCCAATAATCCGGCATATTTGATAATCCAGCACCCCCTGGGTCCTAAAGGTGCCGGATTATCGGAAGTTTACTGTAGTTTTCATTGCACCATTATGAAGGAAGCAGAATGCCAATTCTGCAGTGTCCCTCAGCCCTAGACTCCTGGTAGCTAACTGTTAATATGTTTATAAAGGCGACAAATGCTCTTTAAATATCTCTCCAGTACATGGACACATGGGAGTTAAACGGTAAATTCTTTACAAAGTAATATCTTTCTCTTCCTTTATGCGCTCAATGTTACGTCGGAGCAAGGTATTTTCATGTTCTGTCTCCACCAGCTCCTGTGTGACTTCATCTAGCTCATCCTTCTGCTCTTCGAGGAGACGCTTTGCAATCTGCTGCTGTTCCTCCCGCTTCTGCATCTTGGCCTAAGAAGGATACATCTTATTTCTACGTATATAGAGCTTTACACAAATCAAGGTGCTTTTGCAGAGTTACAAAATGTTTCAGATCCCCCACCACCAAAACACAGCAGCTGTTCAACAGCACAATGCTCCTCAACAGTTTAATTGATGAAGTATACTATAGATAAACTGCTGAAGATATTTTGGAATGCAGACTGAAATGATGGACTTTAACCAATGTACCAGACTTACAGCCTTTATTCAATATAGAAGGGCCTGGTATTACCCTAATTATAAGGATAAAACTAATGATATGGATGATATTTACTTCCATGCTGTATCTAAAGCATTTGTCTGGTTAGATCCCATTTACATTTCAGCCATTTTGTAATTGGTTCGAAAGACAATTGTTTTATAACCATGTAATTGCCTCTTGTTTTTGAAGCACAGACAGGCTCAAACTACTTATAATGATAAAAAGTCTCAGAGGTAGCCATGTTAGCCTGTAACTTAAAAAAAGTTTAAAAAAAATGAGTGGCCCTGTAGCACCTTAGTGTGCATCTACACTGCACCATTATTTTGAGATAACAAGCGTTATTTTGAAATAATGCGAGCATCTACAGAGCCATTCCATGATTTCTAAATAATTCTGAACTAATGGATGGCTTATTCTAAAATCTGTAAAACTCATTCTACGAGGAATAACGCCTATTCCAAAACAGCTATTTCGAAATAAGGCATGTGTAGACACTACACTGCTGCTATTTTGAAATAGGCCCTTACCAGGGCCATTCTAAGTTATCCCTCCCCAGTACCTCCTGAGGCTCTAAATCGAGATAGCACATCTACATTAGAGAAACCTGCCTTGGACTAATTTTGAGGCTTTCCTGCAGTGTAGACATGCTATTTCAAAATAAAATATTTCAGAATAGTTATTCTGGAATAGCTTATTTTGAAATAAGCATGCAGTGTAGATGTACCCTTAGAGACTAACAAAAAATATAAATAGTATCATGAGCTCTCTTGAGCACAACCCACTTCTTCAGATGACAAATATTTGTCATCTGAAGAAGTGGGTTGTGTCCCCAAAAGCTAATGATACTATCTATATTTTTGTTAGCCTCTAAAGGTATGTCTACACTAGCCCCCAGTTCGAACTAGGGAGGCTAATGTAGGCATTAGAACTTGCAAATGAAGCCCGGGATTTAAATATCCCAGGCTTTATTTGCATCTTCCCATCCGGGCATCAATTTTAAATCCCCTTAGTCCGAACTAACTGCCCGCGGCTACACGCAGCAGTCAAACGTTAACTCGAACTAAGTCCTTAGTTCGAGTTAACTGTTACACCTTGTGGAAAGAATTAGGACCTTGGTGGGAACAAGACTTTATGCATGGAAACTGAGGCAAAGCATCATCTTGTATGACAAATACACATTCCATCGTTCATTGTAGCATAAGTAAAAAAGGCCTCTCATTCATCTATAGCCGAGATATACCTAATGTGAATGAAAGCTGAAACCTTGTTAGTAAACAATGCTAAGGTAAACGATGCATCAGGGTAGCTAAACCCTTCTCAATCCGTTCATAGCAGCCTTTTTAAGACATAAGAAATGAGTTGAGCACCCATTTGCCTTTCAACACTCTACCCCTGTCTTTAGCCTCCTCTTGTCAAGTTTCCTCTTTCCATTTCACTTTGCCTAGTCTGCAAGCCCCTCCCCATTGTCCCCAAGCCTCTGGGCCTTTAGTATGGTCTTCTCACCTCATTCTTCAGTGTCCCCACTACATTCATCAGGCTATCTATCTTTTTTTCATATTTGTTCATTTTGCTGTGAATAGCATCCTCCTCATCCGTAGAGAGGTCACTCAGACGCAGCACCGAGAGAAGTTTTTCTGAATCTGGAGGAGTAATTTCCAAGCGATGGGTTGGTCCCTGGTGGGGATGTAATAATCATGGCCTTTTTAAAAGGGAAGTGCAATATTTTAGCCTTAACATCTCCAAAACCAATCTAGGACCAAATCACATCTCTGAAAAAATTCGAATGAGGGCGAGATAATGCAGGCTATATAATTCTCTCTACTTCAACCTGTTTCAGTAAATTGTACTAGGCTTGTAAAGAAGAAAAAGATACTTTCAACTCCACCAAAACATCATAGGTAGGATATGTCTACGCAGCAGTGTTATTTCAGAATAACAAAGTGTGCATCTACAAGGCAAGCCATTATTTCAAAATCATATCAAGATGGAGGATTTCTTACTCCCACTCCTATAACCCTCAATTCATGAGAAGTAAGGGAAGTCGAAGGAAAAGTGTTCTTCCTTGGACTACCTGCTGCATAGACTGCGCCAAAAGCCAAATTAAGCTATTTCGACTTCAGCTATGCAACTGACATAGCTGTAGTTGCGTATCTTAATTCGACTTTTGCCCTGTTGTATAGACATGCCCGTAGGGATTAGCTTGGTCAGATGATGGTCATGAAGGAAAATCACTCATAAGTTCCAAGCCAGTAGGAGCTGGGAATGGGCAGCTCATTCAGTCCCTGGTGGGAAAGGTTGCACAATATGCTCCTCTCTAGCAATCTGACGACAGGCTGTTTCTTTCACTTTATGCATCTGATTAAACGAGTTGCAACTAACAAAAGCTTATGCCATAAGCAAATTGTTAGTCTTTAAGGTGCTACTAGACTCCTTATTGTTTAATCTGATGACAGACAAAGCAGACATAGTAGCCTATAAAGTGAGCTATGTCTCAAGATAAGGTCTTTTAGAGAGGGAAGTAGAAAAGGTATAAATGAGGGAAGATTTCTCCAGCCTTCCAGCATCAGGAATGGAACGGGAAAGAGGGAGAAAGGGACAGATAGTTGTAGACAAAACAGGCACATGATGAATCTCCCATTCAGAGAGATTGTACAAATAAGTTTCCAAAAGCCAGACGTGAATACTGAAAGTTTAAAATGACTACCAGTTGGTAGTGGCCACTTTAACAATGGCCCAGCACACTTCAATCCTGATACTGTCCTCCAACCTGCTTCCTCCAATCCTCACATTACGTACCATCTCCAAGTCCAACTCAATTTAAAAAGCAAGAGTTAGCCATACCTCCCACTTATAGGCAGACTCCCGGATGGATGTTTTGCCTGGAGGCATCCATGGGACCTTGGTTTTCACCCGGACACTTCGGCGCACGTTCACAGTATCCCCTTTCATTTTCTGTTTGTGTTTCTGTTGAAAGAGAAAGAAAAAATAAAATAAAACAAGACTTTTAAAAAAATCATTTAACCCTTAAATGTTGTAAGAGTTGCACATCATTCTTACAGTAGTACTACAGACTGCTTCACATGGTACACCAAAGCAGAGAGGAGAGACAGCAGCTGAGGGAACAAGGCACAGCCAAGCACAAGAAAAACTTATTGCATATATAGGAGAGCATATAGCCGAAATGAAAGCATTCTTGGTATTTGTCAGACAGTGCCTTTATGACATCACTTATATCTCTGCCTCTTATGATGCAACAAGGGCCTTGGTTACCCTGTAAAAATACATCTAGCTGGTGTTAAAGAGGTCTGTCCTTTTTTACATTTTGAGGCATTTGCTTGCATAGTTTTGCATCAGAACTTGAGTGACATCCTACTTCCATTTCACTTCTTTGGATTCATTTTATGTCTTAATGTATAAATTACTCATATTAAAAACTACCTGGGAGGCTGGACACAACAAACATGAAATAAAGCAAATTAGGCCAAGTAACAATATTTAAATCAAGAGAACTGGGACAAAAAGTGTTCCACGGAGGAAGAGCATAAGAAAATAAGGCCAAGATCTTAAACCAAACCTTAAAGACAACCGCAGAAGACCATCAGGTACCACAGGAATTAAGGGAGAATAGAGGTCCCTGAACCAAGAATTTCCTGTTCTTAAGTCCAATTCCAATTAAACTTCAGGCAAAAAAAGGTGAACTAAGGGGAAGTATGCTAGCTGCTGCGTATCATGCATCTAGAGGATTCTAATTTTACATGTAGTTCTAAATAGCTTGAGTTGGCCTATTGAGAAAGTCCATTTCAGAGAGAACAACAGAAGGGAGGTCAAGGTTAAAGAGAAAAGGGGAGCCTGAGTGAGAGGACACACCTAAAAGCAGTGCTGCAACATCTATTGCTATGCAGGAAGAGCAAACTAGGTGGATCCCCCTTATCTCCAAGACCTGACTTACAAACAGTAGGCATGGTGCAGTAAGGCGGAGATGGGTTACCAGGAGGCAATTTTGACCTATAAAAATCCTGGAAACCCTTTCCCTGTTTTGTGACTGACAGGTATTCTCACTGTTACATGGGTTGAGCTTAAGCTAACTCTTCCTTATCTAAATGAAATTGCAGGTATTTTTGCACAATTCTGAACCTTGATCAGAAAATCAGGTGGTTCAAAAGCAGAAGGAGTCATATAGCTGAATATCATCAGGTATACATATTCACTAACATATTCACTAGTGACATCCTATACACAGTTAACCGGGGAAGGTGAAAAGAAAAATATAACTGTTGCAGACTTAAAGAACAATAGGCTAGCCTAGCACTCACCATCTTTTGGATTTGCCATTTCAAGAATGACCTCGATTTCTGAGGACTTCAAACCCTTCAACTAGGAACTAAAGCCTACCCACCACTACTCAATCAGTTAAATCTAAGGCTACTTGCCAGATCCTCTTGCCCAATGTCAAAGAGAAGACAGCCTACACCAGTGGTTCCCCACCTGTGGTCCGGACCGCTGGTGGTCCACAACAGTACTGCCAGGGGTCTGTGGAAAGTGGGCCCAATCCTTACTTTCTTTTCCTGTTCTTTTTTTCTCTCCTAGGGAGGGGAGGGCCATAAAATTTTAATAGATTGAAAAGGGGTACGTATGCTCAAGAAGGTTGGGATCCACTAGCCTAGACTGAAAAAAACCTGTCTATGCAACAAGAAATTACTTCAACCCAGAGTCTTTTTAAATCTAATTTTTCATTCAACCTGATCCAAGTGCAATCTGAGATGTCCAGCTACCATCAACAACCCTTCCTCCAGACAAAGAGATGATCATAGGCAGCAGTTTGCCCAGATGCCAACCCAGAACAAAAGATGTTAATTTGGGGCAGGACTTCTATACACTTTAGACAAGCACAATGCTTCCCTAAAATGAAAATATATTAGGTGTCTAAAGAGCATCTGTATAATAGAGTGGTTTTCCTCAGCAAAAGAAAGGGTGGCAGGGAAGTCTAGTTGCTAGAGCAAAGGAATGTGTTTTAGTCTTGGTTCCATCATGATTAAGTGCATGACTCTGGACAACCCACTTAACTTACTTGTGTGTCAGTTCAGCCATTTGCCTCTCATGGTAGATGAAAGGTATAACTTAAAGCATAATTAAAGGCTTTGAAAATGTTTAAAGACCCAGTAGAAGTACAAAGGGTAACACAACTATACATGTAAATATAAAATTAAATCACCTTAATAGAGATACATTTTCAATTTTTAAGATTACTTAAAAGTATTGCTGAAAATTCATATTGAAATAAATGCAGTTAAGAAGTTGATCAATCTTATTTTGCTCACCTATTATCTATCTGTCTATCTATGGTAGAAACAGACCTTGAACATTTAGTGGTGCTTCTAGGATCCTTCACTGTTCTGGTTTGTAGCCCTTACAAACACCCAACTACACACTCCTACCTGGCTTTTTGCAGGTGTTGTTTTCTGACCCTTTTTTATATGGACATGGACAGGGGTGTTTTCATCCACGTGAACGTGCAAAGGGGGAGATGTGGAGCGGTTCTTCATAGTTCTTCTCCAACAAACGGGAAAGGGCAATACAGTGAAAGGAAACCTGTGAATAAGGAAACTGGAAATAATAAAATTTCCCTATGCTCCAATCAAGCTGGACAAGTGCCTCTAGACACCTGTACCCAGACAGCTACAATTGCTGAGATGGGTCAAGGTACTGAGGACATAGTTTGAGCTTCCTTTCACTAGCACCTGCCATTTTGGATCACATGCAGCTTTGGTGTAAGATCTAAAATAACTCCATAAACTTCTAGTTACACCACAGCTGAATCTGGCCCTTCATTTTTATTTGGACATGGGATGGTACAGACAATGTAAAGATAATGTTATACTGGTAGAGGGTGTCTGTAAGAGTCACCAGAGTTCAAGGTCTTAGAGCATGCCCACAGCTCTGATTAGCAATACCATCTGATTTTGAACACAATTTTTACAAACAGGCCCATTACACTTTGACTAGCAAACTAATAGACTTAGGAAAACAAAAAGGAATCAATCAGATGTGTAACATGGGCTTGATCCTGCAAACATATTTGTGCTTAAAATTAAGCATTATGAATAGCCCCTAAAATTAAGCATTTGATTTCCATGGGACAACTCACAACTCTAACAGTTAAATACGTGCAAGTGCTTGCAGGACTGGAGTCTATATTTGTCTCTGCAGGTTATTTCTTATAAATAATGCATACATTTTATTTCCACATTAATTATGTGCCTAACACACAAGAGCAGAGCATGAAAACAAATGTGAAGTAATCAATTCACAGTTTAATTCCTTTGTATTTTATAGAAGTGCAAAAGTTACCTCTTGGAAAAGAAAAGGAACACCACTAACCTGAGTACAGCAAAAAGAAGAGTTACATCATTCCAATCCCAGTTACTTACAGTTAGCATAAGATCCTCAGCTCCTTGTGACACTTTTCTTTGTGCTGAGACTGCAGTTATCTCGTTTTTGCTGGAGGGGGGAAACCTGATGGGAGAAATATGATTGGGATTACTAATAGGAGAAGTTGCTAGTATTGTTATGATTCTTATTTCCTTGAACAGAAAGGTAACATACTCCTGACTCAAACATGCTAGATGCTTAAAACCCATTCAAAAGACAGCATACATTAGCATTCTTTGCACAAGAAATATTAAAATAAAGAAATTAAAATAAGTATTTTGATTTCCATTTCAGGTATGATACATACAACATTAAGCTAGATGATGGTGATTGATGCATTTTAAGATGTATCCCATGTAAGACACCTGATTCTGCAGGATGGATTGGCCATAGATAAGAAAAAAAAAAAAAAAAAACACCTCTGACCAATAATTTGGGACTGGTGTTCACCAGATATCCCTGATCCTGACAACTATCTGCGCTTTCTTCTTCCAAAACATTTCTAACCCTGCCAAGTCAAACTATTAAATCTTCAAGAGACATCATTTCTGATCATCATCTTGCTCCTCCTGTTCTTGGAGTCTGACAATTTTAGCTACTGTTATCTCAGGAACTGCTACAAACAGAGACTTCCTACTCGATGAATGCTCATAACAATAGCTTTTCCAATGGTATAAAATCAGTTTCACATAATAGACAAATGTCTATAAATTTTAAAAAAAGACACTGACTTTCTGTGCTCATTATTGCAATTTGGCAGGTAAGAGCAGCATGAAATGAGGAATACATGGATAAATGGCACGAAAAAGAATACTAAATTAAACATCCTTACAGACATGTGGAAAGAGGATAGTTATTCTTAACGGATGTTTATTATGGGTTGAATAATTTGGAAGCAACTAAACCAGAAAAAGTCCTGGGGGTAGCCATGTTAGTCTGTAACTTTAAAAACAATGAGTACCCTGTAGCACCTTAGAGACTAACAAATATATTATCATGAGCTTTCGTGGGCAACACACACTTCCTCAGATGAGTAGAGTGGCACTCCCACTCATCTGAGGAAGTGGGTTTTGCCCACAAAAGCTCATGATACTATATATATTTAAGTGTCTAAGGTGCCACAGGACTACTTGTTTCTAAACTAGAAAAACACACTCATTTTTACATTATAAGAGCATCTACATAGGGAGACACACCAATATAAATATAGCAGCATAGTTATAATTTTTAGTTATTTATATAATTTTTAAAATATACTGCTATATGTCAATAAATTTTCCCATGCAGATGAACTATAAAAGTAGTTTTAGCAACAGTTCAGTTTAATTGACATAACATCTTGCAGCACAGAAGTGATAATACCCAAAGCTATTAGCCAAATCATGCCCACTGATCATGAAAAGTAAATCAACCTCAGAAAGACTTCAGTCATCATTTTGAAGAGGCTGAGATTTTTCAGGCTTGTGAAAATTATTAAGTTTGTATGGTAAAAGTGTTTGTTGAAGAGGAAAGAAAAAACATCAGAATAGGTTTAACAAAATTATCTGAGAGAGAAGGGGGGACAAAAATCTCCAGGTTGGGAAAATGTGCATTCAGAAACTGAGAACAGAGTTTGCAGAAGTGAAAGAATTTCTCCTGCTTCTTGTCAGATAAGTGACTGTAAATACACTTGCAGTGTTTGGTTATCTCAGTCTTGGCAAGTAACTAAACTCCACTAATGAGCAGAAAACATGAACGAACTACAATGTAAATCTATCAGGGAATTTAAAGCAGATCATTGGAAGACTAACAGCAATACTGACACGGACATTTCAGCCCACATATTTTCTTTTCACCAGCGAGACCAGACACTTCGAAGAATAAATGAGCTGTCCTTGAGCAACAGCAACCACTATTAACTCATTATCGTATCTCCTGGAATTTATTTCCTAAAGCCCCAGCTATTCACAAGTATCGCTTATTAACAAGTAAGTTTACCTAAAAGGCTGCAGACAAAAGTTTGAAGAGATTAACCCCAAAGGCTCAAAAGTAAGAAGGCAACACTGAAGCCTGACAAATTATTGTAAAAGCTTCCTGACTGCAGAGCCAGTCTCCTGCGGGGGCGGTGGAAGGACTCATTTCTGGACTGGCCAAGGAACTACGGACAGATCTAGTCCCCAGGGGGCGGATGGACGAAGCCCCAAGAAAGAACAAGGCAAAGGGCACGCCACGGACACCCCACAACCTCTCCCTGAGGGGCAGACGGGAAAGAGCAGCAGCCCGCGGGGTGTGAGCCGCTCCAGCGCATGGAGAGCTCCGCGCCCCCGGCCAGTCCGGAATCCCCCAGCAACCGCGGGAGGGGGGGGCGATATCCCTCTTCAGACAGCGCCCCCCAGTTCTCAGGCCCCGGCTTTCCCGCCCCTCTCACCATGTAGGGCCGAGCCGGGATCGGAGCCGCCGCCTCAGGATCTCCTCGAAATTGGCGGCGAGGCGGCGATAGTTAGTGCTGCTGCTGCTGCTGCCACCGCCATGGGGAGCCCGGGGCCGAGGCGAGGGGGGCCGGGGCAGGGGGCAGCAGCAAGGGCAGGACAAGCAGCAGCAGCAGCGGGACCCGCCGCCGAACTTCCGGGTCCGCTTCTGGGACGCTGCCCGCAGCTCCCCCATTGGGCGATTCAAACCCCCCGTGACCCCGGCTCGCCGCCGCGATTAGCTCCCGGGGCCCGTCGCGGCGTCACAAAGGCCCGCCCCCTGTGGGCGAGCAGGGACGTGTCGCTATGGGAACGCGGAGCAACACGCCTGCGGGAGCTAGGGGTCGAGGGCTGCACCGGGGAGCGGGTGGGGCTGAGTCAGGCCCGGGGGAGGGGTAAACCCCACTGCTAGGGGAGGAGTCAGGTCCAGGGCAGCCGCTCAGGGGGCTGAATTTCGTATTCCACTGACCCCTTGTTTCACCAGGAGGGTGGGGCACAGACTCAGATCTCGCCCCCCCTTAGCCAGGCAGTAGGCATGCTGAAAGCTAGCCATATGGAGCTCACTCCAGGCACTTGCACGTGTAGGCATGGGATTGGGACCGGGGCAGGTGCTCAGGCTGGAGACAAATACTTCTTAGCAAGGTGCCAGGGCAGTTCTGAACCAGTGACAGCTTGTTTACACAGCTGTCACATCAGTATATGCTGGCTCCTAAGTCCTCATGGAGGGTGGGCAAGTGGTAAATGTTTTTCTAGTGTCAGATTTTTTTCTTTTTGGTTCAATATATCACAGATTAAAAGAAATGTGTTTGTCCATCTCTCTTTCATAGCCATACATACTCAAGCATGGTATGAAAAATAATCATCTTTAACGCTAAAAACGTACTGTTGAACTAGGTTGCAGGTGTACTGATAGTTAAGTGCACAAGTGATTAAATAAATGTAAACAGCCAGAATAGTACCAGTTTGTTTTTATTGCAAACATTCTTTCTCTCCCACAACTACTCATTTAGTCCAGACTAGAATTCGCACCTCATTTTCCTTCTGAAGTATCTATACAGTAGCTTCTGTACAATGAAACACACACCACTTAGGACAGAGCAAAAGCAAACTTCTGCTAACATGAAGTACAATTTTCTGCATTGATGATGTGTCATCTGCACCCACAATTTCCTGGATAACCATTTTCTTTTACAACGCCCATGATGCCATGCAAAGGATTATTCCAAGCAGTTAATTTCCTTAATTAAAACCTAGACCCATTCATAGGGCGGCTCCCACTCCAACTGCAGCCAGAACTGAAAGGCTTCCCTATGTCTTAGGTCATTAAGACAGGTACCAACCAGCATTTCTGCACTGCACTAGTGTAAGCCACAGCTCAGTGAGGAAATACTAGTTCCAGGAATTTCATACTGTACAAAACAGCCTACAGCAATGGCTCCCACTCCACACAGCAAAGCCTTTATTGCTCTTGTATAACAGAAGCATCTAGAACAGGGGTGGGGAAACTTTTCTGAGTCAGAGGCTGCTGACTCGCATAAAAATCAGTCAGGAGCCACACAAGTGAGAAGCAAAACACAAAACAACAACCAACCCTCAGTGACATGGCCCCTAACTAAGAAGACACTCTCCACATTCCCCTCGTGCACACTAGAGCCTAGGGGAGCCCAGCCTAATAGACTGTATGCTCCAGCCCCATGGGGTGGACAGTGGGGGGGGGGGAGCGAAAGGAGAACAAGCCAAGCCTTAGGTTTCCACCCTGATCTAGACAGAGTCACAGAAGACTTCAGAATCCACTAGCACTCACTCTTTCCAGTACAATAAGTTATATGGCATATTTCCAGGAAGATTTTTAATGTAACTCATGGTAGAAATCTTTCCTTTCAAATAATCATTTAGTATTTTTTTCTTCATCCTAGGTTGCGTTTCCTGGGTCTCTATTTCCTGATAGATTAGAAGCCCCTCATGCCATATTCTGCATAGAAAAAGGAATCATGCCTATATTGCCACTGACAACAAAGAAAGTCAGCTCTTGACATAACAGTTTAAATGGAGATCACTTGGATGACTGGAAGCACATAGCCTGCAAAGAGCAGGTCTTTTCCATCAAAGGGATCCCTTCCTCAGTGCTGCTGATTCTCCCATTTCCCACAGCCCTACACTTACAGGATGCTATTGCAGATCAAATCCTAATGCCATTTAAGAGTTACACAGTATCTCAAATAGTCAGGAAGACACTCAAGACAACTTGGACAAATGTGGAGGTACAGCCTGAAGTCAACACTGAACAGATTTTAAATATTGCTTCTGCTCCAGAGTCCAAGCAGACTCTACCAGTATAGGGGTTTAAAAAACAAACAAACATACTCTTAAGTATCAGACTCACCACAAGAAAGTCAATTTGCTGTACTTCACTGTTTAATCAGAATTTACCTTCCTCTCCAGTGAGGTCCAAGGTCAGCATCTTTTGCATATTTCTATTATTCTAAATTTCACAAATACTTTGCTGTGCACATCTGTCCCTTCCTGCTTTCTTGATCTCACAAAACCCCTTATTAGTTCCAAGATGGATAATCTGTGTGCTTGCACCCTCAGTCCAGGAAGAAGAGCCCATCCGTTCTATTTTTAAAACGGAAGGTCTTTCCTTTGTAATGTTTTTCTGTCCAATGATTTTAGAAAGGAGGCTGCAGCAGTTGCCAGTTCGTGACTTCAGCCTCCCCAATGGCCTTCTCCATCCGATGGTACCAAGGCTGAATCATGGTATGATTCATCATATCATCATAGGCTTCCAGCCCTTCCATGACCCGTAGGACCCCATACACTGCCTGTGCCAAAGGAGTAGAGAAAGTTTGGAAATTAATATAGATAACATTGAATCTGGAATACAGGTGAAATACGGCTTCAGATTTAAGTGGCTCAAAACTCTACTCCTTTCCCTATCTCCATTCCAATCATCAGAGATTACACAAAAAAAGCTGGACAAATAGGCAGTGCCTAATAAAACAGGCATGATTTTAGGGAGACGGAGTAAAAGGAAAGCGATTAAAGAACTGACATGGTATCCAGCTTCATATAAAAACTCTTTATGGAGACATTGCTTCAGAACAAAACAAACAAAAATATCACTCATTATTTATGAGAGCTAATGATGCAGGAAACGGCTCAAGGCTCCAATCTTGAAGTCTGATCTATGCATGCCAACCTAATGACCTGAAGGAGTCCCACTTACAAACTCCAGTTGCAGAAGTGAAAGCTTATCTTGTAAACTGTCATTACTTCAGACTGATTGATAATGCCTTACTCTCTAGGAAGTCATGCTGTTTATAAGGTATACATTCAGTATTGGCTGTGTGTGTATGTTCCTGAAGTATCACCATATTGTGCAATGGAGTAAACATACTCACCCCTCACCTGTAGCACACTATTTGACTACACAACTTTCACCTCTATATAGCATACTCAAATGAGATATCTAGTCTATAGACCATATTTTATACATAATCAGTCACACCTATATCATACTATGTGCATGGATAGATGGATGATAATTTAAATACAGAGACCAAAAGTCTTGACCATTACCAAGTCAGCGAGATTCGGCTGGCTGCCACCCATGAATGGTCTGTGTTTGCCAACAGCTTTAACCCAGTCATTGGCTGCTTTGTACAAATCTTCTCGGACATTATCCTGGAGATGGTGCCTGTGTTAAGAAAAAATGTTAAGAGAAAATATAGTGTCCTCTAACTGGTTCATTCCTCTCTCTAATCTTCCCCTCCCATCACACTTCCAATGGATTGATATATGGCCAGAGACAGGGAATGCATTTCAGACAGCGAATAGAAAGACTTGGATATTTTTAAAGATGACTATGAATAGGAATGTAAGCAACTAGTCGAGTAGTCAACTACCCGATAAGCCTAGGCTAACTGGATAGTTGAGTCACTACTTGACTAGTCACTTCTCCCCCCACCTCCTGCTGCCTCTATTAAGCAGCAAGAGTGGGGATAGCAGGAGCTGGTGCTGTGGAGGGGAGCCAGCTTAAGCCAGTTCTCCCTAGCACTGTCTCCACAGGAGGGCGAAGGCAGTGGCACAGAGGGGGACTGGGCACAAGCCAGGGCTCAGCTGTCCCAGCTCACGCCCAGTCTTCCACTGTGTCTCTGCCTTTCCAATGTAGGAAGAGCTGCTGCAGCTCTGCAGTTTCCCCCCTTATCGACTAATTGAGTAGTCAATGGAAATTTAACATCCTTACTATGAATTAACTTGTGTGCTTAACTTGTGCACCTGATTCAAGCAGAAGTTCAGAAGGGCTTCAAGTATTGATTGGACTTCTTTAATTTGATTAGGCGGTTAAGAAGTTATTTGATCTAGCAGTTAAAGCAAAAGACCAGAATTCTAGAAATCATGGAGAGTAATTCTCTCTCATTCTCTCTCAATCGCTAACTCAGTGTGTCACACTAAACAATTAGTCTGGACTCTTCCTTGACCATTTATTGTATACCAATTGATAAGTGTCTTCTTTAATCCAGTGTCTTGTGGAAAGACAAAGATCTAAAAAGGGAAAAATCCTCTGGGTGTACTACTTAAATGGTGGGGCTACAGTGGAACTAGTTCCATGAGTAGGGATTGTTCAGTCTATGGGAATAAAATATTACTTCCCAAAAGGCAGCTTCTGATTGTGCTGGTCAGTGGAGATTTAAGTGGCTCAGAACAAATGAGTACCAAATCCTATCTTTTCAAAGGCAGAGAAGGATTTTGCATCACTGAATGGCATTCAACTGTACATAAACATTACAGTTTAGGGGAGTACCAGTTATAACTAGAGTGATGTGCCATGGAGCGAATCTTAAACTAAAAATCTGACCTTGAAATGGAGATTTTGCCCTGTCTGATTTGAAAAATAGTATGGTTCCAAACATAGTGATCACTTAGATACAATGATCAGAATGAGAAAAGTATCCAAACTGATCCTCAGACCAGAATTCCACTTTATTTCTAGGGCAAATGCCTATTTAATGTGTTTGAGACACAGAGTGTTACCATTTGAAGTTCATGGGTAAGATGCTTAAAAACCAATGGGACAAAGAGCTATTCTCTTGCTGTGTCACTGCATCAGTGGTACCAACCTGGTCTTCAGCCTCTTGCTGATGAAGAACATGGCAATGGCCCCCATGTACTTGGCAAAAAAGCCTTCCATAGTCCCAAACTTGCCCTCACGGACAATGTAATCAAAAGATGCCAGGGCTTCCCTCGGTGTTCGATAAACGTTGGGAGAGATAAGGTGAACAAGCCAGTTATCTGCCCATTCTCGCCACTTCATTTCCTCCCTATAGACATCCCAAGAAAGTAGTTTAAGTGAATAAGGGGGATACATTGAGCCAGGGGAGGATGATGCAGCTGAGATCAGAATGATTGTAGCTGGAGCTTCTGCAGAGGACGGGACTGCAACAGAATTCCCATCCAGCCTGTTACACTGGTAATATCCCTAAACTATGGTCAGGAGGGATAAGGTGTATTTCCCAATGGAAAGGTGATTGATTGGCTGTCAGGCTTTCTACACACATGGCCAATACAGAATGTATGCTGCTGAAGTCACTGAGCTGCTCCAATGTCAAACTCCAGCTGGATAAAACAAACTAAAACTCTAGATTCTCTATTATTGCAAGCAGGCTGGTCGGCCTACAAGGAATGAGTGTCCCTTATTCACGGGTTTTCCCCAACATTAAACAATCCCAAGTGAGCCTTCTGGCTAACTCAGGAGCCCAAAGGGGCATCTCTCTATGGGAAGAAAGCAGGGACAGAAGGAAAGGGAGGAAATTGGTGCAATGGCTGGGGCTTAGGGTACACCAAACTAGAGAATTTCACATTGCAAATTAAACAAAGAAGTTACTTGAATCAAAACCACTGCAGTTATTTAGGGGTGCCTGATAGGTATGATGTCAAGAGCAGCATTTGAAGGTGGATGTTCATGTTTTCCAAGATTATACAAGACAGGTGCTGCAAAACCAGCTCAGAGACTTCTAGCACATGAAATACTTACACCCTAGCTTCTTTGATGGGATACATATGCTGGGTCTCCATATCATCCAGCATGAGCCAGTATTTGTTCCCATACTCCATCACCTCCTTGCCCTTCTCGTTCACAGATTTCATAGCAGGATAAAATGACACAATCTCTTCTAAACTCTTCTTCCTGAGGAGAGAAACAGAGTCAGGATCTGCATGCTGTTCTCCCTGGGTTACTGAAAAAACAGTTGCTAGAAGTCGTCTTTTGGTACAACAAAGCTCTGGCTATTCTAACAACATGATACCCTCAAAAGGAGGCAGCTTAGGGGCTTTAAATCTAAGGGCCATCTACATGCAATTTGTATTTTCTCTTTCAGAATTCCTCTCCATCCTGAAGTGTAGTTTGACTGTAAAAAACACAAAAACAAAAACTTGCTGATTGTAATGGGATTGTGGAGCTGATATAATACACACACACACACACACACACACACACACACACACACACACACACACACACACACACGATGAGATTAGCCATTAGGGGGAAACAAAACAAAACAGCCTAGAGAGAAAATATACCATTAAAATACTCGTCCTTCAGTTGTAATTCTCTTTCTCTATAGAATACAACTCCCTCTGGCTTCAGTACAAATGGTTTGAATCCTGTTTGGGGGTGGGAGCAAAAGGTCAGTGGATTTCAAAGTCTCCCCTTTCTCCAAGCCTACAAAGCATCTTTTGATTCTCAAGATCTGAGCAAATTTGATCTGGAATCATGGATAGAAAATAAATGTGTCATTTTTAGAGCAGTTTCAATCTGAAAATTGACTCTATACATGCACATTATCATCCCAAATATATTTTTACTATAATGCATTGTTGTAACTATGTAGTGAGTGCATGCATACAAGACTAAGGGGAAAACATACTTAAGGTACATGAAAAGAAAACAGTAAAGCACACTGAAGCCACAAACTATTTCATAACAGTGTGTTTTAATGTAAGGCAAGAAACTAATGAAAGAGAGTACATGTAGGTTTCACTCCAAATAACCTTCAGTAAGCATTAACAAGATTCCAGAATATTAAGCTGCAGCGGAACCGACAGTATCTGCAGGTCTCTGGGCAAGGTTGGGGGTCAGTTCTGCACCCCAGAAGGGATGGGGTCTCGACAGAAGGGACAGGGTGGGGCAGCCAGCCCAAAGTGCAATCCGAAGCGCACCACACCAGCCCCCTTTGAGTCATCAGGTCATGGGGGCAGCCCCCCCCCACAGTGGGCCTGGTCACCTGCAGCTAAAAAGTGTCTTATATTTCAATTTCTCTACACCGCACAAAGGAATAAAAGTACAAGTTATCCAAGGTGTAACCTTCTCCATTCCTTATTTGAGCTCTTTGTGACCTGCACAAGAGTAGCAAACTGATTTATTTCCTGACATTCTGATTCTCCCCCCCCCCACAAAAATCAGAAAAAGATTTCATACATTTAATTTTTAACTCCTCTTTGTACAGAAAAAAATCACTTTGTCTATAAACATGCACATACAAACAGTAATGTGCCCTTGTTTTCTAGTGTGCCTAAGGCAATTTACAATCTCAACTGTAGTTTTACTGTCCCAGTTCCTTACCTGGAAACAAGATAGGTCTTGATTGCACTGATGATCATTGAAGAGTCATTCAGTTGCTGCAAAACAGAATTAAAATGGAGTTAAGAAAGAGGTGCTCATAACAAGCTCTGCCAACTGAACCCCTTTGGAGCCTAAGTCCTCTGCAAGTACCTTCTTCCCCAAATTCCTGTTTATTTCCATAGTAGTGTAGATTTGTTTATAGCCATATACAGGAGGCCCCCGACTTGCATCACGATTGGTTCGGGGGGAAGCGAAGCAAGTCGGAAGCGTCGTAACTCAAACCCACATTTACAACAGGCACCGTGCACCGTCATAAATGCGGGCCAAGGACGTAAGTTGGGGTTTTTTGGCCCCTTCCGCACTTACAAAAATGGTTGTAAGTGCGGGGTGTTGGAACTCGGGCGGTTGCAAGTCAGGGGCCTCCTATATCTACTAGGGATGTGATAGCATACTGTATACACATCTCCCCCCTCACGCCCGCTGCTGCCTCTGTATCAGACACAGCAGTGCAGGGAGCCGTCTTTCAAAATTTCAGCAGTTACATGTTTACCAAAATAAACGCTATCTACCATACTGGCCAAAAACCAAAATAGTGAGAAAATATACAGTTACATATTTGTCTTTGGGTGTCAATTCTTCCACCCCACAGAATACAAGTAACTCCGATGGACTTCAGTACTAGTTGTTTGAGTCCTGCATGAGAGTAGGATCACTAAAGATCGCAGACTTTAAAGGCTTACCTTCCCCCAAGCCTATTGGGGGACTCTCTAACAGTAGCCTGGCTTCTCACTGTTAGGGAACATTAGGCCTTGCAAGTGCTCAGCAAAACAAGAATGAGGCAGCTAAGTATGCAGCTGTAAAATGGTCCTTTATTTTTAGCACATTCTCTCAATCTACAGGCTTCATGTGCCCTTGGCTAGTGACCCAGTGTTAGATATAAATCCCCAAACCAAGGTCTTTTGAGAAGCAGAGACTCACCAGAGTGTTTCCAGCGTTGGCTAAAAGAATGGGCACCTTTCTGTAGGAGGAGAATTTGATCTCCTTCCTCATTACTGGGTTCACCTCCACAACTTCATAAGGCACCCCATGGTAATCAAGGAAGGCACGGACCTTACTGCAGAATGGGCAGGTTTTGTATTGGTACAGGATCAACTGCAGGCTACCAGCAGGGAGCTGAGGGAGAAAAAAAACAAAGTTCTGTAACTTCAACTCAAAAATCACTTTCTCTTCCAGATGAATTTTAAATTGCAATTGCTGATATTTGGTACTGAGATCACAATCTGATCATCCAAATCAAAGCTCATACTCCTGGTTAACTAGTGTTTTCTTCCAATGTCATTACACTGTTTTTGCATAACGAATATCTAATTTTCTAAATATGGCAATACCCTATTGTAATAACTCCAATCTAAGAATATATGATTTTTCCCAATTGAATCCTATAGCTTAGGGACCAAGTTACCATAAGAATCCCCCCTCCCACACACACACACAAATCCAACCATCCAACCTAAGATAATTACCAACCTAAAAAACAAACCAAAAAGAAAAAGTTCTAAAGTCAAACAAAAAAACAAAACAAAACCCATGTCCCAAGCAGAACGTTTATACTACAAACACTACAATTGACATACAGTAGAGTCCCTATCATCCGACCTAAATGGGACCAATAGGTGGTTGGATTACCAAAAATGTTGGATGATAGGGACTCTACTGTAGCTGGGGCCACTTGGTCCCCATCCCTGCCTGGCCCTGGCCCCTTCCCACTCTGTAGCTCCCAGGCACCCGGCCCCGCTCGCTGCCCCATTGTTCTCCTGGAGCCGCTGATGCCGCTCCTGCCAGTGCCGCTTCGTCCCCGGGAGCTGCAGGCATCAGCAGCTCCAGAAAGCGACGTGGCAGCGAGCGGGGCCATTCTCCCTGCCTGCTCTTTATCCAACCCTGCAGCTCCCGGGGATGAAGCAGCACTGGCAGGAGCAGCATCAGCGGCTCCTAGAGAGCGACCAGGCAGCGAGCGGGGCCATTCTCCCGGCCCGTGCCCTGGAGCCACTAATGCCGCTCCTGCCAGCACCGCTTTGTCCCCAGGAGCTGCAGGGTCAGATAAAGCGGAATGTCGGATTACCAAAGGTTGGATAATCCGGACTCTACTGTATTTAAAAAAAAAAAAAAAGTGTGCCAGGAAGCAATGACTTTTTTTTTTTTGTAATAGTGGTTGCAAGGCATTGACTGAAAATGTATAAAAAAAGAATCTGATCTTGAATAGTTTGTGCACCATATCTTAACTGAGAAAGCTGGGTACACAAGGAATAAAGCATCAGACCAACAGTATTAGCCAAAATGCAATTATACAATAGACATTTAATGTGCTTTTCTTATTATTCATAAGTTATAAAACACATAGACTCATAGGACTGGAAAGGACCTCGAGAGATCATCGAGTCCAGTCCCCTGCCTTCATGGCAGGACCAAATACTGACCATCCCTGATAGACATTTATCTCACCTACTCTTAAATATCTCCAGAGATAGAGATTCCACAACCTCCCTGGGCAATTTATTCCAGTGTTTGACTACCCTGACAGTTAGGAACTTTTTCCTAATGTCCAACCTAAATCTCTCTTGCTGCAGTTTAAGCCCATTGCTTCTCGTTCTATCCCCAGAGGCCAAGATGAACAAGTTTTCTCCCTCCTCCTTATGACACCCTTTTAGATATCTGAAAACTGCTATCATGTCCCCCCTCAATCTTCTCTTTTCTAAACTAAACAAACCCAATTCCTTCAGTCTTCCCTCATAGCTCATGTTCTCTAGACCTTTAATCATTCTCGTTGCTCTTCTCTGAACCCTCTCCAATTTCTCCACATCTTTCTTGAAATGCGGTGCCCAGAACTAAACACAATACTCCAGCTGAGGCCTAACCAGTGCAGAGTAAAGCGGAAGAATGACTTCTCGTGTCTTGCTCACAACACACTTGTTAATGCATCCCAGAATCATGTTTGCTTTCTTTGCAACAGCATCACATTGCTGACTCATATTCAACTTGTGGTCCAGTATAACCCCTAGATCCCTTTCTGCCGTACTCCTTCCCAGACAGTCGCTTCCCGTTCTGTATGTATGAAACTGATTGTTCCTTCCTAAGTGGAACACTTTGCATTTGTCTTTATTAAACTTCATCCTATTTACCTCAGACCATTTCTCCAATTTGTCCAGGTTATTTTGAATTATGACCCTATCCTCCAGATTAGTCGCAACCCCTCCCAGCTTGGTATCATCTGCAAACTTAATAAGCGTACTTTCTATACCAATATCTAAATCGTTGATGAAGATATTGAATAGAGCCGGTCCCAAAACAGACCCCTGCGGAACCCCACTTGTTATCCCCTTCCAGCAGGATTGTGAACCATTAATAACTACTCTCTGAGTATGGTTCTCCAGCCAGTTATGCACCCACCTTATAGTAGCCCCATTTAAGTTGTATTTACCTAGTTTATTGATAAGAATATCATGCAAGACAGTATCAAACGCCTTACTAAAGTCTAGGTATACCACATCCACCGCTTCTCCCTTATCCACAAGACTTATTATCCTATCAAAGCTATCAGATTGGTTTGACATGATTTGTTCTTTACAAATCCATGCTGGCTGTTCCCTATCACCTTGCCACTTTCCAAGTGTTTACAGATGATTTCCTTAATTACTCGCTCCATTATCTTCCCTGGCACAGAAGTTAAACTAACGGGTCTGTAGTTTCCTGGGTTGTTCTTGTTTCCCTTTTTATAGATGGGCACTATATTTGCCCTTTTCCAGTCCTCTGGAATCTCTCCTGTCTCCCATGATTTTCCAAAGATGATAGCTAGAGGCTCAGATACCTCCTCTATCAGCTCCTTGAGTATTCTAGGATGCATTTCATCAGGCCCTGGTGACTTGCAGGCATCTATCTTTTCTAGGTGATTTTTAACTTGTTCTTTTTTTATTTCACCTTCTAAAACTACCCCCTTCCCACCAGCGTTCACTATGTTAGGCATTCCTACAGACTTCTCGGTGAATACCGAAACAAAGAAGTCATTGAGCATCTCTGCCATTTCCAAGTTTCCTGTTACTGTTTCTCCCTCCTCACTGACCAGTGGGCCTACCCTCTCTTTGGTCTTCCTCTTGCTTCTAATGTATTTATAAAAAGTCGTCTTGTTTCCCTTTTATTCCGGTAGCTAGTTTGAGCTCATTCTGTGCCTTTGCTTTTCTAATCTTGCCCCTGCATTCCTGTGCTGTTTGCCTATATTCATCCTTTGTAATTTGTCCTAGTTTCCATTTTTTATATAACTCCTTTTTATTTTTAGATCATGCAAGATCTTGTGGTTAAGCCAAGACGGTCTTTTGCCGTATTTTCTATCTTTCCGACACATCAGAAAAGCTTGCTTTTGGGCCCTTAACAATGTCCCTTTGAAAAACTGCCAACTCTCCTCAGTTGTTTTTTCCTCTCAGTCTCAACTCCCATGAGACCTTACCTATCAGCTCTCTGAGCTTACCAAAATCCGCCTTCCTGAAATCCATTGTCTCTATTTTGCTGTTCTCCCTTCTACCCTTCCTTAAGGTTGTGAACTCTATGATTTCATGATCACTTTCACACAAGCTGCCTTCCACTTTCAAATTCTCAACCAGCTCCTCCCTATTTGTTAGGATCAAATCTAGAACAGCTTCTCCCCCCCCCCCCCCGGTAGCTTTTTCAGCGTGCCACCATTTTGCCTAGTTTTTCATTTCCATAACCCGTCAGGGTATTTGCAGCAAGTCGTTAGTTGATGGAAAGCCCTTTGTAAGTGTATAGCATTGTTGTTCTCTCTGTCCCATAACTACTTTTAACTATTAAAATTGCTTTTTATGAATAATTTCGAAGAGGATAATGTTGGGTAGTTTTGACAGAGATTTTAATAATTTAAATGTTGTTTTCTAAAAACATCTGATATTACAGATGTGTCAATCATAAAAGCCTGATTTTTTTATTTAAACATTCTCATTAAGTATTGCCACCCCCAAATATTGCTGCATTGTGCTAGTGTATGAGAGCCAGAAAGTCAATAGAGTAAAACAAAGCTGAAACTAACAAGATTATTTTCTTTCTATTGACTAAAATTAGGGATCTGTGTATGTCTTGCAGGATGGGGGTTTTAGTTTAGTTTTGATACACCAGAGTTTTTAGTAAAACTTGGGGGCATTTTTAGGGAGTCTATTGTAACCTTATGGCTTCCCTTTTGTTAGTGTCTCATTCGCACATAGGCAAGGAAAATGTTAATTAACTTATTGTTTTTAAAGAAGCAATTAATAGTGCATTCAGGGAAAGCTACAAATAGATTTGCAGATTCAGTAAATTGGGGAAAAAACGCCATTGATCATTTGAGAGACGTTTATAGACTTTTAATCTGGAAACTCAATTACAGGACGTTAGAAGGGAAAATACTATCTGAAAAATGAACAAAATTAGAAACACGTCCTGAGGAGAAATCTGTGCGGGAGGGGAGGAAGAAACGATGCCACCCTATAACATTTTATTAAAAGTAGGGACCAAGATTTCAGCATGCACCTCCAAAAATGGGAGCTATTTGGGGGTCAGGATAAAAATACAGATTAAACAGGGAGAGCCGTATCATTTCAGAATCCCTTGTTAATGGGGGATGGGAAAGCAGCATGGAGCCCTGTGTTCCGCAAGGATTGCAAGGAGCACCGGGATTTCCAGCAACACCCTGAAGAGGGAGGAGATTACCTTGGCTGCCTGCTGCTCTGCAAGGGGCTCCTGCGCCTTTAAGGGGTAATGGAGAGTCTGGAACAGGCCGAAGGTGCCTCCCAGGGCAAAAGCAGCCCCCACTAGCATGCGGCTGTTCTTCAGTGCTCGGCCTCGTGCGTAGCGTCCTGTCCCAAATCGGATGCAGTAACCCCTGCTCTGGGCCCGCAAAAGCCTCGCTCCAGCCGCCTGGCCAGCAGCCCTCAGCCTCCATGGGAGCTGCCCCAGGTACCTCCAGCCGCCGCAGGCTGCTGCCATCTTCGCTTCACAAAAAACGGCGAGGGAGGGCGTCGGCACCAAGCGCCAGAGGCTTGACTCCAGAGCAGAGGAGGCCTTAAGGTTAGAGCGCCTCTGCTGGGCTCGCGTTTGGCATGGTTGGTTCGCTGCCCAGGTGCAAAAACAACGAGGAGTCCTGTGGCCCCGTAGAGACTAGCAGATTTATTAGGAGGTCGGTGCAGATGCAGACTAACAGGGCAGGATTGCATGGGGCCATACAGAATTGGGGAGGAGTTGGAAGCAAGCCCATTGCGGGGGGGGGGAGACATTTAGGCCCCCCCAGCAGACTAAGGAGACGCGGAGCTAAGCCGCGGAGGATGCGGGCAGCGGGACCGCGGCGCGTCTGGGCTGTCCCGCTGCCGGCGTCCTCCGAGGCTTTGCTCCTCGTCTCCCTGGTCTGCTGGGGACCCCTGCGTCTGGGCTGTCCCACTGCCCACGTCCTCCGTGGCTTTGCTCCACGTCTCCCTGGTCTGCTGGGGGCCTCCTCCCCAGCAGACCAGGGAGACGCGGAGCAGCTTTTCTCGCCCCGGAGGACACGGGCGGCGGGACCGCGGCGCATCTGGGCGGTCCCGACGCCCGTGTTCTCCGGGGCGAGAAAAGCCCCGTTCGTAACTGCGGATCCGACATAAGTCGGATCCGCGCAACTCTGGGACTGCCTGTACTCTTAATTTTATCTACTCCTCCCATGTGCTTTGTTAATTTCTCTCACTGCTACATGCTCCTCTAGTATCTCAAGACCAGTGCTTTCCAAACTTTTTAAGCATCACATCACTTTTTTAATTTAAATGCAATTCAGGATCTACCTCAAACTCAAACACCCTTGCCCTGCCTCTTTCCCACCCCTTTTCTGAGGCCCCACCCCCATTCACTCCATCCTCTCTCCCTCACTTTTATTAGGCTGAAGTGCAGGGGAGGGAATGTGGATTCTGATCTTGGGCTAAAGGATTTGAAGTGTGAGAGGGGTTCTGAGCTGAGGTAATTGAGAAGCGGGGGGGTTCAAGGTGTAGGCTCTGGATGAGTATTTGGGTACAAGAGGACTCAGAGCTAGGGCAGGAGTTTGGGGTGCAGGAGGGGTTCAGGACAGGGGACAGGGTTTGGAATGCAGGCTCCAGCTGGACACTGCTTACCACAGGTGGCTTTTGGGTGGTGGTGCAGGGGATAGTATGGGGCCCTAACCCAGCAGAATGCATTCAAGCTATGCTAAGGAAAGATACAGGACATACTGTGATGTTAAGTCAGGACATGGTTCCTTGTGTATTGAAAATTCAATCTCAATTAGAACTGAAAAACTCCTCAATTCAGTCTTTGTGCCAGGTTCAGCTCAGGGACACACAGCTGCCCTAATTGCAAGTTATTTTCATCTCTAACAATATAGCCTATAAAATGAAAGAAATGATATAATTATATGATTTCCCATGACACGTGAAGCATAAGACTCATGAAGTCTAAAAAAAAAATCTTAGTTATACAGAAAGGCAGAGAAAATTGTGCTCACTGTCCTAGGGAAAGAGGAGATTTGAAAGTGACCTACTAACTGTGGTTAAAATCATTAAAGGGAAAAATCAAAACAAGTTTAAACAAACTTTATTCTATTGGAAACAGTTAAATCAGTGGTTCTCAAAGTGTGGTCTGTGGACCACTAGTGGTCCATGACCATCTTGTAGGTGGACCACAGGCTCAGGGCTCAGTCTTTTCCCACCACAGTCTCTCCAGCCACGCACCCCTGTATGGTTGGAGCACCAGTGCCAACTTCCCACTGAAGAGTGGGGGGAAGCCCAAGCCTTGAGGACTGAATCTGGCTCGCAAGGGGAGGAAGTGGCTCCTGCTGGCAGGAATCCCGGCCAATGGGAGCAGCAGGGGGCTGTGGCAGTGGGTGGTGTGAGGTGCCCCTCACCCTTTTCACACACACCCATCCCACCTAGACTCTGTACCCCCACCCTTATTTATCCTCCCCTCCCATCCCATCCCAACCCTGCACCCCCAGCTATCTGCACACTACTTCGCACCATAGTAATAGAGATGTACCCGTGTTAGTCTGGTCATGCTGAAACAAAAGACAGGACTATTCAGCACTTTAAAGACTAACAAGATGGTTTATTAGGTGATGAGCTTTCATGGGCCAGACCCACTTCCTCAGATCAAATTGTGGAAGAAAATTGGCACGACCATATATACCAAAGGGATACAATCAAAAAAAGTGAACACATATAAAATAGACAAATCAGATTTTAGAACAGAGGCAGGGTGGGGTGGGGGGTTAATGTCTATGAGATAATGATATTAGAGGTGATAATCGGGAACGCTATCTTTGTAATGGGTAAGATAGTTAGCCTTTGTTAAGGCCCATTGGTAAAGTGTCAAATTTAAGCATGAATGACAGTTCAGAGGCTTCTCTTTGAAGTCTTGTGTTAAAATCTCTTTGAAGCAGGATGCAGGTAATCAGGTCATTGAGACAATGCCCATTCTGGTTGAAATGGCAAGAAACTGTTTTTTCTTTGTGAAACAGTCTGATGTCTGTGTTGTGTGCATTGATTCTTTGGCAAAGTGCCTGAGAAGTTTGTCCAATATACATAGCAGACAACACTGTTGGCACATGATGGCATAAATTATATTTCTGGATGAGCAAGAATATGTGTTCTTGATCTTATAACTGAAATGGTTAGGTCCAATGATGGTGTCAGCAGAATAAATATGTGGACAAAGCTGGCAATGGGGTTTGTTGCAAGGGAAAGTTCCAGGGTTGGTATTAGTATGGAATGTCCTGTGGTTGTTGGTAAGAATCATCCTGAGGTTAGGTGGTTGTCTATAACCTTTGCACCAGACCCTCACCCTCAACCTGCTCCTGCACCCAACCTCATGACCAGACCCCCCAGCCTGCTCCTGAACTTAACCTCTCTACCAGACTCCCATGCTCTTGCACCCATTTTGTCAACATGGGTGGTTGGCTGGTGGTCCATGTAAGTTTGTGGTGAGTGGGTTGGGCTGTGGACCAAAAAGTTTGAGAGCCAATGAATTAAACCATTAACTAATTGGATCAATAAAAACTGGAAGGAACTGTGTGCTTTAGTGGCAAGGCAGAGTGACAAGAACCCTGCCTGGGGTTTAGTCACTGCCTCAATGTGTGATCTTGGCAATCAGCCACCATCCTCTGTAGGGCCATCTATAAAATTACCTTATAGGAGCTAATGAATATTTACAAAGTGCTTAAAGATCTTCCAAATAAAGGCTCTATGCAGGCGAACATATCTCCTAAAACTAACTTATACAGAATAAATCTACATGTAATAAACAGAGATGATTAGTATAGACGGATTAAAAAGGTTTTAAAGAAAACCACTTGTCGGGGACTTCTAACCCAGACGGCTTCAGTTCGTTGTCTGACCGCAAAGAGACAGGCAACACCAGCAAGGTCTAATCACAAAGCTCTTTATTGAAGAGCAATAGACAATAGAGAGCAGCCCGTCTCTACCAAGAACCAGCCCCCGATTTCTATAGCAAGTAGGGTTATATAGACAGTTCCGACACGTCATAGACTATTTACTTAAGCAACCCACCCCCCTTTGTTAGTTAGAAACTTCTAGCATGGGTGCATACCTTGCCAACTATACAAGGTGGCCTTGATACATTAGCAACTTTCTTATTAAGACAGAAGGCGAGTACCAGACAACGAGGAGACGGGGAGTTTTCTTATCAGTTCCTTAAGCAAGCTGTTCAGCTCAGCAAGTACAAAAATGCAGCTGTTCGCTTGTCTCATGCCCTTGCTCAACTCATGTCTCAAATTTTGTTCAGGGACTACCCAGAACCCTTTGCTGGACTTTTCTCTGTCTGTCTTAGCATAACCACCCTAGGCCCAATTCTCTAGGGCCTAACACACTGCAGAAGGGGATAACAAAGCAAAGGGATGTGAATAATTTATTCAACACGTTTTCTGTTCCTAAAATGACCTGTGAGCAGCTGACAGATTAGTCCACTTGATTGATTGGATCTGCGGGATTGTTTCTGGGCATAACGTCTGATCTGCATATTTTCTCAAGCAGGTGGCAACCAAAAATGAAGCTGTGGCGCTTAGTTTTCACGGGGACACACCGGCCTAAGCTCTGACGGGACGCTCTGCGGGCTGTGTGAACCTTTCCTCCTCAAGGTCACACTGGATTTCTGCAGATACTCTCCTGCGTTCGCCGAGTATTTGTTACACCCATGTAAAATCCGCGCTGCAAATCCCTCTGCGATGACTGCAGAGCGTGGGCACGAGGGGGGGATCACTAGCGTTCACGGAGGGTTAGGGTGGGATCTCAGGCTACCTAGACAGGCACCCCCCCCCCAGCTAGAATCCGCCCGCCCGCGCTGTTTGGTCAGCCTCTCTTTGCCCAAAACTATAGACTTTACCACTGGGCCAGGCGGGGCTAGGAAGGACGTCACTCCCCAATAGCCCCGCCTTAGGCTCCCGCTGACGCTTCCTAGTGGCTAGGTCAACGCAAGCCCCGCCTTCTTCGGGTTAGGGGCGGCAAGTTACGCTGTTCCAGCCGGGTAAGGGGCGGGGCTTTCTTGCAGCCGGTTCTGAGCGAGTCCGGCTGTGTCTTGGGTCCGGTCTGGCAGCAGGGCCGGGCGGGCGCGCGCGGCGGTGGCGGCATGTCGGGGCCGAACGGGGAGCCGCACGTGCCTGCGGGCAGCGTCGGGCGGGGCGAGGAGGGGGACGATGACGGCTTCGGGGAGACAGGTAAGAGGAACGCGGCTGTGAATCCTCCCAGAACCCCCCCCCTTGTGGAGCCCCGGGCCCCGCCCCGATTCCTTCTGCTCTCAGCATCGCCCCCCCCTCCCGCTTCGACACCCCTACATGGGGCGAGCTATGGATCCCCCAGGCCCCCCACACACACCTGGGGTGAGCTATGGATCCCCCAGCCCCCCCACACACACCTGGGGCGAGCTATGGATCCCCCAGCCCCCCCACTCACACCTGGGGTGAGCTATTGATCTCCCGACCCCCTGGTCCCATCACCCCCTCTCTAGGGGAGCTACAGACCCACCCCGTAGGCTTCCTCTCATCACCATCAGATCCTCAACACAGCTAATGTTCATAAAGGGGAAGGATTGCAAGCCAAAATAGGAAACGGCAGGTTACAAATATGTAGATAAGTTTAGAAATATTCAAGTCCAGAAGGGCCTGATGAAATTCATAGTAGGCTACTAGCCTCTAAACTAAGCAATATCCAAACCCTTCACAAGTATCTTTGAGAGCTCCTAAAACATCAATGATCTTTATAAGATTGGACAAAGGCAAACATATAGTACTTCTCTTTAAAAAGTACCTGGGGACTTATAGCCTTATCAGCCTTTTTTGATACTTTGGAAAAATACTGTTATTAGCCAGCATGGATTTGTTCTATCCCGCCAAACCAATCTAATTTTCTTTTGGAAGGGAGTATTTGGTGGGGGCTCTTCAGGAGTCAGTCTTTGGCCTGGCGTTAAATATTTTCATTAATGATTTGGCTAGTGGAATGGAGAGTATGTTTATACATTTTGTGGATGAGCAACAAACTCAGAGGGGCTGCTAGCATTTTGGAGGATAGGATTGGAATGCAAAATAACCTTGACAAATTGGAGAATTGGTCTGTATTCAACAAGAATAAATTAAATAACAATAAATACATTTCACTTAGTAAGAAAAAAAATCAAATGCACAATAACAAAATGGGGAAGAACTAACTAGATATTAGTACTGCTAAAAAATCGGGGTTATAGCAGATCACGAACTGACTACTAGTTAATCATGCGATAGAGCTGCAAAAAGAGCTATCATTCCAGAGTATATTAACAGGAATCTTCTGTGACAGGAAATAATTGTCCCAGTCAGCAGCACCCGTGAGGTCTCCCTTGAAGTGCTGTGCCCAGTTCTGGGCCCCACACCTTTGCAACACTGTGGACAAATTGGGAGTGATTCTAGAGAGCAACAAATGATAAATGCCTTAAAAATTTGACCTCTGAGGAAAGTGGGGGGTTTTTAAAGAAAAACTGGGCATGTTTAACCTTAAGAAAAGAAAGCTGAGGGGAGGCATAAGTCTTGACAGATGTCAAAGGTTGATATCAAAGAATAGTGATCAACTTTTCTACAGTCTATTAAAGGTAGGACAAGGAGGAATAGTCTTAATTTGAAGCAAGGGAAAATAAGGTTAGATATTAGGAAAAACTTCTTAACTAGAAGTGTCTTCAAGCTCTGGAGAGCACTTCCCAGGGGGGAGGGGAGCATAAAAATCACCTTTCAGGGATAGTTTAGGTTTATGTGGTCCTGCCATAGTGCAGGGGGCTGGGCCTGATGACTTAACGAAGACCCTTTCGGACCTACATTTCTATGATTCCATAAGACTAAAGCACCCCACACTAAGGATGTTAAAATGTGGTTAATTGACTAGTCAATGGAATTTCCATCGACTAGTTGATGGGCACTGTCCCCAGCAGATCCTGAGCTCCATGCAGTATTTCCCAGGACCCTGGGGTCAGCTCCCAGCCCCCAGGTTCTGGGGAAATGCCAGGGGAGCATGGGATCAGCTGGAGAGTCCCCAGCTCACCCTGGGCTGCAGGCAGCTACCCCTTTGAATCGCACGGCTGTGCAGTGGCTGTCCCTTTGAACCACACATCTGCACGATTCAAAGGGGCTCCCCAGGAAATGCCACGGGGAACCCAGGATCAGCTGGGGAGTCCCCTGCTGATCCCGGGCTCCATGGCTTTGAAATGCACAAGAGCCACCACTGGGGACTCTTGTGCATTTCAAAGAAGGCATCAGCGTGCAGCCCAGAGTCAGCGGGACTTCCTGCTGGCCCCGGGCTGTACACAGAGTTTCGCATTCCTCCTTTGAAATGTACAAGAGCCCCGAATGGAGGCTCTTGTACATTTCAAAGGAGGAATGTGGAAGTGCCTATCAACTAGTCAAACTATCTGATAAGCAAATGCTTATGGATTTGCTTATTGGATAGTCGACTAGTCTTTAACATCCTTACCCCACAAACTACCCAATGTGGTGACTTCTAACAGAAAAGTTAAGAGCATCTTTCCTGAAAAAATCCCTGAAGACTTCTAGGACTAAAAAGGTTTTTCATCACACTGTTGTGGGAAGTGCCAGTACAAATAACTAATTACTAGCTAGGAAGACACTATCCTATTTCAGATGTTCCTCTGGCTGCTAAGGGAAAAGAGATGCTTAGCCAAATAATCTTCTATGACAGTTTCTTTGGGAATTTGAGCTTTATGGACTATCCACTGGCCTTAAGAGATTCTTTCCGCTAGGTCCACCTGAGCTGTTCATTCAGTTTATAACTAGATTCTGAAGATGTCAAGGATGTTTCCTCATAAAATCACTCATCTCATTAGAAGCTGCTGATCGTTTTTGTACCAGGTATCTCTATAGTTGGCTTTAAGTGGAAAGTCCTGAGGTCTAATGGCTTGCTAAATAATCTATCACACCTCTTGGCCTGTCCCGCAAAGCCCTCCCAGTTTGGAGGCAGGGACTGCACTGTTTCCTAACCCCATGCATTCCAGTCTTGGGAATAATCCTGATATTATATTATTCTAAATTTAAATTAAAGTACTGCATTAATTGCTTTCAGCTGTGGGATAGATGCGGTTTTTGTGATGCGCTTTTGCGCAAGGGAGCATCCACACTGTTGGACGCTCTCCTGCATATAAAAGCCACCCGGATCTGGTTCTAACCGGGCTAGAGGTCACCAGTTGCTCTTGAGTGCTGTTGCCAGAGCCCTCCAGAGATGTGCACTTAAAGGGACATACCTGGAAAGCCGCTTCTCTGTTCTGCTGCCTGCTTCCTAGCCTCTTTGGCAAAGCTAAGCCTCAGCAGTGCCTGCTGTGTCTGCCCTGTGCTTTTTGGGGCCGACGCAGCTTTTTGCCTTTTGTTGTTTGCCATGGAGCCTGAGCTCTCCTTGGGCATGTGACGGCTCCACACGGCCATGCTGCTGTATTTGCAGCAAGATTCCAGCAGCCTACTTGTCCCTGCTGGATGTGGACACTGAACTTCTTTTTGTGTCCTTCTGTGTGGCTGCGACTGCTCCGGTCTGGCTGCCGCACCCCATCATATCCAGGAGGGTCTGGAGGCTGGAGACCAGTTTGGAGAGGTGGGACCAGCAAAGGCTGCACAACTTTAGAATGTACAAGGCCACCTTCCTCAAGCTCTGTGCCTGACTCTCACCCGCCCTCCCCGTCCAGCAGCGTGTCGCTATTGCCCTCTGGAAGCTGGCCACCCCAGACAGCTATCGGTCAGTTTGGGGTGGGGAAGTCCACCGTCAGGGCCATCCTGATGCAGGTAAGGAGCTCGCGGGCTGCAGTCCCTGCCGGGGAGGGTGGGGGGGATGGTGCTGGATAAGGGGGAGGCTTGCGACTGTAGGGGATGGACTGAGGGTGGGGGGAAAGACCTAGCCATGGTGGCTTGTGCAGTCCCTCCCTCACACAGCCCTGCTGCCGGAGCGGGTGTCACGGGCTCGTAGGGGGTGGGCTCCTAGGGTTTGGGGGGGCAGGGGAGGATGGCCACCTCCCAAGGGCTCACAGTACCCCTCTTTCATTCTCTGTTCTGTGTGTTTCTTTGTCTCCTTCTGCAGGTCATGAGGGCCATCAACTCCTTGCTGCTGCGCAGAGTCATCCGGCTCCAAGACCTGGATGCAACCATGGGCGGATTTGCTGTCCTGGGGTTCCCCAACTGCGCGGAGTTATCAGTGGCACGCATATCCCCATCCGGGCCCTGGAACATCAAGCAGTTCAGTTTATAAACAGAAAGGGCTGCTTCTCAGTAGTCCTGCAGGCCCTTGTGGACCACTGGGGCCACTTTATAGACATTTATATGGGGTGGTTGGGCAGGGCACACGATGCCCAAGTTTTCCGTAATTCCAGCCTGTGCACCAAGCTGGAAGCGGGCACTTTTTCCCCACTGGGACTTTGCAGTGGATTGGCACAACATGCCAGTGTGCATAGAGGGGAATGTGGCATACCCACTCATGCCATGGCTAATGAAACCCTACACCGGCCACCTGGATCCCAGCAAGGACCTGCCTCTGTTCAATGCCCGCCTCAACTGAGCCCGGATGCAGGTGGAGTTCGCCTTCGGGTGTCTCAAGGGACGGTTCCGCTGCCTCCTCACCCACCTGGTCGTCAGGGAGCGCAATATCCCTGAGGTGGTTGCATCGTGCTGTGTGCTCCACAATATTGTGGAGCGCAAGGGGGAGGCCTTCCTCCCGGGGTGGGTGGCAGAGGATGGCCACGAGGGCCATGCATTTAAGCTTCCCTGGACAGCCACCACCCGCCAGGTCTATCTGTTCTGGGGTGTCATCTGGGAAGCCCTGAGGGTGGACTGAGGCCCCCCAGTAATTGTCCCCAGAGCCTCTCCAACAGGGGCTTCTGCCTTTCTGCTCTCTCCTTGTCCCTTCCCTGACCTGCCAATAAACACATTTTGTTTTCAAACCAAACAGATGAGTCTTTTTTTATTTTTATTTATTTATTTTTTTATTCAACATCAAGAGAAGGGGGGCAGGAGGAGGGAAGATGTCTGGACTGGGAGGGGGAGATCAGGATTCGGATTATTAGTGGGGCGGCCTGCTCTGCCACCTTGAGTGCGGGGAAGTGTTCAGGGTTGGGTGGGTCTGGGGACCAGAAAGGGTTGGGCAGGAGGGTCATCTGCAGCTGGGTCAGGGTTGGAGAGAGAAAGGGCCATAGGCATCACTTGGGAGGGGGCAAAGGCCTGGGAGATGTCCAGGCTGGCAGGGACTGGCTCCAGGGACAGGGTGACAGTCCCACTGTCCTGGTCCTCCGTCTCGGGGGACAGGCTCCGGATGTTGGAGTACAGGCTCTTCCAGCCCAGTGTCCACCATGATGGAGGGGGAAGAGGGTTTCTCCCCACCCCAACCCCTCCAGGATGTGGTGGAGTTCCCTATAGTAGGGGCAGGTGTGGGGTCCTGCCCCTGAGTGCACCCTGCGCTCCCTGGCCTTTACATACCCGACGGAGCTCTTTCACCTTTGCTTGGACTTGTTCCATGGTCCGGGCAGGGTGACCTCGCTCTGCCCGGGATATGGCCATGCGGGAGAAGATCTCTGTGTTGAGGCACTTGGCCTGGGGATCCTGCAGGGACGCCTCCTCGCCCCACAACTCAAAGAGGGTGGCAATTTCAGGACCACTCCAGGTGGGGGCATGCCTTTTGGTTCCCCTAGGGGGGATCCTGTGACCCCTGTGGCTGGTCTCTGAAGGGCCGGGGGGGTTTTGGGGAGCTTGCTGAGAGGCCATTTGTGGCTGAAGCAGAGCGGTGTGGTGAAGGCACCTGCTCTGGGCAATTTCCAGCCACAAGGCTTATGCAGGGTGGTTGTGGCTTTAAAGGCAGCCAGCACACAGGAACTATAGAGTTGTGCTTGACTTGGCCAGAGTGGCCAAGAGGCTACCATTTTTTCCCCCGCAGGTCAATTCTTGCACAAAAACCCCTCCGGAGCGTCCACACTTGCCTTTTTGTGCAAGAGCTGTAGCGCAAAAAGGAGTTATGACTCGTAGAAGGAGGTATACCTACATTGCAAAAAGCTCTCTGTTCTGTCAATTGACTAGGTTTTCTTGCTCAAAAGCACGCTTGAGGTGTGGATGCTCTGTGGGTTTTGCACAAAAACGGCCATTTTTGCGCAAAAACCTTGTAGTGTAGACATAGCTTGAGTGAAAGCCACAGAGAAGTCCCATTCAAACAGTGGTCTAGTATTCTGAACAGTGCAGTCTGAGGACTGGTTGGTGCTGTTCCATGCCGTGTTCAGCAGGATTGGTCTAGAACAATGGTCCCCAACCTTTTGGGGCTGCTGGGCACCTGGGGGCAGGGCTGCATATGCGCTGGGCGCCCGGGGCGCAAGAATGGCTTGGGCTGGCCCTGGTCAGTCAGCGGGCGTGCATAAATGTCCCAGCGGGCACCATGGCGCTTGCGGGCACCGTGTTGGGGACCACTGGTCTAGAACACTAAAAATCTTCCCATGCGAACTTTGACCTGGGTTTGTGAAGTGAAATCAGTGGCTCTTCCTGAGGCTTTAATTATAGAATTTTCTTTGTAGGTAGGTATATGAGTGTATCATTCTTCCTTTTATTCGGGGCTTGGTGTGAGGGTTCCCCCCCACTCCCGTAACTCTTGCAAGCAGCAGCCTGACAAGTAGGTTTGAATGGCCTGTTGGACCTGGCTTGTGCTGGCTATATAACATGGTGCACAAATCCTGCAAGGTGGCTTACAATTAATCCTTGCTTCCTAGTATTGTGTGAATTGGTAAAGCAAGATCTATGTAATCTCTGCACTATTGAGACCTGGGTTAAGAACATCAGAAATTAAGGGGCTAAATTCTGTTTATGGAAGTTTGTTCCACATTCATCCCTCTGGTTACTTTTTCCCTGAGGACCTTGAGACCTTTCTCTTCACCTCCTTCAAAGGGTGTGTCTAGACTACCCAGTTTTGTCGACAAAAGTGGACTTTTGTCGACAAAACTATACCAGCATCTACACTACCGCTGAGTTCTGTCGACATAACGTCGACAGAACTCAGCAGTTTTGTCGACACCGGTATACCTCATTTTACGAGGCATAACACCTTCTGTCGACAGAACTCTGTCGACAGAAGGTGTTATTACCTGTAACATTGCGTCCAGACTACGGAGTTCTGTCGACAAAGCAGCTTGCTTTGTCGACAGAACTCAATGTGTCTGGACGCTCTTTGTCGACGGAAGTTTTGTCGACAGTATCTGTCAACAAAACTTCCGTCGACAAAACGCGGTAGTCTAGACATACCCAAAGGGACTCCAGTGCAGTGTTCCTTTCTTCCTCTACTCCTACCCTATCACATCAGCTGCTGTGATGTTCTGGAACTCCTCCAGATTTTCACATGCCAAGTCCTAGACTAGCAGCTCTGGAGGTTACACTCTCTGTGCTGTACCCTTTCTGTGGTAAGTTTCTCAACAGCACCCTCTCAAAGTGCCTGTATCCTGATTAAGTAAGGCCACCTTTAGGGTGGGTGAAGAGATTAATTCAGTTATTTATTCTGCCCTCTTACAACATGGATCCCTGTCTAGTGGGAGCTGCCAGAGCCCAACCACTTACTTGACCAAAACCAAACAGCTGTCAGATAACCACTTACTGCATGGCCTGTGGCACTGAGGTGAAACACCCTGTATCACATTACCAATCCCCTGAACTATCCAGTTTCCCACAGACTGTTTCACAGTATATTTGACATTATCTACAGAGAAGACGTGTGTGTTCTGAGGTATATTTGCCCGATACTTCTCAGAATACATGGTGGCAGTACAAGAATTTAAATTCAGAATATTTTTTCTTTTAGAATATGCAGCAATAAACTCAATGCTGGACCAGATCAACTCCTGTTTGGATCACCTGGAGGAGAAGAATGACCACCTGCATGCCCGTTTGAAGGAGCTGCTGGAATCCAACCGTCAGACTCGTCTGGAGTTCCAGCAGCAGAGTGAAGGACAGAACATGCAAGATGTGCAGGGACCACATGCAGATGTTTAGTTCTCTCTGTTTGCTGGACACAAACTCAAATAATTGGTACTTCTAGTGGAGCAATGAGTCCCGTGGCACCTTAGAGACTAACAGATTTATCTGGACATAAGCTTTCCTGGGTAAAAACCCACTTCATTAGATGCCCATGAAAGCTTACGCCCAAATAAATGTTAGTCTCTAAGGTGCCACAGGATTTCTCATTGTTTTGGCAGATATGTGGACCTGCTCCATCAGGCTATCCCTGATACTTGCTTCTAATGGGACCTCCACTAGTTTAATGTTAAATTGACTAGAAAAGGTATTTCCTGTTGTGCATTTTCACCCAGTGGTTAAATGTTCTGTCCTTCTGCGTGTGTCATGTTTTCTGTGTTACTGATGGTGCATCAGCAAATACGTTGGTTAGGGGGATAAATGGGGAGTCAATATTTCCAGCTCCCAAGCATAGCTCAAGATCTGAACTTATTGTTCCCATTAGAAGGGGGAATGGGATGCCCATGCTGCAAGTGTGGGCATTCATGTCCAGGCCTCTTTGGTCACAGTTCAGGAACAAAGGAAAGTAGTAGCTGTTCTCCTGCATGGCTAAGTCTGCCCTTGAAAAGTGTCCAGAATTCTACCTCACAGCCTCTTCTCCCCTAGTAAACTGGACTTTTAAGCTTTACTGCTCTGGAGATCTATGGCAAGCAGAGGCTTCATCTTGGCTCCAGACTAAATGGGGAAGGTAACTTTTTTCTGCAGTCTCCCTGTTGTCTACAGTGCTGTTAGGTTTACAAAAGTTCTGTGATGAAATACTGGCTAAATGACAGTCTTCTAATCCCCACTATTCCTCCTTCCATGCAACTGCACTGTAAACTACCATCATACTTTACTTACTGGATAGGGATGGTGTTAGCTGCTTTTAAACCACTTCTAGAGACTTAGTAGAGGCTTCAGAGTTTTAGCACCTTAGTCAGGGCCCCTTGCTGTATCATAGCCTCATGGTGTGATAGGGTGGAATTAGCCAGCAATGCTGTTATGACAGAGTTCATCCTGAATGTCTGGGAGATAATGTGTTTGTAAAATTGCATGACCGCTGTAAGTCTATGAAACTACCTTGCTCTTGTCTGTGGCTTCTGGTGGAAAGACCTGATGCCAGCATTGTGAAATGACTGTCATAGTTCATACAGTTGAAAGTTTAGAGATGGTGTATTAAAAGTTTCTTTATAAATGCTAACAAACTGAATGCCCTCATAGAAGCATTTGAGTAGCAGGCTTGCTTTAAATCCTGAATGAAGAAGTGACTGAGGCTTCAGCACTGTACTCTTCTTCTGGAAAAAGCTACCCAAATTGTAGTTTGCGTAGCTTTTTCCAGAAGAGGCTTTTCCGACATTTGGACCCTTTACACTGGGCCAAATGTTAGAAAACCCCCTTTTCAGAACATCCCTCCTTCCTTGTAAAATGAGGCTTATAGAGATGCGAAAAAAAATTCAGAAGAGCAGACACGTTCCCTGGACGTAGCAGATTTTTCCAGAATACCTCTGGTCTCCTGGAAAAACTCTGTCGTGTAGACAGTCTGAGCAGTTTTCATGTTCTAGTCTGAAACTGGGTCCTAAGCTATCCTGTTGTCTAGTGCACTGATTTGTGAGAGAACATGTTATGAAAGGGCACAAATTATGTTCATGGGGCTGACATTTCCCTTTGTTGTGTAATTCCCTTTGGTTTTTCTGTTCACATCACTTACTATCCTCAGACTAATGTGCAAGGGGAACTACCTTAGCACAGAAGGAAGTAGCTGGCTAGTATGGTGAGAAGCCTCTGAGCGCAGGCTTGGCTACTTAAAGCAATGAGGTTCAGCTTTAGGAAGGCCAGCTTCAGCAACTTTGAGATTTAACAATATAAAACTGACTCTCCATCACATCCCAGCCATATAAATAACACCCAACAACATCCTATATTAGACACACTAAAGCCAAGTTTGTTTATTTTTAAAGTAAAAACAGCATTGAAGTGGAAGGTTTTTTGCTCTATTAAAAGACTCCGAAAATAAACATTTCCAGCAAATATTGTATGCAAACGGCTCTCGCTCTAAAGCTGCTCTATCTGGGTTTGCGTCTAACAGAACGTCTACGCCCTGCTGGGGTTAGACTTGCTGCTGCTTTTGGGACTGAAGAACATCTATTTGCCTCTTTCTCCTGGCCTGTGATGCTTGCTGCCTCCTGTTCAGAATCCCCTTCACTCATTGGGTACTGGGCTTGGTATGTGCCATCTCTTTGTCTGTGTGCTACACTGTGTCCCAGCAATGCCCTTGTGGCCTTGTCTTCATCTAAGAGCAGGCAGTCTTCACTAGTGGTGGGGGACTTGCTACTCTCATCCTGACTTCCTTCCTCCTCTATGACCAGGGCTCCACATATATCAGTCTCACTGGCTGGGCTTTCAGCCCTTCTCCCAGAGGGGCCCAGCTCACTCTTATTCTCTAGAGACATGGAGGCTTGTTCTTTTAATGCCAATAATTCTGTAATTTCCTCTCCTGGGACGTGATGGGTATTCACGGTCTCAGCTTCATCTTCTGTCTTAACAGCCGGGGGCTGCTGCTGGACATCAGGTGACTGAAAACCAGAGCCCGGTGAGCACAGAGAGGTCTCCATGGATGCTGCTGTAGCACACTGCCTTGCTGCTTTGTATTTCTGTGCAAAGGAAAAGCATATGAGTGATAACTGGGGTGAGACCAGACAGTTTCAGCTAATCCAGGAGGAACCTGCACAAAAGACAGTGACAGACTGTAATGGCTGGCCTAGTCTCCAAACAAAGCACAACTCTATGGCTCTTGAGGGAAGGCCTTGTAATACAAGTATGGGTTGGTTAGCTACTGGAGAGGAGAAAAGTGCTAGTATTAAGGTTTTATTTGTTCTTGAGGATTAGATAGTGACAGTGGGGATAAGGCTCTAGAACCAGCCTTTGACCATTGTTAATCTGTCTCTGACAGGATAAATCTAAATAGTCAGTTGAGTAAGTGAAAGCAAGAAAACTCTTATCCCAACTACCAACTGAATCTGTACAACTGACTGACTGTGGGGATGATGGTCAGGAAACATGTAATCTCACCCTCCAGGCACAGGAGACTAATGGTTGCTTGCACTCAAAGGGAAAATAATTAGACTAACACGTTTTGCTGCAGATTAACACAGTGAAATGACTGTGTTTCCTTTTGCACTTCACTCATTTAAGCAATGCAGTCAATCTGTTGGCTCATTCACTTTGTGCTTCTTATTCAAGAGCATCAAGGTTGGAGAAAAAGTATTCCGTAAAATCATGTTTAAGGGGATGTTTCTAAGAGGGTATTTTGAGCAGCACATATCCCCACAAGAGTGCTCAGACATTCGGTAGATTGTGAATTTAGGCTCTATAATTGTCAGCAAAATGACTTACTTGACTGGTACCCAAACCGAGACTAGCAAGGAGGTTAAAGTTGTCACTGCAACTTCAGAAATGCAGTACACACAAGCCATGTGGAACTAACCTACAGAAGTACAACTGACAGCCTAAGCCACAATTAGTCAGTCTGGGGGCTTTACTTACACATGTGAGTAAGTGAACAGCACGAGGTTCCTTCTCTTCCACAGACATGAAAGTGATTGGCAATTCTAAACTTAAGCCCTAGAACAAGGGGCTTGCACTGAACCCAACAGTATCAGCAAGCACGATCGTACGTGGCCATTGAAGGGGCTGTATTAGCCATTTGACATGGAGAACAAAAGGTAAGTCCTTCCTGTGGTCTTTCCTGGCTCCTAGAGAATATGTACAACTCTTGTTGCTCTTCAAATAGCACTCAATGCAGCTCCTGCTTTTGGTAGCACGGTAGAGAAGCAGATGGAGGCTTAGGAAGTCTTAATTTTTTAGGTCAGCCATTTCAAGTGTTTGTACCTGCTCAAGCTCCTGGTGCCTGAGGAGGAGAGCCCATTCTGCATGAGGTGAAACAGGTAAAAGGCCAATTGTCTCTGCTGTGTAGACACGCTTAAGTGAAAAATATTCAGTTATACTGAACAGCCAGAAACATCTCATGCACTCAAAGTGAACTCAATACACACTCAGTACCAGAGTTATTCTGATCAGCACCTGCTGCTAACAGCCTGATGGTGTTTGTGTCACAAAGTTGCAGGAGTTTAATTTTTTAATTGATTAAAGTGGTGCAAACCCTTATAAAGACCCTTTCAGTGTGTTCCACATTGATTTATGATACAGCAGTTTAAACCAGCTTATTCTGGGTTAAGTGTCCACAAAGCATTATATACTAGTGTAATTAACTCAGTTGAAAAAAAATCACATCTTAATCTAGGGCAACTCTTGTTGACAAACTGCAAAGTAGCTGTTTCTAGAGTGGTGCACTGGACTGTCAGACAGAAGCAATTTGGTGCCAGGAAACCTCCAGCATGGAATTCTGGCCAGAAGTGCTGATCACTCCTCTTTAAAGAAACTAGAAGGCATTTAATGCAAAGACCATGACAGTCCTTGTCCTCTAGCCAGCAGCAGGGACAGTCCAGGGAGTAATTGCTTTTAGCTGAGATCACCAGATTCAAAAAGACACTGACTAGTTATAAACTGAGACTACCCTTAAGTATCTGTGGAAGGGAAACTCCAAGTTACACCCAGATAAATCTGGTATCAGTGATTTCCAAACACTTTATAAAATATCAGTGAATTAACTCTCATGGTAGCCCTTGAAGCCATCCTCACAGAAGCTACGTGATGTCCCTTTAGTAACAGAACAACTCACTGACTCGAGAGGAAGTCTGACTCCTAGTCCTCTAACTCCTAGACAACACTTTCCTCTGGGTACACAGATGGGTTGAAACAGTAGCATCTTCCCTGGTTTTACAGGGGGAAGAGAGGAACACTCACTGGTTCTGTGCTAACTCATTTTTAACAAGCTGAAAGAGGGAATGTAACTTAATAGATCTGAATATAACATACTGACGCATGAGATGGACAAGGGGAGCTGATTGTTTCATTCCAGAAGTGATCTGCACAGGGGACAGGCAGTGGAAGACCTAGAGGAACAGCTGCAGTGCTACCTGCTGCAAAGATGTTAAGAACTGTTAGCTCATGTGGGACACACTTGTTCCCCCCAGTTCTAGGTAAAGGTAACAGAAAGGAGACTGTTAACCTTTGATTGGCCTCACAAAGGAGTTAACTTGTCTGAGACTAGCTGAAAAGCTCCACAGCAAGTACACCCCATGAAGAAACTACAAATACACCTGGGGAGGAGAAATGGGGTATTTTTGCAGAAGCAGGCCTTGGCCCTAACAGCAGTGGAAATCCAAATGGGAATTATTCCTCCATCCTGGGCGTCAGGGAATTCCTCTTCCATACCTGAGACCCAGACAATGGTCACTGAAAGGAGAAGGGAAAGCCACAACAAAGAGCAGCATGATGGGCTTGGATTTCAGGGCAGTAGAGGTTGTGCAAACTCAGATCCAGCCATCAAGACTTACAAGAGGCAGTGAATGAGTTTACAGCTGAATTCAAGGGCCATTCTTGTATCTTCTTTGTGTGGACTGGATAAAGCAGAGGAACAGCACTAACCCGCTGAACTCTGGGCTAGTGAAGAGCCTCCAGACAACCTATCAGAAGCTCCCAAGTTGGTCCCTGCTGCCCGACTGCTTATGGATTGGAGGTCTCCATCTTCTAAAACAGTCCTGGAATTTCACTTCTACCCTGTTGAAGAGGCATTTCCAACTGTCTGTCCCCTGTATAGATGTTTCCTATCTGTAATTTGAGTCTCAGGGCCTGTTTACAGCATCACGGACACTAGAGTTTCTTCATCTAGACAGATTCGTATAATTTCCTGCTCTCTTTAAAATGAGCAGCCTCTTCTTATCTAGTCTCCCACCAGTTTCACTCATTTGTACTTGCTAAGGGATCAGGCAAGTCTCAGGCTGAACCAGGGATTCCATTTCACAGGTTCAGTGCAGCTCAAACAGTGGCTGGAGAGATGGAGGATTTCCAACTGAGAATGGGCAATGGCAGACATTAGCAGAACTGTGTCTGATCGCCAAGGAGCTGAAGACAAGCAGAGAGCATACCAGATGAAAGCTGTGGCAACAAACATGGTGATGGACATGGACGACAATGGGAAGGTGCTGTAAACATACAGGTGAAAGAGGGGAGTTGCCGAGGAAATGGAGAAGACACAGACAGGGTGACAAATGCCAGGCCATGCAATCGCCAAAGGGGTCTAACCTGAAAGTTCTCAAAATGCATCAGAGACTTGCAGTGTGTGACCCGGGCAGCAGAGTCACTATGGTAGAATTTGTGACACAGCCTGCAGAGGTAACCTGCGACGGGGACCAGAAAATCCAGGCCTGCAAAATGGGAGGGGAATGGAAATCACAGATCACATTGAACAGAACTCAAAAAAATAGAATGTTAAAGGGGAAATTAAAAAAAAAAAAAAGAGAAGAGTTTTGCTTCTGTTAATTATGGACTTGCAAGATCACTTGCTGAATATCTCATCTTACCACAGAACAGCTGCAGGCTGATATTCAGAGAGAGATCAGGTTGTCAGAGAAAAGAAACTAAACAGCATAAAAAAAATACACTGGAAAATTACAGACCATATGACCAGCTGTAATGGGCTCAATCCAAGCAGAAAACAGCAGGCACATGAGAGAAACACAGAGAGAACATTCACAGCATTACTCATTTTGCCTGCCACATGACAGTGGAAGGTTACAGCAATGTGGAAAACTGGTGTAAATAGAGCAGCTTCTGCCAGTGCATGTGCCCCTACCTTCCCCACAACGCACTACTGGCTGAACTGTTGAGAGAGATTCGGATGGTGACTAGAGAGAGCACAAAAGAAGTTCTGGAAGCAGCACAGCACACATGTTCAGCAGCTTCTCTGCTCTGATCAGATGGAGTCTAGAATGGTGGTTCCAAAGAATACAGAGGAAAGGCATGCAGTTCAATCTCCTTTGTGGAGTCACGGTGCACCTAATCTGGATCTTCAATGCAGGAGAGAAGCATCTCTATTGAGGTTTCCGTTCTTGTAGAGAATGTTCTGAATAGGGCACCTCCATTCCTCTTTGTGCATCCCTGATCTATTAACTCTGCCTTCTACATGGCTTTGTCAGCACTTCTCGCTCTTGCACTGGTTCCTTTCCCACTGCACAGTTCTTTAGTCCTCTTGGATGAGATCAAGGGTTCTCAGCCCCTCTTGAGGGCAACAGGCACTTGGTCAAACCTATTCGCAGCTTTGACAAACAGCACATGCCTTACTCAGCAGATCAAACTTTGTCGCTTCGCCACAATCTGCTATCCTTCTTTGGTCTGACATGGATGCTGGAGTAAGTTCTGCTTATTGCAGGCCACATAATTGTGCTGAGGCCCACCCCACATACAATGGCAGCCCCTGACCTCCGAAAACACTCTTGGGCATGCCGCGTTGACTGGGCATGCCGCGTTGACTGGGCATGCCGCGTTGACTGGGTTAGCTTACCATAGGGGGTATCTGGACAGTACATCTCATTTCCTTCACAGTCCTCTGGAGGCTCTTCCTTCAGCCCAACCTGAACAAGAAACAAGAGACCATGTCAATGCATGGAGCCCCCAGCCTGCAAGGGCTGTCTACTGAAGCAGCATCCATTGTTCAGCTCTCCTTATAAGCCTTCAACCCTTTCCAATAAGCATGGGGGAAAAGTTATTTTTCCCCTTTCTACTGTAATATACACTCCTTAATTGTGTCACCATTCAGTATTCACACCATCCTGCACAGGTTACATTATCAGCATAGCACAATGGACAGGTTAAATCCAGATACAGGCCAAATACCAGCAGAATATTTCATTAGCAGGGTTAAAAACCACCACATGTATTTAAGGTCTCAGCTACTTTAACTGTGTCTGTCCCACGGTTAGATGTTCTTGAAGCCGAGAGAACACATTTCATTTGGAGAACGCTTGCCAAGATGTATCCATCTATGGGGTCCAGTTAGGAACAGGAGCAAAGCTGCTAATGGATCAGACAAAGCAGAATGACAGAGTGAAGTCTGTGCTGTTTTGCCCCCCTTGTCAAGGTACCCCAGGATATCTTCTTGCACCCTCAAGAGCTCCCCTGTATCACCTCTGGAGATCAAAGTCCTCAGACTTCTTGTGAAAAAGCCACACATCACAGCCCATGTCTTTCCAGCTGAGGTACCACTTGAACCAGTTAACATTGCTCAGCCAGCCAGCCACAGGAGTAATGGCATCATATTATACCCTGGAAACCTCTTATGTGAGAGACATGAAACAGGTGCTGCAGCAAATCTGATCTCAAAGTATCTTTGTCCCCATCTTATCCTATGTTCTGGGAACATAGTAGATCAGCCTCCAAAATGCATTGAACTCCACTGGCCCTCACTGACTGAGCCATAAGATTCCAACTCAGATGCTCTTCTAATACAGTTCCATTTCTGTTATCATGCTGTACCTGGTTGATGACAGGATCTTCATTCTCTGTCTGCACCACCTCAGAGCCGCCTTCTTCACCAGCTCCTTCCTCCTCCTCCTCCTCCTCCTCATCTTCGTCATCTTCAAAACAGCCAATAGCATCGACTGTGATTAGCTCCTCTGAGTCCTCTGGCCCACCTAGCTCTTTCTCGCCCAGCCTCACCTGCCAGACATAGACAAGAAAGATGAGACCAGACTGCTAGCTTCCAGCACTCTCATAACATTCCTCCTGTTGATGAGGAGGGCTCTAAGTGGAGTCCAGTACTGCTGCTCTGAGATGAGCATTGCTAGAAACCAAGAAGGCTCCCAGGCACACATACAGTGCTCAATTACCTTCAAGTAGTATGGGAATGCAGACAGGCAGGACAGGAACACACCTTGATAGAAAAATGATGCACCTCTTCACTGGTTTGAGACAAGTGGGACAGACGCACACTCCTCCCCACATACCAAGCACAGCCACTTCTGTAATACAGCAGTGCTTTCCCCCATCCAGTTTGCATTACCTCTTTGGCCTTCTGCTTATGCTCAGGAGACTTCATGTGCTCCACAAACTTGCGAGGGGTCTTGAAGTGGCGGCTGCAGACAGTGCAAAAGGGACGGAGAGAGCGTTTGGCCAGCTGAGAAAAGAGGGATGAGAAGATTGGATTGGTTAAGACAGGCGCTTCTTTGTTTCAATTCAACTCCATTTAAACAACTTCTCTCTCAAAACCATAACTGTGAATCTAGAACAGTCAGATCACTTTCCCACAGTAGGAGAGGGGGCATCCTGGCGTGCTTGGAGAGCAACACAGAAAGGATGTGGTGACTCATGGTCTTCAAAGATCTCTTGGCACTTGTCCGTTACAAAATGCTCACCTAAAATTCCCCATGCAGTTGAGAGTGATCAAGAAAAGAGCTATCATACCTCTGGGTAGACAGTTTAATAATAAGCAGAGACTGTAGTAACAGTAGTAGTAATAAATAATAAATAATAATAATAATAATCGGAAAACAATACGTGTGGTGCTAGTCAGTGCTAATTCACTCATCTTGACACCCAAGTATTCCACTAGTACCAGTGAACCGAAGCCCAAGAGAACTAGGTGCATAGAGAGATCCAGCTAGAACTGCAGTTCTCAAACTGTGCGGCAGGACCCCATTTTAATGGAGTTTAAAGGGCCAGCATTTGACTTACTTGGATCCAGGGCTGAAGCCTGAGCACCACCCTGAACTAGGGCAATATGACTCACTTATCCTTATTGGCCGGGGAGTGAGAGTCTTATCCTTCAACCTCCTTTGTAAATTTGTGCATTGATTTGTTACCTTATGTTCCTGGGTCCTTCGATGTTTGATTAGATCCCCTGAAAAGTGTATCTGGCAGGTATTACACCATCGCTGCTGGATCTCTCTGTGGTGAGAAGAATGGCTCAGTAAGAGGCTCCTTGGATTCCCCAGGGAACACTGTTTTTGCAACTGTGAGGTCTCAGCACCTACTGTGCTTTCTCCCTCCCCCCAATGATATTTCAGTTCCTATCTCCCCACCTTTAGTTGATATGACTTAACTCCGTCTATAAAAATGCATCCATCATGACAGATGCAGGCTGATGAACTGCATTAAAAACTACATAGTGTGACAAAGGCACTACAACTACACTATAGGATGCAGCTAAATAATTTTCCCAAAGGGGCTACACCTGCTGGGGCTAAGTCCTAAGAGAACAGATGGGCCTTGAACTATAACCTGAATATTGATACATTCTGAGTGGGTGGGACCAATGCAGAGGCCAGTTTTTTAAAGTAAGGCCTTCAACTCAAAGCCCTGCCTCCCTTGTGTTCAGAACTAACTAGGGATTGCTAGCAAGAACATCCTAGCCAAAGAGTCTTGAGCATTTCTATTAGACTGTACCTATATATGTGATGACATGCACTCTATTAAAGGCCAGCCTTACACAGATACCTCCCCTGTCCATGTCTGATCAGATCTCATCACAAAACACTGACTAAACCTAGAAAGCAAATACTAAGTTTTTACTGCTTTGAGGTTTTTCTTCCCTCTTTAATGTATGTTCTTGAGAATGATTGGGGAAGACACGACAGTTTTACTTGAATCCAGAATTTTAATCTGTTTTTACAGACTCCTGCCTTTGCAATGTTGGTTTCTGGGGTGGTATCTTAAGGCCAGTAGGGATACATTAAAGTTATTTCTAAAGTTCCAAGCTCTGTAATATCGAAATGGGATCAACTCTTTTTACCCTCCACCTCCAGTATGCTGATACATACCCATCTTTCTTAGCCATCAACGTCTGCTCCTTCACCATGGGAAGCAGCGAGACAAAGCAGACGTTACTCATGTGTTGAATCTCCCCAAGTCGCTGCTGGTGCTGAATACCAGCCATATGGGATTGGAAATTCTAACAAGGAGGAGAACATCCATTTAGATAGACTCAAAATTTTAAAAACAAACAATGCCCCCCCGCTCAAATGTAACCTGTCAATTAAATGATTTCCATTTCCCCTCTACTCATCACCAATCTTTGGACAGCTTAAAACCATGGCTACCTTTGGATCAGCCAGTGCTGGGACTTTAGAATGTTCTCTTGTGTGTTCTTTGGAGGAGGAGTTTATTTTATTTTTTATAGACTTTTCTTGGCCTCTAGTAATCATTGTGCTGGATACCCTGAAAACACGTCTCAAAGTGCAAAATTTTTACTGCAAGCCCCCTGGCCATGTGATTCCATCCCTTGGCCCCCAGATTTAGCCAAAGTGTTTATACCTGCTGGTTGCAGCAATCGGTCTTGCAGATGTAACAGAAGAATTTAAGGACAGATTCAGGACTGGTATCAGCTGTGCCCAGGTCACAGGCCCAGTGTGCTGGCTTCAGGGCTGTGGTGCTGATAGCTCTGCTCTCACTGCTCTGCTGAATAGTCACTTTCAACGCACCCCCCGAACTCAATACCTGCCAGAATGAAAAGTCAAGAGAGTCCAATCTAGGTGTCTTTTTAGGGGCTTCTAATGAATAGGGGTCAAGTTTACCTACAATTTCCATAGCATCTGGAAAAATGCATTTAAATGTCAGCCAAATATCATTTCAAGTCTTATGTGTACACACACGAATTTTTTGTGTGCAAAACCCTTGTTTTGCACAAGATCCTTACGCCTCTCCGGGACAGGCATAAGGATCTTGTGCAAAACAGGGGTTTTGTGCAAAAAAAGTCCACACTGCTTCTTTTTGCACAAAAACCCCTTACGCAAAAAGTAACGGCAGAAAATATGCTAATGAGATCACGACTTATGCTAATGAGTCCCTCATTAGCAGGGCTCGACAATTTAGGTAATCTACTCGCCATGGGCGAGTAGATTATAGCCCAGCACGGCGCCGCAGCACAATCAGCGCATTAGCATATTTTCTGCTGGAAGAACTTGCAGTAAAGACGAAGCCCTAGTGCTTATATACCTTCCGTCTCTTGCTACTCTCTGGCTCTGCTGTATCACAATGTTATCAAGGTTATAATGCAACTCCTTAACACACTTCTGTAGGGGTAGTGTCCTGTCCACATACAGGGAGACACCCCACCTTGGAACACAGATGTCACTAACCATGGGAGACAGCTATGCATTGGCAGAGTCAGATATGTAGGATCTGGCCTGGAATACAGACAGGCCTTTAGGTAGTTTTAATCATAACAAAACTATGTTATGGAGCATAGGCTCCAGGCTGCAAGTGCATTTCCCTGCTGGCCCCAATAGTGTTATACCTTAGCCTGTTTCTCTCTAGTCTACTTTGCCAAGAATCAAGACCCAACTAGCCTCTTCCTCCTGCTGTAATTTCAAACCATAAAGGTAGCTGCCAGCATTCAGCTCACTTACCAGGAATGGCAGGGAGAGAAAGGCATGCTCTCCATCTGCTGTAATAGCATCCCTTGCAATCTCTCTTACCGACTTCTACACTCCCATGTTTGTCCTCAGTTCTACAGCCTCCAAAACAGACCTACCTGGTGGGGATGGCTGTTACCCTTCTGAGTCTGGGCTGAGAGAAGCTCCTCTCAGAAAACTCAGACGTTTAAGAGCCACAAATCAGTCTTTTAATGTGCATTTCAAAAACAAAAAAGCCACCCACAAAAGCCTCCCATCCTTACAGACCAGTATGGAAGTATTGGAATGTATCATTACTCCAATGGTCAGAATGCAGCATGGGAGCGTAATAGAGCTTCCATGCTTTCAATAGGGGTGCAGGTTTATAACAAATGAAAACATTGCAATAATCTGTTGTCATTTAATCAGAGACAGCCCCTGCACAGCAGCTTCCTATAACAGCACAAGGCCACTGATATTAACTCAAGAGTCAAGTGCTACTTGGTTTACAATCACAATGGAAACCTCGGTAAAACCGACTCTTTGGGGACAGAGAAACGTTCTCTGCACACGCTCCCTTTATGCCCTGCCCACCTACCTCTGGAACTTTCAGTTCCCCAGAGAAGTTTCTCTCCTTGGAGGCATCTTCAGCTGTATTCTCCTTCACGCTGCCTGGTCCTAAAGATAGAGAGACCCTTTAACTGGATTAAAACTAAACAATGATAGAAAACCAGGTGCATGAAGTCTAGAAGCTCATCTCACCCCTGTAGACGGATATTACCCTACGTTCACAGGGCCTCAACCTGGTTTTCATAGAGAAAGTCCTTGTACAACATAGAAATTCATCCCATTATTTGCATCTGGCCGTTGAAAACCCATGTGGAAGGCCCCCAAATATCTGGAAGAGGGACAGTTACTGGGGCATATTCTTAGGGTGTTGGTCCTAGTGTTTCTCTTCCTTGAAATTTGTTTCTGAAAGAATTCAGGGTAACTGCAGACATCAAGAATATGCCCACAGTGAACTTGGGATGTATGTAATTCTTAGCTCTGGAAAACACTCACTTGCTAGATCTACTTGAGACAGCAGGATAAAAGTAGCAAGGGGGGCATGAAGGGCAGAGGGTGACTCAGACAAGCCACCCAAGTATGCACCTATCATCATAGACAGGTAGCCCAAACAGCCACCTCAGCCACAGTGCTATGTTTAGCGTGCTGCTAGTATGTATTTGTCTACCCAAACTGGGAATTACATCTTCTAGATAAAGAGCAGATAGATGTACCCCGTGTGTCGCACCGCATCTATACCGGGAGTGAAACTACCAATCCACACATCAGCAGTCTGGAGGCTCTATCGCTCCCATCTGTCATGATAATCTCTTCTTACCATCTGCCTGGGTTTCAATGCTTGACTCCTCTGCTTCCTGGCTGCCTGCAGCATCCTCTAGTATGGGCACTTCTTCCACACTTCAATTGGAAAAAAAAATAAAAAAGGAGAACAAGATTATCACCTATGTCCTAAGCCAGGAGGATGGTGAGGCTTAATCTAATGCATAAGCTGGTGTTTAAACCACAGGCCATATAGAGCAATCTATAGTGTTATTAACCATCAAAAGGCAACTTGAAATCTCTAAAATAAGTTGATAATATTTTACAATTACAGATGGTATTTCTGGTGAAGCTCCAGCAGAACAGAATACAGGAGAGGCACCACAGTACAGGCAGTCCCCGGGTTACATACAAGATAGGGACTGTAGGTTTGTTCTTAAGTTGAATTTGTATGTAAGTCGGAACTGGTACATATTGTAGGGGAAATTCTAGCCAAACATTTCTCCAGAGCTCAGTTTTATTCTCCCACACCTCACTTCCCTCAGTCCTTTATTCTCAAGCTGAGGTGTCTGCTGAGAAAAGCCGCTCCGCGTCTCCCTGGTCTGCTGGGGGGGGTCGCTAGCTTCGCGTCTCCCTGGTCTGCTGGGGGGAAGCAGCTAGTGCGTGGTTGCCTCACCCCATTTGTAAGTAGGGATCTGATGTAAGTCGGATCCATGTAACCCGGGGACTGCCTGTATATACACAAATAGCAACCCTACCGTCTAAGGCCAGCCAAAAGAGCATGAACCAGTTGTTCAGGGATAACTGTAACTATCCCTTGTAGAAAACTGCCTGGAGTGTGCTTTCAGTAAGGGGCTCAGGGATTCATTTCTTACCTTGGTTGATGAACATTCACCTGTTCTAGGACTAGGGGGAAGATAAACTCCTTTTTGACATCCCTGGATTTAAAAAATGTAACTGTGTAACCACTAAAAACAGCAGTTACACATGCTGTGGGCTCTGCAGTATAAAGCTTAAATAAGCTTCATACTGCACAGCCTGCAGTGAACCTGCCTCCCAGGGAGCAAGCTAACAGCCCCTGCCAGCCCCACTCTCGAGGAGCCAGCTTGTAATCTGTGGCAGGGAGAGGAAGGGGTGGCAGGCCCATCACAGACAGAGGCTGCTTTGGTGGACCAAACACTGCTAATTGGAGTTGTCTTTGTGTTTCATTGTTGGTCTGATTTAAGGAGTGGAAACAGGCTCCTAAAGGGGTTGCTATGAATGAATGACCAATCTGCAGAATGATCCAATAGAGCAGATTTTTTTCTTGATTATATGTCAGCACCTTCAGCTAGCCATCTTCCCAGGCCAGACCAACATTCCCACTGTGACACACTTCTGCCCACAGGAAGCAGCACACTCTGAATTCAGTAACCACATACAGTCTGTGTAAGATTTAAACACACAGTCCATAATTTAGCAGACTGATAGGTGATAAAGTAACTGAATTACGCAGCTATAAATACACAGCAAGATTTTGACAATGCAGACCAGGGCAAAAAAATAGTGCCTTGTATTATGATTATCTGTCAAGCACTGACAGTGTGCGCAACACAGTCTACAACATATAGTTGTAGGGAACTCCTCAGGGTCTCTAAGGTCAGACATGGTGGTATGCCATCACAGACCTGAAAGAGGGTGTGTCACTTTTTTTAAACGGAGTTTCATATTAATTCTTGTTACAATTTTTGGCTCTTGGAGAAAGACATGGAATTTCAAGGAGTCAAATGAAAAGAATGGTTGCCTGTTGCACTGGTATAAGGATGTTGTTCCAGGCTTATGGACAATGCAGAATACATGAAGGTAAGAGTGTGGGAAGGAAATGTGCATGGAGGTTCACATCACTGGCAGAAAAGGGGAGAGGTGAGATGCAGTAAAACAAAGAGCAGAAATATATGCAGAATAGGGCTGTTCAGAGCTCTGAAAGGGAGATTTAGTCTCAACTGATCCAGAGATTCAGCATCGGGTCATTCTGATATTAATAAAAACACTCTCTAAACCTATGGATTCAGTTAGAGTAGAGCCTTGCTAATCTGCACCCCATACATAAGATACACGCTAAACCTTCAGAGGGGTAGCTGAGTTAGTCTGTAACTAGAAAAACTTAAAAAACACCAAATAATCTAGTAGTACCTTAAAGACTAACAAAACATGTAGATGGTAATATGAGCTTTTGTGGGTACAACCCACTTCTTCAGATGACTGGAGTATTAAAAATCCAGATCCAAGAAAAAAAAATAAGGGAAGGTGGTGGGGATAGGAGAAAAAAAATAGTGATTTGGATTGTTCAAGTTACAAGAGGCCGATAAGAACAATTTGCACTTAGAGTACCCACACTTACAGAGGTGCAAATTGTTCTTATCAGCCTCTTGTAACACTAAATCTGATAGACTCTAGCCACTGCTCAGTAAAGACTACTAGAGTCACTGCAGCAAGGACTCCTATCATTGAGACTTGATTATTTATCCAATTTATGCTACAAAACATTGATTAATACATTGCAAATTAGTAGCATAATTAAAACCAAACTATATTCGGCAAATGGATCAACAAAGTACATGGTGTGATGAGTCAGCCTTCGTTTTAATTGCACTTTCTTGTCAGCTTGCTAATTCACAATGCATCTCCAAACGCTGAATAATAATTTGATCACAAAAAGGTTTACAGAAATGCAAAGTGCTGTGCAAACATCAAATCAACCCTACAACACCCTCCACAGAGGTCTTTGTTAATCTCTAATCTACAGATGTGGAAACTGGCACAGAGAGACGAAGAGATTGCCCATGAATTGGTAGCAGGGAACAGATTTGGTTGCAGAAGTCCTGAGTATCCATCGCTAGTGCATGTAAGGGAGCTTCTAATGCACTTGAATAGAAAAAGGGATTTTGCAGATAAACTCACTTTGGAGAAAAAGTTCTAAATCAATGTCTAATGATTCTCTAATAATTATTCACTTTCTCTCCTCCCTATTACATGGACAACAGATTTGAGCAAGAGACACTTTGGAATAGTACAGGTCTGTTGGTTGAGCTGTGTTCCACGCTCTTCCCACCAGATGGCGATATGGCTCCTGGTTTAGCAGTCAGTGGTAGGGATGTGAATGGTTAATCAGTTAACCTTAATGGGTGAGGCTTAACAGTTCAGATTACACAGTAGTGGCTGGAGCTGCTCCCCACCCACAGCAGGCAAGAGGCTGCTCCAGCCTCACAAGGCCCACTACAGGCAAGGACTGGTCTGGGGAGCAGCCCGGTCATGGTAGGCCCACCACAGCCCAGCCCAGCCCCTCCAACCGCAGCCCTTGTCTTCAGCAATGGTGGGGGCCTGCTCCAGCCTGCCCATCGCCCTTTAATTGGTTAACCAGATGAACATAATGTTTACCCAGTTAACCAATTAAACAGGATTTTACACCCTTAGTCAGTGGCAGAGCAGGAAGCAGAGACTTTGCAGACTGGGCCTTTATATTGTGTGTCATTCCTCCCACATGGTCATTCATAGAATATCAATTGCCCGTGTTTATTTATACCCGATCTAGGAAACAGTGGGCCTCAGGAAATGTTATCTTTGTAGACTTCCTAGACATGATCCAGCTCTCTATTCATCATCTTCATGGTTGTGAAAGTTATAGCTAGAGCCCTGTGCAGATACAAAATTTGCATCCATATCCACAAAGATGAGCCATGGATAACTGCATCCACATCTGTGGATACAGATACCCATGAATATAAATAGATATTTGAGGATTTGCAGGCTCTACTTACAGCACACTTGGACTCAGGAAGTGCCCTGAGGTTTTGTGTGTCACCCATGAGCACTGGAGATATTCTCCCCAAATGCCAGAAGTCAGGCTGGTGTGATGGCCCCCCATTTTACCACAAACAAAGCAATTGAACAACAACAGACAAGCAATCTAAATCCAACGGGCATCTCCATGGCCTTTTCAGTAGAAATTACCTCTTCAGTCTCTTTGCTGCAGGCTCAGTGTCCAGTATGGATTCTGCTGGAATTTTTGATTCTGCAGAAATAAAGATAGATATTACTTTAGCAGAAAAAACATGGCTCATCTGGCTTCATCTCCTATCAAGTGGCCTACATCAGATACAGTTTTTTAGAACAGATAAGATTAGAAGGCACTTAGCCAATTCTGACTTTCAGAAGGGTGGAAATGGATTGCTAACTCAAGAGTTTAGTGATGATCCGGAATACGGCGTTTTATCTGTAGAAGTTACTGCTATAAGCCTGAAGTAGAAATGTGAACTTACTACCTATTGAGTGTTCAGGACACAGTCCAATACCAAGGGATCAAGAGCTCACACCACAAAAATCCAATAATACACATTAAAGTCAATTATTAGACTCATCAACCAGCTCAACATCCTTGTAATCAAGATCAGTTTTCCATGGCATTTGAGCTGGAAAAAATAAAATCATTCCTATATGGGGTATTTATCTGGATACAATCTCACTATATTTGTGTGTTCTTAGATTGTAAACTCTTTGAAGCAGAGCCTGTATCTTCATGTGTTTGTACAGTGCCTACCACTATGGTGCCCTTATCCCAATAGGATTCCAGGTATTAACATGGAAACATGCATCTATCTTCCAGAAATCCTCTCTTGCAGTAAGCATCTAACGAGACTAAAGCCATCTCAGGTTTTTGCTCCATCAATATACTGGAGAGGATTCTTGAGCAGGCTCAGATTATTTTGTTTCATTACAGGGCCCTCTTACCTGTGGGTGAGGAATTGTTCTGTTCTGATCCAGCCTGGGTACCTTCTGAGATTTCTGTTTTCTCATCAACTCCTTGTGGCTGAGATGAGGATGCCTGATCCAGCTCTCGCTTCCTGTCAGGGCCCCTCTGGTAATCCTGCAATTAGCAATGGTCTCACACCCAGCTCTCTTCTTCTCAAAACTCAACACATCTCCCAAAGTTCCAGAAGTTTTATGATAGGACCAAAGCAGAAACTCCACTAGTAGATAGCCTGGTGATTTATTTAATACTCTCCTCTATAAAGCAACTGGAAGTGGATGAACAGACTTCTGTACATGGATTCCAGACTACAGGCACCTGATGACACATCCTCCAAGATCTTTAATGGAAGCTATGATCAGTCCAGGGTATTTCAGAGTGGCCCATGCAAAACCTGCAAGGGCTGAAAGGAAGAAGAGCCCCAAATAACTATTCTTCCTTTTCTCTCCAGCCCAGAATGCTGATCGAAGCTGATCGAAGCTCCAGTTAAAATGGTACTGAACACTGGAGTAGGTATAGGTTGAACACCTCTAATCCGACACCTGCGGAACCTGACAAGTGTCAAACCAGAGAATTTGCTGGATCATGGGAGGTCAATATGGTCTAGCAGCATTACTAACACTTCCACTGCTTATTTGGCTCTGGAAGACATATAGGGGTAAATTAGAGCTAGATAACAGCACAGAACAGAGTCAGGACTGGTGGCTGTAAAACTGTATGGGTCCAAGGGAAACTTGACCCCCCACTCATGGTAAATGGACATCCAGCTAACTACAATCATGCTGAATCACAATTGTTGCCAGACCAGAGTGTGCCAAACTAGAGAGTTTCAACCTATAACAAAAAATCTAGGACTGAAACAGAGGAGAAATCTTGGCCAGTTTTAAAAAATAAAAGGAACATCTTCAGTAGATGCCCAGACAAACCTGAATTCAAACCTGGGGAACGAATTGAAAAGCAAGAGGAGCTGGGGATTAGTAGTACTTTGCAATCCTGTAATACCATCCACTGAGAAGCCCAAAAGGCTTTATAAAATTTCATCAATTAAACATCACAATAAGCAGGTATTATCATGGTTTTACAGATGGGAAAATGGAGACAGAGAGAAGTTAGGTGACTTGCTGATAGCCACGGTGAGTCAGCACCAATCTTCTGCTCGATTTTTCACGTTTTAGACCAGTCTCCAGGAGGAGTGCAGCCATGAGTTTTTTGCTATGGGCGTGAAAGCTGAACCATGATTTCACATGCTGTGTTGTAGTTATTTTGAGGTAAGTATTTCTAAAGGTTTCTACTATTTTACTATTTATATAGAATTAGTCAAATGAATCCTGGTATCCTAGGACAGGAGAGATCTATTGGAAGAAGATGGGGAACTCCCTAACAGTACAAATAGAATCTCTGGAAATGGGTTGATTTGACCAAAGTGCTTCTATGTCAGCACTCTGATACTAAATGGTTCTTCTTTTACTCCAATCCTCCCACATTTCCCTTTAGTGTCCCACATACACTAGGGTAATCATCTTAGCAGACACCAGCCAGCATCAAATAAGAGCAAGCCTCTAAAGATTTGGAAATCACAAACTCACCTTACGAAACATTCGATTCTGACGCTGGAATGGAAGGCCTGGGAAGCCCAGCTGAGCTGGCTTTAATGAGACCCCAACAGGTGGTGGCCCCAAAAGGGAATGTCTGGTAGCCTGAGGGAAAAACTGTTGCAGAGCTGGAGCTGTCATGTTAAATCCTCTTAAGTTTCCTACAAATGCAAATATACAACATATCACTCACATGTAGAGTGAGCTCAGGAAACAGCAAACCCCCAAGCCATGACAACACCAGTGAGGGGCAGCACTTAGAGAACTCTGTATCTCTCTTTCCATAGGGAACGTATATAAGTAATTGAGTTTTGTTGGCCAGTTTCTGCTTCCCCCAACCATCCCTAAGATCTCACTCCATCATTGCTGCCATGTGGGGCTATGTTAGACTATTCAACTGTTAAAAATTGGTACTGCAGGCTAAAATCATTAGAGTAGATTATTTGATTCAAACACATTGGCACCCCATGTTTAAAGACATACAAGATCTTGTTTTTGCCAAGATTCCTTCTAGAAGAGGGAAAGTGGTCCCACAGCTCATGCAGCTGGCAGTTCAAACTCTGATCTGATGTTATCTTTTTGTTTTGTTTTTTTGGACAGAACAGCAGCAGTGATGGGAGCATTTCATTTAAAACAGCATTTTGAACAAGGGATTTCACACGCCATCAGATTTATCATGGAATCTCAAAACAATAAACTAAACTCAGGCCCTTTTTGGTGCTACCATTTTCTATTACAATGTGTTGTCTTTTAGGCACTTCTTTTCAGCAGAGCACCCATTTGAAAGTGCTTTATAATCACTAGACAAGTATAACCACTTTCTGATGAAAATGCCATTCCCATTTTACAGATAAGGAAGCAGAGACACAAGCGTTAGAGCCAAGGTTTTAGAAGTAGTCTCTAATTTTGACTGCCAATTGTTAAATACCAACTGCTTAATTTTCAGAGGTACTGAAAATCAATAGCTCCCACTGAAGTCAATTTAAACTCTGGGTACTTGCACCTTTGAAAAAAATCAGTCTATAGCTTTCTAGAAATGGACATCCAAAAATCAGAGCTCACTCTTGAAAATTTGTACGTAAGCAGCTAGCCAAAGGCCACACAAGAAGTCAGTGCCAGTCATGAGCAGAACCCAGGAGTTCTGACACTCATAATGCTATAAAGCACCAGATGACCCTGGTATAATGTATAAAGGCTGCCTCACAACACAAGGAATTCCTATAGATTTGATTTACTTGTCAGTTATGCTGTGAAATAAGATCTCTTCTTGTAAGGAGATTTATCTTAAATTTGAGCAAAAATCTACATGGTAGGAAATGGCCTTCCATTCATAGTTTAACAAATTCATATGAATTCCATATACATTTAGACATAGAAGGGCATTTCTTCTTTCCCCATTTCCACTGTTGAAAGCATAGGCTTCCACTGAATTATTTATTATGATGTTTCTTGGGCACGGAAATACCTAGGCACCAGATATTCTCACATGTAATCCACACCTGTAGCTGACCACAAAAATTCAGATCAGAAGTACAGTCATATTGTTCAGTATGGTCTTTATTACACATTTAAACATGAGACAATGCAGAATGTCAAAAGCAGACGTCACAAATACTAGTTCCAGCTTGCTAATAAGGTGGGGATAACATTCCACCTTATTAGACTGGTCATTAAAACACCTTGTTCAATTGGCATATCCAGTTTGTTTCAGATCATAGGACACATTGCTATTGACAAATCATATTTAAAATAAAATTGTCACCTTTGGAGAAAAAACATACTACTGCTTAACATCAAATATCAGTCATCCTCCTTTTACAGTCTTGCTGAGCCTAAGTTACTTCCATGATACAAACATGTATAAAAAACTTCAAAAATAAGAACCAGCTCTGGACTGGAATTTGTCCCTTACTACATCAGCATTCTTCATCTGAAAAAAGATATCTCGAAGGCCACCGGGGTCAAGAGAGAGTATGTATATTAATTAGGCAAGGGAGAAGAAAGGGCATGATAACATGCAGTATGAAGGTTTATTCAAGAAAAATCCCTGGTCCAGTTTTAAGTTAAATGATTGTTCAAATTTACCCGGGTACCTCTTTCTTTGTCAAAATGGCACTGTGCAGTTTAAAAAGAAACTAGACATAATTAAAAAAAAAAAAAAACCTAAAGTGCCTTACCTGCATTTCTACTATCTTACATTAACTACGACTATTATTGGGCAACATTGTAAAATGTTCTTGAACAAAAAATCTATCCACCTGGGAACCAGATGATGGAAGAAATAGTGACATTAGCCACAAAAATAAGTTACTTACTCCAAACAAGTAGAATTTTGCAAAGCTGTTTCTTAAAAATTTACCTTTTACTTTTATGTACTCTCACCCCCTCCTCCTGCCAGCCTTCACTGAGTTTGGAAGAAAGACCTACCAGTCAGTTACACAGTCTGCAACAAATCTGTTAGAGTTTGCAGACAATGCAAATGACTAATTAAATCCAAACAAAAATCATGATTCTGTTTAATATATTCACAGAAACATTTTTATTTGTCTGAGGTTTGCAGAAGAGAAAGAATTTTACCAGCATCTACTTTTTCAGTCTAAACCACCTGGAAAATTCCCATTGTGAAGTCACAACTTCCACTTTTGAGCAGTTGAGAAATTAGATTTTCAACAACTGAAGAACCTCTGAGATTTGGACTGTCCAAATATGAAAAAGAACAGTGCAGAGGAATAAAGTGCCAAAGCATAGGGCACTCTGATGTTTAGAAACATAACATGTATTCTATGACTTATCTCCCAGGTTCCCAGGGTGTAGAGGTAATGAAGTAAATGCAATGAGCATCTCCAACAATGACAGTACCTTGCATTTGTTGCATGAGCAGAGCTCGCTGAAGCATTGGATTGGCATTGAGGAGTGAGGCTTGATTTGTTGCCCGTAAGTTCAACATTTGTTGTTGCTGAGGTGGTGGCAAACCCCTGGAAAAGATTAGATCAAACACTTGAAAAATCTTCCTGTAGAAAAGTGTAATTTTCAAAATCACTCTGGTCTCTAACAAGCACAACACAAGGGGCAAAGAACAAGAGCAACAATGATGTGCTTGCATTTTAAAAAAATTGTATACATTAACATTGTATCCCCTTTCTTCCATCCTGCTGGAATACCCAATGATGAGGGATTGTCCATTATGAAGTTTTAGGTCTGCAACTTTGCCAATTTCAGGAGACAGAACTTTTCAACATTAAACACACATAAGGGAAGTACAGTGGAGGATTACAAGCCTAAAGACACATGCAGGCAACTGATCTCTAGCAGAATTCAACAACTCCTCTTGGTTTCTAAAACATTTTCATCATCCTGTGACGCTACTCAAAATCCACTACAGGTACTCCTATCCAAAGGCTGTTCATATGGATGCAGTTGCACCTAAATGGGAGAGTTGGGGAAAATGGCAGCAATTTAATATCTAAAGTATGGGCCAAAAGGAAGAAATGAGAGGAGTGAGAATATCCTAGGAATGGAATTGATCAGTTGTTCTCAAACTTTTTGGTCAGCAGCTCACCTTGGTCAATGCAAACATTTCTGTGGACCACCAGCCAACCAACCATTACAACAAAATGCCTTTGCTTATCTCTAAATACCTTAAATACTAAATTATTCATATTATGCTACTGGAACATAAAAACGTAAATATGCAGCTATAACGTAAGGGGGGAGCATATATAACCAGTACAAAAGGAAATATTATGAATCAAAACTAAAATAATTAAACAGATTAAGTGCTTTAACTTTGTCAGTTTACCAAACTTTATTTTAAATAAAATAAAATATTACTTTACATCCAAAACAAGAGGTTTCAACATTGTCTTTATTTATGGCAGGGGTGGGGAACCTTTTTTGAGTCAGGAGTCACTGACCCACAGAAAAATCAGTCGGGGGTCACACAAAAGTCAGAAGCAAATAAAACCTAAAACAAAAAACCAACTCTCCACTGATATGGCTCCAGACTGAGACACCTCACTCCCCTCACACTCCATCTCCATGGGAGGACAGAGGTTCAGGGTTTCATACAGGCTGCTCTTCTGGGGTCCCTGGGCTAGAAGATTTTGTGGGCCTGCCTAAGCTCTGGGATGGGGCCAAAAATGAGGGGTTTGGTGTGTGGAAGAAGGTTGCTGGGGAACGGGCCAGGAATGGGGGTACAGGATCTGGTGGGTTGCAGGAGTAGGTGAGGTCTGGGTAAGAGGTAGGGTGCAGGAGTAGTGTCGGTTCTGGCCGGAGGATTAAGTGCAGAAGTGGGTTGAGAGTTGGGGGAGGGGGTCTGAATAGGAGGGAGGATGCAGGAGTGGGGGTGGGAGTGTAGGGTCTTCGTGGGAAGGAGTGTGTGTGAGGGTGATGAGGATGCAGGGTTTGGATAGGAGGGGGATGGACCACGCTTACCTGGCTCCACATACCCCACTGTTCTCAGGCACCACCTCTGCTGCTCCCATTGGCCGTTATTCTGGCCAATGGAGCTCTGAGGAAAGCCTCCAGGAAAGTAGTTTCCTGCGCTGCCCTGCCATTTCCCCCAGATAGGGGGAGGGGGAACAGCAGCACATGGAGCCACTTCCTCCCCCAGCTGGCACCAGCCTAGACAACCACACTTTGGCTGTGTCTACACTGCACCCCTTTTCCAGAAAAGGGATGCAGATTAGGCACTTCGGAATTGCAAATGCCGCGGGGGATATTTAAATCCCCCACGGCATTTGCAATTCCGAAGTGTCTAATCTGCATCCCTTTTCCAGAAAAGGGGTGCAGTGTAGACACAGCCTTTGAGAACCACTAGCTTGGATTATTTTTATATGCTCTAAAATTAAGTATAACTGCTCTGTTCTCAACCCCACTCCCTAATTTTTGAGCCAATATTGATTTACTCACCCCACTTCCATATAAATATTTTGAAGCCAAAAGAAGTTTCCTTGGGAAGCCTATTCAGTGTTAGCTTTTTAAGCTCTTAAAGGAAAAAGGCGTCATTATATCAGACAAAACTCTCTCATGCCTTGTCATAGTGGGCACAAGTGCTGACATTACAAACCATCACATTTTAGGCTGGCCAGTCAAAGAGGTAGCTGTGAAAGTCCTTCAGGTGTGGGTTGGCACCATCATGTTGCTGTGACAGACACTTGACAAAATTATTGTACTTAATGACAGACAATAGGGAGGCACAAAGGGGAGGGACACGGATCATGTCATTCAATTTTTTAAAAAATTACCTCAGACGACACCTCAAAATTTACACCACAGACATGTGTCTCCGCATGGACACGCTATTGACCCTTGTACAATGAAATTCACTTCTGCACAATATCTTCCTCTACCCACGCCACCCCATTTAAAATATTTTTTTCATTAGAAGACCATTTGAATCAATACAGTAAATTATTTTCAGTATTGTGGGTCATATACATTTAACTGAAAAGAGATGTAAATACTTTTTTGCTCTTTTCCCTCTTCTATTACTAGTATAATAGAGGTTTCCAAGCATACCTCAATAACATAGTCACCATACTAATGTGACAGCGGTAGTGATTTAGTATCCAAAGAACATCTTTTTCTCCTTACATTTCCCCTCCATAGCCTTGAATGCCTGCTGCATAAAGTTTTACAACAGAACAGTAAAAGCACCTAAGTGCATTATTTAACTGTTTTTGTACTGTATCTTCTATTTCTGGTCATAATGGGCAAAGTTCCTTGACCAGAACTATTGTTTTCTTTCATACAATTTAGGTTAGCAGTTTCACTCTTTACCGTCTTATCTTCACTGCTTGTGTCTGTCTTTTCATCCGAATGAAATACAAATACAAAGTAGCATCCTCAAAACAGCATGGGGGTGTAACTGCACAAATTATGGATGTAATAGTGTGGTCAATTAACTGATTAACCAATAAGCAAAAGCTTATAGGTTAATGCTATAAACTACATGCATTTAGGCAGCCTGGCTCAGCCCGGGACAGGGCTGCTGCCTCTGTATCAGAAACAGCAGCGCGAGGGCAACAGGCAGCTGATCCATAAGGGGAACTGGTTTTTAAACTGGTTCCCTTTGCTGACCAGCTCCCACCTGGCACCCCACGCTGCTGCCTCTGATGCAGAGGCTGCAGTGCAGAGTAACAGGGGGCTCCTCAGGAGTGGAACCAGAGCACACTGGCTGCCGGCCCTACCCCTTGGGACCATATAAATAAATTAATGGAGATTGCCTATCTCCTTGAACTAGAAGGGACCTTGAAAGGTCATCGAGTCCAGTCCCCTGCCTTCACAGCAGGACCAAGTACCATCCCTGACAAATATTTGCCCCAAATCCCTAAATAGAACAGTTGATTAACTGATAAGGATGTTTAAATATCAGTTAATTGAATAGTAGATCAACCTCATGAATTCTTAGCACAAATCTATTTCTACATAAATGTCACTTGAAGGACACCTAACTGCATTCAATAATCCCACACTTACACTAGTTAAATAAGTATATACGCACAATAAAACAAAATTATTTAACCAAAATGGAGTTGGATCCTGATAATACAATAAAAATCCTTGTTTCTGTTCAAAAGGCTCATTAGGACATTTGTGTTAAGCTGTAACAATGTTTTTCTCTAGACTCCCCTCTTCTAAACAAGTCAGCTTTTCTAGGCTGACTGTTGTGCACCCACCTTTTACAGATTTAAATTTTGCCACTCTGACTCTCTACCATTTTGTTTTTATATCATCTGCACAACGATATTTTACTCGGGCACAAAAGATAATGGAATCACAGCAATATCAGGATGACAAGCACCTTCGAAATACTAAAGACAGGGGACTTGGAAGTAGTGCAGTGCCCATCTGTTGCAAGGGAGGGAAGTCGCCTCTATACATTCAAACAGCAGTATTTTATAACGTCTGGTGCAATGCCTGATTTGGAGGAATTCCTTCCCCTCCTGTCTCCTCAGCTAAGAGCGAGCACTGTTGGCTGTTCTAGGCAGCGCCCTGAACCCCACCCAAAGGCTGGGCAGACCCTTTATTACTGCTGCTGCAGCTTCCAGACCCCCTCCCCGGCACATGCAGACACATGAGCCTCTTCATTCGGCCAGACTCACTAGGGGAAATGGAGACAAACCCCTTTCCCTCAGGGCTTGTACTCCACGCAGAGATCCCCTTCGCCCTACCCAGCTCCTCTCCCTCTACTCGGATCTTCTTCCTCAGTCCATCTCCCAGGACCCTCACACCCCTGCACTGAGTCCTTCCCTTCCTCCCCCCTTGGTCCTACTAGCCCTGGCACAGTCTTCTTACCACCCCCCCCAGCCGTTCAAAGGCCCCATGTCCTTGTACAGCTCCCCCATCAGGGTCCCTCACCCTCCTGCACCCACCAGCACCCTCTTCCTCTCCCGCTGCCTGCTGGGGTGCGCGGGCCGCCCCCGCCCCGAACAGGTGGAAGGGGAGAAAAGGCAGGCAATAAGCCAGCCAGGCTAAGGCTTTTCTGGGGAGAGTCCCCAGGGACAGGCCCGCGGTCCCCGGCCTCGATTAGTCGCGCTTACCGGCCTCCCTGTTGCGACGGGTGGTGCTGCTGCTGGAGGAGGTGCTGGAGCTGCAGCAGCTGCTGCTGGAATTGCTGCTGGGTGAACATGTCTGGGGCGCCCCGCGCACAGCGAGCCTGGGACAAAACGCAAGAGCATGAGGCAGCGCCGCCCCCCCAGTCGCGGGGCTTACGCGTGTGAAGCTCGCACCCGCCGCCGAGCGGGGGGGGGCCCGCTGCCCATCTAATCACTCCCCCCCCCCCGCGAGCACGCCACCCACCCCCGCGGTCACACAGCAGCAGCAGCCGCGGGAGGGGGGGGCTTCTAGACCCCACCCCCGAACCCCCTAAAGAGGAGCCCCGGCTGCCGAGGTTGCATTACAGCCCCTGCCCGGAGTCCCAGGGCTCCCGTGGCAACCAACCTGAGGAGTTTACATGTCTTGACAAGCAGCCTCCATCTTATCGCAGCGAACAATAACCACCTGCGGGCGCTGCTACCGCTGCCCCTGACCTCCCTGGCTGCGCAGCGCTCACTCGCTCAGGCTTCTCGGCGCAGCCTCGCTGTCTAGCCAGCCCCGCTCCCCGACGAAAGCGGAGAAGCCGGAGAGCAGCGGTGTCGGTGGATTCAGCTCCTTCTGTAGGCTTGGAGGACCCAGTGCCACCGCTGGCACCTCTTCGCCCTCCTCCCAAATCTCATTTCCTTGGGGGATTCGATTTTCTTCTCCCAGGAGGAATAAGGGATTTTGCTGCGTGTTTCAGTGGGATATTTAATTTAATATTTCCCTCCCCATCTTCCTGGAGTCACATTGAAATGGCCCCAGGTAGGAACAACTGTGCCTCCTTGTCCTCCACACACACAGCCCAAAACTAGAAGGGTCCCTTGCACACCAGCAGGGCTGGGTACCATCTGTTAAGGGGCTGGGGCTAGCTGAATTGAGTAAACGGCTAGCGAGGGGAGCAGATGGCAGCCAACAGCTTTTTTTACGGTGCAGGGGAATCTTTGGTATCTGCTGCAGATGGTAACTGTCTCACTGCAGAGATGGAAAATCCCTAGCACTCTCTGGCAATTTGTCAGATCTCCACAAACTATGCCATGAGAAAATTGGCTTTTCTGGAGGGAAATGAGACGTTTGCATCATTCTTCTGAGGATTTTTTTATTTACAAGATTTTCTAGCAAGTTTAAGTGCTTTCTCGTGACTGCAGCAAATCTTTCTTGTGGTGTGGAAACTCTTCTAACAAACTCATTTGAAGTATGTGTCCACAGGCCAGTACACAGGAATTTCTGTGCGGGGTGCTTTTTTTTGTAAATGTGGACTGCAAGAGAGTGATTGCACCATAGTCCCCCAAGCAAGTGGAGAAATCAGCCCCAGCGGCCCAGAGCATGGGGGAGGGAGGCTTGGGCAGCCTACCACTCTTGACTTCCCCTGGCCTGCTGGAGCATGCTTACTTGAGGAACCATGGAGGGGGGGGTGATTTCATACCCTTCACACCCCCTTCTTACACATCCTGCGTACAGGCCTGGTCCAGTATCTGAGACATCTGGCTGAAAGAAGTACTATGAACTGTGATTTTCTCTTTAGACTCAATCTAGTAGGACAATAAGACTGAAGTCCTGATTTTTTGCTGTTTAACAGGGAGCAATCCTGCAGTAATTACTCATACGAAAAGCCCTTAGTCATGTGAATGGTCTCATTAACTTCAGTGAGGCTGCTCACACAAGTTACGACTTTTTCAGGACTAATGGTTGCAGGATTGGTCCTTAGCTGGGTTTTTTTTCTTTTGACATTTTTATATTGTTAATTTTATAATAGTCTGTTTGGAGATCCATGGCTAGCTGTGTTAATGCCTAGAGACTCCTCAAGTCAGTCCTTAGTGGCTCAAAACCACACTGCTGTTTTGCCCTTGGAAAATTTATACAGCATCTTTTCCACATTGCTCCATATAACTGATCCTTCCCCCCCCATAATTACCACACTGCAAAACTGCCAGAGCTGAATAACTTGCAGAGGTAGAAGAGCATGAAAAAGCCCTTGGAAGAGTGTCCTGGAACAGTGATACTCATCTCATACCTCAGTGATTCTGGAGTTAAATTAATGATCAGCATTACTGAAAAGAGCCACAGTTGTGTGAATTCATTATTTTATTTACTATAGTACTATGCTAGAAGATTTATCTAGTGTTGTTTGGGTACTTAACTCAAATATGTTTGTGTTTTCTTCATTTAAATCATTGTTCTGGTATGGGCTTGGGGATGAGGGATTCAGTATGCAGAATGCCCTGAGGTGAGAGAACAACCCCAGCCTCTCTCACCTCAGCAGTTTGGGAACAAGGTGAGAAGCGCCTGTCCATGGCCACTGCAGCAGGCACTGCCAGGAGAGGGGTGTATGTTCCCCAACTGGGGAACAGACAGATAAACTTTCTGAACTATATAATAGATAGCTGTCCCATTCTCCACCTCTGCCTCCTGCCAGCCTAATGGGACTATAGCTGTCTTGGTCCCCATCTTTGGCTCCTTGCTCTCCCCTCCTGTGATCATTCTGCAGTATAACTCCATCCTGCCAGACCCCTTTCTTTCCATTTTATGAAGAATTCCATACACATCCCATTATCCTGACACAACCAGGATATCATGTGCTTTTAATATCATGTACTGCAAAGAGCCACTGGTGGTTCACAAGGTGCACTCTTAGTATTGCTGTCCTAGAGTCTTTGGTTAGAGCAGTGGTCTCCAACCTTTTTACACCCAAGATCACTTTTTAAGTCTCAGAACAGGTGAAGATCTACTGTCCCGCCCCTTCCTTGAAGCCCCGCCTACATTACATGAGGAAATCTAATGTAAACGTACTGCGCAGATGCGCAGTTCAGAGAGGGCTCAAGAGCTACTCTTAGAGCCCCTGAGATTTACTGGTAGCTCGCGATCTACTGGTTGGTGACCACGGGGTTAGAAGAAGGTTGGCCCAATAGTTTGGGCACAAGAGTTGAACTCAGAAGAAACAGGCTTTATTTCAGGGGTCTCAAACTCATGGCCCACAGGTCATCTTCAGGACTGCAGCCCAAGTAGTTTGACAATCTGGCCAAGAAGCAATTGCAGCCTGAGGGGTGTGTGTGTCCCCAAAGCCCTGCCACATTTTCCCCATTGCATCCCTTCTCACAAACCCCCTCCCCCAAGGGACATGGTGTCAGGGATTACTGGGGGTGGACTGGCCCAGTGCAGCAGCCATAGTTGAGCCTCCCACATGCACTTCAGTAATCGCTGAGGCCATGTCCCTCAGGGGAAGAGAGCTTGGTGTAATGAAGGGAAAGGGTGGGGTGGGAAGAGGCGAGGTTTGGGGGACAGGAATGGACACACACACCCTGGGCCACAGGCACTCATGGGATAGATTGTGAAACTGCTCATTCCATAGGTGGCCCATGGACTATGAGTTTGAAGATCCCCTGCTCTATTCCATGCTCTGCTGCAGACTTCCTGTGTAACTTTGGGCAAGTCACTTCAGACCAGATTTTAAAGATATTTATATGCATAGTGGGATTTTAAAAAGCATCTTGTGATTTTTAAATACCCCAGAAGGCATCTATCTGCATTTTTAGGCACCTAAATACCTTTATAAAGTTGCATGTGCTTCAGTTCCTTATTTTACACAGTGAGGATAAAAGAACTTAAGGGTATTATGATCATGAATGATTGGGAGAGCCATGCTTACCTGTATGCGGAATATGCATCTTTATATATCTGCATAAGGCATCTGAAAATTTGGGGCAGCACTGGGTCTTAATGTCCACCCTCCCACCTCTTCCTATCTTTGTTCTGTGACTTCACTTCCTCAGGAGAGAATCTAGTTAACTTACAAATGAAAAAGCCTACCAAACCTATTAGCAGAACACTGAATCTGTGAAAGAGCCATTCAAATGATAATGAAGCCATTTAACAGGTATTTGCCAACCCCAGGTATATACTGTCAGTTTCTGATTTTACTGTATGAGTCTACATCTACTGGACCTTGTTTCAAAATTAGCGAGTTGCTGAAGTTTATAAAATTACATTTCTAAAAAATCATCCCCCTCCTGCTGCCATTAGGCACATGGACACCAGTTTAATAGTATTGTGTAGGGCCCCTTAAATCCTGAAGATGGCCCTGCAGTGACTCCTATATGTAGGGTTCTAATGGTGCATATACAGTGTGATACTCTTTACCTACATGTTTCCTTACTGCTTTTCCCATAGATCCCTGAGGGAATATCTACGGTACAAAACCAAACCAAACCCCTGTGGCAGGAAGTCTCAAAGCCTGGATCAACTGTTTAGGCCCGTGGTCACCAACAGGTTGATCGCGATCGACTGGTCGATTGTGAGGCCTCGACCAGTTGATTGCGAGGCGTCCTGTCTGCTCCGCCCCATTTCCCTTCCACCCCCGAGAAGCCCCACTACCTACCTCAAGTGAAAATGGAGGTAGTGTCAGCTTCCCAGGGATGGACAGAAGTCCCGCAGCTTAGCGCCACTTCTGGCGATTCCGGAATTGCACTAGCTGCTCTGCCAGGTGTACTGCGGAAGGGAGCATCGGTTCCCTGCACCACACAGGAGGGGTGAGTCAGCCCCGGGGCAGGCACATGCGGGACTTCCCTGCGTCCGGGGGTGTGTGTGTCGGCCCCGGGGCAGGCGCGCACGGGATTTCCCTGCGCTGGGGGGGTCAGCCTTGGGTCAGGTGCACCTGCGGGGCTTCCCTACACATGAAGGTTGGCCCCGGGGCAGGTGCGCATGTGGGGCTTCCCTGCACCGGGTGGTCGGTCTCAGGGCAGGCACGCATGCGGGGCTTCCCTGCGCCGGGGGGGAGGGAAGTTGGGCCCTCAGGAGGTACATGCTGGCTTCCCGTGGGGGGGGGGAATCCTGGGAAGAGGCAGATGTAGGGGACTCTCTGCCTCCACTGCCCCCCCACCTCCTGTTCCCACTCCCCCATTCCCTCTCCCCATTGCCCAGTTCCCTCTCCCTAGCCACAGAACTCTGTCTCCACTCCCCTGTCCCCAGCCCCTAGCTACAGAACTCTGTCCTCATTCCCATCCCCACTTTTTGAACTCTGTCCCCATTCCCCTGTCCCGAGCCACAGAACTCTGTCCCCACTGGCACCCTGTCCCCTGCCAAAGCACCCACTAGCACCCTTCCCCAGTACTATGTCCCCTGTTCCCACCAACACAGTTGGGGCCACATTAGTGAAGCTTGGGGGGATGGGTGGAGGAGGGTTTTTTTGCATCTCACTTGTGTGGCCCCAACTGACTTTTCTTGGGTCGGTGACCCCTGACTCAAGACAGGTTCCCTGCCCTTCTCAGAAATAAAGACAATGCAGAAACTTTTTGTTTGACACAGTATTTTATTTAAAAACTAGCCAATTAGCCCATCATAAAATGGGATTTTCAGGTCTCTCCTCCATGTTGGTCTTCTTTCCTGAGCCTCTGGTCTCTCGCTCCATCTCTCTTTCTCTCTCTGTCTCCTCCTCCTACTGCCTTCTCCCCTTTCTCTCTCAGCTCTCCTCCGCCTCCTGCCTCTCTCTGTCTCTCTCTTTCCCTTCTCCTCCCCCTTCTGCCTCTCACTCGAGGGACCGCGGAGCCCAAATGGTCACCGCCCCGCCCCCCTTCGCCTCCCGCCGTGGTGCTCGGCTGACTTCTGTACTGCTCAGCTGGGCCACTGCGGGGGAACAAGCGTCCATTTGGGTTCTCCTGTGGCGGCCCAGCTGAGTGGCGCAGAAGTCAGCCGAATGCCACAGCAGGAGGCGAAGGGGGGCGGGCGGTGACATACACGGGCCACCCATGCAGCACGGGCCACCCAGAGGGAACAGCCAGCATTTCAGGCAACAGCGCCCCCCAGAGGGAATATCCAGCATTTCAGCGTTACAGACTCTTAGATGCTGGGTTACTATATATATGATGAAGCCTGGCCAACAAACCCCAAATTGGGGCTAAGAACCCATCTGGCCACAACATCATAACACTCCTGCACGCCCCTTTCCCCCAGACCCTACATCGGAGCCTATCATACACTGGAACCCCCTGCCCTGAGCCCCTCACATACTCCAACCCAAATTCCTGAACCCTCACATCCAGAAGTCTGTGGCTTGCTTAGTACCTTAACCCTACATCTGACCCCAACACTGCCCAGCCTGGTGCCTTCTCCCCGAGCCAGTGTCCCCTTATCCACCTTCTCCTGCATCCAGATTTCCTCCCAGAGCTTGCCCCTCTCACCCCTTACCACACCCAAATCCCTCATCCCACCTCAGAGCCTACACATCCTGTCTCAACCCAGCAAGGTTACGGCTAGACTGCAGGAGTTTTCAGGATTCCGGAGATATCCCAGAAAAACTCTTCTGCATCCACGGATGCATTTGTTCTTCTTTTAGTTGAAGAGCAAACATGATCTTTTGGTCACCTCTATATTCCTCTTTCCACAAGGAATAAGGGGGCTTCCAAAAGAAGGGGTTTTTCTGACATTTGGTCCAGTCTAGACAGGCCAAATGTTGGAAAAACCTCTTCTTACAGAAGAATTGGAGAAAAAAGCAGCAGTATAAGGGTGGGGGATAGCAAGTGATGGAGAGAAGGAGAATAGAGAGGGCGGAGCTTCAAGGAAGGGGCGGGGCTTCGAGGAAGGGGCAGGGCGGTAGATCTTGGCTTGTTCTGTCATTTAAAAAGTGATCTTGGGTGTGAAAAGACCACTGGTTTAGGCTCAAGGGCTCATTCTTGAGGGCTAAATATAGCAATGTAGAGGTTTCTGTTGAGCCTGGAGTCTAGCCTCTGAGACCAACCCCTCTTGGTGGGTTTCAGAACCTGGGGTACAGTCCAAATGTCTCAGAGGCCAGGCTCCTCTGTTTCAGTTTTCAGCCTTGCAGTGTGAGCCCTAGTCAACTGACCGTGGCTATGAGACGCCCTCCCACAGGTTTTTTGGCAACGGGCATGTACCCTGAATCCTCTGATGCATGAGAAGGCAGAATTAAGGTGGCAGAGGCAGTCATATGTTTGGCATTTCTTAACTTCTGTTTGACTTTGCAACTTAAATAACAGACTTTTAACAGTCTTTGTATATAAAGATTGTGAGGTGCTCAGATCTGGGAGCGATATAAGTACCTACAGTAATGTCTGTATACGATTCCAGGAACGTCACTCCGTGTGTCAGTCTGAACCCTAAAAAGTCTGTTGTCAGTGTGAAGTGATGGAAGAAGCTACAAACATGGGTGAAGGGTCTTTTTGTTCAGGGTATTATCAGGTTAAATCATCTCTGGGTTTCATGGTCTGTTACTGTGAATTTTGAAATTCTCAGATATTTTGACTTTACAAATTACATCCATGGCACAGCAAGGCCTGTATCTATGCCATGCCTAGAGTCCTAGACCACTGTGAGATCAGATGTAACACAGTCACAGCACCACCTTTACAGCTAATTTGCATGCAGTTTAACTGGTGATATGCCAGAGACTGCACAGATGGTGGACTACTTGACCCATCTGCACAATTCACCCACACACAAATACAACCAGAATGCAATAAACCACAAACACATATAACCACTCACTGCAGCACATAGCCCTCATTTGCCACTTGCACAAATCAGCAGGAATTTACCAGAATAACCCCTCAAAATAAATTAACATTACCACCCACACACCCAAACCTACGCACATGTAACTCCAAACACACATCGCCCTTCCTCCCTGTAGCACACATCTCTCATTTGCCACCCATGCAACGCTCCCCACACAACACAATCTACACACAAGTCAAACACTATTCTCCCCCCCCCCCCCCACCACACACACACACACACACACACACAACATAGCAAGCAAACACAGTAACCGGAAACATCTGAAGCCTAGAGTGGTTGTTGAGTCATTGTGAAATGTTGAAATCAACTACATGCATGGTTGAAAGCTTTGTGTTTAGATTACCTCCAGGTTCAAGCAGTGCTGAGATTAATGGTTTCTTATCATCCAGCTGTTAAGTTCTCAGCCATGTTTGTGACTATGAATTACACTCATGCGAGAACACAGGCTTTCAGTTGCTAGTGATTTATTATGTTATATTAGTATTTATAATTATTACTAACTAGCAGATGAGGACTGTCATTGACAGGGCAAAGTCATTTTGCGTAGATTACACTTATAAGAAAGTTCAAGAAATTAAATATATATTAAACATTTTTATTAATGTGCTTGTAAAAGGGAACTAAAATAACAATTTTAAATTTGTAGAATTTCAACTTCAAACATTATTCATTTTATTGAATAATTACCATACATAGAAAATTTGAATTAGAAACTTGTAAATTTTACTCTTTACGCTTCCTTTACTCTTTATATAATTAATTTGAATTATTTTGTGAATTGTAACAGTAAAAATTTTCTTTGCACTGAAATGACAGTTGAATAGGTGTCTTGATTTTAATTTTTTAGCAAATATTTTTATGAACTCTAATCATAATAGTCATTACTTTTATCCGATGAAAAACAAAAATAATTATTTAAGCATTTCACCCAGTGTATATCAGTATAAAAAGTAGTGCATTCAGCTAATTTAAGTGGCAGGATTGTTTATGCAAAATTTGGTATCTTTAAGTAATTGCAAAGTATGACTGTATTTTGCACAAACAAACCCACAAACAAATAAACTTCAAAATATATAATAGATCTATTATGGAACAGGAAAGCCTAAAAGCCTCAATCAGAGAGAGGACCTTGTGCTTCCTTGTGTTAGGTTCTGTAGAAATCTACTCTATACTAGAGGCTACGTCTAGACTGCAGGCTTCTTTCGGAAGAAGCTTTTTTCGGAAGATCTCTTCTGAAAAAACTTCTTCCGAAAGAGAGCGTCCACACACAAAAGCACACAGGAAAAGCCATCTGCTTTCTCGAAAGATAGCGTTCAGACTAATTGGACACTTTCTCACATAAAAGGCCACCTAGAACCACTTCAACCAGGGCTTTAGGTCACCACTTGCTTCTGAGTGCTGGTGCTGGAGCCTTGCAGAGACACGCACTTAAGGGGACCCCGTTGGACAGCCGTTTCTCTGCTTCTGCTGCGTGCTTGCCTACCTCTCTGAGGGACGGCAAAGCTCTCGCAGTGCCTGCTGTGGTTGCCCTGCTTTTTAGGACGCCACAGCTTTTCTCTTGGTGCCATGGAGCCGGAGCTGCCCCTGGGCATGCGATGGCTCCACATGATCATGCTGCAGTTTTTGCAGCACTTTGTGCCAGCTGCCTTCCTGGTCCTGACCAAGTTCAACCCTGAGCACAGTCTTGGGACCCTCTCCCTGGGTGTGGTAGCTACATTCTGGCAACCACACCCCACAGTGGAAAGGCATTTTTGGAGGCTCAACACCAGTTTGGACTGGTGGGACCGGCTGGTCACGGAGTGGTGGGACAACCAGCAGTGGCTCCAAAACTTCCGCATGTGGAAGGCCACCTTTTGGAGCTGTGTGCCTGGCTCACCCCTGCCCTCCAATGATGCGACACCCACCTGCAACTTACCATCCCTCTGGAGAAGTGGGTCACAATCACCATCTGGAAGCTCGCCACCTAAGACAGCTACCAGTTGGTTGGCAACCAGGTTGGCATGGGGAAGTCCACCTTCGGGGCCCTCCTCGTGGAGGTAAGGCACTCTCAGGCTGCAGTCCCTGCACGGGGGGAGCAGGAGGGAGTCCTGGAAAAGGGGGAACCTTGGGAAATGGGGGTTGGGAGGTGGGGGGGAGTGGAGGTGGGGAGAAGCCCTGTCCCTGGGGGGTTCTGCAGTCCCACCGTCACACTGCCCTACTGCTGGGGGGGTAGCCTCAGAGTGGGTGGCTCCTGGAGTGTTTGAGGAGAAGAGCGGATGAGAGGTGGTCAGGCACTGCCCAAGGGCTCAGGCACTCCCTCTCTCAAGTCTCTGTTTTGTGTGTTTGTCTCCTTCTGTAGGTTGTGAGGGGGCATCCTTCTGCATAAGGTCATTTGCCTGGGAGACCCGGACTCCATAATGTCTGGATTTGCTGCCCTGGGGTTCCTGAACCGCAGTGGAGCCATCGACGGATCCCATATTCCAATCCGCACACTGGAGCAACGAGTATCCCAATACTTTTCTATTGTGCTGCAGGCGCTGGTTAACCACCATGGACAGTTCACACACATTTTTGTCGGATGGGTGGGCAGGGCACACGATGCCCACATGTTTCAGAACTCTAGCCTGTACAGAAAGCTGGAGGTGGGCACATTCTTCCCCCGCTGTGAATTTGCCATTGGGGATGTGCAAATGCCATTGTGCATCATGGGGGGACATGGCTTACCCCCGATGCCATGGCTTATGAAGCCTTAAAGCAGACACCTGGATCCCAGCAGGGATCATTTTAATGGCTGCCTGAACCGGGCCAGGATCCAGGTCAAGTGCACCTTCAGCCGCCTCAAGGAGTGGTTCAGGTGCCTGCTGACCCACCTCGATGTGGGGGGGCACAACATCCTCGAGAGGGTCGTGGCATGTTGTGTCCTCCACAATGTTGTGGAAGGGAAGGGAGAGGCCTTCCTCCCGGGGTGGGGGGCAGATGTCAGCTGTGAGGGGCGAGCCTTCCAGAATCTGCAGACAGCTACCATCTGCCAGGCCCATCAAGCTGGGGTGTGTGCCCGAGAGGCCCTGAGGGAAAGGTTCTCTCTAGGACCCCAGTAACTCTCCCCAGGGCCTCCACAATAGGGGTCTCTGGCTTGCAGCCCTATCCCTTCCCCACCACAACACCTCCCTTCGCCCCTTCCCATACCTCTCAATAAACACATCTGTTTGGCTTCCAACAAAATGAAGGCTGTATTTATCTTACATTAAGAAAATACAGGGGGAAGGGGGCTCATAACCTGGAAGGGGAGGAGGTTTCGGAGTCATGTGTGGGGCGGATAGGTGTGCCATCTCGGGTGCGGGGACCTTGTTAGATTTGGGGTTGGGTGGGTCCAGGAACCACAGTGGTGTGGACTGGTGGGGGGGCTGGAGCGGAGTCAGGGATGGCAGAAAGGGCAGAGGGAGGGGGCATAGGCATCATGTGGGGAGGGGAATGGGCAGTGGGGAGGGAAATGGGGAAAGAGCAGAGGCATGGCAGGGGGAAGGGAAATGGGCAGGGCTCGCTGAACTGCGGCGAGCCCCGCTCACCAGCCGCGCTGTCCGGCGATCTGCGCGTGCACAGATCACCCAAACCCAGCTCTTCTGGGTTGCAATCTACTCGCCACGGGCAAGTAGATTGCATTATTTGTCGAGCCCTGGGAATGGGTATAGCAAGGGGGGGCAGGAGGAGCGACAGCAGGCGGATGTGCCATCATTTCTCTCATGATGGCACACATGCTATCCCACCACTGCATGAGCTGGTCCCAGGCACGGTTCCACCACTCAGTGTCCTCATGTATCTTCTGCGCCAGGGGCTGCTGCATGTCGTGCAGGATGCTGATATGCTGGGGTATGAGGTCTTTCTGGACCCTGACATGCTTTTGGGTCCCCTGGGATGTAGCAGCTGGCACTGATGGTGTGGCTCACCCCTCAGTCTTGACTAATCTGGCTGTAGAGAATACAAAGAGGGAGAGGCATCCATGCACACACTGTCCCTGAGGCCGTGCCCGCCTCTGTGAGCAGTGACCAACAGTCCTTGGGCCAGATGAGGGGGATGTCCAGGGAGCAAGGCCATGCACAGCAGGCCCTTCCTCACAGTGGCCCCAAGGTGCCCAGGGGACCATGATGCCCGCTCCCCCCCCCCCACTGCCAGCCCATGGACAAGCAGGCAAGGGAAGTGTCTGGCCACAGTGGGATCCAATGGGTGGCAGAGGATCTGGGAGCAGCCTGGCCCTCTCTGGTGTTTACACACACACCTGCTGCTTGCAGTGCTGCCCGCAGAAGCAGATGGTGCCTTGCATGTGCAGACATGCCTGCTTGCTGTGTGAGGCACTCCTCGGGGTGTCTGGGGTCATGCCTGCGCCCGTGTGGCTAGCCTGCTTCTAGCTGTGGCAAGTGCTGGAAGGGCCAGGGCCGGACATGTGTGTGGCCTCCCTTGAGCCTGGCAGCAGGATCCTACTCGTGCTCAGGGGCTGCCTGCTGAGTCCACGTGGTGCACACTAATGCTGCACGTGGTTCCACGTCCAAGGACTGCAGCACGATGTCCAGCTCCAGCGACACTTGGCCCCCACCCCCTTTGCGCCCACCTCCCCTGCCCTGTATGTGTGACAAACTGAGAGCGCTCACCTGAAGATCCCTCCTCTGCATCAGACTAGGCCTGGAAGACAGCCGGCTGACAGGTACTGGCTCCAGGGACAGGGTGATGGTGTCCGTCTCCTCCTCCTGCTGGCATTGGTCCTCCTCCTTCTCTGCCATGACCTCTGGCTGGATGACAACAGGGGTCTCGAGGCCAGAGTCCACCATGACGGGTGGGGAAATGGATTCCCCACCCTCCAGAATCTGGTGGAGCTCCTGGTAATAGGGGCAGGTGTGGGGTCCTGCCCCTGAGCACTAGCTGCGCTCTCTGGCCCTGATGTATCCCCGATGGAGCTCTTTGACCTTACTCCAGACCTGTTCCAAGTTCGGGGTGGGTGTCTGTGCTCCACCAGGGACTTGGCCATGTGCTCAAATATATCGGCATTCTGCCACTTGAAGCGGAGATCCTGCAATGTCTCCTCCTCACCCCACAGTTTGAGGAGGGACAGGATCTCTGCTGTGGACCAAGAGGGTCCCCTCCTCTTGGTTCCCCTGGGTGGGTCCTGGGACCCCTGGGGCTGCTCCCTGTGAGTACCAGGGGTGTTTTGGGGGACTTGAGGCTGGGCCATGGGTGGCTGGGCCAAGGCCTATGGTAGGGAGGGCCATGCGGTCATGGTGCTGCTCTCAGGCTGGCTTCCTGCCACAAGGTTTGTCCAGTGTGCCTGCAGAATTGAGAGCTGGCAGGAGACAGGAACTATAGAGTTGTGATTAGTATGGATAGACTATCCATCAGGGCATCTGTGTTATTTCCTGGAGGACTCTTCTTCTGAAAGAAACCCCACCTCCCCGTTCACACATGCCTTTTTCCAAAAGAGCTCTTTTGGAAAAAGGCTTCCTCGTAGAAAGAGGATTACTAATGCTGGGAAAACCTCTGTTCTTTTGATTTACTTAAAAAAAAACGTGATTGCAGTGTGGACGTAACTCAGGTATTGTCGGAAAAACAGCCGAGAGAGGGCTGGCATAGTCCTCTCTCCTCCGGGCAGCCTGCACTGAACCCTCATCCCCACCTCTACCCCAGAGCAATTATTAAGAAAAACAAACATTTTTTGTGTTAAGGACCCGAACAAATCCAGGTAAATCTTCTAGTATGAAATAAAGAGCCAGTCCCAGCCGTAAAGATTTTATGATCATAGGCCTGCAATTGACTGCATGCAGGTGCACTTCTGCATCCATACTGATGCTCACTGACATCAGTGGGGCTCTGTGCAGGGATAGTAAATTTCGGGAAATTACATGAGAAAATACCTGCCATTTTGTGCAACCTGGTATCTTCCATAAATTGCTCTTTAGGGACATCTTTATGCACCTTAGATATAAATTACCTCTAGCAAAGATGGTTTAGTAGAAAATGCTAGCAGAGATAGAGAAACCCTCCCATTATTCTTTCCTTTAGTTAGTAAATACAGAGGCTTAAGTTACCAGCCTAGAACATTTGGCTAGGAGTCTTCTTTCCTTAGTTCATTTTCATATACAAATATACAATACACATATTTTAGTCTCCGATGTGGGAGGCAATGTAACATCTCCAAACTGACAGTTGAATGGTACCACATGTAATCAGACACAGCACTGGTGCATGGAGAATTATCTTTCATCTCAGGTAGGAAATAAAAGTTCTTTTGCACATTTTAATGATTATTTGGCTTGCTTCTATACAGCAACATATGTGTGTATGTCGTAAATATGTGTCATTCCATGAGGATACATAAAATATAATCAACTGTCACATAAACCTAACCACCCATAGGACTCCTCTTATCGCGTAACCATCCTCTCTCACTGACCATGGCTGTAAATTAAGCAATTATGAGAACTAAAAGATCAACACAAGAAAAAGCTAGAAAAAAAATCTGCATTTAAACAGACTAAAATCAGTTGAGTTGACTCACCCAGCCACCCTCCATGTGAGACAATTTATGCTGCACTGCTGTGAGATACAAGCATGGGCTCCAAATTGTGGGCTTAGTCTTAGCTCTGTGAAAGGCTAATTGTGGGACTTTGCACAAGTTGATACTCAAATTTAACTCCTGCTGGAATTCTGCACCACTGCGCAGTAGGGAGTTTGCACAGAATTAATGTTCCTTGCAGAATTTATTTTTTCATGCAGAATTTGTTATTTCCATCAAAATGATTCCTTTTTTTCCGTTTTGCATGTTTCAAAGGTATTAGTTACACGTTCATTTCTTTGCGCACAAATGACCCTGCCAGCCTGAACCCAACCAATCTCTGCTGCCACCTATCACTGTACCTGTCGCAGCACTCCTACCCTTGCCTGACACGGAGATGCACAAACCACCTCTGGAGATGAAGAGTTGTTGGCTGGCAAACATGTATGTAAACGTGTTGGGCCATGCGCCCCGTTTTCACCCGGTATCACTTCCCCTTCCCCTTCCCCTTCCCCCGTGTTTCCTTTACCCTTTTTGAGCACCCTTCAGCATTCGAGTCTGTTTTGTCCAAAGCTCGCCAGGTCCTCACTTGCCTGGGATTTCGCGGACCCCTAAGCAGGGACCGGTCTCTCACCGGCCGCGGGGAGAGGGGGGTCCGGGCCCACCCCCTCTCACAGACCCCAGCCCAGGGCCCTAAGGACAGGGACGCTTCTGCTGTCCGGTCCGGCTGGCAGGGCGTCCACCGTAACTCGCCAGCCCGCAGGCTCCCTTTGCCTGCCCTGGGCTACTTCCTCTCTCCGCGGTCAGATATCACCTTGTCTCCAGGCTCACCTCTTTGCCTTGGGTTCCATCCGCTGCTGGGCCTTGGCGAGAGGCTGCTTCCTCGTACCTTCCCTCTCTGCGGCACCTCCAGGGGTTTAAATCCCCGTGCCGACTCCCGGACCGTCGGGTCCCGCCCCTTCTGGCGTGGCCCTACTTCCGGTCTGTTGGTGGGGCCGTGGGCCAATGTTACGCCCCCCACGTCGGCGCCCGGCCTGCAGGCGGTGTGTGGGCGCCCTGTCGGGGCAGCCACCCGGGAACAGCTGCCGCACAGCCGGTAGGCCAGACCCTGCGCCACTCGGCCCACGTCACGCGGTGCGCCCGACGCTGCTACCCCGCCCCCTGCCCCGAGAACTGCCAGATAAGCGGCTGCCGGCGGGACTGGAGTGCGGGGCGCCTCCGCCCCGTCACAATGTACATGACCCAAGCCACATAAACATACACTCTCTGTCCTGAGTCTCCCTTCCCTTTCTAATCCTAACTCTCCTACAACTAAAATACAACTAACTCACCAACCCCACTCCAACTACAGTGGTTAAACCCACAAATCTTACAATACATATAGAAAATTGACCTTGGATAACACATAACAGACAGACCCAAACAGCCTTTAAGGATGTTAGCACCATCTTAAGCCAGGTTGTTAAAAAATACTTTTATATAACATACTTTTGTATAATGACTTTGTTAAAAAAATATGTGACTTTAGGAGCTTCAGGGGCAGCCGAGTTAGTCTGTTACAGGGGAAAAAAACAAACCAAATGGTCTGGTAGCACATTATAGACTAACAAAACTTGTAGATGGTATCAAGAGACAGGCCACTTCTTCAGATGACTTGAATTAAAGGTAACTGTCAACATAGACACCTTACGTTCTGTATTTACATGCCTAATAAGGAATCTATATGTCAAAAACGTTCTCTGAATCTTGTTTGTTGTCTGTATTGTTACAGAGATTCTTGCTTACAGATGTTTTGAAATCAATCACCAAAATAATTGAAACTGGTATAATCATATTTTCACAAAATATGCAGAATTTGCCATATTGTAAAATATTGTGCACATAATGTTTAAAGTGGTTGCATAGAATTCCTCTAGGACTACATTTCCAAAAGCAGTTCCTGATTTCAGGATCCTCAATTTCTAATTGTCCAACATGAGGCAATCTTCAGAGATGCCCCCGCCTCCAATTGAAGTCCACATAGGAATGGTAGTACAGTATCCATTGATCCCACAGAGATGTTGTGAGGCTTAGTTCATTAATGCTCATGAAGCATCTTGAGATCCTCAGAGATATGCTCAAGTTGAAAGGGCTTTGATAATGAGGCATTCCTTTTGGGAAACCATCCAGAAAAACAAGGATTTACATATGATGCCAAATTGCACTAAGCCTTCACTTCACTACTGATATTAATTTGCCGGATTCTGCTATTCTCTATGCCTGATATACCTATTCAATGTGCATGGAAGACAATAACCAGCCAGCCTGGAAAGAACAGTGCATCAACTATTCTGTTATGGACAGTATTTCATTGGTCAGATAGTTTTTGCACCAGGCACTGCCTGGTATTCATCCACTCTTAGTCCTATTGCCCTATACATCTGTTCCCAATAGTTCTTGATTGGTGGGCAGGTCCACTGTGTATGAATTAAGATATTTCTTTTGAGTGAACCCTCTCAACCACACTGGCAAACAACTTCTATTCATTATATTCAGTCTCCCTAGAATAACATATATCATTGCTGCTATTCTGCATTCTCTCAGTGCATGTGACATGCACAGAAAATTCTGCTTTGCTTAAAATATGAATTACTCATCTAAACATTTATCCTTATCCAAATCCCTTTTGTTTTGGACCATGTCATGCAATGTATTGTTTCCTTGCTTAGATCTTGACTTCAGTGGAGTTACACAAAGAATAAATTTGACTCAGTATCTTGTAAAGTATTTACCCTTTTAATTTTTTTTATGAGAGGGTGAAGGTATATAAGGTTGATTAAAAAATGTCCTGTTTCAGAAGTGACAGGTAACAAAGCAAGCATTTCATGTGATTTTCCTGAATGGGAAGCTACATAGCTGAAACATAAAAAATTATGGAATGCATGCATTTGAGATACCTATTCTCAGTGCTTTTTTTGTAAGCAAAATGGTGCCAGTACTCTAGGGCAAACATGCTAAGCAAAAAAAAAAAAAAAAAAAAAAGGAAAACTTGTTGAGCCAAACAAACAAACAAAAACTGCACTGGGGCCAAAATTTGGTCGCAGCCCCTTTAAGAGCCACAGCCCTGCGCTGGGAGCAGGAAGAAAAACTCCACACATCCTGAGCAGGCTACCGAGTCGTCCCAGGAAAACATGTGCCAGTACGCACGAGGGAAATCCCATTCCCATTCCCTTTCTGTGAGCTGGGAAAATAGGTGATGGTATGCCATTCTGGGCAGTACCATCACAAAAAAAGCACTGCCTGTTCTTATTGCAACCACCTTGAGAGACAGAAATTCCTTTCTTTGCCCTGGTCTTCACTAGGACTTTATTTTAAAATAACCCCTCCAAGGTCGAATTTATAAACAGAGCGTACACACTCCCAAGCTTGTTATTTTGAAATAACAGGCTGCAGAATTTGAAATCTCTACTCCTGCTTTTCACCAGGAATAACGTTAATTCTGAAATAGTTATTTTGAAATAACAGTAGTGTGGACGCTCCAATGTCACCATTTCAAAATAATTACTCCCCAGAGTAATTCAAACTAATTACTCCCCAGTACTTCCTGGGGCTCTAAGTCTAAGGTACTGTGTCCACATTAACGGACCCTGGTTTGGACTAATTTCAAGGTTTCCCCATAGTATGGACACACTAGTTTGAATTTGTTAAATCAGGAGTTATTAAGTCGCATTTACTAATTTCAAAATAGATTCCTAGTGTAGACACCGTCTTTTTAAATAACTCAGAGCATCTGATCAAAGTGTTGTAGCACTGACTAAGCACTTGAAAAAGTGTATATATTCTCCTATATTGATAAACACCTAGCCTGTTCCCCCAATCCTTCCTCAGGGTTTATATTCTTGTCTATTTATAGACGTCTCTTGTATACACACAGGCTCAAGAACATGAACCACCTGGTGTAGGGTTACTTTATAACCTGATTGCCTGAAGTTCTGAACATTCACATCCAGTTGAAGTCAGTGGGAGCTGTGGGTGCTTAACACCTCTGAAAATCAGCTGTTTATTAGCAGGAGCCAAATTGTAATAGTGTCTCCTCTTTGTATTTGGTTTGGTCTGGTCAGGGCCAGATTAACCCATCATTGGGCAGTCGGCAAACATACACTTATGGGCCTCTGACTTCTAGTCTAGTGGTTTTCAAACTACTGTTCATGACCCAGTACTGGGTCAGGCACTGGGTCTCCTTGCTGCAGGGGGATCAGGTGACCAGTGGAAGTGCTAAGGCTGGCTACCAGCCTGTCCTGGCACCACAGAAGTGGCCAGCAGCAGGCTTGGCTCCTACGTGGTGGTGGGGAAAGCGCACAGGACTCTGCACACTGCCCCTGCCCCGAGCATTAGCTCCGCACTCCTCTTGACTGGGAACCTGCTGCTGGTTGTTTCTGGGGTGCAGCATGGTCTGTAGTGCCAGCGCAGGCAGGAAGCTGCCTTAGCACCCCTGCTGCACCGCTGACTGAAAGCAACTCAAAGTAAGCCCCTCCTGCCACAGCCCTGTCACCGTCCCCCCTCAAAGCTGGAGCCCCCTCCTATATCCCAAAGCTCTCATCCTCAGCCCCATTCCACAGCCCACACTCTAGTCAAATTATGTCAGGTTGGAGGCAGGGGGGAAAGTAACTTACATTTCTTACAGGTACTGTCCTAACACAACCCAAGGGAGGGGGCTTATAGCAAAAGTTGTGATACAACTATACCTGTAAGAAATTTAAGTGTGCAGTGGAGCACCGGGGCGGGGGGGGGGGGGCGCTCAGGGCAGAAGGTTGGGGTGGGCAGAGGTGCAAGAGATAGGGAAGGAGGCTGGAGATGTGGGGGGTGCTGGAGACAGGGTTGGAGTGATGAGGGGCTTGGAGCAGGGGTTTTGGATGTATGAGGGGCTCAAGGCACAGGGTTGGAGTGTGTGTGTGGGGTGCAGGAGTGTTATGGCAGGGGCTGGAGTGTATGAGGGGCTCAGGGCAGGAGTTTAGGGTATGTAGGGGTACAGGAGTTAGGGCAAGGGGCTGGAGATGTGGGGCTGCAGGAATCAGAGCTGGAATGCATGAGGAGATCAGAGCAGGGGGTTCAGGTGTATGAGGGACTCAGGGCACAACATTTGGAGTGTATGGGGGGTGCAGGAGTGTTAGGTCACGGCAGGACAGGGGGTTGCCACCAGCCCTTCCTGCAGCCAGATGGGAGCTGGACCACTAAGCCTGCCTCAGGATGGGGGCCAGAGACAGGCTGTTGCAGCCAGATGGGGGCTGAGCCCTGATTGGGGCCTTGTTGGCCAGGCGGCCAGGGCAGGAACTAGGGATGTAAAAATTTAGTCGATTAACAGATAAGCAAAAGCTTATAGGTTAATGCTGTAAGCTACACGCATTGTGCCCCCCGCCCCCCCACTTGCCAGTAAATTATTTAGCAGACTGGCCAGCAGCCCGGCTCAGTCCTGGCTTGTGATGGGTCCGGGACCTACCCCCGCTGCAACTTTGCATTTAAAGTGTATTAGGAGCTGGGTAGGCAGGCAGCCCAGCTCAGTTCCGGCTCACGCCAAGTTCAGAAGCTCAGACCACTCCCTAGACAGGGGCTGCTGCCACCCCACACTGCTGCCTCTTTATCAGAGGCAGCAGCACAGGACAACAGGTAGCTGGTCCACAAGGGGAGCTAGTTTTTAAACTGGCTTCTCTCATGGACCAGCTCCCAGCTGTCACCCCACGCTGCTCTCTCTGATACAGTGGCAGTAGCACAGAGTGGCAGGGGTCTTCTCGGGAGTGAGGCTGGAGAGTACTGGCTGCTAGCCTTGCCCCCAGGGACTATACAACAGTGGACTAACTGATAAGAATTCATGAGGTTACTCAACTATTCAATTCACCAATATTTAACATCCCTAGTAGGAACCTGAACTCGGCCACAGGGGCTGAGCTCCTGCAGCAGTCGCTGGGCTGCCAGAGCTAAGCTGTGAGGTCTGCCCCAGGAGCACAATGGCTGGGGACAGACTACAGAGGTTAGATGGAGGTTGGAGCCCCCACCACTAGCCCCTCTCACTAACCCAGTTGAGAGTACGCACACATCCCTTACAGCGCGCCTTCAGTTGGTCCCTCTACATGAGCTGAGTGCCCCAGCCGGCTCTTGCCAGAGTGCAGTCAGTGCTTACTGCAGTGGTGCACCGAGGCATACTTCCTTACACTCTGGTTGCAGGCTCAAGTGATTTTCTTCAACTGAGCCATGAGAAAAAAAGTTTGAAAACCACTGTTCTAATTTGAATAACTACAAACAGCTGACATACACACCATCATTGGTCAGTCTACAGTATAAGAGCTCTTCCTGAAATAAGGCAGAGTATAAAGAACTCACATCAGGCCTGTGGTATCTTCCAAAGTTGTGTGTAGCTTGAGAGCCAAAGGTTATCGGTAATTTAAATTCTAATTTTATGAAACATAAATATGAAAGTAAGATAGCTGAGTGAGAACTCACGAGAAATCCTGTTGTTGCATCTCTGGCTCTTCTCCATCCCTCTGGTTATATATTAGTCAGATTTTTAAGACATGAATGTCAGTTGTTGCCACAGTGCACTTTCAGCGTTCTTTTGCAAGCCTTTTCTAAGGGAAACACAAATGTGTTAATTTAATTTCATATCTCCCGTGGAACAGAATGATCAAAGTGATGATTTCTGGAACACAGACTCACTCAGAAGGAAATGCCTCTTTTTATAATGTTAAACTGACAGATGAGGATAAAATCCAATATTCAAATAGTTTGATGGTGCTACTCCTTGCAAAAAATGTTAATAGCGGCCATCAAATACATTCAATTTTATGTACATTTTAGAATTGCTGATTACAGCAAACCTCTTATCAAGATTGTGGGGGTGGGGCGGACTTGGACTGCAAACAACATGACCAGAGTGAAATTACTTACCTGTAAGGAATATTTTTGTTTTTCCAACAACACTTTCAGTTTAATTATGGCTGTAAATGTTATTTTTGTAAAAACATTATTTTGCAAACTGAGCCAATTAGTTCCTCTTTATTGTCTCAGACTGTTAAAAGAAACAGTGGAAACACATATGATTAAACATTTCCTTGCATTTTTTGTAAATCAAACAGCAACAATGTCTAGGGCATTATAACCAGAAATTGAAACGGACTGGGAACAAAACAGCAGAAATTAAACTGCAGAAACAATTAAAAGTAAATTAAAAGTAAAATTAAAAAAACCCCTTCTACTTTAATTATTAGTAAGCTAGGTACGTCCATTTACAAGAACAGAGATTATTTACAAAGATGTAATTTAAAAACCATTTAGCTATTAATTGCAGTTTCTCTTGAATATTGAAAGCACAGATTTGTGTGTGTATGGGGGGGAGTCTGTTGTTTGGGAGGAGTGAAATATTTCTGGCTTTTTCATTACAAATATATCAATAAATATTCAGATCCTCCAGGTTTCACATTTTGGAGGATTGATTTGAATACCAATTTTGAACCCCTTTTACGATGGAGGATTTTTGCCGTGTTTCCATCAGACCCCGGCAGACTCCCTTGTTCTTAATGTCCCTGTATAGGAACAGATCCCAGGCTATTGAAGGCGGATACTCTCAAGACGCCTGGCTCCCAGCGTAGCTCCCTTCTCAACACCTTTACGTTTACCTATACGAACTACAACTCCCATGAAGCTCTCGGAGCACAGTAGGGCACGTAACACCCCCTAGCGGTCGCTGATGCTACGTGCGCTTTAAATCCCGTGAGGAGCCGGGTGGCTAGCGGTGCTTGAGCTGGCAGTCGGGGTGGCAGCCCTGCTGCAGAGACCAGGGACCTAGGTTAGGCGGAGTGAAGGGGAAACAAACGCACCGCCCAGCTGAGGGCTGGGGACAACCCCTGATGAGGACTTGGGGGGCCAAAGCCCAGCAGTAAATCCTTTGCCAGGGAAGCGGGCGGAGAGAGGCGTCTGCATTGCAAGCCCAGCAGCGAGAGCCCAGCAGAGCTGCAGACATGGGGAATCGAGGGATGGAAGACCTCATCCCCCTGGTCAACAGGCTCCAGGATGCCTTCGCGGCTATCGGTCAGAATGCAGACCTGGACCTGCCCCAGATAGCCGTGGTGGGCGGACAGAGCGCCGGGAAGAGCTCAGTGCTGGAAAATTTTGTGGGCAGGTAAGATTTTTAAAATGCAGCCGATTATAGGGGAGGTTATGGGAGCAATGCATTGCTCAACGGACATGCCATGCAATGCTTAATGCAGTGCAATACAGGACAGAGGAGGGGGGCCGATCTTGCCCTCTTCAACTTGAGGTTCTTGGGAGAACCGTCATCCTAGCCCCTGCTACACACACACACACACACTGCACCCTACAATGCAGATATCAGGCGTCTCTGTGAACAGTGACATTCCCTGGATTGTCACCTTCACTAGCAAGAGAGCCCTCTTCCCCTCAGCATAGAAGTGCATGTGTGTGTTTGTATAAATGTCTGCTTTGAAATGGTAATATCTAATTGGGAATTGATCAATGGCGGGCAGCATATTGCTTGGTGGGCTGGGAGGGGTGAGGTGGAGAGTGAGTGTGAAAGAGGTTGAGGGAAGAATGCAGCATCAGGCAAATCCTGCTTTTGGAGTGACTAATGCACAGAAGAAGCCATTTGTTTGGGGGTGGAGAGGGAGTAGGAAGGAACAGAGCTGATGTGCTGCCCACATCCCAGGGGATTTAATGGTTTTAATCCTAAATCGTTTATTTATTTATTTTTGGGAGCTACATACAAGAAGGCAGAATCCTGGGGATGAGCAAGAAGCCAGGATGGTGGAATTCTCCCCCCCCCCCATCCCCCCCCCCGCTGTTGGAGGACAATTGCTGTGGGCACTGGCAGGGTGGGGAGGAAGGCACTGCTTCAAGGGGAAAACGAATAACATAAATGGCTGCATATAAAAAAATCATGGAAATCCAGTAAAGCACAGACTAGTGCTCCATATGTTATGTAATGTCACGGACAGAAATGTCAGGGGGAAAATAGCCACACTCTTGTGTGTCCTTTATTTTTATCACGTCAAAGACCTGCGAGCCAGAACCAAAAATGATACAGGTTCCACATCTTTTTTGGCAATGTATTATCTAAGGTGATTTAAAAAAATACTAATCAGTGAATATTGTGTGTGCAGATAAATAATTGTATAAAAACCTGTTAATACCAAGATGCCCTTTAGCCATGGTGATCTGAGGACTAGCTCCATCAAGACTAGATTTCTTGTTTGCTTTAAGTTTCACCCTGAAGAATCCCACAAGAAAATGCTAGGAAGATTGGATTCACATAGCATGTCCTCAGCTCCTGATTATACCTGGCTAGATATAGGACATGCCTTGAACCACACGCAGCTACCTAAAGATGGATGTGCTTGTTGTGAGGCTGTGCAGCAGTGGACTTTAAGTTCAATTTCATTTTCCCCCACCCCTTTCTCTGTCCTCCATAGTGGCTGCCATGTCAGGAGCTGGGGGGAGAAGCAGAAAAAGCAATGGTTATTCCCCTACGTGTTCAACTCCCTGGGTGCTACCATTTTGTGACCGTGATATTCTGGTGCTTTCCCTTCATGTGACCTTCACATTAATCACCAGCAGTTTCAACAAATACCAGATGATCAGGGAAGGTGGTCTGCACACACATAGTATACACAACACCTGGAGTGTATCCTGAGCTTGTTTGTAGCTTGCTTAAGCTATTGTGGCCCTGGCTTGCTATAATCCTTCCCTATTAGGCACTGCTATCCTTTATGACCAAGATACAGGTTAGTGCTGATTTCCCTGGGAGGAATTACTTTCTTCCACCAACTGCATTCTCCCTCTTCTTCCCCTGCTTTATTGCATGGGCACTCTCCTTCTCTTTCGCCCCTACTAGCCCCTGCACTATGACATCTGCTATTTTATAGCTCTATTATCATTGAAAGAGTCTGTCATGAGCCCAAATAGCTCCAGTTTTTGTGGTATTTGAACAGAGTAAGTCCAGTATGCTGTACAGGGGCTCAGGTGACCCTGAGCAATGAGACTCAGTATGGCATTAGGAAGATGCCACTGCTGCTGTTTTTGAGGAACAAGAAAACATAGCAGGAATCAGAGTTGTTTAAATAAAATCTCCCATTGTCACATACTCAAAAGAGCCTGAGATTCTTCTCTGCTGATTTTCAATGGTCTATTTCAGAGATTCCATTCTGAATTAGTGTACCTGGGAATCAGGATGTGGGAAGGCTGTCCAGAAGCCTCCGCTATAATTATGGTTTATTTGTATTACCACAATACTTAGGAGCTCCCATCGTGGAGCAGGACCCCATAGTGGTAAGTGCTGCACAAATACCAGAACAAAAAGATAGTTTCTGCCCTCAAAAGCTTACAACCCACTGTGATCAAACCTGCTGGGAAGAGAAAAAGGGTTCCCAGAACTGTTACTGAGCAAAACCTTGGTTAGCCCGTTGAGTTTGTTGCTGTCATGGTCCCCCCAAATCTATCTTTTGTGGAAGTTCTATATGGTGACTACAGCAAGGATGTACCAAGTGTGTTCATTGAGCAAGAGCTGTTTCAGAGCAAATAGCTCCTTTCTTTTAGATAGAGCAAGCAGAAGGGGACAAATTGTAACTTCACTGATTCCAATGCAGAGCTTGAGCTTAGCGGCTTGACGGAGGGTGAATGAACTGAATTATATTATCCATAATTTGCCAGTGACCTTTGTCTCAGTAGGGCTCATGACCTCACTACATCCTATCAGTTGTCTCCATGGTAGCACATTATGGTGCCAGAGCTTTTACGATAATGAAGTAACGAAGGTACCCACACAGGAGCTGACAGGAGAGGATACAAACAAAATAATTCAGGGAAATAATCGGAGAGAAAACAGAAAATGAATCAAAGGGAACTACTGAGTTCTTCAGTTTGATGCCATTAAGTGGCTGGTGGCTCTGGAGATTGGTAATAGATCTGAATCCTCTTGCTACTGGAAGTACCTCTCTACACTACACAACCAATCATGTTTAAATATGGCTGTAACTCAGCCATGGTCTAAGGCGGTGCTCTTCATTATTTTTGAAGTGGGAGCTACTTTGGCAAAAACCCTTCTATGTGAGCCACATTCCATAGGCCCCACCCCTTTCCTAAAGCCCCACCCTGCTCATTCCATCTCCCCCACTCACTCTCCCCCAGTCTCACTCATTTTCACCAGGCTGGGGAAGGGGGTTGAGGTCCAGGAAGGGGTATGGGATCTGGGCTGGTGCCAAGGGGTTCGCAGAGTAGGAGGGGACTCTGGGCTGAGCCTGGGGTGGAGGATTGGGGATACAGGAATGGGCGATGGGTGCAAACTCTGAGAGGGAGTTTGGGTGCAAGGAGGGGACTCCAGGCTGGTGCAGATTGTTGGGGTGCAGGAGGGGTATGGGTTGCTTGCTCTGGGAGGGTGTCAGGGCTGGCACAGAGGGTACAGGTGTAGTAGAAGGTACAGGGTGTAAGCTTGGGGCTGGAGCAGGGGTTTGGGCTGCAGGAGGGAGTTGGCTGTTTCTGGGAGTGGCATGGGGCCTGGATAGGCAGGGAGCCCGTCTTAGCGGCAGCCCGACTACTCTACCAGAGATAGCAACCAACAGGGAGCTGCACTTTGGGTCCATGAGAGCCACCACTGGCTTGCAGGCCTTGCAATGAAGAACACTGTTCTAAAGTATTTTTCCTTATTTGTGTGCCCACAGAAAGTCATCTTAGGGAGCCCTGTTTTAATCGTCACCAGTATCTAGGCTAAACTGTGTCTCTTTAACATGATTATGACATTTTTTTTTCTGGGAAGAAGAATTTGTGTTCTAACTTGATGGGCTCACACACAATAAAATGTGGTTATTGCGATAGCCTGTATCACTGTTTTTTTGGGGGTCAGGCTGAGAGAGAGTTTGGGTCATCACCACCTGACCACTGTTTGGTGCATAATGCCAAAGGATGTTGTGAAGACCAGGACTTTAATAGGGTTCAGAAAAGAACTACATAAATTCTTGGAGGTTAGGTCCATCAATGGCTATTAGCCAGGATGGGTAGGACTGGTGTCCCTAGCCTCTGTTTGTCACAGGCTGGAAATGGATGACAGGAGAGGGATCATGTGATGATTTCCTGTTGTGTTTACTCCCTCTGGGCCACTGTGGGCAGACAGGACACTGGGCTAGATAAACCTTTGGGCTGACCCAGTCTGGCCGTTCTTATGTTCACAATATGAAATGAGTTTGGTGGTTTTCAGCCCAGTTCTCCATGGAGAGGTATCCACATTAAAAAACAAACAGACCCCAACCCAGTTGACAATAGTTGGTCCTTTTGATGGGGATGTTTCAGCAGAGAGGCTGAGGACTAAATGTATCATGAAGATTAAACTCCCCTTCCCTCTTAATTCTAGAGATAGTTCCTCCAGATCAGGGGTTTTCAACCTTTTTTTCCTGAGGCTCCTCAAGCATGCTACTCCACAGCCCACCTGTGCCATAATTGGTTTTCTGCTTATAAAAGCCAGAGCCAGTGTTAGGGGGCGGCCAGCAGGTCCACTGCTTGGGGCCCCACCCCACATGGGCTCCCATGAAGCGAAGTTGCTCAGGCTTCTACTTCAGCCATAAGTGGCAGGGCTTAGGGCCCCAAACTTCAGCCAGGTTCAGTGGGGCTTCAACTTTCTGTCCTGGGCCCCAGCAAGTCTAATACTGGTCCTGCTTGGCAGAACCCCTGACACCTGCAGGGGGCCCAGATCTCTGGTAGAGAACCACTGCTCCAGATCACATCGGCATGGTAGGATGGGGCTGGTTTAACTAACATCATACCTGATCCATGGATAAACAGGACTTCCGTCTCTAGGGCTTCCAAGCCAGCCTCTTCTGCTACCACCAACAGTCAGCGTATGCTGGATTTTTCAAAATAGAGAGGAACTACACTGAATGCAATAAATGTTATTTTGTTTGATATCTTATCAAACAAGTACTTCTTCTTCTGAGTGCGATGGTTCGCTAGTCACTGCTAATTACTCTTCCAGTATCACTTACTCCACTGTTAACAGATTACCCAACAATGCAAAGCCTGTATTTATAATAGCAGATGTTGTTGCGGCTGCTGTATGTACTTCTGCTGCTGAGGACTCCGCATGGTGACTGTAACACCAGATGACGGTGGTAAAATCCTCTAAAGGTGTGGGATGAGACTGACAGAAGAAGGGCAGCTGGCATCTTTCTTCCCAGACTGGTTTATCCTGAGGCCTCAAAGTTGGCAGGAAGCTTAGTTTTGGTCATCCCTAAGCGTTTGGATACTGTGAATGTGCTACAGTTAGGGCAACATCTTATGGATTCACCCTCCCCTTTTTGTTCCTGATGTCTGTTTGCTACTTCAGAGTGCCTGCATGAATAGTCTATTATACAGACTGCCAGTGTCAGACGAACTCCTTGGATGGAGTGAGTAAAGTGTGGGGATACATGCTGCCAATCTAACTTGAGCTGTAGCTTCCCAAGTTGAGAGTGTAGGCCAGGGCTGGGCAAGATGCAGCCTGAGGGTTAGATTTGGCCCACTTAACAGTTTGATCCGGCCTACAGGCTGCATTTGGCTGCTTTCTATTTACATCCTGCTGCCCAGGCCACCAAATTTCCAGGTAGTGGCTCAGGCAACAGGATCCTATTTAAATGGCTCCAAGTCGTGGTGCTATCTGGCAGGGGCTGGAGCCGCAACCTTTTAAATAGCCACAACAACCCTGGGCAGCTGCCATGCAATGTGGTAGTGGTGGGGCCAGGAGCCACAAGCCTTTTGCTGTGTTTTTAATTCAAAGCCTTCAGCCCCAGACAGCTCGGGGGGGGAGGGGGGTTTCCGCAGGCCCCACCCCTTCCAGAGGTGAAGACGGCCCATGACCACATAGCAAAATTCATTAAGTGGCCCTTTTGTGAAAATTATTGCCCACTCCTGGTGTAAGCAATAAAATGGAGGTGTCCAAGAACAGTTGTTTCCAGAGGCCAAAAATGTTCACTCTCCTTTTATGACAAATAAATAAGTAAATAAACGTTTTTGAAGACTTAAGATAACTAATCCTTCCAATATCCCAGGAATAGGAAACTATTTTCACTATTAAATGAAAAAAAGCTAAGTTGCAGTGCCACTAAGGGTATGTCTACACTAGCCCCATAGTTCGAACTAGGGAGGCTAATGTAGGCATTTGAACTTACAAATGAAGCCCAGGATTTAAATATCCCGGGCTTTATTTGCATGTTCCCATCCGGTCGCCATTTTTAAATCCCATTAGTACGAACTAACTGCCCGTGGCTACACGCGGCAGTCAAACATTAATTCGAACTAAGTCCTTAGTTCGAATGAACTGTTACTCCTCGTAGAATGAGGTGTAACAGTTAATTTGAACTAAGGACTTAGTTCGAATTAACATTTGACTGCCGCGTGTAGCCACGGGCAGTTAGTTCGGACTAATGGGATTTAAAAATGGCGTCTGGACGGGAACATGCAAATAAAGCCCGGGATATTTAAATCCCGGGCTTCATTTGTAAGTTCAAATGCCTACATTAGCCTCCCTAGTTCGAACTACGGGGCTAGTGTAGACATACCCTTAGTGACTTGCTCAGAGTCATGAGGCCATGAGAACCCACCCAATATTTTATTAATTCCAGACCTGAGCATTAGCCTCAAGATCTTCCTGCCTTCATAAAACCTTTTAAATCCAAATCAAGTCCCAAAGATGGAATGCTTTCCATGCTGAGTAAGGAGTCTCACACCTTTTCCACACACAACACTTGTAGGCTGTGTCTACACTGCACCCCTTTTCTGGAAAAGGGATGCAGATTAGACACTTCGGAATTGCAAATGCCGCGGGGGATTTAAATATCCCCCGCGGCATTTGCATTTACATGGCTGCCGCTTTTTTCTGGCTCGGGGTTTTGCCAGAGAAAAGCGCCAGTCTAGACGCGATTTTCAGGAGAATAAACCCTTTTCCGGAGGATCCCTTATTCCTACTTTCAAGTAGGGGATTCTCCGGAAAAGGGTTAATTTTCCGGAAAATCGCATCTAGACTGGCGCTTTTCTCCAGCAAAACCCCGAGCCAGAAAAAAGCGGCAGCCATGTAAATGCAAATGCCGCGGGGGATATTTAAATCCCCCGTGGCATTTGCAGTTCCGAAGTGTCTAATCTGCATCCCTTTTCTGGAAAAGGGGTGCAGTGTAGACACAGCTGTTCTGTTTTAACTGCATGGTATAGTTCAAGCATTAAAATCCCTACCAGGCACTGCCAAAGAGTGTGCAGGCCCCCAAGGCAGCACACTGAGACACACAGCTGTATGGCTGGGTGGGCGGAGCTGGGAGCTGGGCAGCACGGGGTCCTGAATGCATGGGGCCCTGAATGTGCGGGGCCCAAGGCGACTGCCTCGCTCGCCTTGCCCAAAGGCCGGGCCTGATCCCCACGGAGGATCAAGTTCTACTGGCATCAATGCACTTATACTGGTATATCTTATTCCCATTTGAGTAGGGGAGCTCTACCACTAGAAGTACTTTTATGCCTGTATAACTGTCGCCACACTAGGGACGATACTAGTATAACTACTTCAATAAAAAATATCACACCCCTAACCAACATAGTTATGTGTGTATACAGAATTGGTCTTCATGTGTTTGCCTCATGTGGATGCTCAGCAACATAAACCAACTCATACAGTAAACTTCCGATAATCCGGCACCTTTAGGACCCAGGGGGTGCTGGATTATCAGATATGCCAGACTATCAGAAGGGGGGGCTATGAGGGGTCTGGGGTGGGGTGGGAGGGGATGCCACTCCAGGCCCCTCATAGCCCCTCCTTCCCATAATCCGGCTCTGTCCCAGGCATCCCCGATTCAGCCGCTGCTGGTCAGTTTCAGCAGCGGCTGACTTGGGGACGCCTGGGGCAGAGCAGCTGGGGTGCTGCCGAGTTGGTCCCATGGCCCCGGGGGGCAGCACTCCAGGACCAACCCGGCAGCACTCCAGCTGCTCTGCCCCCGGCTTCCCTGATTCAGCTGCTGGTCAGTTTCAGCAGCGGCTGAATCAAGGAAGCCGGGTGCAGAGCAGCTCCAATTGTCCAGCTGCCCCGAGCACTTCCGGGTTCCCGATGGTGCCGGACCATCAGGAGTGCCGGAGCATTGGATGCCGGACCAATGGAGTTTTACTATATAAAGCTCATCCCTGCCTATACCAAGCGATAGCCTTGAGATGCATTGTTTTGCAGTAACTGAATACAAGGTTAGGAGCCAAGGAATTGGTCTTGGATTTTATTCTAGCGCCTGACATTTTTGGTGACTTTGGGTGAGTAATTTAATATCTCTGACTCATTCTCCCCATCTATAAAATAGGGATAATGACAGATGATTATATTAGGATCTATCTATCTGTCTATCTATCTATCTATCTTAGAGAGTTTGTGCATCTGTTTGTCCATGAATCCATCCATCAGTCTGAGTCCATTTGTTCAAGAATTCCTAAACAATGAGAGCTAGGACCACCAAATTTGGTATGCAGTTTCCTCTTATCCAAACTTAAAGCAAGGTCAGGGTTTGATTGTGGCAGGAAAATAGGATGTGCCTGGAATCTGATTATTGTTCATAACATGGAAAGGGAGGAATCTGAGGGCGTAAACCTCATTTTTTGAGGAAAAGCGGCTTTTCAAAAAAGGGGGGGTTGCTGAAAAAACCCATGTCTTGCCAAAAGCTCCACTTTTGAAAGTAGATCAAAAGTGAGATCCTTTTTCGACACTTCAGCATAGTCTAGATGAGCCCTGAGAGCAGGGACAGTTGTGCTCTGGAATGACCACTGGGGCAGTGAGAGTGGGGGACAGTTATACTGCAGAGTGACCACAGGGGCTGGTTATACTAAGAAGAGAGTGGGCATCTGTGGCTGGGACTCACTAAATTGCCAGACATGGGAAAGTGGCTGCCTTACCCCAACACCCGCCCCCAGTCCTTGGGTGCAGCGCTGGATGGGAAGGGAGCCTTGCTGATTAACGGCCCTCCAGGGCCCCTCTCTCCCACACCCAGAAGAACTAGCAGCTGGAGCCAGGCAACTTCTTCCTTCTCTTCTCAAGCAAACACTATGGCTGTGTTCGTCAATGCTGCCCATGGGAAATGTGTGCCCAGAGCCCCCAGAGAGTTTTGAAGAATTAGCCTGTACATGTCCTTATGTCCACTCACCATACAGAGTAACAATAGCATTTATATATTACTGTAATGGTCAGATTTTCATTTATCCCAAGAGCCTTATATACAACCCTGGCAGTAGAAAGGCCTTAAAGTGGGTGTAAATGTGAATCATGCCCTCTTTGGAACTCCTTTTCTCATCTAGTGCTGTGAAGGAACCTTAACGAGGTGAGAATCTAGCCCTAAATCTTAAAAGCATTGCACAGTGCACACACCTATGAGGAAATTGACTAATAATACTATCCCCATTTTGAAGACTGGAAGAGAGAGGCATGCAGGGTGAAGTGATTTGTCCAGGAAATAGAGGTTGACAGCACAAGAGCCAGGGTTAGAACTCCTGGCTTCTAGTCCTGGGCTCATGCCTTTTAATGCAATCCATTTATATTCCAACAGCTGAATTGTAACTTTTGGTTTGATTCGGCCGTATGTATACATACAAACAGTAGTAAGGCTCTGATATTTAATAAATATCCATTTTCCTAAGGGTAGTAAAAAGCAACAAAGTACAGTGCAGCACAAGAGTAACTATATATAGCATGCCATGATGAGCCACAAGAAAAAGGAATTAACTCAAGAGAAATGTACATAGCTCTTAGGAATTGCCTGCAGCAGGAAGAGCTGCAGGAAGCACACTTGAGCCAAAATATAACCTGGGTGATCAGAATATTTTAAACAGAATATAAATATACAATTGCAAACCTAGATCATAGAATCATAGAGCTGGAAGAGACCTCAGAAGGTCATCAAGTCCAGCCCCCTGCTCTAGGCAAGAACAATCCCAACTAAATCAACCCAGCCAGGGCTTTGTCAAGCCGAGACTTAAACACCTCTAGGGATGGAGACTCCACTACTTCCCTAGGTAACCCATTCCAGTGCTTCACTACCCTCCTAGTGAAATAGTTTTTCCTAATGTCCAACCTGGACCTCTCCCACCACAACTTCAGACCATTGCTCCTTGTTCTGCCATCTGTCACCACTGAGAACAGCCTCTCTCCAGCCTCTTTGGAACCCCCCTTCAGGAAGTTGAAGGTTGCTATCAAATCCCCCCTCACTCTTCTCTTCTGCAGACTAAACAGACCCAACTCCCTCAGCCTCTCCTCATAGGTCATATGCTCCAGCCCCCTAATCATTTTGGTTGCCCTCTGCTGGACCCTCTCCAATGCGTCCACATCCTTTTTGTAGGGGGGGGGGCCCTAGAACTGGACACAATACTCCAGATGTGGCCTCACCAAAGCTGAATAAAGGGAAATAATGACATCTCTGGATCTGCTGGCAATGCTCCTCTTAATGCAACCTAATATGCCATTAGGCTTCTTGGCTACAAGGGCACACTGGTGACTCATATCCAGCTTCTCATCCACTGTAACCCCCAGGTCCTTTTCTGCAGACCTACTACTTAACCAGTTGGTCCCCAGCTTGTAACTATGCTTGGGATTCTTCCGTCTCAAGTGCAGGACTCTGCTGTAGATATTCCTGCTGTAACTCTTGTTTACGTGAATTATCTGGTGGATACTCACATGAGTTAGGATGCAAATTCTAGACCTACATAAACTCAAGTTTCTTTGTATATTATATTATCACTATTTACTGAAGCAGATCACAGAAGTCTCACACCGTTAGAACCACTATCCTTTTCACCTTAGCTCTTTTGACATTTTCTAACACTGTAACATAAGCGTCGAACTTGTATTTGGTAGGGAAAAAAGTGTGTTCTTCCCATATGTTTGCTAATATGTGATAAATATCATGGGGTAAAATCCTAGTGAAAACAAGTTAGTTGCCATTTTAACATATGTTAGCATATCAGAGAAAACCCTAGAGCAGGGGTTGGCAGCCTTTTGAAACCCAAGAGCCAAACTACATCAAAATTCCAAACAAGTGATCAATAAAGAGCCGTATAAGTGCCTATTTGCATGACTGAAAATATACAACTTAATATTATTGATAATTGACATGAATGAAACATTGTACTCACAGACTTTATTTAATGGGAGTTCTGCTGCTGCATCTTTTCATGCGTTTCTTTGATGTTTACATCATAACTGGTCAAATTCAGGTCCATTCATGCACTCAAGTTACAGGAGTAATTACACGTTTTTAAAATACTTTGAATTAATTTTTCATTTTAATTTAAAAAGTTGCATGTATTTTGGGAATGACAAAAGAGCCATATTTGGTTTCATACTGAGACATATTTGGCTCGAGAGCATAGGTTGCAGACCCCTGCCCTAGAGCTTAGGGTTTAACTCAACCTGCTAACATGTGAAAACTACAAACTGCCTTCTCTTCACTAGCATTTTATCGTGTGCTAATTATGGATCTAAACATCCATTTAATTGTCTAACCAGTTAAACATTTTGTTTAACCCATTAATAAATTAAAGGGGGGGGATGAGTGGGCTGTAGCCTCCCCCTCCCCCCCGCAGGCACTGTTCTAGCCTGGACAGAGCAGCTCTTGCGTGTGCCACCCCTCCCCCATCTCCCATTAAGGGTAAGGCTTATTGGTTAACCGGTTAAACCTTCACAAGTACTGTTTGTTTTGTTATCTGACATGGTAGGAACACATTTTTTTCCCTAGTGTAAAAACACCTCTCTTCCTTTCTTTGCATTTCTTTCCTGTCTTTCATCTGAGGCTCTCCTAGCATTCTAAGACATTAATTCATCTTCACAATACTCTGCTGAGGTAGGTAAGTGTTAGTATGCCAGTGTTACAGGGGTCAAACTGAGGCACAGAACTGCTAAGTGATCTGAGTGCACACCAAGGCCAGGTCAAACTTACAACTACATCACTCAGGGATGGGAAAAATCCACACCCCACGCAATGTAGTTATATTGTCTTAACCCACAGTATAGACAGAGGTATGTCAATAGGAGAGCTTCTCTTACATAGCTACTGCCTCATGGGGAGGTGCATTATCTACACCAAGAGAGCAACTCTCCTGTCGGCCCACTAGCATTTACAAAGCAGTGCTGTGAAGATAAGCCCTTTGTCAGGTACAGAACTCAGGAGTCCTGACTACTAGTTCCCTGCCCTAATCACTAAATAAACGTTCTAAAGAAAGAGCATATAAATATTCAGCATCTCGTACATAATTCTGTATAAATATAAGAGTATGAATTAAAAGCAAGTGTACTGAGACCGAACTTGAAACGTTTCAGATCTGACATTCAGAGATGCTGAGAAGCCACCTCTCCATTTGACTTCATTGGGGGCTGTGTCTCAAGTTTGGCCTACAGAAATTGAGGTGCTTCAAATCTGAGGCCACATCTGCCTAAATCAAATAAGATAAAAACTTCTCCCTTGCCTGACTTAAGGCTTGATGCGTCCACATGTTGAGCATCCCCAGCTCACGCTGACTTAGTTTGATCTTGCCCCATAAAGATCAGTGGGATTTCCTAAGTAAAGGATGCTCAGAATCTTGCAGGACAAGCCCCAAAGAGAGCAACCGAATTAACATAAAAGTTAATGAATCAAAGAAAATCTGTCTCTTGCTGTTTTACTGAAGGGGCAGAATTTGCCATGGTGTGTTGAGCAGCGAATTTATTTGTAAGCAGAAGCCAAAGTTATAAGTGTTCCACCCATGCTAGGATTTTTCATTCAGTGCACTTATGTAGCAGAACCAGAGGGAGTTGCTAAGGAGGTTATAGGCATCCACCCAAGATGTAACAGCTTTCTGGCTAGTTGCACACAATAAAATGAACTTCTTTTGGGGCAGCCTCTCCAAATGAAAAGTATCCTACTACCAATACCCACAATCATCCCCTTGCCTTCATGAGACATATGCTGAATGGAATTCTTGAAGATTTAGATATTGGCATAGAAAGCATGTTTATTAAGTTTGCAGATGATACCGAGCTGAAAGGGGTTATAAATGCTTTGGAGGATAGGGTCATAATTAAAAATGATCTGGACAAACTAGAGATATGGTCTGAGGTAACTAGGAGGAAGTTTAATAAGGACAAATGCAAAGTACCCCACCTAGGAAGGAACAATTCTACTGGAAAGGTATAACAAGTGGGGTTCCGCAGGGGTCTGTTTTGGGACTGTTTTTTTTCAATATCTTCATCAACAATTTAGATATCGGCATAGAGAGTACACTTATTAAGTTTGCAGATGATATCACGCTGGGAGGGGTTGCAACTGCTTTGGAGGATAGGGTCATAATTCAAAATGATCTGGACAAACTGGAGAAATGGTCTGAGGTAAACAGGATGAAGTTTAATAAGGACAAATGCAAAGTGCTCAACTTAAGAAGGAACAATCAGTTTCACACATACAGAATGGGAAGCGACTGTCTAGGAAAGAGTACGGCAGAAAGGGATCTAGGGGTTATAGTGGAACACAAACTAAATATGAGTCAACAATGTGATGCTGTTGCAAAAAAACCAAACATGATTCTGGGATGCCTTAACAGGTGTGTTGTGAGCAAGACACGAGAAGTCATTCTTCCATTCTACTCTGCACTGATTGGCCTCAGTTGGAGTATTGTGTCCAGTTCTGGGCGCCACGTTTCAAGAAAGATGTGGAGAAACTGGAGAAGGTCCAGAGAAGAGCAACAAGAATGATTAAAGGTCTAGAGAACATGACCTATGAAGGAAGACTGAAAAAATTGGTCTTGTTTAGTTTGGAAAAGAGAAGATTGAGAGGGGACATGATAGCGGTTTTCAGGTATCTAAAAGGGTGTCGCAAGGGGGAAGGAGAAAACTTGTTCTTCCTGGCCTCTGAGGATAGAACAAGAAGCAATGGGCTTAAACTGTAGCAAGGGAGGTTTAGATTGGACATTAGGAAAAAGTTCTTAACTGTCAGGGTGGTCAAACACTGGAATAAGTTGCATAGGGAGGTTGTGGAATCTCCATCTTTGGAGATATTTAAGAGTAAGTTAGATAAATGTCTGTCAGGGATGGTCTAGACAGTACTGGGTCCTGCCATGAAGGCGGGGGCCTGGATTCGATGACCTCTTGAGGTCCCTTCCAGTCCTAGGATTCTAGGATTCTAAAACTGAGAGGGGACATGATAGTAGTTTTCAGGTATCTAAAAGGGTGTCACAAGGAGATGGGAAAAAATTGTTCTCCTTGACCTCCTCCTTGATAGGACAGAAAGCAATGGGCTTAAATTACAGCAAGGGAAGTAAACTTCTTAATTGTCAGGGTGGTTAAACACTAGAATAAATTGCCTAGGGAGGTTGTGGAATCCCCAGCACTGGAGATATTTAAGAGCAGGTTAGATAGACATCTATCAGGAAAGATCTAGATGATGCTTGGTCTGCCATGAGGGCAGTGGAATGGACTTAATGATCTGTCAAGGTCCCTTCCAGTTCTAGTATTCTATGATTGTAAGATATCATTGGGTGTAATCCTTTCCTTCTTTCTTTGCAATGTGTAACAAAGCACAACTGTAGGGAGGTGAGCTGCAACTACATCTGTACAGGGGCGGCCCGTGAGTCTAGGTGAGCCTGGCAGCTGCCTAGGGCGCCGCTGGCCTGGGCGCCGAATGATGATGTCACGGGGCACCGGGGCACCCCGTGATGATTTCACGGCCATTGATGGCCGTGCAGGCAGGGGTGCCGATTGCACCTCCCTGCCTACGGTGCCAGCTGCTGCAGCCAGCCTCGGGCCGCTCCTGGATCTGTATTATTTTTAAACCCCTCAGTCTTATGATGCATGGCAGGAAATGCAACCTTTGCAACAGAACAACGCTCTCATTACAGTGAAAAAGCATCCCCTCTGATCTCAGAACTCTGAGATCAGGATGTGCAAAAATAGAACTGGATCCTAAATGGAGGGGGACACCTAGGTAAGTGGGTAGGTGAATCTTGTGGCTAAAGAAAGGGTCTAGATTTCAGGGGACCTAAATTCTGTTCTTGGCTCTGCTGCTCACTTGCTATGTGACTAAGAATGTAAAATCTAATTTAATTGATTAACCAGTTAAACATTATGTTTAACCAGTTAACTGATTAAAGGGAACACGGATGGGAGGGCCACGCCAGCCCTTGGGCTGGAGAAGCCCCCCCTCTGCAGGCAGGGGCTGCTCTAGTCTGGTTGGAGCAGTCCCTGCCTGCAGGGCACCCAGGCTCTTGGCAGACAAGAGACTGCTCTGGAAGACGGGAGTAACCGCTGTCCACTGCAGGCCCTCCACAGGGCTGGAGCAGCCTCCTGCCCACAACGGTGGGGAGCTGCTCCAGCCCCCACTGGTTAATGGTTAACTAGAACCAGTAGGCATCACCCATTAAGAGTGATGCTTGCCAGTTAACCAATTAACTGATTAACCTTTCCCATCCCTATGTGTGACTTAATATGTCTGCATGGGTATGTCTACACTACCCCCCTAGTTTGAACTAGGAGGGTAATGTAGTCATTCGGAGTTGCAAATGAAGCCCGGGATTTGAATTTCCCGGGCTTCATTTGCATGATGCCGGCCGGCGCCATTTTTAAATGCCGGCTAGTTCGGACCCCGTGCCGCGCGGCTACACACGGCACGGATTAGCTAGTTCGGATTAGGCTTCCTATTCTGAACTAGCTGTAGACCTCATTCCGCGAGGCATACAGCTAGTTCGGAATAGGAAGCCTAATCCGAACTAGCTAGTCCGTGCCGTGTGTAGCCACGCGGCACGGGGTCCGAACTAGCCGGCATTTAAAAATGGCGCCGGCCGGCATCATGCAAATGAAGCCCGGGAAATTCAAATCCTGAGCTTCATTTGCAACTCCGAATGACTACATTACCCCCCTAGTTCAAACTAGGGGGGTAGTGTAGACATACCCCATCTTACTTCCTATCAAAGAAGTAGAACAAAGCGAACCCTGTTACTTAAGTCATAGATGTGGTACAATAACCTATGTCACATCGTATGTAATCTTAATTTATGAATGGGAATACTCTGATCTTAAAATAGGTGGTGCAAGAGAAGTGTCAATAGGAGCATGGGAAAGAAAGGGTCTCTCTTCTATTAATGGCTAAATCTAAGCTCTGCAGGAATAAGAACAACATTCAATTTGCAATTCTTTAAAATCTTTAAAAATATACTGAGGTGATTTATCACAGACCTACCTGTAGGCATCCATGCAGTTCATGTTATCCAACTGATATCCGGAAGAAATTTCCCCCTTGAGATTGTACTGCACAATTATGTGTATTCTATGGAGAATTTGTGCCTTTCTCCAAAACAGCCAGCGTTGGCCACTATCAGAGATAGGCTACTAGATATGATGGATCTGGGATATTAGATGAATTACTAGTGTGTTCAATTATAGCACTTTCTTCATTCTTACATAAATAGCTGTGCAGAGAAACATGGAGAGCTGTGTACATTGTAATCTCTTTGGGACAAGAAATGTCTTTTACTATATGTTTATACAGTGCCTACCACAATGGGGCCCTGATCTGTCAAATAATAATGATTAACAGCACAGTGTTGATAATAGAAAGAAGAAAGAGAAGCATACACCAAGATTGTATTGGAATAGGGGCTGTTCCTGTCATGGCTCCTAGTATGGTTAGATTTATCTGCTGAGAAAGATAGGTACAGACTTCAGTCATAAAGCAGAACAGAAAGCATCTCCGTGATTATAAGTCGGGAAGTAATCAGCTACTCCACAGACCCTAGGACAGAATATATCTGAGGACTTCAAGATGTCTAGAGTCACTGTCTCAACCAGTCTGCCCAAACCTGAAGGGGTCCAGATGACAGAATGTGTAAGGCGTACTGGTTGGCAGCTCCACAATTTTCTCTTCTTCCAATCCAGCCTCTTTATCTAATCTAATATATGGCATCCATCATGGCATCTAGGCACTAATTTACATATTGTCTACCTGGAGTGATTTGATGGATTTTATAGTTAGTCACAGAAAGTATTTTTTTCTCATCGCTTATTACTAAATATAAATATTAGGGTGGTGGTGAAGAGGGGCTGAAGATGATGCTTGTGAATATTGCTCTCTTACTCATCTTCTCAGTATATATTAAATCAGTCCCACTCTTTTAATGGTTTTAAAATGATATTAATGGCTTAATTTAAGCTCAAAGTCAAGCTATTCAGAACAATGAATAATTACACTGTAAAGCTGTAAAGCTTTTCATCTTCAACATGCTTTGCAATCATTTACTAATAAATAATGGTGTCAGAGGTAAAGTAGTTAATTCATTGTCCTAATCCCCATTATAAAGATGAAGAAACTGAGCCGGAGAGGTTAAGTGACTTGCGGAAGGCCACACGTGAATGAATGTCAGACTTGTGATGAGAAGTCAGGTGCTCATGGCTCCTAGTCAGCTGCTAAGTTTACTCTCTGTGTGGGTCATCTGATTCTGTTCTTGCTTACATTAGTTTTGTGCAGATGTAGTTCCATGGAGTTCAGTGGAATTGCTGTTGAGTTACACCACTGTAAGTAAGAGAAGCATGGAACCCTGAGTCTGAAATCTGACCCTATATCCATATGTACATACGGTATGTAAAATCTCCCATGGCTCTTGATTCTTGCTAGACCCAGGAATAACAGAAGGGATAAAGGATGGAATTTCAGCTTTTATGCTCAATCTCTTAACATTCTGCATGAATTAGGTGTTTATGACGATATAATGGGGGTAGATGCTATGCAGATTTCCCCAATTCCTGCTGCCCTGTTAGCATTGCCAACTCATATCTGTTGAGGGTCTCATGATTGTTGTTCTTAATGCCCCAGATGTAGGAATCAAGTTATTAACTTAGAGTCTCAGCTGTTATGTTCATTTTGCAGAAAAGAGCTTGAAAATGTGACCCACTAACTGCTCCCACACCAAGAAACAAAAAGAACCCCAAATATATTATATTTTAAATCTCATGATTTTTAAGCCAGTCTTGTGGGTTTTGGTACATTACTCGTGGTTTCTGAATGTTTGCAGTTGGCCACAGTACCTGGGCCTCTCCTAACATTGGCAGTCATGACAAGCTATGATATGCAAAATGGCATTTGGGTGAACCCAACTCCATTTCACTTGTGACTTAAGACTTGAACTCAGGTCTCTTGAAGTAAAAATGCTGCTTTAATATTAACCCATTACACCAGTCCTGCCCTTCTTTACTTCTCACTTCTTCTTTCATATGGGTCTGTTAAAGCTACAGATATGAAAAGAGAAGGTTGAATTCCCTGGTGTGTAATGCTACTGTAGCGCGTATTAGGAATTGTCACAATCCTGTTTAGCATGCCAGTGCCATCATTTTGTAGCAATGAAACTGTGCCCTGGATATAAGAGGCAGGAGTTATAGATGACAGGTCCCAGGGCAAGATATGTTCCCCCTCCCTGAAAGAGAACACAAAAGATTAAATTGATACTGCCATGGATATCAGCTAATGGGCCAAGGACCATGGCTGAAATGCTGTAAAAATGTTAAGACTGAGCAAAAACCTTAGCTGTGTTTCAGAGCACAGCTTCTTTCTCAGCTGTGTTAAAGGACTTTTTTCTCAGATCATCAACAGGCAGAAGTCCACAGAGACAGTGAGTATTCACTTTTCAACATCTGCAAACATTTTTTACAGTAGAGCTAGTCTGCCCATGAGAGAACTAGAAAGTCTGTTATTCTGCATTCCTCAGATAGGGGGGGAAAAGCCTATGCCGATTTCCTGTACATTGGAGAAAAAGACCTAAAGGCAATATTATGAAGTCCACGTTCATTACTATCAGTGCAGGTCTAGCCTGAGTAAATAGTTCTTTAGGATCTGGCCCTGTGTCTAGAGTTGCAGTGGGGGAGGTCCAGGTTGGATATTAGGAAAAACTATTTCACTAGGAGGGTGGTGAAGCACTGGGATGGATTACCTAGGAAGGTGGTAGAATCTCCATCCCTAGAGGTTTTTAAATCCCCGCTTGACAAAGCCCTGGCTGGGATGACAATTAAGAGGCCACATTTCAGTTCAGAAAGTCTTTCCCTTCTATACAGTTAAAAACGTTTAAGAACAACAGTTTATATTAAAAAACACATTTGCCTCCTTACCGTACATCCTGATGTCTCTCTGAAGATATGGCTACAAAGCATCGGAGAGGTATACTTCTGATATATGTCGTGGCTATCTGTGCTCAAACTAGTGCATTAAAAAAGCAGCATAGATAGCAGCATAAGCAGCTACTTTGGTTAGCCACCCAAATATAAACATAACCAACCCTGCTGTGGGCATGTACTAGAGATATTAAAAAGTGGGTAATTGGGTAAACATGTAAGCGCTGAAAATCTCAGCAGTTACATGGTTACCCATACCTGCAGTGTGCGGCAGCAGCTGGCTTCCCGGGAGCTGGTACATGCCAGGAGCTGTCTTTTAAGCCAGCTCCCAGAATGCATTGGCTCCCCCCTGCAACCACACTCCCAGGGACCCAGCTGCCTCCCTCATGCTGCTGCCTCTGATACAGAGGCAGCAGTGCAGGGTGGCAGTTGGCTCCCTGGGATCCAGTACGCGCCACTGCCTTTGTCTCAGAGGCAGCAATGCAAAGTGGTAGCTGACTCCCGAGGAGTGGGGTGGGGACAGTAACTGAGAAGTGGTTAACCTTTTAAACGATTATAGTTTCACATCCCTAGTACAGTATATACTCAGGCAGTTAGCTTGGGCTGCTGCATGTGCTGCTATGGCCAAACTGCTATTTTTAGACCCTAGTTAGCCCATGTGTCAATTTGCACTGGGCATTATAGCTCCCAGCTTGCTGTCTAGAGATATTCCGAGGGAACAATTCTGCACAACGTAATGGATGAAGTCTCTTATCTTTGATAGGTTTGATTCCCAACTCACTCACACATTTTATACAGATGTAGCTCCATTGACTTCCCTGGAATTACTCTTGATTTATAATGGTGTGGGATCAGGATAAGGTCCTTTGATTCTAGTAAATATACATATAAAGATTACTGCTCTCTCTGACTGGTTGCTGTGATCTCTTTGGTAATCTCTGGCTATTTCTTAAGCTGATTGTGCTTTTACTTCTAATAGAAATGCCTCTATGTATAGCTGGGAATTGCCTGAGCATGGTGGCAGCGTCGAGTGGAAAACTGTTGCCAGATGGGAATGAAGATCAAAATGCAGAGCAAACTCTAGAGATCTCTTATGGGGTGGTACATGATGTGTCGCACTGCAGAGCCAGTCATTTGGCTTTCAGCCCCAAAACCAGGTCACCTCCTTCACTTCAGTGTGGATGTTGAAAGAGATCATAGCAGGATTTCTCCTTCTTGGCTCTGTGGGGGCCTGCTTTTTCCAGAAGTCGTTTCTGTGTGTGTGTGTGTGTGTGTGTGTGTGTGTGTGTGTGTGTGTGTGTGTGTGTGTGTGTGTGTGTGTGTGTGTGTGTGTGTGTGTGCGCGCGCACGCGCGCAATGTTGCCTGGATGGAGAGTATTTGACACTAGAAACCCAGCAGATGAGAGAGGATCCCCAGATAATGAATTTTATTGGCTTTTATTTTTAAGGGCAACATATTTAGAAGTGGTTCCTAATTCGGGGTGTCTCCATTTTGAGGAGCATCAATTCAGACAGCTTTAAAGCACCTAGTCTCAAAATGGGCATCAAAGACTGAAATACTCAAAATCAGAAGCCACTTTTAAAGATTTGGTTACTGAGCTTTTTGGTTGTTTTGTTTTGGTGTGTGTGTGCAGGGAAAGGAGCTTTGGATGATTTTTTCTTCTTCTTTGAGAAAGGGAAGGATGAGGGACAGATGTGATGAGAATGGAAGTCTAGGGTTTTATCTGTTGCCTGCTTGCTCAAGTCAGTGGTCTTCTCACACTGCAGTTCCAATGGATCTCTGTCTTGACCTAACCTAAGGAATCACTTGGTTTGAGGACAGAGGAGTTGATGCTCTATTAATTTAAAATGGGTCCAACCCTAACCTAAAAACATTGTTTTCTGAGGTGAAAATGAGATTCAGCCTCTATGGTCGATCACTCCTGTGGCTGTTGTTTCCTCCATCAGTGCTATGAGGTTTTGAATCAGCCTGTTTTAAACTCAGTACAATGCCCAGGGTTTGCTGTACTGGAGCTGTGAGTGATCAAGCTGCTCTTCCTCAAGGGCAAGAGGAGCAGTGTCTCTGACATAGCATGTTTTCAGCCAGTGTGATCCTAATTACATCTGAAACTGCAGAGGTGCAATGTACAGCAAGGAGCCTGGTACAATTCCTGCATCTCTTCCAGGCAGACATGGATTGGAGGCGTACAGCACCATTTTAATGTTCTCTCTCTAGGACAGCTGCACATCCTCAAACAGTCTGTGATAACATGCCTGCCTCCTGGAGATCCTGCCCGATCCTGCCATGCCTGTAGCTCCAATGCACAGCTTTCAGCCTGTGATAACTCATACAGATGCTGGGAGTCTACCTTCTGCTCCACAATACTGTCCTTTGCTACAAGTCTGTAATAGTGAATATGGACCCTAGACCTTTGTACAGCATAGGATAGTGCATCCAGGTTCAGGGGAGATTGTCGTACTCTACAACACTCCATCTGTAGTCTGTGGGTGTAAGCAGTGATTGAAGATCTTCAGTATGACATTTTGTCTCCTTTATTCCTCTCTCTGCAAATGCTAGAGTCCAGGTATGTCTACACTGCAGCTGGGAGGGGTGATTCTCCGCATGGGTGTACTACCCTATGCTAGCTCAAGCTGGCCACCCAAGTCAATCCCTGCCAAACCCTTTGGGTCCAAACACACCAGACCTCTTGGGTCCAAACTCAGATGATTAGCCTGAGCCACTGCCCATTCCGCAATGTGCACACTGTTGTTTTTAGTGTGATAGCTTAAGCAGAACTTCTGCATGCCTGTCTTTCCATGTGAGGAACCACAACTCCCCACTGCACTGCAGGTATTCCCCTAAAATCATAATCAGCTATAACTAATGCCTGCCATACATACATTGCCTCAGTAGCTGGAAGCTTTTTCTTATATAGTAGCTTCCTATCTCCAATAGTTTCCTATCTCCAACTAGCAAAGAAGGCTAATTCATCCTATTTCTGCAGAAAGGCCTGGAGGATACATGAAACATGTCTGTGTGTGTGATGACAGGCCAGAGTACTTGGCCATTCAGTTGTCAAGTCTTGACTTTTGACAAATGCCACAGCATACCACCCATCCGCCATACAGCCTAGTAATCGCATCTTGACACCAAAGAGCCTCTCTTTACTCCATAGCACTCTTTTGTCTGTTCTCAGGTGTATCCTGACCCAAACTTGCCTTTACAGAGTAGGCCATTGAGAAATCACAGCACAAGCATTAGACTGGTGCTATCTTCAGTCTTAGCACGTTTTCTCACCAGTGTCTGATGGTGGCTGGAGTTTTCACAGCAACTAGCCATTTCCTTCCTCCAGTGTTACCATGTAGGTTGTTCTGTTATTTTTCTGCCTGCCAAGGTGCTGGACATTATTTATACTAGGGGTGTAAAAGTATAACCATTTAAATGGTTAACCTGGGCTTATTGGTTACCATTAATCGTTACACAAAGACTCCAGCCCCTCTTCTGGGGAGCCGGCTGCCATCCTATGCTGCTGGGTCTGTATCAGAGCCAGCAGTGCAGGTGCGGCAGTTGGTTCCCCAGGAGCAGGGAGGCAAGTGTGAGCCAGTGTGTGCTGGGAATTAGCTTAAAAAATGGTTCCCAGCATGCACCAGCTCCGGGAGAGCCAGTTCATACCCTGCACTGCTGCCTTTGTACAGTAGACTTCCAATAATCCAGCACCTTTGGGACCTAGGTGGTGCCGGATTATCGGATATGCTGGAGTATTGTGAGGTATTCCGGCAGGGGGCTGTGACGGGTCTGCCGGGACCCGCACTGCATCCGGGGGGGTGGGCAGGGAATGGCCTGGTGAGGGGCGAACCCTCCGCCATTTTGCAGGAAGGCGGGGAAGCCCTGCGCTGCCGCCGAGAGCTTCCAGGAGGGGAGCAGGCTCCCCACCCCCCAGACTGCAGTAGTTATCTCCAAGCAGGGGGGTGAGGGGCGGCGCTGCAGGATCAACCCGGCAGCACCCCAGCTGCTCTGGTCCGCTGCTTGTCTGCCGCTCGTCAGTTTCAGCCGCTTCCCCAAGTACGCCGCTAGTCAGTTTCCGCAGTGGCGGACTTGGGAAAGCGTCGGGGCGGAGCAGAGCAGCTGGGGTGCTGCCGGGCGCTGAGCATGGGGGTGAGGGACGGTGCTGCAGGACCAACCTGGCAGCACTCAGCTGCTCTGTTCCACTGCTTGTCCACCGCTTGTCAGTTTCAGCAGCGGCAGACTTGGGGAAGCGGCTGAAACTTATAAGCGGCGGACAAGCGGCGGAGCAGAGCAGCTGGGGTGCTGCTGGGTTGGTCCTGCAGCGCCGCCCCTCACCCCCCTGCTCAGCAATAACTACTGCAGTCTGGGGGAGTGGGGAGCCCGCTCCTCTTCTGGAAACTCTTGGTGGTGGCGTGGGGTTTCCCCCGCCATCCTGCAAAACAGCGGAGGGTTCACCCCTCACCGCACCGTTCCCCACCAGCAGCTCCAATTGTCAGGCTGGCCAGAGCACTTCTGGGTTCCAGTTGGTGCCAGACTATCGGGAGTGCCGGACCACCGGATGCCAGACAACTGGAGTTTTACTGTATCAGTCCTGCTGTTTTGGTGCACTGGGTCTGAGTGGAGCAAGTCATTGCAGCAAGTTACTGCAAAGTCATTAGAGTTCACTGTAGCCCTGAGGAGGAATACCTGGTATCCCTGCATCTCCATCAAAGTTGGATCCTTTCACTCTTGTCCTTCAGTTTGCATTAATTTGGTGCCCTAAGATGTGTCTGGTGCGTGATGGCATCATCACAATGGAAGGAGACTTCCTGTAAGCTCTAGAGGTGTTCTGGGATGGAGTCATGCAGACAGCTAAGGTAGACAGCATAGCAAACCACTGGCTTTTCTAAGCAGGAATGATGAGTTTTGTCAGAACACAAATACTTCAGTGATCAACAAACAAATACAGCAAGAAACCCAAACAAATGTGTCCTTTATGCTTCTGCTAAGGTGAGAAATCAGCAGCACTGCAAATGCAGATCCATTTTACATGCTCCTTGAGTGGAACATATGTGTCTGCTAGCACAGTGATCTGTAATCTTGGAATTCTAGAGACTCAGAACTGCTGTCACCATTACCCTGGGATCCCTGATGCCATCGCCCCAAACCAGTGCTACATTCTTTATTACCCTGACAATTCCAGGCCTTCTGCCTGGAACCAGTCCTGCTTTCTGTATTCCTCTGGGCTTCCATGCCTTCCTTCTCCAGACCCAGACCCAAGTTGTCTATTACTATGGAATTTCCAAATGCAGTGCATTTAGTTTTGTATTCCCCTGAAGTTCATGGAACTTACCACTGCACAGAACCAGCACTGGATCCCTGTTTATCCTGATTATCACAGGGCAGCTAACCAGATCCAGAGCTCCACTTTCTGTTATGCCAAGATGCTAGAGGAAGCTACATAGCACCCACACTGCATTCCCAAAAGGCCCCAAGTGCTGCAGCTTAGAGTCAATGTGACGTTTGCTATAATAGGATGTAACTTTGGGGGATTAGACATTGGCATTGTAGGCTGTTCCATTCTATACATTGTCTGCCTCCATAAAGCAGGGACAATCCATGAGCAGGGAAATCCCTCTACAGATCTTGTCTCCAAAGGGCAGAGGAAGGAAATCAGTGTGCATACACAGGCACACTCAGGCAGCTGGAGGAGGGACTGTGCTTAAGTCAGTGCACACTGTGTTCTTTCCTACCTGTGCTTTACTGTAGTCCAGTATTCAAGGCTAGTCCATTTGCAGGACAGTAGTGGGGAGGGATCCTATGGGTAAATCCATCCATCAGAATGGACAAGGGGGAGAATACTCATACAGTTTGGACCTCCCTGGTCCAGCACCCTTGGGACCTGAGTGGTCCCAGATGAGGGAATTTTCTGGACCAGGGAAGGTCCCCTGCCACTGGCCCCCTCAGCCTGCCAACCCTCTCTGCCTCTGGCTCCTTCGGCCCCAATGCTGGCTGGACTACATAGCTGCTCCAGCTCCGCTGCCATAACTGCTGCTCCAGCTGGCATGGCAGCTGGCACAGCAACATGCAGTCCTGGCCCCATTGCCGGGGCACTAGCTCCACTGCTGGGCTGGCATGCAGTCCCGGTTGGGCTGCCATAGCACAGCCCCGCTGCCAGATCAGTATGCATGGGCCCCAGCTGGATTGCCAGACTGCCCCTGCCCCACTACCATCAGCCTTGCCTTGCCTGGGGCTTTCAGCTGTTGGCCCTCCTGTCCCGGGCTCTCTTGTTCAGCAATGTCCGTGTCCCTGCTAGACCACTGATATTGCCAGACAAGAGAGTCCCAGTTTCGGGAGGCGCAACCTGCAGTTAATTCGATCTGTCCTAGCAGAGGCTCTGGTGAAATATGTAACCAAGTAGGTTAAGGCAGTGGGCACTACATGCACGCATCACGCCCCATATTCCCTAATTCAAACTCTGAACAAACGTCTGTGTCTGTGGCTCAAGAATCTTTCACCATGGGCCTGATATGCAGTAACACAAGATGCAGGCAATGCACAGACATCAGACTAACTTGTTTCCATGGAAACTGTTGATTTACACCATGTTGTCAAGAAATGGGAAGGAAATTATCCCTCCGGGACTTGTTCTGGCTCCTGGATTGGTTTGTCTACTGCCCTGTAATTGAAGGAAGGCAAATAATCCGTTTTCAGACTGCTGCTCTGATAGAACACTATCCTAAATCATTATTAATCAATGACTACTCGAACAACAGGTATGCACATCCAGTTTGTTTACATCACAGGGACCCCTTACTGGCAATATCACACAGCACTGAGGCCATGATTTCCAAAGTCAGAGTCCTGCATGGCATTAGAGAGAAGAATTATCTCCAGGCACTACTGTGTGGGAAGAAGAACTGAAATAAGGCTTGTCTACATGAACAATTGGTTGTAAAGTGGGATGTGAATTTACACCACATTAGTCTGCAATAGAGTAATTGTCCACAAGGACTCACAAAGATGCACTTAAACAGGTTCACTGGTTCATTCACCTGCACATCTACCAATAGGATATACGCCATCATGTGCCAGCAATGCCCCTCTGCTATATACATCGGCGAGACTGGACAGTCTGAACGCAAAAGAATAAATGGACACAAATCAGAGATTAAGAATGGTAATATACAAAAACCTGTAGGAGAACACTTCAGTCCCCTGGACACACAGTAGCAGATTTAAAGGTAGCCATCCCGCAGCAAAAAAACTTCAAGACCAGACTTCAGAGAGAAACTGCTGAGCGACAGTTACTGACACCATCAGTTTAGTAGAGACTGTGAATGGCTAGCCTAATACAAAAGCAGTTTCTCCTCTTTTGGTGTTCAGACCTTCACATCAGCTGCTAGAAGTGGGCCTCACCCTCCTTGACAGAATTATCCTCCTTATCTCTAGCCTTATTCTGGCCTGCATATTTATACCTGCCTCTGGAAATTTCCACTACATGCATCTGACAAAGTGGGTCTTTACCCACGAAAGCTTATGCTCCAATACAGGCAGTCCCCGAGTTACGCGGATCCGACTTATGTCGGATCCGCAGTTACGAACGGGGCTTTTCTCGCCCTGGAGGACGTGGGCGGCGGGACCGCTCAGACGCGCCATGGCCCCGCCGTCCCCGTCCTCCGGGCCGAGAAAAGCTGCTCCGCGTCTCCCTGGTCTGCTGGGGGTGGGAGGGAGGGCAGCAGACCAGAGAGATGCGGAGCAAAGCCTCCGAGGATGTGGGCAGCAGGACCGCGGCGCGTCTGGGCTGTCCTGCTGCCTGCGTCCTTGGAGGCTTTGCTCCGTGTCTCCCTGGTCTGCTGCCCCTCCCCCCCCCAGCAGACCAGGGAGACGCGGAGCAAAGCCTCCAAGGACGCGGGCAGCGGGACAGCCCAGACACGCCGCGGTCCTGCTGCCCGCGGCTTTGCTCCGCGTCTCCCTGGTCTGCTGGGGGGGGGCTGAGGCGCAGCTAGTGCGCGCCCCCTCCCAGCAGACCAGGCTTTTCTGGCCAACGCCTGGGGTAGAGCAGCTGGGGCGCTGCCGGGTTGGTCCCGCAGCGCCGCTCCTCGGCGCTACTGGACCAACCCGGCAGCACCCCAGCTGCTCTGCCTCAGGCGTCCCCAAGTCAGCCACTGCTGAAACTGACCAGCGGCTGACTACAGGAAGCCCGAGGCAGAGTTACTTTCCCCCCCCCCCCCCCCCCAGATTTAAATAATCGCGGCTTCATTTATATTTACATGGCTGCCGCGCTGAGCCGACAAACAGCTGATCAGCTGTTTGTCGGCTCAGCGCACTAGTCTGGACGCTCCCCTGCCAACATGAAAGTCCTTTATCGACCTACCCAGTAAACCTCATCCTACGAGGCATAACGGGGAGGTCGATAAAGGGCTTTCAGGTCTGGATGCTCCTGCGCCGACTAGCGCGCTGAGCCGACAAACAGCTGATCAGCTGTTTGTCGGCTCAGCGCAGCAGCCATGTAAATGTAAATGAAGCCGCGATTATTTAAATCGCAGCTTCATTTCCCTTTGCCGATCTGTCTAATCTACATGCCTCCGTCAACGGAGGCATGTAGTTTAGACATACTCTAAGATGCCACAGGACTCCTTGTCGCTTTTGCAGATCCAGACTAACATGGCTACCCCTCTGATACTTAAACAGTTTGTTATTACACTTTGATCTCTTTTATCACTTTGTCCTCTTTAAAATGGGTTTGTTTGAATGATTAGTATGCAAGGAGCTAGCATGGGATAGATTCACATTCTAGCTTGCTGTGAACTAAATGTTTATGCAGATAAGCCTTTAGCGTGCAGACATGTGGGAGTAGGTGTGTCCTGCTCAGACCATCAAGCCCTCGGTTAGGAGGGCATGGGTGCCTAGTGGGAAGGGGAGGAAAGGGGCTCCCCTACCCCCAGACCAGTCATGGTCTGGGGGTCCGCAGCCCCACCCCTTCCTGGTTAGGCCCCGCCCCAGGCACCGTGGCTTGGGACTACTTCAAAAATTTTTGAAGTGGTCCCCAGGCAAAAATTATTGCCCTCCCTTACCCTGGGGCCTCTAAAGGGTACAGGTCACCACCCCTTTGAATAGAAATAATTTCTTCTCTGTCTTAAGAAGAACCTTAAGGTTATGTCTACACTACAGAGTTTTTTTTGAAAATCAGCCATTTTTTCAAAAAAACTTTACTTATGTCCACAGGGCAATTGCATTCTTCTAAAAGAAAATCGAAAGAACAGAAGGGGTTTTCCGACATTGGTAATCCGCATTCTACGAGGAAGAAGCTTTTTCTGAAAGCGCTCTTTCGGAAAAAGGCGTGTGTGGACGGGGAAGAGGGAGTTCTTTCGAAAGAAGAGGAAAGAGGAAAAAGCATAGGTGCTGTGGTGGCCACTCCATCCATAGTAATCGCAGCTGAAATGCAAGATAGACATATCTAGACATAGCCCAAGAAGCTGGCCTCTTTAGGACAGAGACATTTCTGAAGCTGAAAGTTACATTTCTGGAGGGGAGTGAAAAACAGATAAATGGTTCTATCTGTTACTGACTGGATCCCAGCTACCCAGCCTTAACATAACAGCAGGGAGCCCATTATAATCAGAATGATTCACTTCTCAGTGCACTGACTCACCTACACATCTGCCAAAAGATCATTAACAATTTTTTACCTCAAATTATTGTTCTTATTTTCCCCACAAAAGCCTCTCACCTTCCCTGGAGCCATAAAAATGTCAATGGACAGCCACAGCAGCATGATGTATTGTATTCATACGCTGATTTCCTATTGTTTTCACTTATTAACAGTTTTCTACTGTAAAGAAAAATAACTATCAGTCCCCAGCCAATATATTAGTAGGACCTAATTTAAATGGTCCAAAACAAGGAAATTCCAAGTAAATGCATTTAATTTGTCCATAAAGTCCCTATGTCCCCTCTGTGCATAGGGACTTTAGCGCATATGTTATGCAGGATGAGCTAAGGACAGAACAGCAGCGTCATGTCAGTAGTCCCTACATTATGTTGTGTACTGCAATTATCTATGTATTTAGGTTTTGCTCTATGCAGAGATGTGTCAGTAGCATATGGGTAAGGTAGGCACCATCTTTGCCTTCATCCTTTGAGGTAGGCACCATCTCTGCCTTTGTCCTTGAGAAATGTGAGGCCCGATTCTGCTGTTAGTACTGGTGTAAATCCAGAATATCCTCATAGATTTTAGTGCAGTTACTCTGGATTTACAAGTGTGAATAATTTCACTGAAGTCAATAGAGCAAATTCATCCCCATGTCAGTTTAGACCTGGGTGCAGGCTAGATTATGCCCCTGTTGCAATGGCTCCCCTGGGCTGCTACAAGGGTGCAGAATGGCTGGGGCATAAGAATGCCCTGGCTTTTCTCTAGACTGCCCCGAATGCCTCCTGCACAGGGGAGCTCCTGTGGCGGTGGCACAGAGTGAGTGGAGCCAGCTCTGCACTTGGCAGGGCCCCCTACACTGAGTTCGCACCTATCCTTCACCAGTGCGGCTAGTGCAAAGGGCACAACTTTGAATCTAGCCTTGTAAGTCGGATTCTTCTCTTATCCTAGTGTAAAACAGGAATGATTCCACTGAGGTCAATGGCATTAGACCAATGCAAATATGGTGTGGGAGGAAAATCAAGCTCATACCAATAGAAGTGACTGGAAAACCTGGCCCCTTATTCTGATAATCAGTAGGGAGGCATGGCAGGAAAGAGTTGAGGGAGACCCAAAGAAAGGAGAGATGGACAGAGAGTAAGCGATAAAGAGAGGAAACAACTGCAAAGGCTGCTGGGAGCTGGTCTGTGCAGCCAGAGATAAGCTGTTAGTTCAGAGAAGCAGGATTTAGGACTCTTGGGAAGCGAAGAGGTGGGAGTATAGGGTGGGGGAGGGGAGATAAGCAGCTGCTACACAATTATATTTATGGTAAAATTGCTACATAGTTTCCCCTTTTATTGTGCCTGATGTTTTTTCTTGAGTGTAGCCAGAGGGGGTATATTCTGAATGTAACTTTCACACCACAGTTTCAACAGCATGCCATTACCATCAGTTGAGTTTGTATGTGTGTGAAGATTTTGTGAAGATGTACTTCTCTGGGCATCTCTTTCTCTCTCTCTCTCTCCAATTATCTGCACTTGTCTTAAACAAATCATTGCTGTTGACTTTGGAGGTCTCTCGGGGTAGGACAGCATGCAGGCTTTGTTTACAGGGACAATGTCACAGTGGTAAACCCCAAATCTGACACCCCACGCCATGGGGAAAGAAAGCAACGTCATTGTTTTAAATACACCCCTTTAGCATTGGAGGTTTCCGACATCAGAAATGGGAAGAAGGAAATTGAGCTGCACAGGTGCCATCCAGAGACAGTATACAGTAGCAGGTAATCATCATAATATATGTGAGTTAAAGCAAGGTAGATACAGCCCATTCCACCTGCTTTATGGAAAAGATCCAGCCTCTTGTGTGCAATCAGTACTGGTAGATGGTGGTGTGACAAACTGGCCACCTGGTTACTGTCACCCTCTGGGCATTCCTGGAAAAGTGCAGCATTGAGCAAGTTTTCCTATAATTGTGCTTTGGCCCCAATACAGAGAACTCCCCTGGTTTAAACTGTAGAGGGGAGTTCATTATTCGTAGTCAGTTCAGTCCTCAGGCTGCCATTGCCAGTGGTAATGATAGTTCTTGTGCCATGGGCATTAGACTGAGACCACCACACACATTTCACATAGGCTGCTAGATGGACATTAGCTTTAGCTCACTGCCAATCTGCACTGGTTTTAATTGCCAGGGGAGAGGAATGTAGCAACAAATGATGTTAGTGGGAGGGTGTGAGAAGGTATACATTAAAGTGGTCCTCTGCCTAATTTAAAGTACACCTCCTACTCACTCCTTTGTGTGTATATTACACGGTCTAAAGCAGGGGTGGGCAATAATTTTTGGAGGGGGGGCCCACTCCAAGATTTTGGAAAGTGGTCAAGGGCCGCACTTTTCTGTGGAGGAGATGTGGAGTCTGTGGTGTAGGTTGGGTGCAGAACGGTGCACGGGGAAAGGGACCGGGCTGCAGGAGATGGTGTCAGGTCTGAGAGGGAGTTTGGGTGAAGGTGGTGGTTGTGACCTGGGTCGAAGGATTGGGGTGCAAGGTCTGGGAGGGTGTTTGGGTGCAGGAGAGGATTCTGGCTTGGGGAAGGGGGCTGCAAAGTCTGGGAGGGAGTTGTGACCTGGGCCAGGGGGTGCAGAGGGTTTGGATGGTGACTTAAGGGAGGGAGTTGGGGTGCAGGAGGGGCAGGGGTGCCAGAGGCAGGGAGGCACTTGCCTAAATCAGCAGCCCTGCAGCACCCCCAAGGCAGTCTGGGCTCCCTGTCTGCTGCTGCCCCAGATCACTTTAAACTGCAGGGTTGTTCCCTTCATGTGGCTTTCAGCTCCAGGAAGGGAAAGAGGCTTGTGGTGCCCCATCCTCCAGGCCAATCTCTCAGCTCCTATTGGCTGGTTGTTTCCAGCCTGTAAGAGCTGAGGATTGGAATGGGGGCCAGGAGATCACACGAAGCCTCTCTCTCCCTGCAGAGCAGAGAGCTGCATGGACTGCGCTTTAAACCATGGCAGCTGCGTGCTGGAGGGTCCTGGCCAGGGTGGTCCGCGGGCCAGATCTGGTGGCTTGGCAGGTGGCTCCTGGGCTGTATTTTGCCCAGCCCAGGACCCAACACAGTATGGAAACTATACAGGCAGAACTGGATCGATATAGCTATCCTGACAGACGGGTTTTTCTGTCGTTATAGGAACATCACTTCCCGAGGGCTGTGTCTAGACTGCATCCCTTTTCCGTAAAAGGGATGCAAATTAGACATATAGCGGGGATTTAAATCCCCCCCACTTCATTAGCATAAAAATGGCTGCCGCTTTTTTCCGGCTCGGAGCTTTTCCCGGAAAAAAGCGCCAGTCTAGACGCGGATCTTTTGGAAAATAAAGCCTTATCCCATAAGGGATCTTTCAGAAAAGGCTTTATTTTCCGAAAGATCCGCATCTAGACTGGTGCTTTTTTCCGGCAAAGCTCCGAGCCGGAAAAAAGCGGCAGCCATTTTTATGCTAATGAAGCGGGGGGATTTAAATCCCCATTTCATTTGCAATTGCGATATATCTAATTTGCATCCCTTTTACGGAAAAGGGATGCAGTCTAAACGCAGCCCAAATGTTTAGCAATATCAATAGAAGCATCTACACTGGAAGTTAGGGCAGCATACTCATGTCAGTCAGGGGTATGTATGTGTGCATATGTATGTCCCCACCACCAGCAACTTCTAAGCGTGAAACAAAGCTTTAGACTCCCTTACAAATTGGATGTAAGTTGGTCTCCAAGGGTGTGTCTACACAGCAGGGCTTAACTTGAAATAAGCTACGCAAATTGAGGTGTCAATTGCGTAGTGTATTTCAGAATAGCTTATTTCTAAATTGGGAGCATCTACGCAGCACTTATTTCGAAATAGAGCACTCTTCATCTGACTTACCTTACTCCTTGTACAATGAAGGTTATAGCAGTTAGAGTAAGAAGTCCTCCAGCTTGACAGTATTTTGACATTATTTTGAAATAACTGCCTGCTGTGTAGATGTGGACTAAGTTATTTCAAAATAATGCTAGTTATTTTGAAATAAGGTTGCTATGTAGACATACCCTAACTGAGCCAGAGTCTAGCCCCTGTGTTGCAGAAAGCTGGAGTAACTAGGAACCTAGGGTATGTCTACACTACCCTCTTATTTTGAAATAGGAGGGTAATGTAGGCATACCGCAATTGCAGATGAAGCCCGGGATTTGAATTTCCCGGGCTTCATTTGCATAAGCGGGGCGCCGCCATTTTTAAATCCCCGCTGGTTCGAACCCCGTGCCGCGCGGCTACACGCGGCACGAACTAGGTAGTTCGAACTAGGCTTCCTAGTTCGAACTACCGTTACTCCTCGTGGAATGAGGAGTAACGGTAGTTCGAACTAGGAAGCCTAGTTCGAACTACCTAGTTCGTGCCGCGTGTAGCCGCGCTGCACGGGGTTCGAACGAGCGGGGATTTAAAAATGGCGGCGCCCCGCTTATGCAAATGAAGCCCGGGAAATTCAAATCCCGGGCTTCATTTGCAATTGCGGTATGCCTACATTACCCCGCTAGTTCGAACTAGCGGGGTAGTGTAGACATACCCCTAGAGATTCTCCTTGTGTAAGGAGGATGCCCGGGTTTCATGAGAACTGCCATAGTATCTCTATGCTAGTCACCTCAGCAACTGACAGAGATAATGTTCTTCAGGGTAGGGACACCACTGACTCGAGTTATCTCTGGCTGAGGAAATTGACCCATGAACCTATAGTATACCATCGGATCAGAACAAGTGTTTACACCCAATTTGCACTGGTGTAATGGTGACTCAAAGTGCAAGGCAGTGAAAAGTGGAGTCTAATTTTGTTTCCATTGTCATGTGTGTATTTTGACACTCATGAGTTATTGTCTGACTTTATCTGGAGTACCATTTGCACTCAAGTATTCTGAAATAATGAATCATTGTATGCAGTAATGTGCCCAGTGTCGTAGAATATGTGATACGTGTACACGGAAATAAAGCCCCATTGTATCCAATTGTGGTGCTAGTACCATATTACGCACACAAGTAGTGGTGGTACCATATTATACAGATAAAAAATGTGTAATAATTGGCTGTGATGGATTAACCCTATCAGCCAGGAAGATCCATTAGACACACTGTCTAAGGCAGTGCTTGTCAACTTGTGGATGGCTTACAGCCCAGTGAGCACACAACTCCAGCCCAAGTGACATCCTCAGGGCCATATAGATGGTATGTGTGTATGATGTGGATGCAGCACACGTAACACCAGAGAGCTGTATATATGGCCCACAATGGTAATTAGGTTGAGAACCATTGGTCTCAGGGATTGGAGAAGGTATTGGAGTATTGAAAAACCAGAAGACAGGATTGTGGGAGAAAGCAAGAGCAGATGAGGAAATGTGGGAAGGCAGGACCTAGAATAGTAGGAGAGAGGTAGGTGGAAGGGGGGAGAAACAGAGGAGCAGAATGTCAGAGGCAGGTAGGGGGAAGCAGGGAGCAACAAAAATAAGTGGGTCAACAGGAGAGTCAGGCAGCTGGCTAGAGGGAGAGTCAGTGAAGCATGATGGGCGATAGGGACCTAAATAACCATTGAAATAGTTAACCGATTAACTGGATACAGTTATACCAGTTAACTGGTTAACTGCAGGCTGGTCCTGCCTGACGGCTCGCCAGGGCCCTGCCTGCCCCACTCCAGCATGACTGGGGTCCCACCTGGCTGCCTGGACTGCTGTGGTATTACCATGGCTGGGGTCCCACCAGCATAGCTGGGGTCCTATTTGGCCTCCTGAGCCACTCTGGCAAAGCTGGGTCCCTCCTGGCCACCCAGGTCTCTCCAGTGCAGCTGGGGCTGTGGTCCTGCCATCCTGTTCCAGTGCAGCCAGAGCATGGCTGCTCCTGCCTGGCATGGTTGTTCGTCCAATCGTTTATCCAGTAAACATTCCAGTAAGCCTAATGCTTACTGGCTAGCTGGTCAACCAATTAACCTTTTATATCCCTAGTGATAGTCAACTGAGAAGAGCTACTTGATACGGAGTTGTATTGAGACGTTCCAGTGGCATTAGTCAGTTGAGGAAGATAGCGGTGATAGATTTAGAGGAATGCTGGCTGGAAGAAAGAAAGAGGGGAGAAGCTGAAAGCTTGCTTGAGAGGAGACTGTGGCTTCTTGTCTGGTTTAGTGGCTTTCTGTACTCAAAAAGGTGCTCCTGGAGCTCTGTAATATCAGACCCTTTGGATTTAGGGAGGCTCTCCTGTGTCAGAACCAAAGTTTTAAAATACACCAAAATCCTACTACAAATCTGTATAGTAAGACCAAGCTGCTCTAGGGTGGAAAATGAGTTTCTTTTGCAACCTGATATTCTTTCAGGTAATTAGATTAATATATTTTATAGCAAGGAGAAACCATTATAATAATCTACTCTGACCCCCTGCATAATACAAGCCAAAGAAGTTCACCTAGAGTACGTCTACACTGCGGCACTATTTCGGGATACTTCCAATATCCTGAAATAGCTATTCTGCATCTTAATAGTGTGCCCGTTATTTCAAAATATAACGGGCTCGCTATTCCAACTTCCCCGTAAACCTCATTCCACAAGGATTAAGGGAAGTTTCAAAATAGCTACCGCTTATTTGGCATAGACAGCGCCAAATTACAAAATAAGCTATTTTGAAATTGACTTGAAATAAGCTATGCAGTTTGCGTAGCTCAAATTGTGTAACTTACTTCGAGCTAAGGGTGCAGTGTAGATGCAAACCTAGTGATCAGTGCATCAAACCTATAACTTCTGATTGAGCTAGAGCAGGGGTGGACAATAATTTTTGATGGGGGGCACTCCAAGAATTTGTCAGGGGCTGCACTTTTCTAAGATATTAATGGAGGGGTGCAGGGTCTTGGATGGCACCAAATGGAGGTCTGAGTAGGATATTGGAATGCAGAGGGGGTGACAGGATCAGGGAGGGAATTTGGATGCTGGCGGAGGTTATGACCTGAGGCAGAGGGCTGAAGTGTAGAAGGGGGTGGGTGCCAGGTGCAGGCTCTAACTAGGAGGCGATTACAATAGGCAGCTTCCAGCTGGCGACTCAGCAGAATCCTCAGGCAGGAATCCTGCCTACTGGGGCCCTGTATGCTGCTCAAAGCGGCCGACTGCTGGGGCTAGCAGATGTGTCTCTGCACAGTGTGCCTCTCAGGAGGGAGGGGAACAGGTCTCCCCATGATGCACACACCCGCAAGCACTGCATCTGCAGTTCTAATTGGTCAGTTCCCAGCCAATGAGAGGCTGCAAGGATAGTGCTGAGATCAGGGCAGGGAGTGGAGACCCCAGCATGTGTGTGTCCGCAGCTTGTGGGCCGCAGCAGCCAGGGAGCCTGCGTTCCTGCTGGGCTACAACAGGCAGGATCCAAATGTTTGGGCTGCAGCCTGTGGGCCATATTTAGCTCCTGAGCTAAAGCATCTCTTTCAGAAAGACCGGCCATCTTGATTTCAACTTATCTAGTGATGGAGAATCCACCACATCCTAGCTAAGTTGCTCCAGTGATTTCTAACCCTCTGTGGCAATTTGGGAAATCTCTCTATGCAGCCTATGGATTCTGGTTGATATTATGAAGCTGTTACTATGACAACTGTTGTTTCAACTGATGTCTAAATATAAATGTCAACTCCACCAAAGACAGGTAGAACTGTGTCAGTCTCTGCCACTCCAGGGACAATGGTGGGTCATTTGAATGTAATGGCCACCTATCCAGCTGGGAACACCTGAATGACTACAGGTTAACTGAAGCCAAAAGCTGCCCATCAAATTGTTTGCAGAGAGGGTGAAACCGGAGAGTAGAAAATTAACAGTGACAAGACCAAGAGACAGAGGTGATGAAGGAGAAGTTTTAAAAGGACTGAGAAGGGGAAGGCTCAGGTAGCACACAAGTTTTGGGCAAGAAAGAAGAATGGGACAAGTCAGCCAAGTCAGAGAGAGCAACAGCAAACTGATGAGAGAACACAAGACATGCACTGCAGCAGCAAAAAGACACTAGATGGCCCCAGCTGACTCTGACCTCCGCTCAGAGAATGCTCTGGAGCGGTGGGGAAACTGGGGCAGAGAACCTTTTTTGTGTTGGGGGCTGCTGACCCACAGAAAAATCAGTTGGGGGCCTTACACAAGTGAGAAGCAAAGAAAACAAAACAAAACACCCCCCCCCATAAATCCTCACTGACATGGCCCCTGACTGAAGAAAAGACACTCCCACGTTCCCCTCACACACCATAGCCTAGTGGGGCCCAGGCTAGTAGATTGTGGGTCAAGTGGGGCCCATGGAGGGCCAGCAGCACAGGAAAGGAATGGGGGAGCTGAGCCTCGGGGGGCCAGATCCAGACAAGGCAGGGGCCGCAACTGGCCCCCTGGGCCTTAGGTCCCCCCCTTCCCTCCCCTCTCACCGGCATATAGGATTTAATATTTTGTATGGCATTGTGATTTCTCATGCTACTAAAGAAAAAATCGTGTGTGAGACATCTGTTCACAGCGCCTGCATGTATCATGACACGCCTGCTATGTGCCCTTTTGAAGATGTAAATCAGAAGGCTCACACTCTTGCCTGGAGTTCTGTGAGATTTGGATTTTACTTTTGACTGCCACTGATGTGCAGTGTGATCCAGTCAAGTTTCCTGATACCACTTCCTCCCCATCAGTGATAATGTGTAACCCGTCCTGTCCCACAGGTGTTTTTGTAGGCAAACCTGACATTGGATATTACTGGCATACGAGGCTCCCTTCAGAAGCCTCAACCGGTCTGTATATCCTTATTTAAATGATGGGTAGCTAAAAGTAGACATGGCTCCTACAGTCTTTGAGAAGGAGGGATCTGATAGAGAGATATAAGTTTCAACTCCAGTGCAGAGGGAATATGTTGAAATGGGACACTCAAATGCAACAGATCCTCCTCCATTGTAAGGAGGGAGCTGTGGCATTCTCTGTGTTGTTTCAAGCCATCCAGTGTCTTCACTTTCTTATCCAACAGCCTTGAAGCATGTAGTGCTCAGAACTGCAGGGTCACAAGAGCACAGGTTGGCTGGTCGCAGATATTGTATCTGTTACAGTGACATTTAATCCTAATGTTATAGACAGTCACCGAAGCTTTGCTAAGCACAGGTCAGCTCACACAAAACTAGAGCAGCAAATGAATCCACCTTTAGAATAGAAGGAGCAGTCTTAGTGTGTGGTTTTTCTGTCCAAGTCCCTTATCATTCCTCCTGACCTCTTTTGTAACTGGTCTAAGATATCGTATTTATGTAGAGCATCAGAACTGAGCTCAGTATACTGAATGGGCCCCTTCTATGATGAATCAGATCACGGCAGCATCATCTCCTCCCGCCCCCCCCCCATATAAAATTTTCATAATCACCTCCTGCTTAATAAAAAAAGCTTAAACTGATAATTGTACCTTTTTGCCTGAACAGTTAACCAACATTCAGGGATTTGCAGAGTTGCTTCTGTTAGGAAAACGGATGATACAAGTTGGGGATTTATTTGGTTGCAATCCTGTTTATTTACAAAGAACATACACAAAGTCCTGTTTCCTGAACATATAATAGCAGACAGATTCCTTGCCTTTCCAAAGAGCACTGGGCCCTTAAGCAACTCCGTGCCTCATCTTCCTTCCAAGGTCACATTCCCCACTGCTTCCTTCCCCTTCTACTCACTGTCTGTCCAACAATGCGCACAGATATGCACAATTTCAGCTAATCAGTTCCAAAGCAGCCAGACTTAAGGATCCCCTCAAGCCACATGATTTAACTTCCAGTCACCTTCCCTTGGGTCCTGGTTTCCTGCTGTCAATACACTAACGAGTATTTAACTGTTTCTTCTATTTAGCCTGAATGAGGGGTGGTTAGCACACTTCTCAACTTTAACCAGGTCTGTAATTGTCTGTAGATCAAACAATCTGCTTGATGGTAGCCACTAACAATTCACTTAGAGTCGATTTTCCAACATAACAATAAAATAGTCCCTTTCATCCTATATTTAATCCTTATCGTATGTTCAATATTTCTCTTTACTAAGGATCCACACATTGTCTTAAAAACTGGATTTAGGGTAACTTCAGCAACCTGTTATAAAACCCTAATAGCCAAATATATATTTCTTATAAGTTACAGAAAGAACAAAGTATTAAAAACCCTAATATCTTTAGAAATTCAGAGGGGTAGCTATGTCAGTCTGTAACTAAAAAACTTAAAAAACAATGAATGGTTCTGGAGCACCTTAGAGACTAACCAAAAATATATAGATAGTATCATGAGCTTTTGTATTTGTCATCTGAAGAAGTGGTTTGTGCCCACAAAAGCTCATGATACTATCTATATATTTTTTTGGTATGCTACAGGACCATTCATTGTGTTTTAAATCCTTAGATTAGAAACTAGTTGAATTTAATCGGGGCCTACAAATGTGAAAATGCCTTGATCATAATGGCATTGTTATTGCATAACATCATTATAAGGCTGAGTTAAGTTTGCCTTAACTGCATTTCCATACTTTAAGAATATTTAAAAAAAAAACTTGTGAACTCCGAATTTCATGGGTTTATAATTCGTGTGGAGATATTTAATATGTCCCTCCAACATTTTGTATCATTAAATTACTGATACTCATACTCTTAACCTGAATTCTATTTTAACATACTTTTTTTGTCTTGGAATAGAAATCAGAATTGAACAAGACCTATTAGGTCAGTTAATCCAATTTGCCCATCACAAACGCTACTATTTGAGATAAAGAAGGGTGATGTAACAATCTAAATGTAGAGTGACCATCCGTCCCATTTTTAATGGGACAGTCCTGTATTCAAGTCCTCTTCCAGGTGTCCTGCCTTAAAAAAACAAAAACAAACAAACAAAAATGGGCAAATTGTCCTGTATTTTCCTTTCCCTGCTGGTCAAGCAGGAGTCAGTCCCTGCCTCTTGTTTGTGACCGGTGGGTGAATGGGGGCAGGTGGTGGCCGGTCAGAGCGAGCACATGTTGGTCTCAGGCCCAGTGGAGAGGCAGGAAGGGGCAAAGTCAGATCGGAGGAGAAGCAGCTCTGTGTGTGAGGAAGTAGGGGTATGCCTGTGTCTCGCAAAAAGCAGGATTTTCAATAGGATTCCGCAAGCCTTTTGAGTCCGAACCCCAGGACTCCCATGGGGCCGAAGCAGGAGCTTCAGGGCGGGAGACTTGATCCCTCACACACACACACCCTTGGGGCTGAAGCCCTGATCTCCAGTGCCTCCCTCACTGGGCTGAAGCCCCAATCCCTGGCATTCCCCCTGGGGGCTGAATGCCCAAGCTCTGGGGATCCCTGTGGAGCTGAAGACAGGAACTGCAGGGCTGAAGCCCCATTCCTAGTGCATCCTGCCCACCCCCTGTGCCCCCGGCTGAAGCCTCGATCACCAGTGTTCCTTTCCTCCCTCTGGGCTGAAACCCCAATCCCTGGTGTTCCCATTCCCTCCCACTGCTGAATGACCAAGCCCAGGGGACTCTTGTGTGGCTAAAGCAGGAGCTGAGGGGCTGAAGCCCCAGTCTCCCACTGAAGCTGGGAGCAGCAGGGCTAAATCCTGGATCCCTGATGCTCCCCTGGTAGCAGAAGCCCACTGAGCCCTTCATGGGCAGAGCTGGGGGCACTGAGGATATTGCCCTCCCCCAACTTCAGTGCCAAGTGGTTGTCCTGGGGACGGAGCCAGACCTCCTTTCTCCCCACTCCCTGCCAGTCTGGAGGCAGGAAGCTGCTTAGCTTTGCTTAGCCAGGCAGCTATGGTCATAGAATCGTAGGGCTAGAAGACAGAAGTCCAGTCCCCATAGTGTTCCCTCTTCCCCTCTTGCTGAGGCAGAGGGTTGAGCTGTCCCTCAGTTCCCAGACCCCTTTTCTCACACAACTGGTAAAAGCCACAGCGGTGGGGGACCCGGCTCCATGGCTTGCAGAGCCCTCAGGGGACAGGGACTGCAGAGGAACTCTCCTGCCACACTGCCCCTACTTATCCTTTCCTGCACCCTGAGATACCCCCAGTGACACAGAGCCCCTATCTATGCATCCTAAGCTAATCCTGCCTGCATACTGCCCCTAGTTATCCCTCCTGCACCTTGAGCTACCTCTCTGCCCGCACACAATCCACAGCTCCTCTTCTTTCTATACCTTGAGCTAGCCCTCCTTACACCCTAAGCTGTTTTCTGATTTTCTGAGCTGAGCCCCCTAAGTTTGAGTTATAATTTTTGTTTGCACCTGCCCTGTCGCAACCAAGACAGGCTGGGTGGCCTGCTGAGGTGAATCGGGTGGAGGTGGCATTGCTTCCCCGGTCCTGCCATACGGAGGTGGATTGCGTCCTGCTGGTCTCTGCCCCCAGCATAGAAGTCACACTACACCTATACCTGAGTGCCCCTCATCACAGACCCCCATGGCTCTCCCTTCCCCCCAATAGGCCTTGGCATTTTTATAGCACGTTGGGGGGAAGCTACCACATAGTTTTGATTGATTGCCGCTGAACTCGCTTGAATTCAAGCCATTTTACCAGCTGTCCCATATTCACCATAGGGAAATGTGGTCACCCTATCTAAATGCAGACCTGGGAAGCAGGAACTTCTGAGCTATAGTACCAGCACTCATCCATTTCCTCTGCAGTCCTGGGCTGGGCAAGTCCGTTTGCATTCCTGTCTCAGCTGAGAGGAACTTGTACTGCATCTTCCCCCACCCCCTACAGTTTGGGGCCTGGATCCCGCATGCACTAACCCTCCAGTGGAGATGGAGGAGGGTCGGGCTTGGAGCAGGTTCGGGCTCAGAGCAGAGAGGCAGGGAGGAGACTCCAGCTGCCGGTGGCAGGCAGAGTAGGAGCACGTGAGCTGAAGGGATAACGGGGGGAGCAGAATGGGATTAAATTGGAGCCTTCCTAGCATGGTGCCCAGGGGCAACTGACCCCTCCGGCCCCCTCGCTACGCCACTGCCCCCCCCCCTGCAGATCTATCATCTTATGCATGTGCAAAATTTGTGTGAGCCGTCCCATGAATCTATAGCTAGGGTCTGTGGTGCCGGCTTCTGGGTGGTGTCTCAATGCTGCCACATTCACCTCCAAAGAGGGGGCTTCCCAAAGCAGGCCCTTGCTGCTGACCCCCAAAGCATCCACAGGTCCAGTCTCCTTTCGATGGGCCCACTTCCCAGGGCTCATTGATCTTGAATCTGGCTTCCATCCCCTCTCCAACCTTTGCAGCTGCCCAGAGGTGCTCACCTTCCGCCTTCTACATTCCCACCTCATTCAGCCCACAGGGACAGTCTCTGCCTCACTTGTACTCGGGACTGTTCTACCAAGACTTGATACAAAGTTTCCATGTAAAAGGACTCACTACAAAGCTAGAAACTTCAATGAGAGAATGATCAATACAGAGACGTGTCTACATATACTGCAGGGAGACACCTCTGCCTGCCTCCACCCCTCTCCCCTAGAGTCTACAGCCCCATTGCAAAGTGGGGGAAGGGAAGAAAAGAGGCTGAGGCCCATCCAATGGGACTGAAGCAGCCATGAGCAAGCCATGCCCAGGAGCCATTCTCCTGTCCATTGCTGGTGCTGTGTTGCTTCAGGCACGCTGAAATGCAGTAAACTCTAGGGTGGGCTGGACAGCTGTTTAAAACCTGCACAAAGTTTCAGGCAGGGAGCAGTGCGGGCTGACTTCCTGCAGAGCCCCCATCAGAACTACTGTGCCTCCTGGCTTAGGAAAAGAATAAACAGGAGGTTGGAAATTAACCCGCCCAGTCTCACGTCAACTAGGCAGGGACTGAGCCATCTCCATTAGGCCCCAGCTGGAGTATCATGTTCAGTTCTGGGTGCCACATTTCAGGAAACATGGAGAAACTGGAGAAAGTCCAGAGAAGATCAACACAAATGATGAAAGTTCTAGAGAACGAGATATGAGGCAAGGCTGAAAGAATTGGCCTTGTTTACCTTGGAAAAGAGAAGACCGAAAAGGAACATGAGAGCAGCTTTCAAATATCTAAGGGTATGTCTACACTACCCCCCTAGTTCGAACTAGGGGGGTTAATGTAGTCATACAGAGTTGCAAATGAAGCCCGGGATTTGAATTTCCCAGGCTTCATTTGCATGATCCCGGCCGGCGCCATTTTTAAATGCCAGCTAGTTCGGACTGCGTGTAGGCTTCCTAATCCGAACTAGCTAGTTCATGCCGCGTGTAGTCGCGTGGCACGCAGTCCGAACTAGCCGGCATTTAAAAATGGCGCCGGCCGGGATCATGCAAATGAAGCCCGGGAAATTCAAATCCCGGGCTTCATTTGCAACTCCGTATGACTACATTAACCCCCCCTAGTTCAAACTAGGGGGGTAGTGTAGACATACCCTAAACGAGTATTATAAATAGGAGGAAGAAAAATTGTTCTCCTTGGCCTCTGAGGTTAGGATGAGAAGCAATGGGCTTAAATTGCAGCAAGGGAGGTTTAGGTTGGACATTAGGAAAAGCTTCCTGCCTGTCAGGGTGGTTAAACACTGGAATAAATTGCCTAGGGAGATTGCAGAATCTCCATCACTGGAGATATTTAAGACCAGGTTAGACAGACACCTCTCAGGGATGAGCTAGGGCAACTCAACTTTGGAAGCCCCAGGGACTACACTGATACTTACAGAACATGCTGAGGGCCTCAACTTAAGTGTGGTTGCATATGCAAGAAAATATATACAAATAGCTTCTCTCACACTGACAGGCATAAATATAAAGATTAAGGTAAGACTACACAACACACAGGCCCCATTTAAGTGAGCTCTGCTGATATTAATAAAATGCAATATTTACCTGATTTCTACCCATGTGACAGCACTTTTCATGAGCAATGACAGTCCAAGAATTTAACTACTAAAATGCATATAAACAGAAGATCATTACACTGACTATTTTTGTGTTTTGGTTCCCACTCGCTGGCCACGTGTTGATCCCCACATAAGCCCAAACTGCACCGTGGGGTACAAACAAACTGGCCACGGGCAGCATACCAAGTTATTAATAAATATTTTTAAACCTTTACCTTTTCTCTCTGCTGCCATGTCTCCTCTCCTTGCTCCTCTCCTCTGGTGCCTGCTGTTCCCCAACTCCTCACCCTTCTCTGCTATCCTGACTCCTGCCCTTCTCACTGCCCTCAGCCCTCCTGCGACCTGACCCCCTCCACCAGCCCTTCTCTCCCTCCTGTTCCCACTCCTCCAGTTGCCCTACTCTGATCAGGTGAGCTACCCCTCCTTATCCCCTCTTCTAATACCTCTCTCTACACACCTGCCCTGCCTCTCTCCTCTGGTGCTGGTCCCTCCCCTGCAGGTGTCTGCCCTTCTGCTTCACCCCCAGAATCTCCTGGCACCTGCACCTTCCCTTAGCCCTGCACCCTCCTGGTGCCTCCCCCTTCCCTCACTGCTCCTGCCCCCTTTGCCCTCTTTTTCCCTGATGCCCACCCCCTCACCACTCTCTGCTCCATTCCCCTCATGCCCCTGTGCCCTCACACATGACTTGCTCCATCCCTGCCTTTCTCATGCCCACCCCTCCTTTCAAGCCTTCTCCCAGCACCTCCCCTCCCCCTCCAGACCCTAATGCCCTTCTCCTCTCCTCTCCTCTCCTCTCCTCTCCTCTCCTCTCACAGCATCACCCTGTCCCCCCTCCCACTGACACCTCCCCTCCTGCCCTTTTCCTCATTGTCTGCACTTGGCCCCCTGGCATTTGTGTCTCCCCTCTCCCCTCTCCCCTCCACACAAGCCCCTTCCTCTCCCACCCCTTCCCCCTCGTTTTCCCCCTGCCCTGCCTTGCCGTACCGTACCTTCTGCCTTCCACTTGCAGGGCTGGAGTCTGCACTCAGGGCCCAAAAATTCCCTGGACTCTGAACCGGAAGCTAGGCCTGCACCACGTGGCACCGAACATTTTTAAAGTCCCGGGCCGTGACGTCACGTCACGCCTGGGCGTCTCCCTGGTCACCTGCAAACGCTGTGCAGCATGCGCAGGCAAGGGGGAGCTGACTGAACGCTGGCATGGGCGGCGAGTTCTAAGGTCGTCCCCCTTCGCCCCCCGGCCCCGGACCGTCCCTGCCATGCGCCAATAATCAAGTCAGATGTGCATGGAAAATCAGTACGTCCGTTATGTGAATGGGGCGGCTGTCTCCCTCAGTGGTGGGACTGGGGGGTTTCATTACCATTTCAGGAGGCCTATGCTGATCATGAGGTGTAGGGTAGAGAAAATGTAGCTCATATTCAAAAGCCTTGAAAGTCAGAATGTTTCAAAGTTGTCAGGGATGTTAAACACAGTTTAATTGTTTTTGTTAATGTAAGATTCTCTCTACTCCACTTTGAGTCGTGTTCAAGACAGCAGCTTCCTGTTTGACTTAGCATCATATTTCATTCACCACATTTTGTACTGTGTTTTGTGTAATGACATGCAGAAATTGCACTGCTTTTTATGTCACCCCAGAGTCTCCTTTGTTTTAGAACTTGAAATATCCTCATCATGTCATGCTACAGAACTGAGCAATGTTATCACTGAAGGCATAGTTTCCTATTTTCTATTTTTTGCCTTAGCCTCATTACCTTACACATCCTTCGTGGAACAGAATAAGCCAGTTTCTCTAACCTTTTTGCTTTTTTCTGCCCAAGTTATCTGGAATATTTAGCTACGCCTACACTGCAGGCTTCTTGCGCAAGAACTGTTTTGTGCAAGAGTTCTTGTGCAAAAGGTCTGTCACAAGAGTGCATCCTCACTGACATGTGCTTTTGTGGAAGAGATGTGCTTTTGTGCAAGAGCATCCATGGCAGTGTGGATGCTCTCTTGTGCAAGAAAGCTCTGATAACCATTTTAGCCATAGGGCTTTCTTGCACAAGAAACCCCTGTTGCCTGTCTACACAGCCTTCTTGTGGACGTGCTCTTGCTCAAGAGGGCTTATTCCTTATGGGGATGTTGCATAAATTTACTACAGGGAGAGGAATAACTCTTGCGCAAGAAGCCCTGTTTTCTGACGCTTTACTGTAAATTTGCTTGCGCAAGTACGCGTATGCAGTGTTTTTGTGTAAGGACAGCTGTTCTTGCGCAAAAAGCCTGCAGTGTAGATGTAGCCTAATTGTCCTTGTCTCCTGCATCAATTCCCTGTCTCTGATTTAATTTAATCACTTTACAATCCTTCTTCCAAAGCAGAGAACAAAATTAGTGCTAATATAGTTCTCCCCCTTCCTGTACTGGGCCTAACACCTCTTTCAAGGAGGCTACAACTAAGCAACTAGTCAGGGCCACACTGCCTTTGTCAGTGTATTTCATTGGCAGGAACAGTTTATTAAGCCTGCTGCAAGAAGCTGACAAGCATCCTTGTCCCTGTCTTTTGCCTGGCTTGGCTAGGCTTGTAGCCAGCTAGCTGTTGCATTTTACCAGTCCCTAGTTGTAGGGTTCCACCAATGGAATGGACTCCACTTGAGCAGGAAAGGCAGCACCGATACATTTGCAGAAAGACAGAGACAAGGGAGAAGGAGCAGGCATACTGTGGGAAGAGGGATTCTGTCCAGAAGTCAGCAGATGGGTTGTCAAGCAGGAAATATTATTCATCACTGAAGCAACCAGCCAAAGGGCCTCCTTGCTTTTCTCAGTGTCAATTTCATCAAGTTGTTTTCATTGGCATAACACTGTTTGGTATTTTTTCACAGTTAGAGCCACCTGACTCTTGTTAAAGTCAATAGGAGCCATGCAGGTTACATTCCACATGTTCTTTGCTAATTTACAGGTGGGGGCCTAAATTCCTCTCTGAATTAGAGACCAAATTGTGCCAATTTTCACCCAGGCAAATAAACTGAAGTCAGGGCAATCAGGCGGGTTTGGGTGACTACAGGCCCGGCTTTTGAGGAGAGAGGTGGTCACCTTGGGCCCTGCTCATTCAGGGCCCCATGGCTCCGCACATTCAGGGCCCCGTGTTGCCCAACTCTCAGCCCTGCCCACCCTGCCAGGAGCCATGCGGCTCAGTGTGCTGCCTTGGGCACTGCACACTCTTTCACCGGGCCTGGGTGACTAACCTTAAATTTTGTGTCCAGGAGGAAATGCATTGGTAGGACAATCCCAACTATCAAAAACTATCAAAGGGCATAATATAAGTAGAGCCCTGCGTGGATACAAAATTTGTAACCGCATCTGCATCCATACCCACAAAACTGAGCTGCGCATATCTGCATCCACATCCATCCAAATAAGGAATCAATAGTAATCAAGCTTCAGAGCAGAGAGACACAAAGATTATTGTGAAGAGCAATTTTGTTCCATTAGGCTCTATCTTGCAAGGCGCACATTTCCCACTACTACAATGGGAATTTAGGGCACTGGACATTTTGCATAAGATGCTAATCAGCATACAGAATCAGGCCCATATATATTGTCCTGGAGAAGGGAGTGTGTAGTAATAGAACATCATTCACTCATGATATAATTCCTAGGGCTGTCAATTGACATGCGTTAACGCCTGCAGTCCAGGATTAACGCATTACATTTTTAACGCGTTAATCACAGGCGTTAATGCTGCACTGCCCCTTTGAAGTGCCGCTGCGGCAGTCCCCAGCTGACCCCGGACTCCACGGCAGCAGCCCCTTTGAAATGCCAGAGGCGGCATTTTAAAGGGGCAGCCGTGGAGCCTGGGGTCAGCTGGGCACTCAGCTGATCCCGGGCTCCTAATGTGCTGCTCCTTTGAGGTGCTGGGGCAGCATTTCCAAGGGGCAGCACAGCGCCACTGCGGTACTTCAAAGGGACAGCGCTGTATGGAGCCCGGGGTCAGCTGGGGACTCCAGATGACCCCGGGCTCCACCTTGTGCTTCCCCTTGGAAACGCTGCCCCTGCACTTCAAAGGGGCAGTGCTCCATGGAATCTGGGGTCAGCTGGGGACTCTAGCTGATCCTGGGCTCCATGCAGCACTTCCCCGTTGAAACACCATGGCAGTGTTTCAAAGGGGAGGTGCACGCCATTAATCGTGATTATATTTTTTAATCGCTTGACAGCCCTAATTAATCACAGTAAAAAAGAACAAGTCAATACAGTTCTTGGATGTATAAATACTGACGTCAGTTATGTCAGAAGAAAATATTGTAACACTAGAGTGGGACTTTATTTGGAATATTGCCCACAATGTTTTATGTAAACAGAGATGAGAGAGCAGCCAGCACCTAGAATGATATAGAGACTCAGTGGCTTTAGCTGTAATTCTAATGGTATAAAGAAACTTGGGCTCTGTTCTTTGGAAAAGGGGAGTTGAAAAGAAGACTTCAGTGAACACAGATTTCTGAAAGGATTGGAATATTGAGAATGGGTTAAATTTTCCTTTGTTGCTGTAGTGTAAATCTAGTGCAACCACATTGACTTCTATGTTGTTACTCCAGAGTTACACTACAATTACATTACAATTGACAGCAGATTTTTCACCTGCTGTGATATAGAGCTATTGGGTATAAGAAATATATAATTATTTCTATGTCCTTCCCTCATAATAGTAGCTGTGCCCATTCCAATCTTTACAGAATTTTACCCTCACAGCACCTCATGAGAGAGGGAGATATTATTACTCCCATTTTACAGACGGTGAAATGGAGACAGAGAGAATTTAAATCTATCTATATATTTTAGAAATGTGCATCTGTCTGTCTGTCCATCCATGAGTCCATTTGTTTAAGAACTCCTCCTAAACTGTAAGAGCTAAGACTATCAAATTTGGTAGGCTGCTTCCTCTTATCCTAACTTAAAGCAAGGTTAGGGTTTGGTTGTGCCAGAAAAATGGGATGTGACTGAATCTGCTTGTTTTCCATCGCTTGGAAAGGGAGACAGCTGATCAGAAGAGCAGCTGTTTTTCAGAGTTACCACTGGGGGCAGCCACACCAGCAAGACAATAGCCAGCTGGGGCTGGGGCTTGCCATCTTACTGGCCAATGGACCGGGTAAGTGACCCCTCCGCCCCAAACCCCTTCCCCTAGACCTCAGCTGCAGTGCCAGATGGGGGGCAAACCCCACCAATCACAGCCCCAAACCTTGCCACCACAAGAAGCCCCAGCAAAACGCAGCAGCTGCAGCTGAGAGCAAGGGAAGTGCACAAGCAAGGTCATCAATACAGGCAATAAGTCGGCCTAGCTTTTAAAAAAAGAGAAAAGCATTTGGATGAAAAAGAAAGAAAAAAGCATGTGTGGGCTCTGGCTGCTTTAGTCAGCATTAGGAAATGGATGTAGACGGGTTTCCTTCCTTCTCTGAAATGTCATGCATTCTAGCAACTTGACCATTTGGTGAATTGGTTTTGGAAGGAGCTGCTGTGGCTGATGACTGGCAGCAGCTCTTGGCTTTCAGCAGTCAGCCAGAAGGAGTGGAGGCAAGCCCTTGTCTGCTATGGATTTTGTTGCAGAAGGATCATATGCCATGTCTGAACAGTGTAGCCTCTCCTCTAAATCCAAGGTACAGGGCTTGAGTGATCACTAACCAGCCCAATCCTCTTTACATCACAACATCCCATGAGTCTCTGAGCATTTCAAATGTTGCTTGGATTTCTCCCTTCCGTTGTTGTTTTTCTGTTAAATCTGGATTCATCTCTCCAAACCCAGGCGTCTGCTCCTTGATTATAGAAAGCTGTATTAGATTGACATAGAAATGCTGTATGTTTTATGGAGGGAACCATTTTGGGGGTGGGGAAGGGTACAAGCTTTTCCAGCAATCTGGAACAGGGTTGTTGGTGAGGCAGGACTCTCCTGCACTCTGAGCTGTGGCAGTCCCATCCTCCCCTGCATTCTGGAGTACGAGACACAGGTCTCTCCAGTACTGTGGGGAGTGTTAAAGATAGAGCTCTGTAAAAATCAGTGTATTAAGAATACCTTTAGGGGGTTTGTCAGAATTGCCTAAGGGATTTAGGAGCACATCTCTGACTTTCAAAGGGGGGTTGTGCACCTAAATCCTTCAGGCGCTGTTGGAAATCTCCCTTTTTAACTTTATTTTCTTCAGGGGAGGGAAATTTGCTTTCCAGTGCCTTGAATTTTGGAAGGAAGTGCCATTGAAGGAAGGAAGCATCACTCATTAAAACTTCCCCTTTCTTTTCAGGGACTTCCTGCCTCGGGGATCTGGCATTGTCACCAGGCGCCCACTGGTCCTGCAGCTGGTAACTTCTACAACAGGTATGTGAGTCTTCTCCATCCCCTCCCTAACCCAGCGCATGGCACAAGGGAATGTGCAGCCACCACCATTTTCTGTAGTGCTATATCCCAGACAGAAAAAATATTCATGGCCAACCTCTAACACGCTTTATGACTACTCTCTAGGAATATAATCAGAATGTACTGAAAAATCTTACACACTTTGGCTACATCTACACAGCTTCCTTCTTCTGCAAAAACCTATGCAAATGAAGCATGGATTAGCATATTCCCACACTTCATTTGCATAATTCATTAGGCGCTGTTTAAGAGGTTTTTGCACAAAAACCCCCTCTTGCGCAAGAGCCGTTTTTCCTTTAAAAATGAGGAAGAATGGCTCTTGCGCAAGAGGGGGGTTTGCGCAAAAACAGCTCCTAATTAATTATGCAAATGAAGTGCAGCCATATGCTAATCTGTGCTTCATTTGCATAGGCTTTTGCAGAAGAAGGAAGCTGTGTAGACGTAGCCTTTGGGTGGCCTATGCAAATCAAGTTTGTTCTCACTCTGTTTCCCATGGACAGATAGATATCCACATCACACAACCTATCACCACAACTGACACCAAATTGGCACATTTGTTGACCTTCTCAGAAAGGGCTCAGGAATGATTGGGACATGGAGATGAACTTGCCTCACTCCTGGAAATGGCCATTCCATCTTAGGATTTGCTGAACTCTTCCCACAGAACAGGGACAGAAGACAACAGTCTACAAGGCTGTCAAACTGACACTTTTTTGACAGCACTAAACTCACTAGGACCCAGGCTTTGTTACTTGTGCTCAGCATGAGTTCTATTTTACTGAGAGCAGTCCCAGTGAAATCAATGGTACTACTCATTGTGAGAAAGCAAATCGGAATCTGTCCCCTAAAAATAGTATTCATTTAGCCAGTTTTCATTACAGCCTATTTAAAATGTAGGGTGCATTAAATGTTCAGGGGCAAAGTGATTCTCATCGGCTTGTGCTCAATTTATGAGGTAGGTTCATCAAGCTCCTTATGACTTTCCCTTAATTGCAGACCCATAATTTATTGCATGGATGAGACTGGATTCCCAGTAGCCAGCTTTTCTTAGGATTGGCTACTACAGTAGAACCTCAGAGTTACAAACATCTTGGGAATGAAGGTTGTCGGTTACTCTGAAATGTTTGTAACTTTGCATAAAGCCTTATGTTTGTTCTTTCAGAAGTTTACAACTGAAAATTGACTTAATATAGCTTTGAAATTTTACTATGCAGAAGAAAAATGCTGCTTTGCATTTAATTTAAATGACACAAGCATAGAAACAGTCTCCTTACCTTGTCAAGTCTTTCTTTTTTTTAAAGTAGTTTACGTTTAATGCAGAGCCTTTTTCCCCCATTTGCCTTTTTTTGTCTTTGCTGCTGCCTGTTTATGTACTTCAGGTTCCAAATGAGGTGTGTGGTTGACTGATCAATTCATAACTCTGGTGTTCATAACTGAGTTTCTATAGTAATATTTAAATGTGTTGAGAACTAAGCATCAGATGTCAGTTACAGAAAAATAAATGACATTTGGGCTTAGTTATTTACATCAGGAGTACATTAGCTAAAATTGTCTCTTCTGCTGTCACTAAAATGGGCCAATGGGATCTGAAGTTTCACCATGAAGATGCAAGGAGAATTTTTTCTGCCAGTAATTTAGGGTCAGACTTTACTAGTGTTTCCTGTGCAGAACTTTCATTGAAATCAGAGGGATTGCTGAGCATGAGTGGCAGAATTCTTAAGAGTTTGAAAGTGTGGGAGACTTATCCCAGTTTGTGTTTCTCGGGTCTGTAAAGCAGTAGCTCTATTGCTTGAGTAACTGGTAAGCAGAAATATGGTCCTCTTGCCATTAGAGGATGACACCTCTGTTTCCCCCAACACTGTAACAGACACTGATCACACAACACTAAGCACTGTTCCACTGCAGTGTGTATGTGTGTGTGTGTGTGTGTGTGTGTGTGGCAGCATTCATCCCTGCAGGCAGGCGTATATTTAGCTGCCTTGGTTTCAGCAGAGGAAGACTTGAATCATTAATTGGATATCAAGGTGAGGACTCTCTCCCTGCTGGGACATGAACTAAGGATCAGCGGTACTCTGGGTTGAGCGGAAGGGGATTCCCTCAGCTGCTGTTATTGATAGTAGTACCTTAGTTACCTCCTCTTTGCTAGCCTCCCGGCACTAGAGGTTGAGATCTTTGCCACAGCTTATCCGTTTTGATTGTCCCTATTGGGCTGAGGAAACTATCTGTAACTTTCTTGTGGTGTTTGACTAGAATATGGAGAGTTTCTACACTGCAAAGGGAAGAAGTTCACTGACTTTGAAGAGATACGTCTGGAGATCGAGGCTGAGACAGACCGGGTTACTGGCTCCAACAAGGGGATTTCCCCTGTCCCCATTAACCTCCGGGTTTACTCTCCCAATGGTATGTACTGTACAGCATCCAAGACCAGGGTATTTTGGGGGATAGAATTGTGGGGTTTACTCTGCTCTCTGATGCTGCTCTGTCTTGGAGCTAAGGTAGTAAGAACAGAGATAGCTGCCCTGAGAGCTTGCAGTGCAGACTCTTTCCTCCCTAATCCCCACAAGAAGCTAGGCTATGCTGAACAATCTCCAGCCTTTGGAATACATTGTGACATCTCACTCAGCCATGTGGCAGTAAAATACCGTGCTGCCCCATGCTGGAGCCTGGGTCCATACTCAAACAGAGGGGTGGGCAATAATTTTTGATGAGAGCCACTCCAAGATTTTGGAAAGTGGTTGAGGGCTGCACTCTTTCATGATATTAATGGAGATGTGGGGTCTGGAATGGAGGTTAGGTGCAAAAGGGAGCTTGGGGTAAGGGACTCGGGTGTAGGTGGGAGACCGGAGTCTGGGAAGGAGTTGGGATGAAGCAGGCGGTTGTGACCGAGGGCAGGGGACTGGAGTGCAGGGGTTTGGGATGTGACCTAGGGTAAGAGGGGATTGTGATCTGGGGCAGGAGATTGGGGTGCCAGATCTGGGTGTAAGAGGGAGACAGGAAAGGGCTAGGGTGCCAGAAGCAGGCTGTGGCCAAGATAGTTACTTGTCAGCTGCCAAACTAGCCTGCCTGCCTGCAGAGCTTAAAACAGTATTTCTTACACTGCGTTCTGCGGCACACCAGGGTGCTGCGAGGCAGTCAGAGGTGTGTCACGGAGAACAACAGAATTCAAAATGGCCACCCTTAAAGGGGCAGGCGACTTTTTTTTCTTTTTCTTTTTTGGTCAACAAAAAATCCTTGATGTTCCACATAAAATAAAAATATTGTTTGGTGTTTCTCGGTCTTAAAAAGTTTAAGAAACACTGGCTTAAAATGTTTCCCAGCCAGCCTGCCTGCTTGCCTGGCCATGTGCTCCATGAATAACTGAGCCCAGGAGAGGGGGCGTGATTCTTCTTAGCTGCCTGTTATTCTAACAAACAGCTCGCATTGGCTGGTTTCTGCCAGAAACTGGCCAATGGGAATGTGCTGGGGTCGGGGTGGCTCCTAAAACTTCCCCCTCTCCTCCAGTTTCAAAACAGAAATGGAGCCCTGCAGCTGCTTTTCTGCAGGGTGCATAGGGCTGCAGGGCAAGCTGCGGAGCCTGCCTGGGGCTCCCCGCTGCCTCCGCAGGCCAGATCTGGTGGCTTGACGGGCCAGATGTGCCAGATTTTGCCCAGGCCTGTGCTACAGGGAAATGGGGGTATGGGATTTGAAATGGGATTAGATTAGCTCCCTCTCCATAAAAAATAAAGACCACTAAGGATTTTCTAAAGACTTTATAGCTGACGAGATTTTCTTTTTGATTGAAATACTAAATAATTCTGTAAGCCTAAATAGATGCTGGAAACTCTCCCTTCATACTCTGCCAGTGCTACTCCACTATTACCTCTGCTGGGTTTTCTTTCAACATTTAAATTAGCTGCTCTCAGACTATGATGAGGGGATATGTGTTGTTCAGAATGGAGATGGCAAAGGTCTCTCCATATGCTCCATAGAATGTCGCAGTTGGAGAATCGCTGATTTCAAGACAGGGTCTCTTGTTGCCCTTGCTCTAATTCCTTACCCCTTACATCCTGCCCCTAATCTTAATGAGCCCAGTTCAATAGACCATAATCAGGCAAAACTTGTGTCATAGATATTTGGACATTTGTCTGAGTAAGGATTGCAGGATATGCCCTAGAGTTGGTTAATCATCTTGTGCTTGGCCTTTTTTCCCCAACATCACTCTGTAATTGCCACTTCCAAATGATGCTCAAGTGGTTGTTCAGATTTAAAAGCTGACAGTAAATCTGGGATCATGTCACACAATTGTATTTTTAAGTGGAATCCCCCATCAAAATCAATAGCGTATAATATGGGTCCTGTTCTCTTAAATAATGAGCCGATGTGCATTGTTTACTGCTATACAAAAGGGAGATGGAATGAATGACTCACTGAAAATCAGCCCTTTCTCACAGTATTTCTGTCTCTTTCCTCAGTGCCTCTTTGCTGCACCAAAGATGGGGAGATGCTGCTTATATTTCTAGTCATGTATGCACTGTTTGGCCCTTGAGCAGGAATGACTTGTGGTGTGTAGACATCAGACATACTGAAAGGAGGGTCTCCCACTTTACACTGAGGTGCCTTGGCAGGAGGAGACTGAGGAGACTAGGATGTGGCAAATAAAAAGCCTTTAACAGAAATTAAAACACAGCAATATATTTGTATTGATAATCACTTGTCCCTGTCTGGAGTCTTCCATCCAGGGATCTCAAAGCTCCTTAAACTGCTAAACAACTGAGGATGTGTCTACACTACAAAGAAAAGTTGGAAAAAGATATGCAAATTGTGAACTGCAATTTGCATATCTTTTTCCACTTTTCTTTCGGAAGAAGCTTTCCTGAAATTTGGTGCATCTACATGGTGCCAAATTTTAGAAAATCCTCTTTTGGCACGTCCCTATTTCCTAGTACAACAAGGTTTACAGGGACGGCAAAAGGACGCGTCCGCTTTTCCAAATTTTTTTCAGTAAAGCAGATGCGTTCCTTGGATCAGAGGTATCCGTGAAAAGAGCTGCAGTGTAGATGTAGCCTAAGTGAGACTAGTCAATCTTAATAGCCCTATTTTATAGAAAGGGAAACTGAGGCTCTGAGTGAGAAGTGAGTTGTCCAGGGTCACACAGTCACGGATAGAAACAGGAGTAGAACTCAGGAGTCCTGTGACCCACTCTAACGATTAGACACAATCTGGGAATATTGCCTAATCTTCTGGCTCCTAGTCTCCTACTCGACATGATAAGTGCTACTTCTCTATTAACATGATTATTTACCTAGCACTTTTCATCACCAGCAGCACACAGAACTTTAAAAAGGAGGTCAGCGTCCTCATCCCTGTTTTCTACTGAGGTAGAAAGAGATGAAGTGACTTGCCCAAGGTTACACAGCAAGCCAGTGGCAGACACTTAAATTTACAGATGCCTCTCATAAATATAAGCTACCCTTATTGGGACCCTCACTCTCTCCTCTTGTTTCTCTTGTCTAGTCCTGAGTCTGACCCTTGTGGATCTACCAGGGATGACAAAAGTCCCAGTGGGAGACCAGCCACTTGACATTGAGTTCCAGATCCGGGAAATGCTCATGCAATTTGTTACCAAAGAGAACTGCCTCATCCTGGCTGTATCCCCAGCTAACTCTGATCTGGCCAACTCTGATGCCCTGAAGATCGCAAAGGAGGTTGACCCCCAAGGTAAAATCCAGCCTCTGTTTTTGCTTTAGCATGGCGCTAGATCTGGTTCTCCCTTATCCCTGGACATGAGAAATGGTGTATGCTAAGACATGTTCCTCTGCTCAAGAAACAGACACAGACTCCTATGGCAGTGCCCTGTCCAACCCCACTGAAGATGCTTCAACATGGGCTGTTGTTCCAGAAGTTCCTGGTTCTCCCTCCAGTGAAGAAAACATAAAAACATAAGAGCGGCCAGACTGGGTCAGACCAAAGATCCATCCAGCCCAGTATCCTGTCTGCTGACAGTGGCCAGTGGGCATCCCTCTCCTGTCATCCATTCCCAGCTTCTGACAAACAGAGACTAGGGACACCATTCCTAACCATCCTAGCTAATAGCCATTGCTGGACTTAACCTCCATGAATGTATCTAGTTCTTTTTTGAACCCTGTTAAAGTCTTGGTCTTCACAACCTCCTCTGGCAAGGAGTTCCACAGGTTGACTGAGCCCTGCATGAAGAAAAACTTTCTTTTGTTTGTTTTAAACCTGATACCTATTAATTTCATTTGGTGACCCCTAGTTCTTATGTTATGGGAACAAATAAATAACTTTTCCTTATTCATTTTATCCATACCAGTCATGATTTTATAGATCTCTATCATATCCCCATTTAGTCTCCTCTTTTCTAAGCTGAAAAGTCCCAGTCTTTTTAATCTCTCTTCATATGGTACCCGTTCCAAAACCCCAGTCATCTTCGTTGCTCTTTTCTGGACCTTTTCCAATGCCAATATATCTTTTTTGAGATGAGGTGACCACATCTGTAATGCTTCCCACCCTACAGTCACCCGTCTTCTCCCTGAAGGAGGCTTCCCTGTTAGTGCAGGTGGTTTTACCTAAGTTGCCTTTCTGCAGTAGCTCAGAATGGGAGGGGGATCTGAGAATCAATCTTCCCTCTCTCCTCTCCCAGCCCACTGGTGTGCTCCAGTCTCTCTTTCCCAAACTTGAGACTGGAAGTCCCATGAGCTGAGTTCATGAGCCCCTGTGGAAACTTGTCAGGAAATTTGCAGTGTTTCCTCCGCCCAACTATAGTTTAAAGAAGTTGTTGTTGGTCCACGTTAAATCATATCTGCTTGTGTCCCCATAGGCCAGCGCACCATTGGTGTCATCACTAAACTGGACCTCATGGATGAAGGAACGGATGCACGAGATGTGCTAGAGAACAAGTTACTTCCCCTTCGAAGAGGTATGGATCCCTGTTTCATTTCATCCTAGTTCTGCTCCCTTCTTTCCCCTGCTCCTAAACTTCCTCCAACATTCCTCAGATACTGTGCCACAATAGTATTCTCCTCCCTGGTCCCCTCAGTTCCAAGCTGGAACAAGAGGTCCCTTCATTCCAAGAGAGAAAACCAACCTCCCTACCTCTTGTAAGGGGAAATGGGCCATTCTCCTTTGCAGGGAATGTCTTTACAAGGGTCCTGGTAGCCAAAAAACAAAAGCAGAATCCCACTCTATGTGATATCTTTTTCTGTGGACGAGAAGTTGTAGACTGGTAACTTGGGTCTCACTTTCCATCCTGGATATCAGAAGCTGAGCTCTCTTTTTCTCATTCTTATTCTTCAACATTTATATTGGGGACTTCAGTTTTATTTTAACTGGTCAACGCAGGTAAAATAATCATGATAAAAAGAATTAAACCTGTGTTTATCCAACACTGGAAAAACACCAAGAATGGTCGCTTGTATTGTGAAGGGCTGATCTACAGGAAGCTGCAATGTCAACCTCCTTTGGTAGCCCTAAAGCAGTTCTCAACCAGGAAAACAAGTAAACGTGAGGGCAGTGTTCACTGTAAGCTGAGCACTTCGGCAGCCACCCTGAAGAGATTCATGTGACGCCTAGTTGATTAGCAGAGTGCCCACTACACTCACAGCTGGCAGCATGTGTTTCTACTGGTGGTGCACATCCACGCGTGCCTTGGTTCACAAAACAAAATTTATTCTGCAAATGGATGGAAAAAAATGAGAGGCAACACGGCCTGGGAGTTCACAGAGTTTTTTCAGGGGTACATCAGCTCATCAAGATATTTGCCTCGTTTTACCATAGACTACATAAAAAGCACTAGCAAAGTCAGTACAAACTAACATTTCATAAATGACTTGTTTATACTGCTCTATATACCATACCCTGAAATGTAAGTACAATATTTTATTTCAATTGATTTTGTTTATAATTATATGGTAAAAATGAGAAAGAAAGTAATATTACAGTAGTCATGTGTTGTGGCACTTTTCTATTTTTGTCTGATTTGTAAGCCAACAGTTTTTAAATGAGGTGAAACTTTGGGGCACACAAGATGAATCAGACATCTCAAAGAGGTACAGCTGTCTGGAAAGGTTGAGAACTAAGGCCTTACAGAACAAACATTGGGTAGGTGCCATACAAAGATAAAATAAATGACAGCTCCTACCCCAAAGAGATTACAGTTTAGAAGACAAGACATAATAGGTGGATGAGAAAAATAACTGGATTGGGGAGGGGATGCAATAATGAATATAATGGGAGATTCACAAATCTTAGCTGGTTAGCAATAGTGATTGTAGCTCTTCACCTGCCTTCTTTTTTCCTTCCCAGGTATCAGAGCCTAAAGGAAATTCCAGTTTACATTTTTCAACTGGTTTTGAATGGTTCTAGTTATCAGTGGGGTCTCCATTTTCCTCCAGAGGTCCAAGTGCAGAATCTCCCTTTTCGAATTTAGATGAACTTTAGTCCTCCCTTCCCAGTATCATATTGCAGACTCTCCATACCCTGCATTGTCTCTTCATTGTGTCCAATGTTTCTCCACATCCTCTGTGCTGCCCTCTGACCTACGGTCTTTTTGACTGGTAGGTTACATCGGTGTGGTCAACAGAAGTCAGAAGGACATTGATGGCAAGAAGGACATTCAGGCTGCACTGGCTGCAGAGCGGAAGTTCTTTCTCTCCCACCCAGCCTACAGACATATGGCTGAGCGCATGGGCACCCCCTACCTGCAGAAAGTGTTGAACCAGGTAATGGCAGCTAGGCTCTGCAGCTGGCTATGACAGGACAGAGAACAGACCAAAATGGGGCTGCCACCTAGGGCTACTCTGAGATAATGACAATACTAAACACTCCTAGAGCACATGGCAAATGTGAATTAACAAATAGTTACAGTGGATCAATATATGATTATTGTCCCTGTTTTAATGCTGTGACACTGAGGCACAGAAGAGCTACGTGATTTGACCTAGGTCATAAAAGGAGAAAGTGTCAGTGCAGGACCACTAAATAGTGCCTACTAAAATACACTGATATAATTAAATCTTTTCCTCTGGACTGAAAATCATGTTAATGCACTGAAGACAAAAGGCCAAATTCTGCTCTTAGTAACATTTGTATCAATCCAGAGTAATACACTGAAGAATTAGTGTAGAATTTCTCCTGATTTACATCGCTGTAAGTGAGAACAGAACTTGGCCTCTCATGTTTTGCGTTTCTTAGCTTCAAGAGATCGTTGAATTTCCTGTAGTCTTGTGGTATTAATTTAAATTATTTGGATATTCAATTAAAAATTATGCCTCTCAGAAAATTGTTTTATAAATTAATTCAGGGAAGACTGTAATATGGTTAGCAGGCTAATTTCTTCTGGGACACATTGGATGGAGGAAACTATAAAAAACAAAACCTCATAAATTTAGATTTAAGGAGATATGATCAACTTGGAAATCACATTTGTCTGACAATTTTTTAGTTGCTATAGTTCAATTACATCTAAGATTAGTAGAATTGAAAGAAGTTAGTTAAAGCATGCATATTTTCTCTATTTTTTCTGTTTGTTATATTTGAAACTGTGGGAAAATTAAAAAAAAACAAACCCTTTTCACCATAGGGGAGTCAATGCTATCTCATTCCTATTTGCCTCTATGCTCATACCAACTCAAAAAATTTTAAAAAGAAAAATGAATAAAATCTTAAATTCAAAAAAAATCAAAACAAAAAACTCTCTTTAAGACAAGAAAAGTGTCAGACTCCATGAAGTTTTCTAACTTAGCTATTGCTACTGATTTGGGTACTACAGGTTGAACTTCTCCCATTTGGCACCATTGGGATCTGACTGGTGCTGAATCAGAGAATTTGCTGAACGATAAGAGGTCAATAGTATCTAGCATCATTACCAGTACTTACGCTGCTTACTGGGCTCTTAGGAGACATTTAGGGATAAATTAGAGCTAAATAACAGCACAGAACTGGTGCTGAATCCAGGATTAGTGATTGTAAAACAACTTTATGGGACCATGGAAACCTATAAAATTGTTTTATAAATTAATTCAGAAAAGACTGTAATATGGATGGAGGGCTAATTTCTTCTCGGACACATTGGATGGCGGAAACTATAAAAAACAAAATCTCATAAGTTAACATTTAAGGAGACATCATCAACTTGGAAATCTAATAAAAGAACATCCAGCTAACTAAAATCATGCTTGACCACGGATGTTGCTGGATCGGAGAGTACCAGACTAGAGGGCTGTGTCTACATAGGCACCCTTTTCCGGAAAAGGGATGCTAATGAGACCAGTCGGAATTGCAAATGCCGCGGGGGATTTAAATATCCCCCGCGGCATTTGCATGAACATGGCTGCCGCTTTTTTCCGGCTCGGGGTTTTGCCGGAGAAAAGCGCCAGTCTAGACGGGATCTTTCGGAAAATAAAGCCTTTTCCGGAAGATCCCTTATTCCTACTTAAAATCAGGAAGAAAAGCTTTATTTTCCGAAAGATCCCGTCTAGACTGGCGCTTTTCTCCAGCAAAACCCCGAGCCGGAAAAAAGCGGCAGCCATGTTCATGCAAATGCCGCGGGGGATATTTAAATCCCCCGTGGCATTTGCAATTCCGACTGGTTTCATTAGCATCCCTTTTCCGGAAAAGGGTGCCAATGTAGACACAGCCGAGAGGTTCAACCTGTAGTACTATAATGATGAGTGGCAGTAAGATACACAGATAGGGTATGTCTAGACTGCATCCCTCTGTCGGCAGAGGGATGCAGATTAGGCAGGTTGACATACCAAATGAGGCAGGGATTTAAATATCCTGCGCCTAATTTCATAAAAATGGCCACCGCGTTTTGCTGACTCAGCACTTTATTGGCAAAAAGCAGCAGTCTAGAGGGGGATCTGTCGAGAAAGAAAGCCTTTTTCGACAGATTCCTTATGCCTCCTGCGAGGAGGTTTACACGATCTGTCAAAAAAGGCTTTCTTTCTTAACAGCTCCCCCTCTAGACTGCCACTTTTTGCCGAAAAAGTGCTGAGTCGGCAAAACGCGGTGGCCAATTTTATGCAAATTAGACACGGGATATTTAAATCCCTGCCTCATTTGCAATGTCGACCTGCCTAATCTGCATCCCTCTGCTGACAGAGGGATACCGATAGATAGAAACACATTGTATCAGTAAAGTTGTAGGTTTGTCCTAGGTGGGGAAATGTCATGCATACAGTGATTTTTCTTTTTGTCTATATATTTCTTTCCTGTCCATGATTTTCCCAAACTGTGGATCACCACTCTTTAGGTGGGAGGTGGGAGGATGGGGGGAGCACTGGTGAGCTATCTCAGGGAAAAGGTACAGGCTGCAGAGAGTAAACTGTGAGCCGGGAACAAAGGCTTCAAGGGGGAAAAGTCCTAAGGGGCGTAGAATATGAGAGGTGGATTTGGTTGGAATGACACAAAATGGGGTTGGACAAGCAGAGGCTCAAGGAAAACCAGGCAGTAGGACAGAGGTGCAAGGAGAACTAATTCGGGGGGCACAGGCTCAAGGAGAGCCAGGTTGGTGAAGGTGGGGCTCAGGGGGACTGGGCTGGGGGTACGGATTGTGGGATCCAGGATAAAGGAACAGGGTGGGAGACAGAAGGTGGGCCTGCAGTGTGTTCTTACCCATACACAGAATATTCAGCTGCATAGGGCACCTGAAAATTCAGGAACCACTGGATTTTAATATCCACCTGCCACTTCTCTTTCTATCCTGTCAGACCTGTTAATAGAACACTCAACCTGTGAAAGAGCCTTTTTTTTTTTTGGCTCAACAACTTTCCCCGTAGGGTGTGTCTAGACTACATGCCTCCTTCGACGGAGGCATGTAGATTAGCCAGATCGGAAGAGGGAAATGAAGCCGCGATTAAAATAATCGCGGCTTCATTTAAATTTAAATGGCTGCCCTGATCTGCCGATCAGCTGTTTGTCGGCAGATTGGGGCAGTCTGGACGCAACGCGCCGACAAAGAAGCCTTTCTTCATCGGCACAGGTAAGCCTCGTGAAACCAGATTTACCTGTGCCGATGAAGAAAGGCTTCTTTGTCGGCGCATCGCGTCCAGACTGCCCCGATCTGCCGACAAACAGCTGATCGGCAGATCGGGGCAGCCATTTAAATTTAAATGAAGCCGCGATTATTTTAATCGCGGCTTCATTTCCCTCTTCCGATCTGGCTAATCTACATGCCTCCGTCGAAGGAGGCATGTAGTCTAGACACACCCCTAGAGTACCGGCACCTTATTTCTTACAAAAAAACCCCCACTAATGAAACCATTTTACAGCCATTTGCCAACCCCAGGTATAGACCGTCCATTTCTGAATTTACTGTGTGACTCTATAAGATCTTAGTTTAAAATTTGCTTTAAAATATTTCATTAGTGTGGTGCTGCAGATTATAAAATCACATCCCAAAAAATTCACCCCCCGCCCTGGGCTGCTGTTGGGCACAGGGGCACTAGTTTAATAGCGCTGCGTAGGGCCCCCTAAATCCTAAGGATGGCCCTGGGAGCCAGGCTGAAAAGACTGAAGCTTAAGGGGGGTTCTGGGCTCCCATCTCTTATCTGTCCCCTCCCTGCCCAGGCAACAAGGCCCTGAAGCTGCTGCCTCCTCCCATTCCCCAGCAGCACTTTCCCAGAATCCACTTTTGGCAGCTGGCAGGGGGACTTGAGCATCGAGAGGACGACAGACTCTCTCCCTGCCCAAGTGTTGCTGCAACAACAGGGGCGTTGGCCAAGAGGAGCCATTGCAGCCTATTTCTAGGCGGTTCTTGTATCTGGCAACCATTTGCATCTGTTTATTGGCAGGATTATGGGAAACAGCCAAGCCCAGATCTCGCAGCCACTTATGTATGTCACAGAATCATAGAGTTGGAAGCAGGGCCAGACGGAGGCATGGGCGAGCCAGGCAGCTGCCCAGGGCGCCAACCCATGGGGGGCGCCTCATGGCAGCTGTAAGGGGCACGCGGCGTCCCTTGCAGCTGCCATCAGGAGCCATGCGCCCAGCTCCCGCAGCGCCACCACCCTTGCCCCTACGGCTGTGGGGCCATGCACGGCCCGGCATGTGTGCTAGCAGCGCTGGCCGGGCTGGGCAGCGCACGCGCTGTGCGCCCCGGGGGCAGACCCCAGGCTGCACGCCAGCGGCTGTGGCCGGCGCACGCATGCGCCGTGCGCCCAGGGGGCGGGCCCGCACACCCTGGGGGTGCAGGCCCACGCACCACAGGCAGGCCTGCACATGCGCCCTGCACCTGAGGGCAGTGCCGCACGCCCGGGCCTAGGGCGCCGAAAGGGCTCGGGCCGGCCCTGGTTGGAAGAGACCTCCAGAGGTCATTGAATCCAACCCCCTGCCCAAAGCAGGACCAACCCCACCTAAATCATCCCAGCTGGGGCTTTGTCAAGCCGGCACTTAAAAATTCTAGGGATGGAGATTCCACCACCTCTCTAGGTAACCTATTCCAGTGTTTCACCACCCACCTAGTGAAATAGTTTTTCCTAATGTCCAACCTAGGTCTTCCCCTCTTGAGACTATTGTTCCTTATTTTGCCATCTGTTATACTGAGAACAGCCTCTCTCCATCCTCTTTGGAACCTCCCTTCAGGCAGTTTAAAGGCTGCTATCAGATCCCCCCTCACTCTTCTCTTCTGTAGACTAAAAAAGCCCAAATCCCTGTAAGTCATGTGCTCCAGCCCCTTGATCATTTTTGTTGCCCTCCTCTGGACTTTCTCCAATACGTCCACATCTTTTCTGTAATGGGAGGCCCAGAACTGGATGCAATACTCCAGATGTGGTCTCACCAGTGTCGAATGAAGGGGAGTAATCACTTCTTTAGATTGGCTGGCAGTGCTTCTCCTAATGCACCCTAATATGCCGTTAGCTTTCTTGGCTACAAGGGTACAGTGTTGACTAATATCCAGCTTCTTATCCACTGTAATCCCCAGGTCCTTTTCTGCAGAACTGCTGCTTAGCCATTCAGTCCTCAGCCTGTCACAATGGGATTTTTCCATCCTAAGTGCAGGACACTGCGCTTTTTCTTGTTGAATCTCATCAGATTTCTTTTGGTCCAATCCTCCAATTTGTCTAGGTTACTCTGTACCCTATTCCTACCCTCCAACATACCTACCTCTCCCCCTAGCTTAGTGTCATCTGCGAACTTGCTGAGGGTGCAATCCAGGTCCTTAATAAAGATGTTGAACAAAACCGGCCCTAGAACTGACCTTTGGGGCACTTAGAGCATTTAGTTTTAAGTACATCTGTACTTTTTACATCTGTACTAGTTTTAAGTACTTTCAAGTAGGAATAAGAGATCCTCCAGAAAAGGGCTTATTTTCCAGAGAATCACGTCTAGACTGGTGCTTTTCTCCGGCTTATCCCCCGCGGATTTGCAATTGCGATGTGTCTCATTAGCATCCCTTTTCCGGAAAAGGATGCCAATGTAGACACAGCCGTAGTCAGAAAATGGGAGATGTTCTCCACTAAATATTTAGCAAAAAATTATTTTTACACATTTTTGTGGAAATTTTCCATCTTTGAATGAAAACCTGAAAATCAAATCTGATTTTGTTGTTGTTTGTTGTTGAAAAACTGGAAAATTAAATGTGCACATAGGAGTAGCCTATTCTGGCACACAGGGTAATAAACCTCCTGTCACAGAGGCATGGCCCACTTTGTTTCTGTCCTTCTGCTGAGTCAGCAAACCCTGTTCAATCACAATTCACAGGCTTTTTAACCCATTTCTCAACCCTCTATTTGTGTAGCAACTGACCAATCACATCCGAGACACCCTACCAGGCCTACGGAACAAACTTCAAAGCCAGCTTCTCTCCATTGAGAAAGAGGTGGAGGAGTACAAGAACTTCCGCCCTGATGATCCTGCCAGGAAGACCAAAGCTCTGCTTCAGTAAGTAAATCCTATTGCCTGTCCCTCCTGGGAGAAGTGTACCTTACAATCTTTCCCATTCATTTATTTTTCTTCCTAGGATGGTCCAGCAGTTTGCTGTGGACTTTGAGAAGCGTATTGAAGGCTCTGGGGACCAGATTGATACCTATGAGCTGTCTGGAGGAGCTAGGATCAACCGCATCTTCCATGAGCGGTTCCCCTTTGAACTGGTGAAGGTACCACCACTCCCTCTCTGATCCTTCTCCCACACTTACCTGCCTATTTTCTCTCCATCTGCTGTCGTTTCTTCCCTTGTCCTCACCTGCCATCGTCTCTTCTTTGCACCTGTTGCCTCCTCTTTAATTGGCTTCTTCTTTCCGCCTTGAACATGTCTTTACTTTCATCATTTTCTCTTCTTCACTTGTCTATCTCACCTGCAGTTGTCTTTTTCTTTCACCAGTCCTCTCTGTTCTTTGCCTCCTTTTCACTCACCTCCATTCCCGGTTTCTCTTCTCCCTCACTCCGTGCCAGAGTCTGATTCCTCCTTCAGCACCCATCCCCGTATCTGAACATGGCTTCTCTCTCAATCCGTGTCCTTGTTGCAGAGCATTAGGTTATGTAAAACCTAATGGCTATGTCTACGTTGCGCGCTCTTGTGCAAGAACATATGCAAATGAGATGCGGCGATGAATATTGCCATGCCTCATTTGCATACTTAATGAGCTGCCATTTTGTGCAAAAAACCCCTCTTGCGCAAGAACCGTTCTGCCTGAAAATAAGCAGCAGAATGGCTCTTGCGCAAGAGGGTGTTTTAGCGCAAAAAGGAGCAGAGTAAACTGCTCTTTCTTGTGCAAAAGCCCGTTGCACAAAAATGGTGGCTCATATTCATTGCCACGCCTCATTTGCATATGTTATTGTGCAAGAGAGCGCAATATAGATGTAGCCTAACTGTTCTGATGGTGTGGATCCCAAAAGCTGAAACACAAACAAAATTAGTTTGTTCACCTTATCTGAAAGAGTCTTTAATCAGCTGAATGTCCATGTAAAAAGGTAGAGTTAGATCTTTGTCTCTGGCTGATCTGCACACAGTGTAGTTTGGAGGCAGATACAGAAACAGCCGAAAACTGCATTTCGTTGATCCTGTTGATGCTGTGGGCTGAGCTGGTCCTGATGTGCCAGACTAAAATCTGCTCCAACTTTTTCTGTCTCTTAAACACTCCCAAGGGACTGAAAACACAGACAATGATCAGTGGGATGCAGGGACATCCTAATTATACTCCTTTTGCTACAATCACAATCCATCTTCACATCTACATAAGCTGCAAAAAAGTGGGTGGTGTAAAAGCCCCTTCATTGGTTCAGCATCTTCTTGTGGTGTCCTTCTGGGACTGCATTCATTGGTGCTGAGGTCAAATCGCACTAGAAGGGAAACACACAGAGGCTCCGCTGGATGAAAGAATCTGGCCCAAAACATATAAAAGCTCCTGAGGAAAAGGTGATGAAATTACCGTTTCTTGATGTTTTTTGGAACAGAAAGGAACCAATCTGCTCTCCTATATTTTCAATTATTAGTATTTAAATTATGATCCTTTCCATATGAATGAGATGCTGAGGCCTTGTCAGTGAAAGACAAGAGCCTGCATCGTGTTTGAGGATGTTATTACTTTTTGTAAGGCTACGTCTAGACTGCAAGCCTCTTTTGAAAGAGGCTTTTTCGAAAGATACTTTCGAAAAAGCTTCTTTCGAAAAAGAGCATCTAGACTGCAATCTCTTCTTTCGAAAAAGTGAGCCGCTTTTTCGAAAGAGAGTACCCAGGCAGTCTGGATGCTCTCTTTGGAAAAAGCCCTGTTTGCATTCAAGAACGCCTTTTTTCAAAAGAGCACTTTCGAAAAAAGGCATTCTTCCTTGTGAAATGAGGAGTACCGCCGTTAAAAGAAAAGCCGTGTTCTTTCGATTTAATTTTGAAAGAATGCGGCTGTAGTCTAGACGCAGGTGAAGTTTTTTCGAAAAAAGGCTATTTTTTTCGAAAAAACCCTGCAGTCTAGACACAGCCTAAGTGAGAGAGAAATCCAGTTTTTATGAGTGTATTGGGAAAAACAGATGCTGAGATCGCATGCAAAACCTTGCAAGGCAAAGCATTTTATTGGGGACTCAATATTGTGTTTTTAGTTTTTCATTCCCTTGGTCCTGTGCTTCTAAGGACATTTGTATAGTCTATGAGGGCTGCGCCGCACCTCTGGGAGTATGTCCACTGCAGCCAGGGATATATTTTCCAATTTGAGTAGATGAATATGTGTGAGCTTCAATTGAGCTAACATGCTAAAAATAGCAGTGTAGCTACAGCAGCACAGATAATGGGACAGTAATGCTGCCCGCATACAATCCTATCTGAGACCCTAGGTACATCCTTGGGCAGCTAATCAGACCCATTGCCCATGCCACAGCTATTTTGATCATAGTGGCTGATTTGGAGTTAACATGTACATCTATCTGATCTGGAAGTTACACTCCAGTTTGGGTGGAGATGTACACTTGACAGTCAAGCCCTAAGCTAGGGTGGGCAACCTACATCCAGGGGGCGGGCTTGCCTAGATCCAGCCCCTGAGTCTTGGGGCTCTCCACGCTAGCATTGGGGAGCAGTGCTGGTGCTCAAGCTCTGCACCCCTCCACCTCGCATCCTCTCCATGGGGCTGGAGTGCCAGTGCCAGCTCCACGCTGTGAGTGGGTGGGAGCCCCGAGCCTCGCTGGCTGGAGTCAGGCAATCCGAGGTTGGATCCAATCCATAGGCTCTGCATGGTGGGGTTGAGGAAGAGGCTTTGTGCAGTGCTGCTACTCCTCTCCTCAGCAGGGGAAAGAGCAGCTCTGCCTGAAGATTTTCTGTCACACTGATTGGCCATAATTGAGGCCAATAGGAGTAGCAAGGGGCGGTGCTTGGGAGTGGCGGGGAACAGAGCCATGTTCTTCCCCAGAGAGCTGTGCCAGACAAGTGAACCTCTACCCTGCTCCTGCACTCTACCTCCCGCCCAAAGTCCCCACCCCAGCCCACTCCTGTACCCCCCTTGTTCCTGCACCCTATCTTCCACCCAACCCCCAACCTGCTCCTGTACCCCCCCTTTGCCCAGACCCTGCACCCCCACTCAAATCCTACACCCTCCCAGACTCCCCAGCCCAGTGCTGTATCCTCCTTCCCACCCAGACTTCATACCTAAGCCTGCTTCCCAGCAACCTCTGAACCCTTCCTTTTGGCCCCTCAGAGCTTAGGGGGGCCACAAAATCTACTAGCCCAGGCCCTCCTAGGCTCTGGTGTGTGAAGGGAATGTGAGCAGTGTCTTTCTGCTTCTCAGTTGTGGGGGGGAGTCATTGAGGGGTTTGTTTTGTTTTGTTTTGTTTTTGCTTCTCACTTTTGTGCAGTCCCCTGACTCATTCTTTTGAGAGTTAGCAGCCTCTGACCCTAAATAGGTTCCCCACTTCTCCTAAACTGAGTTCCCAGAGTTAACACATCATGGCTACGTCTACACTGGCCCCTAATTCCGGAAAAGTCATGCAAAGCAGGTAAGTCAGAATAGGGAAATCCGCGGGGGATTTAAATAAACATGTCTGCCGCTTTTTTTCCGGCTTGGGGAAAAGCCGGAAAAAAGCGTCTAGACTGGCGCGATCCTCTGGAATAAAGCCCTTTTCCGGAGGATCTCTTATTCCTACTTTAAATCCCCCACGGATTTCCCTATTCTGACTTACCTGCTTTGCATGACTTTTTCGGAATTAGGGGCCAGTGTAGACATAGCCCATGTGAGTGCTGGCACCAGGATCCTCATCGCTTGGCTTCCATTCTTGTGCTCCAGCCAGCAGGCCACAATCTTTCACCACACCTCCTCTTGCAAGGCTGTGTCATGACCTGGCTTCTGTATCTGCATGGTGTTCTGTTAACTAGGTTGCTGGACCGCTCCTGACAATCTTTTCTTCTGGTGCAGATGGAGTTTGATGAGAAGGAGCTCCGGCGAGAGATCAGCTACGCCATCAAGAACATCCATGGTATCAGGCATGTATCATGCACTAGGCAGGCCCACGACTGCAGAGCCTTGTAAATATCTCTAGACCTTCCAAACCAAGTTGAGAAGACTTCAGAGGTACGGTAGGTCAGCAGAGGGGAGGAAACACCAGTTTGGGCCACTGGCAGCCAAACAGCCTTGCATTGGGAGGTTCATCCAAATCAGTTTGCTTTCTGTTTCCATGTGAGAACTGCAGGAGTCTAAAAGGTAAAATTGCCTTGGTGATCAGCCTTTCCCCTCCATCTTCTGTGCTGAGTGTGAGAAAGAGGAAGTGAAGTCACATTGTATTAAGAGAAAGAGACATAAGAAAGGGTGCTGCCACACCCCTGTACACATTTTAATTTCTTAAAATATTGTTTTATTTTCCTAGATCTACTAGGGTTCAATCCTGCAAGCTGGTGCTAAGCACCCTCAACCATCAGTGACTTCAGTGGGAGCTGAGGGTGCTCAGTGCTTTGCGGGGCCAGGTCCCAAAAACATGGTAAATTAACATCCTCGCATTTGTGATAGAGAAGATGAATGATGTGGGGCTTATGTTGCCTAACAGGCAGCCTTACCTGAGAGATGCTGAGCTACCGCAACTCCCTCTGTAGTCAATGGAGACGGTGGAAGCCCAGCACCCCTATTAAATGCTGGAGAATTCAAATTGGTGATCAGATATTGACAAGTTTGTTTTCTTCTCCTTCGGCTCATTCCATCTGATCTAGCCAGGCTCATGTGAACAATAGTAGTATTTATTGTTCCCTTATTATAATTTAAGAGTTTCTTGTACCTGTCTAAAGGCTATATTCACCTGTTCTGTTCACCTCTCTGCAGAGGGCCATGCCTGCCCTAATGGCTGAAGTGGTGCATAAGCATCGGGTTGGTCCCTGTGTTGGTTATTTGAAGCCCTAAGGGACCATTTTTGTGAAGTGTTGAGCACCCTCCATTCCCGTTGATTTCAGTGAGGTCTTGTTTGTGGGTTTTATGGTTCCTCCAGCCCAATGAGCTGGGTGTCAATGATACAAGTGCCTGCTCTGAAATGTGTGTGTAATGCTATGACATTCTCCTTGCCCCTCTGTTCCCCCCTCCTGCCTTGTCTTGTCCCCCGCCCTGGGTGTTTAGAACCGGTCTCTTCACGCCCGACATGGCCTTTGAGACCATTGTGAAAAAGCAGGTGAAGAAGATTAAAGAGCCTTGCCTGAAATGCGTGGACATGGTCATTTCGGAGTTAATCAGTACCGTTAGACAGTGCACCAAGAAGGTAACCAGAGGGAACATGGAGTTCACACGCTAACACCCGCCCACCACCTGCTCGCTGGCTGAAGCACAGCACTGTGATCTGGGCAAGGAGCTGCCTGCAGTGAAACTTGGTGTTTCTAACCCACATCCTCAGCAGCATGACTAGACCTGAGTGATACTAGCCTGGGGCATTACAGCCAACCAGCCAATCAGAAAGAGATGGGATAGCGGATAGGAGTGGGTTACTTCCAGTCTCCCCCATTCCATTAGAGGCATCTTTGGAACATTGGGGTCTCTGCCCACGTGTCCACACCAAAAACACAACCCCCTCCAGTGGCTCTCAAATACAAGCCTTAACTCTTTATAATAGACAAGGTTATTTCTTCCTCTTGAGGCTGATGGTTTATATCTGATTTTAATTTAATTTTTTATTTTAATTTCCAAGTCAAAATCTGGGGTATAGATTTCCCATGGGAACTTCTAGGGATTTGGTATCATCCAATCTGACCCCTAATTGACCATCACAGAGGAAAAGGGTACATGAACTCACAAATGTGGAGGATCAGGATTCAAAGGTGAAGTAGGTTTTGCTAATGTGGAATGAACAAGCTGTGGGCTGGGCTCCCTTGCAGGGAGATGTTCCTAAGCTTGTGGGGTTTGGCATGGTTTCTGATTGGCTTGGTTTGTATCTTGTTTGGAAGGAGCAGTACATGGCTGAGAAGAAGGAAAGTGGAGGTGTCCACTCTGTCCTGAGCTCCTGCCTGACCATTCCTCCTGCTGTGATGGGGTGCCCTGGAGCTGGAGGGTTAATTCCCTGGATTCTTGATTGACTGTTGTGGGCTTCAGGGGGATGTGGGAGAGAACCAGTCAGTGTTCTGTCCACCCTGCAAATATTGCAATACTCATGTCTCAGTTTGGGCTTGGATTTAATGTTGAGAAGCAGTGTGAGAAAGACGGGGAGACTGCCTGTCATTCTTCTCAGCCATGGCCTGCTGCTTCAGACAGGTCCAGGTACTGGTGAAAGGGCATCTCAGCCAGAGTGTGGTAGCATGAGTACTGGAGACTCTTGGTATGTCGGATCACTGCTGGCCGTTGAGGAGCAGGTAACTGGGCAAGGGCAGTACACAAGGCTCCCAAAGGAGATTGAAACCTTGGATTTGGGAGGAAAAAGGAGCGGGAGGGGCTGTGGTGAGTCTCAGGTTTGCTCTGGCAGAGGCTGCATTGCTTGGCGCTGGAGGTCTCTGCAGCGGTGCTTAGGCTCACATACACGTGCTTTGTCCCAGTCCAGAGTGGGAAAGCAAAGTGGGCAGACAGGGACAGATTCCTCAGGTTTCTAGAATGCTGTGAGGAGCTTCCTTTTCCTACCCTGCTGTTCTCTGTTGGGGTGTGTAGCTGTGGGGAGCACCCAGAAAATTGCCCTTAGTGCCTGTGACAGGTAAGCACTGACCCTTGGGCTGCCAAGTAACCAGAGTCATCCAGTAACTGGATCTGACGGGCCCACTTTTCATGTGCCATTAGTTCTCTCTTGGTTAGCTTTACCATCCATCAACCATCATGTAAGTCTCTATCACATCTTCCCTCTTCCCCCCATGAATCATTCTCCCCATCTTTCTTTCTTCCTTTCCCATTTCTCTCTATTTCCCCTTCAGTGTCTTGTTTTTCTCTTTCCTTTGCCTTGAGGAATGAATTTACAACAGTTGTGAAATCATCTCTGTCATAGACATATTTCATCTGGCAATAAGGTGATACATGGTGCCCGAGAGAGGCAAATGTAAGGATCAGGGAGGACAGAAAGAGATCATAGGATGGAGATGATGGGAACTCAGTAGTCCACAGCCACCTCTAATGGAGTGAGGGAGGCAGGACAGGTGTGGTACACAGAGCAGGCCTGCTGCCGGTGAGGTGGGTATGTGCAAAGGGAGCAACTGCACAGAGCAGGCCTGCTGACAGGGGAGGCTAAAGGGGCAATTGTACAGGGTGCCTACTTCAGCAATGGTGGCCGACGAGCTCCAGGCCCCTTTGAACTACATATTGCAAGATCACCACTTCATGCAGCTTTGAAGGCTGGGGGGCCCAGTGCTGCCGTTCGGGTGGCACTAAGGGTGTGTCTAGACTACCTAGTTTTGTCGACAAAAGTGGACTTTTGTCGACAAAACTATACCAGCGTCTACACTACCGCTGAGTTCTGTCGACATAACGTCGACAGAACTCAGCAGTTTTGTCGACGCAGGTAAACCTCATTTTACGAGGCATAACACCTTCTGTCGACAGAACTCTGTCGACAGAAGGTGTTATTGCCTGTAACGTTGCGTCCAGACTACGGAGTTCGGTCGACAAAGCAGCTTGCTTTGTCAACAGAACTCAATGTGTCTGGACGCTCTTTGTCGACGGAAGTTTTGTCGACAGTATCTGTCGACAAAACTTCCGTCGACAAAATACGGTAGTCTAGACGTACCCTAAGAGCTGACTGCCATAGACCATGCCCCTTCCAGGGGCGTGGAGATGGGGCCTCCTCCCACCTTATCCTGGGGGCCGCAGTGGCTGTCAGCCCCCTGACACAAGGTGACACACACATTGGAAAGCAAGAGGAAATGTTGGAAAGAGGTGGATGAAGAGGAACAAATTTAGCTGGGGAATGGAGAGAGTCCGTTATAGGAAGAGCTAGTGGGCCAGATTATCATCTCAGTTAAAAAAAAAATTGGGGGTGGGGATCAGAATTTTTATGCTGTTTTCTTGTTAGTGTAGTGGGCTTGGGTCCCATAGTGGTTCAGAGGCTAGAAATTGAGTTTGGCTGCAGTTCATGTGTACATGTATGGAAATGTGAGTGGTAACCATTTTTACTTTAAAGAAACAAACTGGTGATGTTTTTAAAATGTTGTTCAGGTCACTAAATGAAAGAGACAGTTTGCACGAGGGTCCCTTTCCTGGGCCCCATCCGCAGAATCTCATTCAAATATTGTATGAGACATCTCAAGGGGCTCTATTGAACTTCGTAGGTAGGTTGAATCTCTGAATAGGCAGTGAAATCTGGAACATCTTTCCCACTAGGGATGTTAAGTCAGTAAAACGGTAACCGGGTAAGTGCTGAAAATCTCAGCGGTTACATGCACTGCGGGGTCTGCAGTATAAAGCTTAAATAGGAGCCTCCCCAGGAGCAGGGCTGCCTGCCCCTGCCCGCTCCACTCCCAGGGAGGGGACTTCACTGCGGCAGCTAAGCCACTTCCCCAGCAGCAGGAAGAGTTTAACCGATAACATTAACTGATAAGTATCCGCTTATCAGTTAATCGGTTAAACTCTCACATTCCTATTTCCTGCCACATGCAGGGACCATTTTAATTTCAAGGGCACCGCTCTTTCCCCAAGAGCTTCATTGTCAACCTGACAGACTCTGAGGCTTAGTCTATACAGCAGAGTTTTTGCGCAAGAAGCCTTTTGCAGAAGGGTTCTTGTGCAAAAACTTCTTGCACAAAAGCACGTCCAGCTCTCAAAGCACGTCCACGCCTCCCTTTTTGCACAAGAGCTGTAGCGCAAAAAGGAGTTATTCCTTGTGGGGAGAGGAATAACTCTACAGGCAAAAGCCCTTTGTTCTGTCGATTTTCTCACGCAAAAACGCGCTTTAGGTGTGGATGCTCCTCCAGTTTTTCCACAAAAATGGCCGTTTTTGAGCAAAAAAACGTTTAGGCTACGTCTACACTGGCCCCTCTTCCGGAAGGGGCATGTAAATTTCAGCAGTCGTCGTAGGGAAATCCGCGGGGGATTTAAATATCCCCCGCGGCATTTAAATAAAAATGTCCGCCGCTTTTTTCCGGCTTTTAAAAAAGCCGGAAAAGAGCGTCTAGACTGGCCCCGATCCTCCGGAAAAAGTGCCCTTTTCCGGAGGCTCTTATTCTTACTTTGAAGAATAAGAGCCTCCGGAAAAGGGCACTTTTTCCGGAGGATCGGGGCCAGTCTAGACGCTCTTTTCCGGCTTTTTTAAAAGCCGGAAAAAAGCGGCGGACATTTTTATTTAAATGCCGCGGGGGATATTTAAATCCCCCGCGGATTTCCCTACGACGACTGCTGAAATTTACATGCCCCTTCCGGAAAAGGGGCCAGTGTAGACGTAGCCTTAGTGTAGACATAGCCTGAAAAGTGCACCTGGGTGGAGAAGGGGCCCTAAAGAAATGACACATCCCAACATGAACACAGCTGCTTTTCACAGTAGCTGTGAGTGCCGTAATTCATGGGAGAGGGCTGTGCTCGAGATGGGGGGGGAGATGTATGATTGGGGTTAAAGTATCTCTGGATAGCTATTCCATATTAATGACCACATGCCAAATCCTCAGATGCTGTAAGTCTGCAATTCTCTGTGGATTTCTATAAGGCTGTGCTGATTTACACTTGCTGTGAATCTAGCTAAGGTTTAGTCAGATGCGCCAGGCACCCATCATTTAGTCGTAGTATGTAAAGGGGACAGTGTCAAGTTAAAAATGATGTAACATCCGCTCGCTGTGCAGGAGCAGACAAAAAAGCAACAGAACGCTTTTGCGCAAGGGAGCGTCCACACTGCATGGACACTTTTGCACAAGAAAGCTCTGATAGCGATTCACAGAATGGCCATCAGAGCACCTGTGCTTTTTCCAATAGGGGTTTCTTGCGCAATAACCCCTCCAGAGCGTCCACATCTCCCTTTTTGCGCAAGAGCTGTAGCGCAAAAAGGAGTTATTCCTCGTGGGAAGAGGAATAACTCTACTGGCAAAAGCCCTTTGGTTCTGTCAATTTTCTTGCGCATAAATGCGCTTAAGGTGTGGACGCTCCTCCAGTTTAAAAAGGGATAGAGACTAAGACAGAGAATATCTTATTGGCTCTCTGTAAATCCATGGTACACCCACATCTTGAATACTGTGTATAGATGTGGTCACCTCATCTCAAAAAAGATACATTGGCATTGGAAAAGGTTCAGAAAGGGCAACAAAAATGATTAGGGATTTGGAACGGGTGCCATATGAAGAGAAATAAAAAAGACTGGGACTTCTCAGCTTACAAAAGAGAAGACTAAGGAGGGATATGATAGAGGTCTATAAAATCATGACAGGTATGGAGAAAGTGACTAAAGAAATGTGATTGACTTGTTCCCATAACATAAGAACTAGGGATCACCAAATGGAATGTATGGGTAGCAGGTTTAAAACAAACAAAAGGAAGTTTTTCTTCACTCAGTGCACAGTCAATCTATGGAGCTCCTTGCTAGAGGAAGTTGTGAAGACCAGGACTTTAACAGGGTTCAAAAAAGAACTAGATACATTCATGGAGGTTAGGTCCATGAATGGCTATTAGCTAGGATGGGTAGGAATGATGTCCCTAGCTTCTGTTTGTCAGAGGCTGGGAATGGGATCACTTGAAGACTGGAGAGGGATCACTTGATGATTCCCTGTTCTGTTCACTCCCTCTGGATCATCTGGCATTGGCCACTGTCGGCAGACAGGATACTGGGTTAGATGGACCTTTGGTCTGACCCAACGTGGCTGTTCTTATGTATTTAGTGGCACTGGAACATTTTTAAAAGTGGGGGTGTTGAGCCCCCTTGCTGTGGTCCACCTCCAGCTGAGGCCAAGAGCAAAGGCCCAGCACGTGGGCCCAGCAGTCAAGACCCTGGGTGCTGGGTTCTTAGCTGCTGCCCCACATGCTGGGGGCTTGTATGCCCCTCTCCCCCGCCATGTGCAGGTCTCTAACCAGGACCCCAGTATGTGGGGTTGACAGCAGAGACCCCGGTGTGTGGGGTGGCAGCTGAAAATGTGGTGTGCAGGATGGCAGCAGAGACCCCGGGTGCTTGGCTCTTGCTTGGGGATGCTGTAGCATCCCCTTCCACTGCTAGTTCCTATGCTTATGGATGTATTTATTTTTTAAAAATGTCTTTGTGTGTTATTAGCAGCCCCTGAATTAGATTTTTATAAAGTCTCCAGAGTTAATCTGCACTTTTCCTGATGATTGTTTCCATTCTGCATTCTTTTCTGCTGGAATGTTGAAATAGACTGGCCATATTTCATTTATTCCTAGTCACTTTCACTTTCTGTTTCCCATGCTCTGGCTCAATGTTGTGTTGTCTGCATTACAAACACATGGGAATGGGCAAACTGATTTCATTGAGATTTTAAAAAGCAATTATCGAAACATTTTTGTTAATCTCATGTTTGCTTGGGTTTTTTGTAAACCCTGCAACCAGCCTGACAATCAGCCTGACAGCATCCTCTTCAGATCAGCTGGCATAAGAGAGATGTTTGGGGTAGTAGTGATAGCTCTTTAGGATCCCACCTTCCTAATTACTTAAATACATTTCACTGGCCTGACAGATGCAGTTTGTTCTTAGGGCTCACCTTTCTTCCCTACAGTGGGAAAGAAGGAATGGGAAAAGAGAGAGGCCATAACTGGATCCCTGAAACTTGGAGTGAGAAAGCTGGATCCATATCACCCATGGTTATGCAAAATGAAAACCTGAATGACAAAACATAACCTACCCCTTTGACTCCGCCTCCCAACCTCACACTTCTATGCAGTAGAGATATAAAATCCCGTTTAATTGCTTACCTGGTTAAATGTGATGTTTAATCAGTTAACCAATTAAAGGAAAGGTGCCTGGCCAGAGCAGCGCCTGCCTGTGACATGCCTGGGCTTACCATGGTCTGGGGCTGCTCTGGACATCCAGATCAGACCCTGTCCGTGGCGGGCCCCAGGGGGCTGGAACAGCCCCCTGTCCATGGTGGGCAGGGATCTGCTTCAGCCCCCATGGGTTAACCAGAACTGGCAAGCATTGCCCGTTAAGGGTGATGTTTACCGGTTAACTGGTGAACCTTTCACATCCTACTATGCAGTCCATCTTTAGATGGAATGGAGTAGGAGGAACTTCAGGGAAGCACAAAAAAAAAGGAATAAAGCTGGTGAGTAAAAAGGCAAGAGGAGAGATCCGTGGAACAGCAGAGAGCAATTAGATCAACCAAGGCGAAGAAAAAAGTGAGAGGCTCGGTGTGTCCAGCCTTCATCGCCCGTGGAGAAGGCTTGCTGTGAGAAGGATCCCTGGATGCATCCGTCCATTTTGTTGGGCTCATGGTTTCACTTTCTCTGTCCCTTCCCACATGGCATTTCCATGCATTTGTAGAATCCCCTGGTACTTGGCAGCACATGGGCCCCACAGCAATGCTCACCTGCTTCGATTTATCTGTGGAGTGAACCAAAATTTCACTTCTCATTTTGCCTTGTGTTTTTCTCTTCTCTCTTTTTCTTGCGCTCTCTCTCTCTCTCTCTCTCTCTCTCTCTCTCTCTGCCTCTGTCTGCTTTGCTCTTCTTTCTTCCTTCTTGCTTCTTCCCTCCCTCCCTGTCACCGTGCAGAACGGGTCTCTTCACGCCTGACCTCGCTTTTGAAGCCATAGTGAAAAAGCAGGTGCAGAAGTTGAAGGAGCCAAGTCTGAAGTGTGTGGATATGGTAGTGAGTGAGCTCACATCCACCATCAGAAAGTGTAGCGAAAAGGTAAAGAAACCAACAACATAAGGAAAGGGCAACGCATCACCCCATACACACATGTCCTTTCATACACATATGTCCTTTCTGTGCACCCCTCAGGGCCGGGGCTCACATCAAAAGACCAATAAAAATCTAGTGAGAGAACAAGTAGTACAGCTATGGAAGTCTGATTCTGCTATCTAAATAAGCATCTGATGGATGGAAGCAGCCCACGGGCATTGGGGCAGCGTGAAAAGTAGGGCCGAGGGATCAGACCCCAGCTGATGGATCTTTCTGTTGCAAATCAGAAATCAGCTGACTACAGCTGAATGTTTGCTAGCCAACCCTCATTCCTCCCTCCAGTACCTTGGCAAGCAGCTTGATGTAGAGTCCCCCCTGCGAGTCCCTCTTCCTACTCTTCCTGATCGCACGTTGAAAACCTTTCTGTGTCCCTTTGTTGCTTCCTCTTTGGAAATCCAGACATCTTAGTACAAGGCAACAAGTTAGAGAAAGACCTTAAAAAAAGAATCCAGGTGTCTTGTCAGATTATTGAGCCACAGAATAACCCCAGGCACTGTCCAGATGACAGAACTCTATGTCTTGTTGTTCTCATTCACCTGCTGATCTTTAATGCCACAGATTATGCTAATAGAGGCAGAAGGATGAATCTTGTGCTGCTCCCCCCTGCCCCCAGCAAAGGAAAAGAGGCAAGTTTTAGGGTGACTTAAAGAGCTGCAGAGGGAGAAAAGGGATTGCCCATTTAAATAAGTAGAAATCATTGTATGTGCACTAATACTTGTACCTGGGGGAAAGTGGGTTGGTTTCCTAGGCCTGTATGGTACGGTACAGTATGGCAGCCACTCCTCTCTTTAAATAGAAAAGTAGAGCAACTAATTAATAAATTAATGCACCGAGCAAACGCTAAAATCCTGCACCCCACTGGCCCAGCTGAGCAAGTTTCTCTTCAAGGTGAGTTAAAGGGGGCAGCACCACTTGTTCCAATTACAGATGCCTCTATAAAAATTAGCCACAATGCCTTTTCTGCATTGGAGGGTCTGGTCTGGCCAACATATATAATCCCAGAGTATGGGGGAGGGATTAGGATGAGACAGGCGGGAAAGAAGGGAGAATCCAGTAGAAATTTAAGAGCTCAGAATAATGGCAAGAGCTGAAGGTTGGGGGATGAAGGGACCCCGTTGTATGCTGCAGGGCTGATCTCAGCGGCTACTGCACTTTGCTCATTGCCATCCTTCAAGCACTGTTGCTCTATCCCAAAGGTTTTCTTTCTCTAACTCCTCCTGTTTTCCAGCTGAGCAGCAGACTCTCCTCCATCCTCATTCCTTTCCCCCCACCCCTCCCCCCCACCCCCGGTGTTTGCTTGTAGTAGTTTTGGTTTGTTTCTACCGATTCTTTTTTTTTCTGACTCTGATTGTAGTTGTGTCTTCAGAGGAGAGAAATCAGTGTAGAGGGCAAAAAAAATAAAAAAATACCCCAGTGGTTGTGGACACTACTTTCCTTACAGTAGGCCACCCTGGTCATATGGCTGGGGTCTTACTCATCCACCTTCTGTGGGTTTTGAAACTCATTTTGGCATGGTAGGATGGACAGTTTTGACACTGGAGGAAGAAAGGGAGAATAGAGATTTCCTAAAGTGGAGATTAAACAATGTAGTTGTACAGTCAAGATGTGCATTTCCATGTCCAAGCCTCTGAGCATACAAAACAGGAACAGAGGCAAGGGGGAAATGTAATTGATAAGATGGACAAGAGTCATCGGGGATGAAGGAGGAAGAAGAGAAAATCCCATATAATCTAGTGTTGGATTGAATCCTGCAGTCTTTGCACAGTCCTTCTCTAGAGACGGTCCCATTGTAGTTGATGGGAGCTTTGCTGGAGCAAGGACTGCAGAATTTGGTCTCTAAAAATCAGAGATGGAAAAAACTTTGCTCAGTTGTTTGGCCAATGCAAAGTTGCTCCCTACATCTGTCTGATTGGCTTAGGGAGCTACAGAATCAGGATGGAAATGCCTGGACTCTCAGGACTGGCAGGTTCAAATCCTGACTAGACTGTCTCAGGCCTTCATCCCACCAAAGGCGAAGAGTTGATGTTTGCTCAATGTCCTTGATCCAGATTTGGAATGGGTTTGAATTGGGCTTTGGGTTGTTACAATGATTTATTAATATTGCTAGTGACAGTGCTCTCAGTGTACCCTGGGCTTTGTAAGCAGACAAGAAAGTCCCTTTCCAAAGGAGCTCGCAATCTCAGGACAAACTTACATTCAGATACATTTAGGGAGAGTACAAGATATAAAATGATCTAGGCGGGCTAAATCTCATCTTGGCAAAATGCACTTGAGAGAATATACATGTCAACTAGATTTTTTCATAGACAACATAGCAGCTGTGAGACTGTATGCTGGGAAGGTAGAGCCTTGCAGATGAGTTCAGGCGAAGGGTTTTTCATGCATGGGGGCAATGTGGAAGAAGCAACAGAGATGATTACGCAAGAAGCTGATAAATAGAGTATCAAGATTGTCACCATTAGCAGGGCAGAGGATGTGGAACAAAATGAGGCTTGACAAGGAGGGGGAGCTGAGCTATGTAGGGCTCTGAAAACAGTGGCAAGAAGCTTGAACTGAATGGGGTAGCAGAGAGGAGAACAGAGTTCTAAAGTGTGTGTATGAGAGAAATTATCAGGATGTTTGGCAGGGAAGATGACTTTAGAAGCAGCATTTTGTGCAGATTGGAGGGGGCAATGGAGGGAGATGGTGTGGAATAAAGTGGGAAATTCTGAGAGCATGATGGACAGATTTAGCAGTAGGGTAAGCTGCACACTTTCTAACTGATATGTAGCACTTGTGCATTATTTCATACACCTGGGGCTGCACACTTGCTTGCTCTCCAGTTAAACGGGATAAGGACTAGTTAATATTTAGATCAGACCTCCAAAGAAAGTCTAGGTGTTACAGAAATTGTCACGGCAGAATACCCAATATTCCACCATAGTGATAGAGAATTGTGCTACCTTTGGTATGAGACATAATATTGAGACTCTGTGTTTATTAAAGACCCACAAACTTTTCATAAGAAGAGTGTTAATCCAAGTGCCCTGGGTATTGGGAGAGCTTACATTCTGCCTCCCCACCAGCTGAATTTCATGCAGCCTCAGTTGCACAGAGTATTCTTGACTATCTGTTCAAGTCTGCTGCATGATATTGTGGGTGCTGTGAAAAACTATCTAGAGTGGGCTGGATTTCAGTCTGGTGGATGAAGAGAGCCTATATGAGCAGTTCGTAAAGCACTTTGAGATCATTCAGGGTGGAAAAAGAGATTATTATTAACAGCTATAATAATTAAAGATCTGCAGAAGAGGCAAAGCCATCTGTTCTTTGACGCCTTTGTTAACACGGCTTAGCCATCTGAAGATACCATTGACTGATACCAAAGAGACAGTTCCTTACATGGCCTGATTCAAAATTTATTTACAGCAGTGAAATTGAGTGTAGCTCCCTTCACATCAGTGGAAAACTGATGTGAAAAGAGAATCAGAGCCAGTGCATCCAGGAATACAGCATCCCATCTGGTGGGTTTAAAAAAGCAGGGACTCTGTGGCCAAACTGCACTGCAGAGCCTTATGAATCCAAAAGGGTGCCTTTCCGAGCAGGATGCTTTCTGTCCAAGATCTTAAGATTCCTGACGAACAGATGGACCCAAGGATAGGGTCCCAGAGCTGTGTCGTCAGGATCTCCCTGGGGCTAGGATGTTTTAAGAGAGGGTCTTTAACTTGCCTTATGACTAGAGAGGGAAATGCAATGAGGGCAGGGGTGGAAACTCACTTGAGTGTGAAAATCCACCCCAGACCGGCTGAGAGCCCCTGGCAGGATCACCTGCTCTCCCATCTTTCTGAGTCATGGCATTTCTGGGTGCAGCTTGCACTGCTGACATTACCCCCACCCCTTGCATCCCACTGCATGTGCCCCAGTGGTATGGCATCTTGTGGCCTGTGTTCATGTCCCCCTTCTTACCCACCTTTGCTTCTCCCACGCATGCCCAGGTATGAGGCTCCTGCATGACATCCTGTGAACATGGTGCTGTTGGTTTCTTTTGCTTGTAACCTGTGCTGGTGGATCCTGATTTGAATAAACTGAGAACGTTTCGCACCTCATTGTGCCTTTGTTCGTGTTATTTATTCTTTTTTTGTCCTTGAATCAAAGAAGCTGAGATTTGCTTAGAGATTTTCCAACTTCCTGTTTTTGATTCTTTGACAAGAAGCACTCCCCCATCCCAGAAGAAAACAGGAAGTGTTGCCTCTCCCTTTAAAGCAACAAGCAGCCAAAACTATACAGATCCAAGAGAAATCCTGTGTGCCCCTTCTTAGGGTTTGAGGGGAGCCCATTTCCACATGGGACCACCTTCAATGTCAGCAGAAAGCCTCTTCCTATCAATCTGGAGCTAATGACATTCAGAACAGAAGTGTCTCTATAAAGAGAGGGGCCTGATTCACTTCTTCCAGCTGTATGCCGGGGCAACTGCATTGATTTCAAAGGCATGACAATGATGCAATAAGCCTGAAGTGATGAATCAGGCCCAAATACCTCAGAACTTGACAGCAATTGCCCTATACCTTCCAGCTTCCACTGGTGGTTGTGCCGGGTCTGGGCTGATTCCTGAAGTACATTGACATCGTCCTTTATTTATAACAATCAAAAAGCCAAATCAGATTTTATAAAACCCCCATAAGATCATCAGAACTGAAGCCGTGCAACACTAAAGCCAATGAGAGACATGGATAAAAACGTAGCCCCAAATAGGAAGAGGAGATAATAATGACTGTGATGATGTCAGGAAATCCCAGATAGCATTAAATTGTCCAATAGAAGTATTTCAAAATAACATGACAAAAGGGGGGAACCAGCTTTCCAGAGAGGGAGGGAAAGGATCTGACCATGGGTCTGGAGTTGAGTCTTTAGCTAATTTACACTTTGCTCTTGCACAGAGATCTCCGGTGGTGCTACCCTATTGGGCTAGTGCAGGACTGGGCTCTGCTGTCAGAGTGATTTGCCCAAGATCAATCTCCCCATTCCTCAGTGAGGGATACAGGCACTTGTTCCTCTCAGGAATGGCATGGGAATTAACGGGTTCATGCTAGCAAAGTACTAAGTAGAGTAGGGTTAACGGGATAAGAAAGGGGCCTGATTATTTTTGTGATTATAACAATAATGTCTAGAGGCCCTAATCAGGGATCAAATCCCCATTGTGCTAGGTGCTGTACATACATCACATGAGAGAGACAATTCCTGCCCCCAGAGAGCTTACGTTCTTTTTTAAGGAAGAAAGCAGAATGATTGCTCCTCCAGGAATCGGCCCAAACACTGCAGTAGCACCACTCTGGGATGTGATGTTTAGGAACAATGAATGGTAAAATTTCCATTCATTTCAGTGAGCCCATAATGGAAGTGCTGCCTGCAAGCCAGGGGGCTGCCTGGGGCCTGCTGGCTTGCGCTGTCACGTTTCTCATTCACAGTTTCCCCTTCGAACAATTGCAGGTGACAGTGTCCCTCCACTCGCTTTTGTTGTGTGTTACAAACTGAATTCCTCTCTCCAGGGATAAAACGAGTGATCAGTGGCAAGGTGGACTTACCTGTGAGACAAATGCTGGCTGATTGTCCACTGCTATTCACCAGTGCAAAGGGAGTGCAGAAGAGAAGTGAAATGCTACAGCCACACACCCAGCACACCCGTAAAGTTAGGGGTTGCGGCTTTCTCCTTGGGAGAAAGCTGGTTCCCTGAGAAGTTGACTGTGCCCTGCATTTCCACCTGTGGCATTGCTCATTGAGGCAGTCCCACTGTTCACTAGTGATCCAGCTAATAGAATGTGAGACCCGCTTTGATCATCTTCATTCACCCAGGATGCTCCCCTTGTGTCAGAAGATCTGTCAACACAGTACACTGTAGTTTAGATCCCATATCAGGGTGGACTATGCTATGGTGCTAAAAACTGCTGTTTAGATGTTTGGCCTTGGACTGGCCCTTGGATTCTTAAGCGCAGGGAGGGAGTTTATGAGCCATCGCTCCAGCCCACGAGGCATTATCTACACTGCAGTTTTTAGTGCTATAGCATGAGCCTGACACAGTAGGTATGGCCTTTAAGAGTGTTTGCTGCAGGTTTCAAAACGCAGTTTAGACTAAGGCCAGGAAGAGCATAGGTTGCCAATGAGACGCTGGCCTTCTTCAGAGGACTAGTCATTTGGCGTATTGGGATACAGCCAGCCATGGGCTTAAGCCCTAAAACTGGGATTTTAGACATGCCCAAGGCTGGATGTGTTTAGATCTGTAGATGGGGCTGAGCCCCTCACCCTGTAGAACAGATTAGGCTGGCAGTAGTGTGGCCTTCAGGCATAGGGGGGCTGCTGCTGAGGAGATGGGCTGTTCTCTGAAGAAGCTCAAGGCAGAGTGTATAAGATCTTTGGCCCCACAGGAACTTGGGAAAATCTGTCTGCAATTCTGGCTTTCCCGTGCCATTAGCCCTCTAGAACCCTGTTATGGTTTGGAGTGGAGCATTTTTCCTCAGACCCTGCCCCACTTTCCCATGTGCATGTGTTTTCTCTCTTCTGCAGCTCAGCCAGTACCCTCACCTGCGGGAGGAGATGGAGCGAATTGTTACTACACACATTCGTGAGCGGGAAGGCAGGACCAAGGATCAGGTAGGGCTTTGGGGCTTGCCTGAGCGGGGGATGCAGAGGGGAACCTTTAGGGGAACATCCTGAGCCAGAGGTGGGCAACCTGCAGCCCAAGGACCATATGTGCCCATCAGGGTTGTGTGTGTCGCCCGCAAGACATTTTGTTGACCATTGCCCCATGCACAGAGTTGGCAGATTCCTCCAGTTTCCATCCACGTCAGTTTTTTTGGATCAGTATTATGAAAGTGATATGCACATAAAGCAAGGGCACGTGAGGAGAGGTGTGTGCTGACAGCACACAACATTAACTGTGCTCTCTCTGCATCCAATCAAAGCACCGCTACCATTCAGTCAGCACACCCCGCAAATTCTAAGTGCACAAGCGCAGTTCACAAAACTACTATTCCCAGGAGACCATCTTGGTTACTAGAGTCTTGTGGCCCATTGAGATGAAGGAGAGCCATTCAAGTGGCCCACTCACTAGCCTTGGTTGCCTATTGCTGGTCTGAGCTGTAGGAATACAGATGGGCCTTTGCTGTAAAGTTGAGATCTGGAGCTGAACACCCACAAAGCTCAGGGAGCTGCTGTCTGAGAAGAGCAATAAGGCAACTAAGTTTTGGCTCCTGCTACTTGCCTTTGGGGCAGTGGCACCCATCCTTTGTCTCTCACCCACTTTCTTTGTGTCTTTGTCCCCCAGGTCATGCTTCTGATAGACATTGAGCTGGCATACATGAACACAAACCACGAGGATTTCATTGGCTTTGCCAAGTAAGCACCAGTGCCCTGAACTACTTCTCCTCCTGTCCCCATTCCCTATGACCTTGCTCTGTATGTGCTCTGGCAGGTGGGCTGCAGGACATGGCTGCAAAGCCCCATGGGTGGAGAGTTTGGAGCAGTTTGCCATCCCAGCTTTAAGGGGAGGGTGAAGTGAGGTCTAATGTGCAGGATGGGGGTGAGAGCAGTTTTTGTGGTATCCTGACATACCCCAACTTTATTGTGTCTTGCTTCAGTCCGCCCCAGCCACAAGGCCAACTCACTCTTTAATTGGTTGGAGGGCTATTGTGAGGCACCTCGCCCTCTGGGAGTAGGTGTGTTGCCACCTCATGCCCTTCTGCCAGCCCCAGACTTCTTGGGAAAGAAGGAGTGAAGCTGGGTCTCCCATGTGGCTTCGCAGAGTGAGCACTGAGCTTTCTAGATGTAAATCAAAGAGCAAGTCAACAATGCCATGACTGGCATGCCAACCATGTCATTCCCCACTGAGAGGAGGGATGAGCTGGTGGTTAGAGGGCAGGCCCGAGAGACCATGTTCTGAGTGTTTTACCAAATGCAGAGCAAAACCTGGTCTCTCCCCCTAAGAGATGATGCTGTAATTGAGACCAACAGTACTGTTCAGACAGGTAGGGCCAAACCTGAGCCTACCACAGTCAAAGCTTGTTTTGCAGTTGAAGGTCTAGATTTGTTGCAAAATGCTGCACTGACCAGCAAGTGCTATGATGTCAAAACACTTCAGAGCTCTCTCTCTCTTGCTCCTTTCTTCAGTGTATTAATGTTAAAAGGCTTCATAGAAGACCTGTTTACAGGAGGAGTTTGACAGAGGAGGGGATGGTTGCACGAGAAGAGGGCGGGAGCTACAAATCTAGTGGATGGCATGGGAGAGAGAATGAAGGCCGGAGTAGAGGAAGACTAAAGAGGGGGTGGTCAGCAATTAGTTTAGGACGGGTCGGCTGCTTATTGCCCACCCCTGGTTTAGGAGATGCATAGGGAGCAAAGAGTTGAGTAGGTCAGGCTGAGAGCAAAGATGTAGATGGGGTGGGACTATACAGGGCTTGGAAGTTGAGGGCAAGAAACTTGAATGTGCTGTTGCAGAAGCCTAGAGGGAGCAGGATTCAGGAGGAAAGGGGGAGCTGAATGAACTTTTGAGTGTCTCTCATCCTGTTTGCAGTGCTCAACAGAGGAGTAGCCAGATGAGCAAGAAGAAGGCAGCTGGCAACCAAGTAAGTTCCCTCCTGCTTGAGGTGCTGAGAGGGATGCATAGCTTGCTTGACAGGTGTCAGTCGAGCAAGTGTTGAGCCAGCCACAGCAACACTTCAAAGGCAGAAAGAGAGGCCGATGGGAAGAAAATTAGAGAGACACCTTAGCCCCACAGAAATGTGTGGGCCTAGGGAAACTGGTGGGAAGGATGAAAAAGAAGCATTTATGAAGAATATGGGCTGTCCCCCCCTGCAAAGGACCAATGGTTATATATGGAGCTGGCATTGTCCTCAGTGAGACTAGGACTGTGGATGTGTATTAGCTGCTTAAACACAAGGGCCAAATCATGTTTTTTGCAATCTCTGTTGCAAGCCCACTGGCTTTGAGTTGACCCAGAGTAAGTGAGTGGAGGAGCTGGTCTATCAGAATCACATGAAGGAGATTGACAAGCTAGTTACAGGGACTTGAATCATCTGCTCTAGCTGAGGATCAGAGCTCAAAAGAAGAGCGCTGCAGACTTAGTGCAGGGTGGTATGCAGGATGCAAGACTCTAAAAAAGGGGAGACTGGGATCTTTGTGCAGGGAACTGGTGTAGAAACTGTGACACTTCGTATATGATGGCCTAGTCTTCTTCCATTGTCATCATGGCATTGGGTGCTGGGCAGAATCTGGAGCATCTGAGTTTCATCCATTTCTTTAGTTGACTTTGCATTTCCCTGATGGATTCACCATGCTTTACAGCTGGGCCAGCCACACACTAGATAGTTAAATTGTCAAATGGTCCAGTCGAGAGCTGAAAGTGCAGGGGGGATGTTCAGGGATCTAGCCAGATAAGCCACTGCTTTCTGGATAGTGGCAAATGTCAGTGTTAATTCTGCTCACATCCCTGGATGCTCCATTCATTTCTCCTAGCTACACTTGACTCTTCTATACTGGCAAGAGCTGACACATGTTCTTGGATTTGGTGGGTCCTAGCAAGTTTATAGTCCATCAAAAACTGGGTTAAACTATACTCATCGGTTCCCCTGGTTCTAAACTGTCATGCCACAGAGTTTTCTTTCTCAGTCATCTCTGTTGACCATCTGAATGATCTCCCTTGTCTGACAGCCTAAGGGCAATTTGCAGAACCTCTGGGCTCATTTTTTCTGTAACTGGCAAATCCCACCTGAAAGGAAGGCTTTAAAGCCAGCTGCTCAGGGAGTTGTTTTAACACCCATCAGCACTGCTTCGGCTGGGCATCTTTATGATAGAGCCTACTCCTTTAAGAGAATTTTGAATGAAGTGCAAAGTCTTTGCTGCTTATAGTAAGTGCATGGAGCATACATGCTATTGAAAGTCAAAGGAGCAAAGATGACATTCCTGTCCAGAGTTACAGGGAAAAAGACAGTTATCTAGCCTGGAAGGTCTTAGGCAACTGCTACAGAAGGAGGGTTTAGAAGCAGTCTGGCAAATAATGTAGGTGAACAACCTCTTCCTTTCCAACTTCAAATGCTCATTAGGAGTGAATCCTCTTCAAAATATATTGGGCCACTTTTCTCTGAAACACAGTTAGAGCTTCAGAATGGCTAGAAGACTGGTTGGTAGGTTCAGCAGGATCACCTGTTTTCTATGGATGCTATTTCTGAAGGACTTCACTCAGTATCCCAGGTGCAGGGAAACCCATCCTCTCTAAAGCACCAGTGAGTACCTTGCCTTTTCCCTGGGGTGTGGGGCAGCTCTGGGGGCCAGTCCTATTCTGTTTCATTTGTGGATTTGCCTATAAGTAGCTTGAGCTTTCTTTGGGGCTCCAGGGTCTTTGATGTTTTTGCAGTTGATGTTCTAATTTGGTAACATATTTTGATTAATTTTTGAGGCTCTTTCCTCCTTCCATTTCTCTTTTCCTGGCAATAATCTCTCCTCTCTCTGCTCCTCTCTTCTCTGCTGCTGTTGCTATGGTTCCCCTTTGCAGGATGAGATCCTGGTGAGTAGAAGGCCGCTCAGCAGGCTGTGCTAATGAGCATTAATGGTGCATCTGGGGAGAGCAGGAGCAGGAAAGCACATGGACCATTCCACCTGCTACTGCAGCTGATGTTACATACAGATAAAGTGGGGAACAAAGACGGCATGTTGATATGAATTTATTTAGCTGCCTCTCTAGGGCATGTAAGTGGGTGGACTGGAGATGAAGACCTAGAAATCAGACCTGGGGTTCAGCTTTAGTGCCCTTTTCTGTTAGCAGAGAGACATTGGTCCATTGTGAATTTTAACAATCAGCAGCATGAAAAAGAGGAGTCCACTGACCCCTGCCTACAGATATGGACAATGAATGTACAGATGTAGAAACCATGCAGATGTTTATTACAAAACAGTATTCATTAATGCACAAACACCTATCTGTTCATATACATGTTGTTTTCAACACACACTAATTTTTAACATGCACAAACATACAGTGATGCACATAGGCTACTTCACATGTGCTGTAACACAGATTTATGTATGCATGTACAATAGTGAAGACCTACTATAAAATACATTCATATATATATATATATATATATATATATGTATGTATATATGTATATATATATATGTATGTATATATGTATGTATATGTGTGTGTTAACATGCTTATATTTAAGCTATTTATATGTACTCACTTTCTACTAACTCACATGTACAGGAATAGACACTGATTTAAAGTTATAAAGTACACTAATCAGTAGTCTCCTAGCTCACTCACAGAATGTCACAATGGGAGTGTATTTCTATAGTTACATCTTTCTGTACTAAAGCTAATGGACATATGTATAGGAACAGTCACACGTGTCACTTATCTCACACAGTTAAAATCAGGGTGTGAATTCCAGATGCATCATTATTCCCAGATGTTCAGTTTGTTTTCCATTTACCTCTCTCTACTTTTCTTCTTGACTTGCCTCCCCTCGAGCTCTGTGAAGCAGTTCCCTTCAGCCCCAAGTGTTGGGAAAACTCCCTATCTCTGCCGGGTTGTGCTTCCTCCTTTGCTCTTTCTAGGCGTGGCCTTTTCTGGGTGCGAGTGTTGCTGTGATTTGGTTTCTGTGGGGTGGGTCAGTGCCTGAGATGCTCTCTGCAGTTTTCTCTTCCCCTTGAGTGGTTGGCCAATGGTGTCACCCCCAACACAGCCAGGTTCTCTCCTGTCTCACTGCCACTTCCTGCCTAACCCTTCTCCTGTTTGGAGAGGGGTGCAGGCTTGTTGGTCTCAGTGTTCCAAATTAGAGAGGGGCTTTTTGGCAGGAGCAGAGAGCTGTGCTGGTCTGTGTGTGTAGGACACACTCTGTTCTCTCCCCGTCCATTAGGAGGACGAGGTTCTCAGTGCTGTGTTTAACACTGACAATTTCCATCCCCTCAGGTGATCCGAAAGGGCTGGCTCACTATCAATAACATTGGGATCATGAAGGGCGGCGCCAAGGAATATTGGTTTGTTCTGACAGCCGAGAACCTCTCGTGGTATAAGGACGATGAGGTGAGTGGCCCAGCCTCAGGGCTGGTAGGATTGTAGCTTTGGAACCGAGTTCTCTGTGGTGCTGAGAACCCTCAGCTCCCATTGACTTTCTGTGACTGAGCATTTTGTAAGAGAAGGCTTTCTTTGTGGTGGCTGGGCATTATAAATACACCATCTGTGTATTGATTTCCTGCTTTATGAAGCAGCCCAAACCTCTGGGACCTTCTGTGATCCCACAAACCAGTACCCAACCTCTCCCAGAAAGGGATGCCTGGAGATTGGGAGTCAAACCAGGATGCCATACATCATGTGGGTGGGGTATAAAACTAGGAGACCTTGAATGAAGCATACCCAGATGAAGCCCTGCACATTAATCGGGGTCCGTATGTGTTAGTGGTCCAACAATTGCTGCCCTTCGACCATATACTGCCTTGTGCCTTGTATTTGACTCTTAGTGGGGCCTTGATATTGCTTTAGTTGGAATGAGGATATTTCCTTTGAACTGTGAAAGTCATGGAGTTAATTTGGATGCACCATTCCTGGCACTGAAGAGAAAATCCAGTTGGAGGTGACTTTGCTTGGAGCTCCTGAGTCAGTAAAAAGTGGGCAGGATACTTTTCTTTCTTATTGTGGCAAGCCGACTCACTGGAGGGAGGGGATGGGTTAGCGCTCTGATACCCAGTACTTTGGGGGTATATTCAGCAGTAGCTAAAGGGACTATTTGAATTGTGGCTGAACTTGACTCTCATCTTGCATGTTCACTCGAGAGGTGTGGCCTAGTTGTCTGAGTACAGGACTCAGAGCCAGGAGGTATGGAATTAAAATACCAGCTCAGATACTGACTCCCTCTGTAACCTTGGGTAAGTCACTTTACTTCTGTGTCTGTTTCCTCATTTGCAAAATGGGAATATTAGTACTCTTCCACCTCATCTGTGTATAGGGCAGTTCAATTAATTCATGCTCACAAAGTGCCTTGAATGTGAAAGTGCAGAGTACTGTAATTAACAAACCATAATAATATATGCAGAAAATAAATGAGAAGGTAGCTGCTCTTTAAACCTGTCTTAAAAGAAAATATTCCTGAAAGTTGGGAATCATGGTTTGCCACTGTTTCCTCTTCCACTCAAGCAAGGAGCTAGATGCCAGCTGTCAGAATCATGTCTAAATTGAAGTTATATTTTGTTTATTTATTTATCTGCTATCAACAGTGTGCCAGTCATAAAGGAAGACATCACTGGCCTTTGGGCCTAAAACTCTGAATAATGGGAATGAACAGCAAGAAGGTAATCAGAATGACATGAATTTAAGCTTGAATATCATTCAACATGCCAGGAATAGAAATACTTTGGGGGCTGGCTAAAAATGGATTCAGATTCTATCCATTTTTCCAAGCAATTGTTCCAATTTACTAATGAGGAAGAGAAAGGGTCTTATAGCATGGCTTATATCTGTGCAACATACATGTAGACTGCTATGAGACCAGAATTCTCCACTCAGTTATATCAGTGGGCACGTTTAACACCCACTTTGCACAGTTGAAATGATGACACAAGATGCCAGACATTAGAGAATGAGGGCTGAAATGTCTTTCCCTGCCCAGGAGCTGGTGACTCTTTGGTTATGTCTATACTACAGAAGCACAGGCAGCTATGGTATTACAGCTGTGCAGCCAGAGAGCTGAAGTGTAGACTGCTTTTGTGTCAACAGAAGGGGTTCTTCTGTTGATGTAGTTGATCAGCCTCTAGCTGAGGCCACAGAATGGTTCTATCAACCTAGCTGTGTCTACCATGTGGGCTATGTTGACCTAACCAGTGTTTCTTGTAAGCTGTGCACTTGTTCAGCTACTCAGGAGAGATTCCAATGTTGCTGATTAGCAGAGCACCCACAGCTAGATTTTTTTGTTTCTACTGGTGGTGCACATTCACACTTGCCTCAGTGCACAAATTATTCCACACATAGATGAAAAAATCTATACACAGATGGAAAAAATTAGATGGAACATTGGACCTAACCATATTGCGTAGATCAGACTATTTTTTAAGTGTAGACCAGGCCTAAATTCAGCAGGGGCATGCACCAAACCTGTAATCAGCAAGGAACTAGAATTGATTGTGCAAAGAAGATTTTAAATCAGCCAGTCTTTTGCCAAGGCCCATGAACTCGTGAGACAGCTTCCTGGTGTGGCAATGCTGCCTCGTGGCTACATGTGCAGGTCAGACAGTTATAAGGCTTGAACATTATTTTAAATTAAAAACAGCTTCTGCATTTAGATTCCAACGATGACCGCGTAGCCCCCACCCTTCCACCCCAGCAGGGAGTGGGCAGGCTGTGGTTCCAATGAGTAATCTATATTAATAGACTCCAGATGGATTGGAGAGGAAAGGGGCGTCCCTTTTATCCTATGGGCAGGGAGGGTAACCCTGGGGGTGAATAACAGCTGGAGGTCTGCGCCACTTCCCTTCTGCACTGTGAGAGACAGAGAAGCCTAATTAAGGCAGCTCCCAACCAGCCTGCATCCCTTAAATAAATGCAAGGTGACCCAGTGCTGACAAGGCAGGAGCAGAACAGGAGAAAGGAGCCTTTGTTCTAACTGGTGAAGGGGTGGTGGGGAAGCGGGAATGTGTTTTTATTTCTGATTTTTTTTTCTCCACTCCTGCCCCCTCTCACCAGTTCAATTCCTTGATCTCTGGCCTCTGGGGAAGGAAAGGGAAGCAACTTCCACTTGGATTCCGTGACCAGGTTCAGCTTAAAGTCAGTACATTACAGGGGCAGCTTGAGGAGCCCTTGGCTTTAGAGTTCCCATCCTTACCTTCTGTCCTACACAGGGACAGGGCTGACTGTGGCCACATCTATACTTACTGCACCAGAGATGGATCTTCTGGCATTCGATTTAACAAGTGTCATAAAGACCTGCTAAATTGAACACTGAGGGTGCCCCTGGTCAATGCTGGTACTCCTTGTGAAGGGAAGCCAACAGGAGCATTTGCTTCCATTGACCTCCCACTGTGAAGACGGCACCAAGCTGGGCTTACAGTATGTCGACTCCAGCTATGTTATTTATGTAACTGGAGCTGCATACCTTAAGCTGACCTTCTGGGTCTAGTATAGAACTGGCCTCAGTCCTCCAGGGCCCTTCTGCTCTGCATAGCAACATGGATGTCTTCATCACCTATGGCCCCCTTCTGCTCCTCATTGAGAGGGGGCTTTTCCAACTCATCACTCCCAAACCAGTCTGGTAGCACCACACATGGCTGTCTCCATATGTCCCAGATCCCCTCTCTTCCCCAGAAGGAATACTCTGCCTCCCTGTCCCCCCAATTTGACAGGAGGAATGGTGTCTTCCTGTGTCACCTTGAGTGATTTTAAAGACTGTAGCCTGGGAGTCCACTTTGGTTTTGGACAGACAAAAACCCTGACTTCTTGTGCTCCTGTTGGGCTCTTGCCATAAGTTCCCCGGCACTGTTGAAGACAGCCAAAGGAAATGAGTGTGTTTAATCCTTGCATTGGTAGAAGAGTGGTTGCAGAATTTGGTACATCTAGGGGGAAAACAGGGGATGGGCTGAGGGTGGCAGGACTACACTGGGCTAGGCTAGCACCTCCCAGAAAACTGAGGCGGATGGAATGGAGCTCAGTGCTTCCCTCTCTGGCCCTATTACGGCAGGATTGGACATCAAGTCTGAATAAAGACATCTGGGTCCCATTAGTGAAATACCAGCCTGACCACAATGCTGGTTTGTTTTCTCTCCCTCCCTTCCCCCTCCTGAGAGAGGAATTGGAGCTTAAAAGTGTCTTAAAGGTTCCAGCATCAAGTGTGAGTGAGGACAGGGCTCCTGTTGCTCCTGGGAGGCTGGTAGAGCATGCTGGAGGAAGGGGAAGGGGAAGGGGAGGAGGCAGAAAACTGGCTTCTTGTTATGCCCCGCTGCCAAGAGCCCTTTGTTTGGGTTCCCTCTCCATTTTTCCTCCTGTCTCCTTTGTATGAGTCAAATCCCTGATCCAAGGAGAGCTGCAATATAGATCTGCTGCAGAAAGGGGAGTGAGCCAGATTTGGGGATGCTGCACAGGGAGTCAGCACTTCCTGGGTGCTGCTGGGTTCTGCCTCTAGGACATTTGTGGGAGAGCAAGATGGTGGATTGGATCCAGTGACCATTCTCTAAGATAGAGGGCGATCTCACTAGCACACTGTACCCCTGAGACAGTAGTGGCAGCCATGGTACTGTAGCTGGTTGGTTTTGGAGACTCAGTTACCATGGTGATGAGCATGGCATGAGAACCTAAGCAGACAAGAATAGGTGTCCTTCTGTCTAATCCCCTTCAGAGAGCTACAGCACATAACCCAGCTACACAGGTAGGACCCAGGCTTTTCCTCTAGTTCTCTAGGTGGCAGATGCATTAAGCCCAATATATTATGTGGTCCTACATCCCACTGGAATGGGCCCAGCCATGGGCCCTGCATTTGGTACATGTAAGTCCATTTAAACTGGGATGCATGTGATTACATGCATGTGTCAATGTGTGTCCATGAGAGGTTTGTTGCACACACAGGTGATTACAATCTACTGTGTAGCCCAGACCGTCCATCCTTACTTATGCAGAAGTCTCACTAAGGTTATATCGAATAAGGTCTAAGGAGGGCAGGTGTTGGTTCATACCTGTGTGAGGGTATCAGTGTATTTCCCTAGCTAAAGGCTAGGTGTGCTGACATGCACGGTGAAATCTGCTCCCAATATCGTCACAAAGATCCCTATTTTATGTGGAAGTAGAATGAGAGTAGCAAATTGTTTCATTGCAGTAAAGGTGCAACTTGTAATTCCAGGATGCTGTTCTGTGTAGACATTAAGGCCAGGTCTACGCTACAATCTGACATCAATATAAGTACATTGCTCAGAATGTAAAAAATCCACACACCCTGAGCAATGCAGTTATACCAACCTAGCCCCCAGTGTGGACAGTGCTAAGTCAATGGGAAAGCTTCTCCCCTCAACATAGCTACCGCCTCTCACAGAAGTGGATTAACTCCCAACTCGAGAAGCTCTCCCATTCATGTAGCAGCATCTCCACTAAAGTGCCATAGCAGCACCCCTGCATCTTTTTAAATGTAGACCTTCCGCAAGAAGATTCCACTCAATATGGTGAGGTGTGGCTGTATCTGTGTGTGTTGAATGTAGACATGGGTGTATGTATTGTGTGTGAGTGTGAATGCACACAGGTGTGTCTGAGTGGCACATGGGTGTCTATGAATGGTATGTGCATGTCTGAGTGTCTGAGTATGTTAATTGTGTGTGCATGTATGTGTCTCAGTTTGTGTGTGTGTGTGATTGGTGTGGTTTACATGTCCATATGAATAGTCTGGATTTGTGTACGTGTGTATGCATAGGAATGGGTGTGGATGACATGGCAGGTATGTGATTATGACTGAATATTATGTTTGTGTGTGTAAATAATATGAGGTTATGTGCTTGTGTGAATGGGTATGTTTGTGTGTGTGTGTATAATATTTGGGTATTTGCGTGTGCTTAGTATCTGTGCACATGAATGGTGTATGTGAGCATGAGGAATGGTGGATGGGTGTTTGAATCCATGGATGTGGCCGAGAATCTTACATTTTTCATATACCAGTTTAAGCCTGCTAGTTCAGAGCTGTGTCCTGACTCCACATTGTGCTGGCTTCATACCTCCCTTCTGTTCCATCACTGGAGAATGCAGGCAGATTCGCCTGGCTGGGGGAAGCTGTGACCTTAGTCACATACTTGTAGGTGTCCCTTTACTATACCTGTTGCCTTTCCAGTTCTAGCTAGAAACTGCAGTGGTAGGATAACATTACATCTCCCTCTGAAACCCGCATTTTCAGAAACATGGAACAGACCACTTTTCCTACAGCAAGCTGTAGTTCTTGTGTATTAAGCCCCAGATCAGCCCTCTCTGTTGTCTTTGCAGTAGCTCAAGCCCTGCCAGCCATCAGCATGGAGCTGTAATGGGAGAGTATGAGGTAGCTTGGAGCAGCTGCAGATCAATTGCAAACTGGATTTTGTCACCTATTTTTCTGTTTTGAGACCACACAGAGCTAGCTATGCTCTGAAACTCAGTCCTTCCCAGTTATCATACCAGCCTCAGTATCTCTTTCGACCACACATGCTCTCTTCCTCCCTCTGTGCCTTTACTCTTCCATTCATTCATTCATTGTTATGCTCTTTCTCTTTCATTCATATCCTTTTTCTTTTTCTCACAGTCTCTCTCTTCCTTTCTCACTTTCTCTTTGTTCTTTCTCACCCACTTGTCCTCTAGTTGTTTCACACAAACATACACATTACCTGTCCCTCCCAGTCCACATCTATAGAAAGGACCATAACCAACTTTAAAGGAAGAGTGACTCCCAGAGTCTCCAAACCTGAAATCTTTTTTAAAATAAAATAATGAGAGTTTATTACACCATAAAATTCTCCAACTTCCCGGTGCTCCATCTCGCCTCCTCCTCATACAGGGCATTTCTAGCAAGGCACTGGTCAGTGCAGCCGTAACTCTCCCAGGGGATAGCCCCAGTTCCTGTGGTCTGGGCACTTATAGCAAAGGTCTGCACAAGAAACACAAGCCATCTTGAGTGGTTCTTACTGGGACAAGCATGTGAAGCCAACAGAGACAGCTGCAAAGAGAGGGTGAGGAGAGACAGGGAGGAAATGAAAGACGAACAGGGAATGGGATGTGAAGAGTGACAGATAAAGATGCTCATCAGGTAAGGATCCGAGTGGCTGTTTCCAGCAGGCTGGGGGAAGTAGGTGAATTTAGCATGCGTTGCTCACAGCCCATCATTTCCTCCAGCCGTGCAGGCGAGTTCATTCCTGTGCGGCACCGGCAGTGTGTGTGGTGTATCCCAGCACAGCCTAACCAATGTGCAGACTACTGTACAATCTCGTAGTCCTGAACAGGTAGTCTGAACACTGGGCAGACGGAGTGGAGCCTCTGTGTCCAGCTTTCCATCTAGCAGCAGCATATTAGTCCTTTCCCTTTCTGTCTCTGGGCTGGTGTTTGGGGGATAGAGCGAGGGTGAGGGGAAGTCCAAGTCCAGTTTGAAGAAGTTTCCTCCGATGGCAGCTGGGAAGAAGAGGGGATTGCTCTCTGCCTGCACCCCACACTGAGTGAACCTTCAAACCCCATTCTCGTCCGACGTTGGCACCAAAAATGCCCAATTCCCCATGGGCATTTCATACCTTTAAAAATAAAAATCAATTACTGCTATTCAAACCGAGGAGAAAATGTTTCTAAGTCTTGGCCGTTGCCCAGATGTGCAGACTTCGTTGTTTAATTCAACCCCCCACATCTGGCGCAGCAGTTGGTGGCAGCGGGTGGGAGGACGCTCAGGCCCGATGCTTTCTGATTTCCTTCCGCCCAACTTTCAGTGCCGTAGAACGATGCTCTACTCAGGGTCTGGAACAAAGAGCAAATAAGACCAGCCTTCTCTTCCAAGCCCATAACAAGGGTCCTTTGACCCACGTTGGCCAGTTGCCTTTGCAGCTAGCCTCCGGCTATCATGGGAGTGATTCAAGTTCCCTCCTTTCCTCCCCCCGTCACGTCTGCCTCTCACTGTGCTTCTCTCCCGCCCTCTTTCTGGTCTTTGCTCCCTCCCTTCTCTTGCTTCCCTTCTGTCTTTCTGCCTCAATTGACGTGGCAGTACAACACTAACTAGACTCGAGGGAGGAGCTTGTTGGCTGCTGGGGAGGTCAGAGGTTGACAGGAAGTGAGCCATCTGACGGATAAGGTTGCGCGGAAGAAAGGAAGGTTCCATACCTTGGATGGAAATTTGAGGAATGCCGCTTTCTCTTTGAAGCTTGGCTCCTGTGTAGCGATTCCAGATGTTCCCCGGGCCATGTGGCTCACTTCCTCTCTTAAGCTGCAGGGATAAAAAGTGCATTAGGTGCAATATGCAACCCATCAGCACACACAGAGGAGGGGGAGCCTGAGGAGAGGGTTTAAATCTGTGGCTAAAAACATGAACACCCAGGGCTCCTGCCTTGTCCCTAATTGGTTAAATCCAGGATGAGGCGCATTTGAGGGCTGTGGGGGAAATCTGTTTATTTATTTCCTCATTTAAATCTTATAATCTAGGACCGAGGTGGAAACACTGAGCAAACAAAAGGCCCTGAGCTTGGCATTGTTATACACTGTTCCTGAACATATTGACTAGAAACAGGGTTTAACTGGGATAAGTGGGAGGTAGATGGGGCAAATAATTCATAGTGAGTCTGGGGGAATTGTCCACTGTAAATATTTTTGAAAATACTGAATTCCTGGTACAAATTTGTCTGTTTATAAAAGTAAAGACTTTACTGTTCCAAAGCAATTTCATGAAACCTCCAAAAATCATTTGCTTTTGTTGAATATGATTTGACCCCCATCTGGTGGGGATGACTGCCTGAGACAGGGAGATCACCACAACCCTCCTGTCTGTTTAGTGGTGGGATTTTAACAAGAGTCTTTAGAGCCTCCTCTAGCACATCATTGGCACTGAAGATAAGCAAAGCACTTCAGCATTAATAATAGAATTTGGTTCAGTCATTATTATTTTTAATTAGAAGATTTACCTGGCGTTGCTCAGGTCCTTAACTCAACTAATGTTTGGGTTTTGGAAAATAAAATGAAAATATACATGCTTCATTTAAATCATTGCTTTGAAGTAGGACTGGGGAGGAGGGGTTCAGTCTGCAGGCTGCCCTGGGGAGAGAAGACTACCCCAGCCCTCTCTCACCGCAGCAGCTTGGGGCCAGGTGAGAAGTGCCTCTCCATGGCCACTGCAGCTCCAGCAGGCACAGCCGGGGGTGCAGGGGGGGGGTTGTATGTCCCTCAGCTGGGACAAGTTCAGGCTTGTCTATCCCCTGTGTTGCTCAGCCAGAGTGAGGAATGCAGCAAACTGTATTTTCCCCTTGCTCTCTGATGAAGGAGAACATCCAGAAATGTTCCCATATAAAGGAGGGGGCGGAGAGAGAGCTTCAGAACCCTTCCCCTTCTCTAAAGAGTGCCTGGGGGTGGCAGACTCCATGCTGAGGCAGTCCCAGATGGGTGGAGTGTGCCCCCAGCGAGCCCCTTCTGTCTCTCTTGTATATGGTTTTATGAGAAGCAATCCCATTCAGGGCACATGCTGTTTTCCTGGCACAACCAAGCCCTTACCTTGGTTTAAGTGACAATAAAAGAAAGCTGCATTCCAAATTTGGTGGTCCCAGCTCTTACCGTTTAGAAGGAGTCCTTGAACAAACAAACATATGCACAGACAGACACATAGGCACACAAACTCTCTCAAATATATAGTAGATTTCAGAAAAGCCAGAACACACGTACTATGTGCCCAAAGTTTTACTTGCTTCATCTTACCTTGGGGGGTTTGTCCTCCTGTTTAATTATAGTGAGTTCTCATACTTCTGTCAGTGATGTCCTAGCACTCCAAGGGTACGTCTAAACTACATGGCTCTGTCGACCGAGCCATGTAGATTTGTTTACTGGGCAAAGGGAAATGAAGCGGCGATTTAAATAATCACCGCTTCATTTAAATTTAAATGGCTGCCGCGCTGTGCTGATCAGCTGTTTGTCGGCTCAGCGCACAAGTCTGGATGCTCCGCGGTCGACATCAAAGGCATTTGTTGACCTCCCCAGTAAACCTCATCCCACGAGGCATACCGGGTAGATCGACAAATGCCTTAGATGTCGACCGCGGAGCGTCCAGATTAGTATGCTGAGCCGACAAACAGCTGATCGGCACAGCACGGCCGCTCAGCTGTTTGTCGGCTCAGCGCGCTAGTCTGGATGCTCCGCAGTCGACATCAAAGGCATTTGTTGACCTCCCCAGTAAACCTCATCCCACGAGGCATTCTGGGGAGATCGACAAATGCCTTTGATGTCGACTGCGGAGCGTCCAGACTAGTATGCTGAGCCGACAAACAGCTGATTGGCACAGCACGGCAGCCATTTAAATTTAAATGAAGCGGTGATTATTTAAATTGCCGCTTCATTTCCCTGTGCCGGGTAGTCTAATCTACATGCCTCTGTCGCCAGAGGCATGTAGTCTTGACATACCCCAAGAGACATATTCCTCCTTTGGATGCATGTGTGGGCTTCCACATCAGCTATAGCTTCATTTGTATCCGGTACGTAAAATACCAACCCTTTTTGTGCAGGGAGTCCAGCTGGGCAGAGAAAATAGCCCGCGAACAAATAGGAACCCTCATTCCAAGCTAGCTATGCTATATTTTTATCTGGCTGTTTAAAATGTATTTGGGGATGAGGGCACAGAGGAGAACAATGCACATTCAGTTAACAATGCAAACCACAATTGTCTAAAATACATTGGCCCCTGTGTGGAGCCAGAGTAACAAGGCTATTCAAAGGGGGGGCCTCTTCTGAGGCACAGAGCTACCGGTGTATTCTCACTCCTTCCCCAAAACACTGTTCTTTGCCCTCCATGACTAGGGGTTAATGGCCAGTGGAGCCATGTGCCCCTGCTGTTCCCAACTCTCTTTTCTATGGCAGTGCCTTCCCTCAGCCTCACAGAGCTGTGCTTTGCTGTGTAGATGGAGTATAGAACTCCTGCATAGACTGTCCTTATCATTCCCCCTGTGCAAGTTCTGCTGCATTCAGCACCCTCCATGCAAGTATTGTGGTTATAGTTCAGAATTATTGTCCTTGAAATGGTGTGAGACTGATCAGACTTGATTAGACTCTGTGACTCCTATGCCTCTTCTCTCCTATATATTTTCACTTTAGTGTCCTGCTTCCTGCAACCCACATTACCTCCTCCCCCTTGCTTGCCGCAGCATGATTCCTTGGCAATGCATGTGTTTCATGGGACAGACATTTGGCTGCTGAGAGGGAAGTGTCTCCTCTGCTACAATCCTGTTTCTGTCTTACTGAGATGTTTGATGAGCAATACAGGCCTTTTGGGATCAAGCCACAACTTTGAACCATGTTCCACAAAGTTACCTTCCCCCACCCCAAGGTGTACTGGCACCTCGTCCTCCCTCTCTGATTTTTGCTTGCATCTGTCAGGCTGGAGGAGGAACTGCCCCTCCCCCCTTCTTTTGGCTGCATTGCTCCTGGGATGTCTCAGCCACCACACACACTGCCTGATTGCTAACATATGGGCAGAGGGCTCAGCCAAAGCTTTGAAAGGCTCAGCCCTCGACAGCTCGTTACACTCTTTCCTGTCTTTACATTCAGGAAATGAAGTCAGAGTATTGATATAAAACAGGCTGGGGTGAAAAGCAAAAAGATGGAAAGAGTGGAGCTAGGACTTTTGGTAGAATGGTGTGTAGGTGGGGTGAGATGGCGGGTCAGAGCAGCAGTGGCTTAATGTATCTGTGTGCATCATGCTGCAATCAGGAGGCAAAGGATTTACCTCCTGGCACCAGTGTTCTAACTCTTGTATGGCTTTCATTACCCCCAATGCTGAAAAATCATACACTAAGCATTACAGAAGCAATTCATATGTGATGAAGGCAGAGGTGAAAGTAAGGGGGTGGCGCCCTGGTGCGCAGCTCCGGCAAGAGCTGGCTGAGCTATGGTAAACGCCAGCAGAGAGCTATTTAAAGAGCTGGCAGGGACCTGTGTTGCAATAAGACAGTGCCTGTAAGAAATTTTAAGTTACTTTCACCACTGGATGAAAAGGAAGAACTCCAAGATCACGATGGAAACAAAATGGGTACAAGATGAATACACATATACCCATCACCTAAGCCTTAGGACATGGGGAATTCTGTTGTTCTTACCAATTGATTTCTTGCTTCCCTCCTCCACCCTATTTTCTTCTTTTGCATCCAGCTCCAAACTTTTCTGACACTGTAAAATGATTTGAGGAACTATTTCTAGATTTTATTCCTTTGGCTGCCATCTACATTGAAGTTACTTTCTTGAGTAGCACAGAGATTGCATGTGGGTGATGTATAAGGAGCTTCAATAGGAGAGATTACAGTGGAAATAGTTGGCTTGCCTAGGGGCTTGGCAATGAGTGTTTGTCTCCTCTAGGTCACTAGTTTAGCTGCAACCTGGAGCAGTAGTGACTGAAAGTTGTTGCAATGTGGAAACTATTAGGTGATTTTTAGAATTTTACAGGCAGATACCGAATCAATAGGCATCTGCATCACTAAAATACCAACCCCCTCATTTAAGACTAACTGACTCCTTGGTTGGCAGTCTCAGCAAGAAGTACAGAGGAATTGAGGTCTGAATCCCACTTCTATCTTTGGTCATTCTGGATCAGTGGTTTGGGGTACAGGAGCTCCGTTCCTTCCCAAACTGTCTCTGTTCTGTCCATCCCAGAGAGCATCAGTTTCCAGGACAACTTTCCCAGCACCACATTATATTGTATCAGATAATGTCATTTGATCTTTTCATTGGGGATCTGAGACCTAGCACAGTATGCTGGTATACTTAGGAATTAATGAGACTTAGTGAGATTGCTGACTAAGGCCTGTAGGGCCATTATAATGGCCAGATTGTCGTCTTTGGGCTTTGATTATATCTGCTTATTAAATGTGTCAGCAGCATCACTATCTACAATTGCTTTTCTGCCAATGTGTTTTCCAGTTAGATTTGGGGATCTCTGCTAGCCTGCCTGACTGCCTTTTCTATTCCCATTTCCCCTATGAGGGATCACATTTCTCCATGTTTCTAGCTGAGACAAGCATGACGTATACACAACCCATGCACAAGGGGGATGGTTACATACATAATACATTTCTATTGGAGTAGTCTCAGACAGCTGCATCCTGCTTCAAGGTGAGTTTAGTATAATGGCTCCCTCTCTGGATCACTTTTGGTATAGCAGTGCCTGCGTAGAGCTGTACACTTACAAATAGGGCCCTTGAGGCAAATTTAGCTCTCAGGTACATTGATATGAATCCAGTAAAGACTCCATATTTGCCTCTGAATAAGAGAGAGGAGAGTCTGATCTTCAGTTTTTAGGGTTAAAGCAAATTCCCCTGATTTCTAACCTCATCCATCTTTCAATCCAGATTCCAAAATTAAACTTATCTCCAGAAAAAGCATGGCCTAAATTTTGGGTGCCTTGGTGTTTAGCTGCTTAACTGGAGATACTTTAAAGGATAATAAAAAAGCACTGAGCATTCCCTCTATGAAAATCAAGTCCCTGAAAGATGTCTCAAATTGGACAGCTCAAAACTGAGGCATCCAAAAATCATTCATCATTTTTGAAAATGTAAGATTCAGTTTTTAACATTTTCCTCACATGTTTGGCCACCCATTTCACTTGAGTCTTAGATTAGTCAGAAGGACACTGGCTCCAATTTTCAATTATGGCTGTTTGTCATTTTCCATATAAAAGGCCTTTAGCTGACGCTTAAATATCTCATACCACTGCAACCTCAAAGTTGCTGTTGGAGCTCCTAGTGTCAGAGAAGAGCAACTGGAATCCCACCTTGTATTTTGTGTAACTGTTATTATTTAAAAATGAACATGAGTCCTTCATAGTGTAGGATGACCTATCAGGATGGATCCGTTGTATCAGCTCTTCTAATATGCAGAGTGTTTTAAATTCCAATAATACTTAAGAGAAGCTATCAACTTTTATGACAAATCATTGACTTTTCCCCTGAAATTTGAAAATAAGGTTAATAATGAAAATTAAACTTTTTAACCTGCAGCCATCAATTTATCTTGCTTGATTTGTTTAAATTTACGTTTAATAAAGACTAAAACCTCAATTCACATGGCTGGTGGCATTTACAGGCAGATGGCAGTATGCTATAATGAAACCAGGAGTCTAGGTATTAGGGCTGAGAACAACAATCTATCATGAATAGTTAAGAGCAGAAAGGGACAGAGCCACCATGGATGCGCTGGTCACTGGGAATGGCTCTCATAGATTAATAGACAAACTTTAGGGAGGGTGCACAGAACAGATTCAGCAAGGAGTGTGCACGTCTACACTACAGAGATCTTCTAGCATTCAGTTTAGCGGGTCTAATGCAGATCCCCAAATCGAACTCTGAGGGCAGCTCCCGCTGGTGTCCTGTACTCCTCATTCTGTGTGCTCCCATTGGCCACCTGCAGTGTAGATGCTGCAGCAGCTTGGCTTAAGGTAAGCTGACTTCAGGGACTGAGGGAATCAGGCTGTGAGGGCCTGTTAGGGTGACCACTTTTGTCGGATGGATTTAAGGGAAAAACATGAAAAATAAGGGACAATGCTTTATTTTAAGAGGCATTTTAAGGAAACACCATTTCCCTTTGCATAGCATATATATTTTTTCCTCAAATGCACAGTTCTGCTGTTCTCAGGTATACAATGTAATTATCAGAAGTATTAATTTAATATTTAAAATGGTACTTATAGTTTTAGTACATTTCAATACATCTTAAAATAAGGAATGGGTGGTCACCCTAAGGCAATAAGGACCTTAAAATAGTCCCTTAAAATAAAGATCTCAGAGGGTAGCTGTGTTAGTCTGTATCTGCAAAAACAATGAGGAGTCCTCAGGTGCTTTAAAGATTAACAGATTTATTTGAACATAAGTGGGTTTTGCCCATGAAAGCTTATGCCCAAATAAATCTGTTAGTCTTTAAGATGCTTCAGGTCTCTTCATTTTTTTTAAATAAGGGATGAGTCACCTAGCTGTGTGGCTGAATGAGTTATTGAGGGGATGGGGATTTGGAATGCGGAGACCCCATTGCTGTCTGACTCCTAATGTTGTAGTTGAATAAGCTGTAAGCTTGCTACACCTGAGTGACTCCTTAAGGAGATGAAGGAGTCAGTCTGTAAGCACCATTGCTGACTGGCATCTTGAGGAAATGGGGGAATTGGGATATGAGAACAGCAGTGCTGAATGACTCCTGGAGGTGACAGGAGAGCAGGACAGTGGAGTGTCCTGTTTCTGATTGATTCCTTGAGAAGATGGGGAATTGGCTTCTGAAGGCCCCATTACTGACTGAGACCTTGATGTGATGGGAGAGCTGGGCTGTGAAGGCCCTGTAGCTGAGTAACTTTTTGAGGAGATGGAGGAATTGGGCTGTAGGGGCCTCATTACTGATTGACTCCTTAAGGGAATAGGGTAATTGTTCTGCGAATATCCAGTTGTTGGCTGGTTTAATGAGGTGAAGTGGTAGATAGGCCGTGGTGTTGCCCTTACTGACAGACTTGAGGCAATGGTAGAGCTGGACTGTGAAGCTCCTTTGCAGACTGACTCCTTGAATGAGGGAGCTGGACTGCGGGGGCCTGACTGACTCCTTGAGAGGATGGGGAGTCAGGCAGTGGAGGCCTTTCCTTTTGCTGACTGATTGTTGTATGAAACAGGGGAATCAAATTATGGGACTAGGGCAGTGGTCCCCAACGTGGTGCCCGCAGGTGCCACGGCGCCTGCCGGGGCATTTATGTGCGCCCGCGGAATGATCTGGACTGGTCCCACCCCTGGGCGCGTGGCACATGCGTGGTGCCAGCTCCAGGCGCATGGCGCATAGTCAGCCCCTACCCCAGGCGCGCAGCACATGCACGGTGCCGCCCCGCGCGCGCAGCATGTGAGCGGCCCTGTCCCCGGACGCCCGGCGTGTGAGCGGCCCCGCCCCTGGGCGCCTGGCGCCTGGCAACCCTGAAAGGTCGGGGACCACTGGACTGGGTATGAAGGAGCACTTGCTGACTGACATCTTGAATGGGCGAGGAATTGAACTGTGTGGGTCCTATTACTGACTGAGTTCTTGAGGGAACAGGAGCTGCGCTGTGAGGAATTGGGATATGTATACACAGTTGCTGTCTGACTTATGGTCAGTGATGGTGGTGCTGTTGATGACTGACTCCTTGAGGTAATGGTAGAGCCAGATTATGAGGACTTCTTTGCTGACTGACTTCTTGAAGGAATGAGGGAGTCAGGCTATAAAGACCCTCTTGCTGACTGACTGCTTTATGGGATGTGGGAGTCAAATTTTGGGGATAGACTGGGGATAAAACCCTTTGCTGATTGACTTCTTGAGGGGATGGAGAACTGGACTGTATGTGAGGATGACCACTTTATAGGATGGGTAAATCAGGCTCTGTGGGTCCTGTTAGTGACTGACATCTTGGGGAATTAGAATGTGAGTCCCACAGCAGACTGGCTTCTTGAAAGGAGGGTGAAATTCTGTTCTGAGGGTCCTGTTCCTGACTGGCTCCATGAGGGCATGGAGGATTTTGTCTGTGAGAACTCAGTTGCTGATTGTTTTCTGGGATAGAGGAGTTAGGTTGTGAGAGGATGGAAAAATTAGTCTGTGACTGCCCAGTTGCTGAGTGACACTTTGAGAGGTTGTGGAAATTGGGCTTTGAGTACCCTGTAGGTGCCTGATTCCTTGAGGTGATGATAGAGCTGGACTGCATTAGAGACTCCTTGCTGACTGACTCCTGAAAAGGATGGGGAAGGTGGGCTGTGAGGGTCCCATTGCTGAATGACTGCTTGTGGGGGTACGGCCATCAAATTCTGGGGAATGGATTAGGGATGTTAAAATGCAGGTATTTAACTAATCCAGTAGTCGATAGAATTTTTATCGACTACTCAGTTAGTCTATAGGCAGCCTGGCTCAGTTCTGGCTCATGCCTGGTGTGGGACCAAACCCCGCTTTGGCTCTGCAATTGAAAAGGCAGTAAGAGCTGGGAAGTGCCTACTACCTTTTAAATTGCAAAGCTGCAGCGGGGTTTTGTCCTGCACCTGACGCAAGCTGGAACTGAGTCAGGCTGCCTGCCCAGCTGGCAGCAGCCCCGGTGTGTGGAGGTCCTAGTGGGGATTTGGGACCTGTCCCGTGCACAGGGAGTGCTGCCACGAAGCAGCCCCTGTCTGTGGCCAGGTCGTGGCAGACAGGAGCTGCTTCGCGGCAGCTGCCTCCACCCCTCCGCCTCTGATAGAGGCAGCAGTGGAGGGTAGGGTGGCACCGCAGAGACTTTTAAGTCAGCTCCCTTCAGCACTGGCTCCTGCTTCCCCCACCCCTTGCTGCCTCTGATACAGAGGCAGCAAGGGGGGGATGAGAGTAGTTGACTCAACTACCCAAAAAGCATAGGCTTATCAGGTAGTCAACTAGTCAACTACTCCTTTACATCCCTAGGCTGGATTGTGAAGGCCCCCTTGCTGGTGGACTTCTGGAAGAGGTAGGGGAATTGAGCTGTAAAGGACCCATTTCTCTTTGAGTTCTTGAGAGAATAGGAGAGAGAGCTTTGAGGATCCCACTGCTAACTGACTCTATCACCACATGAGGATTTCGTCAATGGCAGTGAATGACCAGTTGCTGATCTTCTTCTTTCAGGAGAAAGAAAAGAAGTACATGCTGCCAGTGGATAACCTGAAGCTGCGGGATGTTGAGAAGGGCTTCATGTCCAGCAAGCATATCTTTGCTCTCTTCAACACTGAACAGAGGTGCTGTCTTTTCCTAAGAACATGCCAAGCTCTTTCCTAGATATCACTTATATCACATCTCTAACTTCAGCCCTGTACAGTATCTTTGGGACACCTTGGAATGGAATAGCAGGTGACGGACGAGAGGGAGGAGAGAGATGGGACCTCTCAAGGAATGTTGTCCTGATAGGCTGGGCATCTCCTTAGAGGAAAGTCATTAGGAGAAAACCCCTTTTAAAAGGAAAGACTCTGGAATCCTTTCTTATGCTCTTATTATCATGACACTTACTTTTTTTTCTGCGGTGCATTGTGCAGTACGATCCTGGCTTTCACCTAGCCAGACTGCCTATCCCCAGGGATCTCTGCCAGGGCTAGATTGCAATTATTTGTACCCATTGTCACGGAGCCACTGGGCCCTGCACCCCTATCCGCAGTCAGATGTGACTCTCAGACAGCAAGTAGAACAGAAGGTTTATTCGTTGACGGACACAGCGTAGCACAGACTTGTTATTACAGGAATCAGGAGCATTCAGTACAATCCATCCTGGGGATAGTCTAGCCAGCTCCCTAAGCCAGCTAGACTCCCCTCTCCCTAGGCCAGCTGAAAAACTAAACTCACACACCCAGCAACTGGTCCCAGCCCTCTAGGCAGCCCCGCCTTCTTTGTCCTGCTTCCTGGGCCCAAGGTGTTATCTGACTGTTACTGGTTGCATCTTCCGCCCTAGGGTCAGGTGACGGGCTCACACACACAGTCACTACAAAGCAGCCACAGGACAGTAGGAATCACATACAGCATAACAAAGCAAACAGTGAATACTTTCCCCACTATGTCACAACCCATCTTGCTTTTTTCAGTTGGACAATAAAGTCAGTCCCGGTAATTCATAAGCCCAGAGTGTGGGGTGAAAAAATACATGACTGAAAGTGTTTGGAAAGGCAATCTTCTCTCACACCTCCCAAGAGTGGTCTCTTCAGGACAAGGTTGGGGTCTGCTGGGGGATTAGAGTGAGGAAAGCTAAGGTTAATAATGGAGAATTAATTCACCCTCTCACTTTTTCATAGGGTGCTCCAGTGCAGGAGAGACATGAGGGTATTAGCAGGCAGTGTGAAGATAGTCTACTTTGTAACTGAGGCAGACACACTAATGATTTTAGAACTTTGACAGAGATGAAGAGGTTGCTTTGCCATGTGGGGAGAGTTGAAGTAACATGTCTTATGTCTCACTTCTTAGGAATGTTTACAAAGACTATCGACAGCTGGAGTTGGCCTGTGAGACTCAGGAGGAGGTGGATAGCTGGAAGGCTTCCTTCCTGCGTGCAGGAGTGTACCCAGAGCGTGTTGGGGTAGGTTGGGGGCTTGACCATCAGCAATAACAGGATATGAGGAAAGGATGGCACACTTTTCTTAGGAGCAATCACTGAACTATTGCTCCTTTAGTTGAAGAGGATGCTTTTGTGAGAGTCTTTTCTCCATTACCTCCTGCTATAGGTTAGAGTTGGAAGTCAGGCTGAACTTCTTATTCTTAGTCTCCTCTGATGTGTGATACTACTTCCTTTGATGAGGATGCACAGCATAAAACCATCAGTAACTATAAGGTGGAGGTAGGGGGTGGACCTCAAAAATAAACCCTCTGGCTTTTATCCTTCCTATGGGCTGTAAATCCAGTTACATGAGATTTCTCAGACAGACTGGGAAAGTTGCTCAGCTCTCCAGTGTAAACTCTTCTCAGGAGGGATGAGGAGAAATGCAAATGTTACAATCAACCCTTGCTGAAGGCATTTCCATTGCTCCACATTCTTGGGAAATGTGCTTCAGTGCAAGGGATAAGGGAGTGGCCAGTAGTACAATCATCTGAAAGTTTTTAACCATCTCACCCCTACATGGCAAGAAACTCCAAAATAGAGGCCAGTGTTATTACTTATCAGTCCCTTTTCTCTATGGCCAAGTTTGCAGCTCCATCAATGAAACCTTCGTGGCTACAAAATTTGTATCCACATTTATATCTATATCTGCAAAAATGAGCCACAGATATCCACATTGACATCTGCAGATGCAGATATAAATCAGATATCCTCATTGACATCCGCGGATGCGGATATAAAATGGATATCCACAAATTTGAAGGTTCTATATACAAAATTTGCATCTGCACATCCATAGCTGCAAAAATGAGCTGTGGATCTCCGAATCCACATCTGCGGATGCTGATACCTGCGGATATAAAGTGGACTTGCAGGGCTCTATCCATCAGCTTTGCCAGGCCTGAGTTCTCCTATCAGGAATTGTTTTAATGTTTTGCTTGTTAAATATCTTGTTTCTCTACTGTAGAAATGTCCCTTGTTTTAAATATGTAGGATATGACCTAATGTATTTTCTTGACATTTTCCTGCAATCCTTTAATAACTAATGTTATGTTCTCTCAAGAAAATACCATTAAAGCAGCAGTACTATTACATAGCATATGGCAGAAAGGGATCTAGGGGTTATAGTGGACCACAAGCTGAATATGAGTCAGCAGTGTGATGCTGTTGCAAAAAAAGCATACATGATTCTGGGATGCATTAACAGGTGTGTTGTGAGCAAGACATGAGAAGTCATTCTTCCACTCTACTCTGCGCTGATTAGGCCTCAGTTGGAGTATTGTGTCCAGTTCTGGGCACCGCATTTCAATAAAGATGTGGAGAAATTGGAGAGGGTCCAGAGAAGAGCAACAAGAATGATTAAAGGTCTAGAGAACATGACCTATGAGGGAAGACTGAAAGAATTGGGTTTGTTTAGCATAGAATAGAGAAGACTGAGGGGGGACATGATAGCAGTTTTCAGGTATCTAAAAGGGTGTCATAAGGAGGAGGGCGAAAACTTGTTCATCTTGGCCTCTGAGGATAGAAAAAGAAGCAGTGGGCTTAAACTGCAGCAAGGGAGGTTTAGATTGGACATTAGGAAAAAGTTCCTAACTGTCAGGGTGGTCAAACACTGGAATAAATTGCCCAGGGAGGTTGTGGAATCTCCATCTCTGGAGATATTTAAGAGTAGGTGAGATAAATGTCTATCAGGGATGGTCTAGACAGTATTTGGTCCTGCCATAAGGGCAGGGGACTGGACTCGATGACCTCTCGAGGTCCCTTCCAGTCCTAGTATTCTATGATTCTATGATAGCATAGAACTAGAGACATCCCTGAAACTTTTAAGTCTCTGACTGTGATAAAAGTCATTGTAAATACTTACCTATTACAGCAGTGAAAATTACTTACCTGTCTTTTTTCAGACAGTTGTGTTTCTGGTATTGGCTCATTCACCTTCTCTGCTAACCTTGAAGATCATTGTTTTGTCATGAGTACCTTGATTTTATCCTATAGCCATTTGATGGGAAAGGATCTGAGGGTTAAGGGGGCATTAGACTATATCCAAAATCACTGAAGTTAATGGAAGTCCAATGACTTCACCTACTGTTGAAGCAATGGAAAGATTTGGGATATTTTTGCTGTTATGTAGCTGTTGTGGTCTCTGTCCAACACTTTGGCACAAGACCCCATATGAGGAGAGAGTAACAAGAGCATCCATCTTTAATGAGCCATTATCTATTGCAGGGGTTCCATTTTGATAATTTCAATTTAGTTAATGACCCACTCAGCCTCTGTGACCCAGAGTGATTTAGTCCCTTTGACCTGTATTTTTTATTGGGTTTGGTCTTATTCCATTCAATGTTGTAATAGATGCTTCTCCTGTCTTTAAGACCAACTAAAATCTGTTTTTTTTTATTTTTGTCACTTTTTTGTTTTTCTTTTTGTTTTTTTGTGCTCAAACTGACCTGCCAGGACAAGGACAAAGTAAGTGACATCCCTTCTGCCTGTACTGCCCTTTGGGGGCTCTTATCAGCTAGTTCTGATTTGCTTGATTTTCTTTTTTCAGTTTATTTCTCTTTTTTCACCCCTTCATCATCATCATCTCCTGGGAGGCAATCACTCAGTCTTCTTCTGTCTTTGTACCTCCTGTCAGATCATCTGCTGTTTGTTTCTGTTCTTGGCTTAGGTTTTCCTTTTTCTCTTTTTATTCCCCCTCTTTGGTATTTGATTTCTGAATCGCATCAGAACTTCATTTCTGGCATTTTATCCTCTTTTTTTGTGTGTTTGTCATGTCTAATTTCCACCTTTCTAACCACATGTTTCTCAGACCATGAAGCCTTCCACCCCTTTGAGGATACATACGATCCTTTCAACTGAGGCTAGAACAAAAAATCCCCGGGGGAAACAGAGAAAAGAACATTTCCCCTTTCTTGCTGAATTGTTTTAACCTAAATTGTAGACAATATTGTGCTTCACTTTATGTCCCAACCTGCTGCAAGTCTATCAAAATTAGATAGTGTCAGTGAGGGAAATTTAAAAATAAAATCAGTAACATTTTAAATAGCATATTGAAACACACACAACAAAATCCTTCATGCTTTGAAAGCTGCCTTAAAATAAATACCTAATGGATGAGTCTTGGCAGGTGTGCTATTGTGTTGTGCACTATTGGTTACCAGATTTAATTCTAGAGATAACTATATACTGTATTTCAGTTATAAGTGCTTGCTTTCTTTCTTTCTTTCTTTCTTTCTTTCTTTCTTTCTTTCTTTCTTTCTTTCTTTCTTTCTTTCTTTCTTTCTTTCTTTCTTTCTTTCTTTCTTTCTTTCTTTCTTTCTTTCTTTCTTTCTTTCTTTCTTTCTTTCTTTCTTTCTTTCTTTCTTTCTTTCTTTCTCCTCCCCCCCCTCTGTCTCCCTCCCTCCCCAGACTGTTCCTTTGTTATATGGCCTCACTATGTGCCTCAGTTTCTCCACTGTGTAGTAGGAATGAGGCTCTCTTATTTCTCTAAGGGGTTGTGAGGATTAATTAATGTTTGTTAGTCCTTAGAGCTGAGTTGAGCTCAGACAAGAAACATTTCAGCCCAGATGGAGAATTTTTCTAAAGTTATAAACATATGAAAACAGGAGGTTATAGAGAATGTCCCAAAATAACTTTAACTAGTGAATAATACAAATCTCAATGTCTTTATTCTCCATTGCCCTGCACTTTTTCTAGTCTTTTACAAGCTTACCAAGTGAATGTGAAGTGAATGTAAAATGCTACCAAATCTGAGTGGTCTTATAGGACAATCACAGTATATACACTAGGTGCAGAACAACACAAAATTAACCATTATGTCACATGTGAGTATTCTCACTGAAATCAGTAGAACTACTTACATGACTGCTGACATGACCAAGAGTTGCAAGCTCAGGTTCAGACTTCCTAAAGCATTTTGGGATCCTTTGAGGTAAAAGCCACTATAGATGTGTAAGGTATTAATGTTAAAATATTTATACCAATTGTTATAATACATGGACTAATCTCTGTATGGACTTTTGAGGGAAAAGACTTGGCAAGGAAAATGAAGAGCTTGCATTAGCCTTTTGATTAATAAATCCCACTTCACATAATCAATTTTTAAAACATTTCCCACAGTGGAGATCTTGTCCAGAAGCCTGATTATTTTTTACTATCACATTTGAATACTCCACCTAGTTGTCCTTCCTTCCATCAAGGTAAAACTTGGCATAGCAGCCAGTCCAAGCAGGCAGCTCACTCTCATTTTCATTAGGGGTTATTTCTTCCTGCTTGCAAGCAAGCTACCCTCTTCCTTCTCTCCTTTGTAGCAGCTGCAAATGGTGCCTTCACACTACAACTTCAAGACTGAGCACACTTTTATTTAACTGTCACTGCTCCTATAACCACCACTATCACCCAGAAACCCCACAGATGGGCACATTAGATACCTAGATGGATAGACAGATGCTAGGCAACACTAAAGAGTTTTATAAATTGCATCTTCACTCCCCAATCCTAATTACAATGACTGTTTGAGTCAGCCAGAGCTGGTTGATAGGTCTAGAATCCTAACACTGTTCCCAGTGGTCAGTCTCCTAGTCATTGTGAATCAGTCTACATAGGCATTCTGAAAGGTACAAGCATGAATACATACAGATCATAGAATCATAGAGCTGGAAGAGACCTCAGGAGGCCATCAAGTCCAGCTCCCTGCCCAAGGCAGGACCAACCCCAACTAAATCAACCCAACCAGGGCTTTGTCAAGTTGAGACTTAAAAACCTCTAGGGATGGAGATTCCACCACCTCCCTAGGGAACCCATTCCAGTGCTTCACCACCCTCCTAGTGAAATAGTTTTTCCTAATATCCAACCTGGACCTCTCCCACTGTAACTTGAGACCATTGCTTCTTGTTCTGCCATCCGTCACTACTGTGAACAGCCTCTCTCCATCCTCTTTGGAGCCTCCCATCAGGAGGCTGCTATCAAATCCCCCCTCATTCTTCTCTTCTGCTGACTAAACAAACCCAAATCCCTCAGTTGCTCCTCATAGATCATGCGCTCCAGCCCCCTAATCATTTTGGTTGCCCTCTGCTGGACCCTCTCCAATGTGTCCACATCCTTTCTATAGTGAGGGGCCCAGAACTGGACACAGTACTCCAGATGTGGCCTCACCAGAGCCGAATAAAGGGGAATAATCACTTCTCTGGAGCTGCTGGCAATGCTCCTCCTAATGCACTCCAATATGCCATTAGCCTTCTTGACTACAAGGGCACATTGCTGACTCATATCCAGCTTCTCATCCACTGTAATCCCCAGGTCCTTTTCTGCAGAACTGCTACTTAGCCATTCAGTCCCCAGCCTGTAACAATGCTTGGGATTTTTCCATCCCAAGTGCAGGACTCAACACTTGTCCTTGTTGAAGCTCATCAGATTTCTTTTGTCCTCTAATCTGTCCAGGTCACTCTGGACGCTATCCCTCCAGCGTATCTACCTCTCCCCCTAGCTTAGTGTTATCTGCGAACTTGCTGAGGGTGCAATCCATCCCCTCATCCAGGTCATTAATAAAAATGTTAAACAAAACCGGACCAAGAACAGATCCTTGGAGCACTCCGCTATAAACCGACCGCCAAACTGACATTGAGCCGTTGATCTCTACCCTTTGGGCCCAAGAGTCTAGCCAGCTTCCTATCCATATTACAGTCCATTTATCCAGTCCATCTTCCCTTAACTTGCTGGCAAGAATATTATGGGAGACCGTAACAAAAGCTTTGCTAAAGTGAAGGTATATCACATCTACTGACTTTCCCATATCCACAGAGCCAGTTACCTCATCATAGAAGCTAATCAGATTGGTCAGGCATGACTTGCCCTTCATGAATCCATGTTGACTATTCCTGATCACTTTCCCCTCTTCCAAGTGCTTCAAAATGGATTCCTTGAGGATCCCCTCCATGATTTTTCCAGGGACTGAGGTAAGACTGACTGGTCTGTAGTTCCCTGGATCGTCCTTCTTCCCTTTTTTAAAGATAGGCACTATATTTGCCTTTTTCCAGTCATCCAGGATCTCTCCCGATCACCACAAGTTTTCAAAGATAATAGCCAAAGGCTCCACAATGACATTTGCCAACTCCCTCAGTATCTTTGGATGCATTAAATCTGGGCCCATGGATTTGTGTGTGTTTAGCTTTTCTAAATAGTTCCTAACCTGTTCTTTCCCCACCAAGGGCTGTCCACTTCCTTCCCTTACTGCGTTGCCTAGTGCATTAGTCTAGGAGCTGACCTTGTCCGTGAAGACAGAGGCAAAGAAAGCATTGAGTACTTCAGCTTTTCCCACATCATCTGTCACTAGGGGTATGTCTAGACTACATGACTCCATCGATGGAGCCATGTAGATGAGTTTACTAGACATAGCAAAATGAAGCGGCAATTTAAATAATCGCCGCTTCATTTACATCAAAATGGCCGCCGGGCTGTGCTGACGATCAGCTGATCGGCACAGTGGGGCTGTCTAGATGCGCCGTGGTCTACAAGGGAAGCCTTTGTCGACCGCTCTGGTATGCCTCATGAAACAAGGTTTACCGGAGCAGTCGACAAAGGCTTGCCTTGTCGACTGCGGTACATCTAGACTAACCCCGCTGTGCTGATCAGCTGATCGTCGGCACAGCGCGGCGGCCTTTTTGATGTAAATGAAGCCGCGATTATTTAAATCGCCACTTCATTTTGCTATGTCTAGTAAACTCATCTTTGTCAACGGAGCCATGTAGTCTAGACACACCCTAAGTTACCTCCCTCATCCAGTAAGGGCCCCATACCCTCTCCGATGACATTCTTATTGCTAACATGCCTATAGAAATCTTTCATGTTATCCTTCACATCCCTTGCTAGCTGCAATTCCATACATACATGGCCTCAGTGATAGTATTGTGGTGAATTTTATATTCACCTATCCTTGCATACACACTGGTGTGTTTACATTCACTTATCCTGCCTCCTCCCACCCCCCACTCCAATCAGTGGGTTGGAGATCATTTTGTGCACACATATTGATACAGTTGTGTATACCTGACCCTGCAGAAATTCAGGTGCATTTGAGTTCAGCCACACCTGCACACAAACTAATGCATTTGTGTTCATGCTCTTGCACACATTCTGGGTACACTTTTGTTCACATGCATGACAGCTGATGACAAAAATGTAAGAAGGGCAGCATGCTACTAAAGAACAACTTGTGAGTAAACTGGCTCTGCCATTTCTCCAATAACCAACTGTAATGTAGAGAGGTAGGGCAGACTTGCACTAACATGGAAATCACATTCACGGCCCTTCCTCTAAGTTGAGCTGGGGAAGGTTAACCTAGTTATACAAGCTGAGTACTGCATTGGGAGTTACTGTTCAGAAGAAAAGTTGAGCTGTATCTCATGTTGCTTCATGAAGTTTCCCCCATGCCTCCTGAGCTGTGTCGCATTTGCCTTTTGACCCTTATGGTATATTAAAGAATTTATCTGTCTCTATCCAACTGCTGTTTCTCCCTTTTGCTTTCCCACTGTAGACAAGTGAATCAGAGGAAAATGGATCTGACAGTTTCATGCACTCTATGGACCCCCAACTGGAGAGACAAGTTGAAACAATCAGGAACCTGGTGGACTCCTACATGGGAATTGTCAACAAAACTATCCGAGACCTCATGCCTAAGACCATCATGCATCTCATGATAAATAATGTACATGTCCCCCTGCTTAGCCCATTGGGAACTGTGGGAGAACTAGACAGATAAGAGAAGAAGGAGTGAAAGACATGGATAGAAGAATAAAAGATGAAAGAGAGAGAAATATGGGTGGACTAGCAGAAAAGAGGTGAAAGAGAGAGAGGAGGGGAGGAGAGAATGGGAGACAGAGACTAAATGGGGAGGGGAATGAGAAAGAGGGCGTTGGTGGGAAGATGATTCAGATGGAGGCTTTGATGGGTGTGATTTCCTGTTCTTTCTGCTATGGTTACAGACAAAGGATTTTATCCATTCGGAGTTGCTAGCAAACCTCTACTCCTGTGGAGACCAAAATACCCTCATGGAAGAGTCATCAGAGCAGGCCCAGCGGCGTGATGAGATGCTCCGCATGTATCATGCTCTGAAGGAGGCACTCAACATCACTGGGGACATTAACACCACCACCATCAGCACCCCTATGCCCCCGCCGGTGGACGACTCCTGGCTGCAGGTGCAGAACATACCATCTGGACGCAGGTATCAGAGGCTCAGGGGGAGTGCCCCACAGACCTGCCTGATGCCTCTTTAGGGGCTAGATGGGGCCTCCTGCTAGAATATGAAGGCTAATGGATGCTGAAGATTCTGGGGTATTTAAAATTTATGTGCACATTGTTGAGGCCTTGAAAATTACATAAGAGCTTTTAGAGCTTGTATAGGTGAATTAGGCTGTCAGACTCTTGAGGGTGACATGGAGGTTGGAGGCGTCTCGAAGGTAAACAGAAGGATTGAAGGGCTCTGGGAGGTGATGGGAGGGCTAGAGAGCATGTGGGTTTTGGAGAGATACTGGACACGCCTGTTGCTGCAGGTGAACTCCTTTTGGTTTCTTTTGTAGGTCTCCCACCTCCAGCCCTACACCACAGAGGAGAGCTCCTGCGGTTCCACCAGCCAGGCCTGGATCTCGAGGTCCAGCTCCTGGACCTCCTCCTGCTGGTGGACCCACCCTGGGTGGTGCTCCCCCTGTGCCCTCCAGGCCAGGTGCTTCCCCTGATCCTTTTGGACCCCCCCCTCAAGTTCCATCTCGGCCAAACCGTGCTCCTCCTGGTGTCCCCAGGTAAGTCCTGAGACACTCATGCAGAGAGGGGAGAGATCTGGGTTTCAGGTGGCAGCTTTGGTAATGCCTCCCTCCTCTCAGCTTATAAAGCAGTCAAGGGCTGTTTGGGATGCGTGAAGCCTTTCTCCATGGCTGTGTCTACACTGGGCCACTTATTCCGGAAAAGCAGCCGCTTTTCCAGAATAAGCTGCGAGCTGTCTACACTGGCCCCTTGAATTTCCGGAAAAGCAGTGACAATTTACTGTAAGAAATCAGCTGCTTTTCCGGAAAGACTATGCTGCTCCCGCTCGGGCAAAAGTCCTTTTTCCGGAAAACTGTTCTGGAAAAGGGCCAGTGTAGACAGCCCAGTATTCTTTTCTGGAAAAAAGCCTCAATCGAGAAAATGACGATCGGGGCTCTTTTCCGGAAAAGCGCATCTACATTGGCCACAGATGCTTTTCCGGAAAAAGGGCTTTTCCGGAAAAGCAGCCTGCCAGTGTCGATGCTCTTTTTCCGGAAATACTTATAATGGAAAACTGTTCTGTTTTAAGCATTTCCGGAAATTCGTGCCAGTGTAGACACAGCCCATATGTTTGAATCAGTTCTGCAGTTGGGAACATTTCTTCCTTTATTTGTTTTTAGTGCTGAAATTTCATTTTCTCAGGGGAGACCGTGAGGAGGCAGCTGTCTGAAACAGAGGGATGTCCTCTTCCCCGCCAAAAACTGCATGTAGGGTTTGGGAGGGACCTTGCGTCACAGCGGGTTGCACATGGTAATCCAAGTCAAAGTAGTAATACTGGTACTTGTACTTATCAGTGGGAAACAAAAGTGTCTGAAGTGGGGTGAGATAGGCATCAACAGTTGTACGTGTTCTGTGGAAATGAGGAAAATATCAAGGAGCCCCAGTGTGTGAGCTCTTTCTCTTCTCCTGATACAGTGTGTTTTAAGGAGAGGAAGAAAGGACTTCCACTAAGATATGTGGATGAATTTCCTACTCAACATGGCTGCTGCTTCTGGTACCAGTGGCCAGCTGGCTAGGAATATAGAATAAGAATAAGTGTTTGGGAGGTGGGCTTCCCTTAGGAGCACACTTATCACCCCCACAGTTAACCCCAAGTGCCAAGGGTACTTTCTAACCTAGCCCAGGTCTACACTAGGGAGTTATTTTGAAATAACCCCCCTTGTTTTTAAATAATAAAGGGAGCGATCACACTACCTAGCCTGTTATTTCAAAATAACGGGCTGGTTATTTTGAAATCTGTACTCCTGCTTTCCTCTGGAAATAACACTTATTTTGAAATAGTGTTAGTGTGGACACTCTGGTGTTGTTATTTCGAAACGACTCTTCCCAAAGTCATTTGAAGTAATTACTCCTCGTGCTTCCTGGGGTTCTAAGTCAAGGTAGCGCATCCACAGAGCCTGCCTCAGACTAATTGCAGGCTCCCCTGTAGTGGGGATATGCTATTTCGATTTTATTATTTCGGGAGTTATTATTTCAAATTTAGTTATTTTGACATAATTTCATAGTGTAGACATGCCCCTAGAGAGCTAACATCAGAACTCACATTCCCATAAGAAAGCTTTGTAGGACTGGATCTTCCCCCAGGGTACAGTCACCCTGTGCATATCTTAGACACTCCGGAATGAGTCACAGGTGCACTGCTAAGGAAATTTTAGGAAGAAGCCAGGCTGGAACCAAGGTCATTTCAGTGTTGGCTCCTGCCTACGGTGTTGGATTGCAGCCTGAGGAATGGAAAGAAGTAGAATGATTCAGTGAATGAATAATTCACCAGGAACCAGGAACTTCTCTTCTGCGTGTGTAAGGAAGTTCTTTCCTTTGATAATGCCCTGTTTCTGATGGGTGCTGATCATGTATGTCAGAGGCTGCCTGGCCCTCTTCTGTTGCAACACCGTGTTTCTGATGGGTGTTCATGGTGTATGTCAAAGCTTCCCAGTTCCCTCTTCTGTGATAACACCCTGTCTTTGATGGGTGGTGATGGTACATGTTAGAGGCTGCTTGGTCCTTCCCCTGTGATAATGCCTTCACTCTCTGGGTGAAGAGAGAGAGAGTTCTTTGACAGGTTCTGGATCCAGCCCAGGACAGGAGCAGGAGCGGATGAGTCCGAAGAGGATGCAGCTCAGTTTTTATTGATTCATTGGCACCTTCTCAGTGCCTTTGCCCTGGCCTTTCCTCTACCCATTGATGTTGCTCCCACAAGGACCCAGACCCAGCCACTTGTACTTTGCTGCCCTCTCCCAGGGGCTTGCAGTACCATTGGTAGTGCCTGTGGATATCTGCATGCCTCAGCTGTGTAGTTTTGGCTCTTGCTTCTTGTGCTGCTACCTCCCCACATGCCACTCCTTTTCTGTTCACTTTTTGTGTGTTTCCCACATTTCTCCATCTGCCTTTCATGCCTTGTGCTTCATTTCCTCACTCTCGGAAAATATTCTATATATCCTGGCTGTCCGGGTAGGAGCCCCCAAACAGCCTGAAATGTGCTGAACTCCTGCCTCTGCACCAGCCTACGTTGCTACCCCTGTCCCCTTTTGTATCAGGCTTTTATGGATGATTCCGTCTGTGTGGAGCAGAGAGGCACAGAGCAAAACAACAACACTGGACTAGAGGAAGGAAGCTTGAAATGTCTGACTGAACAGGTCCACTCTGCCTTGCCCTGGCGAGGGAGCAGGAAATGGTGTATCATCTGCAGTAGTTCTGAAGGGTGTAGTGAAGCAATACTCACTCACACTTTCTCTCTCTCTCTCTCCCATTCTCTCTCCCCAGTTCCTCCATCCTTCCAGCTGTTCATAGACTCCTCCCGTGCCCTTATACCATGTTTGCCATTTGGGATTCTCCAATCACCGGGGAACTCAGATGGCAACCGTTCTCCCTCCTCTGTATATAGAATAAGAAAGTTCCCTGCTGGCACTGAGCTTGAGTCTTCCTGCCATGGGTGAACGGGTACCATCTCCATCATTGCTTTTCTTTTAATACCCATCTTTCCCTCACTGGATGGATCACACAGGGTGCCATAAGCGTGTGAAGTGGAACTTGTTATCTTTATAGTGTGAGTGGCCCTTGCTATGGGAATGAGTACAATGAGAAAAATGGGAAGTGAGACGTGTATGTTTGGGTGTACTTGTGCATGTGAATGGATGTATGTGCATATGCCTGTTGTATGTGTATGTGTTCATCTCCATCTGGCTTTTATGAACATCTGGAGTCAAGGCTGGTGAGGTAGAGTATACTTTGCCCCATACACTCAGACACTTGAGCATGTGCTAGCACACACAAATATCTCCACTGCCCATTTTCTTGAACAGGAAGTCATCAAAGAAGCAGGATTCTTTCCTTTTGATTAAGTCCCCCTGGGTGGAGGACTTCAGCAGTTGGTCCTTCAGTCTCCTGGATAAGTCCATACTTACCTATACCCTTGGGAGCTATTTATCTAAGTACATTAGAAACAGTTCTAAAGTCTCTGACCATGCAATGAAGGTCATGTGCTCTGAGCATCAACAATCCGTGCAGAAAGTTCTAATTTGCAGAAAATCGTTTTTGTCACACAAACGTGATTTCATTCTTGTTGAGATAAGTTTGATTGATACAGTTAACTTGCATATATGTAATATACTCAGATATTTATAAGACATTTGGTTTATGCAGCATGATATTTTGGTTGTAAAACTCACACTGTACAATATCAATAGAATACATGCTAAGTAGATTAATGAGAACTGGCTAATGGACAGATCTCAAAAAGTTCTTTTCAAAGAGCATCATCATCAAATAGAGGTGCCTTTCTAGAAGATATGCCTGAGTCAAACAAAGTTATTGGGATCAATACAGAGGTAACTGAATGAAATTCTGCAACCTAAGTTACATAGGAGGTCATGATTTGATGGTCTCTTCTAGCCTTAAAATCTATTAAGTTATGTCCTTGTTTCCTCATCTCCAGTCTGGTACCGAAGACCCAGAAGTGCACTTTAGTCCTTCTTGCTTTCTGCTTCTCATGGGCTTTGTTTCTTTCGATTAAATGTGGTATATTAGTTAGTGTTGCAGTATCATTAGAAAGCCTGGATCTCAAGTGAATTGTGATAGACAGCCAGCCAAATCCTGAGACCTGCTATCCTGTTTGTTAGTTTAAGCACATGTGAGTGTACTTTAGTGCACATGGGCACTTGTGTGAATATGTGCTGATGTGGCTTAAGTCAGAGTGTGAATCCTGCTTGTATATGTGTAAGTGTGCAGAAGCCTATTTGTGTGCTCATGCGAATATGCTAATGACTGTGTGAATCCAACTGTGTGTGTGTGTGTATATATTCTTACAGATTTGTCTGCCTCTTTGTGTGCATATGTGAGGGTCATATGCTTCTAAACAGATGTGTGCAGATCTGTATGTACAGAAATGTGTGTATATCTATTCATGCACTTTGTTTAATTTGGTGGTATGTATGCATCTCTGTGGCCAGGTGTGTGTGTAGGCATGTGACGTGCACTCTTCTGTATAGATGTGGCTGTGAGTGTGTCGAATGTGCTCCTATAGGCTGAGTGTCTGTTTATTCTCTCACCTTCCTGACTGTCTGTGCGGCTTCTGCCTTGAATTGTCTGAACTGCCATGTTGATTTCGTGTTGTCTTTCAGAATCACTATCAGTGACCCCTGAGGACTGGCAGCCACGGTATGTTCCGCACTCTCTCCCTGCGATGCATGAGTCAGTGTGTCTCCCCTCCTCCATTCCCACTGCTCTGTTGCTCACCTCTCCTACCTGATACTCTACTTGTACCAGATCTCCTTCTTCCAGGTCCCCATGACGGGAGGAGTCTTCACAGAAAGCTGGACAGTCAGACAGGGAGCATTTGCTCAGAGCTGCAGGTGGGAGGAAGGCTGGGAGAAGCCTCAGGAATTGACTGTCTTTTTAAAAAAAGTAAAAATATGAGAAAAGAAAACCTCACCTTTGAATGGGTGGGCTCAGAGAGAGGGGAAAGAGAGAGAGCATAGGGGATAGGGTGGGAGCAGCGTCTCTCTGAATCATGCAATGACAGGTAGATGGACTGAATGAACTCTCGGTCTTTTCCATCCCTGTCTGCCCCAATGGCCTTTCTGGAGCTGTGGGTTGAATGCTTGTTTTACATTCCAGCATGTCTGCCCAAAGTAGTCCCTGCATTGCCATCTAGTGTCCATGGAAGGCAGGACAAGGTTCTGGGGCCCCCAAATATGGAGTAATCCTGCCCTTACATGCTCCCCATAAACCTGTTTCATCTGATCCCAATTAGAGATAAATATCCATCACATATTTTTCCTCTTGATCCCCTAGCAATATCTTCTCCTGTTTTGCTGGCCAAATGTCCCGTCTCTTCCCATTCTCCTTCCCATGTGTAACCCACACACCTGAGTGTGGTCTGTTGTCCCATCTAGTGGCCCTGAGACCACTTACATAATAACGAGTCTGCTCTACAGCATTGGCTGAGAGCCAACTGGCTTTCAGCTCACGTGGTAGAGGCTTATGCATTAAGCTCCAGAGGTTCCAGGTTGGATTCCACATGCAGATGGCCAGTGTTCCAAGTATGCTCTTGTCTTATAACACCAGCAGACTCTGGTTATGGGTTACACGTGCAAAATGGGGGTGAATGCCGCAGGCCATGTCCCACCTTCACCCTGCTCCAGGGCCTCTGTCTGTCTGTCCTTCTCTCTTTTGCACTCTCCCCGCCCTTTGCAGCAGCAAATATGCTGAACACCAGATTAGCAAGGTGGCCCATCATCAAGTATATAGTGTACTGTGCTGGGCTTACACTCAGGAGCTGAACTTTCCATCTGAGTAAATACTGACAGGGAAGAATGTAACTTGAAGAAGGATGTGGGCCTGAATGGAATTTACCTGTCCTCCCTGAGATCTGCTGACCCTTACTGAAGAGAAAGGGGGAGAGAGTAGAATGGGACAGCTTTGGGATACGAGTGGGAGAGAGATGTGTGCTAAGGCCCACTTTTGTCCTTATGTGCATTATCTTTCTACAAGATGGGCCTGCTCATGAAAGATGTTGAGCAACTGCAGCTCCTATTGAATTTTTTAGACCTGACTAAGCAAGGCACCTTCAGCTACCAACGGGAGTTGCAAGTGCTCAGTGCTCTTGGGTGAAGCCCTCAGAGTTCATAATCAGCTCCTGTCCCATAGTGAATGGTGACCGTTTTATTGCTGCATGTAGCTGGGCAGAGGGCGGAAAGGTGCCACAGCACAGAGAACCAACACCATGACTGTTCTGTGGTAAATGTTTTGCTTCAAGGGCTTCATTTCTGTCAGGCCTCTGTCAGTTCCCCCCCGTCACCTGCCTGCTGCTGACCTGTTGGGAAGCTCCAGTAGAAATGCTCATCCTGGAGAGGGTCTCAGATAGGAGGGTTGTCTGTTGTCTGTGCTTTGTTCTGGGACTCGCTGTTATGAGGCTTTCTCTGCCCTTGGTCTGGTTTACAAAGAGCACCAAGGAAGCTAATGTAGGATGGTGGTGTTGGGGGGAACCTTTCTGATCCTGACTATCAGTAGCAGCAGCTTGTTGCAGCTCAGCAGACTCCCTCCAAGTGTTTCCTCTCTCACCCAGATTTGTGTGCTGTCCTCTCATGTCCTAGAAATGATAAAGATCTAAGTTTGAATATGGTTTGAAAGGGCAAGTGAAAAGCAAACAAAACAATTGTTTGGTTTGTGCCCCCTCTTGCTCATTTTAGGCTAAATTACACTCCCATTGTAGGCAGTAGGAGATTTGTCAGTGAATGCCAAGAGAGCAGAATTTAATGGTATAATGACAGACTCATAAGAGTCTCTGCTGTTTCCATATTAGCCTCCAGCACCCAACTTCTCTCTTGTCCCTAAAGACGCTGGCAATAGGCAGAGACTCTCGCTGAGAGGCAGTTTTCAGCCTCTGATGTCACCATCTAGATCCTTTAACAGTCTCACCAGACCTCTAGAAAAGAGGAGAAAAGTCAAGACCTGCAGAAAAGTAAAAAACAAGCAGAGAGCAACACCAAACCCTCTATGAGACCATCTTTGTACTTCGTACACAATCTGCAAAAGAACATTAGCACATCTCTTACTTCAATTCACCATTCAAATCTGCGTGCTCTGTTAGGGCTGTGTGGATCGTCCGTGCCAGAGTGACTTGTTTCCAGTGATTTCAAACCCTTTTCTATCCATATCTGATGAGACTATGAAGAGAATCTGTCTAAGCACATGATATGCAAACAGATCTCTGAGCTTTTGAATAGATGCCTTTTAACTTACAAGTGGCACAGAGCAAGAGCACATAGCTAAAGACTTGACCAGATCCCATTCAAGTCAATGGGAGTTGACTTCAGTGGGCTTTGGGTAAGGCCATAGGTGAGCAACTATAGCAGATAACACACAGACTCCCAATGCATCAAGAAGGCCAGTACCACATACCTCCCCAATGGCTGTCCCTTCTCTGTCACTCATTTTCCTCCTCCGTATAAAGGTGCCATTTTAACTGCCTCGCAATGGTATTGAATTATTCTTCAGTTAACTCATTCCAGTCATTTATGTTGGTTTACTTGAAGAGCAATTTATGCATGACAGCCTAGGAAGTGATGGCTTCTCTTGCATTATAGATTTGCAGAATCAAAGAAAAACCACAGTGTTCTGCACTTTCTTCAAAAAAGCGTCAAGTGGTACAGTAAGCCTGGTCTACACCTGAAAATTAGATCAATCCAGCTTCAATCTAGCTACATCGCTATGGGACTGTGAAAAATATCATGTCCTGAGAGACACAGCTAGGTCAGCTTAGCTCCCACTGTGGACACAGCTAGGTCAGCAGAAGAATACTTCCAGAAAAGCTTATGCAAATGAAGCGTGGCGTGGAATATCGTCACGCTTCATGCGCATGATTAATTAGCAGCCGCTTTTGCGCAAGAGACTCTTGCGCAAAAAGGAGCTGTGTAGACGGCTCCTTTTTGCGCAAAACCCCCCTCTTGCTCAAGAGCCGTTCTTCCTCATTTTTTCAGGAAGAACGGCTCTTGCGCAAGAGGAGGTTTTTGCGCAAAAAAGGCACCGTCTACACAGCTCCTTTTTGCACAAAAGCCTCTTGCGCAAAAGCGGCTGCTAATTAACCATGCGCATGAAGCGTGACGATATTCCCCGCCACGCTTCATTTGCATAAGCGTTTCCGGAAGAAGCCGGAAAGCTGTAGCCGTAGCCATAGCGAGTAGATTACCTACATGAGGGTGGGGAACATAAGGCCCAGGGGCCGAATGTGGCCCTTGGGTTGCCTGGATCTGGCCCCTCAGGGTTAGGGACTCCCCTCCAGCATTGGGGAGCCCGCACTGGCACTCTAACTCCTCCGCTGCCTCCATGCAACCCCCAGCCCCCAACTGATTTTTCCGTGGATCAGCAGCCCCTGATCTAAAAAGGTTCCTTACCCCTGATCTACATCAATGGAGAAACTCCTTCCGTTGATGTGAGAACCATCTACACTATAGCAGCACAGCTGCAATGCCATAGCATTGCTCCTGCATCCACTGTAGTGTAGTAATGGCCTAACAGTGCCACAAGCAGGAAACAAAGGGTCAAATTTCACCTTGCCATAGGCGGTTGTAATGCCCTTGGCTTCAGTGGAAATGTGCCTGCTGACACTGGGACTGAATTTGGCTTTATTTCTGTTAATTAGGAATGAAATGTTCTGGTTCTAATTACTACTTGTTTGGACTGTAAGAAATTCACACCAGTTGAACTACATCAGCTACTGAAAATACATTTACAGCAGTCTGCACCTCTGCAAAACAGAGTTTGGAATGATTCAGAGCAGGGCTACTCAACATGCGGGCCCATTTGTGGCCTGCCATGTGGTTTGGTTTTATGCGGGGCTCAACACATGACATGTGGGGGGGATCCTTTGAACATGGCTTCCACTGGGAACATGCTCCACAAAGGCAAGGCATCTCCCAGGCGGGGTGAGCATTGAAAGACGCAAGGGGTACAGGGTGTTGGTGTTTCTACCCCCAGAGAGGAGGTGCAGGGAGTGCTGGGGCATTGTGGGACATGCTTTGTATTCATGCCCGTCAGTGTGAAATAAGCTAGTTGCATATATTTGCATGTATATGCCACCACACTTAAGTTGCGACCCTCGGCATGTGCTGAGTATCATCGTGGCCCCCGGGGCTTCCAAAGTTGAGTAGCCCTGATTTAGAGTGTACAACTACTCTCAGTACAGAGGGGCCTTAGTTTCAGTAGCCAGTAGGTGCAAATTCAACAAGATTTCCTTCTGTATTTTACCGACACAACCACTGTTAGACAGAATGGTATCAAGCTCATTTACTTTCACCCACATCCTATTCGTTTGCTCTTTGCGTTTCATTCATCTTGGACAATGAAACTAGTCTTGCCACGTGCCGATCAGTTTCATTTTCCCGGCCTCTTGCCCTCCAGGATGCTGTTGAGTTTGGGTTGCAGACATTACAGGGCAAGGTGTTTAAATAAAAATATACAAACAATTTTCATTGAGGGAAAAGTCTGTCAATTTCTAACCATGTTTAGATTATGTACAATCTTCCTTCTCTCCGATATTTTCAAGTTGAGGTTATCCTTTTAATTTCCACTTCATTTACCCAGATGAGAGAAAGTGAATGAGAGTGACCCCTAGAGGAAGCCAGTCCTGTAAGATGAAGTTTGTGCCCTTCCACTTAGATCTTATTTCTGCCCAATCGACTTATTAAAATACTTGCAACATAAAAATGCTTGGAACAATATTAAGGAAATCACATCACAAGCAGCAAAGACCAAATAAGTCAATGGGGGTCACATTTGTTGGGCCCCAAGACTGTACAAACCAAAGGATCACACTTATTTCAGTAGCTAATCTCAAACATGCCCCTAGCTGTTGAGAACTGAAATCTGCAGACTGTCACCTTCTTTAGTGCAGGGGCAGGGTGCCTCTCCAAACCAGCCAGCAGCCTCTAAGACAGCGCCTCCCAGAGGGCACTGTCCACACGGTGTGACTGACGTTCACTTGCTTCACTATTATTGTGTCCATGCTTCTCGACTCTCATTCAGGTGCCTGTGCAGTCACTGGCAATTAGCCTTTGTGTTTTTGTGATTTCCCACTGGAAGGCGATAATAGCTGTGCAATTAAATCCTCCTCATTACTATTAGGGAGCTGTAGTGACCAGAGTAGCCAATGTTAAGCTGAGTTTAAAATTGCAAGACTTCTCTATGGAATCCTACTGATGCTCTGGGGAACCCATTTCTCCAAACTAAGGTCCCCTTTCTTTGGTGCCTCCCACTGGCTCCAATGAGGTGGAGAAGCATGTGTGATTGTGACTGTGACTGCCATGCTAACCACGGTGTGTGTTCTCTTCTTCTTTTTGTTTTCTTCTGCTTTTTCACAGCAGGAAGGGCCCTGCCTCACCTACTCGACCCACCATAATCCGACCAGCTGAACCGTCCCTCTTAGATTTATAACCCAAGGCCTGTAGACAGCTGGTGACAAGCACCGTACCCGCGGCTTTCCCACCCCCTACCACCTATCACAGGCACATTCGCTCCTCTCATCCATCCCACCCCTTACCGTTCACTACCCCCTCCTGGTGTGTTATAAAACGCAAGCTAGTGTTTGAGCGCTTCTTCGTCTTCTCTTGTGCATCCTGTATTGCTTTGTGAGCATAGACTAGTCCCCATTCACTGGCGTGGGACTTTGAAGGACACAGGCTCCTTGAAGTGATCAGTTGTGGGGGCATCCTTAACCCCAAATGGCAACTACCTAGCCAAGTACTCCATCTGGTTGGGCTAGCCTGAACAATGTGTCCTGCCTGCATTGGCTAGCTGTAGTGTCTCAGCACCTAGAACTAATCTATAGCTCTGTAGGTATTTTCTTATGTTGTAGTAAAGAAGACAAAGCGCAACTCAGAAGAATAAGTGATACTGGGAAAATGTGTGACATTATTGGTAACAAAGGTGAAATGTCCAGTGTGTGGGCTTGAATTAAGGTGCAAAAATTCATATATTGTTAGGAACAGTGCAATGAACCTCACTTCAAAGGAAGGCAGGGAGCGCAAGATGGGGGGAGCTTTATTGAATGGTGTAACCCTTCCAAAACAAAGTCTGAGATAGCTCATATACACACGCCTCAGAGTTCACGGAGCAGATGGATCAACCTGTCCACAGCTAACCCTAGTAGCTGAGAAAATGCGGCTGATGGAAAGCCGCTGGCCTCTGCCAGCTGCTGTGTCACATAACTGCCTGCAACTGACTTTCCAGAAACTGTGGGGAACAGATGTGATGCTCCCCCTTTGCAAACAGACAAGCAAAAGTTTTCAGGGAGTTCGCTAAATAATGTTTTATTGCAAATATCTCTGCTTCAAAAAAGCACATTTCTTGTTCAGTGTTTTGTTTTTCGTTTTTGTTTTTTTTGATAACGTGATAATTATGATAACCTATTCTTCTTGCATGCGGATGGTACGTGTTTGAGGAAACTTGTAACCACTGCAGACCATGACTCGTCTAACTTGGGTACTTTCGTTTTAATGTTATATGTGTAAAAAAAAAAAAAAGAGTATTAAAAGTATATTGATCTAGTGCACCTCAGATGTTGTGGCTCGGTGGAAGCCAAAAGAAGCATTCACCCTGCAGGCTTTGAACCATCTCTGATTCCGATTTAAGTTCTCTTATTCTAGTATTGTTGGTTTTGACTTCTGTGATGGATCCATTTTGCCTGAGGTTTGGGTGCTAGTTCCTGTCCATGTTTGAATTATTGTTTTAATGCTTTTTCCTTCCCCCTTTCCCTTTCTCTTCCTTTTTTTATTCTTTTTCTTTTGTGTCTTTCTTAAATTCCAGCCGGCCAGGCAAGGCCAGTCCCTCCCGCCCAGAGAGTCCAAAGCCACCATTTGAAATGTAGCCTTGCTCCCTCTGAGAATATTTGCCTGCCTCTTAGCTGTTCTGTCCTGGAATGGTCTGACTTGCATCTCTCATATGGCTTGTTCTGTTGTTGTTTGTGACATACACACGTCAGATGTGACTCTAGTGAAACTGTTTTTTTTTTCTTTCCAGTTGCTTAAAGGAATTAAAACAAGTATATTGTAGTTATGAGACACATATCCTATTATATAAATATCTATAAATATATATATAAGATCAAGATATATATATGTCAGGTGTTTTAAGCCATTTGTGCTTCCATGTGGGTTTTAGCAAATACTTGAGTAGGAATATATATATATACACCCAACAAATTAACTGAATCCTGACATTGAGTTTTTGAGCTGATTGTTAAATTCCTTGCTGTGTACAGTTGCGTTATTGTATTGCCCCAGACTCGTGGGTGAACCATCTCAGTACCGGTAGTAGCTATGATGCAGTTTGTGATCTACCTGTCACTCTTGTTTATTGGTTGAAATAAACTATCATTTCTGTATAACGAAGGACTCCACAAGTAGAATAAAACTCACTCTCTCTATGGGCGTGCACGGGGTTTATGTTTAATTAGCATAATGTAACCTTTCATCCTAAAGAACTTTACAAGCTCCCTATGCACTCTCTCAGATGCCACCACCTGGGGGAAGAGTAGGGGAGCAGCACCAAGCAACATAATTAGAAAGGTAATGCTGGGCAGGGACATTGGAGCAATGAGTAAATAAAGCACGGGGCTTCCTTTAATGCCCAGCCATGGAGAGTGGTGTTCTAAAAATGGCCACACACTAAACTCGCTGTTCTTTAAACTCCCACTGCCTATTCCCACTGGTAATCTGTAGTACCTGGCATCAAGCTGCAGAATGTTTCTAGTGAGAGGTATCTGTTGAAGCCAGTTACCCCTTCTCCTCCAGGGAGGATTCCAAGGGTCTAAAAGGAGGGTCCCTAAGTGCCTTTCACTTCCTTTTAACCACTGAAGGGGCACTATCCTTGATGCTTTCCTTGGTTTTTTCCCCCCCTCCCTTTTGATGATGCTTTTTTGGGGGAGAATGGAGGAGGCAGGCTTTCTTAAAAGGTCCGAGTACAAGCTAGCACTGATGCTTCAGTTTGAACAATAAAGAAATGGTACCATCAGGCACAGATGTCCTGGATGACTTGCAGGAGCCTAATATAGCCCTACAGATGCAGGAGGGTTCTTCATGCCAGTCAACTACATTCGGCAATGTGTCAGGCCAATATAAACTGCAGACATTAGTTAGACCTTAAGTGGCAATGTTTCCCTCTTACGTCACAGCCACCTGCCTGGTTTTGTCTGGGTAAAACCCAGCAACAGGGCCCAGGTGACAGCCAGCAACAGATGCCAGCCAGTACTAAGGGCTCCAAATTTGTGTCAATCTTATTTGGGGCCAAGATTCTAGTACTGTCAGCATGGTGCTGAGGTACCTGTGTCTCCTTGGGTTAGCTTAATTCAGCACTGTGGGCCCAGCACTGGTGCTGCAGCCCTTTCAGTTGACCTATTTGGTGCTGAAGTCCCAGCATTACAGATGAGGTACTGACATCCCCTGATGGTGAAGCTTGTCTCAGTAGTCTTCATCTTTCCATGTGCGAAAATCTCTTTAAGGACCCACAAAGTGAATAAATGGTGACTGGAATAGCCCAGTCTCTCATTTTGTCCACCTATTAATTTCCAGTTCTACAGCTTCTGTTATCAAGCATGATTTCTGCATATTACATGACCTTTTAGTTTGGCCTAACAGCATCTGGTTTTCTTGCAACTGTTTAACATTTATTATGGCAAACAACTTGACCTATTTTTCATGTTTAGTTTTCAAGTAAGCGAAAGCTATATAGACCAACTGTCATACCATTACTTACTGCCCGTCAATGCCACACCACTTAGTAACTCTGAAACAGGCTAAGTGCTAATTCAAGGCTCATGTTCTAATTTCAAAAACATCAAAGGCACTGACTGGTTTAAGACATGTAGCATTCAAACATTGGCATCAGGGCTTTAGGTCTGAAGTTATGAAGAACTTTCCTAGAGTCTGCTCCACAACATCCACCAGTATTGGATCGCGGGATGTGCAGGCAAGTTCTTTGTAAAATTGCACAGCAACAATAGAGCACTAAATGCATTTTGGCAGTCACACTTGGAATCACACTGCCGTAGCCCCAAAGGTCTCAGTTTTGAACAGATTCGGCCCTCTCGTGCCAGTGTTATATGTTTGTTCTAGAACCTATTCAGCTAGGATACCAGCAAGACCTTGAACTTTCATCATAAGTTTGGGCATTGCAGGGAATCTGCATCAGGTACAATTGCTTCAGAAGTGGTCTCATTGTTTTAAACCTAAACCAGTGGTTCTCAAAGGCTGCGTCGATTGGCAAGATATTGCGCAAATACTTTTACCGGAAAAGTTTTTCCGGTAAAAGTATTTGTGCAAGAGAGCGTCTATACTGGCATGTGCCTTTGCGTAAAAGATTTACTTTTGCGCAAAAGCATCCGTGCCCAGTGAAGATGCTCTCTTGAGCAAGAAAACTCCAATGGCCATTTTAGCCATTTGGCTTTCTTGTGCAAGAAATAAATGTGGCTGTCTACACTGGCCCTCTTGCACAAGAATACTTGCACAAGAGGGCTTATCCCTGAGTGGGAGCGTCGGACTATTTGCGCAAGAACCACTGATTTTGTACAAAGTCAGTGTTCTTGTGCAAATACAAGTGGCCAGTGTAGACAGGCGGCAAGATTTTGCGCAAAATCATGCCAGTCTAGACGTAGCCTAAGTGTGTTCTGAACCCATCCTGCCTGTGGGCCATGGGCTCGGTGCCTCCCTCTCCTGCAGTAGGGAGCCCTTGCTAGCACTTCATCCCCATGCCCTCTCCCTGTGAGGTTGGAGTGCCAGTGCTGGCTTTCTGCTGCAGGAGTCCTGGAATCCCAGCTAATGGGAGCACCAGGGGGCAGTGCCTGGGAGCAGCTGGGTGAGCACCCCTCATCCCTCTCCTGCCCATACCATGTATCCCCAGGCTACACCACCCTCCCACAGACACTCCTCTACTCTCAACCCATTCCTGCACCCTCTCTTCCACCCAGCCCCTCTCCCCTCTCCAACACCCATTTTGTCATCATGGGTGGTTGGCTATTGGTCCATAGAAAGGTTTGCGTTGAGCAGGATGGATCACACTTCTGTCTTTATCTGATGTATCATGTAAATGAAGCATGACCAGACAAGGCCCCTCTATTACCACCCAGGAAAACATATTATGCACTAGTAAGGTCACTCCAAACATTACCCAATGTTTTTGAAAACCTCCCTTTCTCTCAAGACTGCAATCAGGCATTCCTCTGTGTGTTCCTTCAGAGTCCATTGGTTCAGGACATCTGTTTCCAGGTTAGTTCAGAGGCAGCCAAACTGGTGTAATTGCTGTAGGTTGGGTCTTGGCAGTTTTGTTCAAACAGTTTACATCTGATATTAGCACTTTTCAGAAAATGTGACCTTTGTCTTCACCTTGGGGGTGAACTGTATCAAGCTGACTTGAGTGCTGACATGCTGAAACTGACCTTTCCCCCCCCCCTAATTAAAAAGTAGGTTTTGACCAACCCACCCACTCCCTTTCTTCTCCATTGCCATCTATTAGACTTTAAAGTCTCTGTTATAAGATGTAAAAGCTTGGCCAGAGCAGCCAGTGCCAGCAGTGTGCCTAGGCATGCCAGGGCAGAGGCTGCGCCGTAAGGCCATAGTCCCACCGGTTAACTGGAACTGGTAAGCATTACCCATTAAGGGGGGCACCAATCCAAGAATTTGGAACATGGCCAGGGACCATGCTCTTCCATGATATTAATGGAGGAGATGTGGGGTATGGGATGGAGGTGGTTCTGACCTGGGACAGGGGCTAGGGTATAGTAGAGGGTGCAGGGGTTTGGGCTGTAACCTAGGGCAGAGGACGATTGTGACCAGGGGCAGGAGATTGTGCGCAGGATCTGGGAGGGGGCATAGATGCAGGAGAGGGGGCAGAGGGTTTAATTATGTAGGGTATGGGTGCAAGGGGGGGTAGAAAATTAGGGAGAGGCAGGGGCTGGGATGTCAGAGGCAGGCTCTGGCTAGACTTACTTGGGCGACTCCTAGCTAGCAGGTTTCTCAGGCAGGCTCCCTGCCTGTCCCATTCCTGCACTGGCTGTCGGGGGCATGTGGGTCTGAACAGCTGCAAGCCTGAGGGGAGGGGTGCTTCTAGTGCAGCCTATTCTTAGAACAGTTCTCTCATTGGCCAGAAACCGCCAAATGGGATAGTGCTGGAGGTGCATGAAGCCTCTCCCCCTCTACGCCCTGGCTTGTGGGGGATGGGGCAGGCAGGGAGCCTGCATGAGGGTCCCTACTGTGTCCACCGGCCAGATCTGGGGGCTTGGATGTGGCCTGTGGGCCATATTTCGCTCAGCCCTGTGGGTTAACCTTTCACATCCATACTCTGATCCTCTCTGAATAATAAAGACCAGGGCTCGACAAACCACTGTTTCTACTTGCCCATGGCGAGTAGCTATCAGCCGGTCGCTCCGTGCGCCCCATTCACCAGCGCTGCATGCATGCGCAGTGCCAGTCTGGCGCATGCATGGTGTGGAGCTGGCGAGTAGCTCTCACCACAGTTTGTCGAGCCCTGGTAAAGACTGATACAAACCATAGCAAAATAGGGTCCTAAGTTATGAGCTTATAGGATTTTAGAGTAATTGCAACCCTACATACATATCAACATTGCCTCCTATTTGGAACTGGTGAGTCTCTTTTGAACATTGGCTCTCAGTAGTCAAAAGAGCTCAAAGGGCTCAATCTTGCAAGGTTAGCACTTTATTATATACCTACAGTCCACACTGAAATCAACTGAAGCTCAGGGCATCCACACTTCTCAGATCTTTTACACTTTGCAGGATCAAGCCCATAGTGGATTCTAGTACATAGACAATATCCTTGGATCCAGAGATCAGGATATGCCAGAGTCCATCATGGAATTTCTCTACATGAACTGCAATTGAGACTTTAGAAGGCTGTAGGTGGCACAAGCTACTGCAATAACAGTAAGCAAAATGAAAATGTAAGGCATTATACAAAATTCACCCAGTTCGATGCAGAGATGTATTTTCACCATTTTCTATAGCTGAAAGGATGGAGGCACAGAGGTTAAACAAGAAGGGGGTCAGTGTAAGAGATGGAGCTTCCTATAATCAGACCATCTTGCACAAAGAAAGAAAGAATTCACTATCAGTTTTCCTAGCCAAATTTCAAGGTACTGTGAACAGAAATCATGCATAGTCGGTGCTTGCCTGAATAAGTTTATTCAGAAGGAAAAGAATTTATAACAGGATTAAATCACCTCTGCAATAGAATGCAAAATTTCTCTAACAGTGTTTTCTTTCACATTCCTGGAATAGAACACCCAATAAATATTTACCCCTTTTGATAATAACATTGCTCTGTATTAAATCACAACCCTTCCCCACTGCAGTTAGATCATTTTTATAATACAGGTTTGAGCAACCCCAGCAGGCAAAAATGCTGCAAGGGGCCATATTCTTTCTTCAAGGAATATACAAAATGTTACTTACACAGATACACTATGTACACAAACTCGTGCAAACAGGAGCTTGTAGGCCTGCCTTGCTAGTGCCTGCGGGATGCCCCCAGCAGTGCACTCTGTCCATAACACTGACAGTCAATACCAGGGCTGTTCAAATGAAAGGACTTAAAAACAGTTTTTATCCTCCCCCAACAGGCTAACATTCAGCTGTTCACATTTTGGAGGAGTTCATTGATTTTATTCCACAGAACCTCTTTCCCCCTCTAAAATAAAAGTTTAAATTAGTTTTAAAAAATCTGAAACATAATGTGCTTTTTGTTGAGGAACAACCAGGTTAAAAAAAGGCTTGTTCAAAATAAGACAGAACTGATTATAGAAAGGACCTGCTGAATTTTAACTAAGAAAAGTCATATACCAGGACAGCCTTTGTTAGCCAGAGCCTTTCTTTTCAAGACAGAATAGTACATACGGGACTCAAGCATGTGCTTCTAAGTCATCAACCTGGAATTTATCTTTATGTAAGTCGGTTTCCTTAAAAACACATACACTTCAGTGTTCTCCTTATAGAGACCAGCCACTCGGACTGCTGAGCTGACAGTCAGCAAGCAATAAGTTCTAGATTTTAAATCCATATGTACTTTTGAGACACTGGTGTTATTCCTCTCTGCCAGCAGATGGAGACGGTAACCCACCTGGTTGAGCCCTGTACACACCATCTTTTAGAATCTTTTTCAGCAAGTTGCTCCATTCATCACTTTCCATTTTCTTTGCTGCTTGCTCAGGGAACTGATTCTCTCACCACTAAAACATTCAGCTCAAATGTTTACCACCTTGTTTCTCCTCAGTCAGTTCTGCAACTTGGAAGTGCTGCCAGGTGACAACTCCATCTCTTGCGTGTGTCTTGGAATTACTGGGGACAGGGACAGAGACAGACTAAGCCCAGAAGGTCCCTAATGTACTCAGCTGGTGTGAGCCTTGCCCCCTGGGTGGGGGACAGGGCGATGAAGGAATCCAGGAGAGAGCTATAACTCTAAAGTCCAGAAATTCAAAACAAAGCACATTTATTAAGTGATTTGCTTTTACTTATTTCTCCCTTTTTAAATAAATAAAAACCTTCAGACAAACAAGGTTAAACGTCATCCTTCAAAGTGCAGTTACATTACCACCACACCCTCAACCAACCACATAAAGCTTATGCCAAATAACCAAGCATCTGTCCCAAGAGGACTCAGAAGGCAATTCCTGGCCACTTCCCCCCTATCTAATGTGAATAAAAGTTTCTGTAGTGCTGCCTAGGCAGGCAGCCTGTGTCTTTTTGGCTGTTTACGACTAGCAAGGTTGGCTTCTGATGGAGTGAAGGAGACAAGCTGAAGAGAACAATGGGAGGTTTAAGATACATGGTGTGAAACATACAAATAATCATTCAGAATCCAGAGTTTGTTGCCAGAATGAGTTACTTTAGGAGCATTTTGGGAGGAGATGGGCAGATAGCAATCATGACTGGTGCAATGGTCACAAGCCAATCACTGCTGAGAAGCTGGCTGCCAGCAGCAGAGTCCCATCGGAGAGCTAGGAAATAAGTGTGCAAGTTACTGTGTCAGAGGACATGAGGTCCCGCCACTTTCATGTGGGCCAGGCTGAGGCAGCACTACCAATTGCCTCACATGATTACTTCAAGTCACAGTCAGTACTCAGAGTGTACCACATAACAGAAGAGAGAAAAGGGAGAGATGAGCAGGTCGGACGCTCGAGTTCTGTCTGATGCAATCCCTCTTTACCCACAAAGAGGAAATCTATTCAGACTCAGAGTTCTGGACTGAGATACTAGGTGAGTTTAAGAAGTTTGGGTACTTAACCGGCTCTCAGAAAATTGCTGCAAGTCAGGTTTCTGATGCCATTTAAACCACCATGATCTTGACTTCATCATTCTCGTCAGCACGATAGAAGAAAGGAATACAGGGGTTTTCCAACAAGGAGCCCAGCCTCTCCCGAGGGTTCTGGATTTCTCTCAAAAGCTGCATGATTTGCTTAGCAGTGGGATCCTCTGGACTCGGCTGGGAACCTTTGCTATCACTAGATACATGGGATTGAAGAACTGCAGCCTCCTGTTCTGGCTCATCTTCTAAACTCACCTCTCGCAGTCCTGTGGAAAACAAAGACAAGGCAGGTTACTATTCCCATCCCAACACTGAGCAGCCAGGCTCCCTATCAGCAAGCAGGAGTTGCTATTTCCATTCTGCTGCACAGAATATCGCTCACCTTCTCCATCGGTAGCATTCAGTTCAATGTGCCTCTCAGCTGCAATGGCACTTCCACTTTCTTGACTTACTAGCAGGTCTGGGTTCTGAGCAGCTGCCAAATACTTGTTGTACCACTCATTCCTCTCCCCAACCAGACGCATCACTAATTCCTGAAGCTCCAACAACTTCATCTGTAGCAAGTGAGCAAGTAAAGCAAAACCCATGAAAGGAACATGTCCTCCCTGTGGCCACAGACAGTACATACAGCCTGTTCTATCACACTGCCCCCACAGTTGGCCAATATTTCCAGGTCAACTGCACTCAGCAGCAAGCACACTAACCCACACCCACCATGCAGAGGGCATTTTCCCTCATCAAAATTCCAAGTTGGCGTCTTATAATTGGTGGGTTGGCCCCTGCCTGAGCAGGTCAGATATCTTGACACACAATGCTGGTTTCAGGCATTTGGAAATCAGTTTGATGCCCTGTACATCACAAAACTAGTAGTGAATTTGGCACAATGAGACTGTCTTCTCAGGAGATACCAACAGCTGAACAGCAGCTCATGCTGGAGGTCTGAATTCAGAAAACAGGTAGAGTTTTACACAACATCCTTTGGATGCCTGCTACTCATCTGCAGAAATCAGCTTTTGCATACACACGTTCCACTTGTGCTTCCTGGACTTTCACCATTGTGCAAGTACTATTCTGATAGGATGGATCCCTTACCTTCATCTCTTCCTTATCCTGAGCCAGTCGGCTGATGTACTCCTCTTTCTCCCGGTGCCTCTGTTTTAGGATAGCCCTCTGACTCTGGTACAATGCAATATACTCCCCTGGAGCACAGGAGAAAAGCATAAGGCAGAGACAATGTACCAAGGAGTTACAATATTATAAAGCTTCTTCTTTCTGCTTGAACTTTACAGTATTAGGTGAACGATCTATGGGGCTTTAGAATCCAGCTGACAGCAAATCTGGACACCAGACTGGAAGTCTTCTTATCCAGCAGGATAATTTTAACACACCTGGAGGCCTGACAGTAGAAATCTGATTGGTGGGCTTAAGTGATCAGGCTCCATGAGCAATTACAGAGGCACCTGTAATTTTAGCTCACTGAGATAGAACATCTTGGGGAATCTATGAAGAGGTTGCCTAGTTGCTCTCACGCTGGCAATCTTACCGATTGTATCTGTTTCCCCAGACAGCTGTATGCAGCGATGCTCCAGCTGCTCTACTCGGTCCTTCAGATCAGCCTTCTCATGCATCAGGTCTGTGAAGCGGAACTGAACACACAACCAACATCAACCATTTGAACAACTACACATATACAGGGAATACATAAGGGAGTCAACAGTGCACCCTGGGTCAGCCTGTGCTGAAGAAATAATACTGTTCTTCTTCCCCACTTATCTCCTGTGTGTCAGCTGGACTGATTTGGTGGATAAACGAGGAGAAAGAAACAGCTACAGAGTGTGACATCACAGGGATAAGGAACCCTTTACATTTCCTACTATCATAACAGCACAACTTCCCAGGCACTGATGGCCTCAAGATTGCTGAGCCACTAGAAGCTATTTCTCACTCTTTTGCACTGGAGAGAACAGTATGGAGCCTGCCCCACCACGATGGCTTCAGAAAAAAATCAAGGACCAAAGTCAGCCCCCTACACCTATCTCTTCAGGGTTAAACTACTGGCGGCCATGCTGAGCATACAAAGCTAGATACCAAAGTGATAAGCCACTCACAGGAAACCTGGGAAAGGAGGCTGCTGTGTCACAAACCAGATTTGCTATTGATTCCCTTGCAACCCACTCTTAGTCTGCTATACAAAAATGGGACCTGCTGCCTGGCTCCAGAGCTCAGCTGGAGGCTCAGTTGCTCACCTGTAGTTTCTGCATGGCAGTTTTTAAAGCCTCATGAACCTCCACTGGGACAGTATCTGTAGTGTAACCTGGAAAGGACATATGCAGAGTCAGTGTATGGGGTCTGCCAACGAGTGATAAAACTGCAAGTGATTCACACTGGGAGAAGCAAATGAGGTTCTTGCATACACACCCCATCCCGCATGGCTCTTTCTGGTGCACTCCCCCAGCTACACAAACAGCACAGAGCTTTACCTCCACCCAATGTGACATTATGTTGCTGCTCCTGCCTCAGAGCTGCGATTTGCTGCAGGAGACCTCTACATTGTTGTTTCTGCTCCGATAGCTGCTGTCTCATCTCTTCTCTTTCCTTCTCCACTTGGGAGATGGCAGATGTCAAGAAAGTGACCTAAGAGGCAATTCCAGATATTGCACTTCTGTGCTTTTTATTTATGGAGCTCTACTACCCAATCAACCCACAGTACCCCTGTGAGACAGGCAAGGGCTATCCCTATTTACAGATGGGGAAAATGGCCTACAGAGAGTCAGCATTCAAGCTGGGATCTGAATTCGAGACCAGACTAGGGCCTGTATATTCCGCAATTAAACAGTGGCTGAGCTTCCTGTGGAATCCACTCCTTACTGCAGAACTGGGCTCCAAAGCCTCAGCTTTCATTATAAAAAAGAGTTATGATCTTGGTCTTGCCAGATGTGAAGAATATAAAAATGAATGGAAGCAATAAATAGCCCAAGAGGTAGGAACTGTTCAGTCATCCTCAGTGGGTTAAATCTGAACCCCAAGATGAAATGTTTACATTTATTTATAAACCTCTATTTTCACTGATGATCGTGTTAACAAAAATAGCGCCAGTACCAATCTCAACCTGCCTCCCAAGCTAAGGGATGCGGACTCAAAATAAACAAGATAGGAGCTACTGAGTTCTCTCTCATTTAAGAGAGGCTACCAATAGATTCCAGCCTGCCACACTACAGTGCTGCAGAATCCTGGGTGCCTGCTGCAGTACACATAAGGCCTTGACTCTGTATGTGCATGCATGCTCATTGCATTGGCAGATGACAATTATATGCACAGTCTCCCTGCTAGTGGAGTGAGACTTGCCCTCTTTACACTTACGTGTAATTGGAAGAAGCTTGCCTCTTACTATGGACTCACCATTTCTTCACGGTTTTCAAAGTCCTCTGGGATCATGAGTGAAGATTCAGTTTCTTCTACCATCTTTTCGTTCTCCACTTCGTCTCCTATAGGAGGAAAGAGGCATACAAAGGATCTGTAACCCTAGACCAGGGCTGGGAAACTCTTTTTGGGTCGGAGGCCACACACAAGTGAGAAGCAAAAAAACCAAAATCAAACTCTCACTGATGTGGCCCCCAGCTGAGAAGGAGAAAGACATCATCCATATCCCCCTCGCACACCAGAGCCTAGGGGGTCCCAGGCTAGTAGATTGTGTGCTCCAGCCCCACAGGAGGATGGTGGGGGCTAGAGTGCCAGCACAGGCTCCTCAATGCTGGGTGGGGGGCCAGATCCAGGCAAGCTGGGGACTGCATCCAGCACCCAGGCCTTAGGTTTCCCACCCCTGCCCTAGAATGTCTAGTGCAGCTCAAGCGTCCACCTAAAGATGGAATAACATTACCTTCCACTTGATGCAATGCTCTGTTGTCAAACTCTGCTGCTAATTCACTGATTTGGGCTTGCAACTCTCTGTTTTCTTTGGATACAGCTGCCAGGCTTTCCTGTAAGAAAAGCAGGAAGTCATTGGAGAGGTTGGATGGCCCCCACACACTTGAGACCTGCACCAACTAAATTAGATGACTTATATTTTCACCAGCAACAAGAAATGTGGTATGGTTTGGCCACAAGCCGTTATCCCTGTCTGTAATGCAGAAAGCCTTGCAACCCACTCTGGGTAATGCAGAAAGGACAACAAAACGACAGAGTCCTGCAGTATCCTTCAACACTAGCCAATCCCTTTACCTTGGTCTGCTGCAGCTCCTTCAGGTGCATCTCCACTGTCACTTTGCCTTGCACTTCTTCATGCTGCAGACGATCCATGAGCTGTGTCTGAAGCAAGTACTGTTTGTGCAGCTCCTCTTTCTCCGTGGCCAGATGCTGATATGCCACAGTATACTGCTGCAAGTGCCCATAGTACTGATCCCGCTGCTCCTGCAGGCTCTGTGCCTCCTGCGTTTTCAGTTCCACCTGTCAGAGTAAGATCAGCCCATCACCAAAAGCTCTAGCTCTACACACAGTTGAAGATAAGATGCTATATTCCCCTATACAGCCTCATCTTCTCAGAGCACAAACCATACAACACCACCCTACTTTTCACAAGGGAAATAAGGCAGCCTCTGATTCTCCTGTAAAACGTGGCAGTTAGCACCAGATCGTTTCTTGCTCCAGCTAGGTAACAATTACCAGTATCACCCCTTGAATGAGCCAGAAGAGCACTTCCCCGTAACTGTGACTAGCCCAAAATGCCAGACATCCACAACAGGATGCAGATAAGGTACATGGCAAAGACTGGCTCCCTGTCTGGTGTGAAAATGAACAATCTCCACCTTTACATCAAAGCCTTTCCTACTTCAGAACCTGAAACCTAGTTCACCTTGCTGCTGCACTGCAGTACATTACCGTCTCTTTGAGCTCAGCCAGCTTCTCCTGTAGCTGACCAATCTTCTTGGCCAATTCCTTCTTCACATGCTGCTCCGACTGTAAGGCGCTTGCCACCTCCATGTTCTCATTTGTCTGAAATGATGCAGAGCCCTTGTATCAGGTGTGACACCGAGTCAGGGTTCCCCCCAAATCCTGCACCCCGTAGCAGCAAGAACAGATTCCACCAGCCAGTAGAATAGAGGGTTTATTGCTTCTTCAGGGTACAGCACAGCCTAGACATGATGTGGTTTCAGAAGCCAGAGCCAGGATGCCTCAGACCCCTTGGGTTAGGGGTCCATCACCCCTAACCCCTGAGCTCAGGCTGTTCCCTTCATGTTTTCCAAACAGCAACTTCTCTCCCCCTCCCAAGCCTCTGCCTCTCTCCCTTTGTCTCTCCCCCTGGGAATCCCCTGTTACCTCCTCGGGGTCTGGGTTAGTACACATTTGGATGAGTCAGTGGGAATCCCACATCACAGCACAGGGGGACCCCAGGTTACAGAGCAGACAGCACCCCCACTACATCACATCAGGAAACTGCCCCAAATCATCAAGTACCATAAACGTACATAGCTTTTGACAAATCCAGTCAATGGATAGCATAAAATGGTATGGTTCTCTTTAAAACAGAAGGGAATTGCTGTATTTGGCCCAAGAACCCTGCCCTGAACAGTCAATCCAATTCAGACAGAGGAACACAAAACAGGGATAAGAGCTTGACCAAGACAGTGAGGGAACAACAGCATGGGGCTCAGAAGAGAGGTGGTGCCATTTTTGGCACATGACACCGCCTCTTGTGCCCCCTTGTGCTTGGGGAGTGAAAGTGAAGGAAGTGAGGAGACAAAAGGAGGAGTTCAGAATGGACTGAAGAGAGCAGGTAGCTAGAGGGAGAATACAAGGACATGGAGGTCAAAGACTGCAGAATCCAGAAGAAGATTCTGGGGAGCTGACAGCAATGGAAGAGGTGAAAGAAGCTGGGAAGAACCTCCTCATGGGTGAGAGGCATGCAAATATGGGGACAAACAACTGGCCCATTAAAGCCATAGAGCCAGGAGAAACACCAAAGTAGAGAAAGCAGTGGAGTTGGGGTGGAGGTACAAGAGAAGGAAAGAAGACAACTCCCTTAGGACAAGCAGAGCTATTGGGTGACTCCCCCAGAAGCTCACTAGGGAGTGAGAAACATTGCAGGGGATCTGCCATCACATTAAGGTCTAATACTAGAGCTGCAACAACAAAACACCAAAGAGCAAGATAAGGGCAATGCTTCTGCCAGGAGGTTAGCGTCACTCTTAATGCTGTACCCAGTAGTTCAAAGACTACACGTCCAAGAGAGACATACCAGTTTGACAAACCCATTCTGCAGCTCAGCCAGCTGCTCCTTTAGCTCCCGATTTTGGCTGAGAGCTCGGCTGATGGTGGCCTTGTCACTCTGCATGTTCTCCAGGATCTGCTGTCTGTCCACAGACTCCTCACTATAGCGCTGAACAGTCTTCTCAAGCTCCAACAGCCGCTCCTCCTGCTCCTGGTTGAGGTGGCTCAACTGCTCGTTATCCCGTACCTGGGCCTGGTATTGCCCATGAAGCTCTTCCTTCTCTTGCTGCAGCCTCTGGACCGCTTCCTGCAGGCTCAGCTCAGCCTCCGTAGGCCCTTCTGGCACAGCAGGCTCACTGTCATTAAGCTTAGCTGCTGAGGAAATGGAATCACAATCAGCTGGGTCAGAGGGCTGCACCACTGACAATAGGTTAGAAGTACAAAACCCTTCCCTCAGCCAACACAACATTCAACTCCTCCATCTAGCGGGGATGTCACTGACAGCACTATTCAACCCTTCTCCCTCTGGGAGCAGATGGTTCCTAGGAAGAGAAGAATCATAGAACACTAGAACTGGAAGGGAACTTGAGTGATCATCAAGTCCAGTTGCCTGCCCTCATGGCAGCACCAAGTAGGTCATCCCTGATAGATGTCTATCCAGCCTGCTCTTAAATATCTCCAGTGATGGGGATTCCACAAACTTCCTAGGCAATTTATTCTAGTGCTTAACCACCCTGACAGGTAAAAAGTTTTTCCTAACGTCCAACCTAAACCTCCCTTGTAAGCCCACTGCTTCTTGTCCTATCCTCAGAGGCCAAAGAGAACAATTTCCCCCCCCTCCTCCCTGTGACACCATTTTAGATACTTGAAATCAGCTAGCATGTCCCCTCTCAGTCTTCTCTCTTCCAAATTAAACAAGCCCAATTCCTTCAGCTTTGCCTCATAGCTCATGGTTTTTAGAGCTTTAATAATTTTTGTTGCTCTTCTCTAGACCTTCTCCAATTTCTCCACATCCTTCTTGAAATGTGGTGCCCAGAACTGGACACAATACTCCAAATGAGGCCTAATCAGTGCACAGTAGAGCAGAAGAATGACTTCTCGGGTCTTGCTCACAACACTCCTGTTAATGCATTCCAGAATGAGAGGAGAAAGGCCACAGCTTGCGGTGGTGTGCTGCTAGCTCCCTCGGTTACCCACTCAGAAGCTTTTCTCCACCTAGCTGGGTGTTAGGAACAGCCTAAATGAACCAGAGGTCTCTTTCCTCGTCACTGGACCATGGGAGCTGGAGGTTTGGTCAAGTGGATCAAACCAAACAGAGATGGCTGGGTGATGGTTTGAAAGGTCTTGCTTGACAGACACTAGGCCAATAAGTTTCTTACTAGTCCTTCCAGTTTGGGGATACCAAACCTATTGCTCCTGCTATGCAAAAGTTCTACATAATGGGATGGAAGCCTTGCTTCAGCCTGTTAGTGCCCCACAATGCCAAGCTCTGACTAAGCCTACCTGACTTGCTTAGCAGCTCAGCAACACTGGCTTCCAGTTCTTGAATCTGGGTCACATTCTTCTCCCTTTCCTCCATCAGTGTATGAATCTATTTGGTTCCAGAAAGGGAGAAGTCAAACCAGTAAAGTCAGCTTTCCCAGCTCCTCAGTATCATTAACACCACCACCTCCACATACACCAGAAAAAATGTTGCTGTTTTCACCTGCTCAGACAGCTGCTGTACGCGCTGCTGCCAGATACTGCCCTCCTCTTTCAGCTTCTCCACATACTGATCCCTTTCAACCTGGAGCTGGCGAAGCGACTCTGACAGCTGCCCAGGACGACAGAGGAAACTGGAGCATTATTGCTCAAAGAGTACAGCTGGAGGAGACCAGTATTGGTAGTCTCACACTGTTTAGCACTGCCAGTCAAGTTTCCCAACAAAAGCTGCAATATAGATCCTCAACATATTCCACATGCTCTTTTACCTGAGTAATCTGTGTTTCCAAGTTCACCCGCTCTTCCAATGCCATCTGCAACTGCTGGTTTGCATCCAGAATCCCTGACTGACTTGAAAACTGCCAGGAAAAATCAAATAAGTTATGGCAAATGCCGGAATTCTGACCTTCTTTTACGTCTCTTCTTTTTTATTGCAACCTGTGAAATATCCATGTGGTAATTTCTCTTTGTTCTAGTTCAGTACAATTTTATATTAAAAAATGATGGATTGAGATGAGTGACTATTTAGAACAGGACAACATGGTGGCTCTGCCCTATGCAATAAACCTATCTACTCTATGAAGCAGCTAGTATATTATTGGGCAGCTCCTCTTTCCAAACTTTGACTGAAGTATATCTTCCAGAAACAACACTGTCTAATACAACAGTAACCAGATAATGTTCTCTGGCCTATGTTGTATTGGATGTCAGACTAGATGACTGAATGGACCCTTTTGGCCTTAAAAAACGCTACGAAACCAAGACGTGAGTCCAATCCATGGGATGTCATGGTATCTTTACAATCACCACACCAAGTACCTCATTAAAATAGGCTCCCAAATTTCATAAACCTTGATGAAGTTCACTAAGAAGTTGTCTCTTGTGAAGCACTGAATGACGCTTGGTAGATGGTATTGGGTAAAAGCCACCCAATGGTCAATTCTTTTTTGACCTACAATCTCCTTTCCCACATTTAGAACAAGACCTACCCTTACATCCACCTCCCAATAATATTGCAATCACCTGCTGAATCATCAGTTCAGCCATTTCCAGTTTCTTATGCAAATCCTCCACATCCAGTTTCATGGCCGAGTTCTCAGAGACCAGGGAGTGCAGTTTCTCCAACAGTTCTGAGTTCTGCTGCTTGAGCTCCTCACTGCCTTTGCTAGGAGAAAGAAGGAAATTAGCAATAATCCTTAATTTTACCCCTGGTTCTTTGTTACTCATGAGGTAAGTTTACAAACTGGTCCTTTTGGAGGCTGGAAGGAGGACAGGCTGTGCACTAAAAGAGGCATCTTGTAGTTTCAGCTTGGGGGCAGCTGTCACAGAGGTCAACAGAATTGAACGTGCAGCATACAGAATAGGACTGACCTTTGTTTGTACAAATCCAGTTTCAGACTGTCTCGCTCCTTCACGACCTCTCTATTATGCTAGAGAAAGAGGAAACATACATGAATCAACTCCATACTTTCACCAAGGAAAGCTTAAAACCAACTATTCTCAGCCTTCTGCAGATCAGCTAATGTGAAACCAAGACCAAGCCCTCATTCACAGCACTACTATGGCTAGAACCTTGTATCAGGCTACAGCCAGCCAGCACTAGACCTAAGCCTGTCACCACATCAAACTGCTAACCTAACAAATGTGCCAGGAATTCATCTGCCCAGTCTTCAAAACTGACATTAACTAGCCATGAGATTGCGTTGCAAGTTTCTGGATTAGCATCAATACTAAAATGTCTCTTTGATGGAGAAGCTACTGGGCAGAGGCCATGGCTGGGCTTTCGTTAATTGGATCTGGCAAAACAGATCAAGCAAGGTGCCAGATCTGAAGACAGAAGCTGTGACCAAAGATTAGTAGCTGCAAAAACTGAAAAGTCTGCCTTGATGATTAAGAGTATGGAACTTTGGTTACAGGGCCTATACTTCCCTCTTCTCAAAAATGGTACCGCAAAGGATGCAGCAGTTTAGTGAAGGATTGACATGTGTTTTTTCCTAAGTGTAAATGAAGGGGTGTCTCACTTTCTCCAACTGTTTCTGCTGTGTAGAGATGGAAGATAGAGTGCGTTCCAGCTCAGATATCCTCTGGCGAGATGACTGTAACCGGGTAGTAAGGTCTTCAGCTTCTCCTGACAAGTCAAAACAGATTTAGGTGGGGCACTGCTGCACACAGTTTTACAGAACTGGCTGAACAACACTTTCTACTCAGCCAACAAACTCTTAAAACTCTCCCTCCCTTTAAGGAAGTGAAGAGAGTGGCACAGTGAAGAGAGATTTGGAAGTCAACAGAGCTGAGTTCTCTTCGGTCTCTGGCTTTAGTGTCACCTTGAACAAATTAACTTCTCTGTGCCTCAGCTTCCTCATCTGTAAAATGGGGATGATACCCTCTTTCTCTGCAGATAAAAAAGCACTAAGTGCTTATTATTACTTTTATAACACAGAATTCAGCTAAGAATGAAACACCCATGAAAATGTACCTTCCCCTGAAAGCTGAGGTATTCAGCAAGAAGCAGCCAACAGGACAGTAAAAAAGTAACAGTCTGGATAAGCACCCTGTATTTAACATTCGTAACAGGGCTTCAGCAACATACAAAAAACCCTCAATTCTTCTGGAATCAATGTACTCTGATTTGGGGGATAGCTTGGATGACAGAAATAATAATTGTGCCAAATATTTATCATTAAGAAGTCAGTGAATTTTACAGGCAGCCTGCCAATGAATTCAGTGCCTATGAGTCAAGATCCTTGATTAGTTCGAACAACCTCAGTTGAATGCTCAATCTACCTGCTTTCTGCCGGGCAGCTTGTTGCGTATGTGCCAATGCTGTCTGCAATTCAGATTTTTCAGAGACTAGAATTCCAATAGTCTGGATATGAACCTTTGGGAAAAGAAAAGAACTCAGCATAAGACTCCCCATGCTTGGAACTACATATCCACAGAAGACACCAAATGATAATTCACTAAAAGCAGAAAGATTAACTTACATCCATAGGTGACAAGTATCAGAGGGTAGCCGTGTTAGTCTGAATCTGCATAAACAACGAGAAGTCCTGTGGCACCTTATAGACTAATAGATTTATTGGAGCATAAGCTTTCGTGGGCAAAGACCCACTTCATCAGGACTTGATTGTTTATACATCCACAGGATGAGTCTACAGCGTTGTTGACCAAATACCCTTTCTGAATGGCTGGATGAATACATGGATTTCAGAGGAAGAACATCCTAGTGTTAGGAAGTCCAGAAAAAACTAAGTGAGGATCAGATGATGACATGACTGAAATGGAAAAGTCCTCTCTTACCTGTAGCTGCTCCCTCAAAGCTCCTTGCTCCTTTGCAAACTTCTGTTCAAACCCCTTCTTTTCCTACGTAAAGAAACAATGCACATAAAACAATTTTTAAAGGGATGTTTTTAAAAATAAGATACTAGGGGGCTGCACTCCCTGCTCATCAACACCCCCTCTCTCTGATGGTAGGCAGCCCTGGCTCTGCCCCCTGGCTGCTGGGGAGGGCCAGCCCAAGGCATAACAGCCTGGCCTGCCCCCTCCACCACACCAATCGCTGGCCTGAGGCCAGCCCAGCCCTGGCTCTCTTCCCATGACTGCAAAGGGGAGAGAGTCTGAGCTGTGGCATCACCAGACCCTGAATTCTCCCCCCTAGCTACCGGGGTGAAATGGGCTGTCCCACGCTCATGCCCCAGCTGCTGAGAGAGGGGGTGGGGGGGGAGTGGGCCAAGGCCTCGCCAGCCCCAGCTCCCCCCACAAGACCCAGGGTGGGAGGAGGAGGAAGGCCACAATGTGGAAGCCCCAGCTCCCAAGCACTGGGAGAAAGGGGAGGATGGAGGAGGCAGGCAGAATGCAGAGTGATATGATGACATCACTCTGTCATCCCACGAGAGAGAGAGAGAATGAATGAATTATAACCTAGGTTTCTTGTGGTAATAATATCATCCAACTGACACAGGGAATTTTAAAGACCTAAATTTGCAGTTCAACAATTAAACTTTGTATTTATGTTTTGTACTTTGCTCAGCGTGGGTAATAAAAATAAATTAGGCTCTTTTACTTTGAGGTTCTCACACAATAGCACAATGCTGCAGCGTCTAGATTGCAAATGACAGGGGAATGTTTAAATCTGAATATAACCATTTTCACTTGATCGTTTTGAAATTAAATAAAAAAATTATAAGATTTTGTTTAAAAAAATAAATAAAAAAATAAAAAAGGACAAATCTCCATTCTGGGCCTAAGCTACCTGACAATGTTTCTTAGTAATAAGAACTTTAGTTAGGAATAAATACGATCTTTTGTTAATGTTGTCTTGGAGAGGAAAAATAAGGTGCAAGTTAATACAAAGAGCATCAGTTACCAATAGATGCTGGTAACTTTTCATATAAAAAGACACCTATTCAAGGTAAGGGTTGTCTCTCCTTTAAAATATGTTAACGGGGAATTAGACTAGAGGAGCGTTGCAGTCTCTTCTAATCGCTATGATTCTATTATGATGATAACAGTAAGGAGAAGCTTAAACAATATATTACATTTAAAGAGGGATTTAATCCTACACTCACACATACACGTAATTGCAGCGTGTTAGAACGGGCACTTTTCGTTTTGGCTTTGCCAGTATGTCAGCTATGCCAGCTAATTATGTTTGCCTAAGGAAATCTGTGTGTTAGAGTTCTAATCTAACAGGATGAAGAGCAGAAAGATTTCCCAGCATTTTACCTTCTCCAGCTGATTCATAGCCTCTTGGTTCTGCTGTTTCTGCAGAAAGAATAAAATTAATGCATCAGTACTAACAATAACTTTCTTATTGATGAGATCAGTAAATCTGTCTTTAATCTTAACCAAAGACACAAGACACACATGGCTAGCTATTGCAAACTCGTGTTCTGTTAAATCTTTTAGGCATTTTCTACAAAGACAGGATGTTTCAACCATTAGAACAACAGATTCTGGGGTCACAGCACGTGGGAACCTGTATTAGCTAGCTCAGTGTATGTCCTTCATTCTTTGACAGAACATCCCCATTTCACACTAAAACTGCTGAGGTAATAAAATCCAACATGCTTATATTTGATCTTAGTACCATTCCTGTTAAACACATTCAAATGTAGGATGCAAATTTATCAGTGTAGCACTTGATACTATATCACATTAATGACATATCAGAATCCTATAAAAAGAACCACTTTTTACCATGTGGGAACCCCATTTAAGTCAGTGTGGCTCTGCCAATGCACAGGGGTCCACTACCCATGTGGATCAGATGAGAGGACGAAGAACAAAATGTTGAGAAAGAGCCAGCATATACACAATACTGTCCCAATCTGTTCTAAACTCACTAGAGAGGTGGTTGGAGGCTTAATGAAAAAACAAACACTGTGCTAGGTTCTGGGTGCATGTGCATAGGACAGAAACAAAGTGAGCAGAGATTCCATATCACTATAATACAGTACTAGCAGCCACGAGACATCCATAAAACTATGAACTGTTGAGCAATGTTCCTATTCGCTATCAATAGCGAGTGACTATCTTCTTCACCGGAGTTATTGAAATCAGCTTTGCCTAGGTTGTGTACATCATCCTGTTCATGATGTGTTTTAGGAAGGTGATTGTGTGGAAAAGGATAATATATTGAAGGCTTTGATCCTAACAGAACCAGTGGGTAAGTGCAAACCCAGGAGTGCAGCATAGGCCTTGTGTAATTCCAGGAAAGAGACCGCTTCACATGCCTGTGTGGAAGCAGGCAAGCAGGGACAGTCGCTGGTAGACACTATTCTGATATCAGGTGCCAATGCTGCCCAGCCTCAATACTACAAAAGAAAAACTAATACAAGGGAAAAGCAATGCAGCAAAACAAAAGGGGTAGTGGGATGCATTGAGGAGAGCCCTGAAGTGCAGGAAGGAAAATGGGGAGGAATGAAATAGGGAGAAAAGCATTTCAAACCAAGCAAGGCACTTTTTAAACTGAAACCAATCCTTTGCAGTTGTGTTTCTTGCTGTGTTAAAGCAACAGGCTGAAAAGCAGCAGCAACTTTCATGCAGGCTACGGGACGATTCATTCACAGTGCCACAGATTCAGAGAAGATGATCAGACATCAGACCCTGCGCTCATTCATTACTCCCATTACTCCTATTCTGCAGGCAAAACTAGAACAGCAAGATCCGCTGGAGAAAACACGGATTTTAATGTTGCTCCCACTGAACTTGCTCCTGCTCCCACGGAATTCACTGGTTGCAGACCAGGCCCAGTTTAGTTGCTTTATCTTGTCTCGTTAATCACCCAGGGCAAAGTATGGTTACCTAAAATCCCATGACTATATATCATATGCCTCAGACAAGTTAGCAAATTCAGGAGTCATCTTTTGACTTTTTACCCACTTAATAGATATTTCCATAAAATCCATTTTGTTCTCCATATAATGCAGTGAGAACCACTTCCCTTGTGGCACTGTAAACAAACCCATTATCTCACAGACACCCAGAGAGCATGGAGGAGCAGCAAGGACAATGTCAAACTGGTTGGCTGGATTGTTTCTTACCAATTCCTCTACCTTTGTACTGAGCTGTTTGTTAGTTAGATTGCTGGAATCTAGGGCTACTGCCAGCTCCTGGTAACGTGTCTGATGGGCGCATGCAGACAAGAGGAGAAGGAAGGGGGGCAGAAGAGAAGGGGAAAAAAGGCAATAATTAAAGTACAGAAAATAAATTAATATCACAGTTTTGATCTAGTACGAGTCCCCCAAATACACTCCACTTTTAACTAATATAGGCTGGATGGCAAGATGTTCTATCCACATTCCACTAAAGGCTTCACTCCCATCTAAAGACACTAACTGGGCCCATCTAAAGACACTAACTGGGAGTAGCGGCTGCACTCATAGCTCCAGCATTCAAGAGTAGACCTACCACAGATGTCTAGCTTCAAATGTTGGGCATAGCTTCACTGTCAGTTATAAACCACACTGTTTTTACTGAACAGATTCAATACAACAATCACTGACATTCCCATTGGGCAATCAGCAGTGAAATTATCTAAGTGAATGATGGAATCAGAAATTGAGTTCTTACCTCCATCTCCTTCATATTTGTAGAAGAGACAGCACTTTCCCCATTCACATAGGAAGTGGACTACAAAGAAGAGTCAGAAAGAGTAACTAAATTTTATATCCCAAGGGCACAAATGCAATATAAAATAGCAGAAGATGTACAAACAGACCCCCAACAGTACAATACTTATACAGTGCCGTTCACTTGAAATTTATCAACTGTGTGTGTGTGTGTGTGTGTGTGTGTGTGTGTGTGTGTGTGTATGTATGTATGTATGTATGTATGTATATATATATATATATATATATATATATATATATATATATATATATATATATATATATATATATATATATATATGACCATACATACTTTTCTGGTTAAAGTTATGCTAAATATGTTGACCTTTGCTCACAGCATATACAGAATGCATCTTAGGTGAAAGAGAGAGACCATGTACCACAGATTTACTGCTGCTGAATCAAGAGAGCATCTCGATCCGGTTTTCTTCCCACTAAGTTTCACATTCCTTAAACAATGGTTTCTGCTTTTCAATGTTCAAATGTCTTATTGTTTAGTGGGATTGCTGCAAATGACTCTGGGATTAAAAATAAAATTATTGGGCTAGCTACTTAACCCCTCCCTCACTCCCAGCTTTCAGTTTTAAAAACGTTATCAAATGGAATAAAATGGTACCTGAGAAACTAAGCCATTGAGCTGCTCGGACAGCTGGCGGAGACTCTCTGTAGATGAGATGGACCTGAGAATGGAAAAAGACAATGCATTCCTTTAGGAGGTGGGTTTATTCATGGAACTGCCCAGGACTGGACAGCGCAGAAGGTAATTTCTACAAGCAAAGTCAACTTATTGGCCCCTTTAGGACCTTGTTACAGGCACTTTTTATTAAACAAAGGACACACCTATTTCCATCCAAGGCATTTTTAGGATCATCTGCATCTTGTATCTGTGGGGCAAAACATAAGAATCGCATGACTATAACAGAGAGAAACACACACACACACCCCACAGGTACACTCAAACACCCCCTAGAACTTGCACTACATAGTATTTTTCATTACCGCAGTACTTCCAAATGTGAACTTATTTCTGAAAGCACAACACAGGCCAGGTCTAGATCGTGGATAATTTCTAATAATTTTGAGACGCCTCATGTCACAAAGGACTTATATAATATTTATCCGATGAACATGAGAGTAGGTCAGTCAAGGCCCTCAACAGTTCCTCAATATCACAAACAATTTGCCTTATTAGAAAAAGTTTCAATTTAATTCTTAAACATTTTGTAAAGAAAGGAAGGTTACACTCCTATTGGAGGAGACTCTTCTTTTCCTAAGGATGCTCCCTGAGACATAGAAAGGGAAATGAGTAAGGTAGGATGGATAAGCATGTGCATCCTAAAGATCTTTACATGGTATGAAAGTTAGTTTGCTCACGGCTGGACCAAGACTGAGTGGAGAGGAGAGAATTTTACACTTGTTTAGAAAACCTGTGCTAGCAAAACATTTCAGCTTAAAATAAAAAGGCATCATTAGTAGTATTCAGGATGCAAATGCTCACAAACCTGCGACAGTGGCATGTTACCAGGGCCAGGCATGACAGAGCCAGAGCTAGGTAAACTGTTGCTGTTAGATAACACGGGGACATCAGCAGCAAGCTGTTCAGCATTATGAGCAGCAACATCAGTGTCAAAGCATGCCTGTCACAAAATATAGCACAAGGATTACAATCTACATGCAGGAGGAAGGGACACAGATAGACACGTGAATACAATACCCATGTGATCTCCATGCACAAAACATGCCAAGTGAACACTGGTCAAGTACAGACATGTGTACTAGCAAAAAACTGTGTTCTCCCCAGAGCAAACCTGATCAATCCAGCAACCTGTTTTTCTTCACTGAATAATAAACAATGTCGCCTATTATCCTTGTCTCCGGTTTGTGGGGGTCCTTTATCCAGAATTTATCCAGCTCTCCTCCTTAATGAGGGGCAGTAATTTTGCCAGACTGTAAATCTGCATGTGAAAATGTCAGTTCTGGTATATTTACTGCAAGGGAACTACAGTAGACTAAACATAGGGCAATGCCATATTTATGGTCTCTGCTTTGCAAAGCACCACATTCAGACTGTTTCTGGAGAGAACACTAGTCAAAGAGTACAAATGGAACAAAATGGGTTAGTGACCACTCAAGAACTGGGATACTTTGACTCAAGTATTACTCCCCACGCTCCTTTCTGAAATCCCCAATATCTATCTTCAATCCTGCAGAACAAGTAGTCCTAGAGAGCCACAAAGTTCCAGTATAATCTTCTCAAGTATCAGAGGGGTAGCCGTGTTAGTCTGAATCTGCAAAAGCAGCAAGAAGTCCTGTGGCACCTTATAGACTAACCAAAGTGTTGGAGCATAAGCTTTCGTGGTATAATGTTCTGGCATCCTGTTGCAAACTGTGTCATTACATTGCCAAGTCACAATCAACCACCACACACAGACAATACAAAGCAAATGTTGTAATGCAATGACATGTCAAACCCCACAAGCATTCGGTGGTTCTCTACAACTACATTCAATAGTCTTCTCTCTTATTCCAGCCACCTCCTTCCTGGATGCTTAGAGAGAAGTTGAAATATTTCTCTTCTCTTCCCCATTTTTGACCGCTTGGATGTGCCTCCTATTTCCTTAAGTAGCACTTCTCCGGAATACTACAAACACCAAGGTATAGGACATAGACTTGATGAAACTAATAATATCACTGAGCTATATGGCTGAGAATTCAATACTAATTTTTCATTTTTTTTTTTTTAGCAGTACTGGCTCATGCTGTCAGACTTCAACATACTTAATACTTCTAACAAAACTTAACATATCCCTCAGTCTTCCCAATCTCAGATTATTTTACCCTGATATTAGTTCAGGGACTCACCAACAAAGACTACAAAGAGGACAGATGGAATCCTCCTCTACCCCAATGCAGTATTTGAAGTTAATTGTGTGTATTAGTTTTTCAGGGTAGGTCTAGTGCACCATGCTCAAAGATGTAATCAATATAAGGTACCAATAACGGTGATAAAGTTCCTTTTCTGAGAATGAGTTTGAGAAGAAAGCAGCATGAGAGCTAATTTGTGAGCAGAATGTTAGAAATACCAAAATACTCATTCAAAAAGTTAAACTGTTGTGAAATTCTTAACTCTGAATAAAAACCTAATAACTCTACCCAGCCTCATACATTCTAGGATCCATTTGCTTTTTTTCCAGGGTTCCTGTTTTGTCAGCTTCTCTGCCTACCACACAACCAGAAAGCTACAGTGGCGGCGGCAGGACGGATTTGACTGGCTGTGTTAAGATACTAATGGCAGCATTAGCTCAGCTGCCAGCATTCAGCTTTTCTGCCTATAAGCATCAAATGAGTGTTCAGACAGCATTTCTCAGACTTAGGAGTTCTATAAGCAAGACAACTGGGAATTAGAGATGTTAAAAATAGTGTAATATAGTAACCATGTAACTAATAAAAATCTGAGGGGTTACATGCATTGCTAAGCTTTATACTGCAGAACCCACAGCGAAGCCTCCTCCCCCAGAGCAGGGCCATCAGCTCCTGCCTGTCCCCCTCCTGGGGAGGAGGTTTCATGGCCCTGCCACAGCAAAGCCACCTCCCCAGAAGCCGGTTGAGTTTAACTGATACCATTAACTGATAAGCATCAACTTATCAGTTAGGCCGTTAATTGATTAAACTAACATCCCTACTGGGAACAGAAATTCTCTTTCATTAGAGGCTAAAATGCTAATTTTCAAGTTGCTCTTGAAGATCCTGGGCATAACAATCCACAGCTCCAAGAAAATCTAAATAGTTATGCAGATCAAAACATCTCTCTCCACGGAAAAGAAGGTAAGAGAAGCACTCAGGACATCAAGACAAATGAAGGAGTCATTTCTCCACCTTCACAACAGCTAAGCATAGGTCTGGCCTTCATTTGAAGACTGAAAACCATCAATGTAACAGACAACTAATTGCTTTCTCAGATATGCCCAGGCATTAATCTGAATTAGAGATGTCAGATATCACATAGCCACAACAATTTTTAGTAGTTACACTAAAATACTCCCCAGCTCCACTCCCAAAGAGTCCCCTGCCACCCCGTGCTGCTGCCTCTGTATCAGAAGCAGCAGCATGGGATGGCCAGCGGAGCTGGTCCATGAGAGGAATGGGTTTAAAAATTTGTTCCCTGTGCAGACTGGCTCCTGCCTGACGCCCCATGCTGCTGCTGCTGCCTCTGATACAGCCTCCATGGAGCAGCCTCTGTCCACAGCAAGCCCAGGCCCATCACAGACAGAGGCTACTCCACAGCAGCAGTCCCTGTTCGGGGGAGGGCGGGCACTGAGCTCCCCATGGACAGAAGCTGCTCGTGCCTGCTTCCCCACTCCCGCGATGCTACCTCTGATACAGTGTGGGGCCCTCCATAGACCCGGTGTTCATAGAGAGCCAGCTTTTAATTATTTAAATGCCTATATGCTAACATCCCTAACTTTAATTTAAATTACATTCACATGAATGGATAACCAGTAAACATCACCCTTAACAGATGAGACTTACAGATTACAGTTAACCAGTAGGGACTGAAGCACCAGCAGAACCCACAGCCCACCTTCCCACACTGCTGCCTCTGTGGGAGGCCTTGGGGGAGGAGGGAGGTGGCTCCACAGGAGCCAGCACACATGGAAAGACAGCTTGAAAGCTGGTTTCCTATGTGTACTGGTTCCAACCTGGCCATGGGGTGACGAGGGGAGGAAGAAGGCAGCTCTGTGGGAGCTTGCATCCACCTCCTCACCACTTGCTGCCTCTATATCAGAGGTAGTAAGGTCTGTGTGTAACAGTTAGGATTAACCAATAAGCCTGAGCTTATCAGTTAATTATGTAAATGATTACATGCTAACATCCTTACAAGTATCATAATTAGAACCCTACTGGCCCAGTTTAGTCAATTTCAGTCATATGATTTTAAAATTCATAAAATTACATTATTTCAGCTAATTAAATCTGAAATGTTAATGTGTTGTAATTGTAGGGGTCTTGACCCATAAAAGATCTTTGGGAGGGTCACAAGGTTATGGAGGAGGGGGTTGCGATACTGCTACCATTACTTCTGTGCTGCTGCTGGAGGTGGTGCTGCCTTCAGAGTTAGAGAGCCATCAGCAGCAGCAAAACAAAAGTAAGGATCACATGATGTGGTATTGCCACCTTTACTTCACTTCAGTTATTCTAATGGAGCACTGCCTTCAAAACTGGGTACCCGGATAACAGTCACCACTCTCTGGCTGCCCAGCTCTGAAGGCAGTGTAGAAGGGTGGCAATGCCACAACTCCCCTAAAATATACTTATAAATGCCCTGCAATTCCCTTATGGGTCAAGAGCCATGATTTGAGAAACACTGATCTCCCCATATAATCTATAGAGTATAAGGCAGGGGAAGTCAATAGGTAGATCATGGGTCAAATCCCAACTGCCAGATGCTTTTGATCAAACCCTGAAATCTTTTTATTCACTTAATAAAATAACAGAAATTATAATATGTTGTTCTCTGGAGCCTGGATCTTGACAAAATAATAGCTGATTACCCTGGTATAGGGTAAAAGCACAAAAAAGACCAGAATTCATGAGGGGAGATCAGATTTCCCAGTCCATGACCCATTTTTCACGGGTGTGAATTTGGTAGGGCCTGCATCATAATAGTTAATTTGGTGAGAAACTGATTTTAAAAATTAAGATGGAGCCTTTTGTAGACACAATAGCATAAAGTTAAAAGGCACATGAGGTTTTATGTTGAGTATTCTAAGTTTTATCACAACTTTAACAAATGGAATTTTTTATAATGAAATACACTGAAAATGAAAGACTCGTAAGTTTGTTCTTATACACTTGTCTCTTATTGCTTGTTGAAATCTTCCTTGTCCCTGCATTCTCAGGAACAGAAGGAATACAAAGACGCTCTAGCAGATGGATAGGCAATCATTTTTGATAGGGCCACTCCAAGAATTTGGAAAGTGGTCGAGGGCTGCACTCTTCCATGATATTAATGGAAGAGGTGCAAGGTCTGGGATGGAGGTTGAGTGCAGAAGGGAGCTTGGGGTAAGGGAGAGAGTTTGGGTGGAGGTGGCAGGTGTGACCTGGGGTACTGGACTGGTATGGAGGGGGTGGATTGTGACCTAGGACAGGGAATTGGGGTACAGGAGGGGGTGCAGGGATTTGGGTTGTGAGCTAGGGCAGGAGGGGACTGTGATCTGGGGCAGGAGATTGGGGTGCCAGATCTAGAAGGGTATATGGATACAGGAGGGGAGCAGAGGATTTGGGCATGCGGAGTAGGGGGCAGGAATGGTGGGCAGAGAGTTAGGGAAGGGAGGGACTTGGGTGCCAGAGGTAGGCTTATTTGCCAGGAGATTTACCAGCCAACAGCAGTTTCTGAATCAGTTTCCCTGCCTGCCCCACCGTTGCCCAGGCTGCAGCCATGTGCTCTGGAGCCCCTTGTGCTTCATGGCTGTCTGTTATTGAAACAGGCAAGAAACCGGTCAATGGGATTGTGCTGGGGACAGAAACAGCTCCTAAAGCTTTTCCCTCTCCTCCGGATTCATAGTTTTTAAAGAAAAATTGCCCCACAGCTGCATTTCTGAGCAGCGTGGAGTGGGGCGAGGCAAGTGGGGACGCTGCCTGGGACTCCCCGCAGCGTCCACAGGCTGGAACCGGTGGCTTGACAGGCAAGTATGGCCCACGGGCTATATTTTGCCCATGCCTGCTCTAGCAGATGGTAGTCTATTTTTTGTCAGGGTCAAAATTTCTTTGTCAACGCATAATCAAGGCCCAGATTCCAGATAAACATTCACACCACAATAATAATCAGTAAATAAAAAGATTTTGCAGACTGTTCAGATGCATCTGGTAGCCCCCACTTCACCTACTGACTACTTCCGTACTACAGCATGTAACCACTTAATATAAAGTATGTCTGACTTCCTTGCCTAGATATATTTAAAGCCATGTTACTTGCCAGACTGCATCATATGTGCAAGTATCACCACCTGTCACAAAATGAGTTGGCTGGAAAAACTACACAGCTTACTCAGGACAACTGGTTGATTAAAGATAAGCAAGAACATGCCTTTCAGAAATGTGGTACTTGTACATAAAACAATGATGAGTAAACAAGAAGATTATGGGCTAAGAAACTAACCCATCCCGCTTGTATTCCAGTTTGAACAATGCTATTATGCCCCCATGCTTTATCTCCCTGGAAACACACTGGGTAGGAAAGGGAATGGTTGGGTGTCTCTACAGTCAGTCTGTTGCACACCACCACACCCAGGATTCCTGACATAATCCCAAAGCAGCTGATCTTGCAGCCACATCATACAGGAAAATCCTTGGCACGTCTCACTTCACGTTTTAAATATGACACAAATCCAAGGGAAACATAAGACCAAAAAAGCACATTCAAAATAGCTTAATGTTAACAACAACATAACAAAACTGAATCAACTGACAACAAATATGTCAGAATGAAGGTCCATCCAAAAATCAAAGCCAGTTTAAATAGACTCTGAAGCATACAATATGGGTAGCAAGCTAGTCAGATGGATTCTGAACACTGCCTCACCTTCCTCTTGTCCAATGGGGGTATGGCTACCCCATTGGATCGGTTAAGGTCTGACACCAGCACCTTCAGAATGTTCTGAATCTAAAGGAGGTGAAAGAAAAGGGGAAAAGAGAAATGGCTCAGAAAAGGACAGAGTGAAAATATTGATCAAAGGGTTGCTGTAGCCAAAGAAATTCACATTAACTATCTCTCTTTACCAAAATAAGTCTCAATATATCAACACTGGCCATTTCCAGAATAAGCTCTTAAGGCCACATATTGGTATGCATTACCAGACTCCATCATGCAATATCAAGTAATTTCTGTTCTAAACACTAGCACTATGCTCTCCTTCACATACTACATTGTCAAAATTATCCCTCAGCTGCAGAAACAAAGCTGGTAGAACTAGACAGAAAAGAGACAATCAATCTGGAGTAAGGAAAGAATCTACTCACATTCTCTGGAGACTTTTTGTCATCATTTGTTGGAGTCTCAGGTCTACTTCCATCTTTACTTTTTCGTTTCTTCTTGGCCGATGCTGTTGCTCCAGGGCTATTCTTCTGCTGATATTCCTTCAACTGAGAAAAAGGAGGAAAAACCTGAAATCTTAACTGATTAAAACTTACATGTCTCTGATGTCAAAACATAGGGCCATAGGATAACAGTCAAAGTAAGTATTAATATAAGATAAACTATACATCTCAGAGGGAGTTCATAGAAATGTAAAACGATTACAGGACTAGAAGCACTGGATGAAAGTCTAAAATATATGAGTAAACACAGCTTGCCTACACAACAATGAAAGGGTTCAGAGAGAAGAATGTGATAACCATCTACAAATTTCTGATGGCTCTGAACAAGGATGAAGAGATATAATTTAGAGAGGTATTAAAACTATGACTAATGGTAATGGGCAGTGCTCTGCGTGGATACAAAATTTGTATCTGCATCAAAAAATAAGCCAAGGATATCCATATCCATATCTGCAGATGTGGATACCTGCAGATATAAAACAGATATTTGCAGATTTGCAGGGTTTTAGAAATGGGTTGAAATTAAGAAACGGATCATTTAACCTGAATATCAGGATGGGGGAAGAGAAAACCAAATAGTGACATTTAATAGCTTGTGTAACAGGCTCCCAAAAAGAGGTGATGAAGGTCTCAGAGATAACTTGCTTGAACAAGTATTGGAGAGAATAATCCTGTATTGAACAGTAGGATGAACAACTATGTTGTTTGTATCCATGGCCCTTTCTACAAAGGACTTAAAATAGCAGTTATTAATTGGATTTTAAAAGATCATATTCTAGCTTTGCTCTACAAAATCCATCTTTAACATGATTCGATGTGACACTTACTGGGTGGCCATTTGTTGTTAAAAGCCAGGTCACAAACTGAATGTCAACCATCCTTAAGCATTGCTGAGGCAAGTGGATGAAAACAATATATAAATAGAACCTATATCTGATACTTCACAGGAACAAGAGAACAGTATAAGACTTTAAAGACTTCTGTCTGAAATACATGTTTATAAAAATACATGCCTAACTGCTGAAATTTTGAGCAGTTACACATTTACAGGCTGGAGGGGAGGCGGGAGCTTGTAGGGAGTACTGTCCCGTCCCGCTGGGGGAGGAGAGGCAGCTCCATGGGAGCAAGCTCCCCCCACGCTACTGCAAGTGGGAGCAGGCTTAAAAACCGGTTCCCCCCTGCACCAGCTCTTGGTTCCCACCTCTCCCCCTCCCTTCAGCTGCTGCCCAGGCTCACTGGTTAACTGTACATGAGTACACATTCACATCCCTAGTCTGAAATGGAATAAATCCAGCCTGAGTAATCGTAGAATAATATAATTTGAAGGCGCTTCAAGAGATCATTAAATTCAGTTCCCTGCACTCATGGCAGGACCGAGCACCATCTAGACTATCCCTGACAGGTGTTTGTCTAACCTGCCTCTTAAATATTCCACAACCTCTATAAGCAATTTATGCTAGGGCTTAACCACCCTGACAGTTTAGGAAGTTTTTCCTAATGTCCAACTTAAACCTTCTATGCTGCAATTGAAGCCCACTGCTTCTTGTCTTACCAGGAGTTAAGGAGAATATTTCCCCCTTCTTCTCTGTAACAACCTTCTAGATGCTGGAAAGCTACTATGTCCCCTCTCAGTCTTCTCTTTTCCAGACTAAACAAATCCAGTCCTTTTAATCTTCCCTTATAAGTCATATTTTCTAAATCTTTAATCATTTGTGTTGCTCTTCTCTGGACATTCTCCAATATGTCCACCTTTCCTAAAATGTGACCTCCAGGAATGGACACAATAGTTCAGTTGGGGCCTAATCAGCGCAGAGTAGAGTGGGAGAATTTTTTCTTATGTCTTGCTTACTACACCCCTGTTAATACATTCCAGAATTATGTTTGTTTTTGTAACAGTATCACACAGCTGACTCTCATTTAGCTTGTGGTCCACTAAAACCTCCAGATCCCTTTCCATGGTACTCCTTCCTAAGCAGTCATTTCCCATTTTGTATGTGTGCAACTAATTGTTCCTTCCTAAGTGGAGTACTTTGCATTTGTCCTTGGTGAATAATTGCTCCCATACCTGGAGAATAATGATAATCAACAGCAATATGTAGACTACCACTTTCACACCAAGTACCTATAATTTATTCATATAATGTACTCTTCAGACAAAATATCCCTGGTCACTCTGGCAAGGCTAGGTTCCAGGGTCTGCAAGAACACCACTCTGATTCTAGTATGGATAGAGCATTATTTACATTATAAGTTTAAGCCATTACCTAAAAGGCATATTTCAAAATGGAAGGCAGAGCTATTCCAGGACAATGACCCATTTGCTTGACTTCAACACACAGATGCATCCCACTGTGACAGATCAGCAATAAATTGTGTTTGTAATGATTGCATCAATAAAAGAGAGCAAACCAACAGTGAACTCAGGCCATACTGTATCTTAACAAGCCCAATTTTGTCTGGGTTTCTGAACATATGCTCTAAAACCATATTTGCCTTACAGGATTTACAGTGAAGGTGTTACTGCTAGACAAATACCTCTGAAATGTTAGCACACCTGAAGAGGCTTAAGGAGGGCCCCAAAGCACTCAACCCTCTGGAGGCATCAGCTCCCCGTGGTTCTGGGCAGGTTGCGAATGAAGGGGGGGGGGGGGGGGCGGCCCTATGGCCAAGATCACACAAGATCCTACCTTCCTCACGGCATCACACAAACAAACCTGCTACAAGCCCGTTAGCCCGGCCCACCCAGCACGGACCTGCGAGCACCGGGTAACTCCACGGCTACTGCGGGGACTCTGCCCGGGCGCAGGGCTCGCACCGGGTAACTCCACGGCTACTGCGGGGACTCTGCCCGGGCGCAGGGCTCGCACCAGCTCCCCCGCGCACGGCGCAGCGCTCAGACTAGAGGGTGGCAGAGTGCGGGGCGGGCAGGCCTGGGCCCGACAGAGCTAAGGGGGCCGCCGCCGCTTCCTTCGGAGAGACCCGGGGGATCCCTTCCAGGACAGGCCTCCGGCCGGGGCCTTCTTTTCCCTGCGGAACGGGCGGGGGCACTCGAGGAGGGCCGTGGGGGAGCTGGGGCCTGCTGGCCCTTACAGGCCGCGGGGACAGACAGTAGCTAGGCCGCTCCCCCGACCGAGTGGGGGGCACAGACTGGCTGGGGACCCACAAGCTGGGCCGCCGCCGTCGCCTCCTCCTTCCGTTGCAGCTGGGCGGGGTAGCCCGGGGTCTCCCTCACAGGCCTGCGGGGGGAAGGGTCTGTGCCGCCGGGCCTGCCCCCCCCACTCCCGGATCGTTACCTTCTTCTTGGCCGCGGCCAGTTTGATCTGCCTGCTGCCGTCCGCCATGTCCGAGCCGGGACCGAGCCACGTCAGCCCGGTAGGGCTGGGAAGAGCCAGGGAGACTCCGCCCGCCCGACCCCACGCGGGCCGGAGGGAGGTTGGCTGCGCCCTGCTGCGCGTGCCCCGCTAAGGCGGGCGTCTGTTCCTGCCTTCCCGTCAGAATTGCCCCGCCCCTGCCCCTTCCACCCAGGGCTTAGACATTCCCAGTGCCAGCTGCCTTGTCTCACCATCTCCTCGAGCACCTAGCCCCCCTCTTGCCCCCCACCCCTCCAGCATTGACAGCTCCTCTTCCTCCCCCAATGTGTCCTAGCATCCGCCTTGTCCCCCACTGCCCTTCCAGCATTGCTACATCTCCCTGCCCCACTGCTCCCCCTGCTGTCCCACACTGCATCAGTGGACCTCCCCTTGTCACCCACCCTCACTCCCTCAGCATTCTCTCCTTACTCGCCTGTGCCCTATGGGGGCTGAAATGCACATGTGACTGGAGCTTTGGGGCCTGAGTGGGCAGAAGGGAAAGGTTTTTTCCTCACACATTACCAGTGTGGACTCACAACCTTAACTCCTGCTAACCAGCTTTCTAGGATTACAAACCGGGAAGAGGATGATGGTGTGTTCTCTCTTCCATGGGCAGACTGCTCTCCAGATATTGGCCATCCATCCTTTCCTCAAAGCTTTGATTAGAAACGTAGCTGAGCATCCCAGGCTCTTTTAGGTAAGCCCCCAAAGTTTCGTTTTATTTTTCTCTCCAAGACCTTGTTTATACTGGAGAAGTTTGCCGTGGTTACCTCTGGTCCCTCTAGAAAGCCCATCACACATTTCGTTCCACACATAAACACAGTCTCAAAGGGGAGCAGGTGATCATGCCACTGTGTGGCTTAGATTTGCATTCTGCAGAACTAATTACCATGAAAGTTGGTGATGTGTTGATGCCAGTATGGGCAGAGACTACCAGTAGTGCAAATATCCTCCCACCATGATTCTGCGATACTTTCATGTTTATCTAGGCCTATCAAATCTGTCTAGGTTTTAATACTGTATAATGCTCACCATTGTCCTACCTCTGGAATTCATGTCTCATTAAGCTTATTACTTTTTCTGGTCTTCAACATGAGACTAAAATTCATGCACCTTCCCACTTTTGCTCATTTTCTTTAAAGAGAGCAACATATGCCCACATATGGCACATTGGATCAGACCATTGAGTCTAATATACTGCCTCCTCTAATATAACTTATTTACCTGTTGCTGATTTGGGATATGAACATATTACCACCTATACTCAAGGGAGCTGTTAAGATAGGGGAGATATAGACAAAAATCTCATTCTACCCTGTATGCATCTTTTCCCAAAAGAGGAGATACGTAGAGCCATGCAAATCTGCAGATACCTGCTTTATATCTATGGCCATTTTTGCAAATGTGGATGCAGATACAAATTTTGTATCTAGAACCTTACACGGATAGACGCTTTATATCCATGGCTATCTGCATCCACAAATGTGGATGCAAATAGCCACAGCTCATTTTTGCGGATATGGATACAAATTTTGTATCCTTGCAGGGCTCTAGAGATATAGTCCTTTTACTTGGCCATCCACCTGCTCCATTAAGCTACGGATAGGGATATATGACTATAAAGCATCCTAAGGAGAGGAATGTAGGTGAAACTGCTGACGAATTGGATGTGGTTCAGATTTTCAAGTGCTGTGAAATGTTACCCATTTTTAACCCATTTTCTACTTTTTATCACTTGCTTTTTTTTTATGTCATGTATTATAAACATTTAACCCACATTTTGTCCATTTGGGATTTTAAGAGGAATGTCAATAGGGCTATACTTGGATAGGAGATTTCAAAGAAATATTCAAGGGCTCCAAGAATTGGTACTAGCATTGTTTCCAGGTGTTGTCTTTTCTTCTAAGTCACTACTGAACCAAATTAGGCCTGGTGTGTGTGTAGGAAGTGGTAATGAGAGCAGTGCACTCTTTTCCCTCTGAGCTAGTATTGAGACATTTCCCCAACAAGACCGTTAAGAGATGTTGTGTTTAAAGCAATAATTTTGGCTTGAATGTAAAATGAAGGTTCTGCCTACTTGAGAACTTTAGAACTCCTGTGGCACTTTTTGTAAGAGTTGGGATATTAGTATAGATGTCCAAGCCAAATTACAATTATTTGGTTAATTGTGATTATATTCTGCCCCACCTAAAACTCCACCTTGCTGTTTCAAATGGAAAAATATATTTTCGTATTCTTAATTGTTGGGGAATGTTGTTATGTGCTATTAAACAGCTGTTGCATTTACCCCATAAAATGGGGTAGGTAAAATGTTTGATGTGTGTAGTTCATACACCAATTCTTCATAAAGTACTCTGCTACCCTTCTGGGAAAGTCATTCTATAAGAATATATTGTTAAGAATATATATTTTCTAATAACTCATTTTGAGAACTAAGAACTGAGATTTTCTAAGCCTTGAGAAAATTAATCATGGAATAGGAATGACAGCACATATGTAGATTTTTTTTCCAAATTACTTGAGAAACCTGGCAAATTGTGTATTGGTCTCTAACAGGTTTTGCTTGTGGGCTGTAAAGATTTATTAATTTCTTTATAAATCATTTGGAAGATGGTGGTGAGTGCTACATAAGTGTTTATTATTAGTAGTAACATCAAGTATTCAAAGACCTTAAGAGCAAGGATAAAAGTTTGACACAAAGATTTCAAGTGTTATGAAAAATGCTTGATAAATAGGCTATTTTACTACTACCATGTGATTCTCCATTGTCTGCATTCATGGCTATGCCAACACAAAAAGGAAGACAGCAATTTCATGTACCCTAACAATGTTTACTCTTTACAGATCACATGGCTTTGGAGAATTAATGGAAATCGTAGAATACACTGTGAAATGAGCAGTGTGTACAGAGTACTATAAGAAGTCCCTTCAACATAACCTTGAGTATATTTTTCCTAGTGTGTAGGTTTCAAAAGTGGTTTGTAATAGTAGCAGGTTGTTCTTGTAGCTTGTACTGTTGAAACTTTAATTCTTATTATTTATCTTGTGTGGCTCTGACCACAGTTTCTGCACTTAATAAACAAATATTACTCAAGTTGCTAATTAATGCTAGGTCTAAGAAACTAAGGCTCAGTCAGGGAAAGTGACTTGTCTAAGATTATATAACAAGTTAGTAGCAGAGCTAGGAATAGAACCCACCTTCCCAACTAGTCCCCATCTTTAGCTCTAACAATTTTTAACAAACAAATACATTTATCAGTGATAAAAAAAAGAATAAAGTTGTGGTGCAGTGTCAAAATGTTCACAAATAATAGAAGAAATATTTTGATAGCCTGTATTCCAGGGTTAGGTAAAATCTTCAGAAACTCAAATCCCCAGCATGCAGTGTAATGTTTAAACATTTGTAGACTACAAATCCCAGCAAGCAGTGCACTTGTAAAGTCCTTAGAGACTACAAATCCCAACATGCAGTGTGGGAGAGACGGCCAATCCCTGCGCTGATACTACAGTACCCAGGATGCAAAGTGGTAACGCGGCCTTTGTTGATTTCAGATCTTCTGTTCCCCAGGCAGCACTGGATAACCATGAGCAGGGACCCCCAGTTTGCGGGGAGAGGGTGCAAAGCCCAGGTCTGCAAGGGAGGAGTGGTCCGTTACCTAGGCCTTTCCTGAGGAGGTAAGAGCAAAGTCAATGTAACTTCCCATAACTGTCTTCAAGGGATGTATCCCCCTCCTTAGTTCTTAGGGTGCTCTCCTAGTGGCATTGGATCCTTCCTCCCTCCTGCTTTTAAGGGGCTGTGACTTCCCTTCTGATCATCTCATATAGAGCCTGTTATAGGAATGGGACTTTACTTTTCCAGCCCCTGAAGGTGCTCTCACCACCTACAGTGAGGGACCCACACTTTCCCCAGCCATCCGAGTGAGGCTGAGAACTTCCTGTCTTGAAGTGCAGCTGCCTGAGGATCCTTAGCGGAATAACGAGCTGCTCTTCTTGCTTCCCAAGGGACTTTGTGGGATAAGGATGTTAAGAAGCAGGTAATTGGCTAATTTTGTAGTCTGCAATTTGTATTGTCTTCACAATTAGTCGATAAGTGAAGGTGCTTAGTCCCAGCTCGCTCTGGGTGCAGGAACTACCCCTGCTGCGGCTCTGCAGTTTAAATGTAGTAGGAGCCGGGCACACAGGTAGCCTGACTCCTACGACATTTAAACTGCAGAGCTGGAGCCGGGGGTAGCTCCTGGAGCCAGTGTGAGCTGGAACTGAGCAGTCTCGGCTCACGCCAGCTCCGGGACCACTATGGCTCTGCCTCCTCTCCCCTCCCCATGCATCGCGGAGATAGTGCTGGGGGGAATCGGATTTTAAGCTGGCTCCCCCCCCTGCTGCCTCTGTATCAGAGGCAGCAGGGAAGGGGAGAAGCGAGTAGTCACTTGACTATCTGATAAGCCTAGGCTTATTGGATAGTTGACTACTCGGCTAGTCGCTTACACCCCTATTGTGGGACTGACTTTCCTAAACCTTTGGGAGCATCTGGGATGCTCCTAATTGCTAAGCCCAGGGCACATAACAGCTTACATTATCAGAGATATTGGATCTTCATTGATACCTTGCTGTGTGTAGAATTATCAAGCTATGCTCATGCCTTTTAAAATTTTTTTTTTTTTTTTTTTTTTTTTTTAATACAGGACACCCACTGGAATCCTGAGAAATTGCAATGCACGTTTCAAATCTCCAGTAAGTGTTTCTATACATCTCTCCTCCCCTTTGGGAAGAGAATGGTTTTCCCTCCAAAATCAGTGCTGCCCTGGACTACAGCTAGACGGTGTTGTAGATTGCTTCCCTTCTTGTCCAGGGAGCAGTGTTGCAGTCGGGTACTCTTACTTGCTCTTTTGCTCTCTCTCTCTTCTAGGGAATAACAGCAGCTATAGCAGTTGATTACATGGATCAGCTTTGTTTCATGCTAAATATGGTGGTGAACAGAGTAGCATTTAGATGTTCTGCCAGTTACTGTGTAAATACAGGACAGTGATATCTTTCATCTTCAATATGTGTATTCCTCCTGGTATACAGACAGAAACTAAACTTCACATAATCTGTTATTGCCATATGAATGTAGTGTGTCACTCTGTCATGTTGAGCTATCGGTACTCAGGTTGAGTATTCAGAGAGCAGGCATAGCTAAGGTAGCAGCAGAGCAAGATCCCTGAGAACTATTATGTTTAAGAGTATGTCTATACTGTAGAGAAATGATGTGTATCCCTGGGGGAATACAAAGGTTTTACTGGGGGTATATCCACTCATCTCAGTATTTGCCCAGTTTTACAACAGGCTATGTGAAAAACACTATCAAAGTCAATGCAAACTAAAATTTCATACAGACAAAATGAGAAAACAGTTTTTCAATAATGGAGTATTGTGATACCTTTGCTTACAAAATCTGAATACAAGTAGTGATAGAAATGTAGCCATGTTAGTCTGGTGTAGCTGAAACAAAATACAGGACTATGTAGCACTTTAAAGACTAACAAGATGGTTTATTAGGTGATGAGCTTTCGCGGGCCAGACCCACTTCCTCAGATCAAATAGTGGAAGAAAATTGTCACAACCATATCCTTTGGTATATATGGTTGTGACAATTTTCTTCCACTATTTGATCTGAGGAAGTGGGTCTGGCCCACGAAAGCTCATCACCGAATAAACCATCTTGTTAGTCTTTAAAGTGCTACATAGTCCTGTATTTTGTTTGAATACAAGTAATTTTTAAGTGAGGTGAAGATTGGGGGTATGCAAGATAAATCTGACTGCTAAAAGGGATATAGTAGTTGGGAAAGGCTGAGAATCTCTGCTGTAAGGCATGCCCATAATCCAAGCTCCAGATCTTAAAAACCCATGCTTACCAGGTCCACCTGCTAGTATCCACACTGTAGAGCTATACCTAGTCCATACCCATGTAGCCAAGTCCACGCTGGCACTGCAGTGTCACATATAGTGTTAGGATATCTGAGAGTAGGTTTACATGTATCCTGGAGAGATGACTTCAAGTGAAAAGGATAGCTTAGTTTTCATGGCTTATTTAATCTTTTTGCTTTTAGCTGAACCAGTGGTTGATCCTAATATTTATGGTGGTTCAGCAATATGTATTATCTCCGGGGAAAAATATTGCAGGTTCTCTTAGTGCTAGAGCACAACTGTCATTCAAACAATAGGAGTGCTGTTCCTGAGTTCTTATACAATCCAAACTACTCAACAGGCACATACATTTTTGGAATTGGATACTGGCTTTCTGAGAGTTTATTTTTAAAAGAAAATAACCAGGACTATGTAGCACTTTAAAGACTAACAAGATGGTTTATTAGGTGATGAGCTTTCGTGGGCCAGACCCACTTCCTCAGATCAAATAGTGGAAGAAAATTGTCACAACATGGCTACATTTCTACCACTATTTTTAAAAGGTTTACAAAGTAAAATACATCTTCTACTTGGAAGAACTCACAAACTACATGGCAGTGACTGGTACTGAATAGTGTGATAAGTTAGTCCTTCACAGTGAAAATCCAAGTGAGTAAACTAGTTTTCCTTTTCACCTAAATGATACTTCAGGAATAAACAGATACTTAATATCTCTTCTGATCAGTTCCCTCTGGGACACTGTCATGTCATACAGTGCTGAATTAGCGGAATGTTAAAAGCACTCTCTGCTCTACAGATCCAGTCTCCAAGGTCCAGTCAGTCAGATGGAGTCAATAAAGAAGACTTACTGCGTGAAATTGAAGAACTGAAACAGAAGGATCTTGATCTGGATCGGGAAATTGCACCATTTTTGGCCGAGTATGTTCTTTGATAGTTTTAAGTTTAGCTTGAGGCTTGGGGTTTTTTTTTTTTTTTTTTTTAAACAAAACAAAGTCCAAGTGACAGTGTTGGAAACTGCCCCTACTTGTTGGTGATGCTGATACTGCATTATGACAAAAAATCTGTTTGGTTAGGAATAGTGTTAATTTCAGCATTGTTTCAACTACAAAACTGAACCAAGTCTCTCTGTCTTTTGTTTTGTTTTTTTGCAAAGCAAGGCTGGATTTAATCAGTACTTGGATTGGAGATGTTTAAGGGAAACCTGGGTTGCACAATTGTGATTCTAGTAGGCAGTGCTGTTCCACATGGGTACTGTGTTTCTAGAAGTATTGTCATTCAGATGAGATGTAAAACTAAGATCCCTGGTTGTGGTCAAGTTGTAATTTAATCCAAAATGAGTCTGCCTTCTTAAATTCCCATTTAAGTTTCACCTGGAAGTATTAATTTCTTGCCTTATGCTTGATGTGAGCTGTCTTAACATCAGCTCTCATCTTACATCCCAGGAACAGCTGTATTTCTATGGTAGGCAAGTTTTCTGTAAAACATATTGGAATGAATGGTGCTATATAAAAGATATTGAAGCCCTTCTTATGATGGCGTTATCCTAGGTTTTGCCTAGCAGCAGGATTCTTGAGGATGGGCTGCAGTTTGACTTTTGGTGGGTTATAAACTATGAAAGCAGAATGCTGTCTTCTACAGATAACACATAGGCTGTGTCTAAACTGGTACCCTTTTCCGGAAATGCTTAAAATGGAACAGTTTTCCATTATAAGTATTTCCGGAAAAGCGCGTCTACATTGGCAGGATGCTTTTCCGGAAAAGCACTTTTTCCGGAAAAGCGTCTGTGGCCAATGTAGACGCACTTTTCCGGAAAAAAGCCCCGATCGTCATTTTCGCGATCGGGGCTTTTTTGCGGAAAAGACTACTGTGCTGTCTACACTGGCCCTTTTCCAGAATAGTTTTTCCAGAAAAGGACTTTTGCCCGAACGGGAGCAGCATAGTTTTTCCGGAAAAGCACTGACAATTTTACAGTAGATCATCATTGCTTTTCCGGAAAACCAAGTGGCCAGTGTAGACAGCTTTCAAGTTATTCCGGAAAAGCAGCTGCTTTTCCGGAATAAGTGGCCCAGTGTCTACACACAGCCACAGAGTGCAGCTGCACTGCACCCATAGCTCGAAATAAGGTATGCAATTTGAGCTACGCAAATTGTGTAGCTTATTTTGAAAATTTGGTGCCGTCTACACAGCACTTATTTAGAAATAAATCGCTATTCCGAAATGTCTCTTACTCCTTGTGGAATGAAGTTTACAGGGACATCGGAATAGCAAGCTCGTTATATTTTGAAATAATGGGCACGCTCAAAAGACATGGAATAGCTATTTTGGGTTACCTCCGGTATCTCAAAATAGTGCCTCAATGTTGACGTAGTCATAGTGCATAGGATTAGACAGGTACAAATAAAAGGAACAATGAAGTTGATTCAAAGTTTTGCTATTTCCTGTCAGATAAGCAGCCTAATTCCTTAACTCTTTCTTTTGCCAACCAATCAGACCTATTCTTTTTATTTGTCGCAAGATTTCTTATTTTTCTTTATGCCCAGTGCTGAGTACTATTTTTAGCTTTATTTTGTTGTGGAAAGATTGCTCTTCCATTCAGCCTTCCCATCAATAGTTTTTAAAGACTCAGGTCTTACCTTCAGAGTTCTGTAGGTAGCAGGGCAGGTTGTGTGGTTTTGGCAGGTTCTGGTATCCCTCACAAGTATCTTATCATTACTAAAAAAATGTGACAAATCAGCAGTACTTGCTCTGTGTCACTGTGATCTTTCTGGGTTTGCTGTTACAGAGGTTACAGCCTGGAGGAACTGGAGAAACACATCTCTCTGCTCCATGAGTACAATGATATTAAAGACACTGGACAGATGTTGCTGGGCAAGCTGGGTAAGAAGGGAAAGACTAATATGAAACTTTCCTTAGTAAATGTTTCCATCTGTCCTTGGGTCCTCGGGCTTATCTTCAAAATTCTCCAGTTTTAGAAATCTCTCATTAAAGCCCCATCTTCAAATACAAATACATCTCAAGCCCATAGGGATCTTCCCAACAGAATAGCAGAACTACAGAGGGTTAGGCAGGGTGTCTTTCTGATCCTCTGAGTGGGATGTGGCATTGTCACATGACAACTGCTAATGTTTTTCTGTGGCGTATCAAAGATGATCCTTCTGTAACTGATAAATAGTCTGTAGTGTTGTGTTTTCTGCACTAAAAAAGACTTGGGAAATAATCCAGCAGTTAGGAGTGAAGTGGGGTGAGCTCTAAGATAACTAAGGTTAGAGAGAGTCAAGTCTTTCCTACTTACTAACCTGAGTCATAACAACCATGCAGCTAGCCAAAACTCTTGCTAACTAATCTACTGTTCTCTTTGTAATGGAACCTGTGGTATTTATTCCTTTCTAGCCATGATTAGAGGGGTCACCACAAAGGAGCTGTACCCCCAATTTGACCTGGAACTTACGGACTAGCACTGAAACTGAAAACTACAATCTCCTGCAGAGATCACCGTTACTGGGACGCTGTATGTTGGTACCATACATCTTGAGAACTTACAGACAAAGATTGTAAAAATGCAAAGACTTTCATGGAAGCATTTTTACTTGGCTGCTTCATTTTTAAGAGTATCTAACTTGTAGATTGAAAAGCTGTTGAATTTATCACCTGTTCCCCTCTTTAGCAATGGGGAGGCTTGAAGTGTCTTGAGTGTTAGGCTTCTCGTACTGTTCATTTTATTTAACTTAAAGGTTATAATTCAGAATTTAATTAATCTCCTCAGTGTTGCACGATGTGATGGGTGATCTTTGACAAGTCTTACATGGGAAAGCAATTGTTAAGTATCATTCAATTGATGGAGGAGGGGGCAGAAATGGAGATGGGAGAATATGCAGAGCTGTGGGCTTTTTTTTGTTTTGCTAAAAACCTCAGCAGGATAAAAGGAAACCTGCTAAGAAGCAAGGTATTTTTATGCTCATGCTGAAAAAGTTGTGGATGCACGTTATCTTAGTACCCTACTGAATTCAGTTCTAGAAGCTGGTTGAGGCTGCATATCTATAGTTGTAAATAAATGGAAAAACATTAACTTGTGTTGCTGAATTGTACACTCTGAATAAATGATTAACTTTTATGAAATCAAAGGACTGGAAGAGACTTTAAGTGGTCATGTAGCACAGTCCTCTGCACTTATGTTTCTTAGCAATTCACTCTGATAGCCTTTCTGTGGGCTAAGAAAAACAGAACATAACTGTACTCTCAGGCTATAGATGTAATAGCGTAGTCCAGGGGTGGCCAACCCACTCTGGGCAAAGAGCCAAGATAGCAGTGGATCCAGCCTGAAGAGCCAGGGCAAAGTTGTCAAACAAAAACAACAACAAAAGGACAGCATCTTTTACCACTTTAAGAGGAGCCCCCGGTCATGCAAAAAAAAAAATCTCTGCCCCTTTAAGAAAATGCTTTTAAACATGTTTTGAGGCTTTTTGGCTACAGGTGGCTCCCGCTGCCATCTTTAATGGCGGCACTGGACGGCTCCCCTACCTAGGTCAGTGCCAGGAGGAGAAGGCCACTTTGGGGAGTGCGGGAGCAGCTTACAAGCCATGGGGGGGGGGGGGAAGAGCTGCATGTAGCTCATGAGCCTTAGGTTGGCCACGGCTGGTGTAATCAATTAACAGATTAACCAATAAACAAAAGCTTCTAGATTAATGCTATAGACTACATGCATTTCCCTCCGTTCTCCCCTCCCCCCCCCCCCAGTAAGTTTTAGCAGGCTGGCCAGCAGCCTGGCTTATTTCTGGATCATGCCAGGTCTGAGACCTATCCCTGCTGCGGCTCTGCATTTAAAGTGTATTAGGCCCAACTCAGTTCCAGTTTGCACCAGGTCCGGGAGCTCAGACTCACCCTCCGCAGACAGGGGCTGCTGCCACCCCACACTGCTGCCTCTTTATGAGAGGCAGCAGCACAGGGCAACAAGCAGCTGGTCCACAAGAAGAGCTGCTTTTTAAACTGGCTTCACTGGCAGACTAGCTCCTGTCTGGCACCCCGCACTGCTGCTGGCCCCGCTCCCAGGCACTACAGAATAGTCGACTAACTGATAAGAATTCATGAGACTAACCGATATTTAACATCCCTATCTCAGACTACTTTTTTCTGTGTGCCATTATAATTTCAGCTCGGAACTCCTCTTCAAGCACTTCAATCAGTGAGGCATCACTGTTGATGGTTGCATATCAGAATGATCAGTTACCTCTCCTTCATTTCCAGATATTGACTCAAAGAGATCAGTAATATACTGAGGAGCTTGCTTAACCTGTATTCAGCATTAGTCACAGAAGCCAAAACATACTTCACTTCTCCCATAATAGAGAAGCTGCTGGCATCAAAAGAATGATAGTTATGGCTGTAGAATTAAGGTAGTTTCCCTAGGAGCATTTTAGGGATTGACACTTGTATTTATTATATAGGGCACTCTTGTGAAGCCACAACCTTAATTCCGCCTTAGTGAAGCTTTCTACAAATTTCATCCTGGGTAGACAACTGTCTGTATGGGATGTACCATTAATACATAAGAGTTAGTACAGATGCTTGCATAGGTAAATACAGTTTCTTCTATTAGGGTGATACCCTTATCCATTTTCTTCTTCTTGCTCCTCTGTTGCTCACTGACCTCCCTGTCCTCTCCCTCTAGCCATCAGCACATCAGCCCAAGAGGTGTGTCTGCCTCCCTGGACTTCCCCTAAGGTAGTGGATTAACTACAATATGACAAATGGGGGTATCCTGTTGTAGGTGCAATAAGGGAGGGAGATTGAGAGAACAAACATATCCCTGTATGTTAATTGACACTGGAGCATTATATGTTCTATTCCAAAAGAAAACTAGCATACATAAGATGCAAGCTCTGTCTTCAGTGAGTTAGCATGCTCAATAGCACTATAGTTGGGAATACAATCTTTAGTCACAAGGGGGCAGGAGTTCTCCATTACTGCTTTAGCTTCATTTTACATCACTGTGCAGAGGAACTTGGAGATATTTGAAAAAAAATCCATGAATTAAGTTAAAGCAATAAAGGAGGGTTTTGGGTTTTTTTTTGGTAAACTCAAAAGGAGAAGAGATATGACCATCACTCTTGTACATACAGGGACACTTACGAAAATTCATTCAAATTAACTAAAAGCTGTGAATGTAAAGTGGATTAGTTAAATGGCATTCAACTAAGTGGAAAGTCTCATTCAGAATTAAATCCACTTTCAGCTTATTTGGATTAATGGTCTGAGGGCTTGTCAACACTTAAAATGCTACAACAGCACAGTATTGGGGGGGGAGCAGGCAGTTCTGCAGGATCCAGTGAAGCTGGCTCCCCCGAGTCCATTTATTCAAGAATTCCCACCTGCCCCCCACACTGCTGTCTCTGTAGGAGGTAGCAGGGGAAGGGCAGGTGTCTGTGCAGGAACTGGCACACACGAGGAGTTGGCATAAAAGCCAGTTCCCCAAGGGCACTGGGTCCCGCAGCTTGCTGCCTCTGATACAGAGGCAGCATGGAGTGGGAGATGCATGTAGTCATTTGGAATAACTTGGCTTATCAATTAATCATTTAACTGTCTATACGTTAACAGCCCTAGTCTACAGCCGTCTTTGTGAGGACTGAGTTTAACAAAGCCATTCAGGGGAGTGGATTTTTCATATGCTGATTGCTGTAATTAAACCTACTTAATTTTCTAGTGTAGACTAGACCAGAGCACCCTGTGTAAACAAGCCCTTAAATACTTCCTTCCCTGCCAGGATTGCAATTCCTCTTGTCATGGAGTTACTTATCACCTTTTAACAGCTGTCTAGGTACATTTTCAAAAGAGAAACTGTGCCTACATGGGCCTCTTTATACAGGCCTGGAAGAGGTAGAATTTCTTTATACAGGCCTGGAATTTCTCTTTTGGTGGGAGAAATTCTGTAGTGGCGGAAGTGTCATGATGTAGGACAGGTGTAGTGCCTCATTTTTCTTCTGATTTTCTAATTTCCAATCAGGTTCTGCCAATTGATGCCTATAACATTCCCAGCAGTTTTGTAATTGGTCAGAGATAGTGTTCTAAAGTCATCACAGTATATCCAAATAAAAATGTCCTTCAGCTTTGTGTAGTGCCTAACAAACTTGGTCTGCAAGGTATTTCTAACTAGAAAACTTACCCAGTGTTGCTCAGGTTGGTGATGTGAGGGGTGCAGGAAACAGGACAGGGGGTTTGGAGGTGTATGGAAGGCTCAGGGCAGGAGGGTGCAGGATTTAGGCAAGGCAGGCTCAGGCCAAGGGGCTGGGTGCACGCTTCCCCCCAGATCCTCATGAGTGGAGGAGTGTGTGATCCAGAGCAGTGTGATCCAGCCCCATCAGGCCCTCAGAGAGAAGTGGGGGAGACAACTGTGCAGTTTAGCCCCAGCAGCTCCTTAGGGTTGTTACCTCTAACTTTGAGGCCCCACTTGTAATGAGTGTTCCTATTGCGAAGCATAACCTAGATATTAAATGATTGGCATGCCATCAAAATCTTGAGTGCAAGTCCTTTAGTACATCTTGGCATCACACTTTTAGTCCTACACATTTTAGAAATACATTAGTTGATGGCTAATGTAACTCATAATTACCTATCTATATTTTAGAAATGTGTGCATCTGTTTGTTCAAGAACTCCTCCAAACGGTAAGAACCAGGACCACCAAATTTGATAGGCAGTTTCCTCTTATCCTCACTTAAAGCAAGGTCAGGGTTTGGTTGTGCCAATGGGATGTGCCTGCAATCTGACTGTTTTCTATAACACAGAAAGGGAGGGAACTAATTGGAGGGACAGCTATACTGCAGGGTGGCCACACAAGGAAGACTATGGCCAGCTGGGGCCAGCGCTTGCCAAAACCCTTCCCCCTCAGCTGCAGTGCTGGCCTGAGGAGGGTGGGAAGGAGTGCTGGCTACCCCCGCCAGAGGAATCACAGCCCACCCCAGCAGCATGCTCACCCCCCATTTGGCCTGCATGGCTCTGCCCCTAGGGCCAGGCATAGGGAGCGTTGCTGGGGCTGGCCTGCATGGCCTCTCTCTTCTTGGCTCCCCGTCTTTCCTAGGCCCAGGGGACACTGGCCTGCATGGCCCCTCCACCCTCTGGCTCAGGATTGGGGAGCCCCAGCAAGGTTGGCCTGTGCCCTCCTTTCCCCCTTCCTGGGATCAGGGAGAAGCCAGCTGACAGGGTGTGCAACCACCCCCACCTCCTGAACCTCTCCTCACCCTGTGCCCTGACTCCACCCCCTGCCTCCCACCTCCAATCCTGACTCCCGCACCCCCCCCCACATCTCCAGCCCCCTGCCCTAAGCCCCTACTTAACCCCCCCATACACACACCCCAGCCATCTGCCCTGAGCCTCCCACATCCCCAAGGCCCTGCCCTGACTCCTGCACCCCCCACACTGCCACCCCCAGCCCTGAAGGACCCAGGCAATGCTGGCTAAGTCTTCTAGTGTATACAAATTTGTATTATAGTGTATAATAATGAGCACTAATGGAATCTCAGTAAAGCTGTTTCTCTTTAAAGAAAATGTGCAGATTTGCTGAAGAGTAGGAAAATGTACGAGACCGATGACTACAGATGCATTCAAACAAAAGTCATGGGCTTTGGCCCTGTTGATTTAAATTTGAGTATGAAAGAACAGCATCTTTACCCATAAATTATATCAACTTGGATTTTAATTCACTCCAGTATATTTTTTGTTATTACATCCCACGCCAGTGCTCTAAAATAAACCTACCTCTCCCCTCCAACTGGCTGTCTCACTAATCTAATCCAAATTAGTATTACCTTACTTTTGTCCTAGTTGCTTACACAGTAGTTTCTCCTGTGCAGAGCCATTTCTTGTTCAAACCAAGAAAGTTCTACTCCTTTCATGTAAAAAGATTAGTTAATTGAGAAAAGAACCACTTAGGTCATACTCTGTTACAGGGAGTATAAAGAGAATAAAAGGAGTGAAGCCTGCAACACATGCATTGGTTGTATTCCTGCCTCTAAATCAAGAGCATCCCTTGCCAACCTGACATTTCCATTGAAGTCAGTAGGAATTTTTTTGGCTTTGCAAGGAAATGCACACTCATCTCACATATCAACAGTTATGCTAATGTTGTGCAATATTTAAAAAAATATTCTGCCTGTCAATGGAGAAATGTCTTGCCTGAATGAAAACATAAGCAACCCTTAGTATATCAAGGCCCACACCACAGAAGGGCTAATTATGGATTGCAACCACTATTTTTCCTTCGTATTACTCTCCACCTTTCAGTCAGCATATGGTGAGATATTGCTTGCAGATATTCCCTCTGTCCTGTGCAGTTCACTCTCTGTAACCTGATCCATATTGGTATGTCTTTCACCACTCTTAGCCTGGTGGCCCAAGTTTCTCTGAAGCTCCACTTGCACTTTGATCCTAGAGTCTTGAATTGATTTCCGGATATTCCGCAGATTCCAATGTGTTCGCAGGAGAGCACTGTCTAATGTAAAAAAGCCATCCCGTATCCGCCGCACCTGGGTGCACACAGCAGTTGATTTCAGCTCCAAGCCAATCTCGTGAACTACCTTTCGAAGGTACTTCTGGGTCTCATGCAAACACTGGATTTCTGAAGGAGGCAGAAAGACTATATTAGAAGGGCCAGCACATATATGCAACAAAACACCATTCCTGGAAATTCAGACACCAGTCACTGGGATTGACGTGCAAAAAGAAAAGTTAATTCAGCAGAAAAGATGCTCTTTTTTAAGTACATGACTGTATAATCACGATTATACAGAGATCTTGTACAATAGCCCAAGCCTTCAAAAGAGTCAGTTTTACAAAAACAAGTTTCAAATATAAGATCATATAATAAGAGTTAAATATTTGGGCTAGGCAAAGGTCATGGTTTAGCTGCATTTGTGTTTGCCAAAATAATTCAAGACGACCAAAAAGGCCATAAAAGGTGAACCACAAAGCTTTTATAAAAAGACTGGTTAGGATCCCAATTTCTCAATATCTGTACAGATTTAAGAACTTTTAACAATGTTTAATAGGTGCTTTGTCTTCAAATTAAAGCCCCAATCCTGCAAATGGCTACACACATGGACCCAAGGACTTGTGTTGAGCTCCATTAACTTTAATGGGGGTCTATGCAGGCACAAGAATCTGCCTGTAAAAAGTCAATTGCAGAATCAAGTTGTACGGAAATAACCCTTGAGGCAGATAAGAAAAATCATTGTCCTTACATCAGCTGTGGGAAAATAAGGCATAAGGATATATGACTTGCACTATACCAAAGAAGTGTAGAAGCTGTAGAAACCATTTTCATATTTAGCTAGAAGCCATCTTGTATATCAGAAACCATTTCAGCTTTTCTCTCAAGCACGTAGACCAGAGTGAACTTTCTGTCACCCCGTGAGAAGAGGCCTACAGGATGGGCTATTGGTATGTGTTAATTGGGCTGGTTGGGACAGGAGATGTACTCCCTCGCACCTGTCCGCCATCTTGTTGATAAGGCTTTGTTTTTTCCGAATTTAATTAAGGATTTCTGTAATTGGATGCCCTGACGTCAGACTGTTTGGCTAAGGGTATAAAGATACTAGGATTGATTGTATTAGCAGTCTTACTGGGCCCGGCTCTGCTGTGACCACGTTTGGCTCATGCTGTGCTTTATTAATTAATAAAGCTGTTTGTTAGCTGCCTAAACACAGAGGAGCGTGTTTTTGCTTCGACAGAAGTTCATGTTAGTGCCAGGTTTGGAATGCAAGCGTCTTTCAATCCTGAATTTAAAACAGATGACAGATTTACAGCCATGGGCACTGGAATTCTTTATTCACAGATCACCTGTGGAACTCCTGCCCACAAGATATCACCAAAGTCAGAAGATAGTAGGATCTAAAAAAGAATTTTATGTTCAGTTCCATTATACAGGATTAAAAAAAGTTAATAGAAATATAAGATCTCATGCCGTAGGGCATAAATGGACTACTTCCTTCATTGCTTCCTTAAGTGGGAGGCAGTTGGGTTCACCAAATGACTAGTCATTGTATACATCTCCTGTATCCCCTAAAATGAGATTAAGAGTAGGCCTTGAACACCACAAGCAGAATAAAAAGGGAAGACTAGTTTGTTTTGCAGAAGGATCAGCTTTAAAAAAATGTGGAAGACATTGCACAGGAAGAATTGTGCCTTTTTAACTATCCTTTGAAGTACCGTCAGAAATAGAATACTGAACTAGGTGGACTATCAGACTGATCCAGTACAGTACAGCAGTTATGTTCCTACCAGAAATTGCACAAATGTCTCGATGCTGCTCAATCCTAATCTGGAGATTCCATGTAGCACAAAGATGGTCTGTCAATCTCTCTGGCAAATTTAATCATTGAGGTATTTGCTGAGACTGTCAGTGTTACCACAAAACAGCTAGATGATTTTGCCACTATATTCATATATACTTCCAACATGCTCCCAAATGGGTTAGACCATACCTAGTTGGAATTCTGGAGGTGCAAATTGCAGGCATCGAATTGCTGTGATTAATGGAGGGGTTTTTTCCATTGGGCGAATTAAACCTTCAACAGCCAGCTCATAGGCCTCTTGAGTTTTCAGGTCAATCTTAGAATACCTGGAGAAAGGAAAAGAGCAGTGAATTTGCATTTCCAGCCATCAGAGATTCTGAGGCAGAAGGGACTATCATGACACTCTAGTCCGACTCTTTGCATAACACAGGTTATAAAACTTCTCCAAAATAATTCCTAAAGCGTATTTTATAGAAAATCATCTAATCTTGATTTGATTTAACAGTTGTCAGTGATGGAAAACCCACCATGAAAAATTGTTCCAATGGTTAATTACACTATTTAAAATGTACACCTTTTTTACAGTCTGAATTAGGGATGTAATAGTGTAGTCAATTAACTGATAAGCAAAGTGTATAGGTTAATTTGATAGACTACAAGCATTCCCCCCATCCCTGCCAGTAAATTTTTAGCAGGCTGGCCAACAGCCCAGTTCAGTCCTGGCTCATGCCAGGTCCAGGGCCTACTCCCAGTGTGGCTCTGCATTTAAAGCGTATTAGGAGCGAGACGGGCAGGCAACCCAACTCAGATTCGGCTCATGCCAGGTCTAGGAGTTCAGTCCCCCTCCCTGGACAGGGGCTGCTGCCTCTGTATCAGAGGTGGCAGCATGGGGCGACAGGCAGCCAATCCACAAGGGAAGCTGGTTTTTAAACTGGCTCCCCTTGTTGACCAGATCCCGCATGGCACCCCATGCTGCTGCCTCTGATACAGAGGCAACAGCGCAGAGTGGCAGGGGTCTCCTCGGGAGTGGGGCCAGAATGCACTGGCTGCCAGCCCCCACCCCCGGGGACTATAGAATAGTTGAGTAACCAATAAGAATCCATGAGGTTAACTAACTATTCAATTAACTGATATTTAACATCCCTAGTCTGAATTTGTCTCACTTCAGCTTCCAGCCAGTTTACTTTTCTTTGCTAGATTGATGAGCCCCTTATTAAATATTTGTTCCCTACATAGGTATTTATACACTGTTTTATCACCCTTTAAGCTTTGTCAAAATAAATAGATTCAAGTCTTTGAGTCTCACTCCAATGCCACTTTTCTAACCCTTTAATCATTCTCATGGCTCTTCTCTGAACCCACTTGTTTTTCAAAATCCTTAAAATGTTGACACCAGAATTGGACACAGTATTCTAGTAGCAGTCACACCATTGCCAAATACAGAAGTTGAATAACGTTTCTACTTTTGAGAATCCTGTTTATGCATCCAGGGATCACATTAGCCCCGGTGGCCACCATGGCACTGGGAGCACATGTTCAAAGAGCCTCTGTTTTGTTATAAACACCAAAGATCTGTTCAGTCTCTATAGTTTCTAAGTTAAGCTCCCCAACAACTGTGCCTGATAGACTCATTGCCCTATAAATGATATAAGCCTACGTATTGTCAGTAAGGTTCTACAACTGGAAGGGAAGGCAAACTATCATATCAAGCAGAAGAACTGTCATTTTACCACCATGTCATGTATAGGTTCTAAAGCAACATGGCAATTAAGAAGCCAAAGGTAGCCTCATTAGTCAGAGAACAAGTGGCTGATTTTCCTGTCTGGGTGTGACAGGGAGTTGGCCCTGCTCTGGCCCTTTAAGGGCAAACCCCAGCCTGGAGCAGGGCCTGGGAGTTTAGCCCCAGCTGAGGCTGCATTAGTTGATTAGGGCCCAGCTGGGAGCTATATAAGAGGACGGGCTGCTGCTCCCAGGAAGAGCAGTGAGAGCCTGGCTGCTGGGGGAGTAGGAGGCTGCCTGGAGCTAGGGAAGGGCTGGGGAGGCAAGGCAGGACTAGGAGAGCTCTGGCCACACAAACCCCAGACTGCAGGGCCTGAAGCACAGCCTGCTGAAGAGACAACTACCCCCAGAAGGGGGGCTCAGAGACGGACGTGGGCACTGCCGGAGGGCAGTGTCCTGAAGAGAATGCTGCGGCCTGGAGGGAAGAGGGGAAACACCACCTGAGGGAAGGTACCCTGCCAGCAGAAGGAGCTAATTCCTAGGACAGACGGCAGGGGGTGCTATGGTGGTGAGTGAACCCCCTCACACTGGGGCTCACATCTTTACAACTCATTACAGCAAACAACTGACTAATCTCATTGTTCCAATGATCAGTAAATGACAGCAAGGAAGTCAGGTCATCTAGGGTTTTTGACTAGATACATACATCAGTAGAGCTTTATGATTGGTTCCCTGAATGACAGCAAGAATCCGTTCCAGCTTGTCCCTTGTGACATGATCTGCAAATGTTAGAGGACAAAAGAGGGACATAAATCTTCACTTATATGCATAACCCAGCACCTGAAAAGAGCCTTAGTCTCAAATCAAGATTTGCCATTTCCTGGTCAAATTGTCATATCTAAATGGGTGGGTGGGAAGCCCATGAAAGATGGCTTCAGTGTAACACAAAATAGCAGCACAGGAAGTTGACCAGTCCATACATACCATACCAGTACTTAAAGTGGAAGAGTCTCTGCAGCAAAGGCAATAGAGTTTGCATTCGTTTCAAGATGAAGGCTATAATTCATCACATGAAACATTTCAAGATTTTGTTCAATATCAGAACCTTTATGAAAGTTTCTGATCACATTCTTGGGGTGAGGCTGTCTCCTGAGGTACAAGGAGATGGTGTACACCAGTGATCACCAACCAGTAGATCTACTGATAGAGCTTGCAGCCTCTGACAGGTGATTCTGACTGGTTTGGCCAAGAGGCTATCAAGCGCCAGCATTTTATCTGCCCCTCTCAGTGCTGCCATGCTGCTCCTGCCCTTTGCCTTGGAGCTGTCCCCCTTGCCCCGCCCCCCCAGGAGCTTCCCTGCTCCCCACAGGAAGCAGGGAAGGGAGAGGAGGGGGCACTGATAGGAGGGTACCCCCCTTCCCAGCCTGTATTCTATCTCCACAGAATGGGGTAGGGGGGGCATGACAGGGCTTGGGATGGAGGGAGTTTGCAGGCTGCTTTTGAGAGTGGTGCAAGGCCACGGCAGGGGAGAGCTTGCCTTAGCCCCACTGCACAACCACTCAGGAGCCACCTGAGGTAAGCAATGTCCAACTGGAGCTCGCATCCCAAAACCTTCCTCCAGTCATGAAACCTCTCCTGCACCCCAAGCCCCTGCCCCAGCCCTGAGCCCCCTGGACTCAAACTCTTACAATACTTGTACCCTGAATCCTCTCCTGCACCTCAACTTCCTGCCTCAGGCTCAACTCAGAGCCCCTCTCACACTCCAAATCCCTTAGCCCAAGACCAGAACCTGCACCCCAACCCTCTGCCCCTGCCTGGTGTAAGGGAGGCAGGAAGGAGGAAAGGAGGGAGGACAGAGAGAGCAGGGGTAGGGCCTTGAAGAAGGGTCATGGAGGAGGTAGGGCAAGGGGATTTGGGTTTGACATAGATCTTGGATTGCACTTAAATTCAAAAAGTGACCTTGTGCTTAAAAAGGTTGGAGTCCACTGGTGTACACTGAAGTTTGTGAACACATATGATCAGGATTTTATATCATTGACAGACATATTGTGGCTGTATTTAGCATACTACAGGGTAATATGTTTACAGTGGTGAGACTTCATGGGAGAATAATCATAAACAAAGATTAGAAAGTTCTTAAAGGTGTGCTAAATGTTGCACAATCTAACACTTTACTTTCTAATTAGAAATCTTTATTTACAACACAACCAACTCTCTTACCAAATGTGGTCTTCTCTATTAGCTTGCCTGTATCCGAGAAGTCATCTGTGGCTTTGCCAAACAGTCCACGAACAGTATAAGTCTTCAAAAAGGAAAAGTGCAAGGTATGGGGGCAACTGTTTGCAACAGCTGAGAAGCTATATCTTGGCATGCAGCAACTACAGGAAATCATGGAACAGGAAAGTTTTCTCTAAAGGAAAGCTGTCTATGCACAGTAAGGGTATGTCTAGACTACATGTCTCTGCCAACAGAGGCATGTAAACTAGGCAACCCGACATAGTCAGAGAAGCCAGGATTTTAATATCCCCAGCGTCATTAAAATAAACATGTCCGCCGTACTGTGCCGGCTCAGCTGATCGTCGGCACAGCGCGAGAGTCAAGATTCGGACCAGTGGACAGGGGAAGCCTTTGTCGACCACTCCAGTAAACCTTGTTTCACGAGGCATAAGGGAGCAGTCAACAAAGGCTTCCCCTGTCAACTGATCCGCGTCTTGACTCACGCGCTGTGCCAACGATCAGCTGAGCTAGCACAGCGCGGCGGCCATGTTTATTTTAATGACGCCGGGGATATTTAAATCCCGGCTTCTTTGACTATGTCAGGTAGCCTAGTTTACACGCCTCTGTTGGCAGAGGCATGTAGTCTAGACATACCCTAAGTGGTGCCTCTTACTTCATATGCACTGCTAATGGCTTTGGAAAGCAATGATGATTTGTTTGAAGCTCAAATGTAGCGTGTCAGCCACTCCTGCTGGCAGCTGCCTCCATAATAAAGAGGCAAGCATTATGCCTTGTGACAGCAGTTCAAGCTCCTCAGGCTCTTGAACCAGTTTCTGACTGACTTAGAATGGTTACAGCCTTTTTAAAGCTCACATGTGAACAGGCTTTTACGACTCCCATTTGTTCACAATCTGCCAGGCTCAAGCCACTACAATGCTGATTTATTTGCAATGTCCATAAAGATCAAACTTTGTACAGCAAGGTGGGAAATAACAGTCTGCAGGTCAGGCATAGTTCACCAGAGTTAGTCCCTAGTGGGCTGCCAGTGCTTTATTTACCTGCACAGCCACAAGTACGGCTGCTCATAGCTTCTGTTGGGTGCAGATTGCTTTTCCCAGCCAATGGGAGCAGTGGGAAGTGATGTAGCAGACTGCACTGCTTCCTGCAGCTCCCATAAGCAGTCCACGGCCAACACGAGCTGCAGGTGGACATGCAGGTAAATAACCATGGTGAACCACACCTGGCTTATGGGCCACTTATTGCCCACCCTTATTGTACATATTGTGGCACGTGAGAGGGATGCATAATGTTTGTATTAGGGATGTGAATGCGATAAGGGTGAAGGGCTTCTCCAGGCCCACCGGCCCCAAGCAGGGCTGCTACTTCCAACCTCCCCACACATGGCCAGGAGCAGCCAAGCATTTAACTGGTTAACCAATTAAACAGTAATTTACATCCTTAGTATGTATACATGTACTTATATATACTACTGTATCTGTCTCCCTAACCTAAGGTTATTACCCAGTATGCTGTCACTGCTATCAGCATTTTAGCTTGGGCTATAATAGCAATGGTGGGAGCAGTAACATAGATGGTTAAAAATGCTGATGCTTTTTCACATCATCTAGACATGCACTGAATAAAGTTAGAATACAGTGGCAGGCAGTTGGTGTCTTTTTGTGGAAAATTTTAAGGAAGCAGAGTTAATGTATCTTAGCTCTGAGTTGAAGAAATTCCCTCCAGTAGTAAGAGGTCATTTTCCAGAGTCCATTCTACTTTGGCTTCTCTGCCATGGCTGCCAACAAACACAGCACATGGGGTTTGTGGAGTATGGATTAGGGATGTGAATGAGTAGTCGACTAGACGATTAACCGATAAGCCTATGTTTATCAGTTAATATAGTCAACTACTCACATTTCCCCTTCCCCATTCTGCCTCTGATACACAGGCAGCAAGGGTGGGGGAGCAGGAGCTGGCTTAAAAGCCGGTTCCCCCCTCCCCTCCATGCAGTGGGAGGGGAGTAGGGGTAGCTGCCAGGAAGCAGCTCCTGCCCTCACAGTGGGCCCAGGCTCACTGTGGATGTTTGCTGCTTTGCAGCAGCAGCCCCTGTCTGCAGGGATTCGAGTTCCTTGTGGACAGGGGCTACTGCCAGAGCAGCCTCTGTCCATGGCCAAACAGAAGCTACTTCACTGCAGCTTCCTTTGCCCCACACCCTCAGCAGCCTCTGTCCACGGGGAACTCGGACCCCCGTGGACAGGAACTGCTGCCACACAGTGCTGCTGCCTGCTGATACAGAGGCAGCAGCATGGGGCAGCAGACAGCGGTCCACAAGGGGAGCTGTTTTTTAAACTGGCTCCCCTTGTGGACTGGCTCCCGCCTGCTGCCTCTGCATCCGCAGGAGTGGAGTTGGATTGCACTGGCTGCCAGCCCCACCCCCAGGGACTATAGAATAATGGACTAGCCACTAAAAATTCATGAGGTTAGTTGACTACTTTGTTACCCGCTATCTAACATCCCTAGTGTGGATACCTATCTCCTCACTAGAAATAGACTGAGACCCATTTTGTTTTACAGAAGCCTCCAGACAGCAGTGTCTTCTGCTTGGTCCTGACCAGGCAAGATTCAAACTGACCTATGGTAAAAAGCTCCATCCCAATACCAGTTCCCAAGCCCCTCACATGGTTCCCCCCCCCCTTCCTCAAAGGAATATTTAATATTCCTTAACCTAGTGCCTAGTCAGTTGTGTGTGTTATTACTTCATGTGATATACTAAGAGTAGGTCACATATGCCGCCTCCTCCTTGATGAAATTTCTAATGGCTTTGATTTCCAGTGAGAATGGGTGTTGCATACAGAAATCCCCGAACAGTGCCAGTGCATACCCTGGTAAGATGGGCATCGTACAGATCAGTGAGCAGCTTGTTCCCATGGCCTACTCCAAGCACTGAAATACAAAAACAGGAGGCCATTAATCAGTCACATAACAATTATTTGGGCATAAGTATTTTAATATAGCACCATACTCTCCCCTGGCACTGTTCAGACAAACAAAAAGCAGTCTCAATGTACCCAGAATTTATAGTCTGTTTCTGCTTCTCTTTGTTGCTGAGAGTTGCCACCACACACTCAAACCTGTGACTGACACTAAAGCAAGAACTACTCAGAGCTAAGTGCTAGTGTTGTCTTGTGCTTTTCATCTTACAAAAGAAGAACAGAATCATTATCCCCATGTTACAGACAGGGAAACAGAGGCACTTGAACAGTCAGGCTCACACATGGCAGAGTCAAATAAAGAATACAAGTCTCCCAGTACAGTGCCTTCCACTGGACCATGGTGCCTCTCTGAGAATAACTTAATTTATTGTCTCCGAGGCTTATGATTCCTAACCTCACAGAACCATCATATCAGATTTGTGTGTTTCTCCTGTAATTTAGCATTTCTACTTCTGCCCGTCCTACAAAATCCTCAAATGCTGCTAGTCGCCAGCTCAGTGTGATGTGAGCTTATATATAAACAAAAGACAGAACTATGTAGCACTTTAAATACTAATAAGATGGTTTATTAGGTGATGAGCTTTCGTGGGCCAGACCCACTTCCTCAGATCAATATGTGGAAGAAAATTGGCACAACCACATATTGATCTGAGGAAGTGGGTCTGGCCCACAAAAGCTCATCACCTAATAAACCATCTTGTTAGTCTTTAAAGTGCTACACAGTTCTGTCTTTTGTTTCAGCTACACCAGACGAACATAGCTGCATTTCTATCACTATCATCTATAAAAACGTTCTCAATGCTGTACCTTGTAATTTAATGATGAATCTATATTTTCATGTCTTTCAAAACAAAACATACCAAGCACTCCAGATGACTTTGTATCCAGCCGGTGACCTACTCCAATTTTCAAGTGAGTGAAGTTTGGTCCTCTAACTACAAGGGAATGAAATATAATGTATGGTTTGTGGAATGGGCAAAAATTAATTTCACTATAAAGAAAAAAATATACCAAGCTTTTCTGAACAATATTGTGATGGTAACAGGCAATATATATGGTCCCAATACAATCTGATCTTGGTGATTCCACAGTGTTAAAAATCTTATGATTTATCATGTGCATAATGAAACCACTTCTAGTAAATCACTGCCTAAAATAGAATCAAAGTCTTCAATCTCTCCAATGGATTCTTGCTCTTCTCTCTACTATAAATGGGTTGCATTGCATTTATCCCCTTTGAATGCAGTGATTACCAGTGACCAGATAACCATTAGCTGCAGTAATCTAAGGGAATTAATATTTCTTATTCCTTTTTTACTCTGGGATTGTTTTCTCATTGGGCAAGTCAAATCTAGAAATGATAGTAAGGCGTACACCAGCTTTTCCACAGAAATCAAGATTCTTCTCCAGCCTCTTACCTAGTGGGTGGGCAGCCAGAACAGGCAACTGGGTAACAGTAAGGGTCAGCTCTTTCCCAGCATTTCCTTCTACAGTGGTTGGCAGGAAGCGTACTTGCTGTGGCATATCTGGCTGTTTCAGAGAGTTCAGTTCTACAGAAAATGGTTAAAAAAAAACCCTTTTAATATTCTGAAAGTGTCTTATCTTGCAAGTAAGTCCAGTTAAGACCCTCGATAGTTTTCCTGAAAAACCATGGGGCACAGTCTGAAAAGAAAATACAGTGAAGGGGGATGACAAACAAACAGAATGGCTATGTCTACACTGGCATCCCTTCCGGAAAAGGGATGCTAATGTAGCACGTTGGAATAGGCAAATCCGTGGGGGATTTAAATATCCCCCGCGGCATTTGCATTAACATGGCTGCCGCTTTTTTCCGGCTTGGGGAAAAGCCGGAGAAAAGCGCCAGTCTAGACGTTATTCTCCGGAAAATAAAGCCTTTTCCAGAGGATTTCTTATTCCTACTTGAAAGTTAATTCAACAAAAAACATATAGTTGTATGTGTAGATGGGAACAGTATGATGAATACTGTAACATAAGAATGGCCATAAAGGGTCAGAGGAAGGGTCCCCTGAGTAGTCTCATAGTGGTCGGCACCACCTGCTTTTAAAAAAAAGAAAAAGAGTAGGGCAATTTTGAGTGACCCATCCTTGAAAGTAGTAATAAGAAATCCTCCGGAAAAGGCTTTATTTTCCGGAGAATAACGTCGAGACTGGTGCTTTTCTCCGGCTTTTTCCCAAGCCGGAAAAAAGCGGCAGCCATGTTAATGCAAATGCCGCGGGGATATTTAAGTCCCCCGCGGATTTGCCTATTCCAAAGTCTACATTAGCATCCCTTTTCCGGAAAGGGGTGCTAATGTAGACACAGCCTCTCTCTTTAAAGCCTGGTCTACACACACAGATTTAGTACCAGTATAATTGTTTTGGTTAGGAATGTGATTTTTTTATGGAAATAACTACCATTACTACATCTTGTGTGGATGCAGTTACACCAGTATAAAGGTGCTTTATACCAGTACAGCTTATTCCCCTCCTCATAGCAGAAGGAGTATTACCATTTATCTAAAGTGGCACCATTTGCGTGTGCAGAGAAGGCTCAAGTGTCTTTGGCTCATGATTACAGTCCTTCAGAGCTATGTACAAGTTCCATTTTCCATGTCAGGAAGCAGCATCTTCACAATCCCTGAAAGGTGGTGAGTGGGACAATATGCCATCTCTTTTGTGTTTGAAAGGAATCTAAGTCCTCCTAGGGGCTGCAATGCAAATTCCTCCTTGATGAGTAGACATGGATATAGCATATTCAGCAAAGAGAAGGGATTCCACATTTTAAAAAATATGTCTTAAGGGATTTCCAGCCTAGAGGTCGGAGATAGAGATTGGCCTCTACAATGGCTCTCTCAAGCCTGATATTTTTCTTTTCTAACAATATTCGTCTCGACCAGGATGTGTGTCATACAATGACTAATAGTCATTTTTACCAAACTGTGAGACATGCTTTTTGCTTTATTCTCTCTATGATGGGGCCTCAGTTTTCAAATGAACTCTCACAAGGCTCATTCTAGAGCTTCTGAACATGGGTCATCACAAGCAGCAAACCAACATAAGTTCCTTCAGGCTTTTAGAAAGGCCAGGACTATATGCGCTAACACAAGCTAACCATGGCCTGAACCATTAACACTAGGCCAAGTTGCCTGAAGGTGTAGAGAAAAGGACGACACTGTCAACTGAAAGATAGCCCCTATCCAAATGCTTATCCATTCTACAACTAGTTATGTTGTTAGGGATGCAGTTGCAGCATATTGGTGGGAAGACAGTTTGGAGCTGAAGGAAAGCAGAGGGGGCACTTGATCTTCTCAGAATTCCCTAAATCAGAGGCTCTCAATCTTTTCATGCTACTTAACCCTGTTCAGGAGTGTGATTTGTCTTGCACACCCCCAAATTTCAACTCACTTAAAAACTACTTGCCTATAAAATTAGACTTGAAAATACAAGTGTTACAGCATGCTATGATTGAAGAAGTGCTTATTTTCTCATTTTTACCATATAATTATAAAAATAAATGAATTGGACTACAAATATTGTACTTACATTTCATGATATGATATACTAGAAGATTTACCCAGCATTGCTCTGGTCCTTAACTCAATGAATTTTTGTTTGTTGGAAAATAAAATGAAAATGTACAAGATTCATTTAAATCATTGCTTTGAAGTAAGGCTGGGGATGAGGGGTTCAGTATGCAGGCTGCCCCTGGGAGAGAGGACAACCCAAGCCCTCTCTCACTGCAGTAACTTGGGGCCAAGTGAGAAGTGCCTGTCCATGACCACTATAGCTCCAGTAGGCATAGCCATGGGAGAAGTGCATGTTCCCCAGGTGGGGCAGGTTCATCTACCCCATGCATTCCCTAGCCACAGTGAGAAATGCGGCATACTGTGCACTCTCCCCTTGCTCCCTGATGAAGGGGAACAGCCAGCAATAGTCCTATAGCAGTGATCACCAACCAATAGATCTACTGGTAGATCTTGGAGCCTGTGACACGTGAGCCTGACTGGTTTGGCCAAGAGGCTATCAAATGTCAGCACTTCAACTGCCCCTCCTCAAAAAGTTGCACACCTCCTGCCCTTTGCCTTGGAGCTACCTCCCCCCATCCTTAGCAGCCTCCTGCTTGCTGTGCAGGGCAGGGAAGGGAGAGGAGAGATGCTGATATCAAGGTGCTCCCTCCCCCACTCTGTATCCTATCTCCAGAGTGGGGGGCACAACAGGACTTGGGATGGAGTTTGCTGGCTGCTTCAGGGAGTGGTGCGGGACCAGAGCAGGGGTGAGCCTGCCTTAGCCCCACTGCACCACCACCCAGGAGCCACCTGAGATAAGCGGTGCCCCCTCAGTCGGACCCCACATCCCAAAACCCTATCACAGTTATGAACCCCCTCCTACACCCCAAGCCTCTGCCCTAGCCCCGAGCACCCCTGCATCCAAACACCCACCCAGAGCCTGCACCTAGAATCCTCTCAGGTATTCCAACTACCTGCCCCAAACTCAGCTCAGAGCCCCTCTCACACTCCAGATCCCTTAATCCAAGACCAAAGCTTGCACCCTAACCCGCTGCCCCAGCCTGGTGAAAGTGAGGAAGGATGGGGGAGGATGGAGTGAGCAGGGGCGGGGCCTCAGAGAAGGGGCACAAAGGAGGCAGGGCCAGCGTGTTTGGGTTTGAGGTAGATCCTGGATTCCACTTAAATTCAAAAAGGGATCTCATGCTTAAAAAGGTTGGAGAACCCTGTCCTATAGGAATGGGGGGGAGGGGCTAAAGCCCTCCCCAAAGGATGCTGGACAGTAGGCAACTCCGGGCTGGGGCAATCCCAGATGGAGGGGTTATGCCCCAGCCACCTCCTTTCACCTGCTTGCTGATTTTGTCTCTTTTCTGTATGATTTTGAACCACAACCCCACTCTAGGCACATCCAAGCTGCCCTTGCTTTAAAGTTAAGATAAGAGGAAGCCGCATAACAAATGCAGTGTTCCTCTGGCCCACGAAAGCTCATCATCTAATAAACCATCTTGTTAGTCTTTAAAGTGCTACATTGTCCTGCATTTTGCTTCAACTACCCCAGACTAACATGGCTACATTTCTATCACTATTCTACATGTAAGAGGAGTTATTGAACAAACAGACAAACTCTCTCAAATATGTAATAGAGCGAGCAATGGAAGCACATTGCTGCGGTGAGCGTGGACTGACTCTGCCAGTGCTTTTCATGTAGCCCGTTGTAAAATTTACTTTTTATATATCTATATCATGCTTTAAAATTGTGTCGGCCGCCTCCAATATTTTAAATAGAGGCGAGGTAAAAATATTTTAAACAAGGCAAATACCTAGGTGACTTGATGGACCCAAAAACCTCTGGGGCCTCCTGGTTGAGACCCACCGCCCTAAATCAAAGGGGGGGGGGCAAATTGGAAATCTCCTCCCCCCCCCCCCCAGTGAGGAGCGACCTTCCCGAATGCCCGCCCCACCCCCGCTAGGGGGAAGTCCCGTGGGAGGCGTCGCCCTCCATCCTCGGCGCGGAGGAGGAACTACAGGCCCTGGACTAAGGGGCCGGGGCTCGCCTCACCTTTCAGGAGCAGGGTCTCCACGCTGTCCCGCACCCTGAGCGAGGCCACCCCGGACGGTTTGTACACGGTGAAGAGTCCGTTGAGCCCGCTCCAAGCTGCCTTCCTGACAGCCATGGCTGTGGCGGACGGAAATCACCGCCGTGCGGGTGCAGCAATCACACCGCTCCCCCGACGAGCGCCGCCATGCGCTTCCGCCGACTGTGTCACCGGAAACAGCTCCCCCTCGGGAGCACGCGCTGCGAGGCGCGCCCGTTCCGGGGAGTGTTGGGAACGGGAGGCTGCTCTGATCCCCCGCTGGTAAGAGCGGCCAAGAAGGGCACCCATCCGCAGGGGGCATGAAAGGGTCTCGGAGCCAGTGAGAACCTGGGCCCGGCAGGTCTGCTGCTTGGCGCGCCCCGCATTCCCCGTCGTGGGCTGACACCCCCCCCCCGTAGCGCGGGATGGCAGAGTGGGACCACAGGCCAATTGCTGGCAGCAGGGTGGGGAAGGAGAAGATGCGTCATCCCCGGGTACCTCCTCCCCTACCACGTGCGGGGCTGGGCCTCGCCCCCGGCAGCAGAACGGGAGAGGGCGGCACTGGCGCCCTGGGTTCACCCGCAGCCTCCCCTGCCCCGCAGCTTTGCCAGTCGCTGACCGTGCAGCGCCCGGCGAGCTCAGCGCGGGCGAGGGGCGCGAACTCCGGGCTCGCAGCGCAGCTGGCTCGGTCAGCCCAGCGCGGCCCCTCCCCGAGCCCATGATCCACCGGGGCTGCGGCGGGGCCCGGCGCCCACGTGGTTTCCTGGCTGCCGGGGAGAAGGCCCCGCGCTCTGGTCCGGTGGCCGCCGCTGCCCGGATGCTGATCTGCGGACTGGGCAGGGCGCGTATGTGGGGCTGGCTGCGGCGGGCTCCGGGCTCGCTGCGGCGGGCTCCGCGGCAGCTGACCCTAGGTTCGCCGGCCTCCATAGGCAAGTGGCCGCTCCGAGGCGGGGGCCGAGTGCGGGCTCCGTTTTGGTGCCCATGGGAAGGCGGCAGCTTCGCATTTCCTGCTAGACCCCTTCCCCAACGCACCTGGCCTGCAGCACCCCCCCTCCGCCTGAGCCCCGCCCGCCTGCCAGTGGATCTGAGCAGCATCCCCTGCTGTCCCAGTGCTGTTCCTCCAACAGCTCTGCCAGTAAGGCACCCAAGACCTGATCTGCAGTGTTCTCTACGTCCTCTTTCTTCCAGGTTTCCCAATGCACAGCACTCCTGGCAACATGTTTTGTTATTCCCCTTCAAGCCACCTGCCTCAAACTCTCCACTGCACCTCAAGCCTAACCCACAGCGCCCCTTGTGTTCTGGTCTCTATTGTTACAGCTCTGTCTTGTTTTCTGTTTTTACACTGAGAGTATATTCCATGTTAGCAAAACAGTAGCAGTGACTGTGCAGTAGCTTTTATTGCTCAAGATGGTGAGATCCTAGCCACAGCTCCAACCCTTTCTCCCCCTGCCCGGGAACTCCCAAGCTTATGTGCTTATATGTATAGTAGCCCAGTGTCTGAGAGTCTGTAATGCTGAAATGCTGGCTATTGCCTCTGGATGTTGCTGTTGCTGAAATGTTGGCTGTTCCCTCTGGGCGGCACTATTGCCTGAAATGTTGGCTGTTCCCTCTGGACGGCGCTGTTGCTGAAATGCTAGCTATTCCCTCTGGGCGGCCCGTGCTGCATGGGGAGTGCAGGGCCCAAACGGCCGCTTGCTTCCCCACGGCGGCCCAGCTGAGCGGCGCAGAAGTCAGCCGAGCGCCATGGCGGGAGGCAACAGCGCCACCCAGAGGGAACAGCCAGGGCGCGGGGCCTGGATGAGCATGCGTCTCTGACATCAGGAAAGGGCGCCGGATTCAAAAGGAGGAAAGCGGAGCAGACACAGAGGACATGGAGGAGGCAGAGGAGAGTGAGAGAGACGCAGGAGGAGGAGGAGAAGAGAAACACAGAGTGAGAGGCGGAGGGGGAGAAGAGAGAGAGAGAGACCAAGAGAGAGGCAGGAGGCGGACGAGAGCTGAGAGAGAGAGAGAGGGCAAGGTAGGAGGAGGAGAAGAGAGAGAGAGGCTGTTTGCGCCGTTTGCTCCCACATGGCGGCCCAACTGAGCAGCGCAGAACTCAGCCGAGTGCCATGGCGGGAGGCGAAGGGGAGCGGGGCGATGACGTACACACCTAAGGGTGGGGCCTGGACGAGCGTGCATCCCCGACAGAGACAGAGGAGAGCAAAGAGAGAGTGAGAGGCAGGAGAAGGAGGAGAAGAGAAAAGGAGAGTGAGAGGGAGGAGGAGGAGGAGAAGAGAGAGAGGCAGAAGGCAGAGGAGAGCTGAAAGGGGGGGGAGGCAGTAGGAGGAGGAGAGAGAGATGGAGCGAGAGACCAGAGGCTCAGGAGAAAAGACCGACGTGGAGGAGAGACCTGAAAATCCCATCTTATGACGGGCTAATTGGCTAGTGTGTTTATAATGGAGTATAGTTGCAAATCGTGGGTTATGGTAATACTATAGATGCCAGCGATCAAAAGGGCCTTGTATACAAAAGAAGACAATTTGACATATAGGCACTGTTTTGTCTTTGAGCTATGTTGTATTCTCCTGCTAACTCACAGCACTGGTGTGGCTATGTTTTGCAGTCAGGGAATATCAACTGCCTCACACTGACCTGTCAGCGACTGCAGAACAACATGGGGATGAAGAGAGGTATCACCAGCTGTACCCAGGGCACATCCCCACCAGCCCTCTGCAGAAAGCCCTCTTGACTACTGGCTCAGCATTTATGGCTCTCTACAATCCCTATCGGCACGGTAAGCTGAACTCTGCAGCGTTTATTCAGCTGTGATCTCCACGTTCACTGAGACTGTATTTCCTTCCCAGCCCAAGAACCATATTTGTGTTTCTGTTAGGAGTTTCCATGGGGATTTTCACTCTTTTAATTCCCCACTCTATACTTTGGGAGAGAACGTTAGTGTTTAAGAGACTGAGAGGCTGAGGCTGGCACACAGAGACATCTGTAATGCAGACAGTGAGACAGTTCCTGCACATCTCTGTTAAAACATCTCATTCCTCATCCCTTGTCACTCCAAACTTCCCAGTTCTGCTAACCTCACTTTCAATCTGAAGCACTCCCTGTTGTCCCGTCCCAGACCCCATCCATAGCTCTGGCACCGCACCTCGCTCCTGACCTCCAGAGCCCTGTCTGTGCAGCTCCTGTGACTAGCCGCATGGCAGTGTAAACCCCAAAAACTGGAGGATGGTTTAGTGCAAGGGTTGGCAATCTGTGGCTTGCTAGCCAAATACGACTCACTAGGGAGCCAGATATGGCTCTTTTAAAGCTCAAGCCAGCCCTCCCTTATTCTCTCCGCAGCAGGGAGCCTGCACTGGTGCTGCAGCTGGCCTGGGCAAAACAATCCAACCTGCAGACGCAGCAGTGAGCCCCTACTCAGATTCCCCTGCTTGCCCCGCCCCCACACGCCACTCAGAAAAGCGGCTGTGGGGCAGTTTGTGTTCCACAAACTGAGCTGGGAAGGGGAGTGGAGTGGTGCTTCATGGCTGCTCCCGCCCTTAGCACAATCCTCTTTCAAGAACAGGCAGCGCATGAAGCACCAGTCTGCCTCCAATCTTTTCCCCCTCCCCCAGGCTCTTATTCACAGAGCACATGGCCATGCAGCTTGTGCAGGAAGGGGAGGCTCCTGAGAAACGTGTTGGGCTGCTGCTCTGGAGTCTCACTGCTAAGACTCCCAGCCAGAGCCTGCCTCTGGCACCCCGCTCCTTCCCCCACATTTTTCTGCCCCCTCCTACACCTTATCCCACTTAAGCCAAACCCTCTGCCCCCCTCCTGAGACTATACCCCCACTGAAACCCTCGCCCAATCCCCTGCCCCACATCACAATCCCCTTCTGCCCTAGGTCACAATCCAAACTCCTGCACTGTAACCCCTGCCTTAGATCACAATCAAAACCCCAGTCCCCTGCTGTAGGTCACAATCAGTGTTGCTTCTAAGCTGGGTGGCAGCACAGCTTCATGAGTGATTATTCAGCCCGGCCCAGTAGGTCAGCTCCCTGCATGGAGCCCTGAGCCTCTGACTAGGCAGTGCTGATTAATCACCTGTGAAGCTGTGCTGCCCCAAAGTTTAGCGGGAACACTGGTCACAGTCCAAACCCCTGCACTGTAATCCCCCACCCTAGGTCACAGTCCAAACCTCTGCACCCCCCTTGCACCTCAGTCCCCTGCCCTAAGTCACAGCCCCGTCCTGCCCTAGGTCACAGTCCAAACCCCTGCACCCCAATCCCGTGCCTCAGGTCACAACTGCCTCCTTCACCCAAACTCAGTGGCCCCCGACCCAAAAAAGGTTCCCCATTCCCACCATAAATAAAGACAATGTTGAAACCTTTTGTGTAGGACAGTGTTTCCCAACCAGGATTCTGCGGAACCTTGGGGTTCCACGAGAAATCGTGGAATAAATACAAATTTTGAAATACCACAAACAATTCCAAATATCCCTCGAAATATCGCGGGAATTTTTGTCCAGCAATTGGCAATACTGGAGTAATCTTCATATGCTACCAACTGCCTCTTTGTTTTGTTTTAGTCAGTTCATATCTAAGGTTATATTTAGTTGTATTGTGCCTGCCCTTCTGCTTCCCAGAAGTCTCCGTGTTTCTAGTCTTTTCTAGTGCACATTATCCTCGTTCGCTATTTTGTAGATTTGTAGTCTTTGCACAGTTTTGTAATTAACGTTTTTACTGAAACTGTGGTTGTTTTCATGTATCTAAAGTCTCACCTATGTAACAGTATTTTCATACGGCCGTCAAAAATAAAAAAAATTTGGAAGTATATGAAAAGAAGTGAAGGAAAGGAAAGAGAAAATGAATCAAAATGATCAAAGCCAAGTACGAGTGAAACAGGAAGAGAAGTGACTGATATTAAAAAAAATTGCCTTTACAATGACAGTTACTTGGCCATGGGTTTTACATGGACTGGAGACGAAAATTGCCCTGTTCCATTGTGCATTGTTTGTGGGGAAAAAACTAACTAACACAGCTATGGCCCTGGCCACGTTAAATCGACACTTCACTACTAACCATAGCCACTTGTCAAATAAAACAGTTGATTACTTTCAACGACTTTTGGATTCACAAGGAAAATAACGTAAAGTTTTTGAGAAGAAGGTAACTATCAATGAAAAGGATCAAGAAGCAAGCTATTTAGTAGCTGAGCTAGTTGCACAAAAAATGAAGTCACACTATTGCTGAAAGCCTAATAATGCCTGCTTGTAAAATAATAGTGAGTACAATGATAGGCAAAGAGGCTGAATGTGAAATTGTCTAAAAGTTCCTGTTTCTAATAATACTATTAGTAGGCATGTGGATGACATGTCACACAATATTGAAGATGTCTTGTCTGAAATACCAAAAATTACTAACTTTGCTCTCCAAGTCGACGAGTCAACAGACATAACAAGTAAAGCTCAGCTGTTGGCATTTGTACGATTTGAAAATGAAGGTGAAATAATGGAAAATTTTTGTTGTTGTAAAGAGCTGCCTGAAATGACCAAAGGTCAAGACATTTTCAACATCTTGTCGTCTTATTTGGAATCCTGTGGTTTGTCATGGAGCCAGTGTATTGGAATTTGCACTGATGGTGTCCCCTCAATGATTGGCTCAATAAAAGGCTTTGTTACACTCGTCAAAGAAAAAAACCCTGATGTCATAACGACCCACTGCTTCCTGCACCGGGAAGTTCTTGTTTCAAAAACTATTGGGGAGGATTTAAAACAAGTCCTTGAAGTAGCTGTGAACATGGTCAGTTTTATAAAGCAGCGCCCTCTTAAGTCACGCATGTTTGCAAAGCTCTGTGAAAATATGCAAAAAGACCATGTGCTCTCCTTCTACGCACCGATGTTAGATGGCTTTCAAGAGGGAAAGTTTTAACAAGGGTATTTGAGAGGAACTACTGCTTTTCTTCAAAGATAATAAAGTCAGTTTTTCTGACTTTCTTGAAGATACAAAATGGCTGCTGAAACTAGTCTACTTAGCAGATATTTATCAGCACTTAAACATCTTGAACACCACCATGCAGGACCCAAAAGAAGTGTCAGAAGTGAAAGTGGGCAGCTGTGGCACACCAGTAAGAACCGGCTGCCGGTAGGGGCCTGCACACAGCCCACATTTTGCTCGCCCCTGTGTAGGTGAGCCCTCTAGTAGGTTCTGGTAGTGCTGCTGCAGCAGTGCTTCACTGCCCCATTTGCCGGGGGCAAAGGAGCAGCCACATTAAAACACTGCTACGGAAGCATTGCCGGGTAGGGATGTAAGCGACTAGTCGACTATCTGATGAACAAAAGCTTATGGGACAGTTGACTAGTGTCTAGACTAGTCGATTCCCTGCAGCCAGGTGTGGGAGCAGGAGCCAGTGCTGGGGGGAGCCAGCTTAAAAGCCAGTTCCCCACCACCACCATCTCCGTGGCAGGCAGGGGGGTAGCAGGGACTAGGCACGAGCCGGGAGTCAGCTGCCCACTTTCACTTCTGACCCTAACCACTAAACCAGGGGTCGGCAACCTTTTCAACCAAAGAGCCAAACTACATCAAAATTCAGAACAAGTGGTCAACAAGGAGCTGTATCAGAATGCCCATTTGCATGACTGAAAATATACAACTTAATATAATTGATAATTGACATATTTAATGGGACTTCTGCTGCTGCATCTTTTCACACATTTCTTTGAAGTTTACATCATAACTGGTCATGCATGCAGGCATTCAGGCTGTCTTCTGTCAATCTTATGGCTTGGGATGTGGGGGTGCAGGCGTCTGGGTTGGGTTGCATGAGGGGCTCAGGGCAGGGATGAATGATGGACCCAGGCCACAGTGTGGGGTATGGGTGTGGTGCAGAAGTTTTATGGCAGGGAACTGGGGATGTGTTGGTATGACGGGCTCAGGGCAGGGGGTTTAGGTGATTGATGAGCTCGGGTTTGGTGTGCGTGGGGGGTGCAGGAGTGTTTTGACGCTGTGGACAGATGGGCGTTGGGCCCCAATTGGGGGCCCAATCCCAGATGCTGTGCCTCTGCTTTTTAAATGTATTAAGAGCCTACCAACTCTTAATACATTTAATAATCAGAAGTGCAGCAGGGGGTTCCTGGTGCAATCCGGGACAGCTGATTCCGAGCTCGCGCCGGGTCCTCCCCACGGCACTCCAGCCTTTTTGTGTTTAAAAAGACAGGCTCTTAATACATTTAAAAGGCAGAGCCACAGCAGGGCTATCCATTAATTAGTCAATTAGTTGATTAAGCAAAATTTAACATCCCTATTGCCTGGCTCTATCGGCAGGGCTGCTGATGGGGGGAGCAAAAGGAGCAGCTGCGCTGGAGCTCAATGATTTAAAAGGGCCTGAGGCTCCTGGCCACTGTGGCAAATTGCCACCGGAGCTCTGGGGCTCCCAGCTTCCACCAGGGCAGCCCTGGGATTCCAGGCTGCCGGCCATAAAGGACTGGCTGTTGGGGAGGGGATCTGCTCCCAGCCTTGCACCTTCCGCCTGAGATCCTGCCCCTTCTGGGGGCCCAGAGCCTCACACACACACACCCTGCTAAGGATCCAAGGGCAGGGTGTATCAGTAAATCCTGGAGTCCACATTCACTCCTGGTTAGGGTGCTTCACCACAGATGTTCTGATTAACCTCCAGCAAGTCACGTTGTCTCTCTCTGCCTCAGTTCCCCATGTGGGATAATAGAACTTCTCTACCCCGCAGGAGTGCTGTGAGGGTAAATGCATTCATGATTCTGAGGTGCTTGGACATTGCAGTGATGATGGCCACATAAGTATCTAAAAGTTGTTAGCCCTGTTGCTTTGTGTCCTTAGGATTTTCATTCTCAGCCAGACAGTCTGTTTGTTTGCTGGTCTTTTATTATCAGTTTCCCAGCCTTACTCTCTCTTTCCCTCTTTTTTCAGATATGGTGGCAGTCCTGGGTGAGACAACCGGTTCTGTAGCCCTGCAGAACCTGAGGGACAGAATGAGACACGACCCGGAAGGTTATCAGATCCTAGAGTGCGTCGTTGTCCATCTTACCTAGCTGCCTCTTAAACTTGTCTCCTTCCCTGCCACAGGCTGTCAGGAGCAATTGTACCTAGTCAGCACACTCTGGGCAGGCAGTACAGGCTCATGTTTCCAAGGGGGGGACTCTTGGAATCATTCTTAGAGGGACAGGGTTTTCTGCTCCCCTTCTGATGTTCAGAATGGTCTTTTCTGACAAGTCCAGGAACAGCAATAAACACCTTTAGGCACATTCTTACTTCAGGTGTGCAGGCCTGCCCACTTCCTTGTCAGTTTCAGCTCTGCTGCTGCTGTATTGGTGAACACGCTCTTCAAGGTGTGGGGAAGTGCACGCATGTGAGCTTCCCTCCCCAGCAGTTCATGAGGGTGATGGCATCTCCTGCCCCCTGTTCCTGCTGCTAGATCTTATTCCATCAGTCTGCCAACAATGCAGCCTCCATCACTGGTTTTTCCCTTTCTCCCACAAACATCTGTTTGCTTTCTTCTGTACCACCCCCTACACTAGAGATCTCCTCCCCACACTAGTTTGGAAGTAGACTAAGCCTCTCCGTCAGATCCCTCCTTAAGACCCACTTGTGCTGTGATGCTTATAGGAAACTGCCAGCCTCTCCTCTCATTCCTGTTACTGTTTCCTTTGTCCTCCCTTTCCTGTTCTTTCTGATTATGGTTACACCTACTTCTTAAGTATAGTGTAAACTGCTGGGATCAGAGGCTGCCTTTTGCTCCGTGTTTGCAGCGCTTCTGGTACAGTGTAGTCCTAATTCTGGTTGGGGCTTCTGGGTGCTCCTGCAATGCAAATACTAAATACTTAACAGTAGGGCATCAGGCAGGAAGTGCAGCTACATGTCAGCCAAGCAGTGAAACTGAAAACTGTCAGATGCACAGACAGAGAAGAAGGGGAAATGTATGTATTTCAATTCTCGGAATTTCCATTAATTAGGCCTAGACACAACTTAAATGCCCCTTAATCCTTGTCTGGTGAATATGAGGGTGCTTAGTTCAAGCCTGTACACATGAGAAGTTTCACCCAGAAACCAAAGCTAGTATTTTATTGGCCTTTTAGTGCTTTGAATCATCCCTCCTATTAAATATCTTCACTGAAAATCAGAGAGATCCTGGGAAGTGTGCCTTTTGCTGTATGAGTCTTGTTTCTAGCTGTGTTCTGTGATAGGCCCTGAACCTATTAAAGCACCAACAGCTCAGCAGGAGCAGGTATTAAGCCCACATTTGGGACAGATTTTTCTCTCCACTGAAGAGCTGCCTGATTCATGGGGCAGTGTACAAACAACGGCACTTTGTCTGTGAAGCCCTTGGCCAAAGCTACCCCTCCCCCTCTCCCACCACAACTGTTGTGCATGGTGCTACATACCCCTCTCTGGTGCCTTAATGGTGGCTGCTCAGGGATGAGTGGCACTATAGAAATGCGCGATAACAGCTTTATTGATGCTATGGTTCCTATAAGCTCTTTGTGCTCACTGCCCTGCTTCCCACAGGTATGTAATAATAGGCAAGGAGGATAAATTGGTGCTTGAGCAGGACTTTGAAAGCCAGTGGAGAAGGGCATTAGCAAAACCCTCTTGCCAAGGATGTGAATTCCAGCAATACAGCTGTCTGGGCAGCTGGCCATGGTTTCCTCGGCTTCTGTAGGGAGTTGCTGAGGATGGAATGACTCAGACAGTCTTTTTTTCATTTGCAGAGAGCGGCCTCGGATCCGGCTTTCCACTCTGGATGTAACTGGGCTCCGGGGGCTGGCAGATGGAATGTTTGGCCGAGAATATGTCCGGTTTTTGGACAGCAATGTGAGTATGGAGCCTAGCAGCCCTTGAGAGGCAGTAGGACATTTGGGGCAATGGATGGCTTTACCTCATCGATCTGGTGAGAAAAGCACAAATGGACTGGTGGGGAGAGGTGCTGAGCCATCTGGGAGTACAGCAAGGGCGAAAGTGGATAGGGGAGCCTATAAAGCCTCCGGTGAAAATAAACAAGCCTAGTGAATAGAACACTAGACTCAGACTCAGGACACCTGGCTCTGTCAGTGGCCTGCTGGGTGATCTGGGGCAAGTCATTTTGCTTCTGTTTCCCTTTCTGTAAAATGGGGCTAAATTCTGATCTCCTTTGTAAAATGCCTTAAGATCACCTGAGGAACAGGGCGATGTAAGAGACAGGGATTATTATTAAAGAATCATCATGGAAACCTGAACTGGCAGGTAGCAGGAGGTGAACCAGGGATGTTCTGATTTTGCAGAGGGTCTCTCCAGACACCAGGATGCCGGTCAAGTTTGTTGACGATGAGGAGCTGGCTTATGTGATCCAGCGGTACCGTGAGGTCCATGACCTGATGCACACACTCCTCGGCATGCCCACCAACATGCTTGGTGAGTTCAGACTGGGTGCGACCGAAAGTTGGTATTCTCTAGCACGCAGCTGTGTGAAATGAACTGGGGAGGCCTCCGTCAGGCTGCCTGTGGGGAGAGGCCCACATCACAAAACCCATCTGCGCAGCTTGGGCACCTTGTTGGCTGCCCTATCAGAGAGGCCAAAGCCTGAACTCCTGATTGGAGCTGGAGGTGTGGGGATGCTTTGCTACTGTCTGCACTCCACTCCTCTGTGGATAAAAAGAGAACCTCCGTCTCCGGGAGCCCTCACCCTTCACCTACTTTCTGACTAGGAAGAGATTGAGTGGGCATAGCCTCCAAGGGCTGATGGCGAAATAGGCAGTGCAAGGGGAACAGCTGCAGGAGTGGATTGTTTCGTAAGCCGCTTGGAGCAACTGTGGCTTGGATTCATGAGAAGAGGATGGGAGGAGAAAGCTCTTCTAGTTGAGCTCTTATCTGCAAATAAGCTCTTGTCTGTTCCTCTGCATAGTCTTAATAGCAAGTGAAATTGCTGACCTGCAGTTAGCGAAACAAGGCTTTAGGACCTTGCAGGAGCTTCATCTTCCCAGAGGGTAGATGTTTATTTCAGAAAGGCATGTGCAGGGGAGTGGCCTGACATTTGACCTACTTCACCCAGCCAGCCCCATCTTTTTGTGTCCCACTGAGGAGTTTACAGAGTTGTGAATCTTGCTGTTAAATAGAGCCCTTTGGAATGGGATTTGGAAGACCTGGAATCTGTTCCTGGTTCTGCTACCAGCCTCCTAAGTGTCCTGGGGCAAGTGACTTCACTCTGCCTCTCCATCTCCCTGTCTGTCTAATGGGGATAGTGATCACAACTGCTCTTCGTAAAGTGCTTTGTGATCTGCTGGTGAGAAGTAAAAGAGCTAGAGAAGGAGTGTGCATTAATATTGAATGCCTGCAGCTCAGGGCTCAGCAATCAACCCAACCATAACAAACCTGTGCAAGCTGCTCTGTGCTCCTCAACTGCTTGACAACAATACAATAATAATTATAATAATGTGATTTTGGTAGCTAACTCCCTCAGACTCCTTTGAAAATCACAGCCTTCATTTTTAGCTTACACTTTTTTATTGTTGTACAGACCTCAATGTTAGGACTGCAGCATGAATGCTTGTTTGATTGATTACTGTCAAAGGGTGTCTGTGTTTCACACCTGGAGTGCGATACACCTTCTGTAGTACCTCGGAAAGGGGCCTTCAGAGTGAGCAAAGTCGGCTAGAGAATGTAAGGGCCCGATTCTGCTCCCATTCAAGCCAATAGCAAACCTTGTCTGAAGAGAGCAAGGGTACTTGCATCAGCAGGGTCGTGCCCCATTCTGTGGAGAGGACCAGATCATGTACTTTAATTGTGGGCATGGGCATTACAGAAGACCAGTGGTTGCACGTCGGTCATGCTTTAAAGGCTTTCTTCACATAGAAACATACCTCAAAAAAGAAATCTTAGAGATTCTATAGAATCTAAATAAGACAAGTGGGCAGCAAAAACCCATCAAGGCCAGATACTCTCCAGCCTGGGCTACCAGTGTAAATTAGAGAGCCATGTGAAATAGTGATTTCAAGCCCCTGAGTTCCCTGGCCAGATTTTGTTCTTTCATAGTCAAGTTTTCTCTTCCTTTTTCCAGTGTCTGGGTGGGTGTGTGTGTGTGCAAGATCCTCACAAACAAATCAATCTGACCTAAGGACTGGATCCGGTATTGATGGAAGTTGGTGACAGCTTTACTGTTGATTCTAATGGGCTTTGGATCAGTTTCTACTGGATCATCCAGGCAAAATGGAGAAACTGATGGGTCACAAACTGTCAGTTAAAACAGAAATAGAGACAGATTCTCAGCTGATATAAATCAGGCTAGCTTCAGTGAAACCAATGAGGTTACACACCCATTGACTGCACTTGAGAATCTGTTCCATTGTGTGTGTGACGGTTACAGGGCCAGCTAGACCTCTGCCCCCTTTCTGGTGTCTCTAAGGGCACCCCTCCCAGAGTCAGCTGCATGCCTTCACCTGTCCCAGGGTGGAAATCTGTAGATCTGCCCCTCTTTAATCAGGCTCTGGGCTACAGCACCTTGTAGATCAACCATTCTTGTTAAGCTGGTCTGACCAAGATTAGACGCCTGTGGGATTTTCCTTTGGGAGTCTGTGTCCACAAGTGAATAGTGATCAGACAGCCTTTTAAATCAGAGGAGTGTTTATTTAACAAAGCGTTTAAAGAAAAAAGGTTGTAAAACAACACACCTGTCTTACCATCTCCTGACAGTCTCCTAGACCGCCTTAGCCACTGTTCCTTAACAATCCTCCAGTGCTGGAAAGTTGCTTACTTTGGATCCATTCTCTCTCCTTCCTGTTTGTTTTACCAGCACTCCACCCCATTGAACTAAACCAATCAACTGTGGGGTTAACAATCCCATAACCAGGTCAACACACAATATTCATAAATTGTTACAGAACATTTCCACAGCTCTCGCAGAGCCAAACCCAGTTATTCCTGAATTGTATCCAGCACAGCTGTCTGACCTGTTGATTATGGAGCTAGGAATAGGGTGACCAGATAACAAGTGTGGGAAATCACGAGACTTTGGAGGATGGGAGAGGGTGATTATGCTTGCCTGTATTGGATCCGATAATATCAGGACATCTGGTCACCCTACTTGGGAAGTTTTAGGGTCTGATTATTTCCAGAGTCCAGAGGAAATGTGTACAATCTTAGTAAAAGCTGAATGATGGTCCAGATAGGCAGCTGAGGAAATAATTCACCAGGAAAGAGAGGATGAAAAATACAGCAACTCAATGACTCTGGCTTGGCAGGTATCTGCATAGGGAATTCTCCTTTTCCTGGGTCTTCTCTGGCTTTCTTCCAGGGGAGGTTGCAGTGAAGTGGTTCGAAGCTGTTCAGACTGGCCTGCCCATGTGCATCCTGGGAGCAGTGTTCGGCCCACTTCGTCTCAATGCCCGGTAGGTTGATCAGCTTCTGTGGTAGGAGGTGTTAGATATTGTGTAATTGAATAGTCGTGTAACCGCATGAAATCTTAGCAGTTACACGATTATTTGATAGGCCCCAGGAGTGGGACTGGCAGTCAGTGCACTCTTGGCCCCACTCCAGGGGAGCCCCCTGCCACTCCTCACTGCTGTTCTCCATGCAGACTGGCTGCCTGCCGCACCATGCTGCTGCCTCTGATACAGAAGCAGTAACACGGGGAGGCAGCATCCCTTGTCCACCGGGGGTCCGCGCGCCTCATGGACAGAGGCTGTTCCATGGGATGCGGAGCAACCTCTGTCCATGGGGAACTCATACCCCCCACAGACAGAGGCTGTTTCACAACAGCCTCCCCTGATCTCCCCCCCCCCCCCCCGCACGGCTGTCTCTGATAGAGGCAGCAGTGTGGGGGGGCGAGGCAGAGCTTTTACGTCAGCTTCCCCCAGCACAAGCTCCTGCCTGCCCCCCACCTCCACCCCATTGCCTCTATAGGAGGCAGCAAGGCGTGGAGCATGCGATGTAGGTCCACAGAGCCAGCACATGAGGGAAGCCTGCTTGAAAGCCGGCTTCCCACACATATTGGCTCCAGCATACCCCTCTCACCCTCCACGCTGCTGCCCCTCTGAGGCAGCAGCGCAGGGGGAAGGAGGTTGGCAGATCCAGTGCTCTTGGGGAGCCAGCTTTTAAAGTCAGCTCCTCAGGGCACTGGCTCCTCCCCATCCCGCGCCTTGTATCAGAGGCAGCAAAGGGAGGGGAAATGTGTGTAGTCTACAAGATTAACCTACAAGCCTAAGCTAATCAGTTAATTGTGTAGTCGTCTACACAATGACCTCCTTAACCTGTGGGGCCTGTGCCTGGCTTGAAAGTCTTATTAACGAGATTCCCCCATATGTGTCTCCAAGATTGCCAAATAAAGTGGCAATGGCTTGTGACAACAAAGGGGACCTGTCGGCAAGTGATGGGGTCTTCCAGTGGAAAGGGGGACTCGTGTTCCATAGATGTTTATAGGCAGAGGTGGCCTAGTGTGGAAGGAGATTAGAATATCACAGCTCTCGTAAGACCTGTCCAACATCCCTAAAGGAATGAAGCTGCTTGTCTAGGTCTGATTTATGCCATGAATCCTAATTGGACCTTCCCTTCTCTGTACCATAACCACTTCATAAATGAAACGGGGAGAATGAGATTGACCTGCTCATGGGGGGCGGGTCATGAGACTAAATCAATTAATTCTGCTCAAGCACTTTGAGGCCCTCAGATGAAAGGTGCTCTAGAGTGTATAGTAGTTTTGTGTGCTGCTGTGTATAGTAGTCTTGTGTTTGACTATTGGATTATTGTGTTGCCAGGGAAGAAAGTAAAGCCTTTTCCACACCTTTATTGCAGGAAGTTGCAGATCTTGACCACAGAGCTTATTCCCTGGGCTGTTCAGAGTGGCCGCAATGCCAGCTGTGTCCTGAATTTCTACTATGAGAACCGCTGGGAGCAGACAGTGGAGTCTCTGAGGGAGGAGATCGGAATCTTACGTCCCCCTGCTATTCAAGTGTGAAAGTCTAGGGACGGAGGGCATACTGGGCTTCACTGGGCACCATGCATGAGGAGCAATGAATAAACTCTTTGCAGGTTTGACCTTCGTCCTGGGAATTCTAGAGCAATTGAAGGCATCAGCCTGCTCAAATGAGATGCTGGTTTGCCAGCTTGCCAAGAGTGTAAGGGCTGCACCTAGTGACAGATACATTGCTGTTGTAAGTGGTTGCAGCTCTGCTGACGACAGTGGAGTTGCACTTTCTCGTGCCAAAGCTTAATTTGAACCCTGTGGCTGCCTTAGTCCTTGGTGTAGAGATGTGGCCCATGGAGATAAGTCCCACCATGCAGTGTGCCAACAAGCTCCCTCCAGACGATGGGACATGGAGTTTCTTCACAAAACCCTGTGGTTTACAGTCAGCTATCCCTGCAGTGTTGGAATGGGGAGGATGGGAAGTGGCGCTGAATTAAAGTAGCACTGAAACTATCTGGTGGTCTTTGGGTTGCCCTAACATTCCCTAGGTTTGCTGCACTGTGACCCCTTTCTGAAAACAAAAATTACTACACGGCCCTGGGAGGGAGGCCCAAAGCCCAAGGGATTTGGCTCCAGGTTTTGGGGCTCAGGCTTTCGCCTGGAACTCCAGCAAGTCTAATGCTAGTCCTGGAGACCCCATTCAAATGGGGTTCTGCCCCACAGTTTGCAGCCTGCTGCCCTGAGTGCATATCTACCCCACTAGGGAGCTGTCAGACTTGGGCCTGGTCTACACTGGTAGGTTAGGTCGAACTTAGCCACATTAGGTTAAATTTCTAAACAATGAATCCATACCACCAAGCCTGCTGGCTTTAAGGGATGTTAAAATTGACTTTTGGTACTCCAGCTTTTCATGAGGTGCAATGGTGAATTCAACCTTGCATGGTCCATTTTACAGTAGTGCTGATGCAGTGCTGTGAAAGTTGAAGTTCTTGGCCTCTGGGAGGTGTCCCACAGTGCTCCGCTGTGACTGTTCTGGCCAGGACTTTCAACTCTGCTGCTCTCCAGATGAACAGGAAAAGCCCCGGGAAATAATTTCCTTGTGTGGCCAGCATGGCGATCTGACTTCTGAACAGGCAGCATACGGACCCTAGGAACCCATGGTCAGCAGACGAGCACCAGCATGCAGTGCGCAGGAGATCCTGGACCTCATTGCTGTCTGGGGAGAGGAATCTGTTCTCACAGAACTATAAACCAAAAGAAACACAGATCTCTATGCCAAGATCACAAAGGGCACAGGGGGGAAAGGATACACCAGGGATGCCCAGCAGTGCTGTGTGAAAATAAAGGAGCTGAGGCAGCCGTATGAGAAGGTAAAGGAGGCAAACGGATGTTTTAGATCATCGCCGCAAACGTTCTGTGTCTATGAGCAACTGTTTGCGATCCTGGGGGCAGGGAAGGGAGCAATCAGCTTCCCCAGCCAGGCTATGGAGTCCTCCCAAGACACTCCTCGGGCAGCAGTGTGGAGGACAGCGTGGATGAGGAGGAAGAGGAGGAAAATGGTCAGCAGGCAAGCAGGGCAACTGATGTCATGGATAACTCGAACCTTTTATAACTTTGGAGACAATCCCCCTCCCAGGCTGTCTGCAGCGGGGCACTGGTCCCTGGGAGGGCACTTCTGGGGAGTTCTTATCTTCTACAAGTGGGTTAAGGGACTTGGGTGTGATCTGTGGCGGCCACTCTGTCTGCACAGCGGGGACTCCCCAGGACGGCTTGTTAATGTGTCTGGAGACAGAGCAGGGATCCTCCTTGCACATCTCATAGAATCTCAGAATATTAGGACTGGAAGGGACCTCGAGAGGTCATCGAGTCCAGTCCCCTGCCCTCATGGCAGGACCAAGTACTGTCTAGACCATCCCTGATAGACATTTATCTAACCTGCTCTTAAATATCTCCAGAGACGGAGATTCCACAATCTCCCTGGGCAATTTATTCCAGTGTTTAACCATCCTGACAGGAACCTTTTCATAATGTCCAACCTAAACCTCCCCTGCTGCAGTTTAAGCCCATTGCTTCTTGTTCTATCCTCAGAGGCCAAGATAAATAAGTTTTCTCCCTCCTCCTTATGACACTCTCTTAGATACCTGAAAATGGCTATCATGTCCCATGTGAGGGTTTGGGGTGCGATCACCCCCTTTCGGTCCGAGAGGGGGGGTCTGCGGACCCCTTTGTCCTCCTTTTGTCCCTTGTTGTTCCCGGATCCCCGATATGGGGCCTGGGCCCCTTGGGTGCGATCACCCCCTCCCAGCTGGAAGGGGGGGGTCAGCGAACCCTGGCAGGGAGTACCTGCCGTGCGGGGTGGGGCCGACGCCCCCAGTTTAAGTTCTCCCCAGTCCGGGGTTCTAGTTTGTTCTCTTCCGTCGAGGGTGGCTGTCGGGTGCTGGACGCTCCCCGTGTGGAGGGAGGGGGACCCGGTCCCACCCTCTCTCTGGGTCCCAGCCCGGGGCCCTGAGCGCCAGGGCCGCTAGCGCCCCGGCACGGTGGACGGGGGGGGGGGGAAGGATTCTCCCCCCTTAAGCTCGTCCACCCACGGTCGCCAAAAGCACCCTGCCCCGGGCTCCTTCCTCCCTCCTGTCGGGTCTGGCGGCCCATCCCCGTCGCCCCTGCACCTACCTTGACCCGGCGGTCCGCGGCGTCCGACGTCCGGGCGGAGTCTTGGGGGTGGGTTCTCCGGTCCCGGCGCGCTCCTGGCTGCCCCGTTCCCTCCTGGCTCGGCGCGGCGGGGTCCGCCCGCCGTCTGACGAGGGGCCGAGCACTCGCCAGGGGCAGTGGCTATCCCGGAGGCCCCGGGACCAGCGCCAGGCTGGTAGCCGGGCTGCGTGGCGCTCACGCTCCGTCCTGCAGCGGGGGCTGCTCCTCCACCGCCGCGAGGAGCCTGCGCCCTGCTTCTCTGGCGGCGGGCCCTTTTGAACTGGCCCGGCCCTTCTGGGCACGTCCCGGCAGGCGGCCCTGTTAAGTGGCCGCGCTCCCTGGCCCCGCCCCCCCTGAGCGAGCCCGCGGGGGTCGAGCCGGCTGCCGGCGCAGGCACGGGGGGAGCGCCCCAGCCTGCCGTCCCCGGCGGCCGGTGTTGCGGGGTTGCTGGGGGCTCTGGGGCTGGCCGTCGGCCCCCCGCCGGCGGGGGGATCGCCCTGCCCCTGGGACAGTGACGGCCCGTCACACACCCCCACCTTACCGCGGGGTCTCCCCCATCCCCGGCGGGTAAAAATACCCGGGAAAAAAAAATCGGCATTTTGGTGTTTTTTCCCCGCTCGGTATTCCACATCGAATTGGTATGGCTGTAACGCCATGTACCAACGGGTTAGGCGCGGATTCGAGTTTTTCATGGAGTTCAACCACACTAGTGGGGCATGATCTGCAACCAGTTTAAATTTATTGCCCCGTAGGTAATACCTTAGGGTCTCGATGGCCCACTTCACCGCCAACGCCTCCTTTTTGATCGTGGCATAGTTCCTCTCCCGTGGTAGGAGTTTTCGGCTCAAGTACAGGATCGGATGTTCCTTCCCGTTTTCGCCCTGGGCCAGTACCGCCCCTAGTCCGTATTCAGAGGCATCTGTATATAAAAAGAACGGTCTCTCAAAGTCAGGCTGCCGCAACACTGGGGCTTGAACTAACCTGCGTTTTAGTTCATGGAAGGCTTGGTTGGCTTGTGCCGTCCACTGTACCCTGCTGGGGTGTACGTCCTTGGTCAGCTCCGTCAGGGGGGCTGCGATCGTAGTGAAATCCGGCACAAAGTGGCGGTAGTATCCTGCCAACCCTAAAAATCCCCATACCTGTCTCTTCGTTGACGGCAGTGGGTAGTTCCGAAGGGCTTCCACCTTCCCCACCAGTGGTTTTAGTTGTCCCCCTCCCACGGTGTAGCCGAGGTATGACACCTCGCGTTGGGCAAAGTGGCACTTTTTGGGGTTCGCCGTGAGGCCTGCCTTTTGTAGCGCTCGCATCACGGTTTCCAGATGTTGGAGATGTTCTGGCCATGTCACGCTGTACACGGCGATGTCATCGATGTAAGCTGCTGCGTACCCCTTCATGGGCTCCAGTACCTGATCCATGACCCGCTGGAAGGTCGCTGCTGTCCCGTGGAGCCCGAACGGCATCCGTCGAAACTGGAACAACCCGAATGGGGTGGCGAACGCGGTCTTCTTATCCTGGGGATCCAGCGGGATCTGCCAGTAGCCTTTCGATAGATCTAGGGTGGAGATATACTTGGCCCTCCCCAGGCACTCCAGCAGCTCCTCCACCCGTGGCATGGGGTAAGCATCAAATTGCGAAATCCCGTTAACCTTTCGAAAGTCAATGCAAAACTGCACACTCCCGTCTCGCTTGGGGACCAGAACTATGGGGCTACGCCATTCGCTCCGTGATTCCTCTACTACCCCCCATTGTCTCATGGTCTGTACCTCCTGCCGGACGGTGTCCCATACTTTTTGGGGGAGGGGCCTATGGGCCTCACGCACTACTTGCCCCGGTTCAGTATTGATACAGTGCATCCCTACCTTCGCTGTCCCCGGGGTCACCGTCAGGACGTGGCTGAACCAACGCAGAAGTTCTTCCATTTGCGTCCGTTGGCCCGCCGACAGCTCTGGCCCTATGGACGGGGCATCTTCCTCCGTCTGGTCGGTTGGGGAGGGGCCGAGGTCTTCGTCGTGGTCCGCGGGCGCCACTAGGAGTCCTTCCCGGGCCACCCACTTTTTGAGGAGATTTACATGGTAGACCTGTGTGGCCCTCCGTCTCCCGGTCAGCCGCACCTCATAGTTCACGTCCCCCACCTTCCGAACGACCTCGTAGGGGCCTTGCCACGCCGCGAGGAGTTTGGACTCCCGGGTGGGCAGGAGCAGTAACACCCGGTCGCCGGGCTCGAATTGGTGGTTCGCGGCCGTGCGGTTGTAGTAGTGGGCCTGTCGCGTTTGGGCCCTCAGGAGATTCCATTTCGCGTAGGCGCCGAGCCGCTGTAGCTTCTCTCGGAGCTGCAAAATATACTGTACTGTGCCCTGGCACCGGGCCGACTGCGCCTCCCAGTCCTCCCTTAGGATGTCCAGGATCCCCCGAGGCTGCCGCCCATACAACAGCTTGAATGGGGAAAACTCCGTGGAGGCTTGGGGCACCTCGCGGATGGCGAACATGAGGGCGGGCAACATCTGGTCCCAGTCCCTCGGGCTGTCCTGCACTACCCGCCGGAGCATGTCCTTTAAGGTGCGATTGAATCGCTCTACTAGTCCATCAGTCTGGGGGTGGTACACTGACGTCCGCAGGGTTTTAATCCGGAGTAGTGTGCACAGCTCCTTTATCAACTGGGAAGTCATGTTTGTCCCCTGGTCCGTGAGAATAGCCTGAGGGAACCCTACCCTCGCAAAAATTTTAAGCAGCTCCATTGCCAACGTTGGGGCCTTGACGTTGCGGAGCCTGACGGCCTCCAGGTACCGGATGGCATAGTCGATCACCACGAGGATGAACCGATGTCCCGCCCAGGAGGACTCCAGGGGCCCTACCAAGTCCAGGGCCACCCTCTCGAAGGGGGTGCCCACTACCGGGAGGGGTACCAGGGGGGCCACCGGGATGGCGCCCGTTGCGACCTTCTGGCAGCTGGGGCACGAGGCGCAGAGGTTCCGCACCGCCCGGTAAACCCCCGGCCAATACAATTGGCGGAGGACCCGTGCCAGCGTTTTTTCCCGGCCCAGGTGCCCCACCCAGGGGTTCGTATGCGCGAGGTCCAAGACCTCCCTCCGTCGGGCCTGGGGGACTACCAGCTGTCTCTGTTCCCCCTCCCCCGCCCCGCCTGCCACCAGACGGTATAGGCGGTCTCGAATTACCTGGAAGCGGGGGCCCTGCTGACGTTCGTCAGTCTCGCCCGGGTCGCCGGCCTGTTCCCAGGCGTACCGTAGGGTCTCGTCGGTCCGCTGCTCCTCCAAGAAGTCGGGGTCGTCGCTCCTGCCACCCCGCGAGGGCGTCGCTGTGCTAGGGGCCCGGGGGTGTACGTACGCTTCCTGCGTGGGGGTCCGACCGGTCGGCGGGTCCATCCCCTTCCGCAGGAGTCCCAGGAACCCCGGCCAATCTCTCCCTATCACCACGGGGAGTGGCAGGTTCGGGGCCTTCCCCACTCGCCAGACCCTGGCCACCTGCCCATCCGCCAAGTGGACCCATACTGTGGGATAGGTCCGCACATCCCCGTGCACGCATTTCATCTGGGCGGTCTCGCCAGTGGGTGGGGCCTCCCATACCAGATCCTCTCGTACCAGGGTGAGCGCGGATCCGGAGTCCACCAAGGCCTGCAGGGGTTTCAGTCCCAGCCAGACAGTCACTTCTGGTCGCACCCGTCCCGTCTGTGGGTCCCCCGGGGTTGGCGAGGACAGGGTACAATCCATCATAGGGCAGTCGCGTTTCAAGTGCCCCTCTTGTCCGCATTGATAGCAGGCGGTCCGGCTCCCCGCCCTCCAGTTGTCGCCCCCTTGCTCTTCGCGGCCTCTCCTGCCCTCTCCAGGGATCTCCCCCGGCTTAGCGGGCCAGGTGGGTGCCAGGCACCGCCCTCCTCCGGCGGGCGGTTTTGGGGCTTCTCTGGCCGGCGTCGGTCCTGCCCCACGAGCCTGCGATGCCTCCCTTGTCAAGGGGCCAGGCATGGACTCGCAGCGCGCTCCTACCTCCCTGCCCTCAGCATCGAGGTGCGCCTCTGTCAGTGCGATGGCTGCTGCTAGAGTCCCTGGCTGGTGCCGATGGACCCACTTCTGGGCGCCCGGGGGGAGGAGGTGGATGTATTGCTCCAGGGTCACCATTTCGGCAACTTCGGCGCCCGTCCGTTGTTCAGGCTCTAGCCACCGCCAAGCCCACTCGTGCAGGCGCTGCGCAAATATTCGGGGTCGTTCCCCCGGTTTAAATCGCTCGTTGCGGAATCTTTGGCGATACGTGTCGTCGTTAATCCCTAGCTGATCTAGGATGGCCGCCTTCACCCGGTTGTACTGCAGTGCCTCCCGGGCTGCCAGACTCCGGTAGGCCATCTGGGCGGGCCCGGACAAGTAAGGGGCCAACAGTGTCACCCAATGGGCCTCCGGCCACCTCGCAGCCGTAGCCACCCTTTCAAAAGTCATCAAGTATGCCTCCGGGTTGTCCCCGGGCCCCATCTTGGTCAGGCGGAGGGGCAGCGATCCCAGATCGCGGTTGCCGTCTTCGCTCGGCCATGCTGGCCCGCCCGCCGTGGGTCCTGTGCATCCACTTCTCATGCTGGGCCGACAGCTCTTGCACCAGCAACCGTTGCTGATCCTGGAACTGGCTCGCCAGCTGCTGCATCATTTGGGACTGCTGTTGCTGCTGCTGTCGTTGGGTCTCCCTTACCCAATCGAGTAGCTGCTGCGAATCCATGGTGGTGCGCCTTTCCGGCTGCTCCCTAGGCACAGAGGACACCCTACCGTAACCAACTGTCACCCAGTGGGATCGATGCCCACTTTCTCCACCACGTGTGAGGGTTTGGGGTGCGATCACCCCCTCTCGGTTCGAGAGGGGGGTCTGCGGACCCCTTTGTCCTCCTTTTGTCCTTTGTTGTTCCCGGATCCCCGATATGCGATCATCCCCTCCCGGCTGGAAGGGAGGGTCAGCAAACCCTGGCAGGGAGTACCCGCCGTGCGGGGTGGGGCCGACGCCCCCAGTTTAAGTTCTCCCCAGTCCGGGGTTCTAGTTTGTTCTCTTCCGTCGAGGGTGGATGTCGGGTGCTGGACGCTCCCCGTGTGGAGGGAGGGGGACCCGGTCCCACCCTCTCTCTGGGTCCCAGCCCGGGGCCCTGAGCGCCGGGGCCGCTAGCGCCCCGGCACAGTGGACGGGGGGGGTGTGAGGATTCTCCCCCCTTAAGCTTGTCCACCCACGGTCGCCAAAAGCACCCTGGCCCGGGCTCCTTCCTGCCTCCCGTCAGGTCCGGCGGCCCGTCCCTGTCGCCCCTGCGCCTACCTTGACCCGGCGGTCCGCGGCGTCCGATGTCCGGGCGGAGTCTCGGGGGTGGGTTCTCCGGTCCCGGCGCGCTCCTGGCTGTCCCATTCCCTCCTGGCTCGGCGCAGCGGGGTCCGCCCGCCGTCTGACGAGGGGCTGAGTGCTCGCCAGGGGCAGTGGCTGTCCCAGAGGCCCCGGGACCAGCGCCGGGCCGGTAGCCGGACTGCGTGGCGCTCACGCTCCGTCCTGCGATGGGGGCTGCTCCTCCGCCGCGAGGAGCCTGCGCCCTGCTTCTCCGGCGGTGGGCCCTTTTGAACTGGCCCGCCCCTTCCGGGCACGTCCCGGCAGGCGGCCCTGTTAAGCGGCCGCGCTCCCTGGCCCCGCCCCCCCCAAGCGAGCCTGCGGGGGTCGAGCCGCCTGCCAGCGCAGGCGCGGGGGGAGCACCCCAGCCTGCCGACCCCGGCGGCCGGTGTTGCGAGGTTGCTGGGGGGTCTGGGGCTGGCTGTCGGCCCCCCGCCGGCGGGGGCTCCGATCGCCCTGCCCCTGGGACAGTGACGGCCCGTCACACCTCCCTCAATCTTCTCTTTTCCAAACTAAACAAACCCAATTCTTTCAGCCTTGCTTCATAGGTCATGTTCTCTAGACCTTTAATCATTCTTGTTGCTCTTCTCTGGACCCTCTCCAATTTCTCCTCATCTTTCTTGAAATGTTGGTACTGAACACAGTACTCCAACTGAGGCCTACCCAGAGCAGAGTAGAGCAGAAGAATGACTTCTCGTGTCTTGCTCACAACACTCCTGTTAATGCATCCCAGGATCATGTTTTCTTTTTTTGCAACAGCATCACCCTGTTGTCTCATAGGGTATGTCTACACTAGAAAGTTAGTTCGAACTAACGGACGTTAGTTCGAACTAACTTTCCTATGCGCTACACTAGCGCTCCGCTAGTTCGAATTTGAATCGAACTAGCGGAGCGCTTAGTTCGAACTAGGTAAACCTCATTTTACGAGGACTAACGCCTAGTTCGAACTAGCTAGTTCGAACTAAGGGCTGTGTAGCCCTTTAGTTCGAACTAGTGGGAGGCTAAGGCTTCCCAGGTTTCCCTGGTGGCCACTCTGGCCAACACCAGGGAAACTCTATTGCCCCCCTCCCGGCCCCGGAGCCCTTAAAGGGCCACGGGCTGGCTACTCACTTTGTGCCAGTTGCAAGGCTGCCAGCACCCGTGCCTGCACAGCCTGCACCTGCCACAGGATGAGCCAGCCATCCGAGGGCTCCCAGCCCTCCACTGCTCCCCACGACCAGCCTGGCGGCTCCCGGGAGCCTGCCCGGGGGCGCAAAAGGCGGGCGCCCGCCTGGTCAAGTGCGGAGATCGTGGACCTCATCGAGGTTTGGGGGGAAGCCTCAAATGTCCACGATCTCCGCACTAGCCACCGGAACGCGGCCGTCTATGGACGCATGGCTGCCAGCCTGGCCGCCAGGGGCCACCAGCGCAGCCGGGAGCAGGTGCGCTGCAAGATTAAAGACTTGCGGCAGTCCTACTCCCGGGCCTGCCTGCCAGGGGCTGACCCGGAGGCCTGCCCCCACTTCCATGCCCTGGACCGCATTCTGGGGCCTCATGCCGTCCCTGCCCCCCGGGACGTGATTGACCCCGGGGCAGAGGGACCGCTCCTGGACACCGAGGAGGAGGAAGAGGGCTCTGAGAGCCAGGAGCCTGCTGCCAGCCTTCCCAGGACCCGGGACCCCCGAGGCACCCCACAGAGCCGCTCGCCTGCATCATCAGAGGCCGGGGAGGCATCCACCTGTGAGTACCCTCGTGTTCCCCTTATGTGTACGGGGGGCTGGGGCGAGAGGGAGCCCCGGGACCGTGCGCCTGGGCCTTGCCCACTACGGAGCAGCAGCTGGGGATCCTGCAGGGGCCCTGGCCTTGCAGAGGGGAGCTGGGTTTCACACACCTGGGCCCCTGGGGTAATTGACCGCTGGTCTTCTTGCACCACAGCTGCAGCACCGGGGACTGCAGGGCGCACCACACCGCCTGCAGCAGCCGCCCGCGCCCGGGCAAGCAGGACAGCCAGGAACCAGGAGGACTACCAGAGGCGGCATCTCCGGTTCCTGGACCGACAGCTCCGTCTCCAGGACCACTGGGTCCAGGAGGACCTCAGGCTGCGCCAGAGGAGTCTGGAGGCCCTGGAGGAGCAGGGCCGTGCCCTGCGAGGCCACCTCCAGAGCCTGCTGGACCGCTTTCCATTTCCTCCTCCCCCTGCTCCCCCTCTTGCTCCCCCTCTTGCTCCCCCTGCTCCCCCTCTTGCTCCCCCTCTTGCTCCCCCTGCTCCCCCTGCTCCCCCTGCTCCTCCTGCTCCTCCTGCTTCCGCTCCTGCTTCCTCCACACCCCCTGTCCTCTCTGCCCCCCCCTCCACAACCATTCCCCACCGACGCCCCCGGACCCGCAGTGTGGCGAGACGGGAGAGGCACCCAGACTCCCACCCCTGAGCTTTCCTTTCCCTTCCTCCCTTCCCTCCCCTCCCCTTCCAGCTCCCTCGTCCCAGGTTTCCCCCTCCCTTCTCCCACCTTCATTCCTCCCTCCCCCACCCCAGTTCTGTGAAATAAACAGACGTTTTTGTTGGAAAAACAGGTGTCTTTATTTGACAGTAGGTAGGGAGGGGAAAGGGGAAGGGGGGGGTAGGGTGGAAGAAGGCCCCGGTGGGGCATGCAGGGAGAGGTCAGTCCTCCTCCTCCTCCACCTGGAAGCTCTCCCGCAGGGCTTCCCGGATCCGGATGGCCCCCCGCTGGGCTTCCCGGACGGCGGCGGTGCGGGGCTGACCGTAGTGTCCAGCCATGCGGTCAGCCTCAGCCATCCAGGCTGGCAAGAAAGCCTCCCCCTTCCGCTCACACAAATTGTGGAGCACACAACATGCCGCCACCACGGGAGGGATGTTGTGCTCGGCCAGGTCCAGACGGGTGAGGAGGCATCGAAAGCGGGCTTTCAGTCGCCCGAAGGCCCCCTCCACCACGATGCGGGCCCTGCTCAGCCTGTTATTGAAGGCCTGGCGGGAGGGATTGAGGTGTCCCGTGTAGGGCTTCATGAGCCAGGGCTGCAGTGGGTAGGCGGCATCCCCCACCAGGCAGACGGGCATGTCCACGTCCCCGACCCTGATGTGGCGGTCGGGGAAGAAGGTCCCGTCCTGCAGCCGCTGGCACACGGAGGAGTTCCGGTACACCCGGGCGTCGTGTGCTTTGCCGGACCAGCCCACATTTATGTCCGTCAACTGTCCCCGGTGGTCACATACGGCCTGCAGGATGACGGAGAAGTACCCCTTGCGGTTCACGTACCGGGACGCCTGGTGTTCCGGGGCACGGATGGGGATGTGCGTCCCGTCGATGGCCCCCCCGCAGTTGGGGAAGCCGAGGGCGCCGAATCCCCGGATGACGGCATCCGGGTCGGCGAGGCGGACCACCCTGCGGAGCAGCACCCGGTTGATGGCCTTGACCACCTGCGGAGAGAGACACAGCAAAGCGTCAATCAGTGGGGCGCCCGGGTGGCTGGGAGCGTGCGTGCCCTGGCAGTGCCCCGCGCCCCACTCCCGGAAGCAACCCCCCTGGCGGCGTGTAGTACGGCCGGGACAGCCCGACCCCTCCGGTGCGGGGCGCTTTCGCCTCCTCCCGCCCCCCCCTTTGTCCCTGGGGCGGCCCATCCCCTCCTCGCAGCCCCCCTCCCCCCCGGCTCGGTGGCCGACGAGCGCCGTACCTGCATGAGCACTGCTCCGACAGTGGATCTCCCCACGCCGAACTGGTTCCCGACGGATCGGTAGCTGTCCGGCGTGGAGAGCTTCCAGAGGGCGATGGCCACCCGCTTCTGGAGGGGGATGGCGGGCCTCATGCGAGTGTCCCTTCTTTGCAGGGCAGGGGCGAGCCACTCGCAGAGCTCCAGGAAGGTGTCCCTCCTCATCCTAAAGTTCTGGGTCCACTGTCGGTCGTCCCAGTGCTCCAGGACGATGCGGTCCCACCAGTCGCTGCTGGTGTCCAGACGCCAGATGCGGCGGGGCACGCCGGTGCCGGGGCGCCGCCGCGGCTCCTCCACGGCCCCCAGGGCGGCCAGGCGGAGAGGCAGGGGGCTGACGTTCCCCAGGTGGTGCCAGGCAGCCTCGAGCCATTGCTGGCAGGCTTGCAGCAGCAAGTCCAGAACGTGCACCAGAAGGTGCAGGGCGAGCCGTGGCTCCATGTTGCCACCTGCGGCGGCCCCCCCGAAGGGAAGCACCGACACAGACGGGCACAGAGACCGACGCTTTGCTGTCCCTCGGCGAGGTTGGCAAGCAAGCAGGAAAAGCTGAGAACCGGCTGTCCAGGGGGGGTCCCTTTAAGCACGAGCCTCAGATAGCCTCAGACAGCAGCCACACAAAGCAACTGCTGACCTGATGCCCTGCCAGAACCGGTTTCAGCTGCCCTTAAATGCCCCCCTGCGTCCAATCAGTGTGGACGCGCTAGTTCGAACTAGCAAAACGCTAGTTCGAACTAGTTTTTAGTTCTAGATGCGCTAGTTCGAACTAGCTTAGTTCGAATTAACTAATTCGAACTAAGTTAGTTCGAACTAGCGCTGTAGTGTAGACGTACCCATATTTAGCATATGGTCCACTATAACCCCTAGATCCCTTTCTGCCGTACTGCTTCCTAGACAGTCGCTTCCCATTCTGTATGTGTGAAACTGATTGTTCCTTCCTAAGTGGAGCACTTTGCATTTGTCTTTATTAAACTTCATCCTGTTTACCTCAGACCATTTCTCCAATTTTTTCCAGATCATTTTGAATTATGGCCCTATCCTCCAAAGCAGTTGCATCCCCTCCCAGCTTGGTATCATCTGCAAACTTAATAAGCGTACTTTCAATCCCAATATCTAAATTGTTGATGAAGATATTGAACAGAGCTGGTCCCAAAACAGACCCCTGCGGAACCACACTTGTTATACCTTTCCAGCAGGATTGAGAACCATTAATAACTACTCTCTGAGTACGGTTCTCCAGCCAGTTATGCACCCACTTTATAGTAGCCCCATCTAAGTTGTATTTGCCTAGTTTATTGATAAGAATATCATGCGAGACCGTATCAAATGCCTTACTAAAGTCTAGGTATACCACATCTATCGCTTCTCCCTTATCCACAAGACTCGTTATCCTATCAAAGAAAGCTATCAGATTGGTTTGACATGATTTGTTCTTTACAAATCCATGCTGGCTGTTCCCTATCACCTTGCCACCTTCCAAGTGTTTACAGATGATTTCCTTAGTTACTTGTTCCATTATCTTCCCTGGCACAGAAGTTAAACTAACTGGTCTGTAGTTTCCTGGGTTGTTCTTATTTCCCTTTTTATAGATGGGCACTATATTTGCCCTCTTCCAGTCTTCTGGAATCTCTCCTGTCTCCCATGATTTTCCAAAGATGATAGCTAGAGGCTCAGATACCTCCTCTATCAGCTCCTTGAGTATTCTAGAATGCATTTCATCAGGCCCTGGTGACTTGCAGGCATCTAACTTTTCTAAGTGATGTTTAACTTGTTCTTTTTTTATTTTATCTTCTAAACCTACTTGATTCCCACTAGCATTCACTATGTTAGGCATTCCTTCATCAGACTTCTCGGTGAAGACCAAACAAAGAAGTCATTGAGCATCTCTGCCATTTCCAAGTTTCCTGTTACTGTTTCTCCCTCCTCACTGAGCAGTGGGCCTACCCTGTCGTTGGTCTTCCTCTTGCTTCTAATGTATTTATAAAAAGTCGTCTTGTTTCCCTTTATTCCCATAACTAGTTTGAGCTCATTTTGTGCCTTTGCCTTTCTAATCTTGCCCCTGCATTTGTGTTGTTTGCCTATATTCATCTTTTGTAATTTGTCCTAGTTTCCATTTTTTATAGGACTCCTTTTTTATTTTTAGATCATGCAAGATCTCGTGGGTAAGCCAAAGCGGTCTTTTGCCATATTTTCTATCTTTCCTACGCAGCGGAATAGCTTGCTTTTGGGCCCTTAACAATGTCCCTTTGAAAAACTGCCAACTCTCCTCAGCTGTTTTTCCCCTCAGTCTTGATTCCCATGGGACCTTACCTATCAGCTTTCTGAGCTTACCAAAATCCACCTTTCTGAAATCCGTTGTCTCTATTTTGCTGTTCTCCCTTCTACCCTTCCTTAGAATTGTGAACTCTATGATTTCATGATCACTTTCACCCAAGCTGCCTTCCACTTTCATATTCTCAACCAGTTCCTCCCTATTTGTAAAAATCAAAGCTAGAACAGCTCCCCCCGGTAGCTTTTTCAACCGTCTGAAATAAAAAGTTGTCCCCAATGCAGTCCAAGAACTTATTGGATAGTCTGTGCCCCGCTGTGTTATTTTCCCAACATGTATCTGGATAGTTGAAGTCCCCCATCACCACCAAATCTTGGGCTTTGGATCATTTTGTTAGTTGTTTAAAAAAAGCCTCATCCACCTCTTCCACTTTGGTAGGTGGCCCATAGTAGACTCCTAGCATGACATCACCCTTGTTTTTTACCCCTTTTAGCCTAACCCAGAGACTCTCAACACTTCTGTCTCCTACGTCCATCTCCACCTCCGTCCAAGTGTGCACATTTTTAATATATAAGGCAACACCTCCTCCCTTTTTTCCCTGTTTATCCTTCCTGAGCAAGCTGTACCCTTCCATCCCAACGTTCCAATTGTGTATTATCCCACCAAGTTTCTGTGATGCCAACAATGTCATCGTTGTATTTATTTATTAGCACTTCCAGTTCTTCCTGCTTATTACCCATACTTCTTGCATTTGTATATAGGCATCTAAGATACTGATTTGATCTTGCCTCCCAGTTTTGCCCTGACCCTCCTCTCTCTCTGCTATTATAGCCCACGCTCCCTCCCATTTCCAACCATCACCATAAAACTTTCCTAGAGGAACTTTTTCATCCTTCTCACAAGGTTTCTGGGGTGACCTGCCTTATCCATGCTCCACAGTAGGACACATTTCTATGCCAAGGCAGCAGTAAGTGGTCTGGCATCATTGCAGCACAAAGCATTTCAGTATAAAGTCCAGATTTCCAGCTACATTCCGTCAGCATCAGCTCCCTTCCCCTCTGTGTGATTCAGAGAAGACTGATATATCGCATGGCAACTTGGATGACGCAGGGGGAGTGATTAGCTGATGCCTGTGCAGTAAATCTCCATTTGTTCAGCCCCAAAGATGCATGCCGTGAACCCTTGCCCTGCCCTTTTACCACGTCCAGACTCCCACCTTGAGTCCTGACCTCTCCCTTACCATGTCTGCCACCGAACCAAGTCCAGTTGCTCCTCTGAGAAACCTGTGTGTACCTGTGCCTAGTGGCTACTTCGAAGCATAATTGTGGCCTTGTACATAACACATCTCTCTTGTCTTAAGGCAGCTCGTCCTTTTGTACTAGCAGATTGTTTTATGCTCCCCAGTGCATCTCCTGAAAAGTCTGTCCTTCACTCTTGTTCCAGCGATAACAGCAGTGAGCCTACTGCACGCTCCCCCAGCTCTGCCACTGCCCTGCTCGCTGCCCTGCTGGCACAACTGCGCAGGCGACCGGGGATGAGGGGATAACATGTTCAAGGAGCAAATGCAATCCGCCCACATGGACAGGGAGCACTTAAACAAGTGGGGAATATGCTGCTGCTGGAGATGAGAGCGGAGCGTGAGGACAGGAAAGCCTACAGGGAATTGGAAGTGAGGAACCAGGAGAGAGTTTTGTCATCCATGACGGATGTGATGAACTGCATGGTGGCTTTCCAGCATGCATAGGCACCCCCTCCAGCCTTTGCTGAACCACATTCCCTTATCCCAAGTTCCATAGCCTCCTCTCTCAAATGCCTAGAAAGCAGGGGAGAAGGAGAGCCAAGGGCAGCCTCACACTCAATCCCCAGGGATGCATCGTGAAGCAAAAGGCCATCCCCACAATTGTGATCACACGCCCTCGAAGTTCCTGCCCTGAGCTCCTTTTCTGTCCCTGCTGTGTTCCCTCAACCAAAATGCATGATTTCTGAACAACAGTCTCTTTATTGTTTCTGTTGGGGAGGAGGGCGTTGTTACAGGCAAGCACACTGAATACAGGGACACTTCGTTGAGAACAACATTCACGATTCTCATCTGGCCAGTTGTAAAGTTGGTTTTCAAAGCCTCTGATTTGCAGTGCCCCTCCCTGTGCTCTCCTTACTGCCCTGGTGTCTGGCTTCTCAATCACTGGCTAGGTGCTATGCCATATAACTTTTCCCCGTACTCTCACAAATACTATAGAGATATACAGCAGGCTGCCACCACAATGGGAATGTTGATTTTGCTGAGCTCTAACCGAATCAGAAGACTGTGAAACCTTCCCTTTAAATGCCCCCAAGCACCTTCTACCACCATTCCGTAACCGAACTACTCCTTGTGGTCCAGGCTGCCCGTTTCTGGCTTCATGGGCCACTGGAGCAAGGGGTAGGCTGGGTCTCCAAAGATCACTCCTGGCATTTCAATGCCTCTCATGGTAATTTTCTCATGCTGATGTCACTGAAATCACCCTTGTGATCCACCCGCACCTGCAGTACCATTGAGAAGTACCCTTTGTGGTTTATGTATTCCTTGGCAAGGCAGCTGGCTGCCAAGATGGGGATGTGCGTTGTGTTGCCCCACCACAGTTAGGAAGCCTCCCTCGTGGAAAGCCCTCCACATTGCCTAGAGTCACTACCCTCCTGTATTGATTGTCTTGGCTACTTGGATCACAGCAGCCCCCACCATAGATTTACTCACTCTGAAATTATTCCCAACTGACCAGACTGTCTGGCATTGCAAGCTTCCACCGGGCTCATTCTGGTATACTTGCACGTCAGGGTGGGGGAAAGTAATTCCACAAAAGTGGCCTTATGCATGTGAAAGTTTTGCAGCCACTCCCATACCTGCATCACTATGTGGTTCCACCTGCCTGTGCTTGTTTGATGGCACCAGCCCCAGCATTCCACTGTTTCCAGGGGATAGAATGTAGCAGAATTTGCCAGTTGCTCAACTCAAGTGCTTCGCAGACGAGTAAGTTCATTGCGTCCCAAGAGCCTTCCTCATTCCAGCGGACCCTGGATGCGCTTTGGATATGTTCCAGCCAAGGCTCACCATGGTTAATATGATTGTCTTCATGGATAACCAGGGGAAAAAAGGGTGCAAAACGATTTTTTGTGATTGCTCTGAAGTGGAAGAGAGAGGAAGGAGATGAGTACATTATGGGATGCTGATGAAATGTACCCAGATCACTCATTGCACAGTTTAGGTCCCAATGTGCACTGGGAGTATAACCCAGAATGCAAAGGGGTGCAGGAACTGTGAGATAGCTACCCACAATGCATCGCTTTCAAAGACACCCTACTGGGAACTAGTGATGCAATAGTGTAGTCAATTAACTGATAAGCAAAAGTTTATTGGTTAAGGCTATATACTACATGCGTTCCACCAGTACTACCATACTGCCAGTAAATATTTTAGCAGACTGGCCAGCAGCCCAGCTCAGTTCTGGCTCATGCTGGGTCTGGGAGCATAGCCCCTCTACCCCTCTGTATCGGAGGCAGCAGGGCAACAGGCAGCCAGTCTGCAAGGGCAACTGGTTTTTAAACTGGCTCCTCTTGCGGACCAGCTCCTGCCTGGCACCCTGCACTGCTGCCTGTGATACAGAGGCAGCAGCACAGAGCGGCAGGGGTCTTCTCGGGAGTGAGACCAGAGTGCCCTGGCTGCTCTCTCCACCCTTGGGGACTATAGAATAGTCTAGCAAACAATAAATATTCATGAGAGTTAATCAAGTATTCAGTTAACCAATATTTAACATTTCTAGTGGGGATGCGCTACTTTAAAAAGCACAAGAATTTGATGCAGTTCAAAGTAGCATAAAATCGGGTGGCAAAAAATTTACCTTAATAAATTCGATCTTATCTTTCAGTGTAGACGTGGCCTTAATTCTCTAGGGGTACATCTACACTGGGGCGCTATTTCAGGATACTACTGGTATCCCAAAATAGCTATTTTGTGTCTTAACAGCATGCCTGTTATTTCGAAATATCAGCATTTAGAAGGCTGGTGCACAGCAGGGGGACCCTGCACGAGTCGGAAGTCGGCTGGGTCCCCCCTGCTGCGCTTTAGCCTTTTAAATGTATTAAGAGCCTAGTGGCTCTTAATACATTAAAAAAGCAGAGGTGCTTCTGAGACTAGGTGCAAGCTGGGAATCAGCTGATTCCTGGCTCGTGCCTGGTCCCCGCTATCCCCTGTCTTCCCTACCCCTCGCAGAGATGGTGCTGGGGGGAACTGGCTTTTAAGCTGGCTCCCCCCAGCACCAACTCCTGCTTCCCCCCACCCTTGCTACTTCTGATAGAGGCAGCAACGGGGGGAGAAGCAATTAGTCGAGGGACTAGTCAACTATCCAATAAGCTTTTGCTTATCAGATAGTCGACAAGTTGCTTGCATTCCTAGTGCTGGAACAATTTTCATAGTGAGAGTGCTGAGACCCATTGAACCTAGCCGTAAATTCGGTATATAATGGAAACCCTTTTAAGAAAGGCTGCACTTCTAGTTCCAGCACCTATGGCTGCATGCCATGTAAAATGAACAAAAGTACTCCACTGGCTTCCCCTTTGCTGTCAGCAGATGGGCCACAAGGCCCAAGCTCACCTCTCATCCCCAACTGGGTCCCTTCCTGTTTACAGTAGCAGCACAGGGACAGGCGCTAGCACTTACTGACACTGTCCAGACTTGGCCTGTTCTGAGGAGAGAAGATTTCACTCCCCACTAATTCCATGTGATTTTTTCTTTGTTTTAAATAGTGAAGCTCTCTGTGCTCCCGGGGAGCGAGGCTGTGTATCCGCAGAACAGAGTGAGTGCAAGTGAGGTGATGAATCCCAGAGGGAGTGCAACTCTGAGACTGCACAAGCTGTTTGTGCTGGGTCTGTTTTTATAAACTGATTTCTGTCACACACAGGTTCCATGCTAATATGTCAAATGACAAAGCCCAAGTTGAATAGTTACCCCACCAAAGCAGGATGTATTTTAATGTGGAGTTTTGAGGCTGATCCTTTTTCAGGAATAAAATCCTTGGTGAAACTTGCAGTTTTGTCTCCCCCTGAAACACAGATCAGACAATCTGACCTGTAACCTCATCCTGTTCTTTGCATATTTCTTGCAGAGCACCATGGGAGATTGGACCCTGAGCTGTTTGGTCTTTAGGTGCTACTGCAATACAAATGTTAAACAATAATTTTAAAATTTAATATTTTCGAGCTGTACCACTTAACTTTCACAAGAACTTAATTGGGGCCCATTAACGAGTGGGATGAATTTGGGAAGGAAATGGTGAATGTTTTTCCTATACATCATGAAAATAAAAGCCTGATCCAGCTTCTAATGTGACTGATGAGAGTCTTTCATTTGAATTGAATGGGAGTTGGATTGGATCCATAAGCTGCACTTTCAATGCATTTTTTTCAATGCAACTTTAACAGGAAGTGTATTAGTGCCTCTATACAAATAATGATAGAAATGTAGCCGTGTTAGTCTGGTGTAGCTCCTGTATTTTGTTTCTTCTATACAAATAATAAGTAATAATTAATACCTAGCTCTTATATAGCACTTTTCATCAAGAGATCTCAAAACACTTTACAAAGGGGTCAGTACCAATATTTTCATTTTACATACGGGGAAACCGAGGCAGAGATCAGTGCCTGTTATAATGAAGGATAGAAAATCACTCCTTGACTGGAAGGAAAATGGACACAGACCCTTTAAGACCAATGTGTGTCAGTAAAGTCAGGAAAAATAGAGATGTCCTAATATGTTTCTCCTTTCATTCAAGAGGTTCTGAACTGACACAATAAGGGCAGATTCCTAGACAGAGATGTCCCATGGTGCTCTGTGCTGTACAAACATTATAAATATCAGCCCCTAGCCCAAAGAGCTTACAATCTTTCTAACTCCTTCCTGAAACTCTTCTATGAATTCTTTACCAATTTTATAGCATATAGCTGAATACTGACATTAATGAGGCTGTTCCTCTTGTATATTTGCATATCTCCCTGATGAAATGGGTGAACTTTTGGTAAAGCCATCCTTCTAGGGTTGTTACATTATTGTTGCCCATAATTGCACTTAAATGGCAGTTTTCAGGGTTTCATAATTTGGTCATCAATATGCTAGTGTCAGACTCTTTGCTCAAAGTTGCTACCTTTCAGTCCAAGGTGTTTATTTTGCAGTAAGGACTGGGGGAAAGAGGCTGGAGAATATATACATTATTGATTTAAATTAATTTTCAACCATGAAATATCTTCGAAGTACAAACAATGAGCTCTAGAGACTGTATCCAAAGTCTAGTAAACTCAATGGAAAGGCTATTTTTCTTCAATGAGTTTTTAATCAAACCATCTCTGAGTATGTAGAAATGAAAGTATGAATATGCAAACCCCCACATCTGCCAGTAAAATAATTTTAATTCCAGATCCTGAATTCAGTTCTGCAGTTCACTGATATTAGGCTCTGTACTGGCTCAGCAGTTCACTAGCAAGTGCAATGTGCATAACTTTGTAATTTAGATGTGTGGGACTACTTTTGACTACAGTTACCCACGTGCTTAAGTGTTTGCAAGATTAGGACCTTAAAGAACATCCTGAAAATAACAGATTTAAACAAAGGAAGATTTCAGAGGACATAAATCCCTATATTTTTTTACTCTTAACCCTTTCTTCCCCTAACAAATCATGCCCTTAAAATAACATTACATAAAACATCACAGATTTTGAAGGGAAAAATCAGAGTAATGTTTATATTTATCTTTTTAATCACGTTGTTTGTGTTTTAAATAACATCCTAAAAAAGAGCCAATGTTAAAATAACTTCATAACTAGCCAGCTAAAATACTTCACCACAAAGCACAGGAGTTTTAAAATAACATTTTGCATAATTAATACCTATTCTGGGATGAAGCTTCATAAATGGTCACGTGGATTTCTAGTAACAGCCTTGAAAAATCAATCGGTTTAAGTTCACTAGTTTGAAATTTACATTCTTCAAAAACGAACCGATTAAACCACCAACTTTTCCGCTCTGTACAGCCAAGTGTGCACATTACCTGGGATGGTGCAAAATACGACTCTGGTGGGACTCGAACCCACAACCTTTGAATGACTCCATCTGTCATCGATCTAGAAGTCCAATGCGCTATCCATTGCGCCACAGAGCCTGTCGGATAAAACGAAGATCCTCCCCATCCCCTTCTTGACCTTTGCCAGTCACAGCTTTATCCAGGCGGTTAATCCCACTGACGTGCAGCGTCTGGGTTTAATTTGCATCTCCGCTCTCCATGGCCAACCCCCAGCCTCCTTCCCGCCCCAGCCGCTGCCGGCACAGAGTTTGCAAAACTTCCCGAATCGCACGCTGCCTCCCGAGTCCTTCCCCACGCTCTGGCAGCCCCGCGCACCGCCACAGCCGGCACCTCCCTCAGTGCCGCGCGGGAGCGCCAAGGGGCCACAAAGAGCTGGGGGTACCATTAAACTCAGCTCTAGCGCGGTGGGGGTGGGGGACGGGGGGAAGGGGAACCAGCTGGGGGGGGGGGAGAACAATGCCCGGAAAGTACAAAGAGGGGCGTGAAGCGCCAGCTCCTTTCTGTAGGGACCACGTGCAGGACGTGGACCAAAAAAGACTACAGCTCCCAGCATGCCACGCGGCTCTCGGCCCCGCCCCCATTGCGGCACGGCTGGTTCCCTGGGCAGGGGGAGCTTGGCAGCGGCGGCAGCAGCTGGAAGACGCCGGCGCGGCCCCTGTAGGAAGCGCAGCTCGCGCCGCGCCCGGTCCCGTCTGCGCGGGGAGATGCGGAGCTGACAGCCGCTGCCTGGCTGGGGAGAAGGCAGCAGCCGCCGCGCGGTGTCCGCTTGGGGAGCGGCGCGGCCTGTCGGCCGGGGGTAAGGGGGGGCTGTGGGCCCGGCGTGCAGCGCCCCGGTCCCAGCCGTGAGTCCCCCAGGGCAGCTGCTGCTCCTTGGCTCAGCCCTGGCCGGGGCAGGGAGCCTTGCTGTTGGGATCGGGAGAGATTGGGGGGGGGGGCGTGTTCCGGCTCCGCTGACCTTCTCCTCCCCTTGTTGGGAGGCTCTCCCCACAAAGCAGCGTGCTGCTGACTCGGCCAGGTACAGAGATCCCCGCCCCCCAGGTCTAGGGGGCTGGTGTTGGTTGAGAAACCCCCCGCTGCCTTTCTGTGTGTGTCTTTCTGTGGGGAGAGGATGCTGTGAAATGGGGAAGGGTGTGGGATGAACCATTGTTTGATGGGGGCTTGGAAAGAGGGTTTAGGCTCTTTGCCATGCTTGAGCCGGATTGGCGTATGGGTGGTGCCAGACCGGGATGCTGAAAGGAAGGGGAATGGGAAATTGCTGTCGCCTCTCCTCAGGCACTGGACTGTAGTCCCCCTCTTGCTTCTAGCCTCCAGTGTCAGTAGTTTGAAAGAGAAAAGAAGCTGCCCTTGGATAGATGATCTGCTGTGCTGCAATGGGCCGTTTAGACCCCAGTCAGGTGGCTGTGTGAGACTGCCTAATATGACAGCCTAGCAAGCTGTGGAGCTCTTGTTTCCTTGTGTAAGCAGGTCTTGTGTATTCTAGCTAGGTAGAGAATGCACAGCTCCTTTCTGAAAGAAACCAGAGAAAGGTGCTGAGTTTGGTGGCAAAGCCTGTTAGGCATCCTGAAACAGTGCAGAGACTAAAAGGAGGACAAAAGCTTGGGACATGCATTGTATTCTTAGTTTAACCCCTGTGTTGCCTAAATATAAGCAATGCTTTCTTGTAGCATGAAACAGGGCTTGGTGCATACTGCTGCTGTTCACAAAGCATCCAAAAGTATGCTGGGCTCTCTGTGATCCAGAAGGGAAGGCAGCTCTTTGACCTAAGCCTCTTCCCTTCTCCCCCCCCCCCCAAAAAAAACCCAACCCCTCTTAAGCTTTGCTAGTTGCAGTATCTCTCTGATGGTCATGGTCAAATCCTGTCCCTGTCATTCCTGTCCAGTAGGTCGGGAAGGGCTTGCTTGAACAATGCTGCTGATTTCCACACCCTCCCCTTTACATTCTTTTATCAGAGAAGAGTAAACCATTGAACCTCTGTATCTTTCTTTATCATAGGGGCATCTGCAGAGCAGGCCCAGTTAAGGACAATCATCTCTTTTTATGACTCTGCTATGATCCTTGCACTTGGTTGGATAATGTAAGAGGTTGTACTGACACATTATTTCAGCCCCTGACAAAGGAGCAGAGCCAATGTAGGTAAGCACAGGTGGCTCAGCTGAGAGCTAGTAACACTTGACTGGGAACTGCCCCCTTTCGTTTAGCTTCCGTAGAAAGAGGTGGTCCAAGTTCACGGTCCACACCTACTGACATCAGCCATGAGTCTTGCCCAAACTTTCTCTATTTCCCTGAAGCTTGCAGGCTTGTGTGTTCCGTAACCCGGCCTTGCTCAGCCTGCATTGGAGGATAATCGGTCTTATAGGCAGCAGTGGAACTGTGAGGGTTTATTGGACCTGGGAGGTACTTTGAGATTCCCATTTGAAAGGGTCTCTGTGTGTGTCTATTTTATTTGTGGGCCTGTTGCCTCTGTCGGGAGGGTTTAGTAGGATCCATAATAGCTGCTGTATGTGTGGGAGAGAAGATGGCAGGAAGGAATGCTGCAGGGGGTGGAATGAGAGAAATGGGTGAAACCAGGGAGAGCTGTGGAAATGAAGAGAAACCTGAATTTAATGCCATAAAACTGTGGTCACCAGCCAGTAGATTGCGATCTACCAGTAGATCTCAGGGGCTCTAAGAGTAGCTCTTGAGCCCTCTCTGAACTGCGCACCTGCGCAGTACATTTACATTAGATTTCCTCATGTAATGTAGGCGGGGCTTCAAGGAAGGGGCGGGGCAGTAGATCTTTGCCTGTTCTGAGACTTAAAAAGTGATCTTGGGTGTAAAAAGGTTGGAGACCACTGCCATAAAAGAATGGAAGTCAGTGGAGAGGTTAAATAATGGGGAAGACCTGGCGAGAGCAGTAGTCTTAGCAGTTGTATTTTAGCTGGTTTAAGGGGGAGGGAGAAGCATGCCATACGATGTGCTTGCATCTGAAATTCCCAGAGGATGAGCTGTCATCTGGATAGAGAGGAAGGGATGGATTTTTGGAGCTATTGCAAACAACAAGGTGACAGCATTTGGTGAAGAGGGAGGAGTCAGTCAGCACTGATGGTGTGATAGGAGGAGTGCTGGCATGGCTGATGCTGATGGGGCAAGGCCAGAGAAAGAAAGTGTAACAGGATGTCAGGAGTTGACTCAGTATCCTGTTACTCAGACCCTGGCCAGTGTGCATTACTTGAGTCCTGATTGAAAGGCAGTTGGCAGAGGGTGCAACTTAACTGTCTGAGGGGCTAGTTGGATGGAACTAACCCCAGCAGCTGGGACCACAAAAGCAGACAAGAAGGATGTGTCAGGGAGGAAAGCAGGGAATCTGAAGGCTGAAGGTGGGTGGGCTGGCACTAATACAGTACTCTTCCTCAGTAGCAGGTGAAGGCTACTGATCATAAATAGCATGCAAATAACACTCCAGGTAGTGATCTGCTGAAGGGACATAATCAAGTGTAGTGGTGGGTTCAGATCACCTGATATAGTAGCGCTCGTGGTCTGTTACTGAGGCTGGAAAAGGTTTTCAGGGGACCACCACATGACAGAAGAGTTTGGAAGGAAAGACTGGCACAACTGTGGATGGGAACCATGAGGTGGGCTAGATTGTGGGATCTCCTAGAAACCTGGCTGCTCCGTCTCTGACAAGTCTAGTCCAGGGTTTTATAAAGGAATGAGTCAGTGACCAGGGAACTTGCGAACAGGGGCTGTTAACAGGGAGTTTGGAGAGGGAGTTCTCCAGATAAAGGAAGAAGCTAATACAGGACCCTTGAGGGAAATGGCTGTCTGTAGTGTGTATTTGTGTTTGTGTTTGGGGTTTTCTTGCTGTGTGCTGAGCTTGTTTGACTCTTTGGGGGTTTTTTTCCCCTGGGGTCTCTTCCAGCTCTATGATTCTAAGTGGATCTTGCCTTTTCTGGCTGAGTACTGAAATGAGAGTCAACAGGATACAAGATCCTGCTCAGATCTCCTTTGATGTTGAAGCATTGTTCCTATGCTAGGCAAGGGGAGGTATGGAAGCTGGAGTCACTCAAGAACAGCCAAGCTTCATTGACACATACGTGTGACTCTGGGGAAGGGAGGAGCCATTTGCATTTCCCCCCCCCCCTTACCACGGAGGGCAGGTCCTCCAGTGAGGTCACATGTCGAATCCACTCACCCTACAGCTGCAGGAGGTGTGTTCTCTCCATAGCAAGCACTGCTTACTTTTGGGGCATTGGTGGTTTCCTGGAAAAGAGGGTGTTACAGGCACCTTGCATAGCAGTAACCATCTCTATCTTTGGGTGTCCTTCACCTTCAGTGGTCCACAATCCCATTGTTTTGCCCCATAGACATTTCAGGACAACCAGGCCTGTCCTATGCTTTGTCTGGGGAAAGCTCTGGGGATAATATCTGGGATCTCTCACCCCCAATGAATGGAGGCATGAGGCACTGCAGCTAAATAAGTATTCACAGAAACAAGCTAGCCAGAAAGAGTTGGAACCTGCCTGGCTAACTCCCTTGCTTTCCCATCTGCTTGCCTCAGTTGGCTCCTGGGCTGATTCTCATTGGCTTTCCAGGCTCCAAAGGTCTCCTCTGTACTAGGAGAACTAGGAGCGGTCACAATCACAGAATGCCCCCGTGCCCTGCGGCAAGCAAGTTATCAACCCTAATTTTCCTCATGCTGGTGCAGCCAGACAAGACCTGAATTCCTAATATAAAAATCAAATGGGCGATGAAGCCCTGGTTGGAGCAATGCCTCCCAGGCTTGCACTTTATGCCGGGAAGGAGCAGAAACCAGCATGGGTTCAACATCTCAGCCTGTTGTCTTGGGAGCAGCTCCTGCACCTTGATGCTTTGAGAGGTGGCTGAGAGGCCCTGAGGATGTTCCAGGACATGTAATTCAGGTAGTTTTGCTCCTGGCCTGAGTGCTGCAATCCCAGGACCTCTGTATCTTATGATCTGACTCTCCTTTCTGCTGGCATATGGAGTGACTTAGTTAAGTGTGTCCTCTTCTTGGCACACAGCCAGCTTGGGGTTGGAAAGCCAAATGCATCAGAAAATGGGGGGACTGGCAAGAGAGGGACAGACAGACTTGGTGCTTTGAAGAACAGGGTGCTCACAGCATACTGTGATTGCGTTAGATGCTGGTTGTAGGAGGTTTGTGAGTCTGATACCCCTGGAAAGAAGCTAACCATGGCTCAGGGGAAGGCCCCATCAGATCCCCTGCATGGCAGCCCTCTGAGGTCAGTAGGGTTCCTTGTGGGTGCAGGGGTTTGCCTGCAGATAGGCTACAGCGGACAATAGTGAATAGTACTTCCCTCTGAAATAAGCAGCCCTTATACAGTACCAAGCACGTAGGGTTCTCCTGACCCTGCCTGGGGCCTCTCAGAACTTCTGCGATACAAATGCCTGCCTGCCTTATTATCTTGGCTATCTGTGACTCTGCCCATTAGCCCCATCTTCCAGATCAGGGAGGTTCTGGGAAGAGCCAGGAACAGAACCTAGAAGCTCTGCTTCTCCAGCCCTTCCCTGGATAAAATCACTAAAGCACAACACTGTGTGCAGTTGGTGACTGGAGCCAAACAAAGAGTAGGTCCTGCCCAGCTGAAAGGCAGAATGTGGGATATGTTGGAGAGGTCATTACAGCTTAGTATCTCAGGGAATGGGGGTCTTGGGAGCTTTCAGAAGGAGAAGGGTAAGAGGAGAGTTTGATGGATGTTAATACGCAACAAGAGGGATGGAAGTTTGGAAGTCTGGGATCCTTGAACCTGGAAGGATTGCACACAACATTCCCAGGAAATCTGAGTCCGTAGTCATATATGCATGTTACAGGAGTGCTTAGAACAAGGGGTGAGGAATGGCTATCTGTGACTGGGGCCAGCTGCGGCCCTCAGCTTGCCTGGTTCCGGCCCCTTAGGTTCAGCCCCCCTCCACCCTTCCAGCATTGGAGAGCCCATACTGGTGCTCCAGCCCCCCTACTGCTCTCCCTGGGGGCTGTAGTGCACAAAATCTACTGGGCTTGGCTCACCCCAGGCTCTGGTGTGTGAGGGGAAATGTGGGGGATTATCTTTCTCCTTCTCAGTCGGGGGCCATGGTGAGGTTTTTGTTCTGCTTCTCACTTGTGTGTGATTTTTCTGTGGATCAGTGGCCCCCAACCCAAAAAGTGTTCTCGCCTGTGGCCTAGGGGATCCAGTCAGCAGTTAGCTCTCCCTCCCCCCGTGCATCATCATGTTGTTGGCCCACATCCCCCTGGGTTAGGTTTCTGCATTAACAGACCATCTTCAGGGTATTCTCTGCAGCCCTCAGCAGTGCTCTTGCTAGCCTCAGAGGACTGGGAGAAGTGTGTGATGCCAAAGAGATGTCTCCTCCAGTGAGCTCAAAAGCAGCCAAGCTCCCATGTTTGTCTGGAGAGAGTAAGAGCCAGGGGATGATTGCACAGAGCACTGCCCCTCCCCCCCCAGACTTCTCCTGGGTCCAGAGAACTAAAAGGTTCCTGGTCCGAGCTTGTAATTGTGAGGAGATCCATTGTTGCCCCAATCACTGTGGGTCAAAGGTGTCTGCCAGTTCAGGGTCGTTAAATCTGTGCTGCCCAATCTTTAGATGTTGTATTCACTGTATCGATTAATTTCCAGTTGTCACTTTGAGGGTTGTCCCAGGATCAGTCCCAGTATTTAAATTAATCTGTGGTTGAGAACCCTGGTGTACACAGGTGGAACACTCATGCGAGCAGAACTCTTGAATATTTACAGATTTAGTTTATTAACACATGTAGCACAATCACAAACACCACAACTGCACAAAATAGACAGACTGTACATCTGAATTTCCATGCCACATACTTACACTGTTCCTTCTAGAACGGCCTGAAGTGTTAGCCTTCATCTTCCTCGTTACCCTTCCCATTGTCACCAGGGGACATCATTCTGGCACCTCCTAAATCTCCTCCTACTGCCCCCAGGCTGGGATGCCACTTTTATAATATATTACACTGATGTTCTGTTTGATGCATATTCAGTAGGTGAAGTCTCTCTCTTTATTCGTATTTCCTCACCTTACTAATTGTGAAGTGTCTTTTCCTATAGGTCAGTATAGCATTGATCTCAACTTATTATCATGTGTCAGTTTGTTACATGTCCCCTTCTATGATTGTGTATCACATTTGTTATTTTCCTACATGGTTATTTTATTTTAATTGATTATTTGGGTTTTTTCCAAAGACGTGATGTACTTGTTAAGTTTGAGGGTAGCCCCTATGCCATTGAAGGCTGCTTTATCTAAGTGGAAGGTCCTGAATACATTGACTTTGCTATTTGGGTGAAAGGTCCCAGGCATGTGCATGCTAGCTTTGCCATGGTTCAGCATACAGGAAGTGGCCTGTAAGTCTCTTGTGTTACAGCCAAACTACTTTAGAATATAAACTTTTTGTACTATATTAATAAGCATATAATCAAACCATAAGGAAATAAGACAGAAAATATATCTATAGGCTAGGGATGTTAAATAGCAGTTAGTAAGCTAATTGAGTAGTTGATGGAATTTCCATTGACTACTTAGTTAGTCGATAAGGGGGTTAGTTGCGGTTCTGCTTTTTAAATATAGTAAGAGCTTGCTTGTGGGACCTTGACCGCTGTGGGAGATTAGCTTGTGGTTGCCTTCCCCTCTTACTACATTTAAAAGGCAGAGGGTCTGGGACTGGGCGTGAACCAGGACAGCTGAGTCCTGGTTTACCCTGGGGTTCCAGATGCTGCACCTCTGCTTTTAAATTAGTAGGGGCCGCCAGGCACAGAAGAGCAGTGTCTGGGACCCAGCACAAGCCTGGTGGCTCTTGCTACATTTAAAAAGCAGAGATGCATGTTTGAGACCCAGCATGAGCCAGGACTGCTCAGTCCCAGTGCAAGTTGGGTCCCCTGCGCTTCCCCTTCCTGCCCCGCGGAGACAGTGCTGGGGGGAACCAGCTTTTAAGCTGGTTCCATCCAGCACCTGCTCCTGCTCTCCCCTCCCCTTGCTGCCTCTGGGTGTATCTAGACTACAGAGTTTTGTCGACAAAAGTGGACTTTTGTCGACAAAACTATACCTGCGTCTACACTACCGCTGAGTTCTGTCGACATAATGTCGACAGAACTCAGCAGTTTTGTCGACGCTGGTAAACCTAATTTTACAAGGCATAACGCCTTTTGTCGACGGAGTTCTGTAGACAGAAGGTGTTATTGCATCTAGGGGTACGTCTAGACTACAGGCTTTTGTCGACAAAGCAGCTTGCTTTGTCGACAGAACTGAATGTAGTCTAGACGCTCTTTGTCGACAGAAGCTTTGTCGACAGTATCTGTCGACAAAAGTCTAGTCTAGATGTACCCTCTGATAGCGGCAGTAAGGGATGGGGGAAGTGACTAGTCGAGTAGTGACTTGACTACCTGATAAGCCTAGGCTTATCGGGTAGTCGACTACTTGACTAGTCACTTATATCCCTACTATAGGCAAGCAAGCGGTTTAGCCTGATCAGCTACATTGATTTGCAAGAGTGAATAAGAAATAATGTGTTTAATTTTCTTCCCTTTCACCCTGCGCTTGTGTGAAGCACCAGCCTTGCTTGTGGGACCTTGACCGCTGTGGGAGATTAGCCTGTGGTTGCCTTCCCCACTGGATGTTCTGCTGTTATGGAGAAGGATCCTCTAAATTGCTGCCCTACTGTGCCACTGCCAGTGGAAATGTCAACCCACAGGAGTAGTCTCCCCACCTGGTCTGGCTGTCAGTGAGGAGGATTGCGGGGGAGATGGTAATGCAAGAAAGTCACAGCTGACCCGTAGGGGAGAGTGTTTGTGCTTGTGGCTTGAGGTTGCCCTGGCATTACCCTGTGCCCCTTGAGAGGAAAGCATGAAGGCCGGTACAAATGCATAGGGGCTCGGAGGCCATCTGGCTACCGACAACTATTAACGTACTTTGTTTGACAATGAACATGACTTGGGTGCCTTTGTATCTTACCTGAGTCTGTAGTCTTTGGGCATGCTAGTGAAGTCTATTCTGCTAGCTACCTGCTAGTTTGAAACCTCATCCTTGACCAGAAAGCACTGCATCAGTGACATGTCTGACACCTGCACAATGGTCCCATGCATATTATCACTGTTTCATGTGTGGGGAAACGGAGGCAGGGAGATGGTGGAACTTGTCCAAAGCCACAGAGAAAGCGCATGTGTCAGAACTGGGATTAGGCCTCTGATTCCCAGTCTTGTGCTCTAGCTCCTGGTACATATCTCTCAGTCTCTCATTATGTCCCCATGTTCAGCTCCCCAAGTGGGAAGGACCATATCTCTGCTAGATTAAATTAACGTAGCTCCGCTAGGTTGGCTGAAAGATGTCTGTGCGACATGAATGGAGTGACACCAGTTTACTCCAAGAGGGGATTTGGTCCACTGAGTTCAACATACAATGCTGTAGAAGAGAGATCTGCCTGACTCGATCAGGTTCGTAACAAGGGCGGGGCAAGTGGGACACTCGCCCGAGGTGCATCATACTCAGGAGCGCTAAGATACAATACGTAAAAGTAATAAGCCGCAAAAGAGTGCGACACGGGCTAACCCAAGGAGAGGGGGTACGTCATTCATATTTTGCCCCAGGCGCAAAAATACCTAGTTACAGCGTTGGACTCGATCCCTGCATTCTTATCCTCTCGTTTTACCTTCTCCCAGTTCCATCCTGTGTCCCATCCTCCCCTCTAAATTTAATTACAATTCTAGTTCCTGCATGTTGCTGTTATGGTCTCAGTCCTGGCAGATACCTGCTCATGGCCAGCCTGCTTTGAGTAGGGCTGGTCACCACTGATTCTTATCAAACTAGCAGATGGAGCCCTAGCTACACCTCCCTGGTGAGCTGTGCTTGGGGTAAGTGCAGGCCCAGCCTGGGGCAGAAGACATCCTGGCAATGGCTGTTTCAGATGGCTTCATATGCTGCTACCAATCAGTTTTCAGGGAAGCCCAACAGAGTGCCATGCAGGGGTTCAATCCTGCTTACTTTATTGCCATGTGTGACCTGTGTAAGGGGAGCGGGACTTGGCCCATTTTTCCCTCCCTGCTCCCACCTTGACAGCTCCCAAGGCAGGGAAATTGCAGTTTCTTTGTCACTCCTGCTCCAGGTTGGTGTTTGTTCTGGGGAATCATCAAAGACAAAACTGGTGACTGATCTCCACTCTCTCCCCCGACAGGCTGAGATGTTGCGGCTGGCTGCCCTCACCGCGCTCTTCGTGCTCTTCAGGCTGGTCCTGAAACTCTCTTGGATCCAGGTGATCCCTGCACTCATCATATTCTACTTGGGCTCTGGGGGATGGAAGTTCCTGCGCATTGTCTTCAAGACAATAAGAAGGGACATCACGTAAGTGTCCTAAGGCAATCTGCCTCTGTCCCAGTTTGCATTCAGGTGACCCTCAGCGAGGCAGGGGGAGCTGAGGCAGCCAAGATGTGGGGAGCATCCTGCTCTGGTTGGGGGAAGGCAGGAATGAGAGTGGAGTGCTCCAAATACCAACATCTTGCCTGCAGCTCAGCCCCGGGCAGCTCAGCAGGGGGGTCTCAGCCCCTGCCAGGCAAGGGAGGGAGTCTCACTGGGGACCCAGGATCTCGCTGGGATCTCTCACCGTGTCTCCCCGAGATGATTGCAGCTGAAAGCCTGAGGCTGGTGACTGCCTCTGACCTTGTACTTCAGTCGGTCCCTGACGACTTGGCAGTCAGGTGTCTGCATCCGGGACCTGAGAAAAGAACGCACTATGATCAAGGATGAGCTGGCTTCCAGGGAGGCAGCAGGGGGGTGTGAGTAGGAGGGAACAAGGTGCTCCTTGGCCTGTTGCACAGTATCTGCTGCCCCAAGGTGGTGGGAGCCTTCATAACCCAGGTTGGGGCAAGTGGCTGGGTTCTGACCTCTTCCTTGCTTCTTGGGTGTAATCAGTTCCTGGTGATAAAGGGTCCCTCTGGAAAGCTCTTTCCTGCCACCATAGACTATGGGAACACTGCATCCCTGCTCCCTCCACATGACCCAGATCCCCTGCTTCCCCTGAGCAATGGGAGGGAGGCCTGCAGTCTAGGCTGGGTCTAGTTGCATGGCCTCCACATGGATGAGTGCAGAGAATCCTCTGGCCATTTGGTTGGCAGCACGGGTCTAGTCCTGCTGAGGGTCAAGTGGCAGGTGTGGCGGCACGTGAGGGAGAAGAACACCATTCCCAAGATCTTCCAGAAGACGGTGCACAAGTACCCGGAGAAGACGGCATTGATCTTCCAGGGAACGGGTGAGAGCTGGACCTTCCGCCAGCTGGATGAGTACTCCAGCCAGGTGGCCAACTACCTGTATGAGCAGGGATTCCGTTCCGGCGATGTCGTGGCCTTGTTCATGGAGTCCTGCAACCAGTACGTGGGCCTCTGGCTGGGGATGGCCAAGATTGGGGTGGAGGCAGCGCTTGTGAACTCCCACCTGCGCATGGAGGCCCTGCTGCACTGCATCAACATCTCCAACTCCAAGGCTGTGGTTTTCGGGGCTGAGATGATGGAAGGTGAGAGGCCCCAGTTGGTCGTGTGCCCAGATCCCTGCCACTCCCAAGCATGTTATTTGGGCCTCTCAGCACTGTGCTCCTTCCCTCCACTCCCCACCCCCACCCCATCTTTGCCGGCTAGTCTCTTTGGTGGTAAGATTAGTTGCAGCTACTAAGGTGGGCCCCTGAGCTGCCGTAGGGAGGTCAGTGGGGTGATTCCAGTGTGGCTGCTGACATGAAACCCTCTGGCTCCGCTGCTGGCAGGGTCTCTCTGCCAGCGGATCAGTTCAGGGGAGAGGAAGTTTGCTGCCATGAAAACAGGCATTTTCTGGCAGCCTCCCAACTTGTTGTGGTTATGGCTGGGGTTTTGCACTATATGCTACTGCCTTTGTGATGAGTCAATGGGATTAGGGAACCCCCTGCCAAGGGCTGAGCCAGGTACATGCCCAAGAGGAAGAGTCACTATCTGGAATGAACCAAGAGTACCTCTACACAGCAGTGTTCTCAGAATAACGGACATTATTCCGAAATAACATAGTCTGCGTCTACACTACAAGCAGCTATTTCGACATGATGTTGAGCTGGAGGAGTTCTTACTCCAACTCCTGTAGCCCTCGTTTCATGAGGCGTAAGGGAAGTCAGAGGAAGAGTGTTCTACCTTTGACTTCCTGCTGTCTAGAGAGCGCCAAAAGCCGAAATAAGCTATTTTGACTTCAGCTACGCAATTGATGTAGCTCAAGTTGCGTAGCTTATTTCAGCTTTAGCCCTACTGTGTAGATGTGCCCCAAGGGACTAGAATATAAGAACTAAAGCAGTTGGGAAAACCTAGGCTGAATATCAGGAGCTGGGGGGCTGTGGTTAGGTTGTGGAGCCATCTCTAGAAGGAAGCTCCAGCCCTGGAGGTAGTCTAAAACAAATCTCAGAAAATACAGTAGTTGGTTCAGGAGATTGGTCCTTGTCACTCCAGGCTGCTGGTTCAAATCCAGTCCTGGTCAGTAGCGACTGAGGGCCTCATTACCTCTGTGGTGAAGTTATGCCAGTGTAAAGCAGGCCTGAGAGCTGTTTGGCCACCTAGTGAAATGAGTTTGCTGGGTCTCAGCCCTGACCACAGTGGACAAGTGTCACCTAAGCCATTACTCCAGTTGGTCCTTATTGGGTCCCTCCGCTAAGGGGCAACCAACACCAAACAGAGAGGGACTTCTCTTGTCCTGACAGTTGGTCCCTTTGTAGTAGGGATAAGGCATGTTGGCAAGGCCATGTGGGGGAAGCTCATCCTGCCTGTACTGCGGATAAACAAAGTGCTGTTTCCCCTGAGTCCCTCTTGTGAATATTTCCCTGTCACTTGTTGACTTGATGGCATATGGTCACACAAGTGAGTCAAGTCAGAGGACTGGATGAAAGCCAGCTCCCGTTTTGGGGAGAGCTATGGCAGCTTGGTGACTTCCCCCATCATGTGTCGGTACTGTTGGTCTCTTCACCCGACAGCAAGATTTCACATTTGTTAGGATTCTCTTCTGGTGACCAGATGTCCCAATTTTATAGGGACAGTCCTGATATTTGGGGCTTTTTCCACTTCCGTCCCAGTATTTCACACTTGCTGTCTGGTTGCCTGCAGCTCCAGTGCCCAGAGGTCACTCTGCAGTTTGGCTCCATTTTGTTTTAGTCAGGGTGCTGGAACAATTTTATGGTAGAGGGACGGGCTAAACGCCATTGCCCAGAACGGTACAGCCTATGTAGGGGGAAGCCAACATTCATCTATTATTACTCCAAGCCAGAGGTGCTGACACCTCCCCAGGCACCACTCGTTCCAGCTCTCCTGGCCTTTGCTCAGCGTTGTCCGCAAACATCGTCTGCGTTGAATTCACCTGAGACACTGATGGGGCAGAGGAGAAACGGGAGTTTTTGATTTTCTTTTTCTTAATAGAACCTAAAATGGTCCTAGGCTGTGGCCATCAGGAACATTCCAGGTTTGGAGACTGACAGAAGCCTCCCAGTTATGGTGGCAGCAATTTCATGGACAGTCTGACACTGCTCTCTAGAGCAGTTTCTCAACTTTTTTTTTTTTAAATAAATAAAGTACCCCTTTTTTTAAAAAAAATAAGTACCCCCCAGTACCTACAGTTTTCAGACACAGATTTTTTTCTACTGTTGCAACACATTTGTTTAAACAACTTATTTGTAGCCGAGTGGGCAATGAAATGTTTGGGTGTAAAATAATAAAACGCTGTAAAACTTAAAACAAAAATTAAGTTTTCTCCAAATTTCAGTTGTTGACGTACCCCCCCCCCCGGACTTCTCTCGAGTATCCCTAAGGGTACTCATGTCACTGGTTGAGAAACACTGCTCTAGGGTCAGTGTCGCTGCTCTAGGGTCAGTGTCGCTGCTCTAGACCCTAGCCTGGGTGAAGCGAGAGCCAGTTGCTGTCTCAGGCTGGGGGAAGGCAGACCAGAGCTGGGGCAGGATATGGATGCAATGCCAGCTTTGAAAATAGGGGGCTTTGTACGCTTTAACCCCCGCCACCTCTCACTGTGCTCTCCTTCCTTCCCAGCCATGCAGGAGGTTCAGCCCTCCGTGGGGAAATCCATTCGTCTCTTCTGCTCTGGAGAGTGGAAACCAGAATCCGCTCCCCCAGGCACAGAACACCTGGACCCCCTCCTAGAGACGGCTTCTCGGCACCTGCCAAGCCCTCCAAAGAAGGGCTTCCTAGGTATGTCCCATGTTGCGAGGTGTGGAGGGAGAGGGTCTCTGTGCTCTTCCCATGTGTCATCCAGCAATGGCAAAGGGTAATCCGAGAGCGCTAGCAGCTCATCTGCTGCAGCTCCCCCTGGAGTGAAACCAATCCAGCCCCAGGCAGGTAAGCGGCAGAGAGGGGGCGGGTGTACTGCTTATGTCCGACTGCTCTGTGCGCGCTGGGAAGTTGGCTATCATACTGTTGGGTGAGCCGGGCTGAGCGCTGAGACAGAAGCTGAGTTTTAGTGCACTGATCTCTTCAGAGGTCTCCCATCAGAGTATTTACCTGGCCTGAACCCACTGGTGTGGTGAAGAGCCCCAAGGTGCTGTAGTGCTGTACAAAGAGTGAGGCCAGCTTGGCAAGCTGACTTGATGGCAGCCTGAGGAGGGGTGGCCGTAGCCACCGGGCAGGGAGCAAGTGGTCAGTAGCCTGATCCAGCCCTGCTGGCTCTGTGGGGGAAAAGTGTGCGAGGTGCTAAGGGGTGTGAGACGCTGATGTGAGGCTGAATCCTCTGCCTGCCTTCCCCACCTGCCCTCCAGATAAACTCTTCTACATCTACACCTCTGGCACGACGGGGATGCCCAAGGCAGCCATCGTGGTCAATTGCAGGTAAGGGAGAGTTGGGCAGGGATGCAAGGGGAATGGGAGTGGGATCTGGACTAGAGATGTAAAAGAGCCTTGGCTTATCGGATAGTCGAGCTGACTACTTGCATTCCCCCCACCCCTTGCTGCCTCTACATCAGAGGCAGCAAGGGAGGGAGGAAGTAGGAGCCAGTGCTGAGGGGAGCGGCTTAAAAGCTGGTTCCTCTACCCCAGCACTGTCTCCACGGTACCGCTTTCTCCCCTCCCTCTGCTGTGCAGGGGGGCCAGGGAAGGCTGCTCTGGCAGCAGCTCCTGTCCACGGAGAATTCCAACTCCCTGCTGGGACCCCCTGCAGTCAGGGGCTGCTGGACACGGTGCGAGCTGGGACTTAGCAAACCTGGCTCAGTCGTGGCTCATGCCAGGTCCAGAAGCTACCCCTGTTACAGCTCAGCAGTTTAAATGTTGTAGGAGCTGGGCTGCCTGCACGCCTGTTTCTTACTACATTTAAACAACAGAGCCCCGGCTCCTTCTGAGCACCTTCCCTTATTGACTCATGACTGAGTTACCTTCCTCTTAACAGCCTTAATCTGGACCCCCGCTAGCAGCAGAGGGCCCTGCTGGGCTGTTGCTCTGACATGGCTACTGATGCACTCACTTACTCTGCCCCAGGTACTATCGCATGGCCTCCCTGGTGTATTACGGGTTCCGCATGAGGCCAGAGGACGTGATGTATGACTGCCTCCCTCTCTACCATGCTGCAGGTACTGAGCATTGTGCATGCTCTGAGCCCTGGCTCCTGCATCTCCCCGCCCAAGCCTCTGCCTCCTTTGTCCTTGCCTGTCACGACAGCAGTCTCGCAGTCCAGGGACTGTTGTAACTATCCTCTGCTGTACACTTGTCTGGCTGTCCCCCACTGGATCAGTGCGAAGGACTGGGGTCTTCATATATCCCATTGGAACCACCTTGTAGCACAGGGAGCCCCGCATGAGGCAGATAGTGACTAGATCAGGAAACTGATAGTACAGACCCCTGAGATCTGTTCCTGACTCTTCACTGAGTAAGTTTGGGCATATCACCACCTGGCTGTGTCCCTCAGTTTCTCCATATATAAAACGGGTAGTGATGCTCTCTTTCCTCTGTAAGATGCTTAGAGATCTAAGTGGGTATCAAGGGGGCCCATCTAGTGATGGTGACTTTGGGAAATGGGCATCTCCCATTGAGAACTCGCCTGAGTCCTCCAGCTCCCCTCACATAGGCCATCAAACAGCCTTGGGATGGAGGTCCCTGGATTCAAACCAGATGCCTCAAAGTGAAAGGCTCTGTATTCTCAAGCCAGCCTGTCCAGTTGGCAGCAGCAGGAGGTTAATGGTTTCCCCTCCACTCCCACTTGCCCAGGTAACATTGTCGGGATTGGCCAGTGCCTCCTGCAGGGGATGACTGTGGTGATCCGCAAGAAGTTTTCAGCCTCTCACTTCTGGGACGACTGTGTGAAGTACAACTGTACGGTGAGGCAGTGGGGTGTAGGAGCCAAGTGGCAGGTGGGGGCACGGGAAGAGCTGGCTGAAGAACACTGAGAGTCTGTTCAGTGGAGGCCATGGATGTCTTCAGACAGAAGCTTTGGCTGACAGTTTCCTGTGGCAATGACTGTAAGGTCTGATGAGGGATGTTAGCTTTCGCCCCAGTCAAACCAGGTACCTGCTGCCTTAGGTGCTCCACAAACACAGACCAAACGCAGCTCCCTGCTGCAAGGCGCTTACAATCCAAGTAATTCCCCATCCTTTCCTTGCTCCTGCTCTTTATTGTATCCTGCTCTGAAGGGCAGTTGGTATTGTCTCCTCCGAGCAAAACAGGGATTGCCAGGCTAGGTATTCCAACCTAAGAGAAAGCAGCCAGCTAGGTGGGAGGCACAGAATAGACAAGCAGGACTCTTGGGTGCCATTCCTGGCTCTGCCACTGACTCACCGGGTGACCTGGGGCAAGTCTCTTCTTCTGTCTCTGTTTCTCCATCCGTACAATGAGGCTTGTCACTCCTCAAGTGCTCAGGTCCTGTGTGTAGGGTGCTGTCGAAGGGTGTGTCATGTTTCCCTTCTCTTCTGCAGATTGTCCAGTACATTGGGGAGATCTGCCGCTACCTCCTGAACCAGCCGTACCAGGAGATGGAGCAGCAGCACCGGGTGCGCATGGCGCTTGGGAACGGGCTGCGGATGTCCATCTGGAAAGAATTCATCTCCCGCTTCGGGATCCCCCAAGTCGCTGAGTTCTATGGTGCCACTGAGTGCAACTGCAGCCTCGGCAATTTCGACAACAACGTACGGACCCCACCCTCTGTGTCTGTCTTTCTGCCAGTGCTGCAGCATCTCCCCACCTGCTGCAGCCCAGCCCTCCCTCCTCTCCACCCTCCCCCTCAGCTGCTGAGAGTGACCATGATGTCTTGTGCAGACACGTGACCTTGGTGCTCCTGGAGGGGTGGCTCATGCGCTCTGTGCCTACAGGGCTGTCAGAGCAGGCCATGGTGAGGCTCTAGGGGCAGGAGCAGATTTCATTGGGGACATCAGGCAGGTGTGAGGCCCTTCTGCTGACATTGGCAGGGAGCTTTGAGTGACCTTGGGAAAGCAGCAATTTGTGTCTCTCTCTCTCATATATCCTGGCCAATCCCATGGGCTGGCAGCAGGGGGAAGCGAGGGTGAGGACAATGAGACTTCCAGCTGCCATTGGACTATGTCTCTGCCTTCTGTCAATTCCAGGTTGGTTCCTGTGGCTTCAACAGTAGGATCTTGCCCGGGATTTACCCTGTCACCTTGGTGAGGGTGGACGAGGACACCATGGAGCTGATCCGTGGGCCAGATGGACTGTGCATCCGCTGTAAACCAGGTGAAGGGGGATGGAGTGATGCGGGGAGCAGCCTCTGTCTGTTGGTATGTCCTTCTGTCCCACATACGTGAGCCCTGAACTAGAGACCTGCTTTGCGACTGAACGTGCCGATGATACTCATCAGAACGGAGACAAGAAGCATCCTCTGCTGTCATTAGACACTGTTCCCCAGCGGTGGGGTCTGTACGTTGTTGTCGAAATTGCCAGTTCAATAGGGGTGAGACAATGTTACCAGGTACTGGGTGTTGGATGTGCAGTGAGTGTGGTGGTTCTCAGCCCATTTCCAATGGTTCTGCAATCACTGGAACTCCCTGGCCATCCTGGGGCCAGTTTAGTGGAGAGCCCAAGCTCTGAATGGGCCATGGAGACAATGGCCATAGAGAGAGGAGCTCAGTTGGAGATTCTTTTCAGTCAGGGTTGAGCCATGCTGGGAGGGCTGCATGGGGGAAGCTTGCTGAGGATAAGCGGGACGCCAGGACGCTAGCAGCTGTTTGCACAGCAGAGCCTGCGTGTCCTGAAAGTGCCATCTCCGCCCACTGTCCGGCCTGCACCAAGGCAGGACATGTGCCTGCCATGCAGAATGGCTGGGATTGAGCGTATCCCTCACTCTCTGCCCACAGGGGAGCCGGGACAGCTGGTAGGACGCATCATCCAGAGCAACCCTCTGCTGCACTTCGATGGGTACCTGAACCAGTCGGCCACCAGCAAGAAGATCGGCCATGATGTGTTCACCAAGGGGGACTCGGTGTATCTTACCGGTGAGGGCCCTTCCCCTGGCTGCAGAAGGTGCACTCTGAGAGGAGGGGTTCATTTGGTCCCCTTGCTAGTCCTAGTGAGGCCTTTAGCTAACCCTCTGCTTACTGTCCCTGTGCAGTCTTTCTTGACTGCACTTAGCCCTTCCAGAGTCCCCACCTGCCACTGCAGACAGGAATGAAGAATCCCAACCCCTCTCCCTGACCCAAGAGCTGGGGCTGGGTAGTTTATCCATACGAGGCCTCCTGGGGAAGTGAATTGCAGGGGTGCCATTTCAGATTTTGATGGGAGGGTGTGACCTGTACATGCCCTTATGGAGGTGGGGGGGAAGAGAGTGAGAGCATGGGGGGGCAGACTGAGGACAGCAGCTTCAACAGTGATACTAAGCATGCACAGTACAAGCCAAGCAGCAAACTGGGAGAGGAATGATTCCATTCACCTCTCCTCTCCCTCCCCCCACACATATATCACCTCTTCTAGCACTACCAAGGCACTGGAAAGCTCTAGCTTGTTTGGCAGACACCTTAGCAATTAGCTGACAGGAGCACTGTATCTAAATCCTATATAAAGGAAAGAAAATTCTAATAAATTAGACCCACTCAGTTTTAATATTCATCCTGACATCTTGTGACAAGTCACTTAGGGAACACTGGTTAGCCTTAACATTGTAATGTATATTATTATTTTGTTACTAACTGCAGAGGAAGAGCCCAGGAGTCCTGACAGTCTCTCAGCTCTGGAAGTGGAGTAAGGTCTGCAGGGGGCAGATATATTTGGGCTCTATATGAGATCAGACTGGCCATACTGGGTCAGACCAATGCTCCATCTACCCCAGTATCCTGTCTTCCAACAGTGATCAATGCTAGATGCCCCAGAGGGAGTGAACAGAACAGGGATCATCAAATGATCCCTTTCCGGTCATTCATTTCCAGCCTCTGACAAACAGAAGCTGGGGCACCATTCCTGCCCCTCTGGCTAGTAGCCATTGATGGACCTATCCTCCTTGAACTTATTTTGTGTTTATTGGAACCCTGTTATAGTTTGGGCTTTTTACCATCTCCTGGCAAAGAATTCCACAGGTTGACTGGGAAAATTTTTTTTTTAAATCTGCTGCCTATAAATGTAACTGGGTCAGCTTCTTGTGTTGTTATAGTGAAGGAGGAAATAACATTTCCTTATTCTATTTTTCCACTCCACTCATGATTTTCTAGACCTCTAACATATCCCCCATCCCTTACCAAGCTGAAAAGTCCCAGCCTTGTTAATCATATGGAAGCTGTTCCCTACCCCAAATCATTTCTGTTGCCCTTTCTGTACATTTTCCGAATCCAGTATATCTTTCTTAGATGGGGTGACCAAATCTGCATACATTATTCAAGATGTGGGCATTCCATGACTTTATATAGAGGCAATATGATATTTTCTGTCTTATCTATTCCTTTCCGAATGATTCCCAATATTCTGTTATTTTTTAGTTTTTAGACTGCTACTGCACATTGAGCAGATGTTTTCAGGGAACTATCCACAATGATTCCAAGATCTTTCTTGAGTGGTAACAGCTATTTTAGACCCCATCATTTTTGTATGTATAGTTGGGATTATATTTTTCCACATGCATTACTTTGCATTTATCAACACTGAATTCCATCTGCCCTTGTATTGCCCAATCATCCAGTTCTGTGAGATCCTTTTGTGAGTCTTTGCAGTTCAGCTTTGAACTTACCTGTTTTGAGTAATTTTGTAGTATCTGCCAATTTTGCCATCTCATTGTTTGCACCTTTTCAAGAACATTTATAAATTGAAAAGTACTGGTTGAAATGCAAATCCCAGCAGCACAACACTCATTGCTACTCTTTCCCCCCCCCCCCCATATTTTAAGTACATGGCAATGTTTTCATGATGATCTAACAACCCTTCAGTTACTTGAATGCCCAGTCTTTTGTTATTCTTAATCACATGCCTCTCTCTTTTTACAACAAACTCTCCATCCCCAAGACAAAGCTGCGCAAGCAGCTCAAACTCTGTTGCAGTTAAGAACTGCCTCTGGAGCCAGGGCATGCAGCTTTAAGCAGACTTCAAGTGTGAAATCCAGGGGTTCAAACTTTAAAAGAGCTACTGCCCCCCTCCTCCATTTCTCCTAGGTGGTTCCCTTGGTGACTTGTCCAAGTGACAGAATCTTGATGTATTGTTAAGCGCAGGCTGTCACTGCAGTGACCAGATCATGATTCCTTCCGCTGCTCTGTGCAGCCCCAGAGCCAGTTCTCCTGGGTTCTATTCCCAGCTCACAACTCCTGATAGCAGGTCAGGTCCCTAGCTGTTGAATGGAGCGAACACTCGGGACCTACCTCGAGGTGGGGGATAATGAGGCGGATGTTCAGGAAGTGCTTGGAGAGCCCCGGGTAGAGGGCGCTCTAGAAGAGCAGCGTCCTAGTAATGCCGACCCTGGGAACCTTTACGCTCTTCTGACTTCCTCTGGCTCCCCCAGGAGATGTGCTGGTGATGGACGAATACGGCTACATGTACTTCCGGGACCGCACTGGGGACACCTTCCGTTGGAAGGGCGAGAACGTCTCCACGACAGAGGTGGAGGGGACTCTGAGCCGCATCCTCCATCTGACAGACGTCGTCGTCTACGGGGTGGAGGTGCCAGGTAACCGAGGCTGAGGGGAGCAGCCCTTGCCAGTCTTCCTTTGCCCTGGGTGCAGGGGTGACAGGCTTTCATCCTTTTGGCACATGGTGCCTGAACCCTGGCCTCCATCCTGGAAGTCATGTTGTTAATCCTGCTTCATGTGAGAAGGAGGAGGAAAGGTCAGGATTGGGGCACAGAACTTCCCATCTCTAGGCCATGCTATAAGTGAGAGTTTCCAGTTGTTCTGATTTGCCTGGGTGCAAATGATGACACAAGGTGCAGGGCAGAGTCAACCCACAGTCACTGATCTTGGGAGTTAACTCAGTCAGAGGCACCTCTAATGGGATGAGGTGGCACTAGTGTTCCCTGTAAAATGAGCTCTTGGATGACCACCCAGGAGAGATTCAGGGGCTGCCCAGTTGATGAGCAGAGTGCTCACAGCCTGCAGCATTTGTTTCTACTGGTGGGGCACATCTGCATATGCCTTGGGGCACACAACAAAATTTGTTCTGCACATGAGTAGGAAAAACTTAGCGGGAACATTGGTGGCCACTGGGCATCACTGGTGTGCCTTGGCTTGTAGGGCAATGGCATCTGGCCAAAACCATGCCCGATGATGGGGATGCAGTGTCGAGAGACTCGGTCCCTGCAGGTGTATTCAAACCACAGGCAGATGCTGGCAAGGGGGTCGTTGTTGTGGGCTGAAGTGTGTGTGTGGGGGGGGGGGTGCTGAAGGACAGACTGTATGTCTGATGCATTATTTAATGGAGCATCTAGCTTGCTGAAGCTGCTCCCGGACTGGGGGAGGTGGCATGTGAGTGACTGAGTGTCCCCTTCGGTCCTGTTCCAGGCACCGAGGGGAAAGCGGGGATGGCAGCCATTGCTGACTCCAAGAATTCCTGCAACCTGGAGAGCTTTGCCAATGAGCTGAAGAAGGCCCTGCCCTTGTACGCCCGGCCCGTCTTCCTGCGAGTGCTGCCAGAAGTCCACAAGACAGGTGAGCCCGCCCCGGCTGGAGGGCCCAGCTTGCTTTCCTTTTTAATGGACAAACAGCCAGGAGTGTTATCCTGTCTTCCTGGCTGGAATAGGGGCAATTCACTGAGAGACATTAGGTGAGTTGCCCAAAGGTGCAGCACAGCCTTAGAATTCTGCTCACAAGGGCCATGTCTTCTGGTCCCATCTCCGTCATCTATGGGCAGGATCTTATAAGGGGCTGGATGGGCTAATTCCCTCCTTGTGGGTGTTGCTAGTAGCAGGCTTGATTTCTAAAGAGGAGGCCCCTATCGAGAAGGTGGAGTGGAGTCATAGGGAGCTGCCATGATCTCCACAGGCCGCCTTCCTTCCCCACTGCTGTCCCTAACCCCTTGCTGCTTCCACCACAGGCACCTACAAGTTCCAGAAGATGGAGCTGCGCAGGGAGGGATTTGACCCCACTGTGGTGAAGGACAGGCTGTACTTCCTGGACTCCAGGCAAGGCTGCTACCTCCCATTGGACGTGGAGGCCTTCAGGAGGATCCAGTCAGGACAACAGAAGCTGTAGCGGCCGAGGCTCTGCAAGTCGCCTCTCAAATCCCTCTGCTGTGTCAGGAGCATTGGGAAGGATGACACGATGAGCACACGAGGGATTGAATGAGTTTTACAGACACAGATGGGTGTGTTGGGCAGGTGGAGGGGGAGGTTACATACCAAAGTATAGAATCATGACAGCTTTATTTTCTGTTTCATACAAGGGTGGGTGCCAGTGCAGTGAGCATTCATCTATGGCTGGGGAGGTGGGACCTTTGCCAGGCCAGGATGACAGATTGGAGAGCCCACCTTCCTCAGGCCTCTCTTTCCCTGACTTAGTTTTTCTCTCTTGATGTTCTTCTGATATTGCAGAGCCCAAAAAGGCAGTTGTATCTCTCACATGTCCTCAAGGAGGCTGGTGTTCCCCCAAAGCAGCCAGGCTGAGATGAATTTTACACCCGGCACTCAGCCAGCTAGGGACCATGATGCAGGGGCAAAATATTGCTGTCTTTGCAGTTTATTGGGGGGCAGAGTATGAGGCAGTGGGGTGTTGTGGGGTTCAGAGGAAGGAAGGTGTCTCTGCCATGCCTCATTCTTTCCAGGGAACAATTTCTCTATTTTCATAACCGTACTTTTTTTGGTCTTAATTTATTGTATTTTTTTAATCTGCCCCAGGCTTTTGCACTGGGTGGCAGGGACATCCTACTGCTAGAATATCCTCTCTCTTTCTCTCACAGGGACATCCTCTTTCAGCTGAGCCTGATTTTTTTTTTTTCCTTCCAGAGGTTAGGGCACAAAATCCACAGGCAGTCAGTTCCCAGACCTACCTGTCCCAGGAACAGACTGGAGCTGTGACCTTGTGGAATTGCACCTTCTTGGAGCTGCTCTCAGCTGGACTTACGCTCCGGGTGTGCAATGCTGCTGATCTGGTGTCATGGCACCTGCCAGCCTGGCTGTTTGTCACATGCCTCATGGTTGTAAAGACCATGCCATTAATCTCGTGGCTTTTATTTTCTTTCTGAGGTGTTGTGCACCTGCAAGCCTAGTTGGAGCCAGTGCTTGCCAGAAAATCCATGGGCCCATGCTCAAAGTGCAGCGTCCTCAGCTGGATCTGATACTAGGTGATTCCACAGTGAAGCTGGATGAAAGCAGGAAAGATCTATTCAGGGAAAAGCATGTGTTGTGTTTACACCGTAGCAGGATTACAGTGTTTCTGTATGTCTGTCTGTCAGCACGCTAGGGTAGGCATCTGCTTTATTCATTTATATTTGTGGATGTTCATCTCCCCCCCCCCCCCATCTAGTCTGCCCTCACAACTAACTTGCACATGAGTGATTTGGGGTTTCCCTCTTGTTGGGCTATTTAATCTGACCAGAGGATAATTTTCCCTCTTCTTTTCAGAAATGTCCTTGGGGAGGGGGAGATGGTTCTTACCTGGGGCTGGACCAGAAGAGCCAGGCTGCCAAATGGCTGTTTGCACTCTTGACACCCGTGTTTGAGGGAAGGGACCTGAATCTTGCTCACATACTACTGTGGCTGGCTCCCCTGTCAGCCAGTGTTCCCCCTGGCCAAACTAGAACTTGGGATTCTCTGCTCCAAAAACCCCAGTTTCTGGTATGAGCTACTGTAGCATGAGGAAGGCCAGGTTTGCAGACAGTGCTGCCACCACCAGACCAACTAATGGGTGAGACCATGCTGCAGAAGAAGACAGGTGTTTGATAACATAGTCACTTCTGTGGTAAAATCCTAGGGTCTGTCATTGGCAGCTAAATTTGGGCATATCCCCAAGTGTGTACTCATTGTCTCAAATGCCACCGAGTCAGCTGCATGTGTTTCTACTAGTGGTGCACATCCGCACATGCCTTGGCACACATACCAATTTATTCTGCAGGTAGATTGGAAAAAATGAGGGAATACTGGCATATGGTTCTTGTGTCCTGAGAAGCTTTCCCTCTGTCAGCTGTGGGAGAACATGCATACCCTGCAGGGGCCACTGTGGGAAACCACTGGAGGCTACCAGCCCTGGAGTGATTCTTTTTGTGTGTCCTTGTTGCAAAGTGGGCTTCAGCCTGAGTTAGAGCAAAGCCTTGGCTCTTACTCCTTCCCCGCCTCCCTTCCCCAGTTAACTAGCCTGGGCTTAGCACTCCTGCAGAAATGGGTCAGAGGCCTTTGTGCTTGTGCAGTAAGGGGACTTGAGCTAGAGAGCCTAAGTTAACTGTGGATACGGCTCTTTTTAACGTTCCCATTAGTAAGTCCAGGAAAACACCTGGGGTGCCAAAGTCTAGCTAACAGGTTGGGGGGGGGCACCTTTCTTCCCGGGGCCACTGAGTCAGCTCTCTGCATTTGAAGTGCATGGTTTCAAGGCAGGGGCAGGGAACCTGTTTTGGGTCGTGGGCCATTGACCCACAGAGAAATCAGGTGGGGGCTGAACGCAGGTGAGAAGCGCAAACAAACTCTGATTTGGCCTCTGACTGAGAAGCGGCAAGAGGCTCCCCACATGCTCCTTGCATACCAGAGGCTGGGGGGGGGGGAGCTAGGCTAATAGATTTTGTGTGCTCCAGTCCCACAGGGAAATGGTAGGGGGGCTGTAGCACCAGTGGGGGCTCCCCAGTGCTGGGAGGAGGGGAGCCCTGAGCCTCAGGGGCTGAATCCAGCCCTGGGTCTCAGGTTCCCCGCCCTGGTTTTAAGGGAAATACTGGGTCACTGACCCTGCCAAAATAATCAGCTTGTCCCTGCTGTAGTGCTCTCCAGGCTAGGGTAGCTGTTGTCCCAGCCAGTGCAGTGTGAGGGCTGGCCAGGGCAGATCTACAAATAGGCTCATCTGTAGCGCAGCAGTGGGGGAGCCATCCCAGTCTGGTGGCTTCATTCTGTTTGGCTACGTCTAGACTGGCATGATTTTCCAGAAATGCTTTTAACGGAAAACTTTTCCATTAAAAACATTTTCGGAACAGAGCGCCTAGATTGGCACGGACGCTTTTCCGCAAAAAAGCCCCGATTTCTGCAAAAAAGCCCTGAACACGAAAATGGCAAACAAATCTCAGCTGTCTACACTGGCCCTTTTGCACAAAAGTTTTGCGCAAAAGGGACTTTTGCCCAGACGGCGGCAGCAGCATAGTATTTCCGCAAGAAGCACTGATTTCTTACAGTAGGAAGTCAGTGCTTTTGCAGAAATTCAAGCGGCCAGTGTAGACAGCTGGCAAGTTTTTCCGGAAAAGCGGCTGATTTTCCGGAAAAACTGGCCAGTCTAGACACAGCCTTTGAGTAAAGCCCAACCCCCCCCCCCCCCCCCCCCCCCCCCCCCCGTGTGTCCTCTTCCCCATTCCTCACTAGGCGGAAACAGGCACAGAATCTGTGCTCCCACCTTAGTGCCTGGGCTGTGCCGCTGCCCTGGTGGAGGATAGCAAAGGAAGATCGAGTTTTCTTCCCAAGCCCCAACCTTGATGACACTGCAGTGCTAAAGGAGCCCTTCTTGTACAGATGGGCTCCTTTGGATGTTCTGCTGAGGAGGGCCATGGAAGTGGAGTGCTTTGCAGTGCTTTAAAAATGGGCCCTACCCCTCTGTGGCATCAGACCTGGTCTGGCTGGGAAGGAGCTTATTGTGAAGATGAACAAAATAGCTGGTGGGAAAGGGCTTGGCAGCGGCCTGCCTATGCCCCTCTCAAATGTGATGCCCATGCACATCAGTGGGAGGGCTTCAGTGTAGGGTTACCAGATAGCTTCAGAAAAAATACCGGACACACTTAATTGGGGGAGGGAGAAACCAGCCAGGAGGGAAGTGGGGCTGGCTGGGCGGGAGGGGATGGACGGAAAGCAGGACTGGTGAGAGGGGGTCGGGGGCAGCGGGGCTGGCTGGAGGAGATGAGGAGGGGCAGCTGGCAGGAAGCAGGGCTGGTTGGGGGCAATCGGGGGAGGAGATGTTGGGGGGAGCAGGGCTGGCTGGGGGGAGGAGGAGGAGAGAATCGGCCGGTGGGGAGCGGGACTGACCCAGGCACATGCAGATCCCAGGGCGCTGCCTGTCCTGTGCATGGTCCCGGCGAAGCATGAGCGAGTCCAGCTACGGCTCCACAATGCGCTTGAATAGCGCTCAGGAGTACGGCCAGGGCTTCTCCTCCTCCCCAAGGCGTCACTCCTACGTCAGACTCAACCAGAGGCTCCCAGCGCCCTGCCTCCCAGCCACTTCCCCCGCCAGGCTTCCGCGGGCGACCAGCTGGAAAACCAGAAAACGCCGGACGTTGCACATGTCTGATATTTTCTGAATTTTTTTACTGGACAGAAGGTCCAAAAACCAGACTGTCTGGTTGAATACTGGACACCCAGCAACCCCACTTCAGTGTAGGGTAGGGGTGGTCAAGAGAGCCTGTGTAGCCTGGATCTGGGCTGTGGCCGCACTGCTGCTCCCCTGCCCCATGGCCAATCAAGACCAGGAGGTGGTTCTCTCTAGGCTCTGTGTGCCCCTTACAGCGTGGTTGGGGGGGGGAGAAGACTTCATGCATTTCCCCCATGCACAGGCCCGGATTGGCCTGCGGTCAGGGGGAGCATGGAAAGTCTCCACGCAGCTGGCAGTTCTCTCTAGGTGCCTGGGGGGAGGCGGGAGCCGGTGGCAAAGACTTCACGTGCTTCCCCTGCCCCCAGGCCAATCAGGGTCTGGGGCAGGGGAGCCTGAGAAGTGCCCTAGCCTTGCCCCTTTGCCTAGGGTTTAACCAAAAATACTGACCCCCCCCAAAATCTGTTGGGGGGGGCCAGAAAAAGTTGAGGGGAAAAAAAAAAAGACCCCGAGAGTTCCATTAAAAAAAAAAAAAGCATGGCCCCTTTAAAAAATGCTTTTGAGGCTTTTTAGCCCTAACAGCTTGCTGGTGACTGTCCGCCATCTTGTCTCCCTGCTCCGGGGCTGCACAGCTCCACTGCAGAACCCAGTAAACACCCAGGATTTTCACCTACTGGCTGGGAAAAATCAGAAAATACCGGACATTTTAGGTATCCGGGACTTTCTGAAATTTTTTTACCAGACAGGAGGTGAAAATACCAGACTGTCTGGGTCAATACTGGACACCTGGCAACTCTACTTCTGCCTGAGACCCTGCCCCTTCTGGGGTGGCCTGGGGCCACTTAAAAATGTGTGAAATGGCCCTCCTTCTGAAACTATTGCCCACCCCTGGTGCAGAACAAAGCTTCAGCCAGCACAACACCAGTTCCCCATGTGACCAGTTGTTACATGGGGGCCGCTTGTGGGGCTGACCATGCCCTGCTGGGAAGGGAACATATGATAGGCTGCCCGTCAGAGCGGAAGCCCAGGTCAGCCCCTCACCATTGCTTTCAAGGGAGCAGGTCCCTGACAGAAGCTGTTCAATGCATGTGCTGCCAGGAGCGTTTCTGTTCTCAGCACTGGGCTTGCTTCTCTGCTCTTCGATTCAGCCCTTCCCACGTCTCACCACACTGGAATGTTTCTCTGTAGCCTTGTCTTGTCCTCCTCCCTCACATGTCCAGATGAGTCCATCCAGCACCCAAATGTGTTCATTTTCCCTGTGCTGAGGATGTTGAAATAATGGCACTCAGGCAGGTTTTGGGGCATGGTGGGGCAGTGCTGGACGGTGGTAACCTTCCAGGCTATCTCCACCATCAGCCTGGAAAGGAGGAGTGGTGAGAGGAGACTTTGCTTTCATGTCCTCCTCTGATGCTGTCTGTTTCCCTGTGTTGCACCTAGGGGCTAATAAGTCCTGATGTGAAATAAAATCATGGGATCATTGTGGCCACGAATGGAGGATTTCAAATTCTCTTGCAGCTGGATTTTAGGCTGGTATGTCTCATGTTCTGTCTACAGTCCTGGAAATCTAAACTGAAAGCTCACATCAACATTCACAATCACTAAGATTTACCCCTGCCTTCTGCAAATAGAAAAGTAAGCCCTAGCTGCCCTCTGATAATATTAGAACTGTTTCAGATAAGAGAGAAGGAAGGGTCTGAGGGTTAGATTAGGGTCTTGGTACTTGAGGGCCATTGCTTCTATACCTAAGCACTGCTGGTAATTCACTGAGAGAGACCTTGGGCAAGTCACTGCCCCTTGCTCTGCCTCAGTTTCTCCATCTGAAAAATGAACTTAGCAGTATCCTGCTGGATCATGGAAGTGTGGAATCTTCAGAGGAATTTAGCTGCTAAAATCAATGACCTCTCCACTAAGTATGTACAATGGTGTAGCACTTAGCCAGGTTTGGGTAGGCATTTCATTAGGCTAGAAAACTGCAGTTTGCTGATATTTCCCTTCCCTACCCCAAATTTCAAGTCCCTGGTAGGCTTGATGACACTACAGCTTCTCAAAGAAAAAGTTATCAGCATCTTTTAACATGGGCAAAACAACATATTTTTCACCCTAGCCTTGTTCTTGGAAATGTCTGAACTGTTTTGGCTGAAGTTTTCCAAAATAGCAATAATTAATAATTGATCCTGAAGCAGGCATCTATAATGGCAAATTTCAGGCCCACTGGTTAAACAACTGAAAATGGATTGATTATGGGAAGTGCTCAGCAGTTATTCAGTATGAGCAGTTCTAAAAGCCCCACCCATAATAATGGCTCTAGAATCTAGAGAAAATCTGGTTTCTATAAAAAACCAACCCCTCACAATCCCCTTTTGTTTTCCCTTGTCACTTTCCAATCACCTCTGTGCTGTTTTGTTGTTTAGGGTTTTTCATCAAGCCCCACAAAACTGAATCTGGTCTCATGTCAAGATATTTTCCTTCCAGCATGTGCTTTATTGTAGGACTGTTGATTACTCTTGCTGTTCCAAACCCCATTTACAGAGGCAGGCTCTGCTCCTTTGGGGAAGCCTTTGGTGGGTGACTGGATCTTCCTGGCCAGCTCCACCAACACTTCCTCTCTGGGTGAGGGTAGTGCAGGTTCTGTTGGGCTGCCATAGCCTAGAGCAGAGGTGGGCGAGTACCGTCCCACGGGGCCGGATCCAGTCTGCCAGAGTTAGCCCCTGGCGGGCCTCCACACCTCCATATTTGCCTGTATCTCTACAGTTACTAGGAAGCACAGTTTCCATTGGCCGTGGATTGTCGTTCCCGGCCAATGGGAGCTGTAGTCACCTGTACCTGCAGAGATGCAAATAAATATAGCAGTAGCAACCCACGAGGGGCTAATCCTGGTGAATTGCCACCTTTTTATTGCTCAGCCCTGGCCTAGAGACAACCAAAAGGGGCTCTGTGGAGGAAGTCCTCATGCTAGAATTGCCACCTGAACAACACAAAAAACTGGCCAGAGTACCCTTCCCCTCCCCCCCCCAAAATGAGGAAACAGCCCTTGAGAGATGGAAGCCCCCACCAGCAAACCCAGCCTCTGCCACCTTGCTCCCTGCCCCTCCCTATTTGCACACTGTGCGTTTGTCCCAGTGGATGGTTCTTGGCACTGTATGGTTCTGACAGGCCGAAGTCCTAGTGCGTTGAGTAGGATCCAGGGGGTCATTGGCCGCTTTCCCACCTCCCGGTTATGGGCTGTGCATATTGCACGGTAGTTATGAGGGCTCTGCTCAGCTTACACAGGGCATGTGGCTCACAAGTGAACCTGCCCCCACCTTCCAGCATGTGACACAATTTCCTCTGGCAAATGAAAGGAAGCATCAGGCTGGTGGAAAAACTGGCCAGGGGGCAACTCTGCCCAATCCCATGTTTGCCAATGAGCTCCCCAAGGCCTAGCCTGGCTCCACCACTCTGTGGTGGCAGCAGTTGAGGCTGGCAGAATTACCTGGATTTTGCACCCCAAAGGGAGGCTTTTTGTCCCTGGTAAGCTTCCATTTCCCTGGCAACTGCTGCTGTAGTAGGTTCCAGGCAGGCCATTGTCCCGCAGCAGGATGCAGGCGGAGACTAGGTCCCCTGAGGGCCTTTCAACCTGGGCTTCTCCTTGGGCTGCGGCCACTGAGAAGAATGAGCAAAGTGCAGCTCCTGCAGCTGCCAGTGGAGGGTGTGCTGGGCACAGCTATCACAGCACCAGCCCCTACAAGGGCCTGCAGTATTGGTTGGTGTGTGCTCTGCTGAGTTATCCCCCTTCACCCTTGGCAACAGATCAGAGGGATGCAGGCACCAGGCCTGGCTCAGAGCTTCAAGCTGACGTGCTGCTCTGCTCCAGAGGGAAGGAGGATAAAAGTTGTGAGGGAGAGCTAGCTGGCCCAAAGGTCAGGAGATCTCCAAGACACCATCTCTATTTGGTGCCCCCTCCACCACATACCTCCTTTACCATGGTGGCCTGACACAAGCCTAGGCCCATGCCTGATGTGATCAGTGGTGCTAGAACAATTTTTAGAGTGAAGGGTGATGAGCTGACTCCTTCGCCCTGCCTTGCCCTGTCTGCACCCCTCACCATCCAGGCTGGGGCCACAGCTGGGGGTGGCTACATACAGGACCAACAGTCGGGGCCCTGGGCCTGCAGTGGTGGCTGAGACCCCTAGAGGCAGCAGAGCTGGCAGCTGGGACCCTGCAGCAGCAAGATCCCAGGGCTCAGGCCATCTAGAATGGGGAGCAAAATCGGGGGGGGGGGAAGGGAGTGCCACTGCACCCTATTTCCCATGCCGATGGTGGTGGTATTGGAATGCCAACCTCTGGGCTGTTTATAAAAGTCAGATGGTCAAACACTCCCTGAGGGGCTTTTGTGTCAGCAGGACCAGCAAGTGGCATTTCTAAAAGCACGGGAGTGAGGCGAGCATGTACCAGGCTGGATGGATGTAAGTAAGCTGCCCATGCTCCTGCTTCACCCTCAGCCTGAGAGAGGTGAGGTCTAAGCGGTGAGGGAACCCTCTGTTCTCACCTTTGTTACCTCAGAGCCTGAGGCTGTGGTGCAGTCACTTCCCTAGGTCACCAGTCACAGAACTAACTGTGTGTTGTACAGTGCAATTACAAATCTACAAGAGACAGACTCCTCTAGAGCCTGATGTGGAGGGTGATGGATGGTGAAAGGTGCCAGTTGAATAACCCCAGAGTCTGATGCCTTCTGTACAAAACAGATACAATCTGGATAGTGAAAGGGCAAACTCAGTTGCCACCCAAGAGGGTAGAAATCTTGTGAGGTCTGATGCTCTTTCCAGCTCCCAGATGGCAGAAATCCCCTTTGATCCCTGTCTGCCACAGGGGGCTGAAATCTGGTGCTATGAGCCTGCAAGATTTCAGCACCATTGAGCCGGAGTCCTGGTTTGATTCAGACCTCCAGCTGTAAACGGATCTCATTCCAGACTGGGTCTCCTGAGGCCCTCTCTGAAAATAACAGGTGAAATCATGGCTCAGTTGAAGTCAATGGCATAAAATAAGACCTGAAGGGCGCAATTACTCTTGATATGAATAGACTATAGCACCCAGATGTGCACATTTGTAATGAATGCAGGAGGCGATGGGAACATTTTCCCTTGAGAGAAGTGATGTGCTTTTCTTGCATGCGACCAAGTCAGGATGTCTTGGGACTGTTGTCTCAGAGATCCTGCTCGGGATCGTGTTTAACGAATCAAAAGGAAAACCAGCTTGTGCTGTGGGTGCCAATGCATGGCTGGAGAACTGAGATCCATCCAGAGCATGAGGAGCTCTGCTGCTGTGGAGAGCTTGGCTGCGCTTCCCATGTGGCTGCAATTGTTTTGTGGAAGCTGTGACGTTGAGAGTGATTGCAGCCGCTGGGAAGCTCTTTGGATGGGCGCTTTGGAGCCGCAAGCAGAGTGCTCTTGTATTGGGAAACTGTTTAACAAAGGGGAAGCACCATGGCCAAGTGCATGCCGAGAAAAAAAAAAAAAGCAATCAGCAGCCCTTGGTTCTGAAAGATGCCAGTCTAATCTTATACATACAGGCTGTGTCTAGACAGGCATGAATTTGCGCATACTTTTAACGGAAGTATTTCGTTTTTCCGTTTAAAGTATTTGCGCAAGAGAGCGTCTACACTGGCATGTGCCTTTGCGCAAAAGATTTGCTTTTGCGCAAAAGCATCAGTGCCAGAGTAGACGCTCTCTTGCGCAAGAAAGCTCCAATGGCCATTTTAGCCATCGGGCTTTCTTGCGCAAGAAATTAACTTGGCTGTCTACACTGGCCTTCTTGCACGTGCTTATCCCTGAGCAGGAGCATCGGAGTATTTGCACAAGAACCACTGATTTTGTACAGTACAAAGTCAGTGTTCTTGCACAAATACTCGCGGCCAGTGTAGACAAGTGGCAAGTTTTTGCACAAAAGCAATGCTTTTGCGCAAAATCTTGCCAGTCTAGACACACCCACATTCTCCAGGGTCTGAGTCTCAAAGCAGTCTTCCCTCTAGTGCTTAAATAAGTGATGAGTTTTTCAAAAGACTGCAGAGTGGTGGGTTTTAAACCTGAGTCAGGTACCAGTGTGAAAACTGAACTCTGTTCAATCCCAGGCTCTTACTGGAGGTGCTGCACATTTGAAAATCTGGCCTCGTCTGTCTCCCTCACCACCTGTCTCCTGTAATGGGCACACTACTGTAGTTTGTGCTAGTGTTACTGAGCGGTTTGGAGCCATTAATATAGACTAGTGGAGCACTTTATTTTTTCCTATAGTAAATCTAGAGGCCCAAATTAGATCACGTGCAACTTGGGCTATTTTTGCGCTTGAGAAGGGTTGGTGTGTTGCTGCAGTTGGTGTAATGGAACTTGATGCAAACTCACTGACTTCAGTGGATTTTAAATCAGGCCCATGATGTCTTTTTTAAGTTCCTGATTCTGCAAAGCACTTAAGCAAACTGGTTATTGAATAAGTGCCCGAATGCTTTGCGGAATCAGGGCCTAAATATGTAGATGACATAGTTCCAGTGAAGGCAGCAGGGCTGCTGATGAGAAAGGGGCAGCTGCCCCAGGGCCCGGTGATTTAAAGCAGCCTGAGGCTCCTGGCTGCTGTCACTCCTACAGCAAGAGCCACCGGTTCTTTAAATTGCCACTTGAGCCCTGCCCCTTCTGGGGGCACAGATGGTATCCCGCTCCTCCCCCAGGCCCTACAAAGGCTGTCCTCAGCCCTGGAAGGCAGGGTGCCCCACAAAATCTGCAAGAGAGACAAGGCCGGTGCGGTCGTATCTTTTATTGGACCAACTTCCGTTGGTAAGAGACAAGCTTTCCTTCTTCTCTCATCCACAAATTGGTCCAATAAAAAATATGACCTCACCCATCTTGTCTCTAATATTCTAGGATCAATGTGGCTGCATATTAATTCCTTAGTTTGTGAAAACTAGAAGAGATTTACCAAGCTAATTTACATTTCACCATTTATGTTGATTGCTTTTTGCGCCCCTCTCAACTTGGACAGTGAAAATATTATTAAAGTAGTACAGTAGTAATAATAGTTTTAACTTCTGTTTCCTGCTAATTTTACTGTCTGGCTGCCATGCACTAGTGTGGTGCAGCCATATTTGGATTGCAAAGAGTGCTGGGGAAGAGTACAACATAGATGAAGGACCCAATCCTGTGAGATGCTCAGTAACTGTTAACAGAGGCAGCAAGGGAGGAGCAGAGCCGGTGCAGGGGAGGCAGGAGAGGCAGAGTTGCAGCGGGGGACCGGATGTGAGCCAGGAATCAGCTGTCCCGGCTTGCACCCAGTTCCAAGCGCTGCACCTCTGCCTTTTAAATGTGTAAGAATCAGGTAACTCTTACTACATTTAAAAGACAGAGCCGCAGTGGGGTTAGCTCCTGGGGTGGAGCGAGCGGGGACTGCTGTGGTGAAAAGCTTCAGGGAGTAGCCAAGTTAGTCTGTAACTGGAAAAACTTAAAAAGGCAGCAGGCCAGCTCCTACTACATTTAAACCGAGTGCTCCTCCCTCCCCCATCAACTAATCAAGTAGTCAATGGAAATTCCATCGACTACTTGATTAGCTGATTATCTGCATTTTAACATCCTTAGTCTTTTTACACAATGAAATGCATGTGCTTGTGTAATGCACCGTGCAGACTATTGCTGCCTTTAGGTGTTTGAAAAGTACAGAAGGGAGCGTGCAGGGCTACAAGAATAGCCTGTATTTTGATGCATTCCTTAGAACTATAAATATGTGATTCCACTGAGTACTTCCAGTATAATTAGGATTTAGGCCAGCGAGATTCTCTGCCTTGTGTTTTTGATCAATGCTTTTAGTAAGAGGGAGAAAGGTGGCCCACAAAATTCTGCACAATCCTTACTCCGCGATAAAGCCCATTGTCTCTGTGGGTTCTGCAGAGAGATGCAGCTAGGGCTCGGTGCCTTCTGATTTAAATCAAAAGGATTGCTCATAGCCAAAGGAGGCAATCCCGCTGGTCAACAAACACATAATGGCCCTACTCAGGAAGACTAGGGACAGATTTTTTTTTTTTAATACTGCACATTTGACTCAGTCTGGATCGTTTCAAAGACCGATGATTCCCTTTGGGACTTGGTCCTAATCCCATTGATTTACAGTATGGGATCAAGCCCATAAAGAGTATAGGGATAATTCAACTCTGTCAGGGCTGCGTTGGCAGCATTCAGAGAGGAGATGACTTTGTCAGAAGCAGAGAGAGGTTACCCCAACCCAGGCTGTGGCCAGGGGCATGGTGCTCCCAGGATCTGAAAACCTGTGAAGTGGAACCCTGCGCTCCTGCCATGGCTCTCTCCTTGCAGTATGTCAGTCTGTCCCTGGCCTTGGTTCTGAGGGGCTGAAGCCCTGAGGAAACCAAACCCAGAGTGATAACCTCCCCCACCCTTGTCATGCCTTTGGTGTGTGCAGGCTAGGGATCCTGCCCCCTGCATGGCAGACGCAGGTTATAGTAAAGGGCCATTCACACTCACCATCCTGCCAAAGGGACCAGGAAGTCAAGGCTGGAGGAGCGGCCTTCCCCTGTGCAGTAACCCCTAGCCATCCAAGTGGCCTCCTGCTCAGCAATAACAAGGGGCTAAGCAGCAGAGAGTTAGCTGTGTTCTCAGCTTTGAGTATCACTTTCAGCTATTCTGAAGGTTAAATGCCTGTTTAGAGCCCCCTATTGAAGGTAGAGACGGGGGTGCGGTATTGTTTAATGCCCTCTGGCTTTGTTTAGCTGCTTTCAGCAATCCCGTGAATTAAAAAGCATTGCACTCCCCACAGCACAACACCCCAGCCGGAACAGAAGTGCCTCCTGGGGGAGGCAGGCAGCTTCCTGTGAGCTGTAATGACATTCAGTGCTCCATCGGTTCAGCTCCTGCTTTCTTTTTGCTGCAGTTTAACCCGGGCACAGAGGCCGGCCTCCATCTTACTGATCTCTGCTTGACACCCAATTACCACATGAATGGGAGAGAAAGGCTGCAAAAGGCTTTAACTCCCACTGACCCTCCCCCTCCCCACTCACTGCTCCCCCACCCCAAAACCCCCTCTCCTTTCTCTGATGCAGAGGGAGTTCAAAACTGACTGGGAAATCAAACAAAGGCCAGAGTAAGGAAACCCATTGTCAGTGCTACAGAGATGGCTCCAGTTTTCCCATCTATTGTTTGCCTTGAAGTTTGACTTGCTGTGTGGAGGGATGCAAACAGCTGTTTGTGGATTCCCTGATGCTTTGTGGACAAATAATTGAATCCTCATTACAAAGCTTGCTGTTAAAATGCTTCCTCCTGGCACTAGGCCTCACTGTAAATCCCTTATTTATATACTTAATTTCCCTGTAAAATGCCACAACAAACCCAAACCATTCTCTTGTATACCCTGTCATCAAGAGGAGGGGCCCTTTCCCTTCCACGCTCCAGAGAAAAGAGAAGAAACAAACCAAAAAACAAAACAACACACAACAAAAAAAAAAAAACACAAAACCCCAACCCTGTCACAGGAAAGAATCAAAATCCTTTTTTATTACATGATTAAATTTTCCAGCTGAGAACGTATTTGCGACCTTATCTTTTGTTTGGTGTGTTGAATCTGTGGGTGGGGAACTGGAATGAGCAGTGAGATTGTAGCAAGGCATGCATGGACTGTTTCCTGTTACAAACAGAATAACATCAGCCTGGAGTAGTACTACTACAATAACACTTACATGGCTATGAATGCTAATGGGGCTTTTGTGGGTGAGTTATTATCTTGTGCAATCTCAGTTAAATTAATGGAAGATGTACCTTGGTTACTGAACAGAAGATTTTGCCTGTACATTTTTGAGCAAAGCTGAGTTCTGATTAAACAATTCATGGTATGGCAGATGCTTATTCCTCAGCTTGACCTGTGACTCGGTGAATTGGTGCTTCTGAATTATGTAAGTTCAAGGCAGGGGACCTTGTCCTACTCAACTGTTCATTGAGGATCATGTCTATTTACAGCACTCTATAAACAGATTGAGATCAATTTATTTGGAAAGGTAATTTTCCCCTAGCAAATTTAAGAGATTTTAAGAGACACGGACAGTTCAGATTTCACCAGTTTGGTCTAAGATGAGGCTATGCCATGTCTCAAAACACACAATGACCATTAAAATCAATCTATAATATTTGAAGTAGTCAGTGAGTACATCTACACCACAGTGTTATTTCGGAATAACTGATATTATTCCGAAATAACATAGTCCACATCTACACAGCAAGCCATTATTTCGACATGCCTCATTTTATGAGGAGTAAAGGAAGGCCAAGGACGAGCACTCTTTCTCTGACTTCCTGCTGTGTAGACAGCACCAAAAGCCAAAATAAGCTATTTTGACTTCAGCTATGCAATTGACGTAGCTCAAATTGAGTAGCTTATTTTGGCTTTAACCTTGCTTTGTAGACATGTCCTGACTATTGTACCAGGGCACTTTCTGGGTACTTGAACAAGTCTAAATAATTCTGTAGTTATAGTTTTACTAATTTATTTGGGTGCAGTTGCCATGAAAAGATATTGACACATGAATCTGTTATTGTGATATTCCTACAATCCAGGAACTGAGTTGCTATCAGAATACCAGCTCTGTTAGTTTGGTCTCATAAATTTCCCTCTGGAAATGAAGAATAGCTAGTGAAAGAGAAACGCAACTCAAATAAACAAATACTTGGAATACAAAGCACCAGACCGTGCACACAGCCCCGACGATTATTTCTATAGTATAGTGCAGTATGGCCTAACTCTGCAACACTGGCAAACACACGTGATCTGTCTTTGCATAGCATATTGAATCAAGTTTAACATCTTGATCCTTACCCTCAGGATACTCAAATCACAGTCCAAGGTATCTAAGGCTTTGTCTAGACTACAGTCACATCCAAGGAACATGTTTGCTCTTCCGCGAAAAAAAGGGGAAGAGCAAACACGCTCTTTCGGGGAACCCTGTATACCTCATTTTATCAGGCATAACGGCTCAGCCGAAAGAGGAGGCTCTTCTGCCATTTGGCCCTATCTAGACTGGGCCAAATGGCAGAGAAGCCTCTTCCACAAAAGTGACGGGATAAAGCTACACAAATTGCAGTGCGCAATTTGCGTAGCTTTTTCCAATAATGGCCCACAGTCTAGACCTAGCCTTGAAGATCAACACTGGGATAAATACCATGGTCAATAATTACACTCCTCTGGTATAGTGGCACTCTCTAGCATAAAGGTGAAGCATGTTTGTGCAGAAGACAGAACTTTCTTGGGGGTGGGTGGTGGTAGTCCAGGCTGTGGAATGGACCCTTCCAGGAACTAAGGACCATCACAAACCTCACCAATTTCTGCTCCAAGTGAAAGGCACATTTCTTTGACCTTGCCTTCTGACACATAAACATAGAGCTGTGTGTAGGAAAGAAAGAACACGACAGATGTTAGCCAAGTTCCTTAACGCATCACTAGAAGGCGCTCAGTATTATGGTGCTCAGTGAACTATTAACATATACAAAAGAGAAGGCTGATTTACCAAGACCTTTATGACATGCAAATTCACACATTCTTTCACAGCATCTGCTGGTGACAGGAGACTGGACTAGTCTGATAAACTCTAGACTCTCCTATTTTCCTGTTAAAACTGAGAATACAACCAGATAGATGGATGGTAGGATGGTCAGTCTGAGCTCACTCATGGAAAGTATCTGACACAGTTCTTTACCATTGTGTTACTAAGAAGCAGACTGTTGCTGAAGAGGTATTTCAAGGGCTTGTTGGATCTCAGGTTTTGTCCTGGCCCATCTCCATTCAGAAAAATTCCTAAGCCCTCTGTAAACGATTCAGGTTTTGTACTGAACATTGGTTTAGCTAGGAGCTGTGCTGCAGAAGGATTATGTGTGCTCAAGGCTGACAGTAGTGGCATTTGTTGGCTGACTTCGAAAATGAAATGACAGCAAAGACTATAGCCAAGAGCATGAGCCTGGAAAGTCGAATAAGGTCCCCTTACTGTGAAAGGTGATAGGAAGCCAGTGAAAAGATCTGGAGAAAGGGCAGGGGTGACCTGGTTGCAGCAGCAGGAGGGGAGGATTTTAGCAGAGCCATTTTGAATCATGGCATCTTAGGAGCTTTAAGCTTTCAAGTCTCTGCTCCACAGCCTAGAAAGTGTCAAAAGAATGTTACCAGAAATGGACTAGCCTTGTTCTTAGAATTAGCTGAATTATTTTGCTGAAATTTCCCCAAAATAATTCAGCCTGAGGCAGACATACAGCAGGCAAAGTTTCTTCCCAAGCAGTTAAAGTTTAGCAAACTGAAAATGGGCCTATCATGTCCAACGTCAGGCAACCTTAATAATAAGGGATGCTATCAGTCCAACCTTTAATAATACTCAAGTCACTGACTTCTATGATGTGAAATTTGCCAGGGGGTAGTCTTTGTACCTTTTGGTGACCCTGTGAAAATCTGTCCCAACCTGGCTAAGATGCAAGCCTTTGAAATCAGTTTGCACATTCTCACTAGTAGGAGCCAACTGCCAGAGGGGAATAGACAGGACAAAGAGGCTGCAGAAGGGAAATAGAGACTGGAAACAAATGAGACCTATTGGGGGCTCTCCTGTTGGGTACCCAGGGCCATGTACCCCACATTCCAATCTCTGCCTTTGGGTACTCAGGGCCATGGGAAATAAGGACAATCCAGGAAACTACAGACCAGTCATCTTAACTTCTGTATCAGGAAAGATAATGGAGCAAATATTTAAGGAATCCATTTGCGAACATCTGGAAGATAATAAGGTACCCAACAGTCATTGATTTGTAAAGAAAAGTCATGTCGAACCAACCTTTCTTTGATAGGATAACAAGCCTTGTGGATAAGGGGGGAATGGTAGACATGGACTTTAGTAAAGCATTTGATATAGTCTTGCATGACCTTAAACTAGGGAAATGCAACCTAGATGGAGCTACTATAAGATGAGTGCATAACTGGTTGGATAACCATTCTTAGAAAGTAGTTATTAATGGCTCACAGTCATGCTAGAAGGGCATAACAAGTGGGGTTCTGCATGGATCAGTTTGGGGACCAGTTCTATTTAATATCTTCATCAACTATTTAGATAATGGCACAGAGAGTATAGTACACATATAAAGTTTGCAGATGATACCAAGCTGGGAAGGGTTGCAAGTACTTTGGAGGTTAGGACAAATGCAAAGTACTCCACTTAGAGAGGATCAGTCTCACACATATAAAAGTGGGAAGTGACTGTCAAGGAAGGAGTACTACAGAAAGGAATCTAGGGGACCACAAGCTAAATAGGAGTCAACAGTGTGACGCTTCCAAAATAAAACAAACAAATATCATTCTGGGATGCACTAACAGGAGTGTTGTAAGCAAGACACGAGAAGTAATTCTGCTCTACTTTACACTGAGTAGGCCTCAGTTGGAGTATTGTGTCCAGTTCTGGGCACCACATTTCAGGAAAGATGGGGAGAAATTGGAGAAGAGCAACAAAAATGATTAAAAGTCTACAAAACATAATCTATGAGGAAGACTGAAAGAACTAATTTCTTTAGTTTGGAAAAGAGAAGCCAGAGAAGGGACACAACAGCTTTCAAGTACCTAAAAGAATGTTTACAAGCAGGAGGGAGAAAAATTATTCTCCTTAACCTCTGATGATAGGACAAGAAGCAATAGGCTTAAATTGCAGCAAGGGAGGTTTAGGTTGGACATTAGCAAAAACTTCCTAGCTGTCAGGAATAAATTGCCTAGGAGGTTGTGGAATCGTCATCACTGGAGAGTTTTAAGAGCAGTTTAGACAAACACCTGTCAAGGATGATTTAGCTCAGTGGCTGTCAAAACATGGTCCATAGACCACTAGTGGTCCGCAACTTCCCTGTAGGTGGGCCATGGGCTCTGAGCTCACCCCCTCACAAAGATGGAGTGCCAGTGTTGAGTTCCCGCTTTTGGGGGGCGGGGAAAGAGAAGCAGAGGGGAGCATGGAGATTCACAGGCTGGATCATGGCTCCTGCTGCCTCTACTCTTCCCCCCCGCTGGGGGAAAGGCAGAGCAGGAAACTGCTCACCTGAATCCAGGCCAATGGGAGCAGCGGAGGGCAGTGTCTAGGAGCCAGGTAAACACCCTCCATCCCTCTCCTGCCAACACTCCACACTCACAGCCTGCTCCTGCACCTTCCCTCCTGGCCAGACCCCGCACTCCTAGCCCAGTCCTGCACCCACCCTCGGCCCCAGACTCCCCATCCCCTTCTGCATCCTCCCTCCCAGCTAGACGCCCCTCGCCCACTCCTGCACCCCCCCCCCCCCGGCCAGATGTTCTATCCTCCTAGGGGCGGGGCGATGGTACCGCAGCTTTCTAGGCGCCCTTAAAGTTCCAGCTCCAAACACATCACAGGCCCCGGAGGCGGGACTCAGCTCCCGCGGCCGCCATGTGATTGGTTTAAACTCGCGATGCCCGGCCTCTGCAAACTGAGCCTGGCTCCGCCCCCCAACCTGGATCCCCGCCCACAAAGGTAGGACCTCCGCGTCTCTGCGCAACCCTAGTTATCCGGAAATGAAGATGCACTTCCGGGTTGAACAGCGTGTGTCCCCTCCTTCAAGATGGCGGCGCCCATGTCCCTGGTGGTGGAGTTTGGGTGAGTGCGGGGCGGGGACCGGGCTACAGCGAGGTGCCTGGAGCAGGGGGGCGTGGGATGCCTGTGCCCTGTGGGAGCTTGGGACTCGCAGCAGTGGGAGTCGATCCTGTGGGTGCTTGCCAGTGAGGTGGGACGGGGTGCGCGGCACAGATCTAGGTCCGGGTGGGCATGGAGCTCTGGGGGGCCGGCGTAGGCGGGCGCTGGCGGCTGTCGGTACCTGGTGGCGGGAGCTGGGGCCTTGGCAAGCAAGTCTGGGGGACCAAGTGGGTCCTGCTGCCAGCGGCCCGGCGTAGGGTGGAGGGAGGGTGCAGAAAGCATGAGGGGTTGGAGGCAGAAAACAAAACCATGTGGGGTAGTGGTGGGACTCTAGAGGTAGGGTGGGGAGGGGGGACGAGGTCTGGAGTGCTTATAACCTAGGGCTGCAGAATGGCGCTGGCACTGGAAGTAATAATGCGGATGGGTAGGAGATAAGGGGGTGAGTGGGCTTTGAAGGAATAAGACTAACGTTTAGTGTGGTCACTGCCCTGGAGCACAGATTAGAATACTCTTCACAATGGAAACGGAAAGAAATTAAAAATTGTGTAGCCTGCTGTTTGGGAGCAAGGTGTCATTCTAGACCCAGCATTTTTTGTGTCTCAACAACTTAGTTTCAGGAAATGCTTTCTGGGTGGGACAGCTTACATAAGGAGGATTTAAAATATTGAAACACATACAGGGGTCTCACAAGGAGAGGCTTTACAATGAGGAAGTGGGTCTGATAAGATTTTGGTCTGTACTAATCAATGAGGAAACCAGGTGTGAGTGGGGTTTCAGGAATGGATTGAATGGATTGCAACTAATGTGCGACAGGTATCCTGACTCTTCAGAAAATGTAGGACTTCAGTTATCATTCAGTGTTATCATTCATTGTTGCCAAATGGACAAAATATTTTAAACAACATGCTTATGGAGTTGAGGCAATGTATTTTTCAAAAACAGTTCTGAAGCTTTGTTATAGTTTCATTTTATATTTTAGTGCTCAAAGGCACCCTTTGTTCTTGGTGCTGTAGAAACACAAGAGAAGACGCAACCTGTCATTTACTTGCCGAGTCTTGATTTAAATTAAATTGTAACAGTATTGATATTTCAGGGTTTTGTAACATTTACTCTGTTCCTCCTTTGTATATAAATAACAAGTTTTCTATTGGTATCCCATTTAGTTTTGTTAGCTCTTGTATACCTGTTACAGTCTCTTGTTCTTAAAGTCCTCAGCCCAAGTACTATGTCAAATTAGAGCATGTACAATAGCAGGAAGTGTTGGGCACTGGATGTACAGGTGAGATCTTAGTTCAGTAGACAGTTACTTTTGCCCAAAGTGTGGTTTTTTTGTTTGTTTAATGCCATAGTTTGTGATGCTACCATTAAGAGGCAGAATTACTGAAATGGTCTTATCCTAGAGAAGACTCCTGCTCTTCACTCACTGAAGAATGGGAGATAGGTTGTTTTTATTGGTGGATTATCTCATTATGCATTTCAAAAATAGATTATAACTTTCTTGTCCTTTGATCCAGTAAATTAAATTATTAAAATTGAAATTTTCATAAATTTATTTTTCAGTATTGTGTTTGTCTGAGCCAAAAGAATTGTGAAAAGCAAAGTAAGACACTAATGTCATCTTCAGGTTATTTATTATCACATTTTATTTTGAGGTTCACATTGGTGTAATATCTGGGTTGTTAGACATTGCAAACTTAAAGTTTTTAAACTGGAAACTTGCAAACAACATTTGTGAAAACATTTGTCTTGGTCTTACATTTTATTAAGTCTTTTCTGACAAAACTAAAAGGCTTTTCTTGGTTTTCCCATCCCTAGATACATACAAAACCTTCATAACCCTTTAAATACCCTTCTCTGTAAGAGGCCCTTCCTCAATTTTTCCCCCCTTCCAGCTGCAGTAACTCTCCTAGTTTTCAGAGTGAGAAGCATTTTTGCTTCCCTTGGAAATGCATAAATGAGCTCTCTATGTGTAAATCACAGCTGAGTTCTCTACAGCTAGTGCATTACAGAAGGACCTTATCTTGCCATCTACATTTCTACAGTAACAGTGTGACCTTGTTTTCATTATATAAAAAAATGTTTTTCATATAATTACTGTGACTTGTTCTCTTACAAGAATCTCGGCTAAAGTTAATAATTGCTGCTTCCATTTTTTTGTGAGCTTGTGGAAGAACACCAACAGAGCAGTCTTTAGGAGTGTCACTGCATATAAGTAGCACTGCTGAGAGCATAACAAAGATTCTGTTGTGCTCTTCCATAGCAGAGCCAAGAAAAACTCTTAGTGTCACATTTTTAGATATTGGATTTAAAGGGACTCAGTCACATGATTTCCATATTATTCACGGGTTTTCTTTGAAAATTGCATTTTAAATCTACATTGTTGTAAGAAATGCAAGGTAGTATTGACTCATACATGTATATCTGAATAGTAAACAAGTTATCAAATAGTTTCTGTATTTAATACATAGAACCTTCCCAAGGATTAAATGATATCTGCATAGAGTTGATAGTTTTTATGAACCTGTTTAATGAATCCATCATCAAATATCTTCCAAATTCAACTATAGATGGGGGAAGATCATCCAACAGCACCTATACTTCAGGCAGAATGACTCATGCCAAGATTTTAAAAACTATTCTTAAAGTTATTTTCTGAGGATTTTGTGGTTTAAATTACTTGTTTTTTTTTTTCAAAAGTGATGAACAACCAGTTAGGTTCCCTTGAGTTCACTGGGAACTGCTAGTTGCTCACCATTTCTAAAATGAAGTTGCATAGTTAGGTGCTTAAATCTTTATCTAGGCTGTTAGGTCTTTAGTTCTTGGCATCGTGCAGCAGAACTGAGTCAGTAGTGTGTATAACACTGATGCTTCTCAGGGGTATCCACAATTGTGAAGTACCTCACTAACTCCTGCCCTGTGTGTGTGTCTGCCTAGAGACAACTCCCAAACTTCCCTGGCAACATAAACACTCGCCTCTTCCCTTGCACAGTCTCTGCTGTCCTTTTGCAAGTTAGCAGTAAGTACTCTCCAGCCTTCTCATCTTCCCTTGGAGTGTCCAGACCCTCTCCCACAGATTCACTGCTCACAAAGAAACAGCACCCTTCAGCTTTCTACAGGTTGAAACTCTCTTAACCGGGAATCTCTGATCTGGCAACATCTGTGGTCCAGCAGGACCGCATATGTTCCAGGACCAGAGAGTCCCAGTGGAGATCTAGCACTTGGGAGCCCTGCAGGCTGGCAGGACAGCAGGAACCCGATGCACACCAGCAGAGCTTCCTGGCAGGGCATTGGGAGTCCCACGCGTGATAGTGGGGCTGCCCAGTAGGGCAGCAGGAGCTGGGCATGCAGAGACTGCTGGGTGCTGCAGCAAGAGCCAGGTGTGTGCTGAGGTGGCAGGGCTGCTGGGCACTTCAGCAAGAGCCTGGTATGCACGGAGATAGTATGGTTGCCTGGCATGGCAGCAAGGGCCAGTGAGAGGGGGAGCTAGCTCAGAGGCCTGTGATTGAGCCAGTGCTGGAGGGAGCTAGTGGCAGGGGGGACACAAATGATCTCCCCTGCTCTGGCAAAATCCCTCATCTGGGACTGGTCAGGTCCCAAGGGTGCTGGACCAAGGGTGCTGGACCTTCACTATAAAAGTGGCATAGCATTTAGGTATGCTTTTAGTGAAAGTTAGCAAAGTTTATTTAACAACAATAAAAGTTAGAGGAGTAGCAAGTAAGATACTGGAAACAAATGGTTGAGTGTTAAATAAAATCATAACATGCATTCTAGAGCCTAGACTTTACTAACAAAATATTTTCTAGTAAGTTTAGCTCACCCACAGTCTTCAGTGTTTTCCAGCTGGGTTGAATGTGACTAAGGATGTTAAAAATTGTTTAATCCAGTAACGCAGTTACTGGTGCTGTGGGCTCTGCAGTATAAAGCTTAGCTTTATATAGCAGAGCCCTCAACAAAGCCTCCCCAGAAGCAGGGTTGCCAGCTGGCCTGTCTCTGGGGAGGAGGTTTCACTGCTGCAGCAAAGTGGGCAGCCCTTGCCCATGCAGCACCTGGGGAGGAGAGCCACAGTTCATCGCTTCCATGAAGGATCTAGGGCAGGCATGTCCAAAGTCCGGCCCGCGGGCCAATTGCGGCCCGTGTTCTGATTTAATACGGCCCCCGCTTCCTCCCCCTCTCCTGGCTCCCCGGCGCTCTTTTGAACTGGCGCGCCCAGCGCGCCGCTTCCGGCCGCGCGGCCGCCGCCGCCGCCCATGGCCTCCGCGGTCCTAGAGCCTGCCCTGTAGGGCACGTCCGCAGCCCCGCTCCCCCGCTCAGCTGCGGGTTCGCCCTGCCCCCGGGCTGCCGTGAGGCCGGCGTGCTCTGCGCTCTCCGCCCGCCTCCGACCCTGCGGGCCCTCCGCCTTGAGGCTGAGAGTGCGGGGACAGCCCTCACGCATGTTCACTTCTTCAGATCTGGCCCTCTTAGAAAAAAGTTTGGACACCCCTGATCTAGGGTGTACCTCCGTATTGATTTTCCCACCCATGTGTGGAATGAATTTTATTATGTGCTCCAATATGGAGATGTGTGACGCATCACTTTCAGAGTGATGCACATAACACAATTAATGTGGGGACAGAAGTTGGGATAGAGGGGTGTGAGGGCTCTGGCTGGGAGTGTGGGCTTTGGGGTGAGGTCAAGAATAAGAGGCATGGGGTTCAGGAGAGTGCTACATTGCGGAGCGAGGACTCCAGTCAGCAGTATTTCTCCTGGACCTGCAGCAGTCAGAGTTGAGGGAGAGTCATCTTGGCTGGCACTATAGGTCCAGGGTACAGCATCGTTGTGGCTGGGTTTGGGCCATCACTCCCCTGGCTGGGCAGATTGGGGGCTGGGCGAGGTTGGGGCAGAAGGAGGGGTGCCCCTCCCCTGATTGTAACAGGCCCTTGGACTGGTTCCCTGAGTGCCTGTGCAGTGCAGAATAAGCTGTTATGCTGCCCTGTGGCTGTACAGCTTACAAGGAACTTAGCTCAGTACCCCAGTTATACCCCCCCAATCCATTGTCTTTACTCAAAACAGGGCACTCAGTTGCTGTTTTTTTTTATATAACTCTCTGCTCTTGTATGTTTCAATCTCCTGACTAATATTGGGCTCAATAATGCAAATATCCTCCATTGTAATACAGGCAGTCCCCGACTTACGCGGATCCGACTTATGTCGGATCCGCACTTACGAACGGAGCTTTCTTGCCCTGGAGCTCGCAGGCAGCGATCCGCCACCTCGACCTCCGGGGCGAGAAAAGTTGCTCCCGGTGCCCCTGGTCTGCTGGGGACCGTCTCCAGCAGACCAGGGGCACCGGGAGCGAAGCCGCAGCGGCGGCGGGTTCCCGCGCTTCTGAGGCTTTGCCAGAGCAAAGCCTCAGAGGCGCGGCACCCCGCTGCCGCTGCGGCTTTGCTCCCCGTGTCCCTGGTCTGCTGGGGGGGGGACACAGCTAGTGTGCCCCCCCCCCCCCCCAGCAGACCAGGCTTTTGTTGTGGACCTTAGGGCAGAGCAGCTGGGGCGCTGCCGGTTGGTCCTGCAGCGCCGCTCTGGGCACTACTGGACCAACCGGGCAGCACCCCAGCTGCTCTGCCCCAGGCGTCCTGATTCAGCCGCTGCTGGTCAGTTTCAGCAGCGGCTGAATCAGGACGCCTGGGGCAGAGCAGCTGGGGTGCTGCCCAGTTGGTCCAGTAGCACCGAGGAGCGGTGCTACTGGAGCAACCCAGCAGCACCCCAGCTGCTCTGCCCCAGGCATCCCCAAGTCAGCTGCTGCTGAAACTGACTAGCACTGACTATAGGAAGCCCGAGGCAGAGTTGCTCTGCCCCAGGCTTCCTGGAATCAGCCGCTGATCAGTTTCAGCAGCAGCTGACTTGGGGACGCTTGGGGTTCTTAAGTTGAATCTGTATGTAAGTCAGAACTGGCGGTCAGTTTCAGCAGCGGCTGAATCTGGATGCCAGTTCCGACTTACATACAGATTCAACTTAAGAACAAACCTACAGTCACTATCTTGTACGTAACCCAGGGACTGCCTGTAAATACAGTGCACAATGCATCTGACCAGATAGGGAGAGAAACGTATATTGCTTGCTACCTGTCTGAACAAAATCTGTTCAACGCCTTTCACCGACTGGTAACCTACTTTTAACTTCAGGGCTTTAAGAATTAAATTTTCAATTTAGTTACGGCATCTTAAATATTGCCTGTCCATACCTTTTGCGATGACTATGATGACCAGCAATGACTGGCTCCTGGGAGGCACCTTATATATTACCCTTTGGTAAATTCTTATGCCTATACCAGACCTACTAGATCCCTGGCAAACCCCATGCATCTCCTCTGTCAGTTGACATCAAGAGGGTCACTGGGTCACACCTTCCTTCTTACATCAGTGCCATAAGATCAGCCCCTGGCTAATCCATATGCATCAGTTTGGAGCACTCTTGTCTGGAAAATGCAATTGCCACCATATTTTCTTTGCCTTTTAATATATACAAAGAGCATGCTAGATACTATAGAGTAGAGAGTTGTTAAGCAAAACAAAAAACCCCACACCATGGCCCCTTTAAAAACAACATGGTGAGGCTTTTTTGCCCTAACAGACTGCCGGCAGCTGCCTGCCATCTTACTTCCCTGTGCCAGGCCAGACAGCTCCCCTGCAGAACCTGGTAAGCGCTAGGGTTGCCAGGCTGTGTCTGTATTGAGCCGGACAGCCCGGGATTTTTGCCAGGAAAAAATCAGAAAGTACCGGACATTTTAGGTGTCCGGTATTTTCTGAATTTTTTTTACCGGACAGGAGGCGAAAATACCGGACTGTCTGGTTCAATATTGGACACTTGGCAACCCTACTAACCATGAATTACACCTTCAATAGATTGGGGCAAATCTGGCCCTCTCTTTCAAATAACCTTTGGTTGCATCCATTTTACACTCGAACATTTTTACTATGACACTAGCATCTTTTGAGTTTCTTCAGTACAATTCCCAACTGGGTTTTTATGATCTGACCAGGAATTGCTGAAAATAGCAATGTCATCTACATAAACTCAAGCAAAATCCTGTAACTCCACTAACACCTGGTTCACAAGCCTTTGCAATGTGGCTTCTGCATTGAGTAATAGAATCCGTAGGATAGAATAATAGAATTGGAAGGAACCTCTAGAGGTCATCAAGTCTAGTCCCCTGCACTTGTGTCAGAAGGACCAAGTACCATCATCCCTGACGTGTTTGTCTAAACCGCTCTTAAAAATCTCCAATGATGGAGATTCCACAACTTCCCTAGGCAATTTATTCCAGTGTTTAAATAACCAGACTGGAAGTTTTTCCTAATGTCCAACCTAAACCTCCCTTGCTGCAGTTAACCCAGAAGATAACATTTTGAGCTTAAAATCCTGAATCAGTAACTTAGGCCTAGTCTACACGCCTGTTGATATAAGTTCCGCAACATCAGCTATGCAAATAATGTAGCTGAAGTTGACGTACTTAGATCTACTTACTTCAGTAAGTTGACAGCTGACACTCCCGTTGACTTCCCTTACTGTTCTTGTTTTAGTGGAGAACTGGAGTCAACAGGAGAGTGCTCAGCAGTTGATTTATCGTGTCTATGCTAGACATGATAAATCAGTCCCCCTCCTCCCCGCTTGCTGGATCAATGGCTGCTCATTGATCTGGCAGGTAGTGAAAACATGCCCAAAGGCAGACTTTTTCCCTGCACTTCATTGTCCAAGGGAATTTGACAATACCACTTTGTGTAGGATGCTCAGGAACTTTGCCTTGCCTATAGTATCTAGCATGCTCTTTGTATATGATATGCATCAGGAACCAAGACAACCTTAAACTTTCTGTAATCAATAGAAAACCCATTGTTCCCCCTCCTTTTCAGAGACCCTAACTAGAAAATCCCAAGGACTATTAAACTGTTGTTTTGATTTCCTGAAAGCTTGCTATTTCCGTACAAACTTTCTACTGCACCTTACCAGTTGGATGGTCATGTGCTCTGCTGGGTGCAGGATAATCTCATGGACTGTTTCATAAATCAGTCATGGAAAATACCTTGTGGTGCCTTTGCAGCATAGCCAGAATCTCTGCCTTTTCTAATGAGGCTACCCCTTCAGATAGCCTGTGCTTTTGAGCAAGGTACCGCTATGGCAGTGAGTCATCAAATCAGTAAGAAGGTACTGTTTTTAAAGTTCTCCTCAGCACAGAGCACTTCATAAACAATGAATCCTCAAACACGTTACTAAGATTAGGGATGTGAAAGGTTAACCAACCAAGTAACCAGTAAGCATCATCCTAAACGTTCATGCTTACTAGTTCTGGTTAAGTGTAGGGGCTATAGCAGCCCTGCCACAGAGGAGCTGCCACTCCTGGGAAGGCTTCACTGAAGTATAAAGCTTATTTAAGCTTTATATTGCAAAACCTGCAGCGCATGTAACTGCTAAGATTTTCAGTGGTTACACGGTTACCTTGTTTAACCAACTTTTTACATCCCTGAGATTAGTTAATTGTCTGCTGTTTTATAAATGGGAAAATTGGCAACACATAAGTTAGTGGCAGATTCATGAGTAAGGCTGGAATTTACGGTCCATTTTGATAACCCTTTTCATACAGAGGGTTCTTACAGTCCTATATTCTCAAGAAGTGCATTGATTGAGGTTGGAAAGTGGAATCATATTTTCTTCACAGAAGAATTTGAGGGGAGTCTAAGTCATAGAAATAATGTTGCATTTAGTCTGTGATTTTTTTTTTCAAAGAGGCCTAAGGCAGTTAGGTACCCAAATACCATTGAAATCCTAAATTGCTATAGTCTGGGATCCGTTCTTGAGAAAGTTGCCTTCTACACTCACCAGCCTGTGTTTATTGGTCAACTGGCAGATTGGATCATAAAGGTCCCAGAGGGAGAAACAGTGTCTCTGGGAGTGTTTAAATATCAGGGCACAGGCTTTGAATTGTCCTTTTCTGCAGGGAGCAAGTGTCAAGGGTAGAGAATGTGGTGAGTGATATTTTGTACAACTTGCATGTGGGATCCTTCGTTTTGCTAGCCTCTCACATTGCCATGTTTCTGCTGTAACATGGAGGGTGAGTTGGGAGGGTGAGCTGTGTAGCGGTTAGACCAAAAGGGAACCACCAGGGCTCCAGGATTATCCTCTTGGCTTTGCCTCTGACTTACATGAGTAGTTTCTTCTCATCTGTAAACTGGGGATAATACCCTATTCCACAGGGTATTATGAGGTCAATAAAGTACTTTGGGATCCTTGAAATAAATGTTATAGACGGGCAAGGTATTGGATCATGTAAGTTTATAATATTATATTAGTATTACAGCACTGATTAGGGGCCCTGACTAAGGTTGAGGCCCCATTATGCAAGCAGATTGTTCCCTGCTTCAAAGAGCTGACCTCTTTCTGTCCTCAGTTTGTGCAGTGCCTAGCACAGTGGGTCCTGGTAGCAATGTAAATAACTAATAGTAAGATTCAGTTCCTAGTCCAAATAGACAAAAGACCGACAGTGATCCTCCTCAAAATGTAATCAGTGTCATTCTGTTCTCTTTTGCATTGTAAGCCTTATAATTTCTGTCTCTTGGGAGTAAGACAAAGAATGAGTTGTTCGCTCTCTTTTTATTTCAGAGGTGGAGCAGAGCTCTTGTTTGATGGCATTAAAAAACATCAGGTGACCTTACCCTGTCAACCAGAGCCTTGTGAGTATTGGAGCTTTTCAAATAAGTCAAAAGAATGACAGCAAATGAAATGCCTGTGAAAAAGAAAGTTAGTTTGTACAGCAGTTATTCAGTTTACAACTGAAATCAATGTGGTTTCAAGCAGTTTCAGCCATGCTCTTATTGATTGGCTAGCTTGGGAGACAATAGTTAACCCTCAAAGTAAATACGAGTCATAAATAGACTGAGCACCTTTCCCGTCCTCCAGGCAACCACAAAGTGAATTCCTTTCTTCAAAGACTTTTACTCTCTCATCTGAATATTGTTAATTCATGGCCACCTCTAAACATTTTCATGAAGTATGTTCTCTTTGGTTAGTCCATGTTAGCCAGTTTTCTCTGTGCTTTTACAGGAATATCACTATCTTGATTTTAATTTAAAAACAACTGAAGATACTTAAATCAGAGACCAGTATGGCAAAGATAGACCTTGGAAAATTACACTGACCTCTATGTGCAAGACACCCTCTTGTAAAATCCTGTTTAATTGGTTAAATGCCGTGCTGGCACTATATTTAACGAATTAAAGGAGGCTAGGCGGGAGGAGGGGGAGGCTGTTCCAGCAGGGCTGGAGCAGGCCTTCCCCTGCCTGCCCGCTTGGGTTGAACTAGAGCAGCCTGTGCCCTGGAACAGCCCTTTGGCCAGAGGCAGGAAGCTGTTCCCAGGTACCAGTTAACCATTACATGTCACCCATTAAGGGCAATTCTTACCGGGTAACCATTTAACTGTTTACCTTATGCAGGACTGAAAAAACACTGCTAGACTGAGTGACCAGTGACTTTTCCAGTGATACACAACATTAACTTATTTCCATAGCGATTCGGGTTATCAGCATCATTCTGATGTCTGTTTTGCTCCCTTCCACGCTTCATTTGCATTGTGATTTTAGCAGCTGGTACATCCAAAACTTAGTTAGTAAAACTTTATGACAGTTGAAGCCTGGAATTATCAACTTCAAAACTAAGGATCGAGGAATTTTAGCAGTTCAGGAGAGATTGGTCACAAATATAATCTGCATGTTTTGTATTTTAAGGCCTGAGATCTTCCTACCATGTCTAGAAGTATTTAGCATAATGAGGGCAACCTAGACTTGTGAGTTGAGTGCTGTATGAGTGGCCCTCTTTCATCTAAGTGGGCCATAAGATTGTTGTAGCCAGGATCGTTTCCTGGCATAGGGTAGTTTCGCTAACTGCACTTGTGTATCCCTCGTATTTGGGGTGGGGGGAGTTTGCTGATTGACCCCAAAGTAGCAGTTTGATTCGATGGAGAGAGAGCATGCTGCATGCAACATTGTGAGAGCCATCAGCACACATCTCACCTCATGTTCTCTTGCTTAAGTGCATGTTACTTTTGTAATACCGGTAGGAAAAAAAAACTACACGGATAAAAACCAGCAAAATCTGGCAACCCTGTGCATGGACAACAGTAAACTATGTCTCATGGGCCACACATAGAACCCTAGTGGACCACCACTGATTTAGAGGCCAGTGGAAATGCTTTGAGGAAAAGTACATATAAATTATTGATCGTTATATTGAGGTATCGCAAAAGGCTTAGAAGCATTGAGGAGGAGGATGTGGTCAAAGACCAAGCCTAGGATTGTGAAGATCTAGGTTCCATCCTTGAGTCTGATGCTGACTTGCTGTATGACATAGAGCAAGTCACTTAACTTCTCTGTTCTGCATTAAAACAGGAGTGCAAGGGTATTCTGAGGTTACATTCTGATGTCTGAAAAATACTTGATGCCCTTAGGGAAAGAATTAACGAAGCAGCAGGCTATTGATTTATTTAGATTTTTTTTTTTTAGATATTGTTTGGCTTTCATTAACTAGGACGTGGTCAGTATTCAGACAATGAATAGGCTTTCTGTTAAAAAAGAGCTAAGGTATTCTAATTCTACCTGTGATAGTACATAGCAGGGATAAGAGTATGAGTACCTGTGGGTTATCGTGTGCAGCCTGATAGAAGTCCATGGTGCAGCATATAACATGCAAAGGGCCTGCTCCAGCTCCTATTGAAGTCATTGGGAAGATTTCCATTGATTTAATGGGAGTTGAATTAAATAAAGCTAAATTCAACTCTTACAAGCTCTTACCCACTCAGGCTATCTTGGTTCTTGGGAAGCTGTGGGAACACCAGAGGTCAGAGCATCAGCGGCAGGGTTGGATCAGAAACACAGTGGGTGAAGAAGAAATGCTATACATTCCCTGATTTATAGTGTTAATAAGAAAAACATTCGGGATTATTAACAATAAACAAGTTAATGCAGTTCTTGCTGGAGAAATGAAAATTTATTTCTTAGTTAAAATAAAAAGCATAAACCATTAGTCCTAACTCAGGCAAAACTCACCTTGACTTCTCTGAGTTTTGTCTGAGTAAAGACTGTGTGATTGGGACTTGTGTATATAAAGAATTAACAAAATTGCTGTGTTCAGAGTTTCTTGCCTAGTCATTTACACAGGGAGATGAACCTATGATATAAGACAGGGGTGGGGAACCTAAGATCCGGCCTCCAGGACCCCCCTCAACGCTGTCACTCCAGCCCCCTGCTGTTCCCCTGTAGGACTGGAGCACACAGTCTACTAGCCTGGGCCTGCCTAGGCTCTTGTGTGAGAGAGAAATGTGGGGAGTGTCTTTCTCCTTTTCAGTCAGGGGCCACATCAGTGAGGTTCTTTTCGCTTCTTGCTTGTGTCTGGCCTCCGGCTGGTTTTTCTGTGGTCAGCATCTCATGGCCCAAAAAAGTTTCACCACCCCAATATAAGGTATCAAAGAAAAACAATACAGATCACATGAATACTAGGATCCTAATCCTATTTTAACTGATTTTTAATTGTCAAGATTATTTTTGGCCGAATTTGCCATTCCTTCTCTTCCTTTCCTCTTGTCTGTTGGCTTTGTCCTTTTTTCAAAGCAACTGTTTCTTTCTGGGATGTTTGGCCCAACTATATTTTATTGATTTATACATTTTGTATAATTCCAAGATGTAGGGGCCTGGAGTCCTAGATGAACAATATGTAAGAATGTATAAATAAATGAAGTAGTCTGTGCTCCAAATTTGACCTGCATAGTGCTCCCTGAATTACAAAAATTGGTTTTATTTTTAATTAGTGAAATTACCACATGATAATCTCCTGATTCTAGGCACTAGGTGGCAAATGTGGTTGGATTCCAACCCTGGCTAATGTGTGCATGATGATTTTTCTCCCTTCTCCTCTTTTGTTAACTGGCTAGAGGGAAGAGGGTCTGGAGGAGGAGGTTAAGGAGGGCAGATGGGAGAGAGCTGCAAATGGGACTACAATGGGCCATGTATGACAGCAGCTGTCTTCGCTATCTGGGATTCATAGCGATTTTATCACATTACCCTTGAGGAACATTTAAAAAAAAAAAAGCTTGTGTGTATGTATGCACATAGTGCCATACTTTAAGCAGGATCATATCTTATTTTTCTATGGTGCTGCAGATTCGTGCATAAAGAAGAGCAGAAGTTAAATGACAGCCTTTGTCCCAGAGTTATGCCAACAGTTTTGATAAGCTCATTGATGAAGAGGAACTAAAGGAGCTGTTGACTTATTCCACATAAAAACATTACTAGTTGGGAGAGGACAGTGAAGGAGATATTTGTCACATGGAGAGAAGATTACATTGGCTTGGAAAGTAAATCTTAATTTCAAGCATCAAAGGCTCTATTAGAAACAATGGAGCATAAAGAAAAGAAACTCTGAATTAAAAACTCTGAAATGTATTTGGCAGCATTCTCCTGAAACAAACCACTGTAACTTATTTAACCAAGTGCTTCTGCAGTCAAATAGAGCATTGTATGAATGCTGCTGCTAGTGATGTCTGAGGTCCTTCCTCCATCCCACTTAGATTTACAGTGCTGGATTTGTCTATGGCCATGAAGATTTAACTGACTCTGTTGGAAGGGAGGGAAAATGAGCATCATGTAACCCTTGCAGCAGAGTCACAGGTTCAGATCAGTGATGTGATGTTCTCTAAGGCTTTGTCTACACTGCATATTTTTTGGGGAGAAAATATGCTAATGGGGGACTCATTAGTATATTTTCTGCCGTTTCTTTTTGTGCAAGGGGTTTTTGTGCAAAAAGAAGCAGTGTAGCATGTTTTGCACAAGATCCTTACGCCTGTCCCGGAGAGAGCAGAACTTCCAGTAGTCAATAGTGTGCAGTAATGACCAGTTTGAAGCTTCTAGGTAGCCACAGATTCAGTAATCATATATATTTTTCCCATTTACTCAAAGCTTCATACATGAGAAATCCATTTTGGGGGGAGAGTTAAAATAATGTATTTGTTGAGTTTGACTCTGCGTAGTGCTGTCTGGATCACAAGACATGCTCCAAAGGATGTATAGCCCACGCACCTGATCCTGCAAGTGCCCTTCACATCTGTTGAAATTAGTCACTCATCACCTCAAAAGAGGGACTCTGTCTCTCAGGATAAGGCCCTAAAGTAGAACCCCGCACAGATACAAATTCCTACCCTTGAACATGTATATTCACGGATAGAAATCAGTATCCACTGATCCACAGGACTTTACTCCCAGGAGACATGGTGGCCAAAGGAAAGGAATGTAGTGCCTCCGCTCCCAGGAGCTAGCACCCAACTTAATAGCTCCTCCCTGCTATGCAGCTGTACTACCACCAGCCCCTCCTCCAATGAGGCTAAATAACCTCACAAGAGACACAGCTGGTAGGGAAGTTGGGGGCAGTACCACCACATGGCCAGGAGGAGCTGCCTGCACAGGGCACTGGCTTCTGCGAGCTGCCAACACCGCGTTCCTCTCCTTTGGCCACAGCGTACTCTGGGAATAGAGCCCTGCAGATCAGCAGATGCCTATTTCCATCCAGAATAGTTCAGATATAGTACACTAGGGCAGTGGTTCCCAATGTTTTTTATACTGAGGACTGGCAAACCCATTCACAAACTTTTGGTGGACTGTTAACATTTTATTTGCATATTAATTCATATGCAAATAATGAATATGCAAATAAAACGTTACCAGTCCACTTAGCCCCTTGTTCCCCAGTGCCTAGCACCCTTTGACCCATGCCCTTTGACCCTTTAACGTTTGACCCCAGAGCCCATGCCAATATCCTCTTGCCCCATGACCCTGCCACGCCCTCATCCAGCACCCCTTTGACCGCACTCCAACCCTGCACTCCCCAGAGAGAGGCTGCCCCCTCTCAGGAGTGTGGCAGTTACTGCTGCATGGGCAGGGGGTGCAGCCATTTGTGCCGGTCCCCTGCTCTCTAATGTCTCGGGCCCCCATGGGAAGAGGCGGGGGGAGGAGAGTGGAGCCCTGGCCAAGCCGCAGTCTTACCCGGGGGGTAGGGGGAAGAGGGAGGGAGGCCCCTCCTGCTCCCCCGCCTCCTGCCACTGCAGGGCAAAATCAGCCACCATCACTGCCAGAGCGGAGCCATCATGAACAGCTGGCTTCAGCTCTGGCAGCCGCTGCAGCCCAGCAGCCAGCGGTTTGCAGACTGGCATTTGAGAACTGCTGCACTAGGGGACAGTCAGACCCCAATATGGTACTTATGTGCTAGGAGGATAGCTAGAACTGAGAGTACAAGATGGCACTGGCTGTCAACAAGTGATAATAGTGGTAATATTTGACTTTCAGTAATATGTACAACTTTTAAAAAAACTGTAACCAATTTAAATTGAATCAGTCACACGGTTAAATGCTTTGCAGCCTGCTGTCCCTGCAGTGGCCAGGAGTTTAACTGGTAAACTCATGCTTCTTGGTGAACCAGTTAAATTCTTACATCCCTAGTCGGTACTTTGGGATGGTTTTATTGCTGAGTTGATTAATCCCAACTTCTCAATAAAGATTTTTAAATTAGTTTTTAAAACATTTCTGGTAGGATAAAGTTTTGTCAAGTTAAATAAATAATTGTTGACTTAATCAATGGAAATTTTTTAAATGAAATGGCATCCTTCAAAACCTGGTAGGGCATGTTCCATCGTCAAAGGACTATCTGCATATTCTATCCCAATGGGCTAGCTAAATATGTATTTACTGATGGGGAAGGGGGAAGATGAAGCACAGAGGTGATGTGACTTACCAGAGAGCATCTCCTGTTAATATATAAAGAGAATTAGAATTTGGGAGTCCTGATTCCCAGACCCCTCTTTTACAAAGCCAGTCTGCATGACCAAATCTACTATCAGAAGAACCATATAAAGCCCTATCTGGGCAATCATGTTAATATTAGATACAGGCATTTGACCACTCCAAAAATAATTGATCAATTGACCAGTCAAATATTTTAAAACCATGACTTATTAGAATAGTATCAACAGTATTAAAAAAAAAAAAAAGTAAGACATTGTGGTCTCCAGTAGATTTAGGCTTAGCCTTAGATACTTATGCCTAATTATAAAAAACAAGTCACTTTACCCAAGTTATTTTAACTCTGAAAAATGTGAAACTCTGTAAAAATGACACCATGTTTCAATAAAAAGGTAGGCTGCCATCCATATCAGGGCTTTCTTGTTGGAATGTTTGACAATATTCAATCATGGTCAAGTAATAGGCAACCAATTGACATTATTTGATCAGTCAGTTGGTTTACTAGCCATTGTTAATGCATCTCTCCCTGGTAGGTTGGACTGTGTGCATGGGCCCTTAATCTGTTGTGCGCTCTTTCCTGTTGAAGCACTGGTATGCAGTATTTCCTGGCAGTTGTCCCAGTGAAGTGAGTGTGTCTTTGATAAGGGAGCTGAATGATTGAGAAGATTCATTAGTAGTTTTTCGATGGAAAGATGGAAAAATTAAAAGGCTCTTGCAGGAGTCATCTTGGTACTTTCCTCAAGGTTTAGTGTAGTAGGAGCTGCCTTAACCCTCTGCCATGAATCAGAATTATCTGAACTCATTGTAGAAGGAGCTTCCCAGGCACAGAGAAGCCCATCTCTCTTCTGTGTGACCAAATCCCTTGGCTAACAAAGCCTGGCTTTTCTGTTCTTCCCAGCCAGTGTGTTCCTGCCCAGGCACCTATTAGGATAACCTTTCTATCCCTTACCACCCAACCCCCACCCCTCACTCCTTTTCTCTTGGTGGTATTTGCTGTCATGACACCACTGTTTAAGGATGGCAGCAGAGCATAGGCTGATGAGGAGGTTCCTGGCCCTTTAAACTGCTTAGCATGCGTTTCACACGGTTCACGGTGCCAGCTGTTCCTTTCTCCTCTTGCCCTCACTCACAGGAGCTGTTTGCTGAGCTCAGAGCTCCTGTGCAAAATTGCTTTTCAAAAGAGCCACTTTCTGCTTAATTAAACAATGAGATGCCGTCCCTCTGCACATCTGTAAAGCTCCTTCTGCAGCCCCTTTATCCCACAAACTGCTCCATTCTTACCTCCATTCAGTTGTAAATCTTCCTCCCCTTCCCCCATTCATGCTTTCTTTCCCCTTTCAAGTAAGGCTGAGGAGGTTGGTGTTTCTGTGGGGCTGGCTGGCCTGGCCTGGGCAGAAAGGGGTGGGGGGGGGGGTTGGTTTAAATGGCCCTTGCTGTATATGGAAATATAGCATTGGCAAAATAACTGCTGAAAATGAGAGTCAAGGACTGGCACAGATAATTGTGTGGGTTTTTAGATTTCAGAGGAATAAAGTCATAATGGCAATGGAATGGGACGTGTGATTTGTGGAAGAGAATAACTTATTCAAGCCATAAAAAAAAAAAATCACTAAATCTTGAAAGTGATGGGAAGAGGGTGAGAGGTAAAGGCAAGAAATGATTTTGCCCATTTGGTCGTGCCAGAGTGAGCCTGTACCATGGCAATCCCTCCATAGACTTCTGTATAAATGGATGTTGCCAAGGAGAGTGCAGCAGGATCCCTCTGGTTCAGTCTTTCTGTATGGAGAGCTACATTCCACCCTGGGCTGTGACTCTTGGATGTATAATTCTACATAGTCTGTGATGCTAATTTCTCAGCAGGGTAGCCCCTTAAGGACTAACAAATATAGATAATATCATGAGCTTTTGTGGGTACAAGCCACTTCTTCAGAGGCTTGTGGTGCTAATGGTAGGTTTCGGGGCTGTTTCTTTCGCAGTATGGTCAGGGAAAGGTATGGAAGAGGAAAGTTCACTTCCATAGGGTGTTTAAGATAGACTTTCTGTCTGCGCGTAGTAACGCTTTCTTTGAATAGACAGAAAGTTGCCTGAGCAGCTTACACAAATTAATCATCAATAATTCCATGGATTCCAACAAATCCAGACTAGACAAATGGAGAAATAGATGGGGTATCCATGATTAGGTGAGAACACCCACTTATTTAGGCCCAGAAAAGGTTATAGTAAGGGGGATGCAGTATCGTATAACTTGGATTGATCGGATGCAGTTAAGAAAATGAGAATTTAGGCTATTAGTGAAAAAAATCTTAACTGTGTGAATGATGGTGTAATATTCCTTGGGATGTGGAGGAAGAACCACTGTCCCTGGGCCTTTTAGGGCTTTGCCCAATCTAGTTTTAAATCTTATGTAGGGAAGAATCCTGCACTTGTAGAGAGAGAAACTAGAAGAGCCGTGTTAACTAGTCGTAATTTCTAACCTCTGTGATTCCTAATCTAGCCTGTTGAATAAAATCATCACCTACTGACCCTTCTATTTGTAAGCCTCTCCCTAGCTCTTTCCTTAGATAATTTTGAGCAGGAGCCTGGACCATGTACCATTGCTAGATCCATTATTATAAAATGGAAGTCTGAAGTGAGAATAGCAATAGATGTTGTAAAATTAGAAGCTGCCTTTGGCAATGTGATAGGATTAGGTTTATACAGAGGTTCAGATCAAGATCCCTTTTGAGATGACAGGAATTGATGGAAGCACTTTGGATCTGGTGACTTGCTGCTGGCCAAAGGAATTGAAGATCCCTTGAACTTGTGATCTCCCTACTAGCTAGCTGGAGGAAATGTGAAATCTAGACCTAAGTGCTGCCTTCTAGTTTGTAAGAGCGGACAGAAAATCCCATGATCCACATGTCACTTGATTGACAGGGCTCATCTGAGGTCCTCCATCCTAACTAATGGATAAGAAGGAATGGAGGACCTCCCTTCCAGTTGGGGCAGAGAGTTATACAGAGACTCTGCCAGATGATGTTCTCTTCTTACACACACCAGCTGATAGAGAATAGATACTGGCACCCTGTTTGACCAAGGTCACTAAAAAGCTCCCTGTTAGTAGAATCCAAAAGGAGACGACGTTTCCTGTATATGTCAGAAATGGCTCAGAAGAAGTTGGTAAAAATAGATTCCAGATGTCTCATTGAGATGTTAATGTGTAGTCGACTGTACAATTAACCGATAAGCCTAGGCTTATTGGTTAATCTTGTTGACTACACGCATTCTCCCCACCTTCCCCCTGCAGCCTCTGTATCAGTGCTAGGGGGAGCTGGTGCCACTCCACTACGCTGCTGTCTCTATCAGAGGCAGCAGCATGGGGGGCGGGCAGGGGAAGGTGCTGTGAAGCAGCCTCTGCCTGCGACCGGCCCAAGCTTCCCGCCAACAGAGGCTGCTCCATGGGAGGCAGAGCAGCTTCTATCCATGGGGAGCTTGGAACCCCCACAGATCGGGCCTGCTGCCACCCCACACTGCTGCCTTTCTATCAGTGGCAGCAGCGTGGGGTGGCAGGGGGCTCCCCGGGAATGGGGCCAGAGTGCACTGGCTGCTGATTCTGCCCCCAGGGACTATGGAATAATTGAGTAACTGGTAAGAATTCATGTGGTTATTCAACTATTGAATAAGCCAATATCTAACATCCCTAGTGTCTCAGCCTTGCTGTGGTCTGTGCTCAGTCACCATGCCTTGACTCTGAGACTGTCTGTTGTAGGCATGTTAAAAATTGTGTATTAGGGTAATTGTGTAACCCCTGAAAATCTCAGCAGCTCCAGTTACCTGCACAGGGAAGCCTCCTCCCTGGGAGCCAAGTGGGTAGCCCTTGCCCACCTGGCTGCTGCGGAGGAGGCTTCGCTGAGTGTAACTGGCACCATTAATGGATAAGTATCTGCTTATTGGTTAAATGGTTAGTAATTTACACTCAAATGTCCCTAGTTTACATTAGAACTTCAGTACATCCCTAAGGGAAGGAAGTTATATTGGCTTAAGCAACAGTGTAGACAGCAGGAGAGCCTCTTGTGGCTACTGACCCTCATGAGACATGAAGTAATTAAGCCAATTGGAGAGCTCTTTCCTATCCACTTAGAGCAGTTATGGACAATCTGGGCTAGTGAGTGGGCTGTATGAGTGGCCCTCCTTCATCTCAGTGAGCCGCAAGATTGTCAGAACCAAGAGGTAGCTTGTGTATCTATAAGTTTCAGGGAGGGCTGATTGAACCGGAGCAGTGCTTTGATTGGAAGCAGAGTGTGCACACAACTCTCACGTGTCCTTGTTTTACATGTGTGTCACTTTAGTAATATTGGTAAGAAAAAAAACTATGCACATGGAAACCAGTGGAATCTGGCACCCCTGCACATCCGCAATGGTAAACAAATTGTCTTCCAGACCACACCTACAACCCCAATAGCTACAGGTTGCTCACCCCTGGCTTAAAGTATCTTTATCAGAAACACTACAGCAACACAGCTGCATCTGTGCAGCTGGGCCTCTGTAATGCTTCTAGTGTAGCTGTAGCCAGAGTTTAACCCTTTTGCCTCTGATTCTGATTGTCAGCCATTCCAGATCTGCTGCTGCAGCTTGTGGTACCCTACCATCTGCTTTGCAGGTTCATTTTGTACATTAACTAGGCTTGTGTCCACTTTTACAGTGGGTCCTTTCATGACATGTGGCCCTTGTGCTGATTAGAATTCAGTAGAATGGACAAGGTGCTCACCTGGCTGAATGATGTATTTTTGGAGATGTTGTGTACTTTTCTGTATTTGTTCAAAAACTCCTCCTAAAGGGAGCTAGGATATTAAATTTGGTATGCAGCTTCCTCTTATCCAAACTTAAAGCAAGGAAAGGGTTTGATTGTGCCAGGAAAATGGGACTGCGCTCCAGAACATGGAAAGGGAGGGGTGGGATACTGAGAGTGGCCTTGGGGGCAGTGTGTACAGGGGAGAGCATTCTGCAAAGTGGCCACTGGGGGCAGCTGCACCACCAAGAGAATGCCCAGCAGGGCTGAGATTTGCCATCTTGCCTGCCTCCAGACCAGGTAAGTAGCCCCCTGCCCCCGGTTGCAGTGCCAGTGAGTGGGGAGACCCCAGGAAGCTGGGGGGAGACAGAAGGCCCTTGCCAGTTGGGAAGGGAAAGAGTGCTCTGTCAGATGGGTCTCCCCTCATCCTGAGCTCCTCCTTACCCCCCCACCCCTCTCTCACTCCTCCACATCCTCAGCCCCCTGCCCTGAGCCCCTCCTCAACCCTTATCCTAAGTCTCACACCGCCCCCCTCCCCCATGGCACTAGCCTCTGCGCCTCCCCCTTCTTCCCTCCTCCCCCCCACATCCTGAAGGCCCTGCCCTGACTCCTGCACTCGACAAGAGTCTGGCTTTCTGTTTTTGAAAAGTAAACCTCCTAACCTGGCAAAGGATTACAAATTCTCTTCTCATGAGGGCAGAGGGAGTAGTGATAGAAGAGGCGTGCGGAGGGGACTTTGTCATGGTTACAAGCCAGTAGCTGAGATTATGGGCGGAATTGAGCTTGGCCAGAGTTAGTGACCTCAACAAATTGAAGCTCTGCCGTGGTCAGTATGATAAACGATCTTATTCTGGGTCAGAAAAATGGGACCCCCATAGAGAGGTGTCCGTAAGGCAGCCTGAGAAAACTGGCTGTGCTGTTGCAACACTGACCTATTAGTGAGCAGGGCTGCCTATATTTTATTTATTACAAACCAGAAAAGAACTTTCCAGTGCCTAGCTCTTAAGAATACCCCTGTTCTGTACCCAAGACAAAGCTATTACTGGAAATACACCCTCTGAAAGCTCAAGTGGGAGGGTTGGGGAATTCATCTACTTGTTAATGTATGGTGGGTGTGTGTGTGTGTGTGTGTGTGTGTGTTGTATTTGTGTGTAAATCTGCCAGTGACACACAGCCCTCTGTGTGTTAGTACAGCTTCTTTGTTAGTGGAAGGGCTGTGTTTTCCCATGCATTGCTATTATGTTAGCGCAATATCAGCAAATGTGTGTTTCAGGGCAACATTTGGGTTTCTGCATGTTTACCTGGCTGGTGAGATTTGGCAGTGAAAAGCTGGACCGGTGTTTCTTATTCCAGGCACCTGTCTCCCATGACTGTGTTCTCTCTGCTTACAGTGAGTGCACTCTCTGCTGAGCTATTGCTGACGAATCCCTCAGGCGTAGGAGGTTTTATTGAGTTGAGAGAGATCTATGATCTTGAGGGTGCAAATGAGCCCAGGCATTTGTACCAAGGCAGCACTCTGACGTCCCAGATCACTTTCTCTAAGAGGATTCCCAGCTGATTGTTTCTGAAAGAAAAGTTAGATCTGACATATCAGACTTTGGTAGATTTGAAAGAGGAGCAAGCTGGAGACTATGCAGATCTTTGGACCACATTAGGGATATTTATAATGCAGCTTGAGGGGGTTGAAAATGATCCTGGGTTTTGGGTACTTGCTCATGCAGCGAGTCCACTTGTGTGACAAGCCAGTGGCTTTGTTTCACTGAAAGTACTCTCCATTTTGGGGAGTTGTCCATTCCTGTTGGGCTGAATGGGCACATGCAGCAGTCCTGTGGCTTTCAGCTCTCACAGCACACTCGGTGCACTCACACTTGCACTCGTTTCCTTGGCTTTTCTATTAACTTCAGAATGTTCCTGTGAAATATTGTGCTGGTGAAAGGCACTGTGTCGGCAGCCCTGAAAACTGAGTCCTCTCTGTCCATAGAACAGAGACAGGACTCCCCACCATTGTGCTTCAACCCCAAATTGCAGAGAATTACCTGAGGGTCTGAAGGTAGTTCATTGTCCTTGGCACCTCAGCTGAGGTTAGCACCAGTTGGCCCCATTGTTTACAATTAGAGTGGGCTTGATGGCCTGTGTTTGGGAACTGGACTGAAGCTACCAACATTTCACTGAGGCTGCGTGATGGTAACAAATATTGGTCATTCTTGAACTGAGCTGGCTTTGAACTGCTGTCCTAAAGGAAAACAGCTCAAGATTCTCCTATCAATCCTCTGAGCCATCTAGTTCCCTACTTTTTAACATATTTATTGTATAATGTTCAGTGAGCAGCACAGAGGTGCCATTCCACAAACTATGTGATGTCCCCTCCAAAGGGCAGCATACATTGAGAAACTGCGCTTCTGTAAATATTAAATATCCTGATGTGGGTCAGCTTTCGTAAGCAGTGCAGATAAAGTATAAAACTGGCACCCCAGCAGTGAGGTTTCTGCTTGGCAATTGTGCCAGGTGCTGTACAAACACAGAACAACCAGTGGTCCCTGACCAAAAGACCTTACAGTCCAAGTACTCTGATTCAGTTTTTGTATTTTGTCTGTGCATGGCTTTTTCATTCTTTGAATCAGGGGCAGGCAAAATACAGCCCATAAGCCAGGTCTGTCTTGCCACCGTCCTGTGGCTCAGCGGGTGCCTTGGACAGCCTCTTTGCCTGCCCGCACCCCCACATGCCACTCAAAGCTGCTGGCTGCAGGGGCCATGTGCTTCTCTTTGTGCCCTTATCTCGCCTTCCACTGCGGCAATCTGGGTGTTGGCTGTCCTGTCCCGTGAGGGCAAGGGGGACTTGAACCCACCACTTCATGCATTCCCCCTAGAGGTATAATAATGTAGTCGATTAACCAATAAGCAAAAGCTTATATAGGTTAATTTGATGGACTACACGCATTCCCCTCTTCCCCCGCCAGTAAAATTTTTAGCAGGCTGGCCAGTGGCCCAGTTCAATCCTGGCTTGTGCTGGGTCCAGGACCTACCCCCACTGTGACTCTGCATTTAAAGTTCATTAGGAGCCAGGCGGGCAGGCAACCCAGCTCAGATCTGGCTCACACCAGGTCCGGGAGCTCAGTCCCCCTTCCTGGACAGGGCTGCTGCCACCCCATGCTGCTGCCTCTGTATCAGGGGCAGCAGCGCGGGGCAACAAGCAGCCAGTCCATGAGGGAGCTGATTTTTAAACTGGCTCCCCTTGCGGACCAGCTCCTACCTGGCACCCCACGCTGCTGCCTCTGATAGAGGCAGCAGTGCAGTATGGCAGGGGGCTCCCCGGGAGTGAGGAGCACACTGGCTGCCAGCCCCACCCCTGAGCACTATATAATAGTCGAGTAACCAATAAGAATCCATGAGGTTAATCGCCTATTCAGTTTAACATCCCTACTCCCCTCAGCACAATCTTGCAGCTCCCATTTGGCCTGAAACCTGGGCCATGCTTGCAGTGCAGTCAGCTCGCGGAGCCCCACCTCCCCCCAAGGGAGGACGCAGTGCGCAGAGATATACATGTCCCCTGCAGCGGCCCTCTCTGAGCGGCATGTTGGGGTGCAGCAGGCAGGGAGTCTGGCTGAGAGACCCATTGGGCTGCTGGCTAGTAAGCACCTGGCACCTCTAGCCCAGGTCACAACCCAAGCCCTCTGCACCCCTGCTCCTGCACTCATACCCCATCCCCTGCCCTAGGTCACATCCTTTGTTGTCCATTCCCAGCTTCTGGCAAACAGAGGCTAAGGACACTTCAGAGCAGGGGGTGCATTAATTTCTCTGTATTGTATAGTTCTCCTATGAACATGTCTCAGACGTGTGGATGCAGCTTTTGGGGCTCGGTAACTGCCAGTACAGTTGAAGCTGAAAATACTGTATTTATTATGGAAGGGGAGGAAATTTTCCAACACAATCTCAAAATAAGCAAGCCATGCCCCATTGCAAGCATCTTCTGGCAGCTATCCTCTGTTCACAATGCAGGGATGGCATGGCTTTTACCAAAAAGATCTTGGCTTTTACTGCCCTGGGAAAAACTAGTTAGTCACAGTTTTAAGACACTTTCTTTTTTAAAAGACTAATGTACACTACATTGCACTTAGGTTTAGGTCCATAATCAAATTGTGGTTCCGAAAGGGATAGGGTTAGGTTTAGGGATTCATAGATTAATTTAGGGTTGTACAAATAAAGTTCAACTGCAGTGGATGTAATATATAATTCCAATTCGGAGCATTGGAATGTCTGCATACATTGTTCGGTATCTTCTCCAGGAAGTGAAGCATGTCATGCTTCGTATTTCAGTTTTCATTATGTAAATAAAAGTAAAAAACGAATTGTACGAAAACCATAATAATGCAGAGCTGTAGGATTGAAGCATTAAAGCAATCGGAGACGTGCAGAGTTGCAGATTACCAGTCCCTCTAGCCATGCAGCATTCTGTAGCAAAAGACCAGCTGTGATGTCAATCAAGCCTATTCCTCAGCTTTGAATGGATGTATCCAAAGTACGAAAAGATTCATTCTGTACTTGCTGGATGCCTATTCAATTATTTTTCCAGTTTTCAGTTTTAAGATGGCATTGAATTGCCAGTCCTGGTACAGTGTGCTAACTTTTAAATTATCTGTCCTGACGGGTCCCAAAGGAAGAGACTGTTTACTCCATCAAAGTAGAATCCTCTATCACCCACCTCCATTGTTTTGTGCCCTCATGAAAGTGCATTGCTCACAAGTATAAGACCGTTCATATAATGAGGTGCATGGATAACTGATAGTCACCCTTAACAGGTGATGCTTACCAGGTAGCGGTTAACCATTACCCAAGAGCAGCCTGCAGGCAGAAGGCTACTTCAGCCCCACAGGGCTGCCGGCTTCCAGCCTGTGCAGGCTGGAAGTTGGCAACCTCACGTGGAGCTGCAGCAATTTTACATCCCTACTTTCATAATGTTGCTGGGGAAAGGATGGTTTTCCCTTTTGCACTCTTCCTCCTCCTTTAGACATGGTTTTCATCCTCACTCCGTAGCTATCCTTTCATAGTGAGATAGGAACTTACACCCGGGGTTCCGTCTACACTGCAGGGTTTTTGCGCACAAACTGTTTTGCGCAGGAGTACGTCCACACTGCCATGTGCTTTTGTGCAAGAGCATCCATAGCAATGTGGACACTCTCTTACTTAAGAAAACTCTGATGGCCATTTAAGCCATAGGGGTTTTTGCACAAGAAACCCCTGTTTCCGTCTATACTGGCACTTTTGCACAAGAGCTCTTGCACAAGAGGGCTTATTCCTTGTGGGGAGAGGAATAACTCTTGCGCAAGAAGCCCTGTTTCAACGCCTTACTGTAAATGTACTTGCCCAAGAACATGCGTGCAGTGTAGACACTCCGCAAGTTTTTGCACAAGAACTGTTCTTGTGCAAAAAGCCTGCTGTGTAGATGTAGCCAACCTGTTTTTGCTATGTGTGCTGTACGTTGCAGCAGCAATTTTCAGTGGAAAGTTGACGTAAGTTAGCTCATGTTTTAGTGGTTGACTGACTGACCAGCCCCTCGTGCCTTCTGTCTGTTGCTCACTGTTTCCAGGGAAGTGATCACCTTGGAGAATAATATATTCCATGCTGCTAGACTTCTCTACACTATATTTCATTAAAAAGCAATCCCTGTTCTGCCCTTAGTTGCTGACCCAATGTACAGTGCAATCTGCCACCACGAGACAGATAGTGTATTCGTGACACACACCCTCCAGTTTTGGGAGGCAGCATGGCTTGGCACCATTCTCTAGGCAATCCTTGCTAGCTGCCTAAAGCAATGAGACCAAGGTATTTTTGAGAAACCCAGCAACACAAGGCCATAAAGGATGCGTGAAAGAGGAAAATGGAAGAAATCCTAAAGGACACACTTCTTCCAGGAAAAAAATCCCGAACTGTAATTGCTTCAGCTGTAAACAGGTGTAAGACAGATCACGCTTCATATGGGGAGAGTCACAGATGTTCCAGAAGTAAAAGAAAGCACCTACGTTTGTGTAGATTTACTCTAAAAAAACAAAGCTTTATTCCTGGGAGCTTCCCTGACAGCTCAGCACAATGTGCTGACACAGTGCAAAGACTGTGTCACCCCCATTACAAGGGTATTTATTTCATGGATCAGTCATGCGACAGCTGTACCAAAAATAGTTTTTCGCTCAGCTTGTAAAAGAGGTTTGTGGAATATTTGCAGTGACTAAGAACAGTTTGCACATCTCTCTTGCTGTGTTGTAAATACATCCCGTTATTCCCTTTGATTCAGCTAGAGGGGGTTCAAGCCCTAGTATCTTATAGGTGGATTTGTGCACTGGGAATACTCCCTTGTGCCTTTGAAACCCATAAAGCTCTTTTGGGGCTTTCAAAAGGTTCTTTAAAGGAGCCCTGGGAGAATAACTGATTGTAGATTCAGAATGATGAAGTGGATTGTGGAATAGTGAAATATAGAAGCAAATGCAGGAGAACTCCACATTGTAATTTGTCGGCTTCTCCAAACCCTGTAATGGATTCTCTCCCTCTGATGCTTCTCACCTCTACAGTAGGAAATTAACTGATGCTATCACTAAAGAAATTGTTTTTGCCTCACAAAGTAGAATTGTTACTATAAAAACCTGCTAGCAGTGTCTCCTCCTCCTTTTACAGGAAGACAAATCCTTCCTGTCACCTACTGAAATAGAAAGATAAAGGCTGAGCTTTAATAACGAAGCTATCAAACAAAGCATGTGCATGAAGATGTGGTAAGGGAGCAGAGGTCTGATGCCAAAGGATATTACAAATGGCTTGAGTGGAACTACCACAGCCATTGCCCACTGCTACCATGTCTGTTTATGCATGTGTATATATCCATTAATATGGTTTGCCTATGTCTCAAGGGCTGTGTGTAATAAACCTTCAAACCCCCTTACTCTTGATTGGTAGTCTTTTCTTATGCCTGTATATTTATACCTGCCTCTGGAATTTCCACTACATGCATCTGACAAAGTGGGTCTTTGCCCACAAAAGCTAATGCTCCAATAAATCTGTTAGTCTATAAGGTGCCACAGGATTCCTCATTGCTTTTGCAGGTTCAGACTAACACGGCTACCCTTCTGATACTTGAAACCTTCAAAAGTGTCTGTTCCTGACTTTCAGAAGTGCTGAATGCTCACATCTCCCACTGGGTTCCCTTGCCCTACTGGGTGTTCTGCACTTCAAAAACAAACAGAAAGCCAACTCCAGGATGCAAATCTCATGTTGGGGTACCCAAAAATGAGATCCAAAATGAGTGGAGATTTGTAAATGCAGTCAAGTTTGTATCCTGTATGTGTCTGTCAAAGTGACTGTTAAACAGAGGATCCAGTGCTAACTCATTTGTTTCCTCTTAAATTTCTCAAACAAATTCTTACAGAGCGTGCAAGTATCCATGCCTGTCAGCCCAAAGGTAAATGTTTCTAGGAGGATCAAGTGAAATCAGTCAGCCATTGAGTTATGCTGCCATTTCGTGGGGGAAAGGGAAAGAGAAAAAGGGAGACACTTTTGACCATGTACTTCAGACTACCAACGCTAGAAGCCTCAAACTTAGCTTCTTGTGTAATCCTCATTGAGACTACTGAACTCATCATCTTCATGCTTGTATTGCTTTAATTGTAAAGATTTAAAGTTTGCCGTTTTAAATGTTGGATTCCTGTTCCATTTAACTCTGGAGGGGTTTTTTTTGCATTTTCTGTCGTCGGAAATGTGCATCCAGCCAAATCTGTATATGGGGCTGTGAGTGTGCATTACTTCTAACAAAGGAGATGCCCCTTCCCGGAGAATGCTGATTGTGGGTTTTGAGGATCCCGTCTGTTAGTCCGTTGAAGGCCCCACATCCTGGCTACATCTTGTGATCAGACTGGTGAACTGTTCCCATCATAGATCCTTGTCCCAAGTGGAGCCTGATGACTTTGCTAACTGGGACATGAGGGCTGGAGCCCTGGTATTTGAATTCCTATGAAACAGCAGAGGATAAACTATCATCCTCTCTCCTTTCAGGGGACATCAGAAACCTGCTAAAGTGGATCAAACAGAATCTATTAAAAGAGAGACCAGAATTATTTATTCAAGGGGACACAGTGTAAGTACAGATGGTGAAGACTTTGCTCATGTTTCCCTGTCCACAAGTTCCAGTGCATATATCTTACTGCTGGTGGTGGGAAGAAGGTTCTATCAGACACATGCTAAAAGGAATGGCACGGAAGAGGATACTCTTGAATGGGAATAGGGGAAAAAAGTCAGTTCTACTAGTCTCCTGCAGTGTGACCAAAGGTAGATCACTTAACTTCTCTGATAGGGATATAAAATTCTGTTAGTTAAACGTTGAAGATAATCAGTTAGCTGACTAAACGGGAGGTGGATAGGGATGCTGGCCAGATTGGAGCAACCCCTGCCGCGGCGGAAGGGGGGGGAGGGTTGCTGCAGTTCCCGCCAGTAAACTATAACCAATAAGCATTACCCATTAAGGGTGATGCTTACTGGTTAACCATTCACACCTCTATCCTCTGTGCTTCACTATTCCCATCTGTAAAATGGGGCTAAATACTACCCCATGGGAAGAATGGGAGGTTTCTTTGTAAAGGGTGCATTGATTTCCTCTGAGACTAGTGCAAGTGCAAAGCAGTACTGTAGTGGTGGGAGGATGGGTTAATATTCTAGAGAATTACCCAGATTGGGAAGCAATGTGTCTATTCTGCCAGGTCTGACTATCAGAACACCAGCTCCTTCTGAACCTAAACTAAACCCAGGCCAGTTCCACAAAATGTCTCCTCACAACCCACTGCATGAAGTCCCAAGTCTGAAGAAGGACCACTCATGGCTTCCTTCCCTTCCCTGTCACCTGGGGTACTGGCATTGCATAAAGATAGCAGGGTTGAGCTTTTAGCAAGTAGACGGTCCCTCGGTTCCTGCGATGTGTCTGTGGTGCACTGTGCAGTCACTCTGAGAAGCACCAACAAATAGATCTGCTGGGAAATTATTTTATTTTTAAAACGGGGCCAATCTTGTGGAAAAAGACCAGAAGAAATGGAGCACAATGTGCTGTGTAGGCCGCTCCCCCTGCAGTGAGGAGGTTGGGGTGTTTAACATTCTTCACTGGTCTCTGTGAGCTGAAGCGTGTGCCAGGTCCCCTGGTAGCAGTAGAGACAATTGCAGGATACTGAAGGGGAATTCCTTTCCCTCTAATCAGGAGCTCTGAGTTGATCCTAGGTGTTTACAACCTTTGGCAGCAGCACTACAATTGCTTTTCTAAGCTCTGAATTGACCCCTCTGCACTCGATTTCAGTGCATGGGCTTTAATTACCTGGCTTTTCTATATTGTATTGAAATGTCATCTCAGAGCCTTCTCATGAATGGTGTCTTCTGATTCAAATGAGCTTTGGGATCAGTCGTGTTTCCCCTTTTATTAGATCTAAAAGGGCACTGCCTGTACCTATTTCTACTTCTGTGCTTTAACTCCTTTTTCACATCGGCTTTACAGAAAGTCCTGCCTGTGATCTGCTTTTTAACAGCTGGTGGTGCTAACTCTGCAGCTTTTTGCAATCCTGTTTCCTGACAACTTCTCTGTTCTGCAGGCGACCAGGAATTTTGGTGCTCATCAATGATGCAGACTGGGAACTTATGGTTTGTACTACTTCCATTTTCTTTTCTTTTTTATGTTGTTCATTCTGACTGGTGGCCATTCTTCAGGAAGCTATTCCAGATTCTTTTCCCCATCTCTTAGCCATGCTTGAGATAACCACTTGCTTAGTGGTGGAACAACATGGCTTCACAGCTTTGGGCAGTTGAGAAGCATTGATTATAATAAGATGAGCCCGTGGGAGGTGAAGACTGCATGTTTTGGATAACATGCCCAGGTGAGCCAAAGGAAAATGCTGAGGTAGAACAAAGCAGATCTGTCCCTTGGGGTTTTTGCTACTCTAGAACTATTTCTATCTATCATTAAAGCAACGAAGAATTTTTCCGTCAACTTACTGCTTTCTAGCTGTTGGCTTAACTATGTTGCTCAGGAGTGTGGATTTTTCACGCCCTGGAGCATTGTAGCTGGGTCAGCTCATCCTTTCAGGGCAGATGTGGCCTAGCTAAACAAGGTAATGTCTTCCCCTCCCAGGCCGCCCTCACAGGCAGATGATAAATAATCACTAACTAGTCTGCTGATATAATCATCAGCTCTGAGAGTGGCATATCCCCATAATAGTGAATGTCTGAGCTCTCCCTCCTGTCTACCCCACCTCACCTTGCTAAGGACTAAACCTTGCTTTTCCCCGTGGAGTCCCTAGTGCTCAGGCATGTTATGAGCCATTCTTCTTTTGACACTTCTATTTGGAAATGCCTAACAAATAATTTCTCCTTCTTTCTGTATCTGCAGGGAGAGCTGGACTACAAACTCCAGAACCAGGATAATGTGGTTTTCATTTCGACGTTGCATGGAGGTTAAGCTCTTGGAAGACCCAAGGGCATAAAACAAAACAGTGAGGGAGAACCTTCACATCTCCTGAACTGTCTGCCTCGCTTACAAGCCCTGGCAAATCATTTACCCTGTCATTGGGTGTACAAATAAAACCTGCGCCAGTGATTGGCCTGGCATGCACGTCTTCCACCTTTCTTTCTACTTTTAACCTCTCCTGACTGCAATCCCTGATGCATCGATGATGGGAGAGCACCTGCTGTATTTGGTTATGTTATTGCTAGATCCACAAGGGGAGAGCACTTGGATTCAGTGCCAAAAATTAGTTTATTTAAGCAGAAGGGGAGGAGGGTGCCTTTTTGCTGGAGGAAAGACCTGGAGAAGTTGTGTCTTCATTTCAGGGCAAAGATGGGCAGATTTTGCTTTGGCTGCAATTGCTGTGTTTCTTACAATAGGATGTTTATTTGGTGGAGTGCTTTTCATAGGAACTGTCCCAAAATGCCTTGCAGCATTAGCAGATAGGAGGAAACATGAAATACAAGAAAGCGAAATTAGGTTTTTAACTGTCTTCACATGAGGTGGAGGAGAGTGGATGGCAACATACATGTAGGATCTGTCTACACTGCAATTAAAAACCCGCAGTTGGCTTTGGGGCTGTGTAGACGTTCAGACTCTAAGACTTAGCCAAATGGGAAGGTCCCAGAGATTGTGCTGCAGTCTCAGCCTAAACATCTACGCTACAATTAAACAGCTTCTTTATCCTGGGCCAGTTGCAGGTTTTTAATTGCAGTGTAGGCACCTTCGAGGCCCTTGTTCCACTCACCTCATCTTGTCCCTGATTACAGCTGTGCCAAGTGGGTGTGAAACACTAGGAAATCCAAATTTTACACTCCTTTGCTCAGATGTAAAGTACAACACTGGCAGATGAGAGCAAAGCACCCAGACAAGTGCAAATAATTTTGCTACATGCAAGACCGTAGAGAAGCAGGACCTCTGCCTATGAAATCTGGTGCAGAGATTCCCATTGGTTCTGAGCTGGCAAGCAGAAGTGTAAGAACTGCAATGAATGTGGTTTTCAGCATCAGAGATGTGGAACAATTACTGCAGAGCAGGTATGCACCAACCACTCTGGCTTTGTTGCAGCAGTTTTTGATAAGCAATCTAAGAGTAGTGGGGCTGAAATGTACTGAAAACGGGCATGAAAATGCTGAAAAAGCAAATAGTAAACATCTTTTAAACCTTTCCCTCAGCTGCCCAAAAGGAAGGTGAGCTTTCCCATCATACTTTACCTACTGAGAACGTCCTGTTGTTGCTGTGGCTGACATGGAGGTGGTGTGGAGGTGTCAGGGTTTAACAATGTAAGGATATTATTTGATTTCCAGCAATTTCCCTGGAAATGCAGATAGGCTTAAACTCCTTCTCTGCAGTCCCAAACTGCTCACCAGGCCACAGTCAAGTACTGGGGAGGTGGGGGAGGCAAAAGGCAAAATTCATGTAAATAAAACTGAGATGTGGATACCACTGGCATGAATCCGTGTTTCATGTATGTTGTCCAAGCGTTCTCCATATGTATTGCTCTAGTGATCTGCGTTGGTCCTTTACCCCTCTTCCAGTCCTGGTCCCATGTGTTTCTCTGCCAGGGCACCTCCATCAGGACTGTAGCACTCTGCTCCTGTTCACACAGGAGGCTTTTCTTGAGCCTGAGATTACACTAATTACAGCCAAATGTAATTGTCATGTACCGCACCGTACATGACTTTTGTCTCTTGCATCGTAACTTGGTGCAACCAAACTCATGGTCCATTTTGGTCAATTTCATGGTCATAGGATTTTAAAAATTGTAAATGTCATAATTTCCGCCATTTAAATCTGAAATGTCAGTGTTGTAATTGTAAGAATCCTAACCTGAAAAGTTGTGGTACTGCTGCCCTTACTTCTGTGGTTCTGCCTTTGAAGCTACATAACAGAGTGCTGGTTGCTGCCAGGGAGCCCAACTCTGAAGGCAGAGCCTCTACCAGCAGCAATGCAAAATAAGGGTGGCACAGTAAGGTGTTGCTACCCTTAGTTCTTTGCTGCTGACAGGGCACCTTCATAGCTGGGCACCCAGCTAATGACTGATTTTTTTTCTGGCTGCTTGGCTCTGAAGGCAGTGCAGTAGAAAGGGTGGTAATACCATGGCCCTCTTAAAACAATCTTGCAACCCTCCCCAACTCTTTTTGGGATCAGGCCCCTCAAGTTGAGAAATGTTAGTCTCTCCCCAATGGAATTCATCCTGTGACATGTTTTTCATGGCTGTGAATTTGGTTAGGCCCTAACCATTACCTGCTCTGCCTATCATGGGTGTCTATGCTGCTGTATAGTAGCTGACCTAGAAACACAGCAGGTAATCGGACACTGGCAATGTGTGTGTCTAACGCATGAATCCTTTATGCTGTACTTAACACATTTGCATTTTGTATGGTGGGAAGGGAGAGGGGAGACACTTTTGTTTGACCTCTCCAGGGATGGGTTTATGCCAAGAGGTGTTTACCCTGTCTGAACATGCATAACTAAAACCACTCCTGAATTATGATGATTAACTTGTTCATGTTTCTGAAGTGCTTTGAAGGTGAAGAGTACTGAGCATTATGGGTAATAAAATTAGTTATCAGCCTCTGTCAAATCCAGCTGCAGCAGGCCGCAGCTGTGAATTACACAGGCTAAAGGCTTTTATTTGGTCTGAATGTACTTGTCATTAATTTCAGTAAGTGAACTGCTGAGGGTGGGAAGGGAACAAACAAAACATAAGGGGGATTCTAGATCAATCTAGGAACTGACTGAGAACAGTAAACTCTATGTGGGAGACTTAAAACAGATTTAGGGTGGAAGGGGATGTTTGTAGCACTGCATAAGAGCCCCTTCCTCTCTTGGGAATTCTATGGGTGCTTTCCCTCATTTTCCTTTTGGCTGCTCACTGAGAAATCTTACTCCTTTTAGAAGTGCGCTTCAACTGGAAGGGTTAACTCCTCAGGTGGAAAAAACTATGACGAGTCCAAGAAAAGTTGAAATGCCAGGGTGAGGGGGATGATGCTGTGGCCGTTTCCTGTCACAGCAGACCTTTGAGCTACAACCCTTGATTCTTTCCCTCTAGCCTGGATTTTGGGTGACAGCTTGTCACCATATGTTCCTCTTGTGTTTTTCTTGGTTGCCCTAGTAGAGACACTAGCATGTGGAGCTGCTGCCTTGCTCCTTAATTGGCATTGGGGCACTTGGCTGTAGGCTGTGCCTGGTTGTGACTGGATGGATGATTTCAGACACAACAACCGCTCTGCCCTTTTACTACCCAGTTTCTCCTTCCCCTCCCCATTTGGTTTGGCAGCTGGAGAGAGCCTGGGCCAGGGGCCCAGGAATCTTCTGCTGTTCCGGATGCTGCAGGCTGGGTCAGTGTGGGCTGGACTATTCCTGTCCCCTCTCCCTGCTGTTAACAGCAGCCAATCGCTGGTATCCCCCCTTCTCTTCGCCGGGCCCTGCAACGCACAAAACCCCACCCCACCGCTAGCTGCTGCCTAGGGGCGCTGGGCTCTGTCCTCGGCGCAGGTCCCAAAGGCTGCTGCGGCGCAGCGGTCCTGGAGTGGATGGGGCGGCCACAGAGCTGGGCCTAGCTGGGCTTAGCCAATGCTCCGCCGGGTGGGGGGCTGCAGTCGCAGCTCTGGCTGGAGGGGCAGAGCCCTCTCTTGCTCGGCTCGCATTATGATAACGCCTAGGCCGCCTCTCCGCCCTGCTGCAGCTTTGCCCGGCTCCGCAGGGCAGCTTGGCTAGGAGCACAGCCCAGCGGGACTGGCCTTAGGTCTCCCTCCCGCAGCGCACCGTGGGTTGGGCGGCAGCTCCCCCCTTCCCCCGCAGCCGTCCAGGGGGTGTGGGGCAGCGCGGGGACACCCTCCCGCAGGCAGCGAGGCAGAGGGCCGGTTCCTTGGTGCAGCGGCGGGGCGGGGCCTAGGAGCAGCTGCGGGGATCTGAGCTGGGGGGGGGGCAGGTCCTTGGCTCGGGTAGGTTCCCGGGAGCCCGTCGGCGGGGGTGGGGTGGGGGTGAGTAGCAGAGATGGCGCTGTCCCGTTTCGGCAGGATTCCCTGGGCCTGTGACAGCGCTACAGGGGGGATGCTGGGCGCTGGGGGGACACGTGGGTTCAGAGGAGACTCCAGCTTCGGCCCGGGGCTGGCAGTGCTGGGGGGTCGCTCCCAGGGAGCCGCAGGAATCCTCGGCGCTCGGCCCGGCAGCTTCCCTCCCCAGCCCCGCAGGCGGTGACCGCCGCGCCTCCCTCCCCCCCGCTCGGTGGGGGGTGCCGTTGCCTGATTCGCACCCCCAGAGCGGAGACCGCGCTTTGCTTTGGGGGCGGGGTTGGCTGGTTTTTCCACACGTGCTTCTGCCCGGGGGTCCCAGCTCCCTGGCTCCTGGTGGCGGAGAAACTTCCCAATGGGGATTGACCCTCCCTTCACAAAAGGGGCGAGGGGATCCTGCGGGGGGCTCAGGGCCCATCGGGCCAAAGGGAACTTGCCCAGAGCGCCCGTAAGTGCATCTCCCCTTGCGCCCAGCGCCCGCCCCTCCTGCTGCCTCTTGCCCGGAGAATGGGAGCCCGGCCCGAGCTGGGGAGCAGCGCCCGGCCGGAGAGGGGGCTTTCCCCCGTGGCTGAAATCACACCGAATGCTCCTCCCGGGAGCTCGCCACACCCCGCACGCCAGGCTCGGGATGTTCCCGGGGCGAGGGCAACCCAGACTCCGGTGTCCTTTGATCACCTGCACTGTAGAGACTTCCCAGGCATTTCTAACCTTCCCGCGGTCCGATCCAAACCTCTGCTGCAAAGCACTTAGGGGTATGTGGGGTTCCCCGCAGCGAATCGGAAATTAAAGATGATCGTGACTAGTCGTTTGGTTGTTTTAAAGCAACCCTCCGGAAACAGGGGCTGGACTCCTGAGGTCCCATCTAGCCCTGTGATTCTAACAGGCTAAGGGGGTTCGTTTGCCGACACCCCTTGAATCAGACCTGTTTCATCTGATTGACTGGAAAAAATCAACTTTGCCCAGAATGATGCTTATGCTCAAAACGGCGTGTTCCTTAATTTTACCGCTGTTGATTTTATGCCTGTAGATTTCCCACCACACACACACACACAATTTCAGATGCATAAAATAACCTTAACAGGCTTGTTTTAAAAAACCCTCAAAAGGGATGGCAAACGTTTTAAAAAGACCCTTTCCTTTCAACGACTTTGATTTTAAGTCAGGTAAAAAGAAAACCCGTAGAACGTGAAACTGAATTTTTTATTAGACTCTTCAAGGATGGAAAGCCAGAGAGCTCGGTTTGAATTAAATAGACACACAAAATATAGCTGTTAAAAGGCGTTATTCGTTTCATAGACAGAATCTCTCTGCGCAACATCGGCAGCCTTTTACTAGCAACGATCTGACGCACTAGAACGGAAATATTTGTTAAAGCTAAACGTAGAGAATCATTTCAAAAATCACATTTAGACCTGCAAACGCTGAGTGTAGAGAGACTTTTGAAGATCCCTCTGAGCCGAGAGGGCTTAGCGGCTGACAGCGAATATTTATTACCTTGCTGCACACAGGGTCCAGGGAATGAAGGGTTTTTGTTTGGTTTTTTATGTTATTTTTTTGCTTGCCTCAGAACAACTCTCTAACCCAAAACGACGAAGGTGAAATCTCTGCCACAGATGTCCAGACACAATTCTTGGTTTGTATGTTTCCATTGCACAAGAATTGCGTTTGGACAATCAGGAGCAGAGATTCCTGCAGTCCGGGCTTGGCAGGCATCTTCCAGGAAAATCCGGGTTGGTTCCTAGAAAACACAAACACACACACACATACACCCCCGTGCTCCTTCCCCACGCCGGGCTCCTCCACACACTGCGAGCCTTCTCCAAAACACTCGTGTCAGCGGCTTTTACCACCACAGACGCGTGTTTGATTCCTTTCGAGGAAAGTGTAACATGGAGATAACGCTCCCTTCATCCTGAACTAGCTTCTGCTCTTGACTGGAAAGCTTCTAGTCCCCATTTTTATTTGAGAGATTTCATTTTACTCCCTATCGCCCAGTTAATTGAATGACCTAGAATACACACAACCTGCCTGATCGAGCATCCGAATCAAGCAGGTTTTATTTTTTAGAAAGAATTCGTGGGCGAAAGACGGGGATTTGCACGGTTACTGTGTGTAAATTTCTCTCTTTTTAGAAGAGGGTGCGTGGAAGTGCCATGGGGAATTATTTTAAATAATAATAAAAAGAAAGGCGCTCCAGTCTCGGTCTTTGATGGCAAGTTTGTGTACGGATGGCCCCTTCACGCTACAGCCCCGACAATCTGAGAATAAGCCCGTGATTCTCTCCTTGTTCCAGCTACAAAACCGAATCCAGATCCCCGCGTTCTGCAAATGTAAATAATTCCCCACAGTATGCGTTTCTGAAATCCGTGTATTTTTAAATCGCTTTATAAAGATCTGCAGATGTACACGTAGGGGGGAATCCAAATCGAATTCCGAGCAGTAACAACCTTTCCCTCCCAATGCAGCTTCTTCACTAAGTTAAGAAAAATTTTCCTCTTTAGTCAGAAAAAACCCCATCAGTTTTAAACCCCAGCATTTTAAACCAAAACGAATTCTGCTTCTGTTTCCCCCCTCAAATTATCTACAATTCGCTGATTTACAAATCTCAGCACCAGCTCCTGTGCAAACAGAATAAACTGGTTCATTTTTTGTCTTCAAATTGTTGGCTTTATAATTCCACTTTGAAACTGATCATGAATCTTTGTAGGGGTCCAATATTTTCCTATACATATTCATACACGTGTGAGTGTTTCACTAGCTTTTCCATACAGCTAGATAAGGTAGGTTATAAGGGAGACAGATTATATAATCGGATAAATAGCTATCTAGCTATATGAGGGAAACCATTGAAATGCCATATACATATATAATTCAATATAACAATAGATATAGCTTATAAATAATATCTCTTTCCGTGTAATATCTAATTCCATGGAAACGACTGAAACGCTACATTATAGATAATTGTAGATTTAGAGGACATAATATGATCTATAGCTGTCTATATAGCTACGAAATGATACATATGATTCAGTAATTTTCCATATAGATAAAGAAAGAGTATTTATAATCATACACATATAGGCACAGATGTATATTTCTATGTGCATAATGGAAAATATCGAAACACTCCTATGTATATACAATTCCACATACAGACAGCTCTGTCGAAAGACTAGAGATAAGGTCTAGAGAGATCTCTGGTTTTATTAACTGCTTCAAAAATGAAAACCCAGCCACATCGCCAAAGTGCAGCGGGTCCCCCAAGAAGACACCCTCATTCGAGCCTGTGTTCGCATCTCCCGATCCGTTTGCACCTGTTCTCCCCGATTTGCTGAAGTCATGCAGAAGCGGCATGCACATCCCCACCCCGTGCTTCCCAATACCTGCGCCTGCAGCTCCTCACACATCCCCCAAGTGACTTTATTTTCCTTTTTGCTGGGGGGAGATTTAAGCGTTCCCCGTTTTTAACGAAGTCTCCAGCTGCTCGCGTCCGTCGGCTGCGTCTCGCTCCCCTTTCTCCATGTTGTATCCTTCCCACCAAGCGCTTCCAAAATCCGCCCAGGCTCCTGGCGGCGTGTGCTGGGGCCAGCGGTGGAGACTGTCCTCCTGCAAGGGGCTTGCCGCGATGAGCACATTTCAGCAGGCTCTGGAGGCGGCGGTGGGGTCCCGAAGGGTTTTTACTGGAGCCCCACAACAATAAACGTGTTGCAGAGGAGGCTAGAAAAGAATGGAGATGGCCTTCAATTGGTACTGGATTTGAATAACACCACGGGGTGATAAATGCCCATTGTGTTTTAGGAGTAATGAATCTCCACTGTCTCCATAGCACAGAAAGAGCAGCTGCAACCTGGAGCCAGCCATCTCTTAAAGACACAGCGCCCCAAATGTGCGAGCGCGCTCCGAGACCAGCCGCCAAGGCAGACTCAGCCTTTCCACCGCGGCTCTCCCCGCGGGGCGCAGCGTCCAGCCACATGGCCGGAGGGTTCGTAGGGTATCCGTGAGCGGAAAGGGCTCCGGCGCCCTGGTGACTTTCCGAGAGCTCCGATCCCTTCCCGTGCAGCCTCCAAGTAGCTCTTTGCGGGCTGGTGTGTTACCCCGAGCCCCGGGGTTAGACCCCAGCCCCGAACGGAACCAGGGCTGGGAGAGTGGCTGGATTTTTTTTTTTTTTGCAGATACTTTGAAGTCTGATCACATTCCCCAACTCAGCTGGTTCTTTTCTTTTTACACACCTCCCCTCCTCGCTCCCTTCCTCACACTAGCACCGACTTTACTAGCCTGGGAGAGACGGGCAGGTCTTCGGTCTGGAGGGTAAGGAGGCATTTGGAGCAAGTTGTTTGCTGTTTAGCTCTGAGAATAGAATCTATCGATTCCCATAGAGCCTGTCCATCTATCTAGCTATCCATCTACCTGTCTGTCTGTCTGCCTACCTGTCTGTCTGCTGGTGAAAGCTTGGCTCTAAGGAATGGTGGGAAACGCTGAACTCACGAGAGACCCCGTGCTCCGAAAGGAACGTGTTAGCTACGTGTGAGAGTTTCCTGTTCACGGTTTTTGCGAAGGGACCCAAGGCAGCTTTTTTACCCTTCCTCCCCGCCGCCCATTATTCTGCATCTCTGCCCTGGAGCGTCTTATTGTCATGGCATCCCTGGCTGTTGCTGGCCCCCTGTTTGCAGTGAAAGTGTTAAGAAGGGCCACTCCACCGCGCGCCCTCCTCCACCCTCCACGGGTCCTTGCAATGAAAACAGATAAATAATGCGCATTGTTTTCGGCTAATGAATATTATTGACTTTTAAGCCCAGCAGCTGCAATATCTTTCCTTGAAAGAGAACAGGGCACCGCTTGCTGCTCGCGGGAAGCTACCGAAGGGGAGGGTGAGCCGAGAAGTCGGATCCAACGGATACATACAGAAGCGAAGCAAACAAATAAACAGAGCAGCAGTTAAAAGTGATCAAGAAATCTGCCGAAATGCGCTGCATCCCACAGCACCTGCGCCAGCCTCGCCCCAAACCTACAAGCCTCTTCTGCCTCCCAAAAGTTCTAGCCAGACTCGCGCCTTCCCACTGAACTTTCTAAAACGTTGAGTTCCTATTTTAAATGTACGCCCTTCCCCCCATGAGCGAATGAAATTAACACACAAAGAAAACAAGCGCGGGGCACACTCACCCAGAGACAAGCCAGGCCCCTCTTGAAAAATGGGCACATTGCAATGCTAATAATAACATAATCAGAAAGCAGGTCTTTTGGGAATAGCTGTTGTCACTTTTCTGCTCGGGATTTTAAGGGCCGCTGAAATGGAGTTTAGACAAAATTAGCTGTCGTGATTTCCTTCAGGGGGTTGACTAACATTTCATGAGCTATCTCCACATTTTTAGTCGTCTGCCCCCTCCCAAGCTGACTTGTCTTTGGCCGTGGGCACACAGAAAGGCTGCCTTCTATATAGAATGTTCAGCAGCATTTTAGAGCCAGCTTTAGGAGACTTTTTTTCTTTCATATCAAATTCATTATTAAACTGGTGAGTGCAACAACCTTAACCACTGCAGCAACTTTCCTCCCCTGTAATTGAGGCTGCATAGTGATGAATGTATAGCATGTGCCTTCTATTGAAGCCCTGCATGAGGCAAGAAATAGTAATTTTTTATAATCAGTGTAGTTTGCAGTGTGATGAAAGAATAAGATCAAACAGAATGAGAGAGTCCCAGGGCTGGAGAAAGATTTGACCTTAAAATATTATTCTATTAAACTGTTAAAGAGAGTCAACAGTTGTACTCTCTCTCTCTATCTCTCTCTCTCTCTCTCTCTCTCTCTTTCCCGGTATTCCATACAATTGCTCAGTTTGAAGAACTATCCTCACATGCTGATCAGAGAACAGTAAGGCCCTTATATTGACCATGGATGCTTAAAGGGAGCGGGAGCTGTCCTCCTACTACTGTGAGCAGTAAACAGTTAATGAGCAGAGAGAGAAAAGCAAACGTGAACACAAGCATCTCAGCAAGCTGGACTTGAGTGGGAATATTGCAAACATTCCAACCACCGGGCAGGCTTCTGAGCATGGGGCTCAATTCTGCCTCCAAATCACCCCCACCCCCCAAGGAAATAGAGACAGCAGTTGTGTGTGTATGATTTAGGGCAGGGTTGAGCCCAGGAACCAGACTCCTAGGAGTTAGAAATGGAAAAAAGCCACGCGGTCGCTGAATCAGACAGCCAATGCATGATTGCTTCCTACAGAACAGGGCCCTGTGTTTTGTCCAGTCTTATTTTGAATGTCCCAGGTGCTAAGGATTTTAGGCCTCAAATTTTAATGATAAACACTTCTCTGCAAGCCAGAAATCTAGTTACCACTTCTGAAGCTAGGCACAGGGGTGGCAGGGTCATTCCCAATGGGTCTCTGTTCCTGCATTCTTGGACATTGCAATCTCTGTGATTTCCAGTGGGAGTTTTGGGAAGGAAGACACACCAGAGGTGTCTTATAACCAATATTATCACTGATGACCTTAGTGTTAAGCAAAAATTAGAGGCCAAGCTTTTCAGAAGTGATTAGTGACTTTGGGAACAAAACCAAGACACCATAAAGGTAAATGATTTTCAGAGAGCAGGTGTCTGCACCTCCTGGAAATCAGGCTTTTAAATAGTTTCTCAGATTGGGCATCTGAAATCTCTAGTCACCTCTGAAAGCCATGGAAAAGTGAAAGCGATTTTTAAGCTGTCTGGGAGAGTTGCTCTCTCTCAACACCATCACAAATTCAAAAGGAAAAATAAATACCCAACGCCAAATTAAATAAAAGGAAAACTTTGCTTTCTTCTTTCAAAAAGTCTGATTCTCAGCAGCTGGAAAAGCCCCTGGTGGCCTCACATTCCAAATTCTGATGGCTCCCTTCTGCTTTCGTATTAAACAAACCACTTTTTCAAGGTAGAAATCAAAAGTAAAAACTCCAAGTGCTACCCAACACCTTGCTAACAGATTCCTGCAGGAATCCTAACATGATTTTTTACGTGGTCTCTAGATACAGGATGAGTGTCTTTAGGAAATTAAAGCCATCTCTTCATTGGAGGCTACAAAGCGACGGGATGCACCCGTTGTTACAGCTTGGAGCTCTGACATTGTTTTAGAGTCCAGATGCTGCCTGCAAAGTCTCCTTTTAACTTTCTTTAATTCTTAATGTTCCATCCCTCCACCCCTTCTCATAATACAGGCTGAGTTAATGAAGTTATGTGATCCTATAAATGTTAATTGTCTAAACTTCTCTTCTTCGCCTTCTTCTTCTTCTTTTTTATCTCTCTTCTCCTTGCTGCTTTCTGCTCCACTTGTAATAAAGAAAATATCTTGGCTGGACTTAGCTAGTTGCTTGGCAACCCCAATTGAAAAAAAGAGAACAAAATGTAACCAATCCAAAGACAAAGCAAAAGATTTTGGTGACATGTGACCCCTCTATGAAAAGGGCAGCCTTAAACTGTCCCTTATGTCCTTTGCTCCTGACTACTGGGACTGCCCCCCCTTCGGTTTCTTACACCAATAAATATGGATTAGTGAAATACTTTTTCCCACAGTGCTGAAAAGATTGGATTGATCTTTCCACCTCTTTTATGTACCAACCTGACAAGTTTCTAAACAAAATTAACAGGGAAGAGTCAAAAGAAGTGAACCCAGGTTGTGGAAGCTCACAGGCTACTGGGAGTTGGGGCGGGGGGTGGACGAGGAGAAATCTGCACAATTGAATTCCAACCTCACAGATTTTCAAGGTGGAGAAATGTGCTCCACTTAAAGAGAACTTTTCACTTCATCTGGTTTATTCTAAAGACTGGGATGTGCTCCTTCAAATGGCAAAATAACAGATTCCAATGTTTGATTTATAGTTGCTCTGCCTTTCTCTCGGATGCTTGGAGAGAGGCACTCTTCCTACTCCCAACTAATATGAATGGCAACTTATAAAACAACCACACAGTACATTTTAGCAAAAGAAATCTATTTTCTTGCTAGCATAGACAGCAATGTCATTTTCAGTGCAATTCTGTCCTTTGCTTTAGAGCCTGAATACTTCCAGTCTATAGAGGAAGTGAAATTTCATCCTGGAAAAAACATGATGTCACTGGCTTTAGTTTTGATTCTGAGTAAACAGAGCATAGGACGGTTTGAAAGTCACCCTTGCACCTGATTTAAGGCTCCTGGTTCTAAATAAAAATAATATCCCAGCTCCGAGGCGTATGCAGGAATTTCACCTTCCGACCCTGCCTTCTATCTCCACACCTTGAGCACTGATCACCCTGTTTTGGAGATAAGATAAAAGGATGCATTTTCCCAGGCTCACAGAGTAGTGAATGCTTCTTTCACAAGCAGTGCCCCTTTCCAAAAAAGCATCACCTTGCCAGCTGCTTTCCTCCCAGAGGCTGCCAGGAAAAAAAATAGGACAAGGAAGAAAAAAAAGCCAGTGAACTTGTTTCCAGCCTTTCCCTCTGATGAGCCATCCAGAAAAGTGAAAAAATATTTCTCCTGTTAAAACGCCTTTCGTTCATTCCCAAAGCCCTTCCGTGCCGGAATGCTGTCCTCGTGGCAGGAGACGCAGGCTCAGAACGCTAAAGAACTCTCAGTAAGTTGGACATTTTCTGAAGCTATTTTCTTAGATTTCTAAATGTAATAGAGGCTCAAATTTATCTCTTGGTGTAACTCAGACCTGGGGATGGATTGGGCTCACGATGTCTTTTGGAGGGGGGGTAGGGAGAGGTCAAAGGGAGGAGGGTGTTAGAGAAGTTCTCTGTGTAAAAGACTGGATTACATTTCACTTCTAACATTTCTTGGCTTGAATCTGTCTCCTTAATTTATGTGCCTCAATTTTAAAATAATCTATCTATCGATCTATCTATCTGTCTGTCTGTCTATCTATTTATCTCTCTATCCCCAGACACTCCGCCCCCCTCCATCTATCTATCTGTCTATGTGATGGCCCAACTCCCAGTGCTGGTCAGTGACTGGTGGTGCTGGGAGCTGATGCCTCCACAGCATGCCAAAGGGTTAAGGAACTCACAAAGCCCCTTTGATTGGAGCCCACAGATGAGTCACTCTTTCTCCTTCAGCATGGCCTCTCTGGCCCCAGATAGAGGCAAGTAGTAGTTAACCCAGCAACTGAGCAGTAGGAGGACAAAAAGAGGCTCACCTCTTTGGGGATGTGATAGGGCCACCAGGACAGAGAACAATGTGCTTTTTGATTCTGCCCATCCTGGGGCTGTTTCCATGAGTCAAGAAATGCCTTAGAGAGCTTCTTATGGCCACAGCGATCTGCCTGGGCCGGGTAGAGCACTGCTGGATCAGAGCCTAGGTCTGTGCCAGTTTTGGTCAGGTGATAGCCCTTCTTTCCCCTCCATTCCTTTGACCAATGTTTGGAGGCTACATTTGTTGAATCTTCCCCCTGACTCTCAAGGCATGCTACTCACTTGCAGGAAGTAGGACTGTCTTGTTTCCCCTTAGCTGAGGTCAATGCTCCCTCCCTACTCCTGTGTCTGAGATTTCATACCTGCTCCTGCCCAAGCAAAAGGCAAATGCCCTCTGTGAGCTGCCCTGAAGCAAGGGGAAAAGCCTGGCTGGAAACATTCTGAGCATGCAGCACCTTGCACACATGTGCAACATCTGCCCCAGGCATCTTACCAGCATTGGCTGTAGCCCCTGACACAGGGCGTTAATTCAGATCTGGGGCAGCCTGCAGCAGGTTCTCCCCAGTCTTGCTAAGAAGTCCTAAGCAGGGCAGCTGCACCAGCTCTGCTGGACTCTCTCATGTCATCCCACAACACCATACCTTGTGTCTGAGTATTACCCAAGAGTGCCTACTCCCAGCCACTGCTCCAGAAGGGTTCTGCCTGTGTGGTTGGTGCTGGACTGGAAGGTCAGGCAGGGTGGTTGATTTTCCAATGATCTATCGGCCTGATTCAAACAAAACTCCCACTGAGTAAATGGGAGCAAGGCCTGGGTGAGGCCTAGAGCACCAGCCCTGAGTTTGTGACAAGTCAAGGAAACCCCACTAGACTCAGAGTAATTTTCCTTCCCCCCATGGATTGCACACTTGTTTTGGTCCAGGGCCTGACAAGACACCAGGGCCAGCCAGGTGGGAAGGCCTTTGTGCTGCTGTGCCAGGTGGTTCTGCTCTCCTCACTCCAGTGGTGACAGGAGATGGGAATGTGCATCTCCCATTGCACTGCAGCCACCCCGCCCAGCCGCCTAGTCGAGCTCTGACTGCTGGTGGGCATTAAAGGAGGAAATGGAGGGGCCCTGAATGCTCCATTAGGACTGTAAACATCTTAGCTCCAATGTGTAGGGCTAGTTCTCTCCTCACATTCCCCATGAGCGTCTTTACCAGGCACCGTGGCCTGCATTTGTTTCCCTTGGGTGTCCCTAGGAGTGTGTCTTCTTACTTCCAAAGTCTGCCAAGGTCACATTTGCTCTCCCACCCCACAGCAGCTCTCCCCTCCCATCCCCTCTTGCAGTTCCCACACCCAGAATTCAAGGGCTCAGCTTTTAGCACAAGAGAACTCCCTGTCCATGTTGGTCACCTCCGTAGTTCATGCACCAGACTGCAAATGAACACTGTGAGGGCAATTTCCCTCCTTCCCGTTTCCTCCCAGTCCAAGTCCTGCCTGCACACAGCTCTGCTGTCTCTGCCCAGGTGTGTTCTTCCCAGGACTGAACCCATGGCACTCCTGGAGCCTGTGTCCCAAATCACCCCTAGCAGGAGTGCAGCTTATGATGGGTGAAGCGCCCACAAGCACACAGACAACCTGAGGGCCTGTTTCAGTATCAGGCTTCACACCAGCCCTGCCTCTCTTCAGGACGATAGAGGAGCAATGTAGCTTTGGCTAAAACCCCGAATCCTTCCACTGTGCACAGCCTGTATCCACGGGCAGTAGGGATCTCTGAGAGGGTGGCAAGGAGGAAGGGGACTTTCCCTTCCACAGGCCATGAGGAAGCAGAGAAGCAGCTCCTTGTCCATCACTCCAATCTCAGAGCTGGAGGGGGCTCCACCCCATCAGCACCCACCTTGTATCAGGGAGAATGACCCAGGGTCCTGGCTCCTTTACCCCAGGAGCAGGGGGCACATTTGCCCCTTAAAAATGAAGCTTGAACCACATGAAAAATAACCATTGGGGGCTACTTTTACTGCTTCTTACTCCCCCACTTTCCCAATCGCCCCAGAGTGAGGCGGCCACTGGACGTTAGCCCTCACAGAGGCAGGGTCACATGAGGAGTGATGGCCAGTGAGGTCAGGCTGAGCTGTGGCCTCCGTGGGTAGGTATGGCCAAGACGGATGCTACAGAAGCCCTGAGAGCCCAGCAGATCTATAGCAGGTCCCTGATGGAGAAGCTGGAGGTGAGACTTTCACCGCTGAGTCACTCACAAAAACCAAATTGTGCCAAATTCCCCACAATGGTGGGGCTCCCTGTGGGAAATGTGCTGGGTTGGTAAGTGTCCTTCAGTGCAAAGTGAGGAGTGGCCTCATCTGAGCCCTGCCCGGGACGAATGCAAAGTGCCACAGCCTCTGGGACAAGATGGGCTGTTGCTCTGACACTGGTTGAATCAGCACGATCCCAAAAATGCCCAAGAGGGAGTTTTAAAGGTCTCATTGGACTGTGGCAAAAATCCTCCCTTGTGACAGGGAATATCTTTGCCAACTGTCTTCCCGTGAGGGAGGCTTTCGCTACCTGAGGGAGAAATGACACTGGCTAGTGCCAAAGGCCCTTCTTAATCTAACGCTGGGAATTCTGGGCAGCGCCGGACCCGTTTCTCAGGATCCCATGCCATTCAAAAATGAAGAGAGTTCCAGTCCAGGCCTCTGAAATCTCCCCCAGCTCCAGCTTTATGGGTTCTATTTAGCAGGCCTGGCTCCCTCTTTCCCCTGCCCTAAACATGAGTGGCAGGAAGATGCTTTCAGTGGAGCAGAGGGAAGAAACTGGCCTGATTTTCACTCTTCTTCTCTGGCTTTGGGGAGTGATTTTGCAACAAGTGAAAGGTTAGGGAGCAGGAAGATTGGCCTTAGATAAAACTGTAGCCCAGGCAGGCAGTGCCAGGAGGGTGCGTGAGTGGACAGACAGCTAGGAGGACTAACAGGTGGAATTCAACCCCCTCCCACTGGAAGATGCCTCCTATCACACAGTAATTTAGTTCCCTTCTTGAGCTAAGAGCCAGAGCCCCTTTCCCAGCTCCAAGCCCTTTTGTGTCTCCTTTGTGATGGAAAAAGTCTCTCCTAAATCAATTCCATGACACTGTTATTGTTTCCTCACTAAGAGTTTTTAAACTTTTCCCCCCCAAGGTCAGGAATGTGGCCAGTTGCTATTGGGACGGTGGAGCATGGGTGGGTAGGGTTGGGGGTGAAGGGTCACGCTGGCTCCGCGGGTCATCTGAAAACAAAACCTTTTGAAATACCTACTCTCCATCACTGCCAACATTGTCTCCTGCCAGCAGGGGCCTGGCACGGACCTTCAATGGCTCCAGCCCTAGCCGCTGTCCACCGCAGCGGTCAGCATCTGGGAATGGACAGAAGGTTATTGTGTGTGAAATAGCTTTGTTTTCAGTCACAGCTGCCCGGGTTTGGACTCAGACTGACCGAAAGTCCTGGTGGGTGGGAGAGGAGCGAGGGAAAGGAGGGGCTTGGGGGGAGTGGGGATTGTGAGAGTATGGGTCACTGAGTCCTAGAGGGAGATCCTGTCTCGCCAAGGCAAAGACCTCTAGAGCTCAGATTTAGTTCCTGGCTGAAGAATTCCCTTGATTTAAAAAAATTCCCACCATTAAAAAGTAAAGACACATGGGGTGCTCCTGTGCTTATATGGTGCCCACTTTACCTGGACTGAGGAGAGTCCAGAGAATTGGTCCCTGAGGCCTGGATTGAGGACAGTTCTTGGAGCTGGCCTAGCTGGACCTGTGGGTTTCATTCTCTAGGACAAAGTCATAGAAATTAGATAAAAAAAAGTCCTGGTTGGTCTCATCCCCTCCACGGCCGGGTGTCCAGGACAGGATTGTTCCTGACAGTACTTCTGTCAATGTTTTAACCCTCCCATGCTGTGGGCCCTCCACCTCATTCCGTGACTGATGGATCCACAGGTGAACTGGTCTGGTTTCCAGGAAGCGTCTCCTGATTTGTTGCCTGCGTTTCCTCTTTAAGTTAGAGTCATGATTCCTAGTTATAGACTAGCCCCTTTCTGTCAGGAACAAGCCTCTCAGGTTCCAGGGATCGGTCAGTTTCAAAGAGGGGCCAGTTCCTTTGCCTTCTAACCTGTAACACACTGATTAGTCAGAGCAACCTAAGCATCTTGGTGAATACCACTCCAAGCAGAGGTGGGTTCTGAGCTCTTCAGTGTGTGTGTGTGTGGAGGGGGGGGGGGCTCATGTTCTCCAGCAGATGAATGGGGCCCCTGATGGATTTACAATCTGCAAGCCTGATACTCCTTGCTGGAGTCAACTGGAAATGCTTGAACCTCAGAATGGGGGAACCGGGTGCCTGGGACCATTGCTTTCTGGTAATGATGGGGAACTGTGTGAGTTTGTGACAATAGCCCCAAACTGTGAGCTGCAGTGCAGATGCTTTGTGCAATCGCACAACACTGACCACCAGAGCAGCATGGCCCAGCAGCCAAACCAGCCAGCTGTGTGGGGCGTGGCAGTGGAGGGGGTCCCCTGGTGGTGTGGGGCCAATGTAACAGAACCTATCCTCCTGCCCCTCAATCTGGTATAGAGGATGCAGCTGTGGGGAAAAGTGGGCCAGGAACTCCTCCACTATGGGCCCAGGAGGAGGGGGGACTCAGAGGTTGTTGAAAGCCACCTTTGCACCCCTTTTCTGACCTGCCCAAGTATGCAGCCTGGCCACAGGTGGGGTTTGGGTCACTTAGTTCACATAAGCACCCACATGGTCAGATGCTAAATCAAAGCTCAGGAGGACCTTTCTGGGCTAAAAATCAGGCTCACACACACAAAGAGCAACTCTCTCTCTTTGCCTTCCATCAGCTCTCCCCCAGACTCTCAGTCAGCTGACTCCTGTGTCTCCCAGGGCTACTGCCCTTTTCCTAGACATGCTTTTAGTTACTCAGGGCTTTCAGCTGATCCCTTGCCCTAACCTAGATCCTCCTGCTGCCCCTCCACTTCCTGGGTTAGACCTACTCACCTCTGGAGAGAAGTGGCAGGGAAGGGCGGCAGATGCAGACATTTCTATAGGCTTTTACATGGTGCCACAGGCATGCCTAGAGATTTAAGGTCCAGAAGAAAAGCAAGCCCCTGCCTTGAGGCTCATGCGATTTGGATCCCTGGACACAAGAGCCCAGACTTATCAATGTTTTGCCTCTTTCTTTACATGGTCTGGTGTGTAACAGCTGCGCCGTCACGCCCCACTATGCTCCCCTGGCTATCTCTGCTGTAGTACCTACAGCTATGGACAAGGTTGGCTGGTCATGGAGCTACTGCCTCACACTACCTGCCCTGGGACCCTCTGCATTTGGGCTGCTGAGCAGTGAGACCAGCCCATGGAGGCAAGCTGGGCTCCACCAATGACCTACCACATCGCTCTTAAAGAACGGCCCTTCTTGTATGAGGGATCCATTCAGGCTGGCTCTGGATTCCTCTGCTCAACCAGGCATCTTTGTAACACCCTTGTGTGTCTATCGATCGCACTTTCTGAGGAACACAATAGACTTTACAAACGGATTAAGCCTCATGATCCCCCTGGGAGGCAGGTGTTATTATGACCCCCTGACAGATGGGGAAACAAAGGAAGAGGGGGATTAAATCCCGGGCCTAATGTCACACAACAACTCAGTGTCATAGCTGGGTCTAGAACCAGGAATCCTGCAGCTTGGTCACAAGCAAGGCTCCCGCTATTCTTTTCTATCCATGTGTGGAATAAAGTTTTGATGTGCACCAAGGCATATACAAATGGGCACCACTAGTAGAAACAAAACCCTAGCTGTGGGTGCTCTGCCAATCAATGGCGGGTGGCACTTGACTTTCTCCTGAGCAGCCCCACAAGTGCTCAGCTTACAGAGAACACTGACCAAAAGACCATCTTTTTTCCTTATAATTGTATGCTGCTACCATTAAGAAACTGCTGGCTGGTTTTCAGACTGAGCCCTGCCTGTGCTGGACTCCAAAGGATGGATGTGGCACATCTGCCTGGAGTGGAGAAACAATGTTATGGGGGCATCTCAGCTTGTCTGCTGATTGGCTGGCTCTCTGTTACACCATGCTTTGCACATTCACATTTGCAAGAGAACATCACAGGCCCATACACGGGGGTGGGGGAGGTGGAGGGTGTGAACACTCCCCACAGTCTCCCAAGTAAGTGTGAGGGGCCTCTATTAGGGGAATGGAAGAGTGCTGTATTGTGGAGGGATGGGCAGGCAGGGCTGGTGGCAGCATGGCAGGGCTGGGGGAACGGTGCCCCGCACCGGAGAGGAGTGGCCCAGCCCCACTGGCTGGAAGCCCCGCCTGCCCTCACCCGGCGCAGGCCTTGCTAAGCAGGTAGAGCAGCATCAGGCAGAGGCAGCTGAGGGAACGAGGGCCATGGTGGCTGAGCTGTCTGCTCTGATCCCAGAAGGTAGTTTCTATAAAACCTTTGTTACTGTATACATTTTTAGGATGTTACAAGAAAATCATTGTATCAATCATTGTTTCCATTCACATTTTTCCTTAACCTCTCTTATGCACACTCATTGCCTGACTATTTTGACCGCCTTTATATTTAAAAAAATTACAGTTCACATTTACAAAAAAAGCACCTCCGTCCCCAGAAATTCCTGTGTACAGGCCTGCATCAGCATGTGGCTGGGGGCACCTGGCGTGGCCGTGGAAAGGTGTGCGAACTCAGTATGAATGTCTCAGATGACTTTCATTACAGGCTCACAACCGCACAATCCTCATAGCTAACTACAGCTGTGGCCGGCATTGTTCCTTCCCTCCCCTGCCAGTCAGAACACCGCTCCCTGTCCTATAGCTCTACTCAGTCAAGCTCAGTTATTCAGATCTCTGGGAAGATGGTGGAAAATACAGGTTATGGGGACCCTGAGGATTTGATTGCACTTGTAATTGGGGCCTCTCCATCTAGGTTTGACTCATGCCTTAGTACGGGGGGGGGGGGGGGGGAAGGGAGTGGTATACACCTAAAAATATCCTGATTAGAGCATGGCACCATTATTTTTACATGCCCGGGAGAATAGGCTAATGAAGGACAGAACAAAACAATGCACAAGGCAACGACTCCTAGTAAAAGGGAATGAATTTAACAGAAAACTGGAACAAAAGTCCAGTTCTGAGACTCGTAACAGGCTCTAGCATTTTAATCTGCAAAACATCTGGGTCTGGAGAAAACAGCTGGAATGGATACAGATTTCTCAGGACTTATCAAACGGATTCTCAGTGGAGCTGATGTGCACCCTTCTCTGCACATTGCCTTTGGGGAGAGAGGACTTGGCGTGAGCAGATCAACAGGAGGCCTCTGGGACCGTCTTTCTGCCTATTCCCCCACCCTCCCTTAGGAATGGTGAAGAGTGGTCCTGACTGGTATGAAGTCCCATAGTGTAAAGGTTCTTTACTGGCTGATCATTCCCATTTCTGTGCCCCTGCTTCATTCTTTGGTGAGGAAGTCCCAATATGTGGATGCCTTCAGGACAATGTTCGCTCTAATTGTTTCCATCCTTGTGCAGACTTTTTCCATCCATGTGCAGAATAAATTTTATGTGCACCGTGTGAATGTGCACCACCATTATAAGCAAACAAAAAACCAGCTGTGGCTGCTCTGATTATCATCAGGGTGGCATTTGAATCTCTCCTGAGAAATCCCACAGGCACACAGCTTACTCAGAACACTGGTTCTTTTCCTGTATTACGGATGGCTGCATGAATAGGAATGCTGGGAAGGGCTATATTTCTCTTTCCAAAGGTCTGGCTTTGTGGCTCTCTGCTATAATTGATTGAAATTGTTCAAGGGCACAGAGCCAAGCCATCGTTATGTTACAATAAGAAGGGCTGGATGAAGAATATTACACATTGATGATTCAAATCTAGCCCAAGTGAGCAGTGACTGATTCTCACAATCTGATGGCTGGAGGTTTGTGTGAGCTGTGTTTGGTGGGTCTCAGCTCAGTCTCCAGCTTCTTTCCACAGCATACAAGCCCCCATCATAGTTGGCTACTAATTGGCAACACTCTTGTCAGCTCATATCTGACTGAATGGGTAGGTCTACCCTGCAAGTGATGGCCTCATGGGAGCATTGGGCTGGCTCTGAGCTGGCTGGCAGAGTAACAGCAGTAGTGAAGATGTGGTGACACAGGCTGCAGAGTTGGTCGCAACCTGAGTGAGTATCCAAGCTCCCTGCTCAGCTGGTGCTGGGGCAGCTAGCTGAGTATAAGCCCATGCCACCATGTTTCCACAACTGTTGGCACTGCGGGTATCAGGGTGGCCTGTCCCTTTAAGGGCAAGGAGGGCCAGCCTGTTCAGTTAACCTTTCCTGTGCTGTAATTTGTTGCTGGGTCCAGGCCCAGCCTTAGGGCAAGGTGAACAAGGTGGTTGCCTTGGGCCCTGTGTCCTCTGGGCCCCATGCTGCCTGGCACCTGCCCACCCAGCTGATCTCTCACTGCCCTGGCTTGGAGCCACCCAGTACAGCCAGCCACAACATGCCGCTTTGGGCCCCGCAAACTCTTTGGCCAGGCTTGGCTGGGTCAGGCCAGTATGATCTGGTGCTAGGCTGAGGCTCATAAAAAGAGCAGAGGAGGTGCAGTTAGGGAGAGGAAGGTGTAATCAGAAGTAGGGTTGGGCTCATGCAGGAGGCTCTGAGATAGCACCTGCAGGCTGGTTTCTGGGGGAAGCTGCTAGAGTCCTGTGGGAAGGGAAACAGTGGGAACCTAGTAGGGAAAAGGGCTTCTCAGAACAGCACACCCGAGGGGCAGTGCTCAGCTAAAAGAGCTACAAACTTGGCTGTGCATGACAGGCAGGATGAAAAGCCAGGAACTCTGGTGAGAGATCAGATGTCAGAAGGAGCCCAGAGAAAGCAGCCTGGGAATCAGTGCTCCATAGCAGAGCAATGCAAGACCTGAGCTGGGAAGGCAGAATGATGAGTAGCCCAAGAGGAGGAGACAAATCTTCTGTCTGTTGGGGCTCTTACCTGGACAACTGTTACCTTGGAAGGGGCTATATTTCTTCAGTGACATGGGTAGAGTGTCAAGCCACATTCCCTGACACTGACATTGTGGGGAAAAATGGACCCACTGCAGAGGAAACTGAGGTAGGAAGCATCTTAGAGCCATATTTGACCAGAATGGCGAGGTGGGTCAGCTAGGCAGTGCAGCTGTGCCAGTTAGATTAAAGCAGGAGCGGGTCTGCCTATGCAGCCTATACTGCCTGTGTAGCTATGACCTGTTCGTCAGGGGCAGTGGAAACATCCAGCCCTGCATACATGGTGATAACCTTGTTGGCAGAGGAGTCAAGGAACAGAGCCACGGCTGAGGCATGTTGGCAGAGACCCATGTGGTGGCAACTTGCATCAGTGCCCATGTTGCACAGAAAAAGAACATCAGGCTCTTCCAGGGGCTGGCACTCCAGGCCCTCTCATTAGCGCCACATTCACATTAGAATCAAGTGGAGATTCATACCAACTGAATCCCAGCCACATCCATGCTGGGACTTGCAGTCTCTGTGTAACCAGGATCTAGCCCATGGCACCGTGAAGAATCTTAGAGTTTCTTGGGGTCAAAGATGCCATGTGCTGTCAAATTCAATTCCATTCTAACAGAGCAATCTTCACCTCTAGGGATGTGACTGGGTAACCAGTTAACCAGTTACCCGGGAGCTACCCACTACCCTCTGCCATGCATCTGGGCTGTCTACACTGGCAAGTTATTCCGGAAAATCAGCCGCTTTTCCGGAAAAACTTGCCAGCTGTCTACACTGGCCGCTTGAATTTCCGGAAAAGCACTGACGATCTAATGTAAAATCATCAGTGCTTTTCCAGAAAAACTATGCTGCTTCCATTCGGGCAAAAGTCTTTTTCCGGAAAACTGTTCCGGAAAAGGGACAGTGTAGACAGCACAGTAGTGTTTTCCTCAAAAAAAGCCCCGATCGCGAAAATGACAATCGGGGCTTTTTTGCGGAAAATCGCATCTAGATTGGCCACGGATGCTTTTCCGGAAAAAGTGCTTTTAACGGAAAACTTTTCTGTTAAAAGCATTTCTGGAAAATCATGCCAGTGTAGATGTAGCCCTGGTGTCTGGGGCTGGGAGCTGGGAGCAGGAGCCCCGTGGGCTGGGGGCTGTTCCAACCAGGCTGGAGCAGTCCCCCACCCACGATCCTGCTTAGCCGGTTAACTGGTTAAGCATTAGGTTAACCCACCATTTAATCGGTTAACTGATTAATTGGGATTTTACATCCCTATTCTCCTCCTGCTGATATCATCAAAATAGATGGATTTGCAATGGTGCCTGTGTATCAGGCCAGATGAAATGATGAGTCAGCAAGAGGCTTAAGGAAGAAGGGGTGGTGCTCTCAGATTGTGTGATTCCTTGTCCTGAATCTTTGTTTCCAATGGCTTTAAGTGTAGGGCCTTTCAGCTGTGTTCTTCAACATCACCCTGAATAAGGACCTGTGACTCCTCATCTGGAGTGAAACATGGCTAAAGTTCTCCAATGACACGGCTATGTCCACACTGCCTGTGGAAAATGTTCCCTTGCGCAAGATGTTCTTGAGCAAGAACCTGCTAGTGTAGACATAGCCAAGGTGTTTTCTGGGTGAGGGGATGTAGAGTTTAGTGTGGAGGCAGACCGAGTGATGTTTATGAGCAATGGGATATTCTTATGGCCAATATATGTGCATGGGCAGGGCCAGCTTTAGGAGCAGGAGACTGCCTGGGGTGCCGGGCTTAGGGAGTGATTTTGTCCGCAGGGAAAACAGAACGTGTTGTCAGACAAAAGGGAAAACAGAATGTTTAAAGCTACATGTTCCAGGTTTTCTCTAAGCTCCTAGAATGTTCTGGACCTCTGTAGTATTTGGTGGAACCTTCCAGACTTTCCTCAAACCTCCTAGAATGTTCTCAGTCAGGCCCTTGGGGTGGGGCGGTGCCAGTCAGCGAGATCTGAGAATAAACTGAAGTGAAGTGAAAGCCCAGCAGTGATACTGTGACACGTGCAGTGTGGTATTCAAAAGTCTCTCTCAACTGTGTGGTGTTCCAAAGTTCCACACATGAGAGGGGGCCACAGAAGACTCTCCTCACCTGGGGTGCTTTTTGGTCTAGGGCTGGCCTGTGTGTGGGTGAGTGAGCTCTGTAGGCACAGGCGGTGTGTGGAACATCTGTGAGGACACGTGTCTGTGCATTGGAGAGGGATGCAGAAGCTATGAATGGGTGTGTCCGGCTGTGCAATGTAAGTGACTCTGAGTGGAGGAGGTTTGCACATCTGGATACACGGGGTATATAAGTGATATGCGAGGGTATCATACCACATTGTGGCTGGGAGCAATGTCATACACGAGTGTGTCAACTGTCGATGTGTAAACATGACAAACCTGCTGTGCAGGCCGGCAGGTTAGGCCACGTCTTCTGCTGACAAGTTCAGGATTGAAGCAGCAGAATCGTTGCAAGATTCCAGGGCAAGAGTTACAGGGGCAACTTTGTTCTGGATGGAGGTGCATTATGAGCACAGTGTACAGCAAACAGGAGCAAACTACCTGGCTGGCTCACTGTGCTTAGGCTGCTCTGTGTGGGGAAGCTGATATGGTTGGTGTCTTCTGCACACCAGCTGCCTGACACCTGTGCTTGGACTGCACCACTCTCCTGCATGAAAATGCATTGCCCCATTTGGAGAGAAACATGGCAGTTTGCCTGCTGCTGTTCTGGGAGGGAGGCTGAGATTACTTTGATAATATGAGGAAAAGAAACTGCACAGAGGAGCTGATTTTTCTGTCTGAGAAGTAGCAGCTACTGTGTGTGTGTGTGTATGTTCAGTGAGCACAGCTCACACTGCAGTGCTCCTCTGTGCTGTGGACCAGATGCGTTCCACGGGGGTAGAAAAAAGCACCTGACCAATTTGCAGTGTGAGGTGCTAAGTGTCTTTGGGAGCAGGTAACAGACTAAGACACAATCAGCACCAGCTGCCTGCCTTTCTCTAGGCAATAGGGTGATGTCTGTCTGTCTGTCTGGAGGAGAGATGCTTTCAAATTGCTATTGAAGGTCATATTCCCCTCCTTCCCCCAGCCTTAACTCCCTTCTCAGGCCAGTTGTCCTATCAGACAAAGAGGTAGGAGCTGCTCCCTCTGGTGCCTGTCAATACTATTCCTGTCAGCCCCAGGAGCTGCGAGACAGGCTGGGCACGAGGATGCTGAGGGACGGAATGACTCTGCTGCACTGCCAGCCCCCACTGGGCTAGGGTTGAAGAGTAAGACCCAGCTTGAGTCTGAATTCGGGCTCCCCTGTCCTGAGGGTCTGTGTTGAGTGACTTCCAGAGGCTGTGACCTGCTTTTCTCCTTGTGTTGTCACTTATGCCTGTCCAAGTGGGTGTGATATGCTGCCAACTCAGGCTCTTCCTCTTGCAGAAGTGGTTGTGGTCTGGGCCCACTTTGCCCTTGCTTTGCCTAGGTTTGAGTGGTTGCACAAGATCCAGGGCTAAGGAGAATGTGCCCAGTAGGATCTATCAAGGTAACAGAGTACCAGTCACAAAATACAAACAAAGCTGGTGCTGGGGCATAGGGTAGTGGCAACAGCACAAAATCAACTCCTGGGTTCTATTTTCTGCTTTGAAAATCTTGTGTGACAATGGCTATGTCACCACTTTGTGCCTCAGTTTCCCCATCTGTAAAATGGGAATGGTGCTCACTTTCCTCAGGTGTGGTTGTGAGGCTTACAAAAGTTGTTTAGAGGCTAGGGTGGAAAGTGCTTTAGAGGGGCAAAATATGTTTATTAATAGATGATTAGAATGATGCAACTCATAGCAAACCCTCTGATGTATCTAGTGGCATGTGGACAGTCTCTACAATAAAAGTAACAGGTAGATGTCCATGAAGTACCCAGTTCTGTATTCTTTGCATGCTCCAAATCCTCACTGGCGCCAAAAAATGCAGGAGCTGGACCAAAAAGCAGCAGATTAGGGCTACCCAGGAAAAGATACTTTTCCAGGTGATGTTTTTTTAGAGTTTTAAAGGGGAGGGTTTAAAGGAGAAAATCCCTTCCCCCTTTTTTTTTGTTTTCAGCAACCCAATACAGAAAATTTTCTTTTTCTAAACCATACAAGTTTTGGGTTTCAGTGTTTTAACAAAAGTCTGAAAAATGTAAACATAAATCTGGAAAAGGCCAACATTTCCATTTTGTCAAAATGCCATTTTGTGCATTAAAATAAAAGTTGTAATGGAAATTTTCTGGCCAGCCCCCCTGCTGTAGCACAAGGGCTGACAGAACCTTTTCAACTTGCTTTGTAGGGTTCATTTCCCACACACAACGTTCAGTCCCCACCATCCATATGTACGATGCACATCTTGAGTACCACTCACTCTTTGTGGCTCAGCTGTGATCCAGTCCCATGGGCACAATGAACTCCTCACCACCAGGGCTCTGATACCAACGCCCAGGGTGAGACTCAGACAATGCTGTTTCAGTAATAAGGCTCAGTTTTCAGATCTGTTCAGTCACTGGGACCGAGTCTGCCACATCCATGCAGAGGGCAGTTTCTGCCAGTTTGGTGCTGTTGGGAGAGTAATTGACAGCTTGGCTGTGGTGGGGAGGCGGTTTGGGAGGCATGTTAGGGCTGATCTTGTGTGTGACCTTGAAATGTCCTATGCAAGTGATGGATGAGATGGGAACTTGGCTTATGGAAATGAAGTGAGATACAGAGAGGAGACAGGAAGGAGGCCAATGACGCCAGAGAGGGATGACAGAGGAAGTGGAGTACTGATGAGGGCAGAAATACGGAATCTGTGAGTGTAAAACCTTGAGAGCCTTTCAACAGATACACTGCGCTCCGCCATCCCTGGTGGGACATGGGGAGGGGAAGAGAGGCAGTGACTGACTCCTGGGAGCAAGCCTGTGAGCAGCTCTCTTACAACCTTGATCATGTCCATGATGTGACACATCCAAATGCACTCCTGGGCCTCCAGTGCTAACTCTGGGGCAGTGACACCACCTACAGTCTGCAACTGGAAGTGAGCACCAGTGATGTATACTTGGAAGGAGAGGCTAGGCCGGTCAGTGTCCTACCTATTTAAGAACAAACACTACACTTGATCTTAGCCTTAAAGAGGCGGAGAAGTTTGTCTAACACTTCCCATTGCAGGATTTGATTGCGTATAACTTTGCCAAAACTTAACTGTTTAGACGTCTACCTCAGGCTTTTCAACTTTAGCCAAAATGGTTCAACTATTTCAAAAAATGAGGTTGGAGAAAATACAGCGTTTGCCCATGTTAAAAATTCTGGCAGCATGTTATTTGAACAGCTCTAGTGTCCCCATGCTTATTTGGCAGGGTGGTGGTTTCAGGGCTGTGCCTCAGATGGCAAATACTTGGCCAAGTTATAAGCTTTTGGAAAACTACAGTTAAGACATTTAGTAGGACTTTGGATCTTAGCAGCTGAGATTACTGATGATTTTACTCAGTGCACACAGCCTTTTTCGGCTCCTAGTGCGGCCCTGGCTTCACACATGTGATCCCCACAGAGCAACTGAGCACCGAGGCTGAATTATGGCAGTCCAGACAACCGTATTTCTGACGTTTCCTGACTTCTGAGTGCTTGACTTTGCAGCCTTCAGAATGTTCTTTTACCAATGTGTGTGTGTGTGTTATAGAATCAAGTCAACTCTGACCCAAAATAAAGATCTTTTTAAAATTGTGACTTTACAGAACCTGAGATCAATAGAAAAAAAAGTTATTTCAATAAAATAATTGGGACATGAAAAATAATAAATGAAAAATGACAGCGTTCCCATCACATATAACATGTCTGAAATTCTGCGCAGGTAGTAACTGATCAGATCTTTTCCGCTACACAGTGTGTTAGCTTGTCCATTTAGATGTAAACTCCTTGAATCAGGAGCATCTGTTGTGTTTACACAGTGCCTAGTGCATTAGGGCTCAGCTTTGGTTGGCTGTTAGGATCTACTGTAACAAATACTCTTAGTAATCCTCACAACAGCTCTGCCAGGTAGCTCTACTAAGTGTTACCATCTCTTCTGTGCTGATAAAGAAACTAAAGCACTGGAGGTCACACGGCAAGCTAGTAGCAAAGACAAGTATTAGGACTAATACTCTGCCACTTAGCCCTGTGCTCCCATTTCACCATACGCTGGTTCCTTGTGATCCTTGTAGTTTAAACATTGCAGTCTCATACTAGTGCCTGACAACCAGACAGCAGGGCAGACTAGCAATTAAAGTAAAACTGGATAATACGTCCAAGCAGCAGCTGACTTGGATTTGGACAATTCTTTGCGTACAAGCCATGTCTTGCTTTGTTTGCCACCCCTGGTTTTAGTATGTAATTGTTATCTGAGCGATGTCCCCTTTAAGGAAACTCAAAATAGCATCTGTTACACTGCCGGAATATAGAATCAGAGTCCTATGGAACCTGTCAGCATAGAAAAGGTTTTTTTGTCATCAGAGAGAAAATCTCTCTTCCTGCTACAGGCAGTCTGGGGAGTAGCCATGAAATCTGTAAAAACAACTTCATGCATCTGTCAAAGCAGTTTTAACCCACAAAAGCTTATGCCCAAATTAATCCGTTAGTCTTTAAGGTGTCTTTTAAGGTTGTTTTTACACAATACAGTAGTCACTAGGAGTGTGTGTGTGTGTGCAGATGCGCACAGGAGCATGTGTCCACATGGGCCATTAGATTCCATCCATTGCGTGTCTGGTTTAATTTCAGAGTGTTTTAAGTAGGAATCATGGCATCTAACATTGTGCATGCCCAGTGGGCTCCCGGACAAGATGCGGGAGTGGGAGGCCTGTGTTCTTTCCCAGCCCTGACCATTGCAACGGGGAGAATGATGGTTCCTTTGTAAAGCAGCTTGAAATCGATGCTGAAAAGCTCATCGCTAGTATCAATAGTGGGCAGAGAGAACTGGGGTTTCACAAGGGCTGCCTCAAATAGACAGTTGTAGCTCTCAAAAAGGGTGCTGGGGTCAGATGGAGAGAGGACCCCCATAGTTATGGCGTGCACTTCGGCAGTCTCTGGTGATATCATGCCCCTGGACCTTGCCCGGGTCAGTTTAGTGGCGTGTTGTCAGATTTCTCAGGTAGGTGGCTCTACATGACCGTGGCACAAGAAAGTGCATAATTTCTCTTAATTAGCTGCCAAGTGGATCATTCCATCATTTCTCTCCACCCTAACCCCCCTTCACACAAAACAAACAGACAACCCGCCCCCCCAACCCTCCCCCAAAAAACCCCAACTCTTTGGAGAATCCTGCAGGCAGTAGTGACACCTGCTGGTGGAAGGGAGCAAAGGGCAGGGACTATGCCCTTTTGCTAAAGAATTGACTAGAATTCTGCTGATGGGACACTAGATGGCAGGGAGGGATGGGGGCTCTGAGTGACTATAGACTATAGTAAATTCTTTCCCAGGTGTCCAGCAGGTGGATTTTTCCTGTATGCTCAGGGTCGAGCAGACTCCCATATGTGGGGTTAGGATGGAATGTTCCCCCAGGACAGATTGACAGAGATGCTGGGGTGGGGGTGGGGAAAAGTGGTGTCGCCTTCCTTCGTAGCATGGGGCACGTGTCACTTGCTAGTTTGAATTGGTGGAAGATGGTGAAGTCTCTGTAACCTGAGGTCCTCACATCTTGGTTTAAAGTCCTCAGTAGCGCAGCCAGAGGTTACAGACCTACTGCAGGAGCAGGTGGATAAAGTCCTGTGGCCTGCGATATCCAGGAGCTCAGACTAGATGACCATGATGGTCCCTTCTGGCCTTACAGTCCATGAGTTTATGAAGTGAGCTTGTTTCAAAGCAAATGGGCAATTTCATCCTTAACTCTCCAGACTTTAAAAACCATACTCTTTTTGCTAACACTAGCATTTGCAGAGCCTCCTACTCCTCTACCACACTGGCTGACTCAAATCCCATCTGAAAGTGAGACAGAAGGAAGGATATTTAGGAAGCAAACCAGATGAGAGCAGGTCTTGGGGAGACACCACACTGGGTTTCACGGGATCAAAGTGTAATTCTTGCTTTGTCCCAGGTTTCAGTCTTAAGGGCCTGATTTCTGAAGGACCAAGCATTTGCAACTCCAGTTGATGCCAATGGGAAGTTCCCAGCACGTCTTCAAATCAAACCTTGAATTTCCCTAGGGCTCCATAATCATATGTTCCTGCCAGAGGCGTGTCGGGATGCGGGGTCCAGATACTGTGGTGATGGGGGCAATGACAGGAGGTCTGTGGAAGCCTTAAACCCCACTGACATGCAGGGAGGTGAGTGATAGAGGAGAGTAGGAACTGCTCGTCCTGTGTAGAGATGATTGTTGGCAGGTACCTGGATCCCAGCCAGCTGCTGTCTGGCTTCTCTCTGTGCCCAGGTCCCTCTGCTCATGAAGAGCGGCAGGGTATCAGCAGGGAGCGTAGTCCTCCAGGTGAGGAGAGCATTTATATGTACAACCCCCCTGCATTCTGCATGCCTTGGAGACAATAGAGGAAATGTGGGAGGCAATGGGTCTAAAGCAGGGCTGTAGCCCCTGGCTTGCCTGGATCCAGTTCCCTAGGCTCAGCCCCCCCCCAGCAAGCCTGGAGCACACAAAATCTACTTGCCTGGGCCCCCTAGGCTCTGGGCAATGTGAGGAGTGTCTTTTTGCTTCTCAGTTGAGGGCCGCTCACTTTTCCTTCTCACTTATGTGTGGCCCCCAACTGTTTTTTCTGTGGGTCAGTGGCCCCTGACCCAAAAAAGATTCCCCACCCCTGGTCTAAAGCTTAGACAAAGGGCCCAAGGAGCCAGATCTGTTTAGTAGAGGCAGACCTAAGACTCACCATGAAACATCAGGCAAGTCACTGCCATGCTCTGTGCCTTGGTTTTCCCCTCTGTGAAATAGGGATAATAATCCTCATCTACCTTCCAGGTGTCTTGTGATGTGTGAGCTAGCTGTATACTCAGCCAGACCACAGGCATAGTTCAGAGCAGCCTGGGGGCTAACAGAAGAGCATCTTGTTGCTAGGATCAATGATCTGTTGCATTTTGCAGTCCATTTACTATTCTGGGGTGCTGGGAATGGAGCTTACATCCCACAGTAATGGGTAGGGCATATAAATCTGAACACAACCTAGAAGAGCAGGAGCCTGCAATAATTTTGAGGGTTGCATTATCTCAAACATCCTCTCCCATAAGAACTCATCTTCCTTTTTCAGCTTCCAGGACCTGGCACACATTAAAAGGCAGTCTCCAAAGCCAACAAAGATCAGAAGGACTAGGCCAGCCATACTCAGACCTGAGTGGTTCAGGAGCCAAATTAGGGATCCACATTACCCAAAAGAGCCACAGTCATGTGAATTCATTGTGTCTTTTACCAATATAGAAATGCTCACAGCAAAATGACTGACCAAGAATCATTTTATCAACAACAATTGGATAAAAACATAATAAAATTGTCCAGATTAATTATTAACCAGTCTAAGTTATTAACCAAATCACACAGGGCTCGTCTACACTGGCCCCTTTTCCGGAAGGGGCATGTAAATTTCATGAGTCGTAGTAGGGAAATGCGCGGGGGATTTAAATATCCCCCGCGGCATTTAAATAAAAATGTCCGCCGCTTTTTTCCGGCTTTTAAAAAAGCCGGAAAAGAGCGTCTACACTGGCCCCGATCCTCCGGAAAAAGTGCCCTTCAAAAGTAGGAATAAGATCCTCCGGAAAAGGGCACTTTTTCCGGAGGATCGGGGCCAGTGTAGACGCTCTTTTCCGGCTTTTTTAAAAGCCGGAAAAAAGCGGCGGACATTTTTATTTAAATGCCGCGGGGGATATTTAAATCCCCCGCGCATTTCCCTACTACGACTCATGAAATTTACATGCCCCTTCCGGAAAAGGGGCCCGTGTAGACGTAGCCACAATGTTTTAATATTACGTGTTGCAAAAAGCAATGGGAGATAAACTCAGCAGTGGCTTGGTGTTCCTGAGCCCCAGTCAGAGTATCCCTATCCTAGGTCCGTCAGTCCTCTGACAGCACTCAGGTTTTTCAGTGCCGAGGACTCTGGGCTGTGGCTGACAGCTTAGGGTTCAGGTTATCCTGGCATGACATGAGACCCAACCCGCTCCAAATGGCCTAAGAAAACCTGCAAGTGAGGGGAGCATCTTGGCTAAGCTCAGCAGTTTCCCCTGGAACCATTTAATAATCTCTGCCATGTGAGCAGGGGCCTCAGGCACGGATTGGAACAACAGGCCAAGTTTGCCCCTTGCTTGCCCAGACAGTTCAGCGGCCGGAGGGATGAGTTTGTGCAAGTAAATTGGAGCTACAGAACTTCCGAGCTAATCCCATGAATCCCACTAGATGGCAGCAGATTGCTGAGTGAAACAGAAATGGTCCCTGGGATGATTTCACAGGACACTGCTGCTGTTCAAGGTGCAGAACATCAGGCTCAGAGAACGACAGGGCAGTTCAGTAGCTGGAGCCCTCAAAGGCCTGCTGTGCTAGAGCGTCAAGGAGAGGGATCCCTTGGACACAGCTCTCTGCTGTCTTTGGTTCACCAGACCACCCCGAACTAGAGGTGTCACAACAAGCGCTTTTCGCTGAGATCAGAGAGGAAAGATGGCGTGTTTTGTGCTGAAGTCAGGCAATGATCCCACGTCACCAGGAGGCAGAATCCTGCAGCGATCCTAGAAGTCACTGAGCACCGCACACGTTTTGTAATTCTCCCATCACATATCACAGTAGCCTCTTTCAGTCCCATGCCTGCCAGCATTTGTAAGCTAGAAAGAGGAGGTAGAATCCATTCACCTCCAAATTGCAATGATATGCACTGAACAATGTGACAATAAAAACTAATAATGTAACAATAATCAATATTTAATTTTCATGTAGCTTCTGCCATGTGTGGCCCTTAATGTGCTTTGCAAATGTTATGAACTCAGACTCTCAATCCCCCTGTGAGGGCTGCAATTATAAATCTCCAGTTACAACAGGGAAACTGAGGCACAATGCTGAATGAATTTGTCCAGGTTTATACTGTGCATCAGTGGGGATAGAGCTCCTGTTTCCTGACTTGGAGACCTGTCACTGAAATAACACAAGAGCCAGCTCAGCCCGTTATGCTGTTGGGCCAGATTTCCGAAGGGCATTTTATCTGAAAAAAAGGAAAGGGAATCAAATTCCTTTTTAAAAAACAAACAAAACCCCCAACAACTTGCTACTGTATTTTCTCTCAGAGATTAGTGAAGTTACAGGATGATTACATGCCATGGAGAAGCATTTTCTGTTTGTTCCAAATGTATTGTGCTTTCATTTCATGCTCCTGGATTACAGAACTTCCTTTGGGTCTCTGAGTTGTTGCCTGGGGTCTGGAAAAATCCTATTCCACAGATTTTGGTTATTTATCTCACTATGGAGATAAAATAAACTCAGAGTTCCTGAGCCCCCAGTCCCTAGAGAGGACCAGGGCAGGTTTGTAGGAGGAACAGCACAATCTGGTTCTCTGTGAATAAACTATCTGTCCCATCCCTAAATACTCAACACACATAACCCGGAAGATAGAACTGAAGCCTGCTGTGAGTGACACTCATCTTGTACAGAAGACAGAGGTTATGTGTGACCAACTGGAAAAGTGTGTCTATCTGTAGTGGCTGGTTCACTAGAGGAGAATAGTTTACTACTGTTACCAGTAACAGAATTGCTTCTTTAGCTCAGGTGGTAGAGGACTGTGGAGCAGTGCCGAAGGTCCCAAGTGCAGACACTAGGATGACCAGATACCAAGTGTGAAAAATTGGTGGGTATAGCTGTGTATACAAGACAAAGCCCCCAATATCAAGATGTCCAATCACACTCACAGACCTGCTGATGACCCCTGCTGTGGTGGAGGTTTTTACATTCTGTCTTTCATACTTGGCCTTGCTGTAAATGTAATTTTCTTTCATGCTGCAGGATTTCATGAAAGATACACATGCTATTTCCCTCATACCCCTTCTCTATTTTCTCTTCCAGGTTCTGGGTCTTGCCAGCTTAACTGTTATCATGAAGTCCTTTCCCCCTCCCTCCATTGTTTTTTGTTTAAACTCCTTTGGATTTCTCAGACGATCAAACAAAGCTGTGTGGGAAGGCTTTGCAACAGCTGTGATGAGAAAGGATGGAAGGCATCTGTCAAGTCCTTCTAGATAGCCAGGTCCCTCAGACCACTGGGTGATCAGTATGACAGGTATGCTAGATGTGACTATTCTTGGGCGTCTGTATGACACTGTGGATGGTCACTGGGTAGAACTAATTGAACTGTTGTGAAAAGTTCTTCATTTGACAGATTTGGCCCTTTTTCCAGCCTGCAAATGCTCATGAGGCAGAGCACAGTTTTTACAGCTGTGTTGTTATATAAAAGCATTTGCCACATACACCAAAGCCTGTGGATCCGTGGGTAAGTAGGTGCAGCAAACATCCCTTTGAGTGGAGTGATTGGGCACTAGAATCACATGGGGTTGTTTCTGTTCCATAATTGGATGAACTGGTTTGGCCTTAAAACTAACTTTTGTTTTTGTCACGAAAGTTAATATTATTTTGCAATTAATTGGCTAAGAATTTGCTCTCTGCAACCATGTGTGTGAATGGAGTGTTGCTCACTTGGGTGCATGAGGGAAAAGGGGACGCCTGTGAATGTGGTTGAATCAAAATGGGGTTCTGAATTCTCCAACGCAGAGGGGACTCATTGCCTGATACTTGCCCAGCTCTCAGGCAGGGGAGGTGAAGGGGTTTTTGCACTTGCCACTCTGGCTAGAGGAGGATGCACATCTGCTACATGCTCAAGCAGACTAACAGGAAGAAAAGGCAAATTCCACCACCCAGGCTCTCCACAAAATCTGGATTCTCTAGTGGGCAGAACTTAGGGAATCACAAGACTCACAGCTGGGCTGTTAAAGACGGAAAGTCAGATCCCAGCTACCGAAGTATTGGCCCCAATGGGGCATTTTCAAAATGCCTTGTCTAGTTTTTTAAATGTTCAGTCATAATTTACCTCCTAGAGCTGCCCCTGTTCTCTGGGCTGGAAGCATGGTGCGCTGTGGGCCCCTTTGTGCCGGTCTGCAGGACTGAAGTGATCACAAAGGGACTGGAAAGGACCTACCCTGGGGATGCAGGCAATGCTGGGGAGCGGGCCTATGCCACATCCCAGCACAGGGGGCATATTGCGGTGGTGTGGGGAGGAGGGTGAGGTCTGTGCACTGTGCTCCGTGACTAGCCCTGCTAGGCACTATGTTACTCCCTTCGCCTGGGCTGCCCTGCTGGATCCGCTCCGCCTAAATCAGGCCCCGAGGTAGCCCGAACAACCAGCGCAGGGCGCACGCCCAGGGAAAGGGGGCGAGGCCAATTCTGGAGAGGAGCTGGGTGACTCTCAGCTCCAGGCAGCCGGGGTCCAGCCAGTACCCCCAGCCCGGCCCGGCCAGGCCAGCAGCAGAGAACCGGTCGCGGCAGCTGAGGCATCTTCTGGGCTGGTGGCCCCAAGATTTGATCTGCAGTAGGGCACAGCCCCAGAGTTCACAGGCACCGGCCCTTCCCCACTGCGGGTATTCCCCTCCCCTCCCCTCCCCTTCTCTTCCCTCCGGCGCTGATTCCCAGCCCGGCCCCTCTCTCCCCCGCCCCCTTCTCCGCCCCGCTCCCAGCTCGGCTCCCCGGCTGCTGGAGCCGCTCCCCGCGGCCATGAGCCCCACCGCGCTGCTGCGCTGCGCCCTGCTCCTGCTGCTGGGGGGCTCCGCCGGGAAGGCGGCGGCGGGGGGGAGCCCAGCCGGGCAACAGCAGGAGCTGCCCACCGTGGTGATCGCCATCCTAGCCCGCAACTCGGAGCACTCGCTGGCCCACTACCTGGGGGCCCTGGAGCGCCTGGACTACCCCAAGGAGCGCATCTCTGTCTGGTAAGGGCTGCTGGCTCGGGACCCCGGCCTGCTCGGGGAGGGCCAGAGTCCGGGGGCCCCAGGGTCGAGGCTAGTGCCAGGGCGAGGAAGGGCAGCCTGAGGCTTCAGGGGCAGCAGAAATGGGAGAGTGCCCAGCAGGATGGTGTCATCCCGTGTCTGCCCCCTAACTCGGGGCACGGCCAGACTGGAGACCCCTGCCCCGATTTGAATGGTCCTGGGCACTGGCGCAACAGCGCGGCTGGAAGCCCCGAGTTATGGGCTGGCCACGTTTCCACTCGCCAGAGGGAGATGCCCCCATCCCAAGAGCGGAGGTTCTGCCCCGGCTCCGTGCATAGCCTCAAGCCTGGTGCCCGAAGCTGGGAGCCGCATCCCGTCTGCTTCCCCTGCCCCAGACTTACCTGCCATCCTCTCGGGAGCTGGTGGGAAATGTTACCCCGGGAGTCATCGTAGCGAGCCTGAGCTCTCCGCCCTGTGTTCAGGGCTGCTGGCAGCTGGTGTCAGGCTAGGGCTCGGGGAGCCACCAATCCCGGCTGCAGCGTGCGCTGGGCGACTGGCCTGGCCTGTCTCCGCGAACACGCGGGTTTCCGGCGGGCTGGCTGCGTGTCTTGGGAATTCGCAGCGCACAACAGCGGAGGGATTAGAGAGGAGACGCCAATCCCCACTTTTCCCGGCAGGAGGCGCTGTGGCGCAGGTGGTGCTCGGGGAGCGGAGCGGTACCTGCCGCGTGTTTGGGTCCCCATGTGCTAGGAACTAATGGTCTCTCAGTCCTCGTGCACCTCGGCGTGCGGGGGGGAGTGTGTGAGCGGGGGGATGGTGCCCTGGTGATCAGGACCATGGGAGTGAAGACTCTTCTCTGCCCAGGCTGCTGGCAGGGGCTGAGGCTGGCATTCCCGAAGGGGCTCTGAAAAATGTCTCACTTTCATGAGACATAGTGATGTGATAGAAATGTAGCCGTGTTAGTCTGGTGTAGCTGAAACAAAATACAGGACTATGTAGCACTTTAAAGACTAACAAGACTAAACCATCTTGTTAGTCTTTAAAGTGCTACATAGTCCTGTATATTGTTTCATGAGACAGTCTGAGAGAAGCTGGAGAAGAGCAGCATGGATGGTGGAAGGGGGAGTGTAGCAGGTTGCAGGCTGCCCCCTCGCCGTTCTGCCACTTCCACACCCATGAGCCAGCCGGAGACTTTTCTTGGTGCTAGCACCCGAGCTCTTTATTGTCCGTGTCAGTTCCCACCACCTTCCATTTACAGAGCTTCAGACTGTCACCCCAGGGACCAGGTGCGTCTGCAGCCATCAGGGGTACACACCCTTTCCCTCCCTCCCTGCCAGCTTTATGTAGCCCCAGTTAATGAGGCCAGCAGCTGTTCCCCTTTGCCTCTTAGGCTGAGCCTTATCCTGCCAGCTCCAATTAAGCCTTACTGCTGGAGCTGGCTTGACAGAGCTCTGGCTCAGGCTTCCTAGCCAGCAGCCTGTTGCAGGGAGTAACTGCCAAGTTTGCTCAGCTCTGCTCTGCCCTGCCCACTGCCATTATGTACAACCAGTGCTGGGCAATGATATGGCACTTTCCCCCATCTCAGCTGGAACAGGGCCCCCCCCCCCCCCGAATCCTGGCCACATCCTGCATCTGTTGTAATGGGCTTGGCCCCAAGGTGGGGCTGCAAACAAAACTGGGAAAGGGGGTTGTAGGCAGAGTGTGCGTCTCACAGCTCTGCACCAAGAGATACACAGCAGGGCCCAGGGAGCTCAGGGTCCCTCAGAGCATGTTGCAGCATTTGCTGGCTGGGCTGCGTGGTGCGCAGACTAACAGATGCCTTTCTCTGTCTGGCATGTCGCATTGGGCTCTGCTGAAGCCCAGCAAGCTGGCAGGTCATCCGTGGATTTTGAGAGCGCGCACTTGTGTGCTATTGCCAGGCGCTCCAGTCCTGCACTAGGGACGGGGGTGAGGAGGTGGCAGAAGGACTGGAACAGAAAAAGTGAAGGAGATCAGCTAATTCCAAGTTGGGAAGAGCCTGGTCTGAAGACAGACGGGCCCTTGTGTTTGGTGGCTGCACGGGCAGGGCAGTATGTGCCTCTTGAGGGCTAGATACAGAGTCTGCAGTTTGGAAGGAATGGTCCTTGCACATTCCCTCTCCCCAGTAGCAGAGTCTTGATTGCTTAAAATTACATGTTAATTCTCCACAAGATTCCCGCTTGCTGCCGTTGCTGGTGCCAGCGTCCTCGGGAGGTATTTATAGCTCCGGCACCAGGGCTTGTGCCAGGGTTGTTCGCGTGTCTCCTTTTAAAGGGATAGCAGCGTCTCTGGGGTGGAAGCAGAGCTCACAAGGTGGTTTAAGCTCTTTTATACCTGAATAGGAACATTCTGGGATAAACGGATTCCTGAAGCTCATACGGTTACACCAGTCACTGCAATTAATTTGGCCCATCTGTTCATATTAGAAAATTGGTAAGCTTTGCATTCACAGAGGTGGTGTAACCTCCATTTGGTCGATGGGGAGCCTAAGACATCCAGAGGGTAAATGACTTGTTCAGAGTGGGATTAGAACCTAGATGTTCTGATCCTCTACTCCCTGCTCTAGCCCTTAGACGACACTCCCTGCAGAAAGGGGGTGTTTTTGAATGAGTGGCACCAATTTCTTTTAGGACAAAGGAAAGCAGGGAACCAGTCTCAGAGCATTGTTGGCAAAGTGCCAGGCTGCCAATAAGGATGGGCAGTCTTGACAGTAGCCAGAGAGCTGTGCCTGGGGGAGCCCTGCTCCTTAGTGGTTAGCATTCCAGTCAGTCTCACGCTGCCGGTGCCCATGAGTACTGGGGGTGATCCTAGCTAGTTCCATGGAGTTCTCCCACTCATCTGCAAGCAGGTTAGGAAGATCTTGCTTTTCTATGGATAAGAATAGCCACTGACATCTGATAGAATAAAAAAAAATGGATTTAAACCCTCATGCTTCAGAGCATGACCCAATACACTCTGAGGGTATGTCTACACTACAGCACTAATTCGAACTAACTTAATTCGAATTAGTTAATTCGAACTAAGCTAATTCGAATTAGTGCATCTAGACCTAAAAACTAGTTCGAATTCGCATTTTGCTAATTCGAACTAGCATGTCCACATTGAGTGGACCCTGAACCGAAGTTAAGGATGGCCGGAAGCAGTGCCGGCAGGGCATCAGATGAGGACTTAGAGCGTGGAGCTGCTGCCTCAGGCTAGCCGAGGGCTGTGCTTAAAGGGACCTGACCATGACCCCGGACAGACAGTTCTCAGGGGTTCCCCGCTTGCAAAGCAGTCCTGGCTTGGAATGCCCTGAGTGCCCACACTAGGCACATCACAGCACTCAGCCATCAGCCCGGCTGCACTTGCCGCAGGCTGCCATCCGGAGGGGGGGTCAATCAAGGGGCTTCAGGAGAGCTTCAACCCCGAGGAGCCCACAGAGCCATCCCAGTCCTCCCCATCGGGGGCTCGTACCCCATTCCTCCCTCACCTCCTTCCACTTACCCCTCCCTAGCCCCCCTTCCTGATGTACAAAATAAAGGACACGTGTGTTCAAAAATAGAAACTCTCTTTATTGAACAAAACTCGGGGAAACTGGGAAAAGGAGGTGGGAGAGGGGAAGAGAGAGGGTGGGAGAGGGGAGGACAACTAAAATGATCAGGGGTTTGGAACAGGTCCCATATAAAGAGAGGCTAAAGAGACTGGGACTTCTCAGCTTAGAAAAGAGGAGACGGAGGCAGGACAGGATAGAGGTCTATAAAAGCATGAGTGGTGTGGAGAGGGTGCATAAAGAAAAGTTCTTCCTTAGTTCCCATAACAGAAGGACTAGAGGACACCAAATGAAATGAATGGGTAGCAGGCTTCAAACTAATAACAGAAAGTTCTTCTTCACAAAGCAAATAATCAACCTGTGGAACTCCTTGCTGCAGGAGGCTGTGAAGGCTAGAACTAGAACAGAGTTTAAAGAGAAGTTAGATAAAGTCATGCAGGTTGGGTCCATGGAGTGGTATTAGCCAGGGGGTAGAAATGGTGTCCCTGGCCTCTGTTTGTGGAAGGCTGGAGATGGATGGCACGAAACAAATGGCTTGGTCATTGTTTCGGTCCATCCCCTCCAGGGTCCCTAGTGTTGGCCACTGTCGGCAGACAGGCTACTGGGCTAGATGGACCTTTGGTCTGACCCAGTACGGACATTCTAAGCTCAGGGTCGGGGGTCTCAGTGGACCACCTTGATTTTCATGCAAACCTACTCCCGGGTGGCCAGGCTGGCAGCTATCCTGCCCTAGACGGCCACTTTCCTGTGCCTAGTGCGGAGGTCGTGGATGAGATCCACGATCTCCGCAGTAGACCAAGCGGACGCCCGCCTCTTGCGGACCCGGGCAGGCTCCCAGGAGCCACCAGCCTGGTCCCGGGAAGAGGCGGAGGGCTGGGTGGCAGCGGGTGGCTGGCTTGAGCCATGCCAGGTGCAGGGTCTGCTGGCTGGGTGCTGGCAGGCTTGCACCTGGCACGGGCACCGTAGCCAGCCTGTGCCCCTTTAAGGGGTCCGGGGCCGGGAGGGGGGCAGACGAGTTTCCCTGGTGGTGCCCAGAGTGGCCACCAGGGAAAGCTGGGGAGGGCTAGCCTCCTACTAGTTCGAATTAAGTGGCTACACAGCCCTTAATTCGAACTAGCTAATTCGAACTAGGCGTTAGTCCTCGTAAAATGAGGTTTATCTAGTTCGAATTTAGCGCTCCGCTAGTTCGAATTAAGTTCGAACTAGCGGAGCGCTAGTGTAGCGCCTATCAAAGTTAATTCGAACTAACGTCTGTTAGTTCGAATTAACTTTGTAGTGTAGACATACCCTGACAGGGGTCAGGAAGAAACTTCCCATGCAGGTAGGTTATCCCATAATTGTCCACTCTGGGTTTTCATCCACCTTCTCCTGAAACATCTAGCACTTGCTACTATTGGAAAGAGGACTCTGGATGACTGGATTATATAGACCAGTGGTTCTCAACCTTTCCTGACTGTACAGCTGAAGCACAAGCATCCCTGGCATCCTTGTTTGTGCAGTAGCTCTCTGTTGATGTCCAGTTGTGAGGGCTTTGGAGGTTGCGAGGCATTTGGGTAGCAGGCTCTATCTCCTGAGAGCTGTCACTGAGGTTTCCCTTCGAGTTTCATAGGACTGAATGATGTACTGCAGGAAATGTCTGGGAGAAGGGGAGGAGTTAATGTTCCATCCACGTTTTGATTTCTCAGGTGTGCAACAGATCACAATAGCGACAACACGACTGAGATCCTGTGGGAATGGCTGACGGCCATGGAGAAACACTATCACTACATTGAATGGAAGTCAGTGGAGGAGCCCCGGTAAGGTGCATGGTCCCTTGAGGCCTTGCTGTAGCAACGTGTCCTAACAGAGGATGTTTTGTCCAGTTCATGCATAGGGAAACTGAGGCACGGAGGGGCTGAGGGGTTAGCCAAAGGCTACAAGGGACTTAGCTGGGGCTGGAATAGAACCAGAAGTTTCTAGCTTTCCGTCCCTCCACTCAGCCTACAAGACATCGCTGTTGGCGTTTTTCTTATGTGCACATGTATGGTTTGCAGGCCTGGATATGGGGCATAAAAATCTTTGCAGGAAGTGGGCCTAGCATACTCTTCCACCCTGCGGCGGTTCTGGTCCAGCTTTGGACAGGGTGCATGGGTATTCTCCTTCAGGTGGAATGGGGGCAGCTTGCTCCCCGCACCTTCCCTCATGGATGTCAGTTGTTTGGTAGCAGCCTGATGAAGGCATCTGAGGATACCTACTCATTGGCATTGTGGCGTCTGCCTGCAGCTTGGCAGGTTGGCTGCCATCTGTGCTGCATCCTGTTCTGATCTATGCAAACCTACTGTGCCCAGCTCTGTTCTCTCCTCTCTTGTCGTGCTCTTCTGGAGCTGACTGCACAGAGAGATCCCCCAGGAGTGAGAGGCTCCTGTGTACAGATGGAGACAGGGAGAGCCTGTTCTCATGCAGTGTCCTTACTGGGAATGTGTGGGCGGGGGTCTGATCCAAGCCTGAGCCTGCATCAGTGAGTCAGTTTCATGTGTCTCCCCTCCCCATCTGGGGCCAGTCACTGAGCCACACCGCACATGCTTGGGCTGCTTGTGGGATGAACAGGCTGGGCCTTGTGAGCTGAATGGCTCCTCAGTGGGGGATGCCTCCCTGCTTCCCCAGAGGGACTCCCCCAAGCAAACCCAATCCAGATGAGCTGCCCTGCCTTGCCTGAGCTACTCAGCCATCAGACACACCACTGCAGTGTGTGAGTTCACAGCAAAGGGCAGGTTGTTAACTCTTTGTTTGCCTGATGCAGCTCTTACCCCGAGGAGCTTGGCCCCAAGCACTGGACAGACGAACGCTACGAACATGTCATGAGGCTCAAGCAGGAAGCTCTGAGCTTCGCTCGGGCCAAGGGGGCAGATTATCTCCTGGTAAGAGAATCTGGAACTGGACCAAGGGGCCCCCTTCCCTCCTTTAGCACTGTAGCGATTTCAGCTCTCCTGCAAAGCCCAGCATGGGGCAACACCCCCCCCCCCCTTTCAGAGGTGTTGAAAGCAGAGATAGGAGCGTCTGTAATGTCACCCCCCCCACCCTCCAGGGTCCAGGGCAGGATCACTCCTTGTGGCAGATCCTCTAGAGGTGTATCCGAACTGAAGTTTTGTGGCTCTGCTTTGTTGTGGATGCTACAGAACCATCACCCAACAATAATATCACCCCCCCTCCCTCCAGCAGGGCTGTGTGAGAATGCCCCCTGCTAGGAACATTTCCTCCAAAGGTTTCCCTCGCTGGCTGAAAGGCTGGAGGTTGAGGGTGCTGGAGAACCCTGGAGCTTCCCAGAGAAGCATTGGTGCCCTACCTAGCCCTGGCAGGGCAACAACTCTCCCTCCTAGCACCCTGCAGGTCACTCACCTGTTGTGATGAGCAGCCGGTGCTGGGTGGGCTAGATGCAGGGCCTGCTTCGGGCGTATTGCTCCCGCTATATGGGATGTGTTTCCACCACTAGCTCACCGACACAGACAGCATCCTGACCAACAATCAGACCCTGACCTTCCTGATCGCGCAGAACAAATCTGTGATCGCCCCCATGCTGGATTCCCAGACATACTACTCCAACTTCTGGTGTGGGATAACCCCTCAGGTAAGCTGCCTCGGGTGCGGCGGGGGAATCCCCCCTGCTGGAGGATTCCTCTTTGCTGCCCCTGAGCCTAGGTGCTGCTGCTGCCAAGCAGTGGGGTGTGTTATCCTTGGGGGTGCCCCAGTCCTGTGGGGTCCTAGGGCGGGTATGGGGAAAGTCTTCTCCCTTTGCCACAGCCTGAAAACACTGGCAACCCGGGAGCCAAACTGTGGGCTTTCTGTGTGAGAAACCTCCCTTTATGCCCTACCCCTGCCCATCTGGGAACCTCTGCCAGCTTCCTGCAAGAAATCCCACTGGTCCCTTCTGGGCCGTGTGCCACCCTGCCCGGCTCCCTCCCATCACATGAGCTCTACTGTCTCCTAAAAGCTCCAAGTAGCCTCTGAATTGCCCCATCTCTGCTGTGTGGGGTCTGGTGTCAGGGTGGCACAGAGCCTGGCCTGCTGCTGTCAGGACACGGCTGTGAGGGAGCTCTCCATGCTGGAGCTCTGCCTGCTTGTGATAAGTCGGAGAGCTGTGCTGCTTTGGCAGCCTTTTGGCTCCAGTCTGTGGGAATTAACCCCCTCCCCCCTGGTATCAATGTTCCCCCTTTTTCCCATCCACGTGCAGAATAAATTGTATGCACACTGAGGCACGTGTGGATGTGCACCACAAATAGAAACACTGTGGGCACTCTGCTAATCAGCTGGGTGGCAGCTGAATCCTTCCTGGGTGGCATCCAAGTGCTTAGCTTACAGGGAACGCTGCCCCCGGTATTTCCCAGGGTTACTACCGCAGGACGGCAGACTATTTCCCCACCAAGAACCGCCAGCGTGTGGGCTGCTTCGCCGTCCCCATGGTATACGCCACCTTCTTGCTCGACCTGCGGAAAGAGGGGACCTCCGAGCTCGCCTTCCATCCGCCCCACCCCAACTACACCTGGCCCTTCGACGACATCATCGTCTTCGCCTTCTCCTGCCAAGCAGCGGGTGAGGGCCAGGGAGAAGGGAGAGGCGGGGCAGGGGACCCGCAGAGAGTTGTACTAGGTCCTCTCTGGGGGACCTCCTCAAGGCATCCCATGTCTGGGGATGGGGAGTCAAGGCCAGATGCCTGTTTGCTGTGAGATTTGAATCTGTCCCCAGGATGTGGAATTTAAGGATGTGAAAGTGCCCAGCAGCCCTCTCCTGCCCTGTGCTCACCCTGCTCAGCCCCTTTGTCCCAGGCAGAGTGGTTGCTGGAGGCGGTGGAGGAAGGCTTGGCTGGCACACTAGGAGGAGAGCAGGGTTTGTGCTTTGGGATGCAGCGACATGGGGTAGACTGGAGTGCAGAGCTCTCAGTGGAGAGGCTGGGAGCAGGGACTGGTCGCCCGGGGTTACTCTGGCAGCTGCTGCCTTTCAGGAGTCCAGATCTACGTGTGTAACCAGGAGCGGTTTGGCTACATCAATGTCCCAGTGAAGCCTCATCAGACGCTGGAGGACGAACGCATCAACTTTGTGCACCTCATCCTGGAAGCCATGGGTAAGGGCTCAGGGGTCCAGCCACTGGCACAAGGGGAATGACGGGAGCTTCCCAGGGCTAGGACCCCAGTGTGGCACAGATCAGCCTTGGCAGGCGCAGCGCCCTGAGGAGAGCGGCGTTTCACCTGCTTACCCCGGGGGTGCATTGTCTGAGGAGTTGACGGTCAACACCTATGTGAGTCCAGTCTCTCTTTGGCTAACCCCCTAGCTGACGTGAGGGAAGTGCATTTGGTCACAGGTGGGGGCTTGCTGGCTTTCTTGTTGGGGTGACAGCAGCAAGCCAGAGAGTTGAATGGGCCATGGGAAATGGAAGGCCTCAGGTCAGCCATGAGGCACTCTGACTGAGGGCCTGGTGGATTGGGAGCACTGTCAGGCCAGCCCCAGCCTGCACCATCATCCAGAAGCGAACCTGGGGGCAGTCCCCAGGAAGCTCTTAGCCCACACACCAGCTGTGTTCGGTGAGGCAGACGCAGCTGTGGGTGTTTGTGTCCATCTAGGCCCGTGGAAGGAGGGTTGTGGGTATAGTGACTCCAGCTTAACCACGTGTTTTGTCTCTTGCAGTGGATGGCCCCCCGATGTACCCCTCCGAGCATGTTTCCCTTCACCCCAAGCACCTTGGGAAAATGGGCTTTGATGAGGTGAGCACCTGGCTGCAAGTCCAAGCACGTTGCCCCTCCCTGGCCTGCACAGCATCCATGTGGCACCTACTGCCCCTCACCTTCCCTGCAGCCGCTGGGGTTGCTGGCCAGCAGAGGCTGCATGGTGTTGTGAAGTGCCCCCAGCAACGCCAAGAGGGCTGCCACTTTGGGTGAAGGATACTCTATGACCCATATCACTTGCCTGGTAGCCTGTGCTGCTCCATTAAACGCCCAAGCTGGGACCCCCGGGAACAGCACCTTGGGGCCCAGTGCAGAGTTGGCTCAGGGCGGAGGATGGGTGGCTGGTGAGGGAGGCCTGCAAGAGCCCTGGCCCTTGGGGAATGGTTCTGCTATTGCTTTGAAAAGGAGGGAGCGGGCTATGGCCCTTCCTTCATCACACTCATTGCCATGGAGCAGGGCTTGTTCCCCCATCGCACCCAGCTGGGATAGAGCCAGAGATGATCTTAAGGGAGGGCGAGCCGGGCGGTTGCGCAGGGCCACCATTTTCAAGGGGCCCAACCTCCCGAATCCTGCCCCCAGATTTCTCTGGTTACTCCCCGACCTTATATATTTTTTTTTGGCTGACAAATTTTTGTCTGGTATTTTTTTTTAAACCATCTGGTAACCCTACGGGGCTGCCAGTTGGTTAGGACCGGCCCTGGATAGAGCTTTCTGCATTGGCTGGAAGAACCTCTTGTAGACTATTCCCCTCCCCTTAGTGAGCATGGGACTATGCCCCCGCCCTGGGTCTCTCTAGCCTGATGTTCAAGGGAGCCAACAGCCTGTGCGGGTCCCTGGGCAAGGTGGCAGGGGTGGCTCTGTGCTCCCAGAAGAGGCGGGGCCTCAGGTGGAGGGGGTGAGGCTGGGGCAGTCAGACCTCCATAATACCTGCACGCAGTGCATCCCCCCTCCCCCTCAGAGCCACACAGAACGTGCAGCAAGGTGCTCTGGCAGCGATTCAAAAGGCCTAGTTGCAGTGGTCCCCAACGCAGTGCCCGTGGGCGCCATGGCGCCTGCTGGGGCATTTATGTGTGCCCACCAAAACATCTGGGCTGGCCCCACCCCCGGCGTGGGCACCGGGCGTGTGGCGCATGGGTGGCCCCTGCCCTGGGCATGTGGCACATGCGCGGTGCCAGCCCTGGGCTCAGGGTGCATGGGCGGCCCCCTCCCCCGGGCACATGGCGCATGCGTGGCCCCACCCCCAGAAGCGTGGCACATGAGCGGCCCCGCTCCTGGGCGCCCGGCAGCCACGAAAGGTTGGGGACCACTGGCTAGGGCTCCAGCCACTGCCACAGTAGCAGCAGCAGCAGTGGCCAGGAGTGCTGGGCCCCTTTGAATCGCTGGGCCCTGGGATAACTTCCCCCTTTGTGCTCTGCCCCCCACCCCTTTGGCGAGCCGGTTGGTGTTTCCCAGAGTAGAATCAGAATCGTAGGACTGGAAGGAACCTTGAGAGGTCATCGAGTCCAGTCCCCTGCACTCATGTATTAACTGGACATCCCTGACAGGTGTGTGTCTAACCTGCTCTTAAACATCTCCAGTGTTGGAGATTCCGCAACCTCCCTAGGCAACGTATTCCACAGTTTAACCACCTGGACAGGTAGGAAGTTTTTCCTAATGTCCAGTCTAAACCTCCCTTGTTGCAATTTAAGCCCATTGCTTCTTGTTCTATCCTCAGAGGTTAAGGAGAACAATTTTTGTCCCTGCTTGAAACAACTTTTTATGTCACGGGTGGGAAACCTCAGGCCTGGGGGCCATATGTGGCCTGGATCTGGCCCCTTCCGGGTGAGTGTGTGTGTGAAGTGCAGGCAGAGCCAGGCTGGTGATTAGGGAAGGCATCTTACACACCAGATGCCTATAGTGGGGAGCGTCTCTCTCCTCAGTCGGGGACCACATCAGTTTTTTTTTTTTTTTTTTTGCTTCTGACTTGTGTCCAGCCCCTGACTGATTTTTCTGTAGGTCAGCAGCCCAAAAAAGGTTTCCCACCCCTTTTTAAGTACTTGAGAACTTCAGAGGGGTAGCCAAGTTAGTCTGTAACTGGAAAAACTGGAAAAACAACAAATAGTCTAGCAGCACCTCAAAGACTAACAAAACAGGTAGATGGTATCATGAGCTCTAGTTGCTACAGCCTGTTATTGGATCCCCTCCTGCCAGGATTGTCTTCTCCAGACTAAACAAACTCAGTGTTTTCATCTTCTCTCATAGGTCATATTTTGTTAACCTTCAACCACCTTGCTCTTCCCTGGACTTTCTTTAATTTGTCCACAGCTTTCCTGAAATGTGATGCCCAGAACTGGACACAGTACTCTTGCTGAGGCCTAATCAGCGCAGAGTAGAGCGGAAGAATGACTTCTCGTGTCTCGCTCACAACAATCCTGCCAGTGCATCCCAGAATGATGTTTGCTTTTCTCTGCAACAGTGTCACACTGTTGACTCATATTTAGCTTGTGGTCCCTTTTTGCAGTACTCCTTCCAAGGCAGTCGTTTCCCATTTAGCATGTGTGCAATTGATTGTTCCTACCTAAGTAGAGTACTTTGCATTTGTCCTCATCAAATTTCATCTTATTTTCCTCGGACCATTCGTTTCTCCAGTTTTTCCAGTTAATTTTGCTTTTTAATCCCTCTCTTTAATATTTTATTCTTCTTTAGATTTTTCTGATTAACCTAGTGCGGCGGCCAGACAGGCGCCAGCGGATGCTGAGTTCACTCCATGAGCTGGAGATAGAGCCGCTGGTGGTGGATGCTGTGGATGGGAGGTGATTGCTCTGAGCTCCTTACGCTGCTTTGCCATGGTGAGGGATGGACTGCCTAGACCCCAGGGAGGTGGAGGGGAAATGAGTTGTGGACACTGGGGGCTGACAGATTTCTTGCTGCTGTAGCTCAGCGCTGTCGCTGCTGTTTTGGATTGAGCTGGGGGATGCATTAGGACCCTGCACATTGAACCAACAGGGGAAGTGCTGCCAGTCTGGGGTGGAGAGCTTCTCTCCTGAGCAAGGGAATAAAAAGGCAGGTGTCAGATGGGGTAAGAAGAGTCAGCAGCCAAAACTACCTGCGAGTTGCTGGCCCAGGGCTCATCTTGCCAAACCCTCTGCACCCTCAGGGCCTTGCCACAGGTAGCTGTGCAGGAGAGTCCAACCTCCACCAGGTGTGGCCAGGCCCCTCCTAAGCAGTGTTTTTGGGGGAGGTGTTTCACTAGGGACTCCCCGGTGGAGGATGCGCCCGTCACCCAAGGCTGGAATAACCTGCCCCAGACTGGCACTAGCCCATGTGGCTGCAGGGAGGTGCTTGGTTTTGACTGGGCCAGGAGCAGGGACAGAAGAACTCAGTGTTATTCCAGGTGCAGGACGGTGGGAGGCTATTGGGAAGGCTCTGTCATGGCCATCATCTGCCCTCTCCCCCGGCCAGTGCGGGATTGTTCCCTACAGCCTGCTGTCCAGTGCAGCACTTCTCTAACCACGGCCTCTCGCCTCCAGCGCCCTGAACAGCAGCGACATTAAGAACCTGGGTGTGGATCTGCTCCCAGGATACTATGACCCCTTCTCCGGCAGGACGCTCACCAAGGGGGAGGTTGGTTGCTTCCTCAGCCATTATTACATCTGGAAAGAGGTAAAGACCTGGAGTAAAGGAAGACAATAAACGGGGAGGGGAAGATGACACCGATGCCAAGGGGGGCCCATGGCACTGGGCATTGTTCAGAGTGAGAGACAGACCCTGCCCCAAAAAGCTTATTGTCTAAACAAAGAAAGGAAGGGAAGCGACTTGCCCAAGATCACCATTGCCAGAGCTGGGACTAGAAGCTAGGTCTCCTGGGTCCTACTGCGGTGCCCTACACACTGGAGCTCATCCTGGATGTGTGGAAGGGGATGGGGATGTGGATGTCACCTCTCCCCTACTCCTCTGTTCTGTGAGGCTCATCACCAGAGCCCCAGCCAGACTTAGTTTCTGGACTGGTGCCGTCGTCCTGGGGAGGGGGAGTCCAAGAGGGAGCTGCAGGGCCTCTTACGACAGCTGCTTGGGCTCTGCCTGCAGATCGTGGCGCGGGGGCTGGAGAAGTCGGTGGTGTTTGAGGATGATGTGCGCTTCGAGGTCTATTTCAAGGTGCGGCTGACGCGACTGATGGAGGAGTTGGAGTGGGCACAGCTGGACTGGGACCTGATGTACGTTGGGCCAGCTCACAGTGAGGGGAAAGGGATGGGATGGGGTTGTGAGTGGGGCAAGCTTGCCTTCTAAGTGCTATCACTGATTGAATCCCTCCATGGTCGGGGGCCCTTTGCCCGCTTCCCCATAGGTTGGTGCCCTTTGATGCTGGCTCCTATTTTCAGACCGGCAAATGCCCAGCTCTGGTGTATTCAACCCCAAATGCCCCCAGGTGTCAGTGAAGCCTGACACCTGGAGGCGAGTCTGCATCCCGCTCCCAGCCTGTGGAGCTACCCAGTCCCCGTAGCGTGTTCGCTGCCTGGGATTGCGGTGGGCCTGGCTCCTTCTCTTAGCTGGTGGGCTGCTCTTGCCTTTGCAGCTACCTGGGCAGGAAGCAGGTGAACTCGGAGGATGAGGAGCCGGTGGAGGACGTGCGGAACCTGGTGGTGGCTGAATATTCCTACTGGACCCTGGCTTACATCATCTCCCAGCGGGGGGCACAGAAGCTGATCAGGGCTGAGCCCCTGTCCAAAATGCTGCCGGTGGATGAGTTCCTGCCCATCATGTATGACAAGCACCCAAAGTAAGGAGAGGCGCCAGCTGCTGCTTCCTCCTTATGGGATGGCTGGGAAGGGACAGAGCCCAGTGAAGGGGGGGTCTCCAATCCATTCAGACAACTCCACCCACTCCCAGAAGAGATTTTGGTTCTGTTTTCCTACCCAGTCAGGTGTGACTCCCCTTTGCTAGTCTGGTTTGCAGCTCAGACCCCGTTAGCAGCTTGGTCTTGTAAGTGAGGAAACGTGTGTGTGTCCCCCCCCCCCTCTCCTTCCAGCGTTACATGTGCACTGAAAGAAAACATCTGTTCCCATGAGCTCATTCCCCTCAGCCGTGGCTGCGCTCTGGTCTATGGAAAATAGTCGTCAGGGACCTGAGGGGGAGGAGGGCGCAGAGAACGGTCATTGCCAGCCAAGCAAGGGCTGGCGTGAGATGAGTTTGGAGGATCTCAGCTCCACGTCCTGCCTAGCATCATGACTGATTCTTCCACACGCTGCCTCTTACTGCCTGACTGGGCCATGAAGACTGAGCCCCACCTGACATCTGTGGATTCCTCCCCTGGTTAGAGTTAGGCCCAGCCCAAGGGATGCTTTCTCTGCTACCACCTGTGTTCCATGGTAGGCAGAAGGCTCCAGGGCTTTTGACCAGATGCTGTTCAACAGCACTGAAATCGCACATGGAGGGCGAGGTGAGAGGATCGCTAGAAAACCTGGTGGAGCTGAGAGTGCAGCTTTCATGGCCAAGGAATCTGTGCGTGTGTTATCTAAGAATGTGGGTGCTTATCTGAGGATCACGGAGACCCCAAGCTCTAAATACAGCATGAGGACATGGCTACCAACTCCCCCTCTGCACTGTCCCCCGTTCATCCCCACGCACTGTGCAGTCCCACCGCTATTCAGTCAGGATACCCCTCCCCCTGCCCAATATCTCCCAGCCATTCCAGGGCAGCCCTGTGGCTCACATACTCTGCAGCTGTCTTAGGTGCTCTGGGATTCCAGTCAGACTGATGCAATGGAGTGCCGACTTCCTGCCCCTCTGGCAGGCCTCTGGCTGCGGGGGGAGGGGAAGGAGCTGGGAAGGGTTGAAAGAGATGGAAAAACAGGGATTAAAAGAGCACAGGGAGGGATGGAGGGGGAGGTGGACAGCCCTGGGTGTGAACCAGGAACCATTCCAAATCCCAGGCTAGCAAGAATAACATCAGCCTAAGCTGTCTGGCACTGGGTCAGCCCAGTGGCCTAACTGGGACCAGGTGAGTGCCCAGGTCTGCAGTAGACCCCAGTTTGATCTGACTGGCACAAGGCAGGAGCTGGGCAGGCTGAGGAGGGGAATGTGACAGGAATAGGCCCTGAGGCTCCGTCTAGACTGCAGGCTTCTTGCGCAAGAAGCTTTTTGCAGAAGAGATCTTCCTCAAAAAGTTCTTGTGCAAAAGCGCGTCCACACTGCAAAAATGCATCGGAAAAGCGATACGCTTTTGCGCAAGAGAGCGTGCATGCTGCATGGACGCTCTCTCGCAAGAAAGCTCTCATTGCCATTAACAGAACGGCCACCAGGGTACCTGTGCTTCTTTCAATAGGCTGTTTTTGCGCAACCCCCCCCCGCCTACGTCTATACTGTAGCCTCTGTGCGGAAAAGCATATGCAAATGAAGCTCGGCATGGACTATCGCCATGCTTCATTTGCATAATTAATGAGCAGCTGCTTTTGTGCAAGAGGCTTTTGCTCAAAAAAGAGCCATGTAGACGGCTCTTTTTTGCGCAAAACCCCCCTCTTTGCGCAAAAGCCTCTTGCGTAAAAACAGCTGCTCATTAATTATGCAAAAGAAGCACGGTGATATCACATGCGGAGCTTCATTTGCATAAGCTTTTCTGCAAGAAAGCTACAGTGTCGACGTAGCTCGTTTCCCATTCATACACAACTTTTTCCGCAAGAGCTCTTGCACAAAAAAACTTATTCTTCATAGAAAGAGGAATAACTATTGTGCAAAAACCCCCTCTCTTCTTCTGATTTACTGTAAATTTACTTGCGCAAAAATGCACTTGCAGTATGGACGCTCTGAGTTTTTGCACAAAAACTCTGCAGTCAAGTTGTATCCTCAGTGTAGAGCTCAGGATGGCTAAGAGCTGCCAAGAACCCTGCCAGGGTGGGTGCTGGGATAAAGCACATTGGGGGATGGGGCCAGGAACCATTGCGGCTCCTCATGTTGTCTTACAGCCTTGGCAGGCTGCAGGGTGAGCTCATCGCGGGATTCCTTGTTTGCTGTAGTTTCACGAGGAGGCTGGGAACGGTTTAGCTCTGCCGTGGCTGCTGAGAAGCATGTTTCTGGGCAGCCGGCCTGAGCCAAGCCAAGTGCTTTGGCTGCAGTTAGTGCTGTTCCATCAGGCAGGGGGATGGGTGGATGCCTCTCACCTACAGACTCTCTCTGAACCAGCAGCCTGCCTGGAGTTCTTGGCTCCCATGCCCAGTAGGAAATGCTTTGGAAGAGCCATCAAGGTGCTGCGTCTCAGGGCACTTCCTCTTCTTTGGTGTCAGAAGCCCAGGGATGCAGCGTTAGAGGCGACGGGGTTCCACCTCCCCCCTTTGCCGGGCAGACCCTGGCATCCCCTTGGGTGTACAGATTTTATTCTCCCGGATCTTTTGTGTTTCTATCCAGCCACGCTGATTTTTCCCCCTCTCCCTTTCCTAGTGAGGATTACAAGAAGCACTTTGCTAACAGAGACTTGCTGGTGTACTCGGTGCACCCCCTGCTGGTTTACCCCACTCACTACACTGGGGACTCTGAGTGGCTCAGCGACACGGAGACATCTACTATCTGGGATGACGACTCCAAGAAGACGGACTGGAGTGGCTCTCAGAAAACAATGAAGGGTTCCCGAAGCAACGCTGGCCATTCCTTCCGCTCGACCTCCCGGGATGAGCTGTAACGTCAGGTTGCTAAGCCAGGCCTGGGAAGAGCTGCGTAGCGCGTGTGTAAACATGCCGATTCAGAAATTGGCTGCCAGGAAAAGCTGCCCTGCAAACATGTCTGAAATCTCCCATCTCATCAGAGTTCAGCAGCAGCTTTCCCCTTCCCCACAGCTGATCTCAAAGCATCTGACAGACAGCAGGGAATTAGTGTCCCAGCCAACCCCCTTCCTCTAGGTTGTTATCTGACAAATGGGGAAACCAAAGCACTGAACTGGATCTGCCCATAATTGGGTAGAAAGTCAGTGGCAGGTGAACAGAACCCAGGATTCTTGGCACACAGGCCTATGTTTAGCTGCACGACCACAGCCTGTTTCAGCTGTTGTTGGGGGAGTACCTGTGATGTCCCACTGCTCCCGCAGTATCAGGTGCTCTCTCAAGAGGGTGTGTCAGAGAATCCAGGGGGCTAATGCGCATCCTTCCCCAGGGTTGGAAGCTCTTGCAACGTTAGGGACAAATCCCTGTTGTTCTGCATCCGCAGGGTTGAGGATTTGGGAGGGGAGATACAAAGCCAACCCATGGGAGGTCAGGTCAGTACCGAGAGTATGCATTTGGGAGGCAGTGTTTGTCAGCTCGCTAATTGAGGGGACTGAGTGTCTGGATTCCTGAGTTCTACGCGAGTGATTCTCTGTGTGAACTTGGGCAAGTTGCTTTACCGCTATGTGTAAAATGGGGATGAGGATCCTCTACATCCCAGAGTTAGGGAGAGGCCATGTTTAGGTACTGTCTGTAAAGTCCTTGGAACTCCTGAAGTGGAGGCGGTGAGGGGTGAATACATTGCTCCTGGCATCCCAAAGGTTTCCTTCACGCTAACTGCTCAATTGGCTTCCTGCTGGGTAGGGAGGCCGGGCAGTATATTTCACGGGGCTTACGCTGTAATTGGAAAATGAGACAGTGCATGATGCCAGACAGCAAAGCAGTCCTATTAAAAATCTATGCTTTGTCTGCTCCAAACCTAGCACAGCAATTGTTAATCCTCGTCAGAATTTCCATGACAAAGCTCTTGTGTCTGGCATTTTTAGTGCAAGCAGGAAAATGATTCCTGGGCAGGAGCCTAGCAATGAAGGGTACAAACTGGGAGCACATGAACTGGGCAAGGTTTGAAAACAAAAATAGCTTGGCCTTATTTCCGTGGTAAGCACGTGGTGGATCAGCTGGATGGTCTGGGCTGTGGCATGCCAGCATGTACCGTCTCCTCCTCCTGCTCTGCCTCTGAGCCAGTTGGCACTCTCCTCCCCAGAGGTGGCTGCACAGAGCTGGGGCTGGCAGGCACCACAGAAGTGAAAGAGATTATTTCTCATTCCCAGGCTTGTTACGTGACCCCGTCTGAATCTGAGGTGAGCCAAACAAAGCAGGAACTTCGGAGTAACTGCTGAGCCTCCAGCCTGAATAGCCTGGGCTGGGCTGCTTCATCTGGGGAGGGTCCCAAAGAGTGGGCAACTTTCCTCCTTCGCTCTCCAGTTCTTGTATTGGTTTAAACTCCTGTAGACTGTGACTGGACAGTGGGGATCCTAACCTGGATCCAGCCATGCACACTGAAGTCCCAGGCCATCCTCAGAGCACGTGGTGCATGGAGGAAGCTTCCCCCATGCAGATCCCCACCACTGGACCTCAGTCCTGATGGGATGGACTCTCTTTGTGGGCAGAGTAGAATTTCCTCTGTATGGCCCAGTCATATCTTGTTCCTTTTCTTGGCTGTCTCCGCTGAGATGCCCAGCAGCACAGCCAGGCCCTCTTGCAATGAATAGGGGGACAAGCTCTATGGGACATGGGGAAGCTCAGTGCCCAGGACGGGGGCATTTGAGGCACCAAATTGTTCAGTTTCACAGGCCGGCACCACAGCAGCTCAGGAAGCCTAGCTCTGCCCAATGGCACAGCAACCAACCCCAGCTTGCACCAATAACACGGGGCTCTCGCTTCCTTTTGCAGGAGTGCTTCCCATTCAACGGCTACAAAGGAGGGTCTCAGTGAGCCGCTTTGTCCAGCTGCACATCCACTGGTTCCTGTCGGAGAGATGCAGCTGTGTTTGCTTGACCCAAGGGGGTGTTTAATCTGGGCCTACAGTCTTGCTCACTGTGACAGACCGTATGCGTGGATTGCACCAAGGAGGACTATGCTTGACTTTCTGGATGTCTCTGCCAGATGGTGGAGCTTTTGGTTTAGCCCTTTGAAACCGACTTCTCCTTCCCCATCTCTAATGGTGCCTCTGTCTGAAAGGACAAAACCATTTGGAAATGCACAACACAGAGGTAACCCTCCAGGTATCGACTTGTCTGGTGTTTTCAGACTGAGCTCGTTCCTGTAGGAATGCAAGAGCCCACTCTGCTGAGATCTGTCTGGCTGTGGAGCCAGAGGGTGTGTTAGGTCCAATGGCTTATGCCGTGTATTGATTCTTTTGTAATACTTGTTTGGACGTTTTATTTGTTGATCAACTCATCCTTCTGCTCCAGCAGACTCAAACGTCTTTCTCTCTTCCACCCCAGCTTGGAGTTGCTTACCACACCCCGTGCCTGGCTGAAAAGGGGATGGCACCGGGACATGAGGTAGTGGGTGCCTAAGAAATGCTCAGACAGACTTTCAATGCTGTAGGCTGGGGGAGAATCCAGTGCACTGCAGAAGTAAAGCAAGAATCCACCCAGCTAATTGCAGCTTAGGGTTCTCTCTGCATTATGCCTGCTGGGTTTTCTCTCACGTGTATATTTGACTCAAATAAGCCTGCCATCAAGAGGATTAAACTGGATTTTATTTAAGTCAACTCATTCATCTTACCAGGTTTTTTCTCTATAGCCCCCTCTAGTGTTCTCTAGTGCGTATTGCATTTGTTCTCTCCTTTGGACAACTAGCATACCCACAATACAGGCAGTCCCCGATTTAGGAACAGATTACATTCCGAACACCTGGCTGTAACTCGATTTGGTTGTAAGTTGGAAATACCCTTAAGTGGTCTGTTTGAAAAACTTGATGTAAATGGTTCTCAACTAGAAAATATTATAATGGGGTTAATGGGAGGTTGGTCATAAGTACAGATGGTCATAAGTCGGTGTGTTCGTAAGTTGGGGAGTGGCGTAGTCTGCAGGGCCTAGATCACCTCCTTTGTGCATGTGCAACGCACTGGCAGTGTCCAGTGATCACCTTTGAATGTCACACAGGAAGGGGAATAAGCTGTACCAGTGTAGGGCACCTTTTACTGGTAGAAAAATCACACCCCTTAGTGATGTAGTTATAATGGAACAAAACCCATCTGTGAATGGGGTGGGAATGGGAGCAGAGAACTGCAGGGTGGACTAAGTGTGAGACCCAAGAAATATGGGATACAGTTTGGGGTGTCCCTGTGTGAGAGACCTTAGCACCACCGTGATACTAAAGGTCAGGTGTTCAGAACAGCCTGGGTGTGGGCCCTCTGTCTGGAGGGAGGGAGCTGCCTGCCTTCTACTCTGTGCTGTTCCCCTGTGGGTTGGTGTTTCCATCACTGAGTAATGCTCGAAAATGAAGCCTGGTTTAGTGTCTCAAATGGGTGACTGAAAGGCAGGAGCTGCCTTTCTCTGCCACTTTCCAGGTGACCTTGGGCAGATCACATCACCTGTCTGTGCCTCTCTGGCCTCAGCTGTTGAATGAGAGAGAGATGAGCCTTCCCTCCATCACTGGGAGGGTTAATCAGTTTAATGTCCTGTGACGTAGTGGGGGTGTTGTTACATTTACTCTTTGCTGTATTGTGCCGTGTGTGTCTGTGTGTACGTGTACTCAGTTTCCGTGTCCTCCCCGCAGCACCCTCTGCATGAGGGGGGAGAGGCTGAGCATGACTCACTCCAGACATGTAAGGGCCAGACACAGGAGAGAACTCCTGGCCAGGAGTTGAGACAAAGGATAAGTGGGGCTACACCAGGTTGGGGGGCGGTTAAGGCCTGTGAGAGACTTGGAGCAGGAAAGGGGGGTGAAGGATGCAGGAGCCCCTCCCCCCCCAGAGGAATAAAGCTGCCTGCTCTCAGGGCCTGTGCTAACATCGATCCTGTGCTACGCTGTGTCTCTGTGAACCAATAACACCTTCTGTTCTACCTGCTGGCTGAGAGCCTCATCTGGCTGCAGAGGGGGGTGCAGGGTTGGGGACATCCAGGGTTTTAAAGATGCCCCAGGAGGAGGGAGCTCAGCCTGCCCCAGTGTTGTGTAGCCTACATCTTGCTCTGTGCCTTCTGGATAGTTGAATCTTGCCATGTCTCTGCTGGGCAGGGAGGGATTCTCACATCCTTCTGGCTACTCCGGAATGCCAGCATGCAGGTTGGCTTGTTGGAATGTCCTCCTTAAACTGATGGCAGGAGACGGGGAGCACGCTGGCCGGGGTGCTGTGGCTGTGGCTATATTAAAGACACGGGGTTTGGCTCAGCCTGTGTAGTCCTGGGAGCAGAGTAGGGGTAAAGCTTCCCTTCTAACCAGGTGACATTTCACAGCCGCCCTGGAAAGCCAGACTTTGCACTGGCTTCAGAAGTGCTGTTCAAAGTGACTCTGCATCCTGAGCAGTCCTGTACAGAAACCAGTTGCCCTCATGGTAATTGGCAGAAAGATGCTTTTAGTCATTAGAACTGAGCTCAGACAGAAGCCTGGAACCTGCCGTGGCGGTAGACTGGCAAAGCGGTTCAGTGGAGCAATAAAATGAAGTCCCTGTCCAATCATCTCTTTCCTTTCCACTTAGAGCTCCAATGTGCGATTCCTGCCCCTCTCCTCCCGTTATGTGCTTGGCACTAGAAGTGCTCTAGTCCAGTGTCTCCACCCTTTTTAATGCTTGAGATCACTTTTTGAATGTAAATGCAATCCAAGATCTACCTGAGACCCAAACACCCTTGCCCCGCCTCCTTTGTGCCCCTTCTCCAGAGGCCCAGCCCCTGCTCATTCCATCCTCCTTCCCCCCCTTTCACTAGGCTGGGGCAGAGGGTTGGGGTGCAGGCTGTGGCCTTGGATTAAGGGATTTGGAATGTGAGAGGGGCTCTGAGCTGTTGTCAGAGGGGGTTCTAGTTTGGATGCCGTCAGGGGTGATCGGGGCTAGGGATGCAGGAGGGGGTTTATGACTGGGGTAGGGTTTCGGAATGTGGGCTCCAGCTGGGCACTGTTTACCTCAGGTGACTCCTGGCTGGTGTTGCAGTGGGGCTAGGCAGGCTCACTTCTGTCCTGGCTCTGCACCACTCCCCAAAACAGCCAGCAAACTCCCTCCATCCCAAGCCCTGTTGTCCCTTCGCTGCTCTGTGGAGCTAGGATACAAAGTGGGAGAGGGGGCACCTTGACATCAGCAACCTTCCTCTCCCTCCCCTGCCCTGCACAGAAAGCAGGGGGCTCCTGGGGTTCAGCTCCAAGGCAAAGGGCAGGAGATGTGCAGCAGTGGGGGGAGGGGCAGCTGAAATGCCTGCACTTGATAATAGACTCTTGGCCAAACCAGTTAGGATCCCCTGTCAGAGGCTCCAAGATCTACCAGTAGATCCTGATCCTGATCTACTGGTTGGTGACCACTGCTCTAGTTACTATAATCTACCACCCTGCCACATTTGATTAGTACCTGTCCTGCTGCTAGAAAACAAGAGAAGTTGATGCCAAGTCTCTGGGGGTATGTCTACACTACCCTCCTAGTTCGAACTAGGAGGATAATGTAGGCATACCGCACTTGCAAATGAAGCCCGGGATTTGAATTTCCTGGGCTTCATTTGCATAAGCGGGGAGCCGCCATTTTTAAAACCCCGCTGGTTCGAACCCCGTGCAGCGTGGCTACACGGGGCATGAACTAGGTAGTTCGAACTAGGCTTCCTAGTTGGAACTACCGTTACTCCTCATTTCACGAGGAGTAACGGTAGTTCGAACTAGGAAGCCTAGTTCGAACTACCTAGTTCGTGCCCCGTGTAGCCGCGCTGCACGGGGTTCGAACCAGCGGGGTTTTAAAAATGGCAGCTCCCCGCTTATGCAAATGAAGCCTGGGAAATTCAAATCCCGGGCTTCATTTGCAAGTGCGGTATGCCTACATTACCCTGCTAGTTCGAACTAGCGGGGTAGTGTAGATATACCCTGGGTTACATTGAGCAAATGGCCTGTAAAGTTTCTTGTTCAGTGATACAAAAATATTCACTCTTACTCGCTTGGGACTGTGCCAGGGCTCAGAGCTATTGCAGGGTGCAATCTAATTGGTCTCCATGCAGCCTTTGGTAAGAGCACGAGAGGCTATTGGCCAAATACTGCTGGCCTAGAACTAGTTCTAAGCTTGTATCAGTTTGTACAGGGATGGGCAATAATTGGACCAACCCAAAAGCGGTGGGGCTTCAGGTGGAAGGGGCGGAGCCAGGGCACTTCTGTGCTTCCCCACCCAGAGACATAGCGGGGGCAGTTGCCACTGGGTGCCATTCGTGCGCCCTGGGCCCCAGGAGCGCGGCGCCACCCCTGGGAGTGCGACACATGCGTGGCGCCGCCCTGGGTGCACGGAGCATGAGCGGTGCCACCTCCGCCCGGCCCCGCGCGGCGCCCCCTACAATGGGGTTCCCCGGGCAGTAGCCCGGTCGGCCTGTACCTTGGGCCAGCTCTGGGTGCAGGGAAGCGGAGCTCAGCTGGGTTGCAGAGTGAAGAGGTGCAGGGTGCTGGGCTGCAGGAGTGGGGAAGTGTGGGGTGTTGGGCTGGGCTGTGGGTGGGAGGGAATTGAGGAGCTCAGAGCTCAGTTTGGCTGCAGGAGGAGGGAGGTGGCGGGAACCGGAGCTAGACTCAAGGGGAGGAAGGGGCAGGAAATCAGAGCTGGGCTCAGCAGTTTTGCGGGGCTTGTGGGGAGGTGCAGGGAGGCATAAGGGATCTGACGACAAAGGGTGCGGCGGTTGGCTGATCCCCATCTAGACTACTGCGCTGTGCCGACAAACAGCTCATCGGCACAGCACGGCGGCCATTTTGATGTAACTGAAGCGGCGATTATTTAAATCGCCACTTCATTTTGCTATGTCTAGTAAACTCATCTACATGGCTCCGTCGACAGAGCCATGTAGTCTAGACACACCCTCAGTGAGAAAAAGTGCTGCTGTCAGAAAAAGTAAATTCAAAGTCTCCCCAATTTTCTTCAAAGATCACCTCTACCAGGCAGTGGTGCTTTTACTCATTTGTCCCTTATATGTTTGAAGGGTGACTAAATGTTATCTGGATCTTTTTGGGCCATGTCAACAGATTGTTTTGGGCTCAATCTTAGATTAAAATTTAAATTGTATTAGGCCCTTTGTAAGCAGGTTGGGAAGTGGTCTCATTTGGCAATTATTATTCTGTATTATTTACATAATATACACATTGCCATCTTGGTATTGACATATACATTTCTCAGTACCTTTACATATAAAATTGACCTCCCTGGGCAATGTACCTTGTAAGGAGTGATGGGGATACAATGAAGTTGTTTAAACAAATATGTTGCAATTGTAGAAAAAAAATTGTGTGTCTGAAAACTGTAGGTACTGGGGGTACTTATCAATTTTTTAAAAGGGATCCTTTATAAAAAAAAAAGGTTGAGAAATACTGCTCTAAACCATTCCTTTTGGCCACCCTGTTTCCTTTCTCCTTTGACAAGTTGGGCAGGTAGCAGTTTTGGTAAAAATACATCAGACATGTGCACGCAGTGCCTGCTCTACCTCAGCTGGTGCTGGATAATCAGAGCCTCAATTCTAAAGGATTACCAAGGTGATCAATCCTCCCACGTTTTGTTGTGGATTTTCCAAGGAAAATTCTGGTGTTCTCTATAGGTCACCCACATCTCCCAATCATAGCAGAGACTTGGGATTAAACGTGGCTTTCTCAACTAAAACTCTTATACGTGTTTGGATGTTGTGATTGTGAACACCTGGCGAGGCAGTCTGCCAAGGGCAAAGCTGGCCTCTTGAATCTCGGTATCTATGGCTTCAGTTAATGGCTTGTGTGAAATTTGGAAGAGCAGCTCAGAGAGGCCTCTCCTTTACTTAAGGATAGAATCTCACAGCAGCCTGAAGGAAAAAGTACTCATGGCAAACTGACAGCCTCGCTTGCAGCGTATCCTCAGCCTTAGGCTACTTATTGCTTCAAGAGAGCGAGGGTGATTCTCGTGTTGTGTTTTAGTTTTATTTAAAAAAAATTTCTGAGTGTTATTTTAACAGGTAAGTTAATCTCTTGCGTTCACTGACATAGCAAAGGAGGTGTGTAGGGGGGGTAATTGCCCTTCTGCTCCCCCTATCATAACTCTGCTCGCCTGCCCCTTCTCCATCCACCACCACCTGCTTAAGCCTCCTCTCTGCCTCTGCACTCCCAGCCCGACCTTCCTCCCTCTTCAGCAGTGGGATAGTGCCCGCCCCAAACTGGAGGGGGTGGGGGAAGACGCAGTACAAGCTCCCCCGCCCCTATCGGGTTCAGCTGTGCACCAGGTTCGGGGCCCTGTCATGTGGTGGCGGGAGAGTGGGGAGGATGCAAATTTTGCTTTTGTCCCCAGGTGCATAACACCCGTGCTATGCCTCTGTCCCCACCCATAGACCCTGAGTGGTCTGGGGGTGGCGGACTGTGCAAAGTCTTTGCCCCCCCCAGAGAGAACCACCAGCTGTTCTAAACAGCTGGTGGTTCCCTCCAGATACCTGTGTCCCTGGCAGCGGGAGGAGACTTCACGTGCTCCCCCCCTACTGCCCTCAGGTCAATCAGGGCCTGGGGAGGGGGAGCATGTGAAGTCTCTTGCTTCCTGCCCCTGCCCTGCAAGGGAGCTCCAGGCTTAGAGTCAACCGCCAGCTGAGCAGTAGCTGGCAGTTGATTTTGAGTAGAGCCCCTTACAGAACAGTAGGAGACTTTGCACGTTTCCCCCTACCCGCAGACCCTGATTGGCCTGGGGTTGGGGCGGAGCGGGCCGGATCCCTTTTGCCCAACCCTGAGTTTGTACGTAAGTGTCAAAGTTCTATACAAAGGTGAACGGTATCACTGTCCCTGGCTCCCAGGTGCCTCTGGTAGGTACCTCTGGTAGACTTGGAATTTTGCTGCCCAGTTCCAGGCTTTAGTGCCCAAATCGTGCTAGATTTTGTATAGGCTGTATTACATGACATCCACACCAGTGTGACTTCTCTAAGCAAAGCAGCCCCTGCCTATTTTAGGTATTTATAGAACACTCTGGCATGAGTGTATCTCAGACTTTTTAATGTATTTAGCTTCATGTGCCCCCTGTGAGGGAGTACTGAGGCCCAGAAAGACTAAGTTGCCCATGGTCATATGAGGAATGTGTGGCAGAGCAGGTATTTGAACTCACACCATCTGAGACCTTGACTAGAGCCTTACCTATCACACCATCCTTCCTCTATCCCACTTTTTTACAGACAAAACAGCTGTGTTTTCCTTGGTGTGTACAACCAAAGCCTTAGTTGTGGCTTTAAACCAAGCCAATGTGGCTGCAGCTTTGCATCCGTCTAATCTGGCGCACAGGCCAGGTAACATTCATGAGGGAAGAGGGCTTTTTCATGCTCATTCCCACACGAGGAAGTTTCACTCCAGATAGGATGGGTGCTTGGAGCAGGGGAAAGTGAGGGACTCAGGGTCCAGGGACGAATGCTTTAAAACGTGGTACTTTTTGATCATTGATTTTTCAGGGTGCTCATGGCCCGCCCTCTGCAGCAAACGGGGCATCACACACAAGCTCGAGGGAGCGGGCACCGTGCAGGGAATACCCTTCCTGGGGGACGCTGGAGGACAGCACAGCCTGGTGGCACAGCCCGGGGGGCCCCACTGGGGCAAAGTGTGCAGCCCACAGAGAACCCCGGTTGTGGGGTGGCCCAGCCGAGGGGGTCCTGCCCAGGGGCACTGCCCAGCCAGCCCCAGTTTGGGGAAGTCACAGAGCGGGGGTCGGTGCTGCCCAGAGATCCCAGTTCATGGGCGGGCCAGCCCAGGGGGTCTCGCTTGGGGGAGTCCTGCCCAGGGATCCTCAGCAGGGCGGCCTGGCCCTTTAAGCCCCGTGCCCCGTTGCTATGTACAGCGCGCTGCCCGGTTACGCGGCGCCTGCGAGGCTCTGCCCGCGGCCGCCGGCTCCTGCGCTTCCCCGCGCGGCCATGGCCCCCAAGAAGAAGGGAGGCGGCAAGAAGGAGGAGGAGGCCAGGCAGGAGGGGAAGGCGGAGCCCGCCGTGGCCAAGCACAGCCGGGAGTTCTACCTGCTCCAGATCCTGGACCTGGAGGAGCGGCTGGCCCGGTGCGGGGCCGGGGGCGCCCGAATGCAGAGGCCAGGGAGGAGCCAGCCCTGGGGGTGGCTGCGCCCCCAGAGGGGCGAGCTGCGGTATCCCCATTCCGGGGGGGGGGCTCTGCCCAGCTCCGAGCAGAGCTACTGGCTCCCGTTCAGGGACAGGGAGGGTGAGGCTGAGTTGAGGGCGGGGGCATGTTTTGCTGCAGACACGCCATGGGGAGACCGAGGCAGCAGCAGCCCCCCCCCCCCCCAAAGCCCAGCTGTGTTGGTGTTAAACAGCTGCCATGCCTCTCCCCAGAGGTGGCTGCAGTTCAGCGTGGGGGCGAAGGGTGTCTGTATACAGAGCTGCCCGTGTCCCTCCCCTGAGGTGGCTGTTCTTTCGGTGTGGGGTGGAACGATTCTTGTTAAGTACAGATTGTGAAACCATAGCATCCTAGAACTGGAAGGGACTGCGAGAGGTCATCAAGTCCAGTCCCCTGCCCTCATGGCAGGACCAAATACCATCTAGATTACCCCTGATAGAGGCCTATCTAAATCTGCTCTTAAATATTTCCAATGATGGAGATTCATGGGGGCATGTGATGAAACACGGCCACTGCCAATATTCAATAGCATTAAAATACACAGCAAAAAAAAAAAAAAAAAATGTAAAGTGGCAGAAAGCCAGGAGTATGTGCAGGGTTATTGCCATTACCTACTGTATGTGGTTAGTCCAGTCAGACAAGGGTTAATTGTGAGTCCATTCCATCTGCTTTAATCAGAAAACCTGGAATCTGATGTGTTCCTGTTGACAACAATGGACAAAACTAGGAATATTGTTGCAACAAGGGGCTAGTCTGCATCTGTGTTTAATTATCTGTTGCCTACATCAATGTGTGTTTAATCCAGAGAAAGATCTGGAAAGTGCAAGGCCTGGAAGCTGGTAAATTGGGCTATTTTAACCTCCACATTGCTTGAAACAGCCTTTCCTTTTTTTAATGGAAATTAAATATTTATTAAGGACATTCAGGGGCATCTTCTGAGATGCTTTAACATGCGATAATTCCCAATGCCTAAAGCCAAAGCAATGGGAAAGAGGAGATTCCAGGAGCTAAATAGCCCATGAACAAGTGTAATTTACTGTGGAGGGCTTTGGCTTCTGCAGAATAGAATCCGAGTGTTTGAAGAGACCTCAGGAGGTCATTGAGTCCAGCCCCCTGCCCGAAGCAGGACCAACCCCAACTAAATCATCCCAGCCAGGGCTTTGTCAAGCCAGGACTTAAAAATCTCTAGGGATAGAGATTCCACCCCCTCCCTAGGGAACCCATTCCAGTGCTTCCCCACCCTCTTAGAGAATGCTATTCTTGGAGGGCCAGAATAATGTCAATGGATCACTTAGTAGTAGTATTAGGAATCTTGGGAGCAGGACGCTATGGGACAAGGACATCTCCCTACCTGGAACAATATGAGACTTGCAGCTCTCATTTAAATAAATAGTTTCTAGCCCTCCTGGCTATAGGAAAAAGCTTGGTGACATGATGTACTCTAAAGGCTCAGAAACCAGATGGCCAATAATAACCCCCCCAAAAATAGTAATTAAAAAAACCTCCATGATTTTTAAGCGAAGCTCATGATTTCTGGAGGGCTTAAGAAGCGCCGCCCTCAAAACTTTGGGATCCCTTTACAGTTTGGAACCCTTTGGTGGTGGGAATTACTTATGAGTGCTTGATGGATGAGCACACTGCACTAGGCCTTCAGAAAGGGATTTAAGTGAGACTCGAGTGGTTTGTGGGTTAGGCCCTCCATGGAGAGGTAAATGTCAGCCTAAGGAAATCACTGACTGTTGTCCCTAGCCACGAAGCCTCAGTTGTGCTGCTTGTCTTTGGAGGTGCCTTCCTTCGGGGTGTCTGCTCTGGCGGCCAGGCATTTCAGAAATGTTGGCATCACTGTCTAGGCTCATGATAGCCCTTTACCACTGCTGCTGCAGAAACCAATTATAGTGTGGGTGAAACATTGGCATAGGGCACAAGAAGGAACCGAGCCCGGGGTCAAAGGTGCAGCTTCTCTTTCTTTTGCTCCCAGACACTTTGCTTTGAGCCTATGGGTCACATTCAGTGCTCGGGTAAGGAGGTGCAGCTCCCACAGAAATCAAGACACTTTACCTGATTGCAGCTGGACTCAGTTTGGCCTCTTGTGTTGGACTAAGAATGGCAGGGCTAGGCAGTGAGATCCTGTCCTTTGTTGCAGTGTCCTCTGTCGTCTTCCTGTCCTGGGACAGGACTGGAGGTGCCCAGATATTAGATGGGAGTGCAGGAGAAAGGGCCATGGGTAGTACCCTGCTCCAGTCCCACTGCAGTCAGGCTAAGAGCTGTCTCCTGTGTTTGCCCTGAGCCCAAGCACTAGGAGAGACTGGACCTACTGCAAATAGGTGGGGATAGGCAACCAGCCTGGACTCTGCTCTGACTGCCCATTTGGTGCTGCTTTCCCCGGCAGGTACCAGCGAAAATGGGACGAGCTGCAGGTGAACGAGACCCTCTTCAGGATGGAGTACGAGCAGATGGCCCTTGACAACAAGGAGATCATGGCCTTTCTCAAGAAGACCCTGAACCAGCGGGTGGATGAAATCGCTGAACTCAATGACCAGATGCTCAGCCTGCAGCAGGCCAAGGAAGCAGAGAAGGACGCCTTCGAGGCCCAGCTGGCCCAGGTTCGCCATGAGTTTCAGGAGACCAAGGACCAGCTCACTTCGGAGAACATGCTGCTAAGTAATGTGCCCTGGCTCAGATTGGCCCCTTCTCCCTTGTCATGGTTCTTTTAGGGGCAGTGGGCTGCCGGTGCTGCAGTGCAGGGACAGAGCCTGGAATTCTGGGGGGTGAACCGTTCCAGCTTGGGGCTGCAGCCATAGGCTGCTGAGAGAATAGCCAATGGAAATATTTTAGCTGGAGCTAAATATTTGGATCTGGAATTTGTACACCCCGAGCACTTCGTTTTGATGAAAATGATTTTTTTGCTTTTCATTGACATTTTCAGCGGAGCACTTTACATTTTAGCAATAAAAAGAGTTTGAAAAATGATTTTTTTTCTGGCCCAAAGTTGCTGAAAACAAAACAAAAAAAAAGAAAAAAAAAGTGGGTATTTGGCAGAAGATTTGGTTTTTTTTTTCCTGTTGAAAAATCTTAAAACATTCAAGGCAAGAAGATGCTTTCTGCAAAAATGTTTGTTTAGCAAATACCTGACTTGCCATAGCAGACGAGCTTCACTGGAAAATTTTGGACCACTTTTAATTCCAACTGCGTGGGGGGCATATGGAGGTGGGGAGACAGAGCCTTGTGGTGTTTTCACACTGGAGCTTCCCTCTTTCCACCACAGTGTGTAATGTGATGGCTCCGTGCTATCTGTTGCTGGTCCTCACGGCAGGTATTGCCTGGGCAGCCTCAGGCCAAGCTTTCCCCATATGCGGGCCTAGTATTGATATTACTGCAGTACCATTGCACTAGGTGCTTTACAAATGTACTGAAGAGACCTGGCCTCATAAAGTTTGTGATCAGGGTGGCTGAGAAAACACAGAATGGGTGTGTGGTGGTGAGAAAAGAAGCTGGGGAGGATCTCGCAATGGGATTTGCCAGCTTGTTGAACTCTGCCTCCCCCATCTCCCCTCCCCCCAGTCCTAAGTGATCTCTGCTGACAGGTGGGAAGCTGGCTGCGCTGGAGGAGTTCAGGATCCAGAAGGATGAGATCATGGGCAAGTTTGCAGCCCTAGAGGAGCAGCTGAAGAAACAAAAGGACGATCACAAGGAGTATATCTACAACCTGGAGAAGAAAGCTGTGCTGGACAAAGACAGGCCAGTGCCAGGCTCTAGTTCCCCACTTGAGTCCCAAGGAGGGAGTGGGACGTGGGAGCCAGAATTTCTATTCCTGGCTTTGCTATTGACTCGCTGTAGGACCTCAGTTTCGTGGGGACGATATTCCTGGGGAAGGGAGAGCCTTGGTGACTGGGAAGTGTTCTGAGCCCTGGAGATTCGGGGAGGTTCTCCCCCTGGGCTGAGTGGGATGCCAGGGGACCTGCCCTCTGCAGCTGGGCGGTAAATGGGTGCTGTGCAGGGAGAATTTCCATCTGGGGAGGTGCTGGAGTTCTGGGAGAGCTTCCCCAAAGCCTGGGGGTGAGTAGGATGGTGTGAAAGCTCCCCTATGGGTAGAGTGCCAGGAGCACTTCTTTGCTTGGGCTGAACCCCTTAGACTGGGGTCCGATTTGCTGGTACTGAGGCATTGGTAGCTGCTGTGGGTCCTACCCGGGGTGATGTCCTCCTCTGTGTGTGTACGCTCCACCCCTGCAGGCTGAAGAAGGAGATGATGCAGCGCGTTCACGTGGTGGCAGCCGAGTTCCGCAAGGTCTCCAACAGCCAGATGGCAGAGACCACCAAGCGCACCATCCGTGAGAACGTTGCCATCAACCTCCAGCTGGCCAAGATGTCCGATCGCAGCTACGACCTCATCCAGGAGAACGACAAGCTGAAGGAGGCCCAGACTGAGATGCAGAAGCAGCTGGAGATGCTGGAGCACAATGAGAATCAGATAGCCAAGAACAGTCTTAGCAACCAGAAGGCAAGAGCTCAACCAATGCTCGGAGGGAGGCAGGATGCTGGAGCCAGGCTGTGGTCCTGTCACTGCTCCAGCTTGTCTGCACCTAGGGACCAGGTGGTAGCTTTCAGGGACCTGGTCTCCCCATTCCCTGGCAGAGCTATTGCCCTAGAGTTTGCTCAGCCCCCCACGTACGTGTAGAGGCTCACCACTTTGTTGGTTCATTACCGAGGCAGTAGGAGCTGACAGTGGGCATGGGCAACTTTTAGCCTGTGTGTGGGTGGGAGTGTGTAGCCTGGGCTGAGGCTGGTACCTGAGATGTTCCTCTTGTCTCCTGATCCCACCACGTGTTCCTGCTGGTTTCAGATGATTTGGATGCTCACCAATAAATGCAAGGAGCAGCAGGTGCTGGTGGATGAATGCGAGGAGCAGAAGGAGGCCATGCACCAGCTGAAGGTGGCCCATGAGCTGGTGCAGAAGGAGAACCAGGTGCTACGGTAGGTGCAGCAGAGCGAAGGTGACAGCAAGGCTTTGAGATCTCATTCCAATGCTGCAGCTGGGCCCTTGTTGCAAGGACGTGTAGAGGCAAAGCAGAGTCTTTGTGTTATGGTCCCATTACACTGCCCGGGCTAAGTGTGGCCAGGCCAGGCTGGAGGGGAGGCCTCTGAGGAAAACCCAGGTAGGACAGGAATTGGGGTCCGTGTCTCAGTGTGGTGCTAGAGGTGCCGCACTGCTAGCTCTTTCATAAGATGAAAAATGTAGAGCCGGCCGGCTGGGGACTGGAAGTTCAGTTTCATGGGAAATTCTGACATTTTGAAAACTTTTTGTTCTGAATAAAAAATGTGAAAATGTATAACATTTAAACACGGGAATTTGCATTAGTGTTTAATATTAGCCATCGAATGCAGGATAGAATGTACTAGCTAACGAATGTTGTAAGTATAAATGAAATTAATCAAAACGAGGAAGCCCCAAGGGAACGTTTTGCCTTTTCAAAGTGCAGCAGGAAAGTCAATGTGATTAATTTGACTCTTTCGCATTGAAAATGTTGAAATTGACACATTTTGGCGAAAGTGCTTTTTTTGATGGAGAATTGTTAGAAGTGTTTGAGTAGGTCTTGTCCTGCCCCCTTGTGCCCATGAACCCCATCGGGTGGGAACTTGGAAGAGTTGTGGTGTTAACGGACGTGTCCTGGCTCAGTGCTCTCTGCAATTGCAATTCCACAGGGAATTGTCTTCTTCCCTTGCTGACCTAAACTGTCCTGCAGTGTTGCCCTGTGTGTTTTTCAAGAGTTGCTGCTTCCTGCCCTGGAGGTGGCTGCATTTAAGTGCTGAGGGACGTGATCCCTGCATATCCTGTATTCACTTGCTTCATAGGGCCCTTGTGATGCTTAACTAAGCCATGTCTGTAAAGCCTTTTGGATGGGAGAGCTGAGTATTATTGGGATTATGCTGCTGCTCACCCTGAGTGTGTCTGTGTGGCCTTGGCCCACTCAACCCTGTCACAAACTCAGCAAAGCTCTGTCATGTCCCTCCACACTCCAGAAGAGCCTGTGCCTTGTGCTGCACACAGCTCCCCAAAAGGCCTGCGCTGGAGCAAGGAAAATGGCCCGGTCTCTGGGCACATCCTGCCCAGCAAGGGCTGCTCTGATCACCCAGCTGGGGCCTCGGCCTGCAGTTGGGAGCTGTATATACAAGACACTCAGGGACCCCATACAGAGCCTGGTGTTCCCAGGCAGTTACCAGGGGTGTAACTCTTGGAAAGTATACTCGCTCTGAGACCTTGCTCCCACAGATGTGCAAGGTGTGCTTTGCCCACTGCAGGCCTTCCTGGGGACCTCACTCAGACAGACCTTTCTCTGAAGCCAGATTTAGCCCCCCCCCCTTCTCCCGCCACCATATCTCCCGGACTTACAGACAGGCTGGCAGACACAGACTTATACACACTTCTCCCTGGAGTCCTGGGTTGGATGGACAGACAGATACACGCACACATTTCTTTGGGGACCTGATTTGAATGGACAGACAAGCAGACATATATATACCTGGGGACCTGACTTGGACAGACAGACCAACTTCTTTGGGGACCTAATTTGAATTGAGAGCAGATAGGCCTCCCTGTGGAACCTGATTTAGACAAAAGCGACGAGGAGTCCTGTGGCACCTTATAGACTAACTGAAGTGTAGGAGCATAAGCTTTCGTGGGCAAAGACCCACTTCGTCAGATGCATCTGACGAAGTGGGTCTTTGCCCACGAAAGCTTATGCTCCTACACTTCAGTTAGTCTATAAGGTGCCACAGGACTCCTCGTCGCTTTTGCAGATTCAGACTAACACGGCTACCCCTCTGATACTTGATTTAGACAAGTTCATGAACATGCACACAGGACTCTGGGGCCTGCTGGAGTTGATAAGCATTTCCCCTAGAGCCCTGCACTCCAGGCGTCCCAGGTGAAGTGCTTGTTTGCTCCCTCACCCCCGGGTGTTCTTGTCTGCCTCTGTCCCTACAGACAAGAGCTGGAGGAGCTGAAGGACGAGGTGAGGAAGAGGAAGGAGGAAGGGCAGAGTCAGGCCAAGCTCCTGGAGGAAGAGCAGAAGCTCAGGAGGAATGCAGAGAGGACCCTGAACCAGGCTGTCCAAGCCCTGAAGGACCTGCTGCAGGTAAGACTCAAGCAGTCCCAGGGATTGGGGTGGGCATGCTGTGGTGGCTGTTTGCCATTAAAAGGGCCAGAGCCCAGCATGCTCCTGGGATGGGAATATTTCCTGGGTTTGCTCCCAAAAGCTAGAACAGAGCAGGACCATGGCCATAAGCCACCACCGGGATCACCAAGATCAAAGGCCAAGAACGACTTGAGAACTAGAAGCGGAGCAATATTGTCCGCAGGAGCCTGGGAGCCAGAACTCCTGGATTCTCTTCCCAGCTCTGCCATGCTCCATGCCTCAGTTTCCCACGGTGTAAAATGGAGATAATTATACTGATTGACCCTGCAGCTGGCTATGACAGGCTTGGGCAAAATACCCTCCATAGGCTGGATGTGGCCTGCCAAGCTGCCAGATCCAGTCCACAGACTCCCTGCCTGCCCCCCTGCATGCTGCTGAGAAATATAGCCCTTGTGGGGCTGTTTGAACAGCTGTGAGCCCAGCAGAGGGAAGAAAGTATTTGTGTGCTGTTCCCACCCCCAGCACAATCCCATTGGCTGGTTTCTGGCCAATGGGAGCTACTTTTTGTCAACAGGCAGCTTGGGAAGCACCCTCCCCTAAGGCTCCTAGCTGTTCAGAAACCATTTGGCTCCTGCAGCCAGTGTGGGGCAGGGCAGGCAGGGAGTCTGCTTGGGAAGGCTGCTGGTTGGGAGTCAAGCAGGTAGGTCTCCCATCCAGAGCCTGCCTCTGGTACCCCAACCCATTGCCCTCTACCCCACATAACCCAAACTCTCTGCCCCCCTCTTCTCCCCATACCCCCCCAGATCCTGCACCCCAATTCCCTTCCCCAGGTCACAGCCCCCTCCTGACCTAGCTCACAACCCAATCTCTCTTCCCTACCCCACAAAACCCAAACCCTCCCCCCTCCTACCTCCATGTGCCCTCACGGATACTGCACCATAGTCTCCCTGCCCCAAGTCACAACCCCCTCCTGTCCTAGGTCATAGCCCAAACCCCTCCATCCCCTCTCCTGCACCCTAGTCCCCTAACCCAGGTCACAGCTGCCTCCTTCACCCAAATACCCACCCACACCCTCTCCTGCACCCCAATCCCTTACTGCAAGCTCCCTTCTGCACCTAGGCTCCATCCCAAACCCACTGATTTGGCAGAGTGTGGCCCTTGACCACTTTCCAAATTCTTGAGTCACCCCCCCCGCAAACGTTATTGCTCACCCCTGGGCTGTGAGGCGTGGTCTGGTAGTGTTTAGAGGATCACAAAGCTCTTTCCAAGAAGAGGCTGTAGAGAGCAAAGCAGTTCTATTAAGAATGGGGTAACATGGGCATAGGCTGGGGCAGCAAGTGGTTGGGAAACTCATGAGCTCTTGTAGGATAAAAGAACTTGCCCAAAATCCTGCTAAGGAGCGTTAGAGGCCCCTGACTGAGAGCTCTTGAACCTTGTCCCTATCTCTCTTGGGTACTTCTATGGCCCTCATTAGTGGGAGCAGTATTTTTTCACAAACAACTCCAGGGAGGCAGAGCAGTGCTACCTCCCCCAGGGTACAGATGGGGCTCTGAGACAAAGAGACTAAGTGATTTGCCCAAGCTCACACAGGAAACTGGTGGTGGAGCTGGGAATTGGAACTCAGGCTTCCAGAGCCCCAGACTGGTCTCTGAAGCACTGGGCCATCTGCTGCCCTGATCCTTGACTCCATCCCTATCTTAAGAGGCTGGCTTGTGAGACAACTCCAGAGTCCAGCACTATCAGGGTTTGGTTTCATGGGGCTGTGTTAGTGTGGAAGGCTCTTCTATTGACTGGGATTGATTTTTGCATCCAGCAATGACAAGGTTGTGTCAATTAGGGAAGATTTGACATCAAGAGGGCTGGATTTTGCATCCATTCTGGTGATGCTGTCTCACTTGACGAAGATGCTGTGATAGTCCGAGAGGGCACGGTGGCTGTGCCTGCATGCAGACATGGCAGTGAGGTGTCCTGGCACAAGTGCCTTGCTCTGTGAGGGGTCTACCCCGAGTCTGCCATTCAAGTGATCTTTCAGATCAGAGCCACCAGCGCCTTGCTCAGAGCAAACACCCACTCTGGACCTTGGCATCGATTCTTGTGTGGCAGCTGTATTCGGCTCTTTATTTTGCACCAAACCAGACTGGGTTAGGGCTACTTTGGCTGGACTCACTGTAATTCCCCTTCTTTCCTATGGGGGGCAAGACTGTAGAGGCCGCTTGTTGGAGAAGGGGGTCCATGCTGCTGGGGCAGGTGCCCTAACCCTGCAGATACATGGCATTTATTGCATGTGGTGACTAGAAATCCCACCATTCTGCCAAGAGGGGGAGGGATAGCTCAGTGGTTTGAGCATTAGCATGCTAAACCCAGGGTTGTGAGTTCAATCCTTGAGGGGACCATTTAGGGATCTGGGACAAATCTGTCAGGGATGGTACTTGGTCAAGCTGGGGACCAACCAGCTTAGTAGTTCTGCAGAAAAGGACCTGGGGGGGTTACAGTGGATGAGAAGCTGGATATGAGTCAACAGTTTGTCCTTGTAGCCAAGAAGGCTAATGGCACATTAGGCTGCATTAAGAGGAACATTGCCAGCAGATCCAGAGATGTCATTATTCCCCTTTGTTCAGTTCTGGTGAGGCCACATCTGTAGTATTGTGTCCAGTTCTAGCCCCCCCCCCCCCCTACAAAAAGGATGTGGACACATTGGAGAGGGTCCAGCGGAGGGCAACCAAAATGATTAGGGGGCTGGAGCATATGACCTAGTAGGAGAGACTGAGGGAGTTGGGTCTGTTTAGTCTGCAGAGGCGAAGAGTGAGGGGGGATTTGATAGCAGCCTTCAACTTCCTGAAGGGAGGTTCCAAAGAGGATGGAGAGAGGTTGTTCTCAATAGTGACAGATGGCAGAACAAGGAGCAATGGTCTCAAGTTGTGGTGGGAGAGGTCCAGGTTGGATATTAGAAAAAACTATTTCACTAGGAGGGTGGTGAAGCACTGGAATGGGTTACCTAGGGAAGTAGTGGAGTCTCCATCGCTAGAGGTGTTTAAGTCCCGATTGACAGAGCCCTGGCTGGGTTGATTTAGTTGGGATAAGTCCTGCCTAGAGCAGGGGGCTGGACTTGATGATCTTCTGAGGTATTTTCCAGCTCTATGATTCTATGGTCCTACTGTGAGGGCAGGGTCCTACTGTGAGGGCAGGGGAGGGCAGGGGACTGGACTCCATGACCTCTCAAAGTCCCTTCCAGCTCTAAGAGATGGTATAGCTCCATATATATTAACTGAGCACTTGGCTGCATCCATGTGAGGATCTGACAGCATGATGTGGGCTGGGGGCGCTGGGGGCGAGAGGCCTCCAGCGGTGGGGAGATGGAGTCAGTGTGGGGAAGCTCAGGAATGCCTGGCTACTGTTCCAGGGAATGCCATTCAACAGTCTGGCTTCAACCTATAATGGCCCAAATCCCCCAACTCCAGCTCCCTGCTCAGCACAGTTCTGAATGATCTTGGGGCGTGACCCTGTGTTAGAGGGGCACCCCCTTCTCTATGGGGGCTACTGGGCTCTGCATGCACTCTGAATGCAGGAGCCAAGCCGATGGTTGTGGAGACTGAGCAGGGGGGTTCCTTGGCCTATTGTGGGTGCACAACACCTGGCTTTGAAGTCATGAGAGGAACAGAAGCTGCATTGCCATTTCCCCTTCCCTTGGTCTGTGTCCTGCAGGAGAGGCCGTCTGACGAGGAGGATGGTGAATTTGATATGATGTTCCAGCTGCGCCACCAGGAGATGCTGCAGAGTCTGCTGGCCCTGCTGAGGCGGGCGACCAAGGCTGGGCCCATGCTTCACGAGCAGGTGTTCAGGCCACAGAAAATGGCCAGCAGGGAGAATGGACTGAGGTCCACAGCAGGGAGGTGAGTAGGAAATGCAGGGAATAGCCCCCTTCTCAAGACAGGCCCTATCCTGATATCTCCTTGTACCTGAGAGAGGCAGGTCCCAGCTGGAGGCCAGGCCAGACCCCCCCGAAGGCAAGGAAAGAAATGGGAATGTGCCTTTTTTGCCACTATTCTATTGTCTCTATAGCCCCGTGTGACTGTTTCTGCTTTCCAGCTCTGCGACGGCCTAAGACCCTGCCTCCCTGCTCCTGGGCTCTCATGACTGCTCTGAGAGCCCTCCAAGAGAAGCAGCAATGGGACCTTCATAGATCACCATTAGCTCATTCCATGCAGGTCACCCACCAGCAATCAGAGCTGGGCACTCCCTCCAGCACTGCCATTGCCTCTGTCTCCTGCCTGTGCAGTTCTCTGGTCTCTGATGGTCTGCTTGCTCTCCCCTCCCCCCCTCCCATCTGGCTGATCTGTGCTGTGCAGTTGCCTCCAAAGCCCGTTCTGGCTTAGTGAGCTGGGGCGCTCACGCTAGGAGGCACCCTACCCTTCCTCCACGTCCCCCTTCCCAGGGCCTACAGTATCTCCTGGCCCCCACCATTCTACTCTCTGCCCCCTTCAGAGCTGCTGGTCAGTTCCCATCTGTGGCACTCCCCCCCCTTCTCTCCCCCCACGTATCGCATGGTCTCACCCATTCCCTTCCTCCTCAGCTCCAGCCAGCTGCACCCAGCCCTGTACCACAAGGCCTCTCATGTCACCTCGCACCACTGGCTGGCACATCGGAGGCAGGGCGTGCCGCTCTTCCGCAGCATGAGCAAGACGGGCCCACTGTCCAGGACCACCCGCGTCGGGACCACCCACTCCTACACCAGCGCCAGGGAGGTGAGGGGGGGCTCGGGCGTGGCTGGCTCCAAGAGGCTGGGCAGGCTCGGCAGAGGCTGCAAACTGACTCCCAACCCTTTGTCTGGGGCAGGGGAGGAGAGGGAGGAGAGAGGAATAATTTTTTGCCAGGGGGACACTTTTCATAAATTTCTGAAGTGGCCCGGGGCTGCCCTGGAAGGGGCAGGGCCAGGAGACTTTTCGTGCTCCCCCCTCCAGACTCTGATTGGCCTGGGGTGGGAGAGCACGTGAAGTTCCTCCCCCTGCTTCCCCTGCCCCTAGAGCGAGTAACAGCTGGCGGTTCCCTCTAGGTGCCACAGTGGGAGGAGACTTCGCACACTCCCCCCGCCCCCAGGCCAATATATATTTCTCTTGCTCCCTGCTCTCACCCTGCCAGGGGTGCATGAAAGCTAGAGAGAAACACCGCTTATTAACAGCTGGCAGGTCTCTCTAGCTGCCATGCACCCTTGGGAGGAGTCTCAGTTGGACTGGAGCAAGGGAGAGGCAGGGTGGCTGTGGGCCGGATCCATCCCTGCCCTTGTCCCTAATGCCCTAAGGAGCAGGGGAAAGCTTATCCAAGCACCAGAGACATTGCCCTGCCCCCATAGAGGGATGTAGCGACCAGTGTGACAGTGTTTGACTCATTGCCAATTTCCCAACAGCCTCTGGTGACTTCCTGGTCGGAGGACAAACAGGTGAAGCAGCAGCCGATTCTGCCCCTGCCGGAGATAGTGGCCAGACACTCCTTACAGGGCCTGCTGAGCAAAGAGGGAGAGGGGAGCACCCGTTTCTACTAGCTGATCCCCCAGGACACCCGTGCAAAGGAGAGGGACTGAGCATAGATGGCAAAGTCACAGGTTGGCACCTGGGTTTATTTTACAAAGCTGCCCTATAAAACCTCTGGAGTGACTGAGCTGTCTGGCTGGAAACCAAGGACAGACAAAGCCAAGCTGAGGCCAGGCAAGACCACCAAGGCCCAGACCTGTTTTGCAGCGAGAGGGACAAAGTGCTGTTGGGGCAGAGTAGTCCCAGGCTAGCACCCCTGAACTCTACCAGCCTCCAGCTGGGCTCAGGGGTGGAGTCTCGCCGGAGCTGGGAGTATTTCTCATGCTTATCCATGCTGCAGGGCCAGGTGCTGGCCCTCGGCCATGTGGAGCCAGGCCCTCTGCAGGGCTGCCTTTGCCAGCACCTATGAGGTTGGGAAGAGAAGCTTGTCACCTGACTGGGGAATGGCACCTTCTTGGGCATTTCCCCCCCAATTTCATTGCCAGGAGCTGCCTTTGGCCCCTCTGGGGTCAGTGCTCTCTGCTTAGCTTCCCCAGGCTGCCCAGCAGCGGCAGCTGTGCCCAGAGGCCCATTAAGGAGTCCAGGACCACTGCTTTCCAGGAGCACCAGATTCATAAAGTCTCCCTCCAGCTCAAAGGGTCAATGAGGCGTACTGTCTCCCTTGCTGCCAGGGGGTGGGCAGTCCTGCCTCATGCGCACAGCTGGGGTGGCCTTGCTGCTGTTCCTATGCAGGATGTGTTCCAGCAGCAGGTCAGCTGCCTTCTCCAGGACGTGCTGCACGACCTCCTGCTCGGCACCAGTGAACCTGTCCAGCACGTAACGATCCACCATGGCTTCGTCCACCGGCCGGCCGATGCCAACCCTGAGCCGCACCATGCACTACAGGGAGAGAAGGGGCTTCAGCATGTGCTGTGTGTCCTCTCCCCGCTGCCACCTGCTCCTGCTGCCGGGGCCTGCCTTCACCGAGCTGGGCTCCCGGCACAGTGCAGCAGTTGCTACAACGTGCTAACCGTGCTCAGCAAAGGTTGGAGCTAAAGCGGCTGCTGGATGTTCTGACGTGAGGCTGGAGGGCAGGGGAGCCCTGGGACTCTTACTAGCTAAAGGGGGAGCCTGTGGGCTAAGGAGAATCCTAAGTGCCTCATGAAAGCCCAGAGCCCCACACAGCAGAGAGCAGCCACGGCAGGGAAGCTGGGCTTGCATCCTGCTCTGTTCCTTTGTCTCCCGGGGCTGTAGATGGGTTAAGGCTGGGCTCCAGCTAACACCAGCTGGGGAAGTGTTTTGTCCAACAAACACAGTTCGGCTGGTAGCCCGAGCTGCCAGCCAGGCCATGTGGTTCCACTTTAACTAATTGCTTCCACCCCAGAGCTTGTGTGAGAGAAGGGCTGGGCTGGGAGCGGGAGATGAAGATCTCCTGTCTACTAGTGAGAGAGAAGCTCAAACAAAGGGAGTCTAAAGCCTTAGGGTGACTCACAGGGGGGTAAGTGCTTTCTGGGCTGGGGAGAGAGGGTGCTTTGCCTACGCGCTGCTAGATGATAAAGGTCTTTACCCTTCAAGGCCGACTTACATCTGAGTGCAGGGAGCTGATGCAGGAACGGACGCCATTATGCCCCCTAAAGAAAGCAAGACAGGGCAGCTGTCAGAGCCCTACAGAGCTCATCCAAGGGCTTCACATTAAACTCCCCATCCTCTTTGCTCTGTATGAACAATAACCAATCCCTGCTCCCAACCTCGGGGCCAGCAGGGGTACCGTTATCCCCCTTTTGTAGGACCCAAGCACTGGGCTTGTTCACCCACAGCGCTGCACTGATTTAACAAGAGGTGCAAGGTTTTCCCAATTTAGTTAACCTGGTGCAAATCCCATGCAGACATTTGGATTTCATTGTAAGAGCAGCCTAGGATAGCTCAACTTATTCAGGCTTGGGCTAAAGCACAAGTCACTCAAAGTGACATCTGAGTATCCAACCCAGAAATCTGATGCAAACTTCTGCAAAGAAGGCCCTGGACAGGCCTGCCTTGTCTTGCAGAGATTCTGAGCACCAGCAGCTTCCATTGACTGCACCTGGAGTTCTGGGTGCTTAATGTTTCTGAAAAATCAAATCTTAAGTGACACACCCAGGACCAGAGAGGCAATCGGTGTCAGAGAGAAGCAGCTCATGATTCCCAATCCCATGCTCAGACCAGGCCTCACTTACATGCAGAAGGCTCTGATCTGGGCCAAACCTCCTGGGTGATCCAGAGCTAGAGGATATTGCTAAAGAGGTTGCTCAGCTGGGATACGGCTGTGCATATACAATGGCCCTTGCCCTGCACCAAACTCCCCAGCAGGGGCTCTGGTATATGGTGCTTTCCACTGCGGGAGAACGGAGTATTTGCAGCACACTGCCTAGATTGGACAGGTCTGAACATAGCCAGATATGAAACGTGGCAATAAGAGGGGTGAGCCCGGGGAAAAGCGTGTGGCTAACATACTGAAAGGTCGCTCTTCAATCACGTCACTGTCACCACAAACAGGTCTTGGTTCTGTTAGGTCTCAAGTGGCAATTAAGGTGGGACACCGTGACTCAGGGAGGCTGCCTAGCACCACTCAGGGCATTCATGGCTGTATTTTATCACAGTAGCCTGGGCACCTGTTGTTTCCTGCGCACCTACTGCCAGAGCCCACAATTTAAAATATCTCTAGTTTAACTGGTGCTTTGACCTGGGAGCTGCAGGAGCTTGGGCAGACAGTAAAATAAACTGATGTCAGTGAAAGCTTGTAAACCACTAGAGAAGTGAGCACAACTTAGAAAGATTCTGTCACCAATCGGCTGCCACTTCTGCAATCCGGAGGATGGAGATAGCCCAGTCACAGTCCTGAATGCCCCATTTAAGATACATAGAGTAAGATGCAGCTCACACAAATCTTCCAGAGTCATTTTCCACAGGAGCTTTCCTTTTGTACCTTGCGCTGCCTCCCAGTTTTATTGCCATCTTCCCCAGTGGCTTGTCCAGGTCGTCATGAACCAGGTAAATGTCTTCTACCCTGAACTTGTAAATTTCAGCTTGGAAAAAAAACCAAAGACACAAGAAATGAAGCAAAATTAAATCCATCTGTCACCATCCCACAGCTTTTGGGACCTAAACAAAGACACTGCCTGCGTCAATGGAGAAAAATTACAGGAGACGAGGAGGGCAGGAAATGCATAGCTAGGCCAAGAGAACTTCTAACCTCAGGAATTCACTATCAGCAGTGCTGGCAAATTAGCTGCACACGTTGTCATGAGCTGTCTGATGTCTGCACCATATGATACTGCTGTATGCTGCTAATGTCTTTTGGCCAAAAGTACTTTACAGTCCAGGCCACTGAAACACAATGGGCTGAAAAGTCATAGCCAACTAGTTTGCAGCAGGCTACACAGCAGTGTGAGGAGGGGAACTTGTAGCCAAGGACACCAGGGAACAGCCTGACTCTTCTGAAAGATACCTTGGGATTTCTGGTATCCCTGCAATGCCCTCAGGACTTTGGTTCCAAACTCTACCACCTGTTTTTTCCTAGAGATGCCAAAATGGCAAACTACATGGAATTCAGTTAATTTTTCAGACAACATATGGGAGGTGAAGATTAACACAGGAGACTCTCGTGATTTGTGGAATCGCTATTCACTGTTCTGCATATGTGCGTTCCCCATGGCTCCTGGCAGCTGCAGGGAGTTCCTGTAATGTGTTTAGGAGGTTATGTGTGTGCACTGCCCTCTATTGGATAAACCTAGGTATGTTCAACTGTGTGTCATAGGCCTGATACTGGAAATGGAGATTCTCCTTTAGCTGTAGCTTGAGCTTTTAGATTAGGAGGACTTGAGCTCTTGTCTTGCTGCCTGAATGGCCATGGAATAACAAAGTCCTAAGAGGACACAGAGTTGTTACATCGTTGTCCCTATGGCAAAGAAAAGGAGACTGTCCCTGGCAGGAGTGGGCACAGTAGTCTCAGGACAGACTTGTTGCTCACAGCTCTGAGTGGCCCCCTATGGCTCAGAATGTGAAAGGTGAAGCACAAAGGTCCCTGGAAGGCTACAGTTGTGTGCATTGCTCAGCTGGCTCTTGGGGGTGTTCTGAGCCACTCACCAGCACTTGCTACACTGAGTCCATTGATGTTCATGAGCTGCCGAGGTTTCATCAGCACCAGCTTGGCTTCCTCCACGTTGGTGATGGTCACATCTGCACGGCAACGTCGATCTGCTTTCCATTGGTTGGCAATGTTCAACTTCTGGGCCAGCTGATTGAGCACTGCCATGCCCACGTTATGACGGGTTCCTTGCAGCCCGTAATTTCCTAGCCCTGCCACCTGCAAAGAGGGCCAGTAAAAGGTGTTACTGGGACTCTCTCTGCATCAAATCCAACCAGAGTCACTACAGCCAGCCCTTGGAATGTAGTGAGGTTCAAGTCTGCCTTCCCTGCAGCCCTGCTCCATTCACTACCAGGGCAGGAAACTCACTCAGCAAAACCAGCTGCTTCCCTTCAGAAGCAGCAATGCAATCACCAGGTCCATGGTTGGTTACTGTAGGGCCAGACTCTGTGACTTTGAGGGTCTGTCTCTTGTTAAACAGAACTGAGATGAGCTGAGCACTAAGACTGAGATGCTCAAATGACCTATGTGATCCCTGTCCCCCGCATTTATTCCAGCTGTACCCCCCTCTCTGGGAATAAAAGTCATAAGGTAACTAAGATCTGTATGTGTCCTGTGATTTTTTTTTATCCATACGCAGGGAGACAAAGTCCCTTAGAAATAACAGTAACTGCAGTTGGCAAAGTGAAGAGCAAAATCCAAGAAGGTGAACTCCAGCTGTGAAATATCAGTGTGTGGAGATGGCATCATAAAATCATTTATGAGGAGAAATGAGCATTTATTACTTGTATTATGGTAGTGCCTAGGGGCACCAGTGAAGGATCAAGATCCCACTGTGCTAGGGATTATGCAAACATAAAACAAAAAGTCCCTAATATCCCCAAGGGTCACAATTTAAGAATAAAACAGAAGATGATAAACCGATGATTCTGACAGTCAGATGGGTAGAGTCAAGAAAACAATAAGCCAATCTCAAGTATTGTTATATATCAAGAAAAAAGAGATTTGGAGAGACTGAAATGTGGATAATGAGGTGCCTTTGTGGATATTTAGTGGGAGCATCTCCCAAGCATGTGGCACCGTGTAAGAGAAAGCAGTTGATAAGTTGGCATTGTAGGTTGATCAGAAGTGGGAGTTAGGATAGTGGAGGAGGGAGGATAGGTAGGGTTAGTCTGCAGGGCATTCTGCATCAAAAAAGTTAAAATTCTGTGCACAATATTTTAAAATTCTGCAAATGTTCTTTATCAAATTAATGTGGAGGTTCCAGCATGGCACTGGGCAGCACAGGCTACTGGCTGCACAGAGGTAGGAGATCACTGGTCAGCTCCCCCTTAGGACAAAGTTTTTGTGGTGAGTCTGCATCCAATATTGACCCAGCACGAGGACCAGGCCTGCCCCAGAAACACCTCAGGGCCTTGCCCCTCCATGCTAGGGGCACCCGGTATGGGCAAGATCAAGTGTGAGGGGCTTGGTGTGTGTGTGGGGGGGATCCAGGTATGTGTTGAAAGGATTCTGTGTGGGCCAATATGGGTGAGGGCAGCTCTGTGGGTGATCTGGGTAGAGGCAGGATCTGGATGTAGAGGCTTGTCGGGGAGTTCTGGGTGCAATATAATGGGATTCTGCAGGGGGCACAAGCAAAAGTGGTTGAGCTCAGCGGCGGGGAGGTGCCTTGCTGTGGCTAGAGCTCTGCAGGGGGTTCTGGGCATGGAGGGCTCGGGGGGGGAGTCTAAACATTGGGAGAGTGAGGCTTAGTGGGGGTGGAGATCTAGGTGCAGATGGTTAGGGTTCCGTAGGGTGGGGCTAGGTGTTGGTGGCTCATTGGAGTGGATGAGCTGCAGGAGTGGGGCTTGTGTGTGGGGGGGGGGGTCTGGGTGTGGGATAGGAGGGCTCAGTGGAAGGGTCTGAATGCATGGGGACTGGGTGGATGGAAAAGCGGTTCTCTGTAGAGAGCCCTCATTAGCATATTTTTTCATGAAAACTTGTAGTGTAGATGTTTCCCCAGAGAAGAAGTTAGGGAGGAAAAAGATCCTCCAAAGGACACACTGAAGGAGGAATTATAGTTCTAGGAGAACCAGAGAGGATGGAGTAAGACAAGCCAACAGAGAAGATTTCAACATTCTGGCGGACAGGCAGATGACTGGTCAATGAGGATGTAGTACTGGTTCTGAGCTTTGTCTAGATAGAGGTCATTCAAGACTGGTGAGAGTAGTTTTGGCAGAGTGCATGGGACAGAAGCTGATTTGGAGAGGGACTGGGGAGGAGTTCCAGACAGTGAAGCATTCTATGAGTTTTGAGATGAAAGACAGAAGGGATGATAGATGGAAAAGTGTGGGGCAACTCCACGTTATGACATTGTATAGTGACACTATCATATTTGACTATGAAACATTTCCAGAGGTTAATGCAGTTGTGAGAGGGAGAGGTATAGATTACTAAGGAAGTACAGAAGGTGGTGTGGGGTAGCAGGCCTGAGTCTTGTTAGTTCATTATTAATTTATTAGAATACGGTTGTGAATCTATCATCCATAGAACTCTTTGGCTATGTCTACTCTGGTGGGTTCTTGTGCCAGAAATATGCAAATAGGCTTTGGCTAAGCGTGGAATATTGCTGAGCCTCATTTGCATACCTAATGAACCACCATTTTTTGCAGAAGAGGCTCTTGCGCCAGAAGGAACATCTACACTGCCCCTTCTTGAGCAAGAAAACCCCTCTTGCGCAATGCTGTTATTCCTGAAAATAATCAGCGTAGCGGTGTTGCACAAGAGGGTTTTTCTTGTGCAAGAAGGGGCAGTGTAGACGCTCCTTCTGGCGCAAGAGCCTCTTCTGCAAAAAAATGGCGGCTCATTAGGTATGCAAATGAGGCTTAGCAATATTCCACGCTTAGCCTCATTTGCATATTTCTGGCGCAAGAACCCACCAGAGTAGACATAGCCTTTGTGGCAGATAGAAAAATGTATTATTTTGGGAACCAAGCAGAGTATGTTGTGGGATAGGTGGAAGGGAACATAAAATATGCTAAAGCAGATCAGCCCACTGGCCCCTATTGATCTGTGACTACTGCTTAAAGGGGCTTATACACACAGCTTACTTCAGAATAAGGCATCACAGTAATAGTAAGCAACCAGAAAAAAATGATCCTGGGGGAAATCTCTTCTTGACTGGTCAAATATTGGCTTCAGCCTTGAACTGTTGGGTCACTCCCCTTGGCTATTTCATCTCATCCAGCGTCTTTGTGAATGTTCTCAGCCATGTAAGTGTCAAAGAGAGAGGATCAAGAGATAGGATTGCTCCTACCAACCAGTCTACAACTCACAAAGAGGCTGGAGCGCTTATGACTGGATTATGCTATTTGTTAACTTCTATTTTGTTCCACTCAGATATAGTTCTAAATCATGATTTTAGAAAAAAGGTGTGTGTCTATAACAGACAGTTGCAGCAAGTTTGCCCACCACTAGTTTAAAGTGTAGGCCCATGTGCCATAATTTTTTGCCAGGGACCACATCAGCAATTTTTGAAGTGGCCTTGGGGGGCCAGGATGCTTCTGGGCTCCCCCCCCCCCCCACCAACCATGGACTGGGGATGGAGGAGCCCCTTTGCCCCCCCCCCTTCCCACTAAGCACCCATGCCCCTTGCAGTGGGAGGAGACTTCCCATGCTCCCCCACCCCCAGGCCAATCAGGAACTGGGGGAAGCATGCAAACCCTCCTCCCACTCTGCCAGGAGTGCAAGGCGCTTCCACGCTCCTCACAAGAAGGAGGAAACTTCCTGTGTTCTCCCTGTCCCTGGGCCCTAATTGGCCTGGGGGCAAAGGAATGGCAGGGCCGCCGTGGGCCGGGTCAACCCACTTGGCAGCTGGATCTGGCCTGCAGAGGCCCATTTGCCTACCCCTGCATTAAACACACATCTGAAACTAATGTGTGCAAATCTTGATCTTGGAATCTGCACATTGATGCTTAAATCCTCCCTCCCCCGTGCACAGTCCTCATGGGTGCTTTGCCATACTTCGGGTCTGGTTGTACTTCCCCACGCCAGCAAGGGACAGAGCGTGGCGCAGGAAGCCGGCCCTGCAGCAAGCCCACGAGCCAGCGATGCCCAGAGCTATTGCTGCAGACCTTGGGGATGCAGGGTCTGTGGGGCGGGGCCATGGGACTCTTTTCAGCAGGCCGGGCGCTCCCCAAGGGCTCTGCACAAGCCTGGCACCACTCGGCCTCCAGGACACCTGCACGCCAGGGGCTCCCAGCTCCCCCGCGCAACCAGCTGTCTTGATCCCCGACCCGGAAGTGGTACCTCTGCCCGCGTTTCCCGCCCCCGCCGTGACCCAGGACATGATTCTCTCCCGCCCGTGCGTGACCCGGGAAGTGCTCCCTTTGCCCGCGCTCTCTCTACCAGGACCCGCCTCCCGGCGGCGCGCGACTCGGTCTCGCAGTGGCTCATGGTTCGGCTCAGTAACCTCCCGAGGCGCCTGGGCAGCGGCCGCAGCATCTTTCCTCCTTCCCCCCGCGGGGCGCGCTGAGACCGCCGCGCACGGGCACCCCTCAGCAACAGCCTCGCGGCCTCTAATGCGTCACGCCCACCGCGACCAATCACAAGGACCGCAACCTACCACGTGGCCGTGCCGTCTTGTTCGCGAGCAGAAGGGAGTCACGCTACGTGGGTTGATGGGCGGTGCCATTTCGATTGTGGGACAGGAAGGGCGCAGGGCACGTGATCTGCGGACGTGGCCATTTTGCTTGTGGGCGGAAGCCGACTACCTTTGGTGCCCCATAGGAGGAACTCTTCGTTCCATGGGTTGGTTCTTGTATCAGTAGATTTGGTGGTTTATAAAACGCACCAAGGGTCTTCAACGGCTTGTGGGGGGCAGAGCTGCCTGCTGGGCAGAGGCTTCGTGCCTGCAGGCTGCCTCCGGCCAGACCAACCGCCCCCTTCTCTGTCTGCCCCATGGTATAATTAACCCTCTTTCACGCCACCCTCCCTGGCAGTATCAGCCACCCTGCAGGGCACTGACCCTGGGCGAGGTTGCCTCAGAAAAGTCTCCATCAACTGACGTTTGGGCAAAAAGAACCCCCCCCCCCCCCACTACTCTGGGATGAACTGAACATCATGTTGTTATGGGATTCCCGTCTCAAAGTATTTTACCCATTTGGATCCCAGATGTAAATGGCAGCTTTAAGCCCAGGTTCATGTGGCTCATGACTGCACAGAGATAGCAGTGGCTGCTGGTTCTTGTGAAGGAAGGGTGTGGGGGAAGGGCTACTCAGAGGGATAGGAAGGCGACATGTTGGGGAACCCCATTTAACAAAATTTTGTCTGGAGCATAAGGGATGGTGCATCTCCTAGTGGTCTGATGCTTAAATCGTGTATGAGAGATAGTATGCGGACAGTAGTGTCGGGGACTCGAACCCAGACGGCTTCAGTTCGTTGTCTGACCACAAAGAGACAGGCAACACCAGCAAGGTCTAATCACAAAGCTCTTTATTGAAGAGTGCACACAACAATAGAGAGCAGCCCGTCTCTACCAAGATCCAGCCCCCGATTTCTATAGCAAGTAGGGTTATATAGACAGTTCCGTCGTGTCATAGACTATTTACTTAAGCAACCCACCCCCCTTTGTTAGTTAGAAACTTCTGGTGTGGGTGCATACCTTGCCAACTATACAAGGTGGCCTTGATACATTAGCAACTTTCTTATTAAGACATGTCAAAGCAAAAACACGCTCCTCTCTGTTTAGGCGGCTAACAACTGATTGCTTTATTGATCAGTAAAGCAAAGTGAGCCAAACGTGGTCCCAGCAAAGTCGGGCCCAGTAAAGCTGCTAATACAATCAATCCTAGTATATTTATACCCTTAGCCAAACAGTCTGATGTCAGGGCATCCAATTACAGAAATCCTCAATTAAATTTGGAAAAACAAAGCCTTATCAACAAGATGGCGGACAGGTACGAGGGAGTACATCTCCTGTCCCAACCAGCCCAATTAGCACATACCAATAGCCCATCCTGTAGGCCTCTTCTCACGGGGTGACAGAAAGTTCACTCTGGTCTACGTGCTTGAAAGAAAAGCTGAAATGGTTTCTGATATACAAGATGGCTTCTAGCTAAATATGAAAATGGTTTCTACAGCTTCTACAGACAGAAGGCGAGTACCAGACAACGAGGAGACGGGGAGTTTTCTTATCAGTTTCTTAAGCAAGCTGTTCAGCTCAGCAAGTACAAAAATGCAGCTGTTCGCTTATCTAATGCCCTTGCTCAACTCATGTCTCAAATTTTGTTCAGGGACTACCCAGAACCCTTTGCTGACTCTTCTCCGTCTGTCTTAGCATAACCGCCCTAGGCCCAATTTTCTGTGGCCTAACAGTAGGAATCCAGTAGGGATGTGAAAGATTAACCGGTTAATTGGCAAGCATCATCTTTAATCGGTGATATTTAGCAGTTCTGATTAACCCCAGGGGGGCTGCCTCAGTCCTGTGGGGTCTACCACTGGCAGGGACTGCTCTGGCATCTGGAGCAGCCTGTCCATGGTGTGGAAATGCAGGCAGATGCTGCTCAGGCTGGGCTGGAGCGATTCCCCTCCCCCCTTCCTCCTTTAATCTGTTAACTGGTTAAACCAGTGGTCCCCAACCATTTAAGGTTGCCGGGCACCAGGGGGTGTGGCCGTTCACCCACCGGGCGCCAGAGGGCAGGCCCCCCCCATAGCCGCGTGCCCGGGGCCAGTGCCCCCCCCAAGCGCCGTGTGCCCGGGGCCGGCGCTCCCCTCATGCGCCATACACCCAGAGCGCGGGCGACTAATCCGCGGCACTCCTGGGGCCAGCACTCATTGTGTGCCCAGGGCGCACGATGTTGGGGACCACTGGGTTAAACTGTGTTTAACCAATTAAATGGGATTTTACATCCCTAGCATCTGAGTGTTAAGACTGTTGGATTCTGTTGTTTGAGACTCCTCATCGCTTTTGCAGATTCAGACTAACAGGGCTACCCCTCTGATACTTTGTGCTTCAGTTTCCCTAACAAGTTAGATGTAAAATTAGGCTTAATTCACAATAATATTTAAACAAAATTGAATTTTTATGGGTATGTTCAACCAAGCATCTTAATGACATATGAAATTTGCCCAAACCCACTGTCATAGGAAATTATTCTGCTGTTTCATAGGTAAAATGAGTCATACAGTGATTAAATGACTTGCCCAAGGTCACACCGAAAATCTGGGGTAAAACCAAGTCGACCCTGGAAATCTGGATGCCATAACCACATCTGCAACTCATTTTGAGATCCTTGGACGGAAGATACTAGAAGAACACAAACTATTAAGAGGATTTTAGCAGGCTGCGCCCCCTGCTTGCTATGCTCACTAACTGCCCTCTTGGACAGGGAGGGCCCAGGCTGCCCAGACCCTGGCTTTTTTCCCTACCCCGGCCAGCCAGGAAAGGCCTCTCCCAGGGCTGAGGTGGACCCGGCTCTGTGCCCGACTGCCAGGAGGTGGGCTGGGCTGAGACTGAACTGGGCCCTGTTCTCCCCCCAGCCACTGGGTGGGGCCGGGCCAAGGCTGTTCCAGGCCCAGCATTCCCCCGGACTGCCAGGAAGGGGTAGCTGGGCTGAGACTGTGCCAGCCGAGCTCTGCCCCAGCTACCAGGAGGGTCTGTGCTAGGGCCAGTCTCCTCCTCTGCCACGAGGGTGGGCTGGGCTGAGGCCCGGCCAGTAGCCTCCCCAGGAATTGAAATGGGGGGTGTTTGAATTTACAAGGGGGAGTGTCAGGGCTGATGAGGGGTGACACCATGAGGGTGAAGGTGGGCTGTATGGCATCATAGTTCACAAAACTGTGTGTGTGTGTGGGGGGGGGTTCAGGTTGGGGAAATTCAGGGAAATCCCTAGGCCCAGCAGCTACTGCTCTCTGCAGCTGCTGGGGAGGGCTGAGATGGGGGCCGCAGGCATCCACATCCCTACGTGGGCCCTGGGGAGGGCCAAACTGGGAGTGTGTGCGGCTTAGCTCCCGTGGATGCAGAGTGATGTGTTGATGTCACTGTTAGCCTACAGGACATTTTTTAAAATATATGTGTAGAGAGAAATATTCTTGAACTCTCATTACTGAGTTATTAACAAAGTTACCTTGAAAATTCTTTACAGCTACTGCTATGTAATGTTTCCACTGGTGGTAGCTGTTCTGGTGATAGCCGTGATGAAAAATTATAAAGAAACTTCAAGACTTACCGGCATTGCTCAAGTCCTTCAGAACATGGAGCTGAGGGTGTGTGGAGGGTGTAAGAGTCAGGGCAGGGGCTTAGGTGATGTGAGGGGCTCAGGGCAGGAGACTAGGGATTTGGGGGGTCCAGGAGTCAGGATTTGGGGTGAGGAGGGACTCAGGACAGAGGATGGGGGTGCACGAGTCAGAGCAGAGGGTGAGTGTGCAGGAGTCAGGGCAAAGGTGGAAGGTGTGCGAGGCTCAGAGCAGGAGGTGGAGGTGCCTGCCAGCTTCTCCTTAGGGCTGGCCCAGGGCTGCCGGGGTTGCACAGCCCATCTGGGACTGCACACCAGGGGTGGCTAGGATGGTGAGTGCCATGTTGGCCAGCTAATGGCTGCTTCCCAGGACAGGCTGGGGTAATGGAGGCTCTACTGCAGGCCAGCAGGTGTTCCTGGGGCTGGGGCACTTGCCTCCTTGAGGTCATTCTGGGGGACATAACTGTCCCCTGTGCTTGCTCTCCCCCTGAGGTCATTCATGAATATAACCGTCCCTGCTATCACACCCCTCCCTTTCCATTTGATGAGAAATAGTCTAATTTCACACATCCCATTGTCCTGGCACAACCAAACCCTGACCTTGCTTTAAGTTATGATAAGAGGAAGTTACATACCAAATTTGGTGGTCTCAGTGCACTATTTAGGAGGACTTCTTGAACAAACAAACACTCAGACAGATGCACAAACTCTTTCAAATATCTAGTAGAAGATAACAGGATGCTGTAGACATAGAACTAGTCTAAATGGACCGTCAACTGCCATCCTTTTTATCTAAGGTATTTATACAGCCCCCATTACCATAGTACCTCAGCACCTCACAACCTTTAATATATTTACTTACCAGCATTTTACAAAGGGTCAATAAGCTCCAGTATTGGTGAAAGCACAAGTCTAGACAAGATTCAGAGTTGGCAGCTCTTGTGATTTTATTGTGCTATGATTTTTTTGTTTCTCTTAAAGCTCCAACTGCCTGAGTCAGGTTATTACCTGAGAATTTTGGTGAAAAAAGTAACTTTCTAGCACTTGAGAGTTGGGGAGGAAAGCTTAAAAACATGACCACTTAATGGCTCCAAACCAGAAGGCAAATAAAAATAATCCCAAATATATTAATATTAGTATCTGTTAATATTTAAATTAGTTTCATAAATTGGGGGCTGTCTTGCAATATTTAAATGTTTGCATTGGCAATGCAACCAGACTCCTGGGCTGTGTCTAGACTGGCCAGTTTTTCCGGAAAATCAGCCGCTTTTCCGGAAAAACTTGCCAGCTGTCTACACTGGCCGCTTGAATTTCCGCAAAAGCACTGACTTCCTACTGTAAGAAATCAGTGCTTCTTGTGAAAATACTATTCTGCTCCCGTTCAGGCAAAAGTCCCTTTTGCACAAAGCTTTTGCGCAAAAGGGCCAGTGTAGACAGCTCAGATTTGTTTTCCGCAAAAAAAACCCGATTGCGAAAATGGCAATCGGGGCTTTTTTGCGGAAAAGCGTGTCTAGATTGGCACGGACGCTTTTCCACAAAAAGTGCTTTTGCGGAAAAGCATCCATGCCAATCTAGACGCTCTGTTCCGAAAATGCTTTTAACGGAAAACTTTTCAGTTAAAAGCATTTCCGGAAAATCATTCCAATCTAGACGCAGCCCTGATGTTTAACATCATGTATCTAATCTGGCTCAGAACCCAGCGGATAGAGGAGGGTGACCAGATAGTGTGAAAAATCGGGACACTTTTTTGGGAGGATGGCATATAGTTCCCTCTATAAGACAAAGCCCCTATTATTTGGATGTTGGTCACCAGGGCTCTGGACATCAATGGAGCTACTCTGGTGGAAAACTAGTGCAAGGAGGCTGGGGAGTCCTGGCCCTCATCAGACAAACCCATCTGCTCAGGGTTCACCTTCCTTTGTTACCCAGCTGGCTGCAGTTTGATGAGGGACAGAGATTTTGCCCATCAGCCCAGTAAGTGACCTCAGGAGCCCTGCCCCTCCCTCGCAGACTGGGCTCACAAAGGGCCATGCCAGCACAGCAGGGATCCAGCTCTGGAACCTTCTCACTCTGGGCCCACCCCTCGGCCCTCTGCTGCCTGGATACCGCCTGCCTAGCAACCAGGGATGCGGCCACAGGGATGGCGGTGGCAGTGGTGCAGGCAGAGCCTGGGCAGCTGCAGGGGAATGAAGTGAGCACTGCTGGGCTGTGGGTCAGAGCCTGCGTCAAAATGAGAGGGGATGGAGGGTGCCCAGCTGGGGTGGGTGGAGGGCAATTGGCTCAGAGTTGGAGAATGAGGGGCAGAGGGCACAGAGCTGGGGAGGCAGCAGGAGGAGAGGAACAGAGGGCAGAGTGGGGGGAAGGGTTTGGAGAATGCCAGGTGTAGAGCTGAGTGGGGTCAAAGAGAGATGAAACAAGTCAGAGATCACTGGGGACTAGCGCTGTGGGGAGGCAGTCAGGGGCAGAGACCCTGGCAGGGGGTGGGGAGAAAGAGTGACCAGGAGCCCCTCTCGCTGCAGGGACTGGAGATGAAAATGGAGCCGAAAGGGCTGTTCTCAACTGCTGTGTTCAAAGAGAAGCTCCGGGAGATATCCCTGCGACGGATCTTCGGGTCCAGTCAGATTTTGCGAAACCTCGAGGACCCCAGCGGAGTGAAGTCCCCAAAAGTGATTTTGCAGAACAAGATAAAGGAGCAGTGAGTGCCCAGCAGACACTTCACACATTTTCACGCTTACACACACCTGGTTTCTTGTCCATGTCTTGCAAGGGGGCAGGGAATCAAACTTAAAAAAAACTTACTTAGTGCTGGTTCCAGATCCTGGAATGAGTCCTGGGGATTGATGTCCAGTTTATCCACAAAACAGGTAGAGTAAGGGCTATAGCTTCCCATGCCTGGCCACTGTGCCTTCATCCTGCTCTGTAGGGGCATGAGGCATGGCCAGGCTGCACAGCTGCTTGGCCCATGATATCTCCATTGAGATTGCCAGTTAGGACTAGCAACAGCCTACTGTAGGATTACCCCGTCCTCTAGGAACTGAACTGAGACCCAGCAATGGAAGATGAGGATTTTCCAGAAATGCATGTTGTGCTGACTCCTGGGTAATTTTCTGAAATTGGAAGCAGACTGTCTGGAGTTGAGTTATCCATCCATCTGCCGGTTGGAAGGTTGTCTGATGTTTCACTATGCTGACTGCCCCTGGATTTCCTCACCTCAGGACAGGCAGAGGAAGGATAATCACCTGTACCCATTTAAGAAGAATAACATTTAGTAAAATCATAGGTCCTCTAATCTCCAGGCCAAACTCTCAGCTCTATATGGTGAGGCCACCAAACAACCATCAGATGGCTTCTATCACTACCAAGCTGAGGAGAATATGAGCTTGTGATCTAGAGATGATAGTATCTTTATCCCATTACTAGTGTCTATTGGTTGTCCCCAGTTCCTGCATTTCAGAATCTGTTCTCCCTGAACTTATGGGGTCACCAGAGTCCACTGCAGAATCGGTAGGTAAGCAATGCTGGTCAAGCAGAGCTGTGGTCCTGCAACTTCTTGATCAGCACACAGGCTAGTGTGCTTATAGAGACAGTCACCCTCTTTTTTACTACCGTCCACCCAAAGTTCTCCACCTGTTTAACAAACAATTAATTAAGCCTCATATCACCCTTGCAGATATACACATTATCTCCAATTTACAGGTGGAGAAACTGAGTCAGTGCTTTCATAGGTCTGTGACTGTCACAAGGGCTGTGCTGCAGGGAGGGAAAATGTGCTTCTGCATAAGCTCACAATGTTGTCTTCGCATCACAGCTGTCAGCGAGGGAAGGAGTTCTTCTCCCAAGGCGAGTGGGAGAAAGCTGTCATTTGCTACTCCAAAGCCATTAACCTGGACCCTCAACAGGTAAGGGGGAATGCAGAGCAGGCATAGTTAGGTGAAGGTAAAGCCCACCTTGCATGGCATGTGGAAATAGAGTCCTTCAGCAGGGAGGACAAAGCTTATAATGTTGCATTTCTAAGATTATCAAATGAAGAACGTCATTGGGGAGATGAATGTTGGCATATATTAGAATCTGTTTGGGTGGGATTGCTGTGTTGTCTCAAAGAACTGTTTTCAACATGTCCAGATACAGGATAAGGAAGAAAGTTATTCTCAAGGCCTGAGGAATGTCTGGGTGCATTTGCAGGTGGAGTTCTATGTACAGAAGGCAGAAGCCTTTCTCCAGCTGTGTGATTTCCAGTCTGCTGTGTTGAACCTTAGAAAGGCCTATACCTTGTCCTCTGCGAAGGAAGAATATATAGTGCGCATGGCCTTCATTCTTTACCTGCAGGTGAGGGGTACAGAAAATCCCCTATTGGCAGGCATCAGCTTTTCCTTATCCCAGCCACAGCTTTCCTTGATTTCTCAAGCTCTGCATTAGAACACAGTGTCTAGTGACTGACCTTTGACCTTGAGGGAAATTTGGAGATGCTACTTGAGATGGAAGTCAACATGATCTTGGATTTCCAAGGGAGGGTCATTTGTGCATATTCATATTAGGGATGTTAAACAGTTAATTGAATAGTCCAATAACCTCATAAATTTTTATCGGTTAGTCAACTATTCTATAGTCCTCAGGGGTAGGGCTAACAGCCAGTGCATTCCAGCCTCACTCCCAAGGAGTTCCCTGCCAATCCGCATGAGGTGCCAGGTGGGAGCTGGTCTGTGAGGAGAGCCAGTTTAAAAACCAGCTCCCTTCATGGACTGACTGCCTGTTGCCCTGTGCTGCTGCCTCTGATACAGAGGCAGCAGCGCAGGATGGCAGCAGCTCATGTCCGGGGTGGGAGGAAGGAAATGAATGTAGTCTATAGCATTAACCTATAAGCTTTTGCTCATCAGATAATTGGTTAATCGACTATACTGTTACATCCCAAATTCATATTTGGGGGCAGGATATTCAGTCCAATGATTCCTCTCTGAAAGGTTTCATGTTTCTATTGTTCATAGTCATGGCTAGACTGCTGGGCCTCTTAACATGCTAAATTATTTGCAGCACAGAATGAACCAAAGGTCCCATCTGGGGTTCATGCAAGCTCAGTGCTCTCCAGGTAGGAGGAAGTGGTATTTAGTGCAGTTGCATCTCCATTTGAGCAGCACTTCTGTCCTGGGATTGGATGGAGACACAGAGAGGGCATGTCTACACTATAGGACAAAGTTGAATTAAGATACGCAACTTCAGCTACATTATTTGTGTAGCTGAAGTCGAAGACCCTTAACTTGGCTTTTGTCACTGTCTACACTGCAGGAAATCGAAGGGACAACATTCTTCCTTCAACTTCTCTTACTCCTTGTGAAAGCAGGGTTACCAGCATTGACCGGAGTGCCCCTTTCACTCTGAATTAGCTGTCTTAACTAGACTGCTAATTCAAACCCTGGAAGATAGATAACAGCAGCTTCAATCTTCCTCTGTGGTGTAGACGTATCCAGAGAGAGAGAGAGAAAATGCTGTTTCTTTCATTAATCTGGAGCAGTGGGCAGGTGGCCTGTCAGACTGATTCTGTGCTGTGTGATTTGAACTTGCAGAGCCAATGTCTGCTTGACCAAGAGGTCTATTGGGATGCTTTGGACTCCTTCATTCGAGCCTCAGAGTTGCAGCCCAAAAACTCAGTCTATCGGAGGAAGAGGTAAACTGGGATTTGCAATAGGGAATATCTTTATCCTAGCTCCTCTAACATGTATTCTCCAATGTTACTCTATTTCCTTCTCTTTCTAGCATCACCTGTCTTGCTGCTCTGAACAGATTCAGTGACTGTTTTCGGCTTGTCAATGAAGAGCTAGCTCAGGATTCAAAGAACCCAGATCTATACATCCTGAGAGCCAGGCTGCATGAGCAATTCTGTCAGGTAGGGCACCTGCTCTGCCCAGGGTGTGCTGGCTGCAGGGAATTGTCACAGAACAGTTATTCTTGTCCCCATGTGGCCTGTAGACAGGGTTCTCAATCTGCATGATCAACATGTCCAACCCTTGCTCGGTGAATTAATATATAAGTAATGGAGAGCAACAGCACATGTGCAAGGCTGCATATGCATTTCATATGGAATTGCTGCCTAAGGACAGAAAAGAACTAATCTGTTCTGTGATTAGGATAAAGCATCAAACTGGTTGATCCTAAACCTTTCCAGTGACTCTCACTCCTTTTAGGAAACTGATTGTTTCTCTCCCTACTAAATGCCAGCTTTCTGGGCTGTGGGATTCCACACCCTCTGGGGGTAGGGCTCTTACCTTCCCCTCCCATTTGGCTGTGGAATCCCACTCCATTTAGGAGCCTTCTTCCTCCTTGGTATAGAGAAAGCAGGCAGAGAGATGGAAGCAGAGCACCACTCTGTGGACAGTAGACCTTTCTTTTATGGGAGTTCATGTTTCTTGGCCCAGCAGAAATGAGGTGCCTTTGACTCTGAGGAGCTGTAACTGGAGATCTTACTTCTGTTTTGTGTTTCCCGTTAGAAACAGGACTCCATCCTCTTGCCCTGCACCTGCAGGAACAACCGGTGCTGTAGGTTAGAAACTGGGGTATGAATGACAGAATTCTGCAGCATGCACTGAGCCTCCTGTTTGTCAACTTCTCCACTTTCTGCCCAGGCTAAGTGTCAGGAGATCTGGGTTTTCTAGGCTCAGCTCTGCCACTGATGCAGTATGTGGCCTTGGGCAAATATGTGCCTCCATTCCCTGCAAAATGGGGATAGTGATGCTGAGCTCTCCTTTGCTTGAGAAAAGTGCAAGGCCTAACCTCTGTTTCCAGGCTACCTTGTGTTACCAGGACGTCCAGGAGGCCATTGCTTTGCAGCCCCAGCACAAAGAAGCTCGGATTCTAATGCAGAGGCTGCTGAAACGAGCACAGAAAGCCAAGAACCAGGCTATAAATAAGGCCTTGAAGGGAAACCTGAAGGATGCCCTGCTCAGAATCACTTTTGCCATAGAGAATAATCCCTTCGATGCAGGGTACTTCATCTTCAGGTGAGACCCCCATTCCTTCCAACCGCTACTGAGATGGCTTGCGTGCACATCTGTGACCCTGTGAAGGGAGTGGGAGTCTGTACCAGCATCTGGGTGCTGGTTTCAGATTCTCAACACACCTATCATTTTAATCCTCCTGAACCAGGAGTAAATCCTTGCCTTCCATGTCTTCCTGCTCCTCTCTCTTCTGCCCCTCTTTGCAGAGGGACTCTACACAGAAGACTTAAGGACTTCAATGCAGCCATTGATGACTATATCAAGGCTGCAGAGCTCTGTGAAGAAGGGGGAGCTGAGGCCATGGAGGTGCAACAACAGCTCCTGCTCACGTACAATGACTTTGCAGTGCACTGCTACTCTAAGGGCTCCTTTGAAGAAGCTGTGATGCTCCTCAACAAAGCACTGAAAGGGGAGAAGAACGAGAAGGGACTCTATGTCAACAGAGGAGGTAGCAGGGCTCTTCCTGTGTGGCAACTGAGTCTGTGTGAGGGTATCCCTCTGTGGGCAGCTGTTCTCTGAGGTTCTCAGACGCAGCTTAGAGTTTATTCCTAAATGAACGTAAGAGTCAAACACTGAGAACCAGAAATGTTCTTTGGGATAAGGGAGTGTATGGGCAAGTGTGGTGACAGCACCGGAATTATATAGTTATGTCTGTAAACATGCACACATGAGGGGGGTATAGAATGCCTATCGCTAATCCCAGTGGGATGCAATCATGTTAAATCTCATAAATAAAGTATAGTCATTGCTAAGATGAGAGACCTCGAAGGGTGCCACAGATGGCATTTCCCACCCCCACCCCCCATGCTGTCTCCTGTACCAGGGAGGCAAGGGAGTCTGAGTAAGGAACTGAGAGCTAGGTCTCCTAGCTTCTGTCCCTAATTCTACACCCTGGAATGAATCAATCACTTAACTTCTCTGCACTCTGGTTTCCTCATTTTTAAAAGGTAAATGTACCATTGCATGGGAGGCGGGGTTAGTTAATGTTTATAATGATTATTGCTGACTCATGCCCGGTACCTGTGCTACTGAAAGCACCTTCTTTGGCTGGGCCTTCATATTGCATCTCATCCAACTTAGCGCCAGTAAAGATTCCATGAAATGTTTTGCACCAGTTGAGGTTGTCACCTTGTTAATTCCAAATTAGAAACTACATTCTGCTTCTCTAAAATCCCACTGTAGTTTGCTGATGGTGATGTTCCTCACTTGTCCTAATCTGCTACCTGCTGTTTCTAAGCACTGTGAGGATGTGTCTACACAGCACTCTAAACTTGAAATAAGATACACAATTTGCATCAATGCAAGTTGCATATTTTATTTTGATTGTATTTCGAAATAGCTTATTTCAAAATTTGGCACATCAACACAGCTCCAAATTTCAAAATAACATGCTATTTTGAGACATCCTTTAACCCTCATGGAACAAGGACTACAGGGATGCCAGAATAGCACACCCGTTATTTAGAAAAATATTTTGAAACAGGCACATTTAAAAGATGCAGGGTAGCTATTTTGGGATACTTTTGGTATCCCAAAAGAGCCCCACTAACTAGATATACCCTTAAACTACTGTTGCATTCCACACTACAGGTGGCAGCATTTTAGCTCTTCTGTGTCTAGAGTGCATTTGGGATCTTCAGGGTAGGCATCACTGTAGACACGTTATTGTAGCATATGTTTATAGTCTTAGGGAAATCTGAAGAGAGCAAATAGGACAGCATCAATTACTGGCCTTTGCATCAGTGATAACATGCTAAAACACTCAAATACCAACCTCAGCTTGCTGTTTGCTAAAGTAATCTGTATTGCTTCACTTCAGATTGCCTCTTTAGGCTGGGAGAACTAACCTTTGCCTTGGCGGATTATCAGCAGGCGCTGGAGTTAAGTCCGACAGACTTTAGTTTGCGAAGACGTGTTGGTATGTTGCTTGATGAGCTAGGATTGCAGGAACATAAGCAAAGGTATATTGGAATGGCTCTCTGCCATCTTATATCTAGTTGATAGACTTCTTATCCCACGGTAGCTCATGCTGCCTAGGGATTCTGTGCAGCTTACTCTTGTTTCACTGCATCTTCTTTTTTCCCCAGAAAGTACCAACGGGCAGTGTACTGTTTCTCTGGTGCTATCGAGAGTAACCCTCGTGAGTCACACTATTACCTGCACCGGGCCAAGAGCCGCCTGTTCCTGCAGGATGTGATGAGTGCTAAGGAGGATGTGATCACAGTTCTGTTGCTGGACCCTGAAAATGAGGCGGTACTTCACTGACACCACTCCCTATATCAGACACCAAATAGTGAAAACCTGTGTCATCCTATAAACTTGGGTCCATGATCTGTGCGCCATCTCCTGGACACACACACTTACACTGACTGCAAGCTCCTTTGAACAGGCAGTCTTTAGTCTATGTCTGTAGTGCGCAATCCTGATTCAGGACCGAGGTTCCTTCACACTATGATGATACAGATAATGATTAGGGCTTGGAGCTTGCAGTGGTTATTTGCAAATGGCCTTTTTTTTCTGCTGCTTAGAAATCAGGAACTTATTTCTTGTAATGTTTTCAAGCTGCTCAGAGCATCAACCCTTCCCTGCAAGCCTTTGTGACTATCAGGAAACACGACCAGGCCTTGAGTGGAAAAAATAAAACTTACACCCACCTACCATGCTATCTAGTGTTGAATATAAACTAATCCTTCGTTTTCCAGGAATTGCATTCTCCCCTCCACTCCAACAGGTTTTGCTGAATTAAATTTTCTTTAGAATTTAAAACCAGAATCCCTACTCTAACAAGATTTCATTTGGATTACAAATTACCACTGAGGCTCATGCCTCAAGACTGTAATACTCTGGTCTGGTTCGGGTGGTTGGATTTGGGGTACGATGACTCTTGGTTTGGGCTAGATAGGTCAAACGAGATAATCTGGTGGTCTCTTTTAGCCATAATGCTAGGACTATCTTTTTAATGTAATTTATGCAAGTGTTTGGCTGCTCTAATGAGAGTTGCACAGTTTAATCCTTGCAACCTTTTCTGATAATAGAAGGCAGAACCTTTTCCTTCAGCATACAGTTTGCCAATTCAACTATGATCTCATTCCCTCTACAGGTCCTACCTGTTGTAACCAGCCTCTTTCCAGGACAGCCCATCCAGGATATTATGAGCAGTAAGACTGCTGAGGTTGCCAAAGCAATCTTGGAAAGAAAGATTCAAACCTGCCCCTATTTCAACAGCCCAGCTAAATTCAAATGGTATGGAGTAGGCAATGGGCACAGGTCAGCTAAAGTTTTTTTGGTGCTCTAAAAAATGCCTGATTAAAAAAACAACCCCAAAACACACATAAGCCTGATCACGTCCTGGCTCTAGTACTGTATTGTTAAATTATTCTTGGATTACGTAGGACAAACATGACCCAAGTCAGCTACAAATTTTTGCACTGATTTCAATGGGAACAGGAGCAACAGATTTATTCCAGAGTTTTTTGTCTTAAAAGGAAGGACAGTAGCTTGCCGTCTTTCCATACACTGTGAATCATGTCACAAGTACTAGATCACACACGTCTTGAGGGCATTTGTTCATGTATCACTTTTTGCAGCTGCTTTGCAAGGGAAGTTCTCTGCCTTCCATGTGCCCCTACAGGCCACCCAGAGCTCTGGAAGATGAACCAAAGGAACAAAGTGCTCCAACTGAAGAGCTTCAGCAGCCACAGAGTGCCCAGCAGAATTCAGAGAGCGTTCTCAGACCCTGTGCAACAGAACATGAACTGTATAAGCAGATAGATAGCTCCAGGAGGAACGTGAGCAAAGTAAGCGAAGCTGTCTTGGAGGCGAAACAGTGAGAGGCAGGAAAAGTCAGAGTACAAATACTGCTACAGCTGCATGTTAGAGACGGCTGCCTGGGTTACAGACACCAACCTGTGTTTCAATGCAAAGTAGGTGTGCTTAGTCACCTTTCCTGCTGCCTTGACTAATAAATATATTGCTTCTTTCTTCACTTCTAGCTCCTTCAGTTTCTTTTTTGGTGGGAGGGCACCTGTGGAGACACCCTTTCCTGCTGCTAGGTGTGAACCCAGCCACTGACCAAGCAGCTTAGGAACTGAGGTTCCAAATCAGAAAAGTCACTATTTACAGTCTCTGCTATACTGCAAGCAAATACCACAGGAGAATGCTGGATTAACAAGAAACTGGTAACATTGCTGCTTTAGAGATAAACATCTAAGGGAATGTTCCTGCATAGTGATAAGACTTGGATTTTGAAATGGCCAGGAAAGCAGACTAGCCCCAGACGAGCCATGCACTGAATGCAGGCTGAGCAGGAGAAATGCTTTGATTAGGATTAACACCTGTGGCTTAAGAGCTTTTCCGTTAAAAGTATTTCCGCAAAAGCGCATCTAGATTGGTCTCGGAGTTATTGTTATAACGATGCGCTTTTGCGCAAAAGCAGAAGCCTGGAACCATTTTGAAGAGGGCAAAAGGGCACCAGCCCTTTCTGGGGGTGGGGGCTGGGGCTCCTTTGAGACACCTGCTTAAAGGGATCTCCCTGGACAGCCGTTTCTCTCCTGCTGCGTGCTTTGGGACCTCTTGCAGGGACTGAGAGCCGTAGCAGTTTTGGTGGTTGCTCTCTGCCTTTTTGGACACCACTGCCTTTTGCCTTTTAGTGCCTTTGCCTGTTTTTTTTCCCCCATCTCCCTTGTTTTGTCTGCCATGGAGCCAGGGGTGGCCATGTGCCTGCTCTGGCCCCTTCCGGCCATTTTGGAGTGCCTGCAGCTGGTGCTCCAGGCTGCTGCCCCCCTTTTCCAGGACCTGGAGGTGCAGATTGCTTTGGACTCCCTCTCCAGGGAGGCCATGGCATCCCTGTGGCATCCCCATCCCAGGGTGGAGAGGCCACTGTGGAGACTGGACACCAGTACAGACTGGTGGGACCGGCTGGTCCTGGGGCAATGGGATGACCAGCAATAGCTCCAGAACTTTCGCATGCAAAAGCAGATGTTCCTGGAGCTGTGTGCCTGGCTCGCCCCTGCGCTCCAGAGAGCCACCACCAGGCTGCGGGCACTCATCCCCGTCAACAAGAGGGTCGCCATCGCAGTCTGGAAGCTGGCCACCCTGGACAGCTACCGATTGGTGGCACACCAGTTCGGGGTGGGCAGATCCACCGTCGGTGTCATCGTGATGGAAGTAAGTCCCAGGGGAAGTGGGGTGGGTGCTGCACGCCATGTCCAGGGGCAGCCAAGACTCCAGGCTAGGTCACCCAGGGGTTTGAGCCGTCCCTCCCTTCCATAGGCCTGCTGGTGCGGGGGGGGGGAGAAGCGGGGTGTGTGTGTGTGTGCACGCGCATGAGCACAGAGGGCATCACGGGGGGGGGGAACCAAGGGAGCGCACACTCACCCTGCCTTATGTGACGTGTTCCCCTGTTTGCACCCATTTGCAGGTCGTCCACGCCATCAACGACGTCCTGCTCCCAAGAGTCATCCACCTCCGCGACGTGAACGCTACGGTGGCCAGCTTCGCTGCCCTTGGGTTCCCCAACTGCGGGGGAGCCCTGGATGCAACCCACATCCCTGTCTGGGCCCCGGAGCATTGAGTGGCCCATTTTATGAACAGGAATGGGTACTGCTTGATCGTACTCCAGGCCCTCATGGACCACCGTGGCCACTTCCTGGATGTTTATACGGGCTGGTCTGGCAGGGCACATGACTCCCGCATACTACAGAATGCTGGTCTGTTTCGCAGGCGGGCACCTACTTCCCCCAGCGGGAGTTTACTATCAGGGATGTGCCTATGCCCATCTGTGTCATTAGGGACACAGCCTACCCCCTGCTGCCCTGGCTAATGCAGCCCTACACGGGGCAGCCGGACCAGAACCGGGCCCAGCTCAACGACCACTTCAACCGGGCCCACAATCAAGTGGAGTGTGCCTTCGGCCACTTGAAAGCCCGCTTCCAGTGTTTGCTCACCCGTCTCGAGATGGGTGAGCGGAATGCCACGGAGGTAGTGGCTGCGTGCTCCACAATCTTGTGTAGTGGAGAGGCCTTCTTCCCCACATGGATGGCAGCCGAGGGCCAGGCCTATGAACAGCCCCGCACAGCTGCCATTTGCCAGGCGCACCAGGATGGGGTGCGCATCCGGGAGGCCCTGATGGACATGTTCTCCCAGGCCCCATAGTAGAGTTGCCTCAGTGTCCCTTTACAACTCCCTCCCCTCTCAAACACCAAACAGTTTTTCTTGAACACAAAAACTTCTTTGTTTTATTTACAATGGGGAGAGGGGAGACCTTGAACTGGGAGGGGTGGCCCCTGCAACCGCTCCTGCGGGGGCAGACCTGCACATGGGGGGCAGGCCACGTCGGGGCTGGCTGCACGGGGAGGTGGGCAGAAGAGGCCGGAGCAGGAGGGACAGGAGCAGTGCTAGGGGATGGATGGCGGGTGCATGGGGCAAGGCCATGCCATAACGGATGGCATGGCCAATGTGTGCAGTGAGGGTGGCGATTGAATCCGCCATGCGGACGCACTGGGCCTGGAAGGAGCCCCAGGCCTCCTGGCGCCACTGCACGTCCACCTCCACGCGCCGAGTGATGGCTGCCTCGACGCGCTCGATGGCCTGCACGTGGCGCCGAAGGAGCTGGACCTGGTGGCGGAGCCGCCGCCGTGGTGGTTGGGCGGCTGGAGGTGCTGCTGCTGCCGCTGCTGCAGAGCTAGAGAGTCCCCGGCTTGTGCTTGGTCCCACTGCAGGGAAGAGAAGAAAGGATGGGTCAGTCAGGCAGCCCAGTCACTGTCCCCACACCTCATGCCCTCCACCCCTGAGCCCAAGTGACCCCACAGTAGTGTGGCTTGGGCCCACTCAGTTACCCCCCTCCCCTCCATGTTGTATGTTTGCATGCTTGGAGGAGGGTCCTCCTCCATGTATTGGAACCACCGGTCTGTGTCCTGGCCCCTTGGAGGGTGGGAGGGTGCTTGTGTTGTATTAACCTGTGGAACTCCCTGCTGGTGGAGGCGGTGAGGCTTTGGGCCTCAATGGTGTTTGACAGGGAGTGAGATGAATCCCCACACAGTGCCTGGGAGCACATCTGGCAGACGTGGTCTGGGCTCTCAGATCCCCATCACGTGGGATGTCTCCTGGACAGAACCAGGAGAGTGACTGGGGAGTGCACCATCATTGCAGCAAAACTCAGGCAGCCCTAGGGCTGGCCAGAGCGCTTCCCCCCTCCCCCTCCCGCTATCCCTCACACACGTAGCCCAGGAACATGTGTGGCCGCAGTGGGGACTTCCCTCAGGGGGCCAGCCAAGGCACCGGAAGCAGGTGAGGGGCTCAGTGGGGGCCACGCTCACAGGCTGTGATGCTGCGGTTTTCCCAGGAGCAGCTGGCTGTGCCTCACAGCCAGGCATGGGACAGTGTGCCGTTCTGTGTGCTGCACCCTTGTGGAGGTGCGGGCTCTGGCCTGAGCCCCTGGGACTCTGGCTGGTTCCAGCCGGCATCCACCCTTCCCCCCGGTCCCGCCGGATGTGTGTGAGCAGCACGGTCACAGGCATGCCCTGAAGCTGTCTGCTGCGGCTACATGGTTGCATGTGCTACATACTGCCTAATGTTACACAGCCTGTACAGCTCATGTGACCTGAGTGACATGCTCTCCCCCTCCCCTCTCTGGGCACCTGGCTCCCCGCCCTTGTGAGTGCAAAGTGCAACACTCACCAGTAGATCCTTCCCCGGCCTCCGAGGACACACAGGAGACGTCGGGGCTGCCGGAGGGGGCCTGCAAGGTGGCAGTGCTGGCCTCATCCTCCAACCTGCTGCTGGTGTCCTCTTCCCCCACCTCGGTGGTCCTGGTGACGGGGGGGCGCATGCAGGTGTCCACAGGGACGTCCGGTCCCTGCGGTGCTGACTGGCCGGCCCAGGATGGCATGGAGCCGTCAGTAGTGGGGGCAGGTGTCGGCTCCTGCCCCCTGGTCCTCGCTGGCCCAGACACAGCCCCGGCGCAGTTCCTTAACTTTAGCCCAGACTTGCTCCAGGGTCTGAGCTGGATGGCCCTGCTGGGCGAGTGCCTGGGCCATGCGGCAGAGCTGTGGCCAGAGGTCCAAGAAAGGCTCCTGCCTCGTGACCTCAGCAGCCTGCGTCTGCTTTAAGGGGCTCGGGTTACCAGGAAATCCAGGAGCTGACTGTGGCTAGGAAGTCTCCAAACAGCCACTAGGGCTTTTTTCCGTTTAGCCTGCTTTTCCGCAAAACGTCTTAGCTGCCTGTCTACACTGGCCCTCTTGCAAAAAATCGTTTCCGCAAGAGGGCTTTTTCCTGAATGGGAGCGTCAAAGCATTTGTGCAAGAAGCACTGATTTCGGACAGTAGAACGTCAGTGCTCTTGTGCAAAATCAAGCAGCCAATGTAGACAGCTGGCAAGTTTTTGCGCAAAAGCAGGTGCTTTTGCGCAAAATCTTGCCAGTCTAGACGCACCCACTTTGTAATGTACAAAATCAGTGCTTCTTGCGCAAATACTTTGATGCTCCCACTCAGGCATAAGCCCTCTTGTACAAGAATACTTGTGCAAGAGGGCCAGTGTAGACAGGAACGTTAATTTCTTGCGCAAGAAAGCCCGATGGCTAAAATGGCCATTGGAGCTTTCTTGCGCAAGAGAGCGTCTATACTGGCCACAGATGCTTTTGCGCAAAAGCAAATCTTTTGCGCAAAGGCATATGCCAGTATAAAGAAAAACTTTTCCGTTAAAAGTATTTGCGCGAAATCATGCCAGTCTAGATGCAGCCCTGGTGTATTGAAAGTCTGAAGCTATGCCTTATCCCTTCTACCTCAAACTCTCACCTTCATTGCTCTAATCCTTCTGCTGTGGTTTTAACTGTCTCCTGATCAACTCCTTGTGTTTTAAATGAAGGGCCATACATGACAGAGAAAACACATGCGAATGCTCTCTTCTGTTTTAACTTGACAGAAAGCAGATGAGACTTCACAATTCCCAATACCAGTGACCCTCACTGAGGATACATGGTCCTGCTCATACCTGTATTTAAAAAAAAAAACAAAACAAAAAACCACACTCCAGATAAAGACCACCACACGTTTGCCATCATCAGACACTAAATAACTCTCCCTGTTCCAGCATGTGTTAGTTTTGTCACATCAGGCAGCCATTCCAATGCATTATGCAGGCTCAGCGGTATCTCCCTTTTAACATGTCACCTGGAATCCCAGCAAGTAACTGCTACTCATGCACGGTTTTTTAAACAGATTTATTTTAAATTAAAATAACTGAACCTTTTGGAAGAGGCAAAATGTTTAACTGCAAATCTGTAAATTGGTCCAACTGTATCCTGGGCAGGATCTGAAGTTTGATAGTGTTGGCTCCTTCTTAATCTCAATGCTGGTTGCTCCAGTGCTGTACTGAAGAGGCCTTCCTGAGGCAATTGGCACGCAAGTTCCTGGATCTCACTTTCTGTCTAGCCCCAAACCTATTTGCTCAGAGCTTACACTGGTTCCTCTTGTAGTACACTGGGCAGCCAGCTGATACAGGGTAAAAGAGCAAAGGATGCTGTGCTGGACAGTGACAGCTGAGTGTGGGGAATTGGATTCCTATGAATTATTTCCAACCCCTAGCAGCATTTAATTGTGATACAGTGAGCTGCACCTGAGGCACTGAAAGGGAATGGAATGTAGCTCTGCCAGGGACAACAGGTTCTTTGAATGACAGCCTCCAATATATCTGCAAGAGACTCAGCACCTAAATGCAACTTAGATGAGACACATTCACCCTAGCAACATAATACAGCACAAGACTAAAACTTGGTACTTAATGCCCTTCCCCCAGTGAGGTAGGAATCACCATTTTTATACAGGGAAAGATTGACATACATGGCTCCCAATTCTTCCCGAGCAAGTTGTAAGTAATTGGTGCTGACTCAAGGGAGTGACTTGGTATTCTATGGTGGAAAAAGTGTTTGGGAGGTTAAGGGTCTTGCTCAACACCACACCCCATGTCTTGGGCAGAGCTGCTAACAGAAATCACACATTTCTTTCCCCCGCTTGCTCAGTACAGTACTGCACTTGGAACCTCACCTACCAGCACTTGTTCACAGTGAAAAGAAACCTGAGAAAAGCTGGCTCTTAACATTTGCCCTAGAGATTTAAGATGAGACTGTGCAATTTGTTTAGAATGTTCACAGAGCAGTATGGGAAGCTCCTGAACATTGGCACTACTGAAATTCACATTAAAATGTTTAAAAATGCCACTAAAAAAAGCACTAGAGGATGAAACTCCCTTGTCTGCAGCCTAGGGAAGATCATTCATCGTAGCTGGGCCAGAAAATCTTGGCAGCTGCCCAGAGAAGAATGGGGAAGATCTGCTACAGTTCCAGCTATCATACGGAGATGGCAGTAGCCAAGAACCCTTCCCAGCCATTGCGATACATCCAAGCCTCTTTCCCTTTGGACTCCGCATACGTATCAGTGTGGTATTCTTGGCTGTTCCGTGTACGCACTCTTACCTGGGCAAAGAACAGACTGATAAAGTGCTTAGAATCAGGTTAGTTTGCCCTTTGTTCCCAAGGTTGAATCCTGAAGTCTCTTCTTTAGGGCTGGAGGACAAGGACTAGCACGGAGGCAGCACTTATCCTAACAGACCGTGGAACTCTGATGCTCTTAACAGTCATCCCTGTTTTACTGGGCACAGCAGCTTTAAAAATTCTTAAATTCCACTCCTCTGAAACTGAGCAAATATATGGGCAAACTTGTCTTCCTAGACTGCTTTATCCTCAATTACGTGCTGCTTTGGAGAAAAAGTCCTTCTCAGGTTAGGAGAAGAAGGTAACACGAGAAGCCACTGTTTTACAGCCTGTTGATGAGAACACTCTCTCTTCCTCTGGGAAGTAGGGGATGCTGTCAGCAACTGCCTGAATGACATCCTGCCGTACCGGTAAACCTTGTTGGGTGAGTTCATTCATTACACATTGTTTAACGTGGTGTTGCTTCAGTGGGAGAAAAGGCACAAGGAGATCAATGAGGTTCTCTTCGATGATTCCAGACTTCCAAAACCCATCTGCAGGTGAAAAAGGAGAAGCAAAGAGCTTTACCTTCAGAGTTCTCTTGCTGTTCTATTAATTCAATCCTGTTAGCACTGGAGACACCCCCACCCTCTAGGAGGAATCAGATGTCAAAGCCAGCACCTCCAGAGCTAGTTTCTAGGAAGACATAGTCAGAGCTCTGCATAGATACAAACATAATCCACAAAGATGGTAAACAATACATCTGCATCCAGAAATGCAGATATCCACAGATTTGCAGGGCTCTTATCAGAGTACCCAAAAGAGACTACAGATCTGCTTCTGTTCCCAATTCAATTGAAGGAGCTGGGTTCATCTGTTGTCCTCTAATAGTAGTCAAATCCAGTGTTCTCCAAGTACATGGTTCCTAACATACTAACCTATGTTAGGCCCAATCGCAAGAACTGCTGAGCAGCGAAAGAAAGTCAACCTCTATGGGTACATCTACAGTACAGGGCTAAAGTTGAATTAAGCCATGCAACTTCAATTGCATGGCTGAAGTTGAAATAGCTTAATTTGGCTTTTGGTGCCATTTATACAGCAGGCAGTCAAAGGAAAAACATTAGTCCTTCGACTTCCCTTACTCCTCATGAAACGAGGGTGACCGTGAGTTGGTGTCAGAAGTCTTCCAGCTCAACATTATTTTGAAATAAATGCTGGTAGTGTAGACACACACTATGTTATTTTGGAATAATGTCAGTTATTCTGAAAGAACACTGGTCTATAGACGTACCCTAAGTGATCAGCAGGGCTCAACAAATACACTCGCCCATGGTGAGTAGATTTTACCAGCTGGCGAGTGCAGGGGCGGACTGGCCCGGTGGGCTGTTGTGACGGGCTGGCAGAAGCCCGCACTACGCGCGGCGCAGCCTCATCCAATCCGCCAGCCGAGGAGCAGAGCGCCGCTGGGAAGGGGGAAGTGCAGCGATTCTTGCCACCGGCCTGCCTGCGTGCAGCTCCAGCACGAGGAGGCAGGGCGGGATGCCAGGACGCTGGCGTGACGTGGCCCCGCTGATTTTAAAGAGCCGCAGCAGCTCGGCTCTGGCCGCGTGTCCCTGGGAACTGGCTATGGCGCGCAGCGCAGCCAGGGCCCGCCCCGCCGGCTCCAGTCCTGCCACGGCCCCAGTCCCCCTTTGTCTCCGCACCACCTGTTCCCCACGCCGCCCCTGCTCTCTGGACCCCATGCTCTCCCTCTTCCCTGCGACCCTTTGGCTCTGCACCGCCCTTGCACCCCGCACCCTGCTCCCCCTGATCCCTGCCCCCCCAGTTCTGTGCTGCCCATTCCCTGCACTGCCCCTAGACCCTGATCCCTCTGCCCCTCCCGTTCCCCATGTCCCATTCTCCGTGCCTCCACTGTACCCTGCTCCCTGCGTCCCTCTGTGCCTTCTGTTCCCCGCGCCACCCCCGTACTCCCCCCCACTGTTCCCTGCACCCCTCTGGTTCTGTGCTGTCCCTGCTCCCCCTGTGGGTCGGGAATGAAGGGTGCTTGTCCATAGGGAGGGGCTGGACAGGGCAGGGAAAAGGCTGCTGTGACCCAGCAGCGAGTGAAACGGGGAGTTCACATGAAGCACCTTTGCCTTTATGGAAAAAAACGAATGAAAATGCTATTTATAGGGCTAAAATGCCGGGACAAAAACGAAAGCCAACCAAAAAAAAAAAAACCATTGCAAAATGCAAACGTGTAAAAGACAACAACAACAAAAGGGGAGGAGGGGCGGCGGCCAAAAAATGTTTTGCTTGGGGTAGCAAAAAACCTAGATCTGGCCCTAGGGGACGGGAAGGGGCTGGGCTGGGCTGAGCTGGGGGGAGGGGAGGGGAAAAATATGGGGAAGGGGCTTGTGCTGAGGGGAGGGGAGGAGAGGCAGTCAGGAGGAGGAGAAGAGGAAAGGGGAAGGCACCAAGGAACAGGGGTGCAGGAGAGACAAATGCCAGGGGGCCAAGTGCAGACTGAGGAAAAGGGCAGGAGGGGAGGTGTCAGTGGGAGAGGGGACAGGGTGATGCTGGGAGAGGAGAGGGTAAGGGTACTGGGAGTTAGAGAGGGGAGGGAGAGGTGCTGGGAGAAGGTTTGAAAGAAGGGGTGGGCATGAGGAATGCGGGGATGGAGCAAGGCATCCGTGAGGGCACGGGCATGAGGGGAATGGGGGCAGAGGGTGGTGGGTATCAGGGAAAAAGAGGGCAAAGGGGGCAGAGGCAGTGAGGGAAGGGGGAGGCACCAGGAGGGTGCAGGTGCCAAGGGATTCTGGGGGTGAAGCAGAAGGGGAGACACCTGCAGCGGAGGGACCAGCACCAGAGGAGAGAGGCAGGGCAGGTGTGTAGAGGGAGGTTTTAGGAGAGGGGATGAGGAGGGGTAGCTCACATGATCAGAGTGGGGCTACTGGAGGAGTGGGCACAGGGGGGAGAGAAGGGCTGGTGGAGGGGGGCAGGTCTCAGGAAGGCTGAGGGCAGTGAGAAGGGCAGGAGTCAGGACAGCAGAGGAGGGTGAGGGGTTGGGGGGGCAGCAGGCACCAGGGGGGCTGATGGAGCAAGGGAAGGAGACATGGCAGCAGAGAGAAAAAGTAGAGGTTTATAAGATATTTATTAATAACTTGGGTGATATTTATTAATAACTTATTAGTAATTACTGTTCTTGTTCTTATTAGGAATTTATGCATAAAAAAAGCCACACACACTTTTTGTGGAGGAGGGTGGCGAGTCCCTTTTTTGTCTGGCGAGTAGGGTTTTCCATAATTTGTCGAGCCCTGGTGATCAGTATCTCTCAGGATCAGGCTCTTAACTAGATTTTTATTATGACCGACTACCCTTTGGCTCCTATTCAGTCACGGATGCCCCTTCTTCCAACAGAGCTCTGCTAAGCATGGCAATGTTTCTATAGGCTTGAAAAGTACAACCACTCTTCATCTGCCAAAGCAATCCATCCAGACCCTAACTCTACTTCAGGCCTTTTCCTGAAAACTGATAATAGCTTGGCATGTACAGGCAGTCCCCGGGTTACGTACAAGATAGGGACTGTAGGTTTGTTCTTAAGTTGAATTTGTACTTAAGTCGGAACTGGCGTCCAGATTCAGCCGCTGCTGAAACTGACCAGCGGCTGACTACAGGAAGCCCGAGGCAGAGTTTCTCAGCCCCGGGCTTCCTGGAATCAGCCGCTGATCAGTTTCAACAGCAGCTGAATCTGGACACCTGGGACAGAGCAGTTGGGGCGATGCCGGGTAGGTCCCCGCAGCGCCGCACCTCGGCGCTGCGGGGACCAACCCGGCAGCACCCCAGCTGCTCTACCCCAGGTGTCCCCAAGTCAGCTGCTGCTGAAACTGATCAGCGGCTGATTCCAGGAAGCCCGGGGCAGAGCAACTGCGACCAGGGAGACGCGGAGCAAAGCCGTGGAGGACCCGGACGGCGGGACCGTGGCGCGTCTGGGCGGTCTCGCCGTCCGCGTCCTCCGCGGCTTTGCTCCGCGTTTCCCTGGTCTGCTGGGACCCCCCAGCAGACCAGGGAGACGCGGAGCAGCTTTTCTCGCCCCGGAGGACGCGGCGGCGGGACCGTGGCACGTCTGGACGGTCCCGCCGCCCGCGTCCTCTGGGGCGAGAAAAGCCCCGTTCGTAAGTACGGATCGTAACCCGGGGACTGCCTGTATGTAAAATACTGTATAAATATCATTGGCTTATTTAAAATAGGGTTTGGTTCCCCCACTGGTGAACATGCTCAATGAAAAGCATTTCCCTGTAGATGGAAAGACTTACTATTGGGATTTTCAAACACAGCTTCTGAAACTGCAGATTCCAGATCTTGCAGGCTGATCTCTTCTCGGTCCTTGCGAGCATACCAAAGATCCAGCGTCATTTGATTAATTTGCTCACCCCCTCCATTGCTGCGAAATACCAAGGCAAGAAATTACCAGAGAATTATCACATTACATCAACATAGTCTACTGTACTGCATTGGCATGGCCTCATCCTGCAGTGAGTATGGAAGCAGTCTTGGTATTCTCACCTGATTAGCCTATGAAGACTGCTACAGAAGTTGCTAAATAGCAGAAAAGGCAAAGCACTAGGAGACCTTGTACCTTAGGATACTAAAATGAGCTGAGATCTCACGGAACTAGCAGAAAAGACTCTTGGAGGTTAAAATAGAGAGGAACTTAACATTTGTAAATTAGTAGCACTGCATTAGATTAATCCAGCTATACTGACTGTAGAAGGAGTTCTTCTACCTTATGAAAATGAAGATAGCTTTTCGGTAGTTGGTTCCATACACAACCCAAGAGGGTCCAAGGAATGGTATAATCACATCAATCAGACCTGGGTGCATCTTATCCATCTCATCAAAGAGAAACACTGATCGGCCACAGTTTGTCAAGTTCCCCTGGATCCAACTCTTCAGGTTTTCCTGGAAAAATTAAACCAAGCCAGTTAGGACCACACATTTATGAGGTGAGCTTGAGCTACTAAGGAGCTAACCTTACACGAGAACTCAATCAGGGCTAAGAATACTAGAAAACCTCAAAATCTGCTGTTCTTTAGAACAGCATCTGTGATGTTCGGCCCAGAAAGAAGCGCCTACTTTGTACAATGTAAGACTGACTATCATTTGTGAAGGTTCTCTGGTAAACTGCTTTGCTCTTAATTCAACTGATGATCAATTCCATTAATTAATTTTGCCTAACTTAATCTAGTCTTAGTAACAAATCTTTAAATGGATTTGTTACTAAGACTAGATTTAGTTTAAGCATGGATCAAACTGAAATTTAACAGCGCAACAAGTTTAATAGTCCCCAAAAATTATTAAAAACATACTCTCTCCCTTCACTCTAAGCTGAGACCAGCCATTAGTACAGATACACAGAAAAATATATTTTAACCAAATTCAGTTCTGGTGTAAGCATATCAAACTCCTCTGACATCAACTGCACATTCTTACAAGACTGCAGCTGATCCAATATTCACACTATTCTATATTTTCATGTACGTACTTCCTGGTGAAACATATTAGGTCTTCACTGAAGCATTTTTTCTAATAGAAAACTTGGGCTCAAATCACCTGTCTCCTAAGGAATCAAGAGAGCTATATTTTTTTCCTCCAAATATGGTGTAAAGAAACCCACAAATGTCATTAGTTCTGCTCCATTCAGTATTTATCAGCTAACCTCCTTGCATAAGTGCCTTTAGTTTCTGGACAATGCCAAGGTTAACAGGAGTACAATCAAGTGGTTAGAGCGGGGGGCTGATAGCAAGACTGGGTTATAGGGCCACTTCTTCCACTGATTTGCAGTTTAACCTTGGACAAGTCACTGGCCCTAGCTGTATCTCAGTTTTCTCATCTGTAAAGGTGAGATCGTATCCCACTGGCTTAATTAGTGTTTGGAAAGCATCGGATCAGATTAGAGCTTATATTGCACTTTACAACATATGTTGGAAAGTGGGAGAGGAATTTCAGTATTTATCCAATGGCTGTCTAGATAATTATAAGAGGAAGTAAGTCTGGTAACTTAGCTTTCAGAGGCCTACATTTACCTTGTACTGCTCGATCTGTTCAGCATGAGGAAAGTGCACTATTGGGGAGAACTGGTGGACATATGGACTGCGGATCCCATCTCGAAACAAATTACGGACAAGCATGGAGCTCACATATGTTTTGCCTGTGCCAGTCCAGCCATGGAAGGACATCACCAGTGGTTTGATGGGATCATGATTTTGTAAAAACTCTCTCACTCCTTTCACCACCAATTGCCTCACCAGGTGCTGCCCAACCAGGTTCAGGGCCAAGTCACACTCCAAACCTGGAATTAATCCAAACCAAAATTTAGAATGTGTTGGGTTAAGAGCTGGAAGTAATTTGGGATATTTTTTGAACACATCTCTGCCCTCTCCCCTCTGACGCTAGGTTGAGATTCCTTTGGGATAACTTCAGAGAATACTAAAACTGGAAGGGACCTAACGAGGTCATCAACTCCAGACCCCTGCCCTCACAGCAGGACCAAGCATCATTTAGATCAGTGTTTCTCAACCTTTTTTTTGCTCATGGCCCCCTTCTGAGCCTTGTTTACCTCTGTGGCCCCCCTCATAGCTGCTGTTAGTTGGAAAAAAAGGTACATAATTTACCTAATGTTCCGGTTTTTTACATGTGGCCCCCTAAAGGTAGGGCATGGCCCCTAGGGAGCCATATGGCCCACGGTTGAGAACCTCTGATTTAGATCATCCCTGATAGATGTCTATCTAACCTGCTCTTACATATCTCCAGTGATGGAGATTCCACAACCTCCCTAGGCAATTTATTCCAGTGTTTAACAACCCTGACAGTTGGGAAGTTTTACCTAATGTCCAACCGAAACCTCCCTTTAAGCCCATTGCTTTTTGTCCAAACATCAGAGGTCAAGAAGAACAATTTTTCTTCCTTCTCCTTGTAACACCCTTTTAGGTACTTGAAAACTGCTATCATGTCCTATGATTCCCCTCTTGGTCTTCTCTTTTACAAACTAAATAAACTGAAAGTATTGGGTTTTCCCACATAGGTCATGTTTTCTAGACTTTTAATAATTTTTGTTGCTCTTCTCTGGACCTTCTCCAATTTCTCCACATCTTTCTTGAAATATGGTGCCTAGAATTGGACAGAATATTCCAACTGAGGTCAAATTGGAACAGAACAGAATGGAAGAATTACTTCTTGTGTCTTGCTCACAACATTCCTGTTAATGCAGCCCCGAATCGTGTCTGCTTTTTTTGCAACAGTGTCACACTGTTGACTCATACTTATCTTGTGGTCCACTATGATCCCTAGGTCCCTTTCTGCAGTGCTCCTTTCTAGACAGTCGCTTCCCATTCTGTATGAGTGAAACTGCTTGTTCCTTCCTAAGTGGAGCACTTTGCATTTGCATTTCTCAGATGACTCTGGGCCTGTGTACTTCTTTAACTTTACCAGTATAGTAAAAACAGTGTATGTGTATTTTTATCAGCATAAAAGTGTTCCAAGCACTGAAAAGCTATACTGGCATTAAGGCACTTTAACAGCAGTATAACTATGTTCACACTATAGTTTTTATTGGTATAACTAGTTAAGAAAAAAAATCATACCACTAACCAACAGTTAGTTTTATACTAATAAAACTTTTATGTGTAGGCCAGGTCTTCATAATGGTAGCAAGGAGTTTAACTGGGAGTAATGGGATGCACTTCTGAAATTCATGGGGTTTTTTCCTTTTCTTGACTACCCTGGGGTTTTCTCCAGGTGGAGGTGCGCTGAAGTGTAGAAAGTCTTCAGGGGACATTACCCTTTGAAATCAGAGTGGACAGAAACACTGAACAGCCAGGAAGACATTATCCAGGCACTAATCAATGTATATTGAAGTAGACGAACATATTTCCAATAGGCCTTGGATCAGGCTCTAGCCAGCACAAAGCAGCAAGTCTTTCTGAACATCTGTGGCCCTCAAGGAAGTGGTTTTACTGCAGGACTGCCTAGAGAAGCGGCACCTTTTCACCTCCCCCCTAAGGATGCTCACAGCACCCACAATCACCCATAGCCCCGCAGAGCCGGACTGGGACCTGCTGACCTAGTGTCTCCCCGGAGCGCCAGTCACCCCGGGCTGGGGGTCGCCTCACGCGCGTTGCTCTGCACACTGGCCCCGAGACAGCCGCGCTCGGAGCTCAGAGGGCGCTGAAGAGAGACGCCCTGCGGCAGGGCAGGCAGCACAACCCCCGCCCGGCCCCTCAACTCTTCGGAGAGGGGCCCCAGGGTGGCCCCTCAGTCCTCCCCTACAGGAGCCCTGCTCCTTCCCTGCCCCCCCCCGGCTCTTCGGGATTCCCCGCCCCCTCGACCTCCTGCCGCCGGCTGCCCCCAGAGGGGGCGCCCGCCTCGGCTTCCCCCCGGCCCCCCTCACCGCGCACGTCGGGCCGGAAGTCGCACTCGCAGGCGGCCGAGAAGCTGCAGTGCAGGGAGCGCAGGTCCCAGGCGGCGGCCGAGCCCGCGGCCCCCAGCAGCAGCAGCAGCAGCAGGAGCCGGAGCGGCCCGGAGCCGCCCCCCATCCCCCCGCGCTGCCGCCGGCCCGGTCCCAGGCTGCCCCGCGCGCCGCTCCAGGGAGGGCGGGAAGGCACCACCGGAAACGCGGCTGTTTCAAGCACTGAGGGGAGGGGGCTGCGGCGGGGGCGGGGACAGAGCAGGCAGGGGTGGGGCCGACAGGAGGCTTAAGCGGGGGCGGGGCTGCAGGGCTGAGAGTCGGGGCGAGAACGCCCCAGGAAGAGCAGAGAAGTCGGGCTGGGTCAGAGCAAGGTCTGTCCAGCCCCGCGTCCTGTCTTCCCACGGGGCCAAGGCCAGCTGCTGTGAACAGAACAGGGACTTCTCGAGTGAGCCCTCCCCTGGCACCCATTCCCGGCCCCTGGCAAGCAGAGGATCTGGACATCATCCCTGCCCGTCCTGGCTAATAGCCATCGACGGGCCAGACCTCCATGAGTCTAGCTAGCTCTTGTTCTGAACCCTGTTAAAGTCCTGGTCTTCACCACATCCTCTGGCAAGGAGTTCCGCAGGTTGACTGTGTGTTGTGTGAAGAAATACTTCCTTTTGTTTGTTTTAAACCTGCTACCTAGTCATTTCATTTGGGAGCCCCTTAGTTCTTGTGTTATGGGAAGTAGGGAATAACTCTTTTTCATTTTTTCCGCACCGGTCATAATTTTATAGATCTCTATTTTAACACCTGCCCTTATCTCTTTTCCAAGCTGAAAAGTTCCAGTCTTATTAATTTCTCCTCCCATGGCAGCTGTTCCATATCTTTAATCATTTTTGTTGCCCTTTTCTGAACTTTTTCCAATGCCTAGATATCTTTTTTGAGGTGACCATATCTGTATGCAGTATTCAATATGTGGGCATACCCCGGATTTATAGAGCCAATAAGATATTCTCTGTCTTATTCTCTATTCCTTTTTAAAAGATTCCTACATTCTATTTGTTTTTTTGATTGCCGTTGCACATTGAGTGGAGGTTTTCAGAGAACTATCCACAATGACTCCAAAATCTCTCTCTTGAGTGGTAATAGCTAACTTTTACTCTGCATCATTTTGAACGTATAGGTGGGATTATGTTTTCCAATATGCATTACTTTGCATTTATCAGCATTAAAATTCATCTGTCATTTTGTTGGCCAGTAACCTAGTTTTGTTGAGATCCTTTTGAAGCTCTTCACAGTCTGCTTCGGACTTAACTATCTTGAGCAATGTTGTGCCTGTAACCTCACTGCATCTCAAATACCCTTCTGAGCTGCTGCCTCATCCCAACAGCTGTGGAGCAGTTCCCGTTGCTTCCCTGAGTGTTGCAGGGGCCCAGCAGATCTCTGCCTCTGATCCCAAAAGAGTGGGAGATATCAAGAGAGAGAATCACAGAAGTGGGGGTGGTACCAGGTCTGGACATACAGTATGTGGGATCAGTCTGATTTTGGAAGGGTCCAAGTGTCTCAGGCCCAGGTTGTGGGGTCTCAAATAATCACTGCCCCTTTTGACAGTGCTGGGATGCATGTGTTTGCCCTACCATTCAAACTTATATTCGTGGGAATCCTAAGGCAAGGGACAGGAGAGATTTTCATCAGAACTTTGAAATGAGATGCAGTTATGGTGAGGGGGGAAGCTAGAGAAAGGTGCTTCACCTGGTAGGAGCAGCACAGAGGGAACCAGCAGCTGCTGCACTCATGGATGGGTGCATCTAACAAAGTCTTTTGAGATGTGCATTCTGCACGGCTCACAACTGGTGATTAGTACACAGGTAAGTTTGTGATTCCGGGGCATGGTGTTGCTTCTGACTGGTCCATTTTTACACCTTCATTTTGCCCTGTACAGTGGGGGCTTTGGCATTGCATTTGACTCCCTATAATGAAAGAGAAAGTTTGAAGCAGGTGCATCTGGAGCCTGCTCAGCCTTCCCCTCCCTAAAGGGAAATGTGATAGAGGTCTATGAAATCATGACAGCCATGGAAAGAGTGAACAAGGAAAAGTTATTTACTTATTCCCACAATATAAGAACTAGGGGTCACCAAATGAAATAAATAGGCAGCAGGTTTAAAACAAACAAAAGGAAGTTTTTCTTCACTCAGCGCACAGTCAACCTGTGGAACTCCTTGCCAGAGGATGTGGTGAAGGCTAGAACTTTCACAAGGTTCAAAAAGGAGCTAGATAGATTCATGGAGGTTAGGTCCATCAATGGCTATTAGCCAGGATGAGTAGGAATAGTGTCCCTAGCCTCTTGTTTCTCTGGAAGTGGGTGGCAGGGGAGGGATAATGTAAGAATTACCTGTTGTGATCCTCTTTTTGGAGCATCTGGTATTGGCCACTGATGGCAGACAGGATACTGGGCTAGATGAACCTTTGGTCTGACCCAGTATGGCCATTCTTATGTTCTTCCCGCAGCATGACTATAGGAGGTTTGCTAGAATGGATTGCTGAGTGTGCTTCCAAGCCTGCTAGTTTTAGTGATAGAAATGTAGCCGTGTTAGTCTGGTGTAGCTGAAACAAAAAACAGGACTATGTAGCACTTTAAAGACTAACAAGATGGTTTATTAGGTGATGAGCTTTCGTGGGCCAGACCCACTTCCTAGTCTATGAAGACTTGAGTTTAGGCAGATGGCTGGCAATGTCATGCTGTTGCCTTTTTAGCAGCCAGCTTTTACCAATAAATTACCCCTCCCCCAAGACACTTTGACAGTTGTTTGTGTAACCCACACACCTACTGGGTGTGGTTCACTGTCCCATGCAGTGACACTTAAACCACTTACAGGGAGAGACTGAGTCTGCTCTGCAGCATTAGCTGAGCACCAGCTGGCTTTTAGCTCAGGCCATAGAGGCTCATGCACTAAGTTCCATTGGTCCCAGGTTTGGTTCCACCTGTTAGCATTACATTTGTAGTGTTGTTTATGAAGCTATGTCTACACTAGAGATCTTGCTGTGGTACGAACACAGCTGCACCACTGCAAGATCTCTTGTGTAGCCACTCTGTGCCGATGGAAGAGCCCATAATTAAATCATTTTCAAACAGTGGCTATAGCCATGTTGGTGGGAGAAGCTGTGCCCAATACCACTTATGCTGGTGAAAATTATGTTGCTGAGAGATGTGCGTTCACACCCTTGAGCGACACAAGTTTTGCTGACAGAAGTGGTAGTGTAGACATGAGAGAGACAAGATGGGTGATAGCGAAGATATTGTTACTTCAACTGAGTGCTGTGCACATGAACTCGCATGTCAGTGTAAGTCCAGGCTCGCCAAGCAGCAGCGAGCCCCGCTTGCCAGCCACGCAGTTCAGCAAGCTGCGCATGCGCAGATCACGCAGCACCAGCTGTGCCGGCTTGTAATCTACTCACCATGGGTGAGTAGATTACATGATTTGTCGAGCCCTGAGTGTAATTTATGGTGACATACATCATGCCGACACAGGCTATGTCTAGATTGCATTGCTTTTCCAGAGGTATCCCAGAAAAGCAATGCCACTTCCAAGGAATGAGTCCGCTTTTTCGAAAATGTTTTCAAAAAAGTGGAAGTGCTCTTTTGCCATCCCTGTAAACCTCATTCTACAAGGCATAAGGGATGTGTCGAAAGAGCATTTTTTTCCAAAATTTGGCGCCGTGTAGACGCACCAATTTTGGGAAAAGACTCTTTCGACAGTAAAGCAGAAAAAAATACGCAATTTGCGTATTGCAAATTGTGTTTCTTTTTTCCAATTGAAACTTGCAGTCTAGATGTAGCCACAGGCTGTACCATAGACATAGGTGAGATACTTTGAGTAAAGAAGCCTAAAACCTCCACCAGGTGGTGCTTTCTGTCTAAATCAGTAGCTCTCCAATTTTTTTCAGGTGCCACACATATTGTCTCTTGTTCCTCCTCTTCCTGCATAACCTCATGGATCTTCTTTCATTCCTTTCTCAACCATATTCCAGCAGCAGCTATAGCAATTCCTGTGGGATAAATAGAATTCCCAAAATCCTAGGTTTTGAGTGGTTTTATTTTTTTAAAGACAGCTTTGGAGCCTGTAGTACAACCATCAACCAGAACAGGCTGTTCCGGTCACCAGAATTACAGCAAAACCAAAAAATGTACAAGCCAATCAGAAGTGGGAGTTTTAATAAGCAAGGGAACTTCTGGAGAGGTTTTTCCCTGCAGGGAGTTAAAATGCGAGAGAGCCAGAGAATGGCTGGGTGATAACTGGCAATGCTGATTTATGAATGGAGGGACAGATGGTTTGATCTGGTGTAAAGCAAAGAAGATGAAAAGGTAGAGAGGTTTTTAGAGCTAGATGCTGACAACACACTCTCTGTTTCACCATACATGTGCAAGTGTCTAAGTCATTGTGTACATGTTATTGTTGCACTCAGGATGGAGTGGGTTAGTCCCAGCCCTACAGACTGGGGTAATGTTGTGAAGCCCTTAGAGGACCTCAGGCCATCTAAATTTTAAACAAGCTGCTGAGCTGTCCCCACTAGGTAGCAAATACATTGTCAGAAGAAACCAGCTGATCCTCTGAAGGTATCTGAATGCATTGTCCTCAGGAAGAGACCTGCTGTGCCTAGGATACATCGCAGATCATTTCCCTCCTGGTCTTTGAAAGGCATGTGAAATGCTCCCATATAGCTCTGCAGCCTCTAACGTCAATGGCGGTACTATCCTTAGGAGGCAGTCAGACAAGAGTACCTGACAGCGGGCATCAAATAAGACCTGAAGTAATTTGATACAAATTGAGACTATCTTTGTAGAAGTACAGAAAAGAACGGTTACTTACCTGTAACTGTTGTTCTTCGAGATGTGTTGCTCATGTCCATTCAAATTAGGTGTGCGCACCGCGTGCACCGTGTCTTCCGAAGCATTTTCCCTAGCGGTACCCGTAGCACCGGCAGGGCACCCCCTGGAGTGGCGCCGCCATGGTGGGGCATAAGTACCCCTGGCAGCATTGCCCCACCTCAGTTCCTTCTTGCCGGACGCTCCGACGAAGGGGAGATAGGGGGGGAGTCGAATGGACATGAGCAACACATCTCGAAGAACAACAGTTACAGGTAAGTAACCGTTCTTTTCTTCTTTGAGTGGTTGCTCATGTCCACTTGAATTAGGTGACCTCCAAGCCAACCCCACTTCAAGGAAGAGGGGTCGGAGCACTCAGAAAGAGAAGTCTACGAAAGTTGAACAATCCAAACAAATTTATTCAACCGAGCGAACACAGAAACTGTAGAAAGTGCAATGTGACACAGACAAACCATACATATTTACAATACAGAGCTGAGGACTGCAGAGCCCACCCTTGCATCCTCCCTGGCCTGCTGTGCCAGTGCATAGTGCGCCGTAAAGGTATGGAGCGACAACCACGTGGCCGCCCTGCAGATTTCAGTGATTGGAACCTGTGCCACAAAAGCTACAGAGGACGCCTGCGCCCTGGTAGAGTGTGCTGTAACCCGGGGCGGGACCTTCCTGGCCAAGGCATAACACTCCCTGATACACCCTGCGACCCAGTTGGACAACCTCTGGGTTGATATGGGGAGCCCTTTCATTCTGTCAGTGACAGCGATAAACAATTGTGTGGATTTGCGAAAGGGTTTGGTCCTATCAATATAGAAAGCTAGCGCACATCTAGCATCCAGGGAATGGAGCCTTGCTCCTTAGGGGAGGCGTGGGGCTTGGAAAGAAAACCGGGAGGTAAATTTCTTGGGACAAATGGAATGGTGATACCACCTTGGGGAGAAAGGCCGGATGAGGGTGGAGCCTCACATTATTGTCAGAAAACACTAGGTAGGGCGGGTTTACAGTTAATGCCCTCAACTCGGAGACCCTGCGAGCCGACACAATGGCCACAATGAATGCAACCTTCATAGAGAGGTGCTTCAAAGAACATGTGGCCAGCGGCTCAAAAGGGGTGACACAAGCATAGACAACACGAGGTTGAGGTCCCAAGTGGGGAGAGGGGGTCTAACCGAGGGATACAACTTATCCAAACCCATAAGGAACCTTTTGACCACAGGGTCAGAAAACAGGGAAACTCCTGCCGAACCAACATGGAAGGTGGAGAGAGATGCCACATGGACTTTGACAGAGGAGGTAGAGAGGCCACTGGACCTAAGTTCAAAAAGGTAGTCCAGAATGGATGGGACAGGTGCACAGGATGGGTGCACTCCCCTTCTGGACGCCCAAGACGAGAAGCGCCACCACTTGGCTGCGTATGACCGCCTGGTAGACGGTTTCCTACTACTTAGGAGCACCATCTGTACCTCCTGGGTACATTCCCTTTCTGGTTGGGTCAGCCACGGATAAACCAGGCCGTCAGGTGGAGAGAGCTGAGATTTGGGTGAACCATGGTCCCCGCATCCCAAGGTTGGGTCAGCGTTATAGGCTCCTCGCTGAGCATGTCCACCAGTATAGGGAACCAGAATTGTCTGGGCCACTGAGGGGCTATCAGGATGACCATGGACCTGAAGGTCTTGACCCTGGTGAGAACCCTGGGAATTAGGTGAAACGGAGGGAAAGCGTAGAGGATGCCCGCCGGCCATGTCACCGTCATGGCATCCCCCCAGCACTGTTCCCCCAGCCCCAACAGGGAGCAGTAACTCTGGCACTTGGTGTTGCGTGCCAAGGCAAACAGGTCTAATAGGGGACAGCCCCACCTGTGGAAGATCTGACGAAGAGCCGAGTCCTTGAGAGACCACTTGTGGGCTCCGAAGGACCTGCTCAGAGCATCTGCCAGCAGGTTTTTGCACCCCGGCAGGTACTCTGCCTGCAAAACTATGTCGTGCTCTACGCACAGGTCCCAGAGGCACAGAGCCTTGTGACAGAGGGGAGGCGACCGGGCTCCCCCCGTCTGTTGAGGTAAAAGACAGCCACCATGTTGTCCATGCGGACCAGGATAGAGCAGCGAGAGAGCTTCGACAGGAAGGTCTCGCACGCTCTCCTGCCTGCCCTGAGCTCCCAGACATTTATGTGCAGAGCCCGCTCTACAGGGGACCAGAGACCCTGAGTCCTGTGACACCCCAGGTGTGCTCCCCAACCCAGGTCTGAGGCATCTGTGACCAGTGTAAACGAGGAGGGAGGTACGGTGAAGGGAACCCCGCTGCACACCACTGCCTCCTGAGTCCACCATTGTAAGGAGGCTATCGCCTCCGGAGGCACTGTGAGAACCGTGTCCCAGAGACCCCTGGGCTGATTGAATGCCTTTGCCAACCAGGTCTGCAGAGGCCTGAGCCTCATTCGAGCATGGTGTACCACAAACGTACACACCGCCATGTGACCCAGCAGCCTCGAGCAGACCTGAGCAGTTGTGATAGGAAACCGAGTTAATTCGGAGACCAGCTCCACCATGGACAGGAACCTAGTTCTGGGGAGAAGTGCCCTCGCCACCTTGGCGTCCAGGAGGGCACCTACGAATTCGAGGTGCTGAGAGGGAGTCAACGATGACTCTTCCTCGTTTACCACGAGTCCCAGCCTTACGAAGAGGGCCCTTGTGAGGGACACGTGGGCCTCCACTTGCTCATAGGAACAACTGCAAATCAGTCAGTCATCCAGGTACGGAAACACGTGTACCCCTTTTTTGCGGAGGAACGCTGCTACAACTGCCATGCATTTTGTAAAGACCCTTGGTGCAGTTGAAAGGCCAAATGGGAGCACTGTAAATTGGAAGTGGCATCGGAAAACAATAAAACGGAGAAACCTCCTGTGGCTGGGTCTTATTGCCACATGGAAGTAAGCATCCTTGAGGTGGAGAGTTGCGTACCAGTCTCCTAACTGTAGAACTGGAATGACAGAAGCCAGCGTTACCCTTTGAACTTGGATTTCACGACCACCTTGTTGAGGTCCCTGAGATCTAAGATGGGACGAACCCTGCCCTTGGATTTCGGGACAATGAAATATCGGGAGTAAAACCCCTTGCCCTCCAGATGTAAAGGGACCCTCTCCACAGCTCCCTTTTGGAGGAGCGCCAGCACCTCCTGGCGGAGGGTGTCTTCGACAGAGGTGTCCCTGAAAAGGGACGGGGTGGGCGGGTTGGAAGGGGGCGAGCCCAGAAAAGCCACTCCTGACTATCCTTAGGACCCAGGCGTCGGTCGTGATTTCAGCCCAGGCCTGAGCACACCGGGATAACCTGGCCCCAAATGGGGGGCCAGGGTGGGAGGCTGGTGCGCGACTCTTTAGCAGCCCATCAAAATTGGTGCTTGTGCTGCTGGGAGGGACCTTGACCAACCCCACAGGGGTTGTCTCCTCTCAGGTGACGTCGACGACCCCTTGAGGACAAGGGGCCCCGCAGCCTCCCCTGCACCCCCACTAGGAGCACGAGGATGGCGTCTCCAGTAATCCCCACAGGGGACCTGGGACTGCGGTCTCCCCTGCTGTCTGTAGGGCAGCTGATGACGCTGAGGAGCCGGCGTGTGGATCCCCAAGGACCGGAGAGTAGACCTCATGTCCTTGAGTGTATGGAGCCTCGAGTCCATATACTCCGAGAATAACGCCTTGCCATCAAAAGGCAGATCCTGAATAGTAGTCTGGACATCAGGAGGTATTCCAGACACTTGCAGCCAGACACCATGGCGCATAACCACACCTGACACCATGGTGCAGGCTGCAGAGTTGACAGTGTCCAGGGAAGCCTGGAGGGCCATGCGTGTGATGGTTTTACCCTCCGAGGTCATGGCCGCAAACTCCTGACGGGTCTTGGCAGGCAGCTTGTCCTTAAACTTATCCACGGCCTGCCAGGTATTAAAAGCATAACGACTCAGCATTGCTTGCTGATTAGCAATGTGGAGTTGCACCCCACCGGTGGCATACATCTTACGGCCCATCAGGTCAAGACGCTTGGGCTCCCTAGCTTTCGGGGACGGCCCTGGCTGGGGAAGCTTCTCCCTTTGGGCCACAGCCTGAACGACCAAGGACCCAGGGACAGTTGGGAGTACAGGTGTTCGTGCCCCAACTGGGGAACATAATAGCGCCTCTCGACTCCTTTTAAGATAGGAGTCAGGGTCACCAGTGTCTGCCATAGGGCATTGGTAATTTTGGCCAAGGTCTTATTAAGCAAAGCCAAACGGGCAGGCGCATCCTCCGAGAGGATGTCAATCATGGAGTCCATGTCCTCCACTACTGGCTCCACAGGGACACCCAGGTTGGAGGCCAGACACCTAAGCAGCTCCTGATGCGCCCAGGCATCCATAGTAGGCAGTGCCGGTGCGGGATCCGCCAAGGCTTCATCAGGAGACGATGATGATGACGACTCCTGGATCGGTGCCGGGCCCGGCGTAGGAACCGGTTGGGGCACCGGTGGGGCAGGCAGAACCGCTTGCGTAAGCGGCTCCGGTACTGAGGCCTGTGGCTCAGCCGTGGCATCCAAGGCAAGCGACCTCTGGGGAGAAGGAGGGGGTTGCGACAGCGATGCCGATGGTTGCATTCAGCGACCCGAGGCTCCTGACACCACAGAGGAGGGCACAGGCCCCTGCCACTGGTGGTAAGCCCATGGTGTCCAGAAAAGCCACTGTGGTTGAGGTGGCCAACTCTGCTGCACCCGCGAACAATCACGTCGGTGCCAGGAACGGGATCTATGAGCCAAGGAAGCTCCCGAGGACTCCGACCTGAACGATGCCGCATCAGAATCCGACGAGTAGTCAGACTCCGGCCAGGGAGGCGCAGATGACAAATGTCCTGTCACTGAAGGAGGGGCAAACCTGGCCATGGACTCGGGTTTGCCCGCGTGCGCCCGATGAGGGTGTGCCGGCACCGGGAAGACCAGTGCCGGTGCCATTAACGATGCCTGTTGTGGTACCGGGAAACCTGGTCCCGGTGGTGGAGTTGGTGCCAGAGGGACAAGCCCTGGAGCCCGAGGTGGAGCCGGTTGCGGCACTGGGAGGACCGGTCCCGGTACCGATGCTGGTTGCAGTGCCAACACGGAGCAAGGCTGCGTTGCCGAAGCCGGTACTGGTTGCAAGACGAACCCCGAAGAAGCCGACGTCACCATCGACGGCGGTACCGGCAAGGTCCACAGTTAGTGTCTCCTTTGGGCATAAACTTTATGAAGACAGCGCACGTCTTAAAACCTTGTGGCCCTGGCATGCCTCATCCCCGAAGGGGGAGAAGGAAAAACAAAGAGACACTAACTATCTAACTAATTGAACTATTCAGAACTATCTACAATGCTACGAGAAACGGGAACCATTAACTGATCTAGGAGAGAGACACGCTCCAACGACTGTCACGGGCAGCAAGAAGGAACTGAGGTGGGGCAGCGCCGGCAGGGGTACTTATGCCCCGTCATGGCAGCGCCACTCCAGGGGGCGCCCTGCTGGCGCTATGGGTACCGCTAGGGAAAATGCTCCAGAAGACGCGGTGCACACACCTAATTCGAATGGTCATGAGCAACCACTCGAAGAAGAAGCACTGCTCCATTGGCACAGAGAAAGGGAGAGTGAGCATATGTGGGACACAAGTCTCCCAGAGTTTGCCTGAAACATCTAACCCTTGATCCTGGTGCTACTCCTGCTGGGAAAGGATTGAATGAGTTCTGCATTAAATGGGCACTGTTGCAGGTAATTCACTGCTCCATTCACTAGGGTATGATCTGAACAGTTCTGAAGGAGGAATCCTAGGAGCAGCCAAGTCTTGGGAGAAGATTTGACATGAACTCTATTATGCATTGGAGTGAGGTTTTGACTCTACATCGTATGTTGTAAGGATGTTACATTTAGATTAATAGACAAATTGAATAGTCGATGCAAATTGCATCAACTATTCGATTAGCCTATAAAGGGAGCCTCACCTTTGAAGTGTAACAGCTCCAAGGCTGTTGCTACACTTCAAAGGCAAAAGTGATGCGGGGAACACTGGGCTAGCAGGGGACTGATTGAGTCCCCCACTGGCCCTTTGCGCCCTGTGGCATTTCAAAGCGGCAGCACAGCGTGGAGCTGGGGGCCAGTTAGGGACTCCCCTGATGACCCTGGTTCTATGCAGCATTGTCGCTTTGAAACAGGGTGTGGAGCCGGTAGCTAACTGGGGAGTCCCCAGCTGACCTAAGGATCCCTGTGGTACTGCCACTTTGATATGCCATGTGGGGCTCTCTGCAGCGTTGCAAAGTGGCAGCGCTGCATGGAGTCTGGAGTCAGCAGGGAGTCCCCAGCTGACCCTGGCTTCACACAGCACTGCTGCTCTTAAGCCTTCCCTCCTTGCTAAATCTTTCCGATAGAGGGAGCAAGGGGGGGGAGGAGAAGCGACTAGTGTATTGACTATCTGATAAACTTTTACTTATTGGATAGTTGACTAGTCTTTCACATCCTTAATATGTAGACATTGTAGGGTGCGAGCAGACTTATAACCAGGGCAACATTAAGAAGTGGTTATTTCCCCCTCTATAGCTAGCTTGTTAAGGTTGCATTAACCAAATTAGGACAATGGTATAACTCCAGTTAACTCACTTGAATTGATCCAAGTGAATTCCAGGTGGGAACAAGATCAGCTTCACTACATTCCCACCTCCAACTGGTGCAATTGCTCTTACTTGATATGTCCACAAGCTGTTCCCAATACTCTGGTTCTATTTGTATGCCACAGGTACATTAAACTTTGACTGTAATGCTGACAAAAGCAGAAATACCATAGATGCACAATGTGTAGACAGTGATGCCAGGGGTGTCAGTACAAACATATTTTGAATGGTATGAACTTGTATCACTATAGACAAATATTTGAAAACATCCACCAAAGAGGTGACTCTAGTGAGGAAGTGCATAAAAGTTTATTGTATGTAAGAACAAAAACAACAAACCCCCCAACTGCCCCATGATCTATATACATTTATTTACAAGATGAAATGACGTCAGCATAATTATTTACAAGAACGCCCTCACAAGTCTGTACATCAAGTAGTAAATGTGAAATTTATTTACAGGCAGAATTAAGAGGCCTCAGACAAGACAGAGAAAAGATAAAATATCTGAGACCAACTGGCTGTACGAGTGGGAGCAGCATTGAGTGATCATAGCAACTGGACCACAGGTGGCTGAGAACCAGCAAGGCTGAATGAAGAACACAACAGTAATGAGATACCTGTGATTACAGGGCCAGCGGAGGTGGATTGCTTGCACCACAGGCATCTTTGTGTCAATCAACTGGGATATATACACTGGCCTAACCTATAGCTGAGAATCAGCAGATTCCATGACGGGCTGATCAGGGCTCTCCCTCATCCACAAATGTGCAGCTTGAAACATTTGCCCTGGGACTGCCCAGGGAATTTCAATAGGCTGTTAGTATGGAGGATCCTTTAATGAGATTCCACTATTGATTTGTACTGGAGGGGAGACCACTGCTTTGAGTGGAAACTAAAATGCATCCTCCTGTAGTTTGCATGCATGAAGCATGGATGGACCTAGCTCATGATAGCTGTTCTGGGCCCCTCCCCCTTGGGTTTGCTGACTGATCATTCTGGCACAGTTCTCCATAGAGCTACAGCTGTACCCATTCCAATGCTGTGATTTCACTCCTGATCAGTGCTTTCTTTTGCAGATGTTAAATGCCAGCTTTCTTCCTTACACCCTCCATCTGCACCATGCTGGCTCTCCTTCTGGGACTGTGATTCCCACCATGGCCCCATGGCTGCAGGAGGAGGAGTGGGGTAGCTTGCAGACTGGGAACCCAGTTACTTGGCCTCTCAAGAGACTGATTGGTGCCATCTTCTCCCTGTAAGTTTAACGCTTAGTCTCCACATTGGTTACAGTTCACTGAATCGTACAGAGGGTTCCAGCTTGTGGGACAGTGCAGTGAGGACCTTGTCGAATTTCTCATAGCGTTCCCGCTGGCTGCTCTCAGCACCACGGCTGCCCCAGAGGAGACGCATCTGGAACTCAGTACTGAAGATTTCAAAGATCTCAGCCTTGCCCTGGAAGCCTGCAAAGGACACAAGACCCAAAAGCATCAGAGAAGCCCACCAAGGGACAAGTTCACCCCATGTACACTCTAACCCACCTTAGCCTAAATGGAGCAGGCAGGAAGTAGCTGGGATTCCTTTGCCCTTCCACTCTTAGGGAGAGGTGAACTGGCTTGTGGGCCATGACACCAAGAAAGTACACAAACATCAGAGTTCTTGCAGCAGCAGGGCTGGGAGGCTGCTGGTTTAGCCATACAGTGCCTGTCTCTTGTCTGGAGAGAGACAGGCCAAAACACGGACCTTCTTACAAATAGTCCTGCAATAAGTTATGAGTTCCACCACATCGAATCTGAGGCCTTAATGACACTCCGTTTGAAGTCCCTTCAAAGACCCTGGGCCAAATTCTTTCCTGATTTGCACCTCGTGACCGCTGGGAACCACTATGTCTCCCAGCCTTGGAGCATCTAGGGAGAAGTGGGGTGTGTACGTGGACCCCTGAAGGCAATAAAGGTTTAACATGGCTTGGCAAGGCTCATTATGCTAGCTGGCTACTCTTGGAGAGTGGGCCAAGACACGAAGTCTGCAGCAGAAGGTGCTGCAGGAAGAGAGAGTGAAGAACTCCGCAATCACTCATTGGGAGCAGAGAGCCTGGGAGGGTCACGGAGGAACCTGGGGGAGAGCTGGGATCCTTTTCTGAGCAGAGAAGTCTAACAGGAAGCCAGGAGATACCCACAACAGTACTGGGGATGGAGCAGGCTCTGGTGATGAGAAGCCCTAATGACAGGGCAAGCTCTGAACTTGCCAGGAGAGCCAGAGAAAACTGAGCAGAAAGGGATGAAGGGTTAAGCCCAAGGACAGAGAAATGGGTTTTCATTTGGGATTCCAGTGGGAACCCTGTGTGGCCTGGCCCTGAGAGAAGGGTGAACTTGGAGAGTCAGTGGGAGAGGCCAACTGATAGGCTGCAGTTGGAAGGGAGGCAGCAGCAAGGAGTCTGACCAGAGAAGACCTTGGCTGCTGGTTAGAGAGTCTCTGGAGTGGAACCCAGTCTATAAGGAGGGCCTAGATTCCCTACCAGCCAGGAAGGTGATAGGAGGCCCATGAGATAGGGATAAGGACAACGGAGAGCCCAATGAGAAGAGTGTAAAGATCTGGGACCAAGGAGCTTTTGTTGTACTTTGTTACACTGGATGGGGTGAAACTGAAACATGAGCTGGCTGGAGGTCGGAGTTGGACCACTGCAGGCAGTGCTAAATGAGAACCTCCTGTGCCACACCCAGACACAAGAGGGCACTCCACTGGGGAGTCTACCTTCCCACAAGGGTAAATGCTGGCCACTTCCTTAAAGCCAGTGGCATGACACCCCCTAATTTCATCCCCCTTCCCACACAGGAGAACAAGTCCCAGTTCGGACAGTGGGGCACCACAGGGATGGGGAGAAGCAGCTGGGGGGAAGGGGAGAGCTAGTGTTGTGGCTCTTCTTCTTGCTAGTGGGGCGCAGCCTCTCTTTGAAGCTGCCCTGCTATCCAGAGCCAAAAGATGTGAGTAACAAGGCCAACAGATATTCCTGTGAGCTTGGCTCAAAGTGAGTTGGCAGTCACAGGCCAGACACCGAGCTTCCTTACCCTGAAGCTTCACTTCTGCGTTGGTATGGTACAGTCCCCCATGATGTGCCACCATCCGTGCTGCTTCCAGGTGGGCCATGACAACCTCCACGCCATTGTCAGTGTTTTCCCAGGACTCCACGCTGTCCAGGAGCGCGACATCCCGCTCCAGGAGTGTAATGAGGGGCATGATATGAGGGAAGGTGGTGTTGGTCAGCGGAGGGCCTTCTGCGAAAGAACAAGAACATGTGCACACCCTGAGTTCCCTGGCTACTGTGCAATGTTTCAAGAGCCGAAGGGGGCCACTTTATAGGCTCACCCTCCAAGTCTGTCATAGTGAGAGGTGCAAGAATGAGAGTCCTGTGGATGGTACCCTCCAAATAGCTAGAGAACAGGTACAGTGTGTCAGAAGGGTAGAGTCAGATTTCCTAGCGTTCAGCACTTGGGATTCGATTTTCCAAGAGAGCTCAATATCCAACACTGCTCTGAGCCCTTTGGAAAAATCAAGCTCTGTCTTTCCCACTTAATGTCACCCTGTCCCCTTATCGTGGGGACTGGCCAGGCAGGTTGGCTCTAGGAAGCAGTGTTCTTACCCAGCCATTGCTTTTGTTTACTTTTGAATGGGGCTGTTTGGAAAGCGAAGGGCAGGACTGGGTGGAAGGCTGTAGCAGGCGCTCTCAAGCACACAGGTTTGCAGTTTCTGCAGGGTCTTGCACCTTGTGTGTCCCAGCAGCAGCGCACAGACTGACCATAGTGCCCTTAGCCTCACCAGGCAAAGGAAAGCTCATGGAGGAGGGATAGATCACAGGCAGCAATCCCATCCCTGCAGCCACAGGGGGATTTGGTGGCCCGATCCTTGGGAGGACTTGCTGCTGCCATAGGGTTGAACTAGGTTCCCAGAGCAGCAGATGGGTAGAGCCACCAGGGACTGGAATGGGAAAGGGTCTTTTGGGGTGTGAGTGGCAGAGAGGCCATGGTGTTGGTGGCTGCTCCTTTCCAGGATTCTCGGACTATGGAAGTGCCCATGACAATGGAGAAGAGTCTGGCAGGAAGCCAGGTGGATGTAGCTAGACAGGTCTGTTTCCTCTCTCTCGTTCAGTGGGAGGCCATGGGAAAACAGGACAGGAATTAGCCCATACATAGCTCCATGGAGGGAGGGGGAAATTGTACTGACCTTTGTGGTCCCTGGGGAGCTCCCACAATCAGTAAAACAAGAGCATGCACGGGAAGCCGGATGGCAGCTGCGGGACCTGCCTTGTCCACAGAAAACGTGGAGCGGGGCAGAGAGAGAAGAGACACACAAGGTCTCTCCCTTCTCATTACCTTTTCCTTCATTCAGGCTCTTCAGGAAGGGCTTTAGCTTCTTCTCGTAGAGGATGGCCCCCTCGGTGTGTCGCTGGCGCAGCGCCATCCAGGTGTGCTCTAGCCGCGAAATCTGGAAGCAGGAGAGGAGGGTTCTCAGCACTACAGGGGGCTGACGCATGGGGAGTCTGGTGCTCGCGGGGGATCAGCAGAGCAGAGAGACTAATTCTGGATGGATCTGGGCAACCTTCCACTCACACACAACTCTGCAAAAGTGACTCACTTCTGAGCTATAGCCCCCCCTCTATTCAAATTCAAGGATACCCAGGCAGCTCAGCTAACGTGCATCACTCCTCGCCTGCAATATGTGCTGTGCCAAACTAGTCTTCCCAGAGTTTTGCCTTGAAACCTCAGCCCTATCACGCTGCCTCCCCTGCCAGTCCCCTCTGTGGGTTCCCTTAGGTGTGCCAGTTCTCTGGGCATCGCCAAGCTTGACCATGCAACCGTGGCAAGAGGGTGAGATCTCAACAACAGCATTTTTGCTGACATGTTTTCTTTCCTCCGTGGCTGGTGATGGACAGCGAGAGACACAGAGAAGGTAGCTCCTTTGAACTAGGGGAAGGGAGTTCCCAGCAGGGTTTGATTTAAAGTTGAATTCTAGTCTTTCATCTTCTGAAGGGACCAGATTGGATGGCAAGGTGCTGTGGCCTTAAAACAGTGATTGTACCCTATTGGGAAGAGGGGGGGGGGCGTATTTTGGGTGAACAGCAGTTTCCTCTGAATAATACAGCCCGACAAAGAATAGCAACTCACAGCCATATGGGGCCAGGCCATTTCCAGGGGTGGGGATGTTCCCATCCTTACATCCAGACTGAACTGAGCCTGGTGCCCCCTTCCCAACACTCTCTCTCAGCTCTTTCCCCACCCCACATGCTGGCGTTTCCTGAGGGATGCAATGAGGTGTGTGAGATTTGGGGAGAGGGCTGGGAGAAGAGGCCTGGCTGATACCTGGGTCATTTCCAGTGCATTCATCACAGCAGCAAAACTGAACATGTTCCCCAGGGTGCTTTTCAGCTCTGCAGCCAACTGGATGGTCTTGTGCAGCAGGGCTGCCCGCTCTTCCATGCTGCCCGTGCAGCCCAGGATATCCACCGCAATCATTATGGACATGGTGTGGAACCTGACACGGTAGGAGACAGAGGCTGAGCCACCAGGTGGGGAGCCAGCAAGGAACATGCGGGAAGCAGAGGCAAAGGAGTCAGGAGATGGTGAGGGGATATGCAGCCTCTTGGCCACTGGTTCCAATCTGACCCATGTCAGGAATGCCCAGATGTCATCCCCATTGTGATTGCTCTGGGTGACCCATCTGCAGTGCACTGGCTGCCCCAGTCCAATGGGCTTCAACTGGAGGCCTCATAGGAGGAGAGTTTGAGGACTGAATGGGGCCAAGGAGCTAGTCATGTTTGAGGCCCATTGGGAGGGCGCTTGCATTGCTGCTGCCTGGTGTGCGGCTGAACTGAGGATCAGTCTCCAGAGCTATTCCTCTGTCCGTCATTTCAGTAACCCCCCGAAAGCTGATTCAGGGCAGAGTCCTCGTACAGTGAGGGAAGCTGGATTTGGAACTACAGGCCAAACTTTCCAAATCTGGTGCCAAGAGACCCCGAGATCTGCCATGAGACACCTAGCCAAGGACAGGACAGGAGTCAGGGCAGCACTTGCTTTCCCATGTCCCCCGCCCCTCACTCCCCAGCCTACCGTTCCAGGAGGTCAAGCCGAAGTTGATGGCCATGGGGCAGGGTGAGCAGCTCCATGCCCGAGCTCACTCCCATGTGCTTCTGCATCTCCTTGGTAACACCTAGTATCCTAGCAACCTGCAACAGAGGGGGACAGTAGCTGAAGCACCAATAATTGAGGTGAGGGGGCTTGGCCAGGTGCAGAAAAAGTTTTGGCTCTGCTGTGAGCTAAGGTCTTCCCACACCCTGCCTCACCACACAGCAGCCTCAGTGTGCTCAGAGCTGGGAAAGGGCTGGCATAGAATACTTGAACTGGAAGGGACCTCAAGAGATCATCAAGTCCAGTCCTCTGCCCTCAGAGCAGGACCAAGCACTGTCTAGATCATCCCTGATAGATGTCTGTCTAACCTGCTCTTAATATCTCTAGTAATGGAGATTCCACAACCTCCCTAGGCAATTTATTCCAGGGCTTAACCACTCTGACAGGTAGGAAGTTTTTCCTAATGTTCAATCTAAACCCCCTTGCTGCAGTTTAAGTCCATTGCTTCTTGTCCTATCCTCAGAGGTCAAGAACAACTCCTCCCCCCACCCTTGCAAACACCATTAGGTACTTGAAAACTGCTATCATGTCCCCTCTCCGTCTTCTCTTTTCCAAACTAAGCAAACTCAGTTCTTTCCATTTTTCCTCATAGGTTAGGTTTTGTAGACTTTTAATCATTTTTGTTGCTCTTCTCTGGACCATCTCCAATTTCCCCACATCTTTCTTGAAATGTGGTGCCCAGAACTGGACACAATATTCCAATTGAGGCCTAATCCGCACAGAGTAGAGCACTTCTTGTGTCTTGCTCACAAAACACTCCTGTTAATGCATCCCAGAATCATATTTGCTTTTTTTGCAACAGCATCACACTGCTGACTCATATTCAGCTTGTGGTCCACTATAACCCCTAGATCCCTTTCTGCCGTACTCCTTCCTAGACGGTCGCTTCCCATTCTGTATGTGTGAAACTGATTGTTCCTTCCTAAGTAGAGCACTTTGCATTTGTCTTTATTAAACTTCATCCTATTTACCTCAGACCATTTCTCCAATTTGTACAGATCATTTGGAATTATGACCCTATCCTCCAGATTAGTTGCAACCCCTCCCACCTTGGTATCATCTGCAAACGTAATAAGTGTACTTTCTATGCCAATATCTTAATTGTTGATGAAGATATTGAACAGAGCCGGTCCCAAAACAGACCCCTGTGGAACCCCACTTGTTATACCTTTCCAGCAGGATTGAGAACCATTAATAACTACTCTCTGAGTAAGATAATCCAGCCAAATTATGCACCCACCTTATAGCAGCCCCATCTAAATTGTATTTGCCTAGTTTATTGATAAGAATATCATGCAAGACCATAGCACATGCCTTACTAAAGTCTAGGTATACCACATCCACCGCTTCTCCCTTATCCACAAGACTCGTTATCCTATCAAAGAAAGCTATCAGATTGGTTTGACATGATTTGTTCTTTACAAATCCATGCTGGCTGTTCCCCATCACCTTGCCACCTTCTAAGTGTTTACAGATGATTTCCTTAATTACTTGCTCCATTATCTTTCCTGACACAGAAGTTAAACTGGTCTGTAGTTTCCTGGTTTATTCTTATTTCCCTTTTTATAAATGAGCATTATATTTGCCCTTTTCCAGTCTTCTGGAATCTCTCCTGTCTCCCATGATTTTCCAAAGATGATAGCTAGAGGCTCAGATACCTCCTCTCTCAGCTCCTTGAGTATTCTAGGATGCATTTCATCAGGCCCTGGTGACTTGCAGGCATCTAACTTTTCTAGGTGATTTTTAACTTGTTCTTTTTTTATTTTATTTTATTTTTTATTCTTTTATTCTACACCTACCCCCTTCCCACTAGCATTCACTATTTTAGGCATCCCTTCATCATCAAACTTCTTGGTGAAGACCAAAACAAAGAAGTCATTAAGCACCTCTGCCATTTCCAAGTTTCCTATTATTGTTTCTCCCTCCTCACTAAGTAATGGGCCTACCCGGTCCTTGGTCTTCCTCTTGTTTCTAATATATTTGTAGAATGTCTTCTTATTGTCCTTTATGTCTCTAGCTAGACGGAGCTCGTTTCGTGCCTTTACCTTTCTAATCTTGCCTCTGCATGCTGGTGTTGTTCGCTTATATTCATCCTTTGTAATTTGACCTAGTTTTCACTTTTTATATGACTCCTTTTTGATTTTTAGATCATGCAAGATCTCCTGGTTAAGCCAAGGCGGTCTTTTGCCATCCTTTCTATCTTTCCTACACAATGGAATAGTTTGCTTTTGGGCCCTTAATAATGTCTCTTTGAAAAACTGCCAACTCTCTTCAGTTGTTTTTCCTCTTAGTCTTGCTATCCACGGGACCTTACCTACCAGCTCTCCGAGTTTACCAAAATCTGCCTTCCTGAAATCCATTGTCTCTATTTTGCTGTTCTCCCTTCTACCATTCCTTAGAATCACACACTCTATGATTTCATGATCACTTTCACCCAAGCTGCCTTCCACTTTCAAATTTTCAACTAGTTCCTCCCTATTTGTTAAAATCAAATCTAGAACAGCTTCCAACCTTGAAGCCCTCTCAACCTTCTGAAATAAAAACATTGTCTCCAGTGCAGTCCAAGAACTTGTTGGATAATGTGTGCTCTGCTGTGTTAGTTTCCTCAACATATGTTTGGATGGTTGAGGTCCCTCCCCTCATCAAATCCTTGGCATGGCTCAGCCAAGAAAACATTGATGCTTTCATCCTTAGTAGGGAATGGCTAGTATGGGGCATCTTGAGGCCCAGGTCTGAGAATCAAGAGATCTGGCTTCTAGTCTTGGCTCTGCCATGGACTGCCTGGTTTGGAGCAAGCAACTTCTCCCCAGCTTCATATTCCCACTCCACTTCAGGCACAAGGTCCTGTGAGGAGTGCAGTGGCTTTGAGAATGGACAGTGCTCTTTGATTACTGCCCAGCCCTAAGGAGTTGCCTCCCATCTAGCCCAGGGTGATGGTGACCAGGGTTGGTCTCAGCTAATTTCCAGCAGGTGCCTATGTCTCAATTTCGGGTGGACAAACCCTCATCTTGCAATACATTCTCACATCATTGGTACTGATTGTCCCCTTGCCAGCTCAACTTTCCTCATGCCTCCCAAGCTCCGGTAATACTAATTTGTCCCCATAACACCCTGCAAGGTTAATAGTTAGCATAGCCCTCACGCATGTGTTTTACAGATTAGGGAAACTGAGGCCCAGAGCTCTGAAGTGACTTGCCTAAGACCGGAGTCACTTTCAGCTCCGTTCCCAATCCCCAGACCCTATTCATTTGCTCGGTGGGCACCCTGTGAGATACAGGGAGTCGCCAGTTAAAAGTCAGCTCTTCCAACAAGCCCAGCCAGGGAGGGGTTAGTTCAGGGCAGCAGACCATAGGAGTGACATTGCCCTCCCCACCCTCCAAATCGCCAGTCGTACCAGGCAGTCCACTTTGGTGATGTGTCTGGCAAGGGCCTTGGCATCCACCTCTGCCAGCAGCTCCTTCACCTTCTTAAGCACAGCCATTTCCAGAGGCTTGTTCTCCAGGGGGATCAGCAGGGACCGGAACGCCATGGGGTTGAAAGACGAGCTCATCTCCAGCGTGGGTGGGATAAAGCCCACGAAGTCCTGCTCCCCTTTCATCCTCTGCCCTGCCTCACTGGGGCCATTCTCTGCAGGCACCCTCTGACCCCCCTCCACCTTCAACCTCTCCACATAGCTCTTAGTGGGCAGCTGCTTGGTATCATGAGTCGGCCTCTCCTTGCCGACAGGAGAGGTGGGGTGGAGCTGGCAGTAATGGCCTGTGTCCGGGTCGCTATAGCTGTTAACAGAGGGGGAAGGAGAGGCCCTGGAGTACCCATGGCAGGGAGAGGAGTGGGTGCTCTCAGCTAGGTCTGTCAGGGGCTTGTTTCCTGGACACAGCTGTGGTTCACTGGATCTTCTTACGACAGGAGAGGCTGGGATTATGCCACTAGCTTGACTCCCTTGGGGCTTTAGCCGTGTCACTGAAGAGGGAAGAAAAGACCCAGTCACCATAGCTCAGAGAAGAGACATGCATCCCAGGCACACATTATAAACACTCAGGCAGCAAGCCAAACTCAGAGATGCAGAAGACCCAGGACTCAGCTAGAACAGACAACCTGGATCAGGACCGAGGACATTATAAATATATTTGTTACTGATCGTAAGAACTTCTAGCCAGTCAGAGGGCAGGACTTTGAGCCTGTGCTATAAATGAAGTTGCCAAGGACAGGCATAAATTAGAGTTGTTTCTAACAGTTGCACAACTCTAGGGTTTAGTTCCCGCAATCTCACACCAGACTAGCTAATTTTTTTAAATAGTGGTGTGAGATTCTTTGTGGTGTGTGTAGTAAAGGAAGGTCGAGGCCCTTGTTTTCTGTGTAGTGTTTCTCTACATTTCTAAGACCTGCCTCTGTGCAAAGACAGCAGCCATTGTGTTCTTAGAGTGGCTGCAGTCTGTTATACAGACTTTTACACTGTACTTTCTCTCAGCCTTTCCCACAACCCTCCTGCTCTCTGGATGTTTTCCCTTAAACTGAAAGGAGGTTATTTTAGACCAGGGATGGGCAATAATTTTTGATGGGGGTCAAGGGCCATGCTTTTCTATTGAGGAAGTGCAGGGTCTGAGACAAAGGTTGGGTGCAGAATGGAGCACGGGGTAGGGGACTGGGGTGCAGGAGAGGGTGTGGGAGCAGGTACAGCATGTGATGCTTCTCCCTCTCCTGGTGCACAGCTCAGAGAGCCACATGAAACAGGCAGCCACTTTGAGTGGCGTGGGGCTGCTCCAGGCCTGAGGGTTCCAGTGGGGCAGGTTGCAGGCTGGATTGAAAAGCTTGGCGGGCTGGATCCAGACTGTGAATCACATTTTATCTGCCCGTTTTAGATGTGTAAGCAGGGTCTGAATCAATGCATCCAGTGGAGCCAGCTAGAAGGGGAAAGGAATCCAGGGTGTGATTATGCTCACTCAGTTGTTTAGCCCTGTAAGGTATTAAACTTATGTAAATACAGTTCAGTCAGTGCTATAGGCCTGATAGATGGTCAATTGTTAGAATAGTATTTTGCCTATTGTAACTAATTTGGCTGTTGTGGGGTCACAAATTACGTTAACCCTAAATGTAGGAACTGTAAAATATGACTCCAATGCTTGCAGGAGAGACACTGTCATTGTTGTAAAGAATCTGAGATGGGCAAGGCTTTCCCTTCCTCACTCAGTGAAGTCAATTGCGGGGGAAGGGCAGAACTCGGAATCGGCAGGCTACATGCCCTCCCGATGTGAGCTGTAAGACTGAATCAACCTGTTTTTCTCTCTGCCCCGCCCCCGCTCTAATGATAGAACTAACACAGACTCCATAAAGAATCTATTACTTTGGGGAAATGTTATTCCAAGGGATGCTGGAATTTTTTGGCTAGCCTGTGATGTCAGCTCTTGGCCCACAACACATCACATAGAGCTGAAATCACAAGGTCTGGCTTAGAGTTAAACTCATGGTGGGAGCGGCTGGCAGGAACAGCAACCAGCAGGAGGCGATGAGTGACCAGCAGGCAGCCAGCAAGGTGGCGCGAGAAAGCAGCAAGCAGGTGGATGGTGAGTGACCAACAGTATGGGTAAGACACCTCCTATTCTCCCCCTTACAGGGTGGGAGGTAACCAAGGGCAGCAACTGTGAGTGGGGTGCAAAAAAGGGTTGGGCATGTGAATGGGACAGAACTTGTGAGCCTGAGAGGCAAAGGACATTGCCCAGCCTACTGGAGCTGGGATGTTTACTCGTGGTTTGGTTATGGACTCTGGTGTTTTCCTACATTTATGCCACATTACTTTTCTCCTTCTTTCATTAAAAGTTTCTTTTCTGTGCTGGCGAATGGGGAAGCATTGCCCCCCAGCGGTGTGTGCGAATTTCCCAGGTTACGGGGTGGGGTGGAGTACCCCCAGCTCCAGGGAGGAGGATTAAAGGTTTCGTATGTAAAAAGAATGGAGACTGGTGAGAGCAGTACCCCAGCTTCCAGACAGCTCTTTGTCCAGGGAAGATCCAGAACTAGGAGTAGCACCTGAGACCCTTTCCCCGTTTGGGACGTTTTCCATTGATTACGCATTCTTCAATAGAAGGTTGTTTGGGACTTACCAGCTCACGGTGGGGAAACTGAGGTATTACCTGTAGTGCGGCAACTGGCCACTATGGTGGAGAAGGGGCAAAACTGCCTCCTTGACAAGGTCTGTATTAAGCATGTAGAGGCCATTATTACATGCCACAGGGCCAGTGTCTAGCAGCAGCCCGGGCCAGTTTGCATGTATGAACCTCTGGTGTCACACCAAGCTAAGTCCCTACCCTCTTTCTCTGGTTTCACTCTTCGTACTAGAGAGAATGCACAGAATGTGCCTCTAGACTGCTACTTCCCCGGGGTGGAGGGATTCCTACCGGTGCTGTAGGCAGGAGATAGTGGGGTCTCGGAGATGGGAGACATCGGGGAATGGAGATCTTGGATTTGGTCCACGCTGACTGCACAGTTCCGGATGACCTCTCGGTGAATTGGTAAAGACACGCTGGGGGTGGGGTTAAAAAAAAAAAAAGGCACGTTACAGACCCCTCTAAAACAGGGGACAAATTCACAGAGTAACTGAGCAACTGTGTGGATGTCAGCACCAGCAGCAGATTTAGTCCCCGGGATTCAGAGGCAGCTGGGGTAGGACGCCCATGCACCAGAAGAAGGAATACAGGAGAACTCAGCTCCCATTTACGCCTCAGCAGAAACAGCCAGCCTTTCAGTAGCATGGGTGGGGAGCTCTTCTGAAAGGCCAGTCCACAGTGATGGGGCTTTCCAGAGAGCTGAGCAAGGGGAGCTGCAGCTGCTTAGCTCCTCCGGAAATCGGGCCCATCTTCCCTAGGAAATGCTCAGTATTTGAAGGCTCATGGTCAGCTAGTTCAAGCCTAATGCTTAGTAGTGCCAAAGCTGGTAGAGAAAGGTTTGTGAAATTGGCATATTAATGGTCAGTGATGGGAATTTGTTGGGATTTAAACGGTCTCCTTTTCTCCGCCTGTCCCCACTCTTGCCCTGAGGGCCGGCCAGCTACCTAAACCCGACAGCATGGGGGGGGAGATGTGTCTTGGCTGTTTCTCCAGAACTAAGGAGAAATGGACTTGGTTTGGTTTCACTGCCTAAGCTGAACCAAGGGCAAAGATGAGCAGTAAAGAGTATGTGCGAGATCTATCCAGTCCCCATCTTGAACATGGTTGGCAAGGCCTGCGTATTGTTTTATGATCCACTAAAAGTGAAGGAACATGTAACCCTCCCAAGCTGATCAGCTGTGCTGTGTGCACTTGCACAGCGGTAACAGACCTGGCTCACAGGAGAGTCGGAGGGGTATTACCACAAAGCACTCTTGGGCTCTTAACGAGGAATGCTGCTGGTGTGTTGGCTGGGGACTAGGAGTTCCTAGGTTCTAGTCTGGGCTCTGCCACTGATTTGCTGTATGATCTCTGGCCAGTCATTTCTCCTCTTGGTGCCAGTCTCCACAACTGGAGATAATCCCAGGAACGTGGTGAGAGGCTAAAGCCCTCGGAGACCCTGACTGCTCTGCCTTTCACCGACCTCATTACCTGGTTGGGCATCCCTCGCCCCTGGTGATCTTGTCGGCCGTCAGTCCATCCGTCATGGTGATGCTCCGCCTTTTGATGTGCCCTCCTTTCTGGCTGGTGGGGCTGTGGGACCCACCATGCTTCCCATTGGCTAGTCCATAGCTGGCCTCCAGGTAGCGCAGCGGGAAAGTGCGGTTGATGGGGCAGTAGATGATGGCGCCGCTCTGCTCAGAGACGGCTTTGCGGTTCCCCACATAGAAGCGCACCAGGGCAGGCACGTTGTCGAAGCTCTCCTGCTCAAACAGGTACTGGATGTGGGTGTGGCCACTGCTGGACTTCACCATCACCTTGTTGATCTTGAAGTGCAGCGGCTCGTTCCTCCAGCGGCACGTCAGCACATAGTCCCCCAGGCTGGTGAGCGAGTCGCGGATCAGGAAGTCCCCGTTCCTCTGGACCAAGCTCTCCGACACCTGGGGGCACACGGGGGAGACAATGAGACCTCCCCAGCTGTCGGTAGGGCCAGCCTTGGGCTCAGCAGGGCATTCTGCTGAGTGAGATCTGGGGCGCAGGCCAGCACAAGGTTCCAGACCCTGGATAGGGGATGACTGTCAGTTGGGGAGAGGGATCCAGCAACTTGTTTGGGGAGAGTGGCGGGTAGTGTTTGGGTCACTAAACTCATCCAGAAAGGGCCAGAGAAGACTTAGGCACATGGCGAGAAAGAGGGAGCTGGTCCAGCCCTAGAACCCAATTCTCCCCTGCCCCTTGTATCATCATTTACACAAGTGCAGAGCTGGTGTGAAGCACTGCAGTTCTAACTGGGTAGCATTTTGCACCACACTGCATTTGGGGAGGTGATTCCACTGGGTGGGACATGACTGCAAGGAACTTTGGGGAGCTTTTTTGGAATCTCAATCCCATCCCATGAAGCTGTGTGGTGGGAAGAGACCCTGGGGCCAGATTCATGGAGGGTTCAAATATGGGCTGCACTAGTGTTTTAGGCTTGATTGAAATCCACAAAACTTTCCCTGAACTTTACAGAAGTCCAAACTCCCTCAGTATCTACGTTTTCAGGGTAAAAGTTCCCTTGGTTTCTACCTTTGGGCAGATAGCAGTGTGCATGTCAACACCCACCTTCCATATACACCTGGAGTAATTCCCAAGCCATGGGAAGACAGGCCTTTGTCTGCGGGACCTGGGCAAGCCTGCTGAATCTGGCTTCATTCAAAGTCTGGCTAGATGAGGAACGGGGATGGTAGTGGTGCCTACCTTCTACTCGTCAGCCCAGTGGTTAGATTGCTCACTTGAGTGCTTGAGTTTCTCCCCTGCCACCTCTGAGAGGGAAGCAGGCTCTGAACAGGGGGCCTCATCTCTCAGGCGGGCACTCCAAGCACTGAGCGAGGGGATGTTTGGATCTGGGGCTGTCTGTGTTGCCTGCTGGAGCTGTTGCACAGGGGATAAGTAATGAAGAGTGATCAGAGCAGGAGGGCTGGACCCCACCATGCTAACCACTGGGCTACAGTTATTCTCACTCTCTTTAGCCCAGTGACAGTTCTGTTGGGGATAGCTATTGAAATAGTCCTTGGGCCAGAGAGAAGCTGTCACTCTAGTTCGGGACGGGCACCTGGGAGGTGGGAGACCCAAAAGCCAGTCCCCTTGCTCAAAGCATTTCTTACCACTGGGCAAAAAGTAATAACATGGGTGGGGGCTCCTCCTCCTCCAGCCATCTGCATGTGGAGCAAAGGCAGCACCTAATTAATTTCTGCAAGAAAATACTTAGGTGCTGAAGCTGCCTGGCTCCTAGCTGTGGGTTCCCGTTTGAGGATCACCAACATGGATTGGTGCTGCCTGCACCCTGGACAGAAACTAGGGATGTTAAATTTAGATTAATCAGCTAATCGAACAGTTGATGTAGTTTGCATCAACTATTCGATTAGTCGATAGGGCCACCTCTGCCTTTGAAGCGTAGCAACAGTCCCATGCTTCCCGCAGCGTTTCAAAGTTGCAGCGCTGCATGGAGACCAGGGTCAGTTGGGGAGTCCACAGCTGACCCCCAGCTCCACACAGTACTGCTGCTTTGAAGCACCTCCTCCTACCTTGCTGCCTCTTTCTGAAAGAGGCAGTGGGGGGGGGGAGCAACTAGTGTTCACATTACTAGCATAAACCCCGCCCCTCTGCCTAGCATACTTCCAGCTGGTCAGGATCTCCCATTGGCTAGCTCAGTGTTTCTCAACTTTTTTTTTGTTTATAAAGTAGCTCTTTTAAAAAAAAAAAAAAAAAATTATAAGTACCCCCAGTACCTACAGTTTTCAGACATACAAGTTTTTTTTTCCTACCATTGCAACATGTTTGTTTAAACAACTTAATCGTAGCCAGGCGGGCGATCACATTTTTGGGTGTAAAAAGTTCAAAAATAATAAAGCGCTGTAAAACGTAAAACAAAAATGCAGTTTTCTCCAAATTTCAGTTGTGTTGACGTACCCCTTGGACAGGACTGGCTTTAGGCCGATTCCTCAGAATTGTGCCCCGCACCCCAAAGCCAGAGGGCCCTGCGCCCTAAACCCGGAAGTGTGCCCGGCGTGCTGGCCCCTGGGTTTGTCTGGAAGGTGGGACTCTGCCCTGTAGCTGGAGATTTAAAGGGACTGTGACTTTCTGTGTGTGCTTTTTTTTTTTGGCCTCAACCAAAATATGGGGGGTGGGGGGGGAAAGAGTCTGGCTGCCGGAGCCCTGTCGAAACAGTTCGAATCGGGCCCTGCACTTCCTAAAGCTGGCCCTGCCCCCAGACTTCTCTTAAGTACCCCTAAGTGGTAGTAGCATGTTGGCTTTTGTGGAGGGCATTGTAAGGTATCTCTCCTTGGTTACTGCATAGGGAGCCTAGGGCAAAACTCAGGTCTGTGGATCAGTGTCCTTCCTTCCATTTTTTTCTAGGCACCTAAAAGTTAGCCTAATGCTGAATGTTGCAACATCCATGTCCCTTTGTGCCCAACCCAGAGCAGAGCAGGATTGTCCTGTAGGGCACCTGGGAGGTTGTTCTACCTGGAGCTCCTCCTCCAAGCATTCATCTCCCCTTCCAAAGGCTACAGGGGAGGGGAAAGGGGAGAAAAAGGGCTTGTTCCAAAGCCGCTGAAGCGGTGGAGGGAGAGGAGTTGAGGGTAGGGATGTAAGTGAATAGTCAAGTACTTGGCTACTTGTTTCCCCAGACCCCTTGCTGCCTCGGCTAGAACAGGAGCCAGCGCTGGGGAGGGAGCCAGTTTAAAAGTTGGTTCCCCCAGCACTCTCTCTGCAGTGCTGCCTACTCCCTTTCCCCTGTTGCCAATACCAGACCCTGTCCTCAGCCAGCCCTGCCCACCATGAACAGGGGCTGCTGGACCTAGCACAAACCAGGACTGAACCGCCCTGGCTCACACCCATCCAGGGCAGCTGCAGCTCTGCTTTTTAAATGTAATAAGAGCCGCTCAGCCCCTCTTATTCCATTTCAAAGGCAGAGCCACAGTGGTCCAGGACCCAGTGCAAGCCGGGACTGCTCGGCCCTGGCTTGTGCTTGCTCTGGGAGCTACCCGTGCCATGGCTCTGCAGAGCACCTCCCCGTATTGACTAACTGTATAATCAATACAAATTGTATCGACTACACAATTAGCCAAACACCCGCTCCTTAACGTCCTTAGCTGAGACTCTCAAGGGGGGCTAGGGGCATTTTATCATCCGAGTGAGCAAACTTCTTGTGCTCCCAAGTGCTGCTCAGAATGGCCCGATCACATGGCCAGGCAGGTGCTCCCTGCAGCACAGATCCAATGCAGACTTGCCAGCGACCCTTTCTCCCCGTGAGACCCGCCTGCTCCTTCTCTCCACCCCCTCCTGTCACTCACTAGATCTGGGTCTCTCTTCTCAGCCCCAACCAAGATCACCTCCCAAGGCGTCCCACTGCAGGGGGTGGCACCTTCCAGCACTACCCCCTGCCCTCTCCTAGTCCTGCTGCCAGAGTGGCAGACTGGGCAAGGTGTTGCGTTAACCCCCTCCCCCGCAGAGATGGGGCTTTGGGTGGCTCTTGCTGCACTTGCAGCCAAGGCGAGGGGCTCACAGCAGCAGCCCTGCCCCCCCTCACCTCTCGAGGGATGCGTCCGTGGTACCACACATGGCTGCGCAGATCTGTGCTGCTCAGTTTCAGCTCCTCCTCCAGTTCTTTATGGAGCTTCTCCGGCGACGAGTCAAGGATGTACTTCTCCTTGGAGAACTGGAGAGAGAACAAGTGCACATCAGCTATTGCACAGTTCCCCTGGACACGCAAGGAACGCCCCCGAGAACAGGCAGATGCCCTTGGCCCCAAGAGAGGGCCCATCCTCAACACCCAAGACATCCCAAAGAGACAATCCCCACCAAGCATAAAAGGGTCCCTTCAAATATGGAGCTGCCACCACACAGCAGAGATCCACCAACATCGAGTTATGGCTGGCAGCTGCGTGGGGAGGGTTTGAATGACCCGTCACTGCCAGAGGATCAGGGCTGGGCGAGGGGAGGGTGATGATGTGTAAAGAGAACTGTCAGCTAACATGAGCTGCAAAACGGTCCCGTCACTAGGTGCACAGGGATGTGTGGTGAGCAGTTTCACGAGAAGGCTCTTGTGATGAGCGCTTGGCTCTCTCTGTACATCCCCTGGGGCCAGCTGTGCTGCTTCGCTGCTTTTCCTCTTGGATTGATTGCATGTGTTTGTTCACACGTGCGCTCAGGGGAGGAGAGCTGTAGTGCTGGCCCCCCTTTCTCCACCTGGGCAGCATATGCATCTCCCTGCAGGGGATGAGAGGTCCCACTGGACACAAGTCCCTCTCTGCCCTCCCTCCTCCGCCACCAAACTATGACATCACCGGGTTATTTCTGTCTGAGTCCCAGCAGGCCAGGAGCCAATATTGCCAGTGCAAGGCAAGGCACAGCTGCTGGAGGAAGAAAGGTCAGAGCCAGTGATCTTGTCTGCAGCACACTGTAGGCGACTCCTCCATGGTCCTCAGTGCTTGGATCAGGCTGTGTGTACGATACTCTCCCCTCTGTTTCCAGCTAGCAGTGTAGGTCTGCCTTGAAATGCAATTCTAAACCCTATGCCTGAGCGGGGCTGCTGCTCCCTGCTACTCTATTTGACAGCCCAGTCATGGCAGAGAGGTAAAGGAGTCTTTATTTCTAAGTGGGGTTGGGAATTTGATCTGCCAGAAGGTTTTGAACAGGATCAAACCCTTACTTTTGTGGCTTGTTCAGCACCACTTTTTCTGGGTTGTGCACATGGGAGACATGAGTCTTTATTATCCACACATCCCTTGCACTGTTTTGCCATGAACTGTATAGAGACAGCTCCATAAGACACTGGTCAAGATGCAAGGGGGAGGGCTTTGATTTTTTTTCCCCTCCCACCAGAGGGCTAATAATTCCTTTGTTTTGTGACATCTCTTTGCAATATAATCAGTTGGTCTTCCAGTTAATGGGCCACAGAGTTATTGTGTTCTGTGATATAAACTTAGCGGAATTCACTTCCCATTCTTCATAGTGACCCATCTGTATTGCTGTTACAGATAACATTGAATATTTCTGTAAGCCCCTCTTCACCATATTACCTGCACTTTTCACACAGGAGTGGCTTTTGTTCCTATAAAATAAAAAAGCTGTTGCAGGGTGACACTGGCCCTTTAAGGAGGAAGAGGGCATATCACCTGTATCTGATACGCCAACCCCCAATTGGGCATAAGAGGATGCCTGGCTGGTACCTAGAAGAGAGGAGAGAGACCTGGAAAGTCCCAGAGTCAAAGCGCAAGGGAAAGGGGCAGGTCAGAGCCACTGAGAGTGGGTGAGGAAAGGGACTAGCCTGCCGACCTTACTGAGCTCGAGAGCCAGCCAGGAGGCTGCAAAGGGCTGAATTGCTGCCTGGTGCTTGGGTAGAAGAGTCACAAGACTGAGGATTTTCCATGTGGATGGTCTGAGAGTGGAGCTCTGGAACAAGAGCAGAAAGGGAGTGGGACCTGGTGGACTCGAGTGGGTGACCTGGACGTGAGTTCCCTAGAGAGAGAATGGGAAAATCTCACTACCTCTGTATGTTTTACTAGCTGGGGCTATGGATTTTTTATGGATATATCATTTTGTATATAACACTGGGAAACTGAGGCAGGTGCATCTTTTGTGCCACGGCCTGACTTTAAAGGGCTGTAGGGAAGTGGTTGCCTTATCACAGAGGTCTCATCCCCATGTACAGACAGGAAACCAAGGCACAGACTGGTTGTGTAAGGCCCTTGGCTTCTTGTTTTTATTTTGTGAAATATTTCTTGGGAATTTCTCAGTGTTTATTCCAAAGCTTTTTTTTTTTTTTTTTTTTTTTTTTTTAAAAAGAGAAAACTGGTAAATGGGGAGAGAAGTGCCCAGTACTCAGTAGTGGGCAGACAAGGGGGCATGCGTTGGAAGCGCTCATTAGATAGAAGGAGAGTACCTCTGCTGCTCTGGACTGTCTATCTAGCTCTCCCATTTCAAAGCAGCGGTGGGGACTCTGCAAAGGGGGAGCTGGCCCACCCAACATTCAGGTAAAAATTTTTCCATCCATGTGTGGAATAAACTTTATGTGCACAGAGGTATGTGTGGATATGCACCACCAGTAGAAACATGCTGCCAACTGTGGGTATTCTGTTCATCCGCTCTGGCATCTGAACCTCTCCTGGGCCTCCCAAAGCTCAGTTTACAAGGAACATGGCTCCCCACCAAAACTTGGGAATTAAAAAACAAACAAACCCAAAACAGACAAATATTAAACATCTCTCAGATGTGTGACCTGGGCCAAGTCACTTCAAGTGTCTGAGTCAGAACCCAGACTTTGAGGCAGGTCTTTAGAGGACCATCCTTCATCCCTGGCTGGAACCACAGGCTCATCCTGTGACTTGTATAGGAAAGTTGTTTGACTGCCACCAACAGGCTAGGTGACAGCCAGCTTTCCATTATAAAAGCAGAGCCTGTTATGGGGTAGAGTCTTTGTTGCTCCCCCAGCCATCCTCCCCAGGGGGTACAGACTGGTGGTGTTTCTACCGGCTCTATGGGGATGTGTAGGACAGCACTAAGAGCCTCTCTCCAGATGTACAGACATGCTTTTTCCTTACCAAGCTATTCAGCCCCTATCACTGCCTCCCCTCCCGCATGCCCACAACTGGGAGGTTAGAAGGATCAGCTACATTTGGAGCAGGATGACACTTCCCAGAGGGAGGCCAGAGAAGTGAGTGGCCTGGTGGTCAGGATTTGAAGGGGGAGACAGGGCTGGTGCAATTAAAAAAACAATACAAATCAAAGTGTTGGATTATTTTGTTATCAGTGAACTTCTTGTCCTATGGTTAAGGATGGATCACATTCGAGTAACAGAAGAGACCCATCCACCAAAGGGTTAACTCCACTGTTAGCCTGCTAGTATCATGAATAATAATGAGAGAATTAAAGGGAATCTTTTGCATAGAAATGAGCTTTCACTAACACTCATGCACCTGAGCCTAAAACATACACTCCTCCCCTCCCCCGTCCCCTAGAGACACACAAGGGAATGACGTAATGTCTCAGATCGGCTGAAGCTGGGACTTAGGCACAGGACTACCGTGCTCAGACCCAGCGCCGCAGAGAGATGACAGGATTCCCAGAGGGCTGCAGAGGATGCCCAGTGGAGCTACATAAGCACAGCTGGACATGCACAAACACACACAAGCCCAGAGCTCAGAGCCCTCTCCCTGGGAAGGACACACTGGACCCCTCAATTACACCAGGGCAGCATCTCCACGGAGATGCTCTGGATTTACACCTGTGCAGCTGAGTAAGCCCCTGCCCCTCCTGTTACGTTATTTCATACAGACACACTCATGCAGGAAGAGCCCTGAGCACCACTTTACACAGGCCTGACTCAGAGCCATGCAGTTTAGTTCAAGCCCCATGCTCGGGGCCAGCGCAGAAATAACGGTTCTAAAGCTGATGGACAGTAACGTGCGCTTGGCCCCCCCTTGCAAGGCAGTGCAATCCAGTGCAGTGGGGCCTAGGAGCTGGGACTCCTGGGTTCAATTCTCATTTGCTGCCTCATGCAAATCATGCCACCTCAGGTTCCCTCTCTGTAATGCAGACACATCACCTGCTTTGGCAAGGTAGGAGTCTCAGGTGTGGCTCCCAATTATCCATGTGAGAGTATGAAGAAAGTTTCCTTTGCTTAATTTCCACCTTTTCCTCTGCCTCATTATACCTACTGGCCCATATTCCCAGGTAAAACTATGTGAATGCAGTGGGATCCAGGGTGTAACTGACAGCAGGTTTGGCCTGTGCCATTGGTTATAGGTTTTGAAACTGCCCTTTTGATGATGTGACACTAAAGGCTAATACAGGCAGTCCCCGGGTTACATACAAGATAGGGACTGTAGGTTTGTTCTTAAGTTGAATTTGTATGTAAGTCGGAACTGGCTCCAGATTCAGCTGCTGCCACTGAAACTGACCAGGGGCTGACTACAGGAAGCCAGAGGCAGAGTTGCTCTGCCCCCAGCTTCCTGGAATCAGCCTGATCAGTTTCAACAGCTGCTGAATCTGGAGCCTGGGACAGAACAGCTGGGGCGCTGCCCGGTAGGTTCCCACAGGACCAACCCGGCAGCACCCCAGCTGCTCTACCCGAGGTGTCACACAACAAAAGCCTCGTCTGCTGTGGGGCGCACTAGCTGCGCCCTCTCCCCCCCCAGCAGACCAGGGAGACCCGAGCAAAGCCGCACAGGCGGAGGGACCCCGCTGCCCGTGCGGCTTTGCTCCTGTCTCCCTGGGGTGCTGGGGGGAGTCCCCCCCCCAGCACACCAGGGGGACAGGAGAAAAGCCACCCAGGCCGGGGGAGTCCCGCTGCCTGGGCAGCTTTGCTCCGGGGAAAACGAGCAAAGCCGCCCAGGCAGCGGGACTCCCGCTGCCTGGGCGGCTTTGCTCGGGTGTCCCCGGTCTGCTCGGGGGGTCCAGCGGCTTTGCCACCCGTGAGCTCCGGGGCGAGAGAAGCCCCGTTCGTAAGTGCAGATCCGACATAAGTCGGATCCGCGTAAGTCGGGGACTGCCTGTACTGAATAACTTAATTTAAGGCTAGGTTCCTGCATGCCTAGTCAGCAAGAACTCCCTTTGAAACCAATAGGAATTTGGAAGAATTCTGGTTCTATCCCATGTCTCCCATCTAGATTACATGTTGCTGCCCTGACCCAGCATTGGCAGAGTTCACTGAGGCCTTTGGTGGCTGAAGTTGGAAGTGACTCACTAGCCATGGTCCAGCTGGCAGCAGGGCCACTCTTACCCACACATAGAATACGCAGTTGCAGTTGCGAAGGGCAGTCAGAAAATTGAGATGTGTCTTAATGCCTGCCTGCCTCTTCTGATCCCTATTCCATGGCTCTGCTTCCTCCAGAAAGGATCTAGTTAACTTAAAAGTGACAAAGCCTGCCAGATCTAATAGCAGAACATCAAAACCCTGAAAGAGCCATTCAAGTGGTAATGAAGCCATTTAACAGGCATTTGCCAAGCCCAGGTAGATACTCAGTTTCTGAATTTACTATGTGAGTTGACAGGACCTTATCTTAAAATTTGTTTTTAAATTTTTTATTAGTGTTGCTGAGGATTACAAAACTCCCCCACATCTCTAAAGCATCATTCCCTCCCCCCTGCCCTGTCTGCCATCAGGCACAGGAGCACCTGTTTAATAATACTGCGTAGGGCCCCATAGATCCTAAAGGCAGCCCTGACTGGCAGGATATTAAAGGGTCAGAGGGACACGTCCACAGGCAAATGCTTTTGAAGTGCACTTGCCTGAGAGTTCATTAGAATGTTGCCCCCATGCCCCACACCTTTCTCTTTGCTCCCCCTTCCCCTTCTGTGGTCACAGGTCTACCTGCTCTCCAGACCTTCTCTGTAGCTGTTGGCTCCTTTGTCATTTCCTGCCCCTGTTTTCACATCTCCCACCATCCACCCTCTCCTGTCTTAGAGAGCGAGAGAGTCACCTCTCGGGTGTGTCCTTCTCATTCTGGCCAGAGCTAGCAAGTCACTCTCACTCAGTCGTGTAGGGACCTCTCTTCTGCTGATGGGGCTCCCCCTCCTTGCTAGCCTGGCTCTTAGGGAACTCTCTCCCTAGCTGGGTAGCACGTGAAGTGCCCTCTGATCAGTTTGCTCCCATCAAACTCTTTTGCTGCTGGAGATGCTTCCTCTGCTGAGTCCCAGAAAGTTTGTTTCTTCCTCCTGCTCTCTACTGCCTCCATCCTTTATCTGTTTTTAACCTGTACCATCTCCACCCTAAGAATACTCTGCACTTCATCTCTTGACACCTTTAATGATTCTTCCCTGTCCATCTTGATCAAGTAAACATGTGGTTTCCTCTCAGTTTCCTTCAACTAATTGTCTCAGCAGATTGATTGCCCAAGAGAAAACAGGCTCTCGTGTGCTTCCCACGTAGATATCATCCTAAACCACAAGCTTTCCATCTGCAACTCTGCCTGTCACCACCTCCCAGGCATTCCCTGTGTTCAGTGCGCTAGCTCTGCTGAGGTTCTGAGCCAAGCTTTCGTCTCCTCTTACAACCCCATTCTCCATGGCATTCGCAGGCCGCAGCTATCTCAAGCATGTAGACACAGGACTATTCGCTCCCATCCTCTGCTCTACGGGCACCATATTCATTTGCCCTGGAATTGGAAAAATGCCCTTCTTGTTTTTAACTCCGCCGTGGGCTTGAACTTGTTAACCCCCAAACCTTCCCTGTGCTCAGCAAGCACTACCCTTCTTTCTGTCCCCTCCCCCACCTCTAGTGCAAGCACCTTCTGCCCTGCAGCCACTGCCTTCTCTCTCTCTGTCCAGCCTTCCTTCTGTTTAAAGTCTCGCTGACGTGTTCTTTGAACTCTTCCGACACAGACAGTTACCAAGTGTCTTGGGAATCCTAGATAGAGCCTAAGACAAGAAGGGGCTAAATCCAGACCTGTTACCAGCAGACGAAACACTGATTTCAGGGGATCTGGACTGCTCACAGAAACTCCAAATTCAGCCCCGTATAGTGTGCTCCGCAAAGTTGTACTCTACTGCCCGGCCTTAGGGCAAGGCAAGCAAGGTGGTTGTCTTGGACCTTGCACCTTCAGGGCCCTGTGCTGCTCACTCGCTGCCCTGGCTGGGAGCTGCCTGACCACATGGTGCAGCCAACACAACATGCCGCCTTGGGCCCCGCGAACTCTTTGGCCAGGCCTGCTGCCCGGGGCATGCTGAGCAGTGATGGGGTTGGCTACCTTGCTCACCACATTCCCCAGAGTATCCCAGAATCTTTTGCACTGACTGCATTAGCGTGGGCTCCAACTAGATCCCACACATCAGACCCTGTCTCCTGTAACCGGCTGGTGGCTCCGGTGAACCTGCGGCAGAGTGTTTGGGGCAAGTCCTGTGCTTTTCTGGAGCCCTCGAGACATGGCAGACCACGTGGCTGTCTGTGCACAGATATGTCTCTACTTGGGCCAGAGCGTTAGATGCTAATTCCTCGGACAGCCCTGGGGCCCAATCCTGTCAGGTTCAGAGCACTCAGAACTCCCACGGACTTCAGCAGCCTGTAGGATCTGGCCCCTGGGCGCTCTCCATTAGCAGGTGCTCTCCTGCCTTCAAGTCCTTAAACACACAGACAAACCCATTCAACACAGCTGAACTTTCAGAATAAATGGTAGCCAGGGGATGCAGCCAAAGTCCAGCTCCCTCCCAGGGGGCCCCAGCCTGAGCAGATATTGTTGCCATGACAACCCCATCCTCTGACATGGAGCCGCCCGCATCTCTGGGAGTGAGTGGCGGCAGCAGCTTGTTCACTGCAGCTCCCTCCCCTGCAGCAAAGGCTCCCAATAAAATGCCTCAAACTAAACTCGGGTTGAAGGGGACGCAGGGAGAAGGACAAACATTCACATGGAGCCTGCAGTGCCCACCTGGCAGCACACGAGGGGGTGCAGTGTTGGGGTGGGACTCCCCACAGCACTGGGCAAGGCTGCAAGCACACTGGGGGGGATTCTATGGGAGTCACAAGTGCCTGCAAATGGGAGGGTTCAGTCTGGGAGAGTGGAATTGGGGGCTGTATCTCAGATTTCCCTCTTTTCTGTCTATCTAATGGCCTTTCAGAGATGCCCACACTGGGGGAGAACAGCTCTCCTGGCCGTTTCATTCCTGCTTCAGTCCCACCCACCCCCTTTCCTGGCGGCATCTTGGAAAATGGCAGGGAGGTATGTTGAGAATTGGGGGGGGGGGGGGGGAGATCCTGAGCGACTGGGGGAGGATGTGCATGGGAGCGCCCCCAGCTCAGCATGCAAGGGGGAACAAGAGATGGAGTGAGCGGCAGAGTCAGGGTCAAAGTGCCAGCAAGAGCTTGCTCAGCTGCTGGATGCCTAGAATCAGTCATTGCATCATTTAGCTGGGAGAACTAGCCTTCCCTCTCTCCCCATTAGCTTGCTCCAGAGATCTCTCTCCAGCCCCCTCCGGCACTCACACCTCATTCTCTGGAGAGTCTGGGCGGCTCTTCCTTCCTCCACCAACCCTGCATCTTTAACCTTTGCCACTAACCTCAATAAACAATCAATGGCCTGTGTGGGCAGGTGCAGCAAAGTCCCCTCTTCCCTCCCCCTCCCGCCAAGATCCCATGACCAATCCCTCCCCCATGCACTGAAAGCTTCCCCCTGCCTCCCTCCTGGAAACCCATCAGGACCCACACCACAGCAGGTTAGGCTTGTAGAGCCATCTCTCCTCCATCTTGCATCCCAGAGCATCTGTTCCCACCTCTAGCCATCTCCCCCCTCAACTTCTTCATATGCCCACCTGCCTGATCTGTATTAGTCTCCAATGTACCCATATGCATGGCAAGTCATAAACACAGGGGTACAGCAGCTGCTGTGAGGGAGCACTGACCTGGGTGCTAGAAGGTGCCACCACAATATCAGTGTTTAATAGTAAACATGAGGGGAGGGGGAGCAAAGAATAAGTGAGAGGGGTAAGTTTGGTCTATTTCAGTCTGTTTTGTAAGAAGCTGGCATTAGTCACTCTAAGGACCTCCAATATTATGCCTGCAATAAATAGATGAATCTTGGTTGTTCCCTCCCCTCCTCTCGATTAGTGACTGTTCCAGCCAATATAGTACATCTGGGCATTCCCCAAATCTTCACCATCCACATATGCAAGATAACAAAACAGCACAAGTCCAGCCAAGCAGCACCCACGATCCCTGGGCTGGATTTGGCCAGGGGCCAGGACAGCATTAGTGCTGATGGCCAGGTGCTAAATGAGCAGAAAAAAAGAAGTGTTGAATGAGCAAGAGACACTGGCATGCGGAGGTGGGAGAAGGGATGTTTATGGGCAGAGAGCGCCCTCAGCTACCAGGCTGACTGGATGGAGAGGTCCCAAGTGGGACTTTACCATGCTTTCCAGCACTGTTTATTGCCCAGCTGTCCCTGGATGGCTTTGCGTACACTGGAATGTACTGCATTAGCTGCCACTTGGTCCTCTTTGCATGGCTGTGTCACACTGCACATCCAAATGCAGGCATGCTAGCAGCGCACCATTTGCATCAGGCATGCCAGGTCCTCCAGCACCAGCCCAGATGGGGACTGCTGGTGTGAGCTTCCTGACACAGTGCACCTGTTGCTGCTTAAATTGCCTGTCTGGTCTGCAGCATGCACAGAGGTCATGGGCACCAGAAGCCATGTGCACAGCCAGCCCTGTGCACCCCAGGGGTTACGTGCCATTATCCCAGCAATCAACTTGATTCTGCTTCAGTCACTAGCGCATCTCAGAGGAGGCCTTCCCATGAGCAAGCTGCAAACTGCTAGCTGGCCAGGAGCCGACAAGCAAGTGCCGGCAAGATGAGGGGATCCAGGGCCAGCTGAATGCTGTCATAGGAACACTCTGGTGTGTAACCGGGTATGCTGGCTGACTGGTTGAGAAGGGCATCGCCCAGAGCAGTTAGCAAGGCCAAGAGGAGATCAAGAGACTTACGGTCCAGCATGAGTCCCGGAACAAAAACAGAATGTCAGGTGCAGGATAGAGAACATTCCTGCTCCATAAGTAGCTGGATCAAGTGTTTGGCACTTGCCTTACCACTGCCCAGCAGGCTGCTAGAGAGCAGGAGGCAGCTCACAGCACAGTGGGAAGGAAGGAGGAGGTGAAACAGTCACTGTAGAAAAACCAGAGCAGACTGGGAGCTGCCACAGACACTGCCAGGATCTGCTCGGGAAGCCCCAACACAGCAGCCATGCTGGTTCAGCAGGAGGTTGAGAACCTTCTGCCCCAGCTGTTGGGGCCTGAGAGACTCTTCCTGGATCCTGGGAATGCTGCCATCCCTGCTTGGAAGAAGGCAGAGACTCTTCCTTTCCATGCTTCCCTCTTCCTCTATTCCCCCACCCCTGCACAGCACAGCACTGGCTGCAAGCCCTCAGCTGGACAAGCGGGCTAGTTCCCCAGTGTTGGAATCCCCCAATCCCCACAGTAGTAGGCCAACTTCCAGCTGGGATAAGAATGGCCAGCTCAGCAACTGGGTGGTGGTTGAACAGTGAGGCAGAGAATCAGAGAGTTTTATTGAAAGGAATTAACAGGGGCCCTGGAGCCAAGACATTTGCACTCCAATTTCTTCTTCCACCCTAGGCCAGACATGTTTCTCTTACCCATCTGAAGTCCCATTTCATTCTTGCTACCTAATGCACAAAGGACAGTCCTGGACATATTCTGCTACGTACAGCCAGTTCAGGCCACGAAAGTTAGCGTACACCATACGGCCTCTTGCTGTCAGGTGCAAGATACATTTTTATCAGTCTAACAGAGAAAATTAGTCCTTATTTTCCCCACTCTCCACCCCACCCATTGGCAGTTGTGTATTTTCAGACACATCATTCTTCCATCAAACCCCACAGAACTTTTCACCCTCTCCATCTCCAGCCAGGGAATGGTGCCTTTATACAATTCATGAGAGCAACCTGGATTTTCTCATGAACTCAAGAATTGCTTGACAGGCCCTTGCTGGGGTCCTCTGTACTTAGATGTTGTCAACTATCACTTCTTTTCCATTGTAGCAGCTGCTATGGACATGGGGCCAGAGAAGAAAATCCATGGTGGAACAGCTAAGAAGCCCAAAGACCTGGAAAAGCAGGAAGACCAATATGAGGACAGAGAGGGACAGGAGAAGGGCCTTTGACTAATGGAAGGAGGTGAAAATGATGCTTGCTTTTAAGACAATGAACAGGTTCAGGCAGGTGTGGACTGAGACTTGAAACCAGACAATTTTGAGGCGAGCTTTTCAAGGATTCATGCATCACATTGAACCTAAAATCTGGTCCCTGCACTTGCCAGACAGGGGCTCTTTGGCGCATCTCCTACACACCAACTCCTTTATAGCCATCAGGAGCCTGTGGCAAAGAGGAGCAGAATGCCCAGTTAGACAAGATGTAGCTGTAAAATACCCAGTTACTGTTGTCTGTGTAACTACATTGCTCTGGTTGCTGTTGCTGGCCTGCATTTTTGTTCGTGTATAATATTCTGGGAAACAAGTCTGTGTAATGAGCACTATCAATCATACTGGTCTTTAATAACAAAACAACAGTTCACTCCTCCATTCTATCTAGGAATGAAGCCACACATCCCAAAAGAGCAACAACTGGTACAGAACGCACCAGCCCATCTGTTTAGCAACAGAGGTGACTGAACACATCACTCAAGTACACCACGCTCTGCACTGGCATCCCACTGAGGTCAGCCTCCAAGGTCTCTGTCCTGAAATGCAAAGCCTTCTTTTGGAATTGGTCACGGCCACACAAGTCACCTCTCTCCATGACCATGACCTCTCCTGGCAGCTGCGTTCCACTGGAACAATGAGACATGAGTGCAGCATGGGGGCGGAGGACCTCTGAAATGTTAGGAGGCTGTATTATGAAACAGTAATCAGTGCATGGATTTGGAGAGTCATGTGGATGTGGGGAAAAGCTGAAACCAAGACAGCATGACTATTGTGGATATGCTGCAGGGTCGGTACTTAGATGGGGGCTATGCTAATGGTTCAGCCTCTAGTGTAGACACAGCCAGGGCATGCATATGCACATCCATCTAAGTATTAATTATCTCACTCCAAGGCTGCTGCTGCATCCCTTTGCTGAGCTGCCATTGGTCAGAAATGATGTCATTGCTTTCAGTGCTGGGTGGTGATGCACTGCTATTGGTGGAGGGACAGAGATGCTGTTGTCAGCTGGAAAGGCTCCAGTCATTCATGTGGAGTTCAGTGTATGCTCACTCTATGGGCTTGGACAGATAGTTGGAGATAAAGATCTATCAGAGCCAGGTGAGTGCTTGGGGCTCACTCTTAACACTGCCTTGCTGGGACATAATGCCACATCCCCTGCAGTGTTCCAGAAAGAGACACAGTAGCTGGTTTAAATCTTGCATTGCTGGCTCAGAGTGCCTAACACACCTTTGTTTAACCTATGCCCTGCTGAGCCAGAGCTGTATGTCCTGTGGACATTCCCTCCAGATTCTTCAGCAAGGCTCAGGAGCAATCAGAAGAGACGCTATCCCCAGAAAATCCTGCCCAGGTTTTACATTGAGAGATCAGTGCTTGCATTGATAGGGATTTCAGGATTTAGGATGGTCCCTGCCTATGCCCGGGCAGTGCAGACAAGATCACTAAAGTTCAGAGGGATACACCTCCTGATTCAAGGAGCTCCAAGTTACCTGAGACAGAAGCAGTGGACTTGGGATATGGTGCCTACCCAATAGAACAGCTGATGAAAGGACTAAAGTTGTCTGGAGAGACCAATTAATCCACCTGGTTGCACCAGGAGACTGGGCCAGACCTAATGAATAATGAAACCCAAGTGGAGGGGGCTAGGTGATCCTATAAACAGAGAAAGTGTAGCACATTAGGAGACTGCAGGGAGGAACTGGTAGGAGGAAGAGGAAAAAAGCTTGGTAGGAATAAGTCTATGTTGGTAGTAGCAGGGAATGGTAAAAAAATGACTCTTCAATGCCTGTTCTAGCACAGAGGTTGGGTGTGCCTTCCCCGGTAAGGTAGTATAAAGCCTAAGAAAAGGGTGTACAACATACTGGGCTCAGACTCAAGCCTGGCAGACCAGGAAGTGAGACTGGAAGCTACCACATTACCCAGAAGTGAGGCTACATGCGACTCAGTAGGAGGAAGGGCTGAATCCTGAAGAGGTGGACCACCACAGGGCCAGACTAACTGTTAGCAGAGGGTGTTACAGGAGAAGATGCTGCTAGACTGTGCACAGCCAGGAGGAGACAGACTAGTGGTAAGTCATCCCTTCCACAATGCTCTTATATACTATACTTGATGACTTGTGTCTAAATTTACAGCCAAATGCAACTGGACTCTTACAATACCCCAGTCAGTTCCTCTCATTTACTAGCATATGTAGGGTGTGACGGGGAACAGATATTGAAAGGACCTGCCTCTCCCCTGTTTGCCACCTGTTTTGGTGGCACCAAAGTGGTGACACCAGGTGTAAGGGGATGAGAACCAAGCCTGGACTCCTGGCTCCCCGTTAGCTGAAGTCAGACCCAGCTAGTGCAGTAACATGAGCCAAGTAACTGAACTTCAAACCATAGGGGTTTTCTGGCTTAAGACTCTAGCTGATGTTGGATGGGCTCTCACCAAAAGGCTTTCTAGAAGAAGTGTGCCTTTTAAGAAGGGCACACAATACACTGGTAATGCCAGGTAGAAGCATGATACAGGTCTGGTTTGGATTTTATCTGCTTCCCTCCCCCCCACTATCAACTCACCAGTCAACCTCAACACAGCATATTGCCAACATAGCTGCCAGCCTTGCACTTCCTAGATAGCGTACTGCCCGGCATGTTGCATGTCTCCTGGTCAGACAGGAGTGAACAGAACCTCTGGGCTGGGCAGCAAATACTTCAAAGACAAGATGGGGTCAGAGGCTTTTCTCATGAGGTTCAGATGTTGCTTTTTTGGGGGCTGTATGAAAAAGCTTAGAAAGTGGGGGGCTGTGAAGCCTGTGATGAGCTTCGGGGGGGGGGGGGGAGAAGAGAGAGGGAGAGGGGGAGGCTAGAAGGGAAAGGTTGCTTAAAAACACTACCCATTTGGAATACTCAGTATTTGTAGTCCAGTAGCAACAAAAGCTCAGCTGAGGTCAGGGCCCTGTTGTGATAGGCCGGATTGTGAACTCTCTGGAACAGGGGCAGCCTCTCACTGTACAGAACCTAACTATACACGCAAAGAGGTTGATTATGCCATTTGTCCCCCCTATTTTCTGTCAACCCACAACAAAAACCACAACACTGCCAAAAAAACTGGACCCATGCTATTGATAAAGGCATTTTGGTTTGAGTCACAACTGGATTGACTTCTAAAACACAGCCTCTTTAAAAAAAAAAAATCTGTCTCTTCTCTCTGCTCCCCCACCCCAATCCAGACTTTCCCACAGGGCTCTGGCATCTAACAGACCCTACTTCCAGTGCAGGTACCCAGTGAATAGTACATACATGCCACAGAACCTGGCTACTTTCCCTGCTGCATCCCTGTAGCAGGGAGCTGCTGCTGAGCCTGCAAAGCAGACTAGATGAGTCTGAAAGCAGGGGGAATCCTCGCTGCTCCTCCAGCGGGGGTGTGGGCAGCACATACAAGCAGCAACTGCAGCAAGAGAGGGGGCTAGACAGAGCTCCCCAGCCCCAGCCTGATTTGTTGCCAGGTAAAGCTTTGCAGCCCCATCTGCCCTTCTCGGTTGCACGTCAGGGCTCTGCAGAGCAAGCGGCTGCACTAGCCTTGACTCGCTCTCCAGAGCTGAGCCTGGCCAACAAGTGCTGAAGCTGGCAGGGACAGATCTGCCACTGGGGCCAGAGCACCACCAGTGGGGAACAGACCTAGCTGCCCCCCTACCACTGAGTGACAGGTGGGGAGATCCAGGGAGACTGTTGGGAGGGGCGGGGGCGGTTGACCATTAAGCCTCAAGAGCTATGTCACCCAAAGCAGCAGCCTAGCAAGGTTCAGCGGGGTGTGGGGGGGGGGGTCACTGACCCACTTTCCCTGCCCTTGCAGCAGACAGCAGCTCAGTGCCCCCTCCCTGCTTGCACCTGCATTATCTCCCCAGCCAAGTCCTAGACAGGGGGGTTCCCCTGCCTCCCAGCACTGAGTCGGGGGGATTCCACCCCCCCAATGCCACCCAGACACCCCGCCTAGCACGGGGGGGGGGGAGAAAGACTCGGCAAAGCCCGAGTAGCGGTCCCTGCACACCTGTGCCACCTCACCTGCGCTAAGGCAGACACCGGGAGGCCCCCCCCGCCCGCAGCTCGGCACCTGCCCCCCACGCCCGGAGTAAGTCTGGGGGGGGACTGACCTCTGCCCCCGGCGGGGGGGGCCCAGCTCCATCCCCGCGCCGCCCCTCACCTGCACTTGCATGAAGCTTCCCCGGTAGAAGCAGCAGGCGGCCGCCGACAGGGCGCTCCAGAGGCTGCACCGCTCGGTCATGGTGCCTCCCCGGGCCCGGCGCTGCAGCTGCACCTGCCGCCCCCGCCGGGATCCCCGCTTGCTCCTGCAGCCACAGCGGCCCGGCTTCAATTTCAGCCGCTTCCACGATTACCTCATCCCTTGTCAGGCTGGGGGCGGGGCCCGGCCCGGCCCTGCCAGCGAGCCCCGCCCCCGGCCCGCCCCGAGCCTGCGGGGAGCGTGGCACGTCGGGGCCCCGGCTCTGCTCTCCCCGGCTGCGAGTGACTCTCCCGCCTGGGCAACCCCCCTCCCCGTCCCCGGTGGTGTGCCCTGCCACCTCGAGAGCTCAGCCCGCCCAGGCGCCCCCTACCCTGCAGGGCAGCCTCCCACCTGGCTACCACCCGGGTATGCCAGCCAGTCTCGCTGCAGGGCATCTTGGACTCTCCACAGGGCACCTCCTCCTGATCTGCCAGCCCCCCGTTACAGCCAGGAGGCCCAGCTGCCCGAGGCAGGATTTTCTCCCACCTTGGCTGTGCTAACAAGTCTCCAAGAAGGGGTGATTCTCAGAGGGAAGCCTCTGCGAGCTTGAATTGGCACCAGCTCTGCTTGCTCACAGGTACAGGCTCCAATCCAAGGAGTAACAACCCAGGGGAGGAAGGGGACTCCCGTTCACACCTCGTTTAACTTTCCCCAGCTCAAGCACCCCCTCACTCATCCCCATTCACGCTTCCCTGCTTTTCAAAGGCCCCCTCCCTCCTGCCCAGCGCAGTCCCCTTCAATTCAAAAAGCTTCGCTGGCACATCAAGACGCCTGCTGCCAAAATTACTTGGTACCAGCAGATTTCTGAATCCCTGCTGTGGGCAGAGTGATAATGGGTCTGTCACTGTGGGCCAAGTTCATCCCTGGTGCCATGTCAGGAATGCTTTTGACCTCCAGGGTGCAGTTGGTACCATTATTATTTCTCCCCTAGCCCCATAGACTAAGCATAGCCCAGCACACTCTCTTGGTTCTTTCCAAACTAGGCGGACCTCCCCCCCTTAACTCCTAAGTGGCAGGTTTTTTAGATTTGTCAGGAGAAAGGGACCCGCCCTGGGAGAGATGCAGGTCCACTGCTCTGCACAGCTGCCATCAGTGTCAGCTGCCCTATATTGAAAGCAAAAGGTGGAGTCCTGCTACAAGGCCACCTACAAGAGATGGGAGGAATTCTCTCCCCGGCCAGTAACCCAGCTCGTGGTATATGGTTGCGGGTTCTCCACTTTCTCCTGAGTGAAAGTGGAGATCCCCAAGGATGCTTTGTTTCGGCTGCTGTCTGTATGTGAGGAGATGGACCAGAAGGGAGTTGAGGCCCACATTAATCAAAACTTTGGGGGTGAGACAAGGCAGATGTGTGGGAAGGGTTGGGGCCTAACTGCAAATTACTTACAAACAGCTGGATCTCCAAATACTGCATGGAGATATAATCCCCACCCATATAATTGCCAACCCTGCCCTAACCAAAGTCACTGGAACCTTAGAAACCTGAGCAGCAATGGTGCAGAAGTGCCTGGTATGGCCTGTTCTGCCTTCCTGTTTTTCCCTTTGATAGTTTCATAATCTCTGCTCCTTGTTTCCCAGCGCCCCTTTTTCCTTCCCCCTATTTATTTTGGGTCTACACATCCTAAACTCAAAATTCCGGTCATCTGAAGAAGTGGGCTGTGCCCACGAAAGCTCATGATACCATTTACGGCTACGTCTACACTGGCCCCTTTTCCGAAAGGGGCATGCTAATTTTACAGGTCGTAATAGGGAAATCCGCGGGGGATATTTAAATATCCCCCGCGGCATTTAAATAAAAATGTCCGCCGCTTTTTTCCGGCTTTTAGAAAAGCCGGAAAAGAGTGTCTACACTGGCCCCGATCCTCCGGAAAAAAGCCCTTTTCCGGAGGATCTCTTATTCCTACTTCAAGGGCTTTTTTCTGGAGGATCGGGGCCAGTGTAGACGCTCTTTTCCGGCTTTTCTAAAAGCCGGAAAAAAGCGGCGGACATTTTTATTTAAATGCCGTGGGGGATATTTAAATCCCCCGCGGATTTCCCTATTACGACCTTTAAAATTAGCATGCCCCTTTCGGAAAAGGGGCCAGTGTAGACATAGCCTACATGTTTTGTAAGTCTATAAAGTGCTACCAAATCAGTTTTTGTTTTTTAAGTTTATCCTGTACAGACTAACTCGGCTACCCCTGAAGCTTCTGGTTTATAACTGTAAGTATTAATTGCTGCCTGGAAGGAGCTAGGTAACTTCTAACTCACAAAGGTATTTCTGCTGCAGAGAACACATGAACAGTACATTTTCCATGTAATTAATTCAAACAAGTCCCTCACGCCCCGAAGAAAGGGCAAAGCAAATATTGCTGTAGAGAGACACTTCTCCAGCCTGACAGCTCCACACACAACCATGCATGGGAAGATCCAGAAAGGAAACACAAATGCAACGTGGGACTTGTCTATGGTCCTGTGGGGGATTCAGTTATAGGGCTTTGTTCTGTGAGGTATCGAGTGCTGCTTTTATCCCAGTGGTGCCTCCTCATCTCTGTGACCCCTATAAGGTAGGGAAGCTTTATTATGCACTTCTCAGAAGACAAACTGAGGCACAGAGAAGCTCAGCAACTTGCCTGATGTAAGATAGGAAGCCCACAGTGGAGCAGGGAATCAAATCTGGGTCTTCTACATCCCAGGCTGGCGCCCTACCCACTAGGCTGTCCTTCTCTGCCCCCAGCATGAGTCATGACATGTCCACATTGTGCATCTTTCATACAAAAGGCAGAGTCCTAGAATCCCAGGGGCTAGGGAGGTGGTGGCTGTGGTGATGTAGGTCTCAGCAGACTGGAGTATAGCGCACAATGCCATGTGCTTGTGAAAATGCCATTGATGGAGTGCAGCGTGTCTGTATTGAAATCTGACACATGAACCTGGAATTGAATTCCCTTCTCGCCTTTGTTTGATAATAGAGACAGCCGGCGCACACACATTCCCATAAGCATCTCCAGCCCTTCACTGCTGGAAGGGGAAAGCACAGGCTCCCCTTTCATCCTGAATGAGATCGAGGGATGGAACAGATGGTGACTTAGAGATGCTGAACTGAAAGAAACTGATTGTGATTAGTCTCCCTGAAAAGCCTGTTCCCCCTTGAAGGATTCTGTTGCTTTCCTTAGACAGAGCTGGAGCTGTGGCAGGACTCCGCTCCTCTCGGGGGAAGCAGATCTGGTTGGTAGGGGACTCAGTTCCTATGCTGATAGCTAGACATAGCCTATGTATCCATCTCTTATCTGCCTGCTGGACCTGATCTGTGCTATAATGCAGCTCTTTCGAGAGCCTGGTATTGCTCATGCAGATTGCATACAGAGGGAAATCTGGATTGTGTTCTGCAATCCTGGCCTTTCTCCTGGGTCTTTGGGGTGCCTGTCTCGTCCTCAGCATGAAATGGGGGTCGTGAGGGCTCGAACTGGGCCAGTTCATAGTGGCTTGGTGAGCTAGTGGCTTGGTGAGCTAGTGGCTTTGCTTTGCTTTCGAATCTCCTCTTTCCCAGCCTATGATTCCAGCCCTGCCGATTGCAAAGAAAACCTTCAGGATGTGACCCAGCCTGATGCAGTCAATGTCAGTCTTAAGGCTCTCTGCAGACTTTAGCAATAGCCGTTCCCAGCTATTGATACCTCATTCATCTCTAACTCAGCATTAGCACTGATGCCCTAGCTACAGGTGGCAAAAGGGGTGTCCTCACAGTTGTAGTGTGGCTGAACAACCTGCAGTTGTAACTCAACTAAAACTTCCGCCAAAGACTGAAGGGCAAAGGACGTGTATTCCAGTGGTTTTAGCGCATGGTGACAAGTCTCTGTGTGTTAAACAGGCAGTGTCACAAGTGAAACTGGCTGGCTCTTAGCTTGTGGGGTGGGGTAACCTGCTAAGACAGCTTGTAACATGTTAACCGCCAGGGAGGGTGTTCAGATGTTACTCTAAGGCTGTGCCTACACTGCAGCTTGTGTCAGCAAAATGTATTTCACCCTCCCCCCGAACGACCTGAATTGTACCTACACAAGTGCTGAGGTGGGCAGCACTATGGCAGCAAGCGATCTTCTCCCTTATGCTGTTTGGGGAGGTGTTCGTGTTTGTTAAAAAAAACCAAAAACCTGACAGGAGAGATCTCTCCTGTTGACACTAGGACTGGAGTGGCCACCCCACCTGCTCAAGCTCCCATCAGTTAACAGTTTAACTGGACCAGGTAAGCATCACCCATTAAGGATGATGCTTACCCGTTAAACTTTCGCATCCCTAGCAAACACAGAGCATCTTTGCCAGACACGCTGCAGTGGCACAGCTGGGTGGCTGCAGCACTGCATGGACCTGACTCATGCTGTGAGCTAACATGATTGGAAGAGACTTGAGAAGCAAAGAGGGATTGTTTTCCAGAGTAGGAAAAGTCAAGGTGACCACCCTGCCCTAACCATGACCTCTCCCGCTAGTGGAGATGCAGGTTAGTCTCTTTTGTATTGGTTGGGCAGGCTGCAGCTCACTGGAGGGGAAGGCATTTCTACACAGCACTGTGTGTCTGGGGTGAGAAGATTTAGATGGTGAACGCCACCTAATTCCCATTGAAATGAATGTGCAGAGGGTGTCCACCCCCTAGGCAGCTTGGCAACCTTTAGCCTAAGGCCTGTGTAAAGTGTGTGAATTCTCAAGAGCTCTGTCATGAGTTTTCAAACCGCTCTGTCCCCAGTCTAGCTGAGCCTCTGTGCCTGGCCTTGCACTTCTAGTCATCTCAGGGGCAGGGGCAGAGAGCCCCGTACCATCTGTAGTCGTTCACCCCATGCAAAGGGCATGGCCGTTGCTACCAGACCAGGGCGCTAGCACTTTGCATGTCAGCTACCCGCTGTTCCCTGCTGTCAGGAGTTTACACTTGCTCAGGTGGTGAATAGTTTGCTACTCAACTGTCATCTTTGCGCTGCTGCCTCACACAGGCACATATCAGCCAGTGGCAGCAGCTGCTCCCACGTCAAAATGAAACTGTGAATGAGGGCGAACAGGGCGAGCATATACAGCACTCTGCTCCCTCGGGGACGTGGCACCATCACTTCTAGAAGCCCAGGGCTCCCCAAGGGACGTTGCTCACCCTGGCTGCTCTTTCACTTCAGCAGCTGGAACTTTAAATAGCCGGCAAGCAGACCTGGGTTCTCAAGTGCTTCATCCTTGCTTTGTTTGGCTGCAGAGGGACCTTCATTTCCCAGTCCAGATGCTCTCCATGGTGTTGGGGAACGGACTGGGCTGTGGCAACAAGCACATTCAGGATTCCGAGCTGATGAAATATCAACCCCGGCCAGGTCATGGTGTAATCAGGGAGTGTCAAGCTTGTCCAATCTTTGAAACTCCAGGCCATGCTAGCACTGGCCTGTGCCTGCACCATCACGCACAAGGCCCCTGCGTGCTCTTTCATATGTGTCTGTCTTTCTTCACATAATCGCTGCACAACAGCTGGGCTGGTTCATTCTACTCACTTATCACTTGTACTACAGCCAGAAGTTCAGAAAGCTGAGTCCATGGGTGAGAATTGGGGGTCATACTAGTGCAGATTCCCAACATACCAGGGGTGCTATCCTGATCCCACTCATACTTTTATGAGGAGGGGAAAGGGGCTACTGCTGCACCATTCCCTACAGGGACTCCTGCTGGGGATCTAGATCAGCTGGGTGCTCTCTGACATGCTGTACTAGCGCACCATTGCTTGCAATGATGCCTGCAGGGAGAAGCTGGAACTGAGAGTGTCCAATCTAGTTGTGGGGTGAAGGGCAATGACAGGGAAGTAGGAGAGCAAGCAAAAATGTTCAGTGAGTCTGTGACTGTCTAGACTTCAAGCCTCTTTCAAAAAAGGAGCGTCTAGACAAGATTTTTCGAAAAAGTGGCTCGCTTTTTCAAAAGTCTAGATGCCCTTGCGAAAAAGCCCCATTTTCATGCAATAACGCCTTTTTTCAAAAGATGAGTTTCGAAAAGAGGCATTATTCCTCGTAGAATGAGGTTTACCACCGTCGACAAAACCGCCACAATCTTTCGATTTATTGTTGACGGAACGCGGTGGCAGTCTAGACGCAGTTTTTTCAAAAAAGGCCACTTTTTAAAAAAAAACTCTGTAGTCTAGACACACCCTGTTAGTGGAGCCTGCACTGGAAAAGACACAGCTGTGTAAACCTGTGGAACTCTTTGCCAGAGGATGTTGTGAAGGCGTAAACTATAACAGGATTGAAAAAACTAGATACATTCATGGAGAACCGGTCCAGAGATGGATGGGCAGGAATGGTGTCTCTGGCATCTTTGTCAGAAGCACGGAGAGGACAACAGGGAATGAATCACTTGATTTCCTGCTTTGTTCATTGCCTCTGGGGTACATGGCACTGGCCACTGTCAGAAGACACGATACTGGGCTAAATGGACACTGGTCTGATCCAGTCTAGCCATTCTTATGTGCTGTTAGGGTTATTACAGTCATTTGGACTGGAAATGCCTTTAACCCCTTAACAGCTAGCAAGTGAAAATCTCTGTAGAAGGGCTTTGCCTTCTGCCGGCTCCTGGAATTGATTCCAGAAAGAGAGCAGCCTGACCCAACAGCACTTATCCCAGCTGATAACGCTCCAGCCAGGAGCATGCATTATTCTCTGATATGCAGCACCAGCGCCCGAAAGGGGCCAAGCCCTTGCTGGCTTCAGGGGGTGCTGACTCCAGGAGGGGGCAGAGTGTCAGATAAAGGCAGGCAGAAGGGACTAGCAGCAGTGGCCAACCATTCCCACCTGTAGGCAGTAGAAGTCTCACTATGGAACTGAGGGCTGGCTGAGGATCAGGCTGCCTGGGCATGTGACTGAACTTTGTCTAGAGGAGAAGGACCCGTGGGCAAGTTCCTTGTCTCATTTGCTGTAAAGCACCATATATGTCTCTGCCACTCTACGATGGGGGTTTCTTTGGATAAGTGCAGATAGCAGACTGCATTTTGCCCAGGCCTGACCTAAGCGACTGTATCTGGTCTGCAGATGCTGCGGGGAGCCCCAGGCAGGCTCTCCACGTGCCTCGTCCCACCCGCACGTGGCTGTGGGGAAGTTTTTCTTTAAAAACTGTGAATCTGGAGGGGAGGGGGAAGCTTTAGGAGCTGCTTCTTCCCCCAGCACAATCCCATTGGCCAGTTTCCAATGGGAGCTGCCTGTTTCAATAACAGGCAGCCATGAAGCACAAGGGGCTCTAGAGCACGTGGCTGCAGCCTGTGTGGGGGAGGGCAGGCAGGGAGGCTGATTCAGGAACTGCTGCTGGCTGGTAAGTCTCCTGGCAGAGCCTTCATCTGGCACCCCAGTCCTTCCCTTCCCAACCCTCTGCCCCCCACTGCTGCCCCCTTCTGCACATAACCAGAGCCTGTGCCCCCCTCCTGTACCTATATGCCCTCCCAGATCGGCACCACAATCCCCTGCTCCAGATTAGTCCCCTCCTGCCCTAGCTCACAACCCAAATCCCTGCGGTATATACAGTTACCTTTTTAATAAACATTCAACTCTGAACTGGAGCAATTTTCACTACATACATATCCCATATCCTGTATCCCAATTCCCTGCACTAGGTCACAATCCAACCCCCTCTGCCCCAGGTCACAACTGCCTCCTTCACTCAAACTCCCTCCCTACCCCAAGTTCCCTTCTGTACCAACCTCCATCCCAGACCCTGCACTGCCTCCATTAATATTGTGGAAGAGTGCAGCCCTCGGCCACTCTCCAAATTCTTGGACTGTCCCCCTCCCCCCCCAACATAGGTGATGGGTGTGAGGGAATTCACCCCTAGATGAGAACCATCATGAAGCCTTTGCATTGCAGTTTAGCCCCATGTAAGACCTCCAACGAGGGTGTAAATGAGGGTGTAGGCCTCAACCTTGGCCTTCTGTCCCGGATGAATATACTCTGGTGAGGCTGTAAGGTGCACAGCAACAAGTTACCAGTCTCTGTGTGTAAATTGCCACAATGGCTCTTTCTGCATGTATCTGCCTCTCCTAGCTCATGTCTGTTGGGAACTGCTGTGGGTGACGCCATGCTGGCTCTGAGCTAGCACACTAACCATTCAAAGCAAATCACAGGAGGCCCAGCATCAGACAAAACACAAACCAGCCCAATTCAACACCAGAACAAAACCAACTGACCCATGCAGTGAACAAGATCAAGTAGGCTAGGAAACCTGACCGCTGAGGGCTCTGTTGCTTCACTAAGCTGAAGGCTCCCCATGGTTTATACCTGTCACTCTGTATTTTGGTTTAGCTCAAAATTTAGAAAATGCTCCCATCACTGAGTGTCTGGATACAGGTACAAATAGAACAAGAACAATAATACAGGAAACCCCCTCATTAAAACAGACCGAGTTGCGACTCTTCCCCCCCCCCCCCCCCCGACCATTTTTGTAAATGCAGAAGAGGCTGAAAACCCCTGACTTACGTCCTCGGCCCCCATTTACGACGGTGCATGGCGCCTATCATAAATGCGGGTTTGAGTTATGACACCCCCAACTTGTGACACTTCCCCGGGAACTGATCGTGTCGCAAATCGGGGGCCGCCTGTAATCAACGTCAGCTGAAGTGAATTCTGTCACTGCCTCCCCAGCCTGCTCCCCCTCCCCCGGGCATGTTCACAACAGTCCCTGTGGAAATGGGAGAATCTCATTGGTGCCTGATGCTGTGCAAACATGGACACTCACACGAGGAGCCAATTCTAGAGCTAAGAGCTTCCTGCTTATCACTGTGTGGATTTCTAATGGGGGGGCTTTTAGTTCTCCACTTCCCTAATGGTATGCAGCTGCCCTGCCCTGCCGTTTCCACGTTGCTAATGGGAGCTGGTCTCGCTGTGGAGAAAGTTAAGAACTGCCTTAAAGATAGGCCGTGCGGGTGAAAGGTTCTGGATGGAGGGGCCTATCACCTGGTATCTTCCCCTTGGTGATGTACAATGGCAATGTTACCTTCCCCCTTGCTGCGTCAGCCCTGACCTGGGGGGACCATCCCTAGGAGCAGGCATCTAGCTCAGACTCTATTGACTTGGCCTCATGAGCGTGTCACCTAGTGCCACTGTCCAGACTTTCAAGAGTGGCTCTTGACTTTGGTACCCAACTGGTCACTCCTCAAGGAACCTGATTCTTGAGGCAGGGGGTGCTCAGCCCTTCCTGAGAGCTGGGCTCTGCAAAGGTGGCTCCAGCTGGACACACACAATCACTAGCCAGTTTGGAAACTTTGGCTTGTGGCTATTGTGATGGGAACCAGCCTGAATCACTGGCTTGCAGGTCACTGAATGGACAGTGGTTGGGGGCAACTTCCACTCACTACTGATCTGGGTAGGATTTGAACTGCTGGTGCAGAAAGCAAAGACCCTGTATCCCATGGAAAACGTGCATCCCTGTCCCCCGAGCCAGGGCCCTCTCCCCTCCCCCCCCCGGCCTCCTTCTAGTAACTCCACAGGAAGGCAGCTGAAAGAGTCACGCTCTCCCCTAAAGCCCGCCATCCCCTAGAGAATTTCTGGCTCTGCGAAGAGCTCTCAGGAATGTTAATAGTTTGCTGGTGGATAAGCAGGGTCTTTGCGCAGGATTTGGAGAGATTTGCACCAACTTTCATGTGAGCGCTTCAGAATGGTTGAAATGCAGCTTTTCCCTCATGAAGGCAGAGGGAGGGGGCACCTGCCATGGCCCACACTGGCTGTGTACCCCAAAGAGTGGAACCCCCTCTCCAGTGCCCAGAGCACCATGAAGGCAGCTCCAGCCTCCCACATTGTAGGCTGTTTGAGAAGAATGGGGATGCCCTCCACTAGGGATGTTAAATATCGACTAATCTAATATAGGAAACCCCTGCATTACGGTGGCCCGAGTTGCAACCCCCCCACACTTACAACCATTTTTATAAGTACGGAAGGGGCCGAAACCCCCGACTTATGTCCTCGGCCCGTATTTACAATGGGGCACGGCGCCTATCGTAAATGCGGGTTCAAGTTACGACGCCCCCACTTGCGACGCTTTCCCAGGAACTGATCACGTCACAAGTTGGGGGCCGCCTGTAGTTGATGCATTTTGCATTGACTGTTCAATTGACTGATAAGGCTCCTCGGGCTGTTGCTACACTTCAAGGTGAAAGCACTGCGAGGAGCCCAGGATCAGCTTGGGAACTCCCCTGTTGACCCCTGGCTCCATATGGTGCTGCTTTGAAACTCAGCGTGCAGCCTGATGCTGGGATCCCCGTGACACTTCAAAGCAACAGCGCTGCATGGAGCCCGGGGTCAGTGGGGGAGTCCTCAGCTGAACCGAGGCTCCATGTGGCACTGCTGCTTTGAAACGCTGCATGTAGCCAGGGGACACCACAGCTGGCCCCGGGCTCCCCGCAACATTTCAAAGTGGCAGTGCCACATGGAGCCTGGGGTTTGGTCCCAGGATCCAAGCCCCTCCTCTTCCCCCCTCCTGCCTCTTTCTGATAGAGGCAGGGGGGGCGGGGGTGGGGAGTGACTAGTCCTTCACATCCTTACCCTCCACTGTCTCCCAGTGGTGTGCCCAGTGGTCAAGGACTTGACACAGCCCCTTGCAGCAGAGACAGGGTGAACCAAAGCCCTGGGTCTACATGCTTGATCCAGGCCTGGGGTGGATTGGTGGGTATGTAATCAGAGGGTGCCTGCAGACATACCTGAGCTAGCTTTAATCTAGCTAAGATGAATGAATACCAACAGTGATGAAGCTGGAGCAGACTGGGCTTCAGCATGGCCTGTACAAGCCAGCCTGGGACCTTAGGTACTTGGGCAGCTAGTCCCGGTTAAATTCTGCCACGTCTGTTGGAACCTGAGTGAGCATGGATACATCTACGCAGGTGGCAAGCGTATTCCGGACAGCCGAGCCATACTCCATCACTGGAGAAGGGATCTGCACTGGACTGAATGTGGGTTGGGGACGGGGGTAACAGGCAGCTTTGGATTCACATGCAATAGCTTGGGCTCCTCTTGATCCCACCCACCCTGGGAATGGCTCGACAGCCAACACAGGCCGCCCCAGGGATGGACCTGTCTCCTGCATTAGGAAAGTAGGATAAGGGACCCTTGAGAGGTGGGGTAGGTTCTGGAGTGGCCTAGAGGGTATGGGCTCCTCTTGATCCTACTGCAGGCTACTAATCCTCTCTCTAGCCTCCACCAGGGAGCATTGGGAAGCCCCCCGGGGTAACTCAGCCCTATAGTGGCAAAGAGGAGGGAGCAAGGTAAATAGCAAATGGGATTCCCAAGCCCTGCAGCATCCACAGGCTGGGAACACCCCAGCATCTCTCTCTCACTCTTTGATACTAATGCACCCAGTGGAGCACATGGAACAGAAGAAACAACCGATTTCCTGCATCTCCAGCAGATTTTGACAGAACGAAAAGATGCTCGAGTCCAGGGGCTCCTGCATTTAAAGGTGCATGTGCAACCTGCTCTCAGCTCTGCCCTGCAGCTAGATTTGAAATGCGGGTGCAGCTGGAGAAGCAGGGATTAGAAAAGAGTCACCACTCGCATGGCCAGGTCAGCACTAAGACACAAAGTAGAAAGGGGAAGGTTCCTTACCTTGACATATTCACTGCAGGACTCCGGGACTTCAGAGGAACTAGAAGAAACAAAAAGGAGTTAATGACTATCAGAGTGACAGCCGTAAAACATGATCACTGAGCCCCCTGGTGTGCCTTTGGTCACCCAGCGACAGACCATACTGGGGCTGCGCTCTGGGTTCTCCCTGACTCATCCCAGTCAGGCCACCTGCTGGACAATGCCCCAGCAGCAGCTTTACTTTTGAGGAGCCAAAAGCACAGTTCCAGGATAATTCCAGCTGGACGTCCCTCTGGGCAGGCTACTTAGAAAAGCCGTACAGAAGCAGGGGAAGGAGGACATGTGATATGGTACGTGCTCTATGCTAAGGGGCTGCAGGAACAGCAGATCTAGGAATTATACACTTTTTACTCCCTCCGTCCCCTGTGAAACAGAAGAGGGACAGAGTTGTTCCTGCCGGAGGCCATGCTCTAGAGGAGGAAGCTCTGGGTCAGTCAAGGTTACACGGCTTTTCCCAGTTCGGGGAATGACCTGCCTCGGGCAGGCACCAGACGGCCTTGCTAAATAGCTCAGAGAACAAAGATGTTTTCATGTGAAGTTCCCAGAGCACTGGCACCCCCCCACTCCCCGCCCAGTCCCCGAGCTCCTGGTGTGGGGCTTTGCATTCCCAATGGGACAGGAGAAGAATGAGGTCTTTCTTGTGGGATCACTCCTCAAATCGGCTTGGGTGGCATGAGCTGGGCCAAGCTCCATATATCTGCTGGATTTGGTGGAGTCTCTGGAGTTCATGGCAGCTGAGCCAGAACCTTGACGCTGTTGGGTGGAATCCTTCCAGGCCCATTAGGGCTGGGACTGAGGGGGAGAGGAGCAGGCAGACCAGGTGTGCAGGCTTCCTGTGTTGGGGGGGGGGGGGGGGGAAATGATCTTGCAATCACTAACACCCCCTCCAGCTGCTCATTCCTGATTTCCCCTCAGTCAGCCCTGGATTTCCATCCTGCTCTGAGAAGAGAGAGCCACTGGGACAAAGGAGTCACACAAGTGTTTCCTGTGCACCTTCCTGCCCTGTCGGCCCCTGGCTGCTTCCAGATGGAGCACAAGGGAGCTCGGAAATGCGGAAAGGGGTGGGACGGCAGGCCCAGAATAACTCTCAGGCTCATGGGTCAAGAGCCAGACAGTGCCTCCACCCATCCTAGGAAGGCCTGTCTGGAAATAGCCCTCCCCCCCACACACTGTGCCCTGCAAGGAGCCAGCCCCACAAGCCAATCTGTTCTCTTTGCTACAGCCAGCTGTTTCTGTTAGGCACCATGGGATTGCTGGCAGGAGAGGCTGCAGAAACTGGTATTCCCAGGCACTCGATGAGCATGTGGCAAGGACTGGATCCTGCTCCCCTTGACATCAGGGGTACAGGACCAGGCTGCGTGCTAGCTGGAGGGAGGGGAGGGAAGGAGTAGCCTGTTTGTAACCGAGTCCCTTCGGAGGGAGTACTTGCTGAAACACCCGATAACCACCCTTTCTTTGCTTGCCCCATCCAGTCACAGGAAAACACCTTTGTTCTCTGAGCTCATTAGCAAGGCCGTCTGGTGCCTGCCTGGGTCAGGTTATTCCCCCAACTGGGAAAAGCCCAGTTCCCTCAACTGGGAAAGCCCTGTCAGGGCTTCCTCCTTCCTCAGTGAGGGCATGGCCATGGGCAGGAACAGCGTTGTTGCTCTTCGCATTTTATTCCCTCTATTCCCTGTGAAGCTGGACAGTCCCTAGATCTGCGACGGCTAGGGCTTTCTGCTGTCCCTACTGTCCTCTCAGCATACAGCACGTACCATACCAAGAGCCCTCCCTCCCCGGCCTCAGTATGGCTTTTCTAAGTAGCTGGCCTAGAGCAAAGTTCCATCTGAGATCACCCTGGAACTGTGCTTTCAAACAACCCTGGGTGTAACTCGGTGCACTCCTGTCCTGTCTCCTGCCTGTGTGAGGCTGTGATAATTTAAAAAAAAAAAAGGCACTGGGGCCTCCAACAGGAGGAAATTACCCCATTGACTCTTAAACCTCCTGAGAACACCCAAATCAGCCAAGCTGGTAGCTATTTAACTACAGCATTTGGGAATCTATCATTCCCTGGTAGCAGATGTTTAGGCACCTCACTCCCTGCTGAAGTGTTTGCACCTTGAGGGTGTAATGCTGCTGCTGTTTAAGAGCTCATGGCCACTGCGTGCAAGCTTAGGGTAAGTGGAGCAGAAGGTTGTAGGCCACTGAAGCTGCAGGGGCAATTTGAGAGACCTGGAATACAGTGACCTGAGGAGAATTTCGCCAGGGCATTGGAGTCACCATCCCAATTCTACCAGCAGCAGGAGCTTATCTTCAAAAAAACCAATCAAAGCCTAAGCTTAGTTTCTTACTCAAAAGTTCCGCCTGCAGAGCCCTGGGTAGGTAACAAAGAATGCCCCCACCCCAGGGCTCTCTTTAGAGGTCTCCCATCTAAGTCCTGAGTTATTGCAACTAGCCTTAGCTTGTCAGAGCTGACAGGGTCACAAGCACAAGGTGACACAGCTGCAAGCCATAGGTATGCTGCATAACACTATAGCTTGGCCTACACTTAAAACTGGTATTGACCTAGCTATGATATTGCATACCTGTGACAGATGTAGCAATGCTGACAAAAGACTGCTTCTGTCAATGAAGCTAAGGGTCCGGGGGAGTGGGGGTGGTTATACAAGCAGCAGAAAAACTCCTTCTGCTGCTCTTTCTGCCTAGGTAGGGTTGCCAGATACTTTCACAAAAAATACCGAACATGGAGAGAAAAAAATTGGTTGAGAAAACAAAACAAAAGCGGGGGACCAAAGTTGTTAAGCCAAAAAAAAAAAAAGCCACTGCGCCTTTAAATCCCCACGCTCCCCACTCCCCCCAGATGCAGCAGGGGAAAGAATGCCCTAAGCGGCCTTCCAGCTGAGAAAAACAGAAAATACTGGACATTTCACGTGTCTGGTATTTTCTGGGTTTTTTACACAGGACAGAGGCCACAAATACTGGACTGTCCAGGCCAATACTGGACACCTGGCAACCCTAGACATAGGCCATGGATGGGGAACCTCAAGCCTGGAGGCTGCATCCAGCCCCCGAGACTCAGGGTTCCCGCTAGCATTGCGGAGCCAGAGCACACACAATTTACTAGCCTGTGGGCCCCCTGGCTGTGGTGTGGGAGGGGAATGTGTGGAGTGTTTTTCTCCTCAGTCGGGGGCCATGTCTGTGAGGATTTGGATGGCTTTTTTTTGCTTCCCACTTGTGCGTGGTCTCCAACTGACTTTTCTATGGGTCATCAGACCCCCGAACCAAAAAAGGTTCCACACCCTGGCATAGGCTCTGGAGCGTAGCCCAAGCATAGGAATCACGGCTGCTCCCAGCTTAATTTTCCTGTCAGGCGCCAGCTAGTGAGCCATTCGGAAACTGCAGGTTTTAAGGATTCCAGCGGTTCTTTGAGTCTGAAAGATTTGAAGCAGGCTGCCAGGAACTGCATTGGAGGGTGGTGATGCGTTCCCCAAGGGCATGCTACTGTAACCCACACACCTAGGCTACATCTACACTGCAGAGTTTTTGTGCAAAAACATTTGTTTTTGCACAAAAACTTGCGGAGCATCCACACTACAAGTGTATTTTTGCACAAGAAAAAGTACAGTAGATCGTCAGAAGACAGGGCTTTTTGCGCAAGAGTTATTCCTCTTTCTACAAGGAATAAGCCTTTTTGTGCAAGACCTCTTGTGCAAAAAGGTGTGTGAAGATGGACAACAGAAGAAACCCCTATAGGAAAAAGCACAGGTGCTCTGGCCATTCTGTGAATGGCCATCAGAGCTTTCTTGTTCAGGAGCATCCATGGCAGTCTGAACACTCTCTTGTGCAACAGCACATGGCAGTGTGGATGCACTCTTGTGCAAGAATTTTTTGCGCAAGATCTCTTGCACAAAAAGTTCTCACACAAGAAGCCTGCAGTGTAGACAGCCCCTGTGCAGTTCACTGTCCCATGCAGTGACACCTAGACCACAGCAACAGATAAGAGCAAAAGACCTCTATAGCAGGGGCTGAGAGGCAGTTGGCTTTTAGCTCAGAGCATAGAGGTTCCTATGCTAAGCTCCACAACAGGTCCCAGGTTCAAATTCACCTGGTGACGGTTACCACTACTTGTAGACCTGACTAGGAGCCTTGCTCTTGCTGGTTAGATGTTCTGGGAACAAAAGGGCTGTTTGTTTTAAACTGTCAATATTGGCAACTGTATGGCAGAGGCCAGGCATGACAGGAGAACTAGTTAGGGGAACAGTCCATGCATGACCCTTGCTTGCATCTTGATATGATCCATGAATGGCCTTTGCATCTTTGCCTGTCGGGGAGCATACTGCTGTTGATCTGTTTTAATTATAGTCTGTCAAATGCAGCTCCAGATCTCCTGCCACCTCCAGCAAGCCAAGGAGTGAGCTCAAACACCAGCACTTTGAATTCCCATCAGACTCTGTAAACCAGGCCCGGGGGCAGCCATTTTAATCTTAAAAAAAAAAAAATGGTGAGCACTTTGTGCCACAACAGTGGGAGAGGTCAGCTCCCATTCTTCCCGCAGATGGGGCCAGCAACCAGGAGAAGCACAGGGGCTAGTGGTTTAAAGACAGCACATCTTTATGAGTGTCAGAACAACCTGATCAGGAAAACTCATTTATAGAGCCCCACACTGGACATCCATGGGGCCAGATCCCCCCCCGGAACACCAGGCTCCTCAAATGATGCACAGATAGAAAGCAAATGCGGACACACATGATGTAGAGAACCATCCCGGGCTCCTGTGCTAGGCTGGAAAGTGCCCACGGGAAAAGCTGACTTTTCAGGCTGCGCTCTAAGGGCCAGCTCTGCCCCCTGCACTGCTTTGAAGGTGGACAAGGGCCTGTATAGGAGGTGCAAGGTCTGGGAAGAATTCTGTTGGTGCAAGAGCAGCACGGCCCTATGTGGTCTCCCCTGGCAGAGGCCAGCAGAGACGGGGTGTGCACCTGGCATGGAAAGTTGCGGATTCAGGGCTGTGCTGTTGCCCTTGGGAGGCTGCCGTGAGTTAGCGCAACCCCAGAGCCTGGCATTTCAATAGCAGTTCAAAGCCGTCTTCGTCCAGTCCCTCCCCCGGGATGCTTTTCCACAGGCTGAGAGTTGCTTCTTACCCATACACTATTACAAACGGCAGTGAGCTGGACATGGCGGGGCCAGCCTGATCTGGCAAAGGACATGCTTAACTTTAAGCATGTGAGTAACCCAAGTGAAGTCATTGTCACTACCCACAAGCTTAAATTCAATCAAGTACCTAGGAGCTTTCCAGCCAATGGGAGCTGCAATCTCACAGGCCCATGGCAAACTGAGCCTGTCATAGCAGACAAACTGTCCAGCTTCTGGAGCCAAGAAGGGGAGGAGAACAAGCTGGAGTTTTGCTATTTTGTGGGCTAGATCCTGCCTTCACACACAGGAGCCCATACAAAGGCAAAACCTTAAAATCAATGCCCCCTCACACTTCCCAGTGTGCCTGCATCAGACCCAATATTTCACATTGGTTTGTAAGCTTGTAATGGTGTAAATGCGCCAGCTCTATTTTCCACAAACCATAGAAGCATCCGTGGTGTGTGGAGCAACGGCAGCGACTTGTTAGGACTTTCTGTTTATGCTGCACTCTTCCTTTTGCCCCTCTGCAGTGGCTATGTTAGGAGGTAGAAATGATGCAGCCTGGATGAGCCACTTTTACTTTTGTTCTTTCCTATGTTATTTTCTCTAAGCCCTTCAGGCTAAAAGCAAAGGTTTGATCTTAGAATGGAGGAAACATCCCAGCTGGTCTCCTCCATGCTGTTCCAACGTCACTGCAAACTCCTGAGCCTCCGATGTCCCTGGGAGGCAGGTGAGGACTCCTACCTACTTTTACGGCTGAGGGAATGAGTCGTAGACATGAAATGACTTGCCCAAAGCCACAGTGAGTCTATATTAGCCCACCAGAGTCCCTGGCTCTCAGTCCTGCGCTCATTCTGCTCGACCACGCTGCCTTGCAGCAGTTGTAGTGCATACCTAGAGTCAGGTACCTGCTATCCTGTACTGCAGCTGTTAGGAGACAGTGGATGTCAGCCAGGAATCTCTGCAGCCAGGCATGGTATCTGTGCTGTGCGTGCCAGGGCCCGGCATGGAGTCACATTAAGAGCCCCATTGAGCAGTGCCCATCTCATGCTTACACTTATCTCCTGGCTCCAGACTACTACAAATTTCATTCATGCTACATGTGAGGCTGAATATCAGTAGCAAAGCTTCCCGAGAGGGAGATCTACTGGGTTGGTGGGTGCCATCTCTCAGGGGTGTGCATGGAATCCAGAGCCAGACTGTACAAAACACGAGTTGATGCTCAGTAGAACCCAACGCTGCATTGACCCCTGGGACACCCCTGTTTCAAAGCCCATGCTGGCGATTCAGCATGGGTTTCCCTCCTGACCCAGCAGCATCTTAACAGGCTGCAGGGGATCCGCGCCATCCACCCTGCTTGCCACAGTGACCTACACCAAGCTGCAGTATACAGGCTTGGAAGCTGGAGCATGCCATGGAAAACACTCCTGCAGCCAGAGCAAGGAGAAGAGGATATTTCCCTTCTCACTGCCAGCCCAGCTGGCATTTTCCAGGTGATTACAGGATGTCCTGGCAAAGATGGGTTGGGGAGGGATTCTAAAAATCTGCCTCCTCCCTGAATCAGCTGCAAGTTGGCCTCGAGAGGTGCCGGGTCAGAGAAAGACAGGCTGGGGCTTGGGAATCTGTGAGAAAAAACAGAGGATGGGGGAAGGGAGACTCCGGGCAGGAAATTGGGAGCATGAGAGCAGCTGGGAAGCGGAATTTAGAAGGGTCTTGCAAGCTCCTCCAGTGCTCTGCAAAGCCATCAGGCTAATGAACTGCAACACCCGCATCCCAGCATCCGGTGCCAGAGAGACCCGACTTCCACTCAGCGCTTGGGAAGAATGAAACCACTATAAATAACCCCGCTCCTAACTGTAAGCAGATGTATTGCCTGCGCCTTGGCCCTCAGAGACCCACTACCGGCTGCAACATGCAGAGAGCGGAGCGACTGAATGGCCGGAGGATTCTTGAATGAGACTCAAACATTCTTGAAGCCCATCAAAGCGCCTGGGAGAAATTCCAGAGCTCCCTTTGGAATGAGTCCCTGCTGCCCAGCAGCTCCTTCTGCCTGGCCTGGAATGCTTGGGAGGGAAGGGGGGAGGCTCAGTGGCACTGCCCCAATGCTTGCAGAGACACCAGCCAGTGGAAGGCTGGGGCCTGTTGGGTTCAGCCCCTCAGCGTGTCGCCGTTGGTTTAAAAAATGAGGCATGTTTACTTCCAACTGCTCCTGCTGCAGCTCTTTGCTTTTCCCCACGTGACAGTGATCCAGGTACAAGACACTCCTTGCCCTACCTGCATTTCACATCCCAAAAGTATTCTTAATAGTGTGTGTTCCTCTTCCACGCTGTGACATGCTCCAGTAGACAGAGCACTGGACGGGAACTCCGGAGTCTCTGCTACTGGCCTGCAGGGTGACCATGGTCAAGTCACTTTACTAATGAGTGCCTAGGTTTTCTGGTCTATACTTTGGGAATAACAATCACTGTCTCCTTATACTGCACTTGATCCATTGATGAAAATGTTATGTATTTGTACCAGGGAGTTTTCAATGCAGATTCTGCAGGGGGCTAGCTAACTGTGTACTAACACTTTCCTTTGGGAAGCACAGTTTTCCATGAGCCCCATGCATATCCACTGTGCTCAGAAAAGTAAAGTTATTTCTTCCAGGGATCTCCTTCTCTGTTGCTCATCAATTACATCATGAATAATTCAGTCTCTGATTAGTCCATCTGGTCACAGTTCACATTCAGGGTGTTACATGTGTCTGTAACACACAAGTCAATGGCTTCACCTGGCAGCTGATTTCTTGTAAAGAAAACATGAACTCCCCAGTGATATTCATGCCTGCATCAGTCTTCTTGGCATTTCAGAAAGGCTTTGTCTAGCACTTTGCAACCCCCTTCCTGCTCCCATAGGAATGGACTGTAGCAGCCACATGCAACAGCAGCGAGGATTTCACTCTCTGACTCCTCTTTCAGCACCACTTGCTCCAGGGGGAATGTGGATTCCCTGCAGTCTCTCCTCCAGTTCAGGAAGCTGCATTTGCTGTGTTATGGTGAATGCACTTGCTTCCAACCTGTCCTAAAGCTGGGCACACAGGTGGGCTGGGGAGAGGCTGAACTCTTCCAACAATGGTCAGACTTACAAAGATTAAAAGCCCCTGACAGATGACAGGCTTGACTGACTCTGGAGGCTACTGTTACAGGACATGCCCCTGAGGATTATCCGGCGGAAGAGATGTGTATATGTTTATACAAGCTTAGCTTGGAAGGTCAATTCCTTGGCAGGATAATACACAAAGGGGAAATGCTAGTCCAGATTTCTTTACGTGGATTATTCCCCAGATGGAGTCTTGGCCCAGGTGCAGGAGTGAGGCGTGGAGATGATCCACATGGGATTGAGAACCTTCCCGGTCAGCAGCTTTTCTGTGCGCTCTGCTAGTGGTGGGCTCCAGAACCCAGCACAACTAGTAAGTCCTTGACTATAGCCTCAGTGTACTGGGAGCAGAGATGGAGCTGTCACAGGGGTGCTTGAGGGTGACCTAGGGAAGCAGGCCCTTTGGGCATAGGCTAAAGGAGAACATCACTATACCCAGCTATGGACATACTGTAGGACCTGTCTGGAGTCTTCATTCCACTTGGCACATCTCCTTAAAGCACCAACCTTCCTCCTGATCGGATTACGGGTGACAAGAATGATAGTCACAGCCTAAACCTGGATGGATGTTTGTGCTCACCGCAGACCTATGCCACCATCTGACCCTGCTTGTGCTTACGAAGGGACCAGGATCAGAGCAGCAGGGGCTACTGCAGGGCAGGGATGGACAGCAGCAAGCGGCTCCCGAGTGGAACAGCAGGAGGTGCTGTAGGTCAAGATTAGTATCCAGTGCTAAAGCTCGCTGAGATCTCGAGGGCCCTAACAGAGAATGTGGCAGAAGTGCATGAAGGCAGCGGGTACTGTGTCTTCCTGCACTGCCCACCATAGCTCATATCCTGGAGCCGAAATGCTGCAGTGAGCTCAGATCAGTGCATTAAATTACAGACTGTCCAGCACAATTCTAAAGCACAAGGAGGGGGGGCGTGACAGCAGGACAATTACCCTACAGCTGCCCCCCCGCCATGTGATTCACAGACTATTAGTAAGCCTCAGCCAGCCTGTCACAGCCATGTATCCCTGGCCTCCTCTCCCCATCACTGGAGAAGTGAGATATTCCAGGAAGACAGGCTGGTCTATGAGGATGAGAGTGGGGGAGCTCCAGCAGGAGTTGTCTGTGGAACATCTTCCTCTCCATCTGCAGCCAGGGCCCAGCTGCAGCACAGTGCCGGAGTTCTTATGGGTCACACCAGGATTTGTGTGCTCACTGGAGGTACCAAAGTGTCTGATGTTTCCATGACAGGTACTGACCCGCCCTGCACATGGTCAGCACGGGGGAGAGGGAGATGCTCCCGTCTGCCCAACATTCTCCTCTCCTATCTTCCCAACCAGGGGCACATACTGACAGCAACCCCACTGCCTGCTGTCTCAACCTTCTCCCTGCCCTGGCATTGGAGTCTAGTACCATGAGCCACTGAGTGACAATTCCTGACTCTGCCCAGCTGACTAGGTAAGATGGCAGCAGGCCTGGCCTGAGTCACATAAACTGCTCAGTGCCTCAGTTTCCCCAGGAAACCGGAACCAGTCATACCTGCAGGGGTTGCCAGCATTAACTGGCTTGGTGCAGATGTTGCTCCTGTTTAAGTGAAAGGGAGTTTGCCTTTAATGTCCAAGGGAGACAGCAGGGCCCTTTCCTGGCCATGTCCTGCCCTGCACAGGGGCTAGGACCGGAACTCTCTTTTCCCCGCGCTAGGAGCCGCTCCTAGCCCCGACCTCTGGGCCAGGAGCCCCGCTCTGCTCTGCTCCCAGCTGTGCAGCCCGTCCTGCCTCCTCGGCTGGCCTGGTCAGGGCTGCAGCGAAGGGAGGGGACTGCAGCCCGAAAGGGCTCAAGTTCTCCTCCTGGCTGGCCGCCCTGGGGCTGGGACGGGAGCGGTAGGGAGTGAGGTGGGGTCTGCAGGGGTCCCCCCCAGCTCCGCAGGGGCTTTGCCGAGCCTGGACCCGCCAAGGAGCCGGACTGGGGCCAGGGTGTCCAAACTCCCACGCGAGTGCCCCGCAGCGCGGCCCCCAGGCGCTGCCCCTGCCCGCTTTGCGCTCCCAGCGTGTGCGCGCTTCCCACGCGCGAACCTCCCGCCCACGGGCACAGGAGCGGGCCCCCTCCGCCAGGCAGCGCCCGAGGCGCCTCTAGGGACAGAGCCCGGAGGGGGGGGGGGAGCTTTGCGCCGCGATTTGCGGCCCCCTCCCGCGCCAGCCCGGAGCGCAGCCCACGGGTCACGCTCACCTGCCGGGGCCCGGGCTGTGCTGCGTCCTGCCCACCTCGGTCATCGGTGCCGGCTGCCTGCGCTCCCAGCCGCCGCTCTCATCCGCCCAGAGGAAGTTTGAGCGCTGAACTTGTGGAGGGCTGAGCCGGCCCGGGCCCGCCCAGCTGCCTCTGGCCCTGCCTCCCGCCCTCCCCTGGCCCGGCTCCTGCAGCTGGGAGAAATTCCTCTCCAGTCCCATGCTCCGGGCACCGCAGCGCCCTCCCTAACGAGAACCGCCTGAGCAAACAAACCCCGGAGCCCTGGGAACCAGGCCGGCACGGGGGGAGGGGGACCGGCAGGGGCCTGAGCTAAGCTCCCTGGGAATCAGGAGCGACTCCACCGGCTGCACGCTGGTGTAAAACCCAGGCACCGGAATCAGGCCTGGCGCAAGCACTGAGCGGCAGGGAAAGAAATCCCCTCCCAGCGAAGCCATGGGCCAAGCTGGTGTAAATAGTGCCCCACTGCTGGCCTGGCCTGGCCTGGCCTGGCCTGACACCTCAGCTGCGCCTCCATACCGCAGCCACACAGACCCCTCCCACTGGGCCGGAGCTCACCACTGTCAGAACAAGCAAAACAAGCAAACCCAGGTCCATGGAGACGGCTTCCGAGGTAGATTCAAGCAGAGGGTCTGAGTCCCCTGAACCAAGGAAACTGCCCCTCATGTCACGCTACACAGGCCTCTCTCGCGCCCAGCCCCAGCCACATCTCGCTCTGCCGGCGACGCTGGATGGCAGCCCTGAGAGGTGGCTTCTGTGGCGCTGGCAGCTCCTGAGGCAGTGGGGCTAGGGTGTGTGCCCCCCGCCCCCGAAGCTGTGCCTGACAGCAGAGCCTCAGGGAGCTGAGGGGAGACAGAGCAGCCAGAGCCCAGCGAGGCAAGAGCCCAGTTCCCAGGGTGAAGGGTTGTGGCTCACACATAGGCTGTGTCTAGACTGGCCAGTTTTTCTGGAAAATCAGCTGCTTTTCTGGAAAAACTTGCCAGCTGTCTACACTGGCCGCTTGAATTTCCTCAAAAGCACTGACTTCCTACTGTAAGAAATCAGTGCTTCTTGCAGAAATACTATGCTGCTCCCGTTCGGGCAAAAGTCCCTTTTGCGCAAAAGTTTTGCGCAAAAGGGCCAGTGTAGACAGCTGAGATTTGTTTTGCGCAAAAGCACGTCTAGATTGGCCACGGACGCTTTTCCGCAAAAAGTGCTTTTGCGGAAAAGCGTCCGTGCCAATCGAGAAGCTCTTTTCCGAAAATGCTTTTAACGGAAAACTTTTCTGTTAAAAGCATTTCCGGAAAATCATGCCAGTCTAGATGTAGCCTCTGACTCTAATTGAGGAGCCTGGTGAGGAGGGTGTATGTGGAGAAGACAAGGCATACTGCAGCTCCCTTTATGAGGTCACCTCTTTTAGCTGAGTTAAAAGTGAGGGAGGTTTCCTAGGCAAGGGTCCTTATGGCTTTGGGGAACCAGATCCCCACAGCCATCCCAAAGCATGGCAGGGGCAAGCCAGTGCCAGCTGTAACTCCCAGCAGTTGTCCACCCAGCCCAGTTCACCCCCTCCCCGCATTCCTAGCATGTTCCCAAGCAGGGGCCTCCTTTATGGATTCGACATGGGCTCTAACAGTTGTGGTGGAGCCAGGAGGCACTGGGGTGAAGCCCAGGGGCTGTGCTATCCTATCCTCAGGGAGGCACTGGCAGCTGGAGTCTGAGAAACCCCAGCAGCTGAACCAAGATTAGGCATGTTAGGAAAACGACTCTCCTCCCAGAAATGGAAGATGCAGGAGAGAGGAAGGAAGGGCAAGGAAAGAGAAAAGGATAGTGCTACGCAAGGGAGATCTCCAAATCCCTGCTCCCGCATTGCGCCCCGTGCAGCTTCCCCAGCTCCTGGTGCATTTCCCTAGTAGTGGATCATCACTCCAACAAAGCTGCCACTTGAAACTAAACTGAGAACAAGACAAGGGAAGCCAGACTCCGACAGGACTCCGTCCTGAGACATTTCCGTCCAGAGCGGAAGCTGGAAAGACCAGAAATCTCATGGGAAAGTTGGTTCTCATGAAGCTGCCCATCCCCTGCTGTGGACGTGAAAGATTCTAATAAGCAGCCACATTTTCCCAGGTGTTTATGTGAGGGAGTGTTGCCTGCTGGCCAGCACCAAGGACTAAGCGATGAGCCTCCTGGGTTCAAGGCTAGATGTGTCACTGGGATCAAGTTTCTTTGTGGCTCAGGTTTCCCATGTGGGTAAAATAATATCCCCCTAGTCTCCACAGATGTGGGGGTGGAAAGTATTTAGCACCCCTAGCTGGCCAAAGACAGCATTATTACCACCTCTGGAGAAAACCCATCACTAAATATAAAGGGAGTTGACCCAAGCCTTGGAGAGGCTCAATACTGCAAAGTGCTGAGTGCTCTGGTCATGATCCAGCCACATGCTTCAGTATGCAGGTGTGTCATGCAGAGCTACACAGTTGCTTAAATGCTTTGCTGAGTTGGAACCAAAGCCCTCCGCCCCTGCAGGGTTGAGCCCTCATTTAGCAGCAGAACAGCTATTGGAGCAGTTGTGCCAAGCTGTGTCTTACCTCCCTTGTGGGCTCTCCAAGGAGGCAAGTGGCAGCTCCTCCTTCACACCTTCTTTTCCTTCCAGCCAGCCAGGGTCTTGTAACAGCTCCGGTTTGGTACAACCAGTTCCAGTAGCTTGGAGAGGCTCCTGGGCTGGGCAGGCAGCGTGTCCCTTCCCCATGCACGCAGGTGCCTGCTCCGGTGGGTTGTTCTCCAAGGAATCTGTTAATGACCCACCTAGGCTGGGGCTGTTATTCGATGGCAAAGTCTCAGCTTTTCCAGCTGCCGAAGAGGCATCTGCTGCCGGGCTAGAGCCAGCAGGAGCCACTGACTCTGAGACGGCTGATGGAGACATGCCAGGGGCTCTGCCACCTGAGGTTCTTCTCTCTCGGTTGCTTTGGGAGTTCTTGGTCTGCTTCCCTGTCTTGCTGGCCCTGGGCATTGTCCCCATGTGGCTGTACATGTCAGACGACCTGGCATAGGGGGATGGGCTTTTGGGCACGGTGTTCAGGTCATCCTGAGTGCTCTCCACGGGGCCCTCCAGGAAGCTGTTGGGGTGCAGGGTCCCTGCCCCCAAGCTGTCCGGGGTGCTGGGGGCGACAGACACTCGCCTTAGAGTGAAAGCTCGAGGGATGTTGCTCAGGCTCCCAAAGCCTTTGAACTTAAATAACTCTGGAAAAGGAAAGGAAACATGATGTGGGGTTACTCCCGGGAAGAGGCAGGTCCCAAGGTCTGGATTAGCTCTTGGTACAGCCTGGGGCTAAGCCCACAGACAGGAGCGTAGCTCAATGGAGTTGCACTAGAAGAGTGAGATGCCAGCCAGCCTGACTCCCCACACCCCCAGGAGTGTCACTGAGGTAGCGTGGTCTAATAGCTAGATCATCAGGCTGGGACTCAGTTCCATTCCTGATTCAGCTAATGGTATCATTGCCTCATGCCTCAGTTTCTCCATCAGTAAAAGGGGAAAAACATACTGGCCTCCTGTGAAAACAGCTTTGAGCTCACTGGATACTAAGCTCCATGTAAGCGCTGGGGAGTGTTACTATTTACAGCTGTGCAAGATAATGCCAATGGGAATCCTTCACTGGCTCTCAAAGGGCTGCTTGGGTTTAATGAACACTGACAGCACAAGAGGTAAAGCAAAGGTGGGGGGGAGTCCGGCCCCTTGACTCCCACAGCTGCAAAGGGAAGGAGTAAGAGTTTTCCAGAAAGAAGTGGTGCAGCAGCTCTCAGGCGCTGTTGGTGGGAGCTAGTCTGGCAGATGTGTTTCCTTGCTCGAACTGAGGCGCATCAAACCAGGGAAGAGGACAGCTCCTCATTCTGCCCAGGTGAGCCACTGCAATCAGGGCTTGCTGCCAATCTGTGCCCACTGGCTGCAAGTCTGGGACCTATCGCAGCTCAGCTTTGCTGGGAAATTTGGGCCTCCTCTGTGTCGTTTGCTGGCTCTAGGGCCATGTTTCATCTTGGCTCTGGGGAGAAGAAGCTTGATAGTTTTTCCTAATATCCAATATACAATTCTATTTCCCTAGGAGGTGGGGAAGCACTGGGATGGGTTCCCAAGGGAGGTGGTAGAATCTCCATCCCTAGAGGTTTTTAAGTCCTGGCTCGAGAGAGCCCTGGCTGGGATGATTTAGTTGGGGTTGGTCCTGCATTGGGCATTGGATTCAATGACCTCCTGAGGTCTCTTCTAACCCTATGACTTATAGGGGTCTGATGACTGCTCTGCTCAGGGAAGGGGAGCCCAGAGATGCAAGGAGGATGCTGGGGGTTCTAAAGAAGGGGACCCAGCCCCACCAACAAACCAGTCTCCGTTTCTTCCTGCTCCTTTCCCTGCTGTTAGCTTGATGGGGTTTTCAGGGCCCAACTCAGAGCTTGTTTCCTCTCAGCTCCCCAGGAGTTGGCCCTAAATCTAACTGTTCATTGCCCCACTGAGAACACTCCCAAGTCTGTGCCCAGAGTGGGCAGCAAGGTGCAAAGAGACTCCCAACCAGCCAGAGGAATGTGAACAGGGCACCTAGCAGCCCTGCTCCCACCCCTACACTCTGGTTCCCAGCCTCAGCAAAACAGTGACAGCTGCATGTCTCTGGCAGCCGAGTGAACCAATAACATGCCTCCCCCATTCCCTTTTTGTGCCAGAGGCTTCGCTTCCTTTGATCCAGGCTAAGAGGCCAGAAACAAGCCAGGAGAGATGGCAGCAATCAATAGAGCTCCTAGGAACCACCTTTTGGAAATCTCCTCTAGCCCAGTTAGACCAGTGTCTTGTGCCTGCTGGCAGAACCTGGTTCCTTTCTGCCCTGTGCCTTTCTCAGCAGGGCTTCTTCTGCTTCCCGGTGACAACGGTTGTGAATCCCAGGGTTGCTCTGTACTGTTGGGGTTTTGTGTGTGCTCTGCACAGTGTGTAATAATCCAGCGCTTTCAGGGGTTACTCGGCTCAGAGCCTGGGCATGTTAGTTAAACCGGAGTCCATGCAGGGGGGACACAGCCTGTGACTGGACACATCCTCTGTAGGTGGGGCTGGACCAGCTCCAGCAGAGATGTCGCTGGCGTCCATGGCTGTGCGCTGGGACTCGCCCCAATCCTGCCTTCAGTGACATTGGGCAGCATCCATCCCCATCAGTGACAAGATATCTGTATGACTGGGGTAGGAGTGGGCTTGCTTCTCTGCCTTTCACCCTCTGTCATCAGTATGACCATTTGCTGCCTGCGACCATGTGCTGCAACCCCACAGTGGCCACCACCCTTACCTGAGACCCTTTAGGTGGAAAAGCCTTTGCCCGACTGTGGGATGAAAGACTTGTTAATTCCCTTGCTTCTGTTCCTTGCTCACCCCCGACAGGGAGAGAGTCCTGCCCCCACCTCCGCAGCTCAAGTCCTGCCCACTGCGCCCACTCTGGGAGTGACCAGACAGCAAACACAGGATAAGGGACCCTCCAAAGGGAGGGAAGTGGGGTGGGCTCTGGAGTACCCCAGGGGATACAGCATTGGGAGCACAGGGTGGTGGTGTAGAGTGACCCTTGGCTCCCACTCCACCCACCCAGCTGCCCCAGAGACAGAGTTGGTTCCTGCATTAGGAAGGCAGGGTAAGAGACACTCTGAAGGGTAGAAGGTTCTGGAGTGGCCAAGGGGGTAGGTCATTCACCTGAAAACCACAGGGTGGTGGGTTCAAGTCCTGCTCACTTCTAGCAGTCTAAGCTGCCTACTGCAGGAGCAACCAGACAGCCAACCCTGGATAAGGGATCCCCAGGAGGTGGGATGGACTAGCAGATAGGGCACTTGCCTGGGGAGGGCTGGGCTGTAGGCCTAAGCCACACCCTGGGAGTAGCCAGACAGCAGCCCTGCACCACTTCTGAAACAGCTGGCATGTACAGCAGTAGCTTCATGTGCTGCCTCTTATATACAGGCACCAACCCCACTGGCTGCAGTTCTCCATTATTGATCAATGGGAGCTGCAGGAGTGGTGTCCACAGGCAAGGAGACCCCCTGCTCTGACTTTCTCAGGGGCTGCAGGGACAAGCCAGCCCCCTCCAGAAGCACAATTACCCCAGGGATAATTACTCCAGACATGACAGGTTAGGCATTTTAGAACTCACTACTCAAAGAATTACATTTAAGCATAAGAGAGAGAAATGAAAGTTATGAAATGCACAGACCAGTCAAATCCAAAAAGAACCCACTTTGCAAGCAGTAAAAGTAGTAGCAACCCCCCATGTACGTATTGGGTCAGGAGATGAGAGGGAAGGACAGTGCGTGTTTGTGAGAATGACAGACACACACACACACTGTGTGAGAGTGATAGAGATTTGCATTGCCAAGCTCCCTCCATCCCCTCCTCTCTGTGTGGAGATGGGGTACATAAGTGGGGGGAGGAGAGACACCCTGACATCAGCAAACCCCCCTCTCCCATCCTACACAGTGCACAGCAAGCAGGAGGCTCCCAAGGGGCAGTTCCAAGGCAGAGGGCAAGAGCAGCATGACAGTAGGTAGTTGTGTATATCAGTGCGAACAAGATGGTGTAGCTGTGTTTGTGTGATAGCATGCATATATGTCAGTATACATGGGGGACCATGTGCCTGTGAGAGTATGAGCATGAGTGTGTAGCTGGGTACGTGTGGGTCCGGGTTGCTGTGTAGATGGGACCATGTGACCATGAGTGTGTTTGTGGGTACATGTGATGCTAGGTTGCAGTGCGGATGGGACCATGTGATCATGATGTGTGTGTATGTGGGTATGTGTGGGGCCGGGTTGCTGGGTGGATGTGGGACCATGTGACCATGAGTGTGCATGCAGGTACATGTGGGGCTGAGGTGCTGTGTGGGTGCTCATGTTTACAAGAGTTTTCCTCTAAACTAGTTCAGCATGCAGTTCAGCCTGCATTGAGCGAGAAGCATGCGCTACGGGAAGGATATCATCTGCCCACTTCCTAAGCTAAGCGAGTGAACAACTAGACCCTCTTGATCACTGTTTTCATCTCCCCGCTGCCACCTGCTATGCTGGGTGCAGAGCGTTAACCCGAGGCCTATTTATAACCCATACAGGATGGGTTGGCCTCTCACATCCCAGCCCTTTGCCCCCAGCTCTGCCCTCCCTGTCTCTTTGTGTGTGTCACACATGAGAGCGGAAGGCAAGCTCGCTGCTGCTGTAACCCCAGTGCTGAGTTGTGCTAATTGGGAGAGCAGGGACACGTCTTTGTGTGGCATTACCCCCTCCATATGCCACACACGTGGTTCAGGGAGCCAGGGCTGACCTTACCATGAGGCAAACTGAGGCAGCCGCTTCAGGTGCCATCTTGTGGGGGGGGGGCGCCACTAGGAGCCAGAGTGTAGAAAATTGTGTCTGCTGCTGGTGCATATGTATTCTCTCTGCCCTAGATGCACAGAGATGGTGGAGTGCTGTGCTGGAGGAAGGAGGGCACAAGAGGCAGGCGAGGGAGCATGAGGACATCATTTGAGCTCCCTGCCTCAGTGGCCAAAATGTTTTGGGCCAACCCTGCAGGGAGCAGCTAACTGGGCAGCCTGCTGGGATTGCTGTTTTCCCTACTATGAGGCGGCAGTGGTGTTCCAGCACAGCACTTAGTGTTGTGCTGTTACAGCGTTTGGGCCAGGACAAGTCAGAAAGTGTCTAGCTCTGGATAGCAGATCAGACAAGTCCCACTGGTCTCTTCCGGCCTCAAGTATCCATGGAGCCCTGGCTGTAGCTTCACAAAGCAAAGCCTTGTCCTCCGTTAGCACCATTTTTCACAGGCTTGCCAAGCATTCTGCCAACAAGACTCACAAAACCCAGGCAGAGAAACTTAAGTACAAAGGGAAGAAGTGATGTGCCCAAGGTCAGGCAGTTAATCTGTGGCACAACCACAAGTAGCACCCGGAATCCTGACTCCGAGACCTGAATTTCACACCTAGATCAAGCCCCCTATAATCACTTGTCCATGTCAGAGAGGGGGCTAGCCTATGCACAGAAGGATTTAACTCACTTTTATGGTTTAGATGCATGACAGTAGCAGTGAGAGGCCCCCTATTGAAAGGCCTCCTCATGCTTGGGCTGGACAAATACATAGGGAGATGGTCCCTGCCCTGACACTGTCCAATCTGAACAGACACAGCCCAGGAGTCGGACGCTGATGCACAGAGAGAGAAAGGGGAAGGCTGCAAAGCAAAGGCAGAGGGGCAGCTAACTGTCATTTGTGCCTTTGGAGCTCTCCCCCACCTGACTTGCCCAGCATCATGCAGGAAACCAGTAGCAGAGTTGAGAGTGGAATCTAGATCTCGAGTCCCCGTGCAATATTTTAACCTCCAGACCATCCTTCTCCTCTGGTGGTGGTGGAAGGGGACTCTACTGAAGGGGGCAATCGATGGATTTGTTGAGAGGGGCATCCAAAAATTGCTGTGTCCTTGGATGGTTGAGTGGTAAAGGCAACTCTGCCACAGACATCACTTCAGGCCACTGGGCCTTAGTTTCCCTCCTCCTCCAAATCAGGGATAATCCTTCCTTGGTGGGGCTGTTGTGAGGCGAGATTGGTTCATGTTCGCAAAGCACTGAGTGATTCTGGAAAGATGATTCTGTGCAAAGTCTCAGGGCAGGCACAGAGCATTTGGAAATGGGGGAACAATGCGTATTTAAATTCTAGCCTCATCATCTCAGGTCAATTGCGTATGAGGGAGGCTTACCGGGAAGCAAGTTTGTGAGGGGGCAGAAAATTAAATTATGCTGGGGTAGCTGCCTTTAAGGGCTGTGGGGAAAACCCCAGGTCTGTGGGTAAGAGCAGAGTTCAGCTCACAGCTGCTGCGGGTTAGTTTCCTCTGATACCAACTCCAAAGTAAAAACAATGAGAAGTCCTGAGGATCCTTAGACTAACAGACTTATTGCAGCATAAGCGTTCGTGGGCAAAGACCCACTTCGCCAGAGTGTTTATTTCCCTGAGGACACGAAGGTGAAATCCTGACCCAGTGAAGTCAGTGGGAAAACTCCCATTGCAATGAGGCCAGAGTTTCAGCCTTAGCGTAGACACACTGGGGTCAGTTTGAGGTCCACACAGTCCCACCGTGGCCCATAGTTGCTGGCTCATGTGTTCCGTGCGCCCTGTCCAGGTACAGGATGCTTCCGGAGTCCCTGGGCCCCGTGGTGCTCGGGGGGGGGGGGGAATTAGGAGACACCTCTCCTGTGCTTCTCTCAGCACCCAGATTTACACTGGTTGAAACCAGCCTGTCCCAGCTCAACAGTTGAGTGCAGTGAGGGGCTGATAAACTGGGTTGTTTTCTATCCCACAGCCTGTGAGGAGTAGGATCAGAAACGCACTAGGTCCTCTCAAAGCAAATCCAGCCCCATCCAAATCAGCCCCAGAGCCTCTGAGAGGACACAGCCCCTGGCAGCCACGAAACCACTGAGTGTATGGGCAGTTTGTGTCCTCTGCTCGGCTGGCTCCCCTGGAAGCAATGCACAGCCCCATGGGGGGGCTGAGACGCAGAGTACGTGCCCACACACCCACCTGCTGCACTCTCCCCCTCCCACAGCCCCGCCAGTCCTCCTGGCCGTGCCTGACGGCTGAGACAGGCACAGGCACACGAGGCCAGCCACACGTTCCCCAGAGCTACTCACTGAATTTTTTGAAGGCTCCTTTCTTCTGGTTCTCTGCCATTTTCAGCTGCTGATGGAGCCACCGAACCCACAAGGTCTGAGTTTATAAACTTTCCTTAAGCCCTCCCCTCCCTTCCTCTTCCCCGCCCCCGCTTTCTCTTTCACTCAGCGTTTCCTCTGTCTTTAAAAAATGCCACCATCTACTCACGGCCCCTGCCCCGTCCCATGCTGGGGATATCGCCCTGTTGTCACCACTGGCCCTGCTGGCCTGCCTTCCGCTCACACACAGGCACCAGGGGCTACCTTTTAGCTGTAATTTGCTAGCAGCTGAGCAGGGCCAGGGCCCTGGGCACTTAGGAAAACAGGGCCTAGGTCCCCCAATCTCATGTTCATATCTGCTCTTGCATTGGGCAGCACTCAAAGCTTTCAGGCTGAGGTGGGGAAGGGGGAACTACCAGGCCTTTCTAATTCCCCTCCCCTGTGTTTTGGGACATCCTCTACCCTGGATCTACCAGAGAGGTTTCTACTGAGCAAATGTTGTCTGGCTACTGACACTGGACAAGGAGGAATCCTCACAGCAACTTTTAGGGCCTGATCCCAGGCCCAAGGCTTGGCTCTGCAGAGTGGAGGGTCACCGTGGAAGAGGCCTGCTCTTGGAGGCAGTTCTCCAGCTGGTGTTAACATTTGTCAGGTTGATGTTGCCCATCCAAGCCCAGAGATTAGGCCATCTGGCCCTGTCACTGTGGTCTGGGTTGTGAAACAATAGAGGAGTGACACATAATGACAGTGCAATCAAAATGCATTTTCAATGGGTCCCTAAGTGCTTTCACAAGCTTTGCTTACTGATTGCACCTTGCAAACAATGCTCCTTTACACTGGGGTACCTCTAGAGCAGGGGTGTCCAAACTTTTTTCAAAGAGGGCCAGATTTGAGGAAGTGAACATGCGTGAGGGCCGACCATTTTGCCTGACATTCTTTGAACCATTAAAATTAAATGCAAATTAACTATTTTATGCAAAGTTTATTGCAAACAGCATACTTTTCATTTCGTCACATGGATGACAAATCTAAACAGGTGTTAAATCACTCTGCCTTTCATATCTGAAGGCCAGATGAAAAAAAATCCAGGAAGCTGAAATATATGTCAGGAACATTGTAAAGTACATTACATATTATTGATAATAAATGTTGTCTGTCCACTTTTAAGTTAAAAAAATATGAACAGGAACATAACACCAAGTATACATGTTGTGTCCAAATATATTTATAACTGATTTAGACCAACTGACATTAACTGAGATTTTACAACGTATTCATCTCAATACATATGGATTCGTTGGGGGCCATAAAAGATAGATATTGCCAAATTACCTGTGGGGCCGTATTAAACCAGAAAACGGGCCGCAATTGGCCCGCAGGCCAGACTTTGGACATGCCTGCTCTAGAGCCACCCCTCTCACTGCCATGGATTGGTCCAAGTTCTGGAGACTGGAACTTTGGTCTATGCGCAGGAATCAATCTTCCCAATGCTGAAATGCAGCCGCCTCTTGTATGAAACATGAGAGCTGTTAAATTCTACACAGTGATTTCTGACAAGAAGTGAAGAAGAATTCTGAAGGGCGCAAGGAATATTCATAGTAGTAAGACTCATAATGAATAATAATAAATCAGTAAATGCTAATTATTTAAATTGAATACTAAATGCAATGTACTTAAAGAACCTTTCATCCAAAATCTCAAAGCACTTTACTGAGGTGGGTGAGTAGCCTAGGAAGGAGATATTTAAGAGCAGGTTAGACAAACATCTGTCCGTGATGATTTAGACAGTGCTTGGCCCTGCCATGAGTGCAGGGGACTGAACTTGAAGATCTCTTGAGGTCCATTCCAGGTCTAGTAGTCTATCATTATGCCTGTTTTACATGTCTCTGTGATTAGAAAGAAGTGTGCATCGGAGAAAAGACGTGTGCACGTACATACCCGCATGCCCACACCACCTGAGATTAGATCTGAGGGCTGCGCTTAGCCCTTTCAGTGGTGCCAGGCAGTGAATCTGATCTGGCACCAATAATTCAGCCAGTGAGTTCCTAACACATAAGGAGAGGTGTGAACCACCGAGCCCAGTTATGGTCCCAGGAGCTGCTGTCTCAGAGCCGGTGTGACAGACACCCCTCCTCCCCATGTGTTATGAAATGGACTTATGAACGCAAATATACATAACTCCAAGATACTTTGGACAAATTGCGCTTCATGTAACCTATCAATCTTAGACAGAGCCAGCGGATTCAGACATTATCTTATTTTGATGTATGCATCATTCTTATGTGTAAAGTCAGACACATGGTGCATGGAATGCTTTATGAGTTTAAATGCGTCAATGGAAAGCCACCTTAGTACACCCCGATGGCATCAAGTTTTACATGAGCAAGCAGCTCGGCAGAAATCAGAAATGGCACTCCCTGGACGGCGGCGAGGTTGAAGTTAAGGTTGGCTGTGCAAGGATGGATCCAACAGGACTGCAGTCAGAGGGTGTTTTGGGTTGGCCTCTGGGAGTCAGACAACAGCTGTGTGCCCCACAGCTGGGTCTCCTCATATTTCTGTGCAGTTTAACCAGCGGCAGCCTCAGCAGCCCTGCGGAGAGCCCCGTGTGGATAGAGAGTTCCCGTGAGCTGCGTGCCCTGGGGAAGCAGTAGCCCTGAACAGACCCTGATGGGCATGAGGCTTTGGAACGCAGAAAGGGAAACCAAAGCTCTGAGCTGGCAGGCTCCTGCTCTCTGCAAACCTGGCCTGGGTTGGTGTCGCTCAGAGCCAGGCTTAACACTGCGCTTTGCTGGGCCCAGGGAGGGGAGGCTTTGTACCTGGGCGATGGCAATGCCGAGGGGGGCTGCAAACTCCTCTGGACGTTAGAACCAAAGGATTGTCCAGAGGACCCTTGGCCAGAGGCTGTGGGGTAAAGGTCAGTGGCTGGGGAGCCAACCTCCAGCTTTTCTTTGGCCTGGCTCCATGGCTGCCAGGTTTTTATCATGTTGGTGGTGCCCAGAACGGGTCCAAGCAGAGCTGCCAGTGGGTGGGATGTGGTGGTGGGGAGGTGATCAGGGCTGGTGACAGAACTGTGCTCTTTGCCAATGTGCATTGGTAAATTCTGGCTCCTTCTCAGGTTTAGGCTGGCCACTCCTGGCGTAGAGGGAACGCTGCCCTGGACTCTGCATTAGGGTTGCCAGGTGTCTGGTTTTTGCCTGGACAGTCCACTATTTGTGGCCCCTGTCCGGTTAAAAATACCAGACCTTTTTTGTTTTGCTCAACAAGTTTGGTCCCCCCCCCTTTTTTTTTCTCAACCAATTTTTTCCCACCATGTTTGGTTTTTTTTGTGAAAGTATCTGGCAACCCTACTCTGCATCCACTTGAAGTGTGCCCCCCCACCCCAGACAACAGGGCTGGAGACAGTTGCCCAGGTCTGTCCTAGGGATATGACAGCTGAATATTGGAGCATGGGCACAATGGGCCCATGTAACTCACACCCAAAGGTTGGGGCCCTCTTGCCCTGTAGTTGGGGAGGAAACCTTGGGGCAGGTCAGGGCAGGAGAGTGCAGCATAGGTGTCGAGTTACTGTTGCCAGAGAGCACTTGCTATTGAGTGTGCCAAGAGGTGGGTGCCACATACACAGGGTTTGTTCCACCCCCTCACACCACAGTCACCTACTCTGTCCTGATGGCCAGAGAGCTCCTCATCTCCCTGGTGCCCTGACCTTTTTTCGGAGAGCTAAGGCTGTCCTGGCCATTCCCGTGCCCCTTTTGTTTGCTGGAAAAGTGGCGTGTGCCCCTCAGAATCATGCCCAGCAGACACACACAGCTACAGAGGGAGCTACTGGATGGCTAAGCTGAGGCACAGAGACAGTAAATGCCATAGTTATGCAGGGAATTTGTGGCAGGCTTGGGACTTGAACCCAAGACACCTGAGTCCCAAATCAACGCCTTAAACACATGGGTCTCCAGGGGCGGATATACGGCAGGGCGAACAGGGCGGCCGCCCCGGGCCCCGCGCTTCAGAAAGCCCTGTGCATGCGCCGTGGCAAAGGGGGGCCCCGCGGAATTATGCTGCCCGGGGCCCTGCAAAATGGTCATCTGCCCCTGAGGGTCTCCATACAGAACTGTCCTTAGGATTTATAGGGGCCTACATAATACTAGCAAACTGATGTCCCTATGCCAGACAGCGGCTGAATTTTGAGAGATGTGATTTTTATAATCTTCAGCACCACACTAATGAAATATGTTTATAGCAAATTTTAAACAAAGCTATATAGACTAACATAGTAAATTCAGAAACTGACTATATACCTGGGGTTGGCAAATGCCTGTTAAATAGCTTAGTTGGCACTTGAATGGCTCTTTCACAGGTTCAAAACGTTCTGCTAATATCCTTGACAATTTTTTTTTTCACTTTTAAGTTAACTTACTCTCAGGAAGAAGTGAAGCCACAGAAAACAGAGATAGGAAGAGGTCTGGGGTAGACATTAAGACCCATTGGTGGCCCAAATTTTTGGGTGCTCTACGCAACTATGTATTCTGTGTATGGGTAAATGTCTCCATGCCCCTTTCTGCATGTACAGCATTGGTATTGTGGTATGAAAGTCTTGGAATAGGTTGTGCTTTCAAACATTCTCATTTGCCCAGGAGATAATACAATGCTGTCCGTTTGCAGAGTGATCAAAGCTCTCTCTGTCTGTCTCCCATGAGCCTACAAAGCTGTTGAAAGCACTAGGACAACGAACGGCAGGTATTTCTGCTGTGTGCCACTCAGCCCAAGGGCAGGTTGGATTTTAGCGCTAATATCCATGTTTGTCACCAAATTCTCTTAGCCTCCCTATTACTAACCTGGTTTGTGCCCTACATGCAATAACTCATGGCTGAGTCAGAAAGCAAATCGCAGGGATGCAGAAGGAAATTTTATTTTTCTGTCCTAGTACACTGCAGGTCTCCTTAGCTGTGTGGGAGCAGGTACTTGTGGGGTGTTATGGGGTCAGGTTCAGTGTTTCCACTAATTTTTTCCATCTGTGTGCAGAATAAATGTTATGATGTGCACTGAGGCATGTGCAGATGTGCACCACCAGTAGAAACACATGCTGCCAGCTGTGGCTGTCTGCTAATTAGCTGGGCAGGGCAGCACTGGAATCCCTCTTTGGTGGCCATCCAAGCATTCAGCTTACAGAGAACACTGGTCAAGAGGATGCCCGAGTGTAACCGTTCACAGCCTTGATCCTGAGCCCAGATGTTAGATCGGGGCTCACACCTACCTCTGTGTTTGTGAAGGGTCTTGTGCTGCCGTATGGTTCTTTTGTGCCAGGTGATGTGGGAGTTCCCCATTGCATGAGGGGCTCTGCTTGTGCCTGGGCTGGATCTGCTGTCTGGATACACATACATCATCAGAACCCAGGCCCAGCGACCTGGCATTTCTCCCCAGCACTACATTAACGCCAGGTTGTTGCATTTTCCTCTTGCTGTTTCTGGACGTGCATCTAAGGAATCACCTCCCCCACAAGATGAGCTCACTCTGCTCTTGTTTGTTGTGGCTCTTCCTGCCAAAGGCCCCAGAGGCAACGGAAGAAATCTACTCACCGGCCCCTGACGTAGGGAAATGATAGAACAGGATGGAGAGCGGCAGCCCGGGCCCCGACGGCTCACTCCTGCGTCTCAATTAAATGCCCGAGCCAGGAGAGGTGATGAGTCATGGGCAGTGGCTCCCGTGCATGTGCCGGGGAGCTGGCACACAGTGTTCCCAACGTGAGTGCTCTCCCCACGGACTATTCTTCAGAAACAAATGGCCTGATCAGCCTGCCAGGCTCAGGAGAGCTGCTTGTTGCTCTGTGTCCACAAAGAGATGGGACAGTTCTGGGTAGTGAATGCCAAGCCAAACCACAAACCACAGGGTCACAGTGGGATGCCAGTCACTGGTGTCCTTCGTAGGGCTCTCTCTGATGCATCCGCACACTGTCCTGTGCACACCCTCTCCTGCCTCTGGTTCACGCATAGATCTCGAAGAACCCTCAAAGGCAGGACCTGCGTTTGCAAGAGTGGCTGCTAGTTTGGGATGGGGAAGGTAAGTTAGGGTTGATTTTAAGAGGCGCCAAGAACTAAGAGCTCCCAGTGGCACCTCCAAAAAGCAGGTACAAGTCTCTCCGGCCAGGCACACAAAGCCAGAGGCCACTTTTGAAAATTTCCCCCCAAGTTACATTGTGGCTTAGTGGCCAAGCCACTATAAAACAGGAATACCCGCTCTTCCCACTAGGCAAAACTTTTTAACAAACAGGTTTCAGAGGTAGCCATGTTAGTCTGTTTCAGCAAAAACAAGGAGTCCCGTGGCACCATAAAGACTAAACATTTGATTATAGCATAAGCTTACCTGAGCTGCAATTCACCTTATCAGATGCATGAAGTGAAACTCAAAGGAAACAAATAGGGGCATAGAGATGGGAGTGTTACATCATGGCTAATCAGGATGGATGTGGATAAGAAGGTGAGAATACTTAAAATGGAAATTTCCTACTATCTGATTCCTTTGCCTTTCACTTCATGCATCTGATAAGGTGAATTGCAGCTCATGGAAAGCTTGTAGTGGGTTTTACCCAGGAAAGTTCATGACCCCATATATTTTTGTTAGTCTCTAAGGTGCCACAGAATTACTTATTGGTTCATAATACAATTGTTAGCCCTTAAGGACCCCTTATTGTTTTTCCTAAATAACATTAATGGTTTCACCTTGGAGATGAGACTGGATATCGCACCATTGTGAAATCTGAAAATCCTCCCATAAGGAGGAGCCAGCCCAGAGAACAGAGGCACGGGAGGGCTTTTGCGCATGCAAAGAATATTTCTGCTCGGTATAGCAATGTGAATTTTTTGTTTATTGCAGGAAAGCTTTTTCTCAGTAGGGTGAACAAGGATCACAGAGTCATCAGAACCAGGTAAGAGCTTGTCCATTCCTCTGGGCTAGCGCAGTGCTGTTCCCTACAATGTGTACTGCAGGAAGAGAAGACTGCAGGGCATCTGAGCTGACCTGGGTGGGAGTTTCCTTAAGGAAAGTGGAAAGTTATTTTATTCCTTAGCGCACTCAAGAGGGTTGGCAGGCCTGCTGCTGATTACAAGTTCCTCCCCTTTCCTAATGTCTGGGTCACTTGGGAGGGTGGATAAATCTGTACAAACCCTGTGTACTGCCTGCTCTGCTATTGGGCCAGTGGCCATGGGTAAAGCTGATGCAAAACCATGCTGCCTTGCTAGCCCTCAGAGGGAAATGCACACTTTCCTCCATCCCCAACTCCAATGACACCACTGTTATGCAGCTCACCAGGTGAAAGATGAGTGGCATCTGGTTTGGAAACTAGTAAATAGCAACAGATGGAGTCCAGAATGAAAAGGAACCACTCAAGCAGGCAAATAGCCTGCTCGAGGGTCAGGCAAACACAGAGCTGGCATCCCTGAGAAAAGGCCTGTGATGGAGGGGTGGGGTAGGGCCACAGACTTTGGGAAGAGGCAATGGAATATACATGGAACTCACTCAGATTTCTCCTTGGAATTATTTATTCAGGGACTTCCTCTTGGAATGGGGTAGAGAGAGGAACAGTCACCTTCATTTCTGGGCTTGGGAAAAATAATCCCCTGGCTCCCAGAAGCACTGAACCAGCAAGCTGACAAAACTTTAGGGAACAGATCTACAGATGGTGTAACTGACACAGGACCATGAAGTCAATAGAGCAATGCCATTTCACACCCACTGAGGATCTGCCCTAGATGTATGCAGGAATGTATTTGACACAGTCTCCAATGGATCAGAGAATACATGTGGTGCTAGCGTCTAAGCAAGGGATCAGACAGCAGGGGATGTGCTTAATGCAGTATACAAGGGCTCAAAGAGTAGCCAGGACACTACAGAATGGAAGCTGATCAGTGTGGTTTGCTCAGGAGCCATGCAAATTGCCCCTTTTTTGCTGGTTCTCTTGCACCCCAGTCTATAAGTGAATTATTGGTATCACTACCAGTGGAATAGGTTTTTGACATGGCTCCTCTAGGTTTCTCTTTTTACCTTAAGGAAAGAACTGAGGCTCAGAGAGGATAATGACTTACCTAAGGCCACACCAGCAGTCAGTGGCAAAGTCAGGCCTGACTCACAATTGCTTGTCCTAACCACTCCAGTCCCTCTAGTCTTTCTCCTTTCCTGGCAGTAAGATTATTAGTGGCACCCTACTGTACTGACTAGACTAGTTTCTGCTCTCTCAGCAGGCCCATTTCTGTTGCCTGAAATCTTGGCTTGACTTGACTTAGTCTCATGTATGTGAGAGCTAAATCTCTCACTGCTTGCCTTATTGCTAATACTGTTGGCTTGTTTCAAAGCCCCCCCTGCTGGCGTTCTGCTCATATCCATCAATGCCATGGATACTGGCATTGAGATACTGCTAGCAGCTGCATCTCCTGCTGATTGTGAGTAATGGCAGGAAGTGTGGGTTGGGTGTATGTGTGTGTGAATGTCAGGGATGGGAAATGCACTGAGAAGATAATGTGCAGAAATTGTGGGGCATTGCCTCCTAAATGGTCTTTGGTCTGTGGTGGAACATACAAGGGGCACAGTGGGGCCCAGGCCAGCCCCCAGAGGCAAGGACAGACCATTGCCATACCCAGCTCTGCTCCAGCTTCCTCCCCAGCCACGACCTCTGACTGACCATGCACCCATCCCCATCTCCCACTCTGCACCCAGCTCTGGTGTCAGTCTCAGCCTTAGCCTCTGGCTGTGGCGCTGATCCTGGCCCCAGACCCACCCCCACCCCCAGTTGTAATCCTGTTACCCTCGTCCCTTTTCGCCCTCCCTCTGGAGAGCTGTGGCTCTGCAGGATGGTTTGAGGGTGTATTGACAGGTGTAAGGGAGGGTGTAACCCTGAACAGTTTGGGACCAGTGCTCTCCATCAGGGAATATTTCCTATGTGTCAGGGCCACTGGCGATACACACGAGAGAGACAGGATTTCAATGTTTCTTAATGTAAAAATGCTTCTATGCAGGAAAAGCTGAGCGTGGGTCACATTTTGGGCCCAACAGGGGTGCCCGTGACACAAGATACCAGACTTATCAAGTGCCAAGACACTGTGGCTGTGTCTACACTGCACACCTTTTCCGGAAAAGGGATGCAGATGAGACAAGTCGGAATTGCAAATGCAGCGGGGATTTAAATTTTCCCCGCTGCATTTGCATGAACATGGCTGCCGCTTTTTTTCGGCTCAGGGCTTTGCCGGAAAAAAGCGCCAGTCTATACGGGGATCTTTCGGAAAATAAAGCCTTTTCTGAAAGGTCCCTTATTCCTGATTTTAAGAGGAATAAGGGACCTTTTGGAAAAGGCTTTATTTTCCAAAAGATCCCGTCTAGACTGGCGCGTTGTGCCGGCAAAGCCCCGAGCCGGAAAAAACGGCAGCCATGTTCATGCAAATGCAGCGGGGAAAATTTAAATCCCCGCTGCATTTGCAATTCCGACTTGTCTCATCTGCATCCCTTTTCCGGAACAGGGGTGCAGTGTAGACACAGCCACATGTCTGAACGTGAGGCTCCCTTTGAGCCTGAGGCCCAGGCCAATGGCTTTGACTGGCCCTGCCCCGGCTCAACGTAGTTTCTCTTATAGGCTGGAGTTGCAGTTTCCGGCCGGGGAGCATTGGGAGCGCAGGGCGGAGCTGGGCCGATGCCCCGAGGTCCCTGCCTGGGACTCCTGGGGGCGGGCCCTTGGCGCTGCGGACCGCTAACCAAGTGCCAGGTCTACGAGAACTACAACTCCCAGGCGGCGGCGCGGCGGAAGAAGGGGCGGGGCAAGGCTCACGGGGGCGGACGTGCCCGGCGTATGACGTGAGCAAACGCGCCGCAGTCGCGGGGGCGACAGGGGCCTAGTAGCGGGAGCCGGGCCTGCGGGCCGACATGGCCAAGCAGTACGACACGGTGGAGTGCCCCTTCTGCGACGAGGTGTCCAAGTACGAGAAGCTGGCGAAGATCGGGCAGGGCACGTTCGGGTGAGAGCCCCCCCCCCCCCAGCGCTCGGGTCTGGGCCGCCCCCTGCCCTGCGGCCCCCAGCGCCCCCAACCCGGCTTCCTGCCAGCCCGGCCTTCTGGGAGCGACCCCCCCCCGCCGGGGGCGCTGAGGGATCGACTCGCCCTCGCCCTCCAAAATGCCTTGGTGTCTTAGGAGATGCCCAGGGTCTGAGATCCCCCCCCCCCCCCCCGCCTGGAGATCGGTGAGAGGCTGGTCCATTGCCGGTCTCACCTGCCTTGGAATCTGCGAGCCGGCTCTCTCGGGGTACGTCTGCACCGCACCTGTATTTCAGAATGAGCGATTCCAGGAGAAATACTCAGAAATAGCTTGTTTTGAAATAGCACGTCTACACTGCAGGGGAGCCTCAAAGTTAGTCCCAGTCAGGTTCCCCTAATGTGGATGCGCTGCCTTGATTTAGAGCCCCAGGAGGCCCTAGAGCAGTGTTTCTTAAACTTTCTAAGACTGAGGAACACCCAAGGATTTTATTTTATTTTATTTTTATTTTTTTGCTCAACAAAAAAAAAAGGGGGGGAGTTATTGAGGGGGGGAAAAAAAGTTTCCTGCCCCTCTAAGTTTGGCCATTTTGCACTCTGTTGTTCTCCAAGGCACACCTCCAACTGCCTCGGCGCACACCGGTGTACCGTGGAACACAGTTTAAGAAATGCTGCACTAGAGAGTAATTACTTTGAGTGGCCCTGGGGAGGCGCTATTTCAGAATAGCAGCAGGGGCGTGTCCACAGTACATTGCTTGTGAAATGAGGTTTAAAGATGTTGGAATAAGCCATCCATTATTTTGAAATAAAATTACTGTGTAGATACTCGCATTATTTCAAGATAACATCAGTTATTTTGAAATAACTGTGCTGTGTAGATGCACCCTAGGAGATTGTGGTGCTTCTTGGCACGAAGTGGGAAGACCTGGGCTAGGCAGAGGGTCAGCACTGAGTTGCCTGTAAGCAAGCATAGAAATGTCTTGTTTGGTCTTGGCTGGGGATGTAAAGAATTAGTTGCTGCTCCCCCCCCTCCCCTCCTTATCAGATAGAGGCAGCGAGGGGGAGAGAAAAGAGGAGGGGTACTTAAAAGCAGCAGTGCCACATGGAGCCTGGGGTCAGCTGGGGACTCCAGGCTCCATGTGGTGCTGCCCTTTCAAAATGCCTCCCCAGGCTCCACATGGCATTTCAAAGTGGCTTGGAGCCCAGGATCAGTTGGGGACTCCCCAGCTGACCCTGAGCCCAGTGGGGTGCTGCTGCTTTGAAATGCTGTGCAGAACCCTGGATTAGCTGGGGACTACCCCGGGTTCTGCATGGCATTTTGAAGCAGCAGCACCTCTTGGAGCCCAGGATCAGCTGGGAACTCCCCAACTGACCCCAGGCTCCGTCCAGTATGCCATCCTTGAATTGTGCAAGAGTTGCCAGCGGCATGGAGGAAGCACAGCATGGAGCATGAGTCCCCTGTTAACCCCAGGCTCCATGCGGATGCTTCCTCTTTGAAATGTGCAAGAGCCCCCACTGGTGACTTTGTTCATTTCAAAGCAGAAGTGCCCCTATGGAGTCAGTGGGACTTCCTGCTGGGCTGTGTGTGTCATACCAACTTTGAAATGCCCAGGGCCCTGGGGGCTCTTGTATATTTCAAAGGTGGAACGTGGAAGTGCTTATCAACTAGTAATCAACTCAGCTAATAAATTAATCACTAGTTAACATCCTAAGTCTTGGCTGGCTGTGCCTGCTCCACTTGGCTACTTCAACTCCTCCAGGAATGCCCATGTGTTTCTATCCTCTCTGCAGGGAAGTGTTCAAAGCAAAACATCGGCAGACAGGCAAGAAAGTGGCTCTGAAGAAAGTGCTGATGGAAAATGAGAAGGAGGGGGTAAGATGGCTGGGCATGTGCCTCTACTGTGTCTGGGTTAGAAGGGTGGGAGTTTGCGAGCTGGGCATATGTCTTTAGTAGACAATGTCTCAATCTTTGTGGGATATGGAAATTCATTGTGTGTGTAACTTTGCAGGATCTACAGCAGTAAAAACCAATATAGAAATAATTTCAATTTAGAAAGTGTTGTGCTGCTCTGTGTATTAGGGATGTAAAAGGTTAACTGGATAAACAGTTAAACTGTGGGGGCCGGAGTAGCTCCTGAGTGTCCGGAGTAGCTCCTGAGTGTCCGGAGCAGTCCCTGTTGGCAGTGGGCCTGGGTGCACTGCAGGCAGAGGCTGCTCCAGCCCATCTGGACTGCACCTCCCCTTAATTGGTTAACCAGTTAAACCCCTACCTATGTATCAGGAAGTAACTTGGTTTAAAACAAAAGTCTTTCCATGTTACATGGGTGTCTGAATCGCATCTCTGTTGAGCCCAATAAGATTTCACTTCTGCTCACATGGTAAAGTTCATACATTGAGGAGATGGGGAGCTGCATTCTAATTGGGATCACACATTAACAAGTGTCTCCATGTTTTAATGGCAAACATCAGTATTGCTTTTGCTGGTCATCTCAAGAAGCAACAACACACTGGATTCTCTTCCACATCTCAGGGTTTTTTTTAAGTAGTTGATCCAGTCTGGTGTTCCGGACAGTCAACACAAGCTATTTTAGTTACTAGGTGCTAAGAGTTATAAACTGGAAGTCACTGTGAATAAATCTGGAACTGCACAATGTTGGTGTTAGGCTCTGTTCTGACCCTAGCTGTGGTTTGAGCAGCAGCACTTTGTCTGCTTGAATACATCTCTTTGAGATTTCTGCCATAATTATCTCCTCTCCCCTTTCCTCCCCTCCCCTGATCTAGATTAGACTGGGATCTTCTCTTGCAATTCTAACTTGTGGCTCTTTGTTAGTTCCCCATCACAGCCCTGCGTGAGATCAAAATCCTTCAGCTGCTCAAGCATGAGAATGTAGTGAACCTCATAGAAATCTGCAGGACCAAAGGTAGCACATTTTAGTTCCTCCTTTTTATTTTTTTAACTTACATCAGTTGATCTCTAGTGTACCCTTTATTTTTTTCTCAGTGAAATGCACTAGCCCAATACAAAATAGCATGGTTTGTCCATAGGTTTTGGTGCATATCTGCCTCGTTTGGATAACAGTGGCCTGGTGAGTGCACATCAGTTTTTCCATCTGTAAAACTGGGATAAAAGATTCTGATGTGCTTTGTAAAGTACTTAGAGATCTATGGATGGTGGTGGCTTTATCCTAAAGAGAGGACATCATATGTGCTGAGGTTGCAGCCGGATAGCTATGATTGCATCTCGGCTTGATTAGGAGACGCCTTTGTAAGCTTGTCGGAAATCCAGCAGTACTGCAATTGACTGTGTGTGTGACATTACAAATTCATGTTTCTGGGGGTTTCTAACACCTCCCTCCCAAAAAATTGACACTCTGGAAAGAAATGTAACAAGTTTTTCAGCCTTTAAAGTGGTGGGTGGTTTGGGTTTTTTTTGCAATTGTTGGCTGCACGCCCTTTGTACAGGCATTTAAAGGCCTTGTGGTTCCACAGTTCAGTCAATTGAATGGCTGTTTGTCCTCCCTCTGCATTGCAAACTTTGTCTCTTTGTGGCAGTGAGTGTGTTGCCTCCTGTGTTTGTATAGTGCATCTGCACTCCTGGAAGCAAACAATATTGTTGAAGGCTGTGTAAAACCTTGTATTATGTAAGACAGCATTTGAGCAACAGAAGTGTCCTTTGTTTTGTGCAGTCCTTCTGGGTTATCAAGTCCAGTCCCCTCTAAAGATATTAGAGTGGTTATTTGTATCAACTGCATGATTAGTCTATAAGGGGAGCTTTATTGGATAGTTTATAATTCGACTACTCGCTTACATCCCATGTCCCCTCTTATCACTGGCAGCCCTGTTGTGTAATATTGCTGAAACTTATAAGCTCCATCTTAAAGCCAAATAGGTGTTTTGCCTTCACTACTATTGTTGAGACTGTTTCAGAGCCTCGTTTCACTGATGGTTTTTAGACCTTCTAATCTCCTTTAGCTTCAGTAGTTCTTCCTCCTCCTTGGTGTTTACCTCCAGGAGTATGTTCACAGCTTTCAACAATATTGTTTGCCAGCATTGAAGTGAGCAGTCATTCCAGCTCAGCCTTCGTTTGCCTATGTTAAACATTTCCTCTGCAATTCATCTTTTTTGAATGTAGATGACCATAGTCAATGTGCTTCATGTACCCATGCCATGATCTTTGCTGCTGTAACTCCTCCTGCATTCCCCATACTCAGAGCTCGCTGAACAGCGGCGAGCCCCACTCGCCAGCCGCACTGTCCGGTGATCTGCGCATGCGCAGATTGTTCTGTGCATGCGCAGCTCACCCGAACCCGGCTCTTCCGGGTTGCAATCTACTCGCCATGGGCGAGTAGATTGCATTATTTGTCGAGCCCTGCCCATACTTTTCCATTGATAGCCATGTGCATATCTAGACACCAAGATCCTTGATGGACATGGATACCCTCATTTCTCAGTATTGCTGAAAACTCTGGAGGTGTGTGGTGAAAGGGGACTGGTATGGTTGTAGTTGTGTGTTCATCTTGGCTTTTGAATGCTTAGCTAAGTGACCATAATACAGAGTTATGCTGCTTTCTGTTTCTTAGTCTTGTATTAGTATTAACCTCCTGAGTTGAATGGTGTGAAAAACTGGGCATTTTATTTACCTTATGTTGTATGTTAGTTCTACTGTCCTACAGTAACCCAGTGTGTGTGCATGCACCTCAGTTTCCTGGGGCACTGCACCAATATCTAGATGATAGGAATTTTGGGTATGATAGCCTCCTGCACCATACACAATGGCCCTTCGTAACCGGAGTCCAAGGGGAATGCAGCCAGGTGAGACCTTTTGCCCAGGAAGTAGGGAAAAAGTCTGGAGGGAAGACCCTGGATGGGACCAGGAGCTGGGAGTGGATCAGTTTGTGCTGGCTTGGGAGGCAGAGAGAGGGCCCTGACTCTGGCCCCCCCTCTTCCAGATTTCTGTTCCTAATTTCTGTGCTTTCAAGACTGTTCAACGCTGTGTCCTGTCAACCACTAAACCTTCTGTTCTACTTGCAGACTGAAAGTTACAGCTGACTGGAGAGGGAGGTGCAGGGCCCTGTGACTAAGGATGTTAAATGGTATTTAATCAGCTAATTGACTAGTCGATGGAATATCCATTGACTGATTGATATGGGGGCAAAACTGCTGAGCTACAGAGCTGACCATGTTGTGGCCCTGCCTTTTTAAATGTATTAAGAGCCACTAGACCCATAATACATTTTAAAAGCACAAGCAGAGCGGCAGGGGAGGGGAACTGGGCTTGAGCAGGGAATCAGCTGATTCCTTGCTCAGGCCCAGTGCCTCTCTGTGCGTCTGCCTCCCCCGCCTCCGCCACCCGTGGAGGTGATGCTGGTGGGGAACTTGCTTTTAACCTGGCTTCCACCAAATCTTGCCTCCCTGTTACATCCCTACCTGTGACACTCTCATCCTTCAGTGACAAATGCTAACCTGGTACTGCAGCTTGTCAAAGGGAGAGCTAGCAGTCAGTGTGAGGTAGAGAACTGTTAGGGTTAATAGACCCCCTTAACAACAAAACACCACTTCTCTCATAGCCTCCCCATACAATCGTTGCAAGGGCAGCATCTACCTGGTGTTTGATTTCTGTGAGCACGACCTTGCGGGCCTCCTTAGCAACGCCCATGTGAAGTTCACGCTATCAGAGATCAAGAAAGTGATGCAGATGCTGCTCAACGGTCTTTACTACATTCACAGGAATAAGGTAAAGGAAATTATCTGTATTCCTGTATTCACTTCTCAGGCTTGTGGGCTGAGATTGCAGTGGCCTTGCATGTACTCTAAGATACAGGCCAGTGTCTGTAGCTGGACTGCTAGTTCTGCACTCTGGGATGTGTATACATTTCAGGGTGTCTTAACAATGAATCAGTAACAATTGTTCTCTGCCTCAAGGTTTGATGCTGGGAGGCTCCTATGAGTGGTGGGAGGGAGAAAGCTTTAGCAGAGCCAGTGATGGCCAAATAACCACTTATGATGTGTTTTCTGAAGAGGGAGAATGATGCTCTGAAGGATCCTAACCCACCACAGTGTTTGTAACATTGCAGCATAGAGTGTCCAAAGAAACACTGCACCTGAAAACTGAATTAAAGTGACCTATGTTCTAAGTCCAAGAGCTAATGCATAGCTGTGCTGTGACCGCTAACACAAGGGCCCAAGGCTGACTGGACTATGTAATCTGAATTTGCCCTGGCTCCCCAAGGTCAGAATGAACCACATTAGTTGATAGGGGGGTATTTGCCATGCTACTGCCTCTGCTCTATCTGTATTGGGGATTACAGCAGGGTTATGATTGCAGTACCTTTCAGCAGTTCTAGGTCCTCAGCTGTAACTGCTCGCTCCATCCAGCTCCATGCTCTGTGAGATGCTCTCAGATATTTGTTCCCGATGGGTTTATTTGCTGAGGAGTTCGCCGAGGCCCAATTGTAGACTTAGTAAGGTTTTTTTGTGAGGGTCTGAACGTGCCCCATTCATCTTCCTGGTGGTGGGGATCTTTGTGATGGAGATAGCTGGACTGGTAGATCATGCCTTAGTGTCTTCACTTTCAATTTCCTCCTTCGCACAGATTTTGCACCGGGATATGAAAGCGGCAAATGTACTCATCACCCGAGATGGGGTCCTGAAACTGGCAGACTTTGGCTTGGCTCGAGCCTTCAGCCTGGCAAAAAACAGCCAGCCCAACCGCTACACCAACCGGGTGGTGACTCTGTGGTATCGGCCTCCAGAGCTTCTCTTAGGTAGCTGGGAGACTTGGGTACCCAAGAAATTACACAGTGAATTCTCCAGTCTTTTCTTTGCTTTCGATTTCCCTGTCCCCTTTTCTGTTTTGTTCTCTCAGTCTGGGTGTAAATCTCTTTGAGGAGCATGCTAATATTAGAGGCTAAATGATTAACCTGGTGTTGATCTCTTTAGGGGAACGGGACTATGGCCCCCCTATTGACCTGTGGGGTGCAGGCTGCATCATGGCAGAGATGTGGACTCGCAGCCCCATCATGCAAGGGAACACGGAACAACATCAGCTCACTCTCATTAGCCAGCTCTGTGGATCCATCACTCCGGAGGTAGGCACTCCAAAGCCTGGGAATGCAGCACCCGTGGGAAAGTGTGGTGACATTATATGGGCATGGGTTTATGAGCCTGGAGGCCTGAGATCTAATCCTGCCTCTGGATGACCTGCTGGGGGATTTTGAGCAAGTAATATACCTATCTGCTGCCTCAGAAGGGAAACCCTTTATGCCCCAAGAGTGGGAAGAGGGTTGCTCAAGGTGTGCATTGCCCCTTGAAGGAATCAGGCATGTTTACTGAATCCAGAATGATACACTGCTCTGTGCCTGCACCTCTGCCAAAGAGAAACAATGAATTAGACTCTCTCCATGAGGTATCACTCTCTCTTTACAGCTAGGGAAACTGAGGCACAGAACTGAAGTTATTTGCTTAGGGCAGGGGTGTCCAAACTTTTTTCAAAGAGGGCCAGATTTGAGGAAGTGAACATGCGTGAGGGCCGACCATTTTGCCTGACATTCTTTGAACCATTAAAATTAAATGCAAATTAACTATTTTATGCAAAGTTTATTGCAAACAGCATACTTTTCATTTCGTCACATGGATGACAAATCTAAACAGGTGTTAAATCACTCTGCCTTTCATATCTGAAGGCCAGATGAAAAAAAATCCAGGAAGCTGAAATATATGTCAGGAACATTGTAAAGTACATTACATATTATTGGTAATAAAGGTTGTCTGTCAACTTTTAAGTTCAAAAAATATGAACAGGAACATAACGCCAAGTATACATGTTGTGTCCAAATATATTTATAACTGATTTAGACCAACTGACATTAACTGAGATTTTACAATGTATTCATCTCAATACATATGGATTCGTTGGGGGCCATAAAAGATAGATATTGCCAAATTACCTGTGGGGCCGTATTAAACCGGAACACGGGCCACAATTGGCCCGCGGGCCGGACTTTGGACATGCCTGGCTTAGGGTGTCTCAACAAGTCAGTGAGTGAACAGAAATTGAACCCAGATGTCTCCGCTTTCAGTCCTGTGCTTTAGCCACAAGAGAGTCCTCAGCAGCTGCCATATTGGGGATTGATAATGGGCCATGACTTAATATGAGAGAGTGCTTTTCATTTCTAGATGGTCGGTCTGAGTCTGTCTGATACGTGGCACCAATCACATTGCACTGTTGTGTGGCTATTGAGAGGTCTGTGTGAAATGGATTTGGTTTCTGCCTAATTGCTAATTGACCATTCTTTCTCAAACCACCACCATTTTGGGCTCTAGTTTTTTCAGAAGAGAAGCCACTGTCTGGAATCAGTCCATTGTGTCTGACCCCTAGGGATGGTTCTTCAAGTCAGGACTGTGGCATAGTGGGCTATGGCAGGCAGCCTTACACTGCTGCTGCTTGACTATATGTGTGCTGTAGATAAATATGATGCTGATCTCCAGGACTGTCAGCCCGTGACCTTCATTTGTGTGTGTAGGTGAATGTATAAAATAAGCACTTGTCACATTCCACCCAGAGCGGGACTGATGGGAGGGAGTGTGTTGGCAGAAGAGTCTGAGCCCTGCTGGGATGAAAGATGCTGTATACATTTAAGCTATGGAGTAGACTGCTTCTTTTGTGCATTCTCATTATTGACTAGTCCATGTAACTGTACAGCTGCTCTCTGAGGTCGATGAGTATCATAGAGGGGCTTAAAGGAGCACAACTAGATTTCTCCCTCTGATTTTTTTTTTCTGTGTATCTCCAAGTGCAGTATCTGCCTTAGGATTTTATACTGCTGCTCATTTCGCTAGCACTCGAATGCATTCCATCTTAGACTGCAACAGTCAAAACCCTAGTGGCTGTCATGGGAGGGTCCTAAAGCAGGAGTGGGGAATCCTTTTTTGGGTAGGGAAGCTGCTAACCCACAGAAAAATCAGTTGTGGGTTCCACACAAGTGAGAAGCAAAAAACAAAACAAAGCCCCTCTCTGATGTGGCTCTCAACTGAGAAGGAGAAAGACACTCCCCTCCCAGACCAGAGCCTTGGGAAGTCCAGGCTGGTTGTGTGTGTGTGTGTGCGCGCGCGCTCTCCAACCCTGTGGTGGGATAGCAAGGGGCTGGAACACCAGTGCAGGCTCCCTAATGCTGGGAGGGGAGCCCCGAGCCTCTCGGGGGCTGGATCTTGGAAAGCCAAGGGCCGGATCCAGGTAAGCTGGGGGCTGCATCCAGCCCCCAGGCCTTAAGTTCCCCATCCCTGCCCTAAAGGGTGTATAGTGAAATAACTGGTTGGTTTGTTTCTCCACTACAGCTGAATGCAGCATGCATGTGGGATTTAAAGGGCATCAACATGAGGCTTTTGAATGGTTTAGCTGTCTTTTTCTCTAAGGCTGATGTTTCTTGTGCCTTCTCTAGGTTTGGCCAAATGTGGATAAGTATGAGCTGTACCAGAAACTGGACCTGCCCAAGGGCCAAAAGCGCAAGGTTAAAGATCGCCTGAAAGCCTATGTCAAAGACCCATATGCTCTGGATCTTATAGACAAACTGCTCGTTCTGGATCCTGCCCAAAGAATAGACAGTGACGATGCACTAAATCATGACTTCTTCTGGTCGGACCCGATGCCCTCTGATCTCAAGAACATGCTCTCCACTCACAATCAATCAATGTTTGAGTACTTGGCTCCACCCAGGAGAAGAGGTGGACACATGCCGCAGCAGCCAGCTAATCAGGGCAGGAATCCGGCTGCAACCAATCAGACAGAGTTTGACAGAGTATTTTGACTGCTTAGGGTCCCAAAAAAGGAGTAGCAAACAAGCTGAGGGGTTTTTTTGGTCTTTAAATGACTGATATTGATGTGAAATACCCTTACGTTTTGCAGTCTCTTAGAGGCAGCTCAGATGGAAAGGAGTTGCAAGTCTTGCCCTGAGCTGTACAGCTAGATGAGCTATCTGGAATAGTTATGCACATAAAGAAAGAGGTTATGAGCCTCAGTTTCCCTGGGAGCTGATTCCAAGGGCCTGAGATCATCTCTTAGCCCATCTGGTACCAGGTTTCTGCCTCAGCCTCCACAATGTTATCTTTCCCAGTAACTGAATCTAGTGGGTCACGTGCTAGGGGAGCTGCTGTTGGAGAAGTTAGTACTGCCCAGGTTTTACAGCACTGCTGATAGGGGTGACTTGTGAATTTGGGAATTGCTGCTGCAGTCAACAAGATAGATTGGGCCACATTGGGAATTGTCTCAGACCTCTTCTGAATTGCTCTGGTGTAGCTGCAGTTCCCAGTGGTGCCCTTCCTCCTGCGAACTTTCCCTTGTTGTGTATAGGGAGAGTGCAGCATTGCCAAGTGCCACTGAGCTTTGTAGAGCCAGTGGGATTGGGTTCAGTCAAAATGCCTCCAAATTCAAGAACTAGCTTGTGCCAGGTTCAAGATTGCAGGAAGTCCTGGTCAGAGCTTACAAGAACGGGAAACAAAGGATCCCAGCAACTAATCAGGAAGGAGTGAAGCTGTTCCTGTTGCTCTGACTAGGAGTTGTTGGTGTCAATAAAAGCTCATCATGCTTTCTCTTCAGCATACCACCGCTTTTCATTGTAAAGTGCAATTAAAGTTCCCTTTCCTAGACCCTGGTCTGCTGTGTATTCCTCTGACTCTAGCCAGTATGGCAACAGCACTGGTTCACATGCTAAGGGAGTTGGACACATTGTGTGTGGAAGCTGAAGATGGATGTGACCAGATGACGGCAGATTGTCTAATTCTCCTGAGCTCTGACCAGAGCAGCAGTACTCAATGAGCTATTACTACTGTGAAAACTGGCTCAGCTAGACACTTGGCTGTAATCTTACAAGCATTCCTGTGTCTGCCGTTTTACAGGGTTTGCTTACATGGGTCTAGGGTAAGAGCAGTAACTCTTTCCATGCGCAGAGAGCAAATATACTACTATCAGGAGTGGGGACGTGGCCCCCTACTTGCCTGGATGCGGCCCCCGAGGCTCAGCCTCTCCCCTCCCCCTCCCCCCCCCAGCATTGAGGAGCATGCACTGGCTCCAGCCCCTCTGCTGCCCTACTGCAGCAGGAAGGGGAATGTGGGGCATGTTTTTCTCCTCAGTTGGGGCTAAGTCAATGGATCAGTGGCCCCTTACTTATAATAGGTTCCCCACCCTGCCCTACATGTTCAATGGACTACCCTTAACTTGGGCAACATGTATACATTCTCCTGCCAACAGTTCTTATTAAACCTGATAGGCACCTAATAGAAACTCTCAATGGAGATCTTTATGGATTCATGTGCTGAAGGGAAACTTTCTTCAGGCAGTCAGTTTTCCATAGGGGTGGTTCAGTGTGCAGCAGCTCTTGTGAATTTGTTTGAGAAGGTGCAGCTGCTTTGTGGTTCTGGTAAACCAGAATAAACCCCGAGCCTTTGAAATGAGAGTACTGTGTGCAGAATGCAGCTGCTGATAACCTTTGTCCTTCAACTAGGCTAGTAGTGACGCTCACCAGCCAGAGTGAGGTCTGTAAACAGCAGGCAGCAGAGATCAAACTCACTTCAGAGCAGAAAGTAAGGATGATAAAGGACATGTATAAGGTAAATCTCTGGGATGGGGTTCGGGAACTAATAGAGAGTATTGGGAAGATTTTGGTGTAAGTGGCCTGAATCAAGTTAGCTGCAGGCAACAGGTGTCCCCTGCCAGTTGTGAAGAAACAATCACATGTCCCATTTAAAAAATATATTTCTCTTCCCCTGTGTGAATGTTTGAGAAAATGGGGAAAGTGAGGATAATGCTGTGGCACTGTAATGCTTATGCTCTGAGCAAGCAGGTAACTGTTCAGACACCTGTAATTAAGTCATTGATGTCTCCATTAGTGGCTCTATTTTAACTGTTTGCTCAGTCCTTACCCTGAAGAAAATAGATTTTTAAAAGGGGCGGAGATTTCCTGTGGTTAGTTTTGAATAAGAACGGGTGCTGCTGTGGATGAGGGTAGAAGCTCAGGCAGTGGGCTCCAATCTCTTCTTGTGTTAGGAAATAGTTTGGATCTAGAAAGTATTTTTCTTGTGACAAGATAATGCTGAAAGTGTTAACTAGCTCCAGCCTCAAGGTACTGACAAGAACAAAATGTGGTCAACTCCTGCTGATACCTTGCTTTCCAGAGCAGTGTTGGAACCTTGGAAGATAGTTACTTCAGAGTAATGTTTCCCATTCTTTCCCTGTGTGTTTTCACTGAGGCACTTTAGGGTAAGAACTATCTTTGTTGTGTGTACAGTGCCTAGCACAATGCCTGGTCCATGACTGGGCTCCTACTTGCTACCATGATTCAGGCAGTAGATGATGATCCTGAACCTCTGGTTCCTATACTAAAAAATGGTCTTTGCTACAGTTGTAATCTCTCGTTGAATCTCCACACTTAGCAACAGCCTTGCAAACTGTAGGAGAGAGATTGGCTGAATGCGGTGGAGCTGCCCCTACACACGAAGAATTGAAATGGTAATTTCATTTTTTTTATTTGAGGCTGTGCTACTAACTTCACTGCTAAAGCTGTAAATACAGCTAAGAGTTGGGAATGCTGAATGGTTGGCTAATGGAGGTATTAGCTGGAATATGCCAATGGGGTTGTATCTTGCTTGGGCTTTCTGTTAAATTATTATTTGGGCCTCACCAAAAAATCCTTTTAGAAGATACCTCAGCAATGTCTAAGGGGGTGGAATACACGTTCCCTGTGCATTTGCAACATGAGGAGAAAACTGAAGGAAAAGTGTTTGGTTCAACTTAAAAAGTAGAGCATCTATTATGAATTTTTGTGGGGAGTTGGTTAGGCAGCCCCCAAAGTACCATGGCTGTAGTTGAGTTTCCTTAGGTGGGTGTGTTATGTTTTCATGGGTAGCCACTACCATAACATTCCATTTTGTAATAAAAGCAGCTTTTATTGAACTACCGTATTTTCCGGCGTATAAGGCAAATGGGCGTATTAGACGACCCCCTAATTTTCCAGTTAAAACATAGATTTTGGCCTATACTCGCCGTATAAGACTACCCCCCCCCTTCCGAGGCAACACCATTTAATAACATCAGATTTGATTTAAATAATTTTAATTAAAATGGTTTTGACTTACCGGTACTTAAAATCCTTCAAAATCCTCATCATGTTCATCCTCTGACATCATAAGTTCATCAATGACATCTTGTGGTTCACCTGCCAGGGGGCAGGGACACTTGCGCGCCTGGGGCCGGCCCCCCCCATAGCCATGCGCCCGGGGCCAGCGCTCCCCCTCCCGCCAAACGCCGCGCGCCCGGGGCTGGCCCCGAGCACTGTGTTGGGGACCACGGACATACAGTATCAGCACAGGGATGTTCTATACCCGGCGTATAAGACGACCCCTGATTTTTGGGTGATGTTTTTAGTATAAAAAGTCGTCTTATATGCCGGAATATACGGTAACAGGATTGCTTGGACTTTGTGCTGCCTATTTGTGCCAGCTGCCCTTGAAATCCACAACATGCAGCATGCTGTGTGCATGCTGGTGGTTTTTCCTCACCATGTGCACTGGAGGGCTTTAGATTGTAAGCAGCGAGTGTGGGAATGTGGTTGTCTGGGGATGTTGCTCTGTAGACAGACTCATGTTTCCACAGTTTCTCCAAAGAGGGACCCAGTCATGGTCTGTCTTCTCCAATGTAATTATGGGGGTTGGGCGGTGTGTAGCTCTTGGCAAGGTGCTGTGTGTAGGGAAGGAAGAAGATGGCTGCATCTGTACGAGATCAGCAGCGTCCCTTACTAGTTGTGGCAACACCGTAGTCATAATCCCGAAGGGTGCGTCTCCACAGCACCCTAAATTCGAAATGAGATACACAATTTGTGTAGCGCAAATTGCTCAACTTACTTTGAATCGATTTTGAAATAGCTTATGTTGAAATTTGGCGCGTCTACACAGCACCACATTTCCACCCATCCCTTATCGCTCCTGCAACCAGGTTTACTGGGATGGGGAAATAACATGCCCGTTATTTTGAAAAATATTTCGAAATAACGGGCAGCTTGTGTCGATGCAGGGTAGCTCTTTGGGGATCCCGGAGCAGTGTAGACGTGCCCTTATGAGCGAGGGACGATGTTTCCCTTGTAAGAGATTACGGTGCCCCTCACAATGATGGCTCCTTTGCCCTCATAAAGATGGCGGGCCAAGCCGCTGCGCCTGCGCACTGGTGGCGGGAGGCGGCCCCAGGGGCGGGGCGGGTCCCCACGTGGAAGGGGTGAGGCGCGGCGCGATCCGTGGCGGGGCCGCCTGTCAGCAGGAGGCGGGATGGGCTCCCCCGGGCTTCGCGCGCTGCACTGCGCGCTGCGGCTGGCGGCGGCGGCGGGCGGGCAGCGCTGCTTCAGCACCAGGCCGGCCCGCGCGCCCAGGATGGAGTATCAGGTACCGCGCGGCCGGGTTACATCAGCCGGGACACGTGGGGGAGGGGGCCGGGCGTGGGTTTGGGGCAGCGCGTGGCACGAGGGGGGGGGGTTGCGTGGGCGCATGGCGTTTTGTTTGCAGCAGGCTTCCGCCGTGTGCGCACAGCCACGTGCGGGCGGGTCGGGGCTGCTGGGGGCCGCGCTGGGGTTGGCCCTGTTTCTAAATGGCGCTGGATGCTCTCTCGGGACTTGGCCCTCTGCAGTCGCTCCGGCCAAAGCCTCCGTGACCGGCTCCCTCCGCTTTGCCCATTCTGGTTTTTATTTTCCGTGGTGTGCGTCATACAGCCATTGTGTGTACTTAAAATTAGTTACAGCATGACTGCCGAGGGCTCCCTTCCTGCTAAGGTTCTCATAGCCAAGCTCGCCTAACGGGTTCTGCTTGCTTCTCCCTGACTTGTTCTTTCTAGACTTTCTTCCCATTGATTGATTTTTTTTGATTTTCTTCCCGGTGAAAAGACCCCATTGATTTCAATAGGCACCATACTTCCCAACCTTTTGTTTTAAGTATGTGGGGGGAAATGATTCAGCCAACTTTGGAAGTATTGGGGACACTGCTGAATAACTCAAATCACCCCTGTAACCCTCAGCATGGGTTGGATTGTCATGCAAGCATCCCTGTCTTGATCTGTCCAAGGCAGCTCTGAGGTCCACCTACACACCATCTTCTGTGATGAAATCCATCCATTGCTTCCTTAGTATCTCTTTTCTATAGCTGCTCCTGCCATTCTGCTTCCATGGGGTGTCCTTCCTCCATCCTCTGGTTGCATCCAAAGTGCACTTCCTGTATTTTGTCAAATTAAATGAAATCACTTCTGTACAAATAACATACTCACTTTTTTCACCACAATTCACAACTGCTTATGTGTGAGTCTTAACATAGAAAATGGTTAGCAGTTGGCACTGATAGATAGTTTGTCCCTGACTTAAGTTGGAGGGTGAGGGAATGATGAACTGTCAGTTACAGTTGAAAATTGCATACTGAAAGTCTCTGTAGAATCTAAGATCTCTGTAGGATCACGAAACCGAAGAGCTTCTCTGTGTAACCTGAAGAGATATGTTCTCTCCAAGAGAATGGCATCGGAATATATGTAAATCGGTGACTGTTAGATGTCGGATGGCCTTCGAGGAATGAAATGCATAAAGCACTGCTAAAGTGATATTAAAGTAACTGAATTTAAATGTTGCATCCCATAATGTTCCAAAGCACCATTAACAGGGCTGGCTGCACCCATCCAATGTCTCCACTAGCGATTTGCGGTGCTTTCTGTGTCGCTTACTTTAGTTCCTCTTATAAAGTTACCGGCATCTGGGATGTGGGTATGTTAAACATCGCTGTGGGAATCATGATTTTTACACTTAATTACAATTTTTTTCCAAGCAACTTACGAGCATGCAGCTTCCTCTGTAGCATGAACAGAACGGGGTTTGGAGTCTAATTAAATGAAGTTGGGGCAGGAAGTGAGTCAGGATCACATGGAACTCAATCTTAAAACCTGCCTGAGTTGTGAATAGTGTCAGTTTTGTACGTTAGGTGCCCTGATGACCGTAGTCGTCATTAATAGTGATGGAGGGGAGTTTTGGTCCCTGCGCCAGGGACTGTTTCTTCATTAAATGTTTGTACAGCACTTAGCACAATGGTCAGTGATGGGAATCCCTTGTATTGTGATAGTGCCTAATAATAATTTGCGAGAGGTGCTGTGTAGCTAGGAAGTGCTGTGGGGCTGATGTCCTGTTCTCATTGGGGATGTGGGGGGAGCAGGGGTTCCAGTGCAGTGTGGGGAGGACCTGATTCTTTCCATCTGTAGTTCAGCTGAGAGAAGGTGAGAGGTAGAAAGTGTGTCCAGTGTCTTTGCTCCTGAGAAACCCAGGAGATACAGTGTCCACCAATATAAATAGCCACATGCATCTGAAGGAGCGTGGCTAGTGCTTTTTATAGAGGCGAATTATGGGGAGTGTATCTGGTTACTGTCCCGCCCCTGCCAGAGCTGCAGTCTACCCCCAGAAGTACTTCTAAGAAACCCCAATAAATTGCTGCGCTGCATGAGGCATGTGGGAACGAAGCCTTCCCTGGGAAATGTATTAATCAGCGTTTGAAGAGGCTATTCTGGGCCTTGGAAAACCAAGACCTTAAAACACCCTGACGCAGATGGAAGCGGGTGAGATTATAGCCCTTCAAATGCTCTGCTCCAGGTACTGCTACCAGGGTCTCGTGACTGGGGCACTGGATTCTAATCCTGATTCTGCAGCGGGATGCCACGAGGCCCACTCTGTATCTGTTTCCCTTCTCACCTCAGACTGTCTCAGTTTACACTGTAAACGCTTTGGTGCAGAGCATCTCTCGTGCATATGGACCGTGCCTAGCGCAGTGGGACCTGGTCTGTCAGGCAGTACAAATAATGGAAAGAGGTGATGCTTACATTGCACTTAGTGTTCTGATGCAGACTGGGGGCAGATTTTACTGCCCTTGGAACTAGGGATGTAATAGTGTAGTCGATTAACCAATATGCAAAAGCATTATCGTTAATGCTACAGACTACACGCATTTCCCCATATCCCGCCAGTAAATTTTTTAGCAGGCTGGCCAGCAGCCCGGCTCAGTTCTGGCTCGTGCCGGGTCTGGGCCTACCCCTGCTGTGGGTCTGCTTTTAAAATGTATTAGGAGCCAGGTGAGCAGGCAGCCTGGCTCAGTTTTGGCTCTTGTTGGGTCTGGGAGCTTAGACCCCTTCCCCTGTGATGGGCTGCTGCCTCTTTATCAGAGGCAGCAACACAGGGTGACAGGCAGCCGGTCCGTGAGGGGAGCTCGTTTTTAAACTGGCTCCCCTAGTGGACCAGCTCCTGCTTGGCACCCCAAGCTGCTGCCTCTAAAGCAGAGATAGCAGTGTGGAGTGGCAGGGGGTTCTTCGGAGAGAGGCTGGAGTGCAGTGGCACCACTGGCTCTATGAGGGCTATAGAATATTTATATTATTTATTTCAAATATATGTACCCCACCTTGCTATTTAAAATATTTGAGGCAGCTTACAACATTTTTAAAACACAATATAAATGTATATAAAAATTTAATTAAGAAGTAAAAAAGTAAATAGAATCGTTGACTGATTCATGAGGTTACTCGACTATTCAGTTAACCAGTATTTAACATCCCTACTTGGAACGCACCCAAAGCACATGAGGACACCAGTGCTCCGGCTGGTGTGGCTGGGCTCGTCTTGTGATCGACATACGCTCCGACCTCGCTCCCTGGGCTTTGGAAATGGTTACCGGAGCAGATCTCGTGAGCCTCCTGCCTCCTCTGGCAGCTGTCTGTCATTTTCTGAATTACTGCTGATCTGCTTCCTCTGAAGATCTCCCAGCCGCTTCACAACCTGGGAGGTCCCTTGCGCCCCTTATTTTTTGTGCGGCTCTGTTGGGAGCAGTGTGGGCTCGGGCTGCCTGGGAGCCCCTGAGCTTCATACGTAGGTCCAGGGGCTCCTTCGGGGGCGAGCAGGAGACCCTTTTCTGGTGCACATGGGGCCTGGAATGTTGGCTCTTGGCATCGGTGCTGGTGCCCATCACCCCTCCCGTGGGCAGGAGCCGCTCTGTGCCTCACCCGAGTCTCGTTCCAGGATGCCATCCGGATGCTGAACACCCTCCAGACCAACGCCAATTACCTGGAGCAAGTGAAGCGGGAGCGAGGAGACCCCCAGGTGCAGCTGGAGGCCATGAAAGGCTTCTTGGAGCGAAGTGGGTTAAAGGTGAGAGCTGGCTGCTCCAAGCCCTCAGTGCTGCTCCTGGCCGCGTGCGGAGGGATGGGCGGCTGGAGGGGGTGGCGCAGGCTCCCCTCTCGGTGGGACTGGCTGTGAGCCCTCTGCCAAGCCAGCACAGTGAGGGGTGGGAGGTTCTCCCCAGCCCTGACCTCCCCCTCGTGGGCTTGTTAACCTCTGTCTGGCAGGTCGAAGACCTAGATCAACTGAACATTATCCATGTGACTGGGACAAAGGGCAAGGTGAGTGGGGGTGTTGGGGATGTGGAATGGGCATGCGGGGGGAGGGAGTTTTGTGGGCGCCGGGCTCTGGGAGGGGATGGGCCAGCAGGCGGCAGGAGGGGAAATGACTAGGCCATGTGCAGGAAGCTCAGGGTGGGGCGGCAGAGGGTTAGAGTGGTGCTGTGAGGGTGGGTGCAATCCAGGGGTTCCCTTTGCGGGGGAGGCCTGGCTTGATGACTAACGCTTCTGACTTCTCCCAGGGCTCAACGTGTGCCTTCACAGAGCGCATCCTCCGGAACTACGGCCTGAAGACCGGCTTCTACAGGTGGGCGGCCTGGTGGCTCCTGGGGCAGGCAGGGGTAGACTGAGTGGGTTGCTGTTGGGTGCCGAGCAGCACCTGGGGCGGTGAAATGGGGGAGTTATCCTGGGTGCTGACTGCGTGTTCTCCCGTCGCCCCAGCTCTCCCCACCTGGTCCAGGTACGTGAGAGGATCCGCATCAACGGGCAGCCAATCAGCAAGGAGCTCTTCAGCAAGTACTTCTGGCAAGTGTATAACCGGCTGGAGGAGACCAAGGTGCGTGCTGTGGGGCTTGGGAAGGGGGCAGTTGCTGTCTTAGGAGGGTGTAAGCCACAGTTGCCTTCCAGAGCCTGGGTGAGGAGTCAGGGCTCCTGTTCCTTGGCAGGAGTGTACCTGTGACCATGCCAAGGGCATCATCCTGGGGGGGTACAGTCACTGAATCTGGGGGTCAGGTGGCTGGCCCCAGGCTGGCTGAGTGTGGGGCCTGGTTCGGGCGGGTTATCTAGCACTTAGAGCTGAGTCCCCCTTGTTCTACTCCACCTCGGCCATGCTGGGCGTCTTGGGCCACTTGGTTCCCCCAGCTGCGTGGTGAAGCTGTGTAAATCTCTCAGATGAGCTGGGCTCTAGAGGTGCCGTCTGCCTGCTCCTGCCCTGTGGGACTGGGATGGCCCCTGCAGTGCAGGGAGGAGGCTCAGGGCAGTAGTTGGCTGTGGCATAGCAGTGGGGCTGGGGTAGAGCTGCTGTCCCTTAGTACCCTCCGGTAACTGTCTGTCCTGCAGGACCCCGGCCACACCAGCATGCCTGCCTACTTTCGCTTCCTCACCATCATGGCCTTCCACGTCTTCCTGCAGGAGAAGGTATGGCACTCGCCCAAGTTCCAGCCAGTGCCCCCAGGTGCCAAGTGGCTGCAGCCCCCTAGGTGAGAGTGGTGGGGCTCTGGCCCCTGGAGCCCTGGGCCTTGTCCTTCTCTGGCCCCTGTTCCAGCCAGCCATCTGCCCCAGGACAGAGCAGGAACCTCGTCTTTCCTACGTGATTTATCTCCTTTTCTGGTTCTGTTCCCTGGGATACCTGGGAGGAGAGTCGTGGGATTCGCCCATTTGTAACTGCCTGTGTGTGTGACTTTTGCCCCCTAGTGGCTGCAGCCTATGGGGTAAAAGCTGTAATACTGCTGCGAGGCAGTGGAGCGTCTCCCTTAGCCTCCCAAGGGCAGAGGCCCGCACGTGTAGAGCTGAAAGTCCTTGGTTCATGCTCTCTTGGACACGTGCTGGCTGCAGTCTCGGGTCCCTGTGCATTCTAGTGATGTTTGCCTGCCTGTCCCTGCCCCTCTGTTCAAGCGGAGGTCCCGTGCATCTAGAGCAGTGTTTCTGAAAGTGCACCACAAAATCACTTTGAGAAACACACTTACTGGATGCCCCGGTTTGTTTATTTACTGGCTGGCTCCTCTTGGCTGCAAAGGACGAAACGGAGCCAATGGGAGCCGCAAGGCTCCATGGCCGCGGCGCCAGTAAATAAACAAACTGGGGCGGCCAGTTAATGTGTTTCTCAAAGTGATTTTGCGGCGCACTTTCAGAAACACTGCTCTAGAGGGTGCTGCAAGTAGGACGTACCCTGCGCAAGGGTGCTGAGCCGCCTGTCCCTGCCCAGGGCTGTGCCACGGGTCAGTCTGTTTCCTGCAGTTTAGGCAGGGAGGCAACAGGCCCCTTAACATGCCCTTGTGTCTTCTCCAGGTGGATCTGGCTGTGGTGGAAGTTGGCATCGGGGGTGCCTATGACTGCACCAACATCATCAGGTAGGAGCAGACTGGGTGACAGACTGGGTGCTTCTGTGTGACACTGGTGTGTGGAGGCCACTGGCTCTTCCCGGAGCAGAGAGACCCTGAGCAGGGGCAGGGGAATTGGTCATTTAATGCATCCGAGGGTACTGAGGGAGTTGGCAAATGTCATTGTGGAGCCTTTGGCCATTATCTTTGAAAACTCATGGAGATCGGGAGAAATCCCGAATGATTGGAAAAAGGCAAATGTTGTGCCCATCTTTAAAAAGGGAAGGAGGACGATCCAGGGACCTACAGATCAGTCAGCCTTACCTCAGTCCCCAGAAAAATCAGAGGGGATCCTCAAGGAATCCATTTTGAAGCACTTGGAAGAGGGGAAAGTGATCAGGAATAGTCAGCATGGATTCATGAAGGGCAAGTCGTGCCTGACCAATCTGATTAGCTTCTATGATGAGTTAACTGGCTCTGTGGATATGGGAAAGTCAGTGGATGTGATATACCTTGATTTTAGCAAAGTTTTTGATACAGTTTCCCACAATATACTTGCCAGCAAGTTAAGCGAGTGTAGATTGGATACATGGAGTGTAAGATGGATAGAAAGCTGGCTAGGCTGTCGGGCCCAACTGGTAGTGATCAGTGGCTCCACGCCAGGTTGGTGGTCAGTTTCTAGCAGAGTACCACAAGGATCTGTTCTAGGACCTGCTTTGTTCAACATTTTTATTAATGACCTGGATGAGGGGATGGATGGCACCCTCAGCGAGTTCGCAGATGACACTAAGCTAGGGGGAGAGGTAGATACGCTGGAGGGCAGGGATAGGGTCCAGAGTGACCTAGACAAATTAGAGCAGTGGTTCCCAAACTTTTTGGCATCTCGCCCCCCTTTTTGATTTTTGAAAAACCCTCAGGCCCCCCCTCACCCCCAAATAGCAGCAAAACTTGTTGAGAAAAAGAAAAAGGGAACTGAACAGGGAAGCAAAACTTGATATGGAGGGGAGGCTGAATCGCCTCGTGCCCTCCCCCCCGGAATTTCTTCATGCCCCCTGGGGGGCACACCCCCCAGTTTGGGAACCCATGGATTAGAGAATTGGGCCAAAAGAAATCTGATGAGGTTCAATAAGGACAAGTGTAGAGTCCTGCACTTGGGATGGAAGATTCCCAAGCATTCTGGAGTATTGACAGAAGAATCCCAACAATTCTGGAATATTGTGTCCAGTTCTGGGCCCCCCACTATAGAAAGGATGTGGACACATTGGAGAGGGTCCAGCAGAGGGCGACCAAAATTACTAGGGGGCTGGAGTGCATGACCTATGAGGAGCGACTGAGGATTTCGGGTTTGTTTAGTCTGCAGAAGAGAAAAGTGAGGGGGGATTTCATAGCAGCCTTTAACTACCTCAAGGGAGGTTCCAAAGAGGATGGAGGGAGGCTGTTCTCAGTACTGGTGGATGGCAGAACGAGGAGCAATGGTCTCAAGTTACAGTGGGAGAGGTCCAGGTTGGATATTAGGAAAAACTGTTTCACTAGGAGGGTGGTGAAGCACTGGGATGGGTTACCTAGGGAAGTAGTGGAATCTCCAGCCCTAGAGGTTTTTAAGTCTCGACTTGACAGAGCCCTGGCCGGGTTGATTTAGTCGGGATTGGTCCTGCCTAGAGCAGGGGGCTGGACTTGATGCCCCCTGAGGTCTCTTCCAGCTCTATGGTTCTATGATAGTTCTTGACCCTTCTGACACAGGGGCCCAGTGCTAGTGACTGGTGGGGATGCTTGGCCAGGGAAGCCATTCACTGTCCCTGTGGCGAAAGGGGCTTCCAGCTGTGCTGGGCCTGGCTCTGTGCTGTTTCCATCAGCCCAGCTGGTGCCCTGAGATCTGGGGTGTCCTGGGCGCTAGCTCCTGGCACGGGGCGCTCAGCTTCTCTCTGTCTCTAGGAAGCCCATTGTGTGTGGGGTCTCCTCGCTGGGGATCGACCACACCAGCATCTTGGGGGACACCATTGAAAAAATCGCCTGGCAGAAAGGGGGCATCTTCAAGGTAGGGTCGAGACTGCAGGGGGCATGATGGGGTCTTGGATGGGGCTGGTCCAGAATCCTGGCTTAGCAGGACAGCGGCTCTTTGCCACGACAGCTTCAGCTCCTGGCCACGACTGGCAAGTGAACTCCCTGACATAGGAGGCTGATCCCAAGCCAGGGCAGCATGGGGGTGGAGCCCACCTAAGAGGCAAACTCTGAGTCTGAGTGAGGGTCCCAGCTCACCCCTTAGTGTCGGGGTCTGCCCCTGCCCCGCAGCCTGTCCCTGGAGTCCTGCTGTTGGTGTGGGAATGAGAGGCCTTGGCATTGGTGGCTGTCGAGCCAGACCCATGACTCTCTGCGTTGCTTTCAGCCTGGGGTGCCGGCGTTCACGGTGCTGCAGCCGGAGCGGCCCCTGGAGGTGCTGAGGGAGCGAGCCAAGCAGAGCCCGGTGAGTTCTTGGGGTTCGCACACCTCAGCCGCGTCCGAGCAGGCGACTCTCCCAGCTGCACCCACTCCATATGCCAGCTGGTGCCTACCCCTGTGGATGGTGCTGGCCGGGGCCTGTGTCCCAAGATCTCACCAGACCCTTCCTTCCTCCCAGGAGAGGGTCAGGGTCCTGCGGCCCTGCTCACGCTGGATCCTTTGCAGGGTCTGTGATCCCGGGGCTCTCACGTTTCTCCTCTGCAGCAGCTGGGTGTGGGTGCTGCTGGTGCCAGCGCCCCTCGGGGTCTGTCTGCACGTGGCAACATGCTGGCCCATGAGTGTCAGCCCAGGGCCCTGGGGTGGCCTCAGTTGCTGCAGACCCAGCTGGAGGGTCTTGGCCAGCTGCTCACCCTCTGTCCCCTGGCTCTGTGCAGTGCCCACTTTACCTGTGCCCCGACTTGGATGCCTTTGAAGAGGTCGCTAAGGCTCTGCAACTGGGGCTGGCGGGTGAACACCAGCGATCGAATGCCACTCTGGCCCTGCAGCTCTCGCGGGCCTGGCTGCAGCAGCAGGGCTATCAGGGTAAGTGCGTGGGGGAGGGGAATGGGGGGCTGGGGCCCCCTCTCCTCACACTGGACGGCGCATCCCAGCCCTGCTCTTGTTCCTCGATAAGGGCACTGGGAGAGCTGTGCCTGGGCTGCGCTTCAGTGCGTGTGCTCGCAGGGCTCCAGGCAGGGGGCTGTGATGCAGCATGTGACCCTTCAGCCTGGCGCTGCTGGGCAGAGCTTCCCAGAGCCTGGCATGTGACGCACCCCCAGCTTCGTGTTTCCAGCCACGTCCCTGGAGACCCTGGTTGGTGTTTCCCCGGTGACCTGAGGAGCCTGGGCTGGGAGCCAGCCCCTTAGCACTTGATGGGGAGAGCTCTCAGTCTGCAGAGACAGGCCAGCAAGTCACCACCATGCTGGGAACGAAGGGGCCACCCCGCTGGGGAGGGCTGTGGGACCCTTGGGGTAGTTTGAATTCTAAGGCTTTTTTCTTTTTACAAATATTTAAAATGAAATATGGATTTAATACAGAATACTTGTTTGTACGCCTGGGGGGCGACTGTCACATGGGCTGGGACCCAGCATCTGCCTCCAGCAGACACCGCCGGGAGCCCTCTGGATGTTCCAGCTCTGAGCTCAGATGGGCTTTGTTCTGAAATTATGAATATTTATGATTCCACCCACCTCAGACTTACTCTCCAGCTCACTGAAGTTTATATATCCAAAACATGGAAGGTGGTTTTGTTCAAGCCTCCTACGCTAGTTTGTGTTGTGAAATTCCAGTTACCAGCCTAATGCAGCTTGACACAGATGAGCGAAATGTTAATTGCAGTGGAAGCTCAGAGTTACAAATTGACCAGTCGTCCCCAGGAGGCAGCAGAAACGAACACAGAACAGAACCATGTGACGTGCGCTACTGAGAAAAGGGGAAACCAGCCGTTTCAAAAGTGGATTATGTCAATGTTCTGTTAACTTTTGAAAGAACAGCCCTGACGTATTCAGAGTTCAGCAACCCTCTGTTCCCAAAGCATTCATAGTGCTGAGGATCTGCTGTATCTGGGCCATAAGCAATAGAGCGTTTTCTAATGTACAAAAAATGTACAATTGACAAGAATCTGAAAGTATTAGGCTATATTGTTGCTTAAATGTGTGCGGCCCAGTGTTCTCACCTGCGGAGCAAAGGAAGGTACCAAATCGAGTGTGAACATTCCTTTTAGCTGTAAATTGCCCCATTTTAAGTCTTGTTTCAGTCCAGGACAATGCACCTTTCTCCAGAAAAGAACTGAAATACAAATCAAAACCTGGATTTAAAATTGACCTTTTGATCTGAGGTTTTCCACTCAGTTATTTCCACTAAGCTTTGATTGAAATCAGCCCCCTGGTTCCTCGGGCACCTATGCCGGGTGGCTCCCCCAGCTGCCTGGAGTCTGCATGTGAGGAGTGAAGGGCAGGTGACGGGGCTACCGGCGGCTGTGGGGGCTCTTTGGACGGTGACTCAGCCCCACTTCCATCTCCTTGCAGGTACTGAGGAGCTGAAGGATTTGCAGCCAGGTGCTGAGCTACTGCGCAAGAGATCTGTGCCCCTGGCACCTGTGTTCAGGCCCAGTGGCTCTATGGTGCAAGGTAAGGACGTGGGTGTGTCCCGCCCTGCTGCTTCTTTGGTGCCCCCAGCCTGATGTGTGTCACTCACGAGGCCCAGGCCCTGCTGCCCTTCAATGCTTCCTGTTCCTTAGTTTTAACCCTTAAGAGCCTGGTGCCTCCTGGGCTGCCAGCAAGTGCGGAGGGTGATTGTCCATCCCCAGCCTCCCATGTTGGGCATTTCCCCCGCAGTTTGCTGGCAAAGGTCACGCTCTCGCCCCACTGCTGTGGGTCACTGTCGGGCTCCTTGCCTCTGGCAGGGCTGGTGCCCCGCAGCCGGCACTAGAACTGGTGAGGCTGGCTGCTGTGGCTGCCTCAGGGGAGGGGCAGCAGGCTGGGCTGCCACAGGGCTCTGGGGAGCTTGGTACTGGAATAAGGGGAGCCTGGCGGGGGGAGGGAAGGCCTTGAAGGAATGGCTCCAGGTGGGCTGCGCAAACCGAGGTGCTGGTCGCAGTGCAGCCAGCCTGCCCCCAGGCCCGTCCCCATCCATTGCTGAGCCAGGTCTGCCCTGGACCCCAGCCCCCTGGTCTCTGGTCCCATAGTCCCTCCTCCCCTCGTGCTGCGCAGCTTAGTTCTCCTGGTAGCTGGTGGGAACACTGGGGGCTGGTGTGCTGGGTCCCGTCCAGAGTAGCAGGGAGGCCGGGTGGGCCTCTCCCCGCTCACGGCCCCTTCTCCCCCCCAGGTTTGCAGGACACGGAGTGGCTGGGCCGCACGCAGGTGCTGCAGCACGGGGCGGTGACGTGGTACATCGACGGGGCTCACACCACCAGCAGCGTGCAGGCCTGCGTGCGCTGGTTCCGCCAGGCAGCCCTCAACAAGGAGAAGCCGGTGGAGTAAGGAGCCTGAGCCGCGGGGAGGGAGAGTGGCCGCTCTGCGGTCGCAGGCTTGCGCGAGGCTTTCCCAGAGAGGGGCCTGTTGGATGGAGAGCGAGCTCCTGTGGCCTATCTAGGGGGATCCTAGTGCTGGAGACCTCAGTGGGTCATGGAGTCCAGTTGGCCCAAAGCAGGACCAACTCCAACTTCAGTCCTGCCCATCAGCCATGCCACGGCTGCAGTGCGAGCAGCGCCTGCCTTTCCCTGTCGAGGGGGGACCTTGTCTTGAAGGGGACGTACGTGAGGAGAAGGATGGAGGCTTTCTCTCTGCACCCTGCGTGGTCCCAGGACATTGGGTGGGGTGGGAAGAGGGCCCACCTGTCCTGCTGAGTGTGGGCCAGGCCTTTGGTCAGGGTTGCTGGACTTCCTGGGCCATCCGAGGTGGTAGCAGCCAGCACCAGAGTGAGGTGAGAGTGATAGGCGCCCATCTCCCTCCCAGCTGACTGAGCTGGTCCTGTCTCGTCTGCAGTGGCTCCGAGGTCCGGGTGCTTCTCTTCAACGCCACAGGAGACCGGGACGCGGCTGCTCTGCTCAAGCTGCTGCTGGTGAGACTGTCTGGTGTCAGGCACTGCCCCAAGGCACAGCCAGGGGGTGGGGGCTGGAGCCAGGCCGGGCAGGTGCGTTTGTGAGGGTGGGGGAGGCGGCTGCTGGACCCTGTGAAGAGAGCCGCTCACGTGTTGGAGGTGGAGGAGGGTAGTTACGGATGGTGCCTGTGGGTTCCAAGGCTGCCAGCATCCCGCTCGGGCCCGGACTCCTGGGTTCTGTTCCCAGCTCTGCACCGACCTGGGCTGGGTATTTTCCCACTGTTCCTTTTCCGTGCCATGGGGTATCGCCGGCCTCTTCCCTCGGGCGGGAGCTGATGGGGGGCTCTGCGTTGCTGGGCGGGCTTGGAGTCACATGGCCTGGCCCAGATGGGGGCTGCCCCCTTCCCCGGCACCCGCCTGGCTGTTTAGGGTCTGTCTTCTCTTATTTGGACACCTACCGCAGGGCGCCACCAAGTGGTGCTAGTGCCTGCTCTTGTCAGCTGCTGCTGCTGTAACAACCCTTCCCTGGCCTCCCTGCATGGGGGGGAGGAGGGTGTCTGGATTTGCCCCGTTAGTGGCAGAAGTGAAAATGGGAGGGGGCGGTTTCCAGTGGATTTGCCCAATAGCCCCTGCAGGAATAGGACCCAGGCGTCCTGGCTAGAGTGCTCCAGCGGAAATAATGCCTGATGCTGAGCCAGTAGCCAAGGTCCTTCCCCCTCCCGCTGCCATACCCTCCTTCTCCTTCTCCTTTGCGGCTCTCCCCCTCCCCGCCCCCCCAACGGGCTGCCCATGGCTACAGTACCCAGCCACTGGCTGGCCTGGATCGTTGTGCTGACGCTCTCTCTTGTGCCCCAGCCTTGCCAGTTCGACTACGCTGTCTTCTGCCCCAACTTCACGGAGGTGTCTGCGGTGGGCAACGCGGGTCAGTACCTTGGGGGTGGGCTGGGTCGGCTGGGAGTCTGCTCGGGCGCTAGCCCTGGGGCAGGAATGTCCCTAGGTGGGAATATTCCTGCCCCATAGGCACGGGTTGGCTCAAGGCCTAAAACCCTCCTCACTGGACTTTTCTGCAGGGAGTTGGAGTCTCTTGTGGATTCCTGCTCTGCTTGTACCATGTCAGCAGCGCTGGTTGGTCCACGATGTCCTGGGTTCTTGGGGATGCCTGTGCTGTTTCTGCAGGCCCTTCGCCCCACCGTCGCCCCACTGTCACCCCACCTCTTGGCCCCACACAGCCAGGTCTGGGGTTGCGGATTCCTCTGCTGGCTCCACGGCTCTTCCCTGTTGTCCTGTTCCGAGTCCCCTCTTGTCTGTGCCCCGTCTACTCTGGAGGGTTGGGTTTGCTGGATGGGGGTGTGCACGTTGGCTTGGTGCCCGCCCCCCCACCCCAGCTGCCCGTCCCTCCTCACGGGGAGGGGCCATGCACAAGGCTACTTGGATGGCAGCTCACTCTCCCCTTTGCAGACCAACAGAACTTCAACGTCACCCTGGAGAACGTGCTGACCCGCTGCCTGGAGAACCAGAAGCAGTGGAACGGGCTGATGGAGGAGAAAGTGGGGCAGGACCCCTGGCTGTCGCACCCCATGCAGGTGGAGGGGGTGGGCAGCCTGCTGAAGCCTGACCCTCTGCGCAGCCCCCTGCTCTTCGTGCCCACCGCCGAGCGCCCTCTCAACTCCAACTCGCTGGTCTTCCCCTGTATCTCCCACGCCCTGCAGTGGATCACCCAGGGGAGGGACCCGCACTTCCAGGCACCTGCCACCAAGGGGCTCCACCTACACCCCGTGGCTGGGAGTGGCGCCGTCTTGCTCCAGGAAGCAGCTGCCATCCGCGTGCTGGTCACGGGAAGCCTGCACTTGGTGGGCGGAGTCTTGAAGCTGCTTGACCAATCACTCTCGCAGTAGCGGGTGCCAGTGGGTGGGCCCTGCCTTTTACTTGAATATTCCTGGACACCTTCTGCCAGCTGTTCCGAGCTGGTGTCCCCTGAGCTGGGCTGCTGCTGGCCTGGGGGCTGGGCACTGCATGTGCTGCTGGATCTCATGCTGAGCCCTTTTCAGCGGGCGCATCCACCCTAAGGACCGTGCTGAGCCTTTGTGGCAGTGTCATCTGGGCCCTGGTCTCGCGTTCAGCCTCTCGTTACTGGCAGGACTTGGGCTTGGCCTCTTCAACTTGCCAGGCCCCTTGCAGCAGCCAGAGGCTCCCTGTCCTGGCTGTTGGGCAGCTCCCCTGCAGGCCTGGCGTGAAGTCTCCCGGCTGATCTCAGCCCATGGGGCTGGCTGCGCTCTACATTTACTTGATGTTTCATGGCACTGTCCCCTGGGAGCTCCGCTTGGGTGGGCTCAGCCTGGCCTGTGCTGTCCTGCCTGTCTGTGCTCTGGGCCCTGCGGAGGGCCGAGGCAGGCGCCAGGTTTTCAGGCAGTTCCTCTGCTGTGGTCAGGCCTTCCTCTACTTGGCAGATGCCCACACGCGATCAGTCTCCCCTGGCTGGTGCTGGGCCTTTGTTGGGAGCTGCCCCAGCCACCTTGCAGAAATGAGCCTGTCTGGGAAATCTACCCCTGCCCTGGTGCCTTTTTCTCCTCCTGGTGTCTGTTCCATTGGGCTGCACGAGCCGAGTGGGGCATGATCCAAGACTGGGCTCGCCCTGGGGGGTGGCCACAGCCAAGACCTGCCACCTGCCCATAGCATCGGTTCTGGCTGGGTGCTCGGCAGAGGCTGTTGGTGCTGGGGTGTCCGGCTTGGGGTCCCAAGGAACAGCCTGTGAGCGGTGCGGCTGGAGCTGCGACCTGAGCTCTTTCCCACCCATTGGAGCAGGGTGTGTTGATGTTGCCCAGGGGCGAGAGCCATGCACTGTGGTGCCAAGGACTGTGCTCTTAGTGGCCTACTACTGTGAACGTCTCCCGGGTGCCCCGGGCAGTGGGTCCGTGCGCACTAGTGTCAGCGTAGTGTAGGTCTGTCTGCATGGGGGCCGAGACTCCGCTCTCCTGGCAATCTCCCCACCCCTGTCCTGGACTGCGGCAAGTGAGGGGGCGATCACCCCTCCCCCAACCTGGGCTGTTGGCAGGCGGGTGCAGGCTGGGCCCCTCTGCTGGCCTGTGTCTGGTGGGCAAGGGGCTGGGCTCAGGCCCTAGCAGCTGGGCTGCGTTCTGGGCCTTAGGCAGTTCTCACTGGGCTTGCACTGATGCTGGCCTGGTTGCTTTGAGCAGCGGCTTCACCCCCAGCAGCGGCCGGGCAAGCGTTGGATGCTGGGGACCAGGCTGAGCTGTGAGGGGCCTGTGCCCAGCAGCGACTTCGGAGAGCCAAGTCCCTCTGGCGCAAGGGGTGTGGAAACAGGCTCCAGGAGCTGCCTGCGGTTGCAGCTTTGCCAGCATCTTTTGCTGCTGTCTGGGGGGTATGCTCCGTGCAGAGACCCCAACAGCTGCCCTAGGCCAGGCAGCAAGCTACCCACCCCTGCTCGGACACCCAGCCTGCCTGGGGCAGCCATGTAGCGCTGACTGCTGCTTGTGTGCAGGGCAGCCTTTGCCAGGGGAGCTTTGGAGGCCTGTGAGTGGAGCTCCGTGTCCCCCAGCATGTCAGTGCCCTTCCCAGCGTGGGCGGGCTGCGTAAGGAGGCCCCGTCGGGCAGCATGACACTGATGTTGTGGAGTGGCTGGGCCGTGCGCTGCATTGTGCGCACCCCTTGCATTTGCCTCACTAGTTACTCCTGTGTGCCTTGCTGCTGCTGCCCAGACCATGGGAGAACTTAGCTGCATTCAGCCCAGAAGTAGGGAGGGCAGAGCTACTGGCTCAGCCCTTTATGTGCTGGCAGGTGTCTCCCCCCGCCCCCTCCTGGCTGTTGCTGGGTATGCTGAAGGCAGCCTTGGGTGTGACCCAGCTGCACTTGGGGGGAGGGGCGGTGTCTGATGCCCTAACCCATCCCCAGTGAGTCATGGGGGACCGACCTGGGCAAATCTCAAACTGCTGCAAGCTTGGGCCCTAGCATGTCCCCCTCTCATCCAACCAATGGACTTGGGCCCAGCCTCTCTGTATTGGGGTGTGTATGTCTGGGTGACAGATTAATGCTGCTGCAGCCTGATCCACGTACCTCCTGGGCAACTGGTGTAGCAACAAACTACTGACAGGCGGGGCCTGGCCTGCGGCCTCTGGCAGCAGAGGTGGGGTGAGAAGCCCTGGCTTGGCCACGGAGCTGGGCTTTGGCAAGGTAGCAGGAAGACCGAGGATCATTGGAGCCAAGTTGCTGGTGCCCTAGTGTGGCCTGTAAGCGGCGCAGGTTGTCCCCCCCAGCAGGGAGATGGGGCCGAGCTGCCTACGTTTGCACAGACGGCCAATGCACCCGTGTTGTGCTGCCCAGGGCTGGGTGCCCCGTACTTGGGAGATGGCGACTGACAGGCTCTGAGGCAGGCTGCAGCTGTCTGCACAGCTAGGGAGCAGGGTCTGTTTGCCCTGCAATTGGGGGTGTTAGTGCAGTGCGGCCAGGCAGCCCTGCGTTAACACTAGCACCAGTCACAGTGAAGCTGGGGCTGTGGGACCTAGTCCTACACGGGTGCCAGGCTCTGGGGCACCTTGATGCAGCTTCTTTGCTCTTGGAGCAGGCTCCACCCTGGCCTGGGGAACGTCTGCCCTTGTACCTCACGGCAGCCTGCAGGTTCTGGGGCCCACGTGAAGGCAGGTTGGAAGGGGCTCCCTGTGCCTGCTGCTCCGAGGCGAGATGTTACCGAGTCTCTCGTATTTAACTCAGAAGAGGTTTTTATTAAAACTTCTGTAACTTAAAAACAAGTGGATTAAATTTCCAGATTTCTTTCTAGGTGACTAGAGTTTGAAAGTGACACAGTGGTGCTGCTGGGCCGCATCCGCTCCACTGGCCACCTGCTGCAAATAGACCACGTGCTCGTAGTGGCTCGGGGCCTGGCGGGGGAAGGCCAGGAGCTCTGTTGTTGTTGCCTTGCCTACTGCCATAGCCCTGGGTGGGGAAAATTACCCCACTGGGCCACGGGGCTTTCCTGAAAGGAGCGTTCTTACTGGTTGCTCTTCTCTTTCCAGGGTGGGCCCCACCTAGCTTGCCCAAGACAGCAGGGCCTGGCATGCACCCTACAGGTGGACAAGCCTGGATGTTTGGCAGTGAAATTTCACCTGTTGGCTACCCCCCCTCCTGCTCTACTTGCTCAGTGGGTGCAGTTTCCATGATCCGTGTTGGAGGAGCTTCCCCCTGGAGGCTGCTGGCTGCTCTGCAGACTGGTGTGTGCTGCAAGGGCCACGTGGGGGGTAGGGGCCAGACCGGGGCGGGTATGGAGGGAAATGATGCAACTAGAACAGTTAGGGAGCGAGAGGACCCTGGGGTGAAAGAAGCTGTTGGCTGTGGAGCTGCCGTCTCCCTGTGTTCACTATGGGCACTGGGACCATGGGCTGGGGTGCTTGGCTGGAGTCACATGCAGGGGAAGCTGCTGCTGAGAGCACTGTGGGCTTTGGCTATTAATAAATCGTGGCTGGGTCTTGTTCCATGTTCCTGGGGTGTTTGTCCAGCAGAGGGCCAGCTGTGCACAGGTGTTTCCTGCAGGCCTTAGCCAAGTTGTGTGCAGCTCTGGTTCCATAAGAACAGCCACACTCAGTCAGATCAGGGTCTATCCAACCCAGAATCCTATCTACCACTAGTGACCAATGGCAGGTGCTCCAGAGGGAGTGAACAGAACAGGGACTTGTCAAGTGATCCCTCTCATCACCCATTCCCAGCATCTGATGAACAGAGGCTAGGGACACCATTCCTACCCACTCCAGCTAATAGCCATTAATAGATCATCCAATGAATTTATCTAGGTTTTTTTTGAACCTTGTTAAAGTCCTGGTCTACACACATCCTCTGGCAAGGAGTCCCACAGGTTAACACCTGTGTGCCGATATACTTCCTTTTGTTAGCTATCTATTGATTTCACTTGGTGATCCCTAGTTCTTGTGTTGAGAACAAGTAAATCATTTTTCCTTACTTCCTTTCTCCACACCAGTCATGATTTTATAGACCTCTGTGTCATCCTGCCCCCTTACTCTTCTCTTTTCTAAGCTGAAAAGTCCTATTTTATTTCTCTTCAGACTGCAGCCATTCCAAACCCCTCATCATTTTTGTTGCCGTTGTCTGAACTTTTCCCAACCAACTCCATGGCTTTTCCAACCAACTCCATGGCTGTGTCTAGACTGGCCAATTTTTCCGGAAAATCAGCCGCTTTTCCAGAAAAACTTGCCAGCTGTCTACACTGTCCGCTTGAATTTCTGCAAAAGCACTAACTTCCTACTGTAAGAAATCAGTGCTTGCGGAAATACTATTCTGCTCCCATTCAGGCAAAAGTCCCAGTGTAGACAGCTCAGATTTGTTTTCTGCAAAAAAGCCCCGATTGCGAAAATGGCAATCGGGGCTTTTTTGTGGAAAAGCGCGTCTAGATTGGCACGGACGCTTTTCCGCAAAAAGTGTTTTTGTGGAAAAGCGTCCGTGCCAATCTAGACGCTCTGTTCCGAAAATGCTTTTAATGGAAAACTTTTCCATTAAAAGCATTTCCGGAAAATCATGCCAGTCTAGACGTAGCCCACGTGGCTTCCCTTCCCCTGGGCCTGCTGGGGGGCAGCAGGGCTGGACTCACCAACTGCAGTGCGGGAGGCGGGGGAACACTGGCCAGGCGCTGGCAGTCAGGGGACTTAGTCTAGGCTCGCTGTGACCAGCCCAGCTGAGCCCTTCCATGCAGCAGGGCGAGCTGTGGGCCCGCTGGAAAGCAGGCACACGCCTGCACTGGCACAGGGAGCTGCTTTGCTGTGCCTCCTGCTTGGCTTTGCAGGCGCGTTGCTGTCCCTGCACTCAGCAAGGGCAGTGCAAGTGGCAGCTCAGTGTAGGAACTGGGCCAGGGCTGGCTTTGGCCATGGTGGGTCCAGGGCTGCTCAGCTCGGGATGGCTCCAGGTGAGTTTGCTCAGCTTGGGTTGGGGCAGGGAGCAGGGCCAACCCCAGGCCTGCAGGAGCCTGCCTGGGGCTCAAAGCAAGAACTGGCTTTGACTCAGCCCTTCCCCCATCCCTCTGGAGTAGCTTGTGTGGCGCTTCCCTTCCAGTGCCTCGCCCACAGGCTGGGATCTTTGACTCCCCAGGGCTGGGGGAGCTGCTGGCTCCATCTGCCCCTTGTGGCAGGGCTGGCGGCTGCTTGCAGAGCTGCCCGTGCAGGATGCAAAGGAAACCCAGATGCAGCACCAGGCCAACAGGCAGCACCTTCCCCAGCCCCTTGCAGCTGGTTTGGGGCTGGGCCCGGCTGGGAGAAACAAGGGAAAGGGGCAAGAGCTACTTGGTGCCTTTCTGCAGGGCCCTTCCCAGCGCTGGAGGGGGCGGACTGGGGCCAGGACTCCTGCCGCAGGCTCCATCCAACCCAGGACTAATTATATTTATGCATGATGGCCGTTCCAGGCTGTGTTCCTAGAAGCTGAGTGTGTGGGAGGCTGCCCAGGGGCTGCCCAGCTGAGCAGCGCACGCCCCCAGCTCCCACCAGCAGCAGCAAGTGTTTCTCCTGGGGGTGCACATCCGCACATGCCTCGGTGCACAGAACATTTATTCTGCACATGGGTGGAAAAAATTAGAGGGAACATTGGTTACCAGGGGGCAGGACAGATATTTACAGCCCAGCGCCAGGCCCAGCTGGCAGGAGCCAGTTGCCTACTTTGGAGACTGCCAGTGTCTACTGTGGAGCCAGGCTCTGGGCTGAGCCTGTGCCTCCCAGCCTACTATGCTGTGGCTTGGGGGAGGGTGGGGGTGTCATGTGGCTTTAATTACATTCAGGCCCCCAGGGCAGGGCAGTCAATGGGGGAGGGGAGCTGAAATAGGCCAGGGTGCAGCCAGAATGGGTCTTTCCTGCTGGCTGAGGTTAGTGAGGGGTGGAGTCAGTGACCCCAGCTCCCCTGTTAGCAAATGCTCTCCCTGCGGCTTTACCCCCAGGCCCTGTGTTCCTGCGGCACTGCCCTGTGTCTGGCACAGCCCCCCCCCCCCCCAGGCTGAGGGCAGCTTGGTCCCCAGTGCCCCGCCCCTCCCCCCACCTGGGTCATTTTACACAAAGGGACATAGCTGGCACCTTACCCTAGTAACTGCCCCTGGTGCCACCGCTGCTGGGCTCGGGTGCAGGCAGGAACCTGTCATGCGGGAGCTGAATCCCAGCCTGGCGGGTGGTTGCCGAGCTTCTCTGCTGGGCGGCACCCATGGCTTTGCCAGTGGGGGAGGGGGCGTGAGATCATTCCCCCACTGCCTGCCCACATGGGGAGGTTTGGTTTCCTGGCCAGGAAGGGGCCTAGGGTTCAAGGAATCCCGCTGGCCCCGCTCCATGCCCCGGCGCACTGCCTCGCACAGCTGCTGAGCACCCCGGCTCCACCAGTGCCTTGCTGGTCTTGGCTTCCCCTGCGTCCCTGGGAGCCCGGCGGTGCCTTGCCAGTAAACGTGGGCTGAGTGGGGATGCGTGCCCGTGCACTGGCCATATGAGCTGGCTCTGGAGGCTGAGCCCTGGGGGAGGGACCGGGTCAGGTTGGCATGAGCGCTGCACTGTTCGTGGGCTGTAGCCATGGGCCAGCAGGGGGTGGCGTGGGGCAGGAAGGTATTTCTGGGGTAGGAGGGACTGGGGGCCTTTCTCCTCTACTCTGGGCATGGGCCAGCGCGGGCAGGCAGCAGCACATACCAGGCCCACCCTCTGAGCAGGGGACCCCGGTGAGGGGCATTCAGTCCTGGCGCCCAGTTGGGCTTTGGCCCCTCTCCTGCATAGGGGTCGGCCAGTGGGGATCCAGCAGGGCCATCTGCCGTAGGGGTGGACAGATGTTTCCAGCCCCGCTCAGGCTGCCACGGAACCGTAGCAGGAGCTGGCGTGTGGCCGAGCAGCGAAAGGCTCCCGGGGCCCCCACACGCTGGATGGCGTGGCCCACGGTCCCCCCGGCTGCTGGTCCCTTCTGTGGTGAGGGGGTGGCAGGCAGGTGCGCCCGCCCCGCGAGGGGGGGGCATTCAAAGTGCTGGTGTGGCGTCTCCTCCCAGCTCTGCCTGTCCAGCGGAGCAAACGAGATGGGCGGGGCCCTGCTCTGCCCCCCCACCGCTGTCCCTGGGTCCAGGAGCTGAGCAGCCTGCAGCTCTGCTGAGGTCCATGGTGGGAGCTCCCAGGCAGCCCCTCAGCCCAAGGGACGGGGGCCTGCTGCCTAGGCCGTGCTGCTGGTGGAGCAGGGGGTGCTCTGGGTGCTGCCGATGCTGTGGTTGGTGCTGCTGCTCTCCGAGGCTGGGGTGGTGCTGGAGACCGGCTGCATTTTGGCCATGGGGCCTGGAGCATGTTCCGCATCGGAGAGAATGGAAAGCGTTAGTCAGGCGGGTCCTTTCCCAGGCTGCTCACAGCTTGCCAGGTGCTGACAGGGAACAGAGAGCACATGGTGGCGCATCCTGCCCCTGCCCAGTCATGGCGCTCAGCCCTGAGATAAGCCGCTGTCCCTGTGACTCTGGAGGGGAAAGACGGAAGTGGCTGTGGATAAGCCGATGGGCTGGTCCCCGCGGGGCCGTGAAATGTAGAAAGCTCCTACGTGAGAGAGTGTGCCACTTCCTGAGCACTGAGCATGCTCAGCAGTTCTCTTGCAGCCATTGCCCTTCTCTCTGCCAGCACTAGCGGTAAGTGTTTAAAAAGGGAGAAAAGTGGCTCAACAGAGGAGATGACCTAACCTCGACTTGGCAAGGGGTAAGGCAGACAGGTGCAGGCCGAGTTAGGATCCATTCTGGGCAAACTCAGCTCTGGCGGGGGCAGGGGCCCAAGCTAAACTCCACAACACAGAGGGCAAAGCCCCAGCACAGGTAGGGCAGAGGGGTAAAAACACCCCCCTCCCCCAGTGGGAACAAAGCACAGGTCAGAGTAGCTGTGGCAAGGGGGCTTTTTTATTTGCTTAAGCATATTTTAATCATTTATTCACCTCAGAGGCACTGAGCAGGGTTACCAGATAGTATTAAAAAATACTGGACACTCTTTGGGGGGACTGGCTGGGAGGGGAGCAGGGCTGGCCAGGAGGAAGGGGGGGGACCAAGAAGCAGAGCTGGCAGGCAGGGCAGCCAGCGGGAATGGGGCTGGTGGGAGGGGGGTTGAGTGGCACGGGGCTGGCCAGGGGATATGAGGGGGGACGGCTGGCGGGAAGCAGAGCTGGTCGGTGGGAGGGGGGGGGCAGACGGAGCAGGGCTGGCCGGGGGAGATCAGGAGGAGGAGGGGAGAACTGGCCACTGGAAGCAGGGCTGGTGGGTGGTGTAGTGGGGCTGGCTGGGGAAGATTGGGAGAAGGAACCTTGGCCGGCAGGAAGCAGAGCTGGTGGGGGTTGGGTGCAGCAGGGCTGGCCAGGGGAGATTGAGAGGAGGAGGGGAGCAAATCGGCTGGCAGGGAGCGGGACTGACCTGGGCACATGCAGATCCCAGGGTGTTCCCATCCCGTGCAGGGTCCCAGCGAAGCGAGTCCGGCTGCAATTCCACCGGGCGCTTGACCAGGGATAGGGACAGGGCTTCCCCTTCTCCTCTGACGCAACCGAAGGCTCCCAGTGCCGATTGCGCCCCGCCTCCCAGCCACTCCCCCTACCCCTGCCCCCGCCAGGCATCCGTTGGGTGCCCAGCTGGAAAAACAGAAAATACCGGTCATTGCCCATGTCCGGTATTTTCTGAATCGTTTTACCGGACAGTGGTCCCAAAAACCGGACTGTCCGGTAGAATACGGGACACCTGGCAATCCAAGCACTGAGCATGTTCAGTAGTGCTGCAGACGCCCCTGCACTTTGCCCTGCCCTCTCTATCTATATGTTTTTTCTTATTGCATTTGAAAGAAGGTTCAAAATGAAAAGGGGGCTAAAGACAGGACATGAAGTTTCATAACATTTCTCACGTTTGTCTTCTTATTCCTGGGACTCACTGAATTGCTCTCCCATCTCTGCAACCCATTTTCATTATTTCGCTCCTTGCAAATGTAATGTCTTTGTACTGTAATTACTCTGTGCAATGCACAGTGTTGGAGGAAAAGATACTTAAGTCAAAGTACTGCTACTCTGAAACAAATGTAAGTAAGTAAAAGCCAAAGTAACCTTCTTTAAAACTACTTGGCTATGTCTACATTGGCATGATCTTGCGCAAATACTCTTTAATGCAAGAGTTTTTGCGTTAAAGTATTTGCGCAAGAGAGCGTCTACACTGGCATGTGCCTTTGCGCAAGAGATGTGCTTTTGCGCAAGAGCATCCGTGCCAGTGTAGACGCTCTCTTGCGCAAGAAAGCTCCAATGGCCATTTTAGCCATCGGGCTTTCTTGCGCAAGAAATTGATGTTGCCTGTCTACACTGGCCTCTTGTGCAAGAACAGTTGCGCAAGTGGGCTTATTCCTGAGTGGGAGCATCATAGTTCTTGCGCAAGAAGTACTGATTTCACACATTAGAACGTCAGTGTTCTTGCGCAAGAACTCCCCACCAGTGTAGACAGACAGCATGCCAATGCAGACACGGCCCTTGAGTAAAAGCACAAAAGTATCACATCTTAATTGTACTTAAAAAAAACAACAAAAGACTAACTTGGCTATCCCCTGAAGTAATTGTATTTAGGTATGCAAAAGTAAAAATTAGTTGTCTTATGGAAACCTATGCTTAACAACCCAAGTTTTTGCTGGTAGCCATTATTTCTCTCTCTCACACTCACACTCACACACACACACACACACACACACACAAAATATATAAACACTTATAATATAACTCTCTATATATTATGTATACACATATACTATACATTTTTCAATGATGGAATTTAATTATAGTCACTGCCTTCATTTATAAAGATGAAGAGTGACCAAATTAAATGTCAAGATTATAGAAATGTATTTATTTTGTCCACATTCAGTGTGCGCATTTTTAGCATTTTTCCATTGTAATGATTAATTTCCAAAATGTCTGTTCAACAGTAGGAGCATTTTCTTTCTAATTATCATAGTCAATCCTTGCTCTTCTATGAAAAAATATGAGTCCATCACCACAGAAGAATCTCTCACAGGCAGCTGATGCAGGCAGAGGTCTGTTGGCCCTGTTGCACAGCTCCCTAAATCTAGGAAAAGACTGCAGCAGATCCATGGTCCCTCCTGAAGAGGCCAAATACCCATCAAGATTCTTTGCAGTTTCATTGGTCTAAAATGACACAGTCTCTTTATCTTTTCTAATCCCAGTTTCATGTTTGTTCTAAGTGGTCCTAACATTTGGCATCAAGAACTATTAGCTCCGGGTTCTCAAATATTTCACCAAAACACTTCTGAATGCCATACAAGAGTCCATCTACTAGTGACCTTAAGAAGACATCTTGTTCCTTTGTAGTTTTGAAACTATCTACAGTAAAACCTGTGTTATCTGGTATGATCAGGGATTAGGGCATTCCGGTTATCTAAAAATTCCAGTTATCTGAGGGTCCCATCAAGCTAGGAAAAAACAATGAACAATAATAGTAAAACTCAGGTTTTTAATATTGGTAATTTTGTAGTGTGAGGCAGTTGGTCTCACATTTCTATTCGAGTTAAAAATTATTAGTACTCTTAAATAATAAATTGATAAGCTAATCATGGTAACCTAAGCCAGGCTTGTGCACCTGAAGAGGTGACAGTATTGTGGCTGGGGGCAATGCTGATTAACAAAGTTTTCTGGTTAACAGAGTGCTGGATAACAAAGGTTTCGCTGTAATATAATTTAAACGTAAAAAGCAAAAATGGTCTGGTAGCTCGTTATAGACTAACAAAACATATAGATGGGATCATGAGCTTTCGTGAGCACAGCCCACTTCTTCAGATGACCGGAGTATTGAGTTTAGGATATGCAGACCCAAAATAAATAGGTCTGCATATTAGTGCTCTAGTACTGCTTTCTGGGGGCCATAATATCCAGCCTGGAAGCCTAATAAAAAAGCATCACATTGGCCTCCCACTAGTCTCTGCTTGAACCACGTGGCTCATCAGACAGTTGTGGTGGATGCCAGACGCATCTAAACCAGCCTGACAGCACCCCTGTCCCCATGCTCATCGCTCCATTCATATATCGACTGGAGAACAGACAGTCCTACAGCAGGACTGCGATGGAATCATTGACACAAAAAGCATGGAAGCACTTCCTGATGGCAAATCCCTGCTCCTGATGCTAGTGACCCCTCGTCTACCTACACCCAGGTCTTTAAGTATCAGGCCAATTTTAGGAAAAAGTCCTGTAACTATGGTTTTAAATACTGAACATGGCAATTGAGGTATGAGGACCCTCTAAGGCAGGGCTCCTGCCTGTAGACTGTAATGCTTCGGACTCCCTCCTTTCCCCTATAACAAGGCAACTTGGCACTGGTGCACTAGCCACATGGTGGAGTGGCTTCAAGGTTTCTTGCCCCCTCTTCTACACATCACTGGAGCAGGTGGGAGAGGTCTAGGTTGGACTTTAGGAAAAACTATTTCACTAGTAGGGGGGGAAGCACTGGGATGGGTTCCCTAGGCAGGTGGAGGAATCTCCAGCCTTAGACGTTTTTAAGTCTCAGCTTGACAAATCCCTGGCTGGGTTGATTCAGTTGGGATTGGTCCTGCCATGGGCAGGGGGCTGGACTTGATGACTCCTGAGGTCTCTTCCAGCTCTGTGATTCTATGACCAGCCTGTTTTGTCCTGCTGCTCCTGAACTCTGCCTTGGAGCTGCCCCCCGGCTTGCTGTACAAAATGTGGGAGGTACAAGAGGGGGGTGCTGATGTCAGGGTGTCCCTCCTCACCACACTCCTGTACCCTGTCACCACACAGGGAGAAGGGGCTGGAGGGAGCTTAGGAATGACACTCTCTGGCACTCTATGGTAACAGCTGCTCCTGGAAGTGGCTGGCATGTCCCTGTGGCTCCAGAGAAAATCACTGCTAGGGGTCTCCATACACTGTTCTTGCTGCAGACACCTCTCCTGCAGCTTCCATTGATCAATAATGGGGAGTAGAAGCTGTGGGCTCAGTGCTTGTAGAGGAGGGGCACCAAATGGCATCATGCCAGTGGCTTTCAGGAGTGGTGCAGGGCCTGGGCCAAAATAAGCCTGCCCTAACCTCACTGGTGACACACCAGAAGCCATCACAGTTAAACGGTGCCCAGACAGAGCCTGCTTCCTGAACCCGTCCCAGCCCTGAACCCACAGATATGAGTCCCCCTGCACCCAAACTCAGTGCCAGAACTTGCAACCTGAAGACCCTCCTGGACCCCATTTTCCCACCCTGGGCTAAGGCCAGAGCCCCGCTTACACTCCAAACCCATCGGCACAAGCACAGGGCCTTCGTCCCAAACCCCTAGCCCGGCCTGCTGCAAGTGATTGAGGTTGGGGGAAGAAGAGGGTTGCAGTGAGCATGGTGAGGCCTCAAAGAAGGGGCAGAGGAATGGCAGGGCCTCAAAGAGGGGCTGGAATGAAGTGGAGCATGGGTATTTCGGTTTGAGGAACATCTTATGTTGCACTTACATTGGAAAAGCGATCTTGCAGTGAAAAAGGTCGGAGAGCAATGTTATAAGGAGTGTAAGGTGGGAGAACACCAAAATTTAAAAAATGGATTTAAAGAGGGCAGAAGAAACTGCTCCTGTAAGAAAATACTGTAAGTGTCACTTTCTTACAGGACCAGTGAGAAAGTCTGAGTGGAGGTAGGACATTCCTATACGGAACAATTACTTAGTCTGCAGTATAACAAACTGCTACCCTCTCAAACCCTAAAGCTTCGTCTATACTGTGCATTGTTGTGCAAGAAGATATGCAAATGAGGTGCATGCTTCATTTGCATACACAGTGAGCCTTCATTTTGTGGAAAGGGGTTTTGTGCAAGGAGCTGTTTACACTATTCCTTCTTGCACAAAAAATGCCTCTTGTGCAGAAGCCATTCTGCCTGAAAATAAGCAGCAGAACGGCTCCTGCACAAGAGGGTTTTTTTGTGAAAAGAGTACTGTAGACAGCTCCTTCTTGTGCAAAAACCCCTTCCGCAAAAATGACGGCTCATTAGGTATGCAAATGAGCTGCGGTGCAATGCACAGTGTAGACGTAGCCTAAGGTTGATTCAGGTCTAGCAAATTCCTGGAGTTCAGACCAACAATGACATTTGCTTTTTTGGGGGACTTTTCCAGAGCCTTTTACACTTTCATTAAAAGCATTTATAAGTGCACTTGTGTTATTTGGTTAGAGCTGTGTTTCTCAACCAGTGGTATGTCTGGGGGGTACTTCAGCACAACTGAAATTTGGAGAAAACCGAATTTATGTTTTAAATTTTACAGCATTTTATTATTTTTGTACTTTTTACACGAAAAATGTCATCTTCTGCCCGGCTACAATTAAGTTGTTTAACAAATGTATTGCAATGGTAGAAAAAAATGGTGTGTCTGAAAACTGTAGGTACTGGGGGTACTTCTAATTTTTTTAAAGGGGGTACTTATACTTTTGGGGGGGCCGAAAGGTTCAGCAAAGATGAAAGTGATACTTCCAGTAGGAGTTGCTTACAGTAGCAATTTCTTATTTCTGGAAATCAGAAACTGCCCCCAGGAGCGCAATCCTACAGGGAGCTGTTTTCAACACAGAAATGTTGGGCACTGCTGCATGTAGGATTGTGCTGCCACTAGCAGCTGCTTCCCACAGTAGCACTTCCTTACGATCATACCAAGTGCTACCTGTAGCACATTCCTATAAAGTAGGAGCTTTCGACATTACAGCGGCCTGCCTGCTTGCCTGCCATTTGTGGGAGAGAAGGCGACAGGCTGCATGGCTCTGTTGGCCGGGATCTAGCGCTCTGCAGATAAGCTTCCCGCAGCAATGCCGACCTGGGCATGCGCCAGCCTTGGGAACGGGGGCCAGGCTCCCTGAGCAGCGTGGGAGACCAGGGCACTAGCGCAAAGGGCCGTGAGAGCCTCGGACACAGCAGGCCCCCTGCTGCAGCAACAACCCTGCTGGCTCCCAGCTGGAGGCCTCCGGAAAGGGCCTATGGGCCCCTGGCAGCACTTTCCCAGCTCACTGTGGGACGGAGCTACAGGACAGATGCACCAGCCTGGCCCGCCCAACCCTCGCTCAGTGTGCGCAGGTGAGGCTCTGTGGCTCCCCGGGGTGCTCCCAGGAGAGCCCACGGGCCTGCGGAGCAGCAGGGCCCCAGCACTGGGCCCCGGGGCAGAGGAGAGACTAGGGGGCCCAGGGCAGAGCTGCAGGTACTCACGGGTGTGGGTGTAAATGCACCAGAGTGCCGCGGTGAGGAGGGTGCCGATGAGGAACGCTGCGAAGGTGATCCCCACGACCGCTTCGATCCCTAGGCCTGGAGCCGCGCAGGAGACCAGCAGCCACGGGCAAGGAGAGAAGAGCAGGGACAGCAGTCAGCACGTTTCCCCACACAGCTGCCCCCTCTGCTGCTCTGTGGCAAAGACCCCCAAGCCTCTGGCCGGGCTAACGCTCCCTGGCGCCGCCCCGCCCTGGTAAAGCCTTCCCATCCTTGTGACAGGGCAGCCCCCTTCCCACGCAGGCACCTGCTAGCTCAGGAAAGAGCCAAGGAGAAAGCAAGTGAGAACTGGACAGCCAAGCCATGAGCCGGGCAGGCTGGAAGGCCTGTGAATGCCACGTTTGCAGGGGCTCTGTGCCCCTATCACAACCGGCCTGGCAGCTCACAGGCTGGGCAGTGGTCTGAGAGCCAGGCACCAACCCCGCCAGGCAATGGGAAGGGAGGGCTGGACCGAAGCCTGCCAGTGACCTGCAATTAGCCAGTCAGAGGGTGACAGACAACGAGCCAGCGAAGTGTAGGGCTAAGTGGCCTTCTCCTTAGCACCTGGATATCAGCCTGATTCTGCCCCTTTCCGCCACTGGGGGTGCAGGAAACACGCTTTAGAACTGGCCAGTGGCAGGTTTCTCCACAAGCAGCCGGCTCATCCCCTCTCCTGGGGCCGCGCTGCCCTGCAACCCACCACACGCTCGGGCCATTCCCCCCTGTGCTCGCTCCGGGGCGCCGTAGTGAAATGCAGCCGCCTCGAGGTGCGGGCATGGCGGCAGTTTGGCAGCACACGGCCTGCACTGCTGGTGGGGGGTCTGCATGGGGTTCACAGGGCGTGTCTGGCCGTGGAACCCCCATGGAAGATTTCCCGGCAGGCTGAATGATGGGGGCGGGGGCGGACACACTTTAGGAACTTTCATGGGCACAGGCAGGCAGAACGTCAACGCTCATCTCCACTGCCTCAGCAACACAGCACCCCACGGCCACCCCGGGGCACAGGCTTAATACGGGCCTGGAGGTGAGTCGCACTGGCGCTGCCTGCAGCGCCTGGCCAGGACCCTCGCTAGGGCTTGTTTATATGGTGCTTGCTCGGGTCTCTCCGTGCACTGGAGCCCCACCGTGCTCAGGAGGTTGGGTCAGCCAGGCAGACAGATGGTTTCCTAATGGCTCCTGGACTCCTCTCAGCTGCTGATTCCAGCGCCGAGAGGAGCAGCAGCTGCTCCCTAGGACTGTGTCCGGGCTGCCTGGCTGTGAGACGTGTGTGCTGGAGAGGGTGATGTGCGGGGCGAATTCCAGTCAGAGCTCGCCTGGGTCAAAAGCCTTTCCCGGCTTTGTTGTGCTGCCGTCCTGGGGGAGCTGAGCAAACAGAGGCAGGAAGAGAGGACCAAGGTGGGAGGAAAGCAGGAAATCATCCATTCTTGGATGGGGCTGAAGATTCATTCCTGCCTGGCAAGGATTCAGCTGGGCAGGAAGACGGGCCACGCTCCCGCGCCTGGCGCTACTGCAAAAATCACCGCCATGGCGAGGCAGCAGGACGCCTGTCGCGGCTGCTCAGAGGATTCAGCCAGAGGAGCTGGCGCAGCCAGGAAACTGCTTCTCAGGAGGGGCAGAAATCACCTATTGACACCCCCACGTTTGGCTCCTTTGGGAGCAACTGCCCCATGCCAGAGGCCCCAGCAAGCTCCCCGTCATGCTCCCCTCACACAGCAACCCCAGCCCCAGCGCTTCAGTAATCAAGAGCCAGAGTCCCCCTGAAATCAGATCTGAAATCTAACCCACTCTAGGCTCTGCCTACTGGTTGGGAGGCCTCAGGAAAGCTGAGCCTGTCACCTCCAGCCTAGGGCTCCGGGGCTGGAGCTTGAAGACACACTCTAACCTCATGCCATGTGTGCTACAAAGGCCAGGCTTGGCCATGCTGCATTTGTCTAGCCGGCCACATCCTCCTAAGAGCTTCTCCCACACACAGATGCGGAGTTCCAGAATTGCGGGGGGTGGGGAGATACAAATGGCTTGGTCGATACTAACTGCGGATGCCAAACTGGATTATATGCTCCTACATCCACATGGCATCCTGCATTCAGAACAACCAAAGAACACGTTACAAACTCTAGCTAAAGGAATAATGAAATGCAGCTACCTCTGGGGTGGAACACAGCTGCTTTTTAACAGCAACATAGGAAGGCAACACAAGAATTTGGGACAGGAAGTCATGGATACTGCATCCAATTGCCAACAGACTCTTGGCTGAGTTCTCTCCAAGTCAGGCTGTTTCTTATCATGCCAAGACAGTTTACAAAGGCTCTGGCTCATATCAAACTGTTTTCCTTCCCACCCCCTGCAGCCTGTCATCCTGCACTGACAACTGATGCCCCTTCCCTGTACACAACTTCCTGTAGGTCAGTGCCTGGCCCAGCTGCCTGGAGACTGACTAATAGCACATGGCACACAACAGCCCCAGCAGGGAAAGCAGCACAAGGGTAAATGACAGGAAGGAAGCGGCCAGGAATTCGATAAGTGCCCGAGGGATGTGGATAAATCTGTGCTAGTTTTGGGACTCAGGCCCAGCCTGGCTCCTCTCCCCCTAAGATGAAGGCATCTCACTTGCTGGAGATGCCAGCGTCCAGGCTGCCTGGTCTATGGAGTTCGGAAGCCTTGTCCATATCTCATGTGCTAGCAAGGTCTCTCAGTCATTCAAGTGCCCCCCATTTGGGTCCCCATTAGCCCTGGGTCCTGCTATCCCATGCTGGAGTCCCAGTTACATGGAGTCCCAGTGGTGATGGCTCCTTTCCCCACTCACTGCCCATTTCTCTCTTGTCCATTCACCCCGCCCCTCCCATTCTCCAGCCGAGGGAAGATGCTGACCCTGCCAGAAGCACCTGCCACTGGGCAAGCACTGTGGGACTCTCTATTCCCTCCCGCCCCACAGCCAGGCTAGCAGGAGCGCAGGCTGGGCTCTGTGCCGATCCAACCCCACCACCTGGCTCAGCTCCGGCCTGACGGGACACGACAAGGAGATCGCAAACTCACTCTGAGCAGGGGTGTCCTGCAGCGTCACCTTTAACGATGCTTCTGCCGTGGTGCTGCCCTGGGATTTTGAGAAGAAAAACCAGAGGGTGAAGCTGAGGTGAGCCCATCTCTGGCCCTGGATCTCCCAGCAGCCGGTCACAAGGCTCTCGCAGGAGGGACGAGCACCTATCGTCACCCTGGGAGGAGACCCCTGGCCTTGTGGCAAAGGTGCAGGGCAGGGAAGCAAGACACCTGGATCTTTGCTACAGGATCCAGGTCCGCAGGAGCCAGGACAGGGGGTTCATTCCCCTCCCGGGGGCTAAATTTCTTCCTCTGTAAATAGGGAGACTGGTGGGAAGCCTGATTCGGCCCTGTTTGTAAAGGACATTGACTCTTGGCAGTAGATGCACAGTGTAAGAGCGGCCAAAGGTCCCTCTAGCCCAGTGTCCTGTCTGCTGACAGTGGCCAATGCCTGATGCCCCAGAGGGAGTGAACAGAACAGGGAATCATCAAGTGATCCATCCTGTTCCCAGTTTCTGACACAGAGGCTGGGACACCATCTCTGTCCATTCTGGCTACTAGCCATTGAATTTATCTAGTTCTTTTGTGAATCTTATTAAAATCCCAGTCGTCACAACATCCTCTGGCAAAGACTTCCACAGCTTGACTATCTGTTGTGTGAAGAAAAACTTCATTTTGTTTGTTTTAATCCTGATTCCCATTGATGTCATTTGGTGACTCCTAGCTCTTGTGTTATGGGAACAACTGTTCCTGCCTTACTTTTTCCACACCAGTCATGATTTTATAACCCTTGGACATATCCCTGCTTAGTCTCCTCTTTATGTTAGAAAGTCCCAGTTATTAATCTCTGCTCTTATGGGACCCGTTCCAAATCCCTAATCATTTTTGTTGCCCTTTTCTGAACCTTTTGCAGTGCCAAGAGATCTTTTTGAGATGAGGTGACCACATCTGCGTGCAGTATTCAAGATGTGGACGCACCATGGTTTTATGCGGAGGCAATAAGATATTCTCTGTCTTATTCTCTATCCCTTTTGTAATGATTCCTAACATTCTGTTTGCTTTTTTGGCCTCCACCGCACACTGGGTGGATGTGGAGATTTCCCCTTCACCTCCCTGGCCACAGCTCCCTTGGGATCAAAGAGGCAACTTCACACCTGACTTGTGCCCCGGGGAAAGGCTGTGGCAGTGGCATGGAGGCAGGGACACTGGGGCTAGTCTGCACACACTGGATGGCCTCTGGGCTTGGCAGGAGCTAGGCCCCGTTAACCCCCCAACACACTCTTGTGCGTATGTTGTGTGGTCCTGAGCAGTGGGAGAAAGCTGCACATTGGCAGGCAGCTGGCAGGAGATTGGAAGGGATTCCTCAAACCTCTCAGCGGAACCTCTAGACCCCTCGCTTGACTGATGGGAAGAGTCCTGGCCCAGGCCCAGGCCACAAGGCCAGTGGGGGGTGCCCGTGAAGGAGACGGCCCCAATACTCACGTTGGTCAGTGTGCACACCAGCGTGGCACAAGGAGGCAAGGGCCGTCCGCCCGCCGGGGTGTAGACAAGGCTGAACTGATGGAGCTCCCGGCCCAGAGTGGCCTCTTTCGGTGGGAGGATGGTCACTGCTTTGCCGTGTGATGCGCCAGGCGAGAGCAGGAGCCGCTGAGGCTCCTGGGTAGCCACCTGCACAGAACACTCCTTCACCATCAGATTGGTCTGGGCATTCGATGACCGAAAGGAGATCTGCAGAGGGCAGCAGGAGAGCAAGAGTCTGGTTAGCGGGTCTCAGGGGCTGTGCTTATTGGGCCCCCCCGAGTACTGGATGAGGGTTAGAGGGGGCAAGCCAGCTCTGATCACCATTCTCCAGCTCAGGGGCTTCCCCAGGGATGAGTACGATCACACACCAGCCTGGGAGGGAGTTGGACACCATGAAGTTCTGTCCACACTGGGATCAGAACGGGCAACTTAAACCGTGTTTAGACACAGCCGGCATGGCAGAGCTGTGGAAGGGTTTCAGTCACCGGCACGGTTCTTCCCCACCCCAATGGACCTTACCCACCAGAACCACCGTAACACAACTGTCTAGCCCACGATAAGAACAGCCCAGCTGGGTCAGACCAAAGGTCCATCTAGCCCAGTGTCCTGTCTGCCGACAGTGGCCAGGGCCAGGTGCTACAGAGGGAATGAACAGAACAGGGAAACATCAAGGGTGTGTCTAGACTACATGCCTCCTTCGACGGAGGCATGTAGATTAGCCAGATCGGAAGAGGGAAATGAAGCCGCGATTAAAATAATCGCGGCTTCATTTAAATTTAAATGGCTGCCCCGATCTGCCGATCAGCTGTTTGTCGGCAGATCGGGGGAGTCTGGACGCGATGCCCCGACAAAGAAGCCTTTCTTCATCGACACAGGTAAGCCTCGTGAAACCAGGCTTACCTGTGTCGATGAAGAAAGGCTTCTTTGTCGGGGCATCGCGTCCAGACTCCCCCGATCTGCCGACAAACAGCTGATCGGCAGATCGGGGCAGCCATTTAAATTTAAATGAAGCCGCGATTATTTTAATCGCGGCTTCATTTCCCTCTTCCGATCTGGCTAATCTACATGCCTCCGTCGAAGGAGGCATGTAGTCTAGACACACCCCAAGTGAACCAGCCCTGTTGCCCATTCCCAGCTTCTGCAAAACAGGCTCTGGACACTATTCCTGCCCAGCCCGACTAAGAGCCTAACCTGCATGAACTTATCTACTTCTTTTTTTAACCCTGTCATAGTCTTGGCCTTCACAACATCCTTTGGCAAGGAGTTCCACAGGTGAGGAGTGTCTTTCTCCTTCTCACTCAGGGGCCATATCAGTGACAAGATTTTTTTTGTTTTGCTTCTCACTTGTGTGTGGCCCCCAACTGAATTTTCTGTAGGTCAGTGGCCCCCAATCCAAAAAAAAAAAAAAGGCTTTGCATCCCTGCTGTTTTTAAAAAGTTTCAATGAAGCTTACAGAGCATTCACATTTTGCACTGTATCTTTTAATTTCTGTTTAACTAGCCTCCTCAGTTTTGTGCAGTTCCCTTTCCTGCAATTAAATGCAATAGTGCTGGGCTGCTGTGGCGACCATGGAGGCGGCGTTTCAAAGGGTCAGTGAAACCCAGGGTCAGCTGGGGACTCCTCCGCTGACCCCGGGCTCGTAGCGGCATGCAGCGTAGCATGGAGCCCAAGGTCAGTGCGGGACTCTGAGTCCGCGGCTGACCTCGGGTTCCATGGCTTTGAAACACACTGGAGCCCCTGCTGGGGACTCTTGTGCATTTCAAAACAGGCACCCGCGTGCAGCCAGGAGTCAGCGGGACTTCCCGCTGGCCCGGGGCTGTACGCAGAGTTCCGCATCCCCCCTTTGAAATGAACAAGAGCCCCAGCAGGGCCCCGGGGGGGGGGGGGGGGCTCTTGTACATTTCAAAGGAGGAATGCGGAAGTGCCTGTCGACTGGCCAATTAACCACATTTTAACACCCTTTGTCTACACTGCTACTAGGGGCTGGGCGGGCACAGGCCTGCCTGCGTGGCTCCCCACCTCGGACTGACGAGCGGGGCCTGGAGCGGGGAGACGCACTGAGCAGCTGTCACACATTCCCTGGTGGCTGTCAGACACTGGAGGCCGGTGCAGCCGGAAGGCTGATGGCAGGAGCAGCCTCGGTCAGACGGTAGCGGGAGCAAGGCTGGCTGGGGTAAGGAGGTGGCACAAGAGGGAATTTGGGACTGGTCAGATGGCCCAGGAGCAGGTCCTCGCTCCATGCTTGGCCTGGCGATTAGCTCTCCCACAGCGTGCACGTCCAAGGCACTGCTGTGCCCCTCCCCATCTGTGCGGCTTGTGTGAGAAGCGCGAGGCAGGGGAGTGCTGCGAGCGCCTTGCCACGCCAGCTCTACCGACAACCCTTCATCCTGAGCTGCAGCCTCATCCCCGTCCACGTGGCTAGTCCTGGCCTGGCCTCCGTCACAGGGCATCGGCTCAGCTACCCGCTGTGCCTGGCCCCCTCACGTGGTCTCTTGTTCGCTGCAGACACCCAATATGCTTCTTTTGCCCTCTACACCTTTGATTTTTCAGTGGCAAACGCTGCGGCACTCAGCACAGGCGTGTGTCCGGAAGAGCTGCCCACCCAGCCTTCTCTGCTGGGCCTACCTCGCTCTCCCAGCCTGCCCGCACATGCCTGCTCCTGCCCATAGATGGTTTCCCCGACTGGGCTAATTACCTCAGCAGATCAACCATCCCTCCCCTAGGCCAGTGGTCCCCATTGTCCCTAGTTCATTGGTTCCAGTTACACCTGTAATTGTCTGTCAGGAAATTAGCTAAGTGACTGGGATGGGGTGGGGCTACACCTGTCATAGCCCCACACATCTCTGCCAGAACCCCTCAGTGTGGAGCTGTAGCACCCTGTTATTCCAGGCCGTGGCTCCCATGGTTCTACCAAAATCCCTCAGGCCTGGCTCGCGCTGTCTCAGCGCGTAATTGTGGGCATCTACACTGCTGTGGCGATGCCGCTAACACTTGGTTTTAAGCCTCTCCAGTTAGTGCTGACCTGGGCCTCTCAGCCAAACCTGGCCAAGCGGGGCTTGTTCAAGGAGGCACACAAATGAATTTGTCTCAGATCCCCAGGAGGGTTTCATCTCAGCTTCCCAGGGGCGAGAAGCGACTGCACTAACTGGCCATTCCCAAGGCGCCGCCCGCTCTCTGGACATAGCAGGGAACAAACAAACCAAGCTCCAGGGACGGGCTGGGCAAAGCCATTCTCCAAGTGGCAAGGAGTCTTCTAGCTCCTTGCACAGCTTCACGCGCCCAGCCTGGCCAAGCCTGGTGCCAGCCAGGCCCAAAGAGGGCAGGAGCGATGCCCAGTACCTGGACGTAAGCAGTTTTGTTGACTTGCAGCACGGTAGTAGATGGCCACTTGAAGTCCTGGGTCTGGTAAAGCTGCAGCTGGGGCTCCTGAGGCAGCTCGCAGCTGAACTCCACCTATGAGGGAAAGGCACAGGGCTCAACTCCAGGCCACTGTTTCCATAGGCCCCTAGTGGGTGCTGGTTCAGCCAAGTGTATTGGGATTTGCTCTGCTGGATCACTGGCATCTCTGGAGGAATCTAAGCTCCTTAGGCCTTGCACTGAAGGGCCCTCAGGAATACGCAGAGAAGTTTATTTTAGTGACAATTGAAATCCCCCCCATGCAGCATCCCAGCGAGCTACTGCATAGGAAACCCTTACTGCTCCCCACAGCCCCCAGAACAGTCGTGCCAGAAACTCGGGTGTCTGGCTCCTGGGCTCACCTTTGGCCTCCCCCGGCAACTGAAGAGTGAAGCTGTGGAAGAAGCGTGTGCTTAATTCCCCATCAGAGCCATGCCCAGAGGGGTTAGGCAGCTGGACAACAGGTTCTAGGCCTCAGAGGGGGTTACCAGACAGAGGGTCTCTGCACTGAGATCACACCGAGGGACCCTGAGATTGGGGCAGTGGCTGGATTCTATTCAGGTTCCTGGTTGAAACACCAGCTTGGATTCCCCTCCCAGCAGAACTAGGGTAACTAGAAGGGGGCACTTGCTGGAACTGTCACCAGCAGTGTTCCCTGTACGCTGGGCCCTTATGCAGCCACTCAGGAGATATTATAATGCTGCCCAGCTGATTAGCAGAGCACCCACAGCTAGGTTTTGTGTTTCTATTCACACATGCCTTGGTGCACATAAAAATGTATTCCGCATATGGATGGAAAGGATTATTAGAGGGAACATTGGTCACAGTCAGCCCCCTGGAAGGGAGGGCCTCGGACGCTTTGTGGTCTGCACAATGCTGCCCTCTCGGTCACTTCCAGCTGAGTCATGACAAAGGGCAGACGGTTTCTCATCCCTGGGATGGGTTTTGCTATCAATCCCCTAGCAGGGCGGGGGAAGGAAGACTGTTCCCTTGTCACCCAGATTTCTCTGGGGCAGTAAGAAGGAGCAAAGCATGAATGAACGAGAGAAAGAAAAGAAGGAAAGAATCTTCTCAAATCATGGCCTGGGATCCTGCTGCCCAGAGGGAACACTCCAGACCTGGTTCTCCTCTCTGAAATAGCTTGTGGTACATCTACACAGCAGCATCTACACTACAAGCCTTTATTCTGAAATAATGTTGAGCTGGAGAACTGCTTACTCCGACTCCTGTAACCCCATTTCAGGAGGAGCAAGGGAAGTTGGAGGAAGAGTGTTCATCCTTCGACTTTGTGATGTGCAAACAGCTTCAAAAGCTGAATTAAGCTATTTCGACTTAAGCTACGCAACTGACATAGCCCAAGTTGTGTAGCTTAGTTCTTTAGCCCTGTTGTGTCGACGCACCCTTGGAAACTTGGAGATTAAAAATCAAACAACTCCTCTTACCTCAACTTTCTTCATGGATGCAGCCAGTGTCAGGATCAGCTGTGAACACAAAGAGAAGGGAAAAACCATGAGACTCTGGAGAGCAGCTCACAGAACTCATGCAGCCCATAGTGTTCTAGCTCCTGGTCCCCAAAAAGCCACATGTGGCATCTTCCAGAGGAGACAGCCAATATCTTGGTGGTGGGGAGAAAAAGGTTACAACTCCAGAAGGCAGCGTGGTTTCTAGCTCTGGGTCTGACATGTAGCTTTGCATGCTCGGATTTGCAGTCTCCGCTCACTACCTCTGGATTAAAAGCAATGCTGGGAGCAGCCTATTGGTCTCCAAATTCAGGTTTTGCTCTTGCAAGACACTGAGCAGGCTCAACCTCCAAAAAAGCTCAAAGGATTCTCAGCACCACACCAAGTCAGGCCCTAGCGACTGCCCTCAGGGCACTCAGTTGAGCTAGGCTGGGGCACCCCTGCTAGCTGGAGACACACAGACGAAGATCGGTCCGTTGCTGGCATTCCTAGGGACGATGTGAAACATGGCCGATTTTGGAAGCACCTGAGTCCATTTCCGAGGCTTACTGGAAGTAACGGACATAAGTAATGGTGCACCTGCCAAGAACAGCATTTAATTACCAGAAATTGCTATGGATACAGCATGGCAATTCTTAATGGCATCAAGGGTTTGCCGTCTTTTCTAAAGGGCCTCACACCCTTCCTCAGGACATCATGGCCTTCCTTATACACATTTGTTAATTAACAGGACGGTTTGGTTCCATTCCTGTAAAGCCAGGTTCTAGCGCAAAAAGCAAGCAGGCAGAAAAGGCACCTTGTGACTAAGCCCATTTGCTGCCTGCATGGAGAGACTCATATCTGCGTATTCTAGTGCCAAAGATATCTGTGTATTTCACTGCTCTTGGCCTGTCTCAGCCCTGCAGACCCGTTCGGCCCTGAGAGACGGAGTGGGAGGCTGTTCTTGGCTCGTGCATTGGCGAGCAAGTGGCAGTCATGGTGCAGAGTTGGCAGGCCGATAAAAACAACAGTGTTTTGCTTAGACACTGAGCACGTCTTCCACAGAAATGAGGCAAGAGAGCAGGTTCCTGTCAGTGAGCATTAGTGGTGCGTAGGCAGAGTCCTTTGGGAGGTAGCTTTCCAGGGCAGGAGACACATATGCCCGTTTACACTGCTATAAAAATAATAGTCCAGTTGGCTGGGCACAGGAAATTGATCAGGCTGGGCTGCACACCAGTCTTACACTTGCCAGCCTCAGCTGTCTCAAGCTGATCACTTGCCACAAACAACAGTTCCTAGTGGCTTCATTCCAGGAAGGCAATGTGTTTATTTCATGGACCTTGCCCAAATGCACTTCAGTTAGCAAAGGCTGAGCAGGCAGCTAAGGATGGTTTAGTAGGTGGCCTTCCCCACCAAGTGCCTCACTTAGAGCAAATGTGATTTTCCTTCAGTTACTAGGAGCCTACAAGCACCATCTAACAGCATGGATAATGAAATGGAGAAATCTGCATGGGTATGCAGAACACTGGCATGTCACTCAAGACATCATGAGCACATCCCTCTAGCTGATTGGCCCACAGCAGGATTATTAAGACAGCCTAATTTTCAAAAGGGCTGAGCACCCCCCCACAGCTAACAGTGACTGGCGTTAGTGGAATTGGTAATCCGCTGTTCTGAAAATCAGGCCAAGAGTGCACTAGAAAAGGGGGCTGGAAGTAAGTGAAATACCAGCTAGAAGTCCAGTGGCTCCCATGGAAAGCAATGGCCAAACATTCCTTCGGTGAGGGCAGACATGGGTTCCAACAAACCCAGGTTGTGAAATGCACCAGGGTATTCTTTGATGTCTGACGGTGACAAAGTCTCAGTGAAGCACGCCTGATCGATTCTGTGCAGCAGGAATCTCTGAGCAACACACCAGGAATCAGTGTGGTGGGGAAGGGGCAGACAGTAACACAAAGCTGTTCATGAGAGTAAGAGTGTAGACAGTAGCTCCATTTGGACAATCACTGACCTTGTTACTGGCCTTGGCTTCACTCTCCAGTGTGGTGTTGCAGTCCCCCAAATACCTTTTCAACACAAAGTGCGTTTTGTTTGGTTCAGCTTTGCAGCCGGTGTCTCGCAATGTGATAGCCGTGATGTCCTCTTTTAAATACTAAGAGAACAATACCACCTGTTACTGGCAGAATCCCACACCCCCCCGCCCCACACCCCTGCTCGTGGAAAACATGTTGCTGGCTCCTCTGCTGCTTCTCTCCCCACTCCATAGGGGCAGAGTAAGGCCCCAGCTCCCAAAGATCAGACACAGCAAGAAACCAAGAGCCCAGCTCTGTAAGGTCCTGAACCCTCCTCCCGCAAGGCCCAGTTCTGCACCCACTGTGCCATCCGGCACTTGTGAAGCCCACGTCCTGCAGCATGTTACTCGCCTCTGTGCTCCTCGGCACGGCTATCTCCATGGTGTCATCAGTACACTTCCATGGGGTGTTCAGACTGACATATGCTTGAATAAGAATGTCCTGGAGATCTTGCATAGGGGGTGTGTGTATCAGTGTTGGTGTCGTCGGCGTCGCTTCTGCTCCTGTAGAAACCAACATCAGGAGAGCATTGGGCAGGGCTGGAATGGCTCCGTCCCCTCAGCAGGAGCAAGCTGTGTGAAATCTGAGGTGGACACTTGCTCACAGGCATCTGGACAGCGGCTCACCAAGCAGCCAGCAGAGGACAACTGAGCTGGGCTGGAGCTGAGCCCAGGTCCACCAACAGGGCAAAGGAGGGCAAAGGGAACAACTTCCCCCAGGGCCTGGCGCTACAAAAGGGCTGGGAGTGCTCCTATTGCAGCAGTGATGGCAGCTAGAACCCCAGGTCCTTTAAATTGCTGCTGGAGCACCATGTGCTGTCTTGGGGGCTGCCTGCGGAGGTGGGGGTGCTGAATGATGCACTCCAGGTAGCACTGAGGATGGGGGGGGCACTGTGGTCTGGCTGGCTGCCCCAGCCCAGGCTCTTCTGCCCAAGCCCAGGGGCATGGAGCAGGGTCCCCCCCACCTTGCCTAGGGCCTGATGAGGCTGTAGCCCCACTGGCAGAGTCAGTAACCATGGGGGTGACAGGCTCTGCAGCCTCCTAATCCATGTGGCAATTTTGCCCATGGGCCTCCAGGGTGTGTCTACACTGCGATTTCATGGGCTCCCATGGGCTCACACTACAGGACGGCTTGGTTGTGGCACAGACCTCACTATGGGTCCTGAGCTGGAATGCGACACTGCCCTTAAACAGCCCAAGGGCCAGGCCGGGCATCTCATTGCAGTGCAGACGTACCCTGAGAGCCTGCCTGACAACTGAGTCAGGCTGAGCCCCAGGCAGCGTATAGTGTGGACTCACCACATCGGTGCAGCTCAATGGTCAGGTGGCTTGCAGATGGGATGTCTCTATAGAAAGCTACGTCACCAAAGTCTTTCTCGTGGGCCAAGCCAGTCAGGCCTTCCTCATTGTCAGGAAGGGCTCTGCCATTCATTTGCATGTCGGGAAATGTGGACAACCAGTATTTCCCACGTGTCTGTACAAGGAGAAGAGGGAGGAGAGAGAATTAGGAGGAAGGGAGATGGAGAAGACAGGAACTGATGTGCTAGATCAGGGCTCTCCAATCTTTTTAACCACAAGATCACGCTTTCAATTTAAGTGCAATGTAAGATCTACCTCAAACCCAAATACCCTTGTCCGGTTTCCTTCCCCACCTATTCTGAGGCCCCGCTCTGCTCCACCCCTTCTCCGAGGCCTCACCCTGCTCACTCCATCCCCCTTCTTCCCTGAATCTCATTCACTTTCACCAGGCTGGGTAGGGAGTTGGGATGCAGGCTCTGGTCTTGGGCCAAGGGGTTCAGAGTGTGGGAGGGGACTCCCTGAAGGCAGAGCGGTGGGGTAGGTTCTGGAGTGGACTACGGGATAGGGCATTTGCCTGGGGAGTACAGGGTGGGGGCTTAAGTCCCTCCCCTCCCCTCTATCTACCCTGCGATCAGCCAGGTAACAGCCAATACAGGCTACCTGCTCCAGGGATGGAGCTGGCTCCCCCATTAGGAAAGCAGGGTAAGGGACCTGCTGAAGATCAGGAGGTGGGGTGGGTTCTGGAGTGCCCTAGGGGAGACGGCATCGAGCGTCTTGAGCACAAGGTGGTGGACTCAAGTTCCCCATGGTCCCCATTCAGGCAGTGCCCTGGCAGCCAACACCAGTTGCCCCAGGGATGGAGCTGGCACCTGCATTAGGAAGGCAGGCTAAAAAATACCCTGAAAGTAAGGTGATGGGCTGGGTTCTTGAGTGGACCAGGGGATATGGCATTGGCCTGGGGAGTGCAGAGTCCTGCCCCCCTTCCTGCCCTGGGAACAACCAGATAGCCAATGCAAGACAAGGGACCCCCTGATGGCAGGGAGGGAGTGTGGGCTCTTGAGTGGAGCAGTGGGATAGGGCATTTGCCTGGGGAGCACAGGGCTCAAGGCTTGAGTCCCACACGCCACCCTGGAGCAGACAGCCAGCCAACACAGGCTGCCCCAGGGATAGAATTGGCTCCCACATTAGGAAAGCAGGATAAGGGACCATCTGAAGGTAGAGAAGTGGGGTGAGTTCTGGAGTGGCCTATCATCTAGCACATTTGCCTGGGGAGTGCAGGGCTATGAGTTCAAGTCCCACCCTAGGCACAGCCAAGGCAGGTCCCCCCTGGCCCTGCACCACCCTGCAAAGCAGCTGACTTGTACAGCAGTGGCTCTATGTGCTGCCCCTCACATACAGGCTCTAATCCCTCAGCTTCCACTGGCCAGTTCTGTTATTGATCAATGGGAGCTGCAGGAGTGGGTGGCCACAGGCCAGAAGAGCCCGCTGCAGGGACTTGTCAGCCACCTCCAGGAGCAGCACAATCACTACAGGGATAAGTACTCCAGACATGGCAGGTTAGGCATCTTAGAACTCACATGCTCTCTCTGTGCCAGCCATAGGAGAGGGCAGCTTGCCCCAGCAAGGGGAAGGTGTTCCCCAACACCTGAATACTGCTTCTTACTTTAACCTCTGTGTTGCTGGCAGGTTCAGTTCCACCTTTCTTCTGAGTCTCGGCTCGGCCAGAGGTCCTGGCCACTTGTAGCCTTTAAAAATCCCAGGATGCTTTTCACAGAGAATAGGGTTGTTAAGCTTGTTAAGTCCTGGCCAACTTCTCCCCCAAAGACATTCTGCTTCCCTAAACTCCTCTTGCTGTTGCAGTTGGACATAGAAGTCTCCACTCCCCAACCTGGATTGCACGGCAGCACTGCTGTGTGTTCTAAACCAGCACCCATGCTCCACCCCAGAGGTGGCTGTTTTTCAGGTGGGTAGCCCGAGGGTTGCCAGTTTCCCTGACCAGATGGACTAAATGCCATTGCCATGAATGGCACCTGGTCTGTCTGGCTGGGAAAGATGGCGAGCCTAGGGCCAACATTTGAGTTGAAAGGCATCGTAGAAATATGAGCTTTCTGTCAGCATTTCTTTCCAGCCTTACCAAAATGGCCCCGTTGTTTTTCATATCAACCCTCCAGGTCACGTTCTCTTGGCTTTGGAGGATCAGCAGTATTTCCAGATCTTGCAGCAGCTTTGCTTCAGGACAGACCACATTCACCTTCACTTTCACCGTCCCAGGCTGAAAGCTACAGTGCAAAGCCCAAAATCAACCAATGGACTCACGAACCAACATGGCCTCCCTCCCACTGTGGTTAGTCCACCCTCCAGCTGCCTGAAGGCAGCTATCACAGCCCCGACAAAGCCCTCCAAAGGCAGGCCCCTCCTGCTAACAGCCCCTCAGTCAACATTAGAGCCTCTCACACCCCGAGATGTCAATCCCTGGCTCTTGCCACCACCAAAAATGCCATCGGGGCCTCTCTTCTTCTGTCCCGCGCACACACTGGGCCTACCCAGAGAGGAACTTGTTGTCACTGGAGGCCGGGTAGAGTGGGTGGGTTTCCAGACCCTACACACCTTCCTTTCCCAGCCCCACAGACTTCTCATCCTACCAACCTCACAGTCTCTCAAGCCAAGCCTCCCTTACCTGGGGACTGTCACCCTCCATCAAAGAGGAAGACACTCCATGCTCCTTCTTCACCCTCTCACAAGGTGCCATCCCCTTCCAGACCACACCCTGGCTCAGCTCTCACTCTGCCCAGCCCTGCACCCCACACACCAAGGGCAGGACCCTTGTAATCACTCCCACCACTGCAGGGCTCTTTGTTGTAGCAAAGAGAACCCCCCCCCCCTCCAAATCACCCCTAACCACCTTCCCCCTTGCACTGACCTCCCACACCCACAGCTCCCTCCCCAGAGCTCACAGGCCCCAATCCCACCTCGACCTGCACCGCGCGCACTGCAAAGTCCCACTGCATGCACCCCTGGCTGCGCAGTGAGCGTAGCTAACCTGCAGTATGGTTCTCAGCCCAACTGCTGGGGCTGCCTTTTAAAGGGCATCCCTCCTGCCAAGGAAAGAGCCTGCCCCAGAGGCCTGCAGCCAGCCTCAGGCGTACTCTGATGGGGAAGCCCAGGCGGCGAAGGCTCTGTCTCCCTCCCCTTGCTAGATGACAGGATTGGCAGCACGCCAGTTACCTGGTCTCCTTTGGGGCCTGCTTCATATGCAAGATGTGTGCCTCCTTCAGCTTCTGCGCATGAGGGTTTTTGCAGTGCTTAACCTTTGGGACCAGGAACTCGGCCTGGAGGTACTGCGAGGCACTGAAGCCAGGCTGGACGATGCAGTCCTCAGGACTGCTGGCATCTGGGAAGGAGAAGAAAAATCCACCTTATTCTCCAGGGTGGGGAGCTCTGCTGAGCAGCAGTGACCTCCCTTCCTCACCTCGCAGGGGCCTGGTTTCCAGGCTGGGGTGTGGGAAGGACAGAGAGCCCTCAGGATTTCATGTCCTTCACCACTACGCTGCAACACCAGGAGCCCAGGCAGAGATGCAGAGGTGCTCAGCTGGACCGTTGGATATCGAGGAAGCTCTAGAATCCCCTTCCTCCCTTATCCCCTCGGGCTCCGCTTGATTAGCTCCAAACCAGCTCCTGCAGGCAGTGATCAGCACGAGCGCCTGCCTGCGAGGGGTCACGCTGCTGAGATGCCAGCTGACATGGACAGGCCACTGCTGTGAGGAAGGCTGTGGCACCAACCCCCGCCCCCACCTGCCACATCTTTATTAAGTGAGTTGAGAAATGTCTTTCAACCACTCTGATTTTCACTGTAAAACCAGTTTCTTTTGACACCCGACTCCTGAGCAATGGCCCGAAAGGAGGAAGGGAGCCATATGCTGCCCTGAAAGATGCCCTGAGGGTTGCTCCTCCGAGCGTGAACCAGAGCAGCGAGGTGGGGTACCGAGGAGCCTCTGTGGGGCGATAGCGCATCGCCTCGCTGTGGATGCCAGCACCCATCCCTGAGCGCGTCTGGGACTCACCTTCACCTAGTCGGAAGTAGATGTGGTAGGGGTTTTCCAGCTCTGTGAAGGAAGTGATGCCCTTATAATGGTCTTTCACCTGTTGCACAATCGGCTTGTCACTTGTATAGTTAACTTTTTCAGTGACTAGCACGTTGTTCACTAATGTGGAGACATGGATGTCCTGAAAAAAAAACAAGGCAGCAATAGAATGGAAACGACTCCTTCTTCCCCCCCGGGTGTGGTGACAGGGCTCCCTGCTGGGGGCGACACCAGAGTGCACAGCCCACCAAATATCAGGCTAACCCCAAGCACCCCATTGGACCAGGGTACCTGGCAGTGCTCCCATCTCTGGAAAGCAGGCTCATGGGTGACCGAGCAACCAGACCCCAAGACGCTGCCACTTCATTGGCTGCTTTGGCAAATGACAGGCTCACCCAGCAAAGGTGGCCCAGGAGCTCAGACTGGATGCTGGCTCCACTGCTGGCTGCCCAGCTGGCCCGGCCTGCTCTCATGACATTGAACCACTGCACAGGCAGCTTGGCTGTGCGTGGGTTCTGGAAGGCCCACAGGAAGGTGGAATCAGCTGGTGTGGCACTGGGATTTTCCAGGAATGCTCAGTGGAGCCGGCATCCAGTCTGTCTGAGCCTCTGGGCCGCCTTTGCGGGGTGAATAGATTCCAGGGAAGGGGCCAGGAAGAATGAGCCAGATCTGGGCCGACCCTTCACTTCCTCCAGGGCAGAGCGAGTGGGGCAGAGGGGCGGGCTGTAGCAGGAGTGGTGCCACTGTTCAATCTGATAGAACTTTGCACCCTGCCCCTGCCTCCACCATTGTCAGACTGGGTTATTATTAGGCACAAATAGGAAGGAGGGTGTATTTTGCTAACAAAGCTCCCAGCCACGACTGAGCTCGCTGGAGCCAAATCCCATCCCTGACCTTCCTCCAAACCGGCAGAGGAAACGGGAGCTTTGTCAAGTTTTGTGCGTCACTGGCTGCTCAGACTGGCCTCTGCTCAGATCCAGGGCCAGAGGGAAAGCCAGCCAGGGCCAAGTACAGTGCCAGAGCTGCAGGGAGGGGCCCGACGCAGGAGACAGCAGGAACCAGGCAGGGGGTACAGAGCCTGAGCCAAGGGAGAGAGTGTGCTGCAGGAGGCAGTGAGATGCAGGCAAGTGGGGGAGTGGTCTGGGGGAGGTGCTTGCTGTGGGAGGCAGTGGGATACAGGCCAAGAAGGGAACCTGGGGGAGGTGCACATTGAGGGAAGCAGCAGGGGGTGGGGGGAGAGGGGGAAGGCAGAATGAGGGAGGGGCACTCTGAGGGAAGAAGCAGGACACAGGCTAGATGGGGGCAGGCTGGTGGAGGGGTACATTGCTGGAGGCAGTGGGATACAGGCCAGCTGGGGGCAGGCTGGTGGAGGGGTACATTGCTGGAGGCAGTGGGATACAGGCCAGCTGGGGGCAGGCTGGTGTAGGGGTACATTGCTGGAGGCAGTGGGATGCAGGCCAGCTGGGGGAGGGGTGCACTGCTGAAGAGTGTGCTACAGGCCAGCTGGAGAGCACTGTGTGATGCAGCAGGGCCCATGCCCACATGGGGACAGTGTGTGGGCAGGAGAAGGGATGTTGTCCTGTGGGCAGTAATTCTGCGGACACAGCTGCCAGGATGTCTCCCTGAGTAGGATCAGGGACAAAAATGGCAGCCACAGCTGTCCCACACAGAACAACGGACAGTCTGGTCCCCATGTCGGACACACGCTCAGAGCTGTGGGACGAGACGAGGGGAGTTGACGGTCTCGCCCCACTCTGAGGGGTGGGCGGAGACGGTCTCTCTCTTCTTCCGGGGTGCCAGCCCCTGTTGTGGCTCTGACAGGCTGAGCTTTTTCCTAGGGCTCAGCTCCACCATGCCTGGGGCGTGGTCCACAGTGGGCCAGGTGTCTGGGATTTCCATTCACTGCCAGCAGATCTCCCCGTCAGGCTCTCAGTGCCCTCGGCGTGGTGTTCAGAATGCCATGGAGAGCTGCCCCCAGCCCAGCCCATCCCTGCTGCTGCTCTCTGCTGCACCCAGACCTTTCACGCTCTCTGCAGGGAGCAGCAAGCTTGGGCTTTCCCACAAGCTCCCCCGGCACCCTCCTAGCCTGTGGGCCAATGCCGCGTGGCCAGCGTTTGGCTGGGCAGAAGCCTGTGTGCTGCTGGGGACGTGCGTTGCGTGCTGCACTGGGGTGCACTGCGAGCTGGGACGCATGTTTTCGCATTCGACAGCCTTCTGAAAGGGCTGCAACTCAGCTTGGCAAACAAAGGGGTTGGTCCAACACAGGGCGCAACATGGGGTTGGGAACTAAAGGAAGGGGGCTCAGGGCCTGCTACTGGCAGAACAGGGCTCAGGGGCTGACTGCTAGAAGTTCAGAGACTCTGTTGGGTGCATGAGACTCAGGCCCCCTTTCCCGCTTTCTGGATGTATGGGCCTTGGATCTTCCCCTCATTGGGACTATGGGCGTCGGGGGCCCCTCTTTAACCCCCTGTGGACTCAGATCCCCTCTGCTACTGGACAGGAAGGCCATGGGAGCAGTGTGAGAAAAATTGGGGCCTTTTCAACTTAACTTTGTTAACCACTAAATCCTCCCTGAATTGTGCCAAGTACAAGTCAGGCCGTGACTGTTGATAAACAGCCTGGATATGCCCCCTCTCTGCCTGTATCATAGAATCATAGAATCATAGAGCTGGAAGAGACCTCAGTAGGTCATCAAGTCCAGCCCCCTGCTCTAGGCAGGACCAATCCCAACTAAATCAACCCAGCCAGGGTTTTGTCAAGCCGAGACTTAAACACCTCTAGGGATGGAGACTCCACTACTTCCCTAGGTAACCCATTCCAGTGCTTCACCACCCTCCTAGTGAAATAGTTTTTCCTAATATCCAACCTGGACCTCTCCCACCACAACTTGAGACCATTGCTTCTTGTTCTGCCATCTGTCACTGTAACCAAATCATAGAATACTAGGACTGGAAGGGACCTTGAGAGGTCATCGAGTCCAGTCCCCTGCCCCCATGGCAGGACCAAGTACTGTCTAGACCATCCCTGACAGACATTTATCTCACCTGCTCTTAAATATCTCCAGAGATGGAGATTCCACAACCACCCTGGGCAATTTATTCCAGTTTTTGACCACCCTGACAGTTAGGAACTTTTTCCTAATGTTCAATCTAAACCTCCCCTGCTGCAGTTTAAGCCCATTGCTTCTTGTTCTGTCCTCAGAGGCCAAGATGAACAAGTTTTCTCCCTCCTCCTTATGACACCCTTTTAGATACCTGAAAACTGCAGGGGGGAGGGGGGAGAAGAGGGGTGCAGGTCTTGGCTTCTCAGCTCAGATGTTTCCTCCATGACTTGAGGGAGTGCACATTTCCAAAGGGACCCACACTCCGTCTCCAGCCCCTGCTGTTTGTTATCAATACTAATAGGTCCAGGGGGGCTTGGTTTGGAATTTGGAGCATTTCTTCCAGATGTGGCAGCAGCCAGCAGCTAACAGGCCAAGAACTCCCACTGTCATGGGGCCCACTGCTCAACATAGCCAGAGGAGCTGAGCTGCTCTCCCAGATGCAACCAGCTGTTTGCTTTCCCTTCTCACAGGACAAAAGGACAGACAGACCAAGGCAAACAACAGGGCTCAGGAGCCAGAAAGAATGAACAAGAAGAGACAAGACAGAGATGTTTCCTTCTCCCCGTCTTTTAAACTCTCCTCCCCTCCCTCTTATCCAGTGCACGCTTCCGTGTTCTTTTAATAACATGTCCCTCCATATAAGGGACTTACTGTCCCCAGCTGGGCAAGGGAAGTTGGTGCAGAGTTAGTCAGGTACTGACACAGCCTGCCAGATTCCCAAAGGAAGTAAAGCCAGATATTTTGTGTGTGTGTGTGTGTGTGTGTGTGTGTGTGTGAGAGAGAGAGAGAGAGAGAGAGAGAGAGAGAGAACCAGCGTGTGTAATGTTAGAGAGTCAGTTAATGACAGCAAAATTCATTCTATTGGCTGTTACCATGGCATGAGGTAGTATTGCCTAGTGAGTAGATTACAGTTGCCAATTCTCACTAAAGCTACTCTGGGAGATTTTCCCCCCAACATGGCATAATGTCATTTTTGTAAAACAGTCTATTACATTTTCTAGGGTTGCTTTCAGTCGTCACTAGGAGATTGGTGCCGATTCTGGGAGACTCCAGGCCCATCCTGGAGCGTTGGCAGCCCTAGTCTAGATCCAGAGCACCTAGGTTCTATTCAGAGCTGGCTCTTCGGATTGTCCAATCAGCTGCTCAGGCACTTGTATGTCCCTTATTACCACATCTCTCATTTATCCTCACAACACGCCCAGGGAGCAGGCCAGTGCTGTTCTCCCCACTTTTACACATGGGGGACTGAGATGTTGAGAGACTAAGTGACTTTCCCAAGGTCACACAGAAAGTCTGTGCAGAGCTGGGACCTGACATCCAGTCTGCTGAGACCCAGGCCAGTTATGCACATAGATTCTGAGGAGTTTGATGTCTCAGCTAGCTGGCAGAATCAGCCCCACTTCTACTTCTGCCTTGCCCACTGACTTGCCCAAGGATCATAGAGCAACTCTGTGCCACAGTTTCCCCATCTGTAAAATGGGACTGATAATCTTGGCCTGCCTCACAGTGGCCACATGCCCCTTTGTTCAAGCACTCTGGGGCCCGGCCCGCGCCCAAACCCCAGATGAACCCCCGGACTTCCTCACCACAGACCTCAGTTGAGAAATCAGAGCTGCAGCTAATACTGCTCCTCCAATCTGCTTCTAGTCAGACGGGAAGGAGAAAAGGTTGGAGCTTTCTCGCTTTGGGTGCACTGTCCTGCACCTGGCTACCTCAATAGGTGACAGTCAAGTCTGCTTCTCCTCTTGGGCATGGCATAATGAAGGAGCCTTCACTTTCCTGCAGGGAGCCTAAAGGGTCCCATTTTTCATAGACTTACATCCTTGTCGGCCTTGGAATGTGGCCACCCTCCTTTCAGCCAAGGAGGACAGAGAGGCCGCACTTTTTAGTGTGGAGGGAACTGAACTAGAAATATAGAGACCTGACTTTTATTCCCAGCCCTGACACTGAGCTACTGGGTAAGCTTGGGCAAGTCACTTCCCCTCTCCCCCTCTCTCTTGTATACTCAGACTGCTAGCTCTTCAGGACAAGGCAGTCTCTCACTGTGTATGTGTAGTGCCTAGCACCGTGGGGCCCTGAGCTCAGCTGGGGCCTCTAGATGATAATCATAGCGAACAACAATGAAGAAGGACAATGCTGACCTTTAATCACGAAGGGCCACATCTTAGAGATGTGGGGAGCTCCACCTGCTCCACCATGGCTTGTGTTTTCTCTGATTCCTGCCTGATCTGGGGACAGGAGCTAAGAAGGAGGCTCCCTTCCACAGTGCTACCCCGAGGCTGTGCCCTAGGTGTTTTTGTAGGGAAAATCTGAGCTCAGTCTGACTTGCCCTGAGCTGAGTGGGAAACCATGAACTCTCCTCCTTCCCTTGATTTTCTGAGCACATGGTCCATGTTTGGCTTAGCCATCAATGGCTGGATCAGATTTTACTCAAACTGTCTAAAAAAATTCACCAAGTGACAAGACTGAGCCTAGAGAACCAAGGAAGTGGTTTGAAAACATTCTAACGGGTACATGGGAGCTGGGACATGTCTCCGTCACATCAGACTGTCACGTGCATTTCGGAGTTCTGCTCAGGCTGCTAAGGTTTTTCCGGGTGCAGTACTCACCGAGGCAAAGGTCAGATCGGACTCCTCTGAATGAACCAACACCTCACAGGACTCGTTGCAGACAATCACAAACAGCACCGCCCGCTTAGGCAGGGAGGTCCTTCCCGCGGAGGACACATTCAGGTGGAAGCGCTGCATCTGGGGACAAGAATGGAGACAGTGTCACTCATGCTTGCTGTAGACAGGTGATCTCTGGACAGTGCCCCATCCACCATGAAGTGCAGAGAAGGTGGGCTGGGCCTGATGTGATGGCAGGGGGCAGGGAGATGCCATTCCATTAACAGCAAGGGAATGGGCCAGCTCTGTCCTCTGGGATCAGCAGAGGAGAGAGGAGACCCTGCTGACTATGCTCAGCTGATACATGTGTGATTCGTCCTCCCCCTCCTCCTGCTAGCTTGAACTACACTCTGCTGAGGGGTGATGAAGACAATTACACCTGATCTATACCCTTCCCCTGCATCCGCCCAGAACAGACATGCTGTTACGTGCTGTTACCCCCTCCCTCCATTTATCCTGTCCTCCAAAGAGCCCAACCTCCTTCTGTTAGCGTCTGGAGAACCCTGCTGGGACTTGGAGCTCCCATTTATATCAGAAGCAGCGAGAAGGCAAATGCAACCCCAGCAGGGCTTGTTAAGAACAGGACAGAGTGGAAAGAGCTACACAAACCCCACTGAGTGCCAAAAGGCAGCTGAGCGGCAGCTGTGGAGGGGTGTGAAGGGGGTTGGTGTCATGAGGGAAGCAGAGGCTACTTGATGTAGGGTCAGTGCAGGGAAGATCAGGATCTAGATCAGGGTGGGTAAATTCTGGCCTGTGGGCTGGATCCAGTCCACAGGGCTAGTCCCTGGTGGGCCCCTACCTCTACGTTTACCTGCGCCTCCACAGGTATCAGAGGATCACAGCTCTGGTTGGCCACGAATTGCTGTTCGTGGCCAGTGTGAGTGGTGGGAAGCAGCATCCCAGGCCATGATGCTTCCCGCTGCTCACACTGGCCACGAACGGCAATTCACAGCCAACCAGAGCTGTGATCCTGCGATACCTGTGGAGGCGCAGGTAAACATGGCGGCAGTGGCCTGCCAGGGACCAGCCCTGTGGGCTGCTGGTTTTTTATTTATTGCCCACCCTGATCTAGATTCTTAGGGCCAGGAGTCAAGTCCTTGGCTGGTGCAGGGCGGACACGAGAGTTTGCCTGGCGAACCGTGTGAGAAGGGTTGTCAGGATGAAATGTGCCTCCCAGATGGTTTGGCTGAGTTTCAGCGGGTTGTTGTAAACAGCCCAACACACACAGCAGCCCAGGGAAACCAGCTCCCACCCTGCCTGGTGCATCCTATGTGAGCTCAGACAATGCGGCTGCACCTGCAGCCACGGGGGACTGCCACGGCTGGTGGCCTGCTTACTGCCACGCAGTGCGGAGGAGAAGCCGGGCAGCCTCAGGGGGAGCCTGTTTCAGAGTCTGTGCATCAGCCTCCCCCAATTTAACTGGAAACCTCCCTCCATCCCACTGTAAGTCTCCACAAACTCCCTCCTAGTGCTGGGCCATTGCTTCAGCTCACCCTGGCAAAAGGAGTCTTGGGCAGCCAGGAGAGCCCTTCCACTGGCGTCGTCAGGGTCCCAAGTTTGTCTCAACCAGTCCTAATGCCCAGCGAGATTCAAACTTTCCCCAAAAGCCACTGCTGGTAGGAATGAAATGGAACAGGCTGCAACCCCCCCCCCCCCCCCCGAAACCTAGACTGGTGGCTAGAGAACCTGCCAGAGGCTCCGCTGGCTGCATTTTGGAAGGAACACTTAGGGCAATGACAAGCCGCGCTGCGGCCTCCTAGCCAAGCTTTGGCCACTTGTGACATTCACAGGGCACTTCCCTCACATAGCCCTGTATGCGCTGGATCAAGAGCTCTGGGGTGAGATCATTCTGCCAACTTTTTAGTTTAAAGACAGTCCTGGGGGCCTAAAACATGGACGCCGGGGGCATTAATCTGCACCAACCTTGGGGGCCTACAGTTGGTCTCCTAAATCTGGCTTCACATTTCAAACTGCAGGGATCAACTTTGAAAACTGCCTCCAAAATACCAACCTACCAAGGACAGGACGGAAAACTGCCGAGCATGAACCACAGCTAAGGGATGGAGAATTTAACAGAGAGACCCTCTGGATCCGTGGTATCCAATACACTAGCCACATGTGGCTACTTGGCCAGTTCGCTATAGCAATAGCCACTATAATGGCTACTGCTTCAGGAATGGTTGACACCACAGCTCTAGACCCTTCTCCCAGTACTGTCCCAGGAGCATCTGCACAACACTGCCCCCCTACCAAGTCCTGCTTACAGCCAGAGCCTGACTTTTCCCCAGAGACCCTCACGCTGACCCTGCTCTGACGAGCTGCTAGAGGGTGGGCTGCAGGCTTTGTGATCGAGGGCAGAACTTCCCACATAGGGTGGCCAACATTGCATGTCAAAAGTACGGGCCTGTTTTCTTAGCTCCGCTGTGGGGAAGGAGTTTTCTGTGGCCATGGGGCCAGCAGTGGGGTGCCCACCTCCACTCAGGTTAGGGATTGCTAACCACAGGGCAGTGGAGGAAACCTTCCACTCCCCGGGAGTCTGGGCTGCTGGGACCCAGCTCTGGGCTTGAACAGGGCAGCGCTAAAGGGCCAGATTCGGGAGGGGCGTGGAGAACTACACACGAGTCCTGGTCCTCGCTGGCCAGGGTCTTCTGCTGACTCCAGCCCTTGAGCGCAGCTCTGGCTGCTTTCCCCGGGCAGGCTCTGGCTGGCTGGGGCTGTGTGTCCTGGAGCTGCATAGAAGGGCTGGGGTGATTTGAGGAACAGGCTCTATCTGGCGGGGGGCAGTGTTCCCAGGGCATAGCCTCCCCACGCACAGAGTCTCTGTCAGCATGCCCAGCAGAAGATCATAACAGCTGGCTGGTGGCTGCTGTAGCAGTGGGGGAAAGAGGCAGGCAGGGAGCCTTGTTCTGGCAGCTGAGAGCACCTGAACAGAGCCCTGTCCATTTCCCTCCCAGACAGAGCCCCTCCTGACACCAGCCATTCAACATGGCCCCCTCAGGTCTTCCTGCTCCCCAATAACCTTATTGTGCCTCTCCCAGGAGACCATGCCCCAGAGTTTGGGGACCTCTGGGCTATGGTACCTTGGCTCAGTAAGTCATGGGGCTGGTCCTGCACTACCGCATTGGCGACTCGCAAACACTATCACGGTAAGGGAATAATAAACCTGGTTTTGCATAATGAGAATATTTGTGATCCGTTGAAAGTCAGGACACAAGGCGTCCCAGACTGACTGAGTACGGGATAGGCAATATTCTATTTAAATACGGGACGTCCCTTGTAATACAGGATTTCTGGCAACTCTAGTCCCGCACATCTACAGGCCCCGCCTTTACCAGATGATCTTATCAGGAGCTACTGGAAATTAACTGCCAAAAAGTCTACGCCAGCCTCTTAAGAATAACTCACTCCTATTACAAGACCAGTCCTGATGCGATGGCACGAGGCAAGCCAGTAAATATGACTGTGTGGGTGGCCACAGAACCCCAGCCGGTTGGTCCCCTTGGCCTGTGATGGGGAGGGCCTTGCTTCTATTTTTACCACCTGTTTTTTTCCAGAGGCCATTGTTTCTCTCCCCCAGAGTGGCGGGAGGCTTTATTTTACTCCAGTGCTGCCTTTTTAATGGGGATCTGCTTATAGAAACTGGCTTCCAGTAATTCTTCTATAAGTGGAGCCAAGTCTCTCTCCCTCAGCCCCCCTCCTCTCAGTCGGGGCTTGGTGCCAGCTACCTTGAATGCCACAGTTGTGACATCAATGGCTGGCTTCCCCATCCCCTCTTTACATAAACAGTGCGTGTCTGTGGCTCTGGGAGGGTGAGGGGGTGAGTCCATGCCATTTATTTACATGGCACAACACACAACTCCACAACCAGGTCTCCCGCCATCTTGTCCCTGCCTTTGCAGCCAGGTGATGGAAGCTGGGCTGGATCCTCCACCAGACTGAGGAGACCCAAACGCTGAGCTGGAGGCCCAGCTGTCACTGTCCCTGAGTCACAGCATCTCCTGTGGACAGGAGCCCAGTGTAGCTGCACAGCCAAACCACTTCCCATGGGGCAGTGCACAGGCCAGCTGCTGGTTCAGGCCCCTCTCTCTGAATAAAGGGATGGTCCGGAGGTTCCATGCTAGCCGGAGACTTGGGAGAAGGGCTTCCCATTCCCGTCTGCACAACAGGGATAACAACCCAGCCCTGCCTCCTGCGGGTTTGGGAAGATAAATACACCCAAGATGGCAAGATGCTCAGGCAATGCAGTAATGGGGCCAAGTGAGTACCTGAGCCAAATACTTAGAAGTCAGCTTAGTGGAATGGCAAGAAAGGAAACGTTTCATGGGTGGGTGAGGGTCTGTGGCCTGTAACATGCAGGAGAGCAGACTAGATGATCATAATCGTCTTCTCTGGCCTTAAAGTCTATGGGCTTGTCTCTACTGTGGGGTGGATTGAAGCTGCAGTGATTGATCCACAAGATCCACTAAATCGACTGCCCATCACTCTCTCATCAACTCTGGAATTCCACCAGAACAGGAGTCAACAGGAGAACTTTTTCTGTCCAACCCCCTACAGTCTGGCCTCTGTGGTGAGCAGATCTAAGCCAGGGCTACTCAACTTTTGAAGCCCGGGGGGCCACAATGATACTCACAGCATATGCCAATGGCCACAACTTAAGTGTGGTTGCATATACATGTAAATATTTATGCAAATATATGCAAATAGCTTCTTAATTCACTGAAGGGCATGAATACAAAGCACTTTCCACAATACCCCAGTGCTCCTGGCACCTCCTCCCTTTGGTTTAGAAACGCCAACACCCTGTACCCATCTGTTCCAGCCAGCCCGTCCACTTGCATCTTTCAATGCTCACCCCACCTGGAAGATGCCTCGCCAGCGTGGAGAGTGTTCCCAGTGGAGACCATGTTCAAAGGATGTTGAGTCCCACATAAACCCAAACTGCACCATGGGCCGCAAACAAGCAGGTGTTGAGTAGCCCTGATCTAACCTATGTCTATTTGAGTTACACGACTAACGCAACTCAAATTGCACGGCTTAGATTGACCTGTCCTTGTAGTGTAGCTCTGCCCTAGGAGTCTACCAGACTTGAATACCCATGGCCCAAAGCACCATCCCAATGATCAATGGGCTGCTGAAACAGATGCCACATGCCACATGCCACTTCTATACTACCCAGACCTCTGAAGAGCCTCCTGCAACGCATCACCTTGCAGGCTAGTAAGAGTCAGCGGGGTTGACAGCCACCGTGAGCCCTGGGGCAGGGTGGGGGCAGCTCTCTGCTCCTGGAAGGGGCAGGGTCGAGGACAGTCAGCCCTTAGCACCACTTGGACCACAGCACTGGGCCCCTCCTTCCAGTCCTCAAAATTGCGCAAAGCAGCAGTAGCGGTGGTGATTAGGGTTGCCAGATGGTTGAAACAAAAATACCAAATATCGCCCCCCCCCCCAAAAATGGGGAAAAATTCTGTTGAAGGGGAAAAAAAAAAGGGGGGGGGGAGACCAAAGTTGTTGAGCAGCAAAAAAAAAAAAACCAACAAAAAAAAAACCCTCCAAGGACTTAGTAAGCTAAAAAATTAAAATAAAACAGCATTAAAATAGCATGTCCCCTTTAAGCACAGGGATAGGAACAGGGGAATGGTTGAGCATTAAGACTTCCCCTAGCTCTTTTGGCCGGCAGCCATTTTGTCCTGCCAGCCTTGGGGAACCAGGTAAACATGGGGGCTGCGGTCGGGGTGGGGGTGGAGGTGTTGGGGGCAAGAAGGGGATTCGGGGGTGGGGGGAGCGGCGAGGCTGGGCACTGAGTGTTTGTAGGGTTGCCAGGTGCCCAGCGTTTTTGCCTCCTGGCTGGGGAAAAATTCAGAAAATACCAGACATCTCAGGTGTCCAATATTCTCTGCATTTTTTTACCGGACAGGAGCCGAAAATACCGGACTGTCCGGGTGAATACTCGGCAACCCCAGGAGCTCTGGGCTCCTTTGAATGGCTGGGTCCTGGGGCATTTGCACCCTTTGCCCCCCTAAGTGGCTGGCCTGGTAAAAGCTGTGTCACCCACAGGCTAACAGGGTCAGACCCTCAGCTAGTACAAATCAGCATCACTCTGCTGAAGATTATGCTCCCCTGATTTCAGCCATCTGAGGGCCTAACCCGGGGCTGAAGTGCAGTCAGCGATCCCTTTCATGATGGCATCCCTGAAGTCAGGGTGGTGACCTCAGTTAGCCCAGGCTGTGTGAGTTAGCCTGGGATCGTAGCCTGTAGGGCTGAGGCCTGCTTCTCTTTATGTAAAAATGTGTTGAAAATGTAAGTAGGCCCCAAAATCTGTTTCCTCAGAATAGATGTGTCAGCAGCCAAGCAAGTTTGGTAAAACATGAGTAAAGTCAAGTAAGACAATTCAGTTAGGGCATAACCCGAGGTCCTGTTGTTTTAGGCCTAACTTGTTTTTACAAATGTTATTCAATAAAATGTTTATGTTTGGGGAAATGTTATCTATGTTGATTGTTATTGGTGTGGCATTTATACAAATGTCAGTTCTAATTATGCTTAATGTTAACTAGACAATAAAGAAGTAGAAAATATTAAATTATGGTCTTCAAAGTACAGATATGGTAAAAAGTAGATTTAATGTTAATTAATGATGAGATGTTGTTATAATTGTTTAGTCAAAGGGTAGCAGACTAAATTTAACTTGGGCACATCCATCCACCCACCCCCAAAGTACTGTTAGCGAAATGATATCACCCATTCACCTCATGTGGGGAGTACTCACCCCTAAATGCGGCTGCCCTCTTAGAATGTGAGTATCAGTGCAGTGTACAGGTACAGCGCTATGCCTGTTTGTTAACTACCTATTTTATATTAAATAATATTTTTAATTTTATCACTTGTGTTATTTAGTCCACTGCAAAATGAAATTATCTGTAACTCCCCCAGAGGCTCAAAACTTAAAGAATGCTGTTCAATGGCTTCCCTAATCTTTTCAGTCATGTGCAGATTTTTCCCATCCACGTGCAGAATACATTTTTGATGTGCACCAAGGCATACGTGAATGTGCACCACCAGTAGAAACAAAACCCTATCTGGGACATTCCACTCATCAGCTGGGTGGCATTTGAATCTCTCCTAAGTGTCTGCATAGGTGTACAATGATTCTGTTTGGTTTTAGTCCTTATTTTTATATGACTCATTGGGAACACATAAACCACAGGTTACAGGATCCAGGTGAAGCTGACTTTGACTCCCTCAGATAACTGATGGGCAGGATCCCCTGGGATGCTTACATAAAGGGGGAAGGGAGTCCAGGAGAGCTGGCAGTATTTTAAAGAAGCTTTATTAAAGGCACAGGAAGAAACCATCCTGATACGCAGTAAGAAAAGCAAATATGGTAGGCGACTATATTGGCTTACCGGGGACATCCATGGTGAGTTTAAACACAAAAAGGAAGCTTACAAGAGGTGGAAACTTGGACAGATGACTAGGGAGGAGTATAAATATATTGCTTGAGAACGCAGGGGGATAATCAGGAAGGTGAAAGCACAATTGGAATTGCAGCTAGTGAGGAATGTGAAGAGTAACAAGAAAGGTTTCTACAGGCATGTTAGCAATAAGAGGGTGATCAGAGAGCATGTGGGGCCCTTAGTGGATGACGGCGGTAACCTAGTGACAGACGATGTGGGAAAAGCTGAAGTACTCAATGCTTTATTTGCTTTTGTCTTCACAGACAAGGTCCGCTTCCAGACTACTGCACTAGGTAATACAGTATGGGAAGGAGGTGGGCAGCCCTCAGTGGAGAAAGAACAGGTTAAGAATTATTTAGAAAAGCTAGACACACACAAATCCATGGGTTCGGATTTAATGCATCTGAGGGTACTGAGGGAATTGGCAAATGTCATTGCAGAGCCTTTGGCCATTATCTTTGAAAACTCATGGAGATCGGGAGAGATCCCGGATGATTGGAAAAAGGCAAATGTAGTACCCATCTTAAAAAAGGGAAGAAGGACAATCCAGGGAACTACAGACTAGTTAGTCATACCTCAGTCATTGGAAAAATCATGGAGGGGATCCTCAAGGAATCCATTTTGAAGCACTTAGAAGAGGGAAAAGTGATCAGGAATATTCAACATGGATTCACCAAGGGCAAATCATGCCTGACCAATCTGATTAGCTTCTATGATGAGGTAACTGGCTCTGTGGACATGGGAAAGTCAGTGGATGCGATATACCTTGATTTTAGCAAAGCTTTTGATATGGTCTCCCACAATATTCTTGCCAGCAAGTTAAGGGAGTATGGTTTGGATAAATGGATAGGAAGCTGGCTAGATTGTCAGGCCCAATGGATAGTGATCAACAGCTCCATGTCAGGTTGGCAGTTGCTTTCTAGTGGAGTGTCCCACGGATCAGTTCTAGGGCCAGTTTTGTTCAACATCTTAATTAATGACCTGGATGAGGGGATGGATTGCACCCTCAGCGAGTTCGCAGATGACACTAAGCTAGGGGGAGAGGTAGATACACTGGAGGGCAGAGATAGGGTCCAGAGTGACCTAGACAGAGTAGAGGATTGGGCCAAAAAAAATATGATAAGGTTCAACAAGGACAAGTACAGAGTCCTGCACTTGGGATGGAAGAATCCCAAGCATTGTTACAGGCTGGAGACTGAATGGCTAAGTAGCAATTTGACAGAAAAGGACCTGGGGATTACAGTGGATGAGAAGCTGGATATGAGTCAACAGTTTGTCCTTGTAGCCAAGAAGGTGAATAGAATATTAGGGTGCATTAGGAGGAGCATTGCCAGCAGATCTAGAGAAGTGATTATTCCCCTTTTTGCGGCTCTGGTGAGGCCACATCTGGAGTACTGTATTCAGTTCTGGACCACCCTCTATAGAAAGGATGTGGACGCATTGGAGAGGGTCCAGCAGAGGGCAATCAAAATGGTTAGGGGGCTGGAGCATATGACATATGAGGGAGGCTGAGGGATTTGGGCTTATTTAGTCTGCAGAAGAGAAGAGTGAGGGGGGATTTGATAGCAGCCTTCAACTTCCTGAGGGGCGGTTCCAAAGAGGATGGAGAGAGGCTGTTCTCAGTAGTGATGGATGGCAGAACGAGGAGCAATGGTCACAAGTTGCAGCAGGGGAGGTCTAGTTGGATATTAGGAAAACTATTTCACTAGGAATGTGGTGAAGCACTGAAATGGGTTATCTAGGGCAGTGGTGGAATCTCCATCCCTAGAGGTTTTTAAATCTCGGCTTGACAAAGCCCTAGCTGGGTTGATTTAGTTGGGATTGGTCCTGCCTTGGGCAGGGGACTGGACACAATGAGCTCTTGAGGTCTCTTCCAGCAGTAGGATTCTATGACATGCAGGAGCTTGGAACAGAAAGCATCCCTGTATTTACCAGGGATGTAAAATCCTATTTAATTAGTTAATCAATTAAACATTACGTTTAACAGTTTAACAGTTTAACTCAAGTGGTCACCAGTTCTTGCACAGGAGGGCTTATCCCTGAGTGGGAGCGTGAAAGTATTTGCGCAAGAAGCACTGATTTTGTACATTACAAAGTCAGTGCTCTTGTGCAAATTCAAGCGGCCAGTGTAGACAGCTGGCAAGTTTTTGCGCAAAATCTTGCCAGTCTAGATGCATCCATGGGGTAAAGAAGAGCATGAAGCCTCCTTCCCCATCAGACTCCATGTTGCCTTCCTGACTGCATGATAAACTTTCCTTTGAGGAGTAGCCTCTTTCAGAGGAATCCATTGTGAAGGTTCACTGGGCTATCCAAAAAAGTGACAGAGAACCCCAACTTCTCTCTTTTACCCAAGAAGACAAAGGCACCAGCACTGTGGACCTTGGGGAGAGATCCTGATCATGGGTAGGGTAAGTCACCAACTTTTTGGGAAAATAACAAACTGTTGAATCTTGACTCCTTCACGGAGCAGTGAGCCAATATCGTTTGGAACTATCGGAGAGGGCTGGACATTGCAGAACAGACATTTTGGGGAAAATCCAGGACTGGAAGTGTGTTAGTCACCCTGCAATAGTAACCAAGGCTGGTGGAAGCCACAGTGTGGATGAGGGGCTGCAGACATGCTGCGGGAGTCACATTGCTGAGGCAGTCCTGTCTAACACACGGACACTACAGGATGTGCCCTGCATGCTGGTGAGCAAGTTGTGAGAGGCCCAAGTTGAGAGCAGGGCTGACAAGAGACTTTGCTAGCCTCTTCCAGTCAGCCCTTCAGTGCCACCTGGGCCAGAGGGTGTGCGCTGCCGAGGGCTCTGGGAGTGATTTAAAGGGGCCAGGACTTTGGCTGCTACCGAGGTAGTAACAGCTGGGAGCCCTGGGCCTTTTTAAATTGCCGGGTGTTGCGGAACCCGCCCCTCTTCCCCTGTCAGCATCTCTGGTTGGGAGCAACAACAGCAAAACATTCTGAGGCACTCAAAGTTATGGGACAGGCGATGAGCCCTTACTGGGCTGGATTGCACCTGAATAGGTGAGACATCCGTACAGATTCTGTACAGCTGGGCTCAGTCTTTTCACTACTATGTGGGACTTGCTCTAAGGGCTGCTGATCGAAGTGTTTGGTTGTAGGCTGCCCACAGGTGAAAACGGACAGAAATAAAACCACTTGGTCTGTATATTACGTCCACACCAGCTTCCCTGTTGCACTGTTCGATTCTTCTCAGTGCCCAAAACCCAAATGGCCTCTGGACCCAAAAAGAATAACGGAAATCTGTGGGCAAGATCCTCAGCTGCTATAAAATGATGCAGCTGTATTGGCTGTAGCAGAGGAATTGCCTCAGCAGGCCCACTGATGGGGGGACGGGCTGGTGATTCTAAGGGGCCCGGGCACCACCACTGCTCCTGTGTCAGTCAGAGCTCTGGCCCCCTTTCAATTGCCTCTGGAGCACTGCTCCACCGCTCCACGCAGCTCTGAGGCTCGGTGGGGGGCATATGCCACAGTCTGGGAAGTGCCCCTTCTGGCTGAGGCCACACCCCTTCTGAGGGCATGGAGCCAGCCCCCCACACTCCACCTTGCGCTGGGGCCCAGGGTGGCTCTCGGCCTCGCTGTGGCTCAGCATCCACCAATGGCTGAGGTTCCACAGAAAGCTGAGCGAAGGGGAGAAGCCCAGCAGTCCTCCTCCCCCTGGACACAGTAAGGAATGTGAATATCACGCCCAGTCCTTGGAGGCAGAGTTAAAGAGGAAACAGAAAAGCCTGGAGCCCTACCCTTCTCTTGGCACTTTGCATTTGTTTGCACATAACTGTGAAGCTGGGATGCTTTTTGGTCTCTGGAATTCTCAAGCTCCGTCGGTATGCAGAGACCATTGTTATTGTTACTGTTTATTATTCGCATTACTGTAGCGCCGAGCCGTTCTTAGCATGGACCAGGACCCCCCTGAGCAAGGTGCTGTATAAACAAGGAACAAAACACTGTTGTGTTCTTGAAGCGGGTGTGCCCAGGAGTGGAGGAATCACGCACCATGCTTGCTCGCTCTCCAAGGCTACACCTATACTGCAAGCCTCTTGTGGAAGAGCAAATGCAAATGGAGCTATTTCTGAATCTAACACCCATACACTTTGCTCATTGTTCATGTTTGTTTAGGACAAAAGGAAAAACAGACGATTTAGAGAGCACCATTAGCACAAGCAGCCCTTTCTCAGCACACCAAGAAAAGGAAAATTACCGCCTAACTCAATGCAAATAATACATGAGCAGATGCAGAAGTGGGAACAGATGACAGAACACTGCTAGAGAGAACCAGTTCTGGGTAGGAATTCAGGAGAAAAGCAGGTAGGAAGGAAGGATGTGAAAGGAGAGGTTGCTTATGGTAACTCCAAATATCTTTTAAACATCCAGTGATCTTGTACTATGGATCCAGAGAGATTTCGCTGCCACCACAATTCTGGAAAATCTTCCATTTCCTGCAGGCAACAGACTGTCCCTTCCAGCCATGCCCCGAACAAGCAGAACTTACGAGTGCCAATTCCACAGAGTCTGTAGTTTTCTACCAAATCTAAATGAAGCAAAATTTCACTCTGGCTGGATTGAGTCTGGGGACTACCTGCTTCAAAACATAGAAAGGGATCACGTAAGCTAAAGGACCGACTCTGTTAGCTGGGGGCAGCAGCAGGCAGACCGCGACTGAGCATCAGCTACACAGGGGAAGATGTAACATGTGTGGTCAGCATGCCACAAACTTAAGAAAACCCCACACAGGCAGAAATACTGTTTCCATCTTTTTTGGCGCGAAGAGCCAGTAGAGCACGAAAAAAGAGCTGTTACCCTGTCACCCGAGATTTGGAGAGTTGTCTCTTCACAGATGGTCTAGAGAATAGTGGGAGAACTTACACCTCCAAAGGCTAGAGCAGGTGAAGGGCTATATAAAGCCCTGCATGGATACAAAAATGTGGATCTAGGCTCAACTCATCATCCAATTCACAGTCTATGAGCTGGATTTTACACAGCAAGCCATCTGGAGGGGAGGGAGCACAAATGAGCGAGAAGGGGGCAGGGTAGAACAGGGTAGAGGCAGGCAGCACGAAAGCAGGAACAGGGGGTAAGGAGCAGCAGGGTCCCAGACCTGGGGCTCTGCAGGTCAGTGCTCACCAGCCCGGGGGAAGGGAAGCTGGACATGATCATGGAGAGCAGCTTGGGTCAAAGTACTGAAGTGCACTGGGACATTTTAAGCCAAAATTCAAAGGTTTTGCCCAGGTTCATTTCTCTTTCTCTCATTGGCATTATGCTCCTTATAACCCAGTCTCCCTTAGGTTTTTATTGATTACAACAATGTTCCCCAGCAACTAGGCTTGATAATGACTTGCTATCTTCCACAGCAAGATAGTGACCCTGCTCATATTGTAGGATCAACATCTGCCTTTTCACTTAGTAACAGCCAATCCAAGGTCCTTGTCAAGACTGTTCCCCACTCTGGCACGATGAATGCAGAAGTGTGTGGGGGGGGGAGGCCCACAAAAGCACCCCAAAACCTGATCTCTACAGGCTTTGGTACAAAAACGTCCCCCCCAAATCCTAATACCCGGATTTTGGGAAATAAAAACCGCTGCAACCATCCAAGCATTCCAAGAAGAAAACCAGGGAAGAGATTACTTGGGAAATCTCCTCTCTAAAACCTCAGGGGTACCTCAAGTTCATTTCCCTGCAGAGCTTGAAAAAGAAAAGAGCTGCAGTCTGTGGTAGCTGCCCCCTCGTCGGAGGCATGCAGATACCCACAGACAGATTTTTCAGGACACAGAAATGAGCCAATACCAGGTTAATAAAAAAAAACTTTTTTATTATCAAAACAAAACCATAGTTGCCAGTATAGTGATTAGATTAAAAAGAGCCACCAATTAATATACTCGCGGGGGATCCTCCCATGGGCTCAAATTTTAGTTACAAAAGATAGGAAAAACCCACTTTTAACAGCACAGACATCATTTCCACATTCTCAGACCAGGAAGACAATAAAGCCTGATGGGTTAACTAACTTTGCCCTACTTACATATTTTGAGGAGACTTTTCTTGGAGGGAGACAGGCCTTTCCATCTCCCTGTTACTTGCAAGAAACTCACTCTGACAAAGGAGGGAAAAGTTAAAAATCCCTTTGTCCCAGTTTGAAATCCCCACCTGCATTGTTATTGGCTTACCAGATACCTGGCTAGGTACAGGGGACATAGTTAACCCTTAGTCCCCAGGTGCTGGCCAGTCCTCATGGTTATGACAGTCCTTATTCCATAGCTGTGGCAAACACATGACTTCAGAGCCACAGTAGTGACATCAGTGGGGCTGACAGACTGGCTGGGTCTCTGGGCAAGGGGGAGTGGCTTTGCACCCCTGGAAGGGGTGAGGCCTCAGATGGAAAGGGCGGAGGCTTGGATGGAAGGGCAAGGGTGCCATTTTGGGGGCTGAGTTTGAACTCCTAGATTTCATACTTGAGGTCTGATTAAAGCCCAGGCTCTGACTCCAGAGGCAGTTCTTAAATGCAACAGAGTTTGAACTGCTTGCAGCTTTGCCTTGGCGACAGAGCATTTGTTGTAAAAAGAAAGAGGCAGGTGATTAAGAATGACAAAAGGCTGGGTTATAACAAAACATTGCCAGGTACACTTAAAAGATAGGAAAAGAATAGGAATGAGTGTTGTGCTGCAGGGATCTGTATTTGGAGTACTGATGTTAAACATCTCAAAATATTCTTGAAAAAGAGTAAACAGTGACTAATCCAAAGCTGATAGAAAAGAGTTATAAAGGGATCTCACAAAACCGGGTGACGGGCAACACAAGGGCAGATGGAATTCAATGTGAATAAGTGCCAAGTAATGCACCTGGGAAAATATAATCCTAATGATACATACAAACACGATGGAGTCTAAAATAGCTGTTTCCATTCAAGAAAGATCTTGGAATCATTGTGGATAGTTCCCTGAAAACATCTGCTTAATGTGCAGTGACAGTCTAAAATCTAAAAAGCTAACAGAATATCAGGAATCATTAGGAAAGGAATAGATGATAAGACAGAAAATATTATATTGCTTCTATATAAGTCATTGTATGCCCACATCTTAAATACTGCATGCAGATCTGGTCACTCCATCTAATATATATATATATTGGATTTGGAAAAGGTACAGAAAGGGCAACAGAAAAGATTAGGGGTGAGGAACAGCTTCCATATGAAGGGAGATTAACAAGACTGGGACTTTTCAGTTTGGAAAAGAAATGACTAAAAGGTTGAGGGATATGTTAGCTGTCTAGAAAATCATGAATGGAATAGAGGCAAGGACAAACTGAGGTACAAAGTCTCTTTTTTTCTCCTAGAGGGCACCCTACCACTTGAGGGTTGAGATGTATTAGCAGGGCAGTTTGTGATGGAAGCTGTACCAGTTAGCAGGATAAATACAGGACTTCAGCAATCAGGGCTGTCTCTCCGACACCCTTCATCAACATTAAATTCACCTGCAGAAAGAGTGTGTGGATCCTGGTTTATTAGATGTGGCTGATTTTGGTGAATGAGTTTTGACAGAGGGCCTGTTTTACCTAAGGACACAGGAGAAGAAGCCACTCACACACAGACTGGCAATCCAGTCAGGCTGACAACCTGTCTGCCAGCAACCAGTGCGGGATGCTTTAAGCCCTGTTCTGTGACTTTGTAGACACAGTCACCTCCACTGCTTACAAGTACAGTCTGTGTCCACACCGCAGCTTTCTGCCATTGCAGTTGTGTTTGCACGGCTACGCGTATCGCCCCTTTGGACTGCGTTTGTATAAGGGCGGGCACAGAGCTGCAGCTGAGGGAGCGCACGGGAGATGTGCACACAAAGCAACACGAGCAGCATGCACATCACGCCGAGAGCCAGCAGGAAAGAGGCTCAGTGAAACAAGTCACAGAGGCCTGCGGGGGGACCCATCTGAACTGAAGAAAAACCCAGCGTGTCAGGCTGCTTAGAGCAGTGGTTCTCAAACATTTTGGCTTATGGACCACCTAACAATGTAAACCTTTCCATGGACCACCAGCGCTAATGGAAACTCACCGTTAATTACGTAATTACCCTTGAGCCATTTTGCTAATGCTGCAGCTGGGGAGAACGGTTTAATTTACATTATGAAACAGATGAAGCATTTTGACTTTCTCACGTTAGTTTATCAAACTTCATTTTAAATAAAGTAAAATAATAATTTATGTCCAACACAAAAAGGTTTCAATGTTTTCTTTATTTATGGCAAGGGTCAGGGACCACTGACCCACAGAAAAATCATCTGGGGACCACACAAAAAAATTCACCAAAGAACCCCAATGCTCTCTGACATGGCCTCCAATTGAGACACCGCACTCTACTTGCACTCCAGTACCATGGGTGAGGGGAAGAGACAGGGAGGACTGAGGTTCAGGGCTTCCCATAGGCCAGATTTACTTGTGGATCCCCTTAGGCTCTGGAGTAGGGACAAAAATGAGGGGTTCCGTGTGATAGGGCTGCCAGCGAGTAGGATAGGGATGGGGTTTGGGATCTGTATGGGACGTAGGGTGCAAAAGCAGGCTGAGAATAGGGTGTCTGGCCAGGAAGAAGGGTGCAGGAGCAAGGGAGGGTGCAGAGTATGGCCAGGAGGGAGGGGGCCATTGACACAGCTGCTGTTCCTGATCCTCACACTGGGAAGGGGACACCCCAATGTACTGAGATCCCCACAACTCAAACTCCCACAGTTACCTGTCCTCCCCCCACATTTCACGTAGAGACAGGCCCGGCCACAGAGTGAGCAAGAGAGCAGCCGGGTGGGCCGGGCCCTAGGCAACTGCCTTGCTTGCCTTGCCCAAAGGCTAGGCCTGCATAGAGATCCCCAAAGCTACCCCCTCACCTACTAAGAGATCCCTACAGATAACCCCCTCATTCACCGAGCTCTCCTGCCCTGTCCACGCCCCCATGCCCAGCAGACATGGCTCCCTCCTGTCTGTCTCCCAACCACGTGCAGGGGCGGAGCAGGCAAGGTCTATGCAAACACCAGCAGGGCACAGGGCTCGGCACTCTTAAGCCATCCCGGCAGAAAGCCCCATGTTCCCGGAGCTCCCGCCTTTGCATGGGACGGGGTGGGGCTGGGAGTTAAGTGAGTTGTCCAGTCTGGGTGCAGGAGGCATTGGGGCCTGCCAGGGTGTCTGGGAAGGGCAGCAACTCCAGCATCTCCCGGAGAAGCCGGGACGAGCCCCTGGGAAGCAGCAGCGGGAAGGCTCCACGCTAGGAAGCGCCGCCGCTCTGAAATCCCCACGCGTCCTGCTCTCACATTTCCAGTGGGAGGGGACAGGGAAGCGGTGAGAAATACCCACCCCGCCCCCCTGCCTGGCGGCCACACTTCTCTGCACCCCAACCTCCCCTCCAAGTCAGGGCTTTCTTCACCCCCCACTGCCTCCTTCAAGTGGGAAGCCAGAGCTGGTGTTGCAGCCTTGCGGCTGCACGGTAACCACCAGGCTGCAGTGGCAGCAAAGGCTCCCCATTGCATAGGAGGGGGGCTGAGCTCTTGCCAGGGACCACCTGGGGGGTGGCCGCAGACGGCACTTTGAGAACCACTGATTGAGAAATATCTGGCAGGAGCCCCGAATCTAATTCCTATATCAAGGAAGAAAATTAAATACATATTAGACCCGCTCAGCTCTAATACTCACATCTTGTGGCAAGTCACTTAGGGGACACCAGTTAAGTCTAAAGTTATAATATAAATTCTTACTCAGATACTAGAAGTCAGAAGGGACCAGCATGATCGCCTGGTCTGACCTGCACATTGCAGGCCACTGGAATAGGCCCCTAACCTCCCGCTGAGTTCCTGAAGTCCTCAAATCATAGTTACAAGACAGAGTTCTGGAGAACTCACCGTTTACACTAGTTTCAACTTGCAAGTGACCTGTGCCCCCTGCTGCTGAGGAAGGTGACCCCTCCCCCCCCCCGAGGGTCTCTGCCAATCTGACCTGGGGGAAAATTCCTTCTTCACCCTGTATATGATGACAGACTCTGAGCACATGGGCAAGACCCACCAGGCAGATCCCTGGGAAATAATTCTCTTTAGTAACTCGGAGCCCTCCCCGTCTAGGGTCCCAGTTCCAGCCAGTGGGGAGTTTTGCTCCAGGCAGTCGCCAGTGGGCTTCCTGCCATTGCAGGCAGTCCCATCAGACCATCCCCTCCCTAAACTTCTCAAACTCAGTCTTGAAGCCAGTTAAGTTTTTTGCCCCCGTTGCTCCCCTTAGGAGACAGTTTCAGAACTTCACTCCTGACCGTTAGAAACTTTTGCCTAATGTCAGCCTAAACGTGTTGGCGAATTTATATCCTTTTGTTCAGTGGCTTGACTTAAATAACGCCTCGCCCTCAGGGGTATTTATCCCTCTGATGTATTCATACAGAGCAGTCATTTCTCCCTCAGCCATGTCTTGGTTTGGACCACACAAGCCAAGCTCTTTGAGTCACTTCTCATAAGAGAGGTTTCTCTTAGGGATGTTAACGATCATGTATTTGTGTAAACAAGTAACTGGAAATGTTAGTAGTTACACCAGTGTCCCCAGTGCGGTGCCCGCAGGCATGATGGTGCCCGCCGGGGCAGTTATGTGTGCCCACCTAGTGATCCGGGCCAGCCACAGCCATTCTTGCGCCCCAGGCGCCCAGCACACGTGCAGCCCCCGGGCGCGCGGCACATGCATGGTGTCGCCCCGGGCGCGTGGCACATGCATGGTGTCGCCCCGGGCGCGTGGCACATGCATGGTGTCGCCCCGGGCGTGTGGTGCATGCGCGACCCCCGCCCCCAGGTGCCCATCAGCCTCAAAAGGTTGGGGACCACTGAGTCACACGCTTACACGCAGGGGGTGATGAAGAGGCAGCAGGAGGGGCAGGCGGCTCAGCGGGAGCCAATATGTGTGAGGAGCCAGCTTGAAAGCTGCTTCCTGCATGTTCCAGCTTCCACTTGTCCCCCTCCCTGCCCTATGGGGGGCAGCTCCACAGAAGCTGGCACACAAGGAAAGCCAGCTTAAAAGCCAGCTTCCCAGCACATGCTTTTAAGTTGGCTTCCCCCTTCCTGCCTGCCCCCCATGCTGCCTCTGTGGAAGGTAGCAAGGGGGCCAGGCAGCTCTCTGGAGCTGGCTCCCCACATGTACCGGCTCCCAATGTGTACGAAGGCAGCAAGGGGGGTGCATGTAGTCATTAGGATTAACTGAGAAGCCCAGGCTTGTTGGTTAATCATGTAATCGACTCCACGCTAACAGCCCTAGGGTTTCTTCCCAGTAACCCTTCTCTGCAACTGTAGAAAAATCCTTCATTAGGCTGCTTACCTGTTGTAGTTCACCAGGCTTGGAACAGATCCCTTAAGGAAACACCCTAATAGCCCTTTCTTATCTGAATTGCCTGATACTCTCTGTGTTTATAAACAAAATGCTGCCTCCCTGCCTCCAGGTGCAAGCAGCAGCACCTCTCCAGTCACTGCAGAAAGCAGAACTCCTTACATTGCACCATGACAGCCCGTCTGTGTAAGCCTGGCATTTGGGGGAGCAATAGGGTTGCCAGATGGTTGAAACAAAAATATCGAACACCCTCTCTTCCCCCCCCAAAAAAAACACCTGGAAAAAATTCTGTTGAAGGGAAAAAAGGGGGGAGACCAAAGTTGTGGAGCAAAAAAAAAAAGACTTATTAAGCCCCCCCCAAAATTGTACAGGCAGCCTTGGGGAACCAGGTAAGCATGGGTGTGTGTGTGTGGGAGGGAGGAGATGGGTGGGGGGGAGGCCGGGCACTGAGTGTTTGTAGGGTTGCCATGTGCCCGGCATTTTTGCCTCCTGGCCAGGGAAAAATTCAGAGAATACTGGACATCTGAGGTGTGTCTGACTTTTTTTACCAGACAGGAGATGAAAATACCGGACTGTCCGGGTGAATACCGGACAACTGGTAACCCTAGGGAGCAACGTCACTAACCTCCACCCCCCATTAATTCACCTATGGCGCCATATGCCACAGGCAGTGAAAACCTCTCTCCTCCGCCCTCCAGGCCCCATGACAACTGACCTCCTTTATTTTCACTTGGAGAACGTGGACTTCCTGCTGTCCCTCCATGCTGCTGCGACTCACGCAGCCACTCAGGGCTTGGCTGGTCTTGTAAAGCAACTTGTCCTGCGTGGATGGCAGAAATTTGCATTCATCAGCACTCGTGGGACCTAGAGGAGAAGCAATTTAGTGTCAGTCGGGAAGGAGAGAACAGTGGGAATATCTCCCTTGCAGTTGATGGGCAAAACCTTTCATGGGCACTTAAAAAACCCCCATGAACCACAAAGTTCTGCCAGGCCAAGTGAAGGTGTGAACTGAACACTGATTTGTGGGCAGGCGTGCTCCCCTGCTGACAAAGCAAAACCCTCTGGAGGGGGTGGAAGTACTTTGTCAGTAAAAGTACCCACAAACAGCATTCACACAAGCTGACTGTTAGCGACACCTGGTCACTAAAAGCTGTATAGTGTAGACATACCTAGTGAGAAGAGAGACTTGGGGGGGCAAGGAGCATAGGAGGGTGGGAGAAGAGAGAAGATCCTGGATATCAGGAGTGGAGCAGCAGCACAGAGTGGCCAAGGAGGAGAAGGAGTCAGGGATACAGAGGAAAGAGATCAAAGGGCAACTGAAGTATTTAGCTAAAAGGAGTGGAGAAGACTGTGGTGCATTGTCCTGCTTACTGGAACATGAGGCTCCTGGGGGCCCTGGCCGTGGCCTGCTCAGGACAGCAAGAAGGGGCTCCAGATGGGGGGCTCAGGGCAGAGCTGAGAGGGGATTTGGGGGCAGAAGTGTCTGAGCACAAGGGGGGCGGGAAGCACTGGGAAGCGCATCTATTAGTTATTAGATGCTACAGAGTAGAAAGGGCTAATGAATCAAAGGGGGAAGGTGCCGTCAGTCCCATGTTCCAAGGGCTTATAACTTCAAGGTTAAAAGTTTGCTTTGGCAGAACACTGAGTCCTGAAGGGTTTGTTTTAGGGCTATAACTATGGAAAGGATTGAGGAAGGAAGGAAGCACAGAAGGAAAGACGAGCTTGAACCATTGGTAGGTTTCTGAAAAGGACATGTCCTCAAACAGCTCTTTGAAAAAGTGACCAAACAGGATTCTTCCTAGGAAGCATCAGCTTGCCATGAATACATCCAGGAGAGGGAGTCCTGCTGTTCTTGCAGCTGGATCGACTTGACAAGGGAGGGCTTTTTAATCTCAAACTACGACCTTTACCACATATTTACAGGCCACTCTCTGTCCATGGTGGAGCCCCACTGACTTTCATCAGGGCCTGTGAGGGCCAACTCTGAGCCTAGCACAAGGGAAAAGCTGCAGAAAAATAATAAGGGTCTCAGAGTGGTTGCTGTTAGTCTGTGTCTGTAAAAACCATGAGGCACCTTAAAGACTAACACATGTATTTGGATATAAGCTTTGGTGGGTCAAAACAACTTGGTCAGATGCACCTGATGAAGAGATTTTGACCCATGAAAGCCTATGTCCAAATACATGCACTAGTCTTTCTGATAGAGAGGAAAGTCCAAGTTAAGACTATGTTTCCTCTTTTGCCCTACACCTGGGGAATAGCCATCAGAGTGCATCGAACCCTGGATTCCCAGCACAAAGAGCACCTCACTACCGCCTGAGCCAAAGCAATAACTCCTTTAGCTGCTGTCTACAGTAAAGTCATATCCAGTCACAGAGCGGGGTAGGCTAATATGCTGAAAAGTGGGTTACGCCAGCATAATGTAGGATTCTGCAAATAATCTCATGAACCAAATGTGCTGCTGTACTTTATATTATTAGAACATAAGAACGGCCGTACTGGGTCAGACCAAAGGTCCATCTAGCCCAGTGTCCTGTCTGCAGACAGTGGCCAGCACCAGGTGCCCCAGAGAGGGTGGACCGAAGACAATGATCAAGCGATTTGTCTCCTGCCATCCCTCTCCAGCCTCTGACAAACAGAGGCCAAAGACACCATTTTATCCCCTGGCTAATAGCCTCTTATGGACCTAACCTCCATGAAATTATCTAGCTTCTCTTTAAACTCTATTACAGTCCTAGCCTTCACAGCCTCCTCTGGCAAGGAGTTCCACAGGTTGACTACACATTCTGGCTGGCGGGGACATTTTGCCCTTTCTGTGTTTGGCAGAGGCTGGGGAAGCATGGGGCTTTAAAGGTGCAGTGACTTTTTTTGTTTTGCTCAACAAGTTTGGTCCTCTGGTTTTTTTTTTTTGGTTTTTGATTTGGTTTATTTTGGCTCCACCAATGTTTTTCCCACCATCTTTGGGATTTTTTGTGAAAGTATCTGTCAACCGTAGTAGAAGGGGAAATAGAGATTAAGTCAAGGTCAACCAACAAGTCTGTGGCAGAATCAGGAACAAAGCCCAGGTCTCCTGAGTCCCAGCACCATGCCTTTGCCTTTTCCAGGGTTCAAATGGAACACAAGTCAGCTAGACTAATTTGGAAAAATGCAACTATAGCAGGACTTGAACCTATAACCTTTGAATAGGTGCCTTTCTTATAGCACTAGCAAGCCCACATGCTACACATTGCACTACAGAGCCTATAGCTGAGGGGTGGAGAGTAGTCTGAACCCCTCTGAACAGGATGCTACTGAGGGACATGGGCCCTGTCCTATGTTTCTATTACTTGACATTATCATTCGGTTCCCTGATTTTCAATCTCTGACCTCACTCTTGCTTTATGTGTTACCCCATATACTCAATTGTGGCCTGGGTTAGAGAGTCTTCCCCCTTAGCCATGAGGGTGAAACTTTAGTTTGCGTGGGCCTGGACCCACCTTTCCCAGATGCCTACTTGGCCACATATCATCCACCCTTCAGCACCCCTATGCATGGGGGTTGAAATCTTAAATCTTATTCAAAGTGAAATTTTACAGGTCAGTCCCAGCCCTACCAAACTGACCATGAATGAATGGTGAGCTCTCAGCCTGCCAGAGCACAGGGAAATATGTGAACCACATACCCCATCTTGCTTCAGGACATGAGAAGACAATTCTCACTGAGGGCAGGAACCCTAGCCCTGCGCCCTCCTACTTAAACACCCAGCATTCCACAACAGGCCAAGTGCTCCATGTTGGGGCTTTATAAAACTTCCTCTGAAGTATCACACGTTGGCCACTGCCCAAGGCAGGAGATTGAACGCATTAAAGCTCTGATCCGGTATGGAAAATGTGATGTCCCTGCTGCAACCAGTTCTTGACAAAATCGTGCTGTATCTTTCACAAACAATTGAGCACAAGAAGCAACATCTCTCTCCCCCCTTCCCCCGTGCACTCCCCCCTCCGGTCTGCAGCACAGCAAGAGGAAATTGGAAAGATCAGAAGCTGTTATTTAAGTCATCCAAAAACCGGGACACGCAACATTGTACAGAAGGGACAATAACAATGTGCAATTAAAAAAAAAACCTAAACAGCAAATCTGTTACTGGAATGCAAGCAGATCTGACTCCGGCTGCCTGCAATGCAGCTGACTGGGGGATTGCCCCATTGAAGGCACTGAGACTTCGTAAGGAGAAAGTTGCTACTCAGCGTGAGTAAAGCTATCAGAATATGGCCCCCCGGCTCTGTTGGACAGAAGCTGACACTACGCCCAGCCAAACCTTGGGAAAACAAACCCACAGCAACATCACTGAAAGTTCAGCTATGTAAATATGGGGGAGGGGAGGTTGGCTATTTTGCATTGACCTTGGAAAAATTTTATCCTGCTAGAGCTGAGAAGTGGGTGGGGACATGGCGAGACACCTCACCTCGCCCACTGAACAGAAGCAGCAGGGACATCAGAGCTCGCTCTGCTAGTCCAACCCAGTGTGCTAAAGCCTCTGACATGCAAGAACAAACAGCTTTCACTGGAAGGAATGAGAATTGTTCAGCTGTGTGTCATAGGCCCTATACTGCTATCAGCTAATGGAGATTCGACTTTGGTACACAGGTCTGGACTAACAGAGCAAGATCTGATGTCCCTGCTGCTTCTGTTAAGTTTCTAGTGGCTCTGGCATTCAGCACCGCAAAAGCTATGAAGTCTTCTGCGGCTACTGATGTTTTACAGCAGCATCTTAATGTAACAAAGAATTGATGGTGTGGACCTGCGACCCCCCCATGAGTCCCTCCATAAAGGGAACCTAATACCAGAGGGTCCCTCCTTTGACAGACCTCCTGAGTTGAGCACGCAGTGGGAGGGGGAATGAGTCTGAAGCAGAGGTGGTGAACCGGGGTCCCGCGACTGGGCCTGGCTGCTCCCTCCAGGGAGTGTTTTCTTTGGAGATGGCCAGCCACTGAAAGGATTTTCATCACTTCCCTCTGGGGACTGCTGCTCACCAGTGGCTCCAGACAACGGCCTGAAGCCGAGGCGTCTGGAGGCAGCGGAGCTGGGCCGGATGCTAGGCCTGGATTGTCCAGACGCCCTGACATTGAAGGGTGGATGACTGGGCGATGGTATCTACAGTTCTAGTGAGTGACAGGAAATAGGTGGCCAGAGCCATGGAAGTGGAAATTTACACACAAGTGTCAGCAGTGCTGCACTGCAGGAGGATGGAGAACAGGCAGGCCCATACGCCAGGGGGTGCGAAGGGTGCGAAAACCCGCCTTGGTCCCCCAAGTAAGTATGCTCTGGCCGACCAGGAGAAGGCAGGGGCTGATTTCCCCGCTTACTTGGGGGATTGTGGGGGTGCGTTCACACCCTTGTGGTCCATATTTACAAAAAAAGCCCCTCCCCCCAAGAAATTCCTGCATACGGGTCTGACAGGAGAGTGGGGGAGGGGAGAAGGAGGAGAATATATAAGGGGGGAAGGTGCAGGGAAGCTGCAAGGTCAGGGCGCAGGTCTTGCAAGTGCAATCCTTTCATTGGCGTATCTGATGAATACACATGCCCTTTGACAGTGTCTAGATCTACAGTTCAACCTGCAGCACACAGGGGGCTGCAGGAACACAGGGCTGCCCAGGCTCTTCCCGGACTGGTGCCAGGGGAACTCCGGCTGCTCCAGGACATGGCTCTGCCCCGGTTGTTCTTGGTCCCAGGCAGGATGGGGATGAAGGTTGAGTTGCTGACTCCTGCTGCTTGCCCTGGCAGCTCCCTGCCCTCAGCTAAGGGCTGCTCTGGCTGTGGTGCTGGGGTCACGCCTGGCTCCTAACTTCCTGCTCCTGAGGTGGGGGTGGAGAGACAGGAGGCACTGATCCAAGCGGCCATTCTCTGGCTTGTGGAAGAGGGACTCTGGGCAGAAGTCTGGCTAGGCTGGCCTGAGGACTGGCCACAGCCCCTGGGAAGCAAGTGGCTTTGGGCCTGGCCAGCCACCCTTCCCCTCAGGGCTGCTCATAGAGCCCTAAGATACATCTAGAGTGTGGGGTTTTTTCGGGATACCAAAAACTCCGCCACGTCCAGGGAACGCATTTATTCTTCCACTTTTTTTTGCAGAAGAGCAGACGCGCTCTTTTGGAAGCCCCTGTCTGCCTCGTTCTATGAGAAGGGATCTTCCGAAAGAGGGGGGGGTTCCGAAATTTGGTCCATTGTAGACTGGCCAAATTTTGGAAAAGCCTCTTCCAGAAAAAAAAAGCAGAAAAAGAGATGCAAATTGCGGTGTGCATTTTGCATACCTTTTTCTGAAAAAAAGTTGTAGTGTAGACATAGCCCTAGGCTCTAACCCTAGAGATCCCACCTACAGCAGCCCTAAGCCCAAAGGTGCAGCCTCAAGCACCCACTCAGGAGACTTAAGCACCTAGGCTGGAGCAGGGCAGGGAGCTGCTGGACCAGGGCCTCGCAGTGCCAGCCCTGGGGATGCTGGACTGACTGTAGCAGTGAATTTGGAAGCTCTAGGCTGAGATCTGCAAAGCCACTGAGGCTATGTCTACACTACAAGGTTTTTGCGCAAAAACCCGCGGAGCTGCCACACCTCAAGCACGTTTTTGCACAAGAAAATCGACAGTCAATCAACAGTAATGTTAGTTCCAACCAAAGGGTTTGATTCGAACTAACCCTTCCTAGAGCGCACTTCCTGGTTCGAATCAGCTGGCAAGCGGAATAGTGCGCGGGCGAGATTATGCTAATGAAGTGCGGGATATTTAAATCCCCGCTTCATTAGCAATTTCAGTCAGCTACATTTGCATCCCTAGTTTGAACTAGGGAGCAAGTGTAGATGTACTCTCAGTGAGCAGCACTTAGGCCATTGTGCCGGCCAGAGGTCCCTGCTCATGCTGCCTAGTCCCACTCAGTGTTCGGAGCAGTAGTCGGCCCGGTGACAGCACTGCACAGCTTCCCTGTTACGCTAACCCTCGCCCTCCCTTCCCTTCCCAGCTTCCCTGAGGCTGCAAGGTCAGGCTGGGTCCCCACTGCTCTGCCCTTCCCCCGCCTTTGGTCCTCAGCACTGGCACCTGCTGCAGCTTCTGCTCAGAGCGCCACCAAATCAACAGATGCACGACACCGATGAGGCATTGACTGGGTATTACTCCATGGCAGCGATTCCCAGACCTCGGGGCCAGGAGCCAAATTAGCCACCAACATTACCCCAAAAAGCACAGTCGCGTGAGTGCACAGTTCCATTCACTACAGCACTATCATATTTAAACAGTATGACAGTGGAAACGTTTCATTTATACGTGCCTCTATCTATCTATCTATCCCCATATCATCTCTCTCTCTCTCTCACAGCAAATACATTATTAACTCAGTGCAAGCTAATAACTTTATCAGTTAATAACAGTACAAGGAACCTGACTGGTGAATGATGGAGGCTGGTGACTATTGAAATCACAGTGTGTTTATATCATGTGCTGCGAAGAGCCACAGGGGACACATTCAAGAGCCACTTGTGGCTTGCAAGTTAGTCTGAGTATCGCTGCTCTATGGCTTGTGTTGTGCGCACTAGCAGGAGTTCCTATGAGATAATCATAATGATCCCTTCTGGCTTTAGGGATGTTTTTTCTTCTTCCATTTCCTTGCTTGCTCGCAGGGTCTGCATAGCAGTGACATGGACTGAGATCTTGTTAATTTCACTCGGCTTTTGGGCAGAGCTGGCAGAGGAGAAGAGCTCTCCGTACACTCAGACGCCAAGCCCTGCACCCCTTATACTTTGTTTTCCTAGGGACAGTTTTCTTCATGAGCATAAGACTCAGGAAACATTCTATGTGAATCCATGCATGAGCACCAGCACACACTTTCAAATCACACTTACGTGTTGCTGAAACTAATGGCTGCCTAGCCTCTACCATCCCAGCCCACAACACAACACACGCGTCAAGGAAATCTTTGTCTGGTAGATTTTTCAAGCCCTGCTAATGGGCTTGGTTAGTGTCAAAGGCCAGTTTCCTGCTCCCGGGCTGCAGAAGATGCGGCTGCAGCTGTGACTTACGCAGAGTGACAGCCGAAAAGATGAATTCACTGGGGGGAGACGGGACAGTGGGGGGAGAAGTCAAGCAAGGGCAGATTCCAAAGCAACCCTTACTCTAAGGTCACAGCTCAGGCCTCGTCCATGACGCTGCGTCCGCGACCCACCTATTGTCCCGCACTTCCTCAACACACCAACCTAGACCAACCATGCAGTCGGCCGCATCAGGAGGAAGATAAACAGAGGCTTATCTGGGCTCCACAGGCAGCGTCATTCTTCCCCTCCAGCCTTACCCCAAGCAGCCTGGCTAGGGTCACTCAGCCAGGACCAGACACGTCTCCGCGGCTGCTCAGAACACTACAGACAGGCCTGATCTGTTTATACCGTTCCGGCCTTGATTCCGCCTCACACTGAGAGGTTTCTGGGACTAGAACACAAAGGGAAAGATTAGATCTGTGCGGCGACGGGGAACTGCTTGGCGACGGTTTCCAGAGAGAACGGCACCGCTTGCTTACAGCTGAGGGAGAGCACCCAGCCGTCTGGCCTGGGTGTGAAGCCTTCCACCCACAGAGCGGCAGGCCACGCAGGCAGGGAGGAGCCAGCTGCTCAGGGTCCTAGTTAGCACAGCCAGCAAGACAGGCCCAGGCTTCCTTCAGCCCCATCAGCTCTTAGCCCGTGCCGATAAAATAGCCCCCTTGCCCGACACACCACTCATTCGCAATCCTGCTCCCAACAGCGCCTCAGCATGAACAGCGAAACACCTTCCCCCTGCAATCCCTCAGACCCACGCCACGAAACCCTCCCATTGGCTCTGACAGGATACCCCCACCACTCCATATAGCACCCCAACCCCACCTGCACGCCATACCCCCGCTATGTGCCCCCAGAAGCCCCCATCACCTTGTGCCCTCACCAGTCACACACCCCATCTCACCTAGCCCTCCTGCTCCCTCAAGCTGCACAGCTCTAGTGCATCACCCTCCATGGCACCAGGTCTGCCCTGGCCCACACCCTTTCCTTGCTACCTGCCAGCCCCTTTATCAAGGGCCATCGCTGGATTCTGGGCTCCTCCCCTGCCTCCCCGCTCAGCTGGGGTCCAGAGTCCACCTTCCTCTCCACTGTCCCTCCCTCTCATGGGGGGCGGATGCTGCATCGAGAAGGGAGAACCTCACTGCATGTTTTGTACACACTGCCGAGACCGGCTTCATCATTCACCAAGAGTGGCGTAAGGGCCCCTCCCTGTGGAAGGCTCAGGCTGGCAGTGTTACACAGGGTCAGCCGCTCCCCGTGCCCGCTCCGCATAAACAGGGCTGGCTCCTCACCTCCCTGCCAGGCCCCACTGGTATTCCGTCAGGGGGGAAGGCAGCCTGGCTCCAGCATTATGTAATGATCAGATAACAGAGCTCAGCTGGGCCCAGCCTGCAGGGCCCCGGGGCCATCAGATAAGAGCGTTTATTTTTGTACTCCAGGGGAAAAAAAAATCTGTTCAAACTCCTTCCCTCCCCCTAACCCAGCACAGAGGAGACTGGGCTTAGAAGGGAGGGGGAGTCCTGTTTTCTGCAAGCAGATGAAGGAGACGCTAACCAAACAAGTGCAGAACAATGGCACAGCCCCTGGGGTGCAGTGATAGGGTGCATGGAGCAAGCCATATGCATTGGGAAGGGAGGGAGAATTTCCATACAGACACGGAAAGTCCACGGAGAATTGAATGGAGTAAGGGATTGACGATGGGATTTGGAACCTGATACCTGTTGGCCGATGGTTTCAACCACGCCTAGAGACCACCTGTACACACATATCTGGAATGTGCCAGGTTGCAGACCCTTTTCCAGCTCCTCCACAACCTCTTGTTGAGGTGCTGGCTGCACTTTTCCCCTCACCTTTTTATTTAGGCACTCCCCACCCATGACCCCACAAAGTCGCGAGACCTCCTCATCAACCTCCTCCTGGCCCTGGCAAAAGCCGCCATATACAATACCAGGAGGAGGATGCTGGATGAGGGGGTGTTTTGTGACTGTGGGGTCTATTTCCCTTCCTCCCTGGTGTTACGCATCCGGGCAGAGTTCCTCTAGGTGGCGTCCACTGGCTCCCTAGACAGCTTCAAGGAGCAGTGGGTGCTGTCTAGGGTTCTCTGCTTGGTGTCCCCATCCGCTTTTCTTGTTTTAAACCTTTGGCCCACACCCCTTGACCCTGTTTTTCATCATGTGTCCCCCGCAATTAGTTGAGCCCTGGGTCCAGTCGTCCCTCCCGCAAAGCTGGGGGAGGGGCTTTTAGAAGTGCCCGCCCACGCCCTTGGGTTCAGATAGCTTGACCCACTTGGTGGCTGTTTCCACAGAGAGGACAAAGATAGCCTGGGCTATGGGACGTTAACTGTCCTTTTGGCAGCTCAGCGTTACAGGGCAGTGTGCGTCCGACAGGGGGCAGAGATGAGCAAGAAGGATGCTCTCCTACTGCCATGGCTGGACCTTTCCTGGGGAAGAGCCAAGAGCATTGGCTTTTAGGGCAGTGGCTCTCAACCTGCAGGCTGTGGGCCACTTGGGGCCCAGTCAGAACACGTACCTGGCTGGCCCTGTGTCACCTCCAGGGCCATGGAGGTAGTATATATATTGTGTGGATGCGGCCCACACAACACGCAGAGAGGTTCCTATGTGGCCCATGATGATAAATAGGCTGAGAACCACTGCTCTAGGGCTTTCACCAGCACTAAATCATTTAAAAAACAAATACACAGAGCGCAAATCAGACCTGGCGGGGCTTAGGCTGCAGGGCTGTCCTAAGGTTTTATGAGGCTCTATGTAGTACTATTTAACTGGTGCCCCTATGCCCAGTGGCCGCCCAGGGCGGGGGAATACCAATGAGTTTGAGAGATGTGATGATATACTCTTCAGCAACACACTCATGAAGTATTTTAAAGCCAATTTTAAACTAAGGTCTGTAGCTCACACACATTAAATTAAAAAGCCTGACTGCCCACCTGGGGTTGGCAAATGCTTGTTCAGTGGCTTCATTACCACCCGAAAGGCTCTTTCACAGTTTAATGTTCTGCTAATAGGTCTGGCAGGATTTTTCACCTAACTAGATCCTCTCCGGAGGAAGCAGAGCCACAGAAGAGGGATAGGAAAAGACGGGTGGGTGGACACTAAGACCCAGTGGTGCCCCAAATTTTCAGTTGCCTTACGCAGCTGCATATTCTGCTTATGGGTAAGGATGGCTCTGTTAGGCAGACACTGAGGATGAGTTTGGTGTTGGTTACTATTTCTGGCCATTTAAGGGTTGGTAACTTTACCAGTTTACTCATCAGAATTACTGGGTGTCTATTTGCATTTATTATTTACTTTGTTTCTGAATCAGGTGGTTTCCCTTTCATATCTTTGGCACTGCTTGCACCTACATAGCCCAACAGATTCTGTAAGGATAGATTCCGTAGGATAGATTCTATAAGGATAAACCAAAGGCCAGGAGTCCTGATCCTGATACAGGTTTGTCAATTCTGTGGTGACATTAACAGCTGCTGTAATCAAGTCTCATTGTACAGGATGAGAAAAATACACCAAGTGAAGAAGTGGTGGAAAGCAAAGGGGACTCAGAACTCATAGCTTTTAGTAATGGATGGGGCTGTTAGGAACTCCGGGAAGATATGGTTAAAGTGTTGTTTTTCAATGGACTGCCAGCATGTCACACCCTTCACTGCCCATGATTTAGTTAGCCAGACTAGCTTGAGTCCTTCTGCTTTTCAGAGCTGATTTGTTACCACTCAGTTTTCCTGGACTGGCTGAGGAGGTAAAATGAACTTGTTTGATGCCATGCAATGGTTTTGTGGGATTAGAAGGAGAATCCAGGGCTCTTTGCTATGACCAGTGGACCACACAGATTGGTGGGAAATGTCACTGGGTGTGTGACATCCAAAAGCTTCAGGGAGCTGATGCTAGCACCGAGGCGGGCTAGCCAGCCCCAGGGCAGATCCCCATGGGACCTGAATGGTAAAACGCCATCCCAAGCAGGTGTTAACTAAATTTAGGTTAGCTAAATGCAGCTCTGCAGCTGCAGTAATGGAAATCCCCCAGTCTTGGCTAGAGAAACTATTCCCCACAGGTGAAGGGAAATTGTCTCCCAAGGAACCAGCCTGTTTGCGGGTCTAGGCAAAGGGAATACACCCTTTTCTTTTTATGCCTGGCAACATGATTTCTGCTTGTCTGCTCTGTGCTCTACACAACAGCTGGGAGATCACCAGGCTGCCGCAGGGCTCCAGAGCCTCTTCATAGGCCTGGGATTTAAGGGAGACAATGCAGATTTTGGCTGCTGGAAATCCAGCGCTAGCTCAGTCAGAACGGTAGCAGGGATGAGATGCCTAGCTCCTGCACCACACATGGAGGGAAGTGAGACATGGGAGGTGGGAACTGCCGCCAAACCTTTGTCCCATTGCCATTCAGAGGGATCTGGTAGTTCCCTGTGGCTCATGCTGTCCAGGCTCCTAGCCCTTGCCAAATGAGGCAGAGTCATTTCCTGAGCTCTTCTCCACAGCCTGCACAATGACAAAAGGGCAGCGTGTTCTACCCCAGCTGCCACTCCCAGCAGAACCAAAGATCTGGGGCATCTGGGGACCCTTAGGACAAACCTCTAATTCCACTGAAGGCAGCAGAAACATTACCCAGCTCCCTCTTTGATGCTGCTGATGCTGATGGATACAGTAATAGCTGGATGAGATCAGCACACGGAGACACAATCATATGATTCAGATCCTTTCTGTGAGCTGGAACACAATGCCAGTGAATGGCCAGCAACACAGTGGGATGCCAGGTCACAGCAGAGGGTGTGGGTGCAATGCACACATAGGACCAGTGAAGGCAGGGGTGGGGTTCAGGGAAGGGAGGTCTGGTTAGAAAGGAGGCAGTTAAGTGGCATGGCCATGCTGAAGGGACTCAAGAGTTGGATCCCGATTCACACAGCACCTTTCGCCAGAGTACTTCGCCAGCTCATAAACACACGGTACAGCGGCAAGTGAAACAGCCACCTCGGGGGGGGGGGGGGGGGGGGACGTGGCAGGGGCTTCGCAGCAGGCACCAACGCTCAGCTAGGTTGTGATACGGTGGAAAATGTCTTTTCTGATGGAAACTGTAGCTGGACTGTTAGGAAGGCAGAACATGGACACCCACCGTGGAGCTCACTGTGGGACATGAGAGATGTTATCGTGCACTTCTTGAAAGGGGGGTCAGGGGCTTCAGGGACCTGAGTACTGACTCCCCGGACACAAACGTGGTGCCGGCCCACAGAAGAGGGCCACATTTTGCACCATCAACTCCTGCAGGGCAAGCTCGGAGCCGTCCCTCCTCTGAGCACTCGCACAGCCCAACGGGCCAGGTGGCAGGGGCGCAGCACAAGGGACTGTAAAGATGGGTCCATAGCAGCTGGGGAGTGTAGCTTTTCCCTCCCCCATTTTGAAGGCTTTTGACTTGTTCTATAACTAGGATTTTTCACAGGTTTTAAACCAAATTGCTACCTGAAAAATGGAGTAAGGGAGAGAGAATGAGTGTGTGTGTGTGTGTGTGTGTGTGTGCGCGCGCGCGCGGAGTTTCATTATGCAGCTCTACCTAGTGTCACTGATTCAGGGTAACTGCACCTGCATCCCCCACCAGTGTCCCTCAGGGCACAAGTTTCTGGTTCCCAGATGTCACCTCTCCTGGGCAGAGACCCGCATCTCTCCCCCTGCGGGCCAATGTTTTAAGGCTGCCCATATCCCCACCAAGCCAGTCTGCCTGAAGCCCAGCGTCTGTGCCTTGCTTTCTGTCCCAGGGCTCCAAAAAGCGTGTTGCTGGCAGTTCCGAGTTACCACCTGGTGCCTTCTAAGCCAGCACCTTAATCCTTAAGGTAAAAGCAGGTCAGGGAAGTGTGTAAACAACAAACACTCCTACATGTGGGTTTGCACAGGGCTGTGCTTACTAGTGCTGGTGCCCTGTGCAGCCCAGCACTGGCACCCCCCACGGGGGGAGCAGCCCCTCCTGAAGCTCTGGGGAGCAGGAGGTTGCAATGGCGTCTCGTCCAGGAGATTTGGCCACTGTGGAGCAAGGCAGGGAGGAGGCTCACTGCAGTCTCAAGACGAAGGCGGGAGGCCCAGGCAGTGTGAGCACAGGCCGGAGGAGATGCAGAGGCAATTAGAGTGCAGGAGGCTGCAAGCCAAATGCAACTTGAGTATGAACAGAAACTTGCGGCAGTTCAGGTCCTGGAACAGCAAAGAATGTCTAAACTGGAGGCAGAGGCTGCCAAAAGGGAAGAGGCTGCTAAAAGAGGGAGAGAAGCCCCAGCAAGGCAAATGGAATGGCTGGCCACTGAAGAGAGAGTCAGGAAGCACCGGAGTGGCTAAATTGAAGCTCCAAGTCGAAGAAGCAAGGGAAGAGCAGCAGGACCGATATCCGCCCGGACGGCCTGTTTATAACAATGTTGAAATGTGGGTTGCTTGTAACAGGGCAGATATGTTGAATCAGGTTAATGTGATAACCCAGCCTCAAAACAAGTACGAATGTAACTCGTCTGTGTTATCTGTAACTAACAGGGACATGTGTGGGGGAGCGGGGGTGGGGCCTGTCAGCTGACTGTGTGGAACCTATTTTGCTAAGACCAAGGGGAGGGTTTCTCCAAGTGTTTGTTTGAGGAAGTAAGCTCACTGTCCATGCAGGGAAATCTGCACCTGGTTTCTGAATGTTTAATATCTCAAAAGTGAATCTGGCATCAGATCAAACACAGGGAGAACTCATGGGTCAGGAAAAGGTTTCTCTAGCACAGATTAAAATTGATGGTCAGGTTGAAGCCCTAACTGAGGAGAAGGGCAACGTTTTGTGAATGATGGATTATTGGCTTATGAAGCAGGTGGAGCTATGTTGCTTGAACTAGGTCAGAGTGATCAGCCCGCTGGAGGGGGACTGCAGTTTATAAGCTGAGAGTGACAGTCTGTCTGTGAAGGAAGCCGCTTCCCTCTCAGTATGGCTTAATTTGCAGCAAGGGAGATTTAAGTCAGACATTAGGAAAAACTTCCTACTTGCAAGGGTGGTTAAACACTGGAATAAGTTGCCTAGGGAGGATGTGGAATCTCCATCACTGGAGATATTTAAGAGCAGGTTAGACAGACACCTGTCAGGGATGATCTAGAAGGTGCTTGGTCCTGCCATGAGGGCAGGGGACTGGACTTGATGACCTCTCGAGGTCCCTTCCAGGTATAGTGTCTATGAGTCTGTGATTTGTCTGTAGACAGCCCTGGGTGCTGGGACAAGGGAGAAGAAGACAAAAGAATGGTGAGAGGCCCCAGGCAGCCATGTGGGCTGATGGCTTTGTCTAATCTGCAGTTTGGGAAGGGACGGCTAGAGCCTGAGTCCCTCGACTTTACCTGTTACTGTGTGGAGAGTTGTGACATGGCAGAAAATGTTCCTGTGTCCATTAGGGGTAATGACTTGCCCATGGAGGGAACTACCCAGTCTCCAAGCAGTTGTCTGGGAACAGGCCATTTCCGCTGGTTTGCTCTGAAGGGTAGTGTGCCTGCTAACGGAGACTTTCTCCAGTTATTGTCTGTGGAGCAGATAGAAGATTTCCCTCGGCGTAGTGTGGTTGAAAATGTGTCAACTGTCCCAGAGTTGGTTCTGGATACACCTAAGAGACTTCCCATGCTTCCCCCCACCCCCAAGCCCTGATTGGCCTGGGGGCAGGGGGAGCACAAAATCTCTTGGCTCCCTGCCCTCCGGTGCACTAAGCTTAGAGTCAACCGCCAGGGCTGATTCTAAGTGCTGTGCACTTCCCCTGTCCCTAAGCCCTGATTGGCTGGGGCGGGGGGAGGGGGGGGAGAGAGAGGATAGCTGCCAGCCTGGCCACCCAGGAGCAGGTTTGCATGAAAATCAGGGTGGTCCAGTGAGATCAACCTGAATGGTGGGTCAAATCTGGCCTGTGGATACCCTTTTGCCCACCCCTATTTCAGATGAAGTAGAAACTGCCAGGGAATTTGAACTGCCCTGTGACAACCAAGTGGCTGTGCTTAAGCAGTTTGTTAGGAAGACAATATTGTTTGATTCTGGAAGTGGACAGTATGTGTCTGAGGTTCAGAGGGAAGTCTGGGTAGCTGAGCGTATAGAGCAGAACAGCTATGCAATTAATCTCTCGAGAATGTAGAGGATGGCAGGTAAAGTCCCATCTCTAGACACTTTGGATATGTCTTGTAATCTTGTGGGCTGCAGTGTTCCCTGTAAGATGAGTAGTTGGGTGACCACGCAGAAGAGATTCAAATGCTGCCCGACTGATTAGCAGAGCACCCAAAGCCAGCAGTATATGTTTCTACTGGTGGTGCACATCCACACATGCCTCGGTACACATAAAATGTATTCCACACATGGATGGAAACAATTATAATGAACATTGGTGGACTGGACATCTTATTCCAGGTGGAAGCAGTGCTTGGTAATAGAAGGATAAAAGAACGGTGAGTCTAACATACTAGTGAAAATGGATGGTATCTCTTTAAGACACAAACCAGCCTTGGAACTGGTAGCTGCTGAGACTCTGAAAGCTGATGAACAACTGAGTGTCCCTGTGGATGCGAATTACCTGACTGGGGAGAAAGGCTGGCAATTGTTAGCAGAGGATTCACCCAACCAACAATGGATTCTGTTAAGCAAGAGAATTCAGGATTTGAGGCCAAAGAGAAGGAAAGAGCTTAATTTTACAAAAGAAAGCCACAGCCCACTTCTTCAGATGACTGGAGTTATGACTAGGGGATAAAAAAACTTTTTGTTTCTTATTTCGAGTTTTCTTATCCCCTAGTCATAACTCTGGTCATTTGAAGAAGTGGGCTGTGCCCACGAAAGCTCATGATACCATCTACATGCTTTGTTAGTCTATTAAGTGCTACCGGAGCATTTGCTTGCTGATTTTTTCTGTAACAGACAAACTTGGCTACCCCCTGAAGCTCCTTAAAATACCAGGACTCCAATGGTATCGACCCAAAGGTGTGGCATGACAAATGTAATTGTAAATGTAACTTGCAATGGATTGCTCATGTTAGCTCTTGTAACTGATGTGCTGCTGAAATCAGGAAGTGTAAAAATGGACGATGCACTTGATCTTCTGGAAAGACCCTTGAACTTGTTAAGAGTGGTACCTAGGAACACACCTTATGTGAATAAATCTTGTGATAGTCACAGTTGGCGCCTGTAACTAGTCTTGGAACCTTTCACAGGAGAAAGGACATTGCAGAGTGAAAGTGCTGTAGGAAAAGGGAAACTGAGACACAAGCCATATTGCTTTCATGGCTAAATGCCAAGATGCCTACTCTATGAAGGACATTGATATCTCCATTGACTTGATGTTAATTGAGTGCCCGACGTTTGCCAGAGCTTGCATGGATAAATTAACTATTTTCTTTAGCTCTTGGCAAGATCACCTAAGACAGTCGCACTGGGTCTCGATGCTGCAGGGGGATCAGGTGACTAGTGGGGATCCTAAGGCAATTACCAGCCTGTCCTGGCACCGCAGTCTGTGCTGTGCCCCAGAAGCAACCAGCAGGAGACCCAGTTTCTGGGAGGGGCAGCGGGAGCTTCATGAACTGCCCCTGCCCAGAGCACTTAGCTCCACACTCCCATTGGCTGGGAATCCACTGCTGGCTGCTTCTGGGGCACAGTGCAGACTGCGATGCCAGCAGAGGCAGGAAGCTGCCTTAACACTCCTCAAGGTAAGTCTCTCCTGCCCGAGACTTAACCCTCCCCCAAAGCCACAGCCCCTTCCTACTCCCAACGCTCTCAACCCCACCTAGAGCCCACACTCTAGTCAAATTAGAGTGGGTCATGGGCATCAACTATTTTCTTCAACTGGGTCATGAGAAAAAAAGTTTGAAAACCACTGCCTAAGACACAGAGAAATCCCGCTGCAGGAGCCGATCCAATCCACGATTGGTCTAACCACGTTTTACCGTGAGTTTGTAAAAGGATTCAAAAGTAGAGGTGCTTCCATAAGGACCGTTACAAAGATGAAGCCTGTTTTAGACAAAATGGTTTTCATAAACCATCCCAGCTGCACAGACAGTTCTCGTGCTGGATTAGAACCAAGAACGGGAAGTCCCTGGAATGCCGTCAGCGATGTTTGTGTCATCCCTTCCTGCTTCAATTTTGCATGGGAGGGCGTGATTGTACTGGATTGTAATTAGGGATGTGAAAGGTTAACCGGATAACTGATTAATGGGTGATGCTAACAGGTTCTGGTTAAGGGGTGGGAGCTGGGAGCTGCTCTAGCCCCAAGGGGCCCACCATGGTGATGGGCTGCTCCAGCTGGGCTGGAGCGACCTTCCCGCCTGCCCCCCAGTTTAATTGGTTAACTGGTTAAACACCCACTGCTATATGTTTGCGACAAGTCTTGTGCAAAGTGTGCCAAGTGAGACGTCCATGAAAGGCTTGTTTCACTGGTTCTCGCGCCCATCCCCACCTGTCAGTCAGCACAGATCCCCCTCCCAGAATGCTGCAGGGCTCCAACGGGAGGCCCCAGTGCCTGCCATGTGGAACATCAGTGGTAGAAATGAAAGAGACGATCCTCAGGTGTAGGTCCAGAGAAGTCACAAGGTTCCACTAGGGATACACTGGGCTCACTGAGGCTGTCTGGATGCAGTCCGGTCCCATTTGAACCAGATTATCCAGCCCCCTAGAAGTTCTCCATGAGCCATCACTTGCAGTAGATCCCCTCACTGTATTGAGCTCAGTGCTGAAATCAGCATAATCCTTCCTCACCTCTAGGTATTACCCAACTACTAGGGATGTACCTTCCCTTAGTGGCTCGTTGTCTCAGGACACAGCCTCTCCCATTCTCCGGGAACTGCCATTACCATACTTCCACGATCGCTGTTCTGCAGATGGGTGTGCTCCCTGGGATCTGAGATTCCACACTGCTCTCCCAGCCTGCTCATCACATGCTGCTAAAGCATGTAGCTTTATCACAAGTGCTGGGATAGTTAGGGGAGGGGACTTCTTAAAGCCCCAGCTTCTGGAGTCATATGTTTAGGTGAAAATCTGACCTGTAATTTATTAGCAGCTTCGTCGCACAGAAGAGTTTGAATATATGACTCAAATGGAGCCCGAAAGCTAAAAACACCCCCCTTGATATTCACCCATTTTCTAATAGCTTGTGCTTTTTAAACTGCTCTGATGCTTGTTGGGACTTGATGCGTGACTTCTGAATGCTTGTGGTTGGCAAGAATCCATCAAATTGACTCATGGGAATCTTGCAGTTAGCCAATAGTGATCTTGCCTGAGCTGAGCAAACTGCAGAAGAGATCCCTGAAAATGCTTCCATGCTTACCAGCCCTTCTGGTTTGGTGGTCCAGGCTTTTGGTGCTTTAATGTTTAAAAACCATCTGTACCCATTGGGAGCCCACACACCTCAGTAGCCACAGCCTGCACACATCTTTGTACAAAATACACCCTGGGGAGGTATCATTTAAAAACTAGCAACTCGCTGATCAATGAGATCAACAGCGTACATAGCAACCGTACGAGTAAAGTTCTGACATCCCCCTGTTTGATGCTAAAGACATATGTTCAAACTTGCATAGCCCTGACGAGATAAAGCTGGTCAAGCAGACCTGGCTTAAACTAAGGGATGAGTCTCAGAGGGGTAGCCGTGTTAGTCTGGAACTTTAAAAACAACAAGCAGTCCTATGAAACCTGAGGGTATGTCCACACTACCCATTTTTCCAACAAAATTTGAGGAACGTTCACACTGTAATTGTGTCCTTCTGCAAGAAAATTGAAAGAACAGAGGGGAGTTTTCCAACATTGGTAAACCAATTTCTATGAGGAAGAAGCCTTTTTCCAAAAGAGCTCTTTCACAAAAAGGTGCGTGTGGATGGGGAAGTGGGAGTTCTTTCGGAAGAAGAGGAAAGAGGAAAAAGCACAGGTGCCCTGGTGGCCATTCCGTCCGTAGCAATCACAGCTTATATGCGAGAGGGTGTCCATTCAGTTTGGATGCACTCTTTCGAAAAAACAGATCGCTTTTTCGATGCACTTTTGCAGTGTGGACGTTTTCTTTTGGAAGACTGAAAAAAGCTTCTTCCGAAAGAAGACTGTAGTCTAGATGTAGCCTATGAGACTAACAAATATATCATATCATGAGCTTTTGTGGGTAAAACCCACTTCCTCGGATGAATTTACCTGTTCACCTCAATTTACATCTAAGCAGACAGCGAGAGGGGGAGAAAGATGACAGAAAATCTGTATTTCAGAATCCACCAGTGAAAGGAAACAGCAGGAAGCCTCTCTCCTCAACCAGCCACCCTAGGTCCCAGCTGGACAGAACTTTAACTCGGGGGCACACTCAGAAAAATGCTTTTCAAAAGGGAAGGAACTATAAAAACAAGGGGCAAAACACCCAGGGGTCTCGCTCCATACCCCTCTCTAGTCTAAGAAGACAAGACTCGCTGAATTTGGGGAGCAGACCCTGACCTGAGAATTCGGCCAGCAATGCTACTGGGAAGCTGGGGTAAGAATTTCACCTTGAACCACATCTGGTTTGTTAAATGTAGTTCTTCTAGGAGGTGGTTTTATCTTTATTTCTCTTGTTAATGTTTCCGACTGTAATGCCCTACACTTGTACTCAAAACGTAGCTCCTTGGACTCCAATAACCTTGTTCAGTTCTGTAGTCTAACTTAATCCAGCGCTGTGACCTGTGAGGGAAACTTCATTTAAGACAGCAAGCTGCTGAGTACTGACCCCCTGAGAGGGCTGCAGGATCGAACCCATCTGGACTGTGCAGAACACACTCTTTGGGGACGATTCGAGGCTGGTTGTGTATGGGGGTCACCCCGCATGTTGTAACAGCTGGGGGGAGCCACAGTATGGCTGGTGTGCTGCTGAGAGGTCCCGGCTGCTGGCCCAGGATTGTGGCTATGCACAGACACCTAGGATCTGCCCTTCATGCAGGTTGGGAGCTGCAGCAGCAGAGCACTGAAAGGCAGCCCAGCTTGTAAGCCAGGGGTGACCCAGCCCCTCACTGCAGTGCTTTGTGCCAGGGGAAGTCATAACCATGCTACTTTCACACCCGGGATCCTCCTGGAAACTTGATCTTGGTCTCTTCTGTGCCCAAGCCTAACACGCTGTGGATCTGGAGTTAAGCCTAGTGCTGGCCTGGCTGTGTGAATGGGATCAGAGAACATTATAAATCACTGCGGAATCAATGAGAATTTTCACACCTACCTTGTCTATTAGAGATCCCATAGGCCGACCCTTCACCAAATCCCCAGGTCACTTCCCAGGCAAGATTTAATTCCATCCCTGCTGGCTGCCCTTAGCCCCTTTATGTGCCCTTGTCATGGATTTCTGTTCAGTTGCTCAAATGCTCATCTTGAATTGCACTTTTCCCTTCCAATGTTGCTTTGCTCTTTGGCCTAAACACAAGCAGGCGGGTGAATAAACGCAGCTGGGTAATTTCCCAAGCAGCCCCCTTCTCCAGAGCATACTGTTGCAGAGAGAGGACTCATCCCAATCCAGGATATTTGGCAAATTCCCTATTTTTATGTGGTCTCAAAAGCTCAAGCACTATTTTCATTTCCCCTTTCCCTGCACTGCCTGGGACCTTGACAGTCGAAAGTGAGACAAACAAAGCCGGGCTTGGCTGGTCCCAGCAACGTTTCAAGCTAGAGCCTCTGCCAAACGTCAGTGCTCAGCATTTTGGTGGCAGCCCCATGACTTTGATTTGGCTGCACAAGCAAAAGGGGTTTTATACCAAACCTAACGGGTCAGAGCAGCCTCCCTTCTGTGCAGTGGCATGGGAGAGGAGACCTGGGCAGCACAGCCCTTGGATGCCTGGCATAGCCTAGAAACCCCTAACAGCTGTTCAGCTGCCTTGCACAGGGCTTGTATTGTCCAGTCCTAGAACTGAGATTTATCTGGAGGGTCACTGGGAAGCCACAAACCGTTCCTCATCTCAGGCCAGGGAAAGGGTTTCCTCCCCTCCGCTATTTTTCAGTAATTTGCTTTCTTACTTGCTAACTCGGGGTCCGATCCAACATCCACTGATGTCGACACACAGGTTCTCATTGACTTCAGTGGGTTTGGATGAGGCCCAGGGAGACCAGTCCTATGGGCTGCAGACTGCCTGACTCCCAGGGAAGCTTACGGAGCTGAGCCCATGACAAGAGACGATCTGCACTTTGCAGGATCTGGCTCTACCAGCAACAGGAGACAGACGTCATGCGACAGTCTTGGGTCCTGAGAAACAAGCTGCTCCAGCCTCCTGCAGCCATTGCACAGCCCCGGCCTAGGGAATTCAGCTGGGTGACAGAAGAGGAGGTGCTGGTGAGCTTTCCCGGCTGGCCAAGGGAATCACTGGCTGTGACAGAGCTAACCAGAGGGCTGGGTAAGAGCTAGGCGGCGTTGTGGGTTCCCGCACTGTGGGCAAAAGTGAAATCAAGGCTGGGTTTTGCTCTCACCATCCACTTTCTACTGAAAGCGAGAGGAGCCTGCAATGGGCAATGGAGAAGCCTGCAGAGTCCCACCGGGTGCAGGTTCCCGGTGCGAGAGCAGGGCTCTGGCTATTTGTGGGACAGAGCGGCGCACGGCCTGGGTCTAGCTCACACATGCACATGAAAGTGCCCTGGGCTGCTTGCTGCGTGGGAAAACAGGGAGCTTGGCTAAACTGGATTCAGGGGGCCAACGTGAAGCAGGAGAACACAGAATTAAACCAACCTCTTCAGCCAACCCCCCCGCACTCCGCGCGCTGGCAAGGAGAAGTCACTCACTTGTGTGCAACGGCGTGCAAGCGAGCAGCAGCACTGCTACGAACAGCCCAGCCTCCATGGTGAGGGAATGCCAATTCCCTGCTCGGCCTCTCTTCTCCGCGTCCCGGCTCTTAGCCTGTGTCCAGAGGCTGGGGCCCTGGACCGGGAACGCCTGATGGGCGGCACTGTTTCGCTGTAGATCGCAGGAGAAACAGACGGAGGAAGAGGAAACGTCTCCACTCCAGCCTTGGGGAGTTTCAGAGCTCGCAGGGAAGAAGTGGAAGCAGCAGCAGAACCGGCGTGGGTCACTGTGGGCCAGCGAGGTGGCTGCAGCTTGCTGTCCTGGGCTCCTCAGCGTGGATGTGCTGTACAGGACTCACAATGCCTGAATGTGCAGCACTGACTCAGCCCAGCCCTGATGACCCTGCGCGGCAGGAAATTAACTCCCTTCAGAGGAGGGTCTGCCAAGCGATCGCCTGCCAAATGGAAAGAGGAAATGCCGCTTTCAGAGGCCTGGAGCCTCTGCTGGAGGTCGCGCTCTGACAGCACCAAGGGAGCTGAGGCTCAAGGCAGAGGGAGAGCAGGGGAGGGCGCCTTCCGCTTTCGGTTCTTTCTGCAGGGAGGAGTGTAGCCGAGCCGGCGCTCCCCGCACATCTGGAACTGCTGGAAGCGGCTGCGTGGGTCTGCATTTCCTGTTCTCCTGTAATGGATACTGTCCCCTGGCACAGCTTCATCCCAAGGCACATCTGTACGGCCATGCCAGGAAGTGACTTCTTGGCCACATGCTGCATGGCGACAGATCCGTGGGTTTGTGCGTGTGCCTCAGTGTGCCGGCAGCATGTGTGCGGGCACAGCCCTGTTTTCAAGTCCCAGGCACTGTATCCTTCCTTTAGGGCTCCTGAGGAGCAGTGTGGTCTAATGCTTAATACACAGGCCTGGGATTCTATTCCCAGCTCTGCCACTGACCTGCTGGTGATCTTGGGCAAATCACTTCACTGCTCTGTGCCTTGGTTTCCCCTGTGAAATGGGGCTGCTAATCCCTGCCCACCTCTCCAGGTGGTGAGTAGCGACACTGGTGAATCTGGAGTGCTGTGGGTGGAGAGGAATAGAGGTGTGGCATGCTGTGATTTTGAGTAGGGATGTTAAATATTGGTTAATTGAATAGTCAAGTAACCTCATGAATTCTTAATGGTTAGTCGACTATTCTATAGTCTCCCAGGGTGAGGCCAGCAGCCAGTATCAGAGGCAGCAGGGCGGGGTGCTAGGCGGGAGCTGGTCCGCGAGGGAAGCCAGTTTAAAAACCAGCTCCCCGCACAGACCAGCTGCCTGCTGCCCTATGCAGCTGCCTCTGATAAAGAGGTAGCAATACGGGGGGGCAGCAGCCCCTGTCTAGTGGGGGTCTGAGCTCCCAGACCCAGCATGAGCCATAACTGAGCTGGGCTGCCTGCCCGCCTCACTCCTAATACACTTTAAATGAAGCGGGGGTATGTCCCAGACCCATTACAAGCCAGGACTGAGCTGGACTGCTGGCCAGCCTGCTAAAAAACGTACTGGCAAGGGGCAGGGGAAATGCGTGTGGTCTATAGCATTAACTGATAAGCTTTTGCTTATTGGTTAATCGGTTAATCGACTATACTATTACATCCTAGTTTTGAGGGGCTCCCCGTGTCACTTCAGGAGGTACGATGGGAGTTCAATGAGCTGTCTGAGAAGTCAAACGAGGAATCTGCCCAAGATCAACAACATGTGCCAGGGAACACAGACCCTGCAGCCTCTCCGAGGGCCTTCTCAGAGCCTCGCCAGCACAAGAACCAAGGAGGGGGAGGGGAAGCTTCCCAGGCAAAGCAGCAACAGCACTAGAAGGAACTCTACTCCAGGGCAGCAGCAGATCCTGCACCGCCGTGGCCCAGCCTGACAGGCGCATGTGTCGTCTCTGCGTTTCGTGCTGAAGTCAAAAGGCTGCTCATGGCCCAGTTGTAGTAACAGTGCCAATGGGCTCCGAGCGGTGGTGCATTCTGCGACACAGCCAAGGCTTTCACCTGCCTTGGGAGCTCGGTTCTGACCCTATCGAGGCTACAGCGTCATGCCATCTTGCTGCACCCAGCTCTGGGTTCAGGCCTGTTGTTACGGGCCCAGGCAGGGCCTCAGTCTCATGGCCATTTGTGAGAGCCAGGCGGACTTGTTCTCTGGTGAAATGAGGAACGGCAGGTAACACAGGCAAGTGAAGGCATTGCCTTCCCCAAACTGCCCTGATTCTGGCTGGGCGGGGCCGCCATGTGGCTGCCCAGCTTTCTGGCTGCTTGAAGACTGGGGCCACACCACCCGCTGGGAGGGGGAAGGCTAAGCCACCTGGCGTGGGGTGGCTCAGCTCCATAGGGATTAGGAGGGAGGTTGTGGAAGGGGCAGGACTGGGGCTTGCCTTCCCCAGCTGAGTGTTCACCCAGCATCCTTGGTTAAATGTTCACTAAAGACCTTGCTAAAGAGCTACCCTTGATATGGCAATAGGGCTACGTCTACACTGGCCCCTTCTTCGGAAGGGGCATGCTGATTTTGAAAGTGGGAATAGGGAAATCCGCGGGGGATTTAAATATCCCCCGCGGATTTAAATAAACATGTCCGCCGCTTTTTTTCCGGCTTGGGGAAAAGCCGGAAAAAAGCGTCTAGACTGGCCCGATCCTCCGGAATAAAGCCCTATTCCGGAGGATCTCTTATTCCTACTTCAAAGTGTAGGACGTAGCCAATGACTTCATGACCTTAGAAGCCAAGGTCCCACAGTAGCTGGGACATCTCCCCATTTCTGTGGGGATTCATTCCCCTACCAGGCCATCCCAGCAGAGTCTTCCAAAAAAGTGTCTTTTTCCATTAGACAGTTCCAAGTGCAAAATATTTCTGTAATTGCTCTATGTGAGCCCTTAGGCTAGACCCCACAAGACTAGGAGGGGTTGGGAAGGCAATAAAGCCCCAGGGGCAGAGAGATCCATCCCCAAGCCGGAAAAAAAGCGGCGGCCATGTTTATTTAAATCCGCGGGGGATATTTAAATCCCCCGCGGATTTCCCTATTCCCACTTTCAAAATTAGCATGCCCCTTCCAAAGAAGGGGCCAGTGTAGACGTAGCCCCTTAGTGTGGACTCCGTGCCCGCGGCTACACGCGGCACGGAGTAGGTAGTTCGAATTAGAGTGCCTAATTCGAACTACCTACTCCGTGCCACGTATAGCTGCGGGCACGGAGTCCGCACTAAGGGGGATTTAAAAATGGCAGCACCCGGCAAGATGCAAGTAAAGCCCGGGATATTTAAATCCTGGGCTTCGTTTGCAACTTCGAATGCCTACATTAGCCACCATAGTTCGAACTAGGGTGGCAGTGTAGACATACCCTACGTGAGGTGTGGCTAGTGCCATGGAAAGGCCCACAACGGCGCACCAGGGATGTCCTGGTTTGGAGGAGAAGGCGGGGGCTGCGACTATCTGAGGCTGAGTCTTCACCTGAGTCTTCACAGGGGGCAGGTCAGTGCTTTGCTTCCATCTCAGCTAGTGACATGCTGCTCCTGCAGTGCATGGTCATCTCCTGCCGTGTCACTATCCCACGGCCCTCCGGCAGCCCCGCAGCTACACCTCTGCCCTTCGCCGCCGACCTCCCGGCCATCTCCCATCATTCCTTTGCTGCCGCACGCTCTACGCTACATGCTCCCTTCCCCAAAGGGCCACCAACTGTGATAGGCAGCTTTTCTGAGGCATTCCCCACCTCCTCACCAACTCACTGGCCAGCCATCTCTGAGTGGGCGCTTACCAGGGGGCCCTTTCCTCAAGCAGGCATCCATAGCCCATGTGTGGGCCCTCACACCAGGCAGCTCCAGCAGAGAGCACAGCTGTAGGACTGGCATCTGGATTCAACACCCTAAGGAAAGGGGAGGTGTGTCTGGCTCAGGGGAGGAGGGTCTACAGCTCCCAGAAGTCATTTGTGATATTGGGTGCCCAACAGCAAAGGCCTGACCCTCAGTGGGCACTGCTCCGTGCTTTCAAACCCTCAGGGCCCACTGAGGTGCCTCGTGCGGGGCACCCAAAAGTCCCCCTTCACTTTTGGAAATGTTGGCCGGGGTGTTCGGGTCGGGTCTGTGCCTTGATTTCACTCACCCAGATGCCAGCTGAAGCATCCAAAGGTAGGAGCTGACACCCCAGGCTTGGAAAGCGACCTGGGGTGCCTTGGGACAAAGAGCTGGCCAGCAAATTGAAAGCCAGAGCAAACGTTTATCCCAACACTTCTGCGCATCAGCAGCTGTTTAATGGCACATGAAATATTTGTGTAACTTGTGGGCAGGGAACAGGCGTCACGAGGACTCAAAACACAGAGCGGCTGGCACAGACACAACCAGTGCAAGGAGACAGCCAGAAAGCTAATACAACTAAGTAAGGAAAGGGCCCAGCTGGTGTAAGTCAATACAGAACTAATCCAGCCAACAAACCACACACTGAGTGAGCCAGCAAAATACAAGCAGGCACTCGCATCCAATGGGTGGGAGGCAGAGATTCCCTTGGCTTCTGATTCCTCGCCAAACTGCCCCTTTCAATGCCCCTCCCTTCTGCTTAGAATACCATCCTCTTCCCCCCAGCCCTCCCTTCCAGCGCAGTCCTGCGACGCCGGTCCACAAGAATTGCTCCAGCAGACGCCCACAGCGCTTCCAGGCCGGCCCTACAGCCAGCACGTTACGTGTCCATTTAGACTTGGAGCGTGTCTGTCTCCACGCCGCACAGCCCTGGCAGAGCTCTCTGAGCAGACCGCTTCCCCGGAGATTGCTCTCTTCCGGCAGATCAAAGGCCCGCCAGAGACACAGCCGGAACAGCCCTCGCCTCCTAGATGCAGCTCGGCTCACATTCCCCAGGCTCTGCGGTCTTTGACCTTGTCTAGATTAGGGCAATGGACGAGGAGTGGGGTGCCCTTGCCTGCACTCCCAAGCGTGTTCTGAACCCCCTGCTCTAGTCACCCTGATTACAGATTGGGATGGGCCTCAGTCAGAGAGCGCCTCAGCTGTAGAAAGGACCACAGGACAGAGCTGTGGTCAGAATGGGGACGTGTACAAGCAATACAAAAATGGCATCCAGGACACCTCACACAAGTGTCCAGAGCAGGTATAACCATGCACACGGTCCAATGAGCCTGGACTTATCGATTAACCTTCATGGCTACACGCAGACTCCTGGGACATGTGGGGAGCTGGCTTAAAAGCCTGCATGCACTGGCTCCCAGGGAGCCGACTTAGGGTAGAGCCCTCTATCCTCCATGCTGCCACCTCTGTATTAGGGATGTTAGCCGATAGTTGTTTAATCCAAATGATGACACGCATTTCCCCCCAGATCAGAGGTGACAAGGAGAGGGGCCGGGAGCCGGTGCTGTGGGACTCCCCATGTGTTCTGGTTCCCATGGAGCCTCCTCCCCTACTGCCTCCCACAGAGGCAGCAGCACAGGGGAGCCGGTGTGCCGGGGGAGCCAACTTAACAGCTGGCTTCCCACAAGCACTGGATCCTGTGGAGCTGCCTGCCCACCACCTTCCCACTGCTGCCTCAGATAGAGAGGCAAAAATGCAGAGGGTGAGGGGGACAGGGTGAGTTGGTACACGCGGGAAGCTGGCTTTCAAGCTGGCTCCCTGCCTGTATCAGCTCCCACAGAGCCGCCTGCCCTCCTCTCCTGCGCTGCTGCCGATTTTTAAACTGACTCCCTCCGAGGGGGGGGGGCGGGCGGGAGGAGGGAAGTGATACATGGGGGAAGCTGGCTTTTATCATTGAATCATAGAACCATAGAGCTGGAAGAGACCTCAGAAGGTCGTCAAGTCCAGCCCCCTGCTCTAGGCAGGACCAATCCCAACTAAATCAACCCAGCCAGGGCTTTGTCAAGCCGAGACTTAAACACCTCTAGAGATGGAGGCTCCACTACTTCCCTAGGTAACCCATTCCAGTGCTTCACCACCCTCCTAGTGAAATAGTTTTTCCTAATATCTGGACCTCTCCCACCACAATTTGAGACCATTGCTCCTTGTTCTGCCATCTGTCACCACTGAGAACAGCCTCCCTCCATCTTCTTTGGAAGCTCCCTTCAGGAAGTTGAAGGCTGCTACCAAATCCCCCCTCACTCTTCGCTTCTGCAGACTAAACAGACCCAACTCCCTCAGCCTCTCCTCATAGGTCATATGCTCCAGCCCCCTAATCATTTTGGTTGCCCTCCGCTGGACCCTCTCCAATGCGTCCACATCCTTTTTGTAGTGGGAGGCCCAGAACTGGACACAATACTCCAGATGTGGCCTCACCGGAGCTGAATAAAGGGGAATAATGACATCTCTGGATCTGCTGGCAATGCTCCTCTTAATGCAGCCTAAGATGCCATTAGCCTTCTTGGCTACAAGGGCACACTGTTGACTCATATCCAGATTCTCATCCACTGTAACCCCCAGGTCCTTTTCTGCAGAACTGCTACTTAGCTGGTTGGTCCCCAGCCTGTAACAATGCTTGGGATGGTGGTGAGGGTGGTGAGGGGGTGGGCATCAGGGAAAAAGAGGGCAAAGGGCTCAGGGGCAGTGAGGGAAGGGGGAGGCACCAGGAGGGTGCAGGGCTAAGGGAAGGTGCAGGTGCCAGGGGTTTCTGGGGGTGAAGCAGAAGGGCAGACACCTGCAGGGAAGGGACCAGCACCAGAGGAGAGAGGCAGGGCAGGTGTGTAGAGGGCGGTGTTAGGAGAGGGGATGAGGAGGGGGTAGCTCACATGATCAGTGTGGGGCTACTGGAGGAGTGGGCACTGGGGGGCCCCTTTTTTCTGTTTTTTCTCCAAAGGAGGGGATATTGTGCTGCCCTGGGCCCCGCAAAACTCTCATCCGCCCCTGGCTCCATGGATCCTCTGGCCTCCCACCCACCGTGTTGCTGCCGATTTTTAAACAGGCTCCCTCCTTGGACCTGCTCCGCCTGCCACCCCACACTGCTGCCTATCGGCAGCAGTGTGGGTGGCTGGGGTTCCCTGGGAGTGAGGCTGGGAGCCAGGAGTACATTGGCTGCTGGGCCCACTCTCAGCGGAAGGGGGGGGAGCATTTTAATAATAACCATGTAACTATTAAAAATTGTTACAGATACACAATTATTGAAATAAACACTAATAGCCCTACTCTGTATCAGAGGCAGGCGGGAGCTGATTTAAAGCTGGGTCCCTGTGTGCACCAGCTCCCAGGGAGCCGCCAGCCGCCCATGTGCAGCCATGTAACTGCTGAAATTTGCAGCGGCTACACAGTTACTTAATTAAATGCATTTTAACATCCCTAGTCTAAAGGATGATCCATCATACCCAGATACACATAACCACCTGCTGTTCCTCTCACGCACATGAACCGCAGTCCAGTACACAAGAGTGCACCAGGCACTGGCAAGAGGCATGGGTTGGCTGAGTAGGCCAGTTAAAGGTGTCTGAACCCAGACTCTGTGACTGCATGTCAAGGACTGATTCTCTCTTGACTTGCTCCTGGCTGGGTCAATGGCAACTGCAGAAAACATGCTAAACCACTGGATCGGGCAGAATTCACGGGAATCAGGCCCTCCAATAACTCTAACTTTGCCATTTGTGTGCTGGACGAATGGACTCGGTCCCAATGACTCGCTGAATTTATAGTTTTGTACATTTTAACCGTTTCTTTTAAATCCGGTCAATTCCAATGGTGTTTACGTTTGCAGAGATCGTGTCCAATAACAAGGCCAAACTTTTCTTGGCTCACTTTAGATCTAAAATAAAGTTTAAAACAATTACTGACAGAAAAGTTTTCCTAAAACCTCTCAGGACTTCATGGTCTAGCTCAGGGGTGGGGAACCTAAGGCCTGAGGGCTTGCCTGGATCCAGCCCCAGCAAGGAGTGGGGAGCCCACACTCTAGCGCCTCCCCTCCCCCCCGTAGATCCCAAATGATTTTTCTGTGGGTCAGTGACCCCCAGCCCCTCAAAAGTTCCCCACTCCTGGTATAACTAGTGCAGTCCCCTAGTCACCGAACACACAGAGTTCTTTTGAAAATGTGGCCTTTAGTGCTTTCTACAGGGAGTCCATTCCCAGTGAAGAAAAAAACAAGATTATTTGATCAAATAAAATCAAAGGGGGCTCAGACATTTCTAGGGAGAAGGCCCAGAGGAAGGAAAGTTCATGCTAACGGAACAGTTTGGAAGGGGTATCAACCCACCTGTTCCAGGGATTAAACCGAACACTAACTAGTAGGGATTAGGAGAACCTTCCCGAGGACAGATTAGCCCACATCTGCCTGCTGTATGGTTTCCTGCATCATTCTCCAATACACATGCACAGGGCACTGCCAGAGACAGGATGCTGATTAGAGCCAGTCTGGCAATCCCTGTATTCCTGATTCTCAGGCTGTGTTTGTAGGTAGCACTTGGGATGGAAGAATCCCAAAACTGTTACAGGCTGGGGACTGACGGGCTAAGCAGCAGTTCAGCAGAGAAGGACCTGGGGATTACAGTAGATGAGAAGCTGGATACGAGTCAATAGTGTGCCCTTGTAGCCAAGAAGACTAACTACATATTAGAGTGCATTAGGAGGAGCATTTCCAGCATATCTAGGGTATGTCTACACTACAGCGTTAATTCGAAATATCTTAATTCAAAATAGTTAATGCGAAATAAGATATTTCAAAATAACACGTCTACACACAAAATGCAGTTCGAAATAGCCTTTTTCTATTTCGAAATACCGCGGAAGATGGGGAGGAGGGTGTGGAGGGACTGGCGGGAGGGGGAGAAGGAGTGGGAGGAGGAGCAGTAGCTGGGGAGGCAGCAGGCGCTGGAGCAGCAGTAGGCAGCACGCTCTGCACCAGGGTCTGCAGATGCTAGCAGATGGCACGACCCTGGGCAAGCAGCTCCCGCCGGAACTCCTGATCGTCTTGCACCCAGTGCTCCAAGGTGCGATGCAGGGCTTGCAGGGCCCACAAGTGCTGCTGTCAGTACCCCTGTAGTGTTCGGGTGGACCTGCGGAGCCCTATGGTGAGGGAAGATGTCCCGGGCGGGGTGGTGCGCCTTGCACGTGCAGCTGGTGAGGCTGTGGAGAAACAAGTGAAGTGGTCAAAATGGGGACAGGTGTTGGGGAGCTGCCCTGTGTGGCCCTGGCGTACGCCTGTCGCAGCGCTTTAATTTTCATGCACACCTGCTCCTGGGTGCGCATGTGGCCTTTGGAGGCCATGGTGGCAGCTACGCGGCCGTACATGGCTGCATTCCTCCATTTAGTGTGGAGATCATGGACATTGGAGGCCTCCCCCCAAACCTCAATGAGGTCCATGATCTCCACACTAGTCCAGGAGGGCACCCGCCGTCTCCGGCCCCTGGCTGGCTCCTGGAAGCTGGGGGACTGGGCGGTGGACAGCTGGCTGGCACTGGCTGCCCAGCTCATACTGGGGCCATTGGGTCAGGGTCAGTGTCTGCTGGCTCTGCTGGCAGGCCTGTAACTGGCACATGCACTGTGGGCAGAGTCTACCCCTTTAAGGGCTCCAGGGCTAGGGGAGAGGAGAGGAGAGGAGAGTGGCCACCAGGGGAAACTGGGAAGGGCTGGAGGCACCCTATTTCAGAACAAGTGTCTAGACAGCGCTTATTTCTCATTAGCTATTTCAAATTTGGCATTATTCATCATAGAATGAGGTCTACCAAATTAGAAATAAGAGCCCTGCTATTTTGATTTTATTTCAAAATAGCGGTTTGCCTGTGTAGATGCTAGGAAAGTAAATTTGAAATAACGGCTGTTATTTCGAATTAACTTTGATGTGTAGACATACTCCTAGAGATGTGATTATTCCCCTTTATTTGGCCCTGGTGAGGCCACATCTGGAGTATTGCATCCAATTCTGGGTCTCCCACTACAGAAAGGATGTGGACACATTGGAAAGGGTCCAGTGGAGGGCAACAAACATTATTAGGGGCCCCAGGAGAGGCTGAGGGATTTCCATTTATTTAGTCTGCAGAAGAGAAGAGTGAGGGGGGATTTGATAGCAGCCTTTGACTACCTCAAGGGAGGTTCCAAAGAGGCTGGAGAAAGGCTGTTTTCAGTAGTGATGGAGGGCAGAACAAGGAGCAATGGTCTCAAGTTGTAGTGGAAGGGATCTAGGTTGGATATTAGGAAAAACTATTTCCCTAGGAGGGTGGGGAAGCACTGGAATGGGTTACCTGGGGAGGTGGTGGAATCTCCATCCCTAGAGGTGTTTAAGTCTTGGCTTGACAAAGCCCTGGCTGGGATGATTTAACTGGGGTTGATCCTGCCTAGAGCAGGGGGGCTGGACTCAATGACTCCTGAGGTCTCTTCCAGCACTAGGATCCTAGGATTCTATAACACATGCACCCAGCATTGTTGTTACCTGTTCCCCTTCATGGCTGCTCCACTGCTGCCTGATGGAGGGCTGTGCAGTAACACAGGGGGGCACTTCCCCAAACCAGGCTCCACTGTTTTCAACCTGGAAATACCCCTCGGCTATGTCTAGACTGGCATGATTTTCCGCAAATGCTTTTAATGGAAAAGTTTTTCCGTTAAAAGCATTTGCGGAAAAGAGCATCTTTTTGCGGAAAAGTATCCATGCCAATCTAGACGCGGTTTTGTGCAAGAAAGCCCCGATTGCCATTTTCGCCATCGGGGCTTTTTTGCGCAAAACAATACCGCGTTGTCTACACTGGCCCTCTTGCGCAAATGCTTTTGCGCAAGAGGGCATATGCCCGAACGGGAGCAGCATAGTATTTCCGCAAGAACACTGACAATCTTACATGAGATCGTCAGTGTTCTTGCAGAAATTCCAGCGGCTGGTGTAGACAGCTAGCAAGTTTTTCCCGCAGCTGAGCTCTAGTTGAGAGAAACCAGAGGGGGCTGCGTCCTGCGGCTGGACACTGCCCTCTCCTGGACAGCTGCGGAAAAGCAACAGCAGTAGGCAGGGCACCACACGGCTAGGCAGCAGGGAACTGATAGAGACAGGAGACACCTCTGCACGCCATGGGATGAATGCACACCGGCCCTCTAATCCCTAGGAGTGCTTCGGGAAGTTCCCATAAATCGTGCTCAAGGGGTTATCTTGGTAAAACTGCTGACTGCACTTTGGCAGAACCACGTGTTTAGCAAACTTTTTCCTGCCTGTGAAGCCTTGGGCATGTCCTTGCTCTTCTCTGGGCCTTGGTTTTTCCAGCAGAGGACACGGGGCAGAAGGAGTAACTTAGGGTATGTCTACACTACAAAGTTAATTCGAATTAACAGACGTTAGTTCGAATTAACTTTAATAGGCACTACACATGCAAACCGCTAGTTCGAACTAAATTCAAACTAGCGGAGCGCTTAATTCGAACTAGGTAAACCTCATTCCATGAGGACTAACGCCTAGTTCGAATTAACTAGTTCGAATTAAGGGCTGTTTAGCCACTTAATTCGAATTAGTGGGAGGCTAGCCCTCCCCAGCTTTCCCTGGTGGCCACTCTGGGTACCACCAGGGAAACTCTTCTGCCCCCCTCCTAGCCCCGGAGCCCTTAAAGGGGCAGGGTCTGGCTACCGTGCCCATGCCAGGTGCAAGCCAGCCAGCACCCAGCCAGCAGACCCTGCACCTGGCACGACATGAGCCAGGCACCCGCTGCCACCCAGCCCTCCGCCTCTTCCCGGGACCAGGCTCCCAGGAGCCTGCCCGGGGCCGCAAGAGGCGGGCGCCCGCCTGGTCTAGTGCGGACATCGTAGACCTCATCGAGGTTTGGGGGGAAGCCGCCAATGTCCACGACCTCCGCACTAGGCACAGGAAAGTGGCCGTCTAGGGCAGAATAGCTGCCAGCCTGGCCACCCAGGAGCAGGTTTGCATGAAAATCAAGTTGGTCCACTGAGACCCCCCGACCCTGAGCTTAGAACATAAGAACATAAGAATGGCAGTACTGGGTCAGACCAAAGGTCCATCTAGCCCAGTAGCCTGTGTGCCGACAGCAGCCAACACTAGATACCCTGCAGGGGATGGACCGAAGACAATGACCAAGCCATTTGTCTCGTGCCATCCATCTCCAGCCTTCCACAAACAAAGGGCAGGGACACCATTTCTACCCTCTGGCTAATACCACTCCATGGACCCAACCTCCATGAATTTATCTAACTTCTATTTAAACTCTGTTCTAGTTATAGCCTTCACAGCCTCCTGCAGCAAGGAGTTCCACAGGTTGACTATTTGCTTTGTGAAGAAGAATTTTCTGTTATTAGTTTGAAGCCTGCTACCCATTCATTTCATTTGGTGTCCTCTAGTCCTTCTATTATGGGAACTAATGAAGAACTTTTCTTTATGCACCCTCTCCACACCACTCTTGCTTTTATAGACCTCTATCCTGTCCTGCCTCCGTCTCCTCTTTTCTAAGCTGAAAATTCCCAGTCTCTTTAGCCTGTCTTCATATGGGACCTGTTCCAAACTCCTGATCATTTTAGTTGCCCTCCCCTCTCCCACCCTCTCTCTTCCCCTCTCCCACCTCCTTTTCCCAGTCTCCCCGAGTTTTGTTCAATAAAGAGCGTTTCTATTTTTGACCACATGTGTCCTTTATTTTGTACATCAGGAAGGGGGGCTAGGGAGGAGTAAGTGGAAGGATGTGAGGGAGGAATGGGGTACGAGCCCCTGATGAAGAGGACTGGGGTGCCTCTGCGGGCTCCTCTGGGTGGAAACTCTCCTGCAGCCCCCTGATTGACCCCCCCCGGATGGCAGCCTGCGGCAAGTGCAGCCGGTCTGATGGCCGAGTGCTGTGATGTGCCAAGTGTGGGCACTCAAGGCATTCCAAGCCAGGACTGCTTTGCAAGCGGGGAACCCCTGAGAACTGTCTGTCCGGGGTGGGGGTCAGGTCCCTTTAAGCACAGCCCTCGGCTAGCCTGAGACAGCAGCTCCACGCTCTAAGTCCTCATCTGATGCCCTGCCGGCACTGCTTCCGGCCATCCTTAACCCCGGTTCAGGGTCCACTCAATGTGGATGTGCTAGTTCGAATTAGCAAAACGCTAATTAGAGCTAGTTTTTAGGTCTAGATGCACTAGTTCGAATTAGCTGAGTTCGAATTAACTAATTCGAATTAAGTTAGTTCGAATTAGTGCTGTAGTGTAGACATACCCTTAGTGACACGTTTCCAGGCTCCCGGGACACTGCATAAGGAGGCTCAAAGGAAGTGCTGGGCTATGCCCTGGGGAGGACGCGATGCCATGTAAACCCTAGCCGGGAGATTTGTGATCCCCTTCAACACAGCCTTTGCACACTGGACCAGCCTTCCCCTCGTGAGGCTTCCCCCTTATCAAGTGACTGGAAACAGCAGTTCTGCTGAAGCTCTTACCCCTTTTTTTGCTTTGCCACACCAGGGCTTATTGGCGGAGGAGCATGAGAGGCAGCGGGTTGGAGTCGTGCCCTGCTGGGGTTTACAGCAGAGCGATAGGGATATTTACCGACATGGGCAGTGGAGGAGGGGAGAGCAGAGGTGGGGGGGCCCATGGTCCTGGTGCTGTAGGGGAGCGGGAGGCCTGAGACAAGGGGAAGGAATCCAGGGGACCTCAGTGGGAGCCGGGCACCTCAGAATGTTCGTGTATCCCATGAGATCCCTGCCTGTATTGTTAGGGGCCTAAGTACCTCTCAGCGTCTGGCCCAGAGAGACGCTGCTTCTCAGGGAACAGGCAATGCTGGGATAGGAGCTGCGACCTCCATATGGTACTAGGTGAGGGCTAGGGCAAGTTCAGTGCTTCTCTGGCCAGGGAATACTGAGTCCTCCTGCCCTGCTTCCCAAAGGCAGATTCTTTGAGCAGCCCAGCATCAGGTAAAGCCAGGGAGAGCTGGACTCATTCACCAGGGCTGACAACAATTGAGCCTTGGTTGTTTGTATTCCTTGTACAGATCCGGGGGCCTCTCTCCCCCCCCCCAATGCTCCAGCTCCCTCTGATCTCCCACTCTGCAGAGGCCCCATATCAACGATTTCCTGGATACACTTTGCTTTTGTTTTCTAGCAACTCTCTAGGCACTTCAATTCCTGCAGGCTCCTAGACTGCGCTATTGTTTGGGCTTTGCAGAGTCTTCTCCTTCCTGCTCGCTCTGCTGCCAGGTTAGGGGAAGGACAGAGCCCCCCCCACCCCCCCGCCCAGGGACGGATGGAAAGGTCATTGAAAGAACCCAAAGGGCGTCTCCTCTCCAGGCTGTCTCTGGCTCCTAGCTCAGTCCAGCCACCAGGGAGCGAGGCCCTTTCAGTGAGTGAACCCAGCATGTTGGGCTCCCAGGCCATTCCCAGCAATGCTGCAAGCACCTGTGCTGGGGCAGGGTATTAATTCTTTCCGTGCTAGCTCCTGCAAGGTATCACCCACTCCAGCTGCAGGAACAGCCAGCAGTTCCCCAACATGAATTGCTCAGGTTTCTCAGCTCTCCATGAGGTAGGGCAACTTTATTCTCATTTTATACATTGGGCAAACTGAGGCACAAGACAGAGAAGTGGGCCAAGGCCACAAAGGGCACCAGTACCAGAGCTTGGATTAGAATTCAGGATTTCCTGGCTCCCTGTTCCATGCTCAGATCTCTAGCCCATGGGAAGAAGAGGGTGGAACTCAGATTTTTTTCAGGAGGCTTTTTTTCCATGCACGTGAAGAATAATTTTCATGGCACCGAGGCATGTGTGAATGTACACCACCAGGCAAAACACAAACCTAGCTGTGGACGCTCTGCTAATCAACTGGACGGCATTTGAATCTCTCCTGCACAACTTACAGCAGGGCTCTCCAACCTTTTTAACCACAAGATCACTCTTTCAATGTAAGTGCAATGGAAGATCTACCTCAAACCCAAATACCCTTGCCCGGCTTCCTTCCTCCACTTCTCTGAGGCCCCGCCTCTGCTCCACCCCTTTTCTGAGACTCACCCTGCTCCCTCCATCCCCCTTCCTCCCTGAATCTCATTCATTTTCACCAGGCTGGGGTAGGGGGTTGTGGTGCAGACTCTGGTCTTGGGCCAAGGGGTTCGGAGTGTGGGAGGGGACACCCTGAAGGTAGGGGGGTGGGGTGGGTTCTGCAGTGGCCTAGGGGATAGGGCATGTGCCTGGTTGGGGGCTCAAGTCCCTTTCTCCACCCTCTCCACCCTCCTTGGAGCAGCCAGACAGCCAACACAGGCTGCCCCAGGGATGGAGCTGGCTCCTGCATTAGGAAAGTGGGTTAAGAGAGCTGTTGAAGACAGGGCACTAGGGTGGCTTCTGGAGTGGCTTATGGGCTAGAACACCTATCTGGGGAGCACAGGGTGGTAGGTTCAAGCCCTGCCCACCCTGGGATCAATCAGATAGCAAATACAGATAAGGGATCCACTGAAGGTAGGGGAGTTATCAGGAAAAGGGTTATCAGCAGGGCTTGCTGAGCAATGGTGAGCTCTGCTCACCAGCCTTGTGGTTCTGCACTCTGTGCATGCACAGATTGCTCTGTGCCAGCTCTTCTGGGGTGTAATCTACTTGCCACAGGTGAGTAGATTACACTATTTGTCGAGCCCTGGTTATCAGAGTCTGTGTGGGGCCTTACTGGATGAGGGAGGTAAGCAGGGTACATCTACACCTAGACTACATGCCTCTGGCAACAGGCATTTGTCCACCTCCCAGGTATGCCTCCTGGGATGAGGTTTACCTGGGAGGTCAACAAATGCCTTTGATGTCAACCATGGAATGTCCAGACTACTGCACTGAGCCGACAAACAGCTGATCGGCTCAGCGCGGCAGCCATTTAAATGAAGTGGCAATTATTTAAATCGCCGCTTCATTTTCCTATGTGGGGTAGCCTAATCTACATGCCTCTATCGCCAGAGGTATGTAGTCTAGACATACCCCTAGTGACAGATGATTCAAGACAAACTGAAGTACTCAATACTTTCTTTGTGTCAGTCTTCACAGACAAGGTCAGCTCCCAGGCAAATGCACTAGGCCAGTGGTTCCCAATCTTTCAGATACTGGGGACCAGTAAACCCATTCACAAGCTTTTGGAGGACTGGTATAATTTATTTGCATATTTATCAAGCAAATGATGAATATGCAAATAAATTGTTTCTGGTCCTCCCAAAGCCCCAGTGCCAACTTTAGCAAAGCTTTTGATACAGTCTCCCACAGTATTCTTGCCAGCAAGTTAAGGCAGTATGGATTGGATACATGGACTGTAAGATGGATAGAAAGCTGGCTAGACTGTCAGGCCCAGGGCTTCCCAAACTTTATATAGTTGGAACCCGGTTTTTTTCAGTACCTTTTTATATGCCCAAAAATATAAATGCATATAAAAAAATGAAAAATGAATTATTTTTCACTGTTTATTATTTATACACTATAATAATAGTACATAATAATATACATCTTGATATAAAATACTTAAGTGCCTAATTTATTGTTATTACCTTCATTACAATTTAACCAGTAGAATTTCAACAAGTGTAAAGTTTGTTTATTTATAATTGAATGAGTTGAATATGTCATTTATTATGTGTGCACTTGATAGCTTTTAAATAATTAAACAAACTAATGGGAAGGGTGATGTTGTTTTGCATCACACAGCAACTTTATGTCAGGAGCTAAAGACGTTTTAGCCTCAAATGTAGTTCGCCATTCAATCTATTTCTAGATTTATTTTTGAAGAAAACCAAAGCTGAGAAACTAGTTTCACACTTATATGACGTGATGAAAGGCATCAAGAATTTGACTGCTTTCTCAGATAAATATGACTATTCGTTTCTACAACGCAACCAAAACTCACTCAAGGACAGTTTATCAATGTTCTCTTTTAAGGCAGAGTCACAGGAAAGTGCAATTAATGAATTCACTTCTCATGCATTCAATTGTAATATTTCTTCATTTTCGGGGTCAACAGTAAATGGGTTCTTAATCCACATTTTACTGGCATCAATTGGAAGAAAATATTCATTTAAGCTTGAGGTTAGCCCAAGGAGATGTTCTTTGATTGCTGCAGAAATCGCATCTGAGATATAAGTTTCAGCATATTTTTCTTGTAATTCAGTTAAAGTACGAAAAGATTTAAAGTTTCTCTTGTTAACTCACTGTGCCCATAAACGAAGTTTTTTAGTTGTTGCTTCAATTTTTTTGTGAACTTTGAAAATATTAATTTTAGTGCCTTGTAACTTCAGACTTAACTCATTTAAAAGACAAAATATGTTACATAAGGAAGCCTCCATTGTTAACCAATCAAATTCATGAAACCTGTCTTTAAATTTAAATATAACATCTTTTGGCGCTGGAGGGTGTCGCTCCAAGAACAATAAAACTTCATCCTGCATTTCAAAGAGTCATTTTAAAATGTTTCCTTTTAATAGTGATCGAACCTCACAGTGTAATAAGAGATGCTCATGTTCACTTCCTAATTCGTTGCACAAAGCAGTAAAGATTCTGGAATTCAACGGACGAGATTTTATATAATTTATAAACTTCACACATTCTTGAAGAGTAGCATGCAAAATTGATGGCACAGTTTTCACAGCTAGTGCCTCTCTGTGAATACTACAATGCACCCATGCACAGTCTGGCGCTGCAGCTTGAATCCACGGGCCAAGCCCAGTGAGAGACTGACATTGCTCGAGCCCCATCACTGCTCAGTCCAACACATTTTTTTCAGTCAATATTGCTTTGAATAACAAAATTATCGATTTGCTTAAAAATTTCAACAGCAGTTTACAAAGTGGTTGGAAGAGGTTTTCAAATCAAGAGATCTTCTTGAATGGTGCTTTTGCAATCATATCTAACAAAATACATCAAATTGGCAGCGTCTGCTATATCAGTGCTTTCATCCACTTGTAATGCAAACAACTGACTATTCTGTATTTGACGTACGAGAGTTTCCACAATATTTTTTGCCATAACTTCAATTCTATGTTTCACTATATTGTTGGATAAAGACAGCGAACCCAACTGATTTCCTTTTTTGCTTCCATAAATACAGGATGTAATAATATGCAAATGCAGGAAGTATTAACTTTTTGCCAATAGTACGTGGATAACCTGTCTTGGCTATTAGTTTTGAAACTTCATATGAAGCCAACACAAAGTTGTCATTTGAAGAGCACATAGAAAGTGCACTTTTCATGCTTTTTTTTAGCGAAGATAATTCATTTTTCTTGTTTATGAAAAAAATCTATGGTCTTACATGTGTATTCTGGATGTTTCCATTCCAAATGGTGTTTTAGTTTTGATGGATTCATGCACTCAATGTGTGACAGATTATACATAATGGCAAGTGATTATCACTACCAACACTTATAAAACCAAATTTCAAATACTCGTTGGAATACTTGTGGGTCCAAGAAGTTTTTAATCTTCTTAGTTTCACTTGTATAAGGCTGCATATCGTTCGAACGTTTGTCAGCTGTATTTCCAGTCACATTCTTCAGCCATTTATCCATATTGAAGTTGAAAACAAGAGGGTATTTAATTGAAAATAAATGAAGAAAACTTAAGCAGTTAACCTAAAAAGACATACACATTGTTGCATCATGCAGAAACAAACCGAGACTGCTGTGTCACATGACATGAAAACTGATGACGCAGACTTGGCTGCACAAAAGCGCGTGTGCATCACGTGGGAAAATATAAAATGTACCAAATTGTGAAGGCCCTGGTACCCCACGCAGGGGTCCAAGCGACCCTACCTCACTCCCAGGGTCTCCTGGAGTACCCGTCCCAGAGTCTCAGGTGACCTTCCCTCAATAGAATCCCTACACGTTGTCTGGATTGAGGCTGGTAACGGCTCTCGAAGTCCTTAGCCTTAAGTCTCTCTGTTTGAGGGGTACATTGCCGGCATAGTAGGGGAGCCCGGGTCCTGCCAGAACACACCAACCTCACCCTGGCTCAGCAGTCCTGACTTGGGGCTCCTCCGACTTGCACTTGGCTCCCTACTCAGAATCGGGGTCCGACAGCAGATCCAGCACAGGCTGCGGTCCTCAGATACCTGGGGAAGTTGGTCTGCTCATGGGTCCTCAGTGCCCAGGCCAACCTTGGGGTCGTCTCATGGCATAGCCCTGATGGGACTCCCAATGTCACGGACCTGAGTGGCACCTGCTGATGAGACAGGAGCAGGCCTGGTGGACTCACCTGGGCGGTTTCCTGACACCAACCCTGAGGTATCTACTTCACCCCCCGTTTGGGACCAGTAAGGGTAGAAGGTCCCTCTCAGGCCAGCCAGGTGACTTGGCTCATATGGGCCCTGTAGGTCGGGTGAGTAGCCCCATGTCCTCTCCCCCAGTCGCGCCTGCATTCATGGGTGAAACCGTGGGCCTCACCCTTCCATGGGACGTGTCGCTGTCCCTACCTGTCTGGTGGGTTGTTCCACCCCCTCTCCTGGCCCCAATCCTGGCCGCTTCATCGGCCGGCGTTGGTTCTTCTGACTGTGTCTGGTGCTGGGTGTTTGGCATCAGTGCACACGGCCTTCTCCCTGGGTCCTAGCACCCGCTGGATCTAGCCCCGCTGCCCGGGAGCATGCCCGACAGAGACATCGTGGCAGCAGGCTCTCTCCCAAGAATCGTGCGTGAAAAATTTTCTGAGGACTGGTACTGGGCCGCGGACCACACTTTGGGAAATGCTGCACTAGGTAATGCAGTATGGGAAGGCGGTGAGCAGCCCTTGGTGCGGAAAGAACAAGTTAGGAACTATTTAGCAAAGCTAAACATACACAAATCCATGGGCCCGGATTTAATGCATCTGAGGGTACTGAGGGACTTGGCAAGTGTCATTGCAGAGGCTTTGCCCATTATCTTTGAAAACTCATGGAGATCGGGAGAGATCCCGGATGATTGGAAAAAGGCAAATGTAGTGCCCATCTTCAAAAAAGGGAAGAAGGACAATCCAGGGAACTACAGACCAGTCAGCCTTACCTCAGTCCCTGGAAAAATCACAGAGGGGATCCTCAAGGAATCCATTTTGAAGCACTTGGAAGAGGGGAAAGTGATCAGGAATAGTCAGCATGGATTCACGAAGGGCAAGTCATGCCTGACCAATCTGATTAGCTTCCATGATGAGGTAACTGGCTCTGTGGATATGGGAAAATCAGTGGATGTGATACACCTTGACTTTAGCAAAGTTTTTGATAGGGTCTACCATAGTATTCTTGCCAGCAAGTTAAGGGAATATGGATTGGATACATGGACTGTAAGATGGATAGAAAACTAGCTATACTATTGGGCCCAATGCATAGTGATCAATGGTTCCATGTCAGGATGGCGGTCAGTTTCTAGTGGAGTGTCCCATGGTTCTGTTCTAGGACTGGTTTGGTTCAACATCTTTATTAATGACCTGGATGAGGGGATGGATTGCACCCTCAGCAAGTTCGCAGATGACACTAAGCTAGGGGGAGAGGTAGATACAGTGGAGGGCAGGGATAGGGTCCAGAGTGACCTGAACGGATTAGAGAATTGGGCCAAAAGAAATCTGATGAGGTTCAACAAGGACAAGTGTAAAGTCCTGCACTTGGGACGGAAGAATCCCAAGCATTGTTACAGGCTGGGGCCCAAATGACTAAGTAGCAGTTTTGCAGAAAAGGACCTGGGGATTACAGTGGATGAGAAGCTGGATATGAGTCAACAATGTGCCCTTGTAACCAAGAAGGCTAGTGGCATATTAGGGTGCATTAGGAGGAGCATTACCAGTAGATCCAGAGAAGTGACTATTCCCCTTTATGCAGCTCTGGTGAGGCCACATCTGGAGTATTGTGTCAAGTTCTGGGGCCCCCACTTTAGAAAGGATGTGGATACATTGGAGAGGGTCCAGCGGAGGGCAACCAAAATGATTAGGGGGCTGGAGCGCATGACCTATGAGGAGAGGCTGAGGGATTTGGGTCTGTTTAGTCTGCAGAAGCGAAGAGTGAGGGGGGATTTGATAGCAGCCTTCAACTTCCTGAAGGGAGGTTCCTGAGGATGGAGAAAGGCTGTTCGTAGTAGTGGCAGATGGCAGAATGAGGAGCAATGGTCTCAAGTTACAGTGGGGGAGGTCCAGGTTGGATATTAGGAAAAACTATTAGACTAGGAGAGTGGTGAAGCACTGGAATGGGTTCCCTAGGGAGGTGGTGGAATCTCCATCACTAGAGGTTTTTAAGTCTCGGCTTGCAAAGCCCTGGCCGGGTTGATTTAGCTGGGATTGGTCCTGCCTTGTGCAGGTGCCTGGACTCGAAGATCTCCTGAGGTCTCTTCCAGTTCTATGATTCTATGATTCTAGGTTGGGTGAGTTCTGGAGAGGACTTAGGGGATAGGGTATTTGCCTGGGGAGGGCAGCACGGTGGGCTTGAGCCCCACCCACCCTGGAAGCCCCTGGACAGCTGCCCTAGGGATGGAGCAGCAGTGCCAAGGCAGGCTCACTCCTGTCCTTGCCCTGCAGCACTCCTGAAAGCAGCTGGCATCCACAGTAGTGGCTCCATGTGCTGCCCCTCATATACAGTCACCAACCCCACAGCCTCCACTGGCCATAGTTCTCTATTAGAATGGCAGGAGTGGTGTCCACAGGCCAGGACAGCATGTGGAGACTCGTTCATCCCCATGCTGCTAGCTGAGTACCCATGTGCCCATGGTCCTGGCCACAGCCCTGGGCACTCACCAGCTTTCTGGGTATGAGATCCAGCATTGGACCCGGGTGTGCACACAGTGGGAATGTGAGCCGAGTGCCACTACTGGCTCTGCAGCTCTAGGCACAGGCTCAGAGTGGGGATTCTCCTCTTGCAGCCCCTTCTGACAGCGGAGGTCCCCATTTCAATTGCCTCAGTTTCCTCACCACTCAAGCATCCTTTGGCCTTTGGCTTCCAGAGCCCCTCTGCTGGGCCACACTCCACCTCATGGCTTCTTCTCCAAGGCCTGGCTTCTCTCTGGCCTCTGGCAGCTTCCTTCAGCCTTAGCTAACCTCCCCTCCCCACCAATCTCTGTGTGTCTAAAGGGCTGTAGGGACAGATCGCTGTTCCCTCCCCAGAGGCTGTTCTATGTCTTCAGCCCTTAGACCTCCGCAGACAAGTTTATCCAGGAGGTAGTGACTCCCCTCTTAGCCTGGGGAAGATTTATGCAGCTGCTGACAGTCTTTAATGACCAACCAGTTCATAGACAGTCATCCAGCACCACCCTCTGCCCCTTAGCCTGTGGAGAGGGAGCTGCCAATACAGGCTTTGACAGCCAGGAGATTTAAGGATATAGCCAGTTCATAAACTCAAGCTTGACTTCACAACTTACACACTGTCAGAGTCCCCCAGTCATCACAGTTGGATGTCTGCTGGCCAGCTGACACCCACGGCTGCTGCAGTAGGTGCCTTGGTGGAATGTACCCCCGACTGGAAAGGCTACATCCTTCCTGACTGACATTCCAGGCGCAGGCTGTGTCCGTCTGACGCATCTTAGTAGCAGCCAGACTGGGGTTATTTGCTTGTCACGGCCCCACCGGTTGTTCCTGTTTGTGACCTAGACTCCAAGTTCTTGTCTAACACGTCTGACATCTGAGCATGTTTTATTGCCCGTTTCCTTCCTTGTCACCGTCTCAGCAATTTCTGTTCCTTCCAGGGAGTCTTTTTTCTCCCGACCTTGGCCCTGCCCAGGCCCCTGCTGGCTGATTTACTGCAGTGTGATCTCCCCATTTCGAGGAAGGGCCTGATCCAAAGCCCTTTGAAGTCAATGAGGCTCACAAAGGCCTCCCACTGAGTCTTGTCCTTAAGAGGGTGGAGAAGCACATGGCCTTGTTCCTCCTGGCATTTTGTGTGCTGACCCAGCCCATTGACTGTGGTAGCAGCCCATGAGCCATGGCTAGAGAAGTGCCAATGGGGCATGAAGCAGGACAGATTCATCCCAGGAGCCACCCCCCAGTTCCCCAGGCAATGGATCTGTTTGAGCTTTGGTTTGTCAAGCAGGAGTCAAAGCTGCTTTCTCTTTTGGGCTGTCCCTGGCTGAAAACACAGGCCCCCAGGACTTCCTGTCACTCAGCATCTCTCACACCACACAGTCCTCCATAAACGTCCCCACTCCTGAGCACACTGATGTTACCGGCACATTGCCATGAACGTGGTAACTTGGTTCTCCTGGCCACCTTAGCTCGCCTACATTGCACTGACAGACACCCCACCCCCGCCCCCCGTCAGACGGGAGAAGACGCCTCGATCCATTGAAGAGGGAAGGATGAGCTTGCAGGACAGGCTCCAGAAGCATAAAGGGTTGTTGGCTGCCGTTACACCCACTTGAAGGCTCCTTTTTGCTGCCCAAGTAGCAACAAGGAGTTGTGGTATGTGTGGCATGGGAGCAGTGTTCCCACTCATCTTTTTCCACCCCGGAGAAGAATGAATTTTATGTGCACCGTGGCAGTGATGGGCACCGACGTGGCAGTGATGTGCACCGACATAACAGTGGTGGGCATCGACGTGGTGGTGATGTGCACCGACGTGGCAGTGATGGGCACTGATGTAACAGTGGTGGGCACCGATGTGGTGGTGATGTGCACCAACGTGGCAGTGATGGGCACTGATGTAACAGTGGTGGGCACCGACGTGGTGGTGATGTGCACCGACGTGGCAGTGATATGCACTGACGTAACAGTGACGGGCACTGATGTGGTGGTGATGTGCACCGACGTGGCGGTGATGTGCACTGATGTAACAATGGTGGGCACTGATGTGGCGGTGATGGGCACTGACTTGGTGGTGATGTGCACTGATGTGGCAGTGATATGCTCTGATGTAACAGTGGTGGGCACCGACGTGGTGGTGGTGTGCATTGATGTGGCAGTGATATGCACTGATGTAACAGTGGTGGGCACCGACGTGGTGGTGATATGCACTGATGTAACAGTGGTGGGCACCGACGTGGTGGTGATGTACACTGACGTAACAGTGGTGGGCACCGATGTGGTGGTGATGTGCACCGACGTGGCAGTGATGTGCACTGACGTGGCAGTGATGTGCATTGATGTAACAGTGGTGGGCATCGACGTGGTGGTGGTGTGCACTGATGTGGCAGTGATATGCACTGATGTAACAGTGGTGGGCACCGACGTGGTGGTGATGTACACTGACGGAACAGTGGTGGGCACAGACGTGGTGGTGATGTACACTGACGTAACAGTGGTGGGCACCGACGTGGTGGTGATGTGCACCGACGTGGCAGTGATGTGCATTGATGTAACAGTGGTGGGCATCGACGTGGTGGTGGTGTGCACTGGTGTGGCAGTGATATGCACTGATGTAACAATGGTGGGCACCGACGTGGTGGTGATGTACACTGACGTAACAGTGGTGGGCACCGACGTGGTGGTGATGTACACTGACGTAACAGTGGTGGGCACCGACGTGGTGGTGATGTGCACCGACGTGGCAGTGATGTGCACTGACATGGTAGTGATGTGCAATATACCTTCATATTGATGAACATAAATTTTATGTGGGAGGGTGGGCCCAAGGGGGTCTGAGTGTGGGAGGAGGCTCAGGCCTGGGGCAGAGGGTTACAGTGCAGGAGTGTGAGGGCTCTGGCTGAGAGTGTGGGCTTTGGGGGAGGGGGGAATGGAGGGCTTGGACAGAGGGTTGGGGCGCAAGGGCACTGCCTGAGAAGGGTGCAGGTTCTGGGTGGGACCAGGGATGAAGGCTGTGGGATGCAAGAGGGTGTTCTGGGCTGGGGGGGCTCACAGTGGGGTGGGGATTTGGGGCTCAGGCAGACCTGGGTGGCTCCCAGCTGGGGATGGTGAAGAGCAATGTTCCCTCTAATTTTTTCCATCCACAAGAGAACAAATTTTGTCATGTGCCCACGTGCACCGCCAGAGGAACACATGCTGCCAGCTGTGGGTGCTGTGCTAATCAGCGGGACGGAATTTGACACTCTCCTGGGTGGGTGCTGCCCAAGCACTCGGCTTACAAGGAAGGCTGCGTGGGAGTCAGCTGCTGGCCTGGAGATTGGCTAGGACACCAGAGGTTGACACCCCATTGGCAAAAAGTGCCCCATGCCACAAGGGCACGTAGCATTCTGTGGCCATTTTTAAAATGGCACCACTCACAGCCCAGAACCCCGAGCATTGTGCTGAGTGCACAGGTTCATGGAGGAGAACAACTGTCCGCATCCTGGGCTTTCCTTGAAGGTCTCTCATCCTGGTGGGGACAGGTAGAATTGCAGCTGGCGTGGCTCAGGACAGCAATGCACTCCTCCTCCCCCACTTCTGAGTCCTAGCTACTATGGCACGGAGCACAGGAAAGGTCCAATAAAAGCACAGCTCACACCCAGAATAGCATGTCTATTATCACACTCTTTAATAGCGATATGTCAATGTACATTCGGGCAGCAGCAGCAACATGCTGCCTTTAAGACTTTGGGGGGTTGTTGCTTGTCATCCATTAAATATGGTTGTTTGTAACCATTATAAAAAAAATGAGGACGAGAAGAGCTGCCATCAGTGAGTGTGCAGGAGACGGGGTGAGGATGGGGCAGATGGGAGGCGTGAAACGTGAGTGTGTGCATGTGGCGTGGGAGCCATGAAAAACACGGTAAGCGACTGAATGAGGCACAGTGTTCACACTTTGGGGTAGCCCGCAGGCTCAGCAGGGCCCCTGGCCTTTGGTCACCCACCCAAAGTGCTAGACAGTCTTGGGAGGGTGGGGAAAAGCAGGCTGAGAGGGGGTTTCAACTGAAATGCCCGTCAGCCTCAAACGCCTTCCTTGGAGACAGAACTACACAAAGGTACAGGACAGCCGGACTCCAGGCTCCTGGAGAGACTATTCCCTCATGCTGTATTCCCTCCCCTACCCCTCATCTGCCACGTTCCCTGCTGCTAATGCTGACAGGTGCTGGCTCTGTGCAGGGAGCGTCACAGTGGGCACTGGAGGGTCAGAAAGAGATTTTACAGGTCACATGGGGAAATCTGCCCCTGCCCCAGGGCATCCCATGCTTGGTCACTGCTCTCCCTGGGTACGTCTACACTACATGGCTCCATCGATGGAGCCATGTTGATTTGTTTATTGGGCAAAGGGAAATGAAGCGGCGATTTAAATAATCGCCGCTTCATTTCAATTTACATGGCTGCCGCGCTGAGCCGACAAACAGCTGATCAGCTGTTTGTTGGCTCAGCGCGCTAGTCTGGACACTCCCCTGCCAACATCAAAGCCCTTTGTCGGCAGCCCCGGTAAACCTCATCCCACGAGGAATAATGGGGCTGCTGACAACGGGCTTTGATGTCGACAGGGGAGAGTCCAGACTAGCACACTGATCAGCTGTTTGTCGGCTCAGCGCGGCAGCCATGTAAATTGAAATGAAGCGGCGATTATTTAAATCACCGCTTCATTTCCCTTTGCCTATAACCCTAATCTACATGGCTCCGTCGATGGAGCCGTGTAGTCTAGACACAGCCCCTGTGCTCACATCACGCAAGGGGGGCATGTGGGGCTCAGCAGTGGTGACACTAGTCAGTGTCTGGCACTACACTCACACAGGGAGATTTTGCCCAGCCCTGGCTCAAGTGCGGTTTCCTCTGCACTTGATTCAAATTCCCTCTGCCCCAGGCAGGTTTTAAGACTCTCAACTGCAAACTCTGCTGGAAACAGGAAGCAAGTTGCCTGCACTGTCAGAAAATCCTCCCCAGTGCAGGAGCAGATTCCCCTCTCCTCCTGCTGATACTATGGAGTGGGATAAACAGGCTGCTTCCTGCCTTTAATCAACCTTGAGGGGGGAGGGGGGCAACATCTCTGGAAAGAAAAACTCACTTCCTGTTGCAGAAGAAAAAGATAAACCCTGGGCTCTTTAAAGTGAATTTTACTGTGTGGAGAAGGGAAGGAGCCAAACACAATGTCCTTGAAATTTCCTCCATGAGATTGTGTCCACAAAAACAGGATAAAGACACTTCCGCTGTCTCTGCCTGGAACTCCAATGGGGGGGTTCTTGGGCTCTGGGGTGGGAAGGGGGTGATGTTCTCTCCAGGTGGGAAGGGGTTAGCGATGGGGGTCCCTTTTGCACTTTACTTCAGGGCATCCAGATGAGTGCAGACCTGTACGAACACATCATCCACGCTGCCTTCTGCACTCAGCTGTGGGGGCAAAGCAGGAGAGCCAGTCAGAACAGGCCTTGGCGTCTGGACTATGTCCTGCATGGTGCAACGCCACACAGGCCTGGGACAGCCCAGCTCGTGTGTCTCTGTGCTGACGAGAGGATCTACTCGTGGCAGACAGCCAGGCGCAATGCCATCAGAATCCATCCACAGCGCCTCAGGCCTGTCCGGCTCTGGAGATGCTGGTCCGAGGAGTACTGGGAAAGCCCTCTCCAATGTTTCGCTTCCCTCTCCAGAGCCCCATGCTTCATTAGCCCGTTTCCCTGCCCCCCCCCCCCCACACACACACACTGTTAATTCACAGTAATAGGGCAGACTGACAGCTGGCTTTGAATATGGCTGTGCTCTGCCCAGAGGCAAGGGAGGGCCCCTTTAGCTCCTGGGAAGTCCCAGGCCATCTGAGACACAAACATAGTGTGCTCGATAGGGGGCTCGGACCCCCCTAAACTTCCAAAGGGCTCTGCAGAGGCTCAGCAGATGGGAAAGAGCCAGTTCTGCACCCACCCGTCCCCAGCTCCAGCCATGAATGGAGTGGCTTGGGCTGACGTACCTTTCGGACAATCCCTCTTTTCTCGTAGAACGCGATGACTGGCTCGGTGGCCTTGTAGTAAGTGTCCAAGCGCTTCTTGATCGTCTCCTCATTGTCATCCACCCGCCCACTGGTCTCCCCCCGTTTCAACAAACGCTTGACCATGGTGTCCTTCCCGGCATCCACGTAGAGCAGCAGTGTTGGGGGGGCGATCTGTAGGAGGGGAGAATCAGGTGAATGGGCTTGTCTGTCCAGTCAGGCTGACCCAGATTCATAGTTTCTTCCACTAGCCCTGCAGCACAGTGACCCCAGGCGTGGGGAAGACGGTGCCCCCAGCCATCACTGACTTGCATGGACCGGGGGAAGGGAGGGGGAGCCCGTGCCCCCAGCCATCACTGAGTCGCACCGACATGGGGATGGAGAGCTGGGTCCAGGGCAGTCATGCTAACAGTCTAACCCCCTGCAGAGGAGGATCAAGGCTGTTACCTCAGTGTGCACCAGCCATCCTGTGGTAAACAGGTTGAGGGTAACTTGGATGCTTTGGCACTGGGTGTCCCTCAGGAATGAGTGGCTCTGCCTTTGCTCCTGAGCACGCTATTGCATGTGTGCTGGGGGCCCAGTCAGCCTCCATTTGCTTGTTATTTTCAGCATGTTCATTCGTCCCAGGCCATTAGCCACCCTGACTTGAAAGTTCACCCCAGGTCATAGCAGGGCCAGGGCCTGCTAAACAGGATCCTCGTTGATTGTTTTTTTCCTGCTGTGTATCTATGGAGCAGCCATTGCACCACCTTCTGCCGGTCCTGTGTATTACAGCCAGGGATCACTTCAAGGCAGAAATAGGTTTTCTTCCTGGCCCCTCCAGGCGTTCACTAGCAGGGTGAGCTTCCCAAGGGCAGACAATAAAACCTGCTCCTAGGCATCAAACGGAACAACCTTCCTGCTCTAACCCCTTTAGAATACCTTTACATACAATCTTGCACTACAAACGCCTTCAGACTCTTTAAGGGTTCACTACAGTCACCTCTAGGGTAGAGCCAGACAGCTGCTTAACAGCACACAGCAAGGCTTCCTCAGCAGTTTAGGATGGGAAGTGACACCCAGTTGAAAGTGACTGGAAAATGGGGGAGGCAGAATGCAACTACTCAAGCTGGGCTGGGATACCAGAGTCAGAACCTGTTCTACAAAAACAGGAGAGATCCAGTCTTTGGTTTGACAAAACAGTGCCTCTAGCAACAGCACTTCTCCTGGTACCATGAAGGGCTTTGGTGCAACTCCCCCGAGGAGATGGTCTGCCCCACGATGTATCGACCCCACCACTGCCTCCTTTCTGGGGTTGCCTTATGCAGCTACGGAGCAAGCTGAGTCTGAGACAAGACAACTTCAGGTGCGGATGTGAGGTAAAGTGGTCGGGGCAGGGGATGAGAACACACTGCTCCCGCTGCTGCCTACACTCTGTGGTCTCTGCCCGGTGGAACAAACCCCTTTCCTGCCCCACCCCTGCTCTGCCCTCTGCTCAGATTTGGTTTGACAAGCTTTTAGGGCAAAGAGCAGCACATTCTGTCAGGGTCATGCCAGGTCATGGACACTCTGCCACCTGCTTCCTTACCTTCTTCTCGAACTCCGCGCCTTGCTTTACCTCTCGGGGATACCCATCAATCAGGAACCCCTTGGAGATGTCTGCCTTGGCCACCATGGCGTCCCGCAACATATCAAGCACCGTGTCCTGGGGGTGGGGAACAGAAGGTGTTTCAGAGTCAGGGGTGGTGCTTGCAGTTCTAGCTACCTGGTAGCTTTGCAGTATCCTCAGCAGCTGCTGGGCTTCCCTTCCCCTGGGGGGCGCCCCTTCCCCGTGGGCAACCCCCATCTTAGTGCAATGCCACAGTAGCATCAGGACTTGTCCTCAATAACACCACCAAACAGATCCCTTGGCAGGATCCAGGGCCCATGTGCAGCTCCCAACTCATCAGAGGTGGCACAGTAAGCAGAGGCCACTCTCCATGGTCACTGGGTACAGACACTCACAGACATAGAGCTTGTCCTCCCCCATTTTATACTCTAACCTGCTCCTCTTCCCAGCTGCCAAACCAGTTTCTCCCCAGAGCTGCCAAAAGTGACCAGACTCCTGGGAAACCATATTCCTGAGCCAACTAAGAGTCCATCTACACTACGGAGATCGACCCTCTGGAGGTTGATCTTCTAGTGTTGAATTTAGTGGGTCTAGTGTAGACCATGAAATTAAACACTGAGGGCAGCCCCCACCAGTGTCCTGTACTGCTCATTCTGCAATGCGTACGGGAAGCGGACTGGACCATGTGTTCCTTTTGGCCTCCTGCAGTGTAGACGCTGCAGCAGCTTGGCTCAAGGTAAGCTGAATCCAGCTATACATTTTGCACACGTTAAGCCGACCTGTCTGGTATAGTGTAGACCAGGCCTAAGAGTTGAGAAAGAGGCTGCATTCCCCAGCTCCCCACAATACACTGCAGCCAGGAGAGAGGGTGGTCTGAACCTCTGCACTGTGTTTGCTCACACTGGCACGGGTAGCTGGGAATGTGCCAGGATGCGACACTTTAAGACTAGGGATGTTAGAGTGCACACAACTAACCATTTAACTGAGAAGCGAATGCTTACTGGTTAATGATGTTGGTTACACTCAGCCACCTGGGGAGGTGTCTTTGGAGCCTCCTTCCCAAGAGCCAGGCAGGAAAGGACTGCCAGCTCTGCTCCCAGGGAGGTGTCTTTGGAGCCTCCTTCCCAAGAGCCAGGCAGGAAAGGACTGCCAGCTCTGCTCCCAGGGAGGTGTCTTTGGAGCCTCCTTCCCAGGAGCCAGACAGGAAAGGGCTGCCAGCTCTGCTCCCAGGGAGGTGTCTTTGGAGCCTCCTTCCCAGGAGCCAGGCAGGAAAGGGCTGCCAGCTCTGCTCCCGGGGAGGTGGCTTTGCTGCTGCAGTGAAGCCTCCTCCTCAACAGTCTGGTGGGCTCCCAGGAAGGAGGCTCCCTAGGAGCCAAGTGGGCAAGGGCTGCTTGCTCCCCTTCTGGAGAGGAGGCTTCGCTGTGGCAGTCCACTCCCAGGGAGGTTTTGCTGTAGGCTCTGCAGTATAAAATGAAGCTTTATACTGCAGACCCGCAGCACATGTAACTGCTGAGATGGTTACCCTATTACACTATCCCTAAAGACCCACTTCCCCCTGCTGCAAAAATGGCGCAGACTTACCAATGGCACCAGCTCTCCCTTCTCCATGATGGCAGAGAGCTTCTTGCCCCTCTCGGAGCCAGAGCTGACCTCTGCCCTCAGGAGGTCTCCGGTGGACAGGTGGGTATAGCCATACTTTTGCACGATCTTCTCGCATTGGGTCCCTTTCCCTGAGCCGGGCCCACCTGCAGTTCACACAAGGACAAGGCACAGATTCAAACCACAAAAGGAGGTGGTGGAGAAAGAGCTCCAGTGCTTCTTGGGAAAAAATCCCACTTAGACGCATCTCCATACTGGGGCATCTGCATGCAACTGGGACCTTAGGTAAGAAGTTAAGGGCTCCTGCTGGGCTCAGACTCCTCTGCCCAGGGCAACACAGCCAGCTCTGAGGTGATTCTTATGATCTCATCAACATGTCATGAGGACTCATCGCAGCAAAACAGGCAGTAGCTGAACTCCAAAGTCAGAAAGCTTCTGCCTTGGTGGCACTATCACAAGTGACAGAAGGTGGGGAGAGAAACAGAGATACATGCAGAACTGCCGCCACAGGGCATGGATCCATGTTTTCCCCACAAAGCGTCAGTGTCTCTTTGAATGGCAGCTGCCCAGGGTGTCACCAAACTCAATGCTTCAGCTGCCATGTCAAACCTACCCCGGGTTGGGTATGACCAAGTCATTCAGTGCCACACTCTACTTGGCGGCCTACGTGAAACAGGGAGGGGCTGGGTGGCTGTCGCATCACACTTCACTGACAGTCTCCACAGAGAGAGGCAAAGGACTGAATGGGCCCTGAGCCAGAACCCACCCAGTCACCTCCAGAATTGGGTTGGCTTCTCCAGGCCAGGCAGGAGGTGACGGCAGCACATGGAAGCAGCTCTCCCCTGTGCTGTGTCTGATATGGGGGTAAGTCGTGTTCTTCAGGGCACCTTCCTAAGGCACATGGAAAGCAAAGGCAGCAAGTACCCACCGGTCTGTCTCAGGGCCAAGCAGGGCCCCCCTAATACGCACTCCCAAGATTTCCATCCAAGTATTTTTGGATGATAGATCCAACTTCTCCTTGGAGGCCAGGGCCAACCTTTGCAGACACAACCAGCAAGTTTCAGAGCATAATCTAGGACACCTTAAAGATACCTCATGACCAGAAAGCTCTGAGCACCTGCCTGCTGAAAATCAGCCCCTTTCCAGCATCTCACATTGGCCCCCTGAAATGCCAGGTCTCCTTCAAAACTTCTGCTTAAAATTTGAAGGACAGGGTCCTAAGTCACCACCCCAACGAGCCCAGTGGCAGGGGCCTTATGCAGCCAAACCATGTCTGAAAGCGCAGCTCACAACTCCTCGGCATTTCCCTGCGCCCCGGCCGACTTACCCACCACGAAGATGATTTTGCTGTTCTTCAGTTTTTCTGTGGGAGAAGGAAAAGCGGAGAAGAGGGTCAGAGAGCGAGTGAGCGATCGCAGGAAGGAAGCCTCCACCCAGCCAGGACAATCCCTCTCCACAAATTTCCCAGGGGATCTGCTATGGCTGCCTGGGGGAAGGGAGTTGGCAGCCAGTCCCAGTTCCCCAGGGAGAAATGGGAGCAGAAGGCAGTCAGCAGTGGGGCGTGCGGCAATGGCTCTCTGGGGACCCTGCCCCCGGGGTACCTCTGTCAGCCTTTTCCAACGAGGTGGCCAGGCAGGAGCACTCTGTCCCCATCGCTCCGACTCGCTGGCTCCTGCTCTCCTCTATTGCCCCCCCCTTCTTGCCAAGCCGTTTCCGCTCAGCACATTTTGATGCCTGAGCCAGCAGCCTCCCTTCACTGCTGGGCCAGGCTGGAGCCTTGTGGTCAGAGCTAACACACATCGCCGTGGAGACGGTTGCTAGGATACGGCTGGAGCCAAGCCTCAACCACTTCACAGAAGCCAATGGGCAAATATTCTGATCTCAGCTCACCCGGGGCAAATCTGGAGTGACTCCATGGAGACTGGTGTAAATGAGCTCAGATATCAACTCTCGGCAATATCGCTCAGGGTATGTCTACACTACCCCGCTAGTTCGAACTAGCGGGGTAATGTATGCATACCGCACTTGCTAATGAAGCCCGGGATTTGAATTTCCCGGGCTTCATTAGCATAAGCGGGGAGCCGCCATTTTTAAATCCCCGCTGCTTCGAACCCCGTGTAGCGCGGCTACACGGGGCTCGAACTAGGTAGTTCGGACTAGGGTCCTATTCCGAACTACCGTTACTCCTCGTGAAACGAGGTGTACCGGTAGTTCGGAATAGGCACCCTAGTCCGAACTACCTAGTTCGAGCCCCGTGTAGCCGCGCTACACGGGGTTCGAAGCAGCGGGGATTTAAAAATGGCGGCTCCCCGCTTATGCTAATGAAGCCCGGGAAATTCAAATCCCGGGCTTCATTAGCAAGTGCGGTATGCATACATTACCCTCCTAGTTCGAACTAGGAGGGTAGTGTAGACATACCCTCATGGAACAGCCTTCTATTACAAAACCCTACAGCCTTGAGCCCCCGCCCCCAAACATGGTGCCCACACCAATGCCATCCAGGACTCTCCTACAGCTATAGATGTGTATTAAAGACACGGAGAGAATGGTAGGAAACCCCAGAATTCCCAGACACACAAGGCAGGACACTGCAAGAGGCATCTACACTGCACCCATAGGTCAAAATAAGATACGTAATTTGAGCTACGCAAATTGCGTATCTTATTTCGAGCTAATTTCCAAAGAGCTTAACTTGTAATTTGGCACTATCTACACAGCGCCAAATTTTGAAATAAACCACTATTCCGAAATGTCACTTAATCCTCGTGGAACAAGAGTTACAGGGATGCCGGAATAGCGCACCCATTATTTTGAAATCTATTTTGAAATAACAGACGTGTTTAAAGATGTGGAATAGCTATTTTGGGACACTTCCGGTATCCTGAAATAGCGCTGCTGTGCTGTCTAGACGTAGGCCAGCAGACCAAAGTTGTAACTTCAGCATCCCAAGTGGTTGCCTGGATTCACATTGTTAGGGAGAGTAAGGAAGGCCCACTCTGTGCCAACACCTCAGCTCCACAGCAGCGAGGGTCCCTGAGGGTCACAATCATTCTGGGAGTGGGCAATTTAATTCAAAGTCACCATTCATTCCAGTGCCTGGCGCTAATAGGGAGCTCCCCTCCCTAAGCACATTGGAACATTTTCAAAGCTGGATGAATGGTTCTGTCTCAAGTGTCCTATGGAGAAGGCAGAGATGCTAAAAATAAAGTGGGGTGGTTCTCAGAGTAGGCTGTGGCTTGGAGTCTGTGGCCCCCAGCAGTAAGATGTCTTCTGATTACAGCCTTCTAAAATTACATCTGAGCAGATGGGGAACAGCGTGGCCTTTGGCAGCTAGGTGCTTCCTGACCTCTTTGGCAGATTAGGTCTGCCTGTGCTGAGGCACTCATGTTGGGAGAGGCAGAGCTGGGGTTGCAAGCGCTGTCTGCATGAGACATCACGGATAATCTCTGGATATCAGAGTAAAACTAAGCCCTGATTAAGGTTCTGCACCAGGGCTGAAAAGACAAGGGCTTAGTTCCTGGCTCTGCCGCAGGTTTACACTATGAGAAACATTTTCAAAAATGCTCAAGTGACTTCAGAACTTATGTCCCATTTTCAAAGGCTTTGCCTGCACTTAAGTGCCTACCACATGGGCACTCACTATAGCGACGGGAGGGAATCTCCCCTTGGTGTGAGTAATCTGCCTCCCTGAACGTGGGTAGTTGAATCAAGGGAAAAATTCTTGCTAGCATTGCCTACGCCAGGGGTTAGGACACTATAGGGCTACGTCTACACTGGCCCCTTTTCCGGAAGGGGCATGTTAATTTCAGCTATCGTAGTAGGGAAATCCGCGGGGGATTTAAATATCCCCCGCGGCATTTAAATAAAAATGTCCGCCGCTTTTTTCCGGCTTTTAGAAAAGCCGGAAAAGAGCGTCTACACTGGCCCCGATCCTCCGGAAAAAGCGCCCTTTTCCGGAGGCTCTTATTCCTACTTTGAAGTAGGAATAAGAGCCTCCGGAAAAGGGCGCTTTTTCCGGAGGATCGGGGCCAGTGTAGACGCTCTTTTCCGGCTTTTCTAAAAGCCGGAAAAAAGCGGCGGACATTTTTATTTAAATGCCGCGGGGGATATTTAAATCCCCCGCGGATTTCCCTACTACGATAGCTGAAATTAACATGCCCCTTCCGGAAAAGGGGCCAGTGTAGACGAGCCCTAGTTGTGTGTCTCGGGGTTGTGAAGTTTTCATATCCCCGAGAGAATCAGCTATGTAAGTACTCACTGCAGACCTGCCCAAAGGGACTGCCGCACATAACAGCCTGGAGTCTCACTGAAAACAAATGCCCAAGTGCCTGGGCCACTCTTGTAAATGGGACTTGGGAGTATTTGAAAATTGTTCCTTACTCCCTTTGTGCCACGGTGCCCACCTATCACACACAGACACCACTCCACTACCTGCTGGGGATGCTATATGCCCCTCGCAGAGCCCATGGTAATGGGGGCCAAAGATAGAGGTGCACAGATAGGGGAACGGTTCTCAGTTGCACAGGCTGTCACTGGCTAAAATTGATAGAAACAAAGTCACCACCATCATCCGATGGTGTTCCTTGGCCTGGGAAGCTGAGTGATTCTCAGGCCAGGTCCTACTGAACAAGTGCTGGCTTCACAAAAACTAATTGGCTCCCTTGACAGGAACAGAACTCCCCTCTCATCCTAAGAACAGGACCTGCAGGCCAGTGTGACTTTTTCATGGAAGGACAGCATGGGGATAGGCCATGCCCAGTTAATCTCTAGGACTTCCAGTTTAGGACTGGATCTTTCACCAGCACAGAACCCACATAAAACAAAAGGGGGACTGGGAGAAAGATGCCCTGAGCTAGGTGCTGTTCTCTCCCACTCCACTGTAAATGTGGATTGACTTCACTGAAGTCCAAGGATTTATTCTGTGTTTACAGGGCTGTGAGAGCAGAAAGTAACCACTGACTCCAGATTAGAGCAGGTGAAGAACCAACTGCAACCCAAAGCAAATGGGGGACACCCTGACAGTTAAAAATCCCCCCACTGAGCTCAAGTGCAAGGAGCACATGTGGATGCTGTTGGAACCAGCTAAGCAAGGAAGATGCCTGGCTTATGCTTTGTTCTCTCCTGCTCCTGCTCCTGGCAACATGCATAAGCCTGGAATTTCTGCAGTTCTGAGCTGGTGGGGATTAGGGATGTTAAATATTGGTTAATTGAATAGTCGAGTAACCTCATGAATTCTTAACGGTTAGTCGACTATTCTATAATCCCCAGGGGCAGGGGCAGCAGCCAGTGCACTCCGGCCTCAGTGCTGAGAAGCCCCCTGCTACTCCATGCTGCTGCCTCCGTATCAGAGGCAGCAGGACAGGGTGCCAGGCAGGAGATGGTCCGTGAGGGGAACAGTTTAAAAACCAGCTCCCTTCACAGACCGGCTGCCAGCTGCCCTATGCAGCTGCCTCTGATAAAGACGTAGCAATACGGGGTGGCAGCAGCCCCTGTCTAGTGGGAGTCTGAGCTCCCGGATCCAGTGTGAACCATAACTAAGCCAGGCTGCCTGCCCACCCAGCTCCTAATACATTTTAAATGCAGAACCATGGCAGGGGTAGGTCCCAGACCCGTCATAAGCCAGGACTGAGCCAGACTGCTGGCCAGCCTGCTAAAAAATGTACTGGCAAGGGGCGGGGGAAATGCTTGTAGTCTATAGCATTAAGTGATAAGCTTTTGCTTATCGGTTAATTGACAATGCTATTACATTCCTAATAGGGATCTTAGTGGAAAAAAGGGAGAGAAGCAAGGAGGGACAAGGTTTCTAAAAGGGGATAAAGTAACAACAGAACCTGAGCCTGGTTAGGCGAGATGCTCCTAAGCCACAACTCTGGAACCAGCATCCCGCACCACACCCTAGATCTGCACTTGGGGGATCTAGTTGTCTAAGCAGTTGTCTCTGGGTTTAGACAACTGGATGTAGCCTCAGTATGATGGAGGCCTCAGAGGGTGGAGGGAAGGAGATGTGCCCCGGGAGAGAGAAGGCGCTCTCACCTGTTGCCATTCTGAGGAGATCTGGGCAAAGAAGCTCTTCAATCTGAAAGGAAACAGAACTCCTGGTTAGACAGTGCAGAAGGGCGTGGAGGGTCAGCCATGGTATGGTATGGCCTTCAGAAATGGACCCAGTCCCATCCCTTCAGTGAGTAAGTACTCTTTAGCGCTTCCCGCTGCTCACATTTCCCATTAGCTGCTTGGGTTTCAACCTCTCCACACCTCTCATATATGTTTCCTAGAAAATGGAAGGAGATTTGCCGCCAGCATCTCAGAGCAGGACATGCCAGCTCTCTTTCAGACACACACGGCCACCCTCCCACAAATGGCACCAGCCCACAAATACAGCATCCTAGTAACTTGTTCTTTTTCCATGAGGGCAGGACAGGGCTGGAAACAGAGGCACAGGTCCCAGAGACTCCCTGGCTGGTCAGCAATCAGGCACTTACTTCTTGGAAGCGGGTGCATTTGAAAATGATTCCAAAGACTACACAGGAGGATGCCCCAACCTCCCCTCCAGCCCAGAAGGCTCTCAGCTCTGAACCAGCAATTCCATTACCTGACGATCACACACACTTCAGAGCCTTCCTCTAGCTGCTTTCTGCTACATGGTGTGATCCAGAGAACAGCAGTCCTCCAGCCATCTGGGAGTGTCTTGGTGCCTATCGCACGTCACTGTGACAACCAGCCCTTCCTACCTCCTCTTTCACCCAGGGAGGGGGAGACAGGAGCATGAGAGAACACACAGGAGACAAAACTCACCCAGGACAGGAACCGTGAGACAGATTTGGAGCAGCAGGAAATCAGAGACAGCAGCAGGAAATCAGGGATGGGTAGGAGGACAGATACAGAAACCAACCTGAAGGATCCAGTCCTGCTTGTCAGAGCAGCAGCATTTGATGTTGGAGCCTGGTGGCTGCCTTTGCATATTTAATAAGCATTGCTTCAGTTACAGCAGGAGCTCAGGGGATGGAGGAGCAGAACCTGTTCCAGCCTCATGACCCTGGGCTTAATGCACCGCCCCAGCAGACAAGAGGAAGCCGACTAGATTTCCACACTGAGGCAGCAGCATGCCCCACTCCTTGGAGAGGCAGGGGATATTTTAGGCCACTTGGGCTACGTCTAGACTGCAAGCCTCTTTTGAAAGAGAGCATCTAGACTGCAACCACTTCTTTCGAAAAAGCGAGCCGCTTTTTCCAAAGAGAGCACCCAGGCAGTCTGGATGCTCTCTTTCAAAAAAGCCCTGTTGCATTCAAGAACACCTTTTTTCGAAAGAGCGCTTAAAAAAAGAGGCGTTCTTCATCCTAAGATGACATTTACCGCGGTCAAAAAAACCGCCACGTTCTTTCGATTTAATTTCGAAAGAATGCGGCAGCAGTCTAGACACAGGAGAAGTTTTTTCGAAAAAATGCCACTATTTAAAAAAAAACCCTGTAGTCTAGACACACCCTTGGGGGCACACCTACCCCCTTGCTCCTTCTGCCTGTTCTCCAGCCCCATTTCCTCCTGTTATGGGACACCAGGTGTTCGGGTCTCTTCTCGGGCGGTGCTCTCAGGCAGAGCGTTCAATTGAAGATTTGGCATCGTTAGCAGCAAGCACGGAGATGCTGGGAGCCGTGAGCAATGGCCCATGGCAGCAGACAGACACGGCTGTGCAGTGTTTGCCTGACAGACTCGCTGCTCTCAGTCTGCGTTTTGAGTGGTGTGACTCACTGGCTGGTGTGTGGGGGAGGTAAGAACCAACCTCACAGTAATATTCCATCCCCTTGGGCCTGCTGTTTACAGGGCAGGAAATGAGAAACAGAGAAGCAGAGTGACAGGACCCCTTTAAAAGGTGCTGCTGTGACATCGTAGAGCAGTGATCTCTTTTTAACCACAAGATCACTCTTCCAATTTAAGTGCAATGTAAGATCTACCTCAAACCCAAATACCCTTGTCCGGCTTCCTTCCCCCCACTTCTCTGAGGCCCCGCCCCTGCTCCATCCCTTCTCCAAGGCCTCACCCTGCTCACTCCATCCCCCTTCCTCCCCAAATCTAATTCACTTTCACCAGGCTGGAGTGCAGGCTCTGGTCTTTGGCCAAGGGGTTCAGAGTGTGGGAGGGGACTCCCTGAAGGTAGGAAGGTGGGGTGCATTCTGGAGTGGACATGGGGGATATGGCATTTGCCTGGGGAGCACAGGGTTGGGGGCTCAAGTCCTTTCCCCCCATCCTGGGAGCAGGCAGGCAGCCAACACAGGTTGCCCCAGGGATGGAGCTGGCTCCCGCATTAGAAAGCAGGTAAGTGACCTGCTGAAGATAGGGAGGTGGGGTGGGTTCTGGAGCCCCCGAGGGGAGAGGGCATTAGCATCTAGAGCACAGCATGGTAGATTCAAGATAAGGAGGTGGGGCGGGTTCTGGAGTGGTCTAGCAGATAGGACATCTGGGACAAAGCAGCGCTATGGGCTCAAGCCCCACCCAGCCAGACAGCCAAGGCAGGCCTGGCCCTGCACCACCCCCAAAAGCAGCTGGCATGCACAGCAGTGGCTCCATGTGCTGCCCCTCATCTCCAGGCACAGCCTCACTGGCCGTGGTTCTCCATTATTGATCAATGGAGTGGTGGAGGCTGGAGTAGTGTCTGCAGGCAAGGACAGCATGTGGAGACCCCCTGCTCTGACTTTCTCAGGGGCTGCAGGGACATGCCAGCCACCTCCAGGAGCAGGAGCACAATTACCACTGGGATAATTACTCCAGACATGACAGGTTAGGCATTTTAGAAATTACTACTAAAAAAAAAAAAAAAAAGTAAGTTATGAAATGCACAGACCAGTCAAAAACCAAAACAAACTCACTTTGCAAGCAGTAAAAGTAGCAACAACCCCCGTCCCCCCCATGTACGTGTTGGAGACTCCAAATTCCCTTCCAATGCTCAGCTTTGACGTGATCTGTCCCATTCAGGGCTGTTCTGCAGCCCCTCCCTCACTTTGGGGCCAACACAACCCATGGTCACAAGAGCCATCTGTGTTCTCACGATGATAAAGCCACATTACTGAGGTCCGTAGCGAGCTCCAACCAGCCCAGCTTGTCTAGTGCTCACAGGTCAGGGCTTCTTCTTGGGGTTCCAGCAGAAATGGGGAGGCCTAGTGGCCTTCACAGAGGCCCAGGAGCTGGAACATGCACATCTTTCTCATGCACCTTTATCTAATTCAGCCCTCCCTTCCCCACAGGAGGGCAGCCAGCAACTGACAGCAGGAATCTGCCTCTCTGACCCTAGTGGGGAGAGCAGCTTGCCTCCAGTCACAGATTCCAAGACCAGAAGGGATCACTGTGATCATCAGGTCTGGCCTCTTGTGTGACACAGGCCAGAGGACTCAACCCAAAATAATTCTAGTGCCGATCCTTTAGCAAAATGGCCACTCATCATTTAAAAGTTGCTGGTGATGGAGAAGCTTTCTCTCTATACAAAAAATTTTTTCCTGTGGGACGACAAAGTGATGTCATCATGTCACGGCATCCACAGGCTGGTGGGTAGGCATGGGTGGGTAAAACTTGGGCCCCTTTTCCTTCCCCGCCCCCCAGCCCTGCCCCTTCCACCCCAGGTCCCATCCCTGGAGCCAAGCCCCACACACTGCCAGCCCAGCCCTCTCCGGCAGCCACGTGGAGAACTCGGCTGGGCGCCGCAACCAATTCTTCCTTGGTTGCTGGGGGCAGAATCAGGCCTCGCCTGGCATGGTGGAGGGTGGGGGGACTGGGAAGGAGAAGGGGCCCAGGCTGGTGTGGCTGGGGGCAGAGGGGTGAGGGAGAAGGAGCCCAGGCTGGTGTGACCATAGTCCAGCCCTCCCCAGTGGCCAGGGGGGAGAGCCGGAGTTGCCTACCCCCCACAAGAGGCAGGTTGGCAAGAATAGTGAGCAGGGGGCACAACCCTCTATTATTATTATTATAAATAAATTATTATAAATAAATGTTTTCCCATCCTTCAGGGCTTCCAGCTTCCAGCAAATCATAGCAAAGTAGGGCTGGGAAGGGTCCTCAAGACAAGGAAGTGCCTATTCAGGTAGCAGCTTCCTAAGCTGCTCAAACCATTCAGAACGAGTCAGCCAGGAGCACCAGCAAAGCCATCCAGCCTGATGTGAAGGGAGAGCCTGTGTCACTTTTCTCCAGACTAGAACGGCCAGTCCAAAGGGTTCATAAATTATGAGTCAGGTCCCCAATAAAGGAGCCACGAGTCCTTCAAAGTCATGAGACTTTTAAATAATAAATGGTGGGATCTTTTTGTCTTTTGGCTTCTGAGCTGTTGGGCTACCCTTGGATTCACGTTCTCAAGCTTTTCTCGGCAGCCAGAAGGGCTGGAAACTGACTTTGTTAAGTAAACAAGCAAACAAGAATAAACACTGAAATTCTAACCTAATCACATGACTCCAAGCCCTGGGGCTTTAAGAACAACCCCAAGTATTGCCAGTCTCATGATAAAATCGCCAGCGCTGGCATTGCTGCATTCACCTGGAAATGGAGCCAATGGGGATATGCAGGAGTGGGCCTGGTGCCACACACCTGTGATAGGAACCCCCTCAAGGGACACTCTCACACACACACCTTGCACACTTCAGCGCTTACCTCCAGAATTCGCACACCTCCCCCACTCCCTCATCCCCAGAGAGGAGGTACCACAACCCGGCCTGCACTATGCCACTCATGGCTCCAGCCCTCCAGAGCACCTGAAGAGAGCGGACCTCACTGATGAGCCAAGCTGACCCCAGGTGTCACCCCAAGAATAATATTGGCCCGACCGCTTACGATGCAGCTGCCTTAGGTTGGAAACATAATGCTTGCATCCGACACCTGGAGTTACCTGCCTCTGTGCAGCTCAGTGGCCAGATCTCATTAGCTCTCAGCTTCCTTTCTAGCAGGAAAATAAACCCTCTGATTGACAGTCCACCCAAGGAAGAGCTTTCTTAAAGGTACAGGGCCAGCTTCCTCCTCAGTTCAACTGGGGGGGCCCAGTAGTGTTCCTACACATTGAACGTCACATGGCTCTACTTCCTTGCAGGAGCTAATGAGCTTAATGGGGGCTATATCTAGACTACGGGGCTTTATCAGGAAAAGGTAAGCAAATTTGCATACCTTTTTCCGATCGTTTTTTCGGAAGTGGCTTTTCCGAAATTTGGCCCATCTACACTGGGCCAAATTTTGGGGAAAAAACCCCCTCTTTCAAAAGAGCCCTTCTTCCTCATGGGAGGAAGAAGACAGGGCTTCCAAAAGAGCGCGTCTGCTCTTCTGCAAAAAAAAAAGCGGAAGAGCAGACGCATTCCCTGGATGCAGATGAGTTTTTCCGGTATCCTGGAAAACCCCGGTAGTCTAGCCGGGGAGTAAGCAAATGAAATACAGACATGTGAACATTAGGGGGAGCACAGGAAGGAGAAATTGGGGGGGGGGGGAACTGGAGAGAAGACAGATGCTTTTGGGGGGAGGGGGGAGATGCTCCTATTTTTACACCTGGATTGTGGATCTACACTGCATGTTATTGCACCAGTGTTATTACACCGATGAAGCTGCACCAGAGTGAATATCCTACACAAGTAAATCCCCTTTGACACTAGCACAGCTATGCTGGTGCAACACCCCCACCTGCAGGCTACCCGGGCCTTGCTCTAGAAACGTGCAGGATCAGGGTAGCAGCTCTTTGAGCAGTTTGCAAGCCCTCTAGTGGAGGTGCGTGGGATGTTTTCGGAAGCACCCAGTGCAGCAGGGTGTGTGCACTTGGCGTGTTTGGGGGTAGGAGTTCTCAGCGTGATGTGGGATCTGCAGTGCCCCTGTGCCTCTCTTGCTGTGTCTGAAGAGCAAAGACATGACCCCACCCTACTCCTACACACAGAACAGCCCATTCTCCCCATGCACCGCCCACACAGTAGCCAATTTGCCAAGTCTCCTGGGCACCCTCCCGCAACTGCCCAGCCCCCACAGAGAGCCACTCGTCTTCCCACAGCCAAATACAGGTACTTCCCAGACTCTGATGTAATTCTTCTGCTCTACTCTGTGCCTATTAGGCCTCAATAGGAGTACTGTGTCACAAGGAGGGAGAAAAATTATTTTCCTTAATCTGATAGGACAAGAAGCAATGGGCTTAAATTGCACCAAGGGAGGTTTAGGTTGGACATTAGGAAAAACTAGTGGTTAAGCACTAGAATAAATTGCCTATGGAATCTCCATCACTGGAGATATTTAAGATCAAGTTAGGCAAACATCTATCAGGGATGATCTAGATCAGTGGTTCCCAAGCTGTGGTCCAGGGATTCATGGAAAGTTTTTAAAAGTAAGGATCAGGCCCACCACTGCTGCCCAGCGCACACACCCCCCTCCGTGCTCCAGGTTGCAGTTTGTTTTTGATCCCATTCCCCAGATGCTAAGGGAGCGAGGGGAAAGTGCTTGCATCACGTGCATGCCTCTCACAACCAGCCAGGCATGCAAGCACCTTCTCCACGTTCCCTTAGTTTCTGGAGAACAGGATCAAAAGCAGGCTGTGTCCCAGTGTGCACGGCTGTTGCCCAACCCCACTCCCCCCGCGCTCCCGAAGTTCCACCCTGGAGGAACTGGCAGCTCCAGAGCTCCCTTTGGCCACGAGAATCCCCTGGCTCTGTGGCTGGGCAGGGGACAGAGAGGACAGGAGCTGAGGAAGCCGCGCAGGCAAACAGCAGCCAATGAGAGCTGAGAAGCTCCATGCCCTGCAGTCTGCACGTTCCTCAGCCCCCGGTGGAGCTGACAAAGCTGCGACTCTCCTCTGGAGTCAGCTTATAAACAGGTCAGTCACGTTTTACCATTTTTTTCTCTTGTTTGAATATGTCATCCCGCTGTAACCCTTCCAAAGCTATTTGAGTGGTAGGAAGGCTTTAGTTGGGCTAGCAAAAATGGATTGGTGGCTCCAATAAAATTTTAATAAGTAAAAATATATGGCACTTCAAAGTTGTTTCAATGTGGATATGCTGTATTGTCTCTCGATGCTACTATATATCAGCTACGTCTACACTGGTGGCTTCTTGTGCAAGAACAGCTGTTCTTGCGCAAAAACTTGCCGGGTGTCTACACTGCACGCGTATTCTTGTGCAAGTAAATTTGCAGTCTAGCGTCGGAAAACAGGGCTTCTTCCAGAAGAGTTATTCCTCTCCCCACAGGAGTAAGCCCTCTTCCACAAGAGGGCAGTGTAGACAGGCAACATGAATTTCATAAAATGGCCATCAGAGCTTTCTTGTGCAAGAGACGCACACTGCCATAGATGCTCTTGCGCAAAAGCACATCTCTTGTGCAAAAGCACATGCCAGTGTAGACACACTCTTGTGGAAGACTTTCTGCGCAATAACTCTTCTGCAAAAAAGTTCTTGCGCAAGACGCTGCCAGTGTAGACGTAGCCTATTTGTTTAGATAACATGAACTATTCTACATTTCAAATGATTATCAAGTAATGGAATGTTTGAAAACAGCTCTATTGTTTGGGGGTCTGTACAATTTTAATAGATTGAAGAGAGGTCCGTATGCTTGGAAAGGTTGGGAAACACCGATCTAGATGGTGCGTGATCCTCCTGTGAGTGCAGGGGACTGGACTTGATGATCTCTCAAGGTCTCTTCCAGTTCTAGTGTTGTATGATTCTGTTTTATGATTCAGACACAGTGGCCTGTCCTCCTCAGGCCCCGGTGCACAGAAATGCAGCTCTCGCTCTTCAGTGAGGTGGGATCTAGGTGCCTGGAGAAGGGTCCCGAGTTCCCCGTCGGCCTTGTGTTTTCACTTAATCCTGTCACTAGGGGGCATCCTCAGGCCCTATTCCCTCCTCCCTACACAGGCATTCTCTCCTGTGGGCAGCAAACCTGCCTGGCACCTCATGCCCAGACCTTTGCTCTTAGGAAGAGCCTGAAAAGGCCTTGCACATTAGGGAACACATGAAAAACGGCTTGGGCAGCCCATCCCTAAAATAGATCTATGCCCTTCCACAGCTCATGCCTCTCCCTCTCCCTCCCCCCCCCCCCCCCCCCGCCAACCCACCAGGCCCAACCTCCATGAGAAAGAGCAGAGGTCAGGTTACAGCCTCCAGTTTAGGCCTAAAAAGGACAGGTGCCCTTCAGTTTTAGCCTGCTCCTGGGTTCTAAGTATGGCCCACGCATCAATCCTGCTGGGGTCACATCCACACTTGTGCCAAGGCAGGGTCAGCTCCAAGGAGTGGCCTGAAGAAACTTTCCCCCATGGTCAGTGAGTCAGAGAAAGGCAAAGGTGGCAGAGAGCCCAAGGAAGTGCTGAAACAGCAGCCCCCTCCCGGCGGGGAAGTAGCCTCTACCCTTTGGCCTGCATCTCTCACCCCAGGGAGCCTTTGGGGACTGCCCCTGTGATCAGAGGCGCCCAAAGTAAGTGGCTCAGTGAGGCCATGGGCCTAGTTCAGGTTGGGGGAGGTTGCTTTGGAGTTGTGCTTTAATGCCAAGGTTAACGAAGGCACCGGGAGGAGTGGATGGGGGAGGCAGGGAAGACAGTTTCCTTTGGGGGAGGAGGGGAATCTAGGAGTTCATGGAGGCCGGGGGGCGAGGGGAAGGGCTCCAGCTGAGGTTGGAGGGAAATATTGTGGGGGAGGCGCCGAAAAGTTGGTAGCCCTGACAAGCAACCTCTTGGCTCAGACCAAGCATCCCATCAGCGTAATGCCCAACACACCTGTCTGGGGGCCTGGCGGCATCCATGCTCCATGACTTAGCCTGCTGCAATTGCAGGATAATCTGCCCTAGACACTCCCCTCTACCAGCCGGGCCTTGCTCAGCCCGGAGGAGGGAGGGTCTGACACAGAGTTGCAGTTTGACCCCTCACCTGCTCCGGCTGACCAAGATGGGCCCATAGCCTACCCAGTACCTTCCCTTCCCTGCTCCCTGCCATGCCCGAAAGTAGCACGAGGGGGCAGCAAGTCAGAGGGTGCTGCCAGCTCACCTGTCCTTGGGGCAAGAGCCCCTCGCTGTGAATCGTAACACTGCCGCAGCCATGGTCCCCACCCCACCCTCGTGATGGGAGGAACAGCCCCTCCCACTCCTTAGAGCCATGGGGCTGCTTCTACCCCCACTGCCTTTCAGGAGTGGCAGGATCAGGCCCGCAGGCCTTCAATGGGGCACTGCAGCCCTGACCGCTCAGGCCACGCGGCTGAGTGTCGGAGACAATGCCAAGCCGTGGCTGGAGCGGGGGAAAGGAAAGAGCTGCGCTCTTTGCTAGGGACGGCTGGGCAGGCCACTCTCCATCTGCCTGCCTCTGCATCCCTAGCCACGGCTGGGGGTAGCCACCTGCCTGCAGCGAGAGCCGGGGCAAAAGGGAGGCGCTGCCAAGTATCCTTGTACAGGAGGATTTACCTGGGGCCTGACCAGGCAGGCTGGCTTCATGCGCTCTGTGGCAGACTAGGGTGGGCGAAGACAGTAACCTGTCCACCTCCCCTGGGGGCCAGCTGCCCGCCACTGACTCTTGTTCAAAAACAAATCAACGCCCATCTTCAGTCAAGCAGGTTGGTCAGAGGCCATGTGGTCCCAGCCCACAGACTCTGCAGGATCGTTCATGTAGTGTGATGTGCACTGTAAGCTCTGGGCCTGTCGTCCCACGGATTTGTACAGCCCGAAGCCCAGCATGGCCTAGTTCCTGAGTGGTCAGGGTGCAGCCAAGCTACCAATGACTAGCTCCGCTCTTGCTCTGTTTGATCATTCTCCGGAGTGGTGCTGGATGCTCGGCCCTGCTGGTGGGAGACCCAAGGTTCCTGCAGGTCAGAGTGAACCTTGGATACACGGACTGTGTCTTAACATGCTGATTCCCTGCCAGCTGTATGCCTGAGCACCAGCCTTTACTGGTCGCAGAGACGCCAAGGGAATGCTCTGTCTGGGCTCTCCAGTTCCTGGCTCAGAACTAGCATTATCTTCCTGTAGATTGCCACCCACATTAGCTAAACACACTGCCAGTGGCTGAGGAGTGCCCCATTTAGATTTGATACTGCAACCAGCCTGCCCTGTGCCCAGTGCCATCAGCCTGGTGGAGAGACATTCAAAAGCAACTCCAAATGAATAGGAAGGGCCATGTCTGAGCCAGGTGGAAACAAACCTGGCTCATAGCCTCCAGCAGGACAATTCCCTTTCCTCACCCATCCCCCACCTGACTGCAAAGCACAAGGGCTTGTCTGTCAGAGGCTATGGCTCCTTCCAAATGCTCCCGCTGAAACCCAGCTGGGAACGGGAGGGTGGTGGAACCATAGGTGGAAGTGGGTTCCATCAGGCACAGCAAGCTTTGCAGTTTTATTGTGTGGCTCTCAGCACAAATTGTTCCAGCCCCCCTGATGGGAACTTTGGGCAAAGGGTAGTGCTAGCAGGGGTCCTGCCAGCCATTCTCTCTTCACATAATGGCTGGGAGTGCAGGGTGGGGATCCACCAGTGAGCGAAGTCAGGGCCTAGGACAGAGAGGAGGGCAGGGAGGCTCTCCACAAACTTCCCAGCTTCTCACTGATCCTCTGCAGCCTCACCCAGCTACTCTTGTCCTGAGCCCCTGGCCCACCTCTGCTAATGCACCTCAATCCCAAGCTGCATCATCATCAATCCGGGAGCCCGTCTCCCACCACAGCCCTGCCAACACCCCACAATCCCAGGATGCAATCCCCAATCTTCCGACGCCAACCCAGAGCCCCACCAAGGCTGCTCCTTCTCAGCCCTGCGCTGGGCTTCCCACTGCTCAGCCAACACATCAGCCTTCTAACCTGCTGCTGGGCCCTCCTGTGCCCTGGCTGGTGAGATACGCAGAGAAAGGGGAGCAAACAGCCACTGAGCTGGGCCTGCAACACACAGAGGGAGCAGCAATGCCACCTGCCATGCACTGATTCCAGAGTCAGGGAGGGAGCCCAGCGATGCTGCCCTGGGAAGGCAATGACACAAGTCACAGCAGGCACCAGGAATAACAGACTTTGCATTGCTCCTGCACAGTCCATCTGCACCAATCAAACCCTGACAGCCCGAATTAACCTCCTGACTTGGGAATGAGGGAAGGTGGCTGGTGTCATCCAGATGAGGAAACGGAGCCACACGTGTTGTCTGCCCAAGGTCATCGTGCAGCAGTGGCAGAGCTGGGATCACAGGCCAGGAGCTTTCACCACCGTTGCAGGCAAACCCCGACAACCCCCCAGAGCACGTGTGCAGAGCAGCCAGCGAAAGCGCTCGGTGAAAGGGACAAACATCAGGGGCCCAGGGCGCGCCGGGCTGCCCGTGGCAAAGCGCTTCGCAGGGAGCCTGCCAGCAGCCACTCCAGACCTGAAACTGCCTGAGCAGCAAAATGACCAGCCCAGACTCTCCCGCCTGGCTCCCGGGGGGAGAGAGCAGATGGGAAACAAACCACGATTCGGAGCAGCAGCCAGGAGGGTCCAAACAACCCTCCCCCAGCGAGCCCCGGCACAACCGCTCGCGCCGGCCGCGGGCTTGGGGCACTCACCTCTCAGCGCTGGGGCGCAGACGTGCAAGGAGGCAGCGAGCAGCCGGGTCCGGTTCTGTGCAGCCAGCTGCCCTGCATGTCCTCCCTGGCTATTTTTACCGCACATATAACGCTGTCATGGGCACGGCATGCTGGGAGGGGATTTTGCAGCCTCTGAGCTGAGCCAGCAGAGAGCCACCTGACGCCGGAGATGTGAGCTGCATAGCAATGATCTGGGGCGGCGCGGACAAAGGGCCCAGTGAGCGCGAAAGCGCCGCGGAGCTGGCTGGGGGGCTGATGTCACGGCAGGGAGCATGGGGCCAGGCTCGGCTCCCGAGTCCTGAGCGCTACCGCAGCTGGCTGGCCCAGCGAGGCATGTTTGCGCACCCAAGGAGGGGGCTGAACACAAAGGAGGCTGAAGTGCTGCCTCGAGGTTCGGGTCTGGTTCCTCGCCCCCTTTCCAAGCCGGTCTGGAAACGGGGCGGCCCGACCGCTCTTGAGGAGGGCGAGGTTCTCCACCGATGCCCAGCTCAGCTGCAGCAGGGGCAGAGCAAGTTTCCCCCACGTGCTGCCCGCCAAAGGAGCCCTCAAGCTCCGAGGGGAGCTGTCTCCAGGCACTATTCACCCTTAGCCTCTGTGCAGAGACAGGAGTCGGGCCAGCACCTGCTGCTCGGCGAGGTCAGCTTTTGTGATGTGGGAACTGGCTGGAAATCCCGCCTCCCCTCCCCCGCCCGGGGAAAGGACCATCCTGGGCAGCCCACGCCTCTCCATGCTAAGGGGGAGAGTTCATTAGAGCACCAAGTGGGGCGTTTTTGCAGGGCACAACACATAACCCTTCTGCTCGGCCAGTAGCCCTGCGTAGGGTCTCCCTGCTTGGCCCATCAGACTCATCTATCCCTGCCCCTCGCCTTCGGATGGAAGGCGAACGTCACTCTTCCTGTCCCCTTCCTCCCCCAATGCTTTCAGGGAGCTAAGCCTGGCATTGCTCATCCCATTGCAGCACCAGGGTGGGCAACCCCACCAAAGGACTTGGCTGCTGCATGAAGCAGCAGAACCAGGAGGGGAGTCCCCCAGTGTACCCATGGCGCAGCTGTTAAAATGCTGTGTAGGAGCATCTTTGTCTTACTCCCTTTCTCTTGTGTCCAGGTGCATGAAGGAAGCATGAGTGAATGGTGAGAGCACAGAAGTGGAAGTCAGAACACAGGCTTCCATTCCCAGCTCTACCGCTGCCTCACTAGGCCAAGTCACTGCCCTGCCCCGTGCATCAGTTTCCTTCCAGGGATAGTAGTTAGGGAAGTTGTGAAGCTTAAGTCCCAGTGTATACAGTGCTATGAGAGCCCAGGGTGGAAAGAGTGACTGTCACATGACAAGGCCACTGAGCAGCTCGAGTTCTTACTCCTGGATTATTCACTGTTTATTCTGTTGTGTGTGTGCACTTCCTCGGAATGCCAGAGTAACAGTTACTGAGACAGCTGAGTTGCGGGGGGCAGGAGGGAGCTTGCGATCTGGGACCCCAAGTGTGGGGGTGTCTCTCTGCTGACTTGGGGCTGTCATGGAGGAGGCTTCCCTGCCCCACACCCATTTGTTGTCTGCACTGTGTGTGTTTGTGGTGTACTTGCTGCTTGGCTGAAATGTACCGCGTGGGCTGTTTGTATGGGGGACCATGTGCTGAGCCTAGTGACTGCTAGGCAAGGATGAGAGCTCCTTAACCTGTGGTTAGCAAACCCTTAACCAGTGGGTTGGGCTATTCAGAAGCCCACTCCTAAGCAAGGAAAGGGGCTAGTAAACAGGAGCAGCTAACAGGGCAGTTTTGTGAGGGAGTTCTCTAGTTGTAGGAGGACTGATTACGTGACCCTTGGCGTACGTTTGTTGCCTCTATATAAATCCATGGTAGGCCCACCTCTTGAATACTGTGTATACTGAAGTGGTCTCCCCATCTCAAAAAGGATTATTGGAATTGGCAAAGGTTCAGAAAAGGGCAAAAAATGTTTGGGGTATGGAACAGCTGCCATATAAGGAAAGATTAATAAGACTGGGACTTTTCAGCTTGGAAAAAGGACATCTAAAGGGGGATATGATAGAAGTCTATAAAATAATGACTTGTGGAGAAAGTAAGTGAGTGCTATTTATGCCTTCTTATAACACACGAACTAAGGGTCACCAAATGAAATTAATAGGCAGCAGATTTAAAACAAAAGAAAGTATTTTTTCACACCACACAGTTAACCCATGGAACTCCTTGCAGGGGATGTCATAAAGGCCAAGACTATAACAGGGTTCACAAAAGAACTAGTTAAGTTCATGGAGGTTAGGTCCATCAATTGCTATTAGTCAGGATGAGTAGGAATGGTGTCCCTAGCCACTGTCAGGAACAGGACACTAAATGAGCCTTTGGTCTGACCCAGTATGACTGTTCTTATGTACTGATCCAGTACATTAATCCAGTCCCTTGCCTCTGAGGGTTCAGAATGGCTGGGTGCCAGCTCTGGGCCCCAGTTGTACAGACAAATGGCAAGAGACAGCCCCTACCTCTGGAGATCACGGTTTTACTGAAGGCAGCCATGCAGGCACAGTCCTGGTGGGTGGGAAGACGAAGGAGGAGCGGGTGCATTATCCCAACTTGAGCTTTCAAACAATGCTGAGCCATTAGAAACCAGGCTCCAGAGGATGCTGCGCAACTGAGGGCTCACACATCCCCCTGCGGCCCTAAAACAAGGGACGCATGGAATTTGTTCCCGCCTCTGCTCAGCCAAACCAGCCAGATGACCCTGCACCTCCTGTGCCTCTGTCCCCCAGACAACTCTGTGATGGCTCAGGCCAGACTCTCTGCTTCCTGCCTACCACACCCACCTACATGTCCCCCCTTGCTTGGGCAGCATGAAATTCACAGCTGGGAACTAGGCCCCTGACACTCACAGGGCCTGGCAGTCAGCACACAGCAGGAGAGAGCAGAGCCCGGGGGAGGAGCCAGGGACGGACAGGCTTTACTGACACTCTCTGGGACACCGGTGGCAGCACCGTAACTAGGTATTTTTGTGCCTGAGGCAAATATCAATGATACGCCCCCTCTCCTCGGGTTAGCCCGCGCCGCGCTTTTCACCTTGCAGCTTATTCTTTTTACTTATTGGCTGTGTCTAGACTGGCCAGTTTTTCCATAAAATCAGCCGCTTTTCCAGAAAAACTTGCCAGCTGTCTACACTGGCCACTTGAAGTTCCGCAAAAGCACTGACGATCTCATGTAAGATTGTCAGTGTTTTTGCGGAAATACTATGCTGCTCCCATTCAGGCAAAAGTCCTTTTGTGCAAGAGGGCCAGTGTAGACAGCTCAGATTTGTTTTGCGCAAAAAAGCCCCGATCGCGAAAATGGCAATCGGGGCTTTTTTGCGCAAAAGCGCGTCTAGATTGGCACGGACGCTTTTCCGCAAAAAGTGCTTTTGCAGAAAAGCGTCCGTGCCAATCTAGACGTGCTTTTCCAAAAATGCTTTTAACGGAAAACTTTTCCGTTAAAAGCATTTCCGTAAAATCATGCCAGTCTAGACTTAGCCATTAGACTTTGTGTCCCTGATTATGATGCACCCGGGGTGTGTGCCCCGCTTGCCCCACCCTTGTTAGGGCCCTGATGGGTGGGGGCTCTCTGCTGTCTTGGGGAGGCTTCCCTGCCCCACACCAACCAGTTTTATGAGGGGAGGCTTGTCCATGGCCTGCGGACATCCTTCCTGCTCTGCCTCTGCCTGCAGGAAAAGGAACCTGCCTGCTGCTTTACCATTTACCCCTGCGAGGCAGAGAGAACCCAGCACAGAATTGCTCCATCTCCACCACTCCACCCGCCAGCCAGCCAGGGCTACCAGGTTAGCGTGACGCAGGGGAGCTGCAATGAGCAGGGGAGAAAAAGCAGCTCGGGTGCCCACTCCCCTGTGCGCGAGCCAGGATCCAGCTGGGGTGAAGCCGTAGGAGCAGCAGCAGCAGCAGTTGCGAGCGTGCAAGGGCTGGGCTAACCTCCCTGGGCACGCACAGTGAAAAAAGTGTGTGGGGGTCTCTCCCAAGCAGGGAGCTGCAGGGCTTAAAGCGTGGCCCTCAGCAACCCAGCTCAACATGACCCCTTAGAGAACTCCCTGGCCTCACACACTTGGAGCACTGGCCACTTGCCTGCAGCTGTTTGCTCTCTCCACAGTTTTCCCATCACCCAGTGTTATCTCACATCCGCTAGCCACTGGCAGAAAGCTCCCACACCCTAATGCACACAGACCCCTCCCCACTCAAGTCCTCTGCCCATCCCCCTGGGACTCCGCGCGGTGCTGCTTCTCTTCCTGTGGAATCCCCTCCTCCAGCAGCACCCTGCCCCATTTTCTGCCCCCCTATGCTCCCTGCCCTACTCGCTCCCCACTGCCCACCCTGCCTTCTCTGTTCCCTGATCTGTGCTGTTCTGGACCTCAGCCCACTGGCTGCAACAGCTCCAAAACGTGGACTTGCTGTGTGTTTCTGCAGGCCCACGGGAGCCTCCCTAGCTCCTGGTTTTGATCCTTCAGGAAGAGGTTTGGTTAATTTCCAATTCCGGTCCTGGAAATTCCAAGGGCATCTCCCTTGGAATTGTGGGGAGGGCTTTGAGCATTGACCTTCTAAACCCAGGGTTGCGAGTTCACTCCTTGAGGGGGTCATTTAGGGATCTGAGGCAAATCTGTCAGGGATGGTACTTGGTCCTGCTGTGAGGGCAGGGGACTGGACTCAATGACCTCTCAAGGTCCCTACCAGCTCTATGAGATGGTATATCTCTATATATTATATTATATTATCCCTTAGGCATCCCTGCAGCCTTACCTGCCCCTCCTCATCTTCCTCCTGGGGATATTCTCCACAAGGCGAGTCTAACAGAGCCAACTGCAGCGACCCTAAGCCAGAGAGAGAAACGCATCAAACACCACGCGGGCTCTGAGGCAGGGGAGCGGAGGGCTCTGAACTGCCCTTCAGACACCTGGGAAGTGCTGGCAATGGGACGGGTTGGGAGTCTCTCAGAAATGCAGCTGCCTATCTGAGCCATAACTAACCCCCTGTCCCTTAGGAGACGCCCCCTCGTCCCACCACTACACACACATTCCCTCTTCCCCTTGGGGACCTCTGTGCCAGCTGTGCTGCTCGGTTACAGGGTCAGGCCGCCTGTAAGGGCCTGGGTACCGCTGAGATCTGGCCGGTTGGTTGGCAATAGGCTACACTGCACAGTGAGTGGGAGATTGAAAGGCCTGATACACAGGGCCCCGCAGAGCTCCAATGGGCGCCTGGAGCAGATCTGAGAGGAGTGGGTGAGGAGATCAGGGTCCCAGCCAGATGAGTCCAGCGCCAGAGCAGTGTGTGCGCAGGCGTGGGGGGCATCAGCAAGTGGAGGGCAGTGGGAAGGATGATAGACAAGTCAGAGAGGAGCTGGTGGCCCCTGCAGGGTAGATGTGAGGAGCCAGGGAGCTGCTGGGGAGGGGGCATATTGACGGATCTTTTCCAAAGGGTCCAGGAAGAGGCAGAGATGCACTGGGAGGAGGGGAGAGAAGAGCTCCAGGGCACAGCCGGTGTACTGCAGACTGCATGGCCCAATGGGCAGGCCACTAGCTGGGAAGTCAAGAGCTTGCAAGTCTGTTCTTGACTGCCATTGACATGCAATGTGACCTTGGGTGAGCATGCTGCCTACGTGCCTCAGTTTCCCTAGCGAGGTAGTACGGCTTACACCTGTAATAAAGTGCTTTGCACTTGGTGGTAGGATCTCCCTTTCTCAGGGACCCTAGTACAGGGTTTCCCAAACTATGGGTCGGGACTCAAATATGGGTCGTCATTACATTTCAAAAGGGTCGCCAAGTGTCTCCCCAGGTGGCTCTGCTCTCTCTCCCCCCATTTTTGACTTGCCTTGGGTCACCAAGTCTTCCTGACTTGTCAAAATGGGTCTCCATCTGGAAAAGGCTGGGAACCGCTGTCCTAGTAGCTCCAGGGCTCCCTTATAGGAAGTGGGGCCTTTGGGTCGGTCCCTGAGAAAGGGAGAGGCTGCTCTAGCCTGTGCTGTGAGGTGCAGGGCCCCCAGCAATCTGCACATCACAGCAATCTGGGCTGCTTCCCTCCGTCCCTGCACTGGCACTTGTGTGGGCGCAGTGCCCTGCGTGCCAGCCCCATGCAGAAATCCCTCTCAGTCCTCTCTGGGTTCTGCGTGGCCTGGCGCAGTAGCTGTGACGCAGAGATGGGCTCACCCTGGTTGGTTTGTCCCTGCCAGTCACTGAGGGGAAGCCAGGAGCTCTGAATGAGTCTCGTGCTGCCGGCCCCTGGGGGAGGGGTATTCGGGCTCCTGTTTCTCACAGGATGAGGCGCCTCTTGGAAAGGGTTAAAAGCATCTGCTGCGTTAGGCAATTCTTCCCCATTGGCAAGTCAGCTGCCCCTGGAAACATGCTCCCCTTCCGGCTCCCTGTGGAGATGCCCCGAAAGCAAAGGGCAATCAGCAGGGCCACTGCCTGCGTGGGGACATGCCCCCCAGGACAAAGCCTGCATGAAGATGGGGGTGTCGCCATGGTGACCCAGTACCGCCCAGTCACGATGGACGGTGCAGCATCTGAGGGCAGATCCTATCTGCCAGCCACTGTTGCTCCCACAGGCAGGCAGACACGCCCTTCTCTTCCCTTGCACTGCACACGGGGGCCCAAAAGAGCTGCTGCACCCTGCTCCCCTGGGGATCTCAAAGCACTTGACAAATGCCAAGGAGGGGCGACTGAGGGGCCCATGTGTCACTGATTTTCAGTGGGCACTGGGTGCCCAAGGCCCCTTTATGCCTTTTAAATCCCCCCCATCATTAAATCCTCCTCTCCGTGCCTCGGGGTTGGGCGGGGCTGGGTCCGTATTGTGTTGCTGGGAGGCAAAGAGAACTGCCTGATGTCATGCAAAGTCGATGGCAGGGCCCGGAACAGAGTCAGGCCTTGCTCTAACCATTAGGAAGTGCTGATTCCCTGTGGCCTGCATGCCCTGAGTCAGTGCTGCTCCCTGGGCTGTGCAGGAGTCAGAGGCCAAGTCTCCCACCCACCTCTCTCAGGGTACCACGGGGTGAACCAGCAAGTCAGCAATGTGAGCGGGACAGCAGAGCACTGGTGAGGCTGGGAGGCAGGTGGCCCAGGGCGAGGCTTTGGGAGGCTCCCGCAGTTCAAGGGCCGGAGCTGTCTCCAATTTGCAGGGACTCCCGCGAGGTGAACAGAGGCTGCGGGGTGTGTCGCTGCCTGAACACGTCCATCACCTACCGCACTAGCTGTGCCAAGGCTCCAGCAGAGGCAGGAGGGGACAGGAGCCCCCTGAATAAGTGGACTCTGAATGCCGGCTCTAAGGGGCTAGCCCTGTGCAGAGGGAGCCGGGGGTCCCAACTGGAAGTGAAGCCACAGTACCCAGGGGTCTGTCTTCCCAGGGCAGCACAGCTCCCTTGGTCTGTCATGGCTCCACTCTCACCTGCTGTAGGGATGCCACGTGGGAAGAGCCGCTCCTGAATCATAGAGCTGATGTCAACAAATACATCCTCCTCCTCTCTGTCTGCGTCAAACTGAGAGCGGAAAGACAGGCAGCCCTCAGTCGGGCTCTGGGGGCTGGGAGGGGATATGGGGGAGAGGGAGACTGGGACTGCACTTGTCAGGAAAAGAGCGACCCCAAATCCCCACTCCACTCTGGGGGTCAGCACTCCACCCCAGTGAATCCCACCCACGTCCACCTCAGGGCCACCATGCACAAAACATGCAGGTTAGTGCCAGGGGACCTGGTCCGAGTCACCTATGAGCCTGCCCCCCGCTTATGCTCAGTGCTCGGTACCAGGGACCTGACCCAAGACTTGCCAGGACCCTAAATCAAGCCAGTAACCAGGTTGAGATGCAAATGCTGTTGCCTGGGCTTGCGAACCAGAGCAGCGCCAGTGGGAAAGGCAGTGTCCCAAGCCAGCCGCCAGCTGCCCCGACCAAGTCTTACCCGGATGATGACGCCCTTTTCCTGGTAATACTTCACAATCAGCAGGATGTTTTGCTTGAAGGTCTCCACCCTCCGGTCAATGGCGTGGGCATTATCATCCAGCCGACCCTGCTCCAGGGCCCGTTTCTCCAGACGCTGCCGGAGACGTTGGTTTGAACAGGCCAAGAAAAGCACCAGGTCTGGGGGGCCGATCTGCCAGTGAGAGAGACACGCACCCGACAGCAATGCAGTGACAGGCCCTTTCCTGCAGCGGCTCTGGGGAGTTGCTGATAGGACCAACAGGGGCTCTGAGCATTTCAGGGCTCCTTGGGAGCTGAGACCCCCTCAGCAACAGGCTCTAATGGCTCCCAGTCCCTCCACATCAACACCCGCCCTGTTCCACAGAGGGGCTGCAGGTCTCCAGTGAGTCCTGCCATTCCACAAAGGGGCTGAAGAGCCCTGGGCATCCTGAAATCAGTGTGGGCCTGTCTCTCAGGGCCTGGAGGGGTCCAGGCATTCCCAGGATCCTCAGGGCTAAAGATCAGGGCTGTTTCTAGAAGGGTGCAGGGCCTGGGACAAAACCACCCCCCCTGCTCCACCCCAGGCCCTGCTCCTGCCCCTGCCCCTACCCCTCTTCTTTCTGCCCCTGCTCTGCCCCACCCTGGCCCCACTCCACCCTTCCCCCAAATCCCTTCCTCTGATCAACGCTCCTGGGTCATTTCCCTTCCCACTGCCACCAGTGAGTGCAGGGCAGGCCTGACCCTGCTGCTGGTGCCAGGCCCACACTAATCCCCTGGACCACCCTTGGCCCTGTACTTTAGGGGCATGTGGAAATTCGGGTCCCAGGGTGGTTGCCCCAAACCGTCCTATGGATGGGACGGCTCTGGAGTCGATCCTGATCATATCTGGGACCCTGAGCACAGACGTGATTCCTCCCTCTGTTGCTGGCAGGGCTCTTGCTGTCCTCTGCCAAGCCTGACATGTCCTCAGAGAGGAAGGGCTCTACCATGGCAGCTCCAAAGCATAGGCTGCACCCGGTGCAGGGGGTGGGACCAAAGCTGTGTTTTAGCAGAGGAGGGGAAACTGAGTCGCACCCCTGCTCTTGGCCAACAAAGGACCACTGAGAGCAACTGGATACTGCCAGGCCACGTCCTGTGTCCTCAGAGCGCACAGACTGGAGCAGGACAAACATCTTGGTGGGGGAGGAGAAATGGAGGGGCTCGGCCAACATGCAATAAGCAGAGCAGGGAAAGGACAAAGCAGCACATCTAAGGAGTCGAGTGTCAGGTGAGGGACCCTCTTTGGGGAGGCCTGGGGAGCCAGGCAAGGGGCTCACGCCTTCAGAGAGAGCTTTGGGGAGCTCGTGCCTGGTGAAGGCTCAGGCTGTGGGAAAGGCGCAGCCCAGAACGGACAGAAAAGTCTTTGTTTATCCACAGCCACACCCCACCTGCTCCTCAAAGGTGAAGGCCTGGCCAATCTCCCGGGGGAACCCGTCCACCACAAAGCCCTCAGCGTCCTGCTGCTTAATGAACTGCTGCTTCAGCTCCTCGATGGTGGTCTCCTGCAAGGCAAAGAGGCTGCGCAAGGGGCTGCTCATGGGGGATGGAGACTGAACCACTCACCTACAGGCCGCTGGGCTGAACCCAGCCTGGCTCGGAAGGGACCCAAAAGTCATTCCCAGCTGGTAGTTGCTGGGTGGCCTCTGGGATGTGAGTTTGGTGCGTCTCAGTCTGTTCCTGATGGTCCCCTTAATAGCAGGCTTGGCAGACACCTGGGCTTGGTGCCTTAACTCTCCTCTTGACTCAGAGAGAGGGGGTATGTCTACACTAGCTCGTTAGTTCGAGCTAGGTAGGCAAATGAGGGCAACCGGGGTTGCAAATGAAGTCCGGGATTTAAATATCCTGGGCTTCATTTGCATGTTCCCGGGCACCGCCATTTTTAAATCCCGTTTGGTCCGAACTCCATGCCTGCGGCTACACGCGGCACGGAGTAGGTAGTTCGAATTAGGATCTCTAATTCGAACTACCGTTACTCCTCGTGGAACGAGCTAGCGTAGACATACCCAGGAAGACTGGCTGGGTGGCACGGAAGCTGGCACAGCTGGTGGCCTGTGGATCACCCACTGCTTGGGCCACAGCGACTGGCCTTTCCCCCGGATACAGCCAAACACTGGGTGGCCAAAACAGGCTTCCATATTGCCGCTATCTTGTGGACATCACCGGCTGTGCCCTGACTGGCCCACCACAGAGGTGGTGTGTCCCAGCGCCAGGAGCAGCCACTAACATGAACTCAGCCAAGTGGGAGGGCAGCAGAGAGAAAATATTTCCCTGGTGCCTCCCCAAGCGGACTGTGGGGCCATGAGACACCTGCCCCAAACCAGCAGGGCCCTGTGGACCAGGCAAAGGCAGGAGGAAGAGGACCATGAATGCAGCAGGCACGGAGTCCTTCAGGCTGGATGTCTGCCCCGTGGGGCTGCACTGAAGGGGCGACAGGAAGCTCTGGCCATGACTCACCGGCGGGGCCAGCTCCCCATTGGCGATGATCTTGGCGATCAGCTCCCACTTCCTGTCACTGGTGGCACGATGGATCATCTGCTTGCGCAGGATTTCCCCCACGGAGACGCAGACGAAGCCAAAGTGGGAGGCGATCTTGGTGCTCTGTGTGCCCTTCCCACTGCCAGGGCCTCCTGCCAGGCGAGAGAGGACCCAAGAGGTGTTGTAGACATGCCTAAGCCCCCCAAAGGCTCGCGCTTTGCCCTGCTCCTTTCTCGTGTGTGCAGTAGCAGCAGGGAAGACACTCAAGGGGTAATTGCTGTGTCCTCAGAGCCTGAGAACATGGCTTCTACGCCTGGGTCCTCGGAAACTCATGGGATTGATCGCATACTTGTGTCTGTTGTCTGCCGCACGTGGGTTCACTCAGCAGCTAACAACCAGCACCTACAGAGGTGCCAGGGTCGATTCCCCTGCATGGGATTAGCCAGCTTCAGGTGTCTTCACTGAGTTTAAGGAGCCTCTGAAGGCAGCTGAGTTCCTGGCACCGAATACTAGGGCTGGTGTGAATCAGGCGGAAGCCAGTGGGGTTTCACTGGTGCACGTTCAGGGAGAAGCAGGCTTCAGGCATAGGAAGGAGGCCATTTGCCCCAAACATTAGCTACAACCTATGCAAATGAGACAACGGCCGAAAACGTCCTCCACACTCATCAGGAATGGTAGGGAAATGGGGGAGAAGGCAGCTGCCCTTGGGGAAACCCACTGGGAATCACAGGATTTTTCTTCCTTTGTCTCCCATCTCTGTCTCCTCTGCCTCTCTTCTCCCCTCCTCCTCCCTCCACAGAGGGGTTCCCAAGCAGTGCAGCGCCTCCCACCACTGCAGGGAAGAGCACGTTTCTCACCGATCACAAAGACGATTTTGGGACGGGGTCTGCTGGGGTTGAACACATCATACTCCTGGATCAGGCCAGTGGACTCTGTCATGTCGGAGTCGCTCTCGATGGAGAACTGGCTCTGGATGGGCGGCAGGCACCCGTACCGGCCGTATGGCCCTGCAAGGGGGTCTGCAGGAGAAACCAGGGCGAGCATGAGTTGCATTGGACTGCACATGGCATACTCACCTGGCTGGCGAGACACTGAGGAGCTTTCCTGACTGGCACAGAGGGATACAGGTGTGAAACGCGTATGGGCCAGCTAAGCCAGGTGTGCAAGCAGGAGGGCAGCTGGTCAGTGTCTGGGCCTGTGCAGAGGAACACAGGTCTGTGCCAACACGTGGGACTTGGCTCTGTGGGCATTTGCATCTGCATTGTCTTTGTGCTGCTCACACGACCTCAGGCACCCGAGAACGTTAGCCCACCAGCAGTCCTGCCCCTGAGGTGAGGACTCTATGGCCCCCCACCCTGAACAGATCCAGCCCAAGAGGCAGCTCACCAGTCCAGAAAATGGGTTTCTTCCCCTGTCTGCCATCGATGGGGGGTAAGAGCCGTCGCTCCTGGCCAATGAAAGTGTCCCATTGCACCTTCTCAGGACCACCCAGCTCCCGGACCTTCTGCAAGCACTGCTCCAGGTAGTCGATGGGGTCCTCAGGGCAGTAGTACATCAGGCCTGTTAGCATGCTCTGGGAAGGAAGCAGGAATGGGTCACGCCAGGTGGGGTGAGAGGGAGCAGGGAAAAGAGGGAGATTTGGGTGGGGAGAGGCTGCAGAGCAGGGGCTGGAGAGCAGCCAAGCAGTGGGGAAGTGCTGGCATCACCTCTGGCTGTTCCTGCGGGACACTCGTGCGCTAGGAGGAGTCGTGGAGGGGAGCCAGTTGCACTGGCAGGGGAGGTGCTTGGCCCTTGAGGAGCCCAGCAGGACACCACAGCCCAAATCCTTCCTGTGTTTCTGTGCAGAGACTCACGCTCTCATTACACTGGTGGGTGCCCGGTTTTATTCTGCCTGACACCTGGATCTTTTGCAGTGCAAGGAGAAGGGAGCGAGGCCTGGCAATGTTGCTCGTGTGTTATATTAACGAGCGACAGCTCGCTTACTTCCCCGGCAGTGTTTGCTAAGTGCCATGACGAGACGCTGCAAACACCGCAAACCACTCAAAGCAGCTAGAACAAAATAGGAGGGGGAGAGCACAAGAGCTCCTGCGAGGCCACTGAAACACACAGTCTGTGTTGGGATGCAGAAGGGGCTGCACCTGGCAGGATTAAAAACAACCGCAGGGGACATCTGCCCCCAGCTCCTTTCCAAGCGGTTTCTTCGAAGCCATGCTGCATGAGAGAGCATAGGCCTGGGAGCAGTAAGTGCTCCAAGCCGTGTTGCCATGGGCCCCATCCGGAAGTGCCTTCTCCCACTGGATAATAACAAAGTGGGCAACCTCCAAGTGCTCTGCAAAGATTGTACAGATTTTAGGCCCAGAGGAGACGGCTCGATCGCCCTGTCTGGCCTCCTGTAGCTCACAGGCCAGAGAATCTCCTCCAGTGACCCTGAGCTATGCCCATAACATCTTCTGGAAAGGCTTCCAGTGTCCTGGAAACCGCACCACTGGCCTGGGTAGGCTGTACCTGTGGTTAATCACCCTCACTATTAAACCAAACAGGCCTTATTTCTACTCTGGCCGTGTCGGCCTTCAGCCTCCAGTTCTCGCCCTGCCACTCTCCATGCATTCAAGTGCCCATGAATGCCTGAGATTTTCTCCCCACAGGTGTCCCTAGATGCAGGGAGCCAGGCTCAGAGAGAGGAAGGAACATGCCCAAGGCCATAGAGGACATCAGTGACAGAGCCAGGAAGGGCACACGGGCTCTGCCCTCCCTTCATCACTTTATACCCCTGCACAGAGAGCCCTGATGTGGGGGTAGGGGCATTGCACTTCTATTGGGCTTGCACTGAAGGGTTTATTTTACAAGGCCCCTCCTTGGTGCCCTGACACCTTTGCCAAGTCAGACTGAAATACTCCCCGCCTTTTCCTGCCCTTCCCAAGTCCTCTCCCGACTTCTTCCCCTCCCCTTCACCGAGGCGGGAGAACCGTCTTTGAGCAGGAGTTTCTCCAACTGGGCAAGGACTGGGAGTAGGAAGAAGCAGTGAGATGCCCCAGTCACAGGTGTTGTGTGTGAACTCTGAGGCTATGGCTGCACTACCGGGCTATTTCAAAATAAGTTCATTTGAAATAATAACTCCTGAAATAACGATTTCAAAATAAAAAGCTTCTTCCTCTTCACAAGAAGGAGTCATTATTTCGAAACAACAGGCTTGGTAGTGTGGACGCTCGCCTTGTTATTTCGGAATAACTCCCCAGTGTAGACATGCCCTGAGGGAGCAACGAGTCAGCTATTCTTCCCACCTGATGTGTCAGGTGACTGCAGGATTGGGGTCCCTGAGCAGCTCACATGGCTTCATGGCTTTGCATGTAGAGGCAGCTCTAAGCAAGGCCAAATTCATGTTTCCCATGCCACGAGAATTCACCCTTCAGCCACCCAGCTCCTGAGCTCTGGGTGCCATATTGAATGGGATATCAAACAAAGGCCTCGCGCAGCGACAACTTCCCCTCCAAAAAACCAAGTCACTCCCAGTAGGGAGGGGACCAGACTGGGCCATTCCACTCACAGGCCTGGGTCACATTCTTTACTCCGTACTCGAGGGGGCAGCAGGCCTCTGACAGGAAACACTGCAGCCAGCCACCCACCCGAAGCCCAAGTGCCCATCACCTGCTTGACTGAACAAGGGCTGGCTTTGGAACCTGGGTGCCCTGCAGTGGTTAATTACCTGCATCCTGCTCCAGAAGCCTTTTAAATCTGCACTTGAAAGGGAATCCTCTGAACTGTCATTCATGCTAAAATTCGACACTCTACGCTTGGGTCTCAACAAAGACACTAACTATCTTACCCATTACAAAGATAGCTTCCTCAGTTATCACCTCTAATACCATTAGCTCACAGACATTTACATTCCTCCGCCCCCCCCTTCCCCGCCTCCCTCATCCCCCTTCTGTTCTGAAATGTGATTTGTCCTTTTCATATGTGTTCACTTTTTTTTAATTGTACCCTTTGGTATATATGGTTGTGACTATTTTCTTCCACTATTTGATCTGAGGAAGTGGGTCTGGCCCACGAAAGCTCATCATCTAATAAACCATCTTGTTAGTCTTTAAAGTGCTACATAGTCCTGTATTTTGTTTCAGCTACACCAGATTAACACGGCTACATTTCTATCACTATTCGACATAGTCCTGTATTTTGTTTCTGCAGTGGAGGGTGATAGGAGGCAGGGGGGTTCTTCCAGCCTGTTGTTCCACTAACAGTGTTAGCACTTTCCATACACACACAGCCAGGCCGCTCAGCGCTCAGGAAAGGAAGAGCAGTCTCATGCAAAAAGCGCACATTGAACATGCACAGATTGTGATGCACACACACTTCTGCTGGCCTGACACTGTATCCAGCAGAAGGCAGCGCTGCCCAAAAACATTGCCAGAGAACAGAGAGATACACCCAAACGTATCACAGTATTAGTATAATGAGGAGCCCTGTGGCACTTCAAAGACTAAGGCTATGTCTACACTAGCTCGTTAGTTCGAGCTAGGTAGGCAAATGAGGACAACTGGAGTTCCAAATGAAGCCCAGGATTTAAATATCCCGGGCTTCATTTGCACCTTCCCGGGCGCCACCATTTTTAAATCCCCCTTAGTCTGAACTCCGTACCCATGGCTACACGCGGCACGGAGTAGGTAGTTTGAATTAGGATCTCTAAATCGAACTACCGGTACACCGCGTTCCACTAATTCAAAGATGCAGGGAGAGGGGATGTGAAGGGAGGGAGGCTGGTGGGGACAGGCGTGTGAGGGGAGGGAGGCTGGCAGGGAGACGGGGTGTGAGGGGAGGCAGGCTGGCGGGGAGAGAGGGTGTGAGGGGAGGCAGGCTGGCAGGGAGAGGGGTTGTGAGGACAGGGAGGCAAATTTGAACTAACAGATCCAAACTAAAAAACTAGTTTGAATTAGCGTTTTGCTAATTCGAAATAGCATGTCCACATTAAGTGGACCCTGAACCGGGGTTAAGGATGGCCGGACGCAGTGCCGGCAGGGCATCAGATAAGGACTTAGAGCATGGAGCTGCTGCCTCAGGCTAGCCGAGGGCTGTGCTTAAAGGGACCCGACCCCCACCTCGGACAGACAGTTCTCAGGGGTGCCCCACTTGCAAAGCAGTCCTGGCTTGGAGTGCCCGGAGTGCCCACACTGGGCACATCACAGCACTCCGCCATCAGACCGGCTGCACTTGCCGCAGGCTGCCATCTGGGGAGAGGAGGCAATTGGGGGGCTGCAGAAGAGCTCCCACCCCCAGAAGCCCACAGAGCCAGCCCAGTCCTCCCCATCGGGGGCTCGTACCCCATTCCTCCCTCACCTCCTTCCACTTACCCTTCCCTAGCCCTTCTTCTTGATGTACAAAATAAAGGACATGTGTGGTCAAAAATAGAATCTCTCTTTATTGAACAAAACTTGGGGAGACTGAGAAAAGGAGGTGGGAGAGGGGAAGAGAGAGGGTTGGAGAGGGGAGAGCAACTAAAATGATCAGAGGTTTGGAACAGGTCCCATATGAAGAGAGGCTAAAGAGACTGGGACTTTTCAGTTTAGAAAAGAGGAGACTGAGGGGGGATAGGATAGAGGTCTATAAAAGCATGAGTGGGGTGGAGAGGGTGCATCAAGAAAAGTTCTCCATTAGTTCCCATAATAGAAGGACTAGAGGACACCAAAGGAAAGGAATGGGTAGCAGGCTTCAAACTAGTAACAGAAAGTTGTTCTTCACAAAGCAAAGAGTCAACCTGTGGAACTCCTTGCTGCAGGAGGCTGTGAAGGCTACAACTAGAACAGAGTTTAAAGGGAAGTGAGATCAAGTGATGGAGGTTGGGTCCATGGAGTGGTATTAGCCAGGGAGTAGGAGTAGTGTCCCTGCCCAAAGTTTGTGGAAGGCTGGAGATGGATGGCACGAGACAAATGGCTTGGTCACTGTCTTCGGTCCATCCCCTCCAGGGTCCCTAGTGTTGGCCGCTGTTGACAGACAGGCTACTGAGCTAGATGGACCTTTGGTCTGACCCAGGTTGGCCATTGTAAGCTCAGGGCTCAGGGTCGGGGGTCTCAGTGGACCCCCTTGATTTTCATGCAAACCTGCTCCCGGGTGGCCAGGCTGGCAGCTCTCCTGCCCTATATGGCCACTTTCCTGTGCCTAGTGCGGAGGTCGTGGATGAGGTTCACGATGTCCACACTAGACCAGGCGGGCGCCCGCCTCTTGCGGTCCCGGGCAAGCTCCCGGGAGCCACCAGCCTGGTCCCGGGAAGAAGGGGAGGGCTGGGGGCCATCGGGTGGCTGGCTCGAGCCGTGCCAGGTGCAGGGTCTGCTAGCTGGGTGCTGGCAGGCTTGCACCTGGCACAGGCACCGTAGCCTACCCGTGCCCCTTTAAGGGGTCCGGGGCCGGGAGGGGGGCAATAGAGTTTCCCTGGTGTTGGCCAGAGTGGCCACCAGGGAAAGCTGGGGAGGGCTAGCCTCCCACAAGTTCGAATTAAGGGGCTACACACCCCTTAATTCGAACTAGTAAGTTCGAACTAGGCTTAGTCCTCGTAGAATGAGGTTTACCTAGTTCGAACTAAGCGCTCCGCTAGTTCGAATTAAGTTCGAACTAGTGGAGCACTAGTGTAGCGCCTATCAAAGTTAATTCAAACTAACGTCCATTAGTTCGAATTAACTTTGTAGTGTAGACATACCCGGAGTGTGGAGGGAGGGAGGCTGGTGGGGAGAGGGGGTGTGAGGGGAGGCAGGCTGGCGGGGACAAGGGGTGTGGAGGAAGGGAGGCTGGCGGAGAGAGGGGGTGTGAGGGGAGGCAGGCTGGCGGGGACAGGGGGTGTGAGGGGAGGCAGGCTGGCGAGGAGAGGGGATGTGGGGGGAGGCAGGCTGGCGGGGAGAGGGGGTGTGAGGGGAGGCAGGCTGGCGGGGACAGGGGGTGTGAGGGGAGGCAGGCTGGCGAGGAGAGGGGATGTGGGGGGAGGCAGGCTGGTGAGGAGAGGGGGTGTGGGAGGAGGCAGGCTGGCGAGGAGAGGGGGTGTGAGGGGAGACAGGCTGGCGGGGAGAGGGGGTGTGAGTGGAGGCAGGCTGGCGGGGAGAGGGGGTGTGAGGGGAGGCAGGTCGGTGGGGACAGGAGGTGTGAGGGGAGGCAGGCTGGCGAGGAGAGGGGGTGTGGGAGGAGGCAGGCTGGCGGGGAGAGGGGGTGTGAGGGGAGGCAGGCTGGCGGGGAGAGGGGGTGTGAGGGGAGGCAGGCTGGCGAGGAGAGGGGGTGTGAGGGGAGGCAGGCTGGCGGGGAGAGGGGGTGTGGGGGGAGGCAGGCTGGCGGGGAGAGGGGGTGTGGGGGGAGGCAGGCTGGCGGGGACAGGGGGTGTGGGGGGAGGCAGGCTGGCGGGGACAGGGGGTGTGAGGGGAGGCAGGCTGGCGAGGAGAGGGGGTGTGAGGGGAGGCAGGCTGGCGGGGAGAGGGGGTGTGAGGGGAGGCAGGCTGGCGGGGAGAGGGGGTGTGAGGGGAGGCAGGTCGGTGGGGACAGGGGGTGTGAGGGGAGGCAGGCTGGCAGGGAGAGAGGGTGTGAGGGGAGGCAGGCTGGCGAGGAGAGGGGGTGTGAGGGGAGGCAGGCTGGCGGGGAGAGGGGGTGTGAGGGGAGGCTGGCGGGGAGAGGGGGTGTGAGGGGAGGCAGGCTGGCGAGGAGAGGGGGTGTGAGGGGAGGCAGGCTGGCGGGGAGAGGGAGTGTGGGGGGAGGCAGGCTGGCGGGGAGAGGGGGTGTGGGGGGAGGCAGGCTGGCGGGGACAGGGGGTGTGAGGGGAGGCAGGCTGGCGGGGAGAGGGGGTGTGAGGGGAGGCAGGCTGGCGGGGAGAGGGGGTGTGGGGGGAGGCAGGCTGGCGGGGAGAGGGGTGTGGGGGGAGGCAGGCTGGCGGGGAGAGGGGGTGTGAGGGGAGGCAGGCTGGCGGGGAGAGGGGGTGTGGGGGGAGGCAGGCTGGCGGGGAGAGGGGTGTGGGGGGAGGCAGGCTGGCGGGGACAGGGGGTATGAGGGGAGGCAGGCTGGCGAGGAGAGGGGGTGTGAGGGGAGGCAGGCTGGCGGGGAGAGGGGGTGTGAGGGGAGGCAGGCTGGCGAGGAGAGGGGGTGTGAGGGGAGGCAGGCTGGCGAGGAGAGGGGGTGTGAGGGGAGGCAGGCTGGCGGGGAGAGGGGGTGTGGGGGGAGGCAGGCTGGCGGGGACAGGGGGTGTGAGGGGAGGCAGGCTGGCGGGGAGAGGGGGTGTGGGGGGAGGCAGGCTGGCGGGGAGAGGGGTGTGGGGGGAGGCAGGCTGGCGGGGACAGGGGGTGTGAGGGGAGGCAGGCTGGCGGGGAGAGGGGTGTGGGGGGAGGCAGGCTGGCGGGGACAGGGGGTGTGAGGGGAGGCAGGCTGGCGGGGAGAGGGGGTGTGGGGGGAGGCAGGCTGGCGGGGAGAGGGGTGTGGGGGGAGGCAGGCTGGCGGGGACAGGGGGTGTGAGGGGAGGCAGGCTGGCGGGGAGAGGAGTGTGGGGGGAGGCAGGCTGGCGGGGACAGGGGGTGTGAGGGGAGGCAGGCTGGCGGGGACAGGGGGTGTGAGGGGAGGCAGGCTGGCGGGGAGAGGGGTGTGAGGGGAGGCAGGCTGGCGGGGAGAGGGGTGTGGGGGGAGGCAGGCTGGCGGGGAGAGGGAGTGTGGGGGGAGGCAGGCTGGCGGGGACAGGGGGTGTGAGGGGAGGCAGGCTGGCGGGGAGAGGGGGTGTGGGGGGAGGCAGGCTGGCGGGGAGAGGGGTGTGGGGGGAGGCAGGCTGGCGGGGACAGGGGGTGTGAGGGGAGGCAGGCTGGCGTGGAGAGGGGTGTGGGGGGAGGCAGGCTGGCGGGGAGAGGGGTGTGGGGGGAGGCAGGGTGGCGGGGAGAGGGGGTGTGGGGGGAGGCAGGCTGGCGGGGAGAGGGGGTGTGGGGGGAGGCAGGCTGGCGGGGAGAGGGGTGTGGGGGGAGGCAGGCTGGCGGGGAGAGGGGTGTGGGGGGAGGCAGGCTGGCGGGGACAGGGGGTGTGGGGAGAGGCAGGCTGGCGGGGAGAGGGGGTGTGAGGGGAGGCAGGCTGGCGGGGAGAGGGGTGTGAGGGGAGGCAGGCTGGCGGGGAGAGGGGGTGTGGGGGGAGGCAGGCTGGCGGGGAGAGGGGTGTGGGGGGAGGCAGGCTGGCGGGGACAGGGGGTGTGAGGGGAGGCAGGCTGGCGGGGAGAGGGGTGTGAGGGGAGGCAGGCTGGCGGGGACAGGGGGTGTGAGGGGAGGCAGGCTGGCGGGGAGAGGGGTGTGAGGGGAGGCAGGCTGGCGGGGACAGGGGGTGTGGGGGGAGGCAGGCTGGCGGGGAGAGGGGCTGTGGGGGGAGGCAGGCTGGCGGGGACAGGGGGTGTGAGGGGAGGCAGGCTGGCGGGGAGAGGGGGTGTGGGGGGAGGCAGGCTGGCGGGGAGAGGGGGTGTGGGGGGAGGCAGGCTGGCGAGGAGAGGGGGTGTGAGGGGAGGCAGGCTGGCGAGGAGAGGGGGTGTGAGGGGAGGCAGGCTGGCGAGGAGAGGGGGTGTGAGGGGAGGCAGGCTGGCGGGGAGAGGGGGTGTGAGGGGAGGCAGGCTGGCGGGGACAGGGGGTGTGAGGGGAGGCAGGCTGGCGGGGACAGGGGGTGTGGGGGGAGGCAGGCTGGCGGGGACAGGGGGTGTGAGGGGAGGCAGGCTGGCGGGGAGAGGGGTGTGGGGGGAGGCAGGCTGGCGGGGAGAGGGGTGTGGGGGGAGGCAGGCTGGCGGGGAGAGGGGTGTGAGGGGAGGCAGGCTGGCGAGGAGAGGGGGTGTGAGGGGAGGCAGGCTGGCGAGGAGAGGGGGTGTGAGGGGAGGCAGGCTGGCGAGGAGAGGGGGTGTGAGGGGAGGCAGGCTGGCGAGGAGAGGGGGTGTGAGGGGAGGCAGGCTGGCGGGGAGAGGGGGTGTGAGGGGAGGCAGGCTGGCGGGGAGAGGGGGTGTGAGGGGAGGCAGGCTGGCGGGGACAGGGGATGTGAGGGGAGGCAGGCTGGCGGGGACAGGGGGTGTGAGGGGAGGCAGGCTGGCGGGGACAGGGGGTGTGGGGGGAGGCAGGCTGGCGGGGACAGGGGGTGTGAGGGGAGGCAGGCTGGCGGGGAGAGGGGTGTGGGGGGAGGCAGGCTGGCGGGGAGAGGGGTGTGGGGGGAGGCAGGCTGGCGGGGAGAGGGGTGTGAGGGGAGGCAGGCTGGCGGGGAGAGCGGTGTGGGGGGAGGCAGGCTGGCGGGGAGAGGGGGTGTGAGGGGAGGCAGGCTGGCGGGGAGAGGGGTGTGGGGGGAGGCAGGCTGGCGGGGAGAGGGGTGTGGGGGGAGGCAGGCTGGCGGGGAGAGGGGTGTGGGGGGAGGCAGGCTGGCGGGGAGAGGGGTGTGAGGGGAGGCAGGCTGGCGGGGAGAGGGGGTGTGGGGGGAGGCAGGCTGGCGGGGAGAGGGGGTGTGGGGGGAGGCAGGCTGGCGGGGAGAGCGGTGTGGGGGGAGGCAGGCTGGCGGGGAGAGGGGGTGTGGGGGGAGGCAGGCTGGCGGGGAGAGGGGGTGTGGGGGGAGGCAGGCTGGCGGGGAGAGGGGGTGTGAGGGGAGGCAGGCTGGCGGGGAGAGGGGGTGTGGGGGGAGGCAGGCTGGCGGGGAGAGGGGGTGTGGGGGGAGGCAGGCTGGCGGGGAGAGGGGGTGTGGGGGGAGGCAGGCTGGCGGGGAGAGGGGGTGTGAGGGGAGGCAGGCTGGCGGGGAGAGGGGGTGTGGGGGGAGGCAGGCTGGCGGGGAGAGGGGGTGTGGGGGGAGGCAGGCTGGCGGGGAGAGGGGGTGTGAGGGGAGGCAGGCTGGCGGGGAGAGGGGGTGTGGGGGGAGGCAGGCTGGCGGGGAGAGGGGGTGTGGGGGGAGGCAGGCCGGCGGGGAGAGGGGGTTGAGGCGTACGGGGTATAGCGCCTGGAGAGTTGATGCCCGAGATGGGAGCGGGTTGGGGTGCCCGGGGCCCCCTGTGCAGAGGGGACTGGAGATGCACCGGGAACCCCCTCTCCTGGGTCCTCCCTGCGGGGCGCAGTCCCCCACTCGGGGCCCCCGGCCCGCCCCGCCCCGCCCCGCCCCGGCCCCGCGCCTCACCTCGAAGAGCTGCGGGATCTCCCTCTGCGAGAGATAGTCCTTCGTCTCCTGCGCGTTCATGCTGCAGCCCGCAGCGCTGGCCGGGCCGGGCAGGCTCCTCCCGCTGGCTGGGGCAGGAGGAGCCGGGTCCTCCCTCCTCTCCGGCGCTTGTGGCTGCGCAGCCCCCTGCCCTGCCGGGGGAGAGGGTCGGGAGTCCGGGCTGCAGGGAGGCTCTCGGAGGAGCGGGGCTGGGGGCTGCAGGCTTCGGGTCCGGAGCTCTAGGATCTTGGGGCTCTGTGGCTGGGGGCTGCTGGATTGGGGTGGGGGTGGGGAGAGGTGCAGGCTGATGGGTCCCAGGCTGATGGATTGGGGTGGGGGTGGGGAGAGGTTCAGGCTGCTGGATTGGGGTGGGGGTGGGGAGAGGTGCAGGCTGATGGGTCCCAGGCAGACGGATTGGGGTGGGGGTGGGGAGAGGTTCAGGCTGTGGATCCAGGGCTAAAGGATCTGATGGGGTGCAGGAGGTCCAGGCTGATGGATCCCAGGTTGATGGATTGGGATGGGGGTGGGGTGAGGTGCAGGCTGATGGGTCCCAGGCTGATGGATTGGGGTGGGGGTGGGGAGAGGTGCAGGCTGATGGGTCCCAGGCTGATGGATTGGGGTGGGGGTGGGGAGAGGTTCAGGCTGATGGATTGGGGTGGGGGTGGGGAGAGGTGCAGGCTGATGGGTCCCAGGCTGATGGATTGGGGTGGGGGTGGGGAGAGGTGCAGGCTGATGGGTCCCAGGCTGATGGATTGGGGTGGGGGTGGGGAGAGGTTCAGGCTGATGGATTGGGGTGGGGGTGGGGTGAGGTGCAGGCTGATGGATTGGGGTGGGGGTGGGGTGAGGTGCAGGCTGATGGATTGGGGTGGGGGTGGGGTGAGGTGCAGGCTGATGGGTCCCAGGCTGATGGATTGGGGTGGGGGTGGGGAGAGGTTCAGGCTGTGGATCCAGGGCTAAAGGATCTGATGGGGTGCAGGAGGTCCAGGCTGATGGATCCCAGGTTGATGGTTGGGCGGGGGGAGCAGGGAGAGGTGACGGTTGTGGGCAGGGCACATGGAAAGTTGGCCACATGTCACCGCAGGTGTTTTTCATGCCATGTTTGTTGCTTTTTTATGCCAAGCCCAAGTTCAAATCTGGGACATGGGCAGGGGGAACCACTGCAGAGGCTGGCACGTGGGGGCAGCTTTGGGAGAGGGGTTTACACAGAGGAGGCAGCATCTGCTTGCTCCCCAGGGAGGGCAGAATTCATGGGGTAGGAGTGGGATGGGCTTGGTGGAGAGGAGCCAACCCAGTCTCCCTCCAGCTCACAGCAGGGCCATATCTTTATTGCAAGCCTAGGGCAGACAGTGGGAGGGGGGTGTGTTGGGGGGAGAACCTGACATGAAGCCAGTAGAAATGAGGCTGCAGTTCAGCACCTGAGAAAGCTGGTCTGGCAGATACACCAGTGCTACCAACTGCTGCAAGGTGGCAATAGCTGCTTTCAACGTACCCCTTGCCTGGAGGTGTTACCTCTGCCCTCAGAGGGCTGGATAAAAATCACCTGTCCTCTCCATTTACCAGGTTCCACTTGCAGGTGTCTTTTGGCTGCCAGCATCCAATCAGCTCTCCAGATGGCCATGGAGTTCAGGAGAAAATGACAAGACCTTGAATTTCTGGTATAAAACACAAAGGCTACGACTAGACTGGCATGATTTTCCGCAAATGCTTTTAATGGAAAAGTTTTCCGTTAAAAGCATTTGTGGAAAAGAGCGTCTAGATTGGCACGGATGCTTTTTCGCAAAAGCATTTTTTGCGGAAAAGCGTCCGTGCCAATCTAGATGCGCTTTTGCACAAAAAAGCCCCGATTGCCATTTGCACAAATCTGAGCTGTCTACACTGGCCCTTTTGCTCAAAAGCTTTGCGCAAAGAGACTTTTGCCCGAACGGGAGCAGCACAGTATTTCCGCAAGAAGCACTGATTTCAGACAGTAGGAAGTCAGTGTTCTTGCGGAAATTCAAGCGGCCAGTGTAGACAGTTGGCAGTCTAGACACAGCCAAGCAGACACTGCCCCATCCCTGGACTGGAGGGATCCCTCTTCAGCCTTTCTCCTGCACCCTAAGGAAGCCAAGTCATGTCTACTTCTGTTTAGCTTTGCAGCAGCAGGACCCCTGGTTCTGCCCTAGTACCAGGACCAGCATCACTACACCCCAGCCTGAAAACCCCACAGTGGCCACAAATATGCAGGATTTATTATGGATGAGGAGGCATCCAGCGGTCTCAGACCAGGACCAGGGCCATACTGTCCTAGGCTGCACCCATACAACAAAGAAATAGCCACTTCCCAGGCAGTATATGGTTTGAGTGAACAGAAGCATTGTTATCCTTCCATCAGCTCCATAGAGACCTGTAGCTGCAGGATCCTGGGGACTGGAAATCCTGAAGCTGGACTAGCCAGATTAGGAAAATGTGTTTATATACTCGAGCAACCAGGGCTTTATTCTGCAGCTGAACTGCTTATTTCCAGGGGCTCTCTAGCAATGGGTAATTGACATCACCCAACACCAGAAACAGGTCCTTGGCTGTGTCTTGTTTGGTTCAGATTTTGCCAGGGCCCTGGCTTTTTCTCTCTCTATCCTGCTTCCACCTTCAGCGTATTGGAGCTCCCAGCTATTAATAGGTGTAGCCTCACCACACACCCGAACGACAGGGAAGGAGCATGATCCCATGGCAAACTCACAGGGAAAGGGTTTTCCCCACAGGACTTTTCTTCCTTCCACTCTACCCAGTGGCCTAAGAGGCACAAAGGGGGCACTGCTGTTGGGAAGCTTGTACACTGCACACGGCACTGGACTTTTGGAAGCATTTACACTGGAGACATCAGAGCCTGGGGAAGAAGCTCGTGGAATTGTAGAGCCAGCGCTGGCCCCCCAGGGAGGAAGCTCACAGCATTGTAGAGCCCTAGCCCCCCCTGGCATTGCTGGGGGCAAGTTTAGAGTGCTGGCAGCGAGGGCAGAATGCACTTGAAGGGACCAAATCCATTCCTTTGTTACCAGTAGACATCACGAGGCAGGGGCAGCCTTTCTCCAAGGCCTTGGAATGATGAAAGATCCAAATTCCCAGAAACAGCAACTGCCATCAGAGCAATATTTATTCCCTTACAAATCATTACAAAACATTCACTCCTTGCTGGTCTGACAAGATACCAGGGGTCACTAGGAAACAGTAACACAAGTCAAGGCTGCCAGATTTGATCTGTTGACACTTGAGCAGCTCATGAGGATTTGGGCTTCTGTGCCGTGTGCAGGGACTTGCAGTTAGAGAGGGCCTGCCCCTAAGAGATGAGCCCAGGGTCAGGTCACTCTGTGCCATTCTCCTTTTGTCTGGACCTTCTTGTACTTTGAACCCCTTAAAGGGGCTCGGGCAGGTAGTCTAGGCTCAACAACTATCATTATGTTGGTATAACCCGATGAGGCTATAATAACTCTTTGCACACCATGTGTGTGAGAATCTCACACGGTGAATTACACCTCACAATGCCCCTGTGAGCTCTATTACTATCATGATTCCCATTTGACAGATGGGAAATTGAGGCACAGGGTGGTTGCACTGCAAGTCAACTGCAGCATCAAGAACAGAATTCAGGATCCTGACAGACTGCATTTCAATATAAGCCCACTGGATTCTTAGTACCCTGTGTGTTTGGTTGGTTTGTTTTTTCAAATCCATGACTCCACTGCTGAAAAATTGTTAACAAAAAAAGCCAGTAACCTCTGTCTGTGGAGCCACAAGCAAAACATCATGTTTCTCTGGCTGCCTGCACAGCAGCAAGAGTGAACAAACAGTTTTCTGGATGCTGCCATGATACCTACCATCCATGCCGCTCCTGTACAAACAAAGGATGTTGTAGTCAGATAAGGTGCCACAGAGATTAATGCTGCTGTGCAATCAAGAAGCAGCACGGAGATCCATTCAAAACACTGGAAAATGCCCCTGCTTGCCAACTGGGAAAGGCTGGAACTGGGAGGAGAAGACATTGCATTGCCAAGTCCTTCCACAGCCCAAACAATGGAGAGGGGTGAAAAAAGCAACCCTCAACATCCTGCTTATCTGTACTGCTAGTTATTTTTTAGCAAACATCGCACAGTAAATGGTACAACCACATGCTGTTATGTTGCCATCCGGATTTTCACATCACACATTCTATTAAGATTCCATTTCCATTTTATAAAGGCTTAATAAATGATAAACAGGTGTGCTCATAAATGTGTAACCTACTGTTACTGGAGACCCTAACGGGTTGCTCACAGCCAGGGTTCAGAACCATATATATGCCTTCTACTGATGTGTTTCTAATACATGCTATTCATGCATGCAACATCTAACACCTGTTCATTGTTCATAAAGCAACTTTATAATGCAACTTTATATTCAAGAGTGACTGATCTTTATGGGGGGTACCCAGATGAGTGACTTACCAGTTCTGTTCAAAGGATCATTCACAGAGTGGTTAAAGGAGATCAGCTGCTTACAGAAGCACAGAAGAGTAGCAGCAGAGAGAAAATCAAACCAAAAAGGGATTAACTTGATATCCTTTACTGCATTCTCCAGAACTCTATGGGCTACGTCTACACTGCAGGCTTCTTACGCAAGAACAACCGTTCTTGCACAAAAACTTGTGGAGCCTCTACCCTGCACGTGTGTTTTTGCGCAAGTAAATTTACAGTAAGGCGTTGGAACAGATGGTTTCTTGCGCAAGAGTTATTCCTCTTCCCACGAGGAATAAGCCCTGTTGTGCAAGAGCTCTTGTGCAAGAAGGCAGTGTGGACAGGCAACAGGGGTTTCTTGGCTAAAATGGCCATCAGAGCTTTCTTTCGCAAGAGAGCGTCCATAGATGCTCTTGCGCAAAAGCACATCTCTTGTGCAAAAGCACATGACAGTGTGGACATGCTCTTGTGCAAGACCTTTTGCGCAAGAACTCTTACACAAAACAGTTCTTGCACAAGAAGCCTGCAGTGTAGACATAGCCATGGGGTTTTCCTGCCCAGTACAAGTCGCACGGCTGGGTTTTCCACCAAAGGGTCCTGAACACATTAGTGGAGCAAGGCATCTAACAGCATTAATGACCTTTAAAGAAGGGCCCCGCATACAGGGATGCTGAGCACCCATGGCTCCCAATGACGTAGATGGGTGGTCAGACTGGCAAGCCAACATCAGTGGAGCTGCAGGTACCAAGCATGCAGTTGGGTTTGCTTCTAAGCCTTCTTCCCTCAATGCTGTTGATCCCTTGGTAATTCGCCTTACTTCTTGTGAAGTGTTTTAAAATATATAAACACAACTATGTTAGGAAACCAATACAGATACAAGGACCAGGAAAACCTGGCTCCCACCAAAGTATCCCACCGGCTATGGTGGGAAAGTAGCAGCTCCATAGCCTTCATGTGGAAGGGTAGCCAGGATTGCTCCACTGGCTGCAGAGTGTTTTCCAAAGCTACATCCTATGGAGTGGCAGTGATGCTTAGAATAGGCACCATTGAGCACAGCAAGATTACAGCTAGTGACACTTGGCTGGGCACAGTTTACTTCCTGTGTCCTGAATAACTCAGGGGTCACATGATGCTCAGTCACACAGGGTAAATCCAGAGTGTTTCCATTGACTGTAGTAACCAAGACAAAGTTTGCTCATGTCAGTGGATATAGTTTTGGCTGATCTTCTGAGGGTAAGGGGGAAGAAATGGCATTTCGGTCACCATGGGACATTCGTAAGTTTCAAAGTCCCCTTCCCATCTCCTTGCTGTAATGCTTGTTTGTGCCACCCCCCAAACGCAGGGACAGAATCACCTCCTGTGGTTTCAGTCACAATCAAGATAACCACACAAGGCTCATTCCCACTTGTGGATGTCAAAGTAAGGGGGAGGATCTACCCCCGGCTCATATGACCAGGATAGAATTCCACTCCATGCAGGCATGGCATATGTCTCTACTGCAGTGAGGGGTGCACCCATTCAACCCCCAGAGGCACAGAACAGAGCTGATGGGTTTTCCTCCAGCATCTAAGTCACTCGTTTGTTTTCAGACAATACTGCTGTATTTAGCGGACACAGAGCTCAGCCCCGACAACATTTGCTCTGGTTCTACGCTAGTTTGGCCTCAGCAGGCTGGCTGCCAATGGACACAGGTGGACATGGGATAGTCAGGCCCCTGCACTGTAACCAGCTCACAGTCAGAGCCCAATCTTGCAGCCCTGCCCCACACAAAAGTCTCACTGGTTGCAGAGGTGCTTGAGTGAAGATCTGGCCCATCCTGTTTGGGGCTCTTACTATAAAAGGCTGCAGCATTTTTGTAACCTGCAGTATTTCAGCAGCAGTTGCTGAGGCCCAGGGAAAGACAAATCCAACCCGCAGGATGACTAGAAAGTGTCCGATGGCCTCAAGCTGATGTACCCTTTCCAGGCAGGCCCTGAGTTGCTGGGGAAAGAGAGAGGCAGTGACCATGAGACATGGCTGAGGTGGGATGGAGATATGAGAACACGAGAGAGGGAGCGTAAATACAAGTTATAGATCAAAATCCATCGTTCTGCATTGCCTGCACCTTGTGCTCTCATTTCCCCCAGCGGGGTGACACCAAACCAGAGCAGAAGCATTTCACAAGCCTGAGGCAACAGGAATCAAGCCTAAGGCTGCATCTGCACTAAGGGCCATGTCTGATCGACACCCACACAGAGCCCCCAAGCCATGCTCAGCAAGCACAGAGCACCATATAGTCATGGGTGGGGGGTGAAGGCCCAGATGGGGAAGGCAAGCCCCAGCCCTGCCCCTTCTGTCCAAGGCTCGCCCCTGGAGCCAAGCCCCACCCACCCCCAACCCAAACCTTCCTGTCCACCCAGAGGGCTGGGCTGCTGCACCACCAGCCCTCCCCAGTGGCCAGAGGAGCCAGACTGCCTTGCTGCAGCCCCAGGCTTCCTGGCAGTTGGGGTGTGTAGGCAATTTTGGGAAGGCTGCACCTTCCCTTGCCTATGTTCCTGGCCTCCCATTCCAAGTCTCAGTGCCTTGGCTGAAGGAGCTCTGAGTACCCTGGAGCATAACAGACCCAGTGACTGGGATCAGAGGTGGATCACACAGACAGCAGCGTGGTGCATGGCTCCTGGTAAGTCAATTCCCTCCACCCCTGCTTTGAGTTGCGATGGTGTAAATTCCATTTGCAGTGTAGCTCTAGCACATTCTCCCTCTGCAGATGTTTTTTTCGCAAGTGGAGAGACACAAGGGGGGAGGGGGAGCACCAATGGTACCAGAAGCAGTCTCAGGAAAGCACCTTCAAGCGAAATTGCCTTAAATGATATGGAGAAGCCTCCCACATGTGACTAGCAAATGGCCTTGCCACCTGGCCACCGGCAGGGAGCGCCATTGCCACATGCTGAGACAGGCTGGGCTCTGCTGTCAGGGCTCTGCAGGGCAGCCCAAGGGACAAGAAAGCTGCATGTGCAGGTTGAGGTCCCTGCTGTGTGCTGCAGCCCACCCACCCCCATCCCGGTGCTCAGGGGCACTTTGTCCCAGGCCAGCCACAGCTGCTCTCTGATCAATGAGAGGGATTCTCAAAGCACCCCCACCCCAAGAGTCAGCTAACGGCACCTCCCAAGCCCCCTCCTGTTATCCGGCTGTACAGCAGGGAGCAACTGGCCCCACATCATAGAAATCAGGGCTCCTGTCTCCCAGCCCTGTGCTCACACAGGTAGTGCTGAGTGCTGAGCACAGATCTCGGGTTTCAGGCACCAGGGTACTCAGCAATATTCCTCCCTAGCTGCCTGGAGAAATGCCAGAGGTGGGCCCAAAATTCAGGTCCAGACCTCAAAGCTCCCCACCAAAGGCCCAGGCTGTACAGAGGGGCATGAGGGGGCCAGCTCTGCATCACGGCTCCCAGGCTGCGTGGCATCCAAGGGAGCGAGGTCCCTACTGAATCACTGTGGAGCACCTGGAGGAAACTGTGTTTGGGCGCCAAGCTCTGAATCCCTTAGAGACTGGAGGGGGGAAGGAAATGGGAGGAAAGAAAGCAACTATCCCATTGCAGAAGGGGGGCTGGGAGGGAGAGGACTGCTGCTGAATGCAGGAGGCTCTGGAGCCCATGTGGACACAGGGAGCCCAGTGGGACGCTTTAATAAACTGCAGCCCCAGCCCGGTGGGGGCAGCCAGCGTGGCCACATGCGATGTCTGGAAATGGGGTTAAAGGAGGCAAGTGACTAACTGCCAGCCTTGCTAGCTACTGGAAGGGGAGCTGGGACAGCAAACACCCGGACATGTGGCTCTCAGACTGGGCTTTGTGCAGGGCAGCTGGTGCTGCCAAAACAAGACTCCAGAGGCAGAGCAGAGGGATTGCTTCATGCCCCGCACAGTGCCCTCTACAGCTGGCAACAAATCCCTGTAGGCATTGGTGCCCTTCTGACAAACATGCCCCCACCAATGCATCCTGCCAACTGAGACACCCCCACATCCCTCAGTGTCTCCCAGTGACTGTGACACACAACCCCAGTGTGACTGACACCTCCCCTCCCCCAGCATCCCTCCCCTAGGTGGCTGTCCAGCATCAGTCAGCAGGACAAAGAGTTTCCAGGGAGAGTGTGCTCTGTCATTGTCACCTACGTGGTCAGTGCTCGGATGGCCTGTTCAAATGTGTCCCATACTCCCTCCCCTGCCTTGTCTCAGGTCCACCTGGGAAGTCTACACTGGTCTCTACCTAGGTCTCACTTCCTGGAAACCTTGGGGATGGAGGCAGCAGTTTTCCACGGGAGAGGCTGCCTGAGGCAGCGTTGCACTGTAGAGCAGATGCAACGTTCCAGACACTCAGTATAGGCTGAGCCTAGCAGAGCCAAGAGGCTCCCAGTTCTCCCACCTTGGAAACACATTCCCCAGCAGCCTAGGGAGGCAAGACCAGAGCTGCCACCCAAAGCACTACGAAGCGTCAGCTGCTCCTTCTGGGCAGCCATGGATGCTTTCCCACTCTCCCTCTGGCCTCAGAGCTGATCGCTGATGGCGGAGCAAGGTGACCTCAAAGCAGGGAGCCAGTGGCTGTAAAGTGTGGGGGGCACCATGAGCCCAGCAATGCCCGGTGCACAGCAGCGCTCCCCGGGCCTTAGGGCTGCGCGCCAGGTCAAGGAGCCATCCCAGTCTCTTCCTCCCCTCACAGTCCTTCTGGACTTGGACAGTGAACCTGGGCAGCCTGTGGCCTCCTTCCTCGAGCCCCGGCCGGCTCACAGGGTTAATCTAAGAGATGTTTTCCCTTCGAGGTGGAGTTATCCCACGCTGACACCAGCCACTGGGCTGGGCACTCGAATGGTTCCATGTCTCCTCAGGGAGCCCTTAGGCCCAGGCCGGGTGGGAGAAAGTGATGTTGTAGAGGCTGGCCCAGCTGGCAAAGACCCGCTTCTCTGTGAGGAAGCGGTGGTGGTTCCCCTTGCGGCTGCGCTCATTATAGGTGTAGGTGGTGCATTCGTCCGGGCCCTTGGGCTCATAGTAGTGATAGGCCATCTTGCGGGGCGGAGGTCGTCTGCTGTGGAGGACAGAGTTACAGGGTGAGCCGCTCGGTGCTGCCAGCCAATGGCCGAGGTCCAGGATCCCAGGAGGGGCACCTGGTGGAGGGTGGATTCTTACCTGCAGTAGTTAGGGGGGACCATCCCGTAGACATGCACCCTGTCACACAGCTCCACGGCGATCACCATGGTGAACCAGCCCGTGCTCAGCCATGACCGGGACTTCTCCCTGAGAGACAGGGAATGGCAGGAGGTGGGAAGGAAGAGAAGAGGGTGAGGCCGGGGAAGGGTGATGAAGGAAAGAAGTGGAGGATGGAGAGAAGTGGGGGGAGGACATGGAGTGGCCAGTTAGGGGACGGGGGATGACACAGAATTATATCTATGCTGTGTTCTTGATTCTCCCATTTATTCCCAGCTCCACCCCATTTCTGGTCTCCCAAGTAGCCTGGGACCAGGATGGATTGCCAGGCAGGCACATGGTTCCGGGGGGCAGCATGGCCTCTTTTCATGGGTGTGCAGCCCCGGCCAGTGGCACTGCAGGAGGGGCAAACAATCGGGATGGGCTGGCCAGCAAGGCTGGTGCTCCAGTCCCCAGGCATGAGACCAGGCATGGGGCTCCGAGGTACCTGTCCTTCCCTGTCTCTCCCCTGAACAAGTCGTCAAACTGCTTCATGCGCATGGGGGAGACCACATAGGCCGACATGTTGGGGAAGGAGATGCTGACGCGCTGGAGAATCTTGAGCAAGCTCTTCTGCATTTTGCTGGGCGGCCCCCAGAAGATGAGGACGGTCTCTGGCGTCTTATTGACAAACTCCTGTGGCCTCTTCAGCACCCTGTAGACACTGGAGTGAGCCACCACCCGTATGGTGGTCTTGTTGCCCACATCCACCTCGTATCCAGTGGTGGGGGCGTCATTCATGCGGATGATGCACTCTGATTGGTCAATCTCTGAGCCCAGTTTGCTCCCGAGCAGGTGGCTGGAGCTGGTGATGATCACACACTGGTGGCAGTGGGATTCTAGGGTCTGGAGAAAAAACCATCATTAGCAAGGATCCTGTGGTCAACTGAGACCTCCCCATCGCCATGACCCTGTGCACCTTCCCTGCTTTGAATGCCAAGGCCACAGAGAGAGCAGAGACCCTGGCCTCTGCCACTTGAGCTATCAGGGGCTCTTTCTGTGGGGACAGGACCTAGGGTTGTTTTTCAAGTAAGGCTCAGGAGATCTGGGGTCAATTCTCAGCTCCGTCACAGACTCCTTGGGTAACTGGGTGGTCACAAGGTTTCTATGCCTCAATTCCCAGTTTGTGAAATGAAGCCAAGGACACTTTCTCTGTGCATTCAGATTAGAAGCTCTTTGGGGCAGGAAGCGTCTCTACATGGATGCCTAGCACCTACTACAATGGGATCCCGATTGGAGAGTATTACTGCCACTGACATACTAACAGCAATACCAGACCTGTGGATCACAGCTCTGGCTGCATGCAGGGGAGGGCACAGACACTGCATCTGGGGGTGCTGGGGAGGTGCTGCAGCACCCTTGACTGGAAGTGGTTTCTATTCTATCCAGGTTTGATTCAATGGCTTCCAGCACCCCTGGCAGCAGGCAGTGCTCCACACTCACTGGCTAGCTCACTACCACGCTGCCCTTTAATAAGGACCTTCCACCCAAGGATCCCAACCTGCTTTACAGGCATTCCGTAACATACCCTCCCTATGACCATGCTTGGGATTTACTGCCCGTTTCACATGTGAACAAACCAGGGCACAGAGGACCAAAGTGACTTGCCAAGGGCCAGCGAGTGAGCCATAAGCAGAGTTGCTACCAGAATACAGAAGCCCCGATTCCCAGTAACTTGCTCTAAGTAGTGTGTAGCGCTTCCATAATAGAAACACCAAGGCCCATTTTCTAGCTGAGCTCCTGCAATTTGCCACCTCTGCTCCACCACCTCCCACAGGGGTGCTGCACAGGATGCAGCCATACAGACGCCAAAAAAGCAATGGCCTTTCATGCTCCTATTGCACCAGCATGCTATCGTGTGGCTCCTTAAAGTGATTTATAATCCATCCCTTCCTTCCCAATGTAAAACACCTGCTGAGCAAAGGAGCCATTTAAGGAGGGCTAGGGGGAAGTAGCCCTTCCTAAATTTGACCCCTTCCCTGAATTTCATATTTGAGGTCTGCTTAAAGCTGCATGCCTGGCTCCAGAGGCAGTTCTTAACTGCAACAGAGTTTGAGCTGTCTGCAGCTTTGCCTTAGGGACAGGAAGTTTTGTTATAAAAAGAGGGAGACAGGTGATTAACAATAACAAAAGGCTGGACATTCCAGAAACTGAAGGATCGTTAGATCATGAAAACATTGCCAGATACTCCACTTAAAAGATAGGGGGGAAAGAGTAGAAATGAGTGTTGTGCTACAGGGGTTTGCTTTTGGATCAGTACCATTAAACTTATAAATGTTCTTGAAAAGGGGGTAAATAGTGAGGTGGTAAAATTTGCAGATCCTACAAAATTACGCAAAACAGTTACATCCAAAGCTGACTGGAAAAAGTTACAAAGGATCGCACAAAACTGGATGATTGGGCAACACGAGGGAGACAGAATTCAATGTTGGTAAATGCAAAGTAATGCACATGGAAAAATATAATCCCAACTCTACATACAAACATGATGGGGTCGAAAATAGCTGTTACCACTCAAGAAAGAGCTTGGAATCATTGTGGACAGATGCCTGAAAACATCTGTTCAATGTGCGGTGGCAGTCTAAAAACTAACAAGCTAACAGAATATTGGGAATCGTTAAGAAAGGAATAGCTAATAAGACAGAAAAGATCATATTGCAGCAGTCAAACAGCAGTCACACATTAACTCGAACTAAGTCCTTAGTTCAAGTTAACTATTAGTCTTCGTGGAATGAGGTGTATTAGTTAACTTGAACTAAGGACTTAGTTCGAGTTAATGTTTGACAGCCGCGTGTAGCGTGGGCAGTTAGTTCGTACTAGTGGGATTTAAAAAAGAAGCCCGGATGGGAAGATGCAAATAAAACCCGGGATATTTAAATTCCGGGCTTCGTTTGCAGCTTTGAATGCCTACATTAGCCTCCCTAGTTCGAACTAGGGGGCTAGTGTAGACATAACCTAACACAAGAAGCTGACCCAATTAAATTTATAGGCAGCAGATTTAAAGCAAACAAAATAACTGATTTTTTCACAATGAACTTGTGGAACTCTTGCCAGGAGATGATGGAAAGGCCCAAAACCTAACAGGGTTCCAATAAGAACAAAATAAGTTTGAGGAGGTTAAGTCCATCAATGGCTACTAGCCAGAATGGGCAGGGATGGTGTCCCTAGCGTCTGTTTGCCAGAAGCTGGGAATAGGCAACAGGTCATGGTGATTTCCTCTTCTGTTCATGCCTTCTGAAGCACTTGGCATTGACCACTGTTGGAAGACAGGACACAGGGCTAGAAGGACCTTTGGTCTGACTCAGTATGGCCATTCTGATGTTCTTATATAGAGTCCAAATGTATCTGTCTCCTTCTGTAATCCATTCCACTTCCAGAGCTGAGATTGAGTCCAAGAGTCCTGACAGTGTCTGTCTGTCTGTCTCTCTCTGTCTCTTTCCCCGCAAAGTCAGTAACAAAGTAAGAATATATATTAACATTTTAAGGCTAACCAGTGTCCCTTAAGTAACTCGCCACAGGATGTCAAAACATGTTAATGTTAGAGCTGAGTGGATCTAATACTAATTTAAATTTCTTTCTTTTATATAGGAAGTAGATAGAGTGCTCCTGTCAGCTAATTGCTAAGGTATCTGCCCCAAAAGCTAGTTTTCCAGTGCCTTAGTAGCCCTAGGAAGAGGTGATACGTGTGTGGGAGGGGCAAAGGGAGGGTGAATGGGATCAGTTCTCCCCCATTTGCTGCTTGGCTTGTACTGAGCATGCTCAGTACCACTTCTGAAGCTGTTGTCTTGTCCCCCGATGCTCTCACTCTCTTCCTCTCTATCACAGAATGAACAGATTAGCCCCCCAACTAAAATCTGAAACGGTGGTGCTGCTGCTGGGTTCATCCCAGAGACCTGGGAGCCAGTATGAGACACGACCACCAGAGAGTATGTGCCGCGGGCTCACGTGAGACTGGCTGCACTGTACCTTGTTTCCGTAGATGGGGAGGTATCCACTTTTCAGCCCCCATTTCTTGAGGTTGGGGGGACGGTGGAATTTCACCCGCAGGGCAGTATAATGGAAAGCTTCATTCCCACTGTTTGAGCTGTAGATGATCAGCAGCATGATCAGAGCAAAGAGAACCACAAAGATTGCAGTGCGCTGGCCCTGTGGTTGGGAAAGGAGAGAGAGGGACTGAGACGGTGCCAAGTGTCCGCCTTTCCACAGGAGTGTGGGAAAGAGCAGCCAACGGGACCCACATTTATCTGCAGTGGTCTCAGCTAAAAATGACTGAAAGGCCACTGGCCAACCCTCCTGAGCCTCGTTCTTGCCTCCTCCGCCTCTTGCCATGAGCAGCAACTGGGCAGGATTCCACCTCCAGCTCCCATAAGCTTCAGGTTTTAGATGCCCAATTTAAAATACACTGGGCATGATTTTTGGAAGCACTAGACCTCTCTGTCAGGTCACAGGTCACCCATATTGTCTGCCCCCCTCCTCCCTACAACCTGCCTAGAGAACGTAGCTCTCCTGGGGAAACGGGACATCTGCCAACAAGTGTTGCCTCTGTCTCTGACATCAGAGATCGCTGGAGCTGACACCACAGCAAAGGGCTTGGGAAGCACAAATGCCTCCTCTTTCTTTGGCAGGCAGCCAAGGCCAATCCCGCCCTCCGCCCCCAAACTCCGCTGAGACACACAGATGGAGCTGAAGGGAGAATTCAGCAACAGGCAGCTTTTTAAAGGAACATTTACCGGGTTTCAGTGGGGCTGCACCGGAAATCCAGACACTGCTTTAAGCACTGTAACATTATCTAGCATGGATGCAGCAGCCAAAAGCCCAGGATCAAAAGGGTTAACTGTGCAGGGCTGGGGACGCAGGCCTGCAGGAGGCTGGAATTATGGTGAGCTAGTGGTGGTGGATGGAAGCAGGCGCCTAGGAGGTCCCAGCTGCCGAGAGGAGCAATGAGCATGTAGGGTTGCCAGATGGTTTCAACAAAAATACCGGAGACACCTGACATGACATCACAATCTACATTACATCTTATTTAGAAAATACCGGACATTTCTATTTTCTCAATTTGTTTCCCGAACAGAAAGCTCAAATACTGGACTGTCCGGTTCAAAACCAAACACCTGGCAACCCTATGAGCATGTGCAGGCTGGGGGCAGAGGAGAGGCCCTAGCAAAGAGACAGGCCCTGCAGTATCCAGTCTGCCTCTGCAGCCGTGTGCTGGCACCATTACAGCAAGCCCGGCTGCTCCAGAGCTTTCATTACAAACGCCGTGGCAAGGAGCCCAGGATAGCAAAGCTGCTGCTGAGGACTGACTGCCCTGGAGAGCATGGTGAGCAGGAGGGACAGAGCGGGCAGCAGCTGGACCAGCTCCCCACACACACTGCTCTGCCCATGGGCCTCAGTGCAGGCAGGCGTGCCATCTGCAGGCCTGAGGAAGGCCTTGGTCCTTCAGTGGAGAATGCTGAGGGAGGCCAAGCAGCAGGGAGGAATGTGGGGGAGGTGCAAGGGGCCATGTGCCTCCCAAATGCCCTAGGTGGGAGGGGCCAGAGTCTCTGGCCATCCCAAAGGTCTAGCGGGGGCACCAAGGACTGCCCCCCCCACTCACCAGCAGTGATGGGGGAAGCGGAGCGACACAGCCCAAGCTCGCTCTGCTCCCCCGACACGCCGCTCTGGGGGGGCGCAGAACCACCCCCACACTCACCCGCTGGAAGCGGAGCAACATGACCAGGGGAGCAGAGCCAGCTAGGGCCATGTCACTGCTTTGCCTGCCACTGCTGGTCCTGACCGCAGGTCACAGTGCTTGGGGGAGGGGACTGAAGAAAGGGGTGGGGAGAGAGCAGAGCCGGAGTGGGAAGAGGAGGGGCAGGGGGTTGTCCCAACCTTTCCCCAGGATACGGGTGGCATGGGGAGGAGGCACCCAGTCACCCCCTCAAATAGTAAAGGCTTTTGGGAGGGTCTCAAGGACCAAGAAGGTCAGGGACCCAACTGTAAAGGTATTTATCAGAGAAAGTGGGTGGGTTCTCCCCTCCCCCCACCTTAAAATGAACCACCTCTCACAGAACCAGACAGAGACAGAGGGAATCTCGGAGACAATTTGTATCGTCAAGTCAGTGGCACAGCCACGGGCACCCATGTGGCTCCACAATATGCCAACGTCTTTATGGCTGTCCTTGAACAACGTTTCCTCCGCTCTCGCTCCCAGCACCCTGGTTCTACTTGTGCTATATCGATGACATCATCACCATCTGGACTCACGGGAAAGAGACTCTTGAAGAATTTCACAGGGATTTCAACAACTTCCACCCCATCATCAACCTCAGCCTGGATCAGTCCACATGAGAGAGCCACTTTCTTGACACTACAGTACAACTAAATAATGGACAAATTTCCACCACCCTATACTGGAAACCTACCAACCGCTACACTTACCTTCATGCTTCTAGCTTCCATCCAAGACACGTTTCTCAATCTATTGTATACAGCCAAGCCCTAAGATACAACCGGATTTGCTCCAATCCCACAGACAAAGACAAACACCTACAGGATCTATATAGAGCATTCATAAAACTGAAATAGCCACCCGGAGAAGTAAAAAAACAGGTAGATAGAGCCAAAAAGTACCCAGACATGAACTACTTCAAGACAGACCCAAAAGAGAAAACAACAGGTTTCCACTTGTCATTACCTACAGTTCACAACTTAAACCCCTCCAACGCATTATCAACAATCTATAACCTATCCTGGAAAATGACCCCTCACTCACAAAGGCCTTCGTGGAAAGGCCAATCCTCACTTAGGGTATGTCTACACTACAAAGTTAATTCGAACTAACAAATGTTAGTTCGAATTAACTTTGATAGGCGCTACACTAGCGCTCCGCTAGTTCGAACTTAATTCGAACTAGCAGAGCGCTTAGTTCGAACTAGGTAAACCTCATTCCACGAGGACTAAGTCTAGTTCGAACTAACTAGTTCGAATTAAGGGCTGTGTAGCCGCTTAATTCGAACTAGTGGGAGGCTAGCCCTCCCCAGCTTTCCCTGGTGGCCAACACCAGGGAAACTCTACTGCCCCCCTCCCGGCCCCGGAGCCCTTAAAGGGACACGGGCTGGCTACGGTGCCCGTGCCAGGTGCAAGCCTGCCAGCACCCAGCCAGCAGACCGTGCACCTCGAGCCAGCCACCTGCTGCCACCCAGCCCTCCCCCTCTTCCCGGGACCAGGCTGGCGGCTCCTGGGAGCCTGCCCGGGACCGCAAGAGGCGGGCGCCCGCCTGGTCTAGTGTGGACATCGTGGACCTTGTCCACGACCTCCGCACTAGGCACAGGAAAGTGGCCATCTAGGGCAGGAGAGCTGCCAGCCTGGCCACCCAGGAGCAGGTTTGCATGAAAATCAGGGTGGTCCAGTGAGACCCCCCGACCCTGAGCTTAGAATGGCCGTACTGGGTCAGACCAAAGGTCCATCTAGCCCAGTAGCCTGTCTGCCGACAGCAGCCAACACTAGGGACCCTGGAGGGGATGGACCGAAGACAATGACCAAGCCATTTGTCTCGTGCCATCCATCTCCAGCCTTCCACAAACAGAGGCCAGGGACACCATTCCTACCCCCTGGCTAATAGCACTCCATGGACCCAACCTCCATGACTTTATCTCACTTCTCTGTAAACTCTGTTCTAGTTGTAGCCTTCACAGCCTCCTGCAGCAAGGAGTTCCACAGGTTGACTATTTGCTTTGTGAAGAACAACTTTCTGTTATTTGTTTGAAGCCTGCTACCCATTCCTTTCCTTTGGTGTCCTCTAGTCTTTCCATTATGGGAACTAATGAAGAACTTTTCTGTATGCACCCTCTCCACACCACTCATGCTTTTATAGACCTCTATCATATCCCCCCTCCGTCTCCACTTTTCTAAACTAAGAAGTCCCAGTCTCTTAATCCTCTCTTCATATGGGACCTGTTCCAAACCCCTCATCATTGTAGTTGCCCTCCTCTCTCCCACCCTCTCTCTTCCCTTCTCCCACCTCCTTTTCCCAGTCTCACCCAGTTTTGTTCAATAAAGAGAGTTTCTATTTTTGACCACACGTGTCCTTTATTTTGTACATCAGGAAGGGGGGCTAGGGAGGGGTAAGTGGAAGGAGGTGAGGGAGGAATGGGGTACGAGCCCCCAATGGGGAGGACTGGGGTGGCTCTGCGGGCTCCTCGGGGTGGAAACATTCCTGCAGCCCCCCGATTGACCCCTCTCCCCAGATGGCAGCCTGCGGCAAGTGCATCCGGGCTGATGTCCGAGTGCTGTGATGTGCCGAGTGTGGGCACTCAGGGCACTCCAAGCCAGGACTGGTTTGCAAGCAGGAAACCCCCTGAGAACTGTCTGTCCCGGGTGGGGGTCGGGACCCTTTACGCACAGCCCTCGGCTAGCCTGAGACAGCAGCTCCACTCTCTAAGTCCTCATCTGATGTCCTGCCGGCACTGCTTCCGGCCATCCTTAACCCCAGTTCAGGGTCCACTCTGTGTGAACACGCTAGTTTGAATTAGCAAAACGCTAATTCGAACTAGTTTTTAAGTCTAGCTGCGCTAGTTCGAATTAGCTTAGTTTGAATTAAGTAATTCGAACTAAGTTAGTTTGAATTAGTGCTGTAGTGTAGACATACCCTTACAGATAACCCCCTAACCTCAGACAAATTCTTTCCAATAACCACACAACACACCTCCATCATAATCATCCAGGAACCCAGCCCTGCAATCAGCCCCGGTGCCAACTCTGCCCACACATCTACACCAGTGATTTCATCACTGGACCCAAACAACATCAGCCACCAAATCAGAGACTCATTTAACTGCACATCCACTAATGTGATCTATGCCATCAAATGCCAACAATGCCCCACTGCTATGTATATTGGCCAAACTGGACAGTCTCTATGGGAAAGAATTAATGGACACAAATCAGATATCCAAAAAGGCAATACACAAAAATCTGCTGGAGAACATTTTCATCTACCTGAACACTCATTAATGGATCTCCAAGTTACCATTTTGTTTCAGGCAAATTCCACATGCCAAATACACAAAGAAGGATCTGAACTTCATTCACAAGTTTAATTCTCATGCAAATGGTATGAACAAAGACATCAGCTGGCTCACACACTACTTTCCACATCCTATGACTTAAGCCAGTGTTTCTCAACCAGTGATACGAGTACCTTAGGGATACTTAGAGTCTGGGGGATACGTGAACACAACTGAAATTTGGAGAAAACTGCATTTTTGTTTTAAGTTTTACAGCGCTTTATTATTTTTGTACTTTGTACACCCAAACATTTCATTGCCTGCCTGGCTACGATTAAGTTGTTTAAACAAATGTTTTGCAATGGTAGAAGAAAAATTGTGTGTCTGAAAACTGTAGGTACTGGGGGTACTTACAATTTTTTTTAAAGGGGCACTTTATAAAAAAAGGTTGAGTAATACTGTAACCTACCAACCAAACAATGGAGGTGCTAATGGTTCTTATCAGCCTCTTGTAACTTAGTCTTTAAGGTGCTACTAGACTATCTGTTGTCTTTTTAAGCTTCAGAGGTATAGCCAAATTAGTCTGTAATGGGACAAACTTAAAAAACAACAAATAGTCTAGTAGCACCTTAAAGACTAACAAAACGTAGATGGCATCATGAGCTTTCGGGGGGGGGGGGGGCATAACTCACTTCTTCAGATGACTGGAGTGTTGGAAGTCCAGATCCAAGAATAAATAAAGGAGGCGGGGGGGGGGGGGGGGGAGGAGATGGAGGGGAGGAAGAAAAAAGAGACAGTGAGTAGATACAGACTAACTGGACTATCCCCCTGAAGCGTAACAGGAAAGACTTAAAAAACAACAAATAGTCTAGTAGCATCTTAAAGACTAAATAGTTACAAGAGGCTGATAAGAACCATTAGTTTGCACTTGGAAAGGAAAATGACCAACACCAGATTCTACACAGACATCAAGAACCATTAGCACCTTCATTGTTTGGTCGGTTGATAATGTGTGAGCCATCACCATTTGCATGAGAATTAAACTTGGGAATGAAGTTCCAACCCTTCTCTGTGTATTTGGCTTGTGGAATTGGTCTGAAAGAAAACAGTGACTTAGAGATCCATTAACGAGTGTCCAGGAAGATTAAAGTGTTCTCCAACAGGTTTTTGTGTGTTGCCTTTCCTCTACCAGTGACCAGAAGTGAAACAGAACTGAGGCTGGCTTCACTGTTGCGGTTCTGTGAAGGGACGGCAGGGAGTGAAGCGGCAGTTTAAATGGACAGGAGTGAGTTTTTCCAAGTTCCAGGGCTGTATTATTAGCAACAAAGGAAAGGATGCTAGTTTTCAGAGGCTGCACATACTCTTACCTCTTCCCCTGGACCAGCTACGCACTATGCAGGGCTTAAGAGCGGGCAGGGTGTGGCACAGTGAAGTGCTCAATATCGGACTAACTCTGCGCCCAGGGGTGTTCTTGTCAGCCGTTAGGCCAGTGCTGAACATTTCTGAACGACCCCCCTTATGCTGAGTGTCTCTTTTCCCAGCTGTTCTCGCACATATTTCTTCAATACCTGCTGACCACTGGAGCTGGGGCATCCTCCCTCCCAACCTAGGGGTGCGGGCAGCTTTGTCTCAGATACCTGCGTCTCTGTCCTCTGCCACAGACCCTGCCTGAAAATCATACTAAGCTCATTTATTTCACCTGCCTTTTTGTCAGTGTTTCTTGGGCCCTCTCCCCTCAGAGCCTCCTTCCTCGTGTGAACTGAACCCCCAGTGAGTGGGGATGCCTGGTAGTTACTGGTTTCCCCCTTGTGCCAGATTTGTGGGAGCTCTCTGGTGGCTGCACGGATGCTTTGTATGCTAGGTCTCACATTCGGCTGATACTGTACAGTGCTTAGAGGCACCTTGTAAACAGATGACTTTGATAATGCAGAGAAGTCAGAAACCACAGCACAGTGCCCCAACTCCATGCGCTGGTGACTTCTCTAGTTTGGGTCCCTTGTGTTGACACTAAAGTCTGTTGATTTAACCATAAATCAACCAAGAAAAAAAAAAAGAGTGAATTCCTTGAAATGTTAGGAGAGGATGAAGAGAGCTGCTGTGCTGCTAGCTGGCCAGTGATTACTAAAGCTCAGAGCTGAAGATTTCATTGCTTAAAAAAAAAAAACCTCAGTACAATGATTTGGAACCACCAGGATGTACCAAGTTGTCTAAAAGCTCCCCAAATAACTGCATAACTCTGTTTCCTGTACCCTCATCCTTGCCTCCCCAATTCTGCCTTTCGGTACCAGATCCAAAGCCCACAGAAGTTAATGGAAAGAGTTTTTAGACCAGATCCCTGATTGTCACATTCACTTGCTGTATCGTATCTCAAATTAAACAATAAACTCCACTGGACAGGGCCCTACGCAGGACCTCTAGCCACTACAGAAAAACAAACAGGCCAGACTCTGCTGAAATTCCCCGTGAAGCAGACAGAGGCATTGCCAGTGCAAGGACTGGATACAGTGATGAGGGCTAGCTGGAAAGATGGAGAGAGATGGAATGAAAACCCTGAGTAGTCCCTTCATAATTTGGTCTGGAATAAGAAGACATTGAGGAAAGCTTAATCTAGTTCGTATCTAGTGTTTCTCTTCATCTCTTAGGCTCCTGAAGAGACGCTATTGTTCATGCTCACAACAGCTTCCCAGGCACTATTCAGCATTCTGCTAGTCAGCACTAGGATCGTGTGTCAGAAGCACCCTTTCACCCTGTCAGACAGAACATCAGTGCTCCACAAGGATGGAAAAGAACAGGGGAAGGGGGAAACCAGACACAACTCACCCTCCAGGCCCTTAGATCCCAGACCTCAACATGGAAGGAAGTCATACAATTCCTCACCGGAAAAGGAGGCCTGAAAAGTCCCATGGCCTATAGGCCCAGGCCCAGAACTGCCTCATTTGAGGAAACTAACAGCTATGGCACAGCACAGGGAACCAACAGCTAGGGTTGCCAGATGGCTGAAACAAAAACACCAAACACCCCCTGCCAAAAAAAAAAAAAAAAAAAAACCCACACACCGGGAAAATTTTGTTGAAGGAAAAAAGGGGGGGGGGGCAAAGTTATTGAGCAAAAAAAAAAAAAAAAAAGGAAAAGACTGCAAGAACCTGGATCACCAGGTTACCAGGTAGTATGGGGCTGGCCAGAGTAGATGGTGGGGCTAACAGGAAGCAGGGCTGGTCGGGGGGGGGGGAGGTTGGGTGGAACGGGGCTGGCTGCGGGATATCGGGGGAGGGGCGGAATCGGCCAGGAGGGGGCAGGGCTGGCCGGGAGCAAGGGGAGCAGGAAGCAGAGCTGGCTGGGGAGGGGAGAGGTGCAGCGGCGCTGGCCAGGGAAGATCAGGAAGAGGAACTGGGAAGCAGAGCTGGGGGGCTGGCCATGGAAGATCAGGAGGGGAAGTGGGGGAGAACCGGCTGGCCTGGAAAGGGGGAGCAAATTGGCCGGTGGGGAGCGGGACTGACCTGGGCACTTGCTGCCTGTCCTGCGCAGGCTCCTGGCGACGCACGAGCGAGGAGGAGGCTTCCCCTCCTCCTCACACTCAACTGACTGAGGGCTCCCGGAGGCAATCGCGGTCCCGCCTCCCAGCTGGGACTCTCAGCCGCTCCCCCCTGCCCATGCCAGGCTTCTGTCTGATGCACAGCCGGAAAAATCAGAAAATACTGGACATTGCACGTGCCTGGTATTTTCTGATTTTTTTTTACCAGACAGAGCGCACAAATACCAGACTGTCTGGTACAATACCGGACACCTGGCAACCCTACCAACAGCCAGCACGCTATCAGCAACCTTCCAGCTGCCCTCTGCACCAGGAGTCTCCCATGGATGTGAGCCAAGCCTGCTTTTTCTCCTCCCTCTGAGTTAACTTGTTTTCAGAGAGAATGAACCTTAGGGCAGACTCTCAAGGGTGGGGTTCATTCATTTCCTTGCAGTCTTTCTAGAGAAAGCTCAGCCAGACTGCATGGTGCAACTGAAAACAGGGCAGCCCAGTAACCTGCAGGTGGCAGCTAATGAAATCTAGTTCTCTCAGAAAGTGCAGGTTACCTGGATACTGTTTCACCATGACTTCAGGGCACAAAGATTTGATGTGAGTTCGTTACTTGGTGCACCTCCTCTGACCTGTGGAGAATGCACAGATCTCCTGGGGAGGAAAACCACGAAAGCCTTACCCAGGCAGGAAGTGGTGACAGGAGGGAACAGAGAGGGGGGAAGGTAACAGTGTCTGAAGCAGTCAGAGGGGAGGAGGGCAGGGCAGTAGTGGAGTAAGTGATGAATGCTGGAAAGCGTGGCGAGAAAGATCAGAGCTGTGGAACTTAAAACCAGGCAAGACTGCCGCTTCCCAGTTTAGGCTTGCCTCGTGGCCTCATCTGCACAGCATTTCACAAAATCCTCCTATCAGGCTTGAGGACAGAGCCCATGACATTAGCCCTCTTTTACAAATGGGGAAACTGAGGCACTGAGCTCTTTGGGATAGGCGCTGTGTCTATGTGCAGCACCCAGCACAATGTGAACGCTGATCCCAACTGGGGCTTCTGAGAGTTCCGGTAAGGTAGCTTTAAACAACCAAATGAGAAGAGGTTAAGGCCAAACTCTTCGAAGGTGGCCCCTGGGTGGAGGGGAGTGTGGAGCAGCTGGGAGCTGTGGGCACTCATTGGCACTGAGCAACAGATCCTGCGGGTCTCGAATTGGAGCTGGGCACCCACAACCAGAGGTTTTTGCAGATTGGCCTTGAGTTCATGACTGGATTAAAGTCCCAGGGCCCTATTCTCCCATTGCAGGATACAAGGTCCCACTGGACTACAGGGAGAGTTTCACTTACCCTATAGCCACAGAACTGCCTGAGAGCCAGAGCAGTTTTCAGATTGCTTCCCCTGCCGGGCAGAATGCAGGAAAACAGAGGCAGATGAATATTTATAGGTCTTAGCTGGTGGCTGGGAGAGGGTCACCCAGCATGTCAGTGGAGTTCCACCAGGGCTGGGGCTGGCTGCCATGCGGGGAAAGGTGACAGTGGGAGGGCAGGGTAGGGGGGGAATAAGCAATGAACGTTAGAAGGCGAGAAAGGTCGGAGCTTGGGACCTTAAAACCAGGCAAGACTCTGCCACTTCCCAGTTCAGTCACAAATCTAAAGCTCTGGCTAGGCTCCCCATGGCCCAGAGACCTCCTAGTGAGCTCCCACTGTCTCAAGAGTTCTCCCCACGAATCTCTAGCAAGTGATGCAGGATCCCCCCACATCTCACATGAGATCGTCCTACATCTCACGGGAACCTGGGCTGATATACGGACTCCGCTTGAAATCAGGCAAAGTTCCCCAGTTCTGACCTGGCTTGAGATATAACCTGGAAGTTTCCTTCAAGACTGGGTCTGCTAAGATACCCCCTGGGACTTCCTCCTCTGGAGTTTGACCCTTGTGAGATTTCTGCTACCTCATTCTTCCATCAAGGCTGGAACAAAAAACTTGCTTCAGCGCCCTCTTTCAAGAGCCCAGATACTAGGGCTCAGTTATGCTCAGTTTGGGCTGGCTTTTCCCAGTCCCAAGCAACAGGCTTGGCCCAGCAATCTGAGGAACCAGGAACACCTCCCACTGGCTACCTCTGTGACCTGGGGCTAAGTGGCTTTTATTGGGTTGTTTTTAACCACGTACAGCCACCGGATCCAGATGTCATGCTCCGAGGGTTAAGCACAGTGATTCCATACAGAGTTGCCCTGAACCCAGAGTACTAGTTGCATGGAAACGAAACCTAAGCCAGTGGAAAAATTACATTAACCTCCACCGCTGTGCTGAGAAGGTCAGCAAACCAGCTTGGGCAGATGGTGGAGCAGAATGAGCTGCAGAGGAGAGGAGAAAGCCCAGCCAGCACTGCCACGACCCACAGCAAGAGCCTCACAAGCATAGTCCCATACCATAGAGCCCGGCTAAGCCTTGCTCAGTTCTCAGCATTGCCACCAGCTGTCCCAATTATTGTGCCAACTAATGAGTCAGCCCTGCACTAGAATGGGTGGAAGGTGCTTTGAGCATATTTAACCTCTGGGCTTCAGCTTCCTCCACCTGTGACACGGGAAGATCATTGTCCAGTTCTCAGGCGGGGTTGCGGACTGACTCATCCGCTTTGAAAACACAAAGAACTTGGACCCACTAAGTAGGCAGTTCCCTGAGATCCTCCAAGGGCCCAGGAGATGGATGCTTGGGACAAGGACGGCAGGACTGCTTCATGGGGTGGACTTACCGTGTTGTTACTCATGTCTCTGCCAACCTTAGCCTGGAGCCTTCCTCAGCACAACTCGAGCACCTGCACAGAACCACACAAGCATGGTTTTCAAAGGCAGCGTATAAGTCAGTAGAACCCAGGAGTCCTGAGTCCCAAAGCTGGGTGCTAACCACTAGTCAACACTACTCAAGGCAAAGGAGCCAACAGTTAATGTTGTAAAGGAACTTTCCTACCAGAGGAAGAAAAACAAGTGATGGTTTGTGTACTGGTTTAGCCATAGGTAAAATCAGCTTATGTAATGGGTCATTAAAGAGAAGCTTACAGCTTGGGTCCCAGTTATAGCTTGGGTCTGGGAAGTAGGACTCCTGGGTTCTACCCCTCATTTTGACACCTTGGGCAAGTCACTGGATCCCTTGGGATCAGCTGTGTCATTTGTGAACTGGGAATAATAAGATATGCTGCAAGATGGGGGAAGGGTTGAGAAACTTAATTTCATTCATTAATGTTTGTAAAGGCCTTTGTGATCCCCTGGAAGACCCATGAAAAGGGCCTGATATTCCTCTGATTAGTGATCTGGCACGGCTCTTCAGAACCCCGGGGTTTATGAGTCAGCTGCAAATCTTACTCAGCTTGTGCTGGAGGAGCGAGCCTGAGATCAAAACCAGGGTTTGCATAACATGGTCTTGTGCCAGGGCAGCTTGGCAGCCCCATCAGAATCCCCATTGCAGGCTCACTTCCTGGCAGGGAGACAGAGGGAGGGGTCTCCTAAGACAGACACCAGTATAAGCATGAACAATGCTGATGGGGGTGCGCTGTTGAAGGAAATAATGCATTTGATGTTTATTATTATTGTTTCAAGATAGGGGGTGTTGTAGATACCCTAGGTTCAGCACAACCGGGCATGCCCCTCACCCCCTGGCTTCTTAGAGTGAGAACCTGCAGGCTGGTTAAGCTGGCTGAGCTTTAGGAGATTAGTTTCCTGCTCACAAAGCTCAGTGAAATCCGTTCAAACAAGTACCAGTCAAGAGACATAAACCTGCTGGGGAACGATGTTTGTCCATTATCGCCTCAACCCAACCTCTCTAAGGGGATTGTAGTCTCCAGTGCACAAAATCCCATTAAAACAAATACCTGGGAAAGGAGCAAATGCGGCCCACCCCCTCACCGGGGGCTCAGGCTGGGTTTTGCATGGGTGGAGGGGAAGGTCTGGCTGGCTCAGGGCAGATGGAGCTTTCCACAGCCACCTGCCCATGGCTGATAGTAACTGAAAATCGGTGCCATTCTGTGGCTCTTTGGTGGCCTGTGTGAAATGAAGATGCTACGTTACGACATGGAGCTCTGAGTCCATGTCCCGGCTCTGCCACAGCCTGCCTGCGACACCAGGCAAGTCAGTCAGTCTCCCTCGGTCTTAGTTCCCCCTTCGGCCAGGGGGGTAATAGCGTGGCCCAGTCTCACATGGGTGCTGTGAGGACAAATACATGAACAATTGTAAGGCGTTTGGGCCCTCTGGTAATGGCGGCCATGCATGCACAATGGATAGACAGACTGTCAGCCCAGTCCTTGGTGGCCAGGTGCCTGCATCACTACCTCCATCCCTACAACTCTGTTGTGCCCTTTGTTGGCAGGCTCTGTACAGAGGCAGAGGAGTGAATAGGCCATGAGGACCGAAGCCCACTCTCCCCACTAGCAGGGGTCCCCTCCAAGTTCAGGAGAGAGGCACAGTGGTGGGGGAAGGTGGCTCAGTCTGGGAGATGGGTTTTCTCTCTCACCTTGTTACGTCCTGTGCTGGGAACAGTGTCCTCCCCACCACCCTGTGAAGGGGCCAAAGTCCTGCAAAAACCCCAGCAGCAGAGGGCAGCTTAGTCTCTCTGGCCCAATCTGACAGGGACCCATTTGCTGAGGGAGCTATGGATGGGGCTGCCCAGGCATAAGAACTGGGCTGAGAAGGTCCTAACTCATTTCACAGAGGGGCTCAGCTCCCACCAGCACTTCCGTGAAGCACTAAAGAGGATATTATTTTCCCTCCCACGTGAACATTCTCTCTCTCTCTCTCTCCCCCCCCCCCCCCCCCATACCAAGGACAGACCTAAGCAATTGTTTTTAAGTCCTCATTAGAGAGTCACGATCGTTTGCCCTCTTCAGTACTTAGAGTGATTGGAAAAATCCTCTTTCCTCACTGCCTTGGGGAGGGTGGGAAACAACACGCGAGTGCGCATACATGCACAAATGGGAGTTCATCTCGCATAGCCTGGGAGCCCCAGCTGCAGAGGTGACCCCAGGGAGCCTGATGCCCAAGGGCAGGATGTAGTTAGACTGACATCACCCCAATGCCCATGGGTTTTCTTTGGAATTCCTTCTCTCAGGCAGTCAGTGCTGAAGAAAGCATTTTCCAAGCTGTCCCTCTGGCTCTGACAGCCTTTGGGCCCAGTTCAAAGGGATCTCCTAGGCCAAAGGCTCTGTACACTTCTGAACCAATCAGTCCCCCTGTGTAGCATGGGTGACAGGGGGATGGGAGGGGCAAAGGACAGCAGAGAGGAACTTGTACAGGTATCAGCCTGTGCTGAACCGGGACTGCTCCTTTTCTGGTCCCCTGGAAATAATGGTGCATGGGGTGGAAAAGGTTAACCTGGGCCCGGAAAATAGTCTCCCAGACGACCTTATATTTTGGCACCCTAGCCATCCCTGTGGCCCCTCCTGCCTCCCTAGTCATCCCCTCTGTTACCCCGGGCCCTGGTGCCTCCCTGGGTTCACCCGCCAGCTCCCTCCCATGGCCCAGCCTGCTCCTTTCCTCTTGACCATATGGAACCCTCAAGGCCAGTCTGGAACCCTGCTTCTGACAGGACTGGTACGAGGTATTTGGGACGCAGCGGGATGTTTCCTCCTGGGGTGTGGCGCAGGGACAGAGTTCACCTGCCTACTGCCAGAAATGAGGAATAATGGCCTGAGCTGGAGACACTTCCGGGGAGGTGGGCACGGGGTGGAAGAGCCCACCAGCTTGCAGTGTGGAGATGGGACTGAACCTGGGCTGGGAAAACACATGGAGGGGTGAGCAGGGGCCCTTCAATTGGGAGTAGGTAGGTGGGTGCGCCTGCCATGCCAGATTGTACCCTACGGGCAAGCAGGGGGAACCCCATGCCTTGACCATGGCACCACGCGACCACAGTGCCCTGAACAGTCACACACGGCTAAGGCCACTCCTGGCTGGCACCTGCACAGGAGTGAACCACAATGCTGCCACCAGCGCTCCCCTAGTGCTGCCAGCTGGGCTCAGCACCAGCAGAGGGGGCATCTGAGCAGGATGGGGCATGGTGAAACCATGTGCACTGGTAGTGCTTTGCAACTGGCAAAACTCATGTGCCCCAAAGCTTGCCAGACCTCCCAACACAGGCATAATGCCACCTGCACCTGCATCTATCATCTGGCTGACTCCATGGCTTCCTCCTGGCTCTCACATCCATCCTGGGGTCCATAGCACTCCCCTGGGTTGGCGTGGGAGACTGTCAGTTCTCACCAAGCACGATTCAGCCTCTTTAAAGCTCAGCATCCCAACTCCACTGAGTTCATTTGCATCACTCTCCTCTGCAGCCTTGCCTGAAGAGGCTGGGAGCAGGAGATAATGTTTTGTGTGGGAAAGGGGAAACGCAAAGGTGGATAATGGACTGTGGGGGTGGGAGGGAGTGGAGGCAAAGCGGGGGAAGCAGGGAATCATCACTGGGGCTGGAAAGCAGGTCTGGAAGTTTCCCATCACTCATTCCTCCCTCCCCCCGTAGTGGCAGAAGCCAATTCCCTCTCCCTGGCTGGCCCCCAACGGGTGGCTCAGTCTAGGCCTTGAATTTCCCCAAAGCAGGGAACTGCACAAGGGGCACTAACATGAGAGGGGGGAGGGGAGAAAAGCAAATGAGCAAGGGAAGGAAGAGGCACAAATGCTCAGGGCTCCCCCGAGGTAAGTGATTCAGCACCCCCCAGACACAGGGTTGCTCATGGGCCAGCAGAGATCTCCCACACAGAGCACTGGGCATCTGAGCCAAAGCCACCAGTCACTGGGCTAACTCCCCAGCCCCTCTGCTTGCCTCAGGGCTATGCTCTCAGCAGCAGTCTAGTGTGCAATGCCCTATTTACCCAGAAGCTTCAGCTTCCTCCCCACTAGGAATCTCTTGGAAGTCCCTAGGGATCAGGGGCAAGGGGCATCTCCAGGCTCCCCAGAGGTGGATCCCCAGATCAGAGGGAGGCCTCTGCAAAGTTCCCCCTTTTCCATACCTGGTTGAGACCTTTCACCTGAGGAAAGTGGAGAGCGCGGCTGGAGGGTCTCTCCGCCCGCCGTTCCCCTCCCTTCCCGGGGGCTGTGAGAGGGCCCCAGCTCCCCCCGACTGGCGGCCCTTCCATCCTGAGGCTCACTCTGTCACATCTGATCCGATCCGCCGCCTGCAGCCTCCTAGAGCGAAAAACCCAAACAGCTGCCCCCTTCGGCCTGGGAGCGCCAGAGGGGAAGCAGCCCCGGCCCGCCCCTACTAATCCGCTGGCATCGGAGCCAAGCTCTTCCCCCGCTACCACTGGGGCCCCGCACGATGCGCTGTCCAGCGAGAGCCGGGATAAATCCCACCTCCCCGCTCGGCTCCGCGCCCCCGCCGCGGGCAGAGCCTCCCTCGGGCAGCCCCCGTGCAAGCCCCTCTCCCAGTCCCGAGCATTTCACAGCGCCAGGCTCGGCCCCAGCGGCCGCTCTGCGGGAGCCTCTCCCGAGCGGCTCGCACAGGCGCGGGGTGCGACAGCCCCTCACCGGGGTGTCCCGGCCGGGGAAGTGCCGCTCCCCGGCCCCCACCGAGCCCGGGAACTGCGCGGCCGGGGGGCGGCCAAGCACCCAGCAGGCGCCGCTTACCTCTTCCCCCACGGCCTCCGGGCACGCAGCCGCCCCCTCTCCAGCACCGGCGCGCTCCCCTCCCTGCCGGCACCAGCCACCCCGCGGCCGAGCCGGGAGCCCGGTGCCTGCAGCCCCCGCGCAGCCACCTGCACAGCGGGCGGCGGGCCGAGCTCCGCGCCCCCGGGTCCTAGCGCGCGACATCTTCCTTCGCCAGGCGCGTCCGTAGGACGTGGGAAAGGAGAGCGAGGGGGAGGGGCGAGCACGGCGCATCGGCTCCCGGGAGCGCTCTCCGCCGCGGGGACACCGCGGCCAGCCCTGGTCCTGGAAATGCAGCCGGCAGAATACTGCTTGGTACATGGCTACGCATCCTGCCCTCGGGGATCGCAAAGCTGAGCCACACCCTGCTCTGCGTGCTGGGACTCCCCCCTGAAGTCAAGCGGAGTTTTGGCTGAGTAAGGACTGCAGGGCTTGCTTCATTAGGAGATGCTTCACAGCGCTGGTTTTGAAGCTGGAGAAACTGAGGCACGGAGAGGTTAAATGGCTTGTCCGGATCCTACAGTCAATCAGTGGCTGAGCTGGGAACAGACCCCAAGAGTCTGGGCACCCCAGAGTCTGGCTGTAACCACTAGACTAGTCTGTACTTCTTCCTCATAAACAATAATATGAATATGGCAAAATGGAAGGTGCATTTCCAGGGACAGGGGAGCTATTGCACATGCAGCACCAGGGCATGGAGTCTCCGAATACATTCCCGTCTAGCCAGAGGCAAGACAATGGCTCAAAGGTGGATTTGAAGGCCTCGCTCTTGAGGGGTATTTTAGATTAGGTTTTCAGGAGGTTATTGTATAGGTCCTGTGAGCGGGGCTGTATTATAAAACTAAGGAAACAGATATACGAAGTGGAAAGGTAGGCCCATCTTTGGGATTGGGACCCAGCTTCTGATCCCACTCCCCCATCACATCATGAAGGATGGTTTCAGGATAAAGAACAGACTCGTGACGTTCATCTCATCGGTCTGGTCTCCGCCCCAGCAAAGCACAGAGCAGCCCTACACCTGCTTAGTATGAAATGGCTCCATGTGGCTCCTTAATCCTAGCTGCCATGTCATAGGTTCACCTTGGTTACTGCCTGTGCTGCACAGTTGCCATGGCAGCCCAGCCCAGCAGTCCATGCTCATTTTCCAAGAGGAGATGTCACAACGAACCTGTCTGGCTGGGAAAGCCTGGCCCTGTGTGCTGTAATTCAACTCCTCCCCTCTCCCTCTTGGACGGACTGCCCTGTCCCCTCCGGTACATTGTGTGGAATCGGGGATTAGGGGGTGCGAGGCAGAGATGAAAGCTGCATGGCTGTCAGTCTGGCCACAAACTAACTCCCCAGCACTTCAGCGATACAAGGGCTATGTGCACAAACCATATGCTAGCACTTCACTACAACCCTCTGGAACACAAGCAGCCCTGTGGCTGGCGTGCTGAGAAATCCCACTGCATAGCATTAATCTCCTCTAGCCGGCCACAGAGACCGCTCGGATCAGAACACATCCATTTTCAGGATCAGCTCTGACTCTGTAAACTGCTAATGCTGGGCTCCAAACCTCTCCACCGAGCCAGAAATGAAACAAAAGTTTGCACTTATTGACTGGCATCAGAGGGTATGTCCCTAGTTTGAACTAGGGATGCAAATGTAGGCATTTGAAATAGTCAATGAAGCGGGAATTTAAATATCCTGAGCTTCATTAGAATGAACTCACCGGCGCGTTACTCTGATCAACAGCTATTTTCAAAGTGAATGCGCCGGGACGCATTAGTTCAAACCAAACCCCTTGGTTCGAACTAACTTTACTCCTCGTTTGTTTGGTTTGAACTAACATGTCCCAGTGTGCACTTTCACTTTCGAAACAGCTGTTGATCGGAGTAACGCGCTGGTGAGATCATGCTAATGAAGCACCGGATATTTAAATCCCTGCTTCATTGACTATTTCAAATGCCTACATTTGCATCCCTAGTTCGAACTAGAGTGCAAGTGTAGACATATCCAGATACATCCAGCCAAAGCCAACGCCAACCAATAAGTAAAAACCCTATTTACTGAGCAATGCCCTCATGCAGTGCTAGAAGGCAGACAGAAGTCCAGTGTGTTCAGAAAGAAAGGAGGGAATTATTTTTAAATAGGGAATCTTCCCAGAGAAAGAGGCTTATAGTTACCATAGGAACCCATAACTGTAGCAACTTCCTCACTGACACCATGGAATCTGGTTCTGTAACCCTTGGGGTTGGCTTGCACATGCCCGATCATGGAACTCTTCTGCCTCCAAGAATAAATAGCTCAGTGGTAGGGAGCAGTGTATTCCCACTTTTTACACCCCTACTGCTGATGCTACTGTGTAAAGGTCATTTAGTTAATCAAGGGAATGTTGCCAAGCAGTTAGGATAGGGAACTGGGACCGTGTGTTTCTTGTTCCAACATAATTTGCTGGGTGAGCTCAGTCAAGTAGTTTGCATATTATGAGGCTCAAGGAAATTCAGGACTTGATTGTGGTGCTTACATGGGAGCTGGGCTCTTCTGAAATAGAGATCATGCTTAGTAATAGTGGCTATTTGTGTCTAAGGCCCCAGCTGAAACCAAGGTTCTATTGTGTTAGGTGCTGTACCTCCTCCATATACTTTATACTATAAGGCTACATCTACACTATGAGTTCTCAGCAAGAAATATGCTAATGAAAGACTCATTTGCATGAGTCAATCTCATTTGCATATTTTCTGCCAATCTATTTTTGTGCAAAAACAAGCAGTGGGGATGTTTTCTTTTTGTGCAAAAACCCCTTTTCCGCAAGAGGTATGCCTACTTTTTGGGGCATAAGGATCTTGTGGAAAAAGGGGTTTTTGCACAAAAAGAAAACGTACACACTGCTTTTTTTGCCCAAAAACCCTAGTGCAAAAACGGATTGGCAGAAAATATGCAAATTAATCATAGAATCATAGAATCATAGGACTGGAAGGGACCTCAAGAGGTCATCGAGTCCAGCCCCCCGCCCTCAAGGCAGGACCAAGCTCCACCTACACCATCCCTGACAGATGTCTATCTAACCTGTTCTTAAATATCTCCAGAGAGGGAGATTCCACCACCTCCCTTGGCAATTTATTCCAATATTTGACCACCCTGACAGTTAGGAATTTTTTCCTAATGTCCAATCTAAACCTCCCCTGCTGCACTTTAAGCCCATTACTCCTTGTCCTGTCCTCAGAAACCAAGAGGAACAAATTTTCTCCTTCCTCCTTGTGACACCCTTTTAGATATTTGAAAACCGCTATCATGTCCCCCCTTAATCTTCTTTTTTCCAAACTAAACAAGCCCAGTTCATGAAGCCTGGCTTCATAGGTCATGTTCTCTAGACCTTTAATCATTCTTGTCGCTCTTCTCTGTACCCTTTCCAATTTCTCCACATCTTTCTTGAAATGTGGCGCCCAGAACTGGACACAGTACTCCAGCTGAGGCCTAACTAGTGCAGAGTAGAGCGGCAGAATGACTTCACGAGTTTTGCTTACAACACACCTGTTGATACAACCTAGAATCATATTTGCTTTTTTGGCAACAGCATCACACTGTTGACTCATATTCAACTTGTGGTCCACTATGACCCCTAGATCCCTTTCTTCCATGCTCCTTCCTAGACAGTCGCTTCCCATCTTGTATGTATGGAACTGATTGTTCCTTCCTAAGTGGAGCACTTTGCATTTCTCTTTATTAAACCTCATCCTGTTTACCTCTGACCATTTCTCTAACTTGCTAAGGTCATTTTGAATTATGTCCCTATCCTCCAAAGAAGTCGCAACCCCACCCAGTTTGGTATCATCCGCAAACTTAATAAGCGTACTCTCTATCCCAATATCTACATCATTGATGAAGATATTGAACAGTACGGGTCCCAAAACAGACCCTTGAGGAACTCCACTTGTTATCCCTTTCCAGCAGGATTTAGAACCGTTAACAACAACTCTCTGACTACGGTTATCCAGCCAATTATGCACCCACCTTATCGTGGCCCTATCTAAGTTATATTTGCCTAGTTTATCAATAAGAATATCATGCGAGACCGTATCAAATGCCTTACTAAAGTCTAGGTATATGACATCCACCGCTTCTCCCTTATCCACAAGGCTCATGAGATCACAACTCATGGAAATGAGTCCCTTATTAGCCCTCGGTTTAGCTGTAACTTCTTGGGCTACTGGAATATCAACAATAGTTTCTTACAGTTCCTCATCTTCGTTTCTGGGGCATGGTAGTGTACTTTTGGAGCACGTTTGCTGATTTCAGCAGGGCTACTTAGGAAATACACAGCTGGTCAGTTAGGAAAAGTGGCAGAATTACTGTGCTTTCTGTGAGTAAATTAAAGGCCTGATCCTGCTCTCAGATAAGTTAGTTGATCGTGAGTGTGGGAGCTACTTGGGATATTCAAACAGTTCCCTAGATAAATAGGAAATTCTCCCCCCCCCCCCCCCCGCACAGAGGAAATCTGCACACAAAGTGCTGAGTAATGCCGAATCAGCAGCCAATGCTTGGCATCTCTGCATTCCTTTCATTTATACATGAAGAATTTGTGTAACTAGCATTTCTCTGGGCAGCCCACTCTTCCGGTATAAATTCAACAGCCTCTGCCATAGAAGGGGGGCAGGGAAGAGTGTGATAGGAGCAGGGGACTCTGCCTCCCTCAATGATGTCTATATATATTTAAACCAAAGTCCAGGAGAGCCAGCAAGCAGCATGACCTATTGTGTGACATATGATCAGGCTGTTCCAGCCAAAGGAATAGCCCCTAGAGCTAAGGTGACTTGGCAGTGTCAGCAGGGAACTAGGGGGCATTAAACTTGCACATGGATGGGACAGCAGGGACTGACTGATCAAAAAGCATGACCTACACTGATTGAATTAAAGGACCCACGAACCTGCCGCAGTACCAGACTCAAATCTCTTATGTGGCATAGCCATTAGGGGACAAAACCCGTGCCACATTAGGTGGATTACTCAGGCTGCTTGTCAGTGGATTATGGGAAATGTATATAACAGTTGACAGCTGAGAACTAGAGAGAGCAATGCAAGAAGAGTTTGCTCCCCATGCCTTGAATTCTGGAGAACAGAATTTACAGCAACTCATGATCTGGCAGGATGGCTGTAGGAGCTTTGTCTGAGCAAGGACTCCACAACTGAGTCCAGCTGGATAAAACTGCACAAACAATAACTGATCCCAGAATTAAAAATAGTTTTATTAAGTAGGTTTGCTTTGGTATCATTCCAAGGGCACTTGGTAACAAAGGCAGCACAGGAACCCAAGGCTGCAAGCCAGAACACTGGAAGGGAATAGTTCTGCCTGACATGGTGGAGCTGCTGACAGAAGTTGAGTCTTCCAGCCTGAATTCCAAAGTGACCACACTCTGTTCCAGTTCAAGAAACCTTTAACACAGAGTCTTTCAAACATCTACAATTCAGTTTCAAAGGGCCACAGCACAAAGATGGGCTTTCCAGCTGTGTGGCCAAAGAGCACTGCAAGCCATTTCCAAAACTTCCTTCCCAGCTGTCAGCTGGCATCATTTAACCTTCCCCTCCCCCCCACCACACAAGGATTTTAAATAGATGCAATTATAATTACATGTGTGCACACAATATTTCAAGACAATGTAAAATAAGACTCTCCCTACAGTTTAAATTAGATACTTCTTCCTATGCTTCCTGTCCTAGAGGGTGTGCTGTTGAACAGCTAACATGTACCACTCCAGAAGTAGCTGCACTTTCAGGGGGAGATGAGGGGACTCCTGTAGCTGTTCAGATTTTGCAAAAGCACCTTGGGATCTTCAGGGTTAAAAGTGCTATTGAAAGGTAAGGTGTATCATTCAAGGTGTTGAACCAGAACTGGCCCCATTTTTCTGGCTAAAAGCTCCCACCTTTACTGAGAAGAAGTGAGCTGTGCCCACGAAAGCTCACAATACCATCTACAAGTTTTGTTACTCTTTAAGGTGCTGCTAGACAATTTGTTGTTTTTTAGGTTTTTTCCAGTGACAGACTAACTCGGCTACCCCCTGAATCCTTGGAAAGTCAGGGCAGCGTGTAGACCACATCGTGGCGCCTGGAATGCAGGCTAATGGGAGCTGCAGGGGAGATGCACACTACTTTGAGAGGTGTGGTACATGGCAGTGGAGCGCAGTCGGGAGCTCCGGGTCGGACACTAGGTCAAAAGTCCCCACATTGGGACAGCGAATGAGACAAGATATCTGGACAGACGCTATGGACTGCTAGCCCAGGAGCTGGTGGCAACAGTTCAGCACAAACACTGAAGCACTTGAGGCTTACCCTCTGTTCATTCCCGCTGAAGCTGCCCTGGCATTGACCACTGCAGGAAGACAGGATGCTGGGCTAGATGGACTGTTGCTCTGAGCCAATGGTAGGCCAGTCTGCAACAGAGGGGTCTCTTTTCCCCACACTGCACCCCAGCATGCCCACGGGAGCACAGACATCTCACTTCTGTTTGGCCAAGTCCCAGCAAGAGACACTTTTCAAAATTCTGCTCCACTCGCTCTTTAAACTGACTGAAGACCAAGGCCCCCAAAGCCCCCAGATCTCCTGCCACTTTGCTCTGTATGGGAACAATTCACCCGCCCGACACCTGTGCCCTGCTTTACAACCAACAGGAAGAGGCACTCTTGGGATGCCCAAAATGCCGACAGATGCCAGCTGAGATCAGGGCCCCACTGTGCTCATAAGAGCCAACTTCCCCCCAGACAGCGCACAGTGGAAAGGACAAGACAAGCAAAGGGCAAGAGGAATGGCTACAATGGACAGGCAGTAGACTGGGAACAGAGACACAGAGATTAAGGGCCTGAGCTACAGCCCACTGCCGTAAATGGGAGTATTTCCATTGAGGTCAAGAGGCTTTAGTTCAGCTCCTAGGTAATTTGTCCAAGGTCACACAGGAAATCTGTGGCAGAGCTTGGGTGTGAGTCCACGTCCCCTAGTGCCAGTCCAGTATCTTGACTACAAGATCATACATCTTCCCCTGGATCACTCACCTAAGCTTCCTCTTAAGGGTTTATGTGAAGGGAGATGATGAATTTCACCCTAAGAGGCACTGACTCAAACCTCAGAGTGACTCCACTTTTCTATGATTTGCAGCCTCCTATACATATGGAAATGTTTAATACTGGATTAAATATTCATCGTGGTTCAAAGACACAAAACTTTACATACAGTCCTAGGCCCAGAGCTGGGAGCTGAGGGGGGTGGGCTTGCAGAGACATCAGGATCAGCTTGCAGCAATGGGCGGGATGAGGCCTCAAATGCTCTGAATGACGCCCTCGGTTTCCTCTGCCTCCTCCCGGCGAAGTGTCTGGGAAGGACGGCACGAGCCCCAACATCAGAGCCGCAGATCAAGTGGCAGGGATCCTGCAGAGGCGGGCATGTGTCAGATCTGAGATGTGCCTTTATAGCTCCACTGGACATGCTGATTAGAGCAGCCTTGCTGAAGGAGCCTTTACAAGGCACCGTGCCTCTCAGGATGCTCTGCCTGTTGCCAGGTCTGCCGGCGGCGTGCAGTTCCTGCACTGACCCCCACAGTGCAACTCCCCCAGGCAGTGCCCCGAGCCACGCCGTGCGAGTCCCATCGGGCTGCAGCCTGTCACACCAACAGCCTGAGGCCTTCCCCCAGGAGCAGCATGTGGGCCGGGTGCCCCTACCTGCCCGCCCACGAGGGGTGAGTGAAGACAATTTTCCTTCTCTTTGCCCAGTTGGAGAAGACGGCCTTCTCGGTGATGAAGCGGTGCCCGCCCCGGTGGGCTCTCTCATGGGTGAGGTACATCCTGCATTCATCCATCTTGCCCTTTTCAAAGTAGTGGTAAGGCACTGTGGGCAGGTTCTTCTCCCTGCCAACCAGAGCAGACAAGAGGTACCAGAGTTACAGAATCATAGAGCTGGAAGAGACCTCAGCAGGTCAGCAGGTCCAGCTCCCTGCCCAAGGCAGGACCAACCCCAATTAAATCAACCCAAGTCAAGCTGAGACTTAAAAACCTCTAGGAATGGAGATTCCACCCCCTCCCTAGGGAGCCCATTCCAGTGCTTCATCCTCCTCCTAGTGAAACAGTTTTTCCTAATATCCAACCTAGACCTCTCCCACTGTAACTTGAGACCATTGCTCCTTGTTCTGCCATCCATCACTACTGAGAACAGCCTCTCTCCATCCTCTTCGGAACCTCCCTTCAGGAAGTTGAAGGCTGCTATCAAATCCTCCTTCACTCTTTTCTTCTGCAGACTAAACAAACCCAAATCCCTCAGGGTATGTCTAGACTACATGCCTCTGGTGACAGAGGCATGTAGATTAGGCTACCCGGCACAGGAAAATGAAATGACCTCCTGGGATGAGGTTTACCTGGGAGGTCAACAAATGCCTTTGATGTCGACCGCGGAGTGTCCAGACTACAGCACTGAGCCAACAAACAGCTGATCAGGTCACTACGGCAGCCATTTAAATTGAAATGAAGCAGCGATTTAAATAATCCCCGCTTCATTTTCCTATGCCGGGTAGCATAATCTACATGCCTCTGGCGACAGAGACATGAGGTCTAGATGCAGCCTCAGTCTCTCCTCATAGGTCATGCGCTCCAACCCCCTAATCATTTTGGTCGCCCTCCGCTGGACCCTCTCCAATGTGTCCACATCCTTTCTATAGTGGGGGGCCTAGAACTGGACACAATACTCCAGGCGTGGCCTCACCAAAGCTGAATAAAGGGGAATAATCACTTCTCTGGATCTGCTGGCAATGCTCCTTCTAATGCACCCTAATATGCCATTAGCCCTCCTGGCTACAAGGGCACACTGTTGACTCATATCCAGCTTCTCATCCACTGTAACCCCCAGGTCCTTTTCTGCAGACTGGCTACTTAGCCATTCAGTCCCCAGCCTGTAATAACGCTTGGGATTCTTCCATCCCAAGTGCAGGACTCTGCACTTGTCCTTGTTGAACCTCATCACATTTCCTTTGGCCCAATCCTCTAATCTGTCCAGGTCACTCTGGACCCTATCCCTGCCCTCCAGTGTATCTACCTCTCCCCCTAGCTTGGTGTCATCTGCGAACTTGCTGAAAGTGCAATCCACCCCCTCATCCAGGTCATTAATCAAGATGTTGAACAAAACCTGTCCAAGAACAGATTCTTGGGGCACTCCGCTAGAAACCGACCACCAACCTGACATCGAGCCGTTAATCACTACCTGTTGGGCCCGACAGTCTAGCCAGCTTTCTATCCATCTTACAGTCCATGTATCCAATCCATATTCCCTTAACTTGCTGGCAAGAATATTGTGGGAGACCCTATCAAAAGCCTTGCTAAAGTCTAGATATATCACATCCACTGACTTTCCCGTATCCACAGAGCCAGTTACCACATCATGGAAGCTAATCAGATTGGTCAGGCACGACTTGCCCTTCGTGAATCCATGTTGATTATTCCTGATCACTTTCCCCTCCTTCCAAGTGCTTCAAAATGGATTCCTTGAGGATCCCCTCTGAGATTTTTCTGAGGACTGAGGTAAGGCTGACTGGTCTGTAGTTCCCTGGATTGTCCTCCTTCCTTTTTTAAAGATGGGCACTACATTTGCCTTTTTCCAGTCATCTGGGATTTCTGCTGATCTCCATGAGTTTTCAAAGATAATGGCCAAAGGCTCCACAATTACATCTGCCAACTCCCTCAGTACCCTTGGATGCATTAAATCCAGACCCATGGATTTGTGTATGTTTGGCTTTACTACATAGTTCCTAACTTGTTCCTTCCCCACCAAGGGCTGTCCACCTCCTTCCCATACTGCATTGCCTAGCGCATTAGTCTGGGAGCTGACCTTGTCCATGAAGACAGAGGCAAAGAAAGCATTGAGTACTTCAGCTTTTCCCACATCACCTGTCCCACATCATCTGCAGGGGTAAGTCTAGACTACAGACTTTTGTCGACAAAGCAAGCTGCTTTTCGACAGAGAGTCTAAATGCTCTCTTTTGAAAAAGCACAGTGTGGATGCAATAGCACCTTTTGTTGACAGAACTCTTGTCGACAAAAGGCAATATTCCTCATAGAATGAGGTTTACCGCCGTCAACACAACTGCTGCGTTCTGTTGATGCAAAAAAGTCCATTTTTGTCAACAAAACCCTGTAGTCTAGACACATCCTAGGTTACCTTCCTGATCCAATAAGGGCCCCATACCCTCTCTGATCACCCTGTTGCTGCTAACATGCCTGTAGAAACCTTTCTTGTTATCCTTCACATTCCTTGCTAGCTGCAATTCCAATTGCGCTTTCGCCTTCCTGATAACTCCCCTGCATTCTCGAGCAATATATTTATACTCCTCCCTAGTCATCTGTCCAAGTTTCCACTTCTTGCAAGCTTCCTTTTTGTGTTTAAGCTCACCAAGGATGTCCCCGGTAAGCCAATCTGGTCGCCTACCATATTTGCTTTTCGTGCTGCGCATCGGGATGAGATCAGAGACGGAAGGGGACACAGGCAGGTGCTGGAGTCTGAGCAGGGCACAGCCAAGGCAGGTGCTGGCAGGGGCAGATGACGATTTTGCGGGGCCCAGGGCAGCACAATTTCACGGGGCCCCCCCTTTGACACGGCGCATGCGCAGTGGTGCCACGGCGCATGCGCGGGGCTTCTTGAAGCACGGGGCCCCCCGCTCACCCTGCCCTACATCCGCCCCTGGGTGCTGGAGTCTGAGCAGGGCAAAGCCAAGATGGCAGAGCAGGGATGGGAAGACCACACAAGATAGCTTCCAGCCTAGTAACCCCACAGAAATCTATTCAGCATCAGGCATCTCTGGGCAACATGACTGGGGGCACAGAGCACGAGTCATAGTCATGGGGATTCTCATGTCTAGCTAGGAGTTCAGTGTATAACCCCCCCCCCTTTAGGCTGGAAAAGCACAAGCAGATCTTCCACAGGGACCAAACCTGCCCCAGGAGATGAAGCCAGGAGTGCTGAATGAATGAAGAGCTTCATCCTGTGACAGGCCTGGCCCTGAAATCCACATCCTCCTCTTCACTGCCCTGGGCCTCCATACCCATCACACCCTTCCTCCATAGTCTTACTGCACCCCAGCTCTGCAGACTCCACTAGGTGTGGGCTTCACACAAAGCAGAACCATGTCACCTCTACAGCTAGGGTCCCCAGCTCCCTGGTCCTTTTGGGGGTCCTGTTCCAAACTGCCTCCTTGCTTATAAATATTCCTCATGAACTTGCCCCCAGCTCAGACTCCAGCACCTGCCTTGTCCTCTTCCTTCTCTGATCTCATCGCTGCTGGCACAAGGACCTTCTTTTCTGCAACTCCTGATGCTTGAAGCAGCCTCCCCATATCTGTCTACTTCATGTATTTTCTGCATTGTCCGAGACACCTAAAACACCCCTCCTCATGCTGGCATTTGTTATTGAACTTGGCTAAGTCTAAGCTCCCTCTGATTTGTTCCATCCACGTGCAGAATACATTTTGTGTGCACAGAATCACGTGCAGCTGTGCATCACCAATAGAAACACAAGCTCCCAGCTGTGGGCGCTCTGCCAATCAGCTGCACAACACCTGAATCTCTCCTGGGCAGCCACCCAAGCGCTCAGCTTACAGGGAAGACTGCTCTGGAGCCAGAGTGGGTGGAAGGTGTATTGTATTGTCCTGCGGGTGACGCTTTCGCAAACAGAAGAATGTGCTGGGATATTTCTGCTGCCTTGTGCTTTGTGGCAAAAGCCTCCCTCCATACCTGCAGTAGCCAGCGCTGACCATGCCGAAGACAAAGATCTGTTCGCACAGCTCCATTGCCAGGATCATGGTGAACCAGCCAGTGCTCAGGAAGGAGCCAGATGTCATTCTGCAAATCACACAGCAACAGAGTGGGAGGGGACAGGCTGCCATATCCGGCATGGCAGAGAGAGTGATGGACATGGACTATGGGAGGGACTCATGTCCCAGACCAAGAGGGGTTAGCAAGGAACATCCTGCTTTGGCTGAGGGGGGCACACTAAGGGTACGTCTCCACTACAGGACAAAGGCGAATTAAGATACACAACGTCCGCTATATGAATTGCATAGCTGAAGTCGAAGTAGCTTAACTCAGCTTTAGGCGCTGTCCGCACTGCAGGAAGTCGAAGGAAGAACACTCTCCCTTTGACTTCCCTTCCTCCTCACGAAAGCAGGGTTATCGGCATCGACCCACTTCAAATTATCTGTCTTAACTAGACCGCTAATTCGAACCCTGGAAGATCAACAGCAGCAGCTTCACTCTTCCTCTGTGGTGCAGACGTATCCTAAGGGACTCACTGGGTGTGATCAGGCCCTTGGGTACAGTCTCTGCGTGAGGATGAAAGAACAAGAAGGAAAACAGGATGGGGAGGAAGATGGGCTCTTTGGCTACCAAAGCAGAAGCCCCACCGAAGCCAAGTCCTCTGCCGATCAGATCCCCCAGCTGACTCCATCTCCTTCTGGGCCCTATCCTGCTGAGCTGAGAGCACCCAGCTCCCCAGAGGTGTCGATGTTTGGCCAGATCAGGTGCGCCTCAGTGAGCACCTGAGAGAGCCAGGCGCAGGCCTCAGCCCTTGGAAACAGCTGATGGGGTCTCAGCTGAAGCTGGACTGTGAAGACCTTGGAACTAGGGTTCCCTCCTGCCAGAACAAAACCCAGACCATGTTATCAGAACATTTGAGACCAGATACATTAAACTGTATTTAAAAAACTTTTATCAGTAAATGCATCTTTTCCAGAATTAAAGGTTGTGGCCTGCCCGATGGGTTTCCCGGGGAACGGCCGCTAACTAAAGGCTGACTTTCCCTTGGAGGACATGAATACAACCCCCTGATCAAGAACAGGCAACACTGGCCAATCAGCTTGCAGCTGTCATAAATTATGTTAATGAGCCCAGACACAAGCTGACTGTCATAAATTATGGAATGAGCTCTTTAAATGGCCTTAGCAATCAAGGCAGGGGAAACCACCTCAATCCCAGGCTAACCCAGGAGAGGGGAAGGAAACGCCAGCAACAGAGGGTGCATGTGGTTTTGGAGGCTCTCTCTTCCCACCCCCTCCCACTCCAGTCTCCTAGGGTTTGTCTAGACAACAGGGTTTTTTCGAAAAAAGTAGCCCTTTTTTAAAAAAACTTCACCTGCATCTAGACTGAAGCTGCGTTCTTTTGAAAGTAAATTGGAAGAACGTGGCAGTTTTTTCGATCGTGGTAAACCTCATTTGACAAGGAATAACGCCTTTTTGAAAGTACTCTTTTGAAAAAAGGCGGTACTGAATGCAAACTCTGCTTTTTCAAAAGAGAGCGTCTAGACTGTTTCGAAAAAGCGAGCCGCTTTTTTAAAAATATGCTTGTAGTCTCGATGCGTGAACTAAGCTGCACTGACAGCTTTGGACACTGATGCTCCCTGTCCATCTACATCGGGTCTGGGACCAGCAGCAGCAAGGCAGGTGTTCTCAGGCTGCTCCCTGCGTAGGTCAGAGGAGAGATCAGTCATCAGTTCTCGGACTCCCTGCTGTCTGTGCCAAGCAGGGGCGCTAGCACTGCCAAAGGAGATGGAGACAACCAGGAACCAGATGGAACCCCCATTCATCTTCCAAGCCAAGGACAAATCACTGCTGACCTGCACCGGACCTCAAGATGGAAAGCTGGAGGCCCTGGGACATTACAGGCTGGAAGGGAGGAGCCTGCTCACCTGTTCCTGCCCGTCTCGTTCTGGAAGACCTCGTCACAGTAAGCCATCATTCTCTCAGTCAGCGTGTAGATCTGCAGGCTGGGGTACATCTCCTTCACCTCCCGGAGTGTCCTGTAGGTCATCCCCACCTTTTCCCTGCTCATCTTCTTCATGGGCCCCCAGATGACGTAGATGGTGTCCCGGGACTGCTTGAAGAAGTAGGACTGGTTCCTCAGGAGCAAGGGGATGCTGGTGTGTGAGACGACCCTGATGCTGCTCTTCGTCCCCACGTCCTCTTCGTAGCCACTGGTGGGGGCCTGGTTCATGCGCAGCACACACTCCATTTGGTCAATCTCCTTGCCCAGCCGCGAACCCAGCATCTGGCCCGAGCTGGATACCACGGCGCACTGGCGGCAAGGAGCTCTGACCAACGGCTGCAGCAAAACACACAGTTAGCAATGGAGAGGGACCAGGAAAGGCCCAGGGCTCGCAAGGCGAGGGGACCACAGCATGTATCCATTCCAGCCAGCAAAGCCGCATCACCCTTCCAGCACCGGCTTCCGGTCTGCCTTTAAATCCAGTTTGGAACTGCCTCCCTCCAGGGGCCCCTTCCCCCAGGGCACTGCTCTGACCCGCCCGCCCCCTCCCCCATGCTCTCCAGGGCACTGCTCTTACTCACCCGCCCCCTCCCCCATTCCCTCCAGGGCACTGCTCTAACCCACCCGCCCCCTCCCCCATTCCCTCCAGGGCACTGCTCTGACCCACCCGCCCCCTCCCCCATGCCCTCCAGGGCACTGCTCTTACTCACCCGCCCCCTCTCCCATTCCCTCCAGGGCACTGCTCTGACCCACCCGCCCTGCAATGCCCCACTGCAGGCCCAGGGCGGTGTCATTCTCAAGCCACATCTACAAGGGCCAAAGTCAGGTAAGAACTGGCCTCTCTCAACTCCCTTGAACATCGCTTGGCTGTACCTGGAAGCCTGGGAGCAGCACATGCTAACTGAGGCCCTCACCAAAGGGTGGGGTTTTCCATGACTCCAGAGGTCAGACGTGCTTTGCTTTGAGCTTGTCCCAGGACATGGACAGCAGAGACTCAATAGGCTCCTGGTGCTCTGAATGAACCCAGGGGGCTTTGCTATCCCAGCAGGAGCCCCAGGAGTCCCGTGGGCAATGCTTTGCATTTTAGGAGCCTCGAACATGGTGCAAACATTCCTCAAGTCTTGGGAACGTAAGTACCTTGTCTTCTTTAGTGGTGGAAAAGAGGCAATGCTAGGTGAAGTGACTCACCCTACGGCACACGGTGACACTGCACATAGAACCCAGGAACCCTAACTCCCAGCTTTGTGCTCTAACCACTAGCTCAGATTCTCCCCACCCATTCACAGCGAGAACTTTAACCCACCTGTCCATCAGGAACACGACTGTATCCCTTAAGGCTGAGGGCTCCAGGCACCATCACCAAGGGACGTTTATGGTCCTCCAGCTGCTTACAGCTGGCCCAACACAGCTGCAGGCAGAAGTGCAGGCAGGCCACGATGCAGAGCAAAGCACAAGCAGACAGAGTTAAGAACAGACAGACCTGCAATGCATTCAGAAGGAAGGCTCAGGATTTGCTGCTGAGAACTCAGTACATGGCAGCAGTAGGGGTGACTGCTTTCTAGTGACCAGCAACGTTCCCTCTAATCTTTTCCATCTAGGTGTGGAATAAATTTTTGTGCACCGAGTCATGTGCAAATGGGCACCACCATTAGAAACAAACAAAAAACCCAGCTGTGGGCACTCTGCTAATCAGCTGGGCAGCATCTGAATCTCTCCTGAGTGGCCCTACAAGCGCTCAGCTTACAGGGAACACTGGTGACAAGGGCTCTCATTGTGCAAGGGGGAATGTGCTCTGAATGCTGTAAGCATCCTGGAAAACAAAACAATGATCGTGGTTCTTCCTTCTTCCACAGTGGGAGGGGGCCCGCCACCTCTTTAGCAGCATGGGAAGGACAAGGGTGATTGCAGTGGACCTCAACACCTGGTTATAATCCCCAAGTTGAGAGATGTGCAATACAATGTAATCAAAGCCCCTTGGTGTTCTCAGTTGAACACGCTGGGGGATGCATAATGGGAAGGAAATGGAGCCAGCTGCAACTGATTCAGGCAATACCTGGGGAAAGCAATGGCTTTTAGAAGCAGGTGAGAGGGACTGAGATAGATGTTTACAAGGTGGCAGGGGGTTCTACAGCCTGGGCCTCCTGCTGAAAACCCATGTGATGCCTCACCCCCAAAGAGCTTCCTCCCTGTGTTCAGCCTCACAGCACGCCCACAAGGTAACATCACTTAGCATTTGCCGCCAAGGAAAGGCTGATGTGCAGGAAGATGAAGCACCTTGCCTGTGGTCACACAGGAGGTTCACAGCAAAGCACCCAGGAGCTCTGATTCCTAACCGCTGCTCTAGCCACTGGATAACACTCCCTTTCACAGAACACCTGCCTATGCAATCAGCAGGATACACCTCGGCAGGGGCCAGGGAAACAGGCGATTACACCCAGAATTTCCTGTAAACTGAGCATTAGGACAGACACCCTGGAAAGATCCAAATGCCGCCCAACCAATCAGCCAAGTGTGCACAGCCAGGTAGAGGACAGGGAAACAGGGGTTACAGCTGTGACCATCACCAGCACCCACTGCTCCTCTTTGCACATCCCCGGGAAAGAGTTACTATCCGCTACCTCCATCCTGCAACTCTCTCTGCCTCGCAGGGGCGAGCTCTCTCTGGCTGGTTTCATTACACAGCAGTCCCCAGGAAGCCAAGCATCACTGTGCATTTTGTGTTCTTGATCACAAACCCGGAGCGGGGCTGCACTCTTTGGCTGGCAGCAATTACAATTTGATATGAAACCTTCAGTCAAGCATCAGAATTGGGAGGCTCAGCAAATGTGCAGACAGGCCATTTATCTGCTGCGTGCGACTGTTCTAGTGCAGAATGACTCACTTCCTTTCTAGTAGCGAGAGGCTGCAGAGCTGATAAACGGCCCAGCCTTAAAAAGCTCTGAGGTTATGTGCTGCTGTGTTCCTGTTTAGACTGAAACCTCAGCCTCTGTCCTATCCGTGGTTGGCTTGAGCCTCAGGGAGGGTCCGATCAATATCAAGCACACCAGGAACCACCCCCAGCACCAGGCAGATGGTGGGCGCTACATTTCAAAGCAGGAATGCGGAAGTTCCTATCGACTAGTTGAATAGTTGATAGAATTTCCATCGACTTCTCGACTAGTAAATTACTCGACATTTAACATCATTATAAACCAGCTTTGATTGAAACAGCTGGTTTGTAACCTCCAGGTACGGCAAGAAACTGCTGAGAATTGTCTTTGAATGAGCAGTGAACTCGATAAGGTGCGGTGGTTGCTACAGTCAGAGGGGCTGAGTACTGAAGATAGACCTCTGAGGAACTGGAGTTCATTGCCTGCTAGAGAAGGTTTGGACTGGCAGAGCCCAGTGTTTCTGTATAAGCAAAATACAGGACTATGTAGCACTTTAAAGACTAACAAGATGGTTTATTAGATGATGAGCTTTCGTGGGCCAGACCCACTTCCTCAGATCAAATAGCTGAGTGTTTGGGCAGCCCCCCAGGAGAGATTCAAATGCCACCCAGCTGATTAGCGGAGCACTCAGAGCTGGCATCATGTGTTTCTACTGGTGGTGCACATGCCTCGGTGCACATAATAAAAATTATTCCACGTATGGATGGAAAAAAGAGAGGCAGAGTCCTGGAAAGGTTGCCTGCAAGGCAGATAAGCTGGCACGGCATTACAGGGAGCTGTGACTCAGGGTAGCAGCAGAAAAGTTCTCACTAGGAGAAGGTAACACAACAGTTCACAGCTCTGGGAACCCTAGCAGGCTGTCACTGATGCACTCAACAGCAGTCCCACTGATGGGAGGGGGGCAAATAGGGCAATTTCCCCGAGGCCTGGAGGTTCAAAGGGGTTCCCTTTGAATTGCTGCTGGGGAGCTGCTGTGTGGCTCTGAGGGCTGGGGGAGGCATGCCGTGTTCTGGCCAGCACTAAGGGCTTCCTGTCCTCAGCCCTGCCCCTACTGTCTGAGGCCCCACCCCTTCCGAGGGCACGGGGCCATTCCCACACACACCTTGCCCCAGAGCCCACAGTGGCTGTCAGCCCCACTGCTCTCCAGTGTCACTTTGTGGGAGAAGCACCTTGAAGCCACATGGCTCCCCGTGTATTCTCCTGTCCTCTGCAGCTAGAGGCTATTTATCAGGAATCTAACTGGGGCAAAAGACTCCAGGTAACCAGCTCCCGAAGCAGGCGTTGTTGGTAAACGTTTCCAGATGGCCACCACATAAATTCTTAATCAGCTAGAATACAGACAGGCATGATGCCCAATGCCCACTTGCATTTCCTGTCTGCCTGCAACTTTTTCCTTGGTTCTGTGATCCCAGCCCATTTTGCCATCAATATGGTCCTACATTCCAGGGTCTGGAGGAGGGGTTTGATACATGGGTGACTGGTGCCAGCAGGGAGAGGGGGATAGGGAGGGGCACCCCACTGAGCAATTACAATTTTGGTGGGGTTCAGGGGCGCAGTGCACTTTCTAGGTACTACCACAAGTCACCTATGGGTTTGAGAGCATCACTGAAGAATACAATCTGGTTACTTACAAATTTCTTCATGCTTTAGTGTCTTATCTGTCACCAGTTTGCCTCAGGATTCAGGAACGTTCCCTGCAAAATACAGACAGCTTAGTCAGCTGGCAACAAAACAAACATCCAGCAAAGAAAACCAGAAGTGAAGTCACTGGCTACATCTAGACTGCGAGCCTCTTTCGAAAAAGAGCATCTAGACTACAACCAGTTCTTTTGAAAAAGCAAGCCGCTTTTTTGAAAGAGAGCACCCAGGCAGTCTGGATGCTCTCTTTTGAAAAAGCCCTGATTGCGTTACATAGCGCCTAAGAGAGGGATGGGCAATAATTTTTGATGGGGGCCACTCCAAGATTTTCGAAAGTGCTCAAGAGCCGCACTTTTCTATGGAGTGGTTGTGGGGTCTGGGACGGAGGTTAGGTGCAGAAGGGTGCTCAGGGTAAGGGATTGGGGTGCAGGAGAGGGTGTGGGGTCTAAGAGGCAGTTTGGATGAAGAGGGGGAAGGGAGTTGCAGCATGCCAAGTTTCCCTCTCTTCAGAGAGGCAGATGGAGCAGTCAGCTGCTCTGAGCCCTAGGTCTGCTCCCTGCTTGTGGGTCCAGTGGGGTAGGCTGCGGGCCAGATTAAAAGGCTTGGCGGACCGGATCCAGACCCTGGGCTGTAACTTGGCCACCCCTGCTTTAAGATCTTGTTAAAAACTGCTCCCCTTCCTTTTGAAACCCTCTGTCAACTTGCTCCAGCTCACTACATCTTCCCTGTGACTCCGATCTCCCATTTCTGCCACTCATGATCAGGCTTCTTCTTTAAACCTCCACTTTAAATCCTCACTGTGAAGTCTGCAGCATGTGCCATCTGGAACATCTCTTACAGTGTGTGCTTCTCACTTCAGATCTCACCAGGCTAAAAATGACAATACACTGCACTTGTACAGAACCTGCTTGTGGGAGGATTCCCTTACTCCTCAATGTGCTTTACACCCTTTGTGGGCATTCCACACTCAGTAACGCCTTTAACAATTCCTCACAACACCCTTGTGAGAAAATACAGAGATCACCTTGTCCACCACTGAAATGCAGCCACCTCTGGGGTAGAACACAGCTGTTTAACAGAGCACAGTATTGCTAGACTAGGGTTTAAGGACAGAAATATTTATCAAACATGCATAGCCTACTATGTGCCAGTCATCTGGGCCACATTCCCAGTCCCTCCCTCAATATCAGACTTGTGCTTCAGTTTCCCTGAGAATTACGTGGACTCACCTGCCTTGTGGGGGAAGAATGAAGGTTCAGTTACCAGTGTCTGTCTGGTTCTTTGAAGCAAAATGCAGGACAATGTAGCACTTTAAAGACTAACAAGATGGTTTATTAGATGATGAGCTTTCGTGGGCCAGACCCACTTCCTCAGATCAAATAGTGGAAGAAAGTAGTCACAGCCATATATACCAAAGGTTCTTTGTCTGGTTCTTTGTGATCCTTGGCTGGAAGGGGCTGCAGGGGAGGCAAGGCTGTCATTTAGCTTGGCCAAGAGATGGAGAGGGTCAAAGCTTTCAGTGGAGCTTCCTTTCTCTTGCCAGAGCCTCCTCACCCTGAGCTGAGCCAATGTGCCGTGGCCCTCCCTCCTGAGCACTGCCAGAAGCAGGGCACCGAATCCCCACAGCAGCGTCCAAGAGAAGGCAGCGGGGATGGAGAATACTCCGCAGCGTGCGGGGAGACCCCCAGAGCTACACACAAAGGGCCTGATGTGGCCCAGTGACTGCCCAACACTTCTGCAGGGTCCCCTGCACCCGCTGAGATAGGGGGTCTCTGCCCCCTCCAGCCCCGGGACTCCCACCCTCTCCAGGGCAGCGCCGCCCACGCCCCGCACTAACTCCCATCCCTAGGGCAGCAGAGCAGGGCCAGCCCCACGGGCGTCCCACGCATGGGGGCCCAGCCTTACTCACACCCCAGCCCCCGGCAGCGGAGCAGGGCCAGCTCCCTTCCAGCGCCAGGAGGGACGCCCCGAGCGCCCAGCCGCAGGGGATCCCTGCCCGGGGAAGGGTCCCGCACAGCCCGCTCCGGGGCGGTACCGCTACGGCGGGGAGCCCGGATGCGGCTCCGCGGCGGTTCCCGGGCAGCCGCCCCGCGGCCGGGCCCTGGATCCTTCCCGGGCAGGGCCTCTGCGCCGGAGGCTGCGCCGCCCCAGGGCCCGGCATCGGCCGCACGCCCCGCCCCTGCTGCGGGACCGCCCCCGGCACCAGCCCGCTCCGTGCCCCCCCGTGACACCTCCCCCTCCGCTAGCATCCCCCCGCACCCCCCCGCTCTGACACCTCCCCCTCCGCTAGCATCCCCCCCGCTCTGACACCTCCCCCTCCGCTAGCATCCCCCCCGCACCCCCCGTGACACCTCCCCCTCCGCTAGCATCCCCCCGCACCCCCCCGCTCTGACACCTCCCCCTCCGCTAGCATCCCCCCCGCTCTGACACCTCCCCCTCCGCTAGCATCCCCCCCGCACCCCCCCGTGACAGCTCCCCCTCCGCTAGCATCCCCCCCGCTCTGACACCTCCCCCTCCGCTAGCATCCCCCCCGCACCCCCCCGTGACAGCTCCCCCTCCGCTAGCATCCCCCCCGCTCTGACACCTCCCCCTCCGCTAGCATCCCCCCCGCACCCCCCCGTGACACCTCCCCTCCGCTAGCATCCCCCCCGCACCCCCCCGTGACACCTCCCCCTCCGCTAGCATCCCCCCGCACCCCCCCGCTCTGACACCTCCCCCTCCGCTAGCATCCCCCCCGCACCCCCCCGTGACACCTCCCCCTCCGCTAGCATCCCCCCGCACCCCCCCGCTCTGACACCTCCCCCTCCGCTAGCATCCCCCCGCACCCCCCCGTGACACCTCCCCCTCCGCTAGCATCCCCCCGCACCCCCCCGTGACACCTCCCCCTCCGCTAGCATCCCCCCGCACCCCCCCGTGACACCTCCCCCTCCGCTAGCATCCCCCCGCACCCCCCCGCTCTGACACCTCCCCCTCCGCTAGCATCCCCCCGCACCCCCCCGTGACACCTCCCCCTCCGCTAGCATCCCCCCGCACCCCCCGTGACACCTCCCCCTCCGCTAGCATCCCCCCGCACCCCCCCGCTCTGACACCTCCCCCTCCGCTAGCATCCCCCCGCACCCCCCCGCTCTGACACCTCCCCCTCCGCTAACATCCCCCCGCACCCCCCCGCTCTGACACCTCCCCCTCCGCTAACATCCCCCCCGCTCTGACACCTCCCCCTCCGCTAGCATCCCCCCGCACCCCCCCCGCTCTGACACCTCCCCCTCCGCTAACATCCCCCCCGCTCTGACACCTCCCCCACCGCTAGCATCCCCCCGCACCCCCCCGCTCTGACACCTCCCCCTCCGCTAGCATCCCCCCCGCACCCCCCCGCTCTGAAACCTCCCCCTCCGCTAGCATCCCCCCGCACCCCCCCGCTCTGACACCTCCCCCTCCGCTAGCATCCCCCCCGCTCTGACACCTCCCCCTCCGCTAGCATCCCCCCCGCTCTGACACCTCCCCCTCCGCTAGCATCCCCCCCGCACCGCCCCCCCGCTCTGACACCTCCCCCTCCGCTAGCATCCCCCCGCACCCCCCCGCTCTGACACCTCCCCCTCCGCTAGCATCCCCCCCGCTCTGACACCTCCCCCTCCGCTAGCATCCCCCCCGCACCGCCCCCCCGCTCTGACACCTCCCCCTCCGCTAGCATCCTCCACACCGCCCCTGCACGGCCCACCCCCCCACTCTGACACCTCCCCCTCCGCTAGCATCCCCCCACCCTCCCGCTCTGACACCTCCCCCCACACAGCCCGCCACCCAGCTCTGACATCTCCCACCCCCCACACTCCCCTCCATAACTCCCCCACATTGCCCCATCACCCAGCTCTGACACCTCCCACTCCTACACTCCCCTCCATAACTCCCCCCGCACGGCCCACCATCCAGCTCTGACACCTCCCAACCCCCACACCACCCTCCATACCGCCCCCTGCATGGCCCACCAGCCAGCTCTGACACCTCCCACCCCCACACCGCCCCCATAACTCCCCCTATATTGCCCCGCCACCCAACTCTGACACCTCCCCCTCCGCTAGCATCCCCCACACCGCCCCTGCACGGCCCGCCCCCCAGCTGTGACACCTCCCACCCCCCACACCGCCCTTCTTTGACCATCCTCTCCTCCTCTAGTGCCAGCTTCACCTTCCCGAGGATCCATACCAAATGCCTCTCCTGTGGCACTGATTGCTGTGCCCAAGGCCTTTGCCAAGCCCACTGCAGCCCAGCACTTGCAAAATATCTTCCACTCCCCCTCCTTCTTCCTACAGACCTTTCCCCACAAACCAAACCTCACCGTACCACTGTGCAACAAAATGGGACTGACCTCAATCACTTCTATTGGTCCTGCGGAGAAAGTCGGAACTCAAAGAAAGAGTGCAAACAGGGACAAGTGAACTGTGTATTTAAATACTTTCGGTTTAGCTACAAAAAGGCTCGCTGTCAGTGAGTGGTTTATGCCCTGATGCATGACGAGTTATGGGCCTTAGAAAGTTTGCATCCTGTGTAGCAAAATTAGACTTCAGAAGGATCAGACTTTTATTAGCAATTGTCAATAAATGTCAATTTCACCTGTGTGAAAAAATATTTCCACCAGAAATGATCAAAACTTTCAGACAAGCAAAATAACAAAAATGCTGCTTGAGCACATAGTCGAGTGTGATTTAAGGATCTATACTTTGTATATTTTGTTGTGGGATACTGACAAGTTGGGTTTTAATGGCATACTGCTTTATTGTTTTGGATGTCAAAATCTACTGCCATGAAATAATCATTGGATAACGTCTGCCCCCATAATTGCCCACACCTATGACAATTTAAATTAATACACTAAAAAACCCTTAAAATGATCATTGATATTATCCAGCAAAATTATATAAAAATAAACATTAAACTCTGAAAAGCCTAAAAGGAACTCCAGGGCTGTGTCTAGACTGGCAAGCTGTCTACACTGGCCACTTGAATTTCCGCAAGAACACTGACGATCTCATGTAAGAAATCAGTGCTTCTTGCGGAAATACTGTGCTGTTCCCGTTTGGGCAAAAGTCCTTTTGCGCAAAAGCTTTTGCGCAAAAGGGCCAGTGTAGACAGCTCAGATTTGTTTTGCGCAAAAAAGCCCCGATCGCGAAAATGGCAATCAGGGCTTTTTTGCGGAAAAGCGTGTCTAAATTGGCACGGACACTTTTCTGCAAAAAGTGCTTTTGTGGAAAAGCGTCCATGCCAATCTAGATGCTCTTTTCCACAAATGCTTTTAATGGAAAACTTTTCCATTAAAAGCATTTGCGGAAAATCATGTCAGTCTAGACGTAGCCCAGATGTTCTGTTATTTTCCATATTAGTGCCTCAGCATTAACTTTAGATAGAACTCCAGAACTTCTTGGATAGACAGCAGCTCATTGAAGCTCCTGGCCTGTGCATGTTTACATGTCAAAATAGTCTTTCAGCCATGCAGCAGTAGCTTTACAGAAAAGTGTCTCTGAAAGCTGCTTTTGATATGCCCCATGCAGGTACTGGGGCGGGGTGGGGTTTCTTGGCCCCAGAATTTGCATGGGGCATATCAAAAGCAGCTTTCTATCCAGAGACTTTGCTGCAGCTTTACCAAAGCAGGCAGGTTAGGTCTGGGGAACAGAGGAGATGAGGGGATTAGGATGAGCCGGCCCAGGGCTCCTCTGGCGGGGTGGGGACACTTGGGAGTTTCTCTGGGAAGTGGGCCTTGTGGCCCCAGCTGAGGGAGGGAGCAGAGGGCCCACTGATTTCTGCCCTGGCCCCCAAATGGTGATTCACCCAGTGGACCTGGGTAAACTCTGGTGAGTAAAAAGGCTTTCGAATTCCTGGGCTAAATCTTAAAGCCTTGCTCTCTCACTATGAGTCTCATAGATGGTTTTACCCTAGTAAGTCCTGAGGGATTTGGCCCACTCCCAAGAAGTGATTAATGCTACTGTCTGACTCAGGTTAGCCCTAAGCTTGGCTGACACAGACACCCAATGGAAGCTCCAGATCCTGCTGCTTCACTAAAAACTTCTCCCTGGTTTGCACAAAAGAGAAGAGAAGAGAAGAGAAGAGAAGAGAAGAGAACAGATGTGAGAGGACATGGGAGTGGGGCTTGAGCTCTTTATGATTTTTTTCCTGCACCATTTGCATAGCCATAAGTAGAGGTCATTTCAGGGTCGGTCCTGGCACCCCATGTCTGCAGCCGTACAGTCCTGAATAGCCAAGGGGGGGGGGGGATATTAATATCTACTCCGTCGATACTTAGGCAGCCTATCAATCAGTGTTCATCTGTGTGACTGCGTGGTCACGGGAGCTGCATTCAGCCTCGCCTAGTGGAGAGGCACAGCCCACAGGGACTAAAAGCCAGGAGTTACTGTTCCCTTGTGGAACCAGATAATAGTATTATGCGTCTCTGTTAAAATAGTTTCTCTAGTCTGGTCCCACAGAATTGTACTTGGTGCATTTTCTAATCAAATTTGATTTTCTCACCGGCTTTCCACACCGAAACCTTGTCGTGCTGCATCAGTGTTCACGGGTGAAACCCACTGGCCCAGTGACATTAACCTCACTTTGTGCATGTGAAGTAGGTGAGTTATTATTGCCTCCATTTTGCAGATGGGGAAACTGAGACCCAGGGAGGCAACATTATTTGCCCAAGGTGTACAGCAGGGGTGGAGGAGCTTTGTTGGGTCGGGGGCTGCTGACCGAAAGAAAAATCAGTCGGGGTGACCCACAAGTGATAAGAAAACAAAAAACAAAACAAAAAAACCCCCAACCCCCCCAAACCCACAAAAAACCACTCACTGATTGGAAAAGATGCTCCCCATAGTCCCCTCACACAGCAGAGCCTGGGGGGAACCAGGCTAGTATATTTTGTGTGCCCCAGCCCCACAGCCTGCACCAGCACAGGCTCCCCAATGCTGGGGGGGCGCTGAACCTCAGGAACTGGATCAACACAAGCCAGGGGCTGCATCCCGCCTCTGGGCCTTAGGTTCCCTACCCCCGGTGTACAGGAAAGTTTGCAGCTGGTTTGTTAAAGTGAGGCCCGTTGATTCAAAAGGGCTGGTGTCTCCTGGCCACCCCTGCTGCTACTATGGTAATGGGGGTGCCCAGAGCCCCAGACCATTTAAATCATCGCTAGTGTCACGCAGTGCGCTGTAGGCAGTGCTGGGCTGGCACTGAGGACAGGCTGCCCTGCCCTCACCCCTTTTGGGACCATGGAGCCACCCTCCCTCCTCACTCTACCCAGCACCCTGGCGAGACTGTCAGCTCCCCCGGTCACAGTTCAGTTCTGGGCCTTCACCACAAGACCACCCTCCCTATCGCTAGCCTGTTTGAGAGCCCCATGAGATGATCCGCTGATCCCAGCTGGATTTGGGGGATGTGAGAAGATCAGATTGAGCCCTAACCAGCAAATTTCATTCATTTAAACCATTTTTGAAAAGCAGCCATTCTCTAAAGGGCTTTCTTAGTAGACATTTATATCCAAAAGATCGCTTGAAAGCCAATTCAGGTTCCTTTTTCTTTGTAGGCAGAACTAAGCACATGTGGTGGAAGGTTTGACTTTATCATGGTTCCTTGCATAGTCATCTGCAGCAGTCTGGAGCACTTATGAGAAGACAGACGAGTCTCTTTTTGTTTCATTTCTTCTCCTTGAGTTGCCTTCAAAATTTGCCATGTAAAGAACAGCTCAGGAAACTCAGGGGAGATGACAGTAATTAATACACAGCTCATTTGGCACCCAATGGAAGCATCATCAGATCAAATTCAGATCTCAGATCACACCCCAGTCTTACACCCCCACACATTTCCTCTTGTCATAGCCTAAAATCAGCACTTAAGGGCAAAGGATAATTCTTTGCACTATGGCCTGTTCTATACAAAGTTGTACATATCAAACTAAAGGTGCAATTTGATAGTACATTAGTGCAATTTTGTGGGGGACAGTCTTCTCTTGGTTTAAATCAGGTTGATGACAATTTTGCTCAGGTATGAGCACTTGCAGCTCCTGTTGGCCACGATCACTGTTGCTGGCCAATGGGAGCTGCAGGAGATGGCTCTGCAGCCAATGGGAGCTGTAAGCCCTCGTAACTGAAGAGGCCCTGGTAAATAAAGTGGTGGTGTCCTACCAGGGCTAACCCTGGTGAACCACCATCATTTTATTGCCCACCCCTGGTTTAGCTTGTGCCACAAACTATACACGGGATTATGCCACTTATAAAGTGCTACAAACCAGATGCGATGTAAGTGTGTCCAAATACAAAGAAGCATCCGAATGATAAGTTCTTTGGTTTTCATGAGGACTCCCAGGGGTTACCACACTACAAATAAAGTGATTCATGTTCAACTGATGAAATTTCTATGTGTAGACAAGACCTTATGTCACACCTTTAATTCCAGGAGTTAAAAGCATTTTGCTAACATTAATGAACAAAGCCTCGTCCTACCCATGGTTAGGCAGACAAATATCTTTATCCCCTTAGGTGGTGAAACTGAGACACAGCAAGGTCAGTATCAGGCCTAGAACCCAGGAATCCTGATTCTCAGTGCCATACGCTACAACTGTGGTTCGCAAGGTATAGTCCATGAACCACTAGTGGTCCCTGACTATCTTGCAGGTGGGCTGCAGGCTTGGGGCTTGATCCTGCCCTGCAGCGAGGTGCATGCACTGGCACTCCAGTCCCGGCCTCCCTGCAAGGCTGGAGCACCATTGCCAGCTACCTGAGTCTTGCAGGACAGATCCCACTTGTGGGGGGAAGAAGCGGCTCAGCATGCTGCAGTTTCCCCTCCCCCTGGCTGGGGGAATGGCAGCTCAGGAAAGCTCTTGCCTGGAAGCTTTCCCCGCTGCTCCCATTGGCTGGAATCCTGGCCAATGGGAGCAGTGGGGGGCATTGTCTGGAAGCAAGGGGGGCACAGAGCCAGGTAAGTGCCCCCATCTCCCTCATGCCCAAACTCCTACCCCATCATCCTCACTCACAACCCTCCTGTGCAGACTCCCACCCCCAGCTTGCTCCTGCACCCTCCCTCCTGCACTGACTCCCCCACCCCAGCCCACTCCTGCACCCACTTTGTCATCATGGGTGGTTGGCTTGTGGTCCACGGAAAGGTTTGTGTTGTGTGGGGTTGGCATCGTGTCAGGTGTCCATGTTCAAATATGGAATTTCCTTGCTAGACAAGACCAGGAAGCTGCATTTTCTTGGGGGTCTGCAGGAAGGAATCCCTGGTTTAAAATTATTTGTTTTTATTAAGAGATCCCCTCCCCCGAGACACATTCTTTTCCTTTTCACTGACCCTTCCATAGGTCTCTGGCTGGGCTCTGAGATCTCTGAGGCCAAAGGTTTGTGGTTTAAACAAATGGGGTTTCCCTGGCAGACTGGGGAATCCCATTGGCTTTGCCCACAGTCGGCATTGCCAGTGCCACTTGACAGCAGGCTCGGCAGCTGCTGATGGGCATTCCTGCCAGGAGGCTACAGGGAGTCTAAACACCAACGCACAACCACCCACTCAGCCCCAGTTAATGCATGACCAGCACATCAGCAGCACGGACTCAGCTGCAGCTGCACAAGAAGCTGGGCTGGAAAGTCACATCTCAAGGAGCATGCTCAGGGCCCCAGAATTTCCTGGCCAAGGGTTGCGGTAGCAGTAGATAGCCCCCGGACTTCCCTGCACCCGGACAAACTAACACAGGGAGAGCAGCTTCGCTGTGGCGCCTGGTTCTGAAATACCCCAGCCCAGCTGTAGAGCTAGGAGCGTAGCCCTCGATCCAAAATCATTCAGCACAGGGCAGTGGCTTCAGAGAGCAGGAAAGGCGGGCTTTCAGGAGCTAGCTCCTCATCACACATGCTCCAGCACTGGAACAGTGGGACCAGGGAGTTCAGGGCATAAGACAGGTGGGACTAGGAGGAGGCAGGTTCCACCTAGCCTAGATGCGACTTCAGTGCACAAACTGGCTCTGGCTGCTAAGTCTGTCATTAGAAACCTGCGTCTGATTGATCAGGTGCCTTTTGAACCCCGGGGAGATGGTGTTCTGCTTCAGCTGCTTGGGATTGAGATGGAGGGAGGGAGTTCAGGCCGCCCCTGCCCTTTCTTCCACATCTCCTGTCCCTCGTTGTCCCAAGAGAGGATCTGGGGACCATCAATGGCTATTTTACACTCCCCTCCCCGAGATGTAAACTGGTGCACCTGGAGACCCCCCCCCCCGGCCGCAGCAATGCTAACTGGCAGCTGATTCACACAGTCCCCATTTACTGGGTTCCTTGGATAGATGTGGCACTTACACAGAACCCCATCCCCACAGCACGCTGCAGGACAGCTGTTGCCTGCCTGAACACGGCGTCTCCCACTCTCAGTTTCTGATGCCCCCAGCCTGCTCTCAGAACACTGGCAATGTTCCTTCTGCCTTCCTGTAGCACAGCAGCCTGCCCCCTGCAGGTGCAGGGACCAGATGCAGGCAGCTTGCAGCACCCTCTGGGAGCTAGTAACTCTCCCAGCATGTGAGTGGGGCTGCTGGAGAAGCTGCCTCCACTTTCTGCCCCAATGCAGAGTCCTGGTCATACAGTGTGTGATTCCACCCACTGGCAGAGGCGCCTGGCATAATCCGAGGGGCTGACAGTGGAGAAGGTCTGTCCCCGGTACCAGATGCATTTCCACAGGTGCTCGAGCTTCTTGCGGAAGGAGTACACGGTGAACAGGTCGATGATGCCCATGAAGTAGCGGAACTGTGGCCCATCCAGCAAGTGCAGAGGGCTCTTGCATCTGGGCAGCAGGCGTCGGTTCTGGGCCAGGATCTGGGCCAGCTCAGTATCAGACATGGCGCTGTTTCGGAGGCCCACGTCCTGCATCCCGGAGTACCGCTCACGCAGTCGGTAGAGGTCAGCTTCTCCCATCATCTCAGACACCAGCATGTCCGACTCCTCCTCCAGGATCCCTGACATCGAGGTGGGCTGGCAGCTCCCGAGGTTGTTCAAGGACCTGCAGCAGGGAAAGACCAGGACAGCGAATGGGTGAGATCTTGGGGACACTCCAGATCAAAGTGCCAGGAACCAGAGGCAGGTCTGCAAGTTCCCCACTGACTTGGTTCCTTGGGGGCTCGCAGGTTCCTGAGATTCAGTCAGCTACAGTCACAGACTGTGGGTCTGATTCTCAGTTACACGAAGGCCCCTTTATGCCTCTTGGCTTGGGAAAGAGTCCCTGAGACCCTGCCCCAGTGGAAGGACAGCATGTAGCTAGGGTAAGGGCTCTGGGCTAGGCTGCTCCCAGTGGGTGCAGGAGATTATGAGCACGCCAGAGGCAGGGCATGCAGAAGGGAAGGGCATGGCTGGGGACTCTCTGCTTCCTATGGCTCGTAAACATCAGCGGGAAAGAGTGCAAGGTAGAGCAGCCCTTCTGAGGCTACTGTGCCTCACACCAGGAGCTTCGCATCCCCTGTGCCTTGCCCTCCAGTTTGGCCACAGAGGAGGAATGCTGTGACTGAGAATTAGGGCCTGCGACCCCGAGGCTTTCTGCCCCTCAGAGATGTGGGGCTTCAGGCAGGCTCACCCCACACGGCGTGGTGATGGGAGGCAGAGCTAGCAGTGTCTCCTGCTTGCCCCCACTCAGCCAGAGCTGCAGGAGGAGCAGAGGGCTGGCTGAGAAAGAGGCAGCGTGTTCCCTCTGCACTCACCTGGTGGTCCTGAAGACCATGTCCGTGAAGGACAGGTTCAGGCTCTTTTCGTCTGCATGAAGGGGCTGAAACGCCACCAGCAGGCTGTAATCCAGCACGTTCAGCTCCTCCAGGAACTGCGTGTCCAGCTGCATCTGGCGGATGAGCCAGGAGCGCTGCTGGCCTGCAGGAGAGAGCAGAGGCTGACAGACACAGTGGCAGGCCGGGGGGGGGGTCTGAGCTGGGATGGGACATACGCAAAGACAGCATGAGAGAGGGCAGGGCAGCATTCTGAAAAGGCCCAAGGGAACAGAGCAGTGGGCAGGGCCCCCAGTTCTAATGCAGCGGGATCAGGAGGAGAAGAAGCTGCAGCTGGAGGGGAAAAAGCTGCTTGTGAAGAAGAGATGGGTGCAGCCAGGCAGCAGAAGTGGAAGGAGACAGAGAGGGGAGAGCGAAATCAAGTGACAGCAAAGGTCACGGGGGAATGAGTGAGAGCAGTGCAGAGGCAGAGGAGGCTGCTAGTTCTGGGGAGTAATGAATGGGGAGGTTATGGCCGGGGATCCTCATCTTGTAATGGATTCGGGGCCCAATCTGCAGCTGAGCCAATTCTCCTGTCTCTACCATTAGCTCACAGATATTTACCTTCCCCCCTCCCCGTATCCCCCTTCTGTTCTGAAATTTGATTTGTCCTTTTCATGTGTTCTTTTTTTTAATTGTATCCTTTGGTATATATGGCTGTGACTATTTTCTTCCAGTACTTGATCTGAGGAAGTGGGTCTGGCCCACGAAAGCTCATCATCTAATAAACCATCTTGTTAGTCTTTAAAGTGCTACATAGTCCTGTATTTTGTTTCAGCTACACCAGACTAACATGGCTACATTTCTATCATTAAGGGACACTGGTTAGTCTTAAAATGTTAATGTACATCCTTCCTTTGGGACACCATCCCTGCCCATTCTGGCTAGTAGACATTGATGGACCTAACCTCCTCAAACTTACTTTGTTCTTACTGGAACCCTGTTATAGTTTGGGCCTTTCCAGCATCTCCTGGCAGAGTCCATGGACTCCCCAATCCTGGGGCGGCCCTGAGTCTTGGAGGGCCAGATCCAGGCAAGCCAGGGGCCTAATCTGGCCCCCACACCAGAGTTTCCCCACCCCTGCTTTAAATCACCATTTGTACCTAATGACTGGCGGATAGCTAACATGACGCCAAAAGGGCTCTAGAGATGATTACAGGCCAGGAAGTCTTCAGTACTGAGCAAACTGGTTGAAACAATAGAAAAGAACAGACACATAGATGAACATAGTTTGTTGGGGAAAACTCAACATGGTTTCTGTAAGGGGAAATTGTGCCTTACTAATCTACTAGAGTTCTTTGAGGGGGTCAACAAACATGTGGATAAGGGGGATCCAGTGGATAGAGTGTACTTAGATTTCCAGAAAGCTTTTGACAAGGTCCCACACCAAAGGCTCTTAAGCAAAATAATCTGTCATGGGATAAGAGAGAAGATCCTCTCATGGATTACTAACTGGTTAAAAGACAGGAAACAAAGGGTAGGAATAAATAGTTTTCAGAATGGAGAGAGGTAACTTGTGGTGTCCTGCAGAGGTCCGCACTGAGACCAACGCTATTCAATATCTATACTATTATAAAAGGAGAGGCGTCCATTACGCCATCTGTCACAGAGAACATTTGAAAAAATTTGAAACATTTCTAGGGGGAGGCAGCCCCCAGCCCCACCTACAGCCCTGCCCCTCTGCTGAGGTCTCGCCCCACTACGGGGAGGGGAGAAGGAGGACTGCCTCAAGAACGCCTCCGCCCCCACCACCACCACGGGGAGGGGAAGAGCCCGCGCACGTCCCAGCATCCCCGGAGCAGCGGGGATGGAGGAGGCCACGTGTAAGTCTACCGTTGCAGTGGGACGGGTAATGCTAGTATTTATAAATGGTCGGGAGAAAGGGGTAAAAAGTGAGGAGGCAAAATTTGCAGATGATACCAAATTGCTCATGGCAGTTAAGTCCAAAGCAGACTGTGAAGAGCTTCAAAAGGACCTCACAGAACCAAGTGACCTGGCAACAAAATGGTAGATGAATGTTAATGTTGATATATGCAAAGTAATGCATATTGGAAAACATAATTCCAACTATATGTGTAAAACGATGGGGACTAATTTGGCTACAGCTTCTCAAGAGAGAGATCTTGGAGTCATTGTGGATAGTTCTCTGAAAACATCCACTCGGTGTGCAAGTCAGAAAAGCAAACAGAATATTAGGAATCATTAAAAAAAGGGTTAGAGAATAAGACAGAATATCTTGAATACTGCATGCAGATGTGGTCACCTTATCTCAAAAAAGATATCTTGGCACTGGAAAAAGTTCAGAAAAGGACAACAAAAATTATTAGAGGTATATGAGATGACTAAGAGGGGATATGCTAGAGGTCTATAAAATTATGACTAGTGTGGAGAGAGTAAATAAGTAAGTAAGTAAATAAGGAAAAATTATTTACTTGTTCCCATAACACAAGAACTAGGGGTCACTGAACGAAATTAATAGGCAGCAGGTTTAAAACAAAAACATGGAAGCATTTTTTTTCACACGATGCACAATCAATCTGTGGAACTCCTTGTCAGAGGATGTTGTGAAGGCAAGACTGTAATAGGGTTCAAAAAAGGCTAGATACATTCATGGAGGGTAGGTCCATCAATGGCTATTAGTCAGGATGGGCAGGAATGGTGTCTCAAGCTTCTGCTTGTCAGAAGCTAGGAGTGGGTATCCAGAGGTGGGTCACTTGATGATTCCCTGTTCTGTTCATTCCTTCTGAGGCACCCGGCATTGACCAAAATCAAAAGACAGGATAGTGGGTTAGACGGACCTTTGGTTTGACCCCAGTATGGCCTTTCTTATGTTCTTGTTTTAAGAAAATGAGAGAATGTCACATTGGTGGGAAAAAAATCTCTGGGTACAGCTAGACTGCGAGAATCTATTGGAAAAAGATACAGCGCTCCGCATTTTGCATATCTTTTTCCAATACTTTTGTTGGAAGAGGCTTTTCCAAATTTTGGCCCATCTAGACTGAGCCAAATTTCGGAAAAAAACCTCTCTTTCGAAAGCCCCATTCTTCCTTGTGGAACGAGAAATACAGGGCCTTCTGAAAGAGTGTGTTTGCTCTTCCGCAAAAAAAAGCGGAAGAGCAAATGTATTTTCTGGATGAGGCAGAGTTTTTTTCAGGATACCTCCAGTGTCCCAAAACTGCCCCGCAGTCTAGTCGTATCTTCCCAGAATAGCTTGAGTCAGAGTTGGCAACTCTAGGAATGCCAGCCTTAAACCACCCCGTCTCAACAATTCAAGGGGCTGTTTTGACAGGAAGTTCCATCCCCTTCCTACTTGTCAGAAAACCAGCTTGCAACACAAACAGGCTTCCCATGATAGTGGCCTCAGCAGCGGGGCCTGGAGTGACTCAAGACACAGACTGAATTACCTGCTGTCCCTAGAGGTGGCTGCCTTCAGGCCAGCTCTGAGGCACTTTGGCAAGATGGCTGGGGGAGGGGATCTTGCATCTTTCTCCAGCGCTAAGCTGGGTCCCTCTCTCTCCTCAGTCTCTCTATCTCCCACCACCCTAAGGTAATTCCCAGCCTTCCAGATGCGGTCCTATGCGGTGAGGAGGTTTAGCTCTGCTGGGTGAGATAGAGGGCTATAGACAGATGCAGAAGAGTGGGTTGAATGCAGATGGCTGGGTGGGTTCTTAGGGGGTCGCCCTGCCTCACCAGAGCTTGACCAGGGATGCACTCACCTAGGTGGATGGAATTTCCTTCGAAGTTGAGATCCTTCAGCACCACGATGACGTGGCTGCCCTCGGAGGGAGGTTCCGTCCAGCGATTCACCTGGCACCCTTTAATATCGTACCTACACATGGCAATTAGGACAGGTGACGCCTCTCCTGGGGCTGCACAGCCTAAGGGTGCAAAGGGGTTACGCCCCGGGACTTAGTAATGCTCAGTTATTTTCCCAGGAAGTAGGTTCCTCTCCTTTGCAGAATGCCACTCCCAGAGGGTGACATTGTATTGGTGCTGCTTGTGCACTCCCAGGGTGTGTGGACACAAGGCTGCAGCATGGCACACGTGGGAGTAGCTCTGCTCGGGGGGCAGAGGGGACACTCAAGTTGCAGAAGGGCAGCCGGCAAAGGCAGGGCGCTGTTCTGGGGAGGAAATGGCTGTAGAAATCCCTCTGATCTCAGGCTGCGAAACCTGTTGCTGCCTAGGCCTGGCACTCACCGCTGGAGGATCCGCTCTTCGGGGTAGAACACGCTCTGCATGATGATGAAGTATTTCTAGAAGAGAGAGCAGAAGAGACAGAAGCCATCACACACATGGAGCTGGCTGCACCAAAGATGCCCTGGTGGCACAGGACATGGACTTTGACAGGCAGGTGGAACCTACCTTCTTCTCTTGGGCCACGATGATGCTGTGAACCCCTGGAAGGGAGGAGACAAGGGGAAAGCTCAGAGAACACAGACCGAGATCAGCAGTCTGGCCCCCACTAACCAGCAGAGATGCTGTGTACTGTGCCCAGGATACAATGGCCCTGCAACCTTAAGCACCGTTGTAGCCAGACAGGCACTACCCAGGTATGGCCACAAGGGGGACACCAGGCCAGCATGGCTGAGAGCAGGGACTAGCCATCTGCTGGAGATGAGGGCCCTCCCCAGGCTGGAGCCCAGAGCCCCTAGCAGTTTGGCCCAATACACTGGCCAGCCCAAGCCTGTTAGATCCTCACTAGGCAGCCTTGGCCTCTGGTCCATGCTCCCCTGAATGGGAACTTGGCTCATGCAAAATCCCAGGGGACGGGTGAGGTCATGTTCCGCCTCGGAAGGCCCCCCAAGATCCTCCCCAGTGCCATGTCCCTCTCTGTGAGGTACCGTCCCAGGCTGGACTGTTCCCCCTGGGGTTACGGAGCCTCAGCCTTCCCCCCCCGCATGTCAGAGGTGGCTTACCCAGGAACTTGACGAGGAGGGAGTGGGGGTATTTCTCAAGGTGCTGGATGTACTTGGGCAGGTTGGAGAGGAGGAACCGGATCTCTCTCTTACTCTGTGTCTTCAGGAAGAAGCATTTGTTGTTCCTACGGCATGAGGAGGCTGAGCGTTAGCCCAGGCTGTTAATGGGGATGGGGGAAGATGTCCTCCCCTCCAGATCAGAACCAGTCGGATTCCAAGATACACCCAGCTCCCCAGGCATGTTCTCATACACTCAGCCTCGGGCACGCATGGGACACACGTGTCACCTGCACTCGGTATGTATGCCCCTCACCCCGCCCCCACAGCCGCGATAATGGACATGCTGATTTTGGCCACGAAGACATACATGGGACGTGTCTCCCTTCTCTGGGCACTGCTGGGCAGGAGCTGCAAAGGCCTGCTCAGCCTCTGGATTCCTGAGTGGTGCTAGGAGATATTGCCCTTTGCTAGGGAATATCAGACACCTCCAATAATTCAGACATGCCCACACCCTGGGTCCCATCCCCATAGACTGGAGAGAAACAACACCCAGCAAGGCTCCCAGTCCCACACGGAAACCACCTCGCCCCAGGAGACCAAACACGAGACAGATCCCCACCTAACACATGGGTAGCTTCCTCTCCCCAAGCCCATGACACTACCCACACGGTCTGACATATCCACTAGGTCAGGCCCAAATGCAGCACACACCTACACACCCTAACCTAGTGGGTATCTCTGCAAGTCTCCCAAAACACAAATCCAGCTTCTCTCCCTCCTGCTACTGCCAAGGGCACACAGCAGGGGATGTGCACACACAAGCCACAAAGGGGTCACCCAATGCCCCACTTTACAATAGAGGCAGCGTATTTGGTGCTGGTTGCTACTACACAGGTCAGTTACGGGGGGATCTCTAATCACTACAGATCTTTCTAGTCAGTAGTGAATTATCTGCTTGATTGATGGTTTGCTTAGGCAGTCAGTTCTGAAGGGCACAGCACTAATAGATTTCTGGGCCGAATTCTGCCTTGCAACGTTCTCCTGTCGCCATGTGGTCAGTGGGCTTTTGGCAGGAGTGCCTGAGGTTAAATTTCAACCTGGAGTCTGCAGACTCCATCTGTGATTTCCAAAGAGGTCTGCATCTCCATTCAAAATTTTGGAGGGGTCCACAAATGAAAGAAGGTTGAAAACCGCTGACCGAGACCACTGAGCTCTCAGAGAGGGCAGGCAGGGCTCTGCAGCCGAGGGAAGACTCACGTCAGGAAGAAGTCAGCCTTGCTCTTGGAGTTGCTGATGAACTGCAGATAGAAGCTGCGGGAGGACAGGGACTGCTGGTATTCCTTCTCCGACATGCCCAGCGAGTGCCTGAAGTGAGCGAAGGCTGGGCCACCGTACGTACGCATCTCAAAGCCCTGCAGTGACCCGAGGCAAAACCAGGTTCAACCACACCGTGCTACTTGGGGCACACGCCAGGCTGCCAAGCACTTTCACCCCACCTTCCCTAGTCAGCTGAGAGGCGGGGGAAGGACTCTCCTCTGCTGCTCCACAAGGCTGGCGGGGAGCTGGGACTGGCAAGAGCATCTCAGACCTCTCTTGAGGCTACTGAATGCAGACATGGCTCCGTCTGGGCCAGGGAGCAGCACAGCTGACTGGCGGCGGGGGTATGTGTGTGCCTCACTGATGCACGGATATGGGAAGGTATGGCTAGGGACGGCTATGGGGCGGGACGTATAGGTGCATGTGGGGTGGCTGCAGTAGAAAAGAGGAGGGAGGTGTTTGCGGCTCTGAGGGACCTGGGGATAGATGGATGGTTAGGTGTGTGGCTCGCGTGCACGGCAGGGGTGGACAATAAGCGAACCAGAGGCTGGACGCTGTTTGCCAGGGGCCGCCAGATATTTTATTTACCTGCCTGTCTGCATGTTCAGCTGCTTGCAGCTCCTGTGGGCCGCAGTTCACCCTTCCCAGCCAATGGGAGCTGCAAGCAGCCAGACCTGCGGGCACTCAGCTAAATAAAGCATCTGGTGGCCTTCCAAGGGCTAACCCAGGTGAACCACGTGTGGCCCGCGAGCCACTTATTGCCCACCCCTGTGGAGGGAGAGGAGTGGCTCAGGAATCCTGTGCCAGGCCGGTCTGAGTGAACGGGGCCTGTGCTTTCTCCCTGCTGGGGTGAGCTCCTACCTCATGGGCCTGCTTCAGCACAGCCTTGCAGTCTGCCTCGCACAGGGCTTCCTGGCGAGGAGAGAGACAGAGAGTGAGTGCTCCACAAGGGGACTTCTCCCCATTCACATTCGCTGCTTCACCAGCCTCCCCAATGGTCCCGCCTACACAGCTAGAATGCAAACGTGAAACGAGCTGGAGGGAAATCGGCCTGGGAGTGCGAGGACAGCGGCGACAAGAGGGACTACGCCAGCCTCTGCACTCAACCCTGCCCTTGGCCTGCCCCATCTCTCCCCCTCATTTCCTCTGCTCTAAACCACTGCTGTGGTGAGAACTGACAGACAGGGGGGCCTTCCTTTTGAACCTCCTTTCCCCACTGCTGGCCAGCTGTCACCACCCTGCCACAGGATGTCCTCAGTGGTGGTAGCCCCCCCCCCATCTACCGGCCTCACGCGTCTCTGGTTCCCTTCATTGCAGGATCTCGACCCTCTGGCACAGAGCACTCAATTTACAAAGGGCAACGCTTCTTACAGCCCCAAGTCTGGCAGGTTTCTTATGATGATTCAGGCCTTTCACTGAAGGCCCTCTCTGCAGCTGTGCCCGCCCTGTTAACGTGGGGGGGGGGGGGGTCCCACCTCAGTCGCTCTGGTCTGCATGGGCAGCGACGTTAATGGGGTTCCATTAATGTCAGGCCTCACAACATCCAGTGAGCTCTGAGGTCTTGGGAATGCTGCAGGGGCTGGGATGGGGACCAACCCTGCGCTTCAGCTGGTGTGTGCAAGACACAGACCCCTAGCTACTCCCAGCCCTGGGGGCAGGGGCAGGGAGACCCCCACTGGGCAGCCCTTTCTCCCCCCAGCAGAGGAGAGGCCTTTTGGTAGGTGTCCGTCAGGAGTTTGCTCGGATCACCTGTGCAGAGCTGCACCGGGCTGCTCGCTGGGCAGAGCCACCAGCCTTGGTATAGCCCTTCCCCCGCGGTGCCATGGGGATGCAAAGCACTGGGGGTCCTCGACTGGGGGAGACAGGTGGGAGGAGAGCAGGATCAGGGTGGGAGTGCACTGGAGGCCACACACTCTTGCCACAGCAGCGCACCCAGGGTAGCCCCCTGGGGGAGGAGAAGGCTGTGGAAGAGTCTCATTGTAGGGACAGGCAGCTGGGCGGTGAAGGAGCCCGTCCCTGGGAGATACTCACCGTAGGTGGGTTGTCAATGGCCTCCTGGATGGCAGCCCTGAGCCCCACCTTCAGCATGCAGGTGAGGCCATAAAACTCGTGCTCCCTGTCGATCTCAAAGAGGCCAAGGAGCTTCCATTTCTGGCGGAGCTTCCAGAGGAACCTGCGCTTCAGTGAGCTAGATCGCCTGCTTCTCCTCGTGTTCTCTGAGGCGTCGGCCTGCGCGGGACAAGGCACGTCGGGGAGTCAGAGCGGGCCCAGCTCCACCCGGGAGCCCCTGGGCTGAGAAGAACGGCCCCGTTCCCAGCAAACAAGGGCTGGGCACCTGAGCTGGCAGAGGTTTGAGGGAATGAGGAAGAGGATCTTCTAAACAAATGACCAAGAAGAGGGCAGAGGGATGACTGGCAAAGTCGGGGGAGTGCAGAGAGGACCGACAGCAAGGGGCAGGGGGCTAACGGGGAGTAAACTGCCTCAGGCTGGGATCCCAGCCAGCCAGCCAGAGATGTGATCCCTGGGGCTCACCCTGAGAAAATAACCAAGGGGAACCATTTTCACCTTTGGATCCATGGATGAGACCCCTGACCCACTGACCTCAATGCCAAAGCTCCCATGGAATTTGACCAGGGCAGGATTGCATCCCTTGGGGACAGGTGAGCTCCTGGCAAAAGGGCCAAGCACCCAGGCCTCACAGAGACGAGAGCTGCATGTGCGCAGGATCCAGAGCCAGGCAGGGAATGGTGGTTATGGCTCTGCTGAAAGGCAATAATGGCTGCCACCAGGGATGGCTGAAATCCAAGGACAATCACACCTCAGGACCACTGATGGGACTGCCAAGACCTCTCTCTCTGGTGCCCAGGAAGGAGTTCTTAACTCAGGGGTCCTGGAACAAGAGAGGCTGGGCGGGGGGACATGCCCGTCCCACCTGTTACCTGTCATAAGAGTCAGTGAGGGGGCAGAGAGGAGTAAGTGGGAGCAGGATCTGGAGGGAAGAGGCAGCAAAGAGCAGGAATCATAGAATCATAGAGCTGGAAGACACCTCAGGAGGTCATTGAGTCCAACCCCCTGCTGAAATCAGGACCAACCCCAGCTAGCCCCAGTGGAAACAGTCCATCTAGTATCTATAGCTGTGCTAGTAGATATTAACCTTTTCTGAAGTCTGTATGTTAATCTCTCACCACTCTTTCATTGCTTACTACAAACCTGTTTATTTTGTGTATTGCCCTATGTATACATGGAAACGAAAAAGTTCTTTGTCCTTTAATTGGAAACAATGGGCAAAAAACATAAGAATGACCATGTTGGGTCAGACCAATGTTCCATCTAACCCAGTGTTCTCCAACCTTTTTACACCCAAGATCACTTTTTAATGTCAGGGCAAGCTAAGATCTACCCCATCCCTTCCCCAAGACCCCACCCTTCCTTGAGGCCCTGTCCTCTCCATTCCCCTCCTCTCCATCACTTGCTGTCCCCATCCCTTACCCACTCTCACTGGGTTGAGACAGGAGGGGCGGGCTCTGGGGTGGGAATGAGGGATTTGGCTATGGGAAGGGATGAGAGGTGCAAGCTCTGGGGGTGTGTCTAGACTACATGGCTCCATCGGCGGAGCCACGTAGATGAGTTTACTAGACATAGGAAAATGAAGCGGCGATTTAAATAAATGCCGCTTCATTTACATCAAAATGGCTGCTGATCAGCTGTTTGGCGGCACAGCGGGGCAGTCTGGATGCGCCGCGGTTGACAAGGGAAGCCTTTGTCGACCGCTCCAGTAAACGTCATTTCACAAGGCATAACGGAGCAGTCGACAAAGGCTTCCCTTGTCGACCGCGGCGCATCCAGACTGCCCCGCTGTGCCGCCAAACAGCTGATTGGCACAGCATGGCGGCCATTTTGATGTAAATGAAGCGGTGATTATTTAAATCACCGCTTCATTTTCCTATGTCTAGTAAACTCATCTACATGGCTTCGTCGACGGAGGCATGTAGTCTAGACATATCCTGGGAGGGAATCAGGATGCAGGAGGAGGTGGAGAAGGAGATGCTGGCTCAGGCTGGAGAGTGTTTTGGTCAGGTGGAGGGTTGGGGTGCTAAGTAAGCCACAGACATGTGGATATCAGGGTGTAGGAGTTTGGATTGGGGTATATGAGGGGCTCAAGACAGGGGGTTGGGTGTCTGATGGGCTCAAGGTTGGAGTTTGTGGGGGGTGCAGAAGAGTTATGATTCTGCAGCCAGATGGGGGCTTGGTCTCAACTGGGGGCTTGTTGGCCAGGCTTCATTTTTAAATAAAATATTATGTCCAACACAAAACGTTTCAGCATTGTCTTTATTTATGGGAGGGGTGGGGAACATTTTGTTGGGTCAGGCAGCCACTGACCCACAGAAAAATCAGTTGGGGACCACACAAGTAAGATACAAAAAACCAACCCCTCCAAAAAAAACCCACCCCTCACTGATGTGGCTCCAACTGACACCCCTCACTCCCCTGGCACTCCAGCCCCATGAGGTGGAGGGTAGGTAGGACTGAGGTTCAAGGCCTCAGGCCAACTTAACTCTTCTGGGGTTCCAGGGTTAGTGGATTTTGTGGGCCCCACTAGGCTCTGGGGTGGGGCCAAAAATGAGGGATCCAGTGTGTGGAATAGAGATGCGGGTGCAGAATCTGGGTGGGAGGTAGGGTACAGGAGCAAGCTGGAGGTAGGTGTCTGGCCAGCAGGGAGGGGGCAGGGTGCTGGTGGGTGTCTGGCCAGGAAGTGGGGGCAAGGGCAGCTCGGCTGGTACCTGGGGGTCTCCAGGGATCAGGATCTCTCAGGAAGGATCTGCAGGCAGCACTGAAAGAAGCGCATGTGCAGCTCCTTTAAGAAATCCAGCTACTCTGGATCCTCTGCTGCCATCTTCACACACACACACACACACACACACACACACACACACACACACACACACACACACACACACACACACACACACACACACACACACACACACACACACACACACACACACACACCGCCTCCCTGGTGCACAAGAAAGTGCGCACGTTGCTGTGGGGAGGGGAGGAGCAGGACATGCTTCCTGAGAAGTCACATCTGGCATGGAGCAGCAGGACTTTTCCCCTCCCTGCCACAAGAAGCTGGCTTTGGCTACAATTTTGTGAAGGGTGGGAGGCTGTAGTGGCAGCGCGGGCTCCTCATTGTAGGTAGGGGGGAACAAGGGAGCACTGGGAACGCTGTGTCAAGATCGACTGGCATTGCCACCATGATTGACCAGTCAATCGCGATCGACTGCTTGGTGACCTAGCCCAATATCCTGTCTTCTGACAGTGGACAATGTCAGGTGCTTCTCAGGGAATGAACCAAACAGGGAATCATCGAATGATCCCTCCCCTGGAACAATGAACTCAATGATGAGATGTGCATAACCTTTACCTCTACTTTTTACCTGATTTTATTAGAACAGGGAAGAGACACCCCCATCCTTATACTGCGAAACGTTTCTCCAGAAGGATGTTATAAACAAAACTAGAGTGACTGCTAAGGGATACTTGTTTTTACAGATGAACGCTGTAATGAATGAAATAACGACCTATTGAAAGACGTTTTCAGATCTTTTAAGCACTGTCAGAAGTCACAGCTGTTAGTAATAGTGATTGGATTACAGCTTCTTTTTTGCTCATCAACCAGGTAAACTGGGGCTCCCAAAATAAATTCCATTAGTAAAGAGGAAAACAATATAGGGTAAAAATAATTGGGAGACAGAATTTTCCCTCCAAAAAGGAGTTTCTTTGTCTCACACTAGAAGGATGGAGGCCTTCAGATAAGGCCTGGACACTGTCAGCACTTCTCCAGAGGAAGGGACCTAACTACTGTCTCTTCACCATCTACAGGGGGTGGCAAAGCAGCTGTTCTTTCTGGACTGCACTGGATCAATCTCAGATGTAACCTCAATTAAATGAAACCCATCTGAGCTTGCTGCGTGACACTCTCAAATCGCTCTAACATTCAAACACCCAGCAGCTGTTGGGACTGTGTTTTCCAACCTGCTTTACTTTGCCCTTATCAACACTAAGAGATTGTCACACAAACCCACCTCCCTTTACCCCACTGGACTGGCCGTTGTGTGGTTCCACTTCCCCATCTCCCCCTTCACCATTGCGGGTCACCAGCCTGCTCTCTGCAAAGCAGCTTGAGAACCCCTGTAAAATACTGAATGACTCACCATGGCTTCTCTCTGCTTGTCAGGCCTCAGTTGTACAGTGAATGTTACCTGCTGGTGCCTGTGGCACAAAGGACTCCTACCAATGGACTCAAGTCCTCGGCACAGGGGGCACACCGTCCATGCTGGCAGGAACCAGTCTGCACAAAGCCAAAGCACAATGCAGCTATGAGACACAGCACACGCAGAGGGAGAATGCATGCATGAAGCAGGGCATGCAACGTGAAAAACCAGTAGGCTGGGAGGGTATGGCTGACTCCCTGTGAGGGCAACAACTGAAGCCACCTCACTGCTTGGGGCAGAGCAACAGTGAGAAGATGAGCTCAGACTGGCCAGCTGGGAGGGATCAGCCGCAGAGTGGGAGCAAGCAGGTCCATTCTAGCCCCCCAAGGGAGTCAGGTGCTGGGTGGCTGGCAGGCAGACTGACCTTGAGAGACTTAACCTAGTGGACAAAGGGAGGCTTTGGCAATACTACAGTCCGGAGTCCAAGGCGATCAGATTTCAGGAAGACAAGTTTGAGGAAACTGCAGAGCCTGCTCTCCTGGAAATCAGCTGGAGAGCTGCTGCTGGCCTCAGTGTGTCCCTGCAACAGACAGTCACATCTTCTTAAGGCCTCTTCCCGGCTCGGCCTGATGCTCTGTGGGCCCCTTCTGGGCTAGGGCACACGAGCGGGTGCAGAACAGCGCCCCATGCGGCCAGCATTCTGCAGTCAGGCGCTGCCTTCTGGAACTAGCAGGGGCTTTGTGCCGTCACCCTTCCAGAACCCAGGACTAGAATGTCCGCAGCGCCGAAGCGCTTATTCCGCAATAGCCATTCAGGGCAGTACCCCGAGGCAGACAAGCCCTCTGGGGTCAGATGGCCTCGTGGTCACGGATTGTTCCGCCCATTCATCTCATTGCAATAGAGCGAGGCCCCCGGCGTAGCCCGGACCCCTGGTGCCAGGCGCTGTACAAAGAGCCGGTCCTGCCTCCAGAGCTCTCAGGCAGTCTAGGGGGCTGGGGGAGGCAGGGGAAGCAGACGCGGTGGCTGAGGGAGGATCCAGGCACATCCTGCTGTCTGCAGGCGGGGAAGGGTGGGGCGCGCAGCGGGTCCGCCCCCCTCCCTGCCAGGGAGAGATCACAGGGCATCCACCGGCTGGGGGCCAGGGCAAGGGCGCGCCCGGTTGGGAGCGCGGGGGGGGGGGGGGGGGCAGGGCGCAGGGGGGAGCTGCCCGCGGCCCCTCCAGGGCAGGGGGCGGAGGCGTCCCGGGCCTGGCTCCCGGAGGGGGAGGGGGACGGGCCGCTTGCAGTGCGAGCACCTACCTCTGCGGGCTTCTTCTGCAGCCACCGGCCCCGCTGCCGCCTTCCGCCCGCGCCCCAAATCACTGCCCGCCCGCCCGGAGCCGCCCCCTCCCCGAGCCCGCGGCGTGCTGCCTCGCTCTCTTCCCTCTCCCCCAGCGGGCTCTCGGCAGCAGCTGCCCGCGGGCCGCGGCTCGGCAGAGGCTGCCCGCTGCAGCTCGGAGCGGGTGACATCAGCCTGCCCGCAGCTGGCCCTACTGACAGCAATGCGGCGGAAGGGGGAGGGGAGGGCGAGGCCCGGGCCAGCTGTCCACCTGCGCGGCGGACGGCTCTGCCAGAGGATACAGGGATACAAATGTAACCCTCCTCTGCACTTGCCGCCTTCCAAGGCTTCGTCCCCATCCATCCCTGCAGAGCAGGTAAATAGACCCCCAATCTGGGGAAACTGAGGCAGAGAACAGGGAAGTGACTTGCCCAGGGATACTACATGGTTGGAGAGCTTAGGAAAAACTGCCTGTCAGGGTGGTTAAGCAGTGGAATACATTGTCTAGGGAGGTTGTGGAATCTCCATCACTGGAGATATTTAAGAGCAGGTTAGACAGACACCTGTCAGGGATGATCTAGATGGTGCTTGGTCCTGCCATGAGGGCAGGGGACTGGATTTGATGACCTCTCAAGGTCCCTTCCAGTTCTAGTATTCTGTGATTCTATACCCAGGGAGTCATTGCCAGGAGGTTTGGGCACCTAATTCTGGGCTCACACCAGAGGTGTGAAAGCCCTGAACTATGCACCTGCCCACAGAAGGTATTAATCTGGCATACAGGGGCAGCACACAATTCTTTGACCCCCCCCCCCCCAGTAGTCTTGAGCCCTTACAAGGAAAATCTTCCAAAGTTTTGGCTGCCTGAATCTGCAGCCAGCTTGGAGCAACAGCTCTAGGAGAGAGGGGAACAGCACCCTGCATCACACTGCAGCAGTAACTATTACATCTAAAAACAACAAGGAGACCCATGACACCTTAAAGACTAATACATCTGTTAGGGCAAAAGCTGCTGTGGATAAAACCGCACTTTGTCAGCTTATGTCACAGGACTCCTTGTTGTTTTGCAGATACAGACTAGCAGGGCTACCCCTCCGATACTTATTCAGTCTAATTACAACCTCAGAGTCAGATTTTCAAACAATACGGGTGCCTACTTTTGTGTGTGCACAACCATGGCAAGTGTGTGAGCCACTCCTGTTAAATGCAGCTGAGCCCAGGGCAGGCAGGGTGGGCTGCAGCCCCCAAGACTTCCAGCCAACGATGTACCAGTAACTTTACCAAGTAGAAGTTTAGTGACCACATCGGAGCCATGTCCTACCCCTTTGGGCTAACCAGCCCTCAGCACTGTCCTGGCTACTTGTAGTATATTGGAAGGAGAGCTGCAGTGGACTGAGGGCTGCATGTGGACCTGCCTTTGTAGGCTCAGTCTAGGGACAGCATTCCAAATAAAAGACACTAATTTTCAGATGCACTGAGAACCATGGAGTTCCCACCGAAATCGGGGGAACCGCAGGCGCTCAGCATCTCTGGAAATTGGGCCCAGAATGATTCTGACTCCTTTGCCCTGGCCCAGAGCTCTGAGTAAGGGGCTTCAGCAGCACTTGGCATGGGACAGATTAAAGTGAGCAGGAGAGTTATGCTGGAGTCTGGATCTCTGTCCTCACCTCACATCTGTGGGCAAGACAGGCCTTCAAATAAATCCCCATGCCTAGAGGGCACTTTCTGGACAAGGAGCAAGGAACCATTTCACCCTGTAGTGCTGGGGTGAGCTGTAGCCCAGAGGGGGAAGTGACTTGTTTGGAGTTGGTGCCAGGGTGGAGAATAGAAGCCAGAGCCTGACTCCCAGCTCGGTGCTTTGATCCCAAGAACAGCTCTTTCCAGAGTCCAGTTCTGTCAGGGGTTCAGAGGTGACCGATCATAGAATCCTAGGGCTGGAAGAGACCTCGGGAGGTTACTGAGTCCAGACCCCTGCCCAAAACAGGACCAACCTCAACTAAATCAACCCAGCCAGGGCTTTGTCAAGCCGAGACTTAAAAACCTCTAGGGATGGAGATTCCACCACCTCCCTATGTAACCCATTCCAGTGCTTCACCACCCTCCTTGTGATCCAGCAGGGGAAGGGGCAGGAGGGTCTCTATCCATGTGCAGGGAACCACAAGGCCAGGAAAGGCTTGTGCCATGTAGAATCCTGCCAAGAATCACAGCAGCATATCTGTTGGCTTCCACCTCAAGCAGATACAGAGGTATTCACCCTAGTAATAGCCCCTTCCTTCCAAGCTGCTGGATATGATTGTATTGCTTGACTAAGCACAGCCTCTGTGGCTGTAACCCACACACCTAGTGGGTGTGGTTCACTGTCCCATGTAGTGGCACTTGGACCATGTACAGCGAGAGATAAGAAAAGAACAAGGGAGCTCTACAGTCTAAGCTGAGAGCCAGCTGGCTTTGTAGTTCATGCTGTAGAGGCTTCTCTACTAAGCTCCACGGTTCCCAGGTTCAAATCTGCGTGGTGGTGGTAACACAGCCCCATAGGCCAGCATACAGTTCCAAGGACTCTGGCCTCTCCTGCTTTAGGATGAAGTGGGAGTCCTATGATGTTCCCCACAGTATGATGCACTATGGCAAGGATGATGGTATCCACTGAGGAGCTGTTAACTCACCCTGCTCAGGTCTACCTGACAGGCAGCCAGAACACTGTGTCTACACCAGCCCTGCCTTGTCTTGGCCATTACACCAGTTCAGCTCCAAACAGTAGGAAATGGGAAAGGAAAAAGGAGAGACAGCCCTTCTGCTCTTTGGGAGCTATTCAAGCTGCTGCCTCAGCACATTTCAACAACAGCCCATGTCTTCTGGTATGTGGCAAGGTGCCTGGGATCTGTGCTAGACCACAGCTCTTTCAAAGCTGCAGCTAGCTGAGGCTCGCACCTTAGGGTCTGGGGTGGGGGAAAGGCTTGGGGCTGGAGTAGTCCTCACTCCTGGTACTAGCTATTTTGGGGATTCATTGCTGCTCACCCTTCAATTTCTTCCAAGGTATCAGGGGACCCCTCAACCTAACTCTCATGGGAGAAGCTCCCACTGTTCTTCTGCCTTCACCCTTGAAGTAAGTGCAGGTTCCTTCACCAACCTGTCCTGGCTTCCCCAGTTCAGTGGTCACGTTTCCTTCTTTTCCCTTCGGGCTTTAGCAGGAAGAGGCTGGGGCTGCTTCTCTTACTGGCACATTTCCAGGAATGAGACAGGATCTTCCATCCCTCTCTCAGAAATTCCTCCCTGCGCTGAAAGTGCTGCTGCAGGAGATGTTGTAATAACCCAGCTCTAGTAAGCCCCCCTCAATTGTGAGCTCAACTGGCCGACTGTGGGGGAAAGGTCACACAAATGTTACCATCATCTCTAGAACTGAAAGTGCCTACAGAGAAAGGTACAAGAGGGCATGAAGATGGGTTTAATCCAAGCAAAACGCTTTACTGACTCGATCGGAGGCCTGTGTTAAAATTGAGACTGGTAACATAGAGGAGAATGGAAACAGAAATTAAAGGACCCAAACTGGTGTGTAGGATACTACACCTAAGTGCTGGACAAAGTAATAAGGGGGTGGGTCACCCATCACTCCCCCCCCCCTTGGCATCTTTTAGAAAGCATTGGAGGGATTGAATGGGGGATTCCATAAAGCAAAAGTCAGTGAAGTTCTTCTTTGTGCAGAGACTCTGCCTGTCACTGGTGAACCTTGAGCATGGGGGCCTCCAGCCCACCCAACTGGGAGGCTGCCGGGACAAGTGAAGACCCCTGCCTGATAGAACAGATCTTACGTGTATCTAGCAAGTTCTCTTCCATTGCCACCATCTTCTTCTTGTCCTCAGTCTCTCACTCTGGGCTTTCCCACGACCCTGGAATCAACTTCAATGCAGGGCACCAGCATGACAGGCTGAAATGGCCCATCCAGCTCTGCCCCGCCAAAGCGGGACTAATGAAGAAGAGGAACATGAGTGACCATCAAGTCGATGTCTTAGACTGGGGAAGTGAGCCAGAGTCAAGTGCAATGGCCCAACCCATCAGGCTGTGACTGAGTAACAATAGTGTATCCGGAGAATGCTGTAAAAACCTGCATTTCCCTTCACTGGCTATCCTTTCTCCCTTCCATTTCGGTACCTCTGTGGCCAAAAGCCAAAAAAGTAACCATCATTAACAGTGCCCACCTCAGCACTGAAACACGGAGCTAGTAAGTCTGCAACTAAGCTAGCCCATTCTGTACCATCCTTTGCTAATCTCCTTGTGGATGGAGTAGTCCCCTTAATCTGCCCAGGATAATCCATCATCCATCCAAAATCTTCTTCTTCTGTCTCAGGTGCTTCTGCCATCGATTTTCCCTGCCAGTGCTTAAAAAACATGCAACCCCCATGGAGTCCTGTAAAATGTGCCCTGCAAATCAAATCTTCCTTTTCATGAGATCTCTGACTAGTGTTTTCTGAGGTTTAGTCATCTCCCATACTGTTTTGTTATTTACATGGTCAAGCCATGAGAGTTTCAGAATTCTTCTGACACCATAATTCAAAGGATTGTAGTTTGACATTGATTGCTTGAAAGTCCATATTTCACAGCCTTTATTTAATACACACCAAATATAAGGTTTTAAGAGTAAGAATTTAGTCCTCAGATTTATGCCCCTTCTCACCAGGGCTGTGTCTAGACTGGCCAGTTTTTCCAGAAAATCAGCCGCTTTTCTGGAAAAACTTGCCAGCTGTCTACACTGGCTGCTTGAATTTCCGCAAAAGCACTGACTTCCTACTGTAAGAAATCAGTGCTTCTTGCGGAAATACTATTCTGCTCCCATTCGGGCAAAAGTCCCTTTTGAGAAAAGCTTTTGTGCAAAAGGGCCACACAGATCAGATTTGTTTTCTGCAAAAAAGCCCCCATCACGAAAATGGTGATCAGGGCTTTTTTTGCGGAAAAGCGTCCGTGCCAATCTAGACGCTCTGTTCCGAAAATGCTTTTAATGGAAAACTTTTCCATTAAAAGCATTTGCGGAAAATCATGCCAATCTAGACGCAGCCCAGATGTTTATTTTTCAACAATGTCACTTTTACTCTTGCTAGTTTGGTACTGACCTGTAACTGCCACCAGGGGGATTTGAACCTTGGACCTCTGGAGCTTTATGTAGGAGCCACCTACTTGCGCTATAAAGCCATTTGGTGCTCAGCTTTGGCTGTAGAGCTCACTTGTTCTTATCTTGTGATCTAAGTGCCACTACATGGGACAGTGAACCACACCCAGTAGGTGTGTGGGTTACACTTCCATCTTCAGTAATGATCCTTCCAAATTAGCAATTGTTTCTCACTCCCTATACAGTCATACCGTACCAGCAATACTCTCAGGCTGTCTACACTGCCCCCATTTTGTGCAAAAAATATGCAAATGAGGCAAAGCATGGAATATTGCCATGCCTGATTTGCATAATTAATGAGGGTCTGTTTTTGCGCAAGAGGCTTTTGCCCAAGAGCTGTTCTTCCACATTTTTTTCAGGAAGAACAGCTCTTGCGCAAAAACGGAGCCTCATTAATTATGCAAATCAGGCATGGCAATATTCCATGCTTTGCCTCATTTGCATATTTTTTGCACAAAATGGGGGCAGTGTAGACATAACCTCACTGAAAAAGGGACTGAGTTAAGTTTGGATTGTTTGGCTTTTTGCCTTGAAAATACTTTGTGTTTTGTTCTCCATCCTTTTTCACTTCTGTGTTCCAATGAATGCACCTGCAAACTTGGATATCCTTTTTTAAGGATGTTTGTCATGGGACTAAACAAATCAAGGTCTCTGTACTTGAAACAGAGACCACATTTAACTAAGTAGTGCTAGTTAGTAATAGGGTCACGCTAACTCCTTTGACTTTCTGAGACCACTTATTCCACTGCAATAAACACAACAGAATTCTTCCCAGGCAGTTCTCCCTCTGCTGGGCACTGAGGCTCCATCTACTTCATATCCCTGCTTAGCCTCTTGCAGGGGAAGTCCCAAGACAAGCTAGAGTTGAACCAAGCAGCCTGAGCCTGGTCACAGCCTAGCAGGAAGGGTCAGAAAGAAAAGGGTACGCAGGAAAGCAACAGGCAACAAGGGATCCAGACCCTCATCTTCCTTTTCACACAGCCACACCCAGAGAGCACATGACTAGGACAGAGCAGGGGAGAGGGGCTTGCTCAGTGGCCATGGATGTACATTTCTTCAGCTGCTCTCCGAAAGCGAGTGTGTTAACATTGCCATGACTAAAGCTCAACTGACGGGCTTTGCTCTTTCCAACCCCCAGGGTAATTGGTGGCCCCCAGCATGGCAGACTCCTTCCTGCTTGAGGAGGGAGCAGACACTTCATCCAAGGTGAACTTCATCCCTGCAGGGTAAAACCGCCTTCCCTTTTGGCGAGCAACAGGGTTTCTTTTTTAAACACATTGTGCCAGAGTAAATTGGTGGAGACACAGGCAGAAGTACTCCAGGGGGAGCAGAAGGCAGTAGGCTCCTGGGAAGAGAGCAGAGAATCCCCATCAACTGTGCCATTTCACACTGAACAGGACTACTCGCTGGAAAGCAGCAGCCTCTGGCTGGTCTCAGAGGGGTGGTCCTGTTGGTGTGTATCTGCAAAAACATAGAGCCCTGTGGCACCTAAAGATTTGCAGATTTATTTGGGCTGAAAAGCTTCTTGGGCAAAGACCAGTTTATGCCCAAATAAATGTTAAGTCTCTGGCTGTGGGCCCCATGCTCATTCTGCCAGGACAGGCTGCCTCCTACCATCCCTCTCCTCCTCACCAGGCCCATTCACACACATGGTCACACACACACGGTTCATACTTACCCTCACTGATGAGCCTTTCCCATGAAAATGTCTGGGGGAGAATCCCTGAGCTTGTTCCAGGGACAGAAGCAGAATCCCTGGGATTATTTCAGCAGCATCCCCAGGCAGCTGGGGTTAGAAGACACAGGGAGAGGAATCTGGAGGCAGCAGATCACTGAAGGCGGAGGGGAGAACTGAAGCAGCAGCAGCAGCTCCAGGGCTGGCAGACTAGGGAAGATGCCCAGAGTTGCTAAGAGATGTGGCTTTTTGCTTCCTTCTTTCCCCAAAGCGCCCATGTGATGGAGTGACCTCATGCTCACGGGAGCTGCTGCTATTTCTTGTATTTCCAAGCACCGAGGAGACTGAGAAGCACAGCTGGAGAGTTTCTGAGAGTGGGAAGCAACAGAGCTGCAGCAATTGGTGGTGGAGGAAGAAAGCAGGATTTCAGACTAGCCACCACCTCCCTCCCCTCGGCTCTGACGCTGCTCATTTAGCAGCGGGAAGGGTGGCTGACAAGGGGTAGGGTTGCCAGGTCTCCGATTTTGAACTGGACAGTCCAGTATTTGAGCTTTCTGTTCAGGAAACAAATTGAGAAAATATAAACATCCGGTATTTTCTAAATCAGATGTAATGTAGATTGGGATGTAATGTCAACTGCGTCTGGTATTTTTGTTGAAACCATCTGGCAACCCCAGTAAGGGGGAGGGTATTGGCAGCAGAGCAGGTGCACAGTGCAGCAAGGGCACCTTTGCCTCAGAGCTCTAAATAGAAATGTCCTGGCTGGCATCTTGCTCTTCTCACCCGACAGCCCAACCTCAGCAGGAAAGCTGCAGGGCAGCAGCCACAAGTGGAACAGAAGAAAGATTAAGGAGCCACTTTTGGCCTCCCAGAGCAGAGGTGCTGTCACCTATGGGGAGCTAGAAGCAATCGTCTATCAAACCTGAGCCTCTGAGCACATGGGCAGCCCAGAGCTTTGCTAGGAGCAACTTTCTGCACTGCCCACTGGGGAACAGGTGAAGAGTAGCTATTGAAAATCATTGTACAGGTTGAACCTCTTCACTCTGGCACTCTCTGGTCTGGCATGATTGTAGTTAGCCTGGTGTCCTTATCATGGGGGGGGGGGGAGGGGGCAACTTTGCTTACAGCCACCAGCCCTGGCTCTGTGTTCTGTGCTGTTACTTAGTTCTAGTTGGCCCCTACATGTTTTCTAACAACCCAGTAAGCAGCAGAAGTGTTGGTAATGCTGCTAGACAACATGGGTCTCCCCTGGTTCAGCACCAGTCTGGTCTCAAAGGTGCTGGACTAGAGAGGTTCAATCAGTACTACAGGGGAATGTCAGATGATCCCTAAAGTGCCCCTCCTTTTTCAGTTTAATGGAGTCCCAGCAGTATGTGCACACCAGGCCTTTACTGTCACAGACAAGTTAGTGAGATGGTTCATAACTATTTGGGTTTGGCAACTGGCAGAGACTCTCCTTGGAGCTTTGTGCCCTGGGCCCCACTCTGGCATTTTACCATTTGTCTCTTGCTACGAGGTTTCCTTCTTGGCTGTTTAATTCTCTTACAGGCTCTGGCACAACACTGCAGAGAGGCTCCCTGGAGAGGTGCTAAGAGCTGCTCCAGCTAACAGGTCCCTCTTAGGCAGGGGAAATGACACCAGGCACTTCTTACCACTGCGGCAGGGACAAGAACCCTGCATTGATGGCATTCCCATGCAGATATCTCAAGGCAGTATTAGCAGACTGGTTAGGAAAATTGGAAATGCTATGAAGCATCTAAACCCCTGGACCCGAGCTTTGGTTATGTTATTGCTGCACTTTAATTTATCCCAGAAAAAGCTACATGTCACATCCTCATCATAACAGGCCGCCCCATGACCTCGTGCCTGATCCCTACTCCAGAACAGTTTCCATATCATATACCTAACTCTCTGGTCTGCAGCAATCATAGCAGAATACAGGAAACAACAGCAGAATGAGGCCAGGAAGGAGAACCAGTGTCACCCCCAACAGGACCTTTCAGAGAGACTGCACAGTGCTTGTGTAACTGCCTGGAAAACCGATTTGAATCTGGGACCTCAGTGTAGCAGCCTCTACAGCTTGAGCTATAAAGCCAACTGACTCTCAGCTTAGGCTGTAGAGCACCCTTGTTCTTATCTCTCACTGTAGTGGTCTAAGTGCCACTTCATGGGACAGTGAACCACAGTAGGTCTGTGGGTTACACTTGCAAGGTTACATGCCGGCTGTGTGTTCTGATTCATTGCTCTAGTGTCATTTCTCCCAACCCTCCACCCACAAAGAGGAGGAAGAACAGTCAGAGACACCGCAGATATTTTGAGAGAGACTCCAGTTCTTCACCTATTAACAGACACCATACTAAAGAGTGAAAACATCCTGTGACTTCAGCCTTGCCCAACGGGCATCCTCTTCTTCCTCACAGCCCTATGGCCACTAGGAATGTGGAAAGTTACTCATAAGTATCAAGCAAAGCCAGTGGCTTCATTAGACCACATTTATCAGGACAGCATCTGAGCATCTCTCCCCTCCATTCTCAGGCACTGTCTAGCAGAATGTGACTTTCTTCTCTAGTCCCATTCAGCACACACGGCGGATAATGGAACAGCATCGAGAACAATGGAACATCTTCTGTACAACAGCAGAGAACCTCACCTCTCTATTACCTCCTCAGCACTGAGAGCCGGTAAGGAGGATACAGAGCTTGTGGCTTCCCCAGAACATGCAATGCAAGATCCAGAGGCCACATTCCCCGATCTCAGACAGAGAGAGAAAGCATAAGCATGCATAAGAGCACGTGGAATGTGACACCCTTGGTAGTAATGCTGATGGTTCACCACCCCTCTAGTAGGTAAATGGGGACAGGGGGCTCCCTCCCTCACCTGTCTTTGATCCTTCAAGAAGAGCATTTTATTTTATCCATGATCTTGTTTTTTCACATGCTGGATCCATTAACACCTCTCCCCCTCCAGTAACCTGTTTAAAAATGACAGAAACAAACCAACAGAACTAAAAAAGGTGCCTGCTGCAGAGCAGGAACGTCACTGAAGTCTGGGCCCTTTGCTCAGTAGCACTGCCTGGTGCCAGAACAATGTCACAAAGACTGTGGAGTCCAAAACCACATGCATCAGTTTGCTGGGATTATCCCTATCTTGGTCCAGGTTCATAAGGGCTGGTGTTCTGGTCTCTCGCTAGAGAAGTTCTGTGGGTCAGACAGTTTCACTTCCCTTTGAGCACTAAACTGTAGCTGGATACAAGTCTCAGGAGTCATGGAAAGAAGGCGCAGTGAGGTCCAACGTTCTTTCAAGCACGTAACAGAGTCCGAGAGCAGAGTGTCTCTTGTTTCTGCAGATAAATATCTCGTCCCTGTTGAGATGCTGCAGGCAGGCACCTTCTCCCCGCCTCTCCCATTCTGCTGTCCTCAATCTAATTTCTTTGCAGGTTTCCTGTTCTTCCACATCACAATCACTACAAAAATCCCTAATACGGGAAAGAGGGAGAGACTGAGTAAAACATAAAACCCGTAGCTGCTGTAGCTTTTTAAACACACTGCCGTGAGAAACGGAACCGCATCACAGAAGAGAGAGATTTCCAATGTGCAGGAGCCCACAGTCACAGGCAGGGCACTGTTGTGAGGAAGCTCACAACACACGAGCCTTAAATACTGGCAGTTCACTGTGCCAAATAAGATGGAACATGGGTGTCCAACCTTTAAAGAGATTAGAATAAGATAGAAATGTGACTCACCTACACACAGCACCAGAAGGAGCCCTGCGATCACAGGAATGGTCACCGAATACTCCCGGGGCAAAAAGAATTTGTGAATCCCATGATCACTGTCAATAAAGGGCTGCAGGAAACAAAAGTGAAGGGCACCACTAAGTTGGGCAATACAAAGACAACTCTCCAGCACCCAGAGCTTTGTGGCTGTAATGCCAGGACAGTCGACCTCAAGAGCTATGATTAACCTGAGGCTTGAAAACTAACCCCAAGAAACGAGAACTAGAGAGCAGTAGGTACTTGAGCTACCGCTGCAGACAGACAATGCAGTAAGTGAAAGGCAGCTGAACAAGTGCAACAGTCCATGGTAGCGTAGCAAGCATGTGACACCTTGAAAGGACAGAAGTGCCGCTATCTAGTGGCTTATGCATATGGGGTAAAAGACTCAGGTTCTAATTCACACTTCCTCACTGCCTGGGACTGAACAAATGACTTATCCCCCAGGAGGATATCGCATCCCTTTCTTGGAGAGTCATGATAATATTTACTCCACAGAGATGTTGCAGGTGTAGATAAACACCGCAGAACACTTTACGCCTACTGCTTCCCATAAATCTTTATAGAGCACTCAGAGAGTGTACAAACAATATAGCAAGGGTTGGCAACCTTTCAGAATTGGCATGCCAAGTTTTAACTTATTCACGGATCTGTGTGCTGGGGTACAGTGACCATATTTTCTGAACCAGCTGCAGCTAGGGAGAACAGTTTTACTTAAATTATTAAACAGATTAAGCGTTTTAACTCTCTCATGTTAGTTTATCAAACTTCATTTTAAATAAAGTAAAATATGTTCAACACAAAAGGTTTCAATGTTTCCTTTATTTATGGCAAGGGTGGGGAACCTTTTTTGGGACAGGGGTCACTGACCCACAGGAAAATCAGCTGGGGACCACACAAGTGAGAAGCAAAAAAACTCCTCCGAACTCCCCAACCCTCACTGATGTGGCCCCCAACTGAGACACCTCACTCCTCCAGTGCTCCAGACCCCTGGGGTGAGGGGAAGGAACAGGGAGGACTGAAGTTCAGGGACGGCCCACCTCACTTGGGCCTTGTGCAGGTCAGTGTTGGCACAAGGTTAAACTTTATCCAGACTGTTATGCAGCTGCAGAGCACCATTACTATAGGGTGCGACAGACAATCCTCCTCCAACCCACAGACTGACGTTCCATTTCCACGGGCAGAGGGACAAAGAACAGTCTCCCCGAAGCAGTAATAAACCATCAACATCCCCACTGGTATAAGCAGAGACACGAGCGCATCATTACTCCAAGGAGCAGAACTACAGTCAAGATTGAACACCCACCGCTTCCCTCTGACACCGGCATCACAAAGTTCTCGCTGCCCATACAGCCTGTCTCACCCTACAATCCTCCCTCTCCTCTGCCATTAGCTTCTCCTCTAGCAGTGGCACCTCTGGGGCGGTCGGAAGCCGGAGGTACTGCTGCTGCAGCCACACGATCCCAGGTTGGCCTCAGAGGAGCTCCAGCACTGCCTTCACCCCCCCCAGCCTAACCTGCTGCAGGGAAGTGGGAGGGCTCTTGAGGCTGCGCAGGGGAGGAGGGGCAGGACTGAGCTCCTGCCCCATGTGCCACTTAAAATTGGCTCACATACCACTTATGGCACACGTGCTGTAGATTGCCAACTAGGGACGTAAGCGACTAATCGACTAGTTGACCATCTGATAAGCAAAAACTCATTGGATAGGCAGCACATTAGTCTACTAATCACTTCCCTCCTTGCTGCCTCTATCACAAAGAGGCAGCAAGGGGGGGAGAATGAAAAGGGTGCTGGAGGGAGCCGGCTTAAAAGCCCATTCCCCCCAGCTCCATGAGAGGGGGCCAGGGTGCAGCGGCAGCCAACTTTGAAATGTACAAGAGTCCCCAGTAGGGCTCTTGTACATTTCAAAGTTGGAATGTGGCGTGGAGCTGGGGGCCAGCAGGGAGTTCAAAGGCAGAACATGGAACTTCTTATCAATTATTCGAACAGTCGATGGAAATCCCATCGACTATTCCATTTGTTAATTAATAGAAATTTAACATCTTTATTGCCAACCCCTTCAAAATAGGGTTTGTAATAGCAGAACAATCAATTTTTTAATTTAGAGGGGGAACCCAAAACGTTCAGAGCTGGAAGTGGAAGCTACCAGGGATTCAGAAGCCAATCTAAAGCTTTAACAAATCTCCCGAGTCTGAGAAACGGACTCAAAAAGCTTAAAAAAAATAGGATGCTTTTCTAGAAGATTTCCTATTCTTCCTGCTTCCTGTGGGCGGAAGACCCCACAAGAATGGACTCTCATCGCATTTCATTTCTGCCACTTCCCTTGAGAATCAGGAAACAGATGAGACATGTGTAATAAGAAGAGGGCCTAAAACGTAGCCCATCAAAGGCTTGGTGTGGGGCCTAGGCAACAATGGTCAAGCAAAGTTAAGTTGTGAGCAAGTGGCAGGCCCTGCTCACAGAACTTGACAAGAACAGGACTGATATTGCAGAAACACTCATATCTAAGAGAAAGTAGGCACCAGCCATTAACACAGTCCAGAAGGATGGTAACAGAACACCTCATTAGGAGACATCTTGGTACAGGTTGGACCTCCTGGTCTGGCAGGGGATCGACAGAATTTGCTGGACCAGGGGAAGTCTGCCCTTCCATGAGCCCCGAGTTAGCTGGCCCCATCTACCCTCTTTGCTGCTGCCGGCACCAGCCCCAGGCTGCCTTTGGTGGCCAGGGTTTTCTGGCGCTGGCACATGCGGTCACATTTCCCCAGCCCTGCGCTGCAACCAGCAGCTGGACTTCTCTGGTTCCTGACCCCGCACAGCTGCTGGCTGTCAGGGCTCTCCAGCTCCATGCTGCCACAGGGAGCCAGGCTTCTCCAGCCCTCAACCGCGCGCTGCTGCGGGCGACTAAAATTCCCCAGTGCCTGGTTCCGCACTGCCGCAGGCTGCCAGGATTCTTTAGTTCCTGGCCCAGCACTGCTGTGGGGTCCTCTGGTCCCATTGTCCCCGGGGGGCTGCTGGCCCTCTTTCCATTAAGCTCCCGAGCTCTCTGGTCCAGGAGCATCTGCTGTCTTGCTGGACCACAGATATTGCGGGACCAGAGAATGCTGGTTTTCAGAGGTGCAACCTGTACCAACACACTCACTAGAAATAACAGGAACATACCAACCAGGGATGTAAGCAACTAGTCTACTAGTAGACCATCCGATAAGCAAATCCTTATCGGATAGTTGACTAGTGACTCAACTAGTAGCTTCCCCTCCCCCCTTGCTGCCGCTATCAGAGAGAGTCAGCAAGGGGTGGGGAGCAGGATACGGTGCTGGGGGGAACCGGCTTAAAACCTGGTTCCCCCCAGCACAATCTCCATGGGAAGAGGGGACAGGGGTGCAGCGGGGAACTGGTGGCACTTTTGCCTTTGAAATGTAGCAAGAGCAAGACTGTTCTGCCCACAGCATGGAAGTGAACACTAAGGAGACTTTTTTGAAAACCCCAGAATTATTCTGAGTTTGAGTTTTGGGTGAAGGTTCAAAGGGGTGGAACACTGCAGTTATAACTTTATTCAGATCACCACACCTACCCCATCAAAGCACACTGATACAGATAATTCTTTGGGGTTCAGCTTTGGTCAAGGTTCAGAAGATCAAGTGTTTGAAGGGATGAGTGAGCAAGAAGGAGTTTATAGTAACGGTTTTACAGTGAGCATAAAGCTAGACAAACAGGTCTAACAAAAGTCTAAAAGAAACACAACAGTGAAGCCATTGAGACTGCAATAACCAGAGTGCATGCAGGAATCCATACCAGTATAATAATCCAGATGGTGTAGTAAACAAAAAGAACAAGGCTAAAGGCTACCAAGCCAAATCCGACCAGCTGGTCCATTGCTGTGGCCTGGAATACAAAAGTAACAAGTCAAAACAATTCAGCTCCTCCAACTGAATTATAGAGAGTACAAATGGCACAATGACATTTAAAATACAAGTGAATATTACAGCACCTAGTACAATGGGGTCTGGTCCATAACAAGCAGTCCTATGTATTATGGTAGCACAAATATATGATAAACGTATAGGTGTCCTTTCTATGTTGCAGTATTTACTCAGGCTAAGTCTACACTGCCACTTTACCGCACTTCAACTTTCTGGCTCACGGGTGTGAAAAAACAACCCCCTGAACACAGCACCTTACAATGCTGTAAACTTAGCTACAGTGCTAGAAGCCATGCTCCCAGAGCAGTTAATTACTCCTCTGGTGAAGGTGGTCTACCTAGAGAGCTGGGAGACCTCTGTCCCAGCACACTTGTAGTGACCACACTGCGGCATTCAAGTGCTGCTGCGGCTGTGCTTTAAACTTTCCAGTGTAAACAAAGCCTCAACTCCTGGCCATGAAGATGTAGTTTTGAAACAAAAGCCAACAAAGAAAAAATACTTGGACAAATAATTTGCCTTAAATGCCTCATTGATAAAACTCATCCCCTCTTGCTCTGAAATAGAGACAATTTCTTATGCTTTGTGAGATGCTCACCAAGGTGTGATCCACTCACTTGTATTGAAGCCGTTACTCATCCACAGAGCTTGCAACGATGTCCCCCTGTGCTATGATCCTAGAAACCTCAAGCTAAGTAGAGTCAGAGCAAGTCAGTTAGGAGACCTTCTAGGACAGCAGTTCTCAGACTGTGGGTTATGACCTGGTTTTAATTAGGTCAACAGGACTGGCTTTGACTTGCTGGGGCCCAAACCAACGCACCAGCCCCACCACCCAGAGCTGCAGCAGAAACCCAAGAGCTTCAACCTTGGGCAGTAGTTCTCAGATTACAGCTCCCTGCCTGAGGCTTGAGCTTTGTCCCCCTCCCTTCAGCCTAGGGCATTGGAGGCTTGGCTTTGGCCCTCCCACCCAGGGCAGTTGGGCTCAGGAAGATTCAGGCATCAGTCCCCACTAGGGATGTAATAGTAGTAGATTAACCAACTAACTGATAAGCAAAATGCTATAGACTACACTCATTTCCCCCCCTCTCCTTTGCCAGCAAATTTTTTAGCAGGATGGCCAGTAGTCCAACTCAGTCCTGATTCACACCAGGTATGGCACCTATTCCTGCTGCAGCTCTACATTTGAGGTGTATTAGGAACCAGATGGGCAAACAGCCTGGCTCAGTTCCAGCTCACGTGGGGTCTAGGAGCTCAGCCTCCCTCCTCCCCCCAGATAGGGGCTGCTGCACACTGTGGGGGGTGACAAGCAGCCGGTCTGCAAGGGGAGCTGGTTTTTAAACAGAGGCAGCAGCACGGAGTGGCAGGGGACTCGTCAGGAGTGGGAACAGAGCGCACTGGCTGCAGACCTTGTTCTATTATAGAACAGTTGACTAACGGATAAGAATTCATGAGGTTAATCGACTATTCAGTTAACCAATATTTAACGTCCCTAGTCCCTGATCCTAGGGTTGTGCAGTATTTTTTGTTGTCAGAAGTGGGTCATGGTGCCATGAAGTTTGAAAACCCTTGTTGTAGGAAAACCCAAGAAGCTGTCACAAGTGGTGGGTGAGGATTCACTACAATCAGCACTGACTTTGATCCAGAAGGGTGTAAAGAGGCACTGTGCTACTGGGAATATCTTTTTTTAAAGATATACAGAAAACCAAACTCCTGAGATTACTAATGAGCCAAGGCACTTGCTGAAATATTAGGAATGTTCACTTACCTATCCTGGCCCAATTCTAATTCATGTAATTACAACCTGGCTGGCCAACACACTCCTGAATTCAACTTATTTTGAGAATCTTAACATCTTGCATGTATGCTTAAATTCCTCAACATAACATTAACACAGCTTCATTGTGAGGCCAATATAATCATCTGATTTGATCAACAACACGTTCACCTATGAGAATCCCAATGTACTTCATCACTAAAAGGCAGCCGCCTCTGGGGTGGAACATGGATGTCATTCTGCATTATAAAACTTTGCTTTTAAAGGCAAGAAGTGACGGGGACAGGAGCCAGTGGGTGAAGGGCATGGAAGGGGCTGGTTCCATGGTGCGCAAGCGGAATGCAACTGCCAGGGTGGGAACCTAGTCTGGACACCGGCTAAGCCAGCACATGGGAGCGTCTGGGTCCGAAGTGCCCAGGGCTTGGGTTTTACAGCTTCCCATCAACGCTGCAGCTCCAGCAGCCCAGCACCCGTAGCCCCGGGGAAGGCCCCAGGGGGGAGCCAGCCTCAGTCTACTCCACACTCATGCTCGCCCGGCCCCATCGGACCGGGGTGTGTGTGTGGGGGGGGAGGGTGTTAACCCCTTCGCGCCCCTCCCCCATCGGACCGGGGTGTGTGTGTTTGGGGGGGGTTAACCCCTTCGCGCTCCTCCCCCATCGGACCGGGGTGTGTGTGTGGGGGGGGGTTTAACCCCTTCGCGCCCCTCCCCCATCGGACCGGGCGGAATTAACCCCTTCGCGCCCCTCCCCCATCGGACCGGGCGGAATTAACCCCTTCGCGCCCCTCCCCGTGCCCGCTGCCGCTCAGCTGAGAGGGAACCAGTTCATACCAAGCTCCTCTCCCGGGGGGCAGACGGGACTCACCATCCCCCCCACTCACCATGGTCCCCACCGAGCGCGGCCACTTTCTCCACCGCAGCCCCCCCCCCAGCCGGCTCAGCTACTTCCGGGAGACCCAAGCCAATCAGTGACCAGCACTTAGATCTCGTAGCATCCCGGGTGTTGTCTTGGCACAATTGCATTATGGGGGATGCAGGCTCTAAGGAACGCCTTCCCAAGGCATCATGGGAGATGTAGGCTCCACGCGGCACCTCTCCCAGGGCATCATAGGAGATGTACGCGCCACGTGGCGCCTCTCCCAGAGCATCATGGGGGATGTAGGCGTATCTTTTTCCAAGACTCTGGAGACAGTGCTGGGCAGAATAGGGTTGCCAGATGGTTTAGCAGGCAACCAGGGCCGGACCCCCTCCCCTCCCAAAAAAAGCACCGGGAATTTTTTGTTGACCAAAAAAAAAAAAAAAAGCACATCGGGCCACCAAAATGCAGTCGCAGCCCCTTTAATTGGTGGGTCACTCCCCCCATCCCCAGGGTTGCCAGGTGTCCAGTTTTCGCCCAGACTGTCCGTTATTCAGGTCTCCCCGTCCAGTAAAAAAAACAGAAAATACCGGACATGTGAAGTGTCCAATATTTCCTATTTCCCTCAGACGGAAGCCTGACAGGGACAATATGCACCTGCGTGTCTAGTGGGGTGGGCGAATGAGGAGAGTGGGGCCATTTAAAGGCACAGCACCCTTTTTTTCCCCCCAACAACTTTGGTCTCCCCCCAGGGTGTTCGGTATTTTTTGTTAAACCATTGGGCAACCCCTACATTGGGCACCAAGCCAGGAAAAGCAGAAAATACCAGACATTTTATGTGTCTGGTATTTTCTCAATTTCTTTACTGGACAGAAGGCACAAATACCTGACCATCCAGTTCAATACCAGACACCTGGCAACCCTAGAGCAGAGCGTTGGGTGTGTCTGTCACAAAAGCTTTGGGCACCATGTAACCGCCACCAGTAGATCCCTGCAAGTTTGTGGATGTGGCTTCAGATCCACAGGGGTACATGGATCTTTCCATGGATGATTTTATCAAACATCAAGCTACGACTCTGGTTCTAGCAAGGGTTTTCTTTCTAATTCCAACAGAAAGAGCCTTCCCCCCAAAAAACAAACCTTCCTCTTCAGTGTTTGTACAATTAGACAACTCCAAAGGGAAGGAGGAAGCCCTGGGAAATTATGATCCTCCCCTTGCCTAGAAAGAGAACTGCAGCAGGGCACTGGGTCCCTTCTCCAGGGGGCAGAGCACTGAACTTTAACTCTTCCCTAATTATCACCTACTAAGCCAGCAGTGACTTAGGCTCTTTAAATACTCTATTTTAGGGCTTGTTTGTCTACATGGGGAAATCTACCAGTGTAATTATACCAGTATAATTAGTCACATGGGTGATCACTTATTCCATATTTAAAGCGTGGTGTCACATTCACTGCAGACACTGACAGCTTCCTGTACAGAATTCAGCCCCACCATGGAAAGGCTGTCAATTCGGGTTCCCTCAGCCAAGAGAACCACCTCCACTTATTGGGGCCCAAGTCATCCAAACTTGGGATGGGAATGACCGAGACCAGTTTATAGATATGGAGGAGGTACTTGGGCCTCCAAGGAGAAGGGGAGGGCCACTCTGGGCTGTATCAGGGGAAAAGGTTGTCCTGGAGGTCTGGGCACCTGCTCTGATTGTTTCCAGGCCTGTCCTACAGACCCCTGAAGACTCTGACTCATTTCAATTAAAACTCCCTGCATGATGCCTCTCCTGCCTCAGACCCTGTCAACCCACAGATGTTGTAGATTTTATCCAGAGTGTCTTCCCCTACAGCTGCCAGACTGAGGACATGGCTGCATCATACTCATCTGGTTAGCAGGTGCACTAGCCCTTTACTTTCTGTTCAGTTACTAGATCTCTCAGCCCCAACTCCTCCCAATTTCTGTACAGAAGCAGCAAGGGGAAGCACCTTCACCTCAAAAGTTCTGCTTCAATCCCACCTGGTTGGGGATTCAGCTCTGGCAGCTGGGTACCAGAGAGCAAGGAACAGGAAACCATAGGAACTGACAAGTGAGAGGTGACTTTGGAGTGGGTTTTCTCTCTCACAGGAGGGCTGGACTGACCGAAGATTTTTCCTTTATAGTACATACCAAGCCTCAGGTTAGGCTTCATTTCAAAGGTCAATCTAGGTGATCTAGGGCAAAAACCACCCTGGTCCAGCATAGCGGAGACACAGCAACTTCCATCAACTTGGCTAGATCTGCACAATCACTGCAGCATAGGCAGCCCCTCTGCAAAGCACCACTCTGGCTCTGTAATGTTATGGCTGTGCAGATCACCTGGCACTAGGGGGAGCAGCTGCCCCGGAAGATCCTGTTTTCAGGACTGGTCCAGTGATCAGTTTACACACAGCCTCTGATCAAATGAAAGAGAGTGGAACTGACAATGATCTATTAACAGGCCAGTCCCATATTCTCCCCTCAAGAAAAGCCCATCCACCCCACCCCCATACATACAGCAGTCCCTGAATTGCCTTTTTCCCTCAGAGAGACCCCCTGGGAGACTAGAGAGAGGCCCTGTTCCTGGCAGAGCTGTACTCATTGAGCCCACATGATGCTGTTGGAGGCTACATACTGGACTTGCTCCAGGAGCCCTGGTTTCCCCCACTGTCTCAACAGCAGTACTGGGGCCTGGATTCTGGCAAAACTGGGGATGAGTGGGAGAGACCCAGCGTTGTGGGATGGCGTGTGGGGAAAAAAAAGAGAAGAAAAGGTATTGAATGAAACACCAAAGGGGAAAGGAGGAGTCACTCTGGAAACGTACATTGGCATAGCTGAGTCCCTCAGGGGCGTGAAAAATCCAACCCCCTGAGAGACCGAGCTACACTGACCTAACTCTGAGTGCAGACAGCACTAGGTTTTTCCCTAGACCTAGCTATTGCCTCTCAGGGAGGTGGATTAACTACAGTGATAGGAGATGCCCTCCTATCAGCATAGGTAGCGTGTAAACTGAAGTGGTGCAGCTATAGCATGTCAACACAGACAAGCCCTAAGTCTGTCGACCCGAGGCCGTGGGTTGCAGATGTCTCTCAAAGGGCCCACCCCCCCTGACAAAGGAAAGGCCAGAGAAGAGAGAACCCTTCATGTAAACATTTGCAGGGGCCAAAAAATGACCAGAGGGCAGAGACAGGCTCAAAGGGAGAGATCCAGAAGAGGACGGCTAACAGAGCCCTCCACACTGTGTCCACTGCTCTGAGGAGTCACTGGCTGCCTACTGGGACTGGATAGAAGTATGACTAAGGGTCAGGGAAATGGCTTCACCTAGCTACCTCCTCCTAGAGCAGGGTTAGTCCCTGGCAGGCCGCTGCCGCTATATTACCTGCACCTTTGTAGGTACTGGTGATCACAGCTCTCATTGGCTGTGGATTGACATTCCCAGCCAACGGGAGCTGCAATCGCTAGTACCAGTGGAGGTGCAGGTAAATATAGCAGTGGGGACCCACTAGGGACTAACCCTGGCAGTCCGGATCCAGCCTGCAGGCTGGATGGCTAGAGTGATGGATGGCTGCCTGGGGTGGAACCAGCCAAGAGAAGGGAGATGAGGTTGTGTTAGGATTTGACTGAGAGATGAACACAGATGAAGACTCTTCTGAGTGGGCTGGGGCCATAGCCCTACCTACAACAGCATCCTCCCTGGCGAGCTGAGTGATGGTATAATGATCTGCAAAAGTGTGCACTGAGGACCAGGTGGCTGTCCTGCAAATCACCACGATGGGCACCTGGGACACAAAAGCTATGGAAGAGGCTTGCGCTCTCGTGGAGTGCACTCTAATGGGCAGGGCCGGAACCCGCGCTAGCTCGCAACATGTCTTGATGCAATCTGAGATCCAGGATGAAATACTCTGAGCCGACACTGGCTGACCCTTCATCCTATCAGCTAATGCTATAAACAGTTGGGGGGACTTGCGGAAGGGCTTGGACTTCTCTAAATAAAAAGCTAAAGCATGCCTCACATCAAGTGTGTGTAAAGCCTGTTCCATCCCAGAGCTATGGGGCTTAGGGTAAAACACAGGGAGAAATATATCCTGGTGAGCAAGACAGACACCACCTTGGACAAAAAAGCTGGGTGGGGGCATAGCCTGACCTTATCCTTAAAGACGACTGTATATGGGGGGTCCACTACTAGGGCCCTGAGTTCTGATACTTTCCTGGCTGAGGTAATGGCCACCAGGAAAGACACCTTCCAGAACAGGTGTAGAAGGAAACATGTGGCCAGTGGTTCAAAGGGAGGACCCATAAGCCTCGAGAGCATTACATTTAGGTCCCAGGAGGGCACGGGCTCACACACCTGAGGGTAAGCCCTGTCTAAACCCTTGAGGAACCAGTGCACTATGGGGTCTGAGAAAACGGTCCTTCCCCCCGAGCCAGAGTGGAAAGCCAAGATGGCTGCTAGGTGCACTTGCATGGAGGAAGGAGTCAGGCCCTGGAGCCTGAGCCCCAGGAGGTAGTCTAAGATAACTGGGACCGGGGCCTCCAAAGGGGGGACCCCCTTATTACTGACCAGATCACAAACGGTTTCCACTTTGCCAGGTAGGAAGACCGAGTAGGGAGCTGGAAGCGTTCTAAGAGGACTGCCTGGACCTACACCAAACACTGCCTCTCTGAGGCCATTAGCCATGGAGCTTCCATGCCATGAGGTGCAGGGAGAGGAGGTTCAGATGCCGGAGTCTGCCGAACTCCTGCAAGATCAGGTCCAGATGCAGGGGGAGGGCCAGAGGCCACTCCACTGAAAGGGCGAGGAGGTCTGGGAACTAATGCTGACGAGGCCAGGCCTGGGCTGTCAGAGTCACTGAGTCCTGGAATTCCCTGACCCTGAGGATTACTCTGGGGATCAGTGGGAAGGGGGGAAAAGGCCCCGAGGCCAGAGGATCGTCAACACATGTCCCAGAGACCCCGGGCTGTGCCTGTACAGAAAGCAAAACCAGGGACATTTCCTGTTGACATGGGTGGCAAACTGGTCTCTGAGGGCAGATGTAACCCTCTCCATTTTCCACAGGTGAGGGTTTCCCCAACTGGACCTTTTGTACCCCTGGAAGGACCTGCTGAGGTGATCCACCAGCTCATTCTGAGCCCAGGGGAGGTAGGTGGCCACCAGGTGAATATTGTGAGCTACATAAAACTCCCAGAGAAGGAAAGCCTCCTTGCACAGGGGATAGGAGCGAGCACCACCCTGTCTATTTATATAAAACATTGCAGCCATATTGTCAGTCAAAATTGAAACGCACCTGTTTTGGAGCCGCAGTAGGAACACACCACAGGCATGGCGAATAGCTCTCAACTCCCTGACATTGATATGGAGAGAGAGATCCACGGGGTCCCACACACCTTGCGTCTGGAGCTTCCCAGCCCGTGTCAGGAGGCGTTCATCACCAGCTGAATGGACGGGGAAGAGGTAAGAAATGGCATCCCTTTGCAGACCACTTCCTCGCACAGCCACCAGTCGAGGGATTTCAGCACGTCCACGGGGACTGTCACCACCGTGTCCATATGCTGAACAGCTGGGTTGTAGCTCCAGTGCAGCCATAGTTGAAGCGGTCTCATTCTGAACCTGGCGTGCCGTACCACGTAAGTGCAGGCCGCCATAAGCCCCAGCAGCCTCTTGCAACAGCAGGCTGTTGTGGTGGGGAACGACTGTAGTTGCAGAATAGCATCCCTCAGTATCATGAAGTGCTCCGAGGGCAGTGAGGCTCTGCCCTTTGTTGCATCCAAAAGAGCTCCCACAAACTCTATCGATTGAGTGGGAACCAGGGTGGACTTGGCCTCGTTCAATAAGAGACCCAACCTGAGGAACGCCTCCCTTACGAGGGATATTCAAAAAAGGGAAGAAGGACGATCCAGGGAACTATAAGCTGGTCAGTCTTACCTCAGTTCCTGGAAAAATCATGGAAGGAATCCATTTTGAGGCACTTGGAAGAGAGGAAAGTGATCAGGAATACTCAGCATGGATTCACAAAGGGCAAGTCGTGCCTGACCAATCTGATTAGCTTCTATGATGAGGTAACTGGCTCGGTGGACGTGGGAAAGTCAGTGGATGTGATATACCTTGACTTTAGCAAGGCTTTTGATATGGTCTCCCCAACATTCTTGCCAGCAAGTTAAGGGAGTATGGATTGGATAAATGGACGGTAAGATGGATAGAAAGGTGGCTAGAAGGCTGGGCCCAGCAGGTAGTGATCAACGGCTTGGTGTCAGGATCATGGTCAGTTTCTAGTGGAGTGACCCAAGGTTTGGTTCTAGGACCGGTTTTGTTCAATATCTTTATTAATGACCTGGATGAGGGGATGGATTGCACCCTCAGCAAGTTTGCAGATGACACGAAGCTAGGGGGAGAGGTAGATACACTGGAGGGCAGAGATAGGGTCCAGAGTGACTTAGACAAATTGGAGGATTGGGCCACAATCTGATGAGGTTCAACAAGGACAAGTGTAGAGTCCTGCACTTATGATGGAAGAATCCCAAGCATTGTCATAGGCTGGGGACCAACCAGCTAAGTAGTAGTTCTGCAGAAAAAGACTTGGGGGTTACAGTGGATGAGAAGCTGGATATGAGTCAACAGTGTGCAGGCATGGCCAATCCAAGACTGTGCCTGGTTAGACTGGGCCCTAATCCAGGAATGCAGCAGAACAGGTAGATGAGAGTAACCACAATGCTGCATAGCCCCCAGGGGTTGAGCTTCTGGCTGTGTAGTGTGGAGGTCATTGGGGAAAAGGAGGTGACGGAGATCACAATTGTCTTAATTGTTTCTTGCACTCCCTTGTCTGTCTGCCTCCAGGTGTCTCTCCCTGAGATTGTAAGCTCTCTGATGCAGGGACTGTCTCGGTTGTATAGCACCTAGAACAATGGGGGCTGAGGCCAGGCCTGTACTCCTAAGTGCTACTGAAATACAAAAGCAGCAAGCAAAGACTCAATACATCCCGCTGCGGTAAAAGCCTTCAGATTGCCTTGGTAGTGAAGAAAATTGTTTCCAATTCCCATTATTGGCCAGTATTAAAATCATCTGCCCCTATGAGTGACAATGATGCAGGATGGAGAGGTAGGAAGGGACATCCTTGCCAGCTGCTAGACTGGGTAGTGCAGACCTCCTATCTCAGCCCATGATTTGGGAGAGGGTGATGAGTTTTCATCCACAGAACTGAGGCCTGAACTCTCATGGGATCTACGGGCTGTTTTGCTTAATTTCCCCTGAAAAGGTGCTTCAAAGTAGAAAAATAAAGCTCCCCCCACACCGTGCTGTTTCCAAACAAGCTGCAAACAGTAATAGGAGGAAAGCCCAAAGCAGGGTTACAGGTTGGAGAATGAGGACGGCATTAATTCCAGAAGAGCTAACAGACACAAGGTATTAGTCCGGGGATTTCCACAATGATAAGAACCGCAGAGGACTGAGTCAAATACAAAAATCATCATCATTTCCAGATTGGTTGCCAACATGCAGCAATGTGCAAGAGGCAGGGAAGCTTGAAGGCTAGGAATTACTCACTGCCACACAAGACTCCATTTCATTGCTTCGCCACGCCTTGCAAACTGGATATTCTTTTAATGCATTTAATGCCTGAACAAAATATTTACTTCCAAAGGAAACCAGATTGTGTTGTTGGCTGGAACACAGCATTGCTCTGTGTAGTGTTGCAAACAAGCTGAATATTTCATCGTGGGCTGTCTCCTATTTGGGTCATGAGTTTCTTAAATATCAAAGTCCTGAAACAAAAACCAGCTGGAGATGCAGTTAGAGAGTTTTTTAAAAAGCCCATGTTGAAACAACAGATCAGCAGATAGATAACATTCACTGAATTCTTCATTGTAGCCATGAAGGATGCTTTTATATTTAACCCACAATCTAATTGTTTAAGGTTGTTTGTTAATTTATTAAGTAACTCACTGAGAATCTCTGAGTTTACAGCCAAGGCTGATTTAAAAGTTTGTTCTATTTAACACAGATGTGTGCAGAGATTTAATCAGTCTCCTTGACTAGGTTATCATTCAGTGCAGCACAAGTCTATCTAGATTCTGGGACATGTAATTCATCTTTGGTAAAATGTCATCAGCTTCTATGCAAGGTGACAGATTGTAGATGCATAAACAGTGGCTATGAACTGATTGCTTTACAAACCTCCTGCCAAGTTCAACCTGAGAAAATAACTTCATTCAAATCCAGGACCCCTTCTTATTAAGTGAACTCTACTTCATTTCCTGCTGAAGTCTGACTTTTCAAACAGCTCCTGGCTGAGAGACCAAATCCAGTAAGGAAAAAGGCTGGGCCATAACCTTGCTTAAGTTATTTAGCCAACGTGAGAAATCTGCCCCTACCAAAAAGGGAGTGGAGGCATCTGACAATGGTTAGTGGGGTTTAAAGTAATGTTTGTAAAGGGCTTTGAGGATAACTCTCTACTTGTTGCAAGAAAACAGATGAAACGTTCTTATGCATAGAAAAGAATCAAAGGAGCTACCTTCCTCCCCAAAACTGTTAAATGCTGAAAGCCCTTGCTTCCTGAAACTGGAAAGTCACAAAGGCCGTGGAATTTGGCTGGACTGCAATTTGGCTCAGAAGACTTGAGAAGGGTTAAGTTTGCACATTCCAGTTTCTAATTGGACTCCATTTTGATGTTTTCTTGCCTGCTCTTGCTGCACTTTATGGCATGTCTAGATGGGGAAACTTTCTGGTGCAGCTAGAGGAGAATAACTGTCTCTCTGTAGCTATTCTGGTGTAACTGCCCCCATGGACAATACTCCAAAATAAAAGTTACTTTATTCCAGATTAATTAATTACTTCATTTCGAAATGGCTCTGCTCCAGAACAGCGTCCCCACCCAGGTGAGTTGTTTTGGAATAGTTAGAGCAGGTTATTCTGCTACACTTGTGCCAAGTAGCTTCTCCCATGTAGACAAGGGCTTATTCATAGCAGCACCAGGGATCGGCTTCCTAAAATGTTAAAATGATGGGAAGTAGAAAGGATTTGCTCTTTCTGCTTCTCCCCCTCCCCCGGATTGTGCCTCAACCAGGGGAAGCTAGGAACCGTTTCTCCTGTCCCAAGAGATGGGCGTTTGTAAACACTGCAAAGAGAAGGAGAACAGGGACAGAGTACAGGATGCTATGGAGGTGGAAGCCAGAAATGACTCAGCTCCATCACCAGCTCTGATTGGCACAATGAGCTACAAACCACCTCTAAATTAATCTCCCTGGCCCTTCAATGCAGTGTACACTCAGACTGAATACACCTGCTGCAAACCCATTTGCTACATTTGTAGATTTGAAAAATCAGAGTAGATACAGCAATCCTTCCAGCACCTTCCCAACAGAGAGCAGGCTGGGGCAGTGCAGACACAAGTAAGGGGCCAGCCCCTTAAGAGGAAGAGAGCTAAGGCAAGGTACTTCGGCATGGCAGCGCTGAATGACAGCACCTAGAAAAAATAATCACAGGAACCCTTCAGCAAACCAGATAGCCTGAACTCAGCCCCTAGGTGCCCTATACAATGGATGGGGGCAGAACCCTTTCTAGTCTGACCTCCAGTGCAGCACAGGCTTCCCCAAAATAATCCCCCCCCCCAAATAATTCCTGGAGTGGATCTTCTGAACACAAGCACCTGGTCTGCATTTAAAATGGATCAGCAATGAGGAATCCACCATGACCCTGGATGTATTTTCCAGTGGTAAATTATGCTGTTAAATGTTACATCTTATTTCCAGTCTAAATCTGTCTAGCTTCAAGTGTCAGCCATTGGACCATGTTAGATCTTCCTCTGCTAGATGGAAGAGCCCATTATTAAATATCCCTTCCCCCACGTTGGTACCTATAGATTGTATTCAAGTCATCCCTTCGCCTTCTCTTTGCTAAGCTAAATAGGTTGAGCTATGTGAGTCTACTGCTGTAAGGCAGGCTTTCTAATCATTTCCTCATTTTCATGGCTTTTCTCATAACCCTCTCTGATTTATCAACATCCTTGAATAGTGTATGCCAGAACTGGACATCGGATCCCCACCACAGGTGCAGCAGTGCCAACTATAGAGGTAAAATAACTACAGGCAGTCCCCGTGTTACATGGATCTGACTTACATCAGATCCCTACTTACAAACGGGGTGAGGCAACGCCGCACTAGCTGCTTCCCCCCAGCAGACCAGGGAGACGCGGAGCGGCTTTTCTCAGCAGACACCTCAGCTTGAGGATAAAGGACTGAGGGAAGTGAGGTGTGGGAGAATAAAACTGAGCTCTGGAGAAATGTTTGGCTAGAGTTTCCCCTACAATATGTACTAGTTCCGACTTACATACAAATTCAACTTAAGAACAAACCTACAGTCCCTATCTTGTACGTAACCCGGGGATTGCCTGTACTGCGATTCTGGTTTTTTGATCGCTGGATGCCATTAACCAGAGCCAGGAGAGAATGACAGAGAATCCTTCCCCTCCTTTATGCTTTACATGTCTTATTTGTTTGGGCTGTACCCTCCTTCCTGCAGACACTTAGGAAGTGCATGTGTGCTGCTGCACTTTGCCCTGCCCGGCCTAGCGCAATGGCATTCTTATCTTGAGGCTTCCGGGCACTATTGCACTACAAATAATCATGTGCTCAATTAAACAGGCACCTAAAGCACAAATCAGATTACAAGATCCATCACCGGGGTGGGGATTCATTAGTGCATGTTTGCACAGTGCACTAGGGACTAGGTTAAGAACATTGGTGCTGCTGTTGAAATGTGGGCAAATGCCTGACCTAGAAAGCAAACAGCAGAATTTGCCTTGGATCACACATCAAGTGCCAAAGTGAACTTTTCTTTTATTAAACAGGTCTCAAAATGCAGCAGTCAGAATCTAAAGGGCCAAGACATCTTCCAACTCTGGCCTTTATTTGCTTCGGGTCTGGTTTCAACGGCCAGGAACACCTGTTCTTTGTGAGCCTTTTGAATGAGTGACATCATGAAACAATCTCTGCATTAAAATCAGCTCATTCTGCCAACACAAAGTAATCTATGTAAGCAGAAGAATGTACCCTAACTCACATGAGTGTGTTTCTGCACGCAATCCATGGCATGGATAAAAATGGATGAAATTTTGGGGAATAAAAAAACAAAGATCAAGGTTTCATTTAAATTGGATTTTAAAACATTATTTAAATACTCCTTTTAAAAAATAAACACATTTAAAATGAATTCTGAATACAAAATGTGCTAAGGCCTATGCTTATAATAACGTCTTTAAATATTTAAGTAAAAATAAATAGGCTGCATCCATGAGCCTCTATAAACAAATCTGAGTTCAAGGCTGCTTTTCTATGTAAAGAAAGAACCCAGGGTAAAAAAACCATTAACACTGAAGGTCAAGTCTGATAGAGAATAGGTCGCGTGTGGCATTAAGGACTTGATCCTAGAGTGAGATGGTGGAGTGGGGTGTATGTGTGTGGGGGGAGGGGGAGAAGTAGTGTTTCAGGAGCTGTGGTATTGGTTGCAAGAGACTGGCAAAGTCATCACAGGTATTGATGTCCTGGCCTGTGACACCATCATGTATCACATCAGGATTATCCATTGAGCCTTCCTGCATGGTGTCTCACTCCTATTTCATAGCTTCTCGCTATCTGAGATCTGTTTGGCTCTGCTCTCAAGCTAGGGATATTTATAACTCCATTCAGTCACCATTTTATAACATACTAAAAATGTACAATTAAGAATATACAATTATGTAGCTCCAAATTTTCATAAGTAAATGTGTATAGTTATAATGTACTCCGCTGGGGAGCAAAAGCATACCATATCTAGTGTAAAGGTTCTATTCAGTTGTAAATCCACATCTTTTAAAGGGTGGTATCATCCAATGAGAATGCACCTTTCTTTAGAAAATAACTGCAGTACACATGGGAAAGTTGCATAGAACCAAGGCTTTCCACTTGTGGTTTAAATCACCTTGGTTTAAAAATCAGTCCACTCCTGTCATTCCTGGGAGGAAGAAATAGAAAAAGAACGAGCTATCTTGCCTTGCTTTCGAGCAGCTAGTGGAAAATTCTTAATGGTACTGGAAGGGAGCCTACAGGGCAAATGAGGAAGTAGATAGGGTTGGATTTAAAAGATTCAGGCATTTAGCTTTTGGGGGAGAACGATGCAAAATAATTCTGTTGCGTTTAACCAGTGTGCCGCTCCAATCAGGTACCTTGGGAAATACCCGTCTCTCTCCACAGCAAGGGTTCTCATCTCTCCCTGTTTGGTACTTCCCACAACCACCCTGTGGTGGCTACAGCCATGACCTCCATGGAGGGGAAACTGGGGCCAGATCTCTGCTACAGAGGTTTGTCTGTATAGCTGTTTGCCACACTCCCCTGTCCCAGCAGACAGCCATGCTGGCAAATTCAGCAGAGTTGACTGACAAGTGCTTCTGTGGGCACAGCTATTGTCTTTCAGGGAGGTGGTATTATGACAGCAGAAAAACTCTGGCATATGTACCTTTACAATAGGGAGCTCTGCCCCATAGATGTATCTTTAAAACCTGGGAAGCATGTAGACTAGGACTAGCCCTCTGAAGCTATTTAATAGATTCCTGGCCCCTCTGCTGCAGTTAGTGAGGGACCAGCACCATGTGTTCAGCCAGATCTCTGCAGATGTTCCACAGATTGGAGTCTGGGAACCTCTGCAGCAGACACACCAGATAGATTCTGGGATGCCCAGATCTAACACTGCTTTTCTGTTGGGCAAGATGGTGGCAATTACATCAATGCAGACCAAACTCCTTTTGCATGTATTGCTCAGGCAGTTAAAGGTAGATCTACTTTGCATCTTTCTTGCATGCCTCTTCAAGACTGGAGATGGAAGCCCTGCCCCCCTCTCATCCTCTGCCCATTTCAGGTGATCTACTCCACTTTGCTGGGGGGGTTGTTTTATTTGTGACGCTCTTGCTTTTGCTTCCTACCCACCTCCAATAACAAAGCCAAGGGAGGGAGAGCCCTGCTAAATCAGCCCCTTCGTAGCTTAGCTGTTATCCCCAAATTCATGGAGGGATTTAATGGGTCGATTATTTGTATTGTGGGGACACGCAGGAGCCTACTGCATGTGGTACTGCATATCCACTGCTTCACTTCCATCAGTAAGGAGATGCAAAGAACCCCAGGATATATTTGGGAGGCAAAAACAAAACAAAACAAAAAAACCAGTCCAGGATCAATAAATGAAGTACCAAAAAAACCTTTTATTTTCCCCAAAACCATAACATTTTGACATTATATTGATTTCCACTTATATTTGTTATTTCTCTACATTAGGAACCAGATACAGAAAATACAGACACGATCTGCTGAATCAAAGACGGCACAGTATTCCATTAGAAAAGAAACAAAAAACTAGAGGAACAAGATAAAAATGGTGAAAATAGTCATTCCCTCCAGCCCATCAACTTTCCAAGAATCATCATCAAAATAGAGTAGTGGAAGTAGCTTCTTTCTACACGCACTTCTGCTTTATGAAAAAAATTAGATTTTCTCTTCTTTAGATTTCAAAAGTAAAAAAATGTTAAACTATCTTTCAAGCAATTTTGGAAATTTGCATAGACCCATTCCCTTTCCAAAAATATCTGTAATCTCTCTCTAGAGCATCTGAATATAAATCAAGTGCGCTTTTCTTCTGATCTCTGAGCTCAATTCACTTTTAAGAGAATAAAACATGATCTCCCCTTTCCCTCACATGAAAAAATATGGGCTTTAACAAACATTTTCTTATGCTCTCAAGGCAAGTAAAAGGATCAGCTGCACCTCCAGCTCAAACCTTCTCCCAAGTTCTTGGTTTCCCAGGTTTTCTATGCTCACTCCTTCCCAGGGGGGTAGGAGTAACAGCTCCTTAGTGCTGTGGAGGAGAATGGGATAGGACTGCAGAGGAGGGCTGATGGAAAATGCAGCTTGAAGGCTGGGGTGGGGGGTGAGGACTTTGCAGGATCAGCCCACTAGGTAGAGGCGGTGGCTTGTAAATGCCACAAACACTAGCTACCAGGGTAGTGTTTGTGGGAACAAGCCCTGAGAGACCAGCCCTGTCCACAGGACTGAATCACTGGAGCAGCAATTCCCTCAGTGTGGGATTGGGGAAGAGAAGAGGAGCAATGAACTAGTTAGCAGCTCCTGAGGTAAGGCAGCTAAGGGACAGGGGCAGGGAAGGTTCGCTCAGCTCCCTCTCCCCAGGAGGGGAGCCTTTCACCTGGGTAATCGAGTCTCAAGCGTACCTGCAGTGAGGTTTCCCAGAGGTTGTGAGTGCAGAGTCCAGCTGCACAGCCATGAATTTAAAACAAAACAAAAAATAAAATCAACTCCTCCTATTAAGATTTTAATGCAACAACTTTCTTCAGGTCTCAGCCCAGTTCAGAACACTCTAAAACCCAAAAAAAAACATTTAAAAAGGGCTAAACTTTCCCTCCAGAAGGTGACACTAAAACTGACTGTCCTTAACTTGGAATCAGGACAGCATGAAAGCTCCCATCTAAAGTGCCAGTCATAGAGGAACTAGAGGTTTTAGGCCATCCTTTCCCCATTCCCACCTCGGGCAGAGCCGAGCCAGTCTCCTTCTCTGACTCATTTGGGGGGCTGTGCCTAGTCACGACCTTCCCATCTGCCCTTCCCAGATATTTCTTTAGTTTACAATTTCTTTAAAAAAAGTTAGTAAAAAAAGATACTAGGCTGAAGATCCCACGCTTTGTGGTGGGCTTCCAAATAGAAAGCTCTTGAAATGTTAATCTGCTGTAACGGGGAGTATGGGATCCAGGCCATTCCAACTTGGCCCATGGGCTGAGGGCAGGGGGCAGGGAATCCAGCTCTGCTCCCCTGGCTCAGCCCAACTTAACCCTCCTGCTCTCCTGCAACTGAGACCAGGGCCTACACCACTGATGAGGGATGCAAAAATCTCACCATGGGGCCTTTCCTTTGTTCATTTCTGGATCCCCTGAGAAACAGACAATTGGGGGAGGAAAAATTACCTCCCCTTTACTCCCCCAGGAATAAAATACCAATGAAACAATGACAACATCACAATGCAGTCAAAGAATACCAGCCTGCTGGGTTTATAAAACTTCAATAAACTTCAAGGAAAAAAAAAAGGAAACTTAACCAGTGGTTTGAATTTGACAAACTCACAAAATATTCTTTAGCATCCCAACTAGCAACAAATACCGGCAATGCCACAAGGAAAAAAAGTGCTTGCAAGATACAAAGCTTCCGGCCAGGCAGCAGATCTGCTGTCCAGACAATCCCAGTGCCAGCTTAGACTCCCTTGATGCTCCAAAATACACACGCAGCACCAGGCTGCGGGACTGCTGAGCATCACTTGGGAGTGAGGATGCAAAGCTGGAATTTGGTGTGGTATGCAGAAAGACCACTCTCTCCTTCCCCCTGGTCCGAGCCCTGTTCTGACCAATCAAAGGTTAGCTGAACTATACACGTTCCACAGGACTATAGCTGCGGGCTCTGAGCTAAAAGTTGCCAACAAGCCAAGGTCTGCAAAGTCATCAACAACTGCCAGGGAACAAGACCCAGAGGCACCAAAAACCTGTCAAGAATTTAAAGAGCAGAGCACTGAGCTGCTGCAAAGACAACAATCTACACAGAGGCTGCAGCTCTCCAATGTCTCAGGATCAGAGGTTAGGGTTGCTTGCCAGCCTGGTGATGGGAGGACACGGTTTCTGGAAAGCTAACCTGCTCCCCCCCTCGTCTTCCTGAAGGAGCTAGTTCCCCCTTCACTCCAAAGGGTGTTTTGTGACATGTCTAACAGCAAATGTCCCTCAGGGACCAGCTGTCTCTCGCCAACTGGAGCCCAGAATACAGGCTCTTGGTTCCCAGCCACTGCTGAAGTAACAAGAGGGAAGCAGCTAAACTGACCTGGCTTTGGACTCCTTCCTGTATTACTTGTCCCCTCTCAAGCCATTGAGCTGCTGCTGCAAGGTTGCAGACGAGCCAATTTCCAAGAGTGTGGCATGCCCGCAGTTCCCACTGAGGTCAATGGGAATGGTGGGTGTGCCTCTGTCCACATGGAAAACAGCACAAGTTACTGCTGGAGGGGCTCCTGTACTGATTGGACCAGCCAACCCAGTCTCTTTGGCAGCAGCTCTGGAGGGAGAGGCAAGCAACCCATGTCCCCCTTCTCCAGCCCCTTGGAGTCCTAAACAGTGTAAAGCCAACCCCTACCTAAGGCAGCAGAGCATCTCACCAACCTGCTACCCAGTGCCAACCTGAGTGGAGAGGAGATTAGAATTAAAACGCACGCAGGTATGACAAAGACAGACTCAGTGAGGCCTTGGTCCAACCAAGAGCGCTTTCCTACGTTCAGCCAGAAGGTTGGACGGGCCTAGGCCAAGACTGGTTAATTTCCTCTGAGGGAAGGTAGGTGAGCTAAAGAAAAAGTGCACACCTAAGATGCTGTCTGCATAGCTACAGCAAGCAAAGAGGAACTGGAGGGTCCGTGGCATCGGTAGCTAGAACCAGCCTCGCTACGCTGCTCACTGAATCAGCACCCAAGCCTCCTGTGCTTGTCAGACTAGAAATCCAGGCCCCTTCAGTCTTGCAGTCTTCGGCGGAATTGCCTTTCCCAGCAGCTCACTTGCGTGTGTTCTAGTTACCTAGGGACACAACCTTTAATCCTGAAAAAAGCTTGGCCATCATTAAGAATTTCACACACAAAAAGATCAATTACAAATCTCTTTTTCGACTAAATGGGACAGCGTGTTTGTGTGTGAGGGGATGTGTGCACACGCACATGTACATTGCCAGTCACCTGGAGTGTGCTGTTAGTCAAAGTGCATGGCTTCTGAGTGCTACTACAGGACAACAGCAAAGAAGGAACGGGCACCACATAGAAATAGCTTATAGGCTGAAAGCATCTGTACAGCAAAAGCTGCAAAGGCAGCCTGCAGGGAGCTGAAAAAGGCTCACGTCTTTTCTGCCACATCACGCCAGGGAAAAGGGCAGTTAACATGTCAGGCAACTGCAGAAACTAGAAAAAGCTGAAGCATGAAAAGATCAACCAAGACGCTTAAGCCTGCTGCATGTCAGACCCAGAGTTAGCACCCCGGGAGGGGAGGAGAATGGCTGCCATAGCCAGTGCATTTAGCCAGTTCTTTTTGCACTCGTTAAAGCTTCTCCTCCACATAGGAGGAAACTGGCTTGACAATGGCTTGCTTTTCACACAGCAAGAATTGCCCACCAGAAACAGTTCCGTGACTGGCTCTGGCTGAGAAAGACAACCGTTTAGATACTCCTGCCATGACATGAGAGACCGTCACAACCAATCATAGCCCCTGTTCAAGGTACATACAGAATCTCTAAAGTGCTCCTGCTAATAGCAACCGAAGAAAGTGGCCTCCCATGCCCAGCAGTGGAAGTCAGTACTGCAGTTAGTTTTGCTAACAAGCGGTAGCATTTAACCTTTAACATCGAGCTCCATCTCAGTCTATTTTCTGAAATGCACTTTTGGGAAACGTTTCCTATGAGCAGATGACTGGGGGGTTGGTTTTTTTGATTCATTGCTCAGTAAAATGATGCCATCGGAGGTGAAGTTTCCTTGCCATCCATAATGTAGAATCAGCGTAATCAAGTATCTTGCAAGCGGCCAGCTCGTCATTTCAACCACAAGCTGCTCTCCTGGTTTGTCAGTTCTGGTTACCCCCTTCAGTGGTTTGAAAAGTTCACAGTGGTACAACCCAATGATTTGGAGTGGAGAAGTCCCTAGTAAGGAAGCAATGCATGGAATGAGGGACTGGGGAAGGGAGGAACATCCTCCAGCAAAGAAGCGGCTTCCTGACAGACCCTTAGATCTGCAGGGAATTCGGGGGGTTTGGAAGCATTGCGATGAATGGGGAGTTAATGCCAAGTCAGGAAAAGTGCAGGTTCTGGAGTGGTATGGTCTCAGAGGAGTGCTGCAGTGCAAATGTAAGGGGAGGGGTCTGGAGAAATCCCTTCTGGAATGTTGCATGTAGAGAGGTAAAGATTGGCATCCATGTGGCAGAGGACGGGGGAAGGAGTCTGTTGCCAGCAGGTCTACCCTGTTCTTCACATTTAACGGGTTTCAATCACCACTGGCTCATAAACTCCAGATGAGGCCCTGCAGGAGGAAGGAGAAGAACAAGGTCTTGTATTTACACTTTTAGATTAACACAGAACCCTCCATGTAGAGCTCAGAGTTCAGGATTTTTTCCAAACAAATACAAATATTGAAAATAGCTAACCCAGCCTGCATAACAAAAGCCAGGCAGGCAAATGGCAATCAATATCCCAAGGCTGTTCAGAGAACCGGCTGTAACACACCTTTCCTTCCTGCGAGAGATGAAAGTGGCTAAGCAGAGGACACCTGGAAAGGCTCCAGAGGGGAAGCTGTCTATTAGAGCAGGGTAGAGGTTAGCACTCCAGGGCTCTAGCCGTGGCTTTGCTATCGACTTGGTGTAATTTTGCATTAGACACTTCACCCCAAACTCCACTCATCCTGGTGCTTGTACGGTTTAGTGAATGTAAAAGGTTTTGAATTTGTGATGAAAGGTGCAAAGCAGTATGGAAAGACTGTATTTAATAGCAACTCTCCTCCAGGAGGAAGAGGAAAGCATGCTGCGTAGAATGGAGAATTAATTAGGCTTTGTGGTTTTGCTATAATCCTGCAGGAGGCAACAAAGTTTGCCAGCCTTGAACAGGCTTTGAAAGCAGAGAAAAATAGATCATTCCCCCGCCCCCGATGTACACTTTGACACACCTTCCCTCTCCCCTTTTCTAAGCAGTCAAGATCAAATACCCCGCCAAGCTTCTGCTGAACTCTGAATACACACAAGCACAGCTGCATCCTGTGACTAAAGGGATCCCAGGAGTATTAATGTGGGAACCAAATCATCATGATCTTCAAAAGTCTCTTCGCTACTGGTCTCTTCATACCTGTTGCCCAGCTGAATCCCGCTCAGTGTAGTTGTGCCATCTCTGCTCACAAACAGCCTCAGGTTACTGTCTGCAGACAGGGGGAGAGGAAGAAAAGACAGTGAAATCCCCAGGTGTCTCCTATGGGCCATGTTACACACTCCCCAGCAAGCTAACAGAGCTATTTTATTCCATTTCTGTCAGCACGGGTGTTTTTAACTCTTCCTCTGATGGTTGTGAAGCTTCCTGGAACTCCCTCGCCTCCTTGCTTTAGGAAAGGCTATTTGGGCAAATCAGACTTCGCAAGAGTAAGCTTTTAAAAACAACGTTTTAATAAAATATGGTTTTAGTTTTGATGGCCAGTTTTAAAAAACTTCTAAACCATGTCATGAATTAAGGAATCCTTAGTATCATTAAATACTCAAGAGACAAACATTCCTCTGCAGGATTTGCAGTCTCATCATTATACCACAGTGAAGGACCCCTATTCTGTTCTGTCTAGTTTCCCCCCCAGAGAGTGGAGTGCAAATTCATTAATGAAGCATGATAACCTGTTTTTAATCATCCAAGTTGACAAAGGCAAACAATGGTGTGTGTGAGTAATGAACAGCAAATTAGATTAAAGTTTAGAGTTCTAGTAAATCTAAGCTGTAGTTTGTATAACAGATAAGAAAATTAGTTTAAATACTTGTTTTTTTTAAGAGGACTATTTGAAATTTTCCATAAACTGATCAATTAAAAAAAAATATTGGTTTCAATTCCTTTAAAAAGAGTGACACAGCTTCTCCCCCTACATCCCTAGAGTATTCATAAGAGTCTTTTGGTCAGGCCATGTGCCACTATGTTTAGACCGGGCTGGGGAACCTAAGGGCCAGAAATCCAGCACTGTGGTCCCCCATGCCCCTCCTGTGGAACTGGAGTTGGGGACAGGACCCTGAGTCTCACTGGCCAGAGCCAGGCAAGCCTGGGGCTGGATCTGACCCATGGACTCTGCCTGGCAGGGGGAGGAAGTGAATCCGTGTACTGCTGTTTTCCTCTCCCCATTGAGCAGGGGAAACAGTAGCACAGCAGAGCACTGCCTGGAGGCTTTCCCCCCCCCACTGCTCTAATTGGCCATGATCATGGCCAATACAGGCAGCAGGGGGCAGTGCCTGGGAGAAGTGGCGCAACAGAGACATGTGTCTCCTTGGGGAACTGCACCAGGTAAATGCCCCCTCCTGCCCAGACTCCCCATTCACAGCTCGCTCCTGCTTCCTATCTCCCACCCACACCCTGCATCCCACCCTGCTGTTGCCCAGACCCCCCCCATCCCACTCCGGCACACTTCCTTCCACCCATGCCCCCCCACCCCATCCATTCCTGCAGCACCCCATCCCCACTTTGCTCCTGCACCCTACCTCCTGCCCAGCTCTTTCACCTCAGCTTGCTCCTGCGCCCTCCTAGACCCACAAACCCCCAACCCACTCCTGCAGCCTCCTGCTCAGACCCCATGCCCCAAGCCTGCTTCCTAGCAGACCCCTCCCACACACTGAACCCCTCATTTTTGGTCCTCATTTGGGAGCTACGAAAGCAAGGTGGAGGTTTTTTTTTTTTTGCTTCTCACTTGTGTGTGGCCCCCAACTGATTTTTCTGTGGGTCAGTGGCCCCCAACTTAAAAAGGTTCCATGCCCCTGGTTTAGACCCATCCTTCTTCCTCTGTGGGCGCACACACACATGCACACACACATGCACACACACATGCACACCTCTCCCACCACTTTCTCTTCAGCTTTGCAGCTGCTGTTTATGGGCAAATACCCTCTTGCATAGCATGGGAAAAAGCATGCCCAGGAGCTACCATCAGAGCCAGGCAGGAGGGTGATGCAACTGAGCAGTGATATTGACAACACACAAAATGCTGTCAAAAGTGAACATGGACAAGAGCAGGAGTGTTTGCCTCTCAGTTGGAGATACCTGTAACGGTAGCAAGTACACTCTGATTTCAGTCAAAAGTAGTTACAAGGGTGTGGGGGGTGACCAGTGTTCCCTCTGCATGGTGGCCGCAGTTTCACAGGTGATTAATCAGCCCTGCCCAGTCAGTCAGCTCCCTTCAATGAGCCCGGAACCTTAGACTGGGTGGGGCTGATTAATCAGTGACGCTGGGCTGCCCCAGTGTACAGGGAACACTGGAGGCAACATCGGGTGATGCCAGAGTTTGAATTAAAGAGGGTGATGAATATTGCTAAGGTGGGAAGAAAAGCAGCAAGTCTCCCCTCTGTGCCTTGTACCAATCTCACCTTCAGTGTTGCTGACATCCGTGAAATCCTGACTCTGCATAATTTTCTCCACTATGTCATCAGCATCAATTCTAGTATCATCCACCCAGGTTGGGTGACTCTCCACCGAATCCTTTTTCCTTCTGGGAGGGAAAAACAAACGAACAAAACAAAACAAAACAGATTCAGTATCTCAGTTCAGGCTGCTAGCGCTGTGTCCTTTAGCTGTAGCCTCTTCCTTTCACGATATAGCAACAGTAAATTTGAGACCATAAATGTAAAGGAAGAGCAAAAGATCCTAGGCTTCCCCCATCCAGAGAGACATCATCCTTGTACTGTTACTTACCGGGATGACCTATCCAACAGGAGGGCTGGTCTTGGGGGGCGAGGTGGTTTCTCTAATTTGTGGTCCCGCTCTCCCTCAGGACACTCCACTGTCAAACTGAGCCCCCCCGAGGCACTGCTGCTGGTGGACGTATTCCGGCGGTGGGTCAAATCAGACATACTGGAGGAGCGAGAGTGCTCCGTGCTATAACCTGTGGATAGAGACTCATTACCAACCAAACCTACTAGCCCATAGCAACACAGTGCAAATAGCTAAGTCTCCAGGTCAAGCAGGGAAGCTTCACTGAAGAGGCGAAGGCCCTCAATCCACAAAGGAGAATTACATGGATCTGCAGTCATCACACAACTGAAAGTTCAGATAGAAGGCTCAGGAGCAGCTCTGAGTCACAGCCACTCCTCTGACCTACTCTTAGAGGAAGGTACCCCAGGAAAACAGATTTAGAGATCTGAAGACCTGCACTTTCCTGGTCACAGTTGCCAAAGTTCAGCAAGTCAACAATTACCAGAGATTTTGGACTGCTGGCTGGCATAACTGGAGTTCCGTGAGTGCCCTGAGTGGAACACTTCCTCTGGACTGGACAGATTCTGGTCTGGTTCCTCTGGAACACCTGTCAAAAAATGGAGCACTCGCATTATCTCTCTGCCAGACCATTCACCACTTCCTGCAGAAAAGCTGGATGGGATGTTGCTGCACTCGGCCAGGGAAGGGCAGTGCAGTGACTCTGCTCTGATACATGCAGTTCTAGAAGCTGCCAGGGATCATTTACGATAGTAGTAGGGAAAGGCTGTCAAAGCAGTCACCCCTTTCAGTGGCTGATAGGGTGCCCAACTCTGGAATTAACAGGGACCTCCAATCTCTCATGCCCACGGAGATGATGGGTCAAGTCTAAAGCTATTCATAAGGGATCAGGCTCAAACCAATAGCAACTTGGCATGCTGCAAGGATTTTCAAGTGACGAGGGACAGAGGGGTGGGTACAAAACCCCAAAGGGGCAGGATTCTCAATGCTCCTAACAGGGAGGGAAAGGCCAGGAGGTTGTGGCAAGCTGACTGACAGTTAAGGCTCTGAATCAATTTGCCCCTCATGTTCACAGGTGTCAAGTCGGATGTAGGACCTGAGTCACAGATGGTAAACCCCAGACTGGAACTCAGCCCATGGGTGAGACTGAAGCATGTCAGACAGATATATGGGGTAAAACAAGGCAAGGACAGTAACTCCTTCCTGTTAGCTGCTTTTCCCATTGTTATCCCCACTCTTCTGCTCTCCTACGGGTGAGTTCCAACATCATTTACATCACCTCTGAATGTGGCCTGAAGAGTCGGTGAACCCGCTAAATTTCCCCATCCCTGCCTGTGTGTAAAGAGGCTGTAAGGGGCATTTTTGGTGTCTTGGGTAGATCTGTAAGCCAGGTTTTTTTTTTTTTTGTTTGTTTTTTTTAAAAAGGACTCATTGACCTTTTTCTGCACCCACTGAGGGGAACTGGGTAGCTCCATATTCTGGTGCGATGTGTGTTGGTCACAGTATATTTGGAGCCCATTCACTTTGAAGAGAGGAGCTACGGGAGACTAATGTCCTTGAAAAATGGCAGGTTAAAATCTCTGCTTTAGCAGCTGGAATGAGGCCATTAGCTCTCAGGCTCTGTAGCACTCAAAGCAGCACCAGAACTTTTCTAAACATCAGCCTGAGCAAACCCAAGTGCAAAGTGGTGAACAGTGTTAAAGGTCATTCAATACAGGAGAATCCAAAGTGAGGGGCACCTTAGACTGGATTGCAAGCCACACATTAAATCAGTCCCTGGAAGCAAGAAGAAATGGCTTTTTCTCCTCTGTTAAGAGAAAGATAAGTGCTACAGACTTTCATGTTCCCCCTGCTCAGCTACATTGGGATTTCTTCAATTTTAGGATAGGTGATGAAGAGCATAACACACAGAGATTCATGAGCCTTTCACAAAGTGATGTATCAGTCTTGGGAACAGAGGGCCTGTACCTGAACTGAGAATGGTGGGTCTTGACTTGGCCTGGCGCACTGCTCCGATAGTGGCTGAGCCACTGGTGCTACTGGTAGTCCCCTCGCCCTTACAGGTCAACTGCAGGGAGGAGTCTTGTCCCGGAATGGCAATGGATTTGGCTGTGGAAGGAGGCCTGCAATAGCCAAAAGACAGGATATCAGACACAGATTACCCAAGCAGAAACAGCAGTTTTAAGAGGTGACTGACTAACAGAGCCCTTCCTTCTTGCTTCCTTATGGGGAAGGATGGAAGTCTGCAAGACTCATACACTAATCCAGTCACCTCCTCAAATGTTTTAGATAAACTAAGCAGAGAGCACTCCTTTATGCAAGGAGTTTGTTTTGCTTCTCCTCTGGGTCGTCTCCATATTTTTCTACATCTTTCTTAAAAAGAACAGACACCAGAACTGTTCACTAAAACTTAAAATCTTTGGAACCATGTGCTCTCCCTGGACATTACTTCAACATTATGTTGCAATAACTGCTTGTTGTGTCGACATGGACTACGTTACATTGGAATAACATCAGTTTTTCTGAAATAATGCTGCTGTGTAGACATAGCTGAAGGGACCTTGAGAGATCATCAAGTCCAGTTCCCTGCCCTTGTGGCAGGACAAACCATCATCTAGATCATCCCTGACAGATGTCCATCCAACTTGCTCTTAAATATCTCCAGTGATAGAGATTCCACAGTCTCTCTAGACAATTTATTCCAGTGTTTAACTACCTTGACCATTAGGAAGCTTTTCCTAATGTTCAACCTAAAGCTCCCTTGCTGCAATTTAAGCCCATTGCTTCTTGTCCTATCCTCAGAGGCCAAGGAGAACAATTTTTCTCTCTCCTCCTTGTAACACCTTGTTACGTACTAGAAACTGCTATCATGTCCCCTCTCCGTCTTCTCTTTTCAAAACTAAACAAGCCCAATTCTTTCACATTTCACTCATAGCTCATGGTTTCTAGACCTTTAATCATTTTTGTTGCTCTTTTCTGGACCTTCTCCAATCACCATACTCCAACTGACGCTTAATCAGTGCATAGCAGAGCAGAAGAATTACTTCTCATGTCTTCATGGTTCATCTCATCTGCTCATTTGTATCATTAATCTCTTGATACAGTGAACATTTTTGGAAAATGTATATTAAGTGTCAGATGCTACTAACTGGCAGTTCTAAGAGTTAAAAGGTGACCTTGAACTTGTACTGAGAGAAGGAGTTCTATATCTAGAAATGCTTTTCAAACACCTCTGAGAGCCAAATGTTTTCTCCACTTTACAGATGAGTGAACAAGCACAGAGAAAATAAGTGAACCACCCACGTCATACACAGTCTTTGGCAGAGAGGAAGCTAGAATGCCGGAGCCCACATTCCCAGTCATTAGCCTGCTCCCCTCCCCCCACAGTACTTCTGGAGAAGTTATAAAACTGCCTATGTGATCTATGGATAAGACGCACATGATCATATTCGCACGTCACTGGGTTTTATCAGATCTAGGCCAGTTTAGGATTCTGCACCCTTTAGGGAACAGCGTTGAGGCCAAAAACCCATCAAATGTTCCAAATAAGTCTATTCTCTAATGAACTAGGACCCAGAGCAAATGCACAGGCCCAGTAGGAGTGGAAGAAGATTGAGCAACTCACGTTTTGAAGCAGGGGTCCCCAGAGAGCAGGGACATTCCAATTATGACCTAGGGGAGATGGAAATGATACATGTCGTTAGGAACTGCCAATTCCACCAAACTAGTCAGTCCTCTGTAGGGATATCAGCATTGGGTCCTGTGACTGTGAAGGGGGCTTAGGAACTGGGAATTTGCACAGCACTTTGGATCAGCTGGACTGCCTTTTCCTCCAACACAGAAGTAATTTTAGGGGATACAGCAGGGCATTATTTTAAGCCACTAGTATCACTATGCCAAGACATATCAACATCTCAAAAGATGTTGCTATAGCAGCTCCAATGGAGCACTCAAGACTTTCTTCCTGTTCATGTTTTAGCTACAGGCTGTTATTGGAATGCTATTGTTTAACTGCATGTTCGTACACATCAATCCAAGAGTGACTGCTCTGTGTGGAAGCAAGAAACTGCTCATCTGGCTCCAGTCTGGCTTTGGGAAGGTGCTGCTATGCTACACATCCCAGCCCACAAGGATGCAAATGGGAAGGCTGGGAACAAAATTCTGTACCACAGACTGAGGCAGGATTTCTGAAGAATGCACCAAACTCTAGGACCCTCCCCTGGGGACACTATGTACCTTTAGGATGGAGTTATCTTGCCGGGTGTTCTTGGTATCATACCCTTCCAGCAAGCAGCATCGGACAGTGAATCCAGAGCCAGCAAATTCTGCCAGATTCAGATCAGCAAAACCCAGCTGTGGCCAAGAGAAGACAGAAAAAAAGCTCAAGAGAGACAGTGCATCACACAAAAAACCATCTGAGAGAATGCGTTTGTGGAACAAGGCAGAGGTCTATGCAAACCACTGTGCAATTGTGGTTACATTAGTATCTACTCTTGAGGATGGAAAAAGGTGAACATTTAGGAGCCTGTAGGAAGCCCCTGAATGGAGGAAGGAATCACACTGCTAGCTCTGGGCAGGACAGTGTTAACCAGCCTGCAGTTGTTGCATAACCAAGGACGCAGAAGGCACTCAGGTCAATGATGTGGAAAAAACAGAATCACATACACAAACATAAGGCGGCACTCTATGTACTAAGGCATCCCAGAATGCACTGGAGCCTGCAAGCCAAGAGATGAAAGGATCTCGTTTTAGATGAAACTGACACACTGTTTCTGAGAAACAAGAACAAGACTATCAGACAAGCAAGCTAGAAGTTGCTTGAATTGTGAATATCCAGTTATAAACCTCTGGCCATTCAGTAATACCCAGACCCCCTAGATCTTAGCCATTCTGAAGGCATGCACCTGGAACAGCATTTCCTCACCCCTGTAATGGTTAGTCAGCCAACAGAAAGTTTGGTAAACAGGAAGGAAAAGGAATGTTTTAGGAGATTTTTAATCTTTCTAAACCTTAGTTCTTTTCATAAACTAGAAAAGAAATGACACAGGTTGAGTGAGAATGCAAAACAAAATATAAACAGAGCAGACAAGAAGGAAAGCAGCAAAGTAAATACACAGAGCAAGTGTGTTGATAGGGGAACATCTAAGAACTGAGTAAAAAGGAAGCATTTGTGCTTCTCTGCACTCCTGGTCCTTTGAAGATTTGTTATGATCATAGTCCAGGTGAGCGTGTCAATCAAAGAAGCCAATATGATTGCTCATATTCTCTGCATTTTCTGGTGAAAAGTGCTCTCTTTGATCCATTCAGTCCAATCAGAACCAGCTGCAGCCTCTGCCCTGTCGATGCGTTTGAACAAGTTACACAACTGCAAGTGAGAAAAGCCTTGCACTCTTCTATGGGCAGGCCTCTCTCTCAGGGAATACAATGTCAGCTGTTACACTACAAACTGCAATATAGATTCGGGGTTTTGAGCTTCTTTTAGGAAGGAGCACAGAGCCCGGTTGCTAAGAAAGCTATCTGGGAGCAGACAAGGAAACATTTTCTCATCTTGTGAGTTTTCTCTTGCCACTGGAAACAGCTGAGTGGGGCTCAGTTCAGAATTCCCGTTTTTATCTGACTCTTACCTGTTGGCAAACAAACTCCACTCTCTCTTGCAGGCCAGCAGCTTGACACTCAAAAGGGACAATGCTATTCCTTCTGCTCTTGAATAAAAAGGCTGACCCAAGCTCATCAGTGGCTATTTCTACACCGGTACTTCACAGCACTGCAGTTTTCTGGCTCAGGGGTGTGAACTTAGGGTCAAGCACAGCAAATTACAGCGCTGTAAAGCACCAGTGTCAACGAGGTCATGGTGCCTCATACAGACAGTTTCCATAGAGCACGCTTCCAACGCTCACGTTGTGGCCACACTTTCAGGTTAAAGTAGGGATATAAGAGAATAGCTGTTTAAATAGTTAACCAATAAGCAGGAGCTCATTGGTTACCGGTAACAGTTACACACCACCTTCCAGCCCCGCTGCCAGGGAGCTGTCTGTACCATTACACAGCATCTTTTCCCTAGGGTGGACCAACCTTGACACCCTACTATCCACTGCACAGATACAACCCACCTCCCCTACTGCAGGGGAATAAAGTAATGCAAAGCTTTACACAGCATGCTGGGGCCAGGAACATTTTCCAGGAAGCAGACTCCCAGCACAGGGAGGGATCTGCTGGAAGTCAGACACTGCAGGAGGAAGGATCCCTTAATGAAAGGATGTTCTCAGCTGTAACCTTTCAGAGCCCATTCCCTCATTTTTCCAACCAGCTGACAGCACTGTCATCCGGTTTATGGACAACGGGAGGGTTGGGTGGGGAGAAGGAAGTTTCCACTTCAACAGTACATGCCGCTGGCCCAGATTCATAACACCTCTGGTCTGCCCACCCTCCTGCAGCGACATTAATATCAAGGCCAAACCCAACTTCTGTCCTCTGCACAAAGCCGGCTGGAAGCATCAGCAAGCGAGTCTCAGTATCTCATAGCCACTTTGGCAGCAGAACTGAGGAGAATGTTCACAAGGGCCCAGTACCCTCAGTAACAGCAGAAGAATAGGGATGTAAAATCCCATTTAATTGGCTAACCAATTAATATGTTGTTTAACCAGTTAACAGATTAAAGCAGAAGGTCTACTCCAGACAGACTGGAGTGGCTCCCCCCCACCTGCCACGGGGCTGGAGTGGCCCACCCCCACTGCTCCAGCTGGTCAGAGCAGCACCTGCCTGCAGCTCCCCCACTGCAGGCAAGGGTTGCTCCGGTGTCGCAGTCAGAACAGCCCCGGCCTGTGGGGTCCCTGGGCCTGCCACAGACAGAGACTGCTCGGGCCAGGCCTGCCACAGGCAGAGGCTGCACCAGCCCCCACCGTTTAACCTTCACACCGCTGCAGGAGAGGCCCTGTGATATCTTCATTGTTTTGGGCTACTGCTCTTCTCACAGCTCAAGGAGATTGTGTTCTGCTGAGCACAGTGAGGAGTTGATAAAGAGAGAAAGGAAGAGTCCTGCAACGTGGGAAGGATATTCATCTGCATGCAACTTGTTGATGCCTAGGCCACACAAACCATCCGGTGCAGGGGTCTCCAACCTTTTTAAACACAAGATCAGTATTTGAATTTAAATCAATCCAGGATCTACCTCAGACCCAAATATCCTTGTCCTACCTCTTTAGGGTTGCCAGATACTTTCACAAAAAATACCGAACATGGTGGGAAAAAATTAGTTGAGGGAAAAAAAACAAAAAAACCCATCACCACCACCACCAGGGACCAAAGTTGTTAAGCGCAAAAAAACCCAAACAAACAAAAAACAAACAAACAAACACCATCAAACCCACCCCCCCAAAAAACAACAACTCCCCCAAACACCACGAACAACTGCACACACACACAAAAACAGTCGGTATGCCCTTAAATGCCCCCCCACTCCCTGGGGAAGAATGTCCCAAGCAGCCTTCCATCCAAGAAAAACAGAAAATACCAGACATTTTACATGTCTGGTATTTTGTTTTGTTTTTAACCGGACAGAGCCCGCAAATACCGGACTCTCCGGGCCAATACTGGACACCTGGCAACCCTACACCTCTTTCCCCACCCCTTCTTTGATGCCTGGCCCTGCCCTACCTCTTCTCCAAGGCTCTGCCCTGCTTACTCTGTGGAGGGGGGTACAGGGATGGGAGAAGGGGGACACCCTGACATTAGTGGGTGTTTCTGTCTTCCCACCCTGCAGAGCAAGGAGGATGCTCCTGGGGCAGCTCCAAGACAGTGAGCAAGAGAAGCAGGGCAGTGGGGGGTGGGTGAGGGAGGGGGGAAGGGGCAGATGATACTCTTCCAGCCAAACCAGTCAGGATCCCATTAGAGGCTCCAAGATCTACCAGTAGTTCCTGATCTACTGGTTGGTCACCACCACCATCTCTGCTTATCTTTGGGTAGGTTTTCACTTCAGAGGTTACTTCTTGGGTGACTGGCATGGGGGTTTACCTAGCACAGGTATGAGCAGCCACCCTGCAAAGCACTAGTGGTGTGACAGTGTTCTCAGCCATGCTGCACTTACCTGTGTGGTTCTTTTGTGGTGTAGTGGGGGCTCCATGATTTTCCCAGTAAACTGTGGGAGGACTTGTTTGTCCTTCTGGGAAGGCTTTAAAGTATTATCAGTACTTGAGTAGTTTAACCTGCCTACTTTGCAGCGAGGCAGGGAGGGGCATAGGCTATCAGCCCAAATGAAAGCAGCATTGGGCGATTGTATGTCTTAGGATGGGCCAGATATCCCAGGGTTAAAGTACCACTACACTCAGCTCAAAGGTGGGTGTGCGTGCATGCAACCCCCAAGTAAAAGCCTGGGATAACTCTGCAGTGACATTCTCAGAGGCTCTTCCAATCCAACACTTCCAAGCAGTAAGTGAAAATTCAGGACCTAGACTAAAGAGGGAACAGGCATGTATGCACGCTGCTAACCATGTTACATGCATGTCCCTCAAGCTGTGTGGCTCTCTTGTTGGGTCAGCAGCTCTAAAGAATGGAAAGACGGCTTTTTCAAATGTGAATTTAGCGAATGAGAAACGGATGGACAGCCCTGGAGACTGTTCCTGTGCTGTGACTAATTATGACCTCAGTGTGGGCAGCAACAGCTTCCTCCACCCACATGCAAGGGTGAGAGCCTCATTCAGGCTCCAAAGCAGATTCCATCCTTGGTCTCAGACACTGCCAATAAAAGGTGCTAATTGGAACAAACTGCAACGGGACTTTATGTTACAAGAAAACCTGCCCACTGGGCACTGACCCTCAACTCATTTCACAGAGGCCAAACACTTTCGGCACCATGCAGATTTATGACTCTTAAACCAACCCAATCTCTCCTTCCTACAGCAGGATAAGAGAGGGAAGAGACTGCCTGCCAGAAGGAGAAAAGTCATCAATTCCCCATTAAAACCCCTTGGTTGATCAATCTCTTTTCCATGTGTACAGTGCTTTCCATGAAAGCACTAACTCCAGCTAAGCTCCAGGCCACAGCTCTTAGGGCCAGCAAACACGGGTACCTGGTGTCCAAGCTCGGGTGTGTGGGTGTCTGTTTATTAGGATGACTCTGAGCAGCAGAATTCACATCTGCCTAGGAACTTCCCCTAAGTTTAAGGATGTGCAGGATCAGCAGTTTTGGGCCAGCCCCATCTTTAGAATTCACACAATCGGATCTGGATTCTGTCGCAGCAAATCACAGCCCTTCAGTTTTGGGGAAATGAAATAATCCCATCCCCAACTACAACTAACTGCTCTTTCCTCACACTGCTTTAACGCAAACACAGCCCTGCTTCCTGAGAAAGTCCATCGCTGGCCATTGATCAGAGCACTGATGGGTCAGAGGCACTGAGTGAACTCAGGAAAGCTCAGCGTTCTGTTCCTTTTGCACGCTTTTTCTCTTACCTTGGAGTAGGTTTTTCCGCCCTTCAGCTCCTACAATGGGAAACACGAAAAACAGGAAAAGGAGCGATGAGCTTTACTGTGGGAACAAAGGGAAACTCATCACACTGTCAGTGCTAAATAGGCATCCAGGATTTCACCCCTCCCTGGCACTTAGGTACCACCTTGCTAGGCTCCCCTTCACAGGGGGAAGGTGGGGTGTGGATGCATGAGGGACTATTTCCAGTCAACCAGCGCAAGCACAAAGCTTCTGATCACCATTTGGAGTCCATTAATTCCTTTCACATCTCCAGGACATGACAGTCATGGAGTTATACTAATACATCTAGCTGTTGCAGATATGCCCATGACAGATGTGAGTCAGGTACTTACCTTACGCACAGATACTCGGCAGATGCAGGGATCCAGGAGACCAGTGGCAGGATTGGCACTCATTTTACACACAAAAGTGAATTTCTTCCTCCAGCGGACACAGTTCTCCTGCACTTCTTCTCTATAGGGGGGGAAAAATCATGAAAAAGCAGCCTGAAAAGAAGGTACAAGCTGATCAAGCCAATCCCAGCTGCAAAACCTTCTGGCGCGAAGAGCTCTCAGATCTGCAAAGCTCCATTTGCAGGACATTCCAATCAACCTCAGTCTGAAATTATCATTCAGTTCTGGGTATTTAGGTGCCAGAGAATTCCCCGGGCCAGCAGACAGGGTCCAATCCAAGTGACACATTATTAGACAGCTCCTCTACCCTGAGCTTTAAAACAGAATTTGGGGACAATGTTCAAACATTTTCAGCTAAACATCTTAGTTGGCTGATAATCCAGTGTGGATGGGGCTAAACTCTGTTGGAATCAAGTTTAAGAACTAGTTTCTAGCCCATCTTGCTGGCTAGGCCGTGGTCACAAATTTAACCACATGCCTTACAAGGCAAGCACATTACCTATCCCATAACTCTGTTCTCATTCTAGGTTCCAACTCAGCAGCTTTAGAGCAGTGATTCTCAGGGCATGTGTCATAATTATGAGGGTTAGCCAGCAGCCTGGGGATTAAGGGGTTAACTACACCTAGCCAGGTGGAGTGACCAGTAGGAATGTAGGTGGGACTTTCAAACTGGGACAAAGGAATTTGGGTTTTTTCCTTTCTCCTTTTTATCTCTCTGGGAGAGTCCTCTGCAGCTACAGAGAGAGACAAGCATGTCTCTCTCTCTCCAAGAAACAATTCTTCACTTTCTGTAAGTAGGGTAAAGTTTAGGTAGTTTCGTTAGGCTTTATTGTTTTAAGGGTTGGGTATGGGATCTGAGATCTGGCACTGCTTAAGAGGTGTTTGGCGTTTCTTTTTAACTAAGTTCTAGCCCATGGTGTAACTCCTCCATGAGTATATTTTATTACCTTTCCATCTGATCCTTATGCTTGCAACAGGAATATTGTTGTAATAATAAAAGTTTTCTCTTTTCTTTTTATTAACCTGGCATTGGTTACTTGTGTGTCCTGATTTTTATAATAGGAGTGAGATTTCCCAAATGATCTTTCTCCTAATCTCGTTATTAATATTTGGGTGGTGGCAGTGGAAGTTTTATTCCCAAAAATCTAGGTTTTTAAGATTTTGGGGGAAGTTTTATACCAAAGCCTGGCCCCCACTTCTGCATTTATCATGCCAGAGGGAGAAAGGAGCCATAACAGCATGCGTGTGTACCCCTGGGAAATATACAGAGGTCTTCCATCAGTTCATCTAGAGACTTGCCTAGTTCCCCAATAGGCTACATAAAAAGCACTTGTGACACCAGTACAAACTAAAACTTCATATAAGGACTTGTTTATACTGCTCTACATACAATACACTGAAAGAGAAGTACAATTGATTTTATAGTTAGATGCTAAAAATGAGAAAGCAAGCAATTTTTCAGTAATAGAGCGCTGTGACACTTTCGTGTTCAGACACAGAATGTCTGATTTTGTGAGCAAGTGGTTTTTCAATGAGGTGAAACTTGGGGATATACAAGACAAATCAATACTCCAGAAAGTGGTACATTAATTTGGAAAGGTTGAGAGACACTTAGGGGACAGAGGCTCTGCCTGTGGGAGCCCAGGAAAGGAAGCAGGGAAACAACAGACCGAAACCATGCCAGCTGAAGATCCTGTGCTATGTTCTGGGATGTATGTACTGCACCCACAACAGAGGTTGCCCAAGCCCACGAGAGAGATGGCACTGGGGAGGGGAGAACCTGTGCTCAGAGGGAGTTTGGGGATGGCGAAAGCTGCCATCCAATCCCCTACCTAATCCAAGCAACACAAGGCAAGCCAAAAGGTGTTTAAATCAAGTTACTGTAGCCTGAGCCACAGGATGGGAGAGAAATAAAGGCAAAAAGAGAATTGGCTGTATTGTAACTTACAAGGTTTTCAGAGCCAGATTCTTGCCTCTGCAAGGCCCTGAAAGGAAGCAGGGGAAGGGAAAGGGAAGGGAAGATTTGGAACAAATCCTTTCTTTGGGAAGCTGTGTGCTTGAGCATGGGAGGCCTGTTTGGATATCCCTGCAGAGAGGGTGCTTGGGGCTATTCACAACAAAGGAGCATATCTATTTATAACTCAGGCCTGCCTCGAGCCAATTAAGTTGTCAGGGTATTTGGGGGTGAGAGGCAATAAATCCTGCCATTTGTAACTATTAGTTTGCAATCTCAACACAAGGATTCTCCCCTCCACCTTCTAGCACACTGAAAAAGAGAAAGGAACCAGGGGATCACATCTATTCTGTACTTTAGTTATTAAAAGCAACCCCCATCTCCAACCACAGCATAACGCAAGATAACGAGATCAGAGGTGTGAGGAGGAAATAGCTTCAATACCAGCTCCCAAACCTCCCCAATACTGTTTCTATCTCAGGATAGTCTGACCCACACTTCAAGGTGAAGCCTAACAAGCCTCTCATTCGTGTGGCTTGTATAAACCCAGCAGGGAAATAGAATAAGATGATTACTATTAGCTCAAAAATACTTAATCCTCCCTTATATGCCCCCAAAGGGAACTGCCACATCCCCTTTTACAGATGGGAAAACAGCTAGTGATTGTCTCTAAGTCAGAGGGATTCTAGTGACTTATGTCAAGATTAGATCTGAGGAATTCCTGGTTCCCACTTCTGCGTTGAAACTGGGGATGTTAAAGTGTAACTGTGCCCGGGCTCATTGGTTAACCTTCACAGTTACATGCAGGCTCCTAGGATGTGCGGGGAGCTGGCTTAAAAACTGGCTCTCTGTGTGCACTAGCTACCAGGGAGCCTGTGTATCAGAGATATAAGAGTCAGAGGGATTGGGAGGATGGATAGGTGGAAGCCGGTGCTCGTGGGGAGCTGGCTTAAAAGCCGGCTCTGCGCACCACGTCCCGGGGAGCCGCTTGCCACCTGTGTGAGACCATATAACTGCTGAATTTTTCAGCAGTTACACGTTTACTTAATTAAATGCATTTTAACATCCCTAGCTCAAACCACTACTCCATGCTTTAGGACCAAAAGCGGCACTTCTCAGAGAGGAAGGATGGCAGAACAAGGAGCAATGGTCTCAAGTTACAGTGGGAGAGGTCTAGATTGGATATTAGGAAAAAATATTTCACTAGGAGGGTGGTGAAGCACTGGAATAGGTTACCTACAGCGGTGGTGGAATCTCCATCCCTAGAGGTTTTTAAGTCTTGGCTTGAAAAAGCCCTGGCTGGGGTGATTTATTTGGGATTGGTTCACAGCCTTGGGCAGGGGGCTGGACTTGATGACCTCCTGAGGTCTCTTCCAGCTCTATGATTCTATGAAAGGTTTCTCACAATAAAGCATCCTCAGCACCAGCCAACTTGGGAGAACTGCTGTTATATATATATATTAAAAAGGGGGGGGGGGCAGGAGGGTAGAATTATTCAAAGAACTCAGACTTATGCAATGCAATTAACTTGCTCTGATGGCAGGTAGCACAAGTGCTGAGAACTCATCAAGGAAAATTCTCTGGGCATGGGATGAGAAATCAATCTAGCAGGTCAAAAATACAAATAAAATGCCATATGTGCTTCAAAGACCCAAGGGGGGCATTTGGGACTGATAGAAGCCCTGCAACATCAAGGCAGGGAGACATCCATGTTCAAAGCAGTGAATGAAAGGCCGTGTTACAACTTGAAGAATTAGGATACAGGACAAAGAGAATCCTGTCTGCCTCCGGCGAGTCACATATTGCAGTGGTTCCCAACCTTTTTTATAGCAGGGACCGGCAAACCCATTCACAAACTTTTGGCGGACCAATAACATTTTATCTGTACATTTGCAAATAATGAATATGCAAATAAAATGTTACTAGGTTGCCAATATATGTACCCCAGCTCCAGGGCCCTCATACACTCCAACCCTGACTCCTGCGCCCCCCATATTATGTTATTCAGTCCTAGCCGCTGGAGCAGTCGCCCACTTGGCAGCCTTGGCCTCGGCTGCTGGAGCAGGCGCTGCCCCCCCCGCCCACACGCAGCCTCAGCCACACACCCCAGTGTCACAGCTGGTCTCCACATGGGCCTGCTAGCCAGGCCGCACAGCAGCTGCTGGAGCTGGAACTGGGGCCACAGTGAGGCTGCCCCAATAGGGACAGCCTCACCGCAGCCCTGGCTCCAATTGCAGCACACCCAGCTGCCAACCACTCCACTCACCCTGCTGCTGTGGGTAAGTGGGCGGGAGGGGAATTCCCTTTTGGGAAACCCCAGCATATAGGGCTAATTAAAAGCTAGGTGCGTGGCCTAGGCAATGTGCCATGGCCTGGCAGGCAGGGGTTTGCGGACTGGTGGTTGGGAACCACTGACATACAGAACTGGCACACACAGTTCTGATGTGGCACACACATCAGACTTCATCTAAGGAAGTCAGAGTGCTTTAAACATTAATCCTCAGCTCCTAAGTAGATGGGCATTGTCCCATTTTACAGATGGGAAATTAAGCAATCTTTCATCCAAAATAAGTGCTTTACAGACCTTATGCAGAGCAATCACCCACCTAGAGTTGGGGCAGCCATTTTGCCTCAGCAACACTACAGATTTTCTTGCTCCTTTTCAATGGATAGAGTGTAGCAGCATGTGACTAACACACTTTGTGCAGAAACACACCAAAGCCTGAACTTGGACCCTAAAGGCAGGTCAAAATTAGGAATGGGTTTTCATGCTATTTGGGTTTAATAATTTCTTGGTACCATTAAATCTGTAATTTCTTAAATAGTGGCACTCACCAGTCCAAACATTTTGAATGACTATACTTTAGTGCATCTGCATTCACAGACCTGTTAGAAGCCTCAGATGTTTTCCTTTGGCAAGATTTGCTGTTAAAATGTACAGATTGGTTTTCTTACATATAATTTGTATTTGTCACTCAGTAGTGGAATGATGAAAATGAACCAACTCCAGCATTAACATTCAAGAAGGAGATGCTGACAAACTCTTGAGGGGACTTAGTTCAAAAAGTGGTACCTGTATTGACTGGGTTTCAAGGAACTGTTATACAATACTAAATATTCATTAGCCGTATTAACTGTGTTGCAGATTGGTCCTGCCACTGGCTAAAGTTATACTACCTATTAATTGAACTGTGTGTTCTGTAGTTAACATTTTTACCATGTTGCACTACACAACTGAACAATGGGAATCGAGAAAAAAATAGGTTTTTGGGTTTGGAAAAAGCGATGTGTAATTATGGAAAAGGCCAATGTTGGAAGGTTAGAAAGCGCCCTTATCATTCATTAGAAGGGAGACAGTAAGAGGCAGAGTGAAAGGGTAAATCTGAATTATTTTGGAGAAGACTAGTTTTAAACAGCTCAGATAGGCGGGTGTTTGATGAAGTGGTAGACCTTGCCTGCAAGACTGCTGGTGTTAAGTTATCATTGGTCAGATAATTTCAGGGAGCACATTTTAAAGGCGGCTTTGAATGGAGCCCAGTTTTGTATTTAGCTCTGGGATACTCCCAGGGGTACAATTAGAAAATATCGCACACAAAAACCAGTGAAGTGGTAGGAATGTGGTAAGGAGATGAGGAGGGAGGCGTCTCTCTCAATTCATGCAAAACTAAGCCTAAAAAAAGAGGTGTCCAATTTTAAACCTTACTCTATACTTGGAGACAGAAATAGATCAGACCAATGCCTGTACATAGGTACAGACACACCACTGGGTCTTTAGAGGTTTTATTTTAGTAGCTGAACAGAGTCAGTTTTATAACCTGTATATACTTAGTTTTGAAAGAGTAATTACAGCATTCTCACAAGAGAAATCAAACCATATAGTAAGTGCCAGTTCTTTGCAGAATGTGTGGAAGGCCTGAGTCTAAAGAAAGAGCTTCTTTAGAGACCTCACATTTCCAACTTGCCCATTTAATAAATCCCTGACTCGCTGGATAGATAGAGGGATGGACTTCGGCATCCTTCCTGCCAATGGGCTGCCTCATTTAGAGCCATGGTGCAATATGACAAAGGGGTGCACTGTGTGGTGACATACAGTGACATCCCAGCAACTTAACAGCAAGTCAGGACATATAAGCGGGCAAGGTGCTAATGAGATCTCAAAGGTTCTTGTCTGTGGTCCAGCCCTCGGATAGACTTTACCTACCTAGGGGCTTAGAGTTGCAAAGTGTTTCAGATTCTGGGGTATGGATGACAAGTTCAGCTGACTTACATGTTGACCAAGCACAGAACAGCACTATTATAGCAAGCCACAAGACCAGCCATGACTGTAAGATGGCTAAAAAGGACATTCAGAAAGTATCAGTCAGAAAGGGCAATGTGTGAAATAAATGCTGTCTTTGTACCAATGAAGTCTGTCATCTGATGGAATGGATTTTACCCATGAAAGCTCATGACCTAATAAAATTGATAGTTTTTAAGGTGACCCAGGACTGCTAGTTGATGCTGGGATTCAGAGGAGAGGATTTTTACCCTGTCGGACTTTTGATTATTAAAGAAAAAATCAGTTTCTCATTAACTTGAATCCTGAAGGAGTAAGTACTGTGACAGACCCAGGACAGCGGGCTACAGTAGTTTGTGGAGGGCAGAGATGCCAGGAGCTGGGTGAATGGCTTTCTGTTTCCTGAGTGAACTGCCAGAAACTGCTGCCACGTAATCAAGGCAGGCAGGCAGACACCTGAGGCTAATTGAGAGTGTGCCTGAAGCAGTAGCTACAGCCAATGACGTAGCTACAGCCAATGAAGGCCTGTTGCACTACTTTAAAAGGTTTCCCCTCAGCCATGACTGTAAGATGGCTAAAAGGACATTCAGAAAATATCAGGTATGGGAAGGGGAAGGAGAAGAGTGAAGGACTGAGAGGAAGAAGTGTGTGGCTGGAGAGCTGAGACCTGAGAAAGGAAAGAGTGAGCTGAAGCAGGAAAGATTTGCTCAGGTACCAGGGAGAAGGTAGTAGGGGAGCATTTGGGGAAGTAGCCCAGGCAAAAGGCTGCTGTATTGGAGCTAGAGGAAAAACCCTATCAGTGGCTGCTACCTAGGGTCCCTGGGCAGGAAACCAGAATAGTGGGAGGGCCTGGGTTCTCCACAGCATTCCCCACACCACTAAAAAAGGTCTGTTCCTGAAAAGGGAGGTCAGGATTATGGAAGGGGTTTACTTCAATCCTTTAACTTTGCCAATGATGAGAATGGCTCAGTAAGCTGTGACCCTGGCCTCTAGAAAAGATAAGAGGCAGTGTGGATGGTCTCAGCAAGCCTTGGAGACATACAATAACTGTCTAAAAGCGCATGACCCACAGGGCATGGCCGATGCTTTGCCATAGTACATTGCTACTGAAAGCAGTCATCCCCTTTAATTTTCCACAATTATTATTCTATGGTATTGTTGGGAAGTGTTAGAATGTTATTTTCCTGCACAAAAATTTAAGAAAGATAGCTTATGACAGACATATCAATAGTGAAACACGTTTTGCACTAAATTGTCAGAAGCCTTACACTTAAAAGCAGAAATAGCAGAAAGCCAACTATTACAATGTTAAAGTTAGATATTGTGTGTCAATATTTCTCCCGTGAGCAGGGTTCCTTATTTAGTGCTCTCACTTTCCAAGCTTAGGAGCAGATCTTTATCATATGTGATGCTCAGTCAATAGTATCCCCTTGTGATTGATCCCGGTTTGAAAACTCTAAGATGCGTATCTGTGTCAGGTCCTCTGATCAGCACTAACCTGCTTGCATGCCCACAGCAGATGGTACTCTGTGCCCTAGTTACTGGTTCCTCACTTCATTCAGTGATACTCCAGTGAGCGCCCTGCAAACAGCGCCCTTCCAGTGCCAAGTCAGATCAAGCTAGTGACACTGCTTTAAAGAGGTCAGCCAGCCAATTCCAGCTCAGATTCCTATAATAAATGTGACTGGTTAGAGCAGTCACTGTATCGTTTGCCACCTTAAGTTTTCTCCTCCCATTTCTCTTCCTCTGGAGCGGAGATGGCTGACATGGCAAGAACAAGAAAGCTAGGACAAAGGCATTCCCCAGGGCTAAAAGGAAAAATCTGCTGAGTTTCAGGAGCTATTCATGGAGGCCAATGCTTACACTTATATCCTTCACAATTTCACTATAAGGCTAAAAATGGAGACAGAAGATGCTGTTACAGACACTTTCAAAATCTGTACAGTAGATGGGACCCAACCATATCCTGTTAACCATGCTAAATCCTGAGACAGTCCAAGGTTTTAATCTGTTTCAGGGACATGGTTAGGTCCTGTCTATGCGCTGGCATATAATGAGGGAATGTGGCAAGGCAGTAAATATTGTTCTCTATTTTCCCTGATTCAGTTTATAACCCATGAGCAGCTCTGGAAATAATTTTTAGGAATTACAGTAAAGTCTCGGTTATCCGACCTAAACGGGACCGGAGGATGGTCGGATAACCGGAAGTGTCCAATAGGGATTGCGCTGGCTCATGGCTGAGGGGTAGGAGCGGAGCAGCATTGACAGCGGCAGTGGCGGCGGCTGGGGGGGGGGGGGCCTCCCAGGAGAGCTCCACTTTTTGTCTCGGGGCAGTTGGTGCGCGCACTGCCCCCTCCCCAGCGGATTCTGGATGCTGCATCCTCGTGAGGGGCCACGTCCTCCCCCTTCCTCTTCCTCCCTCCTCTCCCAGGCCTCCCGGACGTCCCAAAGGCCCCGGCATTCCTGCCTCTCAAGCCCAGTGGCGGCCCCTCCCCTCATCACACACCTCCTCTCCTTCCCTTCCTGCCTCAGCCCGGACTCCCCACTTGCTCTGGCCGGGAGCTGGGCTCGCTCCACAGGGGGGCAACTCCCTCCCTTTCCCCCCCCAGCCCACAAAGTTTTGGGAGGAGTAAGCGGGTCCGGGCCCGCTCCTAAAAGCATCTTCCCCCTTCCTCTTCTTCCCTCCTCCCCCGGGCCACTCGGGCATGCTCAAGGCACTGGCGCTCTTGCCTCTCCTCAGCCCGGTGGCGGTCCCTCCCCTTGCCACACATTCTCCCTCCCCTTCCTTTCCTGCCTTGGCCCGGACTCCGCGCTTGCTCTGGCTGGGAGCCGGGCTCGCTCCCAGCCCGCAAAGTTTTGGGAGCAGATCCAGGCCAGCTTCTAAAAGCAGAGCCACTAACGCAGCAGGACAGCCAGGATCAGGCCTAGCATACCTGAACACCAGGCGAGCCCGCAGCGCGGGTGTGAGCTGCCCCAGACATGGGGTGGGGAGGTAAGGTTGCCAAGCCCACGCTGTGTGCCGGACTGAGGGGAGCCCCCGCAGACCTGCCAACCAGAGCTCCTGCCCAGCCCTGGAAAAAGGGAAAGCAAGGCCATTGGGGTATGAAGTGTCCCTGGAGCCCCTTGCCATCACGTGACAGGCAGCACCGTTGGATAAAACGGAAGGTCGGATAACCAGGACTTTACTGTAATAAAGTCTCATAGTACAATGGTGTCAACAGCGGCCAAATGCACAGGCAAGATATTTACTTGACCTCTACATTTACAATTGTCCTACAGCTTTCAAATACTAGGCCTTGTTACAAACTGAGTGAAAGTTTTGTACTATGGATGCACCCCCAGCTGATTTCACATTTATCTTGACTGTTGTGTTCTTTAAAAAGTGTCTCTGAATATGTAAAAGAAGGCCAGTGTCCTGGATTAGGCCCTTGGTGGTTGAGAGTTAGGTTCCATAGGCAAAAGGTAGTCCAGACAGTGACTACAGGGGCATGACTTTACTACAGCCATTGTAAGAGGGAACCCTGTAACCCTGATGCTCAGTTATCTGGTTCCTCTGCAGCCTATCAGCAAGTAGCGGAGGTTGAAACCCCCTTTCCCACTGCAGAGCAGCCTGCACACACCTGAATCAGCTGCAATGTACTTAGATGAAGATGTATTATAACTATAAAGCTTCCGAGAGGTAGTCAAGTTAGTCTAACAGGAAAAACTTAAAAAACAAATAGTCTAGTAGCACCTTAAAGACAAACAAAACATGTAAATGGTATCATGAGCTTTCATGGGCACAACTCACTTCTTTTGTGCCCACGAAAGCTCATACCACCATCTACATGTTTTGTTAATCTTTATGTGCTGCTAGACTATTTGTAGGTTTAAGTTATAACTATAAAATGTACAAAAAAATCCCAGCCACTTTGTCTGTCAGAAGCTATATTTATTGTTAGACTTGCTGCTGTACCAAATGGAGAAAGTGGCCATTAACATACCAAAGTAATCAAGCATTCTCTCCATCCCAGACACACTCACCACCCAGCCAGCTTTTAACTCCAGAGATATTTCTTAGAGAAAACTGTCAATTAACACTGATTAGCTTGCCTCTCTTTCACCCTACATGGCCAGCTCCTCAAACCCAACCTCTTCATAGAGCGGCTACGATAACACCCGAAGATGAATTCTAGTTGAGTAGCTGCACCCACCTCATTGGTTTCTCATCCCAGAGCCTAAATCTGCAGTTCTGTCTCTGTGCAGTTTGCTTCATCTCCTTGCACATACGACATTTATACTTTTCAGGGCAAATATTTCCACGTGCATGTATAGAATTCTCACTGTTGTACCTCCAGATAATTTTTGCCATGTTGCTGTTTCTGCTGCATTTACTATGCCTCCAACTTCTGGATAAAATCCAATCAATTATGTTCGTTAACCAGATTGGCTCTCCCAGGGCTTGCTGCACAGATACCATATACAGGACCTATGACTAAAAACTAACATGTACACCTGGAGCATTACAGGACAGGAGGAATTCCCTCCTTTTATTGCACAGATTTCTTCATCAGGAATGAAACTTTTCTGGGGATCATGGGTTGAAGTGGGCAGTTTTTCCTCCAAAAAATGTTCATGTCTGGGAAGAGGTGATGAGTGGAAGAAGGCAAGGTATGGCCAACAATTTTTTAAGGCTTTCGGACAAACTTTCACTGAACTTTCTAAGAGTCTGAGAGATGCCACTGACTAGTGAAAACAATGGACCCAGGATGTGTTAAGAAATCTAAGGTGATGAAGCCCAGAATACAGAAACATGTATGCGTCTAAATAGTAAGTCATTTAAATTCAAAGCTTGTCTGGCTTGGACAGAAAGTATGATAGTTAACAAACACACTGAAATCATTCAGTTATGACTGAGCTTACATCACTCATCAGAACAATAGCCAAGTGTCAGCTGTTCACATCTATATGCTTATCTGAAAACGCCAGTGTTCTCAGAACAACAAGAGCTGGCTGTTATTGGCTAGATGTTAACAGCTATGGTGGAAAGAGAATGGCTCAGAGACAGATGATGTAAACCCTGGATACTCAGAAGACTCAGTAAGCAAATGTTTGTTGTTTGATACAAGCAGTATTTGGGTGTTCCACAATACATGTTTTAAGTAAATAGCTCACTCGTACGGGTCACCACATCCACCCACTCTCAAAACTCATTCTCTCATGAATTCCCAAACCCACTTAGTCCTGCAGCATGTGTAGTCACTGACATGCCTACTCACATCCCCACCCCATCCATTCAGGCACTCATGTTAATGCCAGACTATAAATGCCTTTTCTTTAAGGCAACTTGCCCCCAGACAATACAAAGGCAACCTCAATCAGCTACAATGGTCCTTTCGGAATCAAGGCGAATTATATAAAGTATGAAAAATACATTTTAAAAGTGCTTTACAGACGTTACTTCTTCCCAATCCCTGGAATAGTTCTATTTCTTCGGCTGTTCAATGGGATTTAAAAGGATACTTAAGAAGGAAGCCAGCTTTGATCTTCTGCTATTTAAATGAGCAGAACAGTCTGGGTTATGCTCATTTAACTAGAGAAGGGATGACCCACGAATAAAGTTTAGTGGAAACTGAATAGGAAAGAAGTTATCTAAGGGAACTGAAGTGACAGCTGAGAAAATGATGGACAACAATTAGGACCAAACTTCTCTGTAGAATCAGACAGGGTGAGCAGTGCCAGGGCTGGGAAAGGCAGGTGAAGGAAAAGACTAGAGCAGAAGGCAACAGAATCAGTGAGAGGTCAGAACATGGCACAGCACAGATTGAGAAATCCCTTGGAAAAGTAAGGCAGCACTTAGTTCTGCCATTGCACTGCGTAGGCAGGGGGCTGCTTTACTGCCTCAAGATTGAGTTTTCATATTTAAATAAAATTAAGTATGGCATTTCATTGCCAATTACTATTTTCTACAGCAGTCATTAGTTCTGATGGGGATAGATTGTTGCAAGACAGAGAAGTGATATTTCTAAGAGGCTATTTGAGATTGCAGTTACAGTTAATAGTAAAGGGAACTCCAGGGCAGCCACCCTTAGTTATGAATATATACATACAGAGTTTCTAATGGTATTTTAGCAGATACTTGGAAGAAAATAACAGTACACTTCATAGGATATCGCATAGTCGTTCTACAAGCTCCAAACACCCTTAACATACACTGCGGCACATTCTGTGTCTCTTAAGGTCAGGGGTACAAACTGTAACTACATAGCTTCAACTGCTCATAGCAACTAGGAACTAAAACAGCTGAAAATAAATCTGCTGAAAGTAAATCAGCTTAGAAGAAGTGAAATATGCTAAAACTAACAGATGTACCCAGTGTTGTTTGGGGCCTTAATTTTTTTAAAAAATGAAAAGGAAAAGTGTACATGCTTTATTGAAATGACTATTTTTTTAAAAAAGTTATTTTTATGAAGTTAATTTTTATGTTGGATTTCTTTAAAAAGGGATATTAAAATTTGTCCAATTGACTTTTTTAGCAATTTCTTTACAATGGGAATTTCCTCTAGTGTGTGTTTTTTCTTATTTGATATGTTTTAACAAAAAAGGGCTTGGCTGCTCTTACCACTAGGGATATACGTAACTAGTCAACTAGCCAATAAGCCTAGTTTCAGAGGGGTAGCCATGTTAGTCTGTAACTGAAAAAACTTTTTAAAATGTTATTTAAGTTTTTTTGATAAGCCTAGGCTAATCGGGTAGTCGAGTCACTACTTAACTAGTTGCTCTCCCCCCTCCTTGCTGTCTCTATCAGAGGCAGAAAGGGAGAGGGGAACAGGAGCTGGTGGGAGCTGGCTTAAAAGCCAGTTCCCCTGAGCACTGTCTCCACAGGGGGGTGAGGTGGAACAGAGGCTCAGTGGGGGACTGGGTATGAGCTGGGACTCAGCCATCCCGGCTTGTGCCTGGTCCCAGATGCTGCACCTCTGCTTTTTAAATGTAGTAAGAGCCACCAGGCTGGGAGCTAACCTCACTGTGGCTCTGCAGTTTCCCCCCTTATTGACTAATTGAGCAGCTGATGGAAATTCCATGGACTACCAGATTAACTGACTAGACCAAATTTAACATCCTTACTATATTTAAAAAACAGAGGCGCAGAAGGTCCTCCGCTGTGCCTCTGCCTCCCTTGCCCCCCCCCCCCGAGGAGATGGTGCTGCAGGGGAACTGGCTTTTAAGTCAGTTCTCGCCAGCACCAGTTCCTGGTCCCACACCTGCTGCTTCTGTTAAGTGCTTATAAGCCTCTCTAGAAGCACAAAACATCTATTGGGATTTAAGGGGAGACAGAGATTTTCAGGACTCAAGTTCTCTGATTTATCAAGGTCAGTTTTAATTCTAATCCTGTCCTCCCATAGTGCTTGCAACTCCTCTGAAGCTGGTGTCATGCACAAATTTTATAAGCACAGTCTCCACTCCATTATCCAAGTCATTAATGAAAATATGACACACAACAGCAGGAAAAGACAAAGGTCACAGGGGTGGGTGGGAAGGATGAAGGCTGTAACTGAAGACAGATATAAAAAAATCACCAAAGACTACCACAAAGTAAAAATACAAACCCAAGGTCTTACAGCCACATGTACAGAAACAATGTGAAATGCTTTTGGCCATTGGCCAGGAATACATGCCGGAAGGAGAAATAGCAAAAGAATAGAAGTCAGTCAAACCAAGCTCTTGCTGCAGTCCCAGTGAAGATACGACTAACCAGAGATGCTGGATGGATGACAATTACTGAGATGCAATTCTATACAAATATGTACATTAACCACTGGTAAATACACCTTTTAGAACTCTGATCACCATCTCTTGAAACACTACCCCTTCTCCCTCTCCCATTGTTCTGACAGCTAACACAGCTCCAACCAGTGTAAGAATTTGCCTACTGTGCTCCCAAACCAAGTTCTTCTATAAGCAAATCCAGATGGACTATGGTGAGGAGAGAAAGGAATTAGGGTCTTTGCTGCAGAGTTAATTCCAGTGACTGGCGCACAGGTCTCATCACCCAGATTGGTCTAGCATAGGTGTGCACAGCCGTGCTGTAAAACCTCATGTGAGATACTGCGTCCTCACTGGTGCTGCATACACCTGTGTTTCTAGGACTTCTGGGGGGGGTATATCCCATGTCCATCTTCTCAGTGAATTGTGCATAAACCTGTCTGTCCTTCTGGGCAAATGCTAGTAGGCACTGGAGGACTACAGCACTTGAATTACTTATCTTGTGCCCTCACTGCAAAATGGGATTTTCCTATCTGAGTGAAAGGTGCACCCAAGCTCTAGCCTATTCCTAGCACCCAAGCCACCTAACCAAAGTTTAAAGCACCAAACTTGGGTGAAAAGGGTTTGGGGTAAGGATGGTAAGAGGTGGGTAATCCACTAATCAATAAAATTTTTATCCACTACACGATTAATCGATAAGGAAAGCCTTCCTCAGTCCTGGCACAGGCAACCTGATAGAGAGGCAGCAGCACAGGATGGCAGAGGGCTCCCTGGGAGTAGGGCCAGGAGCACACTGGTTACACGATTATTCAATTAATTGAATCTAACATCCCTATTTAATATGGACAAAGTGGATTAAATCTCAGTTTTCAGAGCAGATCTTCTATTAGCAATGCCGATCTCCCAGGTCTCCAAACTGTACAGATTATTTAGTTAGGATTAGCAATGAACAGCTCAGACATTAAGTTTGTGGAATGAATAAAAAGTTTCCTAAATACAGGCATCACTTGGAGACCCTCTAGGGGTGAGTTGGCCTTGCTGACTAAACCCAGCTCCTGCTTAAGAAAGGCTGCACAGCAGAATCCAACAGAGGGAAAAAACGTGATCATATTCCTATTGTGCAGTGTACAAGATGTTGCTGTTAACGTGCCAAATATACAAGTAAAATTCGCTGTGCACAAACAGACCTCCAAAATGAAGAAAAACAAGACTCATACAAGCAAAAGGCCAAGTTCACCTCTGGTGTAATTCCACCAACATAACAGGTTTTATCAGCCACTGATTTGGCTCAAGTCTTTAATGCAGGAATTATCAGCATAATGAACCTGAAATCAAACCCAATGTTATTACAAGCAGCCCAGATTATCCAAGAGGGAACACCCTGACCATGCCTGGACATATTCCTCATGAGTCACTTCCAGATGTTGCCCAAGTGCACATCAGTCAGAGTTCACACCAAAGAGAAGCATTTCCAGTTAGTGGCACGCTTTTACTCCATCCCAGTGGTTTTTTTGCGATGGTACCTATTTTCCCTGCATTCCCTTTGGGTGTTCAGGCACCTCTCTTCCTGGGGCAGCTGGGCGCCCGACGGAAGCCTGCTCAGGACACGCGGCTCTTCAAGGGGCCGCCACAACGGCATTTCGGCCCCCTTGAGTGGCTATTTTTTCCTTCAACAACTGCCCGCTCTCCCCTCCCCCCCCCCCGGTTTCAGATAGTCCCTCCCTATCCTGAGGCTCATTTCTGAGGGAAGGCAGCATCCAGACTTTCCCTCTGCTTCCATGTAAACTTGATAAGTCTCCAAGCACATATGGTAAGTCATTCACAACATTCATGTCTCTGAGGCTGATCTTTGAAGCAAACAGCATAGACAAGGTGTATCATGCTTCTCACTCTAATGCCAGAGCAAGAGGTGCACAGCTTTTCACTCTAATACAAGAGCAAGAGGGCATTCAATGAAAGGCTGCAAATCTATAGCCAACAAGCAGAAAAACTTTTTCCACACAACATATAATGAACGTGTGGAACTCATTAACACAAGGGACAGCATTGAAGTTATGACACAGTATTAATCTTCAAAAAAGGATTGTACATTTATACACATGAAGCCATTCGGTGTTACTGCAGTACAAATGAAAAGATAAAGGCCTTCCTTCATGCTTCGGGGCGTAAAGCAATCTCACTGATAGGGATGTAAGAAACTAGTTGACTATCTGCTAAGCAAAAGTCACTCCCTCCCCCCTCAGAGCAAGGAAGCAAGGGGGGGGGGAGAGCAGGAGCTGGTGCTGGGAGGGAGGGAGCCAGCTTAAAAGTTGGTTCCCCCCAGCACAATCTTCGGGGGGCAGAAAAGGCAGAGGCACAGCAGGGTCTGAAGCAGTCCCACTCACACTAGTTATCACAGTAGAATAGTGATAGAAATGTAGCCGTGTTAGTCTGAAACAAAATACAGGACTATGTAGCACTTTAAAGACTAACAAGATGGTTTATTAGATGATGAGCTTTCGTGGGCCAGACCCACTTCCTCAGATCAAATAGTGGAAGAAAATAGTCACAGCCATATATTTGTATCCTTTGGTATATATGGCTGTGACTATTTTCTTCCACTATTTGATCTGAGGAAGTGGGTCTGGCCCACGAAAGCTCATCATCAAATAAACCATCTTGTTAGTCTTTAAAGTGCTACATAGTCCTGTATTTTGTTTTAGTTATCACAGTGGCGTTTCAGCCTTTGAAATGAAGCAAGGGCCCCGCAGGGCTATCACAAACAGGGGCTGCTGGACTCAGCGCAAGCCAAGACCAAGCAGTCCCAGGTTGCGCTGGTCCCAGACGCTGCACCTCTGCATTTTAAAATGTAGTAAGAGTCCAAGGGCTCTTACTACATTTAAAATGCAGAGCCGCAGTGTGGGTGGCTCCTGGAGCTACCCAGCTACAGCTCTGCAGAGCAGCCCTTATCGACTCAAGTAAATAGATACAAACTGTATTGACTATATGATTAGCTAGGTAACTGCAATTTAATGTTCTTACTCACTGATGCTAATTAGGAAGGCTATTTGCCTATGGACATGTGATTCTATAACTGCCTACAGTGAAATTCTTGAAAGTTTCTACGAAGCAGTTGGCAGCGGTCACTGTTGGAATCTGAATACCTGACCTGGCAGGCCCTGGTGTGACCTCGTACATGCAGTTCCTGCATTCCTAGCCTAGCTATTGCATAATTCTAGTACTGAGGAACACTAGGAATGGCCTGGAAAGATGGATGCAAGCACCTTAAATTCCACCCCTGAACTTAGCATGACACAAAGATGGATCAGGAGAAGTACAAAGAAAACAAAGGGGAGAAGTAGGAGAGCAAGAAACCCGCCAGAATAAGGAGAAAAGTGACTGGTAGGATGAAGAAAAAAGGCCAAAGGGAAGCAGGGTCACATCTACCAACTCCCTCAGCACCCCTGGATGCATTAAATCTGGCCCTATTAATTTGTATATGTTCAACTTTTCTGAATAGTTCTTAACCTGTTCTTTCTCCACTGGGGGCTGCCTACCTCCTTCCCATACTGTGTTGTCTAGTGCAGTAGCCTGGGAGCTGATCTTGTCTGTGACAACAGAGGAAACGAACACATTGAGTACTTCAGCTTTTCCCATGTCATCTGTCACTAGCTTACCTCCCTTATCCAGTAAGGGTCCCACACCTTCCCTGACCACTCTCTTATTAGAGATGTAAGAGACTAGTTTATTCCCGCCCCTAGCTGCCTCTGTATCAGAAGCAGCAAGGGGGAGGAGCAGGAGCCAGTGCTGGACGGAGCCAGCCTAAAAGCCAGTTCCCCCCAGCTGTGTGCGAGGGGGGGCAGAGGAGGCAGAGGCACAGTTGCTTGCACCAACTCATCTGACTGCTGTGCCTCTGCTTTTGAAATGTAGTAAGAGCCACACTCATTTAAAAGGCGGAGGCACGGCCAGGATAGCGAGCTCTCTGTCCCACCTGGCATCGACTAATTTGAGTAGCTGATTAATCAAAATTTAACATTCCTATCTCCATAATATAATATAATGTGTTAATAATCATAATACATGTGTGTTAAGCTATACAACTGCTTAAGTAAGTGTGTGTAAATAGTGTATTCTGGTTAGCAAAAAGCAGCACCAAATTTAGTGGAAAAGCTATTTAGTTACAAATCAATATTTTAAATGTTTACGAAGCCATAAGAAACAACATATCTAAGACAACAGCTAAAGAGTACAAATGCAAAACAAGATTAAAGTTGATTTAAATCAATCCATCCTGAAGTGAACCCACTGAAAATCCTGTGCCCGAGTCTTTCCATTTTTCTGCCCACCTTCCAATCCCAAAGACCCTTACACCCTTTCTTGTTGTGCTGTAGCTGCAGCCATTGCCCAAGTCCTAGAAATTCAACCCTAGTGCTAAAGATCTAACTGAAAAGCTCTAGAAGGCTCTTCAGGCTTCATTTTAGTCTCTGAACCTTGCAACAATTTTACCCACAAAATATATTCCAGCTACAGAACTAATATGAGGGTGTGTGTCAGACATCAAGCTTCTTCCTCCTACAGTGCAAGCACAACGGAGCATTTGGGCTGAGAGGTAGGGGGCTCTCTATTGATTAAAGCAGAGTTATTCACTGATCAGACTCCCATTGGAAAGCTGCTACTGAAATCTTTGTGTGTTGTTTCTTCTGAAGTTTTATTCTGAAAATAGAAGTGATATGTTTAATCTTCCTGCAATACAAACCCCAAACTCACTTCCACTCTATTTTCGGAGACAACTTCCTGTTGATTCAATGGCTACAGAAAAGCTACCACCAATCCTAGTCCGTCTTTAGGCAGCAGAGAAGAGCCAGATTATTTTAGAGCATGGCAAGTGTGCATCTTTTACCCTCAGCACAGCCATCACCCTTCCATTTAGCTGCAGGGCCAGGAGACAAAGCTTAAGGCAGTCTCTGTTCCCTGGCAAATGGAGCATCTGACTTCAGTCCCTTGCCCCTCAGCCCACTTGGGCAATGGGCATGTGACAGAAGTCCCAGAGACACTTAGAGTGAAGAATCATTCACTTGTAAGATGCTTTAGACCAGGGGTGGGGATAGGGGGCTGCTGACCCACAGAAAAATCAGTCATGGGCCTCACACAAGTGAGAAGCCCCTCCCCCCCCAAAAAAAAACTACACCTCACTGGCATGGCCATTTAGGAGAAGGAGAAAGACACTCCCCACATTACCCTCACACACCAGAGCCCAATGGGGCCCAAGCTAGTAGATTTTGTGTGCTCAAGTCCCACAGTAGGTGCAGGCTCCCCAGTGCTGGGATGGGGGGGAAGCCCTGAGCCTTGGGGGCTGTATCCAGGCAACCTGGAGGCCACAACCAGGCCCTGGGCTCAAGGTTCCCTGTCCCTGCTTTAGAAACTTGGCTGCCTGCATTTTGTGCTACTCAGAGATATGACAGAAGAGTAAGAGGCAAAATGTTTTTTGACATTTATTTTTACCAAATGGTACTCCTCAAAGAAAGCCTTCTAGCTTCTGATGGTGGTTTCAAGAGAGTTTCAGGGCAAGAGATCCACGATGGCGGGAGGCTGCCTCTTTAGCAGCTCAGCTTCAGAAATCCTACTTAAAGCTTCAGCTCTTCTTTATTTCTGCTCTGCTAGGACACTTTATCCTATCACAACCTTCTTTAAGGGCAACAGCCCTGCAGAACCAATCTACAATGGATGTTCATTTGTTCAGATTCCCACCTGCACAACCCAGCAAAAGGTTCTTTCTCAGAGCGACTGTTGCAACCAAGACAATCTCCTGGGATAGGGGAGTTTTACTAACTCTGCTTGCACACCTAGAATTTGCAGGGTGTGTAGATTAAACCATAGTAGCACTTCAATTGAATGCAGAAGGAACGCATGGATTTCACAGTCAGTGTTGTGTGCAATCAGGATGCGCCCCACTTCATGTGCCCTTGCTTCACATGCACGTCACTTAAGTAATAATGGTGGGGAAAAAAACTACACAGATGGAAACCTGCAGCATCTGGCAACCCTGCCCATGGGCAATGGTAAACAAAATTCATCACAGCCACATGCAGAACTCCAATGGGCCATGTCACCCACTACTGGCCTCGCTTATTCCCTCTGCAGACTAATACAGGACCCTCCCTGACAAGGCCTCCTCTCACCCAGAGTATTGATAAATGCAGCCACAATGAAGCATGACTTCATACTTTCCCAGCTCAGGAAAGCATCCATGCCAGGCCCAGAATGCTTGTGCTATGGCATATCAAGACCATCCTGTCTCCCCAATACGGCAGCTTCTTACCAGATCTCAAGTCTCCTTGTGCTTCCTTTTCATTCTTCCCCCTCACTTCCATATTCTCTCTCGCTTCCCTCATCTTCTCTCAGCTAGGCCATACCTACCCATCTAGAAGGGGTGCCCCCCCCAAACCAAAGATTTTCACAAGTCAGCAAGTTCAGCTTTAGCAGAGCAATAGCATCCTTGTTCAACAGGCTACAGACACCCAACGATAATATTGTTCCTCCCATGAATACAACACAACACAACTGTCTGTCTAGTGAGAAGTGCCTTGCAAACCAAGGCACTAACAGGAGATTCAAAGCCCAGCTGTATGGAAGTGAAGACATTAACTCAGTGGTAACAGTGATATCTACTATTCCTTCCAGCAGGTGCACAGAATAAGACACTGGCAAAGAGTGAGTAAGAGGAAAAGAAAGGGAGTATCTCTAAATTGCATGTGCTATAGTGGGACAAGGCACTGATGCATCTAATCGAGGCAGCAGCATGAGGGTGAGGGTGGAGGGGGGAAGGTGGTCCGCGGGAGCCCATAGGCACGGGGAGCTGACTTGAAAGCTGGCTCCCCGTGTGTATCGTCTCCTGCCTGCTCCGCTCACCGTTCACACTGCTGCTGCTCAGAGGCAGCAGTGCAGGAATTGGGGTGTGCGGGGGGAGGCAGGCGGATCCAGAGCTCGTGGGGAGCCTGCTTAAAGCCACTTATCACCACTGGCTCTTGCTCACCCACCCCTTGCCACCCCAATACAGAAGGGGGAGTGTGTGTAGTCGATAAATGATTAACCGATAAGCCCGGGCTTATCGGTTAATCATTTACTCAACTATATGCTAACATCCCTACTTCCAAACCCATGATTCTATGATTAAGATTAAAATCTTAGAGTGCACTTAATTTTGGAGTAAGACCCAGTGAACTCACTGGTACGTGTTGTCTGAGAAACCAATTCCAATGGGGTTCCCTTGGAAAAGCTGAGTTATGCCTCAGTAAAATAAGGAATAGACTTATGGCATCACCACTATGGTCTGTGGCCATGAGGTTCCAAAAATAAGGGGGCATGTATTATGTAATATAAATTAAGAAAATGACACTCAGTGGCAACTGGCAACTGTAGATTTCTCTCACTGCAGCTTCCTGTACTGTATACTTGAGTGATAGATTCTAAACCCAGTTAGCTAATTTAATAAGTCATAAGGATTAGTTAGCTAAGCTAAACTTTTTTTCTAGCAACACCCAACACAGCAAACAGCTGGGGAATGTACTTGTCAAATCACATACTAAAAGGCATAGAGAGAGTCTTGAAGAAAAATGCATTGCAAAGTGAAATATTTAAGGGTATGTCTACACTACCCCGCTAGTTCGAACTAGCGGGGTAATTTGAATTTCCCGGGCTTCATTTGCATAAGCGGGGAGCCGCCATTTTTAAAACCCCGCTGGTTCGAACCCCGTGCAGCGCGGCTACACGGGGCACGAACTAGGTAGTTCGAACTAGGCTTCCTAGTACGAACTACCGTTACTCCCCATTTCACGAGGAGTAACGGTAGTTCGAACTCGGAAGCCTAGTTCGAACTACCTAGTTCATGCCCCGTGTAGCCGTGCTGCACGGGGTTCGAACCAGTGGGGTTTTAAAAATGGCGGCTCCCCGCTTATGCAAATGAAGCCCTGGAAATTCAAATCCCGGGCTTCATTTGCAAGTGCGGTATGCCTACATTACCCTCCTAGTTCGAACTAGGAGGGTAGTGTAGACATACCCAAAGTTACTAACCTGTAGAACCACTCAGCCATATCCACATCATTTTCTCCCAATAAGCAGTTTTCCTTATGAGGTTTCATTCTTGCAACTAGACCCTGCATTATCTTCTTGCACTGTTTACACTTGATACATTTTCCTTTTTTGCCCAGAAAGCAAATTTACTCAAAATATTCCTAGATAGGGTTTCTCTTACACCCAGAAACCATGACAGTTTTTCTGTGGCAAAAAAGAGTAGGGGAATATAGGAAGCTTAATAATGTCTTTCCAGTCCACTCCACTGTTCCTTTCTATGTTGCCTTCGTCCCTTCCTAAATATTGTCTTTCTGTCTTTAAGATAATGTCTTAACTAACTCCTCTACAGTGCTTAGCCAATGTCCACCACCACATAAGCACAGAACAAACACAATCCTACTCAGCCTGTGTCTTTCTTTGCACATGCTACTTTTTAGTCTGTTGGGAAACAGAAATAGAAAGCTTCCTGAAAATTCTGGGCAAGAGCTAGTAGTTAGGTTAAGGGACCCGATAAGTCTAGGCTTATCAGGTAGTCAAGTCACTACTAGACTACTTGCTTCCCCCTCACCGGCTGCCTCTGTATCAGCTTATTAGCTGCTACTTAATGTCCCTAGTTAGGCTGGACAGACTAGATCCATTAATTCATTTTTAGATGAAGCATAGGGCTGGGCAAGATACGGCCCACCTAACCATTTGGAGTGCATCTGACCGCTATTTACATCCTGCCAGTGCCATAGAATTTCTAGGACATGGCTCAGGCAGCAGGACCCTGTTTTAAAGGGCTTACAGTTCCCAGGTGCGGCACTACCCGAGCAGCAGCCAGCGCCTTTTAAATAGCTGCAGCAACCTGGGAAACAGCCAAACAATGCGGTAACAATGGTGCAGAGAGCGGTGAACCCTGTAAATATGGTCCAGGTACCTGAGTCACTGCCAGAAATTCTGTTGCGGTGGCAGCAAGACAAAAAAAAAAAAAAAAAAAAAAAAAAGTAAGCAGTCAGATTTATTCTGCAACCAGATCCAAGAGTTAGGTGGGCTGTATCTTGCCCATCCTGGCTATAGACAGTGACATAATTTCATTAATAAGAAATGTGTGCAAACCCTGACAGCTTATCAAAATTCATTGAGTGGACCCCGGTGAAAATTATTGCCCACAGCTGGCGCAACACGTTTGTGGTCAGATTTAACTTATTTTTAAATGAGAAATTTATAAATCAATAAAATACTAAATTAAAAAAATCCAAATTTTTATTTGTATTTAAAAAAAACCATCCGTGTTTGTCCACTCTGGCATTATAGAGCTAAGGGTTCAGCATGGACCCAATAGGATCATGGGCCAGTATTTGACAAGCGATCAAAGCTACAAAACAATTTTTATCGATCTGAAACCGAGTTTAAAATCCCAATTTTCTAATGACAGAGCAATGGATCCACAAGGAAGCAAACTGAACAAATCCTGTTAGATACAGAAGATTGCATATCCAAACACTGCCATCTTCATCCTCCCACAGACAAGACCCTCTCCAGTTAAGCAGGATGCCTCACACACATGCCAATGTTTAGACTTGCCCAGAAGGGAGAGTAATTTGATTTTGAAGAGCAGAAGTGGGTGTTCTTTCCCAGAATATTCTGAAATAGCAGATGCAATTTCCTGCAATAAAATATAAGCCTCCCCAGCATTTATCCAGAACTTGCCATGGGCAACTTACAGCCCAGGGGTGGGCAAATATTTTTAATGGGGGCCTACGCCCAAGATTTTGGTAAATGGTCAAGGACCGTCCTTCTGTGGAGGGGGTGCAGGGTCTGGTATGGTGGGTGGGGTGTGGAAGGGAACTTGGGATAGAGGACTGGGGTGCAGGGTGTGAGGTCAGAGGGAGTTTAGGTGAAGGAGAGGGTTATGATCTAGGGCAGGGGAATGGGGGGCAGGGTAAGGGGGGGTTGGGTGCAGGAAAGGATTCTGGCCTGGGAGAGGGGGTGCGCAGAAGGGGATGCAGGCTCTGGGAGGGAGTTGTGACCTGGGAGGAGGTGGGGAGAGGGGATACAGAAGGGCTGAGTAGTGGCCTGGGGCAGAGAGTTGGGGGGAAGAGCGGATGGGGTGCCAGAGGCAGGCTCTGGCTGGGAGGCACTTACCTAGGGGCTCCCAGCCAGCAGCTCTGTAGGAACCTGAGCCTTCCTGCCTGTCTGCTAGCTGGGCTACTCCATGTGGCTCTGCTCCAGCACAGGGAGGGACCAGGAAGGGGCATGAGGGAGTGAAGCAGCTTAATTCGCTGCCCCTGCCTTCAGCAAAATTTTTGATCTCCTATTGGCTGGAAACTGGCCAATGGGAGCTGAGGGATTTTGCTAGGGGGCAAGCACAGCAGGTAAAGCTTTCTCCTTCCTGCCCAGACCGCAAAACAATTAGCAGCCTGCTGTTTAAAACAGTATGTGACAGCTGCTCTTTAGAAGGGCACTGGTGAGGAGGCAATGGGCCAGATCCAGCCCGCTGGCCACCTCTTGCCCACCCCGTTATAGCCTATTAAATATGAATAGATGTGCAACCAAATGACAGGATCCCAAAGGCGCACATGCATTGCTCAAACAGATTACAACTCACAAAAGAGGCGCAAGGCAAACCAAAGGCTGGTTATTCTACCCCTTTATTTAAGAGAAGGAGGATTTCTTTCCTAAGCTTAGTGCCCCTCTTACCTCCTGCCCTGGGCCTAAAGCAGTGGTTTTCAAACTTTTTGGCCCATGGATCATCTGGCTCACTGTAAACCTTTTCACAGACCACCAGTTGCTAATGGAAACTCACTATTACATAATTACACCTGAAGCATTTTACTAGCGCTGCAGCTAGTGAGAGTGGTTTAATTCAAATTATTGAACAGATTAAGCAGTTTAACTCTGTTAATTTATCAAACTCCATTTTAAATAAAGTAAAATATTAATTTACATCGAACACAAAAGGTTTCAATGGTGTCTTTGTTCATGGCAGGTGTAAGGAACCTTTTTTGGGTCGGGGGCTACTGACCCACAGAAAAATCTGTTGGGGACCACGTAAGTGAGAGGCAAAAGAACTCCTCCAAAAAAAACCCCAACCCCACTGATGTGGGCCCCAACTGAGACACCTCACTCCTCTGGTGTTCCAGCCCTACGGGACAAGGGGAAGGGACAGAGAGGTCTGAGGTTCAGGACTTCCAAGATGCCAGATTTACTTTTCTGGGGTTCCGGAGTAATTGGATTTTTATGGGAACCCTTAGGCTCGGGGGTGGGGACAAAAATGAGGGGTTCAGCATGCAGGACAGGGCTGCTAGTGAGTGGGATAGGAATGGGGTGCAGGATCTAGGAAGGAGATGGAGTGCAGAAGCAGGCTGGGAGCAGGGTGGGAGCAGGAGCAAGGGAGGGTGCACTTTGTGGCCAGAAGAGCAGTGCAAGGAGCAATGGTGGATGCAGGAACAGGCTGGGGGTGGGATGTCTGGCCCAGAGGGAGGGTGAAGAGTCTGACCAGGAAGGGAAGGTGCAGGAGCGGACTAGGCATAGGGATCCGGCCAGGAGGGGTTCAGGGAGATGGAGGGCAGGGTGCCTGCTGGGAATAAGGCTGGGATCAGGGTGGCTGGGGAGGAGGTTCAGGGAAATGGGGTGCCCCATTGGGGCGGGGCAGGGAGGCTGGGTGCAGTGCAGTGAGGTGGGGAATGGATGACCCTAAGGTGTCCAACCCTGCTGGGGGTGGGGCCCTGCGGGGATCTGGTCCAGGCACTCTTGGGGGCGGGCCCTGAGGCAGCTTGGCCCCTCCCCCCAGACCAAGTCCCTGTGAGTGCAAAGCCCCAAAGGGCCCCAAGTCCCCACCTGTGTCCTGCATGTGCAGGCACCTCAGCCCCAGTTTGCAGAGCAACTATTGAGTCTGGATCAGTGATTAGAAAGGAGGGAAAAAATGTCCCCACGCATCTATTGGAGCTTTTCACCATGTCAGTTACAGCGAATAAAGTCACACTCCATCTTCTGACACAGGACCCCTAACACACACGCACTAGTCAGGACAGGAATTCAGAGCTAGGGAATCTTCAGGACCATCCTTATATCATGACAATACAGCTCCCAAAGCAGGAAAGTTTTAATGCTGTCTTACAAAAGGTGAACAGAATTCTGCAACTGTGACCTACAACAAGAACAAACTAGCTCACCATTAGGCAACAGCTCAGAACAAAGTTTCTGTCAGATGCCAGAGGTGTATGAGCTACAGGCTGGAAAATATGAAAAAAGTGATGTAAACACACACAGCAGCTCCAAAGTGGCTTTGAGAGCTGCATCACACCTGACCATTCGCAGTTAGCTCACAGTCTACCATTGTGTCTTACTCTAAGTTCTGCCTTCTGGTTTCTCCAGCACTGGCTTCCTCTGGCACTCTCAGCTCACCTCTGTCAGTGGAAAAGACTTTCTGTAGGTCTTGCTATCTGGATTTTCCCTACTTCACTGACCCCCCAGGTTTCAAACCTCAGATGAAGACAGTTGTTCTCTATTGTCTATACATCCTAGTTTTTCCTCTATTTTGTTTTCTAACTCTAAAAGCAAAGGCTCATAAAGGGGGTGAGGAGGGAGAGCCACCCATTCCCAGCCCAAGACTGAGGCAAGGGATGGGACCACACCTGGCCAACGGCTCGGCTGCCTGCCCCCTTTGCAGCCTGGTTGCAGCTCTGCTCCAGACTCAGCCACAGATCCATCCCCACTCCACCCCCAACCACAGCCCCAGCCTTTCCCCCCTTAACTCTGCTTCCATGGCCCTGCTCCTGGGTCAGGGGCATTGCAGACAGAGGTAAGGGATGCATGACCCTCTAATATCTGGGGACCACAGTCTTAAAAGTGTGTGGGGGGGGGGAGGGGCGGGGGTCTCTTAAGCCAACAGTATCTTAAACTGAGTTGTGCTGTTTCCATAAAATGCCTCCTCCATTAAAGGTCTCCAAGGGCATTCCTCAGCCAGTAACTGAGAACTACATTCGAAACTAGGGATGTTAGCTATCAGTTAATTGAACAGTCGACTAGTGGCATGAATTTCTAGTAGTTAGTCAGCTATTCTATAGTCTCCGGGGCAGCGCCGGCAGCCAATACAATCTGGCCCCACTCCCGGGGAGCCCCCTGCCACCTCACGCACCTCTAATGCCTCTCTATTAGAGGCAACAGTGTGGGGTAAGAGGTGGTGGCCAGTCTAAAAAACAGCTCCCCTCAGGAAGCCTAAGCTTATCGGTTAATCGACTAGTCGACTCCTCGTTCACATCCCTATTCTAAACTCCTGGATCTGGTGGGGATGTTGGATGGTATAAAGAGCTTTTTGTTTCTACAGGGAAAGCCTTTACTTCCAGCTATGCTGGCAGCAAGAGGACTTCAGAAGTCACCACACTGCATGCTCCTACACATGCTGGGATGAAGCCAGCCTAGCTCTACTACACAGGCAGATCCCCCTACAGCTAGAAACAAATCTCCCTTCAGACTCCTGCACCTCAGAAATCAGTGGGATCACGGGATAATAGCCTACAGCAGAATATGACCCCCCCTTCCTTTCCCATCATTAGAGGATGCTTTTACTCATGCTGGCAGAGACTAGCAATGGAGGATGATTGCGTAATTCCCTAAACTAAAAGTCTGAAATACTTACCTATATGGAAAGAAGTTTAAATCCCAGGAGGACTGAGGCAGCCCTTCGTTCACTGAAGAACAGTAGGCTACCTACAATGTATTGCTCTGTGTGGATGTGGAAGATCTATGGCATGTTTTATAAAAGCAGAGGTTGCCATGATGTTCTTGGCCAAACTTGGCCATCTCTCTCTGCTATGCAGGGTGTTGTGTGTTTCCCTTGATCCCACAGTAGGGATGTAAAAACCCGGTTAATCAGTTAACTGGTTAAACGTTAGGCTAACTGGTTAAACGACTAAGCAGGATCTGTGTTGGGCACTTCTCCAGCCCAGCTGGAGCAGCCCCCAGCCCACAGGGCTCCAGCCCCTAAGCTGAGGGCAGACTGCTGGCTCCCTGGGGTTAGGGCTGACTCTGCTTGCTCCTGGCTCCCAACCCCCACTGAAGCAGCCCTTGCCCGTGAGCCTCAGACAGGGACTGCTCCAATTAAAATAGCCCCCATCTGCAGCTGACCTTCGGCGGGGCCCGCACCAGTTAACCTTTCAAATCCCTATCCCAGAGGCAGCTGCACTGCAATGCTGCCATACAAGTACAGCTGCAAAGTGCTTCAGTGCCCTGTGGGAGAAAGGGTTATCTAAAGCAAACTTATTCTTCATCCTCAGGAGGTGTCAGTGCTAGGCTGACAGCTAGACCTTAACTCAAATGGGACCATCAACAGCACCAAGTGCACCTGTGACATAGTGTTGGTACCTTGCTGGTTGCTATGCTGGGCGGTGGGCTGTGGGTGACCCCCACTGGCTGCTGTCTGTACCACGGCCCAGCAGAGTAGCTGATGGGACAGGGAGGTAACCTGTTCGACCGGTTACCTCCCAGGGAGAGACACAAAGGAAGGAGGGGAGGCCAGCCCCTGGCTGGGGGGCAGGGCTGGAAGGGATTTTTTTAGTTTCTGTCTGGTATCATGGAAGCAGCAGCTTAGGAAAGGGGCTGGGTTTAAGGGCCCAGTCTTCCCCATCTCAAGGGGGGCTGAGGCATCCTAGGCCTGTCCTGTAACCAGATTACATCTATGCTGTTCTGTATCCTGGAGAAGCAATAAACTCCCTCTATTCTACTGGCTGGTGGAGTCTGTTCGTGCCACTACGGGGGTGCAGGAGGTGAGGGATCTCCGACACGCCGCCACAGCACCTCCAACCACAAGTTACTTGGCCTTCAGTTTCCCTGGGGTAATTTTTTGAACACGAAGCTAACACACAGCGTTACACCCGGATACCACTTAGCTGAAAGTCCTAAGATCCCACATCAGCAATTTCCTCAGACCAACTGACCGCACTGAAAAGCCTTCTAATGAGCCCGTCTACCCTAGCCGGCTCAGCTCTTCCCCGATCACATATCCTCCACTTCTGCTTGCCAAGGAGCAGCTGTTAAGTTGTGAAAGAGAGAGAAAGAAAGGAAAGAGAAAAGATTGGTTCTCTGCCTAAGCTAGAGTTCCAGCTCTACAGCAGTGGCTCCAAACCTTTTAGGTCACATCCTTCCTTTCCTGTAATGGACTCTGTCCACACCCTATCTCCCAAAGCAATGGTCAGGAGTAGGGATGTTAGCAAGCAAGTAATTAGTTAATCATGTAGTCGACAGAAATTCTAGCAGCTACATAATCAGTCGATAAGGGAGGAAGTGCTCAGTCCTGGCTCACGCCGGGTCTGGGAGCTACCTCCCACTGCAGCTCTGCAGTTTAAATATAGTAGGAGCCAGGTGGGCAGGCAGTCTGGTTCCTAATACATTTAAACTGCTTTTAAGATGTCTCCCTGCAGCACTGGCTCCTATTTCCTCCCTTCGCTGCCGCTGATACGGGGGGGGGGGGGGGGAGGGTAGAGGGGGAATGCGAGTAAGTCAAGTAGATTAACTGCTAACTTATTGGTTAGCAGTCTACTCACTTACATCCCTAGTCAGGCGCTGGGGCCAGGAGCGGGACCATAGTCAGGGCTGGGAGCAGAAAGGCAGGAGCCAGAGCTGCGGGAGGGGCTGGATCCCAAGCTAGAGCTGGGGCCAGGAGCTGAGCTGCATTTAGGACCAGAGCTGATGCGGAGGCCAGAGCAATCTCTCCCCACACCTGATGGGGGTTGACACAGAGCCCATCATGCTCCCCCAAAAGGGGTGTGCCCCAAACTAAGATGCTACACCAGCCAAAAGAAGCATGGTCTTCAAGGAACTGTGAATACAAGTACTTGGTACAAGTGCTGCAGGATCCGACCAGAGGCCGTGCGCAGCTTGACCTGCTGCTCACAAACAGGGAGGAGCTAATAGGGGAGGTAAAGTGGGTGACAACCTGGGAAGCAATGATCACGAAATGGTAGATTTCAGGATCCTGACCAAAGGAAGAAAAGAGAGTAGTAAAATACACACCTTGAAATTCAGAAAAGCAGACTTCGACTCCCTCAGAGACCTGATGGGCAGAATCCCAGGGATGCTAACATGAAGGGGAAAGGAGTCCAGGACAGCTGGCAGTATTTTAAAGAAGGCTTATTGAAGGCACAGAAAGAAACAATTCCAATGCGTAGCAAGAGAAGCAAATATGGTAAGAGACCGGATCGGCTTATAGGGGGACTCCTTGGTGAACTTAAGCACAAAAAGGGAGCTTACAAAAAGTGGAAACTTGGACAGACGACTAAGGAGGGGTATAAATGTACAGCTCGACAATGCAGGGGAATTATCAGGAAGGCGAAAGCGCAATTGGAATTGCGACTTGAAAGGGATGTGAAGGATAACAAGAAAGATTTCTACAGGCATGTTAGCAAGAAGAAAGTGATCAGAGAGGTTGTGGGGCCCCTGCTGGATGAGGGCAGTAACCTAGTGACAGATGATGTGGGAAAAGCTGAAGTACTTAATGCTTTCTTTGCCTCTGTCTTCATGGACAAGGTCAGTTCCCAGACTAATGCGCTAAGTGATGCAAGATGGGATGAAGATGGACAGCCCTTGGTGGGGAAAGAACAGGTTAGGAACTATTTAGAAAAGCTAAATGTACATAAATCCATGGGTCTGGACTTAATACATCCAAGGGTACTGAGGGAGTTGGCAAATGTCATTGAGGAGCCTTTGGCCATTATCTTTGAAAACTCGTGGAGATCGGGAGAGATTCCTGATGATTGGAAAAAGGCAAATGTAGAGCCCATCTTTAAGAAAGGGAAGAAGGACGATCCAGGGAACTATAGGCCAGTCAGTCTTACCTCAGTCCCTGGAAAAATCATGGAGGGGATCCTCAAGGAATCCATTTTGAAGCACTTGGAAAAGGGGAAGGTGATCAGGAATAGTCAGCATGGTTTCATGAAGGGCAAGTCATGCCTGACCAATTGATTAGCTTCTATGATGAGGTAACTGGCTCTGTGGATATGGGGAAGTCAGTGGATGTGATATACCTTGACTTTAGCAAGGCTTTTGATATGGTCTCCCACAGCATTCTTGCCAGCAAGTTAAGGGAATGTGGATTGGATAAATGGACTGTAAGATGGATAGAAAGCTGGCTGGAAGGTCGGGTTCAGAAGGTAGTGATCAACAGCTCGATGTCAGGATGGCGGTCAGTTTCTAGTGGAGTGCCCCAAGGTTCGGTTCTGGGACCGGTTTTGTTCAACATCTTTATTAATGACCTGGATGAGGGGATGGATTGCACCCTCAGCAAGTTTGCAGATGACATTAAGCTAGGAGGACAGGTAGACACGCTGGAGGGCAGAGATAGGGTCCAGAGTGACTTAGACAAATTGGAGGATTGGGCCACAAGAAATCTGATGAGGTTCAACAAGGACAAGTGTAGAGTCCTGCACTTGGGACGGATGAATCCCAAGCATTATTACAGGCTGGGGACCAACCAGCTACGTAGCAGTTCTGTAAAAAAGGACTTGGGGGTTACAATGGATGAGAAACTGGACATGAGTCAACAGTGTGCTCTCGTAGCCAAGAAGGCTAATGTCATATTAGGCTGCATGAAGAGGAGTATTGCCAGTCCATCTGGAGAAGTGATTATTCCTCTTTGCTCGGCTCTGGTGAGGCCACATCTGGAGTATTGTGTCCAGTTCTGGACCCCCCCACTACAAAAAGGATGTGGATGCATTGGAGAGGGTCCAGCGGAGGGCAACCAAAATTATTAGGGGGCTGGAGCATATGACCTATGAGGAGAGGCTGAGGGAGTTGGGTCTATTTAGTCTGCAGAAGAGAAGAGTGAGAGGGATTTGATAGCAGCCTTCAACTTCCTGAAGGGAGGTTGCAAAGAGGATGGAGAGAGGCTGTTCTCAGTAGTGATAGATGGCAGAACAAGGAGCAATGGTCTCAAGTTGTGGTGGGAGAGGTCCAGGTTGGATATTAGGAAAAACTATTTCACTAGGAGGGTGGTGAAGCACTGGAATGGGTTACCTAGGGAAGTAGTGGAGTCTCCATCCCTAGAGGTGTTTAAGTCCCGATTGACAAAGCTCTGGCTGTGTTGATTTAGTTGGGATTGGTCCTGCCTTGGGCAGGGGGCTGGACTTGATGTCCTTCTAAGGTCTCTTCCAGCTCTATGATTCTATGAATACCAATTGAACTTAAAACGAACAAAAATTGTTAAGTGCACGAGACTGAACTCCTTCAGGGACGAATGGAAATGCCCTGAAATGGCTCAATTCTGGCAGGACCCATGTCATTATTAACAAGAATTCTACCTCCAGAGTCATCACTTGCGGCATCCCACAAAACCCCCATCCACCCGCTTATAATATTCAATGCAAATATGAAGATACTGGAGAGCCAATAAATCATCCAGGCTAAAGTGTCAGCTGTAGGTGAATGAGACTTGGCACTTTAGCTCTTTTACATCAGAGGTATCCCAGCTTCATTAATGGACATCTGATATCGGCACACTCAACTCAGACAATGCTGTAGTGACAGTCTGTATTTTGACTAGCTCATTAGCCCTCATTTTCAAATATTAGTCTGCAGCTTTTGTGTCCCTTTTGGGTTTCTTGGTGCTACTGGATGACCATGTAGCTCCTGGGAGGTTCACTTCCATCTGCACATGGCTAGAAGACTGAGCCAGATCCTATCAGAGAGAGTGGGCTGTGGTGATCTATGAATTTAGGACCTCTGGATTAGGCTACTGCAGCATCAACGATGGAAGGAACACACTCTGGAAAAGCTGTAGTGGGGAAAAAATGCAACTGATCTGCTTAGAAAGACCAGTTGCCATGAATAATCATGCTGATGCACTGCTTTTTATTTCTGTTTTGAATACTTGGAAGGCATTCTGATACAACCGTGACAAGGGATTTTTTAAATACCTTGATTAGTATACAACAGAAGCATATGGGTCGAGCTGTGTAGGAAATTATGGACCATACCTGCTTGCTCTAACCTTGGTTTTAAAAAATAATGCTTTCATAAACACCAAGTTCATAGAATACTACAACTGGAAGGGACCTCGAGAGGTCATCAAATCCAATCCCCTGCCAAACACTACCTAGATCTTCGCTGATAACTATCTAATCAACCTACTCTTAAATATCTCCAGTGATGGAGATTCCACAACCTCCATAGGCAATTTATTCCAGTGTTTAACCACCCTGACAGTTAGGAAGTTTTTCCTAATGTCCAATCTAAACCCCTCTCTCTGCAATTTAAGCCCATTGCTTCTTGTTCTATCATTGGTGGTCAAGGAGAACAATTTTTCTTCTCTCTTCCTTATAACTCCCTTTTAGGTACTTGAAAACTGCTATCATATCCCCTCTCAGTCTTCTGTTTTCTAAACTAAACAAGCCCTGTTCTTTCAGTCTTCCCCCATTGGTCCTGTTTTCTAGACCTTTAATCATTTTTGTTGCTCTTCTCTGGATCGTCTTCAGTTTCTCCATATCTTTCTTGAAATGTGGTTCTCAAAACTAAATACAATACTCCAACTGAGGCCTAATTCTTCTGCTGTACTCTGCACTGATTATTTATTCTCTCTCTCTCACAACACTCCTTTTAATGCATCCCAGAATCGTGTATGCCAGGGATGGCCAACCCATTCTGGGCAAAGAGCCAAGATCCGGCGCAAAGAGCCGGGGCAAAATTGTCGAGCTCTTTTGTCCCCCTTTAAAAGGAACCCCCAGTCACGTTTGGTAGAGCAAAAAGCTCTGCCCCTTTAAGAAAACGTGTTTAGAGGCTTTCTGGCCACATCAGGCTCCCGTTGGCCGATGCTATCTTTAATTCTCCATCTTTAATGGCCACACTGGACGGCTCCCCTGCCCAGGTCAGCACACAGATCTGGGACGAGAGGACCGTTTTTGGGGGTGCGGGAGCGGCCAGTGCTTGAGGTATTCTGGCGTCCCGGGCACGGGTATGTGGTACCGCCCCGGGGTGTACGCGCGGCCCGGCTACAGATGCTGGCGCGCGGCTCGGGCCTGCTCCCGGGGCGCAAGGCGCAAGCACGGCCCAGTCCGACCTGGCTGTTGCTGCTGGCATATGTGCTGGGCCGCGTAGGGCCCCGTGGCCGTGGGGGAAAGGGTGTTGCTGGCCAGTGCTGCAGGGATGCAGGCGAGCCGGCGCTGCGGGAGCTGGGCGTACGGCACCTGATGGCAGCAGTAAAGGGACGCCGCGTGCCCCTTACAGCTGCCATCAGGCACCCCCCCATCAGTTGGCACCCTGGGCAGCTGCCCGGCTCGCCCATGCCTCTGTCCAGCCCTGGGGGCGGCTTTACGAGCCACAGAGGTGAGGAGGGGGGCTTCGCGAGCCATACTGGAGGAGGGAGGGGGGAGGAGAGCCTCATGCAGCTTGTGAGCTGTGGGTTGGCCACAGCTGGTGTATGCTTTTTTTTTTTTTGGCAACAGTGTCACACTGTTGAGTCATGTTTAACTTGTAGGCCACTATAACCCTAGATCCTTTTCTGCAGTGCTCCTTCCTAGACTGTCACTTCCTCTTCTGTATGTGTGGAACTGATTGTTCCTTCCTAAGTGGAGTACTCGGCATTTGTCCTTATTAAAATTCATCCTATTTACCTCAGAACATTTCTCCAGTTTGTCCAAATCATTTTATATTATGACCCTATCCTCCAAAGCACTTGCAATCCCTCCCAGCTTGGTATCATCTGCAAACTTAATAATCATACTCTTAATGAAAATATTGAACAGAATCAGTCCCAAAACTGACCCCTGTGGAATCCCACTTGTTATGCCTTTCCAGCATGATTATGAACCATTAATAACTACTCTCTGGCTGCGTCTAGACTGGCATGATTTTGTGCAAATACTTTTAATGGAAAAGCTTTTCCGTTAAAAGTATTTGCGCAAGAGAGCGTCTACACTGGCACGGATGCTTTTGCGCAAGAAAGCTCAGATGGCCATTTTAGCCATTGGGCTTTCTTGCACAAGAAATTAACTTGCTGTCTACACTGGCCCTTTTGCGCAAGTATCCTTATCCCTGAGCGGGAGCATCAGAGTATTTGCGCAAGAAGCACTGATTTTGTACAGTACAAGGTCAGTGTTCTTGCGCAAATACTCGAGGCCATGTAGACAGGCGGCAAGATTTTACAGCCTCTGAGAACAGTTACCCAGACAGTTATGCACCCACCTTATAGTAGCTCCATCTAGTTTGTATTTCCCTAGTTTATTGCTAAAGTCACACAAGACTGTATCAAATGCCTTACTAAAGTCTAAGTATACTCCATCCACCACTTCTCCCTTATTCACAAGGCTTGATATCCTATCAAAGAAAGCTATCAGATTGGTTTGACATGATTCGTTCTTTACAAATCCATGCTGGCTGTTACCTATCACCTGTTTTGTACTTCAACTATTCAGCAGGAAACTAACACAGAACAATAGCCTGAAATGCTGCCAGAGCACGTAAATGGACACTGATAAGATCAATCTTATCCTCATGGGACTCTTCCAGGATGTGTTACAAGGGGACATGATTAAGGGGGAAAAAAGTGAAAGGAAATTTGTAACTTGCAAGTTCATACTTCAAAATCATCAAGTTCTAATGCAGACCAGTGTTTCTCAACTTTTTTTTTTTAAAGTGCTCCTTTTTAAAAAAAATAATTTAAAAAATTATAAGTACCTCCACTACCTAGTTTTCAAACAGACATTTTTTCTACCATTGCAACACATTTGTTTAAACAACCTAATCGTAGCCAGGTGGGTGATGATATTTTTGGGTGTAAAAAGTACAAAAATAAAGCGCTGTAAAACTTAAAATAAAAATTCAGTTTGCTCCAAATTTCAGTTGTGGTGACATACCCCTCAGATTTCTCAAGTACCCCTCACATTTCTCAAATACCCCAAGAGTACTCGTACCACTGGTTGAGAAACACTGATTTATGCACACTCGCTGGCTTGGTGGTCTACGAGAGCACATTTCTGAAAATGAGAACTCTAAACCAGCTGGAAGAGCTCACAGGACTTGGAGCTTTTCCAGGATATTCCAAATTCCTAAACATGTTAAGTCATAATGCATTTTGGACAGGTTCCCCCATTTAGCTAGGCTGTTTTGTTACTGCCTCAGCTAGAGGAGCTACTGGCTGCAGTTTCAGTTAAAGGAGGGGGTTCCGGACTCAGGGCGTTAACATTCTCTGGCTGGAATCTGTGTGCCCCACAACCCAGAGAGGCCTCCATCCAACTCTACTGTATAGAGCAGTAACATGTTACATTCTCCCTTATCCACAAGGGAGAAGCAGAGCATTTGACAGAGACTCATATGACCTTCTTATCAATAAACTAGGGAAAAGCAACCTAGATGGGACTACTGTAAGGTGGATACGTAACTGGCTGGATAACCATTCTCAAAGAGTAGTTATTAACAGTTCAGAATCATGCTGGAAAGGCAGAACAAGTAGGATTCTGCAGGGGTCTGTTTTGGGACCGGTTCTGTTCAATATCTTCATCAATGATTTAGATATTGGCATAGAGTACAATTATTAAGTTTGCAGTTGATACTAAGCTGGAAGGGGTTGCAACTGCCTTGGAGGATAAAGTCATAATTCAAAATAATCTAGACCAACTAGAGAAATGGTCTGAGGTAGACAGGATGAAGTTTAATATGGACAAATGCAAAGTGCTCCACTTAGGAAGGAACTATCAGTTCCACACATACAGAAGGAGAAGCGACAGTCTAGGAAGGAGCACTGCTGAAAAGGATCAATGACCTCTCAAGGTTATAGTGGCCCAACAAGTTAAACATGAGTCAACAGTGTGACTATGCTGGAGAAAAAAAAAAAAGCCAACACGATTCTGGGATGCATTAACAGGAGCGTGATGACCAAGACATGAGGGCTGTGTCTACACTGGGCCACTTATTCCAGAAAATCAGCCGCTTTTCCGGAATAAGCTGCAAGCTGTCTACACTGGCCCTTGAATTTCCGGAAAAGCAATGATGCTCTACTGTACAAAATCAGCCGCTATTCCGGAAAAACTATTCTGTTCCCGCTCGGGCATAAGTCCTTATTCCGGAACACTGTTCCGGAAAAGGGCCAGTGTAGACAGCCTAGTAGTCTTTTCCGGAAAAAAGCCCCGATCGCGAAAATGGCGATCGGGACTCTTTTCCGGAAAAGCGTGTCTACATTGGCCACAGACGCTTTTCCGGAAAAAGGGCTTTTCCGGAAAAGAAGCCTGCCAATGTAGACGTTCCTTTTCCGGAAAAACTGAAAACAGAATAGTATTCCGTTTTAAGCATTTCCGGAAATTCATGCCAGTGTAGACACAGCCGAGAAGTCATTCTTCAGCTCTACTCTGCCCCTATTAGGCCTCAATTGGAGTACTGTGTCAAATTCTGGGCATCACATTTCAAGAAAGATGTGGAGAAATTGGAGAAGGTCCACAGAAGAGCAACAAAAATGATTAATGGTTTAGAAAACAGGACCTATGAGGGAAGACTGAAAGAACTGGGCTTGTTTAGTTAAGAAAAGAGAACGGCTATCATGTCTCCTCTCAGTCTTCTCAAGTACCTAAAAGGGTGCTACAAGGGAGAGGGAGAAAAATTGTTCTCCTTGGCCTCTGAGGATAGGTCAAGAATCAATGGGCTTAAACTGCAGCAAGGGAGGTTTAGGTTGGACATCAGGAAAAACTTCCTGTCAGGGTGACTAAACACTGGAATAAATTGCCTATGGAGGTTGTGGAATCTCCATCACTGGAGATATTTAAGAGCAGGTTGGATACATATCTATTAGGGATGATCTAGGCATTATTTGGTCCTGCCGTGAGGGCAGGGGACTGGACTCAATGACCTCTTGAGGTCCCTTCCAGTTCTAGGATTCTATGATTATCTGTATCTGCAGTTCAGCTTGGAACGGACTTGGAAGAAAGATATGCTGTGGCATATGAAAATAAAGCATCCTAACTTCACCTTTACTCACGGTTTGGGTTATTAAGTTGCGTGGTCAGGTCAATCTGACTCAGTTAATGCTACTGAATGACTGATCATATATGCCTCCTCCCCAAACTCTCAAACACTTTCACACTTGTGTTCAAGGATTTCTTAACTACCAGTCTATTGCAAATACCAGAAGAGAAGTTTGTCTTGCAGGTTAGGTTTCAAAAGCAGGAAATCTTCCACTGAAACTCCAAAAGTGCTTTTTCTGCATCAAAGATTGGCCTAATCTAGGAAATTTCTCTAAAGGTTTTAAAACCAATTCAGCTACATCAACCAAATCCATTAGAACTCTTCCATATGGTACCCAGGATTCCTTTCTTCGATGTTGTTTCCACCTCACTTCTTTTTTTTTTGGAAAAGTCATGGTTGGAGAGCAGTGGCAGCTGTTCTACTTGCCCAGACACACAAAAACATTCTGTACAAGGGAATACTGGACATTCTATTGTCAATGATTGTCAGAATTTACAAGCTATACATGAGCATGTATCTACAGTAATCCATACAGCAAGAATCACCATTACACCAATTGGCTTGGCCACAGAATCTCCGCCACAGCAAGCACCTAGGATTCCAGTTTCTTTTGGAAATGTTCTGGTGCAAAAAAAGCCCAAAAAACCCCAAACACAGAATCTAGCTTAATTCTGTCATATACAAAGTTGCAATTCATCATGGAGATGATGTCCCTTAATTCCTCCTAACCTTTCCCCATACGTTTAGAATTTCAAAAGGGTCACAGTAAAATGGAAAAAGCAGTAAACTACAAGTCAAGGTAAGTATGGGGAGCCTTGGTACATGGTAACTACTTCTGCCAGTTCCTAGAAGATCACAATTTATTACAAAAGTAGACCGCAACAGACTAAAGTTTGGAAGTGGTCAAATGAATCAATACCACTGAGCCTAGTAATTTTTCTAACAGGAACAGGTTTCACATGCTTTCAGTTAAACCAGAGACAGGGTAGGGGAAAGAAGGCAAATCCAACATCCCGCTTCCCCTTCTGCAGGTTTATGAGCAATTAAGCCAAATCAGTAAAATATGCATTTGGTTTAAATTACAAATGATTTCTCTGCAGGCACCTGAATACACTGAGGAAACTCCTGAACCATGAACAGCCAAAGAAAACCCCACAGTGCCAACCCACACAAGGCTGGCAGTGGCATCAAATTGGCACTCCTGCGACCTGCTTCTAGGACAACACGAAGAAGCTGGAAATCCAGCGAGACCAAGTCCACCAGGCAGTTTCCAAATGAATGAACTGATCTAGGAAGTAAAAGGGTTAAATTCCTTCCCTGCTCTCACAGTTCAAATTCCTTAGACCAGTTACTTCTACCAAACACATGGAAGAAAATTGCAAGGAAAAGTTATTTTGACAGTCTTTTTCCTAGGAGGAATTCACTTAGGGTCTGCTTTTCCAGAGATACCATAGCTCTCACAACCTTCATCAGGATTAGAGGAGCTCAGCACTTCTTCAAAATCAGGCCTGGGCACTCTGCTGCAGGGTTGCTCAGACACACATACACAGGTTTGCAAAATAGAAAAACCAGTAAAAACCCTCTCTCCTGGAGAAGAGCAACTCCCACCCTTCTCAGCACGTATAGCACTTTTGGAGACTCAGTTTTCCCTGTAACCAAGCAGTTCTAACAGCCCAATATGTTGTTAGTTACTCTAGGGTTTATATAAAATCTGATTTTGGAAACCACTAAAGGCTGCCCTAAACATTCAGAAGCAGCAAGACAGGAAGTGATAATCAAGGTGAATAGTTGGCAACAAAACAGATTTTGATTAGCAAGAGTGGGGACATAGAACCCCCAAGCAGGCAGAGAGACGCTAAGCCAACCCACAATGGGGAAGGGGACTTAATAATGAATTCTACAAGAGTGGTCCAAATGTTACAAATTACACTATTGCTGCAGTGCTTGGGTCCGTAAAAAGTTATGGCAAACAGGTGGATCAACAGCATTTATTCGAGAAGATTAATCCATGGTTTTGAAACTAACAACTTTAGCTACAGGGCTGCTGTTTTCCTTTGCAAGGCGATTTGCAATGCAAAGCAAGCTATTTCAACCCTTACCAAAGACAGTAACGCAGAAGAAGAAAAAAGTTGATTGGTTTAGATGCAATTTTCTACTGAGTTAAAGCAAAAGTACAGTTTGGTTAGTTCTTTCCTACATACTATGTGAGAGCTTCTCTCTTTTGGAGGGGGGAGAGATTTGTGATCAAAGTGTTCATCGAGAGACCCCAATATCTTTCAGAAACATCACCCCCAAATAGCTGAATTGAATTCAGTTCTTATCAAAGGCCACACACATACCTACCCAACAATAACCAGTCTGTGGGCTCTGCCAAGATAGGGAAAGAAGAGAAATGGCATGCAGCAGGATTATTAAAAATCACGTGGAAGGGGCAGGCAAGTGTTAGCAATATACTAAATAATTCAGTCCAACACAGTTAAACAGGGAAAGGAGGAGTATAAGGGTAGTGAGAAGAGAATTATACAGAACCTCTTACCTGGAAGACAAACTAACAAAGTCCCCTCCATCCAGCAGCCTTATTTTGCAGAACAGAACACCATTCACAAAGGGGACAGCAGTCAGCTCCTCCAGGGTGAAACTGGTCTGAAATTTAAACTTCTTTTTCTTCATCAGGAAAGCCATGGGCAGGCTCTGAGAAAAGTCCAGGAACTCAGAACAAGATCAGAGAGGAGCTTCTCAAAATGCACACAGAGAAAAAGAGGCACAGGCAGCCCTTTCAGGAGTGGAAAATCAAGCGTGTAAATTTCTGTTCAATTGCAATGAAGGCCGGCATCAAATGCACAATCCTCTTCTCTCTCTGGTGGTCTGATTTGGCTGTGAAATCATTGCCCTGGAAGGCTTCAGGTGCTGAGGAAGAGGACAGAGTAAACTTCTCAAACATCTCCAGGGAGGAAAAGGAGGGAGAAAAATCCAAGCTCCAGACCCGCAGGAGCTCCCCTGACTGCAGTTCTTGTGTTTAAAGGCTGTGGTGCTCTGTGTCCATCAGGCCCCTTTCGGAAACCATCTCTGATGAGAAGTCATCCTGAACTAGTCTGTCGGAAGAAATCCTAGGTCTACAGATCACACAGTCAAGGTTTCCTGGTTTCAGTCTCCTCCCCTTGTGTGACAACTTTACCGCTCTCTGTGGCTACTGCTTCAACAGGTGGCTAATGTCAAGTAGGGAGGGAAACAAGTAAATAAATTAGTTTCAGTCAGTCCTGGGCACCTCTGCCAAAATCTATTTAGATGGGTAATTTCTGTCCCACCTCACTGTTGTCTAAAGACAAGGAATCCAGAGATTCCTGCTTCAGAGATTCCTCCACCCCCCTCCCTTTTCTGCCTACTGCCATCTTCACTGCCCCTGGATTGCACTCTATTTTTCAATAAGTGTTTAATACTGATCTGTCCTAGAATGATTTTTAGCCATAGATCTCAAAGCAATTTAAGGAAAGCAAGTCTAACAGTTAATCCACTGAAAAATATTGGAGAAATGGGGGGAAGGAGTCAGAGTTCTTTGGGAAGTTTCAACGTTTTGGCCCCCTCCATCCCCCCCTAGAAATTTGCAATTTCCCTTATCTCAGCCCCTCCCCCAACTAGCTCTAAGCGTCCCCCTGGCTCAGGGGGGATATCGGAGGGAGTCTTCACCTAAGCAAAGTTCCTGGGGTCGGACCCGCTGTCTCCCCTGTGCCGATTTAACCCAAGTGGGAGCAGAGGCAGCAGACATGGGGGGGGCTGCAAGCCGCTTGGGGTCTGACGCCAGAGCGGTGCCACGAGGGCTGGGGGGCCCTGTCCCGAGTCTCGCTAAAGGCCTGCGGGGATCCGCTCACACATGCGATGAGCTGAGCCCGGTCTCTGCCCGCCTCCGCCGTGCAACCGGTCTCCTCGCCAGGGGCCCGGATCCAGCCGCAGCCCCGCCCGCCCGGGACTGCCCCAGCCCGGTTCCGCTCGCGCCTCTGCACCGTGAGCGCAGCGCCCCGGGCAGGCGAACGGCGCGACCCCCGGGACCTCGCTCACCTCCTGCCGCTCCCCGCAGAGCGGCCGCCCGCACCGCAGCCCCTGCGAACGCTCCTACGCTACGTGCGCCGGCCGCGCTCACGGCGCAGAGTGGAGCCGTTCCCAGCGGGCCCGCCACGCTTCGAGAATACGACAGCCTAGACAACATTCCCCCCCCCCTCCCACAGGGCCGGGAGGAGAGCGCCGTCCTCTGATTGGGCAGCAGCGCAAGGGGCGGGGAGAAGGACTCGTAGCTCTAGATTCGGATTGGCCGCCACCGAAAGACTGGGGGAGGGGCGAGATATGGGCTTGATGGTTGAGGGAGGTAACTGTCAGTCTAGGTAAAACCCATCCCTCCCCCTTCCTCCTAATTGAGGTGGGAGAAAAGGGGCGGGGAAAAGAGGAGATAGACGGGGGGAGGGGCAGGGAAAGGGGGATAAAAGGAGGATGAACGGGGGGGGGAACCTGATTGACAGGTAGTGGGGGCGGGACAGGACAGGACCGTGCCGGAAATAGAGCAGCGTCACCCTCCAGCAGGCTGCCCCCGCCTCGCCAGCGCGGGATTGCGTCGCGCCCTGTGCCGGGCTGATCGCTTGCCCGGGGGGTGGGGACCTGCGGGGCCCTCGTGCCGCATTTTCTCGCTTTTCTCTGCAGCCCCGAGAGCCAGAAAGTTCCTTTCATTTCTGCAGGGCCGCTGAGCAGTTCAGCCCATCACGTGACTTCAGGCGCTGCTGCCGAACTCCCTGATTTCACCTAAACACCGTGGAGCGGGAGCGGGCAAACGTTCGGCCTGAGGGCCGGTCTGGGCGGGGGCGCTGCTGGGGGCAGGGCTGGTAACAATTCACTGATAAACCCGGGCGTGCTGGTTAATCCCTGCCACTATACCCTGCCCCCGCCCCCCTTCTGTATCAGAGGCAGTGGGGGGGGGGGGGGGCAGGAGCTAGTGCAGTTGGCTCCCCATGAGCACCAGATCCCATGGAGCTGCCTCCCCCCCCCCCCACCCCAACGCTGCTGCCTCTGATAGAGGGAGGGTTGCCAGATGGTTTCAACAAAAATACCAGACACACTTGACACCACAATCTACATTACATTTTATTTAGAAAATACCGGACATTTATATTTTCTCAGTTTCTTTCCTGAACAGAAATCTCAAATACTGGGCTGTTCAGTTCAAAACTGGACACCTGGCAACCCTCAACAGAGAATGAGCAGCACAAAGGGTGAAGCGGGTAGGTGGAGCCGGTTCATGTGGGAAGCGACTTTCAAGCTGGCTCCCCACAGATATCACATTCCGCAGAGCCACCTCCCCCACCCCAACACACAGATTGTGTCTAAACTGGCCAGTTTTTCCAGAAAATCAGCCGCTTTTCCGGAAAAACTTGCCAGCTGTCTACACTGGCCACTTGAATTTCTGCAAAAGCACTGACGATCTCATGTAAGTGTCAGTGTTTTTGCGGAAATACTATGCTGCTCCCGTTCGGGCAAAAGTCTTTTTCTGAAAAACTTTTGGGCAAAACGGCCAGTGTAGACAGCAGAGATTTGTTTTCCACAAAAAAGCCCCGATCGAGAAAATGGTGATTGGGGCTTTTTTGCGGAAAAGTGCGTCTAGATCGGCCACGGACGCTTTTCCGCAAAAAGTGCTTTTGCGGAAAAGTGTCCTGCCAATCTAGACACGCTTTTCCGAAAATGCTTTTAATGGAAAACTTTTCCGTTAAAAGCATTTCTGGAAAATCATGCCAGTCTAGATGTAGCCACACTGTTACCTCTCTGTCAGAGGCAGCAGAGTGGAAGGAGGTAGGCAGGAGTTGATGTGTGTGAGGAGCGGACTTTTAAGTTGGCTCTCCATGCATGCCAGCTCCATAGAGCTGCCTGACCCCCTTCTTGCTGCCTCCGGCAGAGGTAGTGGGGGGGGGGGACGACGACAGGTGAGACCTGCTGCTTTGGGTGACATTGGCTTAAAAGCCAGCTCCCCACCAGCACCAGCTTCATGAAGCCACCTCCCTTCCCCAGCGCTGCTCCCTATGTGGAGTGGCGGAGCATCCCCTGCGACAGGCAGCAGCGCAGATGGCAGGGTGCTCCCTGGGAGTAGGGCCAGAGTGCACTGGCTACCGCCCCCACTCCTGGGGACTATTGAATAATCAATATCTAACATCACTAGCGAGCCATGAGTGCTCACAAAACTGCGGGCTGGAGTGTTGGAAGGGATGAGGGCTCCTGTTAGGGGTGTAGGCTCAGTCAGAGGCACTGAAAGCCTCCATAAGCACCTGGGCAAGGTGTGTGTGGAGAAGCAGGGGGCTGGCTCCACATTTCCGGAAGAGTCAGGGTCTCAGGTAGAAGGGGTGCGCAGGGTAGTCAGCCCTCATCACCGTCCAGAGTGCACCACACTGGCCCCCAGGTAGCTCTCAGTGCCACCTGGAACAAGGCCTTAGCACTGCCTAGAGCTCACAGCACTGCCCAGAGGGAAGCTTGAGGCACAGAATAAAAGGTTTGACAGGCTGGAGATGGCCTGCAAGCTGTAGTTTGCCCACTCCTGCCTGAGAGGATTTGGGTGTGGATCTTTAAAAAAGCCATCAAATAACAGGAGGCTTGTGATAACTTACTGGTGATACCAGTAACACTTGTATTTAGCCCTTCCCTAGAACTTCATATCTAGCCTCAAGCCTTTAATTGACACAGCTCTCTGATCCCATAGATTATTATCAGTCTGGATTCAGGAAGGTCCTTAAGCACATTCCTAGCTTTAAGCATGGAAATAAGCTATATTGCTATTTATTTCTTGTATCATGGTAATGCCCATGTGACCTGGTCATTGCCAAGGGTCCCACTGTGCTAAGATCAGTACAAACACAGAACGACTGCATCTAGACTGGCAAGTTTTTCCGCCAGCTGTCTACACTGGCTGCTTGAATTTCCGCAAGAACACTGACTTCCTACTGTCTGAAATCAGTGCTTCTTGCGGAAATACTATGCTGCTCCCATTTGGGCAAAAGTCCCTTTTGCGCAAAGCTTTTGTGCAAAAGGGCCAGTATAGACAGCTCAGATTTGTTTTGTGCAAAAAAGCCCCAATCGCGAAAATGGCGATCGGGGCTTTTTTGCACAAAAGCGCGTCTAGATTGGCACGGACGCTTTTCCGCAAAAAGTGCTTTTGCAGAAAAGCGTCCGTGCCAATCTAGACGCTCTTTTCCGCAAATGCTTTTAACTGAAAACTTTTCCGTTAAAAGCATTTCTGGAAAATCATGCCAGTCTAGATGTAGCCAACAAAGAGGGGCCCAATCCCAAACTACTTGCAATCATCGTTGGGACTTATGGACTTGATGGTAGGGATTGCTTAAGGGCCTTCTAGAATTAGGGCTGTTACCCATATTGCAGAGAGAGAAACTGGGGCCCACAGAAGGGAAGTGACCTGCCCAGTCTCATATAGCAAGTCTGTCAGAGACAGGATGAAAACCCAGGAGTCCTGGCTCCCATTGCCAATTTCCCACTCCTCCCATTTAACATCTAGAATCACTGCCTTTATTCACTACTGCAGACTATTACAAGAACTATTACATTATTTCTGCCTAGTATGAAACCTTTTTGCAGTGACAGAAAAAGCACATGGAAACTTCACGTCTGATTAGGATACTCTGATATCTTCAAGTCTTATTAGGAGCAACACTTTGCCATGCTGATTCTTGCTCACATGCTCAGGCTTAAAGTGCATGTGACCAAATTCAGGGTGAGGAGGAATATCTACATAGCCTTTCCACCTCCTATTCCTTAATAGAAATACTGTGGTGAAGAGTCAAATCTGCTGGATATTTTAAATCTGCCAGGCTGTGAAGGGTATGGGGGTCCCTGTAGAATTTTGGAAGCATTTCAAGATCACCTCTCCTTCTGCAAACTTTCTCTATGATCCATTTTCAGAGGCATGGTGTACCCACTTCTGTCTCTAGAGAAATGATTAATTGTCCCGTTAGTAGCACACTGGGGATATCTATTGTGATTTGCTTTAATAAATAACTCCTTTAAGGACTTCTCTCCAGGGCTTATAGCAAAAGGACTGGATGTTAAAATGTACAGAGATTTTAAGCCCTGCTGTTCTCACGAATATTTACTCTACAGCCTTGTCAGAAACATCTCTTGAAAACCTCAATGTTTGCTTTATAATTAATTGAATAATGTGCCTGATGTTAAAAATAAATTTACTTGGAAAAATGCCCAGAGAATTGCTGAACAGTGTATAATATAACAACAGTAGTTGGATTCACAGGAATAGAGATATGTCTTTCTAACAAAGGAAGTGTCAGGAAACTGGGATTAAATTCGTGGGACAGAGATTCTTTATTATTCTGAAACTCCATCTAGGTATTTCTGTATTTTTACTGCACATTTGAGTCTTGATGAATTAACATCTTTAAAGGTCTCTTTGATGAGAGAAGATGTAATTGACTAGTTAGCTCTAGGGTCATGAAGATATCATCTATTATATACTTGAGAAAGTTCATCTGTTTATTTGTCTGTTTGTACAAGAACTCTTCCTAAATGGTAAGAAGTAGGACCACCAAATTCTGTGTACAGCTGCCTCTTCTCATAAGTTAAAAGGAAGGTCAGGGTTTGGTTGTGCCAAAAAAAATGGACTGTGCCTGGAATGGCATTGCTTCTCATAAAACCATACAGAAAAGAGACAGAACCATAAAACCATAGAGAAAAGGCATGACCTCCCCATCCAGGATTGCCCCAGCCCCGAGCCTCCCACCTCCCAGGCTATATCTACATTATGGTATCCCGGAAAAAATGTGCTGCCTCCAGGAAATGCTTCTGCTCTTCCGCTTTTTTTGCAAAAGAGCAGATGCTCTCTTTTGGAAACCCTGTCTTCCTCCTCCCACGAGCAAGAAGAGCTCTTCCAAAAGAGGAGGCTTTTCTGAAATTTGGCCCAGTGTAGATGGGCCAAATTTTGGAAAAGCCTTTTCTGAAAATTTGCGTACCTTTTTCCGATAGATCATTGTAGTGTAGACATAGCCCCAGGCACCCTTTAGGGCAGAGGGGCTGAAGCTCCCCTCCCAGATTTATATGGGGACACTGCTGGCTGTTCTCCTTCATCAGGAATCAAGAGGAAAGTGCACAGTTTGCTGCATTTCTCACTCTGGCTGGGAAGCACAGGCAGCAGATGAACTGTGCACTTTGCTCTCACTCCCTTACAGGGATAGGAAGGGGAAGAGCAAACAGTCATGGTATGAATCTGTGAGTGAGGGGTTCAGTCCCCTGCCCTCCCTGCCTACCCACCTACACACACACACACACACAGAGTCCCTTGCCCCAGAGCTCCTCCTCACCCACCAACCCTGACTCCTCTGCCCTCCTCACCCTCAGCCCCCTTCCCTGAGCCCCTCCTTAAGGACCCAAGCAAAGGAAATATAATGAATGCATATGGCATCGCCGAGTCCTTAGACTCTTCAGACTCTAGAAGGTGCAAAAGGCTGCCCCCCCCCAGCATCCCACAAATGAAGAGAAACATGGCTACATGACCCCTCAGCTCTCCTGACTTTCAGGATTCAGGTCAAAATTGTTCACTTTGGACCAAATGTATTTGTAGGATAAACCCATATAAATTAAGGGAGTTGCTTCAAAGATTAAATAGACCCGTAGGACCAGATCATCAGGTCTGCCTATGTCATGTTCAGCAAAGGATACAAGAAAGGGTAACGAAGGAGTATGGGGCCTTTCCCTCCTCTTAATTCTGAGGAAAGCTAGGGTTTTATTTGACCCAATGCACAAGTTAGAGCAGTCTCAAGGCTGCCCTAAATTGTTTGTTTGTAACTATCTCCATAGAGCACACAACATCTAGGACATCTTTATTTCCCTTTCTAAGAAACCATTTATTCATGGAGGTGGGGTGGTTGTATAGCTGGCTGTTATATTTTTCACCCCCCTCCCTGATTTCACCACAGTGAAGAAATCCCCAACTGCTGAGGCTCTGCTTCATAGTTTTTAAGTCTCTATTTGCCTTGCTCCATCCTTTTTTAAAACCTGACCACCTCTTTCTTCCTCAAAAGTGATTATATATCAAAGGAATTAAATTGCTTTTATACAGAATCCTGGTTACAGCTAAGCCAGTGAACAGTATCTAACTCTGATCCCTTTTGTTTCTAAGGAAAATATTATTGCTCTGAACAATGTGCTACATCAGCTTGTTCCAGTTAAACAGGAGGCTTGGAGGTGACCTAATGGAAGTGTTCGTAATTATGGATGTGTATGATAGAGTGCACTGGTAGCAGGATATGAAAGTGAGGAAATGGAGAGTGAATTCCAGCAGAACAAATAGCTGTGAAGTTGCCAAGTAATGGCCACCAATGATTACAGGTAGGAAATAATTTTAAAGGCAGAAATATCTTTTTGGTGGGAGAAAGGGGGAGAAGATGAGGGAGACGGCTAGGAAAAAATGAGGTAAAATAAATTTGAAGGGGGCCAGGCTGGTAAAAATGAGATTAAATAGGTATGGTCAGTAAAGTGTGCAAAGCATTTGGAGATCCATTTAGTCCTGTTACTTAGCCAATCAGTACATCAACAAGCCTTGTAAAATATAGTTTCCTCCTCTACCAGTGGACTTGCAGCCAAACACTGAAGACTTGGAATCCAAATTACATACAGTCATTGTTACAATATAAGCATAGAAATAGACCTGTTTCAGAACAGTTTATAAATACAGTTATAATAGTTGTAATTAATTTCCAATGTTACTGTACACAGAATGTAACTGTTACCATGAATTTCATTATGCTGTATAAATGTATTCTTCATACAGCTGCCAATTGTATGCCTACAATGTACCTGCTTTAGATAGCGATCCCAAATACTGTGAGATAGGTATCTGCACTGCTTCTGCAGAGCTCTGTGTGGGACAGTAGTGACCCCACACCAGGGGTACAGCTAGACTATGGGGTGTTTTTGGGATACCAGAGGTATCCCGGAAAAACTCTGCCATGACCAGGGAATGCGTTTTGCTCTTCCGCTTTTTTTTGCAGAAGAACACACACACTCTTTTGGAAGCCCCTATATTCCTTGTTCTACAAGGAAAAGGGGGGCTTTGGAAAGAGAGGTTTTTTTTCTGACATTTGGCCCAGTCTAGATGGGCCAAATGTTGGAAAAACCTCTTCCAACAAAAGAATTGGAAAAAGGTACGCAAAATGCGGAGCGCATTTTACGTACTTTTTTCCAACAAAAACTTGTAATGTAGCCATACCCCAGGACAGCAGTGGGAATACTCTGCATTGTTGCACCTTGTTCACCAGGGCAAACTGCAAGGGCATGTCTACACAGCAGGGCTAAAGCCAAAATAAGCTACGCAACTTGAGCTACATCAGTCGCGGAGCCATAGTGTTACGGGGTCCGTGAGTCCACCCCGTCCTGGGCAGTCACACTCCCACGGTTGCCGCCCCGGAAGGTCCCAGTCTCGGTGCCGCGGCGCCGGGTCGGCCCTCCCGGTGGTTGCCCAGAGGATCCCACGAGCGAGGAGGTGAGGGGGGTCCGGGCCCTCCCTCTCTCCAGACCCCAGCCCAGGGCCCTAAGGCGGGAGAGATGCTCTTCTCTCCCCCGACCTGGCTGATGGGGCACAGAGCCGCAACGCATCAACCCTCGGGCTCCAGTACACCCGCCCTGGGCTGCTTCCTCACGCCCTCGCTCGTCCGCTCACCAGCTGGCTGGTCTCGCCGCCTCCTCGGTGTCTCTCAGCCTCTGCCTCCAGCGTCCTCCTTCTCCTCCTCCTCCTCCCCTGCTTCTGCCTCTCCTGACTTTATACCTGGGGAAGGTGCCGCCCCGCCCCTCCAGAGCACTCACACCTGTGCTCATCCACGGCTCCAGCTTCTCCTCCCCAGCTGTTTCCCCTCACCCCCAGCGTTCTCTCCCTCTCCTGCAGCTGTGGGGCATAGGGCCGGCTGGGGCGCCCGCGGGGCTGCCCGCCCCGAGGCTGGTGGGGTGCCGTCCCTGCCCGGTTGTCCCCACTAACCTTGCCGGGGGGGGGTTCTTCCCCCGCGCTGTCCCGGGCTGCGTCCCTGGAGCCGCCAGCCTGGCGGCATGTCCCGGCTGCCCTGCTGCCTGCGTCCCCGGCGGCAGCAGGTCCAGCCGCGGCGTCTCTTCCTGCCCCGCCGGGGGGGCCCTCCTCGGTGCGGGGTTGCCTCACCCCGTCACCGCCCTCCCCTGTGTTGCTCGGGGTCCCGCCCGCTCGCCCGCCTGCCGAGCGGCGTGTCCCGGTTACCCCACCGGACGCGTCCTCGGCGGCGGCGAGACAAGCCGCGCCGCTTTCCCCTGCCTCGCTGGGGGGGGCCCTTCTAGTGCGGGGTTGCCTCACCCCGTCACACATAGCTTATTTCGGCATTTGGTGCTGTCTAAACAGCAGGAAGTCTGAGGAAGACCACTCTTCCTCCGACTTCCCTTACTCCTCGTAAAATGAGGGTTACAGGAGTCAGGGTAAGAAGTCCTCCAGCCCAACACTATTTTGACGTTATGTCGAAATACCCGCTTGTAATGTAGACACAGACTGTTATTTTGAAATAATGTCATTTATTCTGAAATAACACTGCTGTGTAGAGATACCCCAAGAGAGTAAAGCTTCTCATGCTTAGTAGCCCTCAAAGTCAACTTACTCCAGAGAGATGCACCCTGTGTATAGAGCTCAGGACATGGGGAACTACTGAGAGTGGTGCAAAGGAAAATGTGTGCCTATCATCATTAAATAGGATTATTCTATGTTACCGAATTACTCTAAGCTTATATCTTCTCAGCTTAATGTAATAGCAGACTGTGAGCTCCTCTTTGATCTCCTTGTATTTTTATTAGCTCTGTATGTTAATAGTATTTATGACAATTAATAAAGGGTGATGAATTGATTTTACATTTACCATACCAGCCATGTTCACAAGAGCTGCACACAGGGAACACAGAGAAAAGGGAGTACACAAATCTGCAATCAGTGGATTCCTTTCTGGGATTCCATGGACAAATCCAGTTCTCCCTCTGCCTGATTTTTCTTGTTTACTAGTCTCAATATCTTCCCTTTAGTGTCTTTGGTATGTTAAAGTACCTCATGGGAATCTGGGAGGCCCACGAAAGGGAAAAGACTGGAGTTAGTTTTCTTCTGACATATTCAAACGTGCATCTGCAGTGCCTGAAGCCTTGGTCTTGTTATCTAATATAGTCATTTGTTTATAGCTCACTGCAGTAGTGTAGTGCATTCACACTAGCTGGAGAGGTTTGTATCCAGCCATAGTTCCTGGCCCATCTCCTGGGAGTCTGACACAAGCAGGTGCATGACAACAACCATGACACATTACATCTATTTATACTTTTCAAATTTTGTGTTTATTCTAGCTGCAGGTACTGCAAATAGATCTGTCTTCAACAAGGAGCTGTGCATGTGCTGCAAATGGTAGGAGCTATACCCATCACACTCACTTTGCTGATGGTATCATGGTAGTCACCAGACTTCCTCTCCCTCTCCTCCAGCCACTATCAGATCAAGTATGCTCAGTCTGTTACCATTAGCACTGTCACCTTTGAATGGTGCTTGAGAGGGCAAGACACTTTTGTGATTTTAATTACTATTATTTTATTGATGATTCAATATTTTTTCTTATGTTGATTTTGTACTTGTTTTGCTCCTCTCATTGGTGTCTTCTCTCTTTTGTCTTCCTTAAGGATGTGGAGGTGAGGTGTTTCCTGGCTTAAATGTGTGCATACAGCATCATTACAAGTATTTGGGAAAAAGCAAAAAACATATATAAACATATTCCAGCTGGAGATTGACAATGCTAAACTTCTAACTACTTTAGCCTTGGTCCTGGCCTTACCTTTTTCCTGCCTTGCCATCTTGCTTATAATACAAGGAGTTTAAGAAAATACAACTTCAGAAGCTAATCACCAGATATTGCTGTGAGGAAGAAGGAAACAGCCTTATCTATTATGAGAGTGTTCAGTGAAGAAAGAGATTTACCTGAGAGTGGAAAGGAACCCAAAAAACCCCTCTTGTGCAAAAAGGACCTGTTTACACAGCTCCTTTTTGCACAATAGCCTCTTGCGCAAAAGCGGCTGCTAATTAATTGTGCAAATGAAGTCTTCCAACAGTGGCCAATGCCAGGTGTCCCAGAAGGAATGAACAAAACAGGTCATCATCAAGTGATCGCTCTCCTGTCATCCATTTCCAGCCTCTGACAAACAAAGGCTAGGACACCATTCCTACCTATCCTGGCTAATAGCCATTGATGGACCTAACTGCTATGAATGTATCTAATATGTTTTGGAACACGGTTAAAGTCCTGGGCTACGACTAGACTGGCATTATTTTCCGCAAATGCTTTTAACGGAAAAGTTTTCCGTTAAAAGCATTTGCAGAAAAGAGCATCTAGAATGGCACGGACGCTTTCCGCAAAAGCACTTTTTGCGGAAAAGCGTCCGGGCCAATCTAGACGCGCTTTTGCGCAAAAAAGCCCCGATCGCCATTTTAGCCATCGAGGCTTTTTTGTGCAAAACATACTGTGCTGTCTACACTGGCCCTCTTGTGCAAATGATTTGCACAAGAGGGTTTTTGCCCGAACGGGAGCAGCATAGTATTTCCGCAAGAAGCACTGATTTCTTATAGTAGGAAGTCAGTGTTCTTGCGGAAATTCAAGCGGCCAGTGTAGACAGCTGGCAAGTTTTTCCACAAAAGCAGCTGATTTTGCGGAAGAACTTGCCAGTCTAGACACAGTCCTGGTGTTTACAACATCCTCTGGCAAGGAGTTCCATTAGTTGACTGTGCACTGTGTGAAGACATACTTCATTTTGTTTGTTTTAAACATACTACCTATTAATTTCATTTGGTGACCCCTAGTTCTTATGTTATGGGAACAAATAAGTAACTTTTCCTCATTCACTTTCTCCATACGTGTCATGATTTTATAGACCTCTATCATAATCTCCATCCTTAGTCTCCTCATTTCTAAGCTGAAAAGTCCCAGTCTTTTTAATCTCTCTTCATATGGGACCCATTCCAAACCCCTAATCATTTTTGTTGCCCTTTCCTGAACCTTTTGCAATGCCAAGATATCTTTTTTTGTGATGGGGCGACCACATCTGTATGCAGTGTTCAGTATTTATATAGAGGAAATAAGATATTATCTTATTCTCTGTCCCTTTTTTAATGATTTCTAACATTCTGGTTTTTTGACCGATGCTGCACATTGAGTGGATGGTTTCAGAGAACTATCCACAATGACTTCAAGATCTCTCTCTTGAGTAGTTATATCTAAATTAGTCTCCACCATTTTGCATGTATAATTGGGGTTATTTTTTCCCAATGTGCATTACTTTGCATTTATCAACATTAAAATTAATTTGCAATTTTGCTGACCAATCACCTAGGTTTGTGAGTTGGTTCTGAAGCTCTTCACAGTCTGCTTTATTCTTAACTATCTTGAGCAATTTATTATCACCTGCATATTATGTGCTGTTTATCAAAAACTTTGATTTCCATCACTTTGCTTATAAATGTATTTATATTTTGTCTGTCCTTTTTATTCTGTAGTAAACTTGTTACTAGAAATACTGTTAATTACTTAGTTTCATAGGAGTAGCTGTGTTAGTCTGTAACCGGAAAAACAAACAACAAGGAGTAGTGTAGCACACCTTAAAGACTAACAAAAATGTAGATGGTATCATGAGCTTTTGTGGGCACAACCCACGTCTCCAGGGGTCCAGTTTTCAAATAAATAGCACAGAAGGAATGGAGGGGAGGGAGGAAGGACAGGAAAAAGAAGGAAAGAAACTGTCAGAGTGTCCATGTTAAATGAAGCTGATAAGAATATTTAGTACCCTCTAAATTGGTTGATTTTTTGTTTTTGTTTCATCTTTGGTTGGTTTTTTATGTCATTAGGATGTGGAATGTAGCGGGCCATCCAGCCTAGCTCTTTAGACTTCTGTTGTAGGAATCAAACTTGTAAATGAAATTAAGTTCTGTGCCTTCCCTGTGGAGCTGGCTTTTGAAATTGGTTTGAAATAATATGAGATCCATTAATTAGTGCCCAGGCAAGTTAAAACGTTCCCCAACAGGTTTCTGTGAGTTGCCTTTTCAGATATCTGATTTGATTGTGTCCATTAATTCTTTTTCATAGAGACTGTCCAGTTTGGCCAATATACATGGCAGAGGGGCATAGGTGACACTTGATAGCATAGATCACATTAGTGGCTCTGCAGCTGTACAAGCCTCTGATGTAGTGGTTTATGTGGTTAGGTCATGTAATGATGTCGCATGTGTAGATGTGTGGACAGAATTGGCACCAGAGTTTATTGCAGGGGTGGGTTCCTGGATGAGTATGATGGACGTGTGCTTTGTGGCTATTGGAAAGGATTTGTTTGAGGTTAGGGAGTTGTCTGTAAGAGAGGATTGGTCTGCCCCCTAGGGCCTGTGAGAGTGAGGGGTCATTTTCCAGGATAGGTTGTAGATAATGCGTTGGAGGGGTTTAAGTTGGAGGCCATAGGTGTCCTTTTATTTTCTTTGTAGGGCCTATTTTGAAGTAGCTGATGTCTTGGTACTCCTCTGGCTCTGTCAATCTGTTTTTTCACTTCTCCAGGTGGGTATTTCAGTTTTAAGAATGCTTTATATAAATCCGCTAGGGCTATGTCTACCCTGGCAGGTTGTTGTGCCAGAAGTATGCAAATGAGGCTAAGCATGGAATAACACAGAGCCTCATTTGCATACTTAATGAGCCGCCATTTCTGCAGAAGAGGCTCTTGTGCCAGAAGGAGCATCTACACTGCCACTTCTTGCGCAAGAAAAACCCTCTTGCGCAATGCCATTATTCCTGAAAATAATCAGCGTAGTGGGATTGCACAAGAGGGTTTTTCCTGCACAAGAAGGGGCAGTGTAGACAGCTCCTTCTAGCGCAAGAGCCTCTTCCGCAAAAATGGTGGCTCATTAGGTATGCAAACGAGGCTTGGCGATAACATGCTTAGCCTTATTTGCATACTTCTGGCGCAACAACCAACCAGTGTAGACATAGGTGTTTGTCTCTGTCTGTGGGATTGGAGGCTCCGGTGTCTCTCCCTTCGCGGGAGAGCGCTGGTACTCAATCAGCTGGTCCTGTCCATGCTCTGGCACCGGCTCAACACCCTGCGCCCGGCCCCGGAGGTCCTGGCCAAGCTCCAGAGGGCAGCTTTGGGGTTCTTTTGGCCAGGACTGCACTGGGTCTCTGCAGGGGTCCTGTCCCTCCCCCTGGAGGAGGGGGGTCAGGGCCTGGTCTGCATACGCAGCCAGGTCCGGACCTTCCGCCTCCAGGCCCTGCAGAGACTCCTCTTCAGTGCAGGTAGTCTGGCATGGGGCACCTTGGCGCGCGCTTTCCTCCGCCGCCTCCGAGGGCTCCGATACGACCGGCAGCTCTTTTTCATCCACCCGAGGGGTCTTCCGCGAGACCTCTCAGAGCTGCCGGAATTCTACCAGGACCTCCTCCAGACCTGGAAGCTGTTCTCGGCGACCAGGTCCGTTGTGGCCTCCGAGGGGGCAGACCTCCTCGCGGAGCCCCTGCTCCACAATCCAGCCTTGTGCGTGCAGGTGGCGGAGTCTCCCTCGGTGCGCCGGAGGCTGATCCTGGCAGAAACCACCATGGTCGGAGACCTCCTGGACTACGACAGGGGGGACTGGGTGGATCCCCGAGCGCTCGCTCGGCGCATGGGGCTCTCCACCCCCCGAACCCCTCTGCGCCTACTCCAGGAGGTGAAGGCGGCTTTGCCGCGGCCCGCTCTCGACTTCCTGCAGCGGTCCTTGCGAGAGGGTACACCCCGCCCCTCCCCTCCTGCAAAGCCTCCGTCCCTTATTATTGGGCCCCTGTTCCACGGGCCCCCCCGGCCTCCCCACCCCTGGACCCCCAGCCGGCTGCAAAATCTGCAGCCGGTCTGTTTCCAAGCCGCGCCAAGGCAACATCTGTACACGCTCGTGCTCCACACCCTGCATTTCCCCACCCTCGTGTCCCGCCCTGATACCAAATGGCGGGACTATCTAAGACCCGTAGAGGGTGGGGAACCCCGATGGGCCAGCGTCTATTCCGATCTAATTCCGCGGCCCATCGGGGACATCAGTTGGCGGCTCCTTCACGGAGCCGTGAGCACGGGCGTGTACTTGGCGCGGTTTACCCTCATTCCAGACACCTGCCCCTTCTGCGGCGTGAGGGAGAACCTGGCGCACGCCTACCTCGAATGCGCCAGGTTGCAGCCCCTATTCCGGCTCCTCCAGAACCTCTTATTGAGGTTCTGGCTGCACTTTTCCCCCCACCTATTCATCTACGCACACCCTATCCGTGGCCCCACAAAGTCGCGAGACCTCCTCGTCAACCTCCTCCTGGCCCTAGCTAAGAGCACCATCTACAATACCAGGAGGAGGATGCTAGACGAGGGGGTTCTCTGCGACTGTGGGGCCTACTTCCGCTCCTCCCTTGTGTCACGAATCCGAGCAGAGTTCCTCTGGGCGGCGTCCACTGGCTCCATCGACAGCTTTGAGGAGCAGTGGGCGCTGTCCGGGGTTCTCTGCTCGGTGTCCCCATCCGGCTCCCTTATTTTGAACCTCTAACCCGCACTCCTTGATCCTTTATTCATTATTTGTCCCAAGGAATTAGTTGGACATGGGTCCAGTGTCCCTCCCATAAGGCTGGGGAGGGGCTTTTAGAAGGTGGGCGGGCTTCGCCCGCCCACCATCCCATGTTTTCAAATAGTCTGTGGGATTGGAGCAAACCCAGTTGTATCTTAGGGCCTGGCTATAAACAATTGATTGGGAAATGTGTCTTGGATGGAAACTGGAGGCATGTAGATAAGTAACAGTCAGCAGGTTTCTGTCTTAAGATGGTGGAAATATGTCCATTGTGTAATTGTACCTTAGTGTCAAGAAAAGGAATCACTTGTGTGGACTGGTCCAGGCTAAGGTTGATGGTGGGGTAGATGTTATTGAAATTGCTGTGAAAGTCTTCAAGGGTCTTCTTCCCATGGGTCCATATGATGAAGATGTTATCAATGTAGCTTAAGTAGATGAAAGGTGCTAGGGGGGTGAGAGCTGAGGAAAAGTTGTTCAAGGTCAGCTATAAAGAGGCTGGCATACTGTGGGGCCATGCGAGTGCCTATAGGTGTGTCACTGACTTGAATTAACTTGTTAATTACTTAGCACATCACAAAATAGAGTTCCATGTTCTTTATCCATTTTTTATGCAAGGATATGCTATTTAGCCTTCTCAGCCAACCTGCCTGTGTGTGGATACAGGGGTCTTTCCCCCTGCATTATACTGAGTTTCATTCCATCTTGTCAGCCTCGAGAGAATTGTGAGAAGCAAATTGTATCATAGAAGGTAGAGACTGGGGAGACTTTTTAGATCAATCTGGTATGTCTCTGTATTTGCAGAGCTTTTCTGCTTTAGGGTTTTAAATATAAATCTTAGATTGATTGGGGCTGGCTGAACTAAGATCTAAGTGGAATGTCTGTCTATATCTTGTCCTAAGTGACAGAAATGTAGCCATGTTAGTCTGGTGTAGCTGAAACAAAATACAGGACTATGTAGCACTTTAAAGACTAACAAGATGGTTTATTAGATGATGAGCTTTTGTGGGCCAGACCCACTTCCTCAGATCAAATAGTGGAAGAAAATAGTCACAACCAATATACCAAAGGATACAATTAAAAAAAAATGAACACATATGAAAAGGACAAATCACATTTCAGAACAGAAGGGGGATGCGAGGGGGGGGGGGGGAAAGGAAGGTGAATGCCTGTGAGTTAATGATATTAGAGGTGGGGAAGGGTAGATGTCTGTGAGCTAATGGTATTAGAGGTGATAATTGGGGAAGCTATCTTTGTAATGGGTAAGGTAGTTGGGGTCTTTGTTCAGCCCCCTGCGGAGAGTGTCGAATTTTAGCATGAATGCCAGTTCAGAGGATTCCCTTTCAAGTGCAGATTTGAAAGTCTTCTGAAGTAGGATGCATGTGATTAGGTCATTGAGACAGTGTCCTTTCTGGTTGAAATGGCAAGAAACTGTTTTTTCTTTGTGATCCTGTCTAATGTCTGTTTTGTGAGCATTGATTCTTTGGCGAAGTGTCTGAGACGTGACTCATGCAGTTACCTACATGCTTCCAGCTCCCATCCAGCACACACCATACGATCCATCATCTATAGCCAAGCCCTTCGATACAACCGCATCTGCTCTAATCCCACTGACAGAGACCAGAAACTTCAGGATCTCTTCCAAGCATTTATAAACCTCAACTACCCACCCGGAGAAATAAAAAAGCAAATTGAAAAAGCCAAACGAATACCTAGAAACCATCTACTACAAGACAGACCCAAGAAAACCAACAATAGAACACCACTTGTCATCACCTACAGCTCCCAACTTAAACCTGTCCAACACATTATCAATAAATTACAGCCTATACTGGAACAGGACACTAAACTCCAAGAAGCTCTGGGAGACAGACCCATAGTCTCCTATAGACAACCACCTAATCTCAAGATGATTCTTACCAACAACCACAGGACATACCAAACTAATACCAACCCTGGTACTTTCCCTTGCAACAAACCCCGTTGCCAGCTTTGTCCACATATTCACTCTGCTGGCACCACTACTGGGCCTAACCAAGTGAGTTATAAGATCAAGAATACATATTCCCGCGCATCCAGAAATATAATCTATGCTATCATGTGCCGAAAGTGTCCGTCTGCTATGTACATTGGACAAACGTCTCAGACACTTCGCCAAAGAATCAATGCCCACAAAACAGACATTAGACAGGATCACAAAGAAATAACAGTTTCTTGCCATTTCAACATGAAAGGACACTGTCTCAGTGACCTAATCACATGCATCCTACTTCAGAAGACTTTCAAATCTGCACTTGAAAGGGAATCCTCTGAACTGGCATTCATGCTAAAATTCGACACTCTCCGCAGGGGGCTGAACAAAGACCCCAACTACCTTACCCATTACAAAGATAGCTTCCCCAATTATCACCTCTAATACCATTAGCTCACAGACATCTACCTTTCCCCACCTCTAATATCATTAACTCACAGGCATTCAACTTCCTTCCCCCCCCCCCCGCATCCCCCTTCTGTTCTGAAATGTGATTTGTCCTTTTCATATGTGTTCATTTTTTTAAATTGTATCCTTTGGTATATTGGTTGTGACTATTTTCTTCCACTATTTGATCTGAGGAAGTGGGTCTGTCCCACGAAAGCTCATCATCTAATAAACCATCTTGTTAGTCTTTAAAGTGCTACATAGTCCTGTATTTTGTCCTAAGTGGAACAATTGCTCTATTTTGCTTTATGGTGCCATCTGCAGGAGAGAACTGAAATGAATTCTGTACATCACCAGCCACCTGAACACCTTTAAAACGCCATATTTGCTCCAAGGATAGCATGCACAAAGCAACCTGGCCACTCTGGTAAATGGCCTCAGATAGCCCTTGAAGAGATCTCTGGTTCATCTCCTGAACTTCCAACCCTAGAAATATGTGCTATATACCACTGAGAAACTAGAAATCCCAAAAGTGACGGATGACAAAATAGCTTCAAGATAAAATTGCAGAAAGTATTAATATTATTGAGAAACAGAATGTAATCATGAAACTAAATGTCATGTAATGAAGCATGTGAACAAGGGGACAGAGTTAAGTTTGCAGAAAAGACTATGTAACCTTAACTTTGATATTTCCTGACTCTTGAGTCCTTCTTAGCCTTGTGTCATTTTTTCCCCCAATGATAATACTGATATACTGAGAGGCAATTTACCAAAAAATTTTTTTATTAAAAATTCATACTGGTATTCTTATTCACAAGTGAGGTAAAACCAAACAGGTATGATGCAGCGTCTGTTTTAAAAATAAACCACAACTGAGTCATTGATTTGATTCCACAGGTTTTGAGAGAAACAAGTCAAGAAAATTGTCTTGATGTGATTAGATGATGGACAAGGTGGGAAGGTCAGTGATGGTGTTGTCCTGACTCAGAGTGGACGACTGAATGGATGGGACAAGGATCTTCCATTGACCAAAGTCTTTGAATTCCACTATTCATTATCTTATCCTCCTCCTTCCTAAAGAGAGTGCGTTACCACTACAATGAAGGTTATAAAATGTAGCAATATCCCATGTACTGGTTTAGTTAAGTTCCCCATCACTGTTTTCATTGTAGAAAGATATATTCAGAGGTTTGTAATTTAATTGCAAAAATTAATTGCATCAGTTCATTGCTTCTCAGCCCTCCAGAGAGTTCAACAGCAAACTTAGCTCAGCATAAAAAAGTTCCATCTTGACAGTAATATTTGGCCAGTATTAATCCATAATTTTGATTAAATTGGTTTTGCAGGTGGGTCCGTGGGACAAGAGAAAGGCATTAACAAAAGTAGTTTTTAGACAAATTAGTCAGCTTCTACACAGGTAGAGGTGAAGCTTTTCATCTGAAATATTTTGTTTTGTTTATGATATTGGTACACATCTATACCAACCACACACACACCATCAAGTCAACTTGCTATGAAACTAAGTGTTCTTTTAGGCTCGAGCCCCAAAAGCCAGAACAGCTCTAAAAGTAAGTGCGAAGGATCAGTCGCCCCTCCTCTCCCCCCAATATAATCTTAAGAAAGATTTGGGGCAAATCCCATAGTCCTTAGCCTGTTGAAGTCAATGGTAACAAATTTTGTTAACGCCTTAAAAAAAATTACAAACCGTAAACAAAAAACAAACCTCCTCCCAATCCCATTAAAATAACATGTAGTTGACAAACTCACACAAGCCATGACTTTTAGTTATGGCTTTGCTGAAAATTCTATATTTTCCCCACTTTGAGACAATGTACTGTACAGGGTTCAAACTATACTGCAGTACCTATTCCACTGGTATGGCATTTCCTCTGTATGCAAATCTACCTAAATGAAATTCATACTTATTCCCTTAGGTACTTCTTTTGAGACATTTAATACACATGCACAAACACCTCTGCTAGCTTTGGATGAAATTCAGCACTGTGCAGAAGGCCAATATGATGTCTATGCACCACAAACTCTATTTTTAGAGCTAAAGTAGAACTTCTGTGGGATTTAGGTTGTGGACAGGCCTTGTGCTAATCCTTTATACAGGGGTGACTTACACACTTAAAGAGCAGCAACCACAATCTTCCAACACACAGGCCGCCACAAACTTCCTATACCACCTCAGGTGCCATATTATTACTCTACAAGTGTCCAGCAAGAGACAGGACTGCATTAGCTTCTCTGTACTAGAACAAAGTATCTGGGCACCTTCAAAGATGAATCGTAACTTCACAAACCACGATAAGGGCCATAAGGCTGGTGTTAAAAGCCAGTTAAAAGCTGTATGTTTGGGGAAAGGGTATCATTTCTTTTTTAAGATAGAAATAAATAAAAATAATTGTCTTTTTAGAAATCTATGTGGAAAAAATAGGTTTCTTTTTTAAAAAAGAAAAAAATCTAACAACACTAAATTCCAAGTTTAATCACACATCCTGGCTTCCATCCTGGATGCTGAGTCCAAAGAAGCAGATAGCATAGGATCATCACAGAAAAGGATGCAACAGCTTTTGACTTCAGAGGGCTGGAACTCTATAGTAGTGAAGACAGCTCTTTTGAGAGAAGTGTCCAGTTGGTCCTTATTTTATTGAATGATACCATCTTGTTGCCCATTCTGGGCCACATGGCTGGGCTCAGCAGTTACCGAAGGATTAGGTGTATTACTTTGCAGAAATCGACGGAAGTCCTTGATCATGGGGCGTAAGATCTGGATGAGGGCACTCAGAGCAGCCTGGGTCCCTTCCATAGCCTGCGCCTGACGCTCTTGGGCACATGCCTGCACTTCCTGAGAGCGACGGATCATCTGCAGCAGGTCATTTTGCTGTTCCAAGTGCTGGGCAATCTCCTTCACATGCAGGTTGGTCACTCGCTGCTCCTGAAGGAGTTTGGCTGAATTTAGGGCAATTCGGCTCTTCAGCTCCTGGGGCTTTACAGATGCCTCAGACTGATGTGCCATCATCTCCAAGGGTGTTTCAGCAGTAACTGTTGTGGGAGTCTCTGTTGTGCAGTACTCCACCACTCCATCCTCCAGACTATGGTAAGTTGTCTCTGCAGGAACTAGAAGCAAATAAAAAGAGATGTCAGCGGCTGCTGCTCTTTGAGTGAATACCTATAGCTACAAAATATCTACTCCACTAACAAATGAACATGTCAGGGCTTTAGTGCCTGTGTAAGAAGAAAACAGAGAAGACTGTGCATGTAGATCACCAAAGAAGAAAGCTAGTCCTACAGAAATGGATCTTTCCTGATCTGGATATGTCCCCAGGCTTGTACATTTTGGGGTCAAAGAGAGTAAGGAATACTAATACTATAGTTTATACCTACATATACCACTTTTCATCCCCTAGTTCAAGAGTAGCTTTCCAAGCAACATTAGCAAATGGACACAAAGGACAAATAAGATATGAAATGGCTTTGGATAAAATGTCTTGACTGCTCAAGTATCCACTGGAATATCTTCTCAGGCCCATAAACAAGTTACTAAAGACAAAAGGAAAAATATATTTCTATCTTCCATAACACAAAAGGAAGTAAGGAGATGGAAAAAGAGCTGGGAGTGGCCACAGAAGACAGAAACCTATTAATCTCAACCTTTGCAGTACAATACAAGTTTCATATTCATCACTGCCATAACAGCTAGGTGCTACTATTTTAACTAGCGTATCTATGAACATCTAAACATAAAAAGAAAGCTCTGTGTAAGATAGCTTAATAGATGTACATAGCCAGACATCTCTATAGTCTGCTATTTTGCTCCATCCTGCATGCTGGATTTACTGACAGAACATAAAGAACATCCATTCCAATGGGAGAAAAAGCATAAGAAAAATATCTGAACTCGTGAACAGAGAACTATGTACTGTAAGCTTTTATTCTAGACTGGAAGGTTCAGCGTTCAAATTTTTTCTTTCATTACTAAGACCTTTTAATTAATTGTTGTTTCCTTTTATGATTTGCAACCCCACTCACAAGCTTTAACCAGCTTTAACCACAGACAATTATGCTGCAGCTACTAACCATCCTATGATACAGCCATACATTTATCCCCCTGAGGGAGGCTGTTTATTGCAAAGGTGCACTGAGATGCCACGTCCCCAAAAGGCTGCTCACTTATTCTTAAGACTGACATTGCTGTCAAACAGGGGTGGCTTTCAGTACCTGCATTTCCTGCCCCGACCCCTTATTGCACCTGAAATTATTATAGGTGCCATTTTCACTATATTGTGGAAGGTGCCAGGATTTCATTTTCTTGCTCTATTGGGGAACAGAGGAACACCACATGGGTACACTGGCCCCTTCTCATTGTTCATGGGAGAACTTTAAGGACCCTGTATAGCTTTCTGATCCAGCACCTTCATCGGGGCAGCACTCACTCTGGGTCAGGGTGACAGTGGTGGTGGAGGCTGCGATGGGTATCTCAGCACCATCCCCGGCAGTGCAGTCCCCAGTAGGCAGACTGATGATGGTAGCTTCTCCCAGTAGGTTACAGATGCGCTGCTGCATGGGGGTGAGTATGACAGGGGTGGCTGCAGCACCAGTAGGGTCCTCGCTGTCCTGGCCCTCGCCAGCTCCATCCTGCCCTATGCCGCCTCCTTCCATAGCGGCACGGACCTGTGCTACCTTGCGCCGCACCTCAGTTTTGAGGTCTGACCACTTCTTCTTGACCTCTGGCAGCTCACGGCGACAGGTGGCCACGGCGTTGACACGGCGTAGGATGTCGTGCCAGGCAGCGGCCTTGGCAGCCAGTGGGACCCCAGCGTTGAAGTGGTTGATGAGCAGATGCTTGCCCCGTTCCAGCTCCTCCACGATGATCTCTACCTCCCGCCCCGAGAAGTTCATCTTGCGTTTCTTCGCTGGGGGCACCGGGGGCGATGCCATTGTCATGGGGTCACAGGGCTAGGGAGATTCGGGGCTGGGGGGAGCTGCTCCTGGGAGGGTTTGGGAGAGGTCAGGTCTAACAGATGCTGGGGCAGGCAGAGGGCCCTACAGGGGGGACTGCAAGAGCAGGAGACCTCAGAGGGAACTGGGGCTAGGGAGGGGGGCCTGGTAGAGAGCTGGGAAGGCCAAAAGGACCCTAGAGGAACTGGAAGGGCAGGAGGCCTTAAAGGGTCAAGGGGGAGGGGAACCAGAGAGAGGTGGGGAGGCAAGTAGGGGCCCTACGAGGGACTTAAGGCCTAATGGAGGTAGAGGAGGGGTGGGATCCAGGGGCCCCAAGAGCTAACAGGGTCTGGTGACCAAAAGGCTCAGAAAAAATGGGGGGCCCCCGAAGGGGCCTCAGGGGCCCTGGGGTGAGACCCCCTTGAATAGCGAAAGATACGCAAATTGCGTACCGCGGCCACCCAGCAGGCTCCGCTAAAGGGCCTCCGCCCTGCGGCAGTGGCGTAATGGCTTCCAGAATCAGCCCCTTTCCTTTCTCAGCCCCATTGGGCCCCCCGCTTGCCTATCAGACATAGGTCTCACCTCCCGCCACCTGCACCATAATTCTATTGGCCAAAGGTGCTGTTCGTCTGTCGTAAGCACCGCCTCCCTGCAGCGCCATTCCAGCCCGCTGGCTGGCATGCTGCCTGTCAAAGGGTGTAACCGCCTTCCGGGTCCGCCCCTTATAGTGCCTTTTCTGTCACTCATAGCTACGTAGCGCTTTTCTCCCAGGCTATTGGATATATCCCCTGTCTGTCAAGATTCACTACGGACTCAGGACGCCATCGTCTCAGCCCATTGGGCCTTTGGGCCTGCGTCGTCTAACCTCCGCAGCGATTTCACCAATGGGAACCCTCCCACAGTGGCGGGGGCAGCTACTGCATTCGGAATCGAAGGGGTGCGTGTGACGTAATCAAATCGCCCATGCTTTGATTGGCTTCCTACGCTGTGCGTCCGCAGTGCTGTCCTCCACCTCCCTACGAAAACGCCGTTCCGCAGGGCTACGAAGTGGTCACGTGGGCGCTTTGCCTCGCGGCGCCAACCGGAAGCCGGTTGAATCACTCCCAACAAAAACGCCGTTCCGCAGGGCTACGAAGTGGTCACGTGGGCGCTTTGCCTCGCCGCGCTAGCCGGAAACCGGTTGAATCACTTCCTTGCTGAGGGGGGAGTTCCGCCATTTGCCGGCGTTTCGCGAGCCGCTGGAGGATGCCGGGTCCGCGGCGCTCTCTGGCCTCCCCGGTGGTGAGCGGCGTGTTGTGCCCATGCGGCTCCAAGGGGGCCGCCATCGCCAGCCCGGCCGCTGAGACGGGCCCGGGCGGCCGGTCCGCGTGCGGAGGGCCCGAGCACCGGCGCCTTCACACCCTCTTCCAGAAGCTCGACGTGAACCGGGACGGCGCGCTTTGTGTGCACGACCTGGCGGTGGGGCTGGGGCAGCTGGGACTGCACCGCACCGAGCGGGATCTGTGGGTGAGCGAGAGAGCGACTCTGCGGGGGTTCCCGTGGGGTGTGCGTGAGAGTTGCACCCGGAGGGGAGGGGATGCCGCGTGTTGGGCGGGAGGGAGGAGGTTGTACCAGACCGAGGGGAGCGGTCTGGTGGGGGTGTGCCCGCGGGGAAGGGGAGTGATGATTGCAGCACACTGCGGGGGGAGGTGTGGTGAGGGCCTGCCTTTAGGTGACTGACCGAGCAAGGGGAATGATTGCATCATGGGGACGGGAGTGCGGGGAGGAGGTGTCCCTGGGTAAGGGGAGGATTGCATCACTTTAGGCGTTGCATGCCCCCAGTTAGCGATAGGGGATTGTATCATGCAAAGAGGAGGATGCCCCCAAAGTGAGTGACTGGGGAAGGGGGTAGATTGCATCACACTGAGTAGGGGAGCTCTGGGTGGGTGGTGAGAGAGAGAGCAGCACCCCACCTATAGAGCTTGAGGTCTTTGCAGAGAAGTTGCATTCTTAAGCAGAGCCTACGTTTGGTGGCTGAAAGAGACAAGATGGTCTAACTGAAACCAAGTCTCAGAGAGGTGGTAATTTTAAAAATGAGCCATCTTGCAGTACCTTACAGATTAACGAAAATATATAGTATGATGAGCTTTTGTGGGCAAGGCCCACTTCATTAGTGCTCATCATCTGAAGAAGTTAGCTTTTGTTCACAAAAGCTCATGAAACTATATATTTTGTTAGTCTCTAAGTTGCTGCAGGACTACTTATTGTTTTTAATCAAAAGCAGTATGTGTGTATTTGGAGGGGACTATAACGACTGCTTAATGAGTTTGGGGTCCTGTGGGACAATGTTCCCTCTAACTTTTTCCATCCATATGCAGATTACATTTTGTATGCTCACCAAGGCATGTGCAGATTTGCAGCACCAGTAGAAATGCATTCTGTCAATTGTGGGCCTCCTGCTAATCATCTGGATGGCACCTGAGTCTCTTCTGGGGCACTGCCCAACCACTCATCTTACAGGGAATACTTGATGTAGAAGGCTGTCTGATTCATAGGGTATTGTGGGGTGTATGCAGAGATGGTAGGAGGTTTTAATTGGGGTTCCCTCAAAGTTGCTTGGCTACCTAATAAACCCCATGGAGGGGCTCAGGTCTGTTGTGCACAGAGCTGCCACAGGTTCCTCTCCCCTGGCCACAGTAGCTAGCTACTGGGGCTGGAGGAGTGCACCTTTCCCCCAGCTGTGGTAATACCTTCATGCGCCCCAAATGCTTCATCCCTCAGCCCTACCCCAGAGCCCGCACCTCTGGCTAGAGCCCATCACCCTTTCACCCTGGGCCTCCTCCCACACCTAATCCTTTAGAACCAGTCTCTCCCTGGATTGTCTGTGAGCAGAATGAATTTTATTATGTGCACCAATATGGAAATGTGTTACACATTGAATTTTGTCATGTACACCAAAATGGAATTCTGCACATGGACGCAAAAAAAAACTAGAGCGAGCACTGTTGTTAATGCTCCTTTCCTGCTCAATCCCTTTTGTTTCTAAGGGGACTCTTTCCCTGTGGAGAGTACATCCTGGTCTAACTCTTGAGACTTTACATCCCTAGATAAATGGAGAATGTCTGGCTGTAATTCTGTTCCAAATACTTAGCTAAATTAACTGGTTTTATCTGTGTATCTACTCTGCAGCTGCTGTGTCTGCTTACACCACTCTGTTGTGGGGGCAGTGCTGTGGCACCTTGTGAATGCTCTAGATCCATGGTCACCAACAGGTCGATCGCGAGGCGTCCTGTCTGCCCCGCCCCTGAGAAGCCCCACTACCTACCTCCAGTGAAAATGGATGTAGTGTAGGCTTCCCGGGGATGGACAGAAGTCCTGCAGCTTAGCACCATTTCTGGCAATTCCGGAAGTGGCGCTAGCTGCTCTGCCGGGTGTACTGCGGGAGGGAGCATTGGCTCCCTGCACCGCACGGGAGGGATGAGTCAGCGCCGGGGGAGACGTGCGCGCACGTGCGGGGTTTCCCTGTGCTGGGGGGAGGTGGGTCAGCCCTGGGGCAGGCGCGCGTGGGTTTCCCTCTGGGGGTGGGAGAGTCCTGGGAGGAGGTACATACAGGGGACTCTCTGGCTCCGCTGGCACCCCACTCCCCAGCCACAGAATTCTGTCCCCACTCCCCTGTTCCTAGCTACAGAACTCTGTCCCTATTCCTGTCCCCACTGGCACCCTGTCCCCAGGTGCAGAAACCTGTCCCCACTGGCACTCTGTCCCCTGCTGCAGAACCCTGTCTTCTGCCCTCCCAGCACCCTGTTCCCTCTCCCCTGCCCCCAGCCGCAGAACTCTGTCCCCACAAAATATATAATTATAAATGCTTCATTTTAGATTTAAATAGCATGAATAAAAAACAGACCATTTATTTCATAACGATAAACACGTGATTTTAATTTTATACATTGCATAATTTATAAACTGTTTAGAGTGTGTAAATAGGGGCTGGGGATAGCAAATGATGGACAGGAGGAGAATAGAAAGGGGCGGGGCTTCAAGAAAGGGGCGGGGTGGTAGATCTTCGCTTGTTCGGAGATTTAAAAAGTGATCTTGGGTGTAAAAAGGTTGGAGACCACTGCTCTAGATCCCAACCTTTTCCAGGTGGAGACCTATTTTGACAATTCAGGAAGAATTGGTGACCCAGGGCAATTAAAAAAATGTGTGAATGGCTCCTTAAGAGACACCTGTGACCCTTTTGAAATGTAATGGCGACTCATATTTGGGTCCTGACCTGGGAAACTGCTCTAGATACACCATTGCTTGGAAGCATTGCATGCAGATTCCATTCCAGAGGTTGCTTCTCCATAAATGTGCCTTTCCTAGCAGCTTTGGTTTTGGGGTATGGCATCTCCCTGCAAGGTTAGTCTTATGAAAAGCCCCACAGTTGCACGACAACATTTAAACCATATTATAGGGATGGTCCCTAGTGAATGCTGGATTGCCTGTGAGAAGACACATCTGCACTACTTTGCAAAGGAGGCTTTCTGGTTTACTAAAGGCAGCCCCATTCCCTTTTGGCACTGAAACTACAGGAATCTATTTACTGTCTGAATCTGAATATTTGTTAATGGAACAGAAATTAAGGTTGAAAATGTCACCTCAGAAAAAGAATAATGTAAGCATTCAGAAACTCAGTCAAGGAGGAAACTGAATGGTTACATGGATATATGTGTGTGTGTGGGGGGGGGCGGATGTGGGAGGAAGGAGCTGCCCTTCCACTGCTGTACTGCTGCTGCCTCTATCAGCTTTTAAGATGGTTCCCCCATGCTCATTGGTTCCTACTGGCCTCTATTCCCCCTGCTGTCTCTGATAGAGGCAGCAGCGCAGGGGGACTGTGTGTAACTGTACATGCTAACCAATGAGCCCAGGCTCATCAGTTAACTGTGTAAACAGTTACACTTTCACATCCCTAATCTGATTAGCCTTAATTCTGTTCCCTTAGGGTGTGTCTAGACTACATGCCTCCGTCGATGGAGGCATGTAGATTAGACAGATAGGCAAAGGGAAATGAAGCTGCGACTTAAATAATCACGGCTTCATTTAAATTTACATGGCTGCCGCGCTGAGCCGACAAACAGCTGATCAGCTGTTTGTCGGCTCCGCACGCTAGTCTGGACGTGCCGCGCCGACCTGAAAGCCTTTTATCGACATCCCCCTTATGCCTTGTAGGATGAGGTTTACAGGGGATGTTGATAAAAGGCTTTCATTTCAACAGGGGAGTGTCCAGACTAGTGCCCAGAGCTGACAAACAGCTGATCAGCTGTTTGTCGGCTCAGCGCGGCAGCCATGTAAGTTTAAATGAAGCCGCGATTATTTTAATCGTGGCTTCATTTCCCTTTTTCGAATACACAAATCTACATGCCTCCATCGACGGAGGCATGTAGTTAAGACGTACCCTTACTGACATTAGCCTTCCTGATGTAAACTCTAGTCTTAATTTAATGTAAAAAAATTTATAGTTTCCAAAGCATCAAATCAGTTTTTTTTTCTTTAAATTTAAAGAGTTTACAGGTTACAATTGAGGGCAAATTTTGACCGCTTCTGTATTTGTATGCTAACTTGTGGAATATCTGATGTATATTACAGTACCATGACTTTTTACATTAGTCTCTGATTCTCTCTGTCATGCCACTGTCCTGTAAAACCCATACTTGAGAATACTAGGATTGCAAGGTCTGGGCCTGTAGCTGTACCTGATTCTAACTGGCAGCATTTACCTTTGTGGATGAGTGTAGAACCATACTGCTTTTTAGTTTTAAGTGATCTGTCCATGTCCCTAAAGAGCCCAGACTTCTTGAATTAGTAGTCCATAAATAAACATGGATGCAGTCAGATTAAAAGTGATCTGGTGATATATAGGGATGTAATAGTATAGTCGAGTAACCGGTAAGCAAAAGCTTATCGGTTAATGCTATTGATGATACACATTTAAATGTAGAGCTGCTCTGCATTTAAAATGCAATAGGTGCTGGGCAGGCAGGCAGCCTGGCTCAGTCCTGGCTTGCGCTGGGTCCAGGACCTACCCCTGCCCAGTTCGTATTACATTTTAAATGCAGTGTCACAGTGGGGTTTGGTCCTGGACCCAGCACAAGCCAGGACTGAGTGCTTTTAACTGCCTTTCCTTATCATGTAGTCGATGATAAAAATTCTATCGAGTACACAATTAGCAAATTACCTGCTTCTTAACATCCCGTGTGGTGTATAACCTGTGACAGTGCTAGTTTAGAGAAATGTGTAACTTTTTGAATCTCATAAAATGAGCACATATGTTCTTAAAGCCCTTAAGATTCTCAAATTCTTGCTATACTCAGGCTAGTATTATGGATATTGTGTGGTGACTTTCATCCTTTTGTTCTTAGACTAGATTTACTAAATGTTTGAAAACTATTCTGACAGGGTTTTTTCCTGAAGTTATATAATTTCTTGCTGATAGCTTTTTGCTTGAGAATTATACTTTTTTAAAGTAGAGGAAAATAATTCTCCAGATGCATGAAGATCTTGCTAGCTGCACAGATACTATGATGGATCTTGCAAGCTATGCAGATATTTGTGACTAACAGGGATTTTGTCTTTAATCAGTGATTCTTTGCATTGAGAAGTATTTAACTTTGAAATCTAAACTTCAAATACTAAGTACTGTATTTGCATGTGCCCTCATAAAATGCATGACTAGCTGTTCTTCATGGGCACTGAGCTGCTTATTCTGAGAGAATTGTGTTGGTTCAGGCAACAGAACATGCTGTGCTTACATCTACATGCTTGGGCAGTTGAGTGTGCAAGCCCTTTTCTTCCTTGGCAGTATTGTTCCCTTAGACTTCTCATTTTCTAAGGGGGTGTATATATGCATTTCACATTAGGTGAAAACCAGCATGTTGCAGGAAGCTAAGTTAGGAAGTGCTCAGAGGTCAGGAATATATGGTTCTGATTGGAGAGAGAGGCTTATGAACCCACTTTACCCAGAAAAATTTAAAAAAAACCCAAATAGTCTCTCTGCAACTTTATCCATCTTATTCTCTTTCCTCCATCAACACTGTCCTTTCACCTGAGCAAACTTTCTCTTTGCCATGGTTATTCATACTCACTTTTTCCCCCCTACAAAGTAGTCAATTCTCTTCTCATCAAATCTGGGCTTTTGGATATTGTTTGTAAAGCTTATGTTAGAATGGTGCATGTTTCAGGATGCATTCATTGGGGCAATATGTGCTTCCTAGTAAATGCGTTAAGAGAACTTAAAATGTTGCAGAGTTTTGAGTATTGGTAGGTAGGCTGCAGTAGGTTTGTTTAGAATATTTTTTCCATCAAAATGTCCATTTTTCATTAATTATAAGCTTTTGAGAGTTTATTAACCTCCTTTTCTCATTCTTAAAGCTAGCCAGAGGTCAATTAATTGGAGTTATGTTTGGGGAATACATTAAGTGAAAATATTCCAATTAGCATGTAACTGGGTCCATTGTCTGATGTCTAACTGCTCAGGAAAATTCTGTTGGAGCACAAGTTCACATTTGTGAAACTTCTAGTGGGTATAGATGTTAAGTGGCTAGTTGGCTAATCCTTAAACCTATAAGCAATCACTTACTGGTTAACTGTCCCAGTTAACCTCAATACTTTCCCTCTGCGTGGTCTTTAAAACCAACTGACACATTGGCTCAGTCCCAGGCTGCTAGTCCTGAATTTTCAATGAAGAGCATGTAGGGGAGCTGCCTACCACACAGTGCTGCCTCTGTATCAGAGGTGGCAGTGTGGGGTGGCAGCAACGTTGTATGAAGCAGGCCTGGGCTTGCTGCAGACAGACGCTGGTCTGTGGGATGTCAGAGCAGCCTCTCTGCCACAGGCCCAGGCCCCCTGTGGACAGGGCTGCTGCCAGCTGACGCTGCTGCCTCTGATACAGAGGCAGTAGTGGGAGCTGGTCTGTCTTGGGAATCTTTTTTTTTTTTTTTTTTTTTTAAAAGCTGGCTCCCCTTGTGGGATGGCAGGGGGGCTCCCCAAGAGTGGAGCCAGTAGTGCATTGGCTGCTGGTCCTGCCCCGGAGACATTGAGTAATCATGTAACTGGTGGGTTAGCAGTGGTTCAGCAAAACATTCTCTGGCTTAGGCACCTAGCATTTTTCTTTCCTATCATCTGTAAATGAGTTGCAGGAATGAAGTACAGGCAGTCCCCGACTTACGTCGGATCCGCACTTACGAACGGGGCTTTCTCGCCCGGGGGGCCGAGGTGGCGGATTGCTACCTGCGAGCTCCGGGGCGAGAGAGCCCCGTTCGTAAGCTGCTCCGGTGCCCCTGGTCTGCTGGAGACCGTCTCCAGCAGACCAGGGGCACTGGGCAGGTTCCCGCGCTTCTGAGGCTTTGCCAGAGCAAAGCCTCAGAGGCGCGGCACCCCGCTGCCGCTGCGCCTCTGTTCCCCGTGTCCCTGGTCTGCTGGGGGGGGGGGGGGCGCAGTTAGTGTGCCCCCCCCAGCAGACCAGGCTTTTGTTTTGGACCCTGGGGCAGAGCAGCTGGGGCGCTGCCGATTGGTCCTGCAGCGCCACTCTGGGCACTACTGGACCAACCCGGCAGCACCCCAGCTGCTCTGCCCCAGGTCCTGATTCAGCCGCTGCTGGTCAGTTTCAGCAGCGGCTGAATCAGGACGCCTGGGGCAGAGCAGATGGGGTGCTGCTGGGTTGGTCCAGTAGCACCGAGGAGTGGCGCTACTGGAGCAATCCAGCAGCACCCCAGCTGCTCTGCCCCAGGCGTCCCCAAGTCAGCTTCTGCTGAAACTGATCAGCAGCTGACTACAGGAAGCCCAAGGCAGAGTTGCTCTGCCCCCGGCTTCCTGGAATCAGCTGCTGATCAGTTTCAGCAGCAGCTGACTTGGGGACGCCTGGGGTTCTTAAGTTGAATCTGTATGTAAGTCAGAACTGGCAGTCAGTTTCAGCAGCGGCTGAATCTGGACGCCAGTTCCGACTTACATACAGATTCAACTTAAGAACAAACCTACAGTCCCTATCTTGTACGTAACCCGGGGACTGCCTGTACCACTTTAATTCTTTTCCCGAAAAATTGATCTTATGAAAGGAAGAATAGCTTTAACCTTAGTTGTGAATAAGACTAATACTAATGAGTTTAAAAACCCACTTGTGTCAATAAATAAGCTGGATCCTTGCAGTAACAATGCTGATAATGCTTGTTGCTCATACTCAGCATCCAAAACAGTGTAGGTTCTTGGGCAATAGTACAATTACCTCAGTTTTCTTTAGATGAAAATTTCCAGGTGCAGAAATTATCATGTAGTATTTGTGGCATGGAATATTTGCTGCTTTCCATTTCTGTGTGTGGTGGTGGTGGGGGGAAGGGGGTGTTCATGTAGAAAGATGCTTAGATTGTGGAAGTTGCTAAGGATTAGGGATGTAAAACCCTGGTTAAACATTCTGTTTAACCAGTTAACTGATTAAGGTGGGGTAAGTGCCTCCCCCTGCCATGGCTGTAATGCACTGGCCAGGCCCTACCAGTTTACTGGTTAACCATTCCCATCCCTATTAGGAACAGTGCTACATTATTTACATTTGGTTTATTTTAAAACCATTCGGCCTCTGTATCACTGAACCACTATTAATGACTATCACTAACCTTGTCAGATGATCAAAATAATGGTTTCAGTTATACCAGTGAGAATGAACTATTTAGAAAATAAGAAACCATATTCTTTACTTATCTATCATTTGATGGCAGCTGCCTCTGGAGTAGTTTGCCATTTCTCTGATCAACACTACATAAGCTTTATAGGAGGGTAAGTGAAAAGTAACTTCTCCAAATGAACTATACTGTGCTCAGATGGGAAACTAGTTTGACTTGTCTGTGTAGCATTGTGGCCATTGCATTGGGTGTAAAGTCCCCATATTAAAATCGCTCTGCTATTAGAAAGGAATGTTTTCATTGTTCATGCATTCATACTGCTAACACTTTTCCTACAATCATAATCAATTGCAGGGCTGGAGTATCCTTTCAAAAGTGCACCTTTGCTGCTGAAATTAAAGCCAATTGAACCAGTGAACTGGTGGAATTTGTTGGCCAGCCACTTGCGTGCAGAGCCTGAAGTAGTAAATCAGCTTCGTCTGCAGTAACCTCTTCTGAAATGGTGAAAAACCTCTTCACTTGGACTAACTCATGAATATTTAAGAAACTAAGTCAAGCATGGCTCCTTTTCTTCTCAGCCTTGACCATCTGTTTGCCTCTACACTCTAATGATGATGTCCTCCTTGAGCTTTTTTTCTACTCACACCTATGTCAGCTAATCTGTCATCAATTCAGTAACAAGTTTCCTCTGTGACTCTGCTTCAGTTCAAACTGTATTGAAATCTACATCTGTTTTCATCTTCTCCTTCCTTGACAATGGCAAATCTCTTCTCTGATCTCCTCAGGTACCAGCTCTCCTGATTCAAGAATGTGAGTTGCTGCTCACCTTCTCATGCCTGCAAAGAAGCATGACTAAATTGCTTCAGCCACAAATGGCACTGGTTACAATAGCTTCAGGCTCCAGTTCAAAATTGTCCTTGTTGTGAAACCCACCATGGACTTTTCCCCAAATGTCTTCAAATAACTTGTCTGTCTACACTTCTGTCTGTATTTATCACAGGGGTGGGAAACCTATGGATCCAACCCATGACTTGACTGGATCCAGCCCGCCAGCGCTGCCTCCCCGCTGCATGAGGGGGAGGACCCTCATCCTTGCAGATCAGAGCCAGGCAAGCTGGGGCCAGATCCAGCATGTGGGCTCTGCTTGGCTGGAAGGGGGAAGAAAGTGGCTCAGTGTGCTGCAGTTTCATCTCCCCCAGCTGGGGGAATGGCAGCACAGGGAACTCCTTGCCTGGAGTTTATTCCCCCACTGTGCTCTTTGCCCAGAATTGTGCACAATGGAAGCAGGCGGTGCACTGCCTGGGAGTGGTGGTGGGGGACCCTCATGTACTCCTACCTGGACACTGCACCCCCCCACATGTTCAGCCCACTCCTGCGCTCTACCACTTGCCCAGACCCTGCAACCTCTGCCTGCTCCCTCCCTCACACCCGCAGGCCACTTCCTGGCCGCCCCCTCCTGCACCCTGAACACCTTATTTTTGGGCTCATAAAAATCTACTAGCCCTGGATCCCCAGAAGAGTTACTCTGGCCTGTGGGGCAAGCCCTGAACCTTTCTCCTCTCCCCTCCCCCTCACCTTCTTCCCCCCCCCCTTGCATTCCAGCCCACAGTGCAAGTGGAGTGAGACAAGGGTCCCCCCCCCTTTAGTCAGGGGCCACATCAGTGAGATGTGTGGGATTTTTTTTGTCTTCACTTTTGAATGATCCCCCAACCCAAAAACGCTTTCCCCACCACGCTTTATCATGTGCCTTCTTGACTGTAGTTGCTACCATGCAGTCCTCATCACCTTGAATTTCCTGCCTTATCAGTCCATTTCCTCCTTTTAAATCTTGGCTGAAAACATTCTCCCTTGTTACTATTAAAATTTCTCACCCATTTTGAGTTTTATCTCTGTAATTGTTTAACTGCAAACTGTTTTGGGCTACACTTTGTATTGATACAATATATTCATGTTTTGTATGGGAAGTGACTTAAGGGATAGACAAAGCAGGAAGACTTGTTTTGTTACTTACAACAGAAGACCAGCAAAATAAAACTTCCCCACAAGTAAATCTGTCACTGGGTGGAGATACCTGTAATCATAACCTTGGTGGGATCAGTGAATGATAAAGTTCTATTTAGTCATTCCACTGTTTAAGTTGAAAGTATTAAGATCTAGATGATACAAGTAGATGTTCTTTAATCCGGGCATCACTTTTTCCAAAATGCTGTGTATGTCTGACAATGTATAGTAAAAATACATGTTTTGAATCTGTCACACTTACTACTCCTGGGAGAATACTGTGCCAAAAAATTAAATTCTGCACACTATTTTAAAATTCTGCTTATTTTTATTGGTCAAATATTATAATCATACCTGTTTGTTTTGCCAATTGATTTCAAAATGTCAGTAAGTTTCTTACAATACAGACAATAGTTTGCCCAGGAGTAGAGAATTTAAGAACCACCCCTATGACAGTCCAGTTCCTGTTTTGTTATATTTTTGGTGAGCGCCTCAGTCCTGGTGTCACCTGCCATCTGGGCAGATTTTAGAGGGGAAACTTTGCCCTTCCATTTTCTCATCCATACCCTGCTCAGCAACCAATTATTTAATTCTGACAAATTTTGCTTTGTCCAGTGGTCCAGCATTCCTGTGGGAGTAACTCAGAACTTTGAGGCAGAACCTATTGATTCAACACTAACTTGAATAGGGATTTTGCAATATGACTGAAGCCAATTACACTTGTTTTTTTTTTTTTTTTTTTTTTTTTTTAAAAGGGTGGACTAGAGTTCTTTGCTTGCTTTGAAGTATTTGCCAACTGTTCAATACACAATACTTCCCAAGGATGGTTTATGTTCTGTATTATTCTGGGATCAGGTTTGCAACTTCATGAAATTGTTCTCCCAATATAGGTTAGTTTAGCATCTTTTGAGTGTAAGTAAGCAAATACTTTAGATCTCTAGGGAGTGAAGTAGCTCTCTCCCTCTGGGTGGGTGTTTTGGTATCTGTTCTCTTCCATGTAGCAGGACATCATGGTTCCGTAGGCAGGTTGGCCCACATCCTAGTTTCAGATGCATTCCACACAAGGCTTCTGAATACCAACACACACTTTCCCCAATTTCGAACCAAAATGAACACTTCATAATCAGTCCAAAAAGTTCTTCACAGCCTCAGCAAAACCTCCTTGTAGAGGAGGAATGTGCTGATTTGGCCTTGGACTGAGCAAGTCTTGCAGTCATGGAGTCATTCTATTAAAAGATTTTGAGCAGTAGCCAGGTAAGATGGGATCTGTGCTAGAGGGCTGGATTCTGAGTGTCTAGCTGGAGAACTGCCTGTCACATTCACTGTCTGCCTGTGTCACTCTGCTCTGACCCAGAGAACCAGTGAGAAATTCAGCTGGGTTTGGGGGAGGGTCTGCACTACTTAGGACTCACTTCATATTGGTAAAGATCAAGAGCTCAAGAAGTGCAGCTCAGCGCTGGCCACCCAGAGGTTCACTTTTGTTGCTAGAGGTATAAAATGCTGCAGCCTGTGGCAAGCTACACACAGTCACTGAGATCACCAGGGAGCGAATTTTTAAATGCATATATAGCAGTTGCCAATCCCTTATCTATTTAAACACACAGAGCACTGTCCTCCAAGCAACACATGCAATACCTGGTATCTTATGCTAGGATATCAGGGTTAGATGTGCTATCTTTCTTTGACATGTGATCCTGGAACATTCTTTCAACTAGATCGCTGTAGTCTGCACTTCCAGCAAATTGGAGAAGACTGGTGATGCTTATGAGGTATCCAGCTGGAAGAAGTCTTTGCATAAAGGTCAAGCCTGACCTAGTGAGATGCAGAAGTAGTAATGCCTCTGCCATGGTTTTTTAAATGGAAGTAGCATGCATTGAGGGAGTGTAGCAGCATGTTGCTGAGATTTTTTTTTTTTCCTTTTGGATAACTGTTGTTGTGGCTTGTCCATAACATGGAGCAACTGCAAAACAGCTCAACCAACCTGCACAGGCTTGTTGCAGGTACAATGCTTAAAAGGAAACAATAGATCACGAGCTTCTTCTAATAAAAAACATGTGGCCTTATTCTAGAGCAAATGGCATTGGCCATGCCACAAGGGCAGTGCTGGTTTTTTAGGACCTACCCCATGGAGTGAGTAATGAGTGAGAAGAACTGGGCAAACTACAGGCAGTCCCCAACTTACGCGGATCCGACTTATGTCGGATCCGCACTTACAAATGGGGCTTTTCTCGCCCTGGAGCTTGCAGGTGGCGGGACCGCTCAGAGCACAGCGGTCCCGCCACCGCGTCCTCCAGGGCAAGAAAAGCTGCTCCAGGTCTCCCTGGTGTGCTGGGGGGGACTCCCCAGCACAGCAGGGAGACCTGAGCAAAGCCGCACAGGTGGCGGGACCCTGCTGCCCATGCGGCTTTGCTCCTTTGCCCCGGAGCAAAGCCGCACAGGCGGCGGGGTCCCCCGCCTCTGCGGCTTTGCTTCTGTCTCCCTGCTGTGCTGGGGGGGGGGGGGGGGAGTCCCATCCCTCCCCCTCCCCAGCACAGCAGGGAGACCCAAGCAAAGCCGCACAGGCGGCGGGACCCCGCTGCCTGTGCGGCTTTGCTCCTGTGCCCCGGAGCAAAGCCGCACAGGCGGCGGGGTCCCTCGCCTCTGCGGCTTTGCTCCTGTCTCTCTGCCTAGGGCTTCCTGTAGTCAGCCGCTGATCAGTTTCAGCAGCGGCTGAATCTGGAGCCAGTTCCGACTTACATACAAATTCAACTTAAGAACAAACCTATAGTCCCTATCTTGTACGAAACCCGGGGACTGCCTGTAGTCCCAAGTATCTGCTTTTGGAAAATGGCCTCTACTAGCCCTGGCTGCAGCTGAAGACTACTGCAGGGGATGGTGATAGGAAACAAAACATCAGAAAAAGGCCGGCAAGAGACCAAGGTACAGGGCTGCTCATTGGTACTTTCCCTCATTGGAAAAGTGAGTGCAAAAATGTCTGTCTGAAAGTAAAACAGGCTCCTAAATCTCAAACCACTTCAGTAAGGAGTTGTTTTCTTGTTCAAAGTAAGTTTTGCAAAATGGTAGGGATGCTTACTGGTAAACTCTGGCCATGTTGGGCTGGTGCAGCCCCAGCTGCACAGGGGCTGGTGGCCAGGCACTGGGACCCGATGGCTGTATTGGGGCTGGGTGGCAAGCCTTAATTAAAAACTGTTAAGTAATTAAGCCAGGGCTGAGCAAGATATCTCTCATGGGCGGGATTTGGCCCGCAAAGCCACTGCATCTGGCCAGTGGCCATCCTGCTGGGATCCTGAGACTGCTCTGTGTGCCTCTCTGCTCTGGAGGGAAGAGGGGCTTCCTGTGATCTGACCACCCTCATTCCAGTTCCAAACAACCAGTTAATAGGAGCTGGGTCTGGGGGACAGGGGCAGCCGTTTTCCCCCTCCTGGAGCTGAGAGCCACATAGAGGGAGCAGCATTAAGTGTTCTGGGGCTGCAGCAGGTGGGGAACCCTACCTGCTTGGGTGGGGGCGCTGCTGGCCAGGAGACGCTTTAGGTAAGTGCTAGCCAGAGCCTGCTTCCGGAACCCCGACCCTCCTGCCCCCAACTCCCTCCCCAAGGTTATTTTCCAAACTCCCCTGACCCAGGTCACAACTCTCAGACCCTGTACCCCCTCCTACATCCCACCTCCAGGCCAGAATCCTCTCCTGCACCCAATCCCCTGACACAGGTCACAACCCCCTCCTTTATCCAAATTCCCTCTCAGACCTCTCACTGTTTCCTGCACCCTAGTCTCTTATCCCATGCACCCTTCTGCACTAGAGATGTTAGATATCAATTCATTGAACAGTTGATTAACCTCATGAATTCTTATTGGTTACTTGGCTATTCTATAGTTGGGGCTGACAGCTAGTGCATTCAGACCCCGCTCCTGAGGAGCCCCCTGCTGCTTCGTGCTGTTGCCTCTGTATCCAAAGCGGCAGCAGCATGGGGTGCCAGGTGGGAGCTGGTCTGCAAGGGGAGCCAGTTTAAAAACCGGCTCCCCTTGCAGACCAACTACTTGTTGCTCTGTGCTGTTGCTTCTGATACAGAGGCAGCAGCTGCTGTCTGGGAGAGGTCTGAGCTCCCTGTCCCAGTGCAGGCTGAAACTCTGCTGGGCTGCCTGCCTGGTTCCTAATAAACTTTAAATGCAGAGCTGCAGCAGGGGTAGGTCCTGAACTCAGCACTACAGATGTAATAGTATAGTCAATTAACCAACAAGCAAAAGCTTATCAGTTAATGCTATAGACTACATGCATTTCTCTCTTCCCCCTCCTCCCCCCACAGTAATTTTTTTTAGGAGGCTGGCCAGCAGCCCAGCTCAGTCCTGGTTTGTGCTAAGTCCTGGACCTGCTCCCGATGCAGCTCTGCAAGTGTATTAGGAACCAGGTGGGTATGCAGCCTCTCTCAGTTCTGGCTCATGCCAGGTCCAGGAGCTCAGATACATCCCAGGACAGGGACTGCTGCCACCCAGCACTGAGTCAGCTGGTTTTTAAATTGGTTTTCCTCATGGACCAGCTCCCACCTAGCACCCCATGCTGCTTCCTTTGATACAGAGGCAGCAGCGTAGAGTGGCAGGATCTCCTTGGAAGTGGGGCTGGAGGCTCTGGCTACCAGTCCCTCCCCTGGGGACTATAGAATAGTTGAGTAACTGATAAGAATTTGTGAGGTTAGACTATTCAATTAATTGATACCTAACATCCCTGACCATTGCAAGCCTGGGCTGAGCAGGGCTGCTGACCAGCCTTCTAAATTTACTTGGGGAGTGGAAGAATGCATTTAGTCTGTAGCATTAACAGATAAGCTTTTGCATATCTAATTGACTATACTATTCATCCCTATTCTGCACCATCCTAGATCCTGCACCCCAACCACAGATAAGTGCAGTCCTTGACCAGTTTCCAAAATCTTGGAATGACCCCACTCCCCCAACCAAAAGTTATTGCCCACCCCTGGATTAAGCACTAGTGTTTAATTGATTAACTGTTTTGACATCCCTACAAAAAGTGAAAGTTGGAGACCCGTGTTGTCTATTTGTTACATTATAGCATCAGGAGTCAGCCACCCATGTTGCTGGTTAATGTTTTACTGATTCACTGATGGTACTGTCTCAGTGCACTTGATGACCATTGGCATGAACCCAGATGGGGCATATGTCTGGGGAATCTTTCCCCAGATTGAAACTCAGAAATAAAATAACTACAATCTGTTCTCACCTCAGCAAGGAAGGTAAATGAGAGAAATCTTTTCCACATTATCCATGGGATAAAGCTAATCTCATTACAGTTTTAGTGGGTTTCTGAAAAGGATTTTGCAGTGGAAGTTCTAATGTTAGTAATGAAACACACAGAATGCAGGATTGTTTGGGATTGTCATTAAGATAAATGTATTTATCCAAGTAATACAGATATGAGGAAGAACAGGACTTGTGCATTATTGCATCCCAGGATCTCTGTGGCAATAAGCTTGGGACTCAGGAGTAGAGGGAGTGAATAATTTGATAGCTGTGTTCCTGGGATTTAACCCACTGCAGATTTGAATTTAAAATCCAGACAATTTCCAGTTATTTGTAACAAGTAAGGAACAGGGATTTGTTTTGCATTGTTTAGTCTGCCCTGTCTCCTGTCACTACTCATATGATGTATAAAACATTACTGGGTATTCACTATTGAGTGACCAGATGGGCTCTATGTACCAAGTCTCCACATATGCAGTCTTCATACCCTTGTGTTTGGCACAGGCTCACAGTTAAGTCACAATGATGCATCACCTGGAATAATTCTTTTGTAACTGTATTCTAAGGTATAAATCATTTTTACATTTCTGTACCCCTCTTTACAGGTGTGTCTAGAAAGGGAACCAGCCTAGCATGTATTACCCTGTGCCCTATATCAACTTAATGCATTACTACAGCTGACTGTAGAGGGTGTATTGTGGTGCTTTTTTTTTTTTTTTTTTTTTTGCATGACCAGTTTAATTGTCGAAGAAGTAATGGCCAGAATGTCTGGTTTTAATTGCCTGATGCAGGAAGCTCTATAGGCTGTATTTCAGCCCTGTCTCTGGAGGGTGAAGAGTTCACATACTCAATCACTGTGTGTCACTTTCAGAACTGAAATTGTTGGAGAAAGTAACTTCTCCTACACTGAGAGGCACAGGGCTATTGTAGTAATCACATGGGTTTCTCATCTGCAGCCAGCACTGCTGGGTGTTTCAAAAGGAGCTTTGAAAGAAGATGAGTCACTGCTCATTCCAGCAGAGTCACTTCGGGAACATGAGATTTTGGCTACCGTATCTTCTAGCTCCTAGTGACTGGAGGAGGTGGAAAGATGCCAATACAAGCAATCCAATCAGTGCCTCTGAAGCAGCCCTCCCCTCCCCTCTCCTCATTACAGCTGTGTCAATGAGTACTGACTGAAGCACACTAGGGATTTTAAATATCGGTTAATTGATAGTCAGTTAACCATGAATTCTTATTGGTTACTCAGCTGTTCTATAGTCCCCAGGGGTAGAGCTGGCACCCAGTGTGCTGCAGCACCACTCTTGGGGAGCCCCCTGCCACTCTGCAGAGCTGCCTCTGTATCAGAGGCAGCAGAATGGGGTGCCAGGTGGGAGCTGGTCCAGGAGGGGAGCCAGTTTAAAAACCAGCTCCCCTCTGCTGATTGAGGCAGCATCAGCTCCGGGGGGCGGCGGCGAGAGTCTGAGCTCCCAGTCCCAGCACAAGCTGGACTACTGGCCAGCCTGCTAAAACAACTTACTGGCCTGGGGGTGGGAATGCATGTAGTCTATAGCATTAACCAATACACTTTTGCTTATCTGTTAATCAACTACACTATTACATCCCTAAAACACACTGAACTTCCTCAGGTAGGAAGTTGTATTTAGAAACAAGCATGAAAAGGCAAACTGAGACTGAATTTAACTCAGTTGTATGGGTGGAAATGGAAGGTGATTCACCTGGCACCCATGTGTATGCAGACCTGTTGATGGGGGGTATGCAATGGAGGCAATTGTCTTGGGGCCCACGTGATTTAAAAGGGCCCAGTGGACACCAGCTGCCATTGGGACAGTTCATTAGGGCTAAGGAAGGCTCTCTGCCCACTCTTAATGCTCCTGGAAGTGGCCAGCACATCCTTGTGGTGGGGCAAGGGGTTTGCTCACTCTACCCTGTCGCTCCCAAGTGCTGACTCTGCAGCTCACATTGGCTGGAGCTGTGGGGGTGATGTCTGTGGGCAATGGGAGCCTCTCTCCCTCCCACCTACGAGTCACTGCCAGAGGGGTGTGCCAGTCAGGAGCCACCTGAGGTAAGTACTGACCCTCCACTTCTGCACCGCCCACCCCCAAATGCCTTCCCAGAACCTACACTGGGCACCACACCCTAAATTCCTGCCTTAGCCAGTTGGAAGTGAGGGAGGGTGGGGGAGAGCGAGTGATAGACTCTTGCCCCCCCACTCCTTGCTGCCTCCCATGGGATGTCAAAGCAGTCTTTGTCCACAGGGAGTCAGGGCCCCTGCAGACAGGAGCTGCTGCTGCCCCAGCTATTGCCTTGCTCCATGCTGGGTTCACTGCAGACAGAAGCTGCTCCATGGGATGCCGGAACAGCCTCTGTCAGCAGGGAGCTGAAAGATCCCTACAGACCTGGGCTGCTGCCATTCCACACTGCTGCCTTTGTATCAGAGGCACCAGCATGGAGTGGCAGGGGTTCCTCAGGAGTGGGGCTGGGATTGTGGAGTGAACTGGCTGTTGGCCCCACCTCCAGGGAGCATTTTAGAAACTGTAACTACTAAACTGTTGCAGTTACACACATACTAAAACAGATATCCAGCATCCCTACTTGCAATACAGTGTTGTGGTGGAGCTCTAGTCTCACTCCCTGGGTCTGTGCTTCCTGGTGGATTTTTAGTATGCCTCAGGCTCCCAGAATAGTGATAGAAATGTAGCCGTGTTAGTCTGGGGTAGTTGAAGCAAAATGCAGGACAATGTAGCACTTTAAAGACTAACAAGATGGTTTATTAGATGATGAGCTTTTGTGGGCCAGACCCACTTCCTCAGATCAAATAGTGGAAGAAAGTAGTCACAACCATATATACCAAAGGATACAATTAAAAAAAATGAACAAATATGAAAAGGACAAATCACATTGCAGAACAGGAAGGGGATGCGGGGGAGGGGGAGGAAGGAAGATAAGTGTCTGTGAATTGATGATATTAGAGGTAGGGAGAGTGGGATGTTTGTGAGTTAATGGTATTAGAGGTGATAATTGGGGAAACTGTCTTGGTAATGGGTGAGATAGTTCAAATGTTTAAGTCCTTGTTGGCAAGTGTCAAATTTTAACATGAATGACAGTTCAGAGGATTCCCTTTCAAGTGCAGATGTAAAAGGTCTTTGTAGCAGAATGCAGGTTAAGTCAAGTCATTGAGAGTGTGTCCTTTCTGGTTAAAATGGCAAGAAACTGTTTTCTCTTTGTGATCTTGTCTGATATCTGTTTTGTGGGCATTAATCCTTTGGCGAAGTGTCTGAGATGTTTGTCCAATGTACATAGCAGACGGACACTTTCGGCACATGATAGCATAGATTATATTTCTGGATGCGCAGGAATATGTGTTCTTGATCTTATAACTCACTTGGTTAGGTCCAATAATGGTATCAGCAGAATGAATATGTGGACAAAGCTGGCAACGGGGTTTGTTGCAAGGGAAGGTACCAGGGTTGGTATTAGTGTGGTATGTCCTGTGGTGGTTGGTAAGAATCATCTTGAGGATAGGTGGTTGTCTATAGGAGACTATGGGTCTGTCTCCCAGAGCCTCTTTGAGTATGGTATCCTGTTCCAATATAGGCTGTAGTTTATTGATAATGTGTTGGACAGGTTTAAGTTGGGGGTTGTAGGTGATGACAAGTGGTGTTCTTTGTTGATTTTCTTGGGTCTGTCTTGAAGTAGATGGTTTCTAGGTATTCGTCTGGCTCTTTCAATTTGCTTTTTTATTTCTCTGGGTGGGTAGTTGAGGTTTATAAATGCTTGGTAGAGATCCTGAAGCTTCTGGTCTCTGTCAGTGGGATTAGAGCAGATGCGGTTGTATCGAAGGGCTTGGCTATAGACGATGGATCGCGTGGTGTGTTCTGGATGGGAGCTGGATGCATGTAGGTAACACGAGAGATCCACTTCCTGGACACCACCGTACAAATCAACAATGGAAAATTAGACACCACTCTCTACAGAAAACCCACCGACTCATACAGTTACCTACATGCATCCAGCTCCCATCCCACTCTCCCTACCTCTAATATCATCAATTCACAGACACTTACCTTCCTTCCTCCTCTCCCCCCCCCCCCGCATCCTCCTCCTGTTCTGCAATGTGATTTGTCCTTTTCATATTTGTTCATTTTTTTAATTGTATCCTTTGGTATATATGGTTGTGACTACTTTCTTCCACTATTTGATCTGAGGAAGTGGGTCTGGCCCACGAGAGCTCATCATCTAATAAACCATCTTGTTAGTCTTTAAAGTGCTACATTGTCCTGCATTTTGCTTCAGGCTCCCAGTGACCTTTCCACTGCCTCTTGTCTCTCGGAGGCAAAGGTCCCTGCTTAACAAGCCAGTGTCATGACAGGTAAGTCACTCACTCATGGTCCTAAGCTCCCCTTTTCCCTGGTGGTGGCCCACCCCAAGTATGGGTAAGGTTGGGACCCACCTACAGTGTCACCCACTTACTTCAGGTTCCAGCCCAGGGTGGGAGGTAGCAGCCGCTAATGGGGCTCTTATCTCAATAGAATAGTTACAGCCTCTCCTTGGACCACTTCCCCAACCACTCCCACAGTACCTTCTCCCTGGCACTTCCATGAAGTCTCTCCTGCTTATAACCTTCTGTTTGCCTCCATGCTTCACTTCCTTCTTTACAGTCCATCACTCTTCTCTTTCCCCTCTCTGTTACCTGAGGGGAAGCCTTGGATAGTGAACCATCAGGCCTTCACTGGCTGCATGTGTCCCATTAGCCTGCTACAGCGACCAGCTCTTAATGAGTCTCAAGTGCCCGCCTATCTTAGTTACTGAGCAACAGTCTCTGGCAGCCTATGCAGGAAACAGGATCCCACTCACCCAACTCCTGGTGTACCCGCCCTCCACCAATCTCCTGCAGCCCCACTGCCTTTGGTCTGCCACAGTATGTATTTATTACATGCTCATCTGAAAAATAGCTTGCGGTTTTTTTTACAGCTTTGCAAATTTTTTCTGCTAGTTTCACATAAAACAAATGTAGAATTGGATAATTTTCTGTAAATGATTGTCTCTGCAGTCATAAGTTAAAACTCCAAAAATAATCACACTGTTGAAAAATCAGCTACATACAATAAGCAACTTTATCACCTAAGTAAGTGGCTTCTGGAAGGAAAAATATTCTCTCCAAATCCATTTTTCCTTTGCCCAGCATTATTTATGGCTATCCTCACAATTTACAATGATCCAAAGGATATCACTTTAATTTCCATTGAATAAAGAGCTGCAACCACTCATCTTTTTAAGTCTCGGCTTGACAAAGCCCTGGCTGGAATGATTTAGTTGAGGTTGGTCCAGCTTTGGGCTGAGGGGTTAGACTTAATGACCTCTTAAGGTTTCCTCCAGCCCTATGATTTTTATGATCTTTAATTCTGCAAGGCCCTTTAAATCATGAAGGAGCATAGTGTGCTGGGATTTACAGTCTGCGTCATATTCCCATATTAATACTGTAGTGGCTTTCATCTGAAGTTATTAAACCATTTTGCAGTTTAGAATAGAAATCTGAAATCTTTTTATTTTACGTGATTATAATCAGTATTGTGGTTTTTTATTTTTCTCTGGAGTTTAGGCCTTGCAAACACCAAACTTTCAGAATGGACCATGCATCCTCTCATAGGATTAGGGATGTTAGATATGGGTGACACGAGAGGGATCACTTGATGATTACCTGTTTTGTTCACTCCCTCTGGAGCATCTGGCATTGGCCACTGTTGGAAGTCAGGACAGTGGGCTAGAAGGACCTTTGGTCTGTCCCAGTACAGGCATTCTGATGTAATTCTTAGCAGTTACACAATTATTTGATGGTTCCTGGGGGTGGGAATGGCAGTCAGTGCACTCCTGGCCCCACTCCTGGGGAGCCCCCTTCCACTCCATGCTGCTGTCTCTGTATCCGAGGCAGCAGTGCAGGGTGACAGGCAAAAGGCTGGTCTGCAAGCAGAGCCTGAGCTCCCCATGGACAGAGGCTGTGCTGGTATCCGTCCTCCCCCCACTCTCCTCCGCCCCCCGCTGCTGCCTCTGATACAGGGGAGGGCAGGCAGCTTCGCAGGACCCGGTGCTTGTCGGGAGCCAGCTTTAAAGCCTCCCTGCACCCCTTGCTGCCTTTGATATAGAGACAGCAAGGCAGGATTTGCGTGCGTGCGCGTGTGTAAACATTTGGAGTTACTAAGGATCCTTACATCATAGAACTCTGGTTCAATTTGACTAGTAGGCTGCACTTTAGCTGCTGCATGTTACATCCTATAGAAAGAAGTAGCCATGAAGGTTTTGTAAATGTGTCATGGTATCCTAGTTAAAGCCACATGGCAGAAGTGTAACGCAGCACCAAAGAACTATTGGAGCTACAGATGAGACTATAGTAGACTAGTTGTATCCCCTCCTTTTCTTTAGAGCAGAGCTTCTCAACCTTTCCAGACTACTATACCCCTTTCAGAAGTTGGATTGGTCTTGTGTACTCAAGTTTTACCTCACTTAAAACTTAGCAAATTAGAAATAAAAATACAAGTGTCACAGCACACTCCTATTGATAGAAAGTTGCTTTCTTCCTCATGTTTATGGTATAATTATAAAAATCTATTGGAACATAAATATTTTACTTAAATGTCAGTGTATAATAGAGCAGTATAAACAAAACATTGTCCATGAAATCTTAGTTTGTACAGACTTCAGTAGTACTTATTATGTAGCTTGTAAATCTAGGAAAATATGTAGATGAGCTGCTGTACTTCCTGGAAGACAGCCAAGTCCCTCAGGGGGTGTACATACCCCTTGCTGAGAACCATTGCTTTAGAGGTCAGTTCAGCTGTGTCTAAGGACCGCAGGCCTCTGGCTTATAAAGAGCCATCTGAGTCTGTGCTGTTAATAAAAGATATACAGTACATTCAGCTGCAGTTGCTGAGTCATAAGCAGATATGTGTGATGCTTATCCTCTTTCAAGTTTCTGTAAGCTAAAGAAGTTGTGTCAGGGTTGCAGCTAAGATGCCCAGAGCAGGTGTTTCTTTTAAAAATATAATCTTCTCCAGCTCTGTGGGTACCTGGCTAATGCAGCCTCATTCTGCGGGCTACAGTCAGCATTTCTCTGCAAGACTGTCTGGCTGCATGCAAAGCAATCGTCTGGTTGCGCACACTTCTATTGGGCTGAGATTGCTGGTTTGAATAATGAACATGTTAGTGTCGGGAGAGGTGATTGGCTGGGCACTGCTGCAGTGAGAATGCAGGCTGGATACTCAGGGTTTCAGCTCACTTGATGTGCGTTAGATGAGCCAGGGAGAGCAGGTTAATTGGTAGTTTTGACCAGCTTCTAAGAATGAAAGGGTCCATTTTAGCTTTCATAGTAAGCTCAGCATCTTGGTTTCTCTGTCTAGGCTTCATCTAAATCTCAATATCTTGAGTTCTCCTGGACAGAGCTCTTGAGGTTTATCTGTTGCCATCAGCTTAGTGAACTGCTTGTCAGGCCAGGCACGACAGCTGCAGCCGCAATTTCAAAAGGTAGGATTCAGCTGCAGGAATAGTCTGTAAAGAAACAGAGCTTCTGGCGTTGCTAGCTTGAGTCTCTCTCTGGCTGCTGTGCAGAACGGATTCTCGGAGTGCTTGTAGTGTAGCCACATCCTTGGCAGCAGGGAGCCACTTTTTGCAGGGTTTCCTTGACTGGGACTTTCCACTGGAGCAGCAATGCTGCAGACCCTCTGGTGCTTTCTGGCCAGCCTCTTTACCAGGGCCATATGCCAAGGTCCTGCAGAAGGAGAAAAGAATGAGATTAGAGAGCCGACTCCTGTTCCAGACTCAAGGGACCAGGGGCCAAACCTGTTGGGGAAGCCACAGGACAGAGGGGCTGATCCCACTGAAAAGAGACCAACTATCTTACTGGTGGTTGGACCTGCAGAGCATTTTCCAAAGGTAATGGAGCTTCTGAGGTTCCTGAATAGCATCTGGCTTTTACTGGGTTGCACATGATTGGCCTGCTGGAACAAAGGGTGTTGGAGATGAGGGAGTGTGAGAATGGTGTCCCCTAAGGGGGATATGTTTGGTGGTGGGAGAGGGCTTGCAAGGAGTAGGGAAGGATGGATCCTGGGTGTGGCTTACTAGAAGTGCAAGTGTGTGGTGGGGAGAAAAAGAGAGAGAGCAGTGATTATCTGCAGAGGTGTAATGAGCTGCCAGTAGTTCTTATTACCCCCTCCCCTTTAAAAAATGTTTTGAGGGCTGACCTCTCTGGGGAAACTGCTTTGGGAACAAGATGGAATATTAGAGCTCAGAGGTTACTTGGCAACTGAAAGAGGAGGGTTAACTAAGAAGGCAAGGAATAGTAATATGGGCTAATGGTGGGGTTCATGTACCTCCATCCCTGTACTAGGGACTGCTTAAGGATTGAGAGAACCTCAGATGTCTTAAGAATAGTTTAGTAACATGGGTATGAGGGATGATGCCTCAGGAGATGCAAGAGAAACCAGTATATTTTGAGTGAACAAGAACCTGTCAGCATTAGCTAAATAGTATGCAGACCTGGAGTCTGTCAGAGGCATCAGGACTTACACCTTGGAAATGACTAGCTTCTCAGGAGAGGATAGGGAAGGGATGCTGGAACTGGAATGCAGATTGAAACTTCTGAGTCTGAGAGTGGGCGGGAGGAATGGGGAGCGGGGCGGGGAGGTACTATAGATGGAGAACAAAAGGAGAGTCTTTGTTTCAGGGGCAGCTAGACAAAAGCTGCTAAATAGTATGTTAGCATCCAATAGCCTGGGATTGTGTGACAGTATTGGCTGGGTACAATTGAAGTCTCTTAATTTGATTACTTAGCTATTTAGAGAGGTCACAACTGCTCCCTGTTGTAGAAGTTATTATGGAATTGGGGAGAGAAGAACAGTGAGGCTAATTATAGATGGCTTGTTACAAAAGGGAGTGTCCCTGGGACTGGGGAAGAGGGGTGTCAGGCAGGTACAACCTCTCCAAGTAATGGGAGCAGGGGAAGGGAAGAATGTTGAGGTAGATGGCTGGGCCCCGAGCAGAGATAACCAGAGGTGGCTTGCAAGGTCCAGTGTACTAGGCAGAGAACACTAGATACAGAGGCTGTTGTAAAAGCCTTCTGTGTTCATGTCACCTGGATGAACAGCCTGGGATTAGGTGGTGGAGACGCTTGTAGTCTTCTGTCTCACGCATTGGATTGAAGCAAATAGGGCTTGTGGTTCTGGTTCCATTGGACAGGACAATCCTGGCTTGGGCCTGACTGAGAAACTTGCAGGGACTGACTTCTTTGCTGGTTGCCCAGTGATGGGAACTGGGTATCCTTTTTAAAGGCAAGAAATGCATAAACTGGTGAATGGAGGGAAGATCGGAAGTTGAAAGACAGAAGCCAATGACGAGCTAACGCAGGCTATGGGGGGAAGCCTGGAATGAGTGTGTTAAAGATCTCTAGTGTATCTTGAAGGGGAGTAATGGGTTCTCTGCCTTTGAGTGGATCACTCTGCCGCTCCAGACAAATGTGGCCTTTTGGAGAGTGGGGGTGAAGCTAATGTTTCTCTTTCCCTTTTCTGTGTAATACATTTCCATGACCTTGGGAGGCTGCTTCCTAATTAACTCAGTCTTGAAATCTCGGGGAAGAAACCATAGCCTAGCTCAGCATTGAGGGGCTTCTCATTTACCTTTGCTGTCTTGTGGGGGAACTGTTGTCTGGTAAGTAGAGCAAGGGATGCAGAGGTAGATGTTATTCCTAGCTCTGCTACTGAATGTCTATGACCTTGGGTGCATCTTCTAATCACTCTGCCTCTGCGTTACCTTTGTAAAAGTGCCCTGAGTTCCTCGGTTGCTATGAACATATGAAATATTTATTATGTCTCAGAGCTAGATGCTGTGATGGCTTCATTTGCACAAACAAACCTGGTGTTAAAACGCAGATTCTGTCATCCAGCTGAACTGCTTCTATTTATTCTTGTGGTCCTTGCCTTGCAGTTGGATAGACTTTGCTGATGTGGTGGCTAGTTGGAGGTGTTTATTAAAGCATCAGGCTGTCTTTCACCCACACGTATGTAAAATGTGGATGCCCATGGGATGTGCTGGTATACTCACTATGTGTGCTCAGCAAATTCCTGCCAATGATGTCACTCCAGGATCTGTCATTCTTGACCTGGTTGTCATGAATGGAAGAGGTCAGCTCTGCTGGAGGTCAGTTACCTTCATGTGAAATATTTACCTCCCCCCAGCCTTGGCTAGCTGCTATTGTTCTTCAGTCTGCTGTGGACTGTATTGAATTAACAAATGATTAACTGCCCTCCTTCCCCATTTTGTATCCATGTCCACTCCTTGACATTTGTGTCCTGTTAGGACTTTCTGTGCTGTATAATTTATTTCACCTTCCAGAGTGAAAATACAAAGTCAAAAGAAACTACCAATCAGGAACTATTTATTCTTTTGCTGAGGAATAGTCAGACACTGGTTCTCAGACATGTCCATGGATTAGCGGCGATCCACCTACCTGCTTTTGTGCCATGCTGGAAAAGTACATGAACCTTCAAGCTGACACTTCCAGTGAGTTGTGGCTCATTCTAGCACTTAGAGTTAGTCTACACTAGAAGTGCTACGTTTGTGTAGCTGCACCAATGCAACTGCAGAGCATCTGGGGAAGATGCTCTACACCAGTGTTTCCCAATTTTATTTGGCCAAGGAACCCTTTTCAGGTTTTCAGAATTGCAAGGAACCCTGAGGTTTGTCAAGGGGGAAAAAAAAAGGGGTGGGGGGAGAGGAGAGAGGGACCCACCAATTCATGAAAATCACATTCCTTCCCCAAGACCCCTCCATCTCCCTTATGTGAGGCCTCATTCGCTCTGTTCCCCTCCTTTCCATCACTTGCTATCCCCAGCTCTTATACCTGTCTCAACCTAGTGAGAGTGAGGTGTGGGGTGGGAATGAGGGATTTGGGTGTGGGAAGGGGTGAGAAGTACAAGCTCTGGGAGGGAATTTGGATGCAGGAGAAGGGGCTGTTGACTCAGGGAGGGGGCTCTAGGCTGGGGAGTGTTGGGCTCAGGTGGAAGGCTGGGATGCTGAGCAAGCCAGGGCTTGTGGATGTGAGGGTGCAGGAGTTTGGGCTGGATATGTGAGGGACTCAGGGCAAGACATTTGTGAGTATGATGGGCTCAGGACACAGATTTGTGATGTGTGGATGGTGGAGGAATGTTGTGGCAGAAGAGTGAGGATGTGGGGATGCAAGAGTTTGGGGATGTAAGAGGCTCAAGACAGGGGGTTCCAGTGTATGATAGGCTCAGATTTGGGGTCAGGTGGTGCAGGAGTGTTATGATGCTGCAGTGAAATGGGGGTTTGGTCCCAATTGAAGGCTTGGTCCCAAAATATTATGTCAAACTCAAAAGGATTTAGCATTGTCTTTATATGTGAGAGGGGTAAGGAACCTGTTTTGAGTCAAAGGTCACTGACCCACAGAAAAGTCAGTTGGGGCCACACAAGTGAGATGCAAAAAACCAAAAAAAAAAAGCTCCTCCATAAACCCCCAAGCCTCACTAATGTGGTCCCAAATGTGCTGGTGGCGGTAGGGGACAGAGTGCTAGTGGGTGCTGGGGCTGGGGAGTGGGTGCTGGGGCTGGGGAGAGGGTGCTGCTGGGTGGAAGGATGCTGGCTCAGGTGGCAGGGTGCTGGGGCAAGATGCTGGGACAGGCAGGTGGCAGGGTGCTGGGGTCAGGGACATGGTCGTGCTGGGCATTAGGGTGACTGGCAGGGTGCTGGGCCAAGGAACAGGGTGCTGCTGGGTGCTACCTTGGAGGGCAGGGTACTGGGGCCAGGGCCAGGGTGGTTCTGAATCCTGGGGTGTGAGGCAAGGTGCTGGGGCCAGGGCGGTGCTAGGTTGGATGGCAGGGCTGCCATGGAGCAGGATAGGGATGGGGTGCAGGACCTGGGAGGGAGCTGGGGGGCAAAAGGGGACAAGGTCCGGGTGGTAGGTAGGGTGCAGAAGCAGGCTGGATATAGGGTGTCTGGCTACAAGGGAGGGTGCGAGGAGGGGACTTGGGTAGGAGTTGGACCTTCCTGATCTGGCACCCTCTAGACCTGACTGGTCCCAGATGAGGAATTTTTGGACCAGGGGAGATGATTTCAGGGCTCCTAGTCCCCCCCCCCCCTTCACCACTAGGCTTCTTTGCACCTCTATCCCCTGCAACCAAACTAAGCTGCTGGTTCCCTGCACTTCCTCCCCAAACCATCCCTCACAATCCAAGGGAGTGCAGCACCAGTTCCCTGCAGCCCCTCACAGCCCAGCTGAGCTGCCCGTCTGTTTTGTATGCCCTCCCCCATCCACCTCAGCCCGCTGAGCCCTGCACTGGTTTCCTGCATGCCACCCCCACAGCACAGCTGAGCCCCGTTTCCCTGCACCTCCTCCAAGCCCCACAAAACTGCTGAGCCAAGAGCCGATTCCCTGTCCCTCCCTCCCCTTGAGTCTAGCCCCGGTTCCCGGCACTTCCCTCCACCTGCAGTCAAACTGAGCTCCACACACACACACACACACACACCCACCCCACTGCCCAGCCCAGACCTCCCCACTCTGCAACCCAGCTGAGCTCAATTTCCCTGCACCTTCCCCCAAACCATGTAGACATGCTGAGCCAGTGCTGATTCCCTGCCCCTGCCTTCCTCCTGCCCCTGCCTTCCTCCCTCCCCTTGGCTGTGTCTACACTGGCACGATCTTGCACCAAAGCGGCTGCTCTTGGGCAAAAATTTGCTGCCTGTCTACACTGGCCGTGTGTTCTTGCGCAAGTACACTAACGTTCTCATGTATGCAATCAGGGCTTCTTCCGCAAGAACTACGATGCTCCCACTCAGGAATAAGCCCTTTTGAGCAACTATTCTTGCGCAAGAGGTCAGTGTAGATAGGCAACATGAATTTCTTGAGTAAGAAAGCCTTATGGCTAAAATGGCCATCGGCACTTTCTTGGGCAAGAGTGTGTCCACACTGCCATAGATGCTCTTGTGCAAAAGCACAGCTCGCACATGGAAGAGTGGGTGTGTTCTTGCACAAGAACGCTTGCGCAAGAAACAACCAGTGTAGACATAGCCTAAGAGTTTCCTCACATGAGCAAAATGAATTTTGTGTAGTGCACCAGTATTGAGTTCATGTGGCTTGTTTGGATGTGCCACCCAAGTTATTAATAAATATTTTAAAACCTCTACCTTTTCCCTCTGCTGCCATGTCAGCTCCCCTGGTGCCTGCTCCCCCCCCCCCCCCCCCACTCCTCACGCTCCTCTGTTGTCCTGGCTCCTGCTCTTCTCACTGTCCTCAGCCCTCGTGCAACCTGCCCCCCTCCACCAGCCCTTCTCTCCCCCCTGTGCCCACTTCTCCAGTAGCCCCACTCTGATCATGTGAGCTACCCCTCCTCATCCCCTCTTCTAACACCTCCCTCTACACACCTGCCCTGCCTCTCTCCTCTGATGCTGGTCCCTCCACTGCAGGTGTCTGCCCTTCTGCTTCACCCCCAGAATCCCCTGACACCTGCACCTTCCCTTAACCCTGCACCCTCCTGGTGCCTCCCCCTTCCCTCACTTCCCCTGCCCCCTTTGCTCCATTTTTCCCTGATGCCCACCCCTCACCACCCTCTGCCCCCATTCCCCTCAGGCCCATGTGCCCTCTCACATGACTTGCTCCATCCCAGCCTTCCTCATGCCCACCCCTTCTTTCAAGTCTTCTCCCAGCACCTCCCCTCACCCTTCTATCCCCCAATACCCTTACCTTCTCCCCTCCCAGCATCACCCTGTCCCCCTCCCACTGACACCTCCCCTCCTGCCCTTTTCCTCATTGTCTGCGCTTGGCCACCTGCCATTTGTCTCTCCTCCACCCTGTCCCTTTGGTGCCTTCCCCTCCCCCTCCGCACAAGCACCTTCCTCTCCCAGCCCTTCCCTTCCCTCCCCCGTACCTTCTGCCTTCCACTTTGTGCTGTGTCCCCGGACTCCAAACCCGCAACTCAGCCGTGCGGCGCAACGCAGCGCCCAGCAGGTTTAAAATCCCAGGCCGTGATGTTACGTTACATCACGTCAGGGCGTCTCCCCACCCACTGGTTTGAGCGTGCTGCGCAGGGCAGCAGCAGCCAGCGAGAGGGAGCTCAAGGAAGGTTGGGGATGGGGGAGAGACGCTCTGGGGCAGGGGTGGGAGGACATGCGCGGGTGGGTCAGGACTCGCTCCAGCTCCAGCTGTTGCTGGAGCGTGGGCACCAAGAGGCCACACAGCTTGCCGCCTATGCCTCTGCTGGCTAGCCGGCTCTCTCTCTCTCTCTCTCATTTTCAGAGGGGGCGGGGGAGCGCCAATTGGGAAACACTGTTCTATACCAACTGGAGAGAGCTCTCCTGTCAGCATAATTGCTCTCTCTCCATGAGAGGCAGTAGCTATGTTGGCAGGAGTCTCAGCCAATGCAGCTCTGTCCACACTGCTGCTTAGGTCAGTGTAACTTGCATTGTTCAGGGGGTGGCTTTTTCACGCCTCTGAGCAACGTAAGTTATATCAACATAAGCAGTAGTGTAGATGTGCCGTTAGTACTTGAGGCTTTTTTTTAAGTAGCTAAATTAAAAAAACAAAAACCAACCAACCAACCAAAGCCGCCTCCCACATCTTGAGCCTCTGTCTTTGTGCAGCTGCCTCATGTCTCTGGGCAGATATCATACATACATTCTAATTTGGTAAAAATTCAACCATGGTCTGACTGAGGGCATAAAAATGGAGGTGATGCAAATACACAGAATATAGAGCCAGAGGGTATGTCTATATTGCAATAAAATAACCATAATATGAATGCAGTTCGCCCAGGTCAGCTGGCTTGGGCTGTAGTGCTAAAAATTAGTGTGTAGATGTTTGGGGTGGAGCTTAGGCTCTGAAACCTGGAAAGTGGGGAGGGTCTCAGGCAATGCTCCCTCTAATTTCTTCCATCCATGCATGTGGGTTTTTTTCATCTATGTGCGGAATAAATTTTTGTATTGTCCACTGAGATGTGTGAATTTAGAAACAAAACCTATCTGTGGGTGCTCTGCTAATCATCTGGCAGCATTTGAATCTCTCCTGAGTGGCCCCACAAGCACACAGCTTACAGGTAACACTGGTCTCGGGGCCCAGGTTCCAGGCCATGCTTAAACATCTACATAGAAACCAGAGGAATCTGGCAACCCTGTGTGTGGGGACCTGTAAACAAAATGCCTCATGGGCCATACATAGAAACCTGATGGGCCAGGTGTGGCTTATGAATTGCCTACAGGTGGGCTAACTGCTATTTTAAGAATGGATTGTACAGTAAGCTTTCAGTTGTTAGATAAGTTAGGGCCAGTCCTTTGTATCTGAAGAGAGCTGGATGTCATCAGTGCTCTTTCCAGGGCTGGTCTCAGTAGGAGATAGTTGAGTCGTTGCTGCTTAGCCTCTCCCATTGCTGGTGTATGGGGAGTGGGCTGCATCCCCTGTCGCACTACTGCAGTTTCCAAAAGGCCCTCGTTATATTTGGCTTCATTGTTTAAAGGAAGTAGAAATCAATTCTGTCCTTCTAACCGTACCCCTGGCCTCTGATGACTTAGAGTAACTTTGCTTTGACACTTCTAGCCTTCCAGCTTCTTGAAACAGAATGTGGACACTTGATTTCTGCAAACTCTCTTGCTTTGCCTTTATCTCTGTAAGTGAAGTTGCTGGTGTGAACTCAAGTTGTACTCTATCTCCTCTTCTTAGCTAATGTGCTGTAACTAATATGTTGCTTTAAAATGGCTTTCTTGGACTCCCTTCCGCTTTTCTCTACTTTTGACGTAGGATGGTGGGCGTTTCTTCCCTAAAATGCGAGTTTTATTCATTGTCTCCTGCTGCCAAGTGTGGGTGGATTTCATGGGGAAAAGCTGCATCGAGCTGTCATAGCAACTGTGGTGTCAAGTGGCTGTAAGAAAGAATGACGTGTGGTGGGGGCTTCTCGGTCACTATGTAGTGGAGTAGGTCTCCAATGGGGAAAGCTAGTTCAGTCAGCCTGTAGGAAGGATTTGACTTTGATTCTGTGTTCAGGCTCATGGTTATGGCAAAGATTGCTCTTGGGGCAAGCGTAGGAAAGGAGGGGTGCACTGATGGCTTATAAATCACACAAGCTGCTGCAGCTGATCTCTAAGAGGATCTGGATTCAGTGAGAGGATCCTGTTCTGTTTACAGATAGACGTCAGAAGGGAATAAGTTAAGCCTGGTTAGGTAATATGAAATACAGGGGCTCGGTGGCTGAGATTCCTGGGGGAGGAGTTCAGAAGGCTGTAGGAGGGCCAAAATTTTGGCTGCTGAAGTTGGGGAGAATACTAAATGACTTGTTCTTGTAAATTCCTCAGATTAAAGCCCAAGGCCAAATAATTCCAGTCCATGTAGCTGGCTTGCTACTCCATGATCAACTTGTAAAGATGCATTTTAAAAGTACACCTAAATTAACAGATTACTATGGAAAGTCCTTTTTTGGACAGTAGGAGGAGGGGGAGATTTCAAATTGTTTTTGGCATACAGTTTGCCTGGTCAGTGTGGACAAAGTATAGTAACTTGCAAACTATTACTCAAGCAAGATAAAATATTTGCTAAACCAGTTTAAATTAGTCCAGCAAATAAACTTTCTGCTAGGACATATAGTGCTTTGGGAACCTGGAAGCTGAATGATAATTTTTGCATCCATAGCTCATTTCTATGGCAGATTTTAGGGTCACACGTTGACTTTAACTTCCTATTAAAGTAAACTATATTCTGGTAATGCAGAGGATTAGGTGAAACAATAGCCTCATAACTGATTACAGATTATTCAGCCTGGTGCATGTGTGGCATTTGTTTTTGCTTTTGCTCTATTACTGCAATGCCAGGGAATATTTAGTGCCCACATACCAAAGTGGTCAGTGTTTAGAAGCTGGTAGTCATCTGTGCTCTGTAAAGGATGTGTCTGAATCCTCACCATCCCCTCCCCTTTGTTAACTTGACCAGCTCTAGGATGCTCCATGCACCAGTGATGGAAGCATTAAGTGGCTTCATGATAGATGGGAGAACTAGAGACAAATGCTGTGTCCACCCAGACCATTTTACTGTGTAAGCTGTAACTGGGCAAAATGTTTTTTTTCATGTTTTCCCACCTGTAATTACCCACTTCTTACCTAAGCATGTGAGCTTACATCCACTGATCCATATATGATTAGTTAGATTTTTATTTTGTCTAAAATTAAGATATGGAAGTTTTCCACAACTGAGTCTGATGTGTGTATTCCGCCTTAACCTGAAGCCTGCTTTTTGGCTGGTTTCCTAGGTCTTTCACGGCAGTATGTCTTCTCCAGATGTGTCTTCCCCACTTTTTTCAATGTCTCTGAAAATAGGACTGCAGTGTTAGTCCATTTGAACATACAGAGATACTCCCTCCTGGCTGACATTACCAGGCACTAATTATATTTCTCAAGATTGTTCATAACCATAGCGCTAATTATCCTCTTGTTATGCTAAAGCCAGCCTTAAACATGGGCCTTTTGGGGTCTTGTAGCTGGAGTTCTTGAATGTGGCCAATGGGCATATGGAAAGTTCTGTGTCTTGTGCATCTTTTAGACTTTAGAGGAAGTAAGAAAAATGATCGGAATATTGGGGGAAATCCGGTCTCTTGAATCCTCGCATTAGTGTCCATGCAGTTGACCAAAAGCGGCAGTCAGAATTGGATGCCAGTGTGCTGGGAGGAGAATATTCCTGTCCCAAAGAATCTAATCAAGTCTAAAGCAAAGAGCATCCAGCAGCACTATACATAGGGAATGCAGAAAAGCCTCTCCTGGATATTCTTGCAGCTCGTCTTCCCACTGAGAAATGTATTGAAGACTCTTCTAGCTTCCGTTCTTTGGGGACTGCCCTGTCTGCTTCCCGGCGGGGGAGGGAGGGGGCGGGGCAGGGAAGAGTTAATTATACCGGGCTGAGTGACGTGGGGCCTCCTGGGCTGTATAGAGAGCCTGGAGTTGAGCAATTGGAGGCAGATCACACGCCCAGTCTGGGAGGCATTGCACAAGAAGGGCAGGGCTTGAACAGCCAATGGCAGCGGGGCCGGGACAGCTCATATTCGCGTGTCATGAGACTTGCCGGCGTTTCCTTTCCCTCGGGCACTGAAAGGCTCTAGAGTAGGTCGCGCCCGCCCGTCCCTGCCTTGATTGCCGAGTGGGTCCGTGCCTGAGCTGCTGGGGCGGAAACATGCTCTGCCTGTGTCTGTACGTGCCGGTGTTCGGGGAGTCCCAGACGGAGTTCCAATACTTTGAGTCAAAGGGGCTCCCTGCCCAGCTCAAATCTATCTTCCGCCTGAGCCTCTTCATTCCTTCCCAGGAATTCTCTACCTACCGCCAGTGGAAGCAGGTATGGCTCCGGAGTAGGGTGGCAGGAGGAGATGGGGTGCCGCGGGGAATAAGTGGTGTGTCCAGAGCTTCTGGGCCGGCTGGCTTGGCTACTGATGGGAAGCAAGCTTGGTGGGGGTCTCTGCTGCTCATACCTACAGCCCCTTTGTAGGGCTGTGGACAGCAGCTATAAGGCACTGTTTTTCTGTGCTACCTCCTTCCCTCCTCTTCAAGGGGAGTCTCCTGTGTATGCGGACAGTTGGGACTGGGAGCCAAAAATCCTTTTCCTGCAGAGGCTGTTTTAGGCAGTTTCCCCTCATATTTTATCCTTGCTGAATTTAGGAGGTCCTGATTAACTGCATGAGATCCTAGTAGGTTTGGGGTCGGGGAAGGGTCTCCATTCTTAACTTTGCCTTACTGCTCTTAGACAATCTGTGTAGGAGTGTGGTGGTAGCCCTGTCCTTATCACTACTTGTCCTCCATCTCTCTTTGTGTACTAACATCCAGCAGCTTGTACATTCAGGGTTCAGCCTTTAAAGTAGACACAAGATTTTTCTCACCGTAGGTGCTGCTGGACACAAGTTGAGTACTGTTAAGCGGCAAGTGTAGACTAACACAAACTGTGTTCACTATGGCTTCAGCAGCCATGTTTAAACCCTGCATGGATGAGTTCATAGTGTAGGCAAGACTGTAGCATAACTTTACTTGTCTCATGTAAAGCCTAGTGCTACAGAAGGGCAATTTACTGAAATTGCATGCTCACCCTTTCTCCCCTGAAGTCCCTTCTGTTCCAGCATGCTGCTGCTGGCACTAGTTGCATGTCAGATGACTATGCTGCTAAGGGCACTGGTAACTGGTTATGTCTCCAAGGAGATTGTGTGCATGTCAGATTTGTGCATAAGAACTGAGAAGGGGCAGGGGAGCAGTATGCTGGAGAAGCACGTTATGCTGGGGATCATGGAAAATGCTAGCTTAAGGTATACCTAAAGTTGCAAACACAGCTGTGCTAATGTTGCGTTCCACTCCCCGAATACAAAATACAAATCACTGCAGTTATTCCTGTTTGCTTCTGAAGGTGGATGCAGGTATGGGTGCTTACTCATATTCCTGAAGAAAATGCTGAAGCTCTAACTTGCACACCCTTTGCTAGGATGGCTAGCTAACAAGCGTGGAAAAACTGGGACACACTTTTTTTTGGGGGGGGGAGAAAAGGGGAGGATAATTGTGTGAGCGTGCATATCTGACAAAAGCCCCTAATATGGGGCTGGTTTTGATAATACTGGAACAGCTGGTTGCCCCACGCCCTGCACAAGTAGGAAAGAATCCCAGAGCTGTCCTTGATGTAAGACCCGTGCTGTGACTTGGGAAACAGTTGGCATTCTTCATTGCTTAGGGAAGCTTGGGGTAATTAACTTGGCAAGCCTGGTCAGGTAGATACCGCCTAGCTATGATTAGTCCTGTTATCTCCATCTCCTGTGTGATAGCATCATAGGAAGAAGGGAGCCTTTAAGCTCTCCTAAGTGTTTTATGGAGACTGTCAATCTGGATGGCTATGAACTGGACAGGGATTATCTGCTAGAGGGAAGCCTAGATCAGCTATTTGACACTGATCTGCTGACAGGCCCGAGGTGTTTGTCTATCTTTAGCCTACAAGCTGAATATGGGGCCCATCTGTATCTTTTACAACAGTCATATGACTGTCTGCACACTAGGAACATGGTGGACATATCTCTAAGGTCACTGTGGTTCAGGTTAGCATTTTATTAAGACTCTCAGAAATGATAAGAATGATTCTAGTTTGCCCAGGAACTAAAATTGACCAGTTGGAATGTTTGTCCAACTTTAACCTTAAATGTAGTTACATACTAGGGATGTTATATTTAGATTAATTGGGTAATTGAATAGTCGATGCAGTTTGCATCAACTAGTCGATAAGGGCGCTTCTGACTTAAGTGTAGCTACACTTCAAAGGTGAAAGCCCTGCGGGGAGCATGGGACCAGAAGGGGATTCAGGCAGTGCCCTGCTGGCCCTGTGCTCCCCGCAGCGTTTCAAAGTGGCATGGAGCCTGGGGGGAGAAGAGGGGATACTTCAAAGCGGCAGCACCACTTGTAGCCTGGGGCCAGACCCCAGGCTCCACATGGCACTGCTGCTTTGAAAAGCTGCGTGGAGCCTGGGGTCAGCTGGGATGTCCCCAGACTGCACATGGCATTTCAAAGCAGCAGTGTCACGTGCAGCCTGCGATCGGCTGGGGACTTCCCCACTGACCCCGGGCTCCAAGCACCCCCTCTTCTCCCCACTCACCCTTGCTGCCTCTTTCTGATAGAGGCAGCAAGGGTGCGGAAGCATGTTGACTAGTGTGTCAACTATCTGATAAACGTTTAGAACATAAGAATGGCCGTACTGGGTCAGACCAAAGGTCCATCTAGCCCAGTAGCCTGTCTTCCAACAGTGGCCAGTGCCAGGTGCCCCACAGGGGATGGACTGAAGACAATGATCAAGTGATTTGTCTTGTGCCATCTATCTCCAGCCTCTGGCAAGCTTATCGTATAGTTGACTAGACATTCACATCCCTATTACACCATTTAAAACTAAATCTTATACAGTGTGTATCTTGATTTACAAGCATCTGAATGGGGCTATCTTCCAGCCTAAGAAATATTGGAATAAACTTAGCTTAACATGTTGCCTCGAAATACTTTAGTTGTGAACCTGCCATAGAAATCAACGAGTTCAGTATTAGTAAGTATAGGACTTGTTAAAGCCCAAAACTGAGTTATATTATAATAGCCACCTGCTTTTTGCAGAGAGAGTAACTAGCATTCTAATCCAAAAGGGAGGTGAAGTAGAGAACATGACTGCTCTCTGTGCCTTGGGGTTGGTTCCTGTAGACTGCAAGGAGCAGAGCAGGAACCAACCGATCAAAATCCTTGCTCTGTGCAGGTTGGCTCTCCCTTGCCTGGTTAACAAGCATCTGTGTGCCCACACGCTATTTCCTCATAGTGGAATGAGTTGAGGGGTGAGAGCACTGTATGCCAAAGTTCCCTGTCTTTCTCCAGTTGCGTGGGCTAGAGTCCCATCTTGATGTAAGTGCTCTCCTATAAGAAACCTTTGCTGTTCAGTCTGCATCTCCCAGGACCTTGCTCATTTCAGATCTACACAGGCGTGTAGCTGCAGGGCAGCTGCACCAGTTCATGCTGGCATTACAGCAGCTTTTATTGTTAATACTGTCCATGGGAGGTGGACTTCAGTTTGACAACAGGCTCTGGCTGGCTAGTGATGGTTTTCTTTTTCATGCACTGAGAAGAGGAAAAAATCTCTGCTTTAATTAAAAGCTTGGATTACAAGGGAGGGGAAATCTGATTTATTTAGACTCTGATGTAAACCTCTGGCAGTTCTAGTATTTAGACTCTGATGTAAACCTCTGGCAGTTCTAGTACCTATGTTTGAATCTGGACAATCTAGTACCTATGAGGCACTGGACAATGCTACTCTATGGCATAAGGATTGTATATGACTACAGGTCTGACACTTAACTAGCCAAGTATCAGTTGCACAAGTATGAGTAATCTGGTCTGTGTGACTGACTTGTGAAGACATGCCTGCATCAGTTTGGCATCTTCTCCCTCTATTGCTACACACAAGCACACGTTTGGGTGATGGGTACAGTTCTGTGACCACCTGAGCCAGGTGTGGTGGGGTGGGGGAGCTTTTCTTGGTGTTGCAGGCGCATCCTACTGTCTGTCTAGCTAACTTATTTAGTGTTACATGGCAGGCGGGAGGAGGAGAGGGGTGGTGGTAAAGAAGGAAGATGAAGGTATCTGAATGAGCTGCAAGGACTAAGATTTTGTCTGTCTGTCTTCAAAACAGAAAATTGTGAAAGCTGGAGACAAGGACCTGGATGGGCAGCTGGACTTTGAGGAGTTTGTTCACTATCTGCAAGATCATGAGAAAAAACTGAGGCTAGTCTTCAAGAGCTTGGATAAAAAGAATGATGGTAAGGCTCTTTCTGATAGTCATAGACTATCACTGGCCTCTGCAGGCCAACTTGACAGCCACTTTGGGTACATGGTCTCTGGGCTTACTGGCCTCTATCTTTGCAGGCCGTATCGATGCCCAGGAAATCATGCAATCCCTCCGGGACCTGGGAGTCAAGATTTCTGAACAGCAAGCTGAGAAAATCCTCAAGAGGTGAGTTTTCAGCTGGCTCTTGTGCCTCATCTGAGAAGAAATGTAAAGAGTGACCATTCCTCCCCTTTCCTCCCTCTACACTTCCTAATCACTGCAGTCTCCCTCCTCCAACCTCTTGCCTCTCATTTCATTTCTGATCATCTGTGTATTGAAAACTATAATGTGCTATGAAGGCCAGAGAAGCCGCCCATCTGCTCAGTATACTTGAATCAAACTGGAGGCGTGGGAGGCAATAAAGAGCAAGATCACTGGCCAAATAGAATGCATAAGAACAGTGACTTGTGATGCTAGGTCAGATCCCTGGGTTATAAGGATGGTATTCTGTTTCCAGCATGAGTACCATCTGAGCTTTAGGGGAGGTGGGAATTCAGTCTGTGAACAATCCTCTTCTAAGTTTTTGGAGTTGAGTTACCACTTCCACAGAATGAATGGAGAAAAATGCTTGTAGCCCCTGACCCCAAGATCTTGCCATTTCGGATCCTTTGCAAGCCTTTTTGTGGAGAGGGGCATGCACTTAATCATACTTGTAACAGCTTGCTGCTGTGGAGAGACTGTTTACTTACTATACTGAAATGCTTTGTACTTTGCCTGTGCCACTAACACGGTAACAATCTCTTATTTGTCCTGTTTTTTCTCTTTCCTTTGCCATCCTCCCCTCTGTCTGTTTGCCTGTCTGTCAGAATAAGGACAGGCCATTTCTGGGGTCCTGTCACCTAGTAAGTACCAGTGTAATCTAGTCTCTGCCAGTTCTTTACCTTCTCTACAGTGCCGGATGATGATGATCATCATCATCTTTTGTTCTAACCATGGTGGGAGGGGGCCCCATAAATCCTTTTGTGTGACTAATGGGGAGGGAGGAAATGTGGTATACTTTCCCCATTCTCTGCATGGCTTGGAAGGAGAGGATTCCCTAGCAGTGTCTTGTACCTTTCAGTCCTTTTAACACTGCCTACTAGTTGCTCTGTGAAGGCTTCTATTTTGGGGTGAGGTCCCTGAATAATCAAGGGGTGTGTGAGGAGGTGTTCCTCCCTCAGTAGAGCCAAGCGTCCATCTCCTGTTCATTTGTTTGTAATACACTTTTTGCAGCATGGATAAAAATGGAACTATGACAATTGACTGGAACGAGTGGCGAGACTATCACCTGCTGCATCCAGTGGAGAACATTCCTGAGATCATCCTGTACTGGAAGCACTCCACGGTAAAAGAGAGAAAAATTCCTCTTCCAAAGCAGGCCCGATCCTTCCCCAATTTCTTTGTAAAAGTGCCCTCCACAGCAGCACTTACCAAGCCTCCATCATTCTCTTCTTGGTTCAGTAGCTGCCTTCCAGTTCTAGAAGCCTACCAACTTTCTGGTTCTCATTACCTCTTTTTAATCCACCCGTGGCTTGGTTTCTGAAGTCCTTGGTGGGAGGTGACCGCTGGACCTTTTGAGGGAGGGGAGAGCAAGTGAGAAGATTGACTTGTATCACAACTCTGGGAGCTCAGACAAGTTCCTGCTAGTTCAGAACCTGAAATTGATCTGACAAGCACCAGTCCTTCCTTGTTATTTATTCAGTGCTTTATATACTGTGTAGTGAGAGCAGGCTGGCTGAGTGCCAGAAAGTTCCAAAAGCTTCAGCTCTTATTCCACACCCCACTGCCCTGGGTTAGTCACTTGATCATTAATGTTAGACCTTCTGTATTGGGTTGGCAAGTTCCCAGCCTCCTCAACGGGAGTTGTGAAAATGTGAAGAGTCCTCATGTTCTATCAAATCATGAATGGTGTGGAGGAAGAATCATTTACCTCTCGTGTAACCCATAGTTCGGGTATCTTAACTGATGACCATAATAGGCAACAAACTTAAAACAATCCAAAGGAAAACCTGCTTAATGCAATCAACCTGTGAAAGTTGTCACCATGGGAAAGCTAGAAGGTGAAGTGAGTTTAAAAAAGAATTGTATAAGTACATGAAGGAAGGGCTGTCAAGGGCTGTTAGCCAGGATGGCTAGCAATCCCATGCTCTGAGTGTTCTTAAACCTCCAAATACCAGAAGTTGGGAGTAGTCTACAGGAGGCAGATCATTGAAATTGCCCTGTTTGTTCATTCTCTCTGCCGCATCTGGCACCAACCCGTCAGACAGGATCCTATCAGACTGGCTTGACCCAGTATGGCTCTTGTTACGTGGTGGTGATTTGCATGTTCTCTGGCACTGATAGTTCCTTTACTGTTTATGGTCAAACACATCAACTACAATTTGCAAACGAACTGGGAACTTGAGTACTAAGCTCATGTATAGTGCGTGATGGCTCTTTGAGTACTCAGGCTATGGGAAGTTGTAGGTGAGAGACAGTGGACTCTCTGGGGATGAGACAGAAGCTGCCTGCCTAACACTATCCTTCCCAGCACTTCTCACTTCTCCTTTCTTTGCAGATCTTTGATGTGGGAGAGAATCTGACAGTCCCAGATGAGTTCACAGTGGAAGAGAGGCAGACAGGCATGTGGTGGAGACATTTGGTTGCAGGTGGAGGTGCAGGTGCTGTGTCCAGAACCTGCACAGCCCCATTGGACCGTCTGAAGGTGCTCATGCAGGTAGGGCAAAAAATGGAGACCACTTTTTTTTAATCAGGGTGCATGTGCTGCTTCGCTGAGTGTACCAGTCCAATTCAGTGGATCCTAGCCACAGATCTGAAACTATCAGTTCAGGAAAGTGACAGATTCTGGTTGTACTCAGTCTCATTACTTCCACACTGGTGTGCAGCAGCCTTTTGGTCTGTACCAAATATTCCTTCTAGCCATGTAAAAGCCATTCCTGATCTGTTAGTTGTCACAATGATATGAAAATTTCAGGAGCAAAGCAGATGAAGCAGTCACTGGTCCTAGCTAGATCACCTTGTACCTTACAGCCTTGGGCAAATCTTACTTCCTTGGAACATGTTTAAGAGGAGACACTGGTTTGAGAGCTGCCCTCGGAAGTGGCTGAGTTGACTTGTTGGCAGGGCTGCTGGCTCTAGGTTCACAGGGCAGAGATAAGTGTAGCTGATGTTAGAAAGCAGAGTTACGTAGCAGGGATTTTGGACTTTGCTTAGGGAGGCTCAGCAGTGACTGTCCCAGTCTTTCATCTGAGAACTATCTTCTCCCTGTATCAGAGCCCATGGTGGGTAGTCCGTACAAGAATGTTTCCCTTCCCTTCCTGTTGTGATGGGCCAGGGCTCAGGTTGATGAATCAGTTAACTGATCTCAGACTTACAACCCCCAAATGCCTATTTTTCCCCCAAAATGTTACCTGGGAAGGGTTAAAACTTCCTGAAATCTCTAGGTAGATAAGAAATGCCATTTCTCCCAGGATTACGGAGGCATGGGAGCTGTGCCATCAGAACCAGAACCAATCCTAGTTCTCCCACTTCCTCCCTTCCAGGTCCATGCCTCCCGGAGTAACAATATGTGCATTGTTGGTGGCTTTACCCATATGATCAGAGAGGGCGGGCCCAAGTCGCTGTGGCGGGGGAATGGCATCAATGTCTTGAAGATTGCGCCAGAGTCTGCAATCAAGTTCATGGCTTACGAGCAGGTAAGAGCTGGGTCATATTGAAACTGGGCTCCCAGGCCGAGTGGGGATTGGAGGAATCTTTTCATGTGAGTGATTGCCCAAACTGGAGCCATGTGACCCACCAGTCATAGTATGGTGCCTCTAGGCAGATGGAGCATGAACTCTCTGCCTGGGCATGCAAACTGTCCTCTCCAGTGGTGGGAATGGTGCTTTCACACCTCTACCCCAAGGCATAACTGGAGAAATGGGCAGCATGAGGTCACAGTGACATGAGTTGAGTGCATAGCTGGAACAGAGATGGTGTTCATGCTTCCCTCTCCAGCCTGTGCCAGACCTAATGAGTGAAAAGGGGGGTGCCTTGCACTCCCTGCTGAGGAGCGAAGGTGATATGCAGTCCAGTCATGCTGTCAGCCCCCCTTCCATTATAATCTTTCTTTGTTTCTACAGATCAAGAGGTTAATTGGCACTGACCAGGAAATGCTGGGAATTTGTGAGCGGCTAGTGGCTGGTTCACTAGCAGGGGTCATTGCCCAAAGCAGCATCTACCCAATGGAGGTGAGGTTGGTTGCTGGCATCCTACTCTATAGCAGGCGGAGGGAATGGGGAGTCATTAAATGGAGAAATTGAGATGTGTAATGTGAACCGAATGCCCACTTTGAAAGTAATTGTGTTGCGTGTTAGAGGCAGCTTTTGTACTGGGTGTCAAAGGGCATTGTCTGTGGGATCTAGTAAAGCATAGAATGGAGGTGTTGGCACTCCCTTCGGTGACATGCTCCTTTCTCTTCGTCATGGGACTGCTGCGACTTCCTACTCCCAGTGCTGTTCTAGGCATTCACCGTGCACATGCTCTTGTGCTTTTAGGTTCTGAAGACCCGAATGGCCCTGCGGAAGACAGGACAATACTCAGGCATGCTGGACTGTGCCAAGAACATCCTCTCCAAGGAAGGAATGGCTGCCTTCTACAAAGGCTACATCCCCAACTTGCTAGGAATCATTCCGTATGCCGGTATTGACCTGGCTGTCTATGAGGTATGGCGCCTTCCTGGCTTCTGCGGGGCTGGGACATGTCACTTTCAAGATAAGCAGGGAGATGTAGTGCCTGTTGCTAATGTAGGAGCATAAAACCTTCCCAGTTAATTCTACACATGCCTCTGGAGATTCACACATGGCCCTGGGGAAAAAAATCACTCCAGCATAAGCCTTGCAACCATCTATGGCTCTGCTGTTTGGAGGAGGGAATTACAGCAGCAAAGCTGCTAGCTAGTGGCCTTCACAGATGCTACAGTGGCAGCAGCAGCAGCTGCTCAAGAAAACCTGAAAAGCTTGTCTTCTGCAGTTATTTCTAGTTGATGTTGCATGGACCTCCACATGCCTCCAACCCCAGCTTCTGTCCTCACATGGCTAGTCTCTAGTCGTGATGTTAGCTAGCGGTTATTTTAGTAACTGTGTAGCCACAACAATTTGTAATGGTTACATGGTTACTAAAATACTCCCTAGATTCCCACGCTTATCAGCTCCCTCCTACCCCCCCATGCCCTCTTCTCTGCTGCCTCTCTATCAGAGGTATCAGTGCGAGGGTGTGGGGACAAACAGTTCCCCAGGATCTGGCTTCCGCCTTCCCCCTGCCGTGCTGCCTCTGTGGGAGGCAGCACAGGGTGTAGCACGAGTGGCTCCATGGAACTAGCACGCACAGGGACACGCACTTCATGGGCACTGGCTCCCACCTCTGATACAGAGGCTGCGTGTGTGTGTGTGTGGGGGGGGGGGGGGGTTCTAGTTGTTTGGATTAACTAATAAGACAAGGCTTATTGGCTAATCATTTAAGCAATTATATGCTAACATCCCTAGTCTCTAGTTGCTCCATGCTCCCTTCTTCCCAGCTAACACCTGGTTTATTTGTTCTAGACATTAAAAAATACCTGGTTACAACGCTATGCTGTGAACAGTGCTGACCCTGGAGTGTTTGTTCTCCTGGCTTGTGGCACTATGTCCAGTACCTGTGGGCAGCTGGCCAGTTATCCCCTGGCTCTTGTGAGAACACGCATGCAGGCACAAGGTAAGGACTGAGTGTGGAACTCACTCTGTGTATCAGTGGAGGCCTAGAAGGTCTTGCAGAATCACAGCATATTTTATTTCTTCTGTACACCTGAACTCTGGGATGTTTGTTTGTCAAGGATCAAGAGTGATAGGAACTTTGTGCCATGCCTGGCACTTGGACCCAAAGCCCCAATAGCAAAGCCATTTTTTCATTCTCTTTACCTTTGTGCTCTAGTCAGCCCACGAACTGGTGTGCTGGTGAAAATGGCAGGCACTATGGCATGGCCTCATTCTGCTGCCTAATTGCACACTGTCACGTAGCTATAACATCAGTGTAGCTCAAATCTCTGCTTGTATGAGTGCAATGCAAAATTTAACACGTGCCTTTGAGACTCTTACAACATACCTTAATCTCTGCTCTGTTTCTTGTGGTTTCGGTTGTAGCTTCGGTGGAGGGAGCTCCAGAGGTGACCATGAGGGGACTCTTCAAACACATTCTAAAGACAGAAGGAGCATTTGGTCTCTATCGAGGCCTCGCCCCCAACTTCATGAAGGTGATCCCTGCCGTTAGCATCAGCTATGTGGTTTATGAGAACTTGAAGATGACCCTGGGGGTGCAGTCACGGTGACCAGGAGATGCCAAGGATTCTGAACTCTGAAATCTTGGGCTGTAATCCTGCGGTGCATAGCCATCTCTCATTCTGTGAATGTGTCGACACTAAACTGGCTAAGCAAAGCTGTGAAAATCCAGGGGTAGGGAGGATTTGGTGTCCTTTGCCATCTTGCTACTCGAGAGCTCTGCTTAAACCATCAAGTGGTCCTTCAGGCATACTGGGGATCATTTGGGAGACCAGAGATCAACTCCTGGGTGTGTCTCAAGCTATGAGTTTGAGGCCAGTTTCCAGCAGCTTCATAGAGCGGGGACCTTTCATGTAGAATCAGCTGCTGGCTTGGAGATTTGTAGTACCTTTTGACATGCTGAAGGAGCTATTTTCCATTCAGTTTAACCTCCTGCCTATTTAAAATTGTACAAACGTATTTATTATGTTTACATGTATTTCTTTGGGTAGCAAATGTTTGTTTTGCTTCCAAGACTATGACATGAAACTTTACACTGCACCAGTTTTGGGGCCTGGTAAGCAGTGATTCTTCTGTTCAGGCTGACAGTTACTTAGGCCAGCTGGGTAGAGAATAAGGATATTTATTTTTATAGGTCAGATCAAGTCTCTCCCATAAACCTGCTAACAAGATGCACTTATTAACAGAAGCAGTGGACTAGAGCCTGCACACTGCATTGCTGCATGCTAGATGGATTTGACATTCATGCCCAGCAGAGGTTTGGAAAGGGGAAGACTAGAACCCTGAATGGACTATTGCCTTCATGCGCGGCTTTACTGAATAACTGTTCTCTGCTGCTCTTGGCCATCTCTGCAGCTGTGCACCTGACGGCCTGTGCAGCACTCTGAACAGGGCTCTTCCTGGTGCCAGTGGTGGATGACTGACCCTTTCCAAACCCTGCAGCTAAGCTGTGATTTATCCCTCTCTGGATCTCTTTGTGGACTAGAGTTAGGGTTTGCATTGGATGGACATGGAATCCCCAGGCTAGGAGTAGTTCTGCTGTGGGAAGGGATGTTTGCTGACATTGGGAGAAGTTGGGTTCGTCAGGGAGTTGAAGACGATTACTTGTCATTCTCCCAGAAGGTGCTTTTTGTATGCAGAAAGGAAGGGAATGGCTTGGCTTTAAAATTTCTCTGACTGTATTACGGGCCACTTCAGTCTATATAGGATCAGGCTTCTGGGGCCCCAGAGAGCCTCATCTGACTTTTGATATGGGGCCAAATGGACCAGCATCACATTCCATGGTGTCTTACTGCTTAAATCGTATTTATTTTGTATTTATTTGAACAGAGTTATGTCAGACTATTTTTATAGACTTGTTTAAATGTTGTTCGTGTCTTTGTATTTCTCCTATTTAAAGTTCTGTATTCTTACTCATTTGCACCTTTACTATCACTCAGCTGAGCAGCAAGGGGAGACGCTAAGGTCATTAGTGTTCTCTTCCCCTAAAGTTTGAGCTGCTCTTTTTACATATGTGGGGGGCCTGTCAGTCAAGAGAAATTCCCTGTAGCAGTAAGCCATAGAAGAGGGGAGAATGGGTTAGCTAGGAAACAGTTCTCTGGGACAAGGGACACGGAATGGTGTATTGTGAGGCTTGCCTTATTCTGGAATCGCTTTGCACTGAAAGGATTTCCTGTGGATGGCTCAGGCTGGGGAAATGGAAGGCCTGTGTATGTTGATGTCTCAATGGCTAGATGAGAGCAGGTGAATTGGAATTTTTTGGGGGGAGGGAAAAAGTCTCAGGGATTTTGGAAACTGGCAATTTGTGTCTTTCTAGAAACAGGGAAGGAAACTTGCACTTGAACACAAGCTGCTGTAGTTCTGTTCGAGGGCAAGTAGGCAGACATGCTACTGAGTCCCATGCTCCTCTCTCTCACGTACGTGCACTATGGAGAAGCTTGTGTTCGGGAACGGAAAGGGCTTCATTAGGCACTCCTGGCAGCTGCTCCCAGTGATACACTTGGGTGGTAGGGAGAGCGGTCCTCAGGTTCTCTCCCTGCTCTCTGTTCTTGCCAGAGGGAAATCTAACTTCCTACCTGGATTACTGACATGATTTTTTCACTTCCCCCTTTGAGACCAACTGTAAATTCTGCAGTGGCTTCTTTGTACCAATGTGGCCTAATGGGAATGTTCCAAGTACAAAAATCAATGCAATATGTGACTGTATTTGTTGCTGTAACTGGAAATGGTCAAAATACAAATCTAACCAATGAGATTCCTTGTGATGAAGGGAAAAGTCTGCTAATAAAGGATTATTAAAGCTACTGCGTGTCTGCTTTCCTGTGAGGTGTGCGCTGCTGGTGCTGCGAGTGTCTGTGGGAACAGTTTTTCCCTAAAAGTCCTTTTCCTTCACTGAGGGTTATTGTCAGCAAAAGTGTTTGACTCCTAATGCCAGGGAAAACCTGAATAATGTCACCAGAACTAAAGGGGGTTTACTGTGGCAATGAGCAGATCAGGCATAGCCCATTTCCAAGCTATTGTCTGTTCAGTGGGTTCTTGGATCTCTTTTCTAGATAGAGAATCTGTAGTTCATTTTCTTTAGTCTGACTGCACCCTTGAAGTATCAGTCCCTGTATTTTAAAGGGCATGGTCCTGATGTGCTTTTAGTGTCCATTAACAATGAAGTGCTCTATGTGCAGCTACCTTGGGAGCCCATCCAAGTACACTAGCTGGCGCATAGCCATTTGCTTGGTAAATTTAACCACAAGGATCATTTTACACTAGTTCTCTAAGGATCACAGTGGCTTCTTATGTGCTACCTGATAGTCAAGGAATTTCGGTTCATTAGTAAAACCTGGTTAAGGTTTTACAAATGATCTGAGAGACTGCTGGAGTTGCAATCAGCTAAGGCACTTGTTACATTCCATGCATTGGCTCCCCCTACAGGCTGGTGGCAGGGTATTGTCAGTGGAGGGAGTTACTAAGTTGATGTTGAGGCATGGCACTAAGCCAGTCTTAGAGGTCTGTTTTTAATTGTAGCGCTCCTGGTCCCTGAGATCATGAGGGGCACATCTGAGAGATTTTAATCCATTTAATTCCATTTTCACTGTAGGTCATTAGAGGTTCCTAGTCTCCCTCTCCCCTACTGAGAGAAATGAAGGAACAAAATTGTTTGAAATTGGTTCTCAAACTGCAGTCTCAAGGCTCAGTCTCAGCCTTCTGGTATCCCCCCTCCCCTGCAAGGTTGGAGCACCAGCTTCCCGCTCTGTGTGTGGCCCAAGCCTCCTGGGCCAGATCTGGCTCTGAGGAGCAAACAGCTCTTTGTGCTGCTGTTCCCCCTCCCACTATCTGGGGGAACAGCAATGGGGAAACTGCTCATCTAGAGGCTTTCCCCACTGTTCTCGTTTCCTGGAATCCCAGCCAATGGGAGCAGGGGGAGGGTGGTGCCTGGGAGCTGTAGGAGACATAAGCTCTCCCCATCCCTCATACCCAGACCCTGCACCCCCATCACCCTCACAGACCCCCATGACTCTGTGCTCCTAAACTTCCAGCCAGACCACCCCACTTACCCTTCTGTGCCCCATCTCACTCCCTGGAGGGGAGCCTGGAGGTCTCTCAATCTACTTACTCCAGGATCCCAGAAGAGTTAATCTGGCCTGTGGGAAGTCCTGAACTTCTACCCCCTACTCCCCATGGGGCTGAAGCACCAGGGAAGTGAGGTGTCTCAGTTGGGAGCCACCTTAGTGAAGGTTTGGGGGTATCTTTGTTTTGTCTTGGGTTTTTTTGCCTCTCACTTTTTTGTGGGCCCCCAACTGATTTTTCTTCCGTGCATCAGTGGCCCCCAACCCAAAAAAGGATCCCCGTCCCTGCCATAAATGTAGATAACGGTGAAACCTTTTGTTTTGGACATAAATTAATATTTTACTTTATGTAAAACAAAGTTTGGTAAACTAACAAAGTGCTTAATTTGTTTAATTTTGATATTTCCTTATCAGTTATATATGCCTACTTATGGTGTAGCTGCATATTTAAATTTTTATGCTCCAGTAGCCTAATACCTTAAATACTAAATTATTTGTATTTAGACCTCAGCAAAGGCATTTTGTTGTCATGGGTGGGCCATGGGCCTAAAACTTTGAGAACTACTGACCTAGAATTAAGAGAGATTAGCTCTGGGGAAGAGAGAGATACTTGTTGCTACACTTCTTCCTTGCATTTCTTATGACCTATTTAATCTCAAAGATGAAGAAGATTAGTTTAGGCCGGGGGTTTCAGCCCTGGACTGGAACTGCTGAGTTCCACTCCTGGCTTTGTCACAAACTCTGCCCCATGGTGAGTCACCTAATCTGTTCGTTTTAGTTTGCCTCAAAACAATGAAACTTCCCAGCCTCACAGGGCATAAATACAGTGGTCACTTAACCAGTACATTGGGATTTACCAGTAGATCTTGGTATCTCTGAGCGGTGCTCCTGACTGGTTTGGTTGGGAAGCTATCAAGTGCTGGCACTTCAGTTGCTTCTCCACCTACTGTCATGCTGCTCCTGCCTCTGCCTTGGAGCTGCCCCTTGGAATCCTCCTGATTGCTGTGCAGGGTGTGGGAGGGAGAAGAGGGGAAGTGCTGATGTCAGGGTGTCCCTCCTCCCCCCACTCCTGTACCCTGTCTTCACACAAAGAAGGGGGATGGAGGGAGCTTGGCAGTGCAAATCTGTCACTCCCACAGTGTGTATCTGTCATTCTCTCTCACACACTGTCCCCTCTCATCTCCTGACCCAACATGTATGGTTGTTACTACTTTAACTGCTTGCAAAGTGGGTTAGTTTTGGGTTTTGACTGGTCTGTGCATTTCATAACTTTCATTTCTCACGCTTTAATTTTGAGAATGAGTTCTAAAATGCCTGACCTGTCATAATTATCCTTATGGCAATTGTGCTCTTGGAGGTGGCTGGCATGTCCCTGCAGCCCCTGAGACTGTCAGAGCAGAGGGTCTCTACATGCTGTCTTGGCCTATAGACACCACTCCTGCAGCTCCCATTGATCAGTAATGGAGAACTGTGGCCTGTAGAAGCTGTGGGGTTGGTGCCTGTATATAAGGGGCAGCTCATGGAGCCACTGTTGTGCCTGTCAGCCCCTGCCTTAGCTCCACTCCTAGGGTGGTCCTTAAACCTACAATCCTGCACTTCAGGCACTGATGCCCTATTCCTTAGGCCACTCCAGAACCCTCCCTACCTTCAGGGTGTCTCCTCCCACACTCTGAACCTCTTGGCCCAAGACCAGAGCCTGCACCCCAACTCCCTACCCCAGCCTGGTGAAAGTGAATGAGATTGGGGATGGAGTGAGCAGGGTGAGGCCTCGGAGAAGGGTTAGAGCTGGAGCGGGGCCTCCAAGAAGGGGAGGGGGGGAAGGAAGCCAGGCAAGGTATTTGGGTTTGAGGTAGATCTTACATTGCACTTAAACTGAAAAAGTGATCTTGTGGTTAAAAAGACTGGAGACCACTGCACTAATGAATGGATGTGAGGTGCCATGAAAGCTTGTAATAAGGTGCTCTACAGAAGGAATGCTGCTACTTGATCATTTCTGGTTTTGGTGCACAAGAGTTAGTGGGAATCAGATTGTTCTTGAATTCCCTTCTACTGAAACAATTCCATTTCTAAATGAAGGGACCCTGCTGATGGAGGCTTGGTGCGGTCATTTTTTGTTAAGTGATCTGTTTGTTTTCCTTCCCCATTTGACTAAGACCTTGAAATGGGCAAGCATCCTTTGCGCCTGGGATTCTAATGCACATCTACAAGTTTTAGAAAGGAATTTTCTCAGGTGTATGGGTGACCTGGGTAGCTTGTGACCAACTTCAGTTTTACACTTGTACCTCATATACACTGTCCAGCTGTTCTAAAGAAAAACAGAAATGAGGCTTTTCCCTATGTACAGTAAACTTCCGATAATACGGCACCTTTAGGACCCAGGGGATGCCGGATTATCAAATATGCCAGACCATGGGGGGGGGGGGTCTGGGGTGGAGTGGGGAGGATGCGCCCCTCAGCGCTGTGGGACCAACCTGGCAGCACCCCAGCTGCTCTGCCCCAGACTTCCCCAAGTCAGCAGCGGCTGAATCGGGGAAGCCAGGGGCAGAGCAGCTCCAATAGTCTGGCTGCTCAGAGCACTTCCAGGTTCCAGATGGTGCCGGACCATCAGGAGTGGAGTTTTACTGTATTACATTAGCTATATCTTCCAGCATTTGTTGGTACACCAAATTTTTAAATTAGTAGTATAGGAGTGCCCTCTGCTGGTGATCACAAATTTGAGTGGTATCAATGCATTTTCATAGTGGAGAACTGTGTTAAAACTGCCCTCTGTTTCCCATTTGATGCTGTTCAACCATCAGGCTAAAACTCAGTGCTTTGAGGAAGCAATGAAGAAATGTCAAGTTTCATGCTGGCTTGCAACCATGGTTACAGCCATTTGCCCAGCATTTGTAAAGCTGGCCTATTAACTGTGCTTATTTGTAAATAACCAGGCAAATCAAAACTAGCTAATTTCTCCTCACTAACTCTGATCTACCAGCAGAGCAATTCCCCTGACTGAAGCTGCATCAACGATACACACCAGAAATAATAAAGAAAACTTTTATTTGCTGCAGACGTTAAGTGGCCTGATGCTGCACATGTCCAGTCGTGTTAGGTTCAGGGTTATCCTAGGACTGTAGCTGGCATCTCCTTGTCTGGGGAGTTGTTTGTTTGGTTTCTTTCATTTGACACAGCTCCTGAGAAAAATATGCAGCAAGAACAGTTTTAAAAGGAAGTATTTTAAGCAGGAGGTTGACCATGCATTAATATCCAGCAGGGTACATGTTCTACACTGGCCGTAACTGACACAGGAGCAGCAGTTTCATTAATCAGAACCCAACCCAAAGCCAGTACTAAAAATCAAGTCACATTACAATCCTTCCAAGGGAAGCCCAGCATAGGGTGGGAATGGGCAGAAGTCCCTTTCTCCGTACAAAGATTTAAAACCTACAGAGACTTAATTCAAATCCCTAATATGACAAATGAAATCAATTTAGGAACAAACTGGTTTAAAAAAATAGCATAATGATTGATCTACCATGAGGTACTTTATGGAAATTGGATATACCTCCACCACATGAGGGAAAAATGGGACAAATCCCTTTAACAAAAGGAGAACCAATAGCTGCAGATATGATGGTCCACCAAGCTGCAGAATTGGTGCTTAAAATTCCCCATGGTCTGAAACCAAAAACCCCTGACTCCTAATGTTCCTAACAATACAGTGGCTAAGTAACAAAACAGCAGACTCTACTTCTAACTTTAACCAGGCCCATGCTTCAGGCGCTTTCTTCTACAAATACGATTTGTCACTTGAGAATTCTCCAGAGCACTAGGATCGCTTTCTTTTCTTTGGGTTTTTCACTCAGCAATATATTGGCCCCGAAAGGAACTAAGTCACTCTGTTGGAAGCTACTGGGTCTGTCTTAATTGTGTGCTTTACCCATGCTTAATGCCCTCACAGAGGGGGAGCTGTGTTACTCATTGTTTTTAAAGTTACAGACTAATCCTGTGGCACTTTAGAGACTAACAAAAATATATAGATGCTTCAGGGGGTAGCCGAGTTAGTCTGTATAGGATAAACTTAAAAACAACAAATGGTCTGGTAGCACTTTAAAGACTAACAAAACATGCTGGTGGTATCATGAGCTTTTGTGGGCACAGCCCACTTCTTCAGATGATATATAGGATCATGAGATTTTTGTGGGTAAAACCCACCTTCAGATGAAGTGGAAATAACAGAAGCCAAAATTATATATATAAACAGCAGCAAAAGTATATTTCAATTGTAAGACCCATGTTAATGAGGCTAAGTAAGTGGGCTGGATGTGTCCCATTCATAGCTTTTGATGTGTCAAGGAACTGGATGCTGTTGAAATCTCTGTGGAAGTTTTCAAGTGTCTCCTTCCAGTGAGTCCATGTGATGATGTCATCAATGAAGCAAAAGTAGAGGAAGGGTTCTAGGATACAACATTTCCTCAGCTCTCATCCCCTAGCACCCTTTCTTTATGTAAGATAATGTCATCAATGTAGCAAATGGTGCGTGCACAGCCCTCCCTCCCCAGCCAGGCAGAGCTGCAGCGTGCAGGGGCTTTAGTGGCTAATAGAGCCCCAGTCTGCAGGCCATACAGCCCTGCTTGTAACTGAGGCTGGCTCCTTTTGTTCCCTCCCAGTTTCTGAGAGTTACATTTTTGCTGTGTGGCACTGAAGATTGGGCAAGGATATTTACTGATCCATAAGGAAAACTTTACCTTCTGCCATGGTGCATAAATTATTTCCTCATCAGAAAGGCTCAGACATTTAGCATGGCCTCTGAATTCCTGCAACTGAGTTTCACTCAAGTTTTGGTTCCGTGCTGTTTTAAAAAGGGAAAATTGCAGCATCAGAAAGCAGTTCGGTAGGTGCTAGATGCATATAATTAGTTTAGACATACAATTTCCATGTTCTTTACCAGTCCTCCCTGTTTCTTCATTCCCTCTGACACACTTAACCAGGTTGTCCTAGTAAGCGATTACCCTCACCATGCATGACACCTTATCTGTGCTCTGAGTTTTAACCTGCCCAGGCTATGTATTTATAACACACTTATAAAGTTGCACTTCTTTAGTGGCTGGCTCCTGTAGAGGTTAATGGTATGTATATTCCTGCTGCTACTTAATGGTGGTGCTTCTTCAGCTTGCACAGTAGAGGTCACTGTTGCAGTGTAGAACATCTGAAGTCCAAGCCATGCTGCTCATGACCCTGGGTGTGTGTGGAGGGTTGTCATCAGGGGAGCTGGCAGCCTTGCTGAGCCACTAGGCAAGGGGGGACAGTTCTATGCTCCTCTCCTAGAAGGGGCGGGGCAGCCAGCCCTCAGCACTGCCAGGGCTGTGGTGTACGTCCCCCCACCAGCTCAGCCTGGAGTGTGCCCTACAATGATCCCACCACCCCAGGCAACCCTAAGATCTGCCCAGAGCACACTGTGTGGTGTTCCAGTGGTGATTTAAAGGGCTGGGACTCTGGGCTGCCACTGCTGCTACCGTGGCAGCAGTAGGCCCGTCCCCTGGTGGGCCTGAAAACATGCCTGTCTTGGGTTTCCTGATTAACAAAGCATAATAATTAATGCATAATTGCTTCAATGTGCCACTGCTGTGAGGTACCTATTTACTGACAAATGAGGCTGCTCATATTTTGTGCTTATAAAATAATGCATCTTAATTAATAGGGTTTTATTAAAATATTAGTTTAGTTTTCCAAGCCACCTCATAATCCCTTTGTTAAACTGTGAGCTTCCCCTCATGCAGCCTAGCACTCTTTATCTGCAGCTCTTCCGTCAGCGGCATGCTGCTTCTGAGCTGTGAATGAGCAGAAGTGAGCCAGAGCTATTTCAACCCACTCTCAGCGCATGGTTTGGGCTTATCTGGCTGGCGAGCCTGAATGCAGCTCAGAGGGGCATGCCTCTTACTGGCTTGGTGGGTAGAACTGCCAGCTTTCTGACCAAAGAAATCCAAACACCTCTGGCTTGCACCTTCTCTGAGGCCCTGCCCCACTCTCTACATCTCTTCCCCACCCCCCTCACTCATTTTCACCTGGCTGGGGAGGGCCCCTTTGAAGATTGGACACCTGGCAGCATAATCCCATTCTTGGAGGCTCAAGTGAGGGAGAGCAGGAAGAACAGCTCCCTTTTCTCTCCTCAGCTGGGGCATGTGGCCCTCCACTCCCCCACCCCGTGGCTGGAACAGTGAGTGGGGTTTTGCCTGTTGTGAAATACTTTAATTGTGGCCCTGAGGTCCACCGATCCATAACAACGGGTACTTCAGGCAGCTTGCCATGGGACCAGGCCTACCAGCTGCGGAAGCCCTGGTGATTTCATTCCCCCTCCATGGAGGTAGGCAGGCAGCTCACCTGCCCTCCCTGCTGCAGAGCTTTCTTGAGGGGAAAGGCCAACTCTGTCTTTTCCAGATTGCTGACAGCTTGGTTCTGTAAATGGGTGGGATGAATCCCAGCCACACCATGGCCCACACCGGCACCGTCCATGTCAACACCTTCTAGGGCGGCGCTGACAGCACCGGCGCAATCGATGTTGCCCACCATGGCACCCACGGCAGCACTGGTAGGGGCGCTGTCTCTTGGGCAGCTAGACTCTGCAGTGCATTACCTGCATCCGGCACCGAGTTCGGCACCGCATACAACGTGCGGCATGTCAGCACCACAATTGGTCTCGGATTCAGTTTTTCCGGTGCCGGCACCGGTATGACCTACTCGGCAAGCCAGAGTCAATGGCCAGGTTTGCGCCCCCAACAGTACAGGCATACTCCTTGTCGGCACCGCCCTGGCCCGAGTCTGATTATTCCTCGGATTCGGATGTGGGCTCAGTTAGATCGGGGTCCTCTAGGGTGTTGTCGGGCCGCAGAGCCTTCTCTCGGCACTGGCGAGATCGGCCGCACATGCAACAGTCCTGGCCGCCTCAACCGCAGTGGCCGTTCTGGATGCCGGGGGCATATCATCAATGGCAGGGGCCTATGCCCCTGTCCACGGCATCCAGTGCCTCGGGTCACCAGACGGCCCCGTCAGCGTCTCTGTCGCGACCCCCTCCCTCGCCTCAGAGGAGTGGAGCCCTGGATGCAACTAGAGACCCTGTGGCCTCGGTGCCGGAGTCGCCACTGGCGCCAGTGGTGCTTGCCCAGCCGGCCCCCCCATCCAGGCCCTATGATGGACCTTGTGCCAATTCAGGAGTCCTTGTCGTCATCGTCTCCTGATGAGGCTTTAGCGGATCCGGCTCTGGTGATGCCAACTATGGATGCCAGGTCACATCAGGAGCTGCTTTGCCGGCTAGCCTCCAACCTGGGTGTCCCAGTGGAACCTGTCGTAGAGGACACGGATCCTATGGTAGACATCCTGTCTGATGATACTCCCGCCCACTTGACCTTGCCACTTAATGAAACTGTGGCTAAGATCACGAAGGCCCTGTGGTAGACCCCGGCTTGCTTAACCCCTACTTTAAAGGGGTTCGAGAGACGCTATTACGTCCCAACACGAATACCTCTACTCCCAGCCTGTCCCTGGGTCCTTGGTCATCCAGGCCGCGGCTCAGAAGGAGAGGCTTCCTCAGCCGAGGCCGTCCCTGAAGGCCAGGGAGCCCGAGCGCCTCGACCTTATGGGGCGTAAAGTGTATGCCACTGGTGGGGTGCAACTCCGCATCGCTAATCAACAGGCGATGCTGAGCCGCTACGCGTTCAATATGTGGCCAGCAATGGACATATTTAAAGATAAACTTCCCCCCGAGGCGCGTCAGGAGTTTGGGGCTATGACCACGGAGGGCAGAACCATCGTCTGCACGGCTCTTCAGGCCTCCCTGGATGCGGTCAACTCCACAGCCCGCACCATGGTATCAGGAGTAGTTATGCGCTGTGGTGCCTGGCTCCAGGTTTCTGGGATTCCTGCTGATGTCCAGAATACGATTCAGTACCTGCCCTTCGAGGGCAAGTCATTGTTCTTGGAGCATACCGACTCTAGGCTTCATACCCTGAAGGACACTAGGTTGACTCTGCGCTCTTTGGGCATCCATACACCGGCCCCTCAGCAACGTCAGCTCCCCTACAGACAACAGGGCAGAACGCAGTCCCAGGTCCCCCGTGGGGATTACTGGAGACGCCGTCCTCATGCTCTTAGTGGCGATGTGGGGGTGGCTGCGGCCCCCTCCTCGACGAGGGCTCATCGTCGCTGGCCCAGAGGAGACAACCCCCATGGGGTTGGACAGGGCCCCTCTCAACAGTCCAAACACCCGTTTCGATGGATCCCTAGAGAGTTGTGTACCAGTCGCTTTCCCTGGCCCCCTGTTTGGGGCCAGATTATCCCGATATGCCCTCGCCTGGGCAGAAATCACCACCAACACCTGGGTTCTGGGCATAGTCAGGAGTGGATATGCTATACCTTTCCTGGGCCCGCCCCCTTCCAACCCACCCTCCCCGTCCCTTTTCAGGGACACCTCTCACGAAGGGATTCTCCGGCAGGAGGTATTAGTGCTCCTACAAAAGGGAGCAGTAGAAAGGGTCCCCCCACTCTTGTGGGGCAAGGGGTTTTATTCCCGATATTTCATCGTCCCCAAGCCCAAGGGCAGGGTTCGTCCTAGTCTCGATCCTGGGGACCTCAACAAGACAGTGGTGAAGTCCAAGTTCAGGATGGTAACCCTAGCATCTGTGATCCCGGTGTTAGAGTTAGGAGACTGGTACGCAACTCTCAACCTCAGAGACGCTTACTTCCACGTGGCAATAAGATCGAGCCACAGGAGGTTTCTGTGCTTTATAGTGTCCCGCTGTCATTTTCAATTTACGGTGCTCCCGTTTGGCCTGTCAACAGCACCCAGGGTCTTCACAAAATGCATGTCGGTCATGTAGCATTCCTCTGCAAAAAGGGGGTGCACGTCTTTCCATACCTCGACGACTGGCTCATTTGTGGCTGATCCTATGAACAAGTAGAGGCCCATGTATCCCTCAAAAGGGCTCTCTTCCTGATACTAGGCCTCATGCTGAACAAGGAAAAGTCGTCACTGACTCCCTGTCAGTAGCTAGAATTTGTGGGGGCCCTCTTGTACGCCACAGTGGCATGAGCCTTCCTCCCCAGGAACAGATTTGTGGCTATAGTGGACCTGGTCTCCCAGTTAACCTGGTTCCCCATGACGACCGCCTGAGCATGCTCAAGGCTGCTGGGGCACATGGCAGCATGTATGTATGTAGTGCGCCACGCTCGCATGAGACTCAGACCGTTGCAGGCCTGGCTAGCGAAGGTGTTCGACCAGTCCAGGGGTCTCTGGGACACAGTGCTGACGGTGCCTCCAGAGGTGATTGCCTCCTTACAGTGGTGGACTCAGGAGGTGGTGGTTTGCAGCGGGGTTCTGTTCACTGTGCTTCCCCCCTCAGTGACGTTAGTCACGGTTGCTTCTGATCTAGGTTGGGGAGTGCACCTAGGGCGTCACAGGACCCAGGGCTTGTGGTCTCCTGCAGAGCGGGCTCTGCATATAAATGTCCGGAAGCTCAGGGCGGCAGGAGAGCCTGCGAGGCGTTCCTGACGAGGCTGTCAGCCTCTCAGTCCTGATGAGTCTAGACAACACGGCAGCTGTTTTTTATATCAACAAAAAAGGAGGAGCCCGGTCATCTCCCCTCTGCCACGAGGCTTTGCTGCTCTGGGACCTTTGCATAAGGCATGGGATGCACTTGCAGGCGGAGTACCTGCTGGGGTGCAAAAACTTGTTGGCCGATGTATTGAGCAGGTCCTTCGGAGCCCACGAATGGTCCCAGAAAGATACGGCCCGAGATCAGGTCTTCCTCAGGTGGGGTTGTTCCCTAGTGGACCTCTTTGCATTGGCATGCAACAAGAAGTGCCAGAGCTACTGCTCTCTACTGGGGTTGGGGGAGCACTCCAGAGGAGATGCCATGACCATGCGTTGGCTGGCCGGTCTCCTTTATGCATTTCCCCCGATTCCCAGGGTTCTGACCAGGGTCAAGACCTTCAGGTCCACGCTCATTCTGATAGCCCCTCGGTGGCCCAGGCAGTTCTGGTTTCCTATCCTGGTGGACATGCTGTGTGCAAAGCTCATAATGCTCCCGCCGGATCAGGATCTCCTGACCCAGCCCTGGGACGGGGGGCAGCTGGTTCACCTGAATCTCAGCTCTCTCCACCTGATGGCCTGGTTTATCCGTGGCTGACACAACCAGAAAGGGAGTGTTCCCAGGAGGTGCAAATGGTCCTCCTAGGTAGCAGGAAGCCGTCCACCAGGTGGTCCTATGCAGCCAAATGGCGGTGTTTTACGCACTGGGCATCCAGAAGGGGGGTACACCCATCCTGTGCACCTGTCCTGTCCATTCTGGACTACCTGTTTGAACTCAGGGCCAGTGGACTCTCTACCTCCTCCATTAAGGTGCACGTAGCCTCACTCTCCGCCTTCTATGTTGGATCAGCAGGAGTCTCTCTGTTCTCTGACCTTGTGGTTAAAAGATTCCTAAAAGGTTTGGATAAGTTGTTCCCCTCGGTTTGACCCCCTCTCCCTGCTTGGGTTCTTAACCTCGTGCTGTCGAGGCTTGTGTCGCCTCCCTTTGAGCCATTGGCCACGTGTTCCCTCAAGCACCTTTCTATGAAGGTTGCTTTCATTGTGGCCATCACTTCGACTCACAGGGTCTTCGAGCTGAGGGCGCTAACTGTTAACCTGCCCTACCTGGTGTTCTTGGAGAATAATGTGAGACTCTGTCCTCACCCGGCTTTTCTCCCCAAGGAGGTGTCACCATTCCATCTGTCCCAAGAAATTTACCTCCTGGTTTTCTTTCCAAAGCTCCATGCCTCACCTAAAGAGCAAGTGCTCCATTCCCTGGATGCTAGACACGCGCTAGCTTTTTACATCGACAGGACAAAACCCTTTCGTAAATCCACGCAATTGTTTATTGCTTTCGCTGGCAGAATGAAAGGGCTCCCTATCTCGACCCAAAGGCTGTCCAATTGGGTCGTGGGGTGTATCAGGGAGTGTTACGACTTGGCCCGGAAAGTTCCGCCCCAGGTTACAGCACATTCCACCAGGGCGCAGGCGTCCTCTGTAGCCTTTGGAGCTCAGGTTCCGATTACCGAAATCTGTAGGGAGGCCATGTGGTCATAGGTCCACATCTTTTCGACACACTATGCGTTGACACGGCAGGCCAGGAAGGACGCAGGGTTGGGTTCTGCGGTCCTCAGCTCTGTGTTGTGACTGGGTTTCTTTTCTGTACCATATTGCATCTTTCGATCAGTTTTTCTGAGTTCTGTTAGTTGAATAAATATGTTCTGGGTTGTTCAACTCCTGTTTGCTTGTTTTTCTGGGTGCTCCGACCCCTCCTCCGTATAGTGGGGTTAGCTTGGAAGTCACCTTATTCGAATGGACGTGAGCAACCACTCGAAGAAGAAAAGAACGGTTACTTACCTGTAACTGTTGTTCTTCGAGATGTGTTGCTCATGTCCATTCGATTCCCCCCCACCTCCCCTTCGTCGGAGTGTCCTGCAAGAAGGAACTGAGGAGGGGGAGCACTGGCAGGGGTACTTATGCTCTGCTACAGCGGCGCCGCTCCAGGGGGCGACCTGCCAGTGCTATGGGTACCGTTTGGGAAAACGCTCTGGAAGACGCGGTGCACGCGGTGTGCACACCTTATCTGAGTGGACATGAGCAACACATCTCGAAGAACAACAGTTACAGGTAAGTAACCGTTCTTTTCCTCTTCACAGCCCAGTCCCCCAGGCAGGGTTGGAGAGGCTGGCTCTTGTGGGCAGAACACAGGCACCATCTCCACCAGCTGCCACTCTAGACAGTGGTTCTTCATCTTCCCACCTCCCATCCCCCAGCTAGAAAGGACTGGAGCTGCTGGCTTCAGTGGCCCCTCTGTTAGGGGAACACAGAGTTTCCAACTCTCCTGATATTTGGTGTTTGTGTTTCTTGTGAATATTTCCCTTATGTTTGGTGGCCATCTTCCATTACTGTCAGTGGGATGGAGGCCTTAGGCTCTCTGTCAAGATGGCTGCCATTCCCATTTAGTTTCCTTATGTGCAAGTGAGGCTGCCATTTGTCAAGATTGCCCACTATATCCTATTATGTCCGCTGAGACTGAAGCCAGACTGCCCACTAGAAGATGCTGTACTAAGGGCTCTAGGATTTGGCAAGGGGAGACTCTAGAGACAGAGGGGGGTGCAGAGTGTGTGGGGGAGGGACACAGGTAGGAATGGTAAGAAAGAGGGAGTGAACAGTGTACCCTGTAAACTGTGTGCTTGTGTAGCCACTAGGAGAGATTCAGTAGCCTCCCCAGGAATTGAAATTGTGGGGGGGGGGGTTCAAATTTACGTGGGGGGTTCAGGGCCGATGAGGGATGAGACCATGAGGGTGAAGGTGGGCTGTATGGCACCATAGTTCACAAAACTGGGGGGGGGGTGTTGGGGAAATTCAGGGGGGTATACACCCCCATGGGGGGGTGTAGGGAATTCCCTGGAGAGATTCAAATGCCTCCTAGTTGATTAGTAGAGCACCCACAGCTAGGCTTTTTGTTCCTACTGGTGATGCACATCTTGACATGCCTTAGTGCACATAACATTATTCCACACATAAATGGAAAAGTTTACATGGACCAGGAATGGAAAATGGGAGGAGATAGTGAGGGATAGCATGGCATTTCCTTGCCTCCCAAGTGATAGGAGATAAGCGGAGTTCATTTCCAGACAGCTTTTGGTGAATGCAGTGTGTTGGGAGAAAATGGTATCATGGTTGCACACTTTTGCTTTCAGATCAGTACCCCCAACAATCCCACTGTACACTACTGGGCTGTGTCTACATTGTCACCCTTTTCCGGAAAAAGGATGCTAATGAGACAAGTCAGAATTGCAAATGCCGCGGGGAATTTAAATATCCCCCGCGGCATTTGCAGGAACATGGCTGCCGCTTTTTTCCGGCTCGGGGTTTTGCCGGAGAAAAGCGCCAGTCTAGACGGGATCTTTTGGAAAATAAAGCCTTTTCCAGAAGATCCCTTATTCCTCTTAAAATCAGGAATAAGAGATCTTCCGGAAAAGGCTTTATTTTCCAAAAGATCCCGTCTAGACTGGCGCTTTTCTCCGGCAAAGCCCCGAGCCAGAAAAAAGCGGCAGCCATGTTCCTGCAAATGCCGTGGGGGATATTTAAATTCCCCGCGGCATTTGCAATTCCGACTTGTCTCATTAGCATCCCTTTTCCGGAAAAGGGTGCCAATGCAGACACAGCCCTGGAGATTCCATGGATTCCCAGACTATAGATTCTATTTGTTCAACCCATGGACCAACAGGATGTCTCCTAGTGTGAAAGTTCTATGTCACTGGCACCTAGCAAAGGCCGGCCATCTTGTGCCAGCAGTGCCTAGGTGCCCAGAAAATGCAGCCAGTCAAGGAGCTCCCAAAGGACTGCACCTGTGCTGGACCACGCTCCAAATTAAGCTTGAGCATTGCTCTACAATGCTCTGGATCCTTCTCTTGATCACCAGTGTCAGTTCTGTTAATTATAAAGGTACCTGCTTGGATGGTGGTTGGGGCTGCTATTCTTGTCTGTGTTTGTGAGGGATAGCTATTATAGAAAGTGCTGGGGGTTCTGTAGATAGTTCCCTCACTACTCTGGATAGACCCTGTGGAAAATGCCGAGACTTTCTGCCTCATGTAGTTGTTTCGGAGCTGGAAAAGTTAAAAAGTTGTACTTTGTGGAGTAAATAGAGCGATCTGGTTGGTGAGGAGGTTTATAAGCTCCAGTATTGCCAACCCCATGGGTAGAAAAAGTCATGAATCAGGCTACTTAAAATCACAAGAGTTTACATTTTAAGTTTTTTAAATTGGTATTCTGGTTTTCGAACCTGCATGGTGCACTTGGGGCATATTTTACAAGTTTTTCTTTGCAACTATGATGGCTACCAACTTTTTAGAAAATGAAAGCTGAGATTTTTACATATTTATGTAACTCCAGGAGCTGGGGCTTCAAGAAAACCACCAAATATCACGAGAGCTTGCAACGCTGAAATTCTGACATGATTTTATTAAATGGGGGGAGCGCGTGAAGCTTTTTCACAATTTCAGTTCACAGCTTCAAGTTAGTTTATAATGGGGTCTACATACCATAAAGATGCAATCCTGTGTAGTTCTTCTCCTTGTGTGCCTGATAGTGAATGAGCAAAATGTCTTCGGAACTGCTCCTCATAAGCTTCCCCATAGCGTGTTGATTCTTGGCTTCAAGAGAACAGAATTGGGGTCAGTAAGAATATCAAATTTAACCCAATTCTGTTTCACAAGTCCTGGTATAAATCTGCAAGAACTGGTAATATAGGACAGCAAGCTTATTGGTTTGATTGTTGATGAATACATTTTGCTTCCATTTGCTCAGTGATCTGATCACATGCAAAAAAGTTCCTATCTGGGTGTAGCTGCTTCTGGAGTCCAACTCCCAGCAGAATCAGAGGGAGAAAATCTACCATTCATTTCAATTCAAGTTGCAACGGCCCTTCTGTTTTCTGGGCCTCTTTAAAAAAAATGGCCTTGGATTTGAAGGCGCCAAAGTTGCCTGGCTCTGTCCTAACATGGATGTACGCAGCTGGCTCGTGATTCCTTGGTGTGTTCAGCTATGAATGGTTGTGCCTAGCTGGCCCCCTGGCTACTATCTTGAGATGTTTCATCTTGCCCCTAAGGTGCAGGACAAGCTCTGCCTTCCTGCTGAGGAAGGGATGTGTCTTATGCTTCTCTCTGCTGCTTGTGGCTTGTATTGCCCACTATTCAATGCATGGGCCCTTGCAGGCTTGGGGATAAGAGATGAGCCACATATGTGTAGGAATTGGAATGTGCAGATCGGCTCATGGTGTATTGAAGCTGCTCCAACGTTGCAGTCAGGAAAAGGCACTGTTCTGCCTCCCATGGACTGGACCCCTTTTCATTCTGTCATTGTATGGCCTGGGCTTTGTGCGGGGGAAGGGCTTTTTGTTTTTTGCCATAATTTTGTAATAACATAGAAATTGCCCCATTGGTCTATAACCTGGTACGGGTTCATTACTGACCAGTGCCAATTACTTCAGAATGTACCCTACCCCCATAATATAGCCCATTCTCCAATGAATGGGAGTTAATATTTAGAGGGTTTAAAAAAACCCCTCTCCCTTGAATAAGCTGTACATTTTTTTTTCTCTGTTCCAAGAGTGAGAGATTTTAGAACTGCCTTACCATGGGTTAGTCTGTCTAGTGCGTGAGAGGACAGGTCTGGGCTTTGTCTCCTGTAAATTGTTGTTTCATGGGCTCATGATATAGCTTTACAGACTAAGAACCACTCCAAGAATGGTGCAAAGAACTGCCCCAATGAGGAGGGCTCATTCCAAGGGCCCTCAGGTTCCCAGTGGGTTCAGTTTTCTGATTCCTCCCTGTACTGAGGCTTCAAATGAACAAACTCTGCAGTGGAAAATAGGACGCATTCAAGTAACAAATATATAACCTCCTGACCCTCTCTGCCATTCACTCTGTGTTTTGTTAATGATGCTTCTACGCGCTCTGCTTCTCTCCCGGCATCAGAGTCTTACCAGACTTAATTAGTGTCGCATTATTGAGAGAGACTTCAAAGTAAGTTGAGTTGCTTGAGAAACATTTGTTCCCCCTAAAAAGAGAGAGGGTAAACAGGAAATAACTAGAGAGGTGGGTGGAAGGATTCTACTGTCTTGAAACACTTGGAGGCAGTTCTATTGTTGTATGTTAAGAGGGACACAGTTTTTGTAAGGACTGAAGGCACCATTATTAGATTCCCTAGTCTTACCCCCGTGTAACACAAGTAATAGAATTTTGCCTAGTTACCCCTGCACTGAGTCCAGCAGCTTGTCTATAGTACTATAGTACACCCACGATATGCCCAGCTTCCTTCTCCTCTGTCTACAAGAGAATTGCATGCCCGACTGATGGCTTCTATCTATTCACAGGTCAGAATGCCCAGCCCTGCCCAGTTGCTTGTACTAAGATGAAGTCCTGCCAGGTTCATACTAGAACCTGATGCTTTGAATCCCTCTGCAGAGGTTGAGGCAGGCTGCAATGCCTGGCTCATGGTACAGCCCATTGCTCATAGGTCAGTTTTCACATTCATGGTCTGGAACAGTGGTCACCAACAGATCTTGGAGCCTCTGACAGGTGATCCTGACTGATTTGGCCGGGAAGCTATCACGTGCTGGCACTTCAGTTACCCCTCCACCCACTGTCATGCTGCTCCTGCCCTCGAGCTGCCCTTTGGGAGCTTCCTGTGCAAGGGAGAAGAGGGGGGCGCTGATGTCAGGGTGTTCCTCCTCCCTCCACTTCTGTACCCCATCTCCACACAGAGAAGGGGATGGAGGGAGCTTGGCAATGCAAATCTCTGTCATTCTCACAAACACATGCTGTCCTGGGTCGCAGGCTAGGGTTCCCTCTTTTCCTAATGCTGGAGCCAGGTTCATCCCTGGGGTAGCTGGTGTTGGCTGTCTGGCCACTGCCAGGGTTGGTGGGACTCAAGCTCACCACACCACCCTATGTTCCCCAGGTGAATGCCATATCCCCTGATCCACTCCAGAACCCACCCCACCTCCATACCTTTAGAGGGTCCCTCATCCTGTGTTGGCTGCTCCCGGGGCGGAGGTGGGACTTGAGCTGCCAGGGGGGGACCCCCCTACTCTGCAGGTGAATACCCTATCCCCTAAGCCACCTCCCTACAGCAACCTCTTGTTGGCTATCTGACTGCTCCCAGGGTGGGTTGGGCTCAAGCCCACCACCCTGCACTCTCCTGGTGAATGCCTGATCCGCTACTCCACTCCAGAACCCAGCTCCCGACCTTCAGGGCATCCCTTACCCTGCCTCCCTAATGCAGGCGCCAGCTCCATCCCTGGGGCAGCTGGTGTTGGCTGCCAGACCGCTGCCTGAATGGGTGGAGTGGGGGCTGGCGGGGACTTGAGTGCACCACCCCGTGCTCCAGATACTAATGCCCTTTCTGCTAAGCCACTCCAGAATCCACTCCTCTACCCTCTCTCCAGCAGGTCCCTTATCCTGCTTTCCCTAATGTGGGAGCCAGCTCCATCCCTTGGGCAGCCTGTGTTGCCTGTCTGGCCACTCCCAGCCTTTGTCTGCACTGCAGGGTTTTTGCACAAGAAGGCTTTTGCAGAAGAGTTCTTGCGCAAAAACTTCTTGTGCAAAAGTGCATCCAGACCTTAAAGCGCATCACAAAAGTGATGTGCTTTTGTGCAATTCCGTTCTGTGATTCCATTCTGTGAATGGCCATCAGAGCACCTGTGCTTTTTTGGATAGGCTCTTTTTGCACAAGAAACCCCTGTGGAGAGTCCACACATACCTTTTTTCACAAGAGCAAAAAAGAGTTATGCTTCATAGAAGGAGGTATACCTCCACTGCAGAAAGCCCTCTGTTCTGTCGATTGACCAGATTTTCTAGCGCAAAAATGTGCTTGAGGTGTGGACGCTCTGTGGGTTTTTGCGCAAAACCCTTGTAGCGTAGATATAGCCCCAGGGCAGGCCTCAAGTCTCCAACCCTGCACCACCCAGGCAAATTCTGTATCCCCTAATCCGCTCCAGAACCTAGCCCACCTCCCTACCTTCAGGGTGTCCCCTCCCACACTCCAAACCCCTTGGCCCAAGACCAGAGCCTGTACCCAGCCTGGTGAAAGTGAACGAGATTCGGGGAGGAAAGTGGATAGCGTGAGGCCTTGGCAAAGGGATGGAGCAGGGGCGGAGAAGGAAGCTGGGCAAGAGTATTTGGGTTTGAGGTAGGCACTTAAAGAGAAAAAGTGATCTTGTGGTTAGAAAGGATGGAGACCACTGGTGTAGAATATACAGCATAAGCAGGTAGCCTTTGTGTTGCAGGGGCCAGTCTGGTACATTAATATGGATACAGGGAGCCTAGTGAGGAACTGATTAGGGGAGCAAGAGAAACTCTAATCTGACTGCAAGGATGATGAGGGAGGTCAGTAAAATGAAGGGAAAAATCAATAGATGCCAAGGCTAGAAAAGGACCATTTTGATAATTTAGTTTGACTGGATGTAAAACACAGACCATATCACTTCCCTCCAATAGAATTAGCATGGTAGGCCGGGAATGATTAAACATGGGTCCTGTTTGTAGGAGGCTTGGGCAGACATGATTGAGTGAGGGGTGAGAGAGATCACTGGAAAAAATTACAAAGAGAAACTTCTAAAAAAATCCCCTTGTACCTTCTTTGTTCAGACGATGTTAATTGAAACATTATGCTGAAAAATCTATGGAGTAAGGGGGGAAATTATGCTCTGAAAATAAGATTGAGGCATAGATGGACAGAGGGAAGAAAGGGAGGCATTGAAGAACGAACAGTCTTACGCTGTGACATGCTGGTTGATGAGTAACTCCTGCTCCTGCCCAGTAGGGTTCACATCAAGATAAGCATTATCAATCAGCACCATTTCCAGCAGGTGAATGGGGGACTGTGAGGCCCCAGCTATGTAGAACCATTTCCCCAACAGCTGTGAAAATAAAGAGGGTAAAGGGAAGAGAAGAGAAGCAGGGACTCTCCTGGCGTTCCAAGAGGGAAATGAATGGCTTGTCTTTACAGTGACAAGTCTTGTTCTCACTTTCTACTCTAGTCCTGCTCTTTGCCCCTGTCAAGTTCCTTCATGCTAGCAAGAGTAATCAAAAGAGAGAGAGCAACCAAATTCTTGAAGGTGTAAGTCACGTTGTAGGGTTTTTTTGCACTAGAACTTTTAATTTATTTTGGACACTTTTTGAGTTTGAAATCTGATTTTGAAATACAATCCCCGGGGAATTGGCAGGAGGAGGGGGGGGGGGGGGGAGGGAGGAGAGGAGAATGAGGCTATTGCAAACTACCAATGGGACTGAAAATGTGTATGAATATGTCAAAACATATATGGATCCTTTTCCATTTTCCATAAGATCTACTACTAACTAATATTTACGTGTCATATAGTGACATAATATAGTACTTAAGTACTTACAGTAATGGGATATTTTTGGGGTGTGTTCCAGCGGTTGTTAGGTAGGGAAATATTCTCCACATTTTACAAATAGGGAAACTGAGGTATATAAGATGCACAGGTAATTCGTTGCAGAGACAAAAAGAGCACCCAGGTTTCCTGGTTGCTAGTCTTGTATTTTAACCTTTTCCCCACTGGGTTTTATGCCTGAGAGATACTCTACTGTAAACTTCGGGCGTTTCACTCAAATATCTCTGGGGATGGTCCCCACTGCCTGTTTCCTGCCTGGTCATTCCATGGAATTGGAGTGTAGCCACCAGAAGAATCAAAACTCTCTGCAGGGCTTTTCTTACCTTGGATGCTGTGGTGTTGTCTGGTGTTTGTGGATGCAGGAGTTCACAGTGCAGGGGCATAGCACTGAGGAGATGTGCTAAGCTGAGAAACATAGTAATACAGGCTAGCACCATGGTTTCTCTTCAAGGGAATGAGAGAGAATGGAATGAATCCCTCTGACTGAACTGTCTCAGCATGAGAATCTCCATGTATAGATTTCCGTGCCAATGTTCAGCTGTCCACTAGGCGGTATGACATTTGTACAGGGATGGAGCAATGATGTTCCTTTCCAGGAAATCTTCCAGATAAAAGCGCTATCATTTGCACTGCATTCAGCATTAGATTGACCTGAATACTGGCATTGAGCTAATGCATGTGATGTGCCACTTAAGGCGATTCTCTGACGGACACCCATTGCAAAAGGGACCTCGGTATTATGCAATAATGAGAAGGCTCCACTATGTGCACAGGTTGCAATAGGTTGGAGCACGGCAGGACTTGAACTTACAGTTCTATGTCATTGCCGTCACATACGGCTGATTGGGATTTCCTCCAAAGCTCTGAAGGGCAGTGACCCAGCACCTGGTTTGTGTTTTTTTAACCCCTTGCATAGTCCATTCATACAGGGTTCTTTTCATCTCTAACCTTCTGACTCTGTAGTCCAGGGCTACTCAACTTTGGAAGCCCTGGGGGCCACAATGCCGAGGGCCGCAACTTAAATGTGGTTACATGTACATGCAAATATATACGCAAATATATGCAAATAGCTTCTTTCATACTGATGGGCCATGAATACAAAGCACTTCCCACAATGCTCCGGCGCTCCCTACACCTCCTCTCTGGGGCTAGAAACGCCGACACCCTGTACTCGTTTGTTCCAGCCAGCCCGTCTGCTTGTGTCTTTCAATGCTCCCGCCTGGGAGATGTCTTGCTGTTGTGGAGAGTGTTCCCAGTGGAGGCCATGTTCAAAGAATCCCACCCGCAGGCCATGTGTTGAACCCCGTGTAAACCCAAACAGCACCGTGGGCTGCGTATTGAGTAGCCCTGCTGCAGTCCTTCCTCACACTGCTCATGGATTTCAAGGGAGTGAAACACACACATGTTGCAGGATGAGGCCATTGGATTATTCCAGCCCAACCAATTCAAAGCTTCAATATATAAAAACTTTATAATGGCTCATCCCTCACTTTATCCTTTCCATGAAATCCAGGGGGTCAGTCTGCTGATGAATGGGGCTGTGATGTGGTTCACTGTAAAAACAAGATGCATTTCTGGTTGTGGAGACTGGAAGCAATGTGTAACCAAATCAAAGCTCTGCAGCAAATATTTTTGCTTCTGGAAGTCTATTGGCTATTTAAATGGACACCTCTTTCCTACTCACTCTTCCCCTTTCTTCCCATTGCTGACTAGCTGCCTGGATGTAGGGCAAGGTGAAAGCAAAATACAATTCTACTGTCCTGGCTAGAAGTAGTGGAGTTTGTGAAATTTCTGATGACAAAATATTGACTTCTCAGTTCTCTGGGGACATAGGGAAATATTTGCAGGCACATGGGGACAAAAGCTTGTGACACTATATATATATTTTTGTTAGTTTCTAAGGTGTTACAGATCTACTTGTTTTCCCCAAAGTCATGCAGGAAGCCTGTAGAAGAGGCAGGAATAGTTATGGGCACCAGTCTCCTGATGGCTCAGATGGTGCCTTAGTTTGTGTTCCAAGGTTTTGTATTTGTAAATTATGGGTGCTGTGCCCTGCACATCAGATATGACATTAGTGAACTGTGGTTCTTGTCCAGTCTTTGCATGGCTCTGGGGTGTAATTGCCAGAAGAAGCAGGAGCCTCCATAAGGCTTTTCCTATCATGACTGCTGCAATGTTCTCAGGTATTTGTGTTTAAAAGCTGGAGGCTGAGCAATCAGATGTGTAAGAGGAGAACAGTAGTAATGTAGACCTGTATAATGCCAGAGTTTCACTTGAAGTGAGCTGGAATAAAATGGTCTGGCTGAAGTTGCTCATCTGGGCATACAAATCTATTTTATTCATCCTCATTTACTGGTTAACCCATTACAAAGCCAATTTTCCCAGTTTCCCCTGCCTTTAACATTTGCATTTCCACATCAAAAGCTATACATGGGATACATCAAGCCCATCTAATTAGCTTAATTAACATAGGCTATAGAATTGACAGGTAAACACTTTTTGCTGTTATATACATCTCTGGGGTTTTGTTATTTTCACTCCAACACATCTGATGAAGTGGGTTTTACCCATGAAAGCTAATGACTCTCTCTATTTTTTGTTAGTCTCTAAGGTGCCACAGGACTACTTGTTTATAAAAATCAGCCAGCCATTTTTGGGGGGAGTAAATCTGTTGGGCAAATATAAAATGCTTGTGATACATTGTATTTGGTTAATGAGGAGTATTTCCGGGAAAGTTCTGTGGTTTAAAAAAGTATCTTTTCACCGACATCTGCACCTCAATTCGGTGTGAAATAGGAAGCTGTGAGCTTTTGCATGTTCCCAAAAGAAAAAAAACCCTGTGTCAGCATTCCCTGTAAGCTGGGCACTTCAAATTCCACCCAGCTGATTAGCAGAGTGCCTACAGTTAGGTTTTTTGTTTCTATTGGTGGTGCACCTACATATGTTCTGGTGCACATAAAAATTATTCTGCACATGGAAACATCCACTCATGGATGGAAAAGATTAGCAGGAACATTGCCCTGTCACACAACACTTTCTGTTGAAAGTTCCTGTCACTGACTTCAGTCTTCCAAACCTTATAAAGATTCCCCAAACATTAAAAAGATGAAACAATAATGTTAAAATGCCCCAAAAAATTAAAAGAAGGGAAAATTCACAGTTAAAGTCACTCAAGGAATTTTGACTGTGCCCTAGCCCCGGGGGTTGGCTACGTTGTGGTTAGGCAGTGTGACTTCCCCCAGGAAATGGAGCTAAGGTATATGCAGGCGGTGATGGGTGTAGTGCAAATGGAACTGCTCTATGTGTCATTGTCTTCAAAAGGGTGAGGTATAGATTCTTATCAGGACCCTGGAGCATGATGTGTCTTACACAATACTTTCTCTTCACTTTGTGTTCCTCATCCTACCAGGTGCCTCTAATCTTCAATTTACTCTGCTCCTCCTGGCTTTTTGCATGAGAAGATCCCAATGAAACTGATGGGAGGCTGTGGGATCAGGCCCTAAAACAATATCAACATTTAATTTTGAAGCCATAGTTTGTAAAATCTCAAAACAAGTTGAAAGGATCCTTCTGCATCTATCCTTGAGTTAATCTCAAACACACACTGTCTGAGGACTCTTGCCCCCTCTGGGTGATGATGGCGTTGCACCAGGCATCATGTAGTGAAGTTCCAAGGTCTGGTTCAGTCTCTGGGGGGGCCTTGCACTGATGCTGCAGGTGGTGCACACGATGGAAGGTTGGAGAGCACAGTGTGCTGTGTTGTTTTTGGCCTTCTTGGCAATGTGGCTGAAGACCATGCAATGCCATTTTTGGATATAGCAAGTGAGTGGGTAGGGGTATTATGATACCTAGTACTGAAGCAGAGAGGGAATCTTTAAAGTCAGTTGTTCCCTTCCCCAGGTCATCTCTTAGCTGAACTGGAGGGACCGAGATGTTACTGTCTATTTCAGTTCTCACTGAAGTAAAATAGAACCTTTCCCTTGACTTCTAATGTGAGCTAGATCAGGTTTCACTAACACTGCTGCTATTCCTAGTTCCCATGCAGGGAAACCATGCAGCAGAAAGAGAGAATAAGACAAAATAAAATTCTTTCTTTGTAGCTGGGCTGCAGTTTTGATTCATACCCAAGTCTCTTCCATCTCCTGTCTCTTTATCACAGAAGAAAACAACAGCTTTCTCAAGGCCCATTACTATGGCACTGCTAGCTTGATAGGGACAAATCATGAGTTAATACCCATTCACAAAGTGTTGTCATGCCACTTGGTGAAGAAGTTTTATATTTTTAATCATTCAGCCATGTTACAATTGTTTTAAAGAATATTTAAAGATGTGTGTATAATATTTTGGTGCATAGTAAGTGTTGCTTGAAAGGGCAGATGTCAGTACAAGATCTCTACTGTTTAAAAAAAGACTATCTGTGTTTTTTGACATATTCACAGAACAGTGATTGTTAGTCAGATTTATCTTTATTTTTAAATTGGCAAGAAAGAACAAAAGTAAAGTCTCTAGGGGCTAGCATATTGTGTGGGTCTCCTTTGCAAAAGAGCATTAGGAGCTGAGAAAAAATAGTTGTTGAGCTCTGCATGCCTGAAGAGAGCGCTTAGAAATTTAGAGGTGCAGATACAGAAAATGAAAATGTCAGTAGTTTTATGCCGTAGAAACCACATGATCTGATATGACAAGGGGACATCCTTCAGTGGCTAAACATGTAACAAGAATTAACAACTACTGATATCCAGTGTGGAGGGCAACATTGCCATGGAAATATGAATTACCCCAGAGCTGGTTCTAACATGTCAACTGAATGATTCTTGTCGTCTCTCTCTTCTTCCATTGGACATAGATCCTGCAGAGATGAACAAGGATGAAAATCAGCAGTGTGTGTGTAAAATGTGCTCTTAATATTACAGGATTTTCTTACAGCAAAAGAAGCACTTTTTCTTGTGGGTTTCCAAATTCCTCCTGCCTAACACACCAAAAAATGTCGATTTCAGCAGCCCCTGTGGCAAGCAGCTCTGTAGCAAGAACTGTATGTTTTCTCTATTTAAAGCGTTAAATTGCTTCAGCCAGTGTGGATTTCTTATCTCATTTCTGCTTCAGGAATATGAGCAATATTTGCTCAGCAGATAACCTGTCAAGCAAGCCAATGGAGGTGAACATTAAAGGTGAAACCCCTTCATTGGGAGAGGAGAGAGAATCTATTAAAACATAGTATCCCTTGGTGGGATAAGCATTGCCCATCATTACCTACTGGAAAGAGCTGGCTGCTCAGAGGGAACAAAACACTCATGAAGTGGGTGTGTGTGTATCTGGCCTTTATTGCTGCACACTGGCTCAATGTTCTTGCAGGCCCTGGGTTTGGCAAACCCAGTTTTCACTGTTGTGGTGTTTAAACCTGACAATTCCAAAAGACTTGAGAGGATTAAGAAATGGATGGTGAATGTGGAGTCTATTGGTACTTCCCCAAGGAAGCCAAGCATTAGGTACTTTGGAAGGGAAAGACTCTAACCTAAGACCAGCCCGGTACCTGATCATCATCTTTCAGACTTACAGTAACTGTGACGCTTGTGTTTCTTGGGGGGAAAGTAGTCAATGCAGTTAAAATTCTCTGTGTTTAATTCCTGTTAAGGCATGGGCATGGAGCCAGGTTTGACCCTATATTTTTTCTGGTATGTATAACACTAGGACATTTACCCAGCATCACTCGGGTCCTTAACTCAAGTATTTTTTGTTTTTTGGGAAATAAAATGAAAATGTCCAGGCTTCATTGAAATCATTGGGCTGGGGTTGGGGCTGAGGGATTCAGTATGCAGGCTGTCCCAGGGAGAGAGGATTACCCCAGTATTCTCTCACTGCAGCAGCTTGGGACCAGGTGAAAAGCACCTCTCCATAGTCCCTGCAGCTCCAGTGGGCTCTGCTGGGGGAGGGTGCATGTCCCCAGGCTGGGGAAGGTCCAGGTTTGTCTGCCCCCTGTGCTGCTCAGCCAATCAGGAATGCAGCAAACTTTGCACTTTCCCGTTGCTCCCTGACAAAGGAGAACAGCCAGCAATGCTCCCATAGAAGTGGGAAGGGAGACCTTCACCCCCTCCCACTCCACACTGCCTAAAGGCCACCAGGGTGGTAGAAGGGTTGGGGCTGAGGCAATCCCAGATGGGGGAGGGAGTGTACCTGACAGGTGATTTTGTTTCTTGTCTGTATAGTTTCCTGAGAAGCAATCCCATTCCAGGCACATCCCATGTTCCTGGCCCAATGAAACCCTGACCTTACTTTAAGTTATGATAAGAGGAAGCTGTACACTGAATTTGGTGGTGCTAGCTCTTACTATTTAGGAGGAGTTGTTAAATCAACACAAAGAAAACAATTAGTCCTGTGGAACCTTAAGATACATCTACATTGGCATGATCTTGCGCAAATACTCTTTAATGCAAGAGTTCTTGTGTTAAAGTATTTGTGCTAAAGAGCATCTACACTGGCATGTGCCTTTGCGCAAGTGATGTGCTTTTGCGCAAAAGCATCCGTGCCAGTGTAGACACTCTCTTGCACAAGAAAGCTCCAATGGCCATTTTAGCCATTGGGCTTTCTTGCGCAAGAAATTGATGTTGCCTGTCTACACTGGCCTCTTGTGCAAGAACAGTTGATTTCACACATTAGAACATCAGTGTTCTTGAGCAAGAACTCCCTGCCCGTGTAGACAGGCCGCATGTTTTTGCACAAAAGCAGCTGCTTTTGCGCAAAATCATACCAATGTAGACACAGCTTTAGAGATTAACAAATATATATGGTATCATGAACTTTTGTGGGCTTCTTTATCTCATCTGAAGAAGTGTGGTTTTCCCACAAAATCTCATGATAATATATATTAGTCTTTAAGGTGCCACAGGACTACTCATGGTTTTTAAAATTACAGTCTAACACAGCTACCCCCCCAAGACTTTTAAAAACAAAGAGAGGTACTCTCAAATATATAGTAGATTTGCTGTTAATACATTTGTGGCCACTAGGGGAACTTCACAGAATCATAAGGCTGGAAGAGACCTCAGGAGATCAATGAGTCCGAAGCCCTGCTAAAAGCAGGACCAATCTCACCTAAATCATCCCAGCCAGGGCTTTGTCAAGCAGGGACTTAAAAACCTCTAGGGATGGAGATTCCACCACTTCCCTGGATTACCCATTCCAGTGCTTCCCCGCCCTCCTAGTGAAACAGTTTTTTTAAATAGCCAACCTAGACCTCCCCCACCACAACTTGAGACCACTGCTTCTTGTTCTGCCATCTGTCACCACTGAGAACAGCCTCTCTCCATCCTCTTTGGAATCTCCATTCAAATAGTTGAAAACTGATACCAAATCTCTCCTCACTCTTCTCTTCTGTTGACTAAATAAACCCAAATCCCTCAGCCTCTCCTCATAAGTCATGTGCTCCAGCTCCCTTATCATTTTTGTTTCCCTTTGCTGGACTCTTTCCAATGTATCCACATCTTTTCTGTAAAGGTGGTGGGGGCAGAATTGGATGCAATACTCCAGTACTGGATGTGGCCTCATCAGTGTTGAATAAAGGGGAATAATCACTTCCCTAGATTTGCTGGAAATGCTCCTATGCTGTTAGTCTTTTTGGCTACAAGAGCACCCTGTTGACTCATATCCAGCTTCTCATCCACAGTAATATCCAGGTTCTTTCCTCCAGAATTGCTGCTTTGCCAGTTAGCCCTCAGTCTGTAGCAGATCTTGGGATTCTTCTGTCCCAAGTGCAGGACTCTGCACTTGTCCTTGTTGAACTTCATCAGATTTCTTTTGGTCCAATCTTCATGGTTGTCCCTATGGTGCACACTTGCCATTTCACAAGGTCAGCTAACTTAGAACCTCCTGCTCACCTGGAGCTACTGGAAAGTCTCCACTGGGTTACTAGTACATGTCCTATAGCTAAGGCCCTACCAAATTCACAACCCATTGTCAATTTCATGGTTTGGGTATTTTAAATATAATCAAGATTTCAGCTATTTAAATCTGAAATTTCATGGTGTTGTAACTATAAGGATCCTAACCCATAAAAGGGTTTGCAGGAGGTTGTAAGACTATTGTGGGTGGTTGTGGTACTGCTACCCTTACTTCTGCTCTGCTGAAGAGTGGCAGCTGCTGGCCAGGAGCCTAGCTCTGAAGGCAAAGTCAGCTCCAGCAACTGTGCAAAAATAAGGACTGCATGGCAGGCCACCTCTCTCCAGCTGCCCAGCTCTAAAGGCAGCAATTCAGTAAGGCTGGCAGTACTGCGACCCCCTCAAATAATGTTGTGACCCCCTGCAACTGCCCTTTGGATCAGGATACCCAATTTGAGAAACAGTGGTGAAATCTATATAACATATGGTAAAAATACACAAAAGACCAGGTTTCAGGTGACGTATTTTTCAGGGCCATGAATTTGGTAGGGCCCTACTTTATAGTAAAGAGTTGAGCAGTTTTGATTCCATCAATTAAAAGGCAGTGGATGGCTCATGAGCCCATTAATTACACCATATCATGGTCTAGTTCATACTCCTAAGCATGTCAGATATTGAGGTTTGCTCTGGGTTACTTAAATTTTTTTTAAGCCACTTTTCAGGGATGAGGTTTGAACACTTAATTTGATCAAAAAGGCAAATAGGATGCTAGGAATTATTAAGAAAGGGATAGAAAACAAGACCCAGAATATCTTACTGCCCCAGTATAAAACTATGGTACACCCACATCTTGAATACTGTGTACAGATGTGGTCTCCTCACCTCAAAAAAGATATTTTGGCCTTGGAAAGGGTTCAGAAAAGGGCAACTAAAATGATTAGGGGTTTGAAATGGGTCCCAAATGAAGAGAGGTTAAAGCAACTGGGACTTTTCAGTTTAGAAAAGAGGAGACTGAGGAGGGATATGATAGAGGTATATACAATCATGAGTGGTATGGAGAGGGCGGATAAAGGAAAGTTATTTATTAGTTCCCATAATAGAAGAACTAGAGGACACCATATGAAATTAATGGGTAGCAGGTTTAAAACTAATAAAAGAAAGTTCTTCACACAGCATGTAGTCAATCTGTGGAACTCCTTGCCAGAGGAGGCTGTGAGGCTAGGACTATAACAGTTTAAAGAGAAGCTAGATAATTTCATGGAGGTTAGGTCCATAAAAGGCTATTAGCCAGGGGATAGAAATGGTGTCCCTGGCCTCTGTTCGTCAGAGGCTGGAGAAGGATGGCAGGAGACAAATTGCTTGATCATTGTCTTCGGTCCATCCTCTCTGGGGCACCTGGTGCTGGCCACTATCAGCAGACAGGACACTGGGCTAGATGGACCTTTGGTCTGACCCAGTATGGCCGTTCTTATGTTCTTATGATCCCGGCTCATTTCAGGGTGGTTCTGAAGCACTAAAGGTGGCTTGATAACTGCCATAGGAATCCTACATTGATCTTTACCTTTGTGTTCGTATAGAACGTTTCTTCTTTCTTCAATCCAAGGCATGCCACTTGAGTTTCAAATTCTTCTAGTTGCTCTGTGCTCATGTTTTGGGCCCGGGCTGTTTTTAAAGATAAAATGTTAAATTGCAGAAAATCATTTGGCAGAGTTGGTTTTAGAAGGTGTAGTGGCTGCATTGTATCTTTGGTCTGTCTGAGGCTTTCACAGCAACAAAGGCTAATACTCAGATCACCTACTCCAGTAGCATGTACCTATGCTCATTGAGCTAAGGGAGCTGAATCCCCTTCATATTCTTTGCTGGAACCCTCCATTTCTCCTATTGGTGTTGTTGGGTATTGGAGGGAGCAGAAGAGACTTATTTGGTCAGCCCGTCTCCAGTGGGAGATGAGAAGAATCAGGCCAACCCATGGAGGGCAGAGGCAAAAGGGCAGTTGCCCTGATACTGGGAGATACCTCCTGGCTGAAGTCCAGGCCTCTTTGAGTTGCCACTGGAGCACCACTCCGTGCAGCTCTAAGGGTTTGTGGAGGGGGTGCCATGGTCTGGGCAGTGCTAAGGGCTGACTACTGTCAGTCCTGCCCCTTCTACCTTTGGCCCGGCACAAATCCGATCCCCCCACACCTAGCCCTGGGGTCCAAAGTGTCTGTCTTCCCTACTGGGAAGAGTTATGGGGTATCCCTAAAATCAAGACTGGTTCTGAGACTTTAAATATTTACCCTCCTGGCTACAATGTTCTTATTGTAGGACCTAGATAATTGTTAAGCATCTACATTGTTTGGACCACTTGGAAATAGTGACCATAATGTAATAAAATGTGACATCCTTGTGCTGGGAAAAACACTTTAGCAGCCCAACACTGTGGCATTTAATTTCAGAAAGGGGAACTACACAATAATGAGGTTAGTTAAACAGAAATTAAAAGGTACAGTGAAAAAAATAAAATCCTTGCAAGCTGCATGGAAACTTTTGAAAGACAGAGGAATAGAGGCCTAACTTAAATGTATACCCCAAATTAAAAAACACAGTAAGGGAACCAAAAAATTGCCACTTTGGCTTAGCAACCAAGTAAAAGAAGCAGCGAGAGATAAAAAGACATAATTTAAAAAGTGGAAGTTAAATCCTATAGATTTAGGACAATAGAAAGGAGCATAAACTCTGTCAAATTAAGTATAAAAATATAATAAGAAAAGCCAAAAAGGAAATTGAAGAAAAGCTAGCCAAACACTCAAAAAGTAATAGTAAAATGTTTTTTAAGTATATTGTGTCATCAGTCATGCTTGTGGTTTTCCCAATGGGTTCTTGACGGGTCCTCTACTCCATCAATGATGATAAACTTTCAGCTGTGTGTAAGTGTGCATGTGCTCCCCTGTCTAGCGCATTAACCATGCATAATTAGTTAACACAACAGACTCCCGAGAGCCCCCAGAGACCACTAATCAGTTAAGGATTGAGTGCACCCAAGTAGGTTTATTGCCAAGCAACATACAATAATAGTTGTCGGCGAACAGACTCGCTGCTGCACCACTATGCCTTATGGAGAAATGGTCTGAGGTAAATAGAATGAAGTTTAATAAGGACAAAGTCCTCGACTTAGGAAGGAACAATCCATTTCACACATATAAAATGGGAAGTGATTGTTTAGGAAAAAGCACTGCAGAAAAGGGTCTATGGGTCATAGTGGAGCACAAACTAAATATGAGTCAACCGTGTGACATTGTTGCAAAAAAAAAACAAACATGATTCTGGGATGTATCAACAGGAGTGTTGTGAGCAAGACACCAGAAGTCATTCTTCCACTCTACTCTGCACTGATTAGGCCTCAGTTGGAGTATTGTGTCCAGTTCTGTGTACCACATTTCAAGAAAGATGTGGAGAAACTGGAGAAGGTCTAGAGAAGAGCAACAAAAATGATTAAAGGTCTAGAAAACATGAGCAATGAGACAAGGCTGAAGGACTTGGGCTTGTTTTGTTTGGAAAAGAGAAGACTGACAAATGACATAATAGCGGTTTTTAGGTATCTAAAATGGTGTCACATGAAGGACCTTGTTCTCCTTGGTCTTTGATGATAGGAGAAGAAACAATGGGGCTAAACTGAAGCAAGGGAGGTTTAGGTTGGACATTAGGAAAAACTTCCTAACTGTCAGAATGGTTAAAAACTGGAACAAATTGCCTAGGGAGGTTGTGGAAGTGCTATCACTGGAGATATTTAAGAGCAGGTTGGATAGACATCTATCAGGGATGATCTATATGGTACTTGATCCTGCCCTGAAAGCAGTGGACTAGATTTGATTTCTCAAGGTCCCTTCCAGTTTTCATATTCTGAGAGTCTATGTATGCTGTGACAATGGACTAAAACCCAACAAAATGCTTTGGATTTTAACTCCCCCCCCAGTCAGTCAACAATCACCCTTTGGGGTGCACTTTTATACAAGGTACAAACAAGCTACATATCACTCCTGACGTATCAGGTTGCCACCCTCTATTAGCTAGTTACCGTCCCTTACCTCACTCAAGGGGGTTTTCCATTACTATCCATCATGCTGTCAATTTAGATCCAGTCCTGGACCTGGCGTGGAATGTATGTTATTTGTGGGGTGTGGTCTAGGGATGTAATAGTATAGCTGATTAACTGATTAACTGATAATCAAAAGCATATAGGTTAATGCTATAGACTACATGCATTTCCCTCTGCCCCAAACCTTGCCAGAAAATTTTGTAGCAGGCTGGCCAGCAGCCCAGATCAGTCCCGGCTTGCACTGGGTCCTGGACCTACCTGCACTGTAGCTCTGCATTTAAAGTGTATTAGGAGCCAAGCGGACAGTCTCAGTTCCGGCTTGTGCCGGGTTCAGGAGCTCAAACCCCTCCTCACCCTGGACAGGGGCTTCCTGAGGACTATAGAATAGTCAACTAGCTGATAAGAATTCATGAGGTTAATCGACTATTCAATTAACTGATATTTAACATCCCTACTGAGTGCTGGTACGAAGATGTTCATTAGTGAGATGTTCTGTTACAACCCTTCTGGAATGTGCTCACAGCCTGTGCCTGGCACCTTTTGGCATTCTTTATGCTTGATCTTGCTTGGCTTGTACTATTTCTCTTTAGCCATGCCTCTTTCTTGTTTGCAGTTTCACTGAGCCAAAGTCTTGCTCGCTAGATTTCAGGCCTGCTGATTTTGTGTTATAGACCCTCAACTTACTACACATCAGAAGCAGGAAGCCTGCTAAAAAACTAATAGGCCCCTGGACGATAGAGATGCTAAAGGAACACTCAAAGATGATGAAGTCTTTGCTTTGGTCTGCATGGCTGAGGATGTTAGGGAGATTCCCAAATCTGATCTATTCTTTTCAGGTGACAAATCTGAGGAACTGTCCCAGACTGAAGTGTCATTAGAGGAGGTTTTGGAACCAAGTGATAAACTTAACAGTAACAAGTCACCGGGACCAGATAGCATTCACCCAAAAGTTCTGAAAGAACGCAAATGTGAAGCTGTGGAACTATTAACTGTGATTTGTGACCTATCCTTTAAATCAGCTTCTGAACCTAATGATTGGAATATAGTTAATGTGATACCAATATTTAAAAAGGGCTCTAGAGGTGACCCTTGCAATTACAGGTTGGTAAATCTAACATCAGTACTGGGCAAATTAGTTGAAACAATAGTAAAGTCTAAAATTGTCAGACATATAGAAGAGCATAATTTTTGGGGAAAAGTCAACATGGTTTCTGCAAAGGGAAATCATGCCTTACTAATGTACTAGAGTTCTTTGGGGGGAGGGGGAAATGTCAACAAACATGTGGACAAAGGAGATCCAGTGGATATAGTGTACTTAGATTTCCAGAAAGCCTTTGACAAGGTCTCTCACCAAAGGCTTTTAAGTAAAGTAAGTTGTCATGGAATAAGAGGGAAGGTCTCATGGATTGATAACTGGTTACAAGACAGGAAAAAAAGGGTAGGAATAAATTATAAGTTTTCAGAATGGAGAGTGGTAACTAGAGGTGTCCCCTAATGTCCTTACTGGGACCAATCCTATTCAACCTATTTATAAATGATCTAGAGAAATAGTTAAACAGTGATGTGGCAAAATTTGCAGATGATAGTAAACTGCTCAAGATAGCTAAGACCAAAGCATACTGTGAAGAGCCTTAGAAAGATTTCACAAAACTAAGTGATTGGGCAACAAAATGGCCAATTAAATTTAATGTTGATAAATGTAAAGTAATGCACATTGGAAAAAATAAACCCAACCATATGATAAATTGTGCTATAGAACTTTTGTTTGATCCTTCAGAAAAACAGGTGTGAGGGTTGGTTAGAATATTCAATCCAAACCTCAGGAGAAATGTAATATAAACCTGCAACTAAAATGGTGGGGTGCATCTACATAGCAAGGCTTAACTTAACTTAACTATGCGAATTGAACTAGGTCTATTGTGTAGCTTATTTCGAAATTGGGAGCATCTACACAGCACCTATTTCGAAATAGAGTACTCGTCCTCTGACTTCCCTTACTCCTCGTACAATGAGGGTTACAGGAGTCCAAGTAAGAAGTCCTCCAGCTTGACAGTATTTTGACATTTCAAAATAACTGCCTGCTGTGTAGACGTGGACTAAGTTATTTCTAATAACGCTAGTTATTTTGAAATAATGTTACTGTGTAGATGTACCCATATGGACTCATTTAGCTATAACTACTTAAGATGGGGATCTTGGAGTCACTGATGATAGTTCAAAAAAGCAAACAATGTTAGGAATAATTAAAAAAGGGATAGAGAATAAGACAGAGAATATCTTATTGCCTCTATATAAAACAATGGTATGCCCACATCTTGAATACTGCATACAGATATGGTCTCCTCATCTCAAAAAAGATATATTGGCATTGCAAAAGGTACAGAAAAGGGCAATCAAAATGATTAGGCGTTTGGAATGGGTCCCATAAGGAGAGAGATTAAAAAGACTGGGACTTTTCAGTTTAGAAGACAGGAGACTGGGGCTACATCTATATTGTAGCCTTCTTGCAGAAAAGCATATGCAAATTAAGCATGGCATGGAATATCACCACACTTCATTTGCATAATTAATGAGTAGCCATTTTTGCACAAGAGGCTTTTGTGCAAGAGCCATTCTTCCTCATTTTTTGAGGAAGAATGGCTCTTGTGCAAGAGGGGTTTTTGCGCAAAAAGGAGCTATCTACACAGCTTTCTGTGCAAAAGCCTCTTGTCCAAAAATGGCTGCTCATTAATTATGCAAATGAAGCTTGGCAATATTCCATGCCATGCTTCATTTGCATATGCTTTTACGCAAGAAGGCTCCAGTATAGACATAGCCTAAGGGGGGATATGATAGAGGTCTATAAAATCATGACTGGTGTGGAAAAAGTGAATAAGGAAAAGTTATTTACTTGTTCCCATAACATAACTAGGGGTTACCAAATGAAATTAAGAGCGAGCAGGTTTAAAACAAACAAAAATAAGTTTATCTTCATGTAGAACACAATCAACCTGTAGAACTCCTTGACAGAGGATATTGTGAAGAACAGAACTTTAACAGGATTTAGAAAAAAACTAGATAAATTCATGGAGGTTAGGTCCATCAATGGCTATTAGCCAGGATGGGTAGGACGGGTGTCCCTTGCTTCTGTTTGCCAGAGGCTGGAAATGCATGACAGGCAACGGATAGTGTAATGATTCCCTGTTCTGTTCACTCCCTCTGGGACATCAGGCATTGGCCGCTGTTGGAAGACTGGACCTTTGGTGTGACCCAGTATTGCTGTTCTTATGTTCAAAAGAACTATAGCCAGCCATAGTTCTTACCCAGACCAGACAAGGCAGCTATTTAATTGTCGTGCCCTATCCCTGCCTCTCTTTCTCTAGTCAGGCAGTTTCTTTTCAAGTGGGGGATCAGAAAGAAGGGTGATCTTGTAGTTTAGGGCACTGGTTCTTGAGAGGCCTGCATTCAGTCCTGGGCTCTTCTTGTGTGCTATTAGCCTTGGCACTTAATTTACTCTGTGCCTCAGTTCCTCCCCTGTAAAACAGAGATAATTAAACTGCTCTGTTTCACAGGGGGTTTGTGAAGATAACTTCATTACTATTTGTGAGATGATGAGGCGCTGTTGTGACTGGGGCTACATAAGGACATAGTTAGCCTGCGATACCCTGACTGCTGCTGAGATGTGGTTTACTTACCAGAGGTTGATAATCCTTTGTGGTTCTCACCAACGTGGTATAGTGTCATAATGTCTTTGAAGCTGCTCTTGATAAGTTGTGCTACAGAACTTTCGTTTGACCCTTCAGGAGAACAAGTATGAGGAATGGTTAGAGTATTCGGTACTCCAATACTTAGAAGATATGTAATATAAACCTGTAAGGGCATTTGACTATATTGTGATTTGGTAGCACTGTGTATAGGTGCAAAAGTTCAGCTCATAAAGATGTAAACTGGTGTTTAAATATGGCTTGGCAGACCAATGTGGCTGTGTTCGCTCCTTCCTACATAACCCCTCTTCCCCCCCCGAGAAATTAGTGTTAGCTGGCAGCAAAATGATCAGCATTGGCAGTTCTGTGTGTTTATTGCACAGAGGAATCCTCGGCTACGTCTACACTGGCAAGATTTTGCGCAAATACTTTTAACGGAAGAGTTTTTCTGTTAAAAGTATTTGTGCAAGAGAGCGTCTACACTGGCATGTGCTTTTGCGCAAAGCATCCATGCCAGTGTAGACGCTCCATGTTAGCCATCGGGCTTTCTTGTGCAAGAAATTAACGTTGCCTGTCTACACTGGCCTCTTGCGCAAGAGGGCTTATTCCTGAGCGGGAGCATCAGAGTATTTGCACAAGAAGCACCGATTTTGTACATTAGAACGTCAGTGTTCTTGTGCAAATACTCGCGGCCAGTGTAGACAGGCGGCAAGATTTTGCGCAAAAGCAATTGCTTTTGCGCAAAATCTTGCCAATGTAGACACAGCCCTCTTGTTCAAGCCACTGTTCTGAGTGGGACCAGATAAAAGTGTGGTAGAAATGTAGGGGAGAAACCTTCCAACCTCTCCAACCCCAACCCAATCCACCCTTCCTGATGTGATACATTTCTGCTTTCTTTCAGAGCACCTCTGGATTCTTACCTGGCTTGATCATAGTCAAATTGTTCTGGGTGACTGAAATGTAACTGGAGTTGTCCACCACACACTTGTCCTTCCTAAAGGGGAAGAGAGTAATCTGGCTGATGCTCTATGGCTAAGTTAAATGCTGCTGTTAACCATGCCTCTATCAAGCACAGCTCCTCACACCATCTTTCTGTAAGTATATTGCATTAGCACACTATCTAGTGAGGTCAATCTGAGAGGATTCTAAGAGTTGCTGATCCCACCCTTCAGTTCCCGAGTAGCACTTTGTGTGTATGAGAATAGGATTTGATGCAGGATTGACAGCCTTGATTTTAACCCTAGTGCATAACACATACAATGCAGGCCACAGGTTCTCTGTGAGGCAACAGTGGAGCCTGCTGTCCTGAAGATCAGGGACTCCTCTGAATGGGTAGACCTAAAATAGGGGTGGGCAATAATTTTTTGCTGGGAGGCCACTTTGGAAAATTTTGAAGGGGTGGGGTCAAGATACTTCTGGGTTCCCCACCCCCAGACAATGATTGGTCTGGGGGTCAGGGAGTGCCTTCCCCCCCCATTCTCCCAAGGTGCCCATGCCCCTGGGGTGAGAGGAGACTTCCCGCGCTCCCAATTATGGTCTGGGGGAAAGGAGCATGCAAAGCCTTCTTTGCTCTGCCCCAGCCCTGTGAGCAGTGCATGACGCTTAAGAGTGCCACATGCTCCTGGCAGAGCCAGAGGAGGCTTCATGCACTCCCCCGTCCCCAGGCCCTAATTGGCCTGGGGATGGGGGAGCGGCAGGGCTTCTGCAGGCCAGATCCACTGGATCCTAAGAGGAAGAGATGGAGTTAGGAAAGGCTGCAGAGGGTGGCTCCTGGTAGTGGTCTTGATAAGCATGGAATAGCCATATGATCCAAGTTGTGTGTCAGGGACCTTCAAGCTCAGGGTATGTCTACACTATGCAGCTTTGTCGTTAAAAGCTTGTGTGAATCCTATTTACTTCTGCCCCTACACAGGCCCACTGAGGAGGAGGCAAAGGGGACGGTTGACACGGGTCCCAGCGATTCAAAGGGCCACAGGCTGGGCAGTTCTGAGAGGGTGAGCTGGGGTGCCATGTGCTCTGGGCGACGCTGAGGGCTATCTGTCTTCAGCCCCCCTTCCACCTGAGGCCCCTCCCTTCGTGGAGCACTGAGCCCTCTCCTTTGCCCAGGGGCCCAGCAAGTCTGTCAACTCCCATACTCCTATGGGGGAGGGGTTCGCTTTGTTGGCAGGAGAGTGCTCCTGCTGGCAGCAGCATTCACACTTTCACTTTTCACTTGCCGCAGCAAAACATTGTCGTTCATGGAGGGGAGGGGTCAATGCCTGTGAATGACAAAAGTTTTGTGGATCAAGTGCAAGTGTAGACAGACCCACAGTTAAGAGTCACACTGTAAGAAAGTCTTTACACATTCTGTTTCATTAGTGATAGTTCCTCGTAACCTGGCTCTATGGAGGGAAATGTTAGTGTAAATATTATCCCTGAGTAAGGGATCACGTTGTTGTCAGTAAGGCCTGTGTTAATGCTCTTACAATCTCATGACTTCTGTGACGAGGAATGTGTCTTGCTGGCTGCTAGGGTAGAGGAAGAAATAAGCGTTCGTTATCGATTCCAGCTCTTGTACGGTGCGTGGATGATTTGAGGCCCCACCAATGTAGAACCACTTGCCCAGCAGCTGTGAAGAGGAGGAGGGGAGAAACAAAAACAAATTGTTAGGAGGCCCTATAAGCCTCAGGATGTGTATGTGTAATTATGTATTTATTTGTATTATATTGTGTATTTGGTCTCAGTCAGGATCAGGGCCCACTTGGTACAAGTCATGGTACGGACACAGAGGGGAATGGCCTCTCTTCTGAACTTACAACTTAAGTAGACCTATTGTTTTGTGGCAGTAAGTTTTGTGGCAGATTGTCTGTTACTCTGTGTTTTCTCACAGCTGGTGGTAATAGCCTCTTCATTCATCTGAAGAAGGGTATGTCTACACTTGCCTTCTAGTTTGAACTAGGGAATCAAATGAAGCATACTGACGTTGCTAATGAAGCGCAGGATTTAAATATCCCATGCTTGATTAGCATAGTTGTGGCCGGCTGCCATTTTAAAAAGCCAATAGCCCGAATTAACTTGCCGTGTGTAGATGCAGTAGTCCAATCCAAAACCCTTCCCTTGAATTAACTGTTACTCCTCATTGCAAGTATAAACGTACCCGAAGTGGGCTGTGCCCACAAAAGCTCATGATACCATCTACATGTTTTGTTAGTCTCTATGGTTTTGCAGGACCATTCCTTGTTTTTCAGTTTTTTCAGTTACAGACTAACATGGCTCCCTGTCGGAGCCATCTTACCTGGTGGAACTAAAGCTTCCCTTGGAAGAGGATCAAGGGGTTGAAAAGCCACAACGTGCTCTTTATGTCATCTAAACCGTCTGTGCAATTCTCTATGCCATGGATGTGACCCAAGAACCCTGCTACCCATTCTTCCCAAAATGATGGTGAGTATTTTAGGGGTGTGTGTGAGTGTTTTTGTTTTCAAACTTGGGGGGAGGGGTTGTGCTTGACCACATGCCTGAAGGGAGGGAACGCAGTGGATGAGGAAAGCTGCAAGATGCCTGATACAATCCCATCCAATGGAATAAACATACCATCTCATTCACTAGCAAAAAGGATGGTCTTCCTCTTTCCCTCCCTACTACCCCACGTGATGTAGCTGCCTGTGTGATCGGCTCAGAGGTTCAGGCTTAGCTTTCTGTGCTAAATTCCTCTCCTTTGCTCCCATGGCACTTAGCGCTGCACTGGATGGCATAGGAGGAATCAGGGCAGGAACCCCCAGACCCCATGATAGCCACCTAACTGTTGTATGGATGGGATGGACCAGGGAATTATGGGGGTGACAAGAGGGGTTGCCCCCCCACTCACCACACGGGTGGCAGGAGCTGGAGCAGCCTGGGAGCTGGCTCTGCTCCACCAAGCTATCCTTTCCTGGCCCACTGTGCACGGCTTCTCCATGGTGGTGGAAAGCAGCGCGCTTGCTTTGGTTCCAGGGTGCTCCACTTTTCACTGCTGTGGAGAAGCGGGGGCACAGTGAACTAGGAGAGGGTGGTATGATGGGTGGAGCAGGTTCCTGGGCCACTCCAGCTCTCACCGCCACAATGAGTATGGAGGGGGTGACCCCTGCTGCTTCCATGCCAGGCTCCATAATCCCCCAGGACATGTTGCTTGGAAGAGAGGTATGAAGGGCATGGGCAGGAGCAGGGTTTTTGGAAGGGGTGGAGCGGAGGCAAGGCAGGGCCTGTAGTGGGGGGTTGATCCAGAACCAGCACCTGGGGCACTGGGATGACTGCCCCAGCCCCCATGGTCCCCTCGGGATGGCCCTGGTGGCAGCTATGCCCTTCCCTCACTCCCATTAGCAAAATGCGTCTTCTGCTGACTGATGAAGTAGGGAAGGAGAATCAGAGCTATGGGAGCAGGGTAAGGAGACAAGTTGGGGAAAAACAGGTGAACGAAGAATAAGATCAAAAGGAAGCAAGGACACAGCCAAAGGGCAAAAGACCAAATGGCAGCCAGGGAAGGAGGTGTGCGGGGGTTAATTTGCGATGAAGGAGATTGCCAAGGCTCAGGCGGGGCTCTGTGGCAAGCCCAGAGGGCTGAGCCCTGGCACAGATTAAGCAGTGGAGACATGTAAAAGAAAATGAACAGGAAAAAGGCGCGACAGTGGCAGCACATGGCACAAGAGGAGAGGGGGGCTCTAACAAAATATGGCTGGAACTGCTAGCATCATATGAGATAAATAGAAGAATCCCCTAGCGCCTTCTTGTGGAGCTTCTTCATGAGCCCTATAAAGACAGGAGCAGCTGCCCTGCAGGCATCCTTCATCTGCAAGAGCCAAGCTGAAAAGCCAACAGCTGTGAGTGGCTCATAGAATGGGAAAGGAGGGCAGCTCGGTTTATACTTGGCTTTATTTTCCTCCTATAGCTGCAGAGGCCAGCCCTGCACCTGAGTTTCTAGATTGTAAACGCTGATTTTAGCTGCCGCTGTGGCACTCCCTTCACAGCCTTAACATTGATCTGGGATCACCTCAGAGAGAAAAATCTCCAATAAAATAAGTGGCATGACAAGGATGCTGAGGACCCTAAAGTTTCAAAGTTATTTTTTGAGGAAGAGGCCCATATTTCTGACATCCCTGTTGCCTGGGATGTTTAGAATGAGGTGGGGAAGGCACTAGAAAATGTTCCACAGGGACCAGGCCGACCAACTGTAAAGGGGAGGGGGGTGAAGGGCGCCTTTTTTTATACAGCCCTCAGCTGGGCCCTAATTGGCTCATAGTGGCCTCAGCTGCTGGCTCCACAACTCCACCCCTTTCCCAGGGCTGGGTTTTAACCTTTAAAGGGCCAGTGCAGGGGAGATGCCTCGTCACCCATATCCCCTCCTTAAAATCATGACCCCCTAGGGGCAAGAGGGTTTCCTAGCTTGCACCAGCTGCAGGTGCCCTCCAGAGCCACTTGCTTCGTCACCTCCTCTTTCACTTGCCCCTGTAGACATACATTCTGCTCCACCAAAGCTTCGTACTCTCTGGCCATGTCTATCACATTCGCTTCTGCTTGGAGGCAGGCCGTCTCTGCTGCCTCCAGCTGCCCACACAGGCCAGACTCTTCTGTACCTTCTATTTTCAGGGTTACCAGGTAGACATTAAAAAAAAATACCGGACACGCTTCATGGGGGGAGGCAGGAGAGGGACAGGCCAGAAGGGGAGCAGTGCTGGCGGGGGGGGGGGGCAACGGGGCTGGCCGGGCGAGATGGGGGCGGGGGCGACGGGATGCAGGGCTGGTCGATGGGGGGGGAGGGTTGGGCAGAACAGGCCTGGCCGTGGGATATCGGGGGGGAGGGGCGGCCAGCAGGGGCGGAGCTGGCTGGGGGAGCTCCGGAGGAGGAGGGGAGAACTGGCCGCTGGAAGCGGGGCTGGCGGGGGAAGATCCAGAGCAGGAACCGGCCAGCGGGAGGCAGCACTGGCAATGGGGGGACTGGCCGGGGAAGACTGGGAGGAGAAATTGGGGTGAATCAACCAACCGGCCGGCTAGGAGCGGGTCAGATAAGGCAGATCTCAGGGTGCTCCCATCCCATGCTAGTCAGTCCGGTTGCGGCTCCACCACGTGCTTGACCAGCGCGCAGGCGCATGGACCAGGCTGCCCCTCCTCCTCCTCACACCAACCAGGGCTCCCAGCACCGATCGCACCCCGCCTCCCAGTCACTCCACCCACCCCCGCCAGGCTTCCATCTGGCGCCCCGCCATAAAACCAGGAAATACTGGACATTGCACCTGGCTGGTATTTTCTGGATTTTTTTACCAGACAGAGGGCCCAAAAACCGGACTGTCCGGTAGAAAACCAGACACCTGGCAACCCTGTCTACTTTCAGGGTTTGGGTCCACACTAGGGATGTTAAATATCAGTTAATTGAATAGTTGATTAACCTCATGAATTCTTCTCAGCTAGTCGACTATTCTATAGTCCTCAGACAGCCCCTATCTGGGGCGGGGTGGGGTCTGAGCTCCTGGACCCAGCGCAAGCTGCAACTGAGCCAGGCTGCCTGCCTGCCTGGCTCCTAATACACTTTAAATGCAGAGCTGCAGCAGCGGGTAGGTCCAGGACCCAGTGCAAGCCGGGGCTGGCCAGCCTGTAAAAAATTTACTGGCAAAGGGTGTGGGTGGGGGAGAAATGTGTATAGTCTATAGCATTAACCTATACGCTTTTGTTTATTGGGTACTCAGTTAATTGACTGCACTATTACATCCCTAGTCCACACAGTAGCTTCTTCCTTGTAGAAAGAGGTTTAAATGTCGGCTAAACCCCTTTGTTCTTTCGATTTTCTTTCGAAAGAACGCGATTGTGAGGGTTTTTTTTCCGAGAAATATGTCTGTTTTGCCAAAAAAACCCCTCTGTAGTGTAGAAATACCCTCAGGCAACCTTCAGCTTCCCTGAAAGCCAAGGTGCCTCCTGCTTCCCAACCAGAGCAAGAGTGTGTCTGTGTCCTCTCTCCAGGAGCCTCATTTATGCAGCCCCGGCTGGGCCCTAATTGGCTGCTTTCTGCTGCAGCCTCTTGCTCCAGAGCTCAAGCCCGCTCCCAGGGCTGGGTTTTTAGTCCTTAAAGGACCAGTGTGGGGCAGACGCCCCATCACAGGGACCACTCCTGACTTGACCAATCCTGACAATGAGGTACTCTGGCAGGACTTTTCCCTCTAATTTCTAAGGGTTCCCTCACGGGTCTATTACTTGTATTGCAGGTCGTAGAATAAAATCTGCGGAGAACTCCATGCTCTTGCCCAGTCGCCCTTCAGTAGTTTATATTTCAGGGGATACTGCTGGGTATAAATACTACTCAGTTTGCAAGATTAAAAGCTCAACTATATGGCTTAATTTTACTAAATGTTTCCATTGCTTGCATGTATTGCCTGTGCGCTAGTCTGGGACAGGTCCTTAATGAACCTCTGAAGGCCCTCATCTAGAACAGACATCAGAAGTAGAGGCCCTTCCAAGGGCACTTCTTACCTTGGCCATTGTAGCATTGTCAATAGTTTCTGGAACTAGAGGCTCACAGTCCAGGGGTTTAGCAGTAAGGAGATGTGCTAAACCAAGAACAGCAGCAATGCAGGCCAGTAGCATGATTTTGCAGGGAAGTGAGAAGCAGTGGAATCAAGCTCTCATATCAGCACAGGCATCTGTATTTATAGACATTCATGGCTCCTCACCTCAGATTTCCCAAATGTACCTCCGCATCCAGGAATCTGCTGGCTACTCAGATTTGACTTGGTTAATGTTCTGTTTGCTTAATGATGAAGCAATGAGAGGTGTTGTTCTGCTAAACGTCCGAGTCAAGGCTAAGTTCATTTTAGAACCATAGTTTTTAGTTTATGGGGGTATGTTGACAGGCTTTTCCTTAGTTCATAATGTAAAAATAAATAGAGCTACCGACAAAATGATTTGCCATTATTTTTTCTGTTTGCATCAATTTAATGTCCCTTGAACATTTATACAGACAACACTAGTTTCACAAATATTCACACATAGCACTTTATAAAAGCAGGCGTAAATGGGATGAATTGAAATGGAGTTCAGCAACTTGCTACACGATTAATGGAAAACTTGCCCCACTGATCTCCTTTCCCACCCCAGTTATAATTATGGGCTGTGCCTACTTGCTAATAAGGTATAATGGGTTCAACTTCTATGCTGTTGCTTCCTTATTCCCTGTTGATGGCAGACTATTGTCACTTCTTAAGGGCTTACACCAGTAACTGTCCATATTCCTTTAAGTAACCTTTCAGTATTAAATAAATCTGAATTTGTTAATAGTGGGCAAGCTTTTATCTATTCATCCCTCTTTTCATATGTTTTTGTTCAGCTTATCTTTACCATTCTCTTTTCTACCTAGACTGATGGAGTACATCTATCCTCCATCCTTAGCTCAAAAGCTTCAGGGGGTGGCCGAGTTAGTCTGTTACAGAAAAAAAACAACAAATAGTCTGGTAGCACTTTATAGATTAACAAAACATGTAGATGATATCGTGAGCTTTCGTGGGCACAGCCCACTTCTTCAGACTGGTCATCTGAAGAAGTGGGCTGTGCCCACGAAAGCTCACGATATCATCTACATGTTTTGTTAGTCTATAAAGTGCTACCAGACCATTTGTTGTTTTTTTCCTTAGCTCAAAATAAGCTATGCAATTTGAGCTACGCAAATTGCGTAGCTTAGTTCGAGTTAATTTCAAAATAACTTCTTCTGAAACATCCCTTAATCCTCGTGGTTTACAGGGACATCAGAATAGAGCGCCCATTATTTTGAAAGTAATTTTGATATAATGGGAGAGCTGTCACAACCCAGAAACTGCTATTTCAGCATACCAAAAGTATCCCAAAATACCACTGCTGTCTAGATGCACCCATGGGTATTTTCACATTTATTTTCCGAGATGCTGCTTTGAATGTATCTGTCAGATGTTTCTCTATCAGTGACTAATTGATCTTCAGGCATTTGAGGTGAGCCATGCTAGGTTTTGTTGGCTTCATTTCTGCTATGTCAGATGTGAAATCATGATTTTTATTACACCACAGCTAAAGGCTGCAAGTGAAATTGAGGCTCTGTTATGCTAGTCATTACATCTGGGCTACTTCTAGACTGGCATGATTTTCCACAAATGCTTTTAATGGAAAAGTTTTCCATTAAAAGCATTTGCGGAAAAGAGCATCTACACTGGCATGGATGCTTTTCCGCAAAAAAGCCCCGATCGCCATTTTTGCGATCGGGGCTTTTGTGTGCAAAACAGATCTGAGCTGTCTACACTGGCCCTTTTGTGCAAAAGCTTTTGCACAAAAGAACTTTTGCCCGAATGGGAGCAGAATAGTATTTCCGCAAGAAGCACTGATTTCTTACATGAGATCGTCAGTGTTCTTGCGGAAATTCAAGCGGCCAGTGTAGACCGCTGGCAAGTTTTTCCACAAAAGCATCTGCTTTTACGGAAAACTTGCCAGTCTAGACACAGCCCTGGTGTAGGATGGTTTCTATTCTAAAGTGGTTTATAGTCTAAGACAGATCAGGGAGTTAAAGAAATTAAGTAACTTGCCTCAGTTGAATTCTCCCTTCCTAAGGCCACAAATGAAAGATGTGGTAGAATAGGAACTGAACCCACTTTTTCCAAGTCCCAGTCCAGTGCCTGAACCACAAAACTATTCTCCCTTCCTAAAGCAGCATTCTGAGCACACCTGTTGGGTGTAGAAATTCAGTGTGTGTCACCTGTTTTGTGCTGGAATCACATGCTATGTATATTTGACTAAAGAAGCCTCAAAGTGGCACTCTGACAGGCTGGTACCTTTGCGTCTGAATCAAAGGGCTATGCTGAGGCTGTAGCTAGAGCAGACTAAAATCCGTAGGGAACTTTCATATAATGGAGCATTGGCTTATTCATCACATAGCTTATAAACTGGCTGACAGCGTGGTTAAGCTCTGTGCAGGACGACAAAGGAAACCATTTCCAGGAAGGTGCTAAGTCTTGCTCATAGTGAGAAATGGAGGATGCTGCCACTCGTAAAAATAAATCCCTTTGTTTGAAGCTCTCTGGCTTATAGTTTGCAATGCCAAACTAGATCTTCCATTATGCCAGTATAATTCCAGTGACTTGAACAGGGTCGACCTAGTGAGGAGGAGAGAAGAGTTTGGCCTTTTATCCAACATGTCTTTTCATCTAGGTTCTTACGCTGGAACCCCTAACTGTAGTAGTGGAGCCCTTCGAGAGGACTTGTCTTGTGCTGCTTCTATTCATTGCTTTTGTTCATTTCAGCATTAATCTCTTGAGATTTAGGATTGACTTGCTGGATTCACTGTTCAACTACTGCACTAGCCCTCGAAATGGCCTTTACAGCCTGCCTGTCCTCCCTCTGTTATTTCTCTAGCTCCTAATAATCGCTCTCCCCTTACTGAGCTATTTCTTAATCATCTTAGATCATGTGTTAGAGATGGTCCTTGGGGGACAGAGGCCTCCTTGTCAAACACCGACTGTGTACATAAGGCAGAGGAACTGGTAGTGTAATGTGAATGGACTCTTTTTTATTTTTATGACTCCTCTATCTTCAGATTGAGCTAATTGTTTTTAATCCTTATGCTTTGTATCCTTTTGTTTGGTGGCCTAGAATCTGATGATTGGCTGGGGGCTACATAGCTGTATGTGGGGCTAATTGTGTTTGTCCTCACTGATGAAAACTAAATGTTTCATTCCTGAACACTAGCATTCTGTGACTGACTAATGGCTGACTTGAATCAGACATAATCAGCTCCTCCACGTCTGTGCTTCTTTCGACACTCTTTCAAAGTTTATCTGGAACTGTTTCCCATCAGTTCCATTATGCAATTATAGCAAAAATTCCTCAGCTGCCTCTGGGTATGATTCCCCCTTCAAACTTAACATAGGGTTGGGAGGGAGGATAGGGGATATCTAACAGAAAGTCACCCATGTTGATGGGAATTCTTGCAAAGTAGTACCAAATCACAGTTTAAAGCTGCAATGTTTAACTTTCTTCCAGGAACCAGAGTGCTAACTTCCAGAAAGAACTTTGCTGAACTCTAGTTTTAAATCCAGCTCTGTTCCTGGAGGAGAAAATGAGATAGTTGCTGGGGGAAATCCAATCTGATTTATGCATTCATTGAGCTTTAGTTACAGTACGGCTAGCTATTACCAGCTGAATGGAAGCTCATTTTGCCCCAGACCATGCATATTCCCAAACTTAACTGAATGGTTGAGGAAGTCATGGCAAAACCACAAGGTACAGTAGGTAGCTGGACCAAAACTTAGCTCTAATGTACAAATTTTGTACTGTTCACACCCAAGAATTAACAGTTTCGAAAGCAAGTGCATGGGGCAAATGAAGTCTGGGGAAAAGACTAGTGAGAGCTGCTTTCTTTTCCTTTCTTTGTAGCAGAGGAAGTAACCTGAAGGGAAAGGAGAGGAGAAATCAACTTGGAGGGGCAGCTTTGTGCTATACACACTTAAAGAACTTTCCAAACTGGGGCAAGTGATTTTGATTAATCGAATTGAATGTTGTGTTTTCTATTATGGTGAGATTTAGGCTGTGTCTACACTGGCAAGTTATTCCGGAAAATCAGCCGCTTTTCCGGAAAAACTTGCCAGCTGTCTACACTGGCTGATTGAATTTCCGGAAAAGCACTGATGATCTAATGTAAAATCATCAGTGCTTTTCCGGAAAAACTATGCTGCTCCCGTTCGGGCAAAAGTCTTTTTCCAGAAAACTGTTCCGGAAAAGGGCCAGTGTAGACAGCACAGTAGTGTTTTCCACAAAAAAGCCCCGATCGCGAAAATGACGATCGGGTCTTTTTTGCAGAAAAGCGCGTCTAGATTGGCCACGGACGCTTTTCCACAAAAAGTGCTTTTGCAGAAAAGCGTCCTGCCAATCTAGACGCGCTTTTCCGAAAATGCTTTTAACGGAAAACTTTTCCGTTAAAAGCATTTCTGGAAAATCATGCCAGTGTAGACGTAGCCCTGGTGTCTAGTTGGTGAAGGAATTTTTTAGAATTTTAGGATATGCAATGATGGACTCGATCCTGCACTGAGTGCCATGTAGGCAGAACCCTGCCCCCATTCAGAGCCCCGCCAAAGCTCACTATGCAGGTGATGTGATCTGTCCCCATGGTGCTGGTTTAGGATTGTGGGGGCTAATTTGGATTTAAGCCCTGCCTGTGTTACAGTTTTGAACCTGAGGATATTTCTGCTCCTCTCACCCATCTTAATTTCCCATGAAGAAGCAAAAAACCATAAAGTCCCATTTCATTGCTTCAGTTTTAAATATTTATTTAAAGTAAAAAAAAAAAAGAGAGTTTAAGGTGAACAAATGGAAATTCCAACCTAATGAAACAAAAAACCATCAACAAGAGGATGAGAGGGGGAGAAATGGGACAGAGATGTGTGTGGGGGTGCAAGAAAAGAAGCAAGCAAGCGATGAGATTATGGTAGCTTCAACACAAATGATCTGGGATGAGAGGAACTCAATGGCTGAGCCCTGGGCTGGCAGCTTGAGGTATTTGAGAAGCACCAGAATCAGAAGGGGAGTTGAGGTATTTGAAAAATCTTAACTTTTAGCTCATTGGAAAAACAAACCAAAGACAACTGCAAAAAGAATACACAGAATGACACACTTTGTTTTTCTCCAGACAAAATTCATAGTCCATATGAGACATGAAAAACTCCAAAACAGGCACTGAAGCATTTGATACAGTACAGCTCAGATTACATTAATATTACTCCTTACGTAGAATAAAAAGATTACCATAATATCCTCTTTTTAAACTCAAAATTTACACATAGAGACTAGATTTCTACAAACCAAAACCCCTCCAAGCTTGGTTGGGTTCTGAAGCAACAAGGTACCATAATTTCAGCTTTGATGGACAGTCCTGACAAAGGACTTGTGTTTTTTTGTTGTTGTAAAATCAGCTGTTGGATCCCAGTGTAGGGAATCACTGCGTACAGAAGAGCTGGCAAGGAAACTATACACATAGTCAACACAGAAAAACTATTTATATAACAAAAACAACCCAAACTAGCTCTCTTCAAAGCTCCCCTACAATTGAATTCTTACAGCTTTTGTGGGTGAGTTGTACCCCCAAAAATAAAGCAGTGAAATGACATTAAAAAACCCATGGACATGCTTATTTTAGATACATTTTGTGTTGTCCATTTACTGACACCCAAGGCAATTACCTTTACAAACCTAGATTAAAAAAATCATCTGAAATATTTTAAACACGCTTTAAGTTAAAGGCATTTTCTTCTGATTTAGCTAAACTACCCCACCCCCTACTTTCTCTCTTTCTAGAGAAAAGTCCCCATGGCTGTTGGGTTTTTATTTTTATTTTTTGGGTCTGTGGCAAGACATTGTAGCACCGTCAGAACCTTAAATAGTTTAAATTCATATATAAAATAAGAGCACCAGAGATTTCACAGTGAGAGGTAGAAACAAACCAGACGAGCCCATCCTCTCTCTCTCTCTATTTTAGCACCAATCTCTTCCCCTCACTTCCATTTCCCTCTTTCAGCTTTGGGATTCTCCCTCATCCTATCATCACACGTGAGAAGGGACGTTTTTTAAACTCACTCCCAGAAGGAGGAACTTAATATTTTTTTGCTTAAATAAAATATATATCTATATATTTGTTTCTCTTCTAATATTGCACATCAAAATGCTTCCTGTACACAGAGCAGCCAGATTCAACTTGCAAATCCACTTATGAGAACTTCATCTCTCTCTTTTAATCAGCGGTGAGCTGTCCAGAAGATGACGAGCTCTTAAAGGGAAGCTCTAATTTTATGAAAAGAAAATTTGGTAACTCTGGAACGGGGTAGGACAAAGATATGCACTGTAGGTTTCTTCTTGAGATCTCTCTCAGTATTTCTTTGGTTGTGGTAAAAGCTTTGTGTGTGGAATTGCTCATGACATCTGGCTTTCAAGTTCCTGATCCCCCTTCATGTCTTGGCTGATGCCAGCATCCCCCCACTGTTCTGCTTTTAAACATTTCTTTCAAGCCCATGCTGGAGAATCTACTGAGTTCAGGAGATCAAGGTTCTTTAAGACTATGAGCTCTATAGTCAGAGCAACAATTGACCCAAATGACCAGGCCAGCCATCTGTGCTGAAGAGGGTCAGAAGATCCTACTTTAACACGCAGGCCCATCCAAAAAGGGATCAAAACCTTGGAGAACTGTAGAAGTCACAGTTCAAAGGAAGCACACGGGTCCGACCTCGAGGTGATTCTGTTTCCCTGGCTCGGATGGTGGAAGATTGTAGATGTTGACGATTGGCAGCTGGTTAGGGTCCTGTGTCCGAAACGTAAAGACAGTCTTATGCCAGTGTCCATCCTGAATCTGAAACAAGAGGGAGATAAAGGTAGGAAGGAGTCAATTAGCTGGGTGAGTAGGCCCCTCTGGGGAAAAATAATTTCCATCCAGATATTGCTGAAAAGCACTAGTTACTGAAATAAGCAACTCATCACCAGTTCATGGGTATGACAAAGTGAGGCGATGTGGGTTGGGGAAGTGGAGGAAGTGTGAGCTAGTGAGTAGAAACTGGGTATTCATTATCCCTGAAAATGAAGCTGTTAGGCTCCTAAAATTAGAAATCGCTCTTGAAACTGTGTACTTGAGTGACTGCCACTGACTCAGAGTGACCCTGGGCAAGAGTTGAGAGTAGAAGACAGACCTCTTGACTCTACACACTAGATCACACTGCCTCCAAGCAGTAAACCTTTCTAAATAAAAAGGTACTCAGTTGTGCTCTCTTTTTAAAGCATTTCGATAGTATCTATTAATGCAGAATGTAAGTGCTAGGTCTGCATGCAAATTGCTCATAGTAGGATTCATAGAGGCCTTTGCTACGGCTCTTCCAGGACTATTCCTTTTTTGGTCATGGTGAGGAAGCACCAACAAAGAGCTGACTCTTGCAGACATGGCTAAATTTCATGTCTTCTTGTTTCATATGTCCCCATGAAGCTCCCTTGACTGGGCATGCTGCATCTCCTAGTGCTTTTAGCTGTTTTGTTGGTTCTGTACCTTGCAACTGTCTGTTGCCACTTCTGGCTTGAACTGCCCTTCTGCCTCAAATATTTGTCCATTCCAGGCCTTAAAACGCACAGCTTTTTCGGAAGGCTTCTCAGTTGACCCCTCCCTCCACACTGATGTGTTCAAGCAGTGGATGGTGATGTGTTGAACCACCTCGGAGCTCAAGAGGTGAAGGAAGTTCATCTGGACTCTACCAATGTTGAATTCCAGCTGTTAAAGTGACAGATCATATGAAAACTAAGACACCCTCACCCCAAAGCCAATGAACAAAGCACATCCAATAGAATTACAGAGGTGCAGTTAATGCAAGCAGCAGCAAAGATATTTAGTGCATTAATGTACATTACAGCTGTCCCCAAATGGGCAATTTAGATGACTGTTGTGGGTTAACCAGTTCAAAACCACAGGGCAGCCCTGGTAATGTTCTACACACAAGATTTTTGTTAAGGCAAAGGTCTAGGCATAACGGAGACCCCTCACTCTTCAGGCACTCCAGCCCCACGGGAGGGGCAGGGACAGGGAGGACTGGGGTTACTTTTCTGGGGTTCTGGAGTTAGTGGATTTTGTGGACCCCCTTAGCCTCTGGGGTGGGAACAAAAATGAGGGGTTCAGTGTGCGGGAAAGGGCTGCCAGCGAGTGGAATAGGGATGTAGCCTGAACCCCTGCATCACTCCATGCCCCTCAGTGCAACTCCTGCCCCCCACATCCCAGTGCCCCCAGCACACTCACCGGCAGGGCAGCAATACTGGGGCGGAGAGAGGTGTGTGTGTGTGTGGGGGAGGGGTAGTGTCTCTTCCCTGCCCGGCCTAGCCCTTTGCCTGTAGGCTATGGCTCTGGGGCTGGAGCAGGTAGAGCCTGGGGCTACCCAGGGCTGGCTCCAGCCTGGTTGGGAGCAGTGGGGTGCTGGGAAAGGGGCTCTCCGACCCCACACACAGGCCCCGGGGAGCAGCCTGGGCCCTAGCACACCACACCACATGTACCAGCTGCCCAGGCCCGGCTCTGCAGAGCAGGTCCAGCCCCGCCCCCTCCCAAAGCAGGAAGCCTGTAGGGCAGGAGGGGGAGTTAACTGCTTAGGCTCCTGGGAGCTGCACACCCAGGCCGGGCCAGGGTAGCCCCAGGGATGTGCACTCCTGCTTCTCCCGCCCCCTCCCCCTAGGAAGCCGGAACTGTTACTCCGGCTGCAGCCGCAGCTCGGGCTCCCTGTTGCATGGAGGGAGGGGGGAGGCCGAGCTCCCTCCCCACATGCCATGGGAAATCAGCTTGCGTGGTGCTTGTGGCATGTGTGCTGGGGGGTTGCCGAACCCTGGTCTAGTGCTATAATAATTAATACAGGAAGTACACAATGGCACTATCACCGGGTCTTTGTAACTTCAGAAAGCTTTCCACTGTCCAGTCCTACTTAGGGCTTGAGCTTTTTCTAATTTCTCTGCTCTTGTCTCATGCTAGCGTCTCCCTGCCACTCCGTGTGCCACTCATTCATCCTGGTTAGCCGGGAATGCATAAGCCTCTTCCTGTCTGGGGGACGTCTGGAAGCAGACTGTCATTTCCTCCCACTCGCTTGGCATAAGCAGTTATTGGATCATTCCACAAATCAAAAGAAATTCACCTCCCAAATCACAGAATAGTTCTCTTCAAGTACCTGGATCAGAACACTATGGCAGTTAGTTCAGAAAAGTCACACAATATTGTTCCTGGTCCCTCCTTGAATGAGTGTACATGTGCAGATATCTCTTTCCGATACAGGTATAGTGGGATTTAAAGTTCTGTGAGGAGATCCTGATCCCATTGAAGTGATTCCCATAACCATTATGGAAAGCACATTCAAAAGGACATGAATGAGACTGAAGGGACTTAGTTTAAAAATTCAGCTAACTATTTGTGAGAAGCATGGTGGGAGTATTCACCCACTTCTGCTAATGATACCTGTAAAGTTACCTGTATGTTGGCAGAAGTATAGAAATCATTCCCTGCTCAATGTAGACTGAAGACTAATTGCGGAGGTGGTGGGGCAGTCTAATCAGTGCTGGCATGGTTTGAGCCATAATACAGATAACAAATAGTTTTAGAGTGTAATTGGGGAAGAATAGGAGGCAAACTTTTTTTTTGCAAAATGGGTAAAGCTGCAATATTGGAACTAATACATACCCACTAATGTGAGGAAACTGATACAACAGCTGTAAATTCTACCTCCTAGGCACACATACATTGTTACACACTGTCCCAAATCCCACTTCAGTAATAGCGTTTGCATTCTATTGGGAAGGAAGCCTGTGGAGAGACAGTGGTCGAGCTGTGTGTACCTTCGAGGCAGTGATGGGGCTGAGACATGTCTGTCCACCTTTGGTGAAGTTACAGGTGACTTGAATGGTGTCTGAAGAACAGCCAAGATTTGGGTCAATCCAGTAAGTACCTGAAAAAGGGAAGGAAAAATGGGTGAGTGAACCATCTATGTTACCCATGCATGAAATCCAGAAAGGTCTCAGCAGATTAAGCGATTTTTAATTTTTCTGCATCATGGAAGTGTTCCATGAAAGGGAGCCTTTTTGAACGGCTTTAACTGGTCCTATAGATGTATCTCTCTTGTGTACTGGAGCATTCCCAGAACATGGTTGTGCTGCTTACCATCCCCCATCTTCTGTTCACAGTTCATTAGGTCTCGACAGATGCGTGCAGGGTTCTCCTTGGTTCCGAGGGGTCTTTTGATGCTCTGGATGAGGTTGCTGAGGTAGTGTAGAGTCTTGAAGATCTCTCCTTCCTGGTCTAGCATCAGCAGGTCTGAATGTTGATAGCTCTGCTGTGCAAGAAAGATGATGGCAGTCAACACTGATTGCTGAGCTTGACAGAACTGCTGCAGTTTGAGACTCCCCCCCCCCCCAATACACACTGCCTTGGCTAGACATGGCCTTAGGACCTGGGACAATAGTAACTAATCCCTTTGTATTCTAGGACAAAGCACCACATGTAAAAGGCACAGTCGGTAATCCCACTCAGTCCCAACGGTCATAGCTAGCTCTTTGGATCCGAGAACTTCCCTGCATAACGGATCCTAGATGGTCCCAGCTATTCATTACTGTTCCTCAAAAGAGAGAAGGAAAACATTGAAGGGACAGAACCCCCCTCAGGATTCTATTCAGAGACCACAAGTGTGCTCTGATGGCAGCCCAGTCTAATCCTGGCAGGTAGGTGTATTGGCTATTTGCAGTAATACTTTCAATGGGGATGATGCCTCCCCATCTCTTTCCAACAGCAGAACACAAGCATCCGAGGTGCTGGAACTGATGAAGGGCTTTAAACATAGTCATCTAGTCTCATTATAAACAGTGGGATTCTTTAGAAAAGTAGCAGTGCATTTGTAATCTTGAGCACACCTCTACCTGAACAGAAACATTTGGAACACAACTCAGAATTAGAAGCTAAGCTTCTCGAGAGCTCTTTAAGTTATCCTCCTGAAGTCAGCTGAGTAGGAACCATGCTTTCAGGAGTTGTGCTGTATACTGGTAGAAGGGTATGATCATGGAAGGCAATAGGGAAGGCGGAATTGCTTGGGATCAGAGACAGAGATGACAGAGAAAAAGAACAGACAAGGTGACATGAAAAGCTGTATCCCCTCCTTAAGATTACACAGCGCACCACTCTGCATCTGTATCAAACTTGGTAGGTTGAAAAGCATGTTGGTACCTCTGTTTTGAGTGCAGTGTTTGAGTCCATCATTGTCTGGAAAGCTGCACCAAAGCCATCTTGTTGCTGGTGGGGGAAAATATAACAGCAGCATTTTAAAAGATCAATAGACCTATGTGTAACAGAAGCTGAATGCAAGTTTAGGTGCCAAATACAAGCAATATCCCGCCAGGACGGTATCTTCTTCTCAGTCCACATAGGGGGGAATCCTAGGGGACATCTTTTTGGGACAGCAGGTCACTTGTGAGTTTCTGAGCTCTGCAAGTGTATATCACAATTTGCTCACTCTCAACAACATAACTATTGTATAGAATAAAATTCAACAACTTACAAAAGAAACTGGAATACTTGGTGGCCCCTAAAAACCAAAAGACAAAACTGTTAACTGTGACAGATTTTTATGATCAATGAATAATATTGTCAAATAATTTTTTATCTCCATTTGAGATCATCCCTCTTTCCTGTAGGATCCCCACTGCAGAGGGGGAGAGAATAGCAATATTATTTCCTATATTGCACTTTGGAGCTTCAGATCTCCAAGTGCTTTACAGCATTAGTTCATTCAAACAAGAAGCTGAGGGATTTGGGCTTATTTAGTCTGCAGAAGAGAAGAGTGAGGGGGGATTTGATAGCAGCCTTCAACTTCCTGAAGGGAGGTTCCAAGAGGATGGAGAAAGGCTGTTCTCAGTAGTGACAGATGGCAGAACAAGGAGCAATGGTCACAAGTTACAGTGGGAGCGGTCTAGGTTGGATATTAGGAAAAACTATTCCATTAGGAGGGTGGAGAAGTACTGGAATGGGTTACCTAGGGAGGGGGTGGAATCTCCATCCCTAGAGGTTTTTAAGTCCTGGCTTAACAAAGTCCTGGCTGGGATGATTTAGTTTGGGCAAGAGGCGGGACTCAATGACTCCTGAGGTCTCTTCCAGCTCTATGAATCTATGATAATTTATTATCCTTATTTTACAGAAGGAGTCAAAGTGTGATTTTGAAATGAATGAGCAGCCTCTTTGGATAGGATTTAGCCATCTTCCACAATAGGGCTAGTCATCCTCTGAACCTTTTCCCCTTGTACGTACCGGAGGCCCAGGAAGTCCTCGTGGGCCTGGTGGACCCTAAAGAAAAAGGCATAGTGAGTAAAATGTCAGCAGTATGCAGTGACATTAATCATCCTTGTATCCCTGAGAAAGATGAGCTCCCTCCCACACCTGTTCTCTTCCAACAGTCTTCCAATTTTTCTTCAAAATGTTATTGTCCTCCAGCTCAATTCTTTGTGAAGACAAGAGGTGACCATATCTTCCCCCACTGCAGCTTTTTACTATGCTATATTGTCTTCTAATGTAGCTGTCATGCTTTTATCATTTTTAGACTTCCAATACTGTGTGCATGTGGCTGCACCTCTCTGGTTCCATGCTACCTCTTATTTTATTTTATTTTCTCTCCTATCCATCCATAGATAGTTTCCCTCTCGCCTAACTTTTCAGCACTTGATTTTGCTGCACATCAGTTTATTTGAGCAAAGATGATACCAGCGAGAAAACAGTTGTCTGAAATACTCACCCGTGGACCTTGCAAACCCTGCAGAAAAAAATTGTGAGGAGATTGTCAAAAGTTTGCATGCTTCTAGTGTAATGTCTATCATCCCAAGGGTTCCCAGCATGGTTTAAAAGCTGTATCAAAAGCAGCCATTTTGGAAGACGGCAAGAAACCTGGGCCTAGCATATTGCACAGCAACAGGGGGAAGGGAAATTATGGCGAAGAATACTAAGGCAGAACTCTCAGTTATTTGAAAAGTGCCTTGGAGTCTTTAATGTCTATGAAGAGCACAGCGAAGCATCTGTGTATAAAAGTCTCCTCTGCAAACTGCATGCACATTAAAACTGCATGACATTCTATCCAGGATAGATACATATCTATCCTGGAAGGATGAAAGGCTGAGTTAGTTTTTCTCCCTCCTATTCCACCTGTCTGGAGTTCTCTGTCTGCCAAGTCTGAGAAGAGCTTCGTACGCAGCTGACATACCTGAAGGATTCTGGAAGAGCACTTACCGTTTCACCGCGGCTGCCTTTGTCTCCTTTGGGACCCTAGTTAAAGAACCATAAAGAACATGATTAGAACCAGGCAGGCGCCAAGTAATCATGTTGAGGGTGACATGTTCTGAGGAGAAAAACTCTCCTCATGTGGCCCTATTGTATCTCTAAACAAAGTATGGCTAGTTGCCCTACTTGTCTCCCTTTTTTGAGAAAATGAAGGGAGCCTTAAAGTTTCACAGTGACTATTGGAATGAGCAAAAAGGACTGTTTAGCTATACTCCAGCCTGGAAGCTATAAACATATACACATGACAAGGGAACAGCCTCTTTGTAAGTGATACGGCACCTCTGACGCATGTATTCGGTATGGTGTCAGAGTTGGGAGGTTTTTACTGCTCTGTCCTCTACCTTCTGATTGGGATTTTACGTATTTCCTTCCATGGGCCATCTAATTCATTCCTACTCACTTTTAAAAGTGATGGACTAATTTTTCCCACAGATTTTTTCTCACCATTATCTAAACCAGCTTTTCTCGGCTTCTTCGCTCTTATTTTTTTCTGCTACTTTATTTGGCTTTGAATGGGAGATTTTATTCTTTATTTTAAAGACGTTTTGACTGACTTCTTTTGGATTTTAGGGAGTTGGGGGTGAGAATAGGAGTCCGGGGCCAGATCTTCAGAAGTGCTCAGAAGCTTGCCGTTCTCATTGTGATATTTAAGCACCTTTTCAGAAGAGCTCAGCACATTTGGTACTAAACTCATTTGAAAAGCTCACTACTTGTTGAGATACCTAAAGGAGTTCTTTTCCAAATCTGGCTCCACAGCTTCTAAATAAAAAATATCACCCCTTGCAGTCTAATACTTCCCACTCCAAACCCATACTTAAATAGAGCTGCTGCGAATTTATAAACTAAGAATTCCCACTATCCTTGTAACTGCAGCTGTACTTTCCCTAAGCTGGAAAATATATATATTTTTTGCCCTATTAATTCAGATGAGTTTTAGGTTGTTCTTGTACATACCAAAATCAGAGATTTCCGAGGAAGCAGCAAGTACCTGTCTAAATACCTTTGGTAATTATGAGCTGTAAAAAGTTATGTTAAAAAAAAAAAAAAAGACACACACTTACGGAGCTTCCTGTAGGACCCAGAATACCCAGCGGCCCAATAATACCTTCCTTGCCCTAAAACAGAAAGCGAGAAAAGATGGGGATCTAGGAAATGGAAGTTACTTTTTACCAAACTAGACCTGTTGAATATCATAGCGTGCCACACCCAGTACAAATATATAGTGATTCTTCCTTCTTGCCCCCCTGAAGAACGCTGGAGTTGTCTTTTCATACTTCACAGCTGAATCAGAGACATTTAAAGGACAAATTTATGCTGTATGTCATCAGGATTCTTGATGGGTTCCTGATAGGTCTTCTGCTCCATCAATGATGATAAACTTTTGGCTGCGTGTGTGCATGTGCTCCCCTATCTACTGCATTAATCATGTGCAATTAATCAACATGACAGACTCCAAGAGAGCCCCCAGAGACCACAAATCAGATAAGGATCAAAAGTACCCTGTCAGATTTATTGCCAAGAGAAGTACAGTAATAGTTATCAGTGAACAGACTCACTGCTGCATCACTAAGTTCATGTACCTTGACAATGGACTAACTCAGTCAATACTATGAATCTAGCATAGCTCCATAGGTCAGCTAACGACCACTCTTTGGTGTACACTTTTGTACACAGGTACAAACAAGCTACATATCACTCCTGACATATTAGGTTGCCACCCTCTGTTGCCAAGTTACCACCTCTTACCTCACGCAAGAGGGGTTCAATTACTATCCATCATACTACCAATTTAGACCTGGTACTGAACCTGGGTTGATATGTATGTTACTTGTGGGGAGTAAGGATGCTAAAATGCGGTTAATTGACTAGTCGATGGAATTTCCATCGACTAGCCGATAGGCACTTCCGCATTCCTCCTTTGAAATGTACAAGAGCCCCCAATGGGGCTCTTGTACATTTCAAAGGAGGAATGCAGAATGCCGCTATAGCCCAAGGCCAACAGGAAGTCCTGCTAACTCCGGGCTGCACGTGGCGTGCCTGCTTTGAAATACACAAGCAAGGGCTCTTGTGCACTTCAAAGCCATGAAGCCTAGGATCAGCGGGGGACTCACAGTCCTCCATTAATACTGGCCTCCATGCTACACAGCATGCCGCTAGGAGCCCTTGGTCAGCTGGAGATTCCCCAGCTGACCCCGGGTTCCTTGGCACTTCCCTGCTGGAGAGAGCTGGGAAGTGCAAGAACCCAGAGTCAGCGAGGGAACTGACCCCGGATTCCAGGGAAGTGCTGCGCAGAGCCCAGGAGCAACTGGGGAGTCCCCAGCTGACCCGGGGCTTCAGTGCTCCTTTGAAGGGCGGGAAGCGGCAGTTTCAAAAGGGCAGCTGCTGCACAGCTGCCTCCGCGTCTTTCAAAAGCGCAGTGGAGCCCGGGTCAGCTGGGGACTCCCCAGCTGCTCCCGGGCTCCGTGCGGCACTTCTCTGGAAAGCGGGATCAGCTGGGGACTCCGGGGAAGTATCTTAGGGTATGTCTATACTACAAAGTTAATTCGAACTAACGGACGTTAGTTCAAATTAACTTTGATAGGCGCTACACTAGCGATCCTCTAGTTCGAACTTAATTCGAACTAGCGGAGCGCTTAGTTCGAACTAGGTAAACCTCATTCCACGAGGACTAAGCCTAGTTTGAACTAATTAGTTCGAATTAAGGGCTGTGTAGCCGCTTAATTCGAACTAGTGGGAGGCTAGCCCTCCCCAGCTTTCCCTGGTGGCCACTTTGGCCAACACCAGGGAAACTCTACTGCCCTCCTCCCAGCCTCAGAGCCCTTAAAGGGACATGGGCTGGCTACGGTGCCCGTGCCAGGTGCAAGCCTGCCAGCACCCAGCCAGCAGACCCTGCACCTGGCACGGCTCGAGCCGGCTACCCGCTGCCACCCAGCCCTCCCCCTCTTCCTGGGACCAGGCTGGCAGCTCCAGGGAGCCTGCCCGGGACCGCAAGAGGCGGGCGCCCACCTGGTCTAGTACAGACATTGTGGACCTCGTCTACGACCTCCGCACTAGGCACAGGAAAGTGGTCATCTAGGGCAGGATAGCTGCCAGCCTGGCCACCCAGGAGCAGGTTTGCATGAAAATCAGGGTGGTCCAGTGAAACCCCCGACCCTGAGCCCTGAGCTTAGAATGGCCGTACTGGGTCAGACCAAAGGTCCATCTAGCCAAGTAGCCTGTCTGCCGACAGCGGCCAACATTAGGTACCCTGGAGGGGATGGATCGAAGACAATGACCAAGCCATTTGTCTCGTGCCATCCATCTCCAGCCTTCCACAAACAGAAGGCAGGGACACCACTCCTACCCCCTGGCTAATAGCACTCCATGGACCCAACCTCCATCACTTTATCTCACTTCTGTGTAAACTCTGTTCTAGTTCTAGCCTTCACAGCCTCCTGCAGCAAGGAGTTCCACAGGTTGACTATTTGCTTTGTGAAGAAGAACTTTCTGTTATTCGTTTGAAGCCTGCTACCCATTCCTTTCCTTTGGTGTCCTCTAGTCCTTCTATTATGGGAACTAATGAAGAACTTTTCTGTATGCACTCTCTCCACACCACTCATGCTTTTATAGACCTCTATCATATCCCCCCTCCGTCTCCTCTTTTCTAAGCTGAAAAGTCCCAGTCTCTTTATCCTCTCTTCATATGGGACCTGTTTCAAACCCCTCATCATTGTAGTTGCCCTCCCCTCTTCCACCCTCTTTCTTCCCCTCTCCCAGCTCCTTTTCCCAGTCTCACCCAGTTTTGTTCAAGAAAGAGAGTTTCTATTTTTGACCACACGTGTCCTTTATTTTGTACATCAGGAAGGGGGGCTAGGCAGGGGTAAGTGGAAGGAGGTGAGGGAGGAATGGGGTACGAGCCCCCAATGGGGAGGACTGGGATGGCTCTGCGGGCTCCTCAGGGTGGAAACTCTCCTGCAGCCCCCCGATTGACCCCTCTCCCCAGATGGCAGCCTGCGGCAAGTGCATCCGGGCTGATGTCCGAGTGCTGTGATGTGCCAAGTGTGGGCACTCAGGGCACTCCAAGCCAGGACTGCTTTGCAAGCGGGAAACCCCCTGAGAACTGTCTGTCCGGGGTGGGGGTCGGGTCCCTTTAAGCACAGCCCTCGGCTAGCCTGAGACAGCAGCTCCACTCCCTAAGTCCTCATCTGATGCCCTGCCGGCACTGCTTCCGGCCATCCTTAACCCCAGTTCAGGGTCCACTCTGTGAGGACGCACTAGTTCGAATTAGCAAAACGCTAATTCGAACTAGTTTTTAAGTCTAGCTGCGCTAGTTCGAATTAGCTTAGTTCAAATTAAATAATTCGAACTAAGCTAACTAACTAAGTTAGTTCGAATTAGCGCTGTAGTGTAGACATACCCTTACAGAGGCAGCAAGGGAGGGGGGGAATGTCAACTAATCGACTAGTCAAAATACCGGATAGTTGACTAGTCTTTTACATCTTTAGAGGGGAGGCAGTTGATACCACTGTGTTTCTTAACTAATTGTTCTATTACAACTCCTTTGGAATGCGTTTTATGGTCTGTGCCTGACACCTTTTGGCATTCTTTATGCTTGACCTGTTTTTGGTTAGCCAGGCCTATTTACTGCTTCCAGTTTCACCTAGCAAAAGTCTTGCTCATCATGTTTCAGGCCCGTGATATGTGATTTTATGTTACAGACCCTCATCTTACTACATAGTGTTGAGAACCCAAGGGTTTAAGGAACATCTGCACTGATTAGGCCTCAAATGGAGTATTGTGTCTGCTTCCGGGCACTACATTTCAGGAAAGATGTGGAGAAACTGGAGAAGGTCAAGAAGAACAAAAAAATGATGAAAGGTCTAGAAACCATGAGGTCTGAGGGAAGATTGAAAGAATTGGGCTTGTTTAGTTTGGAAAAGAGAAGACTGAGGGTGTGTCTAGACTACAGGGTTTTGTCGACAAAAGTGGACTTTTGTCGACAAAACTAAACCTGCATCTACACTACCGCTGACTTCTGTCAACATAACGTCGACAGAACTCAGCAGTTTGTCAATGCTGGTAAACCTCATTACGAGGAATAACGCCTTTTTTCGACAGAGTTCTGTCGACAGAAGGCGTTATTGCATCTAAACTGTCCTACACTGCCATGTCGACAAAGCAGCTTGCTTTGTCGACAGAACTGAATGTAGTCTAGACGCTCTTTGTCGACAGAAGCTTTGTCAACAGTATCTGTCGACAAAAGCCTGTAGTCTAGACGTACCCTGAGAGGGGACATGATAGCAACTTTCAAGTACTTAAAAGGGTGTTACAAGGAGGTGGGAAAATTGTTCTCCTGAACCTCTGATAATAGGACAAGAAGCAATGGGTTTAAATTGCAGCAAGAGAGGTTTAGGTTCCTAACTGTCAAGGTGATTAAGCATTGGAATAAATTGCCTAGGGAGGTTGTGGAGTCTCCATCATTGGAGATTTTTAAGAGCAGGTTAGACAGACATTTGTCAGGGAAGATTTAGATGGTAACTGGTTCTTCATGAAGGAAGGGGACTAGACTTGATGCCCTCTTAAGTCCCTTCCAGTTCTAGTATTTTATGATCTCTGGGATCTCACATATTTTTAAAAAGTGTCTTCCTGGGTTTCCTTTTCCTCAGAAATCAATCCCAGCAGTGCAGTTGCTCTCTTCAACCTGAGAACTAAGTCATTGTATCCATGGCATAGGCATTCACAGCCCAGAACCCCTGTCCTCCCACCTTCATAAAGCTCTTGAACCACAAGTTGCTCCTTCCGTTACTTCAGTGGACTGTTAATACAAGCTTACTAAAAGGAGTGTGATGGACAAATGAGGCCACATATTTGGGAAGGGTTTTATTGGAGAGTTGAGAGCTCTCATGTGGAGGACTTCCAAGTACCAGAGTATGTTGTACACAGCTAATGTAATGCCCACAATTATACTGAAATTCATCTTAGTGACTTAAAGGGCCAGGAAAAATGAGTTGCTTAGCAACATTGTTTTCTTGTAAAGGGAGAACAGATTTGTACTCAGTATGTCTGGTGTAGTTAGAATACGGTGTTGAGACAAAAGGTTGCCAAAGCAGGGTGATGTTGTACAGCCTTGTACATGTATGACCCAGCTGAACTGCAGCTTCTGATTAGTGTGTATGTGAAATGTGCTGTATGGGTCAGCGTTAGCTCCTTTTTGTGCTCAGGGTTTGGGCCACAGACTGTCCTGATTAAAACCAACAGACTGAGACAGACAAGAAAGTTCTAAAAATAGAATAAAGTGCAAAAAACTTACCATGAGACCAGGTGGTCCCCGTGGGCCCTGAATTCCTTTGAACCCGAGGTCTCCTGGTGGTCCCTGTAGATAAGAATCAGATATAAATCTCAACAGAGGCAGTTTGTTCCTTTGTTTACTACTCTGTAATAAAGACAGAAATGTGACCAGTTGTATGTAAGAACGGGAGAGCCCTGATTTTTTTAAAACAGTGGGCCCACACCCATGTTCTGCAAATCTCCCCCATTCTCTGGAAAGTGGGATGGCACTGACTTTTAGAATAGCACTTCTTAGTTGTGCCTTTTTCTGTGGAAACTTAAATATAAGGTCACATGAGATGTTCAGATAAAATGGGTATAAAACCTACTTCAGGGGGCACAACACCAGTGATAGGATAACTACAGGTGATAAAGATGAGTCTCTTCTGACAGAACAAGGGCAGTTGAGCCATTCAACTTGTCAGAAGACCATTAGAGGGGATTTAATGTTTCTTCCCATCACTGGTCTTGGAGGGAGTCTGAGCTTCATCCAGATGACTGTAACTTCAGTGTTTTAGGGATGATTTTAGAAGCTGAGTGGTTCAGAGGGCTAAATGGGAGTAAGCTAAAATAATTAAGAATCATCTTTTGAGTACAGTAGCTTTCTGTAAAGAAATCTGCTACTAGTTTGTGTTGGTTCTCCCAAGAGCATAGAACAGCAAGAACCATGTTCCCAGTAATCCATCTGCCACAGTAAAGTGAGGAAGGGAATGTGTCTTATACAGATACTATACAGCCCAAGAGATACAAGGAGGTGTCTTACCTTTGGCCCAAACATGCCTGCAATCCCTGGAAATCCTGACTCGCCAAAGTCCCCCTGGAAATAGCAGCCAAGCAAAGACAAATGAAAGAAAAACCCAGAGCAATAAATTTCAACTTAAAGGACTTATCATGGTACTTAGGTTGAAAAATACTTATGGATGTTTCTGTTTCCCTCTAAGCCAGGAATTATGACTGAATACTTGGAAAGGAAATCCCCTGTTCTGGAAAAGGGAATTGGAGATCTTCCTATCTGGTTGAGTTAAGATATTAGCATATTCTCCCCAAGTGGCTAGAAGGTATTAAGATACAGCTTGGGTATTTGGGCCAGGGGCAGGGAGGGGGGTACGCTCCAAGAGCTGCTTTTAATGTTCTCTAAAGGCCATACCTTTGCAAAGTATCAAACTCTGATAACTTTCAAAAAAGCCCTGTTTTGCTTTTTAATACACTCTACACCAGGCCTGGGCAAAATACAGCCTTCAGGCTGGATTTGTCCTGCCAAGACACCAGATGTGGCCTGCGGACGCTGTGGGGAGCCCCAGGCAGGCTCCCCACTTGCCTCGCCCCACCCGCACACTGCTCAGATACACAGCTGTAGGATGGTTTTTCTTTAAAAACTATGAGTCTGGAGGGGAGGGGGAAGCTTTAGGAGCTGCTCCCGCCCCCAGCACAATCCCTTTGGCCGGATTCTGGCCAGAAACTGGCCATGGGGAGCTGCCTGTTTCAATAACAGGCAGCCACGAAGCACAAGGGGCTCCAGAGCACATGGCTACAGCTTGTGCGGCGTTGGGGCAGGTGGGGAGGCTGATTCAGGAACCGCTGCTGGCTGGTAAGTCTCCTGGCAGAGCCTACCTTTGGCAACCCAGACCCTCCCTTCCCCAACCTTCTGCCCCCTTCTCCTGTCCCCTCGTCTACATACCCATACCCACTCCCAGATCTGGCACCCCAATCCTCTGCCCCAGATCACTGTCCCCTCCTGCCCTAGCTCACAACCCAAATCCCTGCACCCCCCTCCTGTACCTCAATTCCCTGTCCTAGGTGACAATCCAACCCCCTCCTTCCCAGTCCAATGCCCCAGGTCGCAACTACCTCCTTCACCCAAACTCCTTCCCTTACCCCAAGCTCCCTTCTGCACCAAACCTCTCCCATATCCCACTATAATGTAATTAATATAATGGAAGAGTGTGGCCCTCATCCACTTTCCAAATTCTTGGAGTGGCCCCCCATTAAAAATTATTGCCCAACCCTGCTCTACACCACGGTGCTGATGTAACACCAGCAGAAAGCCCTGAACCTGGGACTGCTGGAGCTTCATGCACGACCCTGTAGAGGAACTGCATTCTCCCTCTCTGTAAGTGGTCCAAGTGCCACTGGATGGGACCGTGCACCATGCCCACTAGGTGTTTGGGTTACACTGACTCCTCATGAAGGCCCATTTTGAGCTGCAGCCAGTTTATCTGTCAACAGGCATATATGCTAAGAACTTTAAAATACGGGAAAAATATTTCTCAGCTCTTGCCAGTTTTAAATAGGTCTCTAAGGATTATCACTCACATTTCAAGGAAAAAAATCATCTTTGAACAGTTAGGGTATGTCTACACTACCCTCCTAGTTCGAACTAGGAGGGTAATGTAGGCATACCGCACTTGCAAATGAAGCCCGGGATTTGAATTTCCCGGGCTTCATTTGCATAAGCGGGGAGCTGCCATTTTTAAAACCCCGCTGGTTTGAACCCCGTGCAGCGCGGCTACATGGGGCTCGAACTAGGTAGTTCAGACTAGGACAAAGCCTCAGAGGCGCGGGACCCCGCCGCCGCTGCGGCTTTGCTCCCGGTGCCTCTAGTCTGCTGGGGACCGTCTCCAGCAGACCAGGAACACCGGGAGCAAAGCCGCAGCGGCGGCAGAGTCCCGTGCCTCTGAGGCTTTGCCAGAGCAAAGCCTCAGAGGCGCGGGACCCCTCTGCCTCCCCGGCTTTGCTTCAGGTGTCCCTGGTCTGCTGGAGACGGTCCCCAGCAGACCAGGGGCACCCGGAGCAGCTTTTCTCGCCCCGGAGGTCGAGGTGGCGGGACCGCTGCGCTCTGGGCGGTCCCGCTGCCTGTGAGCTCCGGGGCGAGAAAGCCCTGTTTGTAAGTGCGGATCCGACATAAGTCGGATCCGTGTAACTCGGGGACTACCTGTATATTGGCATGCAAGCTCTTTGATAGTGACATACTGATATCAACAGGGCAAAGTGATTCAGGATAGTTGGGAAAAGATTAGTACAAAAACAAAGTAATAAGAGCTGGAAATGTGTCTTGTTTAGCTCAGTTGTAAATGACTTAGGTGATGAGGATTTCACCACTTCTCTTACAAGGCGATTCCAGAGTCTAATAGACCTTGCTGTTAGGAAGCTTTTCCTGCCATGGTAGTGAGAAATTGCTTGGCAAGCTAGGACCTGTTTGAAATCTGTGGAATGCAAGTAGCTTTCCAAGGATACAAAAAAAAAAACCTTAACTATCCATTTAAGGATCCTGGAAAGGAAACATATTACTGCTACTCCCATGGTAGGATAATCTCGCTCCATGGAGTGGTTGGCAGCAGAAATAAATGAAAAGCAAAGAAGAGTTCTAGAAGAAAAAGAGCTATGTGCTAAGTTACAGGAATATCTTATCCAAGAGGCCTGAATCAATATTTACACAGCAACCTGCAGGACTGAACAGTGGGTACATGAATCTGCCAGTCATGTATACAAAAAAGAGAATACAACAGGACTCAACTTGACTCTACTTCTTGAGCCAGGAGCCTGTGACTTTTCTTGGCCATTTAGGTTATGTCTACACAGGAGCGTTATTTTTGGAATAACTGATGTTATTCTGAAATAACAAAGGGTATGTCTACACTACCCTCCTAGTTCGAACTAGGAGGGTAATGTAGGCATACCGCACTTGCAAATGAAGTGCGATTTGAATTTCCCGGGCTTCATTTGCATAACGGGGAGCCGCCATTTTTAAAACCCCGCTGGTTTGAACCCCGTGCAGCGCAGCTACACGGGGCTCGAACTAGGTAGTTCGGACTAGGATTCCTATTCCGAACTACTGGTACACCTCGTGGAACTAGTCCGAACTACCTAGTTCGAGCCCCAGGTAGCCGCGCTGCACGGGGTTCGAACCAGCGGGGTTTTAAAAATGGCGGCTCCCCGCTTATGCAAATGAAGCCCGGGAAATTCAAATCCCAGGCTTCATTTGCAAGTGCGGTATGCCTACATTACCCTCCTAGTTCGAACTAGTGGGGTAGTGTAGACATACCCAAAGAGTGTGTCAACACTGCAAGCCATTATTTCAAAATATTGTCAAGCTGGAGAATTTCTTACTCCAACTCGTGTAACCCTCATTTTACAAGGAGTAAGGGAAGTCGAAAGAAGAGTGTTCTTCCTTTGACTTCCTGCTGTGTAGGCAGTGCCAAAAGCCAAATTAAGCTACTTTGAGTTAAGCTATGCAATTGATGTAGCTCAAGTTGCGTAACTTAATTCGACTTTAGCCCTGCTGTGTAGACGTAACCTTAGAGGCTTCTTCTAGGATGGTGGAGCAAGCAGTGTTCTCATTTCTCTCACTATCTAGGCTATGTCTACACTTGCAGCTTCTTGTGTGAGAAATATGCAAATGAGGCTAAGTGTAGAATATTGCTGAGCCTCATTTGCATACCGAATGAGCTGCCATTTTTGCAGAAGAGGCTCTTGCACCAGAAGGAGCATCTACACTGCCCCTTTTTGCACAAGAAAAACCCTCTTGCACAATGCCGTTATTCATGAAAATAATTGGCGTAACGACATTGTGCAAGAGGGTTTTTCTTGCACAAAAAGGGGCAGTGTAGACAGCTCCTTCTGGCGCAAGAGCCTCTTCTGCAAAAATGGTGGCTCATTAGGTATGCAAATGAGGCTTGGCGATATTCCACACTGCCTCATTTGCATATTTCTCTCACAAGAAACCGCAAGTGTAGACATAGCCTTAAAGTGCAACATTATACTATATATCTTTGTTAGTCTCAAAGGGTATGTCTACACTGCAGAGGAAGATTGAAGCTGCTGCTGTCAATCTTCCAGGCTACGTCTAGACTGGCCCCAAATTCCGGAAAAGGGATGCAAAGCAGGTAAGTCAGCATAGGGAAATCCGCGGGGGATTTAAATATCCCCCGCGGATTTAAATAAACATGTCCGCCACTTTTTTTCCGGCTTGGGGAAAAGCCGGAAAAAAAGCGTCTAGACTGGCGCGATCCTCCGGAATAAAGCCCTTTTCCGGAGGATCACTTATTCCTACATACCTACTTCAAGTAGGAATAAGAGATCCTCCGGAAAAGAGCTTTATTCCGGAGGATCGCGCCAGTCTAGACGCTTTTTTTCCGGCTTTTCCCCAAGCCGGAAAAAAAGCGGCGGACATGTTTATTTAAATCCCCCGCAGATTTCCCTATGCTGACTTACCTGCTTTGCATCCCTTTTCCGGAATTTGGGGCCAGTCTAGACGTAGCCCTAGGGTTTGAACTAGCTGTTTAGTTAATACAGTTAATTTGAAGTGAGAGGGGCACTCTTGTCGATGCCAGCAGTCCTGCTTTCACAAGAAATAAGGGAAGTTGAAGGAAGAGTGTTCTTCTTTCAACTTCCTGCAGTGTGGACAGCGCCAAATATTGAGTTAAGGTACTTTGACTTCAGCTACGCAATTAACATAGCTGAAGTTGCGTATCTTAATTCGACTTTGTCCTGTAGTGTAGACGTACTGTAAGGTGCCACAGGACTACTCATTGTTTTTAAAGTTACAGACTAACATGGCTACTCCTCTGAGACCTATTGTCCTTGGAGTGTAGGAAGACAACTCACCAATTTCACAGGAGAATGGGGCCCAACACTAGCATAGACATGTATAAATCTAATCTTCACACATTGCTAGGTATCTATCCATGTCTTAACTGCAGTGAGGAGTTCATTGTTTGTGATGCGTGGTCTATCTTGGCAGGGGACCAAGCGACCCGCATACATACACATTTCAAACAGTTGAAGATCCCAGCAGATGCAAAGACAAACAGATGTTGAGCAGACAGTAGGAGATTTAATTTGGTTTCTTGTCGGGGGAAGGTCTCTAAATAGTAGGGATAGTAAGGGATGCAAAAGTACTTGAGAGTTGTTGACAGTTTGCTCTCTACTGGACAGAAGGGACTCAACAGGAGGGATATTACTTCTATCCCAAGGAGTTTACAATTAAGTAATTATAGCTCCCGGTGTGGAATCTGCTGTAACCTGAGACGCAGCGCGAAGCTAGATAAGGTCATCTTACAAGTGTGATGCATTAAAAACTACAAGGCACAGCAGCCTGCTTTCATAATGGGGTGTTTGCATTCCTTTGCTGAAGCTGATCAATTTTACAGCTCTCCGGGACACCAACCAATTGATGCTCATGGGGAGGGTCAGCACAGCAGCTGAGAGGCGTAAGTACCACTGCTGTACGTGCATGAGCTGTGGTCAAACTAGTGCCGAAAAACAGCAGTTTACTTACTGTGGGATAGACGGTGACCCATGTCCCCTCTAATCTTTTCCATCTATGTGCAGATTTTCCCCTCCATATGTGGAATAAATGTTATGTGCACGGAGGCATGTGCGAATGTGTATCACCAGTAGAAATAGAAAACTTAGCAGTGGACACTCGTCTAATCAGCTGGGTGCCATTTTGAATTTCTTGCTCCTATGCACTACCAGGACTATGAGCCAGGTGGGAAAACTACAGTAAAACACAAAGCTTTTAAATTAACACAACTAACCGGCTGTCCTTTGGGTCCTAACTCTCCTGGGCTTCCTGGGAGCCCCATTCCTCCTTGTGTACCCCGTTTCCCTGTTGGGCCAGTCTGACCAGGCAATCCTCTTTCACCCTACAAAGAACAACACAGAATTAAAATCACTCCAGGGGATCAGCAATTAAATATAAAAGCATGCAACAGAAACAGCCAGTGGCAGGGTACATCTGACAAGGTGGAAAAATAATGGCCACTGGGGAGGGAATGTGGCTTCATTTATGCATCACCCAAGGCTGGGTGCAATGGTAAATGTTCTCCTGGGATGTGCAATGAAGCCAGTAATGGACAACAATGTGTTTCCAGAGTTAGTTTGCAAAGAGGCGCAGTTACAAGCTCAGCTGACAAGGTGTGTCCCAAGGCAACATATGAGGGAAAGGGTCATGCTCTCCCATCATTTATACCCCTGCTTGCCCTGCCCCTCATCCCACAATGTCTCAGTCTCTGCTCTGAACAAGGCTGATGAGACAGATGATGAATCCATGTGAAATGCTGAAGGAATTCCAAGGGTTCAGAACAGTAACTTTAATCCAAAGCTAACGTTTGCCCTGATACTGACTTCTCAAGACAGAGACAACAAAGGGGTGTCCAAGACCCAGCATCTCAACTCCCCCTCCTGCTGCCCTTGCAAAGCTCCAGTGATATCCGTGGTGGCAGCCTGTTATTTCTACCTATGGCAGCTGGGGGGCAGTAAGTGACAACTTAATGGGTTAAATGAGTAATTTGATTGAAATTCTTCAGCATCTCCAAACCCAGATGGAATCTCTCTATTTACAGCCCCTTTTTACAAATGGCTAAATCATTCCTGGGTCTGGTTTGTTTTCTGTGATCCACTTGGGACAGGGAAAGAACTAGTAAGAAATCCAGGAGTTACTAACCAAGCCTTTCACTGTTTCCGCTGGCTCAGAACTGTTCCCGTTCACCAGCAGTTCAGCCCTGATGGTGCTAGCTGAAAACCTGGCAGTGTGAGCTCCTTCCCCCACTAGTGCCTGCTAAGACATGAAGGCCTGGTCTATACTAGACCAGGAAGGTTGGCTTAAGGCACACAACTCCAGATATGTAAAATGCATAGCTAGAGTTGACTTCCCTTAAGCTGAGACTTGGCAGAGCCCACAGTGTGGGAGGCATTTGCTCCCATTGGCTTCCTTACTCCTTGCTGAAGAACGAGTACTGAATGTCAGCAGGAGCTGCCCTCAGCGTTTGATTTAAGGGTCTATACTAGATCCGCTAAATCAAACGCCAGAAGATTGACCTCTGGAACGTCAATCTTCTGGTAAGTGTAGACATGTCCTAACAGTACACACTTCCAAGGATGCAAGACCTTCCAAAAGAGAGACCTGGTCATTCTTGCTAGGAGCCTAGCTATTCGAGATCCCTAAAAGCAGTGCAGGCCAGGCAGTGTGAGGTTCCATGCCACCTTCCCAAGTACACTTAGAACAACAACAACAACAGAGACCACTGTGAGCTGGAAACTGACCTTAAATCCTGGTGGCCCCTGTGCTCCTGGGAGACCAGGTATGCCTGGGTTCCCTTGTTTTCCCGACATCCCTGTTGTGCCTTCTTCCCCATCATCTCCCTGTTCTCCCTATAAAACAAGTCCAGGAAAGAAAACAGAGAAAGTCACCCTATGCTTCTGGGCATGCTCAACCATGTAGCCAGAAGCAGCATGACTACAGAAACAGCGGGCCTGGCTGGCATGGTGTGCATTTATGAGTGGCTGTGTGAGCATTCGCATAAGATTTTACAGCACATGGATCTGCGCATACAATAGCCTGTTTGTCTGGCTGAGAGAGCCACTTTACTTACAGACTTGTCCACAGGGAGCCATCTGCCTGGGTTTTAATGTGTGAACTCTGTGTATATAAGGCAGCACAGCTATAGGTGTGTGTGTGTGTGTGTGTGTGTGTGTGTGTGTGACAGCACAGCTATAGCTCTGTGTGTGTTTGTGTGTGTGTGTGAGAGACTGTATGAGTCTATGAATATATGATAGCACAGCTATAGCTCTGAGTGTGTGTGTGTGTGTGTGTGTGTGAATTTCAACTGCTTTATCCTTTGCCCTTCCCTCCTCTGGGCTAGTATTTGCTTAAGGTGTCCCAATATTACTGTTTCAAACTTACCTGCAGCCCAGCTGTGCCATCCTTCCCAGGCACTCCATCCACTCCAGGAGAACCCTCCTGGCCTTGTCTTCCCACTACGCCCCTCGGACCAGGTAACCCAACAGGGCCCTACAAACACAAAAGAATTAGTGACTGAAGTCCTGGGATGCTAGGGACTCATACCAAAAAGGCTGAATTTTCACCTACCGGCGAGCCTCTGCTGCCAGCTGCACCCCGTGGCCCTTGCTTTCCTTTTTGACCCTAAAGAAAAAGAAATATGGTATGGTCCTACCTGGGAAGACTGTTTTGGCCTCTACAGTTGAGAGCAGTTTAAAAAGGAGACATATAAAGTCACTTGCTACAGCAGAAGGAGATGAATTATTATTTGGTTATATTACAAGTAGTTCTCTAAGAGTCTCTGGGTTATCTGCTTTAGAGGGCAGGAATGAATAGCCAGAAGGCCCTACATTTTTCTAATATAGAACAGATGAGGACAAATAAAGCAACAGGATGAATTTGAGAGAGAACTGCAGCTCTGGCATGCATTACAACACGATACTCAAAGATTATTTCATTCATCATTCCTGGGCAGTCAACAACCAAGCCTTCTTCAGGGGACTCAGATAGGGAAAGTCTTATTCTGGCCTCTATTAGGATATGTCTACACTAGCCCCTAGTTCGAACTAGGGTGGCTAATGTAGGTATTCAAACTTGCAAATGAAGCCCAGGATTTAAATATCCTGGGCTTCATTTGCATGTTCCCGGGCGAGCACCATTTTTAAATCCCCTTAGTTCGAACTGACTGCTACACGCGGCTGTCAGAAGTTAATCCGAACTAAGGACTTAGTTCGGATTAACTGTTACTCCTCCTGCAATATTTAAAAACCGGGCTTCATTTGCAAGTTTGAATGCCTACATTAGCCACCCTAGTTCGAACTAGGGGGCTAGTGTAGACATACCCTTAGATTAGATAGTTTCCCTTGGTCTGGAGAGCTGGGGGTAAAACCTTCCTATGGTAAAATCTGTAATGCTGATTTGCTGATAAGGGAAGCATCAAAACAGCAAGAATGCAGTCCTGATTATTAGCTAGGAACAAGGATTAACTCCTGCAATACAAATGGAACACTTGGCCTCATCGTCTTTGCTAGGATTCAGAAGCTTTGAAGCTCTGTCATGTGCTAACACATTTTAAAAAAATAAAGCAAGTGTTTTGCGTATCACTTCTCCATCTGCAGACAAGTCTCTGAAATCCAGGCCAACTCTCTGGAACAAGAGCTACTGTTACTCATTAGACCCATGGGTAGTTCCAGATCTAAATGGGTGAGAGGGTGTGTCTCTCTTTGAATGCAGTCGCCACTTCGCTCTTTGCTAAAATCACCTATTGTAAGTCAGTCTAGTTGGCAATATGCCAATTCCCATATCTGCCAGGGTGGAATGTGAATTAGCTGAGTACTGAGGTCATGCACTTAAATTTAGGCAGCCAAAACCTCTGGTGGTTAATGGATTGGGAAGCTGTAGAGCTAGACAGACAGGGAAGCAGAAGTAGATACTGATATACATTTGGTTAAGATAGAACCACATGCAGTGGTTTCTCTTGTTGTGGGGGAGCAATTTGAGGGAAGGACCCTTCTGAGAAGCAGGAAAAATGGAGAATTGTGGATTTGGAAGGTTTTAGCCAGAAAAGTTTTGTGGTTGAAACCCAGCTACAGAGAGAGACGCTTGAATGGTTCAGATTTTCCCCAGGGGCAGACATGCAGATTGTGGTCAAGGGAAGCAGAAACTGGTTGTGTGGGAAAGAGGGACAATCCCAGACAGTAATTAAGGACCTGCCAGGAATTCATCTATGGTGCTAGTTCTATATTTCTCTTAATCTTCTCCAGCCCCAGGAAGCCAACGACTAATGGGTTTGGACACTCAAATCAATATTTGCAGCCCTGCTATGGGGTTCTCCATGGTCATTTCTAACCACAGACCAATGGACAAGCCACATACTCTTGGAAAAGCTGTGACCGTTCTGATTTCACTTCAGCTTTAAGCTTGGGATGCCATAAATCCATCTTCCTGAAACCTACCTCTTCACCTTTGGATCCCTTTGGTCCTGGCTGGCCTGGTGGTCCAGGATCCCCCTAGAAAAGATGACAAAGAAAATCTGCTTGAAATACTTTTCTGGCAGCATCTTGCATGGAGTATAAAGAGCAGCATTTGCTGTGTCCCTTACGGCATTGACCATATGGAATCAATTAATGGGAGCAGCCTGTGCACTCACTACTACTGGGGAGGAAGGAGCTAGAGATGGTCTCCAGAGACTATTTAACAGGGTGTCATTTTGGAAAAGCAGCATTGTCTCCCCCCACTTGGTGCGTCTCCCCCTCACTTGGTCTGTGGTTGTGATAACTGCTATTTGACCTTGAGACCCACTGTGGAAAAACACATTATAAAGAGCAGGTAATAGGAACAGGCCTCCTCTCAATAAAGAGTTCTGGCTTTAGTTTTAAAGCAGATCAAGTTGTCTCTGCAACAAATGCTGCAATGATACTTATGGTATTTGAGGCCTCCCCTCTCCTGAGCCCCTTGCCCTCTTTTGAATCTAGATTTCAGATGTGTCAAAGCCAGCTCTGAAGGGGAGAAAAGCGAGATAAGGAAATTGATCATATACATATGCCCTGCCCTCTTCCTCTTCAATTGTTTTAGTGGATTTTGCTGATGGCAAACAGCAGGATGTGTATTCTCTAACCACGAGACAGCCTGGACTTATTCCAAAGAAGATGTAGCAGGTTATTGCCTGTCTGCAGATCGTTCTCATTGTTTTGTTTCTAATTGTCTGCTGTTTCTGAGCCTCCTGCTTCTATACCTCTTCCTCCAGAGCTGCCTGCTTCTGTTGATTACCTTGGGGGCAATTTGAGGCTGAAATTAAAGAGCTATGGAGGGCTAACCACTTCTAATGAAGTCACAGACCACTGAGATAGGGACTTAAAAATAGAACTTATAACACCTTCTTTCTGTAGCCCCACAAAGCACAGGAGTCACTTCAAGTGTGACTGACACTGTCTAGTATGTTCCAGTATGTTCTTGCACTCCAGGTGTTACAGCTCTGATTAGATAGAGGAGAGAAACCAGATGATAAGCTGATTTCCAGGAATGGTGTTAATTGAAACTTTTGTGCAGATGCAGCTCAGGAACTTGAATAAGCCTAGGTAGCACAAACAGTACAAATGTCTTTGGAACCCATTATATACATGTATTTTGAAGGCATGCACAACTTCTCAAATTTCTTTCCAATAGCTTTATACGACTTCGCTAGTTTGTGTAAAAATAAGAACAATATGAAGGGGATATCAAAACAGCATTGCCATGAAAGACACTTGACAACATCCCTTCTGTGTTCACCCCACTGATATTCTGACCACTTGTCTAGAGCTGAAACACTTCTGCATTATTTGTTTACGACTGCAAAATATTTTCATGTTTTAAACTGCACCTAGAAGGGAGAGGACATAGGAACACACCATGCTCTGTACAGGGCAGAGTGTTCAACACTGGGTAGAACTTGACGGGATTGTTTTATTTCATACCCCCTTTGGAGAACACCCTACTGAATGCATTTTAAGCCACATCTAAGAGCTGTGTAAACATAACAGAGCAGAACCTCAGCGGATGTAAACTGACAAAGTGCTACAGATTCAGTGAAGAGATGCTGCTTTATATCAGCTAAGGATCTGGCCAGAGGGAATCTGTGCATGGTTTGTTTCTGTGTTCCCCACTGTTCAGTTTATAGAATGATTAACGGCAAGACAGTCAGGCCAATGTTTAGGGCTTTTTTTTCAAAACTTGAGAACACCAGGAATGAGTGCAAAAACCACATATGCACTTGCATGTCTGATATACTGGAACAATTACCATCAACCTATACAAAAAATCTAGTACTTGAGCATGACAATTCCTGGTCTGTGGTTTGACCGATCATTTGTGTGTGCATACAACCACAATATTTGCATGTACAAAATAGATACATTTACACACAGCCCCTGGAAGTTCAGGTTTTAAAAATCAGGCCTTCAGTTTTAATTGATTTTAGTCTTCATTAAACATGCCAGACTAAGAGCAGGTACAGCATGGGCGGCAGCTGGACAAACTTATTCCACACTGCTCCACCTTTGGCCTTCAGCTTACCCTGGATGGGCTTCTGTAGGAGTGAGGAGGGACCCAATCAGTCTAGAGCCAACGAGAGGTGGGGCTGTATTGTGATTTATGCAATGTGGACACCTGTCCAGTAGGAACCGGACAAAGACCCAACTCATTTCTTATCTAGCCCAGGCATTTGTAAAGCATTTCCATCCCATCTGTATCAGTTTGGGTCACCAGTGACTTGCAGATGAATGCCCCATATATATATATATTTTAGAGTGCATTTGTCTGTCTGTGAGTCTGTCTGTCTTTGCATCTGTGAATCTGTATGTTCAAGAACTCCTACAATGTAAGAGCTAGGATCACCAAATGCAGTAGGCAGCTTCCTCTTACCCTAACTTAAACCAAGGTCAGGGTTTGGTTGTGCCTGGAAAATGGGAAGTGCTGGGAATGGGACTGTTTTTGATAACATGGAAAGGGAGGGAGCAAAGAGGGGAGGGCTGCGAAAAGGAGGGGCACAGAGAAGAGGGACGCAATACTGAGAGTGGCCACTGGGGTCAGCTGCAGCATAAAGAGTGTGGCCAGCAGGGCTGGGGCTCCCCCATCTTGCTTGCCACCAGACCATGTGAGTAGCACCCCTTCTCCAAACCCAGACAACCTGCAGGACGTGTATGTGGGGAACCCACTGGAAGAAGAAACAGCCCCCAAAGCCTGGATTCTTCCCAGATTGCCCCAAACGGCTCACATCCACAACAGCCTGCAGGCCACAGGGGAGTCAGTGGGAGGGGGGCCCCTGGAGCTTTGCCCCCCCCAGACAGCCTGCATGCTGTGGAGGGGGGGAGCCCTGAAGGTCAGGGGCAGCTCACAGAACCTGGCCAGCCCTCCAAAGTACCTCCCCAAACAGCCTGCAGGGTAAAGGGGTTTGCTGGAGGCTGGTGGTAGCCCCTGAAGTGCTTCCACCCCCAGACTAGCTGTAGGGTGGGTGGTAGGGGGAGGGGAAGAGGGCAGCTGGAGGCCAGGGCCAGCCCACAAAGCCCCAACCTCTACCTGACAAGCGCACAGCCCTGGATCCCCCCCTCCCAAGAGGAGACTCCCTATGGGGAGTGCAGCCCCAGCCCCTCAGGAGCAGCTGGAGGCTGGGAGCACTGCTACAGTTCCCTGGGACGAGCTACCTCCAGAGCAGCAACACCCCGGCTTCCACAGGCAGGTCCAGTAACACCCCGCACCTTCCAGTCCCCTGTCCTGAGCCTCCTGCCCTGAGTCTTGCACCTCCCATCTGCCTTGACTTCTGCACCCCTACCTCCTTCCTCATGAGCTCCTCCACCTCTTTTCCCCTGCCTCTCCTTAGCCCCGAACCCCCATTCCAGCCTTCATTTTCCTTCATTTTTTAAAAAATTCAATCATTAAAATAAAGCATGTTCATTCTTCATTTTTTAAAAATTCAGTTAAAAACCTGAGCAATGCTGGGTACATCTGCTAGTTACTAATATAATCCTATTGCATTACAAATCTCCCACATGTTCTGTCCTTTTTACGTCTGGTAAAGCAGGTCTAGACACACAATATTAGGACATAGGAAGCTGCTGCTCTCTCCTCCCCCTCTTGTTTTATAGGAAAAATAAAATATATCATGTGATATACTTTGACTGCCCCTCAAGAAGCATACATTTTCTGGATACAGATATTCCTAAAACCCCACTGAGCCCTGGCATATGGAAATGCATGTATTGTAGTTTGTAGTCACCATGCATTTCTTCTGACAGCCTTTCCCATGATGCTCCCCTGTTCGGACGCCATTTGTCACGTACACACTAGAGTAAAACCAGATGAAAATCAATCAATTAATGAAATAAAATAGAGTCTTACGGGTAAACCTTGCTGTCCAGCTTTTCCTCTGTCCCCATCAAGTCCTTCTTGACCCTTAAACAGATGAGACAGTGCCTGTTAATTTATTCTCTGGCTCTTTCTTGGCATAGGTAAACAGCTGTGGATGCTGCAGCCACAGCACACAGCGTGGTACTGGGCAATAATGAGTGGCGGGAGAGGTGCAATGTACACAGCTATATTCTCTGCCAAAACTGGGAAGGCAGAGTCATTGGGTGGTGCTATGCAGATGAATGTATAACAGGAAAGCAAATGCTTTTCTTGGGCAAGACGACCTTTCTCAAGCTAACTTCCTAATTCATCCAATTCCTTCCCAACTCATTTCCGCTCTCCGTAACTGTGGGCTGATTTCTGACTCTGAACACTCCCGCTCCTTCTCTGCTGTCCCCCCTACGATCTGGAACAACCATCCTGTATCTTTCTGCCTCAATGATTTTCTCATCTGAAAACATGTCCTCTCCCTTGTTTTGATTTTCTCTCTCAGTATTATTATACAGCTTTGCTATTCTCATAGACTTTAAGGTCAGAAGGGACCATTATGATCATCTAGTCTGACCCCCTGCACAATGCAGGCCACAAAATCTCACCCACCCCTCCTAGAGTAATCCTCTCACCTATATCTCAGATATTGAAGCCTTCAAATACTTTGAAGACCCCAAGATGCAGAGAATCCTCCAGCTGTGATCTGTACCCCATGCTACAGAGGACGGCGAAAAACCTCCAGGGCCTCTGCCAATCTACCTTGGAGGAAAATTCCTTCCTGACCCCAAATATTCTGTATTTAGCATTATTTAGCACTGTAACTGTACTCACACTGTATGATAGACACTATATTAACAAACTGAACTCTGTAGGACTAGTTGATACCTTCTATACTTTTCCTATAAATATACCTTTTAAAAAGAAGAGAGTAACAAGTAGATAAGGCCTCATGAACATCTTGGATTAACTCGTGGAACGAGGCGTACAGATAGTTCGGAGTAGGAAGCCTAGCGGACATTTAAAAATGGCGGCGCCCGGCAACATGCAAATGAAGCCCGGGAAAGTCAAATCCCGGGCTTCATTTGCAAGTTCGTATGACTACATTAACCACCCTAGTTCGAACTAGGGTGGTAGTGTAGACATACCCTCAGCTAGTTAACTGTTCCAAGTACAATGTACTTGGATACTGATAGGAAACAGACAGATAAGAGTTATAACTAGCTACTATGTTACAATTTAAGCAGGGAACAGGGCTCATCTAATGCATTCATAAATACAAAATGCATTAGTTTAGCTGAATACCTGATTACTGATGCCTCATGGAGACTTCAGTGAGTAGCATTTCTCTGGGAACTTGTGGACAGACTTTTGGCAATGACAAATAAGAGAGTTTGGTACATTTTTGTAATTAATCACTCTCGCTGACTGCTTCTGTAGTGAGGCAAGATCTAATCTTATGAGATTCTATTCAGACTAGCTCCAGTCAATCATGTTGAGAAGCTACTGACAGAGGGACTGGAAGACTCTACAAAACAGGTCAGGAGTAAGGGGAACTCATTCATAAATCTGGTCTTGGCTGAGAGAGCCCACAGCTGACTGAGAAGATTTTGGAAACTTCCAATCCATTAAGTTAACAGGGATCCCCTTGAAAGCATCTAGCCTTCTGCCAGCAGCTACGAACCCAAAGTCTCAGCTTCACCCAACATCATCATGAACTTGCTATCTTGTGAACTATTTCCTCAAAGCCTTCTGAGCATTGTCCCATATCTCCTCTGGTTTTAAGAGGATCACTGATGAGAATGTCCTGCTCATTCTCTCAGCCTTGCAAGCACAGCTCAGATATGTGACATGGTGGGGGCCCTGATGCTATCTGGTCTTTTCTTTGCCTTCTGCAACTGCTCTTTCACTTTAAGGAAAAAGATGGGAATCATTCCTCTGGATATTGAGTAAAGCAAACAAGCCATTTACTGCTCGCAAGAAGCAGCCACGGTGAGATGTCACGTCACAATCACAGAGCGAAAGATTTAAGCCTGGGCTGTTGCATAGATGAAGAACTTTTCCAAATTTAGTTCCTAGCTGTATATTTAGAATTGAACTTACAGGGTAGCCAGGGTCTCCAGGATCCCCTCGATCTCCTCTGTTGCCAACTGGACCCTACAACAACAGAATAAAGGTTCAAGGTAGATGTGAAATGCCAGTGGGCCACTGTCATGATCTCTAAAAACAGCATCTTCTATGATCAGGGAGAGAATCCAGATAGTTGCCTAGCTTGCATGTGCAATCCACATAAAATCAGATCACAGGATTAGAGAAGGGACTGAATAATATCTTACTCTGTCACCAGGTGGTCCTGGGGGGCCTTCAATTTTCCCATCATCACCTTGTTCGCCCTGTAGACATAAATATTAGTGTTAAAACAACCATCAGCATACATAACAGGTGATTCTATAAAGGCCTGATCCAAAACCCTTTAGAATTTGGGGGAACCTTCCCAATGATTTCAGTGAGGTTTGAATGAGGCCTTAGAGACTGGATAAAAAGATGGCTTTAAATAACTTTAACAGCACTTAAAACAACTACTTAAAATAAAAATAATAATCACGTTTTTGTTAAAGGGGTTTTAACCTATTATTCTTCCAAATAACACCTATGATTCCCAAAAGTGAATAAGGTGAGAGAAATATAATGACATTCCTCTTGACTCTTTTCAGATGGTTAACTTTGTTCTGAGTGAGTTCCACACCACTTCCTCCATGTGTGTGCATCTCTTTTGCACAGCAACATAGGAGAGGAAAAACATTCTTTTACAATAATCCAATGTGTCTGCAAACCCACCAGATCTAAATCAGGTGTCTCCCGGAGAGCTAGCTCCAGAAATTACTGAACTATCTTTAAAAAGCAACTGACAACATTTCAAAGTGAGAGAATGTCCCTTTGAGTCTAAGAATGAAATTTTCAGAAGGGCCTTAGTAACTTCAGAAATCTAGTCTCATTTCCAAAGTGACTTAGAACCAGACTGACAAAGGCATTTAAAAGTCTAGAGGGGTCGCCATGTTGGTCTGTTACTTTAAAAGATGAGTAGTTCCGTAGCACCTGTGACCTGATCTACACTAGGACCTTAGTCCAAAATTAGCCCCCCAAGATCGATTTTCTAAGTGATGCGTCCACACTACCAAACCTGTTATTCTGGAATAAGGGGCCGTGGAATTTAAACTCTGTAGTCCTGCTTTCCATGAGGAGTAATGCTAAGGAGCCTAAAGCGACATCTACTCTGCGAGAAAAGATCATGACACGGAGTCTCAGAACTCAGGTCAACTGACTCAAGCTCATGGGCCTAAAAATAACAGTGTAAATGGTCAGGCTCTGGCTGGTGCCTGAGTGCTGAAAACAGGTGGGGGAGGGAAATCTAAGAGACCATGCTGCTGAAAATCTACACTGCTATTTTTAGCTCCGGAGCCCAAGCCCGAGTTTGTACTACTGAGCTCTGAAACTTGCTGCTGCAGGTGTTGTTTTTATTTTGTAGACGTACCCTAGTCTCTTTGGAAGTCATTGGGACTTAGGCTCCTAATTGCCTATGTCCCTTTAGAATATGGGATGTAGGCACCTAAATCACACAGTCACTTTTGGAAACATTAACCTAGATCTTTTTCCATCCAAAGGAAGTCTAGTTATAGTGGTCTGTCTGAAACACTCATGTGTACCTCCAAGGGTAAAGGGTGAATCACACCTATGAACCTGTTTGGATAAGGATTATGAAGGATGAAGTGCTGCTAAATTTGAAGGATTAAATGAGCACTGATGGGTAAAACTCAGCTGGGCAACCTTTAAAATAAGGAAAGATGCCTTAAGTGATAGGCACATGATAGAGGTGACTCATGATGAGAGATTAGCCTTTGATGTTCAGAGCCTTCTTTTGGGTTTGGCAAACAGAGAAGGAATTTTTAGGGAAGGTCTGAGAGTGTCTGTTTCGCTCAAACATATTATTCCTTGTACTTCCTGCTTCTGGTCATGCGGGTCATCAACAAGCTTCTTTTAGGGTATTTCTGCCCTTCCCAGCTCCAACTTCATTTCTGCTTCCATGAGGAAGCAGAAACAAAGAAAAGGGGAAAAATGGAAAATAAGGGAGGTGGGGTGAGAGGGGGAGGAAGAGGAAGACAAGTTATTTCAAATCTTTTGAACTTCCAAAAAATGGAGTCCGAATTTTGGGTTGGTTCTTATTGATAGGAACCAATGTGCCTAATGCCTAATAACCTGACCCCAGCGAATCTGTGCAAAGCTGTCCATGTTGCAACATGCTCTTGCTCACATATGTTCTCTTGCCAGGAGGAGCTGGGTAGACAGGAATTGTACTGAACCCCAAAAAAGGATTGTTCTAGCCCAGAGCTGCAGCACAGTCCAGGGTTTGGCAAGAGGGTTAGTTTTCTAGTCTTGTCTGAATGGTTTCTTTGCTGACTGTTTCTGCCTGGAGTAGCTACCCCTTGCTGAGGGACTCAACAACACAGCTGCATATAAAGCTAAGCAATGGGTGGGTATGGGGTGCTTCGTTGGCTTTCTGGATTTTATTGTCCTGGCAGGCAACCTAGTTTGGAATTGAGAAGCATTTTTCCTCATCCTTTGTACATTCCCTGATCTATATAGGGAGCAGAGCTGCTCTGAGTACACACCCTAGCTATGTGCTGCTATCAGAAACTGTTCTTGTAGCCATTTCAGACCGATGGTGAGCCCCTTACACAGCTGCTTGTATGAGTAATTCCACGGAATGCAGTGGGACGACTTGTGTGAGTAACTGCTTAGCAGCGTGAGTGAGGGGTTCACAGAGAGACACTCAGTTACCCTCACTGTGCACTCCACCCTCTAAAACACAGATGCTCTTTTGCTGTTTCTGTTTTAAATTCACTTGCATAAATCACGAGGGGTTACAGTGTCTTAATCCCTCTGGAGCCTGTTTCTTAGCTCCCTGCGTAGGATAGCTACATTCCAGTGCCTCTGTTTTTTGGCGACTTGATGTTGCTGAGTCTTTCACATTCTGGGTCCTGAGGATTAAATTAATGCATTTAACAGCTCCTTTGGGGTCCAAGGTCCTTTCAAATGCTGTATTGTGGTTTTTAGGTGATCCTTTCCCCTGGCACTTGGGGGCTGCTGGTTTCTAACTCTTTGGGACTACTGTACCAAAACTTCCCTCATATTTGGGAACTCACAAAGTTAATTCCTGTGGGGCCAAGCAGTTGAGTCTTTGTAACTCAAGTTATTGGTTTCTACAAACCACCGCAGCGTGGTTATTAAGGTCCCTTCTTGCTTTCTTCCTCCAAGGTGCTGTGGGTACCCTGATGCCCCAAACATTTGGCAGTTGCTCACAATGCTGCCACTTGGTAGAAAATATGCAGCGCTAGTTTTGACTTTGGCAATGGTGCATCTGCAATTGGCAATGCTTAGTTTCAGAGAGTCCCAACTACAATCAGCAGCAGAGCACCATTGTTGCCAACGCCTCATTTTCTGAAGGCAGGGATAGGAAAATGTTTATAAAGGAGCCTGTGACAAAGGCTTGCAAACAGGACAGCAGCAATGGATGGTGATAAGTCTGCTGCTGTTACCTGCATGTTTGTCTTCCTCCCGGAAGAAAGAAGGGATTTCATCTGCACGAAGTGCATGCTGGTCGACATTTTGGAAGAAAAAATTACAGGACCGGAGGCCCAAGTGTTGACGTTACGCTCGATCAGAGAGGATGAAGACTTCCTCGATAGAAGGCAGCATTTAATCCTTCTAGCACGGCTGGTGGAGGAGCCAGAGAGGGCAGTATGTGACCAGGAAGAGAACTGGCATGTAACTTCTAGACAGGGGAAAAGGCCAGCATGGGAATCCCCCAATGCTATAGAGGTAAGTAATCGCTTTCAGGCTCTCTCCACAGGCTCTGCAGTAGTGAATGTTTTGGAAGGGACCTCACAAGGAAGAAACCGGAAGGGAACACCATCTACTGGAAGGCATGGGATGCGTTGTCCTAGGGATGGGGACTGCACAGCCACCACCCCCAAAAGAAAACGACGGGTAGTGGTGGTTGGGGACTCTCTCCTAAGAAGGACTGAGCCATCAATCTGCCGTCCGGACCTGGAATCCCGAGAGGTGTGCTGCTTACCGGGAGCTTGCATTCAGGATGTGACTGAGAGGCTTACCAAACTGATCAAACCTTTGGATCATTACCCCTTCCTGCTTCTCCGTTGGGAACTAACGATACGGCCAAGAATGACCTTGAGCGGGTTACTGCGGATTATGTAGCTCTGGGAAGAAGGATCCAAGAACTCGGAGCGCAAGTGGTATTCTCGTCCATCCTCCCTGTTGAAGGGAAAGGACTGGGCAGGAATCGTCAAATTGAGGAAGTAAATGTGTGGTTGCGCAAATGGTGTCGGAAAGAGGGCTTTGGTTTCTTCAACCATGGGACTCTGTTCCGGGCACAAGGATTGTTAGGAAGAGATGGGATACACCTAACGAAGAGAGGAAGGAGCATCTTCGCAGGCAGGCTTGCAAACCTAGTGAGGAGGGCTTTAAACTAGGTTTGTCGGAGGATGGTGACCAAAACCCTGAGGAGAGTGGGAAAGTCAGATACTGGTAAGAAATGCAGAGAGGAACGAGCAAGAAAGGAGGACCCCTGATTCAAATGGAGAAGATAGGGCGATCAACTGGTTATCTGAGGTGTTTGTACACTAATGTGAGAAGCCTGGGCAACAAACAGGAAGAACTGGAGGCCCTAGCCCAGCCCAAGATATTATTTAATTGGGATAACAGAGACTTGGTGGGATGACTCGCATGACTGGAGTGCTGTCATGGAAGGGTATAGACTGTTCAGGAAGAACAGGCAGGGGAGAAAAGGAGGAGGAGTTGCACTGTATGTAAGAGAGCACTATGATTGCTCTGAACTCCAGTATAAAGAGGGAGAAGAACCTGTTGAGAGTCTATGGTTTAAGTTTAAAGGAGCAAACAACAACAGTGATGTTGTGGTTGCTGTCTGCTACAGGCCACCGAATCAGGTGGATGAGGTAGACGAGGCTTTCTTCGGACAACTGAGAGAAGCTTCCAGGCCCTGGTTCTCGTGGGGGACTTTAATCACCCTGACATCTGTTGGGAAACCAATACGGCAGTACACAGGCAATCCAGGAAGTTTTTGGAGAATGTTGGGGATAACTTCTTGACACAAGTGGTGAAGGATCCGACCAGGGGCCGTGCGCAGCTTGATCTTCTGCTCACAAACAGGGAGGAACTAATAGGGGAAGTGGAGGTGGGTGACAACCTGGGAAGCAGTGATCATGAGATGGTAGATTTCAGGATCCTGTCCAAAGGAAGAAAAGAGAGTAGTAAAATACACACCTTCGACTTCAAAAAAGCAGATTTTGACTCTCTCAGAGACCTGATGGGCAGAATCCCCTCGGATGCTAACATGAAGGGGAAAGGAGTCCAGGACAGCTGGTAGTATTTTAAAGAAGCCTTATTGAAGGCACAGAAATAAACCATCCCGATGCGTAGCAAGAGAGGCAAACATGGTAGGAGACCGGATTGGCTTAAAGGGGAAATCCTTGGTGAACTTAAGCACAAAAAGGAAGCTTACAAAAATTGGAAACTTGGACAAATGACCAGGGAGGGGTTTAAATGTACAGCTCGAGAATGCCGGGGGGTTATCAGGAATGCAAAAGTGCAAATGGAATTGTGACTGGCTAAGGATGTGAAGGATAACAAGAAAGGTTTCTACAGGCATGTTAACAAGAAGAAGATGATCAGAGAGGGTGTGCGGCCCCTACTGGATGAAGGAGGTAACCTAGTGACAGATGATATAGGGAAAGCTGAAGTACTCAATGCTTTCTTTGCCTCTGTATTCACGGACAAGGTCGGCTCCCGGACTAATGCGCTAAGTGACGCAAGATGGGATGAAGATGGACAGCCCTTGGTGGGTAAAGAACAGGTTAGGAACTATTTAGAAAAGCTAAACATACACAAATCCATGGGTCCAGACTTAATGCATCCAAGGGTACTGAGGGAGTTGGCAAATGTCATTGAGGAGACTTTGGCCATTATCTTTGTTATTTTGGAATGTTATAATGTCCATTATTCTGAAATAACACTGCCGTGTAGACATAGCCCTTATGAGCATAGAGTTGGGAAACAGATGGAGGAGTCTGGGTGGCTGATTAAAAAATAAGTATAAAAATGTGTCTAATAGTCCTTCCCACACTGTCCCTAGAGATTCCACTATGAATGTGCTTCCGAGGTGAAGACAAAAGCATAGAACTGATCTACTTTCTAGCCACTGTTAGCGTACTAGGGACCATAAGGATATGGGGATACAAAGCCACCCTGAACAAACCTATTAGGATGCAGAAGGGTTGACACTGGATATTTCTGTATTTCAGATCCTAATCTGTATTCAGTTAAGAGAAAGTTCTAAACTTGGGACTTCTTCAAAGAGTGTCTAAATCTTTGCATCTGGGCCTTAGAACAAAAGGATGATGCTCTAGATCCCATAGGGTATGTCTACACTACCACCCTAGTTCGAACTAGGGTGGTTAATGAAGGCAACGGGAGTTGCAAATGAAGCCCGGGATTTGAATTTCCCGGGCTTCATTTGCATATTGCCGGGCGCCGCCATTTTTACTCCACGAGGAGTAACGGTAGTTCGGAATAGGAAGCCTAATCCGAACTACCTAGTTCGTGCCGCGTGTAGCTGCGGGCACGGAGTCCGAACTAGCGGACATTTAAAAATGGCGGCACCCGGCAATATGCAAATGAAGCCCGGGAAATTCAAATCCCGGGCTTCATTTGCAACTCCGGTTGCCTACATTAACCACCCTAGTTCGAACTAGGGTGGAAGTGTAGACATACCCATATATACTAGCCACCTTCCCTCAAGGTCTTCAACAGCTTCCAAATGTTACAGGATTCTGCCTGATTGACAGATTTCTGTCCAGCAGGGCTGAGCTTCTCTAGGATTTCTCGCCATTCGGGTTACTCTCAGAGAGATGGAAATTAAAGGTCTTTGCTAATTCTTTGGAAAGTTGCTGTTTAAAAAAAAGAGAGAGAGTAAAGGGCAGAAAAGTAAACATATTGGGATACAAATGGAAAATGCATGGAGGAAAAGAGAAGGCTTGTTGTTGTTGGCTCCTTCCCAAAGTGAGATACACCAGTTTGTAATTTTTAAAAGGATTTCATCTGGACAATCCTAGGCAGCTGCCAACTGTAAGCGTCTGCAGAAAGCAAGGTCTCTATGAGGAGCTGAGTGTACTACATCCAGCAGAATAATTAGCTGAGGTGGCACTGTGAAACTCAGTTCCAAAGTAATGGGTAATCACTGCTTTGGAAAAGGGCAGACTTTTTCTATCATTAAATACCCTTCTTCCGCATGGCTAATCTACTACAGAGTTTAAAAAGTCACAGAGCAGTCATGGCCCCATTTCCATTTCCTCTGCAGCTTTTGCTTCACTCTTTCATCTCTAAAGACTGAATTCTTCCTCTTTTGGTGTTTAGATTACACATGGCCTTCGATCCTGACATCTGTAGCCATGCTAATTGGTGCTGTGTTCTGGGCAACTGTTATAGGTGTGTCTAAACTACATCCCTTTTCTCGAAAAAGGGATGTAAATTAGACACTTCAAAATTGCAAATGAAGCAGGGATTTAAATTTCCCATGCCTCATTTGCATAATGGCAGCCACGTTTTTTTTCAAAATGGGGCTTTTTGAAAGAAAAATGGCTGTTTAGACTGGGATCGATCAAAAATAAAACCCTTTTTCGAAAGATCCTGTACTCCTGAAAAAATAAAGAGTACAGGATCTTTCGAAAAAGGGTTTTATTTTTGATCAATCCCTGTCTAAACAGCCATTTTTCTTTCGAAAAGCCCCATTTCGAAAAAACCCATGGTTGCCATTATGCAAATGAGGCGTGGGAAATTTAAATCCCTGCTTCATTTGCAATTTCGAAATGTCTGATTTACATCCCTTTTTCAAGAAAAGACAGATGGGTGAGGCTTACAGCCATAAGATAAAGACAGATGGGTGAGGCTTACAGCCATAAGATAAAGACAGATGGGTGAGGCTAAGTGACCTTAAACAAAAGAACTTCATGGAACTCCTATGTGCTCCAGAATGTGATACTGGTAATTCAGCAAGTGATGTTGCTCTCCCTGTATTACTACAGAACAAACTCCCCACGATGTCATCACTGAGCTGATGAAGGTGTCATCTTTCAGGTAAGATGTAAAACAGAGATCTTGACTGCTTGTGATTGTGGACATTAAAACTTTCCATGGTAAAACAGCAGCGATATTGCAAAGCTCTGATTCACAGAGTCCAAGGTAGAAAGGGGCTGCTGTGATCATCTGATTCTAGTCTGACCTCCTGTATAACACAGCCCAGAGGCACTTCCCTGAATTAATTCCTGTTTGAACACAAGTAGAGACCCCCCCCAAACTGTGGTACTTGTACCCCTGGGGCACATAAGTCTGTCAGAAGTGTCATTATGTTCCAAGGTGGTCTATCTCCTCCAGAGGCAGCAAAGCCCACCGAACTACTATGTCAAGACACAGCTCCTTCAAAGAAACAGGCAGCCAACCAACTAGGGAAAGCCAGGTCCCTCATATAACATCCTGGCAAAATTCGAATTTGGGTTATTACACCCTTCCCCCATATTTCCCAGTGAACTATGGGATTTGCTTTCACTTCCCACATTTAGCCCAGATGTGGCTGAATTTCACTGGAGGATGAAATGACCCCTGTAGATAACTTAATTTTGGAAAGTGTCTGGGGCAGACAAAGTGCTATGTAAATATGTTGCCTCTAGTAGGGTACCTTCCAACTGCAGGTGTTCAGTTTAGGAACAGCAACATTTTGGGCACATTTTCTCTACATCCTCTTAATGCCTCTGCTTATTCTTGTAGTCTTATGCAGTAGCTCCTTTTGGGTACCATTACTATTCCTGACTCCCTGGACATTGATTACTGGTACTGCAACCTGTGCCACCTAATTAATGTGTGCCAGCCTAGTCCACTTGGGATGTTAGGAGCATCTTTGTCAGTGCTTAGCCTCCAAAGGAGCTCCCAATCCAGGCAGCAGAATCATTGTCTGAGAATTGTGAGACTTTAAAGCACAACTAGCAGTTGTCTGGTGTCAATTTGCTAAGCACAGTGATTGCAGACTAACACGTCTCTTGAGGCTGGATGGGTCAGGAGAAAGAGGGATTGCCAAACATATCTATTGAGGCTGAAAATGTTGGAGAACATTAAACAATGAGGTGGACACCTTGGATAAGCTTAAAATTTGCAGTATGTAAGGATAACCTCTCGTGACAGGACAAGAAGCAACAGGCTTAAATTGAAGGAAGGGAGATTTAAGTTGGACATTAGGAAAAACTTCCTGTCAGGGTGGTTAAACACTGGAATAAAATTGCGTTGGGAGGTTGTGGAATCTCTATTATTGGAGATTAAGAGCAGGTAAGACAGACGCCCATCAGGGATGGTCTAGATGGTGCTTTTCCTGCTGTGGAGACTGGATTTGATGACCTCTTGAAGTTCCTTCCAGTTTTATGATTCTGTGATAAGCCAGCAATAATTACTATAGAATACAAACTCTAATATCTTCCCACATCCTATTTTCCTCAGTATTTCACTGCTTAGAAACAAAGGTTCTTTTTGCTTTTGGTACATAGTGCTGTTTTGCACCACAACACTGAAGACTCCTGTATCTGATGTATCTGGAACCCTGGGCCAATCTCTCAAAGGACAATGTGTATCTAACTGTAAAAACAGTGGGACAATGGAACAGGTTACCTAGGGAAGCTGGGGAAGTTCCTTCACTGGATGTTTTCAGAAAGAGTCTGGATAACATCTGGGTTGTATGGTTTAGACAACAAATCCTGCACCTTGGCAGGAGGTTAGAGTAGCTGACCCTTGTAGCCTAGTTTCTATCCTACAAATGTGCTTGGTGAAAAGTTCTGGCTCTGGTACTTTCAGCTAGATGATGACAGGTACAGAAGCGAGAGGCCATTCATCTTGGTACAACCAGAGAATATTATGGGAAGTAAGAGGTAGGACAAAAAGAGTATGGGAGTGACTATGAAAATAAAGGTGGAGAAGCTACTCAAAGCTAATGATGGAGATAAGGGAGTATCAGAGAAATGGTGAGATGCCTCAGTGCCAGAGAGACATCTCAAGGCTAGAAGAGAGCAGAGAGAGAAAAGCAGGAATTTTTAATGGCACCAATAACAATCATGCCTGGGGTGGCATCTCAGGGTGATGAGTGTATCTGAATTCAACAACTGGATGGTCCCTTATATTTTCTCATTACTTCCGCAGCAGAGTCAGTCACAGTGTAAATGGAGTCCAACTCACGTCTCTCAGACACTCATGTCAATGTGGAGAATATCTAGACACAGCAAGACAGAATGGCTTAGCTATAGGTGCTTTCCATATGGGATTCTGGCTTATATGATGGGTTCAATGTTCTGGCAAGATGTACTCATGAGATCTCTTTTCAGAATCTCAGAATTCCCTGCAAGGAAGGAAACTCTTGCCTACGGATGCCCATCTCTGATCATGATCATGTGCAATAACACTAGTGCTGAGCATTGCCAATAACTCAAATCCAGCACCAGGTGCTTCCTCTGATAAGAACACGTGCAGTGGAGTAGAAAAAAATAAAAATCCAGGCATCTTTTTTCACAGAAGAGTCCCATTTACAACTACTTCTAATTACTACTCTTTCATTGTGCTGCTGTTGCTACTGACAGACATGCAGTTGGCTCAGGCAACAATGCAAGTACAGCCAAAGTGTACTTTGCAAGTGGGCTCATCCTCAGAGCACTGAGCTGTAAGCTATGCTGAGAGGAAGCCACTAAAAACATGAGTCACTTTTCCAGCCTGAACTGGGTAGGATTGAACTGACTCAGCAAAAGCTTTTAAAGAGGGCAGGAATGGAATAAGGGTTCTGACTCATTCCAGGTGCAGTCTGGGCTTTTGTCAAGTGGTGTAGGTGGATAATCAAGTCTCACCCGTGGGTGGCAAAGGGAGATCATTTGAGCTTCACTGACGAAATGTAATAGGCTGAAATAAACAGAAATAGCACGAAGATTTTCCAAGAGCAGACAGTTTTAGGGGCAAATGTGCAGGGTGCTAGTTTGACTTGATAACAAAACCTACTGATCCAATTTTTCATCTTGGGGATCAGGAGAATTTCAGTGGAACTAGGAAATATGCCTTCAGTATTCATGCATTTGGGTCCTTCTAGACTGGAGAGACAAGAGTGTTGGTACCTGGAAATGTGTCCTGGAGGATTGCATGCCCTGATGCGGACTTGCAGTGTTTGGGTGCATCCACACAGTCAAAAAAAAAAAAAAAAAGGGGGGGGGGGAGAAGGGGACCCTAATGCTGTGGCACAGACTTGGGCTCGCCTTGAGGGACTAGATATAGCCGTGACTCAGGCTGAGCCTGAATGTCCACACAGCTATTTTTAGCCCTGCAGCATGAGACTGACTGGGCTCTGAGACACACTGGCATGCTTTGCTGAGCTGACATACCCTAAGTGGCACCTCTGCCTTCTGCTGGTTGGGATGCCAGACTTGTCCAAGTGGTTGTCAGTTTCTAATGCTCCTCTTCTAACCCAGGGGTTTTCAAATCTCACTGCACTGTGACCCCTTTCGGACAACAAAAATTACTAGACAAACTCGGGAGAGGGGCAAAACGTGAGCCTGCCTGAGCCGCAGGTCAAAGACCAAGGTTTCAGCCCCAGGAAGGGAGGCTGTAATCTGGGCCCTGCTGCCCAGGGCTCGGGCTTCAGCATCAGTGAGCATTAGGCCCCAGCAAGTTTAATGACAGTGCTGATGAGCCCAGAGCCCCCGGTCCTTTAAAACACTGCCAGAGCGCTGCGTGGCACCATCCAGGCAGCACTGAGGGGATGGCGCCCTGCACTCTCAGCAGCATAGAGGACTGGCTGTCCCGGCCCCACTCCTTCCACTCAAAGCCTCACTCCTTCTGGGAGCGCAGAACCAGCTCCCACCTATCTTGCCCAAGGACCTGGCGAGGTGGTTGGCTCCCCTGAAAAGCCCCATTAAAGCAGGGTTGAGACCCAGATTGGGGTCGCAACCCACAGTTTAAGAACCACTGCTTCTAGCACGTGAGTGGGAGAAAGAGTGAGGATATGGTGTAACTAGTGCTGCTATTATTAATGATGGTTAAACTGAGAGTCTCCTTCAGTTTAAGCAGCAGTAGCCTGGGTTTTTGGTACTTGATGTTGCTGTTTGTTTCCCAGGCCACATGTTTGCAGCTAGTGGGTGACTAGACCGTCTGGATATCTATGGTGCTTGTTTGCATGATCTATGCATTTGCACTGGATTACAGATGCTAGTGTTTATTTGAATGGGTCTATGGGAGTAGTGCCCTGGTGCTTCGGTTGGAATGGGTGCTGCTATCCAACAGTGGGCAGTACTGGCATATGCAGAACAGGAGATGGCTAAACGGCATGAAATCTGCCCTTACCTTTTCACCTTTTGACCCTGGTGGTCCAATTGGCCCTGGTGGTCCTGCATGTCCCTGTGGGAGAATAGAAAACATAGGAGGGGAATGGAAAAATGGAGTCACTTCTGTGACAGGATCCTGTATGGCTGACTATACAGACACCAAGAAATTGCACGTGCAGGCTTCAGAGAAATATAGCAGCATCAGCAATGACATCATGTATGCCTGGATGATTGAGGAAACTAGATCTGAAGAATTCTCCATAGTTCAGATTGAGAATAAGAACGAACTAAGCTATCCCTCATCCAGCCAACTGGAAATACAAAAATACTTAAACTGGTTTTTCATCCTGGGCTAATTGTTAAGTTAGATTTGGAAATGGGTGAAGCAGAGGAATTATTAGCATAAAAAGCAGTTTTACCTCATAACCCATTAAGCCAGGTTCTCCTTCAGCACCCATCCTTCCCGGAGCACCCTAAGGAAGCAATCACACAGAGAAATGACATTAGAACAGCCTGCTGTCACTGTCTTCAGAAAGCATATGCTGCATTGGGCTGCAGAAAGTGGACTTTCAAGACAGACAAATCTTAGGTTTGGGAGATTTAAACTGAACAGCTCCCATCTATTCTTTGGGCAAACCAAGCAGCTTTATGGCAGTAACACCTTGAAGTATTCTCTGCATTCTGCCATCAACTGATAGGAGGGTAGCAACTCCAATCTAAGGGCTTGTTTCCACTATGCTGGGGATCGATGCTGCTGTGATTGACCCACCAGCCGTTGATTTATCGTGTCTGCTCAGAGGCGATCGAGTGCTCTCTTGTCAACGCTGGTGCTCCACCAGGACAAGAAGAGTAGCCAGTGTCAACAGGAGAGCCGCCCCTGCTGACCTTACTGCATGCAAGTACATCGACCTCAACTATACTATATGTGTAGCTGAAATCATGTAGATTAGATCGACGGTGGGGGTTAGGCAAGGCCTAAATCTGCCAAGAGCTTATCAATGAAGTCCCCTGTTCATTACAGAAATACTGACATCCCAGTAATCAGTAATTTTCTAGCTGAGAACTGGCTCATCATTTTGAACTCCTATAACTCCTCAAAACACAGTCATGGTCTTTCCTCCAATGCCACTATATCTTGGAAATTAAACTGTTGACTGAATCAGGTGCACTACTCTCCAAACCATTTGGGCATATTGAGGAATATCTGAAGACAATGCAGTGTGGATAATATCTTGCTAACTTCTAGATATATACATAATAATACTAGCAAAGGGTGACACATGCACATTATGCTGATGCTCTGCTCTACACCAGCCTCCTCTGGCCTCTATTGCTAGCTTCAAATCCAAGGTCGTTTTTTGCTGAATATTCCTTCAGTGAAGTTTTCAGTGAGACAGTCCTGAGGAAGGATTGGAGCTTGAAACATACAAAGGTCACTTTTTCCCCCCCTCAGGCCTGGTGGCACGATAACACCTGACGTGCAATTGACTAGGGAATTGCAATAGCTGATGTTTTAGGAATATGAACAAAAGGTTAAAAAGAATTTCCAAATCCTGATCTTCTGATTAAAGCAGGATTCAAACCTTTTCCTGCTGAGCTGCAGAACTGTGAACTCTTACTACCTTTCATGTAAATTTCTCCTTCTGGGGTTTATATTTTATACTCTTCTAATTTCTAAGTTTCATTTAATCATCTGTCACTCTGGCTACGGCTACACTGTAGCCTTCTTCTGGAACAGCTTATGCAAACGAAGCGTGCATCATTTGCATAATTAATTAGCAGCTTTTTTTGCACAAGAGGCTTTTGTGCAAAAAGGAGCTGTGCATAAACCCCCTCTTGTGCAAGAGCCATTCTTCCTGAAAAAATGAGGATGTGTAGCTGTAGCCTCTGTGGGTAGAATATAAAATTCCTGGTCGCAAGAGGTGTTTCATGAATTCCACATGCTAGAAACCATTGCAAAAATCAAATGGTCATTAAACATTGCCCCTTTATAGCTGGAAATTCACATGCTGCCCTGAACTGATTTGGGCTGTGAAAGCAGATAATCTATATAATGTAGGCAAAGGATGGCTTCCTGAATTTGAGGCTTTTTCTGGTGATCTATCAGAATGAGAGTGTTGTTTTAGAGGGAAGCAAGACATCCTCTTGTTTGAGGAAGGTCATTTGGGCTCCTCCAGTATCCTGCTTCAGAGAGCTGGTGTTGGGTTTCCCCACAGAAGGTGTGGAAGTTCCTCCTGGAGTCCATCAACATCAATCCTATATGAGTCTGAGGAGCTGCTTGAGTGCATCATGAGGAGAGTTTTGCCCACAAGATCCAATCACACAACCTGTCCTGGTCCCCACCTACCAGAAACTAGTTAGAAACTAAAAAGTTTCATTAGACTTTCTAAATATGATGAAAACCCTTTCCTCACCGGCAGACTGAAAAGCAATCCAACAGATTGCTTCTAGGGTTGCCAACTCTTGACAACCTATCCTGGGAGATTTTTTTTCCCCAACATGACAATGTTATTTGCTTAAAACATCCTATTAAATTCTCCAGGATTGCTTTAAATAATCACCAGGAAATTAATTCCACTTCTGGGAGACTCCAGGCCAATCCTAGAGGGTTAGCAACCCTATCTTCTTCCTTGAGAAATAATCCATGACGACTCTACCAAAACAGTCTGTAGGTAGGATCTATTGGAAAGGTCATAACTTTTAATGGTGGCCTTAAAAAAGGCAGCAGAATTTCTTGTTGCTCAGTCAGTCTGTGCTACTTTTCCAAAACATCTCAGCAAGTCCAGGTTTTCCCCATATTTTCACTATGTTCTACAGATTAACTCAGAGGACACAGATGCTGCGGAACCCCTTGCTTGAAGCAGCTTCTATTATATACAGGCCTTACAGTTTGATTCAAGGGCTCTCAGCACTCTACAGTAAGAACTAGCCCTCCTCCAGTCAGATAAGTGATACTGATGCAACTACTGTAAGAACCTGCAGGGAAACATAGGGATGCTGACACCTCCACATCATCTCAGGAGACTTAGGCTTGCTCCTGGGGGAGGACCCTGCAAGGCTGGGCCAGGAGGTCATACAGCAGCTCCTCAGAGCCCACAGATTGGTACTTAAGCCAGGAAGCCATGGCAGGGAATTGCCTGAGCAACAATTCAGACTGCCCACTTGTACTGTGTGTGAAAGATCCCAGATTCCAACTTCTGACCGCGCCTGCCTCTTGTTGTCTGATTCTTGGTTCTCCATCAAACCTATATTGGACTCTGACTTCCTGGTAACTGGACTCCACCTCTCTACAGATGCCTAACTCCTGGTTCACCCTCTGGTCTCTCTCATACTCTGACCCTCTAGTATCCTACTCAGTCTGACTTCTGCTCTAACCACTAGGTATGTCTGCCCATGACTCAGTTTGATAGTTAACCTGCTGACTGGATACATAGAGGAAATATTTGTTACCTATTGCTACTGTTCGGACACCCATGTCTTACAACCCTGAGTCAACTGAACTTCCTTCTCTTTTTACCAGACTGCTGCTGTTCTGTCTCCCAGCTCCACCCCAACAGCCCCACAAAACTCTTTATCATGTTCTCTCTGTGCTCATTGCAAATGTTTGAGATAGTGGATTAAAAGTGGGTGTACAGGTGAGGCAGATGTCCAAGACAGAGTTCCATGTAAATAAAATAGTTTGACTTGGAAGCTGCTCTCACCATGAGTATGCAGTCTCAAAAGGAATGCTCTGAGCAAATATACAGGCAGTCCCCGAGTTACGCGGATCCAACTTATGTCGGATCTGTACTTACGAACGGGGCTTCTTGCCCTGGAGGATGCGGGCGGCGGGACCACCCAGACGCGCCGAGGTCCTGCCGCCCGCATCCTCCAGGGCGAGAAAAGCTGCTCCGCGTCTCCCTGGTCTGCTGGGGGGAGGGAGGAGGGCCAGCAGACCAGGGAGACGCGGAGCAAAGCTGCGGAGGACCTGGGCGGGACCGCGGCGCATCTGGGCACTCCCGCCGCCCAGGTCGTCCGCAGCTTTGCTTCGCGTCTCCCTGGTCTGCTGGTGGGGGGGAGGGGGCGGGCAGCTAGTGCGCCCCCCTCCCCCCGCCTTCCCCCAGCAGGCCAGGCTTTTCTTGCAGACGCCTGTGGTAGAGCAGCTGGGGCGCTGCCGGTTGGTCCCGCAGCGCCGTTTCTTGGCGCTACAGGACCAACCCGGCAGCACCCCAGCTGCTCTGTCCCAGGCGTCCTGATTCAGCTGCTGTTGAAGCTGCTGATCAGTTGATTCCAGGAAGCCCGAGGCAGAGAAACTCTGCCTTGGGCTTCCTGTAGTCAGCCGCTGGTCAGTTTCAGCAGCGGCTGAATCTGGACGCCAGCTCCGACTTAAGTACAAATTCGACTTAAGTACAAACCTACAGTCCCTATCTTGTATGTAACCCGGGGACTGCCTGTAGCTTCTCAGCTCATTCCCTTTTCCAGAAATTTATTCCCAGTAGTTAGACTTGAGAAGAGAGAGTCAATTCAAAACTACAATGCATCATTAACTAGCTGCATCTGCTATCAACACAATGAAAACTTGAGAGATTCCTTCTCAATCTGTAAAATAGCAAGTTATTAAAATAATCAGTTAAAATTAGAACCGGTTGAAAAATATGTATGGGGGAATTTTTTAGGTTTTTAAAAATCTATAACCAAAACTATTTTCCAGATGTTATTACATTAAAATGGAACATTCTACAGCTTTTCCTTTTACCCTTAGCTTTCTCTTTTTTCTCTCTCCTTTTTGCCCCTACAATAATTTGCCAATGGAAGAAGGTCAGGAGGAAAAATGGGAGAAAGAGGAAACCCCTCAGAAAACCCTAACCTTCTCCCAAATATTTTTCTGGTTTTTCATGGAAAATATTTTTTTTGTTTTTGCCTAGAACAGCCTACACAAACTTTTCTTGTAAAAATATTTCATTTAGGAAAAAAAAAATCAATTTTCTGTTTTCAAAGTTTTGCTAGAAAATTTCAACCAGCTCTAATAAAAACTGTCAAAAAGATAAGTGAAATAAAGTAAATTTGAATCCCTCTCTCTACTTCACCCCTCTCTGTGCAGCTGTTCTGTCTTCCCAAGTCACACAGTTGCCTCCATCCCTCCATGCTCACCCTATCACTTGTTACTTTGGGTTGCATTCAATCAATTGCAGGTCTATTCTCACCATAGGTCCCAGGGTACCTCTGGATCCTTTCAGGCCTTGAGTCCCTTTTGGCCCTATCTTGCCTGGAGGGCCCGTCTCACCCAGCTGCCCCTGGTAGCCCTTGCTGCCCTGTAGAAGAGGAGTATACAGATTAACACAAAATGAAATGGCTCCTATACATTAACGAATCAAAGAGAGAAGAATGAAAGAGAGGAAACAATGGCAATGGGCTCTTACCTTCTGGCCGATTTTGCCCTTTTCTCCCTGTTTGCCTGGTTTCCCTTCTGGTCCCTAGGAGAGTGCAGAAACCCAGAGCCATGAGACAAAAGCAAAAGTTCTACCTAGCAACCCTCATGAGTGCCCCGACCATGATAACAAGAGCACATCGCTGGTGGTGCTGCCAACTATTTACCCCACCAGTTGTGTTCCCATGGGAATAGGATGGATGTTTAAACAATAATCCAATTCAGTGTGAGGCGTGACAAGCACACTCCCTTTGTCAGTGCTATGGCTGTACAGGCGCGAGGTTAAGATTGTTCCTGAGCACCTTTGATATGAAACTGAGGCTTACCTACCCCTTGAAGATGGAGAGATGTGTGTCAGGAAGGCTGCCTAGCTCAGGGGGAGCCATGAGAAAATGCAGAGCTTTTAACTGTCAGATCACACGTCATATATGCCGACTAGAACTCTGAAGACTGACAGCCATCATCTGATGACTGTCAGCACATGTGAAGTGTTTGGCGGGTCTCCGTGGAGTTCTGTGTGCAAAGCTGCCTATAGCACCAAATAAGGCATCTTTGTTGGCAGTCTCAGAAGAGACAGCAAGGGCTGACTAAACACTGACACTGCGGTGTTCTCATCTTCTCATCCTTAGCGGTGCTCCCTGTCTGCTCACTGGTAGAGAAAGTTGCCTTGCTGTTTGTTATTTACTTTCTTCTTTGCATAGAGAGAGAACTTTCCTTCTGTCAATCAAGCACCTTTCACCAGGCTCAAATACATTTTAAATGGATTTTGATAGCTCTGTAAATGCTGCTTAGGCTAATGGCTCTAGAAAGTGGCTGTGTGTTGGAGCCACTGCCTAGTTAATTAGCATTTCTGCTAGATTGAAAGTGTATTGACAATTACTGGTTTTATTTTCTACTTACCTGTTAGGTGTCTCTAGTCATTACACTCACATTTTATCTATTTGTATTATTATTACAATTCACATGAAAAACACAGACCTATGTATACAGGAATTGTACACAGACCTATGTATACAGGAATAGACTCAAGTACAGATGGACAGCCAGACACACAGATAAAGGGCTGCTATGTTCATCTATTCTCAGTCTCACACACAAGACCTGCAACCTATCCATGGACACAAAACACAGATAAACCAGGCTGTAGGAAGTTAGACACTGAAGCATGAAAGTAGACAAATATAGCAGACTTCTAGGTCCCTACACAGGGCCCAGGAGAGATCTGAAAGGGCAGAAAATGCGTGAAAGACAAGTAATGAAACATCAGCGTAGCAGTTTCACAGGGACATCTCTTAGCTCCTTTTTATCAGCTGGAAAACAGGAGCCCAGGAAGTAGTGTTTTATTAGGAGTGCTGGAGCCTGTGGGCCAGGTGATAAGACCAGATTTCAGAGGAATTAACAGCAGCTGAACAATCACTAAAAAAGAGTTTGTACATTTGGGCAATTGGAACTCCAAGTTTTCATCAGTATATGTGGACGCTCCATCTTCCCGTATTAGTCTAATGGTTATATTTGCCTGGCTCGCTCTCCTGCATTTCACCACAAATGATGCTATGGAATCAGACTGGTTTAATAGGATGTCTGTTGGCTGATCAAAAATATCAACACATGAGCCCAGTCATGTACAGTGTTTCCCAGCTTTGATCTGACAAGTGCTTTCAAGGTCTTTGCTTCATCAGCAGGTCAGACCTGTTGCATCCATGCAAGTGTTGAGTGAGCCCTTCAGTTCCCTGCATACAGTGACTCTTCTGCATGAGCCATACATTTCAAAAGAGCATCCTGAGACTAGTGATGATTAATCCTCCATAAAGTTACTGTCTGTGCTCCAAAGTACTTGATTCCTGCTACCTATTGTCTCCAGCCCATGGAGCTCCCCTCTTTGTCGCAGAGTTTTGGGGATTTTTTTTTTTGCCAGAACCTCTCCAAGCCTAAGCGCAGAACAATGAGCTAGAACCACAGTTGTCCTGACAGCTGATTGGATTACTGCTGCCAAGTATCAGAGCTGAATGCAACAGCCCAACACTGAAGTATATATCTAATTTGTATTTTTAATGAGAACCAACCCAAAGGAGTCCTTTCACAGTGCCCCGGAGTTTGGAGGCAACGAACTCTAATAGTGAGAGCTTCATACTGGGAATTGGGCCTTTTGAGTATCCATTCCCGGTTCAGTTACCACCTTGATATGTGACATCAGGCCACATGTTTTCACTTCTCTGTGTCTCGTGCCTAGTCTCTAATTAATTACAATTGATACCTGCAGAAATATGTTGGTCAGTGTTGGGGGGCTCCCCCCTGGTTTGGGGTTGCCACCCCCATCCGGGGCATAGTTTGGCCCACCTGGGCCTAGCCCCCAAAGTACAATGCCCCTCTCTTAGGGGAAATACGGCCCACTGGCCTAGTCCCAAAGTACAATGCCCCTCTCTTAGGGGAAATATGGCCTCCTGGCCTAGTCCTCCGGATGCCGGCTCTGCAGCCTAGTCCTCTGGCTGAACTTCCCACTCGCCGGGGTTCAGGGCAGCAGGGGTAGGGGGGCCCGGGCCCTCCCTCTCCACCAGGCCCCGACCCAGGGCCCTATGAGCGGCGGGTGGTTCCCACCACTGGCTCGGCAGGGGCTCCTCCCCGCAACGCACCGAGCCCTCGGGGGCTGTTCCAGCTCCCTGCCCTGGGTCGCTTCCTACCCCCGGCCCGGCGCGGTCCCACCTGTCGGCGTTGGGCAGGTGGCTGTAGCGCACTTCCCCAGTCAGTGTCGGGGTCGGCAGCGTCCGGCTCGGTGCCTGGGTCCCGGGGTGTCGGCCGGCGGCTCCTTCGTTGGGGTCGGGCCCGGCTTGGGCCTGGCAGCGGCGCGTTCAGCCGTCCCGTCGACTCCCTCCTCGGCAGTTGGGTGCTCCCTCCACCTCTGGCCGCAGTCTGCCCCTTCTGAGCAGGCCAGCAGCCTTTTATACCTATGCTCCCCTTGGAGCATGCCCAGTAGGGCTGTGTGGGTGGGGCCCTCTCCCTGGGCTTGAGTGCGGGGCGGGGCTGCCCCATCACAGTCAGGAATGGGAAAAACTCACACCCCCTGACAACGTAGCTATGCTGACAAAACTTCCAGTATAGACACACTTATGCTGCTATAACAACACTTCTGTTGGCTTAGCTAATGTTGTTCAAGGAGGTAGTGTGCTGACAGCAGCAAAACTCCTTCTGTTGGTGTACTCCATATCCTTCCACATAGCCTCAGCATCATGAAACAGAGATAAGACCTTCAGAATATTGTGAGGTTGAAATGAATCAGAGTTTTGGATCCTTTCATGACAGACTATGTATAAAGGGCAAAGTGTTATCGCCTCCACAAAATTTTGTCAAATGTAGAAAAGCTAAATAAAATATTAACAAATGACTGTAGGATTTCTAATCAGTCAATATTTTCCAGTTAATCCTAACCACTCTGATTGCACCCTGATATTTCTTTGGCTATAGACTTCTCTTGCTAACAGCCGGCAGCTCATTGCAAGTTAAGCTAATTCTATTTTCAAGTCCTCCCTTTCTCTTGTCCAAGGGAGCCAATTGTGTTCCTCACATGATCACAAACTCCTTCCACTGCCATCAGGAGGCTGCTGTTCTCCTGCATTGCTCTGACAGTTCCTCTGAGGATGTCATTGTGGGAAGTCATGATAGTGCATCCTGGAAGCACTTGCTTCATGCTGCCTGTAATCTGTTCTTAACCATGGTTAGGGAAAGAGTGTTATTTGGAGCAATAGAAGTGAAAGTATTTTGTAGGTATATACTGATCTGACTATCCTTTCCATGAGCGCTCATAGCTACGGGCTTTCTTCCTGCAGGGGAAGTCTCTTAGGCTACATCTACACTGTAGCCTTCTTGTGGAAAAGCTTATGCACATGAAGCTTGGCGTGGAATATCACAACACTTCATTTGCATAATTAATGAGCAGCCATTTTTGCACAAGAGGCTTTTGCACAAAAAAGAGAAGTGTAGATGGCTCCTTTTTGTGCAAAAAGCCCCCCTTGCGCAAGAACTGTTCTTCCTTTGCATAAGCTTTTCCACAAGAAGGCTACAGTGTAGATGTAGCCTTATTCTAGCAATATCTGAACTATTATAAATAAATCCAAATTCCAGTTACATCTTCAAGAGGGGTGCTGATTGAAGCACTTCTCTGTCCTGCTTCATACCGTCTATCTTATTCTGTGCTCACACTTTTAGTCCTCTCAGAACTGTGGCACTTAGGAAGGCAGGTATCTGCAGAGTTCCTAAGGTCTGCAAGAATTAGGGTTTCTCTGTAGCTGTGTACACCCAGGCTACGTCTACATTGCAGAATTCTTGCACAGTAACTGTTTTGCGCAAAAGGTCTTCCACAAGAGCGCGTCCACGCTGCCATGTGCTTTTGCGCAAGAGCGTCCATGGCAGTGTGGACGCTCTCTTGAGCAAGAAAGCTCTGATGGCCATTTTAGCCATAGGGCTTTCTTGCGCAAGAAATTCATGTTGCGTCTTTACACTGCCTTCTTGTGGAAGAGCTCTGGCACACGAGGGCTTATTCCTCGTGGGGAAAGGAATAACTCTTCCGGAAGAAGCCCTGTTTTCTGATGCTGTACTGTAAATTTACTTGCACAAGAACACACGTGCAGTGGAGACGCTCTGCAAGTTTTTGTGCAAGAACAGCTGTTCTTGCGCAAAAAGCCTGAAGTGTAGAGGTAGCCCCAGAGTTTAGCTAAAGGGTAAAATGCACCGGGGGAGAAAAGGTAATGTACTCATCTAAGTTCCGACCCAGGAGATGCTGTTTTACAGATCAAAACAAGTTCCCCCTCCACAGGAGATGCTGTTTTACAGATGTTTAAAATGTAACCACACATGCTTTCTGCCTGCTTGGGCTTGGCTTCTACTCCTATGGGGTCCAAATGCACCATGCATGGGCTCTGCTGGGCTCTTTGAGCTTGGCCTTTTCTCTTTTATGCTTGACTCTTATATTCCACTGGCCTTCTTGTTCTTGGGTTCTGCTTGACTCTTTCTTAATTGGGAGAAGAAAAAAAGTGGCAGCATCTCTCAAGCCCCCTCATAGGCAGTTCCAAAATAAGACAGCTGTCACTCACAGGAGACTGTGAAGATCTCCATACATTACTCTCTCATTCTTTCTCCCATGAGCTTTGAAATTGTCCACAAGGTTGACACGTAAAAAATATCACTGAGCATCTGAGTTAGCACCTGCTGTCACACCTCTCAGTTACTGTTTTAGGCTTTGTGTACACTGGCACATTCTGTTGCCTAAATGCCTTTTGGTGGCAAAACAGCAAGAGTGTTTACACTGCAATGTGACTTTTGTCAGGAAAAACACATCCAGTTTTGGTGACAAAAAACTTTCAGCCCTGTGAGAAACTTTTGTCTTTTCTGCTCCTTTTATTGTCAACAAAGCCCATGTGGACTGTGCTGTTTATTTTGTTGAGAGAATTGGCTTTTGCCGGTATTCCACAATGCCTGCCCCCTGATGACTCTGCTCAGTGTTTTGTGATCTCTGCTGCCCTGCAGGGCATGCTCTTCTCCCCTTTCAAAGCTCTGGGCGGTATCTGACAGCTGAGTGAGCTGCTCCGTTTGAGGAACAAACAAAGAACAAATCATTGGACTGCTCCTGTTCTGCCCTGCACTAGAAACACAGAGTCAGGCAGACTGCTGCTGCAGGGGGAGGGGTGGAGACTACTTACTGCTTTGAAATTCCTTAGCACAGAGAGCTCACAGAGCTATGAGGGAATCCCAGTAAGTGTAGGGATCAGCTCTGCCTTTCCACAACATTGCACAGTGGGCTGCTTACCCATGGTGCTTTGCTCTGTGGACCGGAAGCTAACAATGTGGTTATGAAATGTCAACAATTGGAGGCAGAAAGAATGGTTTGACTATTTTTCACTTTTGGCAACTTTTGCATGTCAACAGCATTTTCATCACCAAACCTTCCCAGTGTAGACATAGTCTTAGGTTATGTGGATGTCACTTGGTAGTTTTTACATCTAGTTCCCTTGTTCGAGGCTCTTAATTTTTCTTTTACAATGAAAGTTCAGAATCTGGAGTACAAGACTGTAACAAGAAAGAGCAAATGGAAAATCCTACTACCATGTATTGAGCCCTGATGCAATTCTGTAGAGCTCAGCAAAACCAAAGCTCTCCTTAAGTTCTGCTATAGCCAAAGATGCCAGAATCCCACCTCTAGTCTCCAACATGGTAGATTTAAGTGTCTCTTATCAGCTCCTGTGTTTTTAACTACTGATCTCTTAAGCAAACACAACAGTGATGGGCACCATAGAGAAGTCCATTAACAAAAATAATTCACTCTAAGGTCTTTTTATTGGCTTCAAATCAGCTGAATCTGAGGGTTAAGACACTGCATACTTGGTGATTTTTATTCTTTGAGGAAGTTTGTAAACTTTTTGATGTGTACTTTGGGTCATCATCTTGTTGAAAAAACAAATATTATTTCCAATCATTCTTCCACAAGTGGGATTATTTCTTAATAACAATATCCCTTTATAGACTGCACTGTTTATCATATACTGATAACAAAAAACAAACTGTGTGCTAGTGCCTCTACAGCTATGTGTAGACTACAGGGTTTTTTCGAAAAAAGTGGCCTTTTTTCGAAAAAACTTCACCTGCGTCTAGACTGCAGCCGCATTCTTTTGAAATAAAATCGAAAGAACACAGTGGTTCTTTCGACAGCAGTAAACTTCATTTTATGAGGAAGAATGCCTTTTTTCGAAAGAGTTCTTTCAAAAAAAGGCATTCCTGATTGCAAACAGGGTTTTTTCAAGAGAGAGCATCCAGATTGCCTGGGTTACTTTTTCAAAAAAGTTGTGGCTGTCTAGACAGACAATCTCTTTTGAAAGAAGCTTTTTCAAAAGATTCTTTTGGAAAAGCTTCTTTTGAAAGAAGTGTATAGTTTAGACATACACTAAGAGATGATGGTGTTTGTGATGAGACATTGGGAAGAGAGCATTTTTTAAACTAAAACCATGCAGTGTTAGGTTCAGAAAAATATTAGTTTAGGAAAAGCAGAAATTACAATCTGTTGCTTTGTTCAATTGAAAATTTCATTACAAACTTGAGAAAGAGCCCATTTTTCAGGATTTCTCCCCTAAAGATATGGAACATTTTTCAAAGAGGGGGAAGGGCAAGCTTTCTAGCAAATGTGGGTGTTTTCAGCTACTGAGGACTTTGGCAATGAAGAGTCACATTTCTTACATGGAAAGCGAATAAAACAAAACCAGAGAGGTGTGAGAAAGAAAGAAAGAAGTAGGGAGGCCAGGGGAACTTGGGATGGATTCATCCCAAGAAACAAAAAAGAAAGAAAGAAACAAAAGGTGCAACAAGAGTTAAAAAAGAAAAGTATGAAAAGGAGGAACCATAGTATGACCCATCCAATACTGTTAAGGTGCTTGGCCAGCCAGTTTGCATAAAGGAAAACGGAGAAAAAAAAAACCCTGTATGATTTCCTACTGCTCTGCAATGTCTCCATATGAGAAGCTCCACTAAATAAACTTTGATTGAGAGAAGACTTCCCCCACTATTCAGGAAATGAGGAGATCATTGGGGTTGGGAACTCGAAGACATAAATGTTTCAGATTTACAAGAAACACATTTTGTAATCTCTTTTTTTAGCAGTGGTTTGCAGGAGGAACAGCTCATGACTGGATCTAGGGGAAAAAACCAAGAAACAACTGTCCAGGGAACTGAATTTGTGATTATTGGGAAGTAGCAAGAGATTCTTTGACCATGGTGAAGAGCACTGGTAGAGCCAGAAAGATGAGATAAAATGAAAAATATGATCAGGAGATCCCGCAGAAAGAGGTAAGGTCAGACTGTGACACAGTAACTGAAAGCTGCTACAAGTTGGACCACCCTAGTCCGGCATCCTCAGGACCTGAGTGGACCCAAACCAGGGAGTTTGCTGAACAGGGTAGGTCAAGGCTTCCCTCCCAGCTTCTCAGCCCTTCAGGGAATCATTCCTGGCCACTGGGATACACTCCCAGCCCTGGCCATTGGGATATACTCCCTGCTGCACTGGCCCCACTGCTGCCAGCCTTGGCCAGGGCTGCATTCCCCATCTTTCCGGCTGGGCTGCCATTGGCCATGACCAGGGCTACGCTCCCCACCGTGCCAGCCCGGGCTGCTGCCAACCCCAGCTGGGGCTGTGCTCCCTGCCACGCCAGCCCAGGTTGTGTTCCTGGCCACTGGCCTGGCAGGGGCTCCCAGCCACCAGACCTGCCACTACTGGCCAAGCATCACTCATGACCCTGGATGCCCCCTCTCCAAGCTGGGCTCTCTGGTCCAGCAATATCCATAGTCCAGCAGGACTACAGATGTTGCTGGACCAGAGTGTGCCAGATGTCAGAGGTTCAACCTGTATTCTGGCATCCTTTGAAGCTGACTTCCACGGGTTGAAATTCTGAACCCAGGTCACGGAGAATACACCGTAGTAGGTGCTCCTTGTACTGAGAGCACTGTCATGTAAAACTCCTGGGCTATGTCTACATTGGTGGGTTCTTGTGCAAGAATGGCCGTTCTTGCACAAGAACCCGCAGAGCATCCACACTGCCTGCCCGCTCTTGTGCAAGAAGATTTACAGTACAGCATCAGAACACAGGGCTTCTTGCGCAAGAGCTATGCTATTTCTAACAAGTGTAAGCCCTTTCGCACAAGAGCTCTTGAGCAAGAGGGCAGTGTTGACGCGTGGCAGGGGTTTCTTGTGCAAGAAAGCCCTATGGCTAAAATGGCCATCAGAACTTTCTTGCGCAAGAGAGTGTCCACACTGCCATGGATGCTCTTGCACAAAAGCACATGGCAATATGGACGTGTTCTTGCACAACCCTTGTGCAAGATGTTCTTGTGCAAGAACCTGCCAGTGTAGACATAGCCCTGAAGTTTATTGTGGAAGCATCTACACAGTCAACAGCATGCATCTTACAGAAAAATTGTGGCCCATTGTTCAGCGAGAAAGACTTGTAGCAGAACTCTGGGTTCTATTCCGAATTCTCTCACTGACGAGCTGCGTAGCTTGGGCAAGTCACTTCTCTGTTCTATATTTCTGTTTCCTCAGCTGTAAAATGGGTGGTAGCTAAGTGAGACATGATTAGTATTTGTGAACAGTTGGAGAAGTGCAAAGGATAACTATGAGCTCAACTGTGAAGCTTTCATACAAGGTATCACCAGAACCACCACACGAACTAGCCCTTTTATTTCAAAAGCAGGGGCGGGCAAGACACAACATTTTAGCAGGATGACTGCTGTTTGCTACAGTGAGAACTGTGTGGGTAAAATGCCTTCAAGCAGAAGAGGGTTACCTCTTGCTTTTGAAGGGCACAAAAGCCCTGAGCTTGTGGAAGAGACAGGGAATGAAATCTCTCTCACGATAAGGAGGGGAATCTTGGAGTAACTGGAAGGAGAGGGAGAGAGAGGAGTGAGTCTCCTTAGACTGAGTCAGAAAAGAGACTGTGCCAAGGAAACAGGGTTGATTTCAAATGTTGGCTCATTTCAGTTCCTATTAACTGTAAATGAAGACCAGCTGGGACAGACCCTCCTTCCCCAGAGCAAGATTCTCAGAATGGAAAAGCCCAAGCAGAGCTGGCCAATTCATCGAAAGAGGCAATCAGCCCCTCTCTGCGGCAGAAGGCAGATCAGTCCCCCCTGGGGAGCAGCAGCAATGTGTGTCTGATGGAATGCTGCAGGGTTCTGAGGGAAAAACTCTGTGAATCATCACAGGATTCTTGCTACTTGCAGGGCATTAGATTCCACTAGGCGGGGGCCACTGACCCACATTAAAATCAGTCAAGGGCTGCAGAAAAGTGAGAAGCAAACCCCCCCCAAGCAAGTAAACAAAAAACCCCTCCTTGATGTGGCCCCTGACTGAAAAGCAGAAAGACACTCCCCACATTTCCCTCGCATGCCAGTCGAGGAGAGCTTGGGGTGTGGGGTCTGGGTGGGAGGAAGGGTGCAGGAGTGGGCTGGGGATTGAATTTAGGGGCTTTGGGTGGAAGGGGTGCAGGAGAGGGGTGCAGGTGAGTGAGGGCAATGTGGAGGCGCTGTCCTGGCACAGCTCCCAGGGACGTCCCCTGCCACTCCAAGGCACAACCCCCTGCTGCTAATCAGAGCGGCAGGGGAAAAGCCTCCAGACAGCACTGTGCTGTGATTTCCCCAGCCAGGGGGAGCGGAAGCACGTGGAGCTACTTCCTCCCCCTGCCAGACAGAGCCCAGAGGTCAGATCTGGACCTGGTTTGTCTGAGCTCGGCCCTCGGGGCTCCCCTGACCCCCTGCAGCAGGGTACTCTAAGGGGGGAGCCAAAGAATGGCCACAGGACTGGAATGCCAGCACTGGCTCCCTGATGCTGGGCGGGGGGGAGAGCCCTGAGTCTCAGGGGCCAAATCCAGCCCCTGGGCCTTAGGTTCCCCACCTGCACTAGGCAGATAAGTCCAAAATGGCAGGATCCTCCCCCACCCCCAAACCCAACAACAACCAACCAACTAAAAGAACAAACACCCACATGTTCATTACAAATGTCAGTTTACAGTTCCAGATCAGAGGCCCAACTGGGGCTTCAAGGGATGCACTAGCTATTAGAGTAATACTGAAAGGACCTTTTGCAGCAGAGTTTGGGGTTGTGTCCCTGCTTGTAGAATGGGAGGGAGAGAGGCCTGTAATTTGCAAACACACCTAAAGATGCAGTTACATGGGCCCAGTTCAGCAAACCAGTCTTACTAAAAGCAACCCATTTAAGAACATAGACCCAAGTTTTCAAGTGCTTTGCTGAATTGAGGCAGTATTTGGTGCTTTGTGTCCATACCAGTGATGACATGTACAGGCTTCAGAGCATATCATATAAAAGGGAATGTGACCTAGTAGACAGAGCACTGGACTGGGACACAGAAGACCTGGGCTCTATTTCTGACTCTGCACTTGACCTACTCAATGGCTGTGTCTACATTGGCATCCCTTTCCGGAAAAGGGCTTATTTTCCGGAAAATCGCGTCTACACTGGCGCTTTTCTCTGGCAAAAACCCCAAGCTGGAAAAAAGCAGCAGCCATGTAAATGCAAATGCCGCGGGGGATATTTAAATCCCCCACAGATTTGCAATTCCGAAGTGTCTCATTAGCATCCCTTTTCCGGAAAGGGATGCCAATGTAGACACAGCCACCGACTTTGGATCAGTCACTTCAACTTTGTTTCAGGTTCCCCATCTTTAAAACGGGGCCATGATACTGACCTCTTTTGGAAAGCGGTCTGAAACCTAAGGACGAAGTGAGGTGCCCCATAGTCTGTCTTTTCAGCAGTACTCCTTTATGCTACGGCACTCCATGTTTTCTGCTTTGTGGATGAGCTGGTAGGAGAGAGACCACTCCCAAGGCTTCCATCCCTCACTGCATGGCTCTCAAAAGGTTTCCTGCAGTATGGGCTCTGTGACTGGTTCCTGGATGACAATTTGACAGCTGCCTGGTTTCCGAGATAGTCCTAATGCCTTCCTGGAAAGGTGTAAGTTGTCCTTGTACCGACTCAAGTTAAAGTGGAAATGATTGTAGGACTGCTCTTAAGCAGCGTTAATGATTGCAGTGAATCAAATGCCATTTCTCGATGTGGCAATGCCAGCTGTGGCTGGACTCTTGCACTCGAGTGAACAGACATACTCAGAGTCAGCAAGGGGAGGAACCTGGTTGCACAAAATTCTTCAGTCCTGTTTCAAGGGGGAGGAAATTGAAAAGATCAAGTTAAGAAACCACTGTGGCAAATTCAGTTCTCAGGGTATGTCTACACTACAAAGTTAATTCGAAATAACAGCCGTTATTTCAAATTAACTTTACTAGCGTCTACACAGGCAAACTGCTATTTCGAAATAAATTCGAAATAGTGGAGCCCTTATTTCGAATTTGGTAAACCTCATTCTACGAGGAGTAATACCAAATTAGAAATAGCTATTTCGAATTAAGTGCTGTGTAGACACTTAATGCAAAATAGGGGACCTCCAGCCCTTCCCAGGGAGCCCTGGTGGCCACTCTGGTCACAACCAGGAAAGCTTACTCTCCTCTCCTCCAGTCCCGGAGACATTAAAAGGGTAGACTCTGGCCACCAACTCCAAGCCTGCCAGCCCAGAGCCAACAGTGGCCACCGGGGCCCCTGACCCAGTGGCCCCAAAACATAAGCCAGCAAGCCACTGGCAGCCAGCCCTCCACTGCTCCCAATAAGCAGTCTGCCAGCTCCCAGGAGCCTGACAGGGGCTGGAGAAGGCGGGTGCCTTCCTGGTCCAGGGTGGAGATCGTGGACCTTATTCAGGTTTCGGGGGGATGCCCCCAACGCCCATGATCTCTGCACTAGACAGAAGAATGCGGCCATCTATGGCAGGATAGCTGCCAGCCTGGCCACCAAAGGCCACATGCGAACCCAGGAGCAAGTTAGCATGAAAGTCAGGTTGGTCCGGCAAGATCCCCAACCCTGAGCTTCCCCTCCCCCTTCTTCCCCTTGCTTCCAGCTCCCTCGTCCCAGGTTTTCCCCTAACCTCTTCCACCCTCTCTCTTCCCCTCTCCCACCTCCTTTTCCCAGTCTCCCCAGAGGTTCATTCCCCTTCCCCACTTTTGTTCAATAAACCCAGTTCTGTTTTTGAACATACATATCTTTTATTTGACATCAGGAAGGGGGGTTAGGGAGGGGTAAGTTGAAGGACGTGAGGGAAGAATGGGGCACAAGCCCCTGGTGGGGAGGACTGGGAAGGCTCTGAGGGCTCCTTTGGGTGGATGCTCTCTCTCAGGGCCTCCTGGATCCTGATAGCCCCTCGATGGACCCCCCCAGATGGCAACCTGCAGCAACCTGATGGCCCATGTGGCCGAGTGCTATGGTGTCCCGAGTGTGGGCACTCAGGGCACTCCAAGACAGGACTGCTTTGCTGTCCCTCATCTAGGTAGACAAGCAAGCGGGGAACCCTGAGAACTGTCTGTCCAGGGTGGGGGTAGGGTCCCTTTAAGCACGGAGCTCAGTTAGCCTCAGACAGCAGCCCCACACCCTAAGTCCTAACCTGATGCCCTGCCGGCGCTGGTTCCGGCTAACCTTAACTTCAGTTCAGGGTCCACTCAGTGTGGACGCGCTAATTTTAAATAGCAAAACGCTATTTCGAATTAGTTTTTGTGTCTAGATGCATTATTTTGAATTAGCTTAATTCTAATTAACTATTTCAAATTAAGTTAATTCAAAAAAGTGCTGTAGTGTAGACATACCCTCAGTGACTCAGAAGAACTCTGTTTACTTCAGCAGAACTTTGGGTTTGATAGGAGTTACCCCCTATTCATGCCTGTGTAAGGAGACTAGAAATCAGCCCCATTTCTGTTCTGTAAAGCTGGTGGAGTGAATCTGAGGCTTAGAAGTAGAAAAATCACTCTCAACCAGCAAGGCCTATTCCTTGGGGTTTTATTCTGGAGGATGTGAAGTTGATGGATACAAGATTTCAAGATGGTTTGAGACACCCAGAAAATAAAAAGAAAATAGCCACATCTTGGGACAACCCCCCATTGGCATGAGCTCTTCCTGCTCTAAGATTTATCACCCCCTGGGGATCAAATGGCTATCCTAAGGGTATGTCTAGACAGTGGCGCTATTTCAGGATGCATCTGGTATCCCAAAATAGCGTTTTCCGCATCTTAACAGCACACCCGTTATTTCAAAATGCAATCGAAATAAATGGCTTGCTATTTTGATGTCCCAGTAAACCTTGTTCCATGAGGATTAAGGGACTTGTTGGAATAGCAGCCTATTTCAAAATTTGGTGCTGTGCAGATAGTGCCAAATTTAGAAATAAACTATCTCAAAATAAGCTAAGCAACTTGCATAGCTCAAATTGTGTAGCTTATTTTGAGCTACTGCTGCTGTGTAGATACACCCTTAAAGAGTGAAATTCAGTCCCATGTGGAATGCTGGGACCAATGCACCATTTCAGTCCCACTTAAAGCTACAAAAAGAGTCTTAAGCAGAGCATAGGTTTTGCACTGTGCCTCTGCAATGGGCTGTTTCCTGTATTACTGCCAAGAAACTGATCTTACCGTCAGTCCCCCGCCCTGGTTTGTAACTCTGCCCAATGCACATGTGCCAGCTCTAGCCAGGGAGAGATAGGTACCCCATTTATGGAAAGCTTAAAAGGTCCCTGGGTCTAAAAAGAGCTATTTGCCAGTCCTTAGAGTGATTCTGCTCCATTTGGTTGTGCAGATCCTTTGTGCCATGCTGACAAGCAGCAGCAAAGATACAGAGCCAGATCTATGCTGATTTACCCCAGCTGAGGGTCTGGCTTGTTGGTGTTCTGATGTGATTTCAGGTTCTAAGTGAAGAAATAAAAAAAAGTGAAGATTTAGCACCCAATCTTGCCATAAAGTGAGGGATTTTCTTGTTTCAGACCATGTTGTATTTCATTACCTACGTGCTCTATAATTACTTTCCTGGAATTGTAAAACCCCTGCTATCAGATATCTGACTTGTACAAAGACCAGCACATTACAAAAACCACAGTGCTCAGCTCTGGAGAGCAGCTGGAAACCACTACCATGCTCCTGCCAGTTGGCTTGGCCCTTTCTTGCAGCCACAAACTGATTAGCTGTTCTCAGAGGGATGAGGCTGAAATGCTGGATTCTTTGTAGAATGAAAGGACAGGAGGTTTAAACAGGAACGTATTAAAGGAGATAGGCTGCTCTCAGCTGCTGGCTGTTCACATCCAACACCTGGAAAGCTGCTGCTGTTCCTGGTTATATAATGGAGACTTCAGCCTTTGGTTCCAATCGTCCTCAGTTATAAGGAAGAGGATCAAATAAGCAGCAGGGATTCTGAAGAAGAGCACATCACCCCCAGGGCAGTGGTATTCCCTGCACCAGGAACTGGGCTGTATGGATGACAGGTGAACTAGGGCTAAACACCCACAAACCTAATCACTGCTGTCATCGTGACAATACGCCTCATCCCTGAATTCACGCTGGCCAGTGTGCCGCCATCCCTCTACCTGCTAGCCACCAAAATGCCCTCTGCCCACCTCACTCATGAAACACAGAGAGACTCTGAACCCTATGACTGCATCTTCTCTTCTCAGAGAGCCTGATCACTGCTCTTGGACCCGTCACCAGCAACCTGCATCTCAATTGCAGAGGCTCAAAGGCCAATGAACTCCTGTGTGAGACCAGAGATAGTGTCTGTTTCTTGAAGCTCAAATGAGTCAGGGATTCCAGTAGGCAGAATGAGCGATGAGTCAGGTGTTAAATCACTGTATCCAGAAAGAAGTCAGGGTCTATTACAGTGAGGTCAGCAAGAGCCAACAGGACCCCAATAAAAGAAATAAGAAACCATCATGGGGCCCCACTACAGACACACTGACATGAGCAAAAGAACAAGGACAAGGGCAGTCCTGTAAGCCTGCCGGAATTTCTAAATCTAAGTGAGGAGGAGTGTCTTGGATGCTGCTTTTGGTTGTGTTTTCGTGCACTAGGTTCTAACCTAGGACTCTGGATCATCTTCAATTAACCGTGCAAAGAAACACGTGATCTATCTGCAAGATGCCAGGTGGGATTTCTTGCTTGGTGCAGTACAAGCCTTCACAGTGCTGCAGAACTGCTGGGTGGGAGCTGAGGCCTTTGAAAAAGGGAAGCTGGAAGATTGCTGGGAGGAAGCCCTGAGTGGGGAAGCAGCTGGGGCTGTCCAGGAGCAAAGGATCGCACTGGGAGACTGCCAGCGACGTGGGGGGGGGGAGGGAGGTAGCTGGGCTCAATGGGAGGAGTGGAGCAAACTACCAGGAAGGGATTGGAGCTGACAGAGGGATTTGGACAGCAGCCTGACTAAGTTCATTGGACAAAACAGCTACATGATGCATGAGCATCACCTTCTCATTTGTCTGAAGCCTTTCTACCAGCCACAGCTGTCTGCACCTCAACACAACACAGGGCTTGTCTCCGCAGCCAGGATTGTTTGCTGATATCCAGTGGTTTGGAGATGTGGACAATTGGAGACTCCACCAATTCCTTACGCCTGCAATTCCAGCCTAGGTTTTCAGAGAGGAAAGACTTCTACGCTGTCCCAGTAGGGCTGCCTGGACCCCAGGCAGCAACTATGCTGCACAACAGCTGTGATACTGTTACCTTTAATAGGAATGCTGATTGGGCTTCTTTCCCAGTCTACCACCTAAGAATTATAAAGGTGGCTACAATGTTATGCCAAGGACATTAACACAAGTGCTGAGCATTCTTAATTACCCAGACCTTGGTTATCTGAAAGTTTTTTCCTATCCAAAATATGCATAATATAACACAGGCGCTGCCAGGCAACTTGCTAAAACAAGCCCATGACAAATCCACAAATGCAAAGCAAGTCAGAGTTAAAAAAGAAAACAGAGGCACGTGGATGGTGTCTGGAGTCCCCAGTCTCATGTCATCACCCATCTCTAATTTTTTCCAAACTTGTTAATTATGTATACAGTCCCAGAGGAGGGCTAACATTGGGTGGAATGGCTGAAAGGTTGTGGGGGGCCTTACTGTAAAGCAAGGTGCCTGATAATCTATAGTCAGAAGTTAGTGCCAAGGAAGGTGGAACACATCCCGTCTACAATCCCTGGGGGAGAGGCACACAGATAGTGTCTGTAGCATGAACTGACCAAAGGTGTGTCATATCGGGATGATGCTACTTGGCTATCTGAGATGAATTTGGGGAGGGTTCAGTCCAGCTCCCAGTGGGTACGTGCCCATCGCATAATAAAAGTTTAAATTGAGACGGGTGTTTTTCTAAAGAATGCATTTTAGCCGAACAATTCTCAACTAGTCCCACAGGGAATCTGCAAGGTGCGTCAGAGGGTCTGCCCTTCTGCCTGGCAGCTGAAGCTTGCAGTCCCAAGTCCTGGTGCCATGCAGGGCTGAAGCCCCAACCCCAGAACCCCAAGCTCTGGCAGAAGTCACCTCCAGGGCTTACGCCCAGAACTCCCTCCCACCACAAAGAACAGAAACTGCAAGGCCCTCCCACCCCCCGGGGAGAAGTCTCCAGTAGGGTTGCCAGGTGTCTGGTATTGAACCGGACAGCCCAGTATTTCTACCTTCCGTCTGGTAAAAAAATTCAGAAAATACTGCACATCTAAAATGTCCAGTAATCCACTAGGGACTTACAGGGGCAGAGGAAGGGGGGAGAAACTCGGGAATTAAAGGGACCGTGACTGCATTTTGGCCCCGGTCCTTTTTTTGTTTTGCCCAACAACATTTTTTCCTGGCGTTTTTTTTTGGGGGGGGGGGGGGGGTTTGATATTTTTTGTGAAACCATCTGGCAACCCTAGTGTCAAGCTCCCTAGTGTCAAGTCCCCCCTCCCAGCAGCTAAAGCCTGGAGTCCCACCGGGTATGTCTACACTACCACCCTAGTTCGAACTAGGGTGGTTAATGTAGGCAACCGGAGTTGCAAATAAAGCCCGGGATTTGAATTTCCCGGGCTTCATTTGCATATTGCTGGGCGCCGCCATTTTTAAATGTCCACTAGTTTGGACTCCGTGCCCGCGGCTACATGCGGCACGAACTAGGTAGTTCGGACTAGGCTTCCTATTCCGAACTACCGTTACTCCTCGTGGAACAAAATGTACAAAATCAGTGGTTCTTGTGCAAATACTCTGATGCTCCCACTCAGGGATAAGCCCTCTTGCGCAAGTATTCTTGCACAAGAAGGCCAGTGTAGACAGCAACGTTAATTTCTTGCGCAAGAAAGCCCGATGGCTAAAATGGCCATCGGAGCTTTCTTGTGCAAGAGAGCATCTACACTGGCACGGATGCATTTGCGCAAAGGCACATGCCAGTATAGACGCTCTCTTGCGCAAATACTTTTAACAGAAAAACTTTTCCGTTAAAAGTATTTGCGCAAAATCATGCCAGTCTAGACGCAGCTTTAGTGTCTGGGGAATGGGATCAAAAGCAAGCTGCGACCTGGAGTGCAGGGGTGGGGGACAGCAGCAGTGGGCCCGATCCTTACTTTTAAAAACTTTCCACGGATCCCCTGCAGTGCCCTCACGGATCCCCAAGGGTCCACAGACCACAGGTTTGGAACCACCGATCTATACAATTTCTGAGAGTCTGGCAAAAGTGTTCTATCTGGGACTTAGTTTGGGCTGGCTATATAAACATCTGGTTTTAAAAGATCAGGCTATAAAAATGTGTATTATATATTTTAGAAGGCAATATAGTGTTCTGTAGTAAAAAAAAGTGATTATGAACAGGCATTTTGGCTTTATCAGACTTTAAAAAATCCTTAACCAAACCAAACTAATTAACTCCACTCTCCAAATAGACAGAAAAAGGCTCCATATTCCTAGGCACAATTTGGCAAAAAGAGTAGCTCAGAGATCTGATCTATTCTATAGGTTACACTACAGAATTTAATGCAGCCTGTGTGATTTTTATTGGTTCTTAAGCATGCACAATATAAACAATGTAAACTTGCCAGGAATACAGAGCACATCAAGCAATACACAATGCTGAACAATGAGCAGCCCCAGCCCACAGCTGCAAAGCGAGCTGCAAACTTTATCATCCCTTGTCAGGTTGTGCCTTAGTAGCCAGTTGGTTTATAATACCTGGCCCTGAGACTATGCAAATTGAGATGGGGTCACAGGGCGGAGCTCACAGGACCCAGTCTCGCTGTGAGCTCAGTGTGAGTGCAGGGATTTGTTGCAGACCAAAGGTTTAGACTGCAAGCTCTTTGGGGCAGGGCTATGGCCTTATCTGTCGGTAAAGCATCCAGCATTATAATGGTGCTGTATAATAACATGGTATTAAGCCAACATTTCTCATTTCGTCAACACAGTGCCCAACCCCCAACCTCAACCCAAAATACATAAATTAACATAAATTCAGGCCATTCCTGCTTTCCTATCTTCAACAATCTGCTTCCTGCTGCTCTTTTAGCCTGCCACAAGCACAGAAAGAGGAAAGAGAACACATTTCATCAGACATTAAGATAGCAGCCATCCAAGATCGGAGATACCTGACTCCACAGATTCCTCCTATCCTCTACTGGATGGATTACAGGAACAGTCTTCAGCTAGTCAGCCCTCTCTGCACAGCAGAGACCATGCTCACATATCTACAGGAGTCCCAGCTTAGTAAGGAGGTGGGGTGAGTGACAGATCCAACACTATAATATATATTTTCTGGCTGAGTAAAGAGCCAGACGTACATTATGTTTAAGCAAGAGAGACCAACTGGGAATGACAGTATTACTGAGAAGGGCTGGGTTCTCTTCTTAAGGAAAGATCATTCAAAAGTGGCCTGCTCCCCAAAGGACTTGGATCTCTGAAAAGTTCACTAACTTTGAGTCTGGAGGACAAACCCTCTCTTGTATTTTAAACAAGATGCAGGGTTTGATTTCAGTTACAAATCAGCTGAGAGCAACATGTAGCCTCTGAATTATTCTATTCCGGGTTTCCTACACCTTGGGGCTACGTCTACACTGGCCCCTTTTCTGAAAGGGGCATGCTAATTTTAAACTTCAAAGCTGGAATAAGAGATCCTCCGGAATAGGGCTTTATTCCGGAGGATCGGGCCAGTCTAGACGCTCTTTTCCAGCTTATCTACAAGCCGGAAAAAAGCGGCGGACATCTTTATTTAAATCCCGCGGGGGATATTTAAATCCCCCGCGGATTTCCCTATTCTGAAGTTTAAAATTAGCATGCCCCTTTCGGAAAAGGGGCCAGTGTAGACGTAGCCTGGGTGGGCACAGGGCAGTATTCTTCACCTACGTTACCATCAGTTAACTTTCAACTTCAGATCCTCCCACACGTGTCTGCTCTCCGAGCCCAATCAGACAAGACCTCTGATTGAACCAGACTTATTTGGGGTTTTTCCTGAGAAATCATTACAAAACCTGTTAGTTTTACATATCTGTTACCTATGGGTATGTCTACATTACAGTGTTATTTTTGAAATATCTTATTTCAAAATAGTTATTTCTATCTTATCTCAAAATAAGATATTTCGAAATAACGCGTCTACACACAAAATGCATTTTGAAATAGTATTTTGCTGTTTCGAAATAGTGCGTCCACACTGAGTGGACTCTGAATTGCATTTAAGCCTGGCTGGAACCAGGTTAGAACTTACTGTGTGGGGCTGCTGCCTGAGGCTTTCTGGGTATGTCTACACTACAGCGCTAATTCGAACTAACGGATCCAGACTAAAAAACTAGTTCGAATTAGTGTTTTGCTAATTCGAACGAGCATGTCCACATTAAGTGGACCCTGAACCGGGGTTAAGGATGGCCAGAAGCAGTGCCGGCAGGGCATCAGTTGAGGACTTAGAGCGTGGAGCTGCTGCCTCAGGCTGGCCGAGGGCTGTGCTTAAAGGGACCCGACCCCCACCCCGGACAGACAGTTCTCAGGGGTGCCCCGCTTGCAAAGCAGTCCTGGCTTGGAATGCCCTGAGTGCCCACACTGGGCACATCACAGCACTCGGCCATCAGACCGGCTGCACTTGCCGCAGGCTGCCATCTGGAGAGAGGGAGCAATTGGGGGGCTGCAAGAGAGCTTCCACCCCCAGAAGCCCACAGAGCCAGCCCAGTCCTCCCCATCGGGGGCTCGTACCCCATTCCTCCCTCACCTCCTTCCACTTACCCTTCCCTAGCCCCCCTTCCTGATGTACAAAATAAAGAAAACGTGTGGTCAAAAATAGAATCTCTCTTTATTGAACAAAACTCAGGGAGACTGAGAAAAGGAGGTGAGAGAGGGGAAGAGAGAGGGTGGGAGAGGGGAGGGCAACTACAATGATCAGGGGTTTGGAAGAGGTCCCATATGAAGAGATGCTAAAGAGACTGGGACTTTTCAGTTTAGAAAAGAGGAGACTGAGGGGGGATAGGATAGAGGTCTATAAAAGCATGAGTGGGGTGGAGAGGATGCATCAAGAAAAGTTCTTCATTAGTTCCCATAATAGAAGGACTAGAGGACACCAAAGGAAAGGAATGGGTAGCAGGCTTCAAACTAGTTAACAGAAAGTTCTTCTTCACAAAGCAAAGAGTCAACCTGTGGAACTCCTTGCTGCAGGAGACTGTGAAGGCTAGAACTAGAACAGAGTTTACACAGAAGTGAGATAAAGTGATGGAGGTTGGGTCCATGGAGTGCTATTAGCCAGGGGGTAGGAATGGTGTCCCTGCCCAAAGTTTGTGGAAGGCTGGAGAGGGATGGCATGAGACAAATGGCTTGGTCACTGTCTTCGGTCCATCCCCTCCAGGGTCCATAGGGTTGGCCGCTGTCGGCAGACAGGCTACTGGGCTAGATGGACCTTTGGTCTGACCCAGTACGGCCATTGTAAGCTCAGGGCTCAGGGTCGGGGGTCTCAATGGACCCCCTTGATTTTCATGCACACCTGCTCCTGGGTGGCCAGGCTGGCAGCTCTCCTGCCCTAGACGGCCACTTTCCTGTGCCTAGTGCGGAGATCGTGGATGAGGTCCACGATGTCCGCACTAGACCAGGAGGGTGCCCGCCTCTTGCGGTCCCGGGCAAGCTCCCGGGAGCCGCCAGCCTGGTCCCGGGAAGAAGGGGAGGGCTGGGGGGCATCGGGTGGCTGGCTCGAGCCGTGCCAGGTGCAGGGTCTGCTAGCTGGTTGCTGGCAGGCTTGCAGCTGGCACTGGCATCATAGCCAGCCCGTGCCCCTTTAAGGGGTCCGGGGCCGGGAGGGGGGCAATAGAGTTTCCCTGGTGTTGGCCAGAGTGGCCACCAGGGAAAGCTGGGGAGGGCTAGCCTCCCACTAGTTCGAATTAAGGGGCTACACACCCCTTAATTCGAACTAGTAAGTTCGAACTAGGCTTAGTCCTCGTAGAATGAGGTTTACCTAGTTCGAACTAAGCGCTCCGCTAGTTCGAATTAAGTTCGAACTAGTGGAGCGCTAGTGTAGCACCTATCAAAGTTAATTCAAACTAACATCCGTTAGTTCGAATTATCTTTGTAATGTAGACATACCCTCTGAGGTCTGTGCTTAAAGATACCCCCCGAAGACAGCCAGTTCTCAGGTTTCCCTGGTTGCTTGTCTACCTCGATGAGGGACAGCAAAGCATTTTGACTCTGCGTGCTCTGATTGCCCTCACTCGGGACACCACAGCACTCTGCAACATGGAGCCAGAGCTGCCCCTGGGCACTCTGGTGCTTTTCTTGGACGTGTTGCTGTAAGCCTGGCTGCACTTTCTGCAGGCTTCCATCCGGGAGGTCCTTCAGGGGGCTGTCAGTATCCAGGAGGCCCTGCGGGAGAGCTTCCACCCTGAGGAGCAGTAAAAGCCTCCTTGTCTGCCCCACTGGGGACTTGTGCCTCATTCCTCCCTCATGTCCTTCCACTTACTCCTCCCTAACTCCCCTTCTTGATGTGAAATAAACTACATGTATTTTCATGAACACAAACTCTCTTTATTTAACAAAACTGGGAGGGGGGGAATGAAACTCTGGTGAGACTGGGGAAAGGAGGTGGGAGAGGGGAGAAGAGAGGGTGGGAAAGGGGAGGGGGGAAACCTGGGAGGAGGGAGCTGGAAGGGGGAAGCAAGGGGAAGAAGGGGGAGGGAAAGCTCAGGGTTGGGGGTCTCACAGGACCAACATGATTTTCATGCAAACCTGCTCCTGGGTTCGCATGTGGCCTTTGGTGGCCAGGCTGGCAGCTATCCTGCCATGGACGGCCATGTTCCTCTGTCTAGTGCGGAGATCATGGACATTGGAGGCATCCCCCCAAACATGAATAAGGTCCATGATCTCCACCCTGGACCAGGAAGACGCCTGCCTTCTCCGGGCCCTGTCAGGCTCCTGGGAGCTGGCACAGTGCTCCTGGGGAGCGGTGGAAGGCTGGCTGCTAGTGGCTTGTTGGCTCGTGTTTTAGGGCCACTGGGTCAGGGGCAGTGACTGCTGGCTCTGGGCTGGCAGGTTTGGAGCTGTCACAGGCAGTGTGGCCAGAGTCTACCCCTTTAAGGGCTCCGGGGAGCGGGGAAGGGAGAGGAGTGTTCTTGGTTGAGGCTGGAGTGGCGACCAGGGCACCCTGGGAAGGCTGGAGGCCCCCTATTTCGAAATAAGGGTCTACACAGCACTTATTTTGAAATAGCTATTTCAAATTTGGCGTTATTCCTCATAGAATGAGGTTTACCAAATTCGAAATAAGCGCTCCGCTATTTCATATTTATTTCAAAATAGTGGTTTGGCTGTGTAGATGCAAGGAAAGTTATTTCAAAATAAGGGCTGTTATTTTGAAATAACTTTGCTATGTAGACACACCCTGGCTATGTCTAGACTGCAAGCCTCTTTCGAAAGAGAGTGTCTAGACTGCACGCGGAACTTTCGAAAGAGCAAGCCGCTTTTTCGAAAGAAAGCACCCAGTGAATCTGGATGCTCTCTTTCGAAGAAGCCCTATTTACATTCAAGGCTACTTTTCCCGAAAAAAACCCCTGAGTCTGGACACAGCCCCTATGGGTATGTCTACACTACAATGTTAGTTCGAACTAACGGACGTTAGTTCGAACTAACATTCATAGCCGCTACACTAGCGCTCCGCTAGTTCGAATTTGAATCGAACTAGCGGAGCGCTTAGTTCGAACTAGGAAAACCTCATTTTACGAGGATTAAGCCTAGTTCAAACTAGCTAGTTCGAATTAAGGGGTGTGTAGCCCCTTAATTCGAACTAGTGGGAGGCTAGCCCTCCCCAGCTTTCCCTGGTGGCCACTCTGGCCAACACCAGGGAAACTCTATCCCCCCCTGCCGGCCCCGGACTCCTTAAAGGGGCACGGGCTGGCTACGGTGCCCGTGCCAGGTGCAAGCCTGCCAGCACCCAGCCAGCAGACCCTGCACCTGGCACGGCACAGAGCCACCCACCCGATGTTCCCCAGCCCACTCCCTCTTCCCGGGACCAGGCTGGCGGCTCCTGGGAGCTTGCCCTGGACCGCAAGAGGCGGGCACCTTCCTGGGCTAGTGCGGACATCGTGGACCTCATCCACGATCTCCACACTAGGCACAGGAAAGTGGCCGTCTAGGGCAGGAGAGCTGCCAGCCTGGCCACCCAGGAGCAGGTGTGCATGAAAATCAAGGGGGTCCATTGAGACCCCCGACCCTGAGCCCTGAGCTTACAATGGCCGTACTGGGTCAGACCAAAGGTCCATCTAGCCCAGTAGCCTGTCTGCCGACAGCGGCCAACCCTATGGACCCGGGAGGGGATGGACCGAAGACAGTGACCAAGCCATTTGTGTCGTGCCATCCCTCTCCAGCCTTCCACAAACTTTGGGCAGGGACACCACTCCTACCCCCTGGCTAAGACTACTCCATGGACCCAACCTCCATGACTTGATCTCACTTCCCTTTAAACTCTGTTCTAGTTGTAGCCTTCACAGCCTCCTGCAGCAAGGAGTTCCACAGGTTAACTATTTGCTTTGTCAAGAAGAACAACTTTCTCTTACTAGTTTCAAGCCTGCTACCCATTCCTTTCCTTTGGTGTCCTCTAGTCCTTCTTTATGGGAACTCAGGAAGAACTTTTCTGAATGCACCCTCTCCACCCAACCCCTGCTTTTAGAGACCTCTATCCTGTCCCCGCTCCATCTCCTCTTTTCTAAGCTGAACAGTCCCAGTCTCTGTAGCCTCTCTTCATCTGGGACCTGTTCCCAACCCCTGATCATGTTAGTTGCCCTCCCCTCTCCCAGCCTTTCTCTTCCCCTCTCCCACCTCCTTTTCCCAGTCTCCCCCAGTTTTGTTCAATAAAGACAGAGTCAATGTTGGAAGAAACGTTATCTTTATTTTGTACATCAATAAGAAGGGGGGCTAGGGAAGAGTAAGTGGAAGGAGGTGAGGGAGGAATGGGATACGAGCCCCCGATGGGGAGGACTGGGCTGGCTCTGCGGGCTTCTGGGGGTGGAAGCTCTCCTGCAGCCCCCCGATTGCCCCCTCTCCCCAGATGGCAGCCTGCGGCAAGTGCAGCTGGGCTGATGGCCGAGTGCTGTGATGTTCCCAGTGTGGGTACTCCGGGCAATCCAAGCCAGGACTGGTTTTCAAGCGGGGCACCCCTTAGAACTGTCTGTCCGGGGTGGGGGTCGGGACCCTTTAAGCGCAGCCCTCGGCTAGCCTAAGACAGCATCTCCACGCTCTAAGTCCTCCTCTGATGCCCTGCCGGCACTGCTTCCGGCCATCCTTAAGCCCTGTTCAGAGTCCACTCAATGTGGACTTGCTAGTTCGAATTAGCAAAACACTAATTCGAACTAGTTTTTAGTTCTAGACACGTTAGTTCGAATTAGCTTAGTTCGAATTAACTAATTAGAACTAAGTTAGTTCGAACTAGCGCTGTAGTGTAGACATACCCTATGTTATTAAGGGGAGAAACTGGAATAGAAGTGAAACCCTTTAAACATCTGATTTCAAACAGTAGGTGAAGAGTATGCGTCTGTATCTCACATCTGTGAGATCTCACAATCTGTGTATCTCACAATCTTTAAAATATTTATACCCAGGGCTTGACAAATAGTGTAATCTACTTGCCCGTGGCGAGTAGATTACACCCTGGAAGAGCTGGCGTGGAGCGATCTGCACATGCGCAGAACTGCGCGCCAGCTCAGTGAGCCTTGTTTATAGCCATAATACTCCTGTGAAGTAGGGCAGAGCTGTTCTCCCAGTTATACAGATGGGGACCTGAGGCACACAGCTAAGGCTACGTATTCATTGCAAAAACAAGAGAGTCAGGGATCTCAGAGCTCAGACTTCAGCCCAAACAGAAACATCAAAACTGCAGCTTCTATTAGCTCTACAAGCCTTAGTTAGCTGGCCTGACTCCTACTTGCTGATGCAGGATTTTGCTTTTGGAGTGCAGGCTTATGGTACATAATTTACCAACAGTCAAAGTCTATGACAGAACAGAGACATGACCCAGTGTAGCAATTCTCAGGCTGGTCCCTTAGTCATTGATTTGACTCCTCCCAGGAGCCAGAGTTACAATATTAATATTCCCTGGCATCTTTCTTCTCACATGGTAACAAGGAATCCTGTGGCAATTTAGGGCATGTCCACATTAGGAAATTATTTCCAAGTACAGTAACTCATTTCAAAAGAATAACTCACAAAATGATTGTTTTGAAATAGCATGTACACACTACAGGGAAGCCTCAGAATTAATCCGAGGCAGGCTCCCTTAATGTGGATGCACTACCTTGACATAGAGCCCCAGGAAAGTAATTACTGTGAGGCTTTGTCTACACTACGGCTTTTGCCTGGGGGAGGCATAAAGATCTTGTGCAAAAAGGAGTTTTTGTGCAAAACGAACACATCCACACTGCTTGTTCCCTCCACAAAAACCCCTTGGATTGGAAGAGATTATGCAAATGAAGCATGAGAAAATGCTAATCTGCGCTTTATTTGCACTGCCTCTTCTGGCCAAAGCCATAGTGTAGACATAGCCTGAATGACTCTGGGGAGTAGTTATTTCAAAAGAGCAGCAGTGGAGTGTCCACACTACCGCTATTTTGAAATAAGTGATATTCCTCGTGGAAAACAGGAGATATTTCAAAATAACCAGCCCCTTATTTCGAAATAATGGGCTTTAGTAGTGTGGATGCTGAGCTTGTTATTTCAAAATAAGGAGAGTTATTTCGAAATAACTCCCTACTGTAGACCAGGGCTTAGAGACTCACAGATTTATAAGAGCATAAGCTTTCATGAGAAAAACATGGTGCTTGGTCTTTTCTGGTTGCTAATTTAGCACATCATAATGAGATTCCAGTCATAGCCCTTTTGTTGCTGATTTACTTTGGTGCAGTGTGTTGTTACAATTGTACAGCATCTACAGCAACTGACTGACCTACAGGCTAAGAGGATGGGATGCTCCTCATTGTTGTCTTTCTAAAACAGGAGTAGGCAATACTTTTTGATGGGGGGGGGGCACTCCAAGAATTTGGAAAGTGGTCGAGGGCCGCACTCTTCCATATTAATGGAGGAGGTACGGGGTCTGGAATAAAGGTTGGATGCAGAAGGGAGCTTGGGGTAAGGGAGGGAGTTTAGGTGAAGGAGGCAGTTGTGACTTGGGCCACTGGAGTGGGGTGAAGGGAGTTCAATTGTGACCTAAGGCAGGGAATTGGGGTACAGGAGAGATGCCAGATCTGGAAGGGGATATGGGTACAGGAGGGGGACAGAGGATTTAGGTATCTGCAGTAGGGGGCAGGAGTGGGGGACAGAGGGTTGGGGAAGGGAGGGACCGGGGTGCCAGAGGTAGGCTCTGCCAGGAGACTTACCAGCCAGTAGTGGTTCCTGAATCAGCCCCCCTGCCTGCCCCGCCCCCTCAGAGGATGCAGCCATGGGCTCTGGAGCCCCTTGTGCTTCATGGCTGCTTGTTATTGAAACAAACTGGCCAACAGCTGCGTGATCCAAACCCCATTGAAATCACTGGTCTCCCACTGATTTCAGTTCCATAGCTCAAATTATACAGCGTCATAGCAGGTCCTTAGGTGCAGTCCCCACTGACAACCAAGATGGCAATCCTGTCATGTGCAAAGGTTTAGAGTGATTGGCTGCACAAATGCTTTTCACCAATCGGTTTGGAAAGGGATGTTATTACAGACTCAGACCCAATGCCTGAGAAAACAGCACCAGGGTGCAGAAATTCCTGCTGGCCTAATCCTTCTTCCAAGAACAACTGACTACTTGAGATGTACCAACTAAACTAAATATAACTTATGGGCAAGGAACTTTAGCCATTTCTGGAGAAAGAAACACAAGGACAGTCAGGCAGGCAAAGACAGGCAGACAGGTCTCACAAACTCACTCGGACACCTGTGATTCCGGGATGTCCAGGAGGCCCCTCCTTTCCCTTTAGTCCTTCATTGCCTTTTTCGCCTTTCTCTCCTTCTGGGCCTTGCTCTCCTTTGTCTCCCTGCAGAAAAGTGGAGTATGTTTGCTTTTGAATACAAACAAAACATAAGTCACTGTGTATGATCCTTGAAGAAAGAAAAAGGGAAGATTAGAGGCGGAAACCAAAAAGACTGAGGGAGGCTGAGTCATAAAGCACTTGACATTTAATGGAACAGGTTATTTCAAAAACTCTCTCAGCCTGAGAGATAAGAACCCACAGGATAGGATGGTTTGAACTTTTTGCTTCTCTACACAATTAACTGAGCAGGAATCTCCCACATGGAAACTCCTGGATCTGGGATAAGGGAATGAGGCAGGCAGCTGAGATATGAAAGTCTTTTCACTAGAAGGGGAATTTTGACAAGACTTTGAGGAGAGGCTGTGGGAAGTAAGGATGTTAAATATTGACTAATTGACTAATCAATATTGACTAATTGACTCCCCCACTGATCTCAGGCTCTGTGCGGCTCTGCCGCTTTGAAATGCTGCGGGGAGCCTGGTGTCAGACTGCACACGGCGTTTCAAAGCAACCGGGCCGCATGGAGCCCGGGATCAGCTGAGGAGTCCCAGGCTCCAAGTGACACTTGCGCTTTGAAATGCTGCGTGCAGCCTAGGGACACCCAGGGATGCATGCGGCATTTCAAAGCAGCAGTGCTGTGAGGAGCCCAGGGTTTGGTCCCAGGCTCCAAGCAGCGCTGCCGCTTTAAAGTACCCCTTCCTCTTAGAGACAGCCAGTTGGGTCGGGAAGCAATTAGTAGACTAGTATTGCACATCCCTAGTGGGAAACAGCCCAGGCCCTGAACAAACATACTGCAAAAGATTAGCAGTAAGAGAGTTAGATGCAAAACCTTCTATCAAGTTGGCACGATCACAATTGGGGAATCACGTTTTATAGGGACGATCAAAGGGGATAGTTCTGCTCTCATAGCAATATTATGCAACCCAACTAACCTCGGAGGAGTCACTCCTGATTTACATGCACATTAGTAAAACCAGGATCATGCCTATTACATTTTGTGGTTAAACAAATATTTGGGCAATGTACAACAACAGTTCTGTTGTCCAGAGAAACATTTGGGCTGGGAGGAACTGGAATGGTTCAACACCACTTGGAGATGAAGCAGCAAGTGATGGCATGAGAAAATCATATAAGGGAAGACAGATCTGACATCTAATGATAAACAAATAGAAAGAGGCACAGAAAATAGTTTAACTAGAATGAAGCAATAAACCACAAGACTTTGTTGTGGACTTGGCCAGCTTTACTTCTTGTGGCATGAAACAGTTGGCCTGTGCAGACAGACAGGCTACACAAGGCTAAAAATCTGAATTACAATCCAAAGGTAAGGCTGCAGATTTGGAAAGGCAAAAGAAATGATACAATGCAAGAATGAATAAGAATGTGGGGGTCCTGCCAAAAAAAGGGGGATCTGGTTACTTGATTTGCAAATAATGATGTGAACTTTGGGGCTATCGAGGGCTTTGGGACAGTTCTTGATTTGCCTGTGGAATTTCAAATGTATGAAAATCTGTAAGGAAGGAAGAATTAACCTGCAGAAACTTAAAAAACAAAGTAAATTGTTAGCCACCAGTTTCTGAAGAAGAACATGACCTTCATGGAGATCAATAAGAAGTTCCAGATATGCACGAAGAAAGCAGTTGGAGGTTTGAAACCTGAAGGATCTCTTAGAAGCAAGACTTTGTACAGATATGGTTTGGCAGCACACGGACTTAAAAAAAACAGTCCTTCCGGTTTGCTCTTTTCTTAGGTAAACTGTATAATTGATTGTTGAGAAAACTGAAGAATTGAAAGGGAATGAAAGAGAGAGAGAACTTTATGTAAGTAGGCTTTTTTTTTTAGTAAACTTTTTTCCAACCCTAGGTTTCCTAAGGTTTACTACTGCATGTTCATCTCTATCAGTGGTTGCAGTAGTTACAACCCTAGTTCATGAAAGGCACCTACAGCAGGTGGTGGTTTAAATGTCATGCCAGGTAGATCTGATCAAATTCAGCCATGTAACAGTGCTTAAAATGCTGTTGGCTCCCTGTAGCTCCATTTCTAGAGAGGGGAGTAGAGCTAAAACTAGGAAAGAATATTTAACACAGGGTTGATTTTTAATTGGCACTTAGAGCTCATGGAAATGGAAGGGACATATTTTTGGACAGAAGAGAGCATAGGCAAACTGAGTAATTATGATCTTGGCCCCAACAAAAGATGGGAAGAAACCTCCTAGAGGAAAAAGCAAGTATCAAACTTGTTGCCCACATAATGCTGTTGTTGAGACTAAAGGGGACATTATTGTGTGAACAAGGAAGAGGAAGCAAAGAACCTTTCAGGACTGAAAGAAAACTATGGAAAAGGAGTCAAAAAGGGAATGATTTGGTGTGAGACTGATGGAAGATGCATATTCAGATACAACACACAATAAAGCAAGAATGATTACAGGAGAAAAATGTCATCCCTGCCCACAGTCCATCTGTAACTGCATTGTGCTGAGTATATTCTTTAGGCTCTAGAGCTTTTGCAGGAAGTGTTCTGTGCCTTTAATCTTAAACACAGCACAGGTCTAACTTACTCTGCGGGAGTGTCTCAGGTTCATGCCTGCTGTGAGGCTAAACTTCGTAAATAATTATTCAGGGCAGTTCTTTTAATGTGTGTCAGTGACAGCATCAGTACCCCAGTCCTGTAATACAAATGTAATGATGCTCCAGGTGAGACAGAACTTGGAAACTCTGGAGTAATGAATGGGCGCTTCTACTGCTCAAACTAAAGGATTAGTGTTTCAGATGCTCTAGCAGACTCAGACCTCTGTGTGTCGTATCCACTGTATGGGGACAAAGAGCTATTGTATTAATGTGTATTACACAAATGCTACCATAGTTCAGAAAGGGTTAAAGGGTTAAAAATATATCAACAAGGGAAGAAAAGTTAGAGGCAGAGAAACACTCTGATGGTCTAATGAAGTATCACATGAAAGGGGCAGTGAAGGTTGGAGGTTTAAGGATTGCTTATACAAGAGCATACAGGTAGTGGCAGATTCCTAAGCCAGCGGTGGAGCTATTGGAATTTTTGATCAAGCAAGAGGCATAAAAGATTTTTCAAGATCCAGCTGGCTTCTAGCTAAAGCTGGCATCTCTAATGGAAGAAAAAAATAAACCCTTTACATTTCTGCCTACTTCGGGTTGGATGACAATGGAAGGAGGTGCGGCTCCCTTCCCGGGGTCCGGATCACAGGTAAGTCTATGCAGAAAGGGAGAAGCAGGGATGGGAAGAACTGGTGGGAGGGTTTGTTTGCCACTCCACTTGGATGAAAAGACGGCACGATACAGACACACTAACCAGACAGTAGAGCATTGTACTGCCACGTTGTGGACAACGAGCCATGACTGAGAGTACCTGCAGAGGCAATCCTTGCAGCTTCCAGGATAAGCAGAATCTGGGGTGCACGTGGCATTGTCAGCTGGTTCCCACTACTGGCTGCTGACAGAACAGATATACAGTCTGGAAGAAAAGCGTCCGAACTGGGAGATACAACAAGCTCCAAGACTCACTGGATCAAGGAGGCTGCAGCTCATTGATACAAACCCTAAGCTGGGGTGCGGAATGTGTCACATGGGGCAGCTAGGAAGCAAAATGAACCTGGAAGCTGATACAAAGAGACATGAGGTGCTCCTCGGGGATCCCCCAGGATAATGCTGGGATTGCTCCTCCGATGGTAGCCGCTATGTGGGGCAGGGCAGAGGATTGTTGAACATGTTTTTGTGGAGTGGGAAAGGGGTTTGGACCAGAAGAACAAGGCAGTATGTGCGACAATACTTGCTTCCCTTGCAAGTCTGCCTAAGGGAAGGGGCCTAATCTGAAAGTGACTGAATTTGTGAGAAAGAAACCTACCCAACAAAAAAACCACACAGAGTCTTTACCTTGACTCCATCTGGCCCAAGTGGGCCGCTGTCCCCTTCCAGGCCTGGCTCTCCCTGCAAGAGAGATACAGACTGTGACGGCGAGTTGGGGTTTCCCCAATCCTGCACCCCCGTAGCAGCCAGAACAGTCTCCAGCCAGTAGACTAGAGAGGGGTTTATTGATGTTCCAGAATACAGCACAGCACATATGTGATGTGGCCTCCGGGGGCAGGGCCAGGATGGCTCAGGCCCCTAGAGTTAGGGTCCATCACTCCTAGCCCTCTGCTTAGCCTGTTCTCTCCATGCTTCCCAGATAGCAACTGACCCTCCCCACACAGTCCTTTGTCCCTCTCTTCCCTTAACTTGTATAACCAGTTTTGCTACCATTCTGGGAGCAGCAGGATACCCCCTGCTGGGCCGTGCTTACCGACAGCTGCCAGTGGGGGTCCCCCACAGCCCACAGCCCAAGCATAGTAACCAGCAAGGTACTAACACTTAGGACAATCTCTTCTATCATCCCTTTATCTCATGGTTTTTGTAGCCAACACCTTTCAGAGGAGACATGACTTCCCCTTAAAATGAGGTGAGCCAAGTGTTTTTGTAATGCTCACAGGTGGAATGGAACATGGGACCGCTGGAACTTAGTGCATGAGCCTTTACCAAATAAGCAAAAAGCCAGCTGGCTGTTAGCTAAGGCTGTAGAGCAGATTCATTATTCTCTCTGTTAAGTGTTCTCAGTGCCACAAGATAGGATAGTGCATTTTCAGTGTGTATACTTCTGGTGTAGAATGGAGAACCTATACTGCCACATGTGGGCCAATATAGTTTGTTCAGATCACCATATTTTAGCACTATACTATGAAGTCACTCCCTCTTGCTCAGTATCTCAACATTGATCAAGAGGAACAAGCCTCAACTGGTTTCAGAGAATGCCTTTCTTCATTCAGTTCCAGCTTTCCCTCAATAGTCCCCAACTCTGACTCAGAAAATCCTCTCCCCCCTGGGTGAAGCAGGGAATTCAGTCTCTGATTTCATGCAACTTTGGGTGTCACCATGTTGCTCCAACAACTGACTTCAGTCTGGAGATCAAGGGAAAGGAACCATATCCATGGTCCAATCTTTGCATTCATCCCAGCTCTGGCTCCCTCCCCACTCATGCATACTCTGACCAGTGTTTCCCCTGTTAATGCTGGCCTCCGACTGCCACTTCTCGGTTACATCTACCCAAGTCATGAAGAACTTGTGAACAGAATAGGCTTGTTTTTACACAGCCCCTTTCATAGTCATACTTAAAGGTACTTTAAAGCACTTGGCAAAGGAGCAGGTCCAATACCAGTTGTGACTGTGGGCAAATGGAGCTCACTGTTAGCTCAATGCAGCTATCTGGTTTTATTGTGAGAATAAATGGCCAGGATAGGGGAGTAACCCTCTAAAAAAGTCATTTGTGATTGTTTTTGGTTTCGTCTGGATGTCTCTCAAACAGGCAATTGATCTAGGCACTTAGCTGGCCTTTGTCGCTGTGGTATCGGAGAAACCCAAACATACTGATGAAGTTATGCTCACAACAAGCCTAGAAGGGAGGTTTCTATTTTCCCCATTTTACAGACCAGGAACTGAGACACCGAAGGATTAAATAACTCACCCAACCACAGCCACAGCCACAGAACTCCTGAATCCCAGTCTAATGCCTTAACCCCAATACTGTCCTTTGATTGTACTATGTTACCCCTGCCACACCATGATCACACGTCCCTGGCTCACACCAATGCTCACAAGTCCAAAGGTAAGACATGAATCCACAATCTGCTGCCCAGACTGCTACCAGCTCCATCACTGCAGATGGAAAATGGCCCTTCCAAAGTTTGGAATTGTATATATCCTGCCCATGCTGAGAGAGCAGGGCACTGTCACCTTCCACACCAAGTTTGGTCTAGAAGTCACAGTTCATCTTGCTTCACGTAATGAAGAGGACTCCAGTACAAAGCTAACTCTACTTACTCTTTGACCAATGAGGCCTTGTTCTCCTGGGACCCCCAGCTGTCCAAGATCACCCTGAAAAACATAGAGGCACAGGCTCAAGCTGTTGACAATGTTAAATGGATGGAGTGAAGCTGATGTTTCCCCTTCTCTTGCCTCCTCTTAGTTCTTCCTTTATCTGATCCTGTTCAAACATGAATGTCTAATCTTTGGTATGAGGTCTGTGACAATCAGGTGCCCAACACCTCCCCAATAAGCTCTAAGATGAACCTTACAGAATTGGCAGTGATTTGTTTGTGTCAAAAATCAGTAATGGATGTTTGCAAGACAGAGCCAAAGAGAATTCCCTGTGCACCTTACAGCAGGAAACTATTTCATGTTTTCTGATTAGGAAAGCAACATCCCCAGGATTCAGGGCATAGTACTGCCTGTAACAAATGTTTAACTGGAGTGAGGAGAAAGAGAACAGACACATTCCAGCAAACAACAGTCTGATCTCTGGTATGACTGTGGGGTGTTGAGTACTATTGGGATTACAGACAGCACAGAATGGATAAAACTGGACATATTATCGGAGCTGACCATGAAGCAGATATCTTTGGGCGAAGTGCTAAGTATAAGGAGGATGCAGTTTGCAGCTGTCTGGGACATTGGATCCAGATCAGTGGATCTATTTTACAATGTGCAGGAAATGTTCATTTCCTTCCTCATTCCATTCATTTCACTCTGAAATTCCAAGCATTGTTTTAAAACTTAAGAATTGGGATTATTACTGCTAGTGACAGAGTACTATGCATACATAACATCTTCCACTACACAGTCATTTTTGAGCAATATATGCACATGACCCCACTGAGATGCACCCACTTCTGGGGAGACCAACATCCAACCACAATGGTAGAGGATGTGGAAGGTGTCAGGAATTTTGGTCAAGAACGCACCTCTGTCCTAGTGGTGTGCTCCTCCTTTGCCACCCTATAGAATTAGTTTATTCAACTGTATGAAGTTACTGCTCAGAGAGTGTTCAAAATCTACAAGTCTGCCCTTGAATGCTTATGCCCAAATAAATCTGTTAGTCTCTAAAGTGCTCCAGGATGCCTCGTTGTTTTTGTGGATACAGATTAACACAACCACCCTCTGATACTAGAGCATCTAAATACCTCCAAGGTTGAGGAGAGAGAGAGAGAGAGAGAGCAATAAGAATCTCTCATATTCTGAACCCAATGCAAGGGCTCATTCTATTGACAGGGGTTAAGTGGGAGCTTTCAACATCTCTGTATTATCAACATTACTACTCTGTTTCCTTCCTTCCCTCCCTCCTTCCTTTAGTCTCTCAATCTGGGTCAGGTGCTAGGATATTCTCCAGGCATTTAAAAGCCTGCCCTCAGGAACCGGCATGTCAAACAATATGTTCAAGCTCAGTCAATATTCCTCATCAGCCTGGCTTAGCTGAAGCAGCCTGTCCAGAGAAGATGTGCACCGTGCACCTTCCTGTTTGCAATGGGAGCTGTGCTGTAAATCCTGCTGCGGGAATGCTGGCCACCTGAGCGGCTCAATGGCATTCTGTTCCCAGGCAAGGTAATTAGGGAGCTGAATGACAGGCAGAAGCAGAATAGCTGAAATGTTAGAGGAGTATCAGGGCTCCAAAGACACAGTTGCTCAAGTGATGTGTCAGAAGGTTTGCCAAAGAACACATGGCGATGAATGGGAGGGGCAGGGGTGAGGAGGAAGAATGGCAGAGGAAATTGCATTTAATCCCAAAATATAGGCTGTTCACAGCTGCTCAAGACAGTAGCAACCCTTCAAAACCTAACTGGAAAATAGAAAACTGGTGAGTCTGCAGCACAGAGACCTTATTCAAATAAAAAGAGTAAAATTACACTCCTCATCCAGAAGAGAAGGTGCATTCATAGCTCCAGGACACTGCATCTGTACGCCGTGCAGTACTGATTAAAAATGACACCTAGTTAATTGATGCGTTGCAGGGGAGCTATATTTAAATTCTTGCAGAACAGTAATTGTTTTATTGCCAAAATGTCAAATCAGCATTATCAGAATCCAGCTCCCATTTCAAGTGCTCATCATCTTAAACCCAGTGTTGGGAACTCTGGGGGAAGGGAATTTGTTTTAGGGTATTTATATTCCTGGACTTTCCCATACAGAGACAGTTCTTGTTTCCAGACTAGTTTATGTCCTGATTCTGTGTCCCTAGGATCTTCTTTCAGGTTTTGTATCCATGCATCAGCCCAGCTCCTGCATGTGACTGCTGACTGGATTATGTCAGTCTAGCTGGGTTTTTACTGAGACCCTTTCTTGGGCTCTTGAGTTAAGGTCTTATTTCCTTTGTTTCTCTGCATGCCCAAAACAGAGGCTGAAGCTTCCTGCATTTGAGCCTCTTTACCAGAGATCTCTAGCAGCCCAAACACGGGACCCAAGGCGCTGGAACTGTACAACCAAAGGGTTAAAGTGTTTTTTTCCCCCATGGACCATGTCACTAAAGAGCTCTGCATTGAGAAACAGGAGCAGCTGATATGGGGTTACCCAGTCTCTCCCCTCCCTGACTTCTATAGTATCTCTTTAGCAATCTGACCTTGCCCACTGTAAGGAGGCAGACTGCTGACATGCCTCTTCACATGATACCTTATTCAAGAGCATGACCGCAGGCCTCGTGCACTCTAGTGGTAAGAGCAGAGTCTTGGAAGGAACAAAAGTTTCTGTTATCTCTCCGCTCTGAGGGAGAACTTGCACTAAGTGGTTTTCTTACCTTCATGCCAGGTTCACCTGGAAGGCCAGGTTGTCCCATTGAGCCAGGAGGTCCCTGAGGGGAAAAAAAGGCCATTGTTACTTCATGCAGAGCAAGATCAAAGAGAGAATTCCTTTAGCAGAGCACTTTGAGGATAGAGGAGCCCTGGTTGCAGTGTAATTACCTTCCCGTAGTTGGCTCAGGGTACACAGAGCCAAAGAAAAGGCCAAGACCCCCTGTCCTGCTCCCGTAATGGCCTTTGTTTTCTCTCATGCCTGTCCCTTCCCCTAGTCTGCAATGAACTCTCTGGCCTGTTTGCTAGGCAGCCTTCCTCTAACTCCTTCAAACCCTTCCAGGAAGATGCTTATCCCAAACTAGTAAGTAAGTAAGTAAGTAAGTAGGTAGGTAGGTAGGTAGGTAGGTAGGTAGGTAGGTAGGTAGGTAGGTAGAAAGAAAGAAAGAAAGAAAGAAAGAAAGAAAGAAAGAAAGAAAGAAAGAAAGAAAGAAAGAAAGAAAGAAAGAAAGAAAGAAAGAAAGAAAGAAAGAAAGAAAGAAAGAAAGCACAAAATACTTAACATCAGTACAAAAGGGTTAAATAAAAACATTAACACAAAGGGTTACTAATAACTTCAATCAATACTTCCCCTTCTCTGAGGCACATCTAGTTTGGTTTGGTTTGGTCTTTAACTCACATTCTAAGGGTATGTCTACACTACCACCCTAGTTTGAACTAAGGTGGTAGTGTAGACATACCCTCAGACTGGTCTATGCCAAGTGTCGGTCCTAGAGTAGCTATTTCAGCTACATTTAACTCCTCATGTGGATACAATTATATCTATATTAAGGTACCTTGCATAGGTGGAGTTTGTTCCCCAACAGCAGGAGTTTTCAGACTTCATCGCACCATGACCCCTTCTGACAACAAAAATTACTACATGGCCCCACAAGGGGGAGACCAAAGCCTGAGCCTGCCTGAGCCCTGAGGTGGGGGGCCTGTAACCTGAGCCCCACCATCCACAATTTCAGCCAAAACTTGAGCCCACCATTTAGGGCTGAAGCCCCTGGGCTGAGCCCCTGGACAGTGAGGCTCAGACTTTGGCTTTAGCTCCAGGCCCCAGCAAGTCTAATGCCAGTCCTGGTGATGCCATTAAAACTTTGGAGTCCTGACCCACAGTTTGAGAATCGTTGCCTGACACCTTTATCCTGGTACAACTGCATCCATGCTGGGGAAGGGAGGTGTTGTACTACTTTAGTTACACAAGTGTCATAACTTGTGTATGTGGACACGGCAGAAGGCCTGTGGGGGCAGTGATTGGGCTTCCTATTTGTCTGTAAAGTGCCAGGCACACCCATATATTAAGGAAACCCCATTATAAAGCTAGCTTGTGGAGGAAAGGGAATTAAAAGCAGTCAATGTGTAATAGAAGTGGGCAGAGCAGGAGCTCTAAGTCCAAAGTCACTTGAATAATATTGCATCATTTCAGATCTCAGCTTTTCTTTGGCCCAGTGATAGACCGAACACCCTGTCCTTGGGTAAAGGTTGGATCCAGATCAGAAGTTCCCAGCTATCATTAGACTGTTCTTTTAAAAAACTGTATTAGATTAAACAAAGGAGCTGGAGGACGAGATAATAAGGCTCCTTATCTGAGTGTGAGCACTGAGAATACAAGTGAACAAACTTCTCCCTGGGATCCTTGCAGGATTAAACTGTTTCATGGGAAAGCTAGAAGAGTAAGCTGGAGCGTGTATGTGTCAAAGAACATTCTTCCTTGTGCTCTCTGCCCATGGCCCTTTCAGGATGTGTATAGCTCCTACTCTAGGAGTTAAACTGCACACATAGCACGATAACATGCCCTGGTATCTGGGATTAGGGGACAAGGTAAATTTAATCGTTGTATTTTTTGCAGTGATTTTTGTCCAACGCAGGGAGTGGAACTCCATAAAATAAGACAAAAGGTGACACAGAAAAACTGGTCTTCTTGGTTTTCATAAGCTTTGAAGGGGTTTTTATATATTTATTTTATTAGTGTTCCATACTACAATCTCCCTCTTCTTTGCCGTTAGGAATAAAGCAACAAGAGTGCATAATCACAGCAGCTCTGGGGAACAAAGCCAGTTTCTGGCTTTCCGAACTGGAGGCAGTGGTAAATGGGTACATGTTAAGGTTAGGAACAATTTGGGAAGTCATGCAATGAGCAAAAGCAAGTTCCAGTGAAAGCAAAACTGCTGTTTGGGTTTTTCCAGTCTCCCCAGTGCAAGAGAAAGGCTGTATCTCCTCCAACTGTCTAACGTATGGAGCTCTGTGCTTTCAGAACAGCAAGGCCTAGAGCAGCTCACTAGCAGCCTAGCAACTTTCCAGAACCTTAGTGTGGTTTACCACACTGAGAGCTCATTCCATCCAGTCTAGCAGGCAGGAGAGTGGAAAATCTCATGACTCATACCTTTTGCTGTGGGTTGTAATACAAGATACCTTCCCTGCTACTTTAGAGAGCAAGTGAACATGCTGACTACATTACAACTCAGACATACTGAAAGAAGCTATAAGTGGGGGACCTAGTCTGCAGTGATCATGTGATGGCAAGAACTGAAGGAGAGTCTCCCGGTACGAGGAAGGTTAAAGGTAACTCATGAGTAAACTTCTGCCTTCCTGTGCTTCTAACCCTGGGTACAAAAGCAGTAATTGTTCCTCTCCTTTTGTTGCAATGCATCACTTTTGCCAAATGGTAACAATGATGCAAAAAGCTTGCGGCTCTGCAGCACAGGCAGTCCCTCCACACACTCACCTGAACTGGGGCAAGACTGGGCTTGACACTCAGAACATGGCAAGACCGGGCTGAATAATAAGCCAGGCATCCAGAAACAATAATAACTTGGGGTGGGAAGGGAAAGAGACGTGGGGCTTTCTTCACTACAGACTTTTACTGATGTGGATTAACTATACTTGGGCCCATATGCTCAAAGGCAGGTAGGTGCCTGACTTCCATTGATTCCAATGAGAGTTAGACACAGAAATGCCTTTGAAGATCTGGGCTCTGTTTCCTAAATTGGGCATTGGTACCATGTTTGTGCCTGCTTGTGAACGGAGTTGTGACAAGTCTCAGTTTGAAGCCAGCTTTAAAATACTCCTTCTGCTGTGTAGATGGGACTGCCTATCTGTGTAACTGGGTTAGCCAACCTTCTGCCTCCCAGGTCTCTGGGGAGAGAGAGGGAAAAGCCAGGCAAAAACACATAGCATTCTGGGAAAAAATGTCTAACTATTGGTGCCACAGTGAAGCTCTCTGGGTTAGCTGCCTAGATTTTCCCAGAATGCTTAGGGATCTACAGCGTGGAAGATGGGCAGGTTGATACATCCTGCTGAGGGGCTAAATGATGGTGTGTAGATATGCTGAATTGTATCACCTATAACCAGGTTAGAGCCCAGTTCAGACCAATATGGTTTGCATTCTTCATGCTGACCTTAATACTCCTAAGAGACAGAAACCTCCCTCCAGAGTTTCTGAGGGCAAACCAAACCAAACCAAACTGCCCCTTGCTCAGCTGTGCAATTCTATGTTCTATGGGGGGGATGGAGCAGAAGAGGGGTGTACTGTACAGACAAAGCAAAGCTCAAACCTACCTTATGTCCCATTTCCCCTAACGGTCCTGCTGGCCCCTGGGGTCCCTGGGGTCCCTGGAAAACAGACACAAAAGGCTCTTTCATGCATCACTGTCAATTCTGAAGACCAATCTGCTTTCCAGTGCCATTCCACATCACATGGGAACCACACAGGCATGGGAGAGGAAGTCAAAGAGATGAAAGGTCCAGAAACAGGCAGCTTAGAGTGCTTGATCAGCAGCAAGCAAAGGGTCAGATCACCTTTGTGATGGCGGGGGATGCACTGCTTTGAAGCTGAACTGACAGAAATAGGCAGCCTTAGAATGCCTGAATATTTCCTTTCTCTAGGCCGCCTTGACACAGACCAGGCCCACCCCCAGTCCCACACTCTCAAACCCTCTTTCTGTCACAACAGTCTAACTCTGGCTGCCAATCACAGCCCCCATCTGTCCATCTGTCTGACCTGACCCCTCCAGCCTAGATGGAGTCACAACTGGACTCTCTTCCTGACATTTTCTCGTGGTTCTCCAGGTGGCTCCCTCCACCACTCCCAGCAACATAACCTGATCCAGTCCCTCCTCCCAGACACAGACCAGTCTGGGATCATAGAATCCTTGAATCACAGAATCTTAGAACTGGAAGGGACCCTGAGAGGTCATTGAGTCTAGTCTCCTGCCCTCACGGCAGCACCAAGCACCATCTGATCATTCCTGATAGATCTCTGTCTAATCTGCTCTTAAATATCTCCAGCGATGGAGATTCCACAACTTCCCTAGGCAATTTATTCCAGTGCTCAAAACCACTATCATGTCCACTCTCAGTCTTCCCTTTTCTAAACTAAACAAGCCCAGTTCTTTCAGTCTTCCCCCATAGGTCATGTTTTCTAGACCTTTAATAATTTTTGTTGCTCTTCTCTGGACATCCTCCAAATTTTTCTTGAAATGTGGTACCCAGAACTGGACACAGTACTCCAACTGAGGCCTAAGCAGCACAGAGTAGAGTGGAAGAATAACTTGTCTTGCTCACAACACTCCTGTTGATGCATCTCAGAATCATGTTTGCTTTTTTTGCAACAGTGTCGCACTGTTGATTCATGTTTAACTTGTCATCCACTATGACCCCAAGATCCCTTTCTGTAGTACTCCTTCCTAGAAAATCACTTCCCATTCTGTATGTGTGAAACTGATTGTTCCTTCCTAAGTGGAGTACTTTGCATTTGTCTTTATTAAACTTCATCCTATTTACCTCAGACGATTTCTCTAGTTTGTCAAGATCATTTTGAATTTTGACCCTATCCGCCAACGCACTTGCAACCTCTCCCAGCTTGGTATCATTTGCAAACATAATAATCGTACTCTCTATGCCAGTATCTAAATCATTGATGAAGATATTGAACAGAATCGGAACCAAAACAGACACCCGCAGAACCCCACTTGTTATGTCCTTCCAACGGGATTGTGGACCGTTAATAACTACTCTCTGAGAACAGTTATCCAGCCGTTGTGCACCCACCTTACAGTAGCCTCATCTAGGTTGCATTTCCCTAGTTTATTGATAAGAAGGTCATGCTAGACCGTGTGAAATGCCTTACTAAAATCTAGGTATACTACGTCCACCGCTTCTCCTTTATTCACAAGGCTTGTTTTCAAAGATTGGCTTGACATGATTTGTTCTTTACAAATCCATGCTGGCTGTTACCTATCACCTTATTTTCTTCCAGATCCTCTAACAGGTTCAGGAGTGTCTAACTGTGTCCTTTCTGAGCAGCCTAACATGGAAACTCTTTTAGTGCTAAGACCATCATCTCCTCTACCCCTCTTTACAAGCATCTAGACCAATTACTATAATAATTACAATAATATCTAGAGCCTCCAAGATCCAGGCTCTATTGTGCTATGTGTAGACATTTCAGCCCTGAAGAGAGTATAGTCTAAATAGCCAACACAGAGATTGGCTGACAGAAAGGAAGTATTACCACCTTTAGGTGCTGCTCAGGTTCACTCAGAGAGTCTGTCATGAAGTGAAGAACTGGACTTAGGTCTCCTGAGTCCTAGTCTGATGCCTTGACCATAAAAGTGGTCCTTCCTTCCAAGACTCCATTCTGGCCTCTTTCTTCCACTTCCCCTGTCAGACTCTCTCTTGGTTTCTCCTTAAATTCTCTGTCAGAGTCAGGTCCAGTCTTTTCTTAACGTCCCTCTCTTTAATATGATCCAAGCTTATCGCTCTACCAAAATCCAACCTGCCCTTCCTTACAGCCCTCCTGCCAGTCTCTGTTCTACATTCTTGCTACTGAACATAATTAAATGCCTTTCTTATGTCTCTATAGGCTCTGGATCTTGCCCATACTCCAACCTTCCTCAGTCCTCCTTTAATTTTATACAAGTGTCTCCCTGACCAAGCTGGACTCAACAGGAAAGGCGGGGATGGGAATGGAGGAGAGTGTGTATGTGTGTATGTGGAGGGGGTGGGGGCGGAGGACACAGAGGGTACGTCTAAACTACATGGCTCCGTCGACGGAGCCATGTAGATTTGTTTGTTCAGCAAAGGGAAATGAAGCCGTGATTTAAATAATTGCAGCTTCATTTAAATTTAAATGGCTGCTGTGCTGAGCCGACAAACAGCTGATCAGCTGTTTGTCGGCTCAGTGCGCTAGTCTGGACACTCCCCTGCCGACATGAAAGCTCTTTATCGACCTCCCCGGTAAACCTCCTCCTACGAGTCATAACGGGGAGGTCAATAAAGGGCTTTCAGATCGGCGCGGGAGCGTCCAGACTAGCGCGCTGAGCCATTTAAATTTAAATGAAGCCGCGATTATTTAAATCACGGCTTCATTTCCCTTTGCCGATCAGCCTAATCTACATGGCTCCATCGATGGAGCCATGTAGTTTAGACACACCCAGACAGAGGAGGAAATGAGGGGAGAGAGAAAGAGACAGACAAATGAAGAGGGAATGAGTAGACACTTGCCGGGTTGCCTGGAGCCCCTTTGGCTCCTTGGGGTCCGGAAGGTCCTTGGATACCCTAGGATAACAAGAACCACTAAGGTCAGTGCTGTCCCTTCACCACCTTTCACACCTCCCAGCATGTAACATTCACCTCGTAAACACTTTATAAAAGGAACACAGAGGTGGCCTTGAGGCTGAACTGTGAGACATTGTCCAGGTTTCTCCTTCTGGAGCAGGAATAAAAAAAACTTTAAAACTTCATTAAAACATAGGCTATAAAATGGAACTGAAGGTGGTTGGCACTTACTGGGAAGCCTCGTGGTCCTGTCTCCCCAGTCTCTCCCATCTTCCCCTGTAAATAGAGTGGTACAGTAATTAGTGGTTGGGAATGTGCTGAAACACCCTGTTGCTTTGGCAAGGAAAGTTGATCAAAGCTGTATTTTACTGGGAGCTAGCTGTGCACGCGTGAGTACACACACGTGTAGTGTTTGGCACAGTGCCATCTTGGCATCCAGCATCAGCTGTCAAGTGGACATACCTGCTGGCCATCGGGCCCCAGTTTGCCTGGCTCTCCCTGAACGCCCTGGTAATGAAAAAGACAATGACACACTGGAGTTGGCATGATCTGTACAACAGAGACATCTGACTGGCTACTTCCTCCTGATGCCCCAGCCTTACTGCCCTTGGATTCCCCCCGAGAATGGTCAATCATTTACTTCTGGGTTCCCATCAGCATGTAAAGCCCATCTTGTGAGGAGCTTGCAGCAGAGGGGTTGCATAAACCAATTTTCCTCTTGCCTGTTTTTAGAAATCCCAATGGCTCAGAATGTGCCACTTGTCCCAGGGGAGTAGCAAGGGGAAGTAGGGGGGTGGGAAGGGCAGTTGCCCCTGGGCGCAACTATAGGGCAAGCGCAGGGAAAAAGGTGAGGGCGGGTCTGGAACCACCTGGCCCCACCGCAGCAGCTGTGGCCACGTCAGACCTGCCTGCGCCACTCTCCCTCAGCTCACCCTACTGTGGCACCCGGGGACAACTGCCCCCCCGCTTCCCTCACTACGCCCCTGAATTGTCCAATTCAAAATGGGGGAGTTTCTCTATCCTACTCTACTGTGGGTGGAGAAGGGGGGGGGCCTTAGTCACACACTGACACGTAGGCTGGATAGCACTTGAATGCCAAAGGTGCTTCATGCTCTGTGCTATGCATTCAGGAACCTCAGCAATACAAAATCCACCCACTGAGGTAGAGTCAGCAGCACCAGCATTGCTTCCTTTTATCATTGCTGCTCTGCCTGAGAAGGGAGCCTCTGAGCTAGGAGCTGAGAGGACATGGGTGCAGGGGAAGTCTTAGGAAGGCAGAAGAATGACAGGGAGAAAAGGAGGCAAGGGAACTGAGACATCAACCACTATTTGGGTATGTCTAGACTACAGGCTTCTGTCGACAGAAGTTTTGTCGACAGATACTGTCGACAAAACTTCTGTCGACAAAGAGCGTCTAGACTACATTGAGTTCTGTTGACAAAGCAAGCTGCTTTGTCGACATGGTAGCGTAGATGCAAAGGACAGTTTACATTCAATAACACCTTCTGTCAATAGAAACTCTGTCGACAGAAGGTGTTATGCCTCGTAAAATGAGGTTTACCAGCATCGACAAAACTGCTGAGTTCTGTCGACATTATGTCGACAGAACTCAGCGGTAGTGTAGACGCAGGTATAGTTTTGTCGACAAAAGTCCACTTTTGTCGACAAAACTCTGTAGTCTAGACACATCCTTTCAGTGCTCATCTGAACTGTCATTCATGCTAAAATTCGACACTCTACGCGTGGGTCTCAACTAAGACCCTAGCTATCTTACCCATTACAAAGATAGCTTCCCCAATTATCACCTCTAATACCATTAGCTCACAGACATTTACCTCCCCCCCCCGCATTCCCCTTCTGTTCTGAAATGTGATTTGTCCTTTTCATATGTGTTCATTTTTTTAAAATTGTATCCTTTGGTATATATGGTTGTGACTATTTTCTTCCAGTATTTGATCTGAGGAAGCGGGTCTGGCCCACGAAAGCTCATCATCTAATAAACCATCTTGTTAGTCTTTAAAGTGCTACATAGTCCTGTATTTTGTTTCATCTGTGAAGAGTCTCTTGTCCTGCTGCATTAGCCTCCTTGCTAGGCTGCCACCCATATTCCAAAAGAAAGGCCCAGGCTGGGAGCTGTTCTACTATCATCCACCGTTCTCTTTCTCAGCCTCCTTGCCTCCAAAGAAGGTCCTTGTCAGCATCTGGCTTGAACACTCTCTTAACCAGACTTAACAAGGGACAGGCCCATACCAGGAGGCCATTTGCCAGACCCCCTTTGCAATAGGTGCTCGGGTGTGGGGATTTCTGCTCCATGACTATACCATGCTGCAGACATGTTATAAAGACAGTGAACACCACACGTCTTTGACTTATGCTGTGTGTGCATGGGCAGTAGAAATCTGCAGTCAGAATCCTTAAGGGAGTGGTGATGGTAAGGCCGGATGCATGCACAAGTTTTGTCCTAGGAACCTGACTCAGGAAAGCGTAATGGTTGTGTAATGGGGGTTGGCTGGTGCCGTACAAATCAAGCTGGTTGCTTTTCAGGAGCCTCGAGGTGAGCGAGTCAGCTGGGCTCTGCCACCAGTGTGGAGCGCTGCTCTCTGCTCTGCACAGCGGAAGGCTGTCTGGGCTAAGTGGCACTGGCTGTGCTCAGTGCTTGGTGCTGATGGGGTTAGAGCTATTTAACATGGACTTGGGGATACACCAGGAACCATAATGGGCTACCGGTGGTGAGGATGTGATGGAGGTGGGAGACATTCTGTTTTTTCCAGGGCCTCATAGCAAGTCCGAGAGCAGACCGGTCAGAACCAGTTAGAGCTTACCTTAACACCTCGTGATCCGGGCTCCCCCACTGGTCCATCAGGACCTCTGGCACCCTGGGGGCCGAGAGAGAGAGAGAGAGAGAGAGAGAGAGAACATGAGAGGGAGAAGAGTTACTCAGGGAAGGTGAACAGCAGCTGTCCCTCTTGTGCTGCTAAAGCTGGGTCATCCACTGGGGGGTCAGATCCCAGTCCCCTTGGGCACCCTGACCTCTCCCATCCCTCAGTGTACATTTTGCACACTCAGGGGACTGAGGGGTGTATCAGCTGATTCCCAGGACTCAATTGAGCCACTTTTTTTTTTTAGTTTTTAGCTTTGTTCTCTCCTCTAACACCTCACCAATCTATTTCATTTCTCGTCATCTTCTGGGCAATGCATTGATGATATTTTTATTTCTGGCTAGCCAACCTTAAATTCATTATGAGAGCCAGAGGAGAAAGAGAGACCAGAGGTGAGGAACTGCTTTATTTTCAGACCTTAATGACGATGGTGATCTTGCAGGCACAGAGCCTGATATCTGAATTTATTGACATTGTGGCTCTGCCTTCTGAAGAGCTAAACTCTCCCATCTTCCCCTACAAAATACAGGTTTAACTCCTTGAATACAACTCCCTGCTATTCACATCCATGGCCATGTTGCTGTTAACATCTAGTCAGCAAAGCTAGCCCAAAGAGATGCATAAAGGCAATGACACACCTCATTTCCACAGCAGTGCTGTCAGGCCCATGAATCTTCCATGGAATTGGATATCTGTGATACCAGATCATGGGGATAGCTGCTTATTAACCACAGGTCTTTTAAGAATTTTATTGTAGTTGCCTTTGGAATGCGGCTATGAACATGATCAAGTATTCATGAATCTATAAAGTTGGTAGGGACATGCACGTGTGTCCAGATGGCCAGTCATTTGTGCTTAATTTTGTTTTTATGAAACCTGTCAGGTCAAAGTGTACATGGGAATCTTTCAAGATGTGCTTATGTACGATAAAGGCGGCCAGGTGCAAAAGGAGGAATTCAGCCACCTGAATCTACGGACATTCAAACTCATAAGGATGCTGAACATGGTTAGCTGAGAACCTACATAGCAGTATGCATGTGACAGGCACTCCCCTGGAAGTCATGGTCAAGATATCAATAAGATGTGCTTATTCTTCAGGGGTATAGCAGAAGAACATCATTCTTGAGTAGTGGAAAATCACTAGAGCAGCACTAGAATCATAGAATTATAGAATACTAGGACTGGAAGGAAACTCAAGAGGTCATCGAGTCCAGTTCCCTACCCCCATGGCAGGACCAAATACTGTCTAGACCATCCCTGATAGACATTTATCTAACCTGCTATTAAATATCTCCAGAGATGGGGATTCCACAACATCCCTGGGCAATTTATTCCAGTGTTTAACTACCCTAACAGTCAGGAACTTTTTCCTAATATCCACCCTAAATCTCCCTTGCTGCAGTTTAAGCCCATTGCTTCTTGTTCTATCCTCAGAGGCCAAGATGAACAAGTTTTCTCCCTCTTCCTTATGACACTCTTTTAGATACCTGAAAACGGCTATCATGTCCCCCCTCAGTCTTCTCTTTTCTAAACTAAACAAACTCAATTCTTTCAGCCTTCCCTCATACGTCATGTTCTCTGGACCTTTAATCATTCTTGTTGCTCTTCTCTGGACCATCTCCAATTTCTCCTCATCTTTCTTGAAATGTGGTGCCCAGAACTGGACACAATACTCCAACTGAGGCCTAACCAGTGCAGAGTAGACCGGAAGAATGACTTCTCATGTCTTGCTCACAACACACCTGTTAATGCATCCCAGAATCATGTTTGCTTTTTTTGCAACAGCATCACACTGCTAACTCATATTCGGCTTGTGGTCCACTATAACCCCTAGATCCCTTTCTGCCGTACTCCTTCCTAGACGGTCGCTTCCCATTCTGTATGTGTGAAACTGATTGTTCCTTCCTAAGTGGAGCACTTTACATTTGTCTTTATTAAACTTCATCCTGTTTACCTCAGACCATTTCTCCAATTTGTCCAGATCATTTTGAATTGTGACCCTATCCTCCAGAGCAGTCGCATCCTCTCCCAGCTTGATATCATCTGCAAACTTAAATAAGCGTACTTTCTATGCCAATATCTAAATCGTTGATGAAGATATTGAACAGAGCCGGTCCCAAAACAGACCCCTGTGAACCCGACTTGTTATACCTTTCCAGCAGGATTGTGAACCATTAATAACTACTCTCTGAGCACGGTTATCCAGCCAGTTATGCATCCACCTTATAGTAGCCCCATCTAAGTTGTATTTGCCTAGTTTATTGATAAGAATATCATGCGAGACTGTATCAAATGTCTTACTAAAGTCTAGGTATATACCATGTCCACCACTTCTCCCTTATCCACAAGACTTGTTATCCTATCAAAGAAAGCTATCAGATTGGTTTGACATGATTTATTCTTTACAAATCCATATTGGCTGTTTCCTATCACCTTGCCATCTTTCAACTATTTACAGATGATTTCCTTAATTACTTGCTCCATTATCTTCCCTGGCACAGAAGTTAAACTAACTGGTCTGTAGTTTCCTGGGTTGTTCTTATTTCCCTTTTTATAAATGGGCAGTATATTTGCCCTTTTCCAAGTCTTCTGGAATCTCTCCTGTCTCCAAAGATGATAGCTAGAGGCTCAGATACCTCCTCTATCAGCTCCTTGAGTATTCTAGGATGCATTTCATCAGGCCCTGGTGACTTGCAGGCATCTAACTTTTCTAGGTGATTTTTAACTTGTTCTTTTTTTATTTTATCTTCTAAACCTCCCCTCTTCCCACTAGCATTCACTATGTTAGGCATTCCTTCAGACTTCTCGGTGAAGACTGAAACAGAGAAGTCATTAAGCATCTCTGCCATTTCCAAGTTTCCTGTTACTGTTTCTCCCTCCTCACTGACCAGTGGGCCTACCCTGTCATTGGTCTTCCTCTTGCTTCTAATGTATTTATAAAAAGTCTTCTTGTTTCCCTTTATTCCCATAGTTAGTTTGAGCTCATTTTGTGCCTTTGCCTTTCTAATCTTGCCCCTGCACTCCTGTATTGTTTGCCTATATTCATCCTTTGTAATTTGTCCTACTTCACATTTTTTATATGACTCCTTTTTTATTTTTAGATCATGCAAGATCTCGTGGTTAAGCCAAGGAAATCTTTTGCCATATTTTCTATCTTTCCGACGCAGCGGAATAGCTTGCTTTTGGGCCCTTAACAATGTCCCTTTGAAAAACTGCCAACTCTCCTCAGCTGTTTTTCCCCTCAGTTTTGATTCCATGGGACCTTACCTATCAGCTCTCTGAGTTTACCAAAATCTGACTTCCCGAAATCTGTTGTCTCTATTTTGCTGTTCTCCCTTCTATCCTTCCTTAGAATTGTGAACTCTATGATTTCATGATCACTTTCACCCAAGCTGCCTCCCACTTTCAAATTCTCAACCAGTTCCTCCCTATTTGTTAGGATCAAATCTAGAACAGCTTCCCCCCTACTAACTTTTTCAACCCTTTGAAATAAAAAGTTGTCCCCAATGCAGTCCAAGAACTTATTGGATAGTCTGTGCCCCGCTGTGTTATTTTCCCAACATATATCTGGATAGTTGAAGTCCTCTATCACCACCAAATCTTGGGTTTTGGATAATATTGTTAGTTGTTTAAAAAAAGCCTCGTCCACTTCTTCCACCTGGGTAGGTGGCCTGTAGTAGACTCCTAGCATGACATCACCCTTGTTTTTAACCCCTTTTAATCTAACCCGGAGACTCTCAACATTTCCGTCTCCTATGTCCATCTCCACCTCACTCCAAGTGTGTTCATTTTTAATATATAAGGCAACACCTCCTCCCTTTTTTCCCTGTCTATCTTTCCTGAGCAAGCTGTACCCTTCCATACAAACATTCCAATTGTGTATTATCCCACCAAGTTTCTGTGATACCAACAATGTCATAATTGTACTTATTTATTAGCACTTCCAGTTCTTCCTGTTTATTACCTATACTTCTTGCATTTGTATATAATCAATAACATCTCAGTGGAACCCTTCCCCCCACATCCCTATCCTAGTTCAAGAAGCTCTGTGACACTAAATATAATAGGCAGAGGGGTGACAGGTTAGAATAAAAAGACATATCAAGACATCACTAATGTATGTCATGTCCACAATAGGGCCTTGATCTTGCCTGGGCCTCTAGGCACTATTGCAGTGTAAATAATAAACCCCACAAAGCAGCGTTAGAATGTTATGGTAAAAGGAATTCAGACACCAGGCCAAAATGGAAATGGAGAAAATAGGAGCCAATTTTCTTAATCAAGATGCAAACTGAGAGCCAAATGTAATAACAGGGCCAATATGTTAGCAAAGCAACTACAGAGTGACAGCAGGAGAGACACACACAAAGAGAGGCAGTGTAATAGCAGAAGATGTATAGGAAACAGCCAAATTATTACAGCAAACACTGTCTATATGAAATAATGCAACAACGTCTACTGTGTTTGGCAAATACTGTGCTGTTTAACAGACAGACACCAAATAACCAAGAGCCTATAGTGCATGTCCTTAAGCCATAGCTCTAAAGAATACTCAATCTGCTCGCTAGGACTCAGTTGCTGTGCATGGAATGGAAACAGCACAACTAAGGCTGGAATTGCATAGCTTGCTATTTTGACCCAGTGTTATTGGGATTTGGTTATCATAACTTCAGTGCTAGCCATTTATTTTGTTGCTTTGTGTAATCATATGAAAGAGCCAACTTTAGAAACCAGCAGCCTGGCCCAAAACCCATGGAAGTAAATGGAAAGACTCCTAGGCCGTGTCCAGACTCAGGGGTTTTTTCAGGAAAAGTAGCCTTTTCCCGAAAAAACTTCCCCTGCGTCCAGACTCAAGCCGCGTTCTTTCGAAATAATTTCGAAAGAACGCGGCTTTTCTTTCGATGGCGGTAAACCTCGTTTCACGAGGAAGAACGCCTTCTTTCGAAAGTTCCTCTTTCGAAAGAAGGCATTCTTCAATGTAAATAGGGCTTCCTCGAAAGAGAGCATCCAGACTCGCTGGGTGCTCTATTTCGAAAAAGCGGATTGCTCTTTCGAAAGATCCGCCTGCAGTCTAGACGCGATCTTTCGAAAGAGGCTCTTTCGAAAGAAGCCTGCAGTCTAGACATAGCCCTACTGAATTCAATGGATGTTGGATAAGAGTGTCCCCACAATGGCAAGACACCATATCACTGCTAGTACCCTCCAGCTCATACATCTGCTCTGAACGTTGGCAGGAAATGTATTTATGTCTCCACGCAAGAAAAGTCCCCGGCCAGGGTTCTAAAGTCCAGCGTCAGTTCTAGGGAATGCTGTAGCGGAGACTAGTTCGCTGTGCACAGAACTAGTGAAACAAAGGTGGTGTGAAAGAGTTGCAGTGAACTGGCGAGGGTGGTCTGTGTTATAAGGCAGTTTCAGCTCATTGGGGATGTCTGCTGTGACGAGGTCAGGTGTGTCAACCTAGCTCTGTATGCACTTGGGCGTGCATGTTTGGATTTACACAGGTGAGCGTGAAGTTTGAAAACAATGGGATTGTTTTGATATATCTTATCCAAACATATCCTTTGCTGGTTAGGACACAGCTAATTACATTTTCAACTTAAAACATAACCTAGGCTCTCACCATAAAGGTTGTGTGCAATCAGTGTGCACTGCACTTCACATGCCCTTGCTTTGCATGTGTGTCACTTTAGCAATACCGGTAGGAAAAAATGATGTGAGCAGAAACCAGCAGAATCTTACAACCCTGCACATGGGCAATGGTAAACAAAATGTCTCGCGGGTTATACATGGAATCCTGATGGGTTGCAGGTTGCCCACCCCCCGATCTTAACAGTACAGGTTCGTGAAAACTCGCAGCCAGCCAGTCAGTTTATATCAGCTTAATGCACACAGCCTTAGTGCAATGGTGCCAACCTGAATCCAACAGCATTGGACATGAGGCTGCAGTGCAAAACGCCAACCTCGTGACTGGATTAAGCTCACGACTGGATTACGCTCAGCAGCATGTCTGTGTTTGGAGCTGAAGTTGTAATTTCCACCTTGGGTAGCTGTAAGCACACCAGTTCCAGTTGAGCCAGTATGCCTGAAGCAGCCATGTAGCTGCAGTGGCACAAGTGGCAGGATGGACTAGAATTAAAATTGTACCTGGTGTAGTAAGTTGAGGGTCAGTAATATGGAGTCAGCAGGCCTAAGGCCTGCAACATGAAAACAGCAACAGGTCTGCAATCTAGTAAGCAAGACTTTGGTTTAGTAACAGGAGCCAAGAAAGAGGCCCTATTGATAACTGTGTGATTGTGTAAGTTAGGTCGAGCATGGAAGGACACAGGGAGGCACTGGGTACAGACTGTGAGCCAAAGGGGAGTAATGGAACATCTTAATAAGAAATGTTTTGGTACAAAAACTCCCTAAAAACGAATGCACATACCGACCTAGGTTTAGGACCAGGTCGGAATTGACAGCATGGAGGTAAGTAAACCCCCTTTCCATAAGGTGAGGGGAGGTAACTAGGCAACAGAGGGTGGTAACCTAGTACGTAAATAAATAATGTAAGTTGTTTGTACCTGTCTATAAAAGGACACTGCAGAGGGTGCTTTCCGGCCGACCTTGGGGGGGGGGGGGGGAGGGGGCGCACTAGGCGCCTGAATGGCAGGTGTCATTGCCTAAACCTACAGAATGCACAGTAGCTTAACTTTGACTAACTGCTGTTAATATTTGATATATGGCAATAGGCCTGCCCGGTGTTGGTACCTTGTCAATGTGCCATAGTGCCCAGTGGTGTAACATTGTACTGATTTCTGTTACCAACTGGTAGAGCTTTGCATTTAACAATAAACCTGCTTAACTGATTTTAAACCTTGCCTGCATCTGTCGTTTCCGGGGCCATTTAGAGATCTTTTGTGTTAACCCAAGTGCACGGGGGCTAACACTTTAGATAAAGGGAGTACCGATTGTTATGCATGCAGCCAAAAGTTTATTGACGAAGTAGAGGTCCTGTCAAAAGCGCGCCAGGATAACCCTGACCAGACGACGCTGACACTGACAGTCCAGACCTCCGAAGGTACCAAGGTACAAGAACACCAAGGTACGACACCTGGTACCTTAGGTAGATGCTTGGATGGCCCAACTGCTACGATTAGTGCGTTATCTTGATCCCAGCTGGGGAGGCATGCATCTACCTAATCTGGAAATGACTCCTGCAGCTCAAAGACATTTCCTTAGAGTGACAGCATATAAGTACATGTGTAGAAAGATTCACCAAAGCCTCCCTGGGAGTAATGGCAAACCTCTATTACTAGATCCCCATTTTCCTTCCTTTCGCTTAGCCCACCTCTACTCTTTTAACAATTCTGGATCACGGACCAGAGTAATATTTGTATTTCACTTGCGGGCGACTAAAACACAAGCAGCCAGGCAGCTTGTGCTTTAAATCAAACCGTCTAGCACTGTGATCTGAGCTTTTGGCTGCTGTGGGCTGCCTGGAAACAATAAGCCCCCTGTTAGGCTGAGAATTCCCCTCCCCAAACTCTTGACTTCACACAGACATCCATCACTGTCCTGCCTGAACTCCCTGGAGAAACAACCACAAAGAAAAAATAATATCCGGAGGGAAATTAACCCCTTGGACCTGTGTAGGTAGTTCAGTCCCTGACTGATGGGGAAGGAGGTTTGAAAAAAAAAGATGCCATAGTGAATAAAAGTAACTTTAAAAACAATGAATAGTCCTGTGGCACCTTAGGCTGTGTTTAGACTACATCCCTCTGTTGGCAGAGGGACGTAAATGAAGCACGTTGAAAGTGCAAATGAAGCCGGGATTTAAATATCCTGTGCTTCATTTGCATAATTACATCATGGCGCTCTTTCGAAATACTGCTTTTTTGAAAGAGTGCCATGATGCGATTATGTAAATGAAGCACAGGATATTTAAATCCTGGCTTCACTTTCACTTTTGAAGTGCTTCATTTACATCCCTCTTCCGACAGAGGGATGTAGGCTAGACACACCCTATGGGTATGTCTACACTACCCCGCTAGTTCGAACTAGCGGGGTAATGTAGGCATACCGCACTTGCTAATGAAGCCCGGGATTTGAATTTCCCGGGCTTCATTAGCATAAGCGGGGAGCCGCCATTTTTAAATCCCCGCTGCTTCGAACCCCGTGTAGCGCGGCTACACGGGGCTCGAACTAGGTAGTTCGGACTAGGGTGCCTATTCCGAACTACCGGTACACCTCGTTTCACGAGGAGTAACGGTAGTTCGGAATAGGCACCCTAGTCCGAACTACCTAGTTCGAGCCCCGTGTAGCCGCGCTACACGGGGTTCGAAGCAGCAGGGATTTAAAAATGGCGGCTCCCCGCTTATGCTAATGAAGCCCGGGAAATTCAAATCCCGGGCTTCATTAGCAAGTGCGGTATGCCTACATTACCCTCCTAGTTCGAACTAGGAGGGTAGTGTAGACATACCCTTAGAGACTAACCAAAATATATAGGATCATAAGCTTCTGTGATAAATTGGAGTAGATGAAGTGGGTTTTGCCCACAAAAGCTTATGATTCTGTATTTTTTGGTTAGTCTCATAGGGTACATCTACACTGCATCCCTAGTTCGGACTAGGGATGCAAATGGAGACGACCAAAGTAGTGAATGAAGCGGGGATTTAAATATCCAGCGCTTCATTAACATGATCTCGCCGGTGAGCTAGTTCGAATCACAGCTGATTCGAACCAGGAAGTGTGCGCCGGGATGCGTTAGTTCGGATTAAAGCCCTTAGTAACTAACGTTACTCCTCAAACAATATTTAAATCCCCACTTCATTAACTACTTTGGTTGTCTCCAATTGCATCCCTAGTCCGAACTAGGGATGCAGTGTAAACGTACCCTAACGGTGTCTACTTATTTTGAAATAGAGCACTCTTCCTCTGATTTCCCTTACTCCTCATACAATGAGGGTTACAGGAGTCGGAGTAAGAAGTCTGCAGCTTGACAGTATTTTGACATTATTTCGAAATAATTGCCTGCTGTGTAGATGCGGACAAAGTTATTTTGAAATAATGCCAGTTATTTCAAAACAATGTTGCTGTGTAGACATACCCTAAGAAACCACAGGAATACTCATTGTTTAAAAACTACAAATCAACACAACCACCACTCTGGGATTTTTAAAAGTAACTTTACTCAGCTTGGATGGGTGTGAGGCAAGGGAGATCCTAGACACTCAGACGTACAGAGCTAGATTGTCACACATGATCATGTCACAGCATCTTCTCTGCTATGAAGGGAGAGGATGGGCATGGAAAGATAGAGAGAGAGGCAGATGTTTTTCCCATGGGGACCTATTTGCAATTAATCATCATTATCAACTCCCTAGAATTGCCCCCACCTTGATAGGAGCATGAAAATGGCTGGAATGGATCAGATCTGAGGTCCATCTAATGCAGTCTCCTCTTTCTCACAATGGCCAGGCCCAGCTGCTTCAGTGAGAGGGGCAAGATCAGAAGATGCAGTAGCCAATATGGGATACTTAGATCTTCCCCCACACACAGTAGTTCTCATCTTGATGTCTAGTAGTTATGACAACTCTGGCCATTCCTGTGTTCTCTAAATGTCCAGTCCCTCTGAGTCTTGCTAAACTCTTGGCCTCAACAACTTTCTGTGACAGTCACGCTCAGCAATATGCTAAAAAACGAGCTCCCTCTTCTCCTTGGACCATGATCTCGCCTCTCTGCAAGTCTCTTTCCCCCAATAATCCATGCAGAAACCAGTCACAGTAGATGGACCAATGCTCTAATCTACAGATGGCCAAAACGACAGAGCAAGTACCAGTACTCATGCTGTGCTGCGAAAAACCAGTATTGTTTTCCTTACAAATCAGCCAATACGGAGACACAAAAACTTTACCTCAAGCAGAGTGTCTGAATTGAGGGTTGGTCTTTTCCTCATTTGGGCCGTTACTTTTTTTTTTCCTGAGGAAGCTTAATCAGGAGCAGCAACAGTCCATGAGTGACTCAAACCTAGTCACGGTGGAGGGGGCCTGCAGAACATATTTTTGCACCTCTAGAAGCTACAAGTTCACACTGAAAGTGGAGCTGGGGATATGCTGCACCCTTTGGCAGCACAGTGATGCCCTGTCAGAAGGAAATCAGGTGGCAAATCAGAAATTCCTCAAGAAGAGACTTGGTGATAGAGACCTATTCTGCATGTCTCCCTTCACAGAAATTCCCAAGGTTCCAGGCCTACCACTCAGTGACACTGCTTGACACATGGCACAGGTTCAGACGACTGGGGCCCACTGCTCTTTGACACCCATAACAGTAGCTCCTTTGATAGCTGAAGAATAGCCATTTTGTGACACGAGGCACTCTCACAATGAACCAGATATGCTAATTCTGCCGTACTTCTTTGCTACCCTAAGTAGAGTGATCATATTTCCCAAAGGAAAAAAGGGACACCCCCAGCTGCTAGTCTGAGAGCCTTGAGAGGCTGTTGCTCAGTCACTGGAACCCTGCTGGGCACCATGTCCTGGAAGCCTGCCTCCTGCCCCGTGCAGGGCTGGCATCTCCATTCCCCCCACCATGTTCCTCTAGACTGCACCTCCATTTTTTGAGCAAAGCCCAAGTTGGGATGGCCAGACTGGGCTCAAAAAAGGGACTGTCCCAGCCCAAATGAGATGTAGAGTCACCCAATCCTAACTCATTTCCCTAGGCCCCACAAGTCTAGAATGAAAATCAGACTACCAGAACCGAGTTGGGCAGAGCATGTAGGCCACACCCATGGAGTTAATGTCACTGGCAGACACATTTGCTCCTCAAGATGTTCCATACAGTTATAAGGCCAGTCTCTCCTGAGAGACAAACTGGTCTCTCAACTCTCCTCTTGCAATCCTTCTCTCTCCCTGAATCCTTTTCCACTCATTTGCCACTGTACTTATGGGAGTGGTTACTGAAATGGAAGGAGTTTCCTGCTAGCTCCAGCACGAAAGCCTCCTCAGAACCCAGCAGCTCAGGCAGCGAAGTCTGGACCCCCAGCAACACAGCCTGCCAGTACTTGCTTTGCCACAGTAGTGTTTGGAGTAGCTTAGTTTCTTCCCTGCAGTGTTCTGTCACCAGTATCCCTGGAATCCAGAAGAGCAATCTCCCTCACAGCAGTCCCCTGGTTAATCCTTCACTAAACATTTCATCATCAGCCAACCTGAGAAGGTGAAACTGCTCCTGCATTCAGGAACAGACCACCAAAGCGCTCTATTTCCCAGACTAAGGGCTTTCCCTAATTCACCCTGACAGGAAAGGCTACATGTAGCCAATTAGTTAAACCTTTGAAACTCCCTTTTACCAACAATGCCAGTTAAAGGCAAGCGAGGGAAATGCTGGAGGATCTTCAAAAAACTTGAATGTCAGGAGACAGCAATAAGCAGAGCCTTCCTTACAATGCACTAGGCAGGCTGCATAGTTTTCTTTGGGGGTTGTGAAGCAGCTAAACTTTCATTTAGTATACAGTACCAATCATATTACAGTAGCACCTAGACTCCACTGATAAACCCCATTGCGCTAGATGCTATACAAACAGTACAACCTCTGCAGAGCTTATAATTTAAATCAACATGAGGAAAACAGGAAGGTAACCTATATCTATTTTGCACATGGGGAACACGAGGCAGAGAGAATTATAGGTCCTGATACAACAAAGCACGTAAGAATGTATTTTACTTCAAGCATGTGACTTAGGAAGTATGTGGCAGAGCCAGGAATTCAAACCAGATCTCTGTGTCCCACTCCAGTGCATTAGCCACTAAGCTAAGTACTCCACTTAGAGAAGAGCAACTGGTTTCACACATACAGAATAGGAAGCGACTGTTTAGGAAGGAGTACCGCAGAAAGTGGATCACAAGCTAAATATAAGTCAAAAGAGTGACATTGTTGGGAGAAAAAAAGCAAACATTCTGGGATGGATGAATAGGAGTGTTGTGAGCAAGATACGAGATGTAATTCTTTCATTCTACTGGAGTACTGTGTCCGGTTCTGGGCACCACATTTCAGGAAAGATGTGGAGAAATTATAAAGGATCTAGAGAATAGCAAAATAAATGATTAAAGGTCTAGAAAAAAAATGACCTAGGAGAGAAGACTGAAATAATTGTGTTTGTTTAATTTGGAAAGGAGAAGACCGATAGGGGACGTGATAACAGCTTTCAAGTATCTAAAAGGGTGTTACAAGGAGGAGAGAGAAAATTGTTCTCCTTAACCTCTGATGATAGGACAAGAAGCAATGGGTTTAATTGCAGCAAGGAAGGTTCAGGTTGGACATTAGGAAAAACTTCCTACCTGTCAGGGTGGTTAAGCACTGGAATAAATTGCCTAAGGAGGTTGTGGAATCTCCATCACTGGAGATATTTAAGAGCAGGTTAGATAAACATCTATCTGGGATTATCTAGATGGTGTTTGGCCCTACTGTGAGTGCTGGGGGCTGGATTTGATCTCTTGAGGTCCCTTCCAGTTCTAGTATTCTATGTTTCTATGGTATGACTGTCCTTTACCCAAGAAAGGCTGAACATTCCATATTCCAGCACCTTTCAGATAGCTGTAAGGCTACTGTAGAGCACAGTAAGATGTTGTCTTCTATTGGCGAGGTACTCACCTGTGAGAGCCCAGGAGCAAAGAAGTTTAGACACCCCTATGTTGTAAATTACCAGAATTTGATTAAAAAAAAAAGTCACCTGTCCCTTTAAAGGTAACCATTTTGAAATCTGTTGTTCTCTGCAGCACACCTTTGACTGCCTCGTAACACACCGGAGTACCACGGAACACAGTTTAAGAAACATTGGTCTAGTATCAGCAAGAGACAGCAAGGAGTTCTGAAGCATGCAGTGTATCTAGTTCTTTGCTGGTTTTAGCTATGTATATTGTTCAATGCACTGCGCTTGTTGACACTGGCTGGCATAGCTGGGAGATACAGGTAAACCCTGCAAGCTTTCCCTCTGGACTTTTAAAGACTGCAGCTCTTTTGAGTTACGGCGAGGCAGCACACTGTGGCTCTGAGAGGAGATGGTCAGCTGGAGGTTTACAGACCATGAAGTAAAGTCATAGCTTAATTAATATTAAGCTTGCTGCGCAGATTCTCAATCTATATTTGGGCTGAGTTCCTAGATGGACTGTGATTAGCAGACGCTTGCTCTTAAATATGTTGCATAGTATCTGCTCTGATGATCTGTGAGCATGGGCATTGCCTCTCGGGTTTCTAGGATGTGGCAAAGATGACATGAAGAGCAATGAAAAATAAATAACCACTGGAGGCCCCTCTTGATTTAATGAATGCCTTGAGGGGCCAACAGCTTCCACAAACACCATGGGAAGGAGTATGTGTGTGGGGGGGAAAGAGTGGGGGGTCTGCACCCCGGAAGGGGTGGGGCCTTGGGCAGAATGGACGGAGGCCAGGCAGCCAGCCCTCAGTACTACCTAGACCAGTGTTTCTTAAACTATGTTCACTGGTGTTCCGTGAACAACTCGCAGGTGTGCTGTGACCTCTTCTTTGTTTTTGTTACTTCTTTGTTATTGTCTTTTTTTGACTGACAACAATTTTTTTTAAAAAACATTTTCATAAGTGTTCCGCATGAAAAAATATTATTGTTAAATGTTCTGTGGTCTCAAAAAGTTTAAGGAACACTGACCTAGACCATGGTGCGGTCTCCTCCCATCTCAGAGCTGCGCAGCTGTCTCTGCAGTAACAGTGGAAGTGGCCAGGAGCCCTGGGCCTCTTCGATTCGCCATGCCCCTTTGTCCCCCCTACACCCATCAGTGGGCCTGGTTTACATTGACATTTCCAGCATGGCTGACTTCCCTTTCTAAGCTTGACAAGTATCATTCTGTAAGCGCTAGTCCTTTCAGGTCACAGACTTAAAAACTCAGTTAGGAAAATGATGTGTTGAGCAATATAGATTTGGAGAAAGAGAAACTATCTTCCAGGGGCAGATTTAGGGTTGCAAGATGTCCTGTCTTGAACCGACAGTCCGGTATTTGAGATTTTATTACTATCATGAGTATCAGTACGTAGTTGCGTACCGCCTAGCTGGTAGACATGTTCCCATTGCATGAGTGTGTCTACCAGCCAGGCAATACGCAACTACGCAATAGAGAGGAGAGGGGCGGGGCTGGGGCGAGATGGAATCAACATGTGTTTATGCGTTTTTCTGAATTGGGGCCAGAAGGGATAGAAGAGAGAAAAATTGCATTGTGGAGGATCATATAACATCAATTTGCTGGCTAAAAGTAAGTGGGAGGGAACAATAGTCTACTCTCATACTAATAAGAGGAAAGTTATGATTTTTAAAGATTCTTTTTTTACAATCACTATTTTTATGTCAACAGCACAATAGCTATAACAGTGTAAATACAGATCTCAAAAAGTCTCCATTGTTCTTTACAATCCAAACCATATTTGCTACTTATGTTGTCTTCAAAAGTGCAATTACTTAAACAAGGTATTCAAACACAGATCAGCAAATCCACAAACATCTGGCAGAGAGTTGTATTAGTGTTTCCATTCTGAATTGAATTACATCTCTGATGTGAATTGTAATATGACGCATGATACAAAGGACTGTACCTGAAACTGCATTCAAGGGGATCATTTCCCAGTCCTCAAAAACTAAAAAGCACTAACAGCATGAATGGCAAGGAAAGTAAGCAAATATTAGACAGTTGAGAGCCAGAGGCAGGCAAAAAGAAAAAAAAATCAAGACAAGAGAGCTGTGAGAACTAGCAGCCCTTTAGTTAAGTCCTATAGGATGACAACTTCTTAGAATTCCATTGATTTAATCTCCATCACATTATTTAGGTATTGTCCATAAAAGGAATAACAAACTATATGCGACTGAAGAACTGTTTTGAAAGGAAGTCTCAGTGATGGGTGCGAGTTCTTAAGATAGCTGTAGAACATCAGCAGACACCGGCTTCACATGCAGCACCCTCATAATCTGACACTTAGATAATGCAGAAGTACTAATAGCAAGAAATTAACTCAACTTCTTCTCTTCTATACTCTGGTCTATAGTGACTTTCGGCAGGGCTCTGTTGGCATTGCTAGTCCTTGGTACTTTGACGTGGTCTGAAGTCTGGGTTTCCTGAGGTATGAGTGGAAAACAACTGGTCAGGAGACTGCTGGGTTGAACATCTGGAGAGGAAGTGTGGCCCAATGATGCCATGCAAAATTTCTATAGCATATGGCACATCATTCTGAAAAGGGCAAGACCTATTGCCTGTTAAGTGGATTCCTGTTGTATCATACCAGAGAGACTGATGTTCTCTTGCTTTCTCCTTATCTAGCTCCAGCATGGTGGCCTCTGGCACCACTGGGTTAGTTTAATCTTTGGTTAGTTTCATCCCCACTCTCATAGACTAATGGTTTACTCCCTTTTGGTCTTTCTGCCAAGTTAATAATTTATTTCTTTCCATAGAGCAAATCCAGCCCTTTTAAAACCTGAATCAACTACAATCTATCTCTTCCTCCACAGCAGGAAAAACCTCCACTATGGACATCTTAAACAATAAATAAACCATTAGCTACTCTAGTGTCACTTGTTTAAAATGGTGTTTTATCCTGTAAGATGCTAACAATCCCATTAATCAGCACTGACAGCATCAGAGCAGCAAAGAAGCTAAAAGCTGCTGGTTTACTCTCCCAGTGGCCTGATTCCTGTATCCAGCAAGAATGAAAGAATCATAAGGTGATCCCATGTGAGTCTGAGTTTTATGCAAGTAAGGAGCCAAGTATCACAGTTGCACACAGCTGGCTGCTGAAAGCACTGATTTGGCTCTATGGAATGGGGCTGGTTGTTCCAGCACTGGAAGCTAAGAAAAAGGCAGGCACTTGGACTACTTTTCTGCCCTTGCCTGGATCAGGGCACTGAAGATTTACACCAGTGGTCCCCAACCCGGTGCCCACAGGCGCCATGGCGCTCACCGGGGCATTTGTGCACGCCCGCCGACAACCTGGGCTGGCCCCACCCCCGGTGCGCGGTGCACGGGAGGCGCCGGTCCCAGGTGCGCTGCACACACCAGCGCCAGCTGCGGGGTGCTCAGGCGGCCTCAGCCCCGGGGCACATGCGGGTGCACGGCGCTCGAGCGGCGCCGGTGCCGGCCCCAGGCGCGCGGCACAAGGCACTTGGGCGGCCTGGGCGCAAGGCGCTTGGGCAGCCCCAGCCCTGGCCCTGGGGCACATGCTGGCGCCGGGTGCAAGGGCATCCCCGTCCCCTGGCGAGCCCCCGGATGCGCGGCCCCGCCCCCGGGCGCCCGGCGCATGAATGGCCCCACCCCCCAGGCGCCTGGTGCATGAGTGGCCCCACCCCCGGGCGCCCGGGAGCCTCTAAAGGTTGGGGACCACTGATTTACACCCTTGCAAGAGCATTTGATGTTCTCCAAGGAATATCTGTGGTGTCTGCACAGGCAGCAGGGTGGGGCTCACTCACACATCATTCATATCTACTGGAGGTAATTCCCAAGGTTCATTCAAAACTTTCTTTAGAATCCATGTCTTCAATTACTCATTAGTCATGCTCACGAATGCTCACGCATTCACTGACCAATTCATTAATTCACATTATATAACACAGAGACTCCACAGAGAACTATGCAGGAATTACAACACAAGGGCTTCCCCTGATGCAAGGGCAGGAGAAAAAGAAGCTGGTTTTCTCAACCAAAGAATGGAAATCAATTAATGCTCCTAACTGTGCTTTTAAAATTTGAAACAATTCAAGGTAAGATAACCTTGTGGTTATCAATCTCTCTATTCACGTCACCCCATTTCAGTCTACCATATCCCAGATATTTCCAGAACAGATTAGGTATCATATAGTGTCGTGTACGAGTGCTTGCCATCCTACATTCTACAAGTAGGAGTGGTTACAAAGAACAGCATAGGCAAGTGGGCTGTGGATTTAGGATTACTTTAGACTTAGACCCCAAAATATATGAAAAGAAACCATTAAAGATCATTGGATTGAAGACCTTACAGCGATGTGATGTATTATGTTGTAGAGGCCTCACCAAAAAACATATTCAATCACTCACCAGTAATGCTTTGGACTCATCAGCTGGAAAAGGAAACTCAATCTAAACCAGAATTGTCTATTATGTAACATGAGCAGGAAAAGCAAGTTCTGATTTCATAACTGGCATATGGAGCTTGCAAAAATATTTATACAGGTTGAACCTCTCTAGTCTGGCACTCTCTGGTCTGGCAACATCCATGGTCTGGCATGGTTTTAGTGAAGCAGATGGCCACTTATCATGGGTATGGCCAAGTTTTCCGCGGTACCATAAAGTTTGTTTACAGCCACAAGTATGTGCTGTTATTTAGCTCTAATTTACTCCCAAATGTCTTCTGAGAGTCCAGTAATCACTGGAAGTGTTGGTAATGTTGCTAGACAATATTGACCTTCCATGGTCTGGCAAATTCTCTGGTTTGGCACTGGTCAGGTCCCGAGGGTACCAGAATAGAGTTTCAACCTGTATTGAATAATATATCATAGAATCCTAGGGCTGGAAGCAACCTCAGGAGTCATCAAGTCCAGCCCCCTGCCCATGGCAGGACCAACCCCAACTAAATCATCCCAGCCAAGGCTTTGTCAAGACAGGACTTAAACATCTCTAGGGATGGAGATTCCATCTCCTCCCTAGGTAACCCATTCCAGTGCTTCACCACCCTCCTAGGGTGTGTCTAGACTACATGGCCCGTCAACGGAGCCATGTAGATGAGTTTACTTGGCAAAGGGAAATGAAGCGGCGATTTAAATGATCGCCGCTTCATTTACATCAAAATGGCCACCGCGCTGTGCCGATCAGCTGATTGTCGGCACAGCGCGGTTGTCTAGATGGGGATCTACCAGCCCCAGAACCCTTTGTCGTCAGATCTTTTATGCTTTTTGATCATGTAGTCTAGACACAACCCTAGTGAAATAGTTTTTCCTAATATCCAACCTAGAGCTCCCCCACTGTAGCTTGAGACCATTTCTCCTTGTTCTGCCATCCGTCACTACTGAGAACAGCCTCTCTCCATCCTCTTTGGAACCTCCCTTCAGGAAGTTGAAGGCTGCTATTAAATACCCATTAACTCTTCTCTTCTGCAGACTAAATAAGCCCAAATCCCTCAGCCTCTCCTTGTAGGTCATGTGCTCCAGCCCTCTAATAATTTTCGTTGCCTCCCACAGGACCCTCTCCAATGCCTCCACATCCTTTCTGTGGTGGTGGTGGTGGTGGTGGGGGGGGGGGGGGGGGCACAGAATTGGATGCAATACTCCAGGTGGGGCCTCACCAGTGCCGAATAAAGGGGAATAATCACTTCTTTAGATCTGGAGATGCTTCCTTTAATGCAACCTAATATATACTTCTGCTTCAAGAAGAGAAGCTATGTACAGAGGCGGCCTGTGGCTATAGGCAGACTCGGCTGCCGCCTAGGGCGCCGCCGCATGGGGTGCCCAATGATGACATCATGGGGGCACCCGGGGCGCCCGCTGATTACGTCAGTCCATTGACGGCTCTGCAGGTGGGGGCACCAATCACGCGCTCCACCTGGGGTGCCAGCTGCCGCAACCGGCCTTGGGCGGCTCCTGGCTATGTAATATCATAAACCACCCAATACCTAGGTGACAGCTCCCTAGAGCAAGAATAGGAGTTTATGTCTCCATTTGTAGTGTGGTAGCATGTAAAGGCCCTGATTAGAACTGGGACCCTGTTGAGCAAGCCCATGGTAAGTCATAGTTCCAGCCCCCAAGAGCATACACTCTAATTAGAGCACACGACTCCAAATGTGTCTTCCTCACCATCACTGTAGAACCTGGCTAACGTGTATAAATCAAGTGAGACAAAAGTGGACAGCATCTGGAAAGCGTGAGATGCACTGGACTTATTGATACTCTGCCTGAGTCTCTCTTATTTAGCCTTGCTGGTGCTCTGTACTTTAATAATATTTTGTGGCAATTAATTTCATACTAGAGTTAAGTGCCTGCAGACACGATAGCTCATTGAAACAATTTTTAATACTGTCCTTCAGTTAAATTACTACGCTGCCCCTCAGCTCTCCCCTTCTTCCCCACTCCATGAGAATGAAGGCAGTGTCTCTGGTCTTTTAGCTACAGGCTTTATCCCTTTCTGAAATCCTGATTCACTGGACTGTGCCCATCATCTTCTCCAGTGCAGACTGTTATCTCTGTGTAGATCTGGACTAGCAAAAAAATATGCTGAATATATTTTAGGTTCTTGGCTTTCTCAGAAATGCCATGCCAAGACAATGACCTCTAGGCTACCAGAGCGCTTTATATGTGTTACCTGCAGTCACCGTTTCTTTAGGAAACCTCTTTCACTGACATAACAGCAGCTTTCCTTCTCTATACTTAGTAGCTCACCATCCCACAACATCCCACAATCATGACTGCATCTCCAGCTCTTGGTTATCTTTATTCCAAGGAACCAACCCCATACATTTCTCTTTCACAGGTGACAGTGGAGAGTTGTCAGAACTATTACTAAGTTAGAAACTGCTTACCCGGCGGCCTTTTGCTCCCCTTGTACCTGGAGATCCACGAATGCCTACAGGGCCCTACAACAAGAAAAGGATTTTAGAGGAAACAAACTGGAGATGAATTAAAAACATACAAGAACCAAACAAGAAAAGAGGAGCTGCCAAGTAAGAAGATGACTGCAACATACAAGGAGCACATTTTATGATCTGTACATTTTATGGGCTCCTTCTTTTGATCATAACCACACATGAAAATTATACTGGGCTTTGTAAAGCCCTACCAGAGAAGTCCTTGCTCATCCCAAACAATGTACGAAAAACAAAAGCATTCAAAATCCTCAGGAGAGAGTAAAATTCTGTGGGATAATGAGGTTCAAGGAGCTAAATCTTGTCAGGGAAATGGGGGACATTTAACTAACTTTGTAAATTCTTACCAAGCCTGTGTATTAAAGCATGAGAAGAACAAGAAGTGGGGGATGGTGGGAATTTACAAGCCTGGATGGGTTGTAACTAAGGGCAGTTTTCTACCTGTTAATTACACCTCTACTACTTAATTCACCTGGTTAATTCACCAGTCCTACGGAGGCTCAGCTAGCTGCCTTAGCCTTTAGAAACTTTTGCTGCTGAGAACAGTGAAAATAAACAATTGACTAGTAAAAGCCCTGGGTTTGACTTAAAAAGTAAATTCTAAAGGATGGTTTGGAGGTGAAATGGGCTGCAGCAGTGATGTTCATAAGTATGGATTTAACATTAGGAGATAATTTGATTTTATTTCTTGGCCTTGCTGCGACTTCAATTTAAAACACAAACACAGAAATGCCTTTTTGGAGAAACCATTTCTTGCCTGATTAGAAGCAGCATGTTGCTCCAGAGTCCTTGGAGTAAGATTCGCTGCACTGGAGTTCTTGAGGCTGGGAGGTCTAAAACCTTCTCCAGCCTCCAAACCAGACTCTGCTGGAGGAGGTTTTAAACCTACCAGCCTCAAGAAGCTCCAGTGCAGCAAATCTTGGAGTCCAAGGACTCAGGAGACACATGCTGCTTCTAATCAGGCAAGATTGAGCAGCCCTTCTGCTGAGCCGTACCTTACTCTGCAGGTTGCCCCATTGGATTTCATGGTGCTGCTTGTGATGTCAGCTGCTACTCAAGTGTCACTAAGGGCAGCCCAGTCTAGACCCTTCATCAGTTGGCAGCTCTTGCTACAAGGCTATTGCAGACCCTGCCCACTTGTGACAGACAAAGGAGGGACAGAACTTCCAGCCTGCTCTCCAGAGAGCACAAGGAAGTACATGTGGGTAATGCAATGGCCTGGGCACCGTGGCTCAGAGGTGCACGGTTTGTTGGCTAAAGGGATAGGCAGTGCCCTCCCCATAGTGCAGACAAGTGTAGCTGCTGCTCAGTGGACCAGCAAGCCGCACGCTGTAGTGGGCTACCTTAAGCCATCAAGGTGTCTCACTCCAGGGGTAGGTCTAGACTACATGGCTCCGTCGACAGAGCCATGTAGTCTAGACATGCCCCAGAATGGCTGCTGAGCTGGCCACATGGCCTTCACTGCCCCTCCTGTTACCCTGGTGTGATTTACAGCAGGTCAACCCTTCTGATAACCCAGAGGAAGCTCTTTAATACCAGTCCTAGGGACACACGTCTATAGACTACTTCCGTGTCATTCTACTGCGGCAAGTCTTAAATGGCTGCAGACCAGGCCCCAGCTGTCTGCAGCCTGCAGGGAGAGCAACCAGCATGATCTGTGAACTGCCTTGGAGGGGGCAGAGCTGTCTTAAGTCTCCAGAAGATAAACCCTTGGCACTGATTGGAAGTTTTACCACAGAAATGTGACTCCCAGCACAAAACAATTAGCCAGCTAATGAAAATTCACGTACATGGTAGGAAATCTGTTCCCAAGCTCCCTTCCTCCCCCTACAACTGCCTCCCAGCCTCTTCCATTCAGCCCCATCTTCCAGCAGGGACAGCTCTGCCTTTGGCCCCACACGGGCATTGTTCAATTGCACAACACTGACCCTTGTGCCAATCCCTTGCTCCTCTCTCAGCTGTTGATTTACCACAGTCACATTTCCAGATAAAGGGCCCAACTGGGGCCAGCTGCTCTGTATATTGCATATGTGCAGATCCCAGCAAGAAGCTCCAAAGCAGCAGCAGGAAAGCTCCCTGTCTTGCCAAGGAAGTTTAAATCCTCCTTCAAACCTAAGTCGTGGCACTGCAGAGGAGGAGACTGCATCAATCTCTGATGGTCACTGTGTGAACCCTTGCAAGTTGTTACTGACAACAGGCTTAATGCAATGATCTCAGCTGCTAAACCCACACTGCTCTGCTGCCTTATTGGCCGAGCTGGTTTTCGGATACCTGTGAGTCTTGGGCACAGGCTAAACAAAAGCCAGATGAGTTCACCATGGTTAGAAAACAAGCAAAGACTGCGTACTTTGCCAAGCCTCCCATTTTTCCTGACCACATTTCCCATTAAGAGCTGAAGGCAGATGCTTGCTGGCAGGAGTCCAAATAAGCCATTTGGCACAATCTCTCTCAGCTCAGGGATGCTTCTGGGAGGTTTGGAAAACCTCCTTCCACATGTTTGCTGACTCACGGCCCAATGGAGCAAGGTGGAGAGCCTCTTACAGTGCTCTGCATGCTCTCGGCCCGCAGCTGGAGGTGCTCAGCACCAGACTCTTGGATTGTGTTTGCACGTACAAAGGCCCTGAAATCTGCTCTGTGGGGCTGTGGGACTCTTGCATGAGCTCAGAGCTCTCTTTTGTTTCATCTCCTCGCCATCATTAAGGGAAACAAGAAGACAGTCTAGAGAGATATTAGAAGCAAGAGGACGACCAAGGACAGGGTAGGCCCCTTGCTCAGTGAAGAGGGAGAAACAATAACAGGAAACTTGGAAATGGCAGAGGTGCTTAATGACTTCTTTGTTTTGGTTTTTACCAAGAAGTTCAATGGTGATGGGATGCTTAACATAGCGAAGGCTAGCAGAAATGGGGCAGGTTTAGAAGTTAAAATAAAAAAAGAACAAGTTAAAATTTACTTAGAAAAGTTAGATGTCTGCAAGTCACCAGGACCTGATGAAATGCATCCTAGAATACTCAAGGAACTGATAGAGGTGGTATCTGAGCCTTTCGCTATCATTTTTAAAAAGTCATGGAAGTCAGGAGAGATACCAAAGACTGGAAAAAGGGAAAATATAGTTCCCATCTATAAAAAGGGAAATAAGAACAGCCCAGGAAACTACAGACCAGTCAGTTTAACTTCTGTGCCAAGGAAGATAATAGAGCAAGTAATAAAGGAATTCATCTGCAAACCCCTGGAAGATAATAATGGGATAAGTAACAGCCATCATGGATTTGTAAAGATCAAATCACGTCAAACCAATCTGATAGCTTTCTTTGATAGGATATCAAGCCTTGTGGATAAGGGAGAAGTGGTGGACGTAGTATACCTAGATTTTAGTAAAGCATTTGATATGGTTGTGCATAACCTTCTTATCAATAAATGAGGCAAATACGACCTAGATGGGGCAACAATAAGATGGGTGCATAACTGACTGGATAACAGTTTTCAGAGAGTAGTTATAAACAGTTCACAATCACGCTGGAAGGGAATAACAAGTGGGGTTTCGCAGGAATCTGTTTTGGGTCTGGTTCTGTTCAATATCTTCATCAACGATTTAGATACTGGCATAGACAGTACGATTATTAAGATGCAGATGATACCAAAAGTGCTTTACAGGATAGGGTCATAATTCAAAATGATCTGGTTTGCAAAAGTGCTTTACAGGATAGGGTCGTTATTCAAAATGATCTGGACAAACTGGAGAAATGGTCTGAGATAAATAGGATGAAGTTTAATAAGGACAAATGCAAAGTACTCCACTTAGGAAGGAACAGTCAATTTCACACATACAGAATGGGAAGTGACTGTCTAGGAAGGAGTACTGCAGAAAGAGATCTAGAAGTTATAGTTGTGGACTACAAGCTAAATATGAGTGACAGTGTGATACTGCTGCAAAAAAAGCAAACATGATTCTGGGATGCACTAACAGGAGTGTTGTGATCAAGACACAAGAAGTCATTCTTCCGCTCTACTCTGTGCTGATTAGGCCTTATTTGGAGTACTGTGTTCAGCTCTGGGTACCACATTTCAAGAAAGATGTGGAAAAATTGGAGAAGGTCCAGAGAAGAGCAACAAAAATGATAAAAGGCCTAAAAAACATGACCTATGAGGGAAGACTGAAAGAATGGGGCATGTTTAGTTTAGAAAAGAGAAGACCGAGAGTAGCAGTTTTCAAGTATCTAAAAGGGTGTTAAAAGGAGGAGGGAGAAAAAGGATAGGACAAAAATCAATGGGCTTAAATTGCAGCAAAGGAGGTTTAGGTTGGACATTAGGAAAAACTTCCTGTCAAGGTGGTTAAACAGTGGAATAAACTGCCTAGGGCAGTTGTGGAATCACTATCACTGGAGATATTTAAGAGCAGGTTGAATAGGCATCTTTCAAGGATGATCTAGGTGGTGCTTGGCCCTGCCAGGAGGGCAGGGGACTGGACTTGAAGATCTCTGAAGGTCTCTTCCACTTCTAGTTTTCCATGATTCTATGCTCTCCTAAGCATTGGCCTATTTTAACATAGCTTTCCATGCTTCCTCCTCTGTATCGCCCATGCATCTTCTCTTCATGAGGGTCTTTCATTCACAAATTGTCATTTAAACCCATTGCCAGTATGACCCATGGCACCAAGTAGATAAGACACTGACTCTTTCCCAGTAGTTACATGACAAGGCTTTACTTACTGGTGGTCCAGGAGCTCCTGAGAAACCAACTCCTCCAGGCGTTCCAGGATGCCCCTAAAACACAAAGGAAGATGAGACACATGGCATAGATTCCTCAGAAATCTTCATCTATTTCCTCTTGCAGTGGAAGAGCAGGGAGTGATAGAAGTTAAGGCAGCTGTCACTTGCTAGCTCAAGGCCAGATTTCCAAGAGCTTAGCATCTGCAGCTGGAGCTGAATTTTCAAAAGAGCTCAGACTAGTGGGGACTGAAAAGGTCTGAACGTCTAGCCCTTAAAGTCTTGGCCCAAGGCACAAAGAGAGCTAGTGTCAGCAATGAGATTAGAACCCAGGCGTTTCTGGCTCTTAGACCACTAGCCTACACCTTTCCAGGATGTTGCAAACAAGCAGTACTTCAGCTATTGCAGTGTACTCATAATTAACAGTTGTCTTTGCTTCTTGAAACAGACTCCCTGTTTGTTGACCTGCAGAACATGCTGAAAAGCACCACTGTTCTCTCAGGCTGTCAAAGAGGGAATGAACCCAGGAGTAAACAGAGTGGCTGATGTGAATAATCCTGCTAGGGTGAATGGGTGGGAGTGCTTATAGCTTGATATCAGGCAGTCAAATGCTCACCCCATCTTCACACAGGCAAGAGAAATCTGGAGTGATCAGTGTTTAGCCAATAGACTGGCAGGAGCTGTAATTTCCAAATGGAACGGGAGATGGCAAAGGCCATTAGTCAGAGAGTGAGCTCGAGAATGCAGACTTACTCCTTACCATCGACCCCTTGACTCCCGGTGGGCCCGGTGTTCCGATTGTGCCTCGGTCGCCCTAAGAAAGACAAAGGCACACAAAGCACAGCCAGTAATTTTGTTAATGAGGATTGAGCAGGGGGAAGGGACACAATACTTCAACAAGAAACATCCACAAATTGTCTCAACTGCTCCTGCTGCTGTGAACTCATGTGAAATGGCAATAGCCTGTTAACAGTGCTGAGCTTGACAGCTGCTCCCTTCTGACATGGCAGCAGCAAGTGGACTGAACAGTGGCCCCTGGTCTGCCATCTGAAATGACTGTTCAATGCTGAGAGGCCATGAGGTGACAGCTGCTGATTTGCCACAACAAATTTACGGTAAGAAATTCATCATTGTCCAGTGGCCACCTATGTATGTAGTATTTCAAAGCACCATACAGCACTTTCATCAGTTCTCAGCACCTCCGAGAGGTGGGTTTTCATTGTCTCCATTGAAAAGATAGGGAAGTTGAGGTACAGGAAATGAAAATGGCTCACTCAAGGTTACATAATAGTTGATGGCAGAGCAGGGAACAAAACCCAGAAGGATAGCTCCATACGTCCCTTCAGGAGGTACCCCTGCTACCCCTTCAGGAGTCTCACCCTGGCTACATGTTGCTTGTTTGGAGCAATGTGGGCCTGAAAACTGTCATGCTTGGGGGGAGAGGGAAGATTCTCAATAGGGGTCACTATTAACACTGAGAGCATGTTTGGAAATTAAGTCCAAGATTTTGAAAAGTGGATTGCAAGGGCTTTGGGACAGAGTCCATCCCTCTGCCCACTGCTTGTACAGCACTTAACACCAGGGGTTTCTGGTCCATTCCTGGGGCTCCTATGAACAACCAGAGTACAAAAGAGTAATTTTGGGTGCCTAAACCTTTAGCCCCTTAAACTGGTCTTACTGTCAGTAGGGCTGAACATCTGCCCTTTAAAATCCACTTTTTAAAAGTTGTATAAAGACAGGCACCAAAAATTGAGGCATCCAAAAGTTACCAATCACTTATGAAATTCTTAGCCTTTATTCATGTTACCACTAGGACTGCCAAGCGATTAAAACATTTAATTGTGATTAATCATGGTATTAAACTATGTAATACCATTTATTTTAATATTTTTGCAGATTTTTCCACATTTTCAAATATATTGATTTAAATTAAAAAACAGAATGCAAAATGTAGAGTATATTAATTTGGATTACAAATATTTGCACTGTAAAAATATAAGAAATAGTATTTTTCAATTCACCTAGTACACGTACTGGAGTTCAGTGTCTATCATAAAAGCTGTACTGACAAAATGTAGAATTATGTATAAAAATAACTTCATTCAAAAATAAAACAATGTAAAACTTTAGAGCCTAAAGTCCATTCAGTCCTACATCATGTTCAGCCAATTGCTCGAATAAACACGTTTGGTTACAGTTTGCAGGAGATAATGCTGCCTGTTATTGTTTACAGTGTTACCTAAAAGTGAGAACAGACATTTGCACAGAACTGTTATAGCTGGCGTCACAAGATATTTATGTGCCAGATGTGGTCAAAATTCATCTGTCCCTTCATGCTTCAACCATCATTCCAGAGGACATGCATCCATTCGGATAGAATAATAGAATCATAGGGCTGGGAGAGACTTCTTTGAATCCAACCCCCTGCTAAAAGCAGGACCAAACCCAACTAAATCATACCAGACAGGGCTTTGTCAAGCCGAGACTTAAAAATCTCTAGGGATGGAGACTCCACCTCCCCAGATAACCCAGTCCAATGCTTCACCACCCTCCTAGCAAAAGAGTTTTTCCTAATATCCAACATAGACTTCCTCCACTGTAACGTGAGACCATTGCTCCTTGTTCTGTCATCTGTTACCACTGAGAACAACCTCTCTGCAACCTCTTTGGAATCCTCCTTCTGGTAGCTGAAGGCTGCCTTACTTTTCTCTTCTGTACACTAAATAGACCCTAATCTCTCAGCCTCTCCTCATAAATCATGTGCTCCAGCCCCCTTATCATTTCGTTGTTGCCCTCCACTGGACTTTCTCTAATGCGTCCACATCCTTTCTGTAATGGGGCCCCAGAACTAGATGTGATACTCCAGATGTGGCCTCACCAGAGCCGAATAAAGGTGAATAATCACTTCCCAAGATCTGCTGGCAATGCTCCTACTAATGCATCCCAATGTGCTGTTAGTCTTCTTGGCTTCAAGGGCACCCTGTTGATTTATATTCAGCTTCTCATCCACTGTAATCCCCAGGTCCTTTTCTTTTGATATTGGTATTCTGATGAAGGTATTGATCCAAAGCAGAGAAGTCTGATGCATGTTCATTTTCATCATCTGAGTCACACGCCACCAGTAGAAGGTTGGTTTTCTTTTTTGGTGGTTTGGGTTCTGAAATGTCTGCATCTGAGTGTTTCATCTACATTTTCTGAAAGTAGGCTCCACACCTTGTCCCTTTCAGATTCTGGATGGTGCTTCAGATTCTTACACCTTAGGTAGAGTGCGGTAGCTATCTTTAGAACTCTCACATTGGTACCTACTTTGTGTTCTGTCACGTCTGCTGTGAAAATGTTCTTGAAACAAACATGTGCTGAGTCATCATCCGAGACTGCTATAACATGAAATACATGGTGAAACTTTGAGAAAACAGAACAGGAGGCATACAATTCTCCCTCGGGATGTTCAACCACAAATTTAATTAGATTTATTTTTTAATGAGCATCATCAACATGGAAGCATGTCCTCCAGAATGGTGGTCAAAGCATGACGGTACATGCAAATGTTTAGCATATCTGGCACAGAAACACCTTGCAACGCTGCTACGAAAGTGCCATGCCTGTTCCCACTTTCAGAAAATACTACAAATAAGAAGCAACATTGTCTCCTGTAAATATAAACAAACTTATTTGTCTTACCGATTGGCTAAACAAGTAGTAGGACTGTAAGCTCTAAAGTTTTACTTAGTTTTGGTTTTGAGTTCAGTTATGTAACAGAAACAAACCTACATTTGTAAGCTATGTTTTCACAACAAAGAGATTACCCTACAGTACATGTCATGTACATCCCTTTGCCGATATAAATGTCTATCAGCGGAGGCAGATATCTGTGAAGAGATATCGGTATCTGCTGTTCAGCAGGGAACCCGGGACCACAGCAGCCAAATGACTGTGGTTATACCTCCCTGTGACGGGGCACCAAGACCGCGCACTGAAAGCCAGGGGCTCTGCGCCCTGGCAGAGAAGCCACGGAGCAGATACCGGCCGTGCGCCGGCTGCTCCCAAGCCGCGGTTCAGCAGGGTAGAGCCGCAGCTCAGCTGAGCGGGGATGCCGTGGCTCAGCTGAGCGGAGGCGCAGCTTGGCAGGGCAGCGCCGCGGCTCAGCTGAGTGAAAGCGCGGCTCAGCTGGGCGAGCGCAGTGGCGCCGCCGGAGAGGTGCTGAGGCCAACCTGGACAGGCCGAGAGGCCAATCAGCAGGGCAGACAATGCAGGGGCGGGACGGACTCCGGCGTACCAGCACGGCGGGAGCTTTAAAAACCGCTGGACAACACAGGAAAGGGGGAGCGGTTGGATAGAGAGACTGGACTGGCCAGGAGGGACAGCGCCCTACTCCGAGCCATTGCCCTGCCGAGATTCGATGCCGCTGTGGTAAGGACCACCGAAGGGGGAAAAGGAAGTAGCCCAGGGCAGGGCGGTGAGGAAGCCTGTGGGCTGATGCGTTTAGGGGCACACCCCCGTCAGCCGGACCCAGACTGGCAGGCAGTCTGAGTCCTTAGGGCCCTGGGCTGGGGCCTGTGAGTGAGGGCGGGCCCGGGCCCCCCTTTTCCCCCCTTCTGCGTGGGGCGAGAACATGTCCGACGTCGAGTACCCATTGGTGCGGGGCTAGAGAACCTCGCATATAGAAGACCTGATGTCCCAGGATGGGCACGACGTGAACAGGTCAGGTTGTGATGGATTCACAACTCCCCCAACCCCCTTCCTCTAGGACAGGAAAGGGGGCAAAGCCGTCACACTCCCACAGTATTGTCCCCAGCAGAGCAGTATAACCCCACAGAGAAGACACGGCTGGGGGCGAGGCAGGGGACATACAGCCACATGAATGGGAAGAACTTTGGTTCAGGGTACTGGCTCCTGGCAGTGGTGGCACCATCCCATTCTTCTTGTTTGGTTGCTGTGGTTCTCAGGAGGACAGCCCTGGGGACCAGTGGATAGCAGTTCCTATGCATATCCACATCTGCAGATAGAAATTTGTGTCTGCACAGAGCTCTGCTTTCATGAGTTGAACTGAAAAATATTATTTATTTTGTTTATCATATTTATACCTCAAATATGTGTAATAATAATAATAATATGCGCACTTCATATTCTGTGTTGTAGTAGAAATCAATATATTTGAAAATGTGGAAAAACATCAAAATATTTAATAAATTTCAATTGGTATTTTATTGTTTAACAGTGTGATTAATCATGATTCATTTTTAAAATTACCATTAATGTTTTGAATTAAACACATGAGTCACTGCGATTAGTTGAAAGCCTCCTTTACCACAAAGAGTAAGTCTATGGGATCCGAGTTACGAACACTTCGAGTTACGGACCAAGTATTGGTCCGTAACTTGTTCGTAACTCAGAGAGCGGCTGTATAACAAGCCCAAGCCATTGTAAATATTCCATTTAGAGCTATTCTGTAGTTTTATAACTCTCTGCCTGAACTTGTACTTATTAATTTCAACTCCCAGAAAATTGATATAGAACATGTCTTACTTGGTCATGTACCAATTTTTCTACTTCGCGTTATTTCATAGATGTGTATGTACTATATCTGTATGGCTTTTAAGATGGAGATGGAAAGAAAGAGGTGAGGATTATATTTCTATTGAGTCTTTTAGAATACAAATGTGAAGGAAAATTCCAGAGATTATCAATAGTCAGGGCCGGACTAAGGGGTGGGCGAGCTGGGCAGCTGCCCGGGGCGCCAACCGATGAGGGGCTCCTGATGGAAGCTGTAAGAGGCGCGTGGCGTCCCTTATAGCTGCCATTAGGCGCTACGCACCCGGCTCCCGCAGTGCCGGTCCCTCCCATCTCCATGGCACCGGCCAGCAGCACCCTTCCCCCCACGGACGTGGGGCCCTGCACAGCCAGGCGTGGCCTGCCCCGGGCTGCGTGCCAGCAGTGGGGCCAGGCCAGGCTGAGCAGCGCATGTGCCGTGTGTCCTGGGGGCAGGCCCGTCCTCCCTAGGAGAGCGGGCCTGCGCATGCACTGCGCACCTGGGTTCGGGGGGCTAAAATGGCTCGGACCGGGCCTGTTAATAGTCTATACATATAATTAAACATTTAACTAGGAATTTTCAAATAATTTTCAATATCAAAACAAAGATTCTATCACTATAGCAGTTTCTCATCATGCTGTTTAATTTTTTTCTAAATTAAGGAATTTGGTGTTCCTACATGCAACTGGATTTTGCTATTGTTGTCCTGCTATGGCATTATCCACTTTACTTCTTAAAGTTTGGTTCTGTCTGGAAAATGACAGTTTGAAAAGGGCACTAAGCAAATTCAACAAGTTTTCTCTGTGTACCCTACATCAAATCAATATTTATATTAGTATTTATTAATACTGCTGGGCTGACTTTTGGGGGAAAGTGAGCTGGGTTCTGTTCCTGGTTGCTTCTCAATGCAATGGAAGATGAGGTACCAATTGTTGGGCCAAATTCTGCCCTCATTTAGACAATCAATTTTGTTTGTGCCAGCAAAAGAAGAGCCTGACATTCAGTGGGAAATAGGTCAATGGAGGGATGATAGGAGTTACTATAGAGAACTTTCTGGGTGTCTGGCTGATGAGTCTTGCCCACATGCTCAGGGTTCAGCTGATCGCCATATTTGGGGTCGGGAAGGAATTTTCCTCCAGGGTAGATTGGCAGAGGCCCTGGAGGTTTTTCGCCTTCCTCTGTAGCATGGGGTACAGATCACAGCTGGAGGATTCTCTGCATCTTGGGGTCTTCAAAGTATTTGAAGGCTTCAATATCTGAGATATAGGTGAGAGGATTATTCTAGGAGGGGTAGGTGAGATTTTGTGGCCTGCACTGTGCAGGGGGTCAGACTAGATGATCATAATGGTCCCTTCTGACCTTAAAGTCTATGAGTCAATGAGATGTCTCATATCTGTTCAATATATCCTTATCTCTTCCATATCATGACGCTGCCCTCTGGAGATACAGAAAGCCAAGAGTCTAACTGGTGAGTTATAACCCGTTATCTCTACTGTGTTATTGTACTTCTGCCTGAATCTATGGTGAAGTGATGTTTAATCTACAGTTCTAATAATAGGTTTATGACTACTCCTGCCTAGATGGATTGGAAACATGTGCAGTGACTGTATGGTTCTCACGTGGTAATATTCTGTGAATTGAGGTATATGCACATATACCTAGTGTGGTGTGGGAGATGAAAAGAAGTAACAAACATATTGCCAAAGAGATTACACCCAGAATTTGACCTTCCTTCTAACAGTTTAACTGTCCTGGGGAAACATCTCCTGGATTCTAAATATCTATTAAAAACAAATCCAAAGAAGCTGTTGTCACTAGCTAGACCTTGTGAATCAATTAATAATGGCAAGCTCTCTCTTTTAATGTATGGATTTTATTAAAGACCTGTTAGCTTACATTGTTCCCCGTGACAGTAGTTTAATTCCATTTGCTTCAACATTAAGTCTTGCATCTTTTTGGATGGAGATTGCTGACACAGCTATGTCAAATGAAAGCATGTTTCCCACTTCATTTAGTGCACAGTGATGCAGTAAGTTCTAAGATGCAATGCCAGCTGGAATTATAGCTGAGAGTTTGATGTGATGATAGACATTTTTGTTATCTGTAAATTTGTCTTGTGGGAGACGAAAAGGTCTGGTACAAATTTCAGCTGCAATGAGGATTCCCTAGAGCAGATTTTCATAAGACAACCCAAGTTTGTCCTAACATTGATGTGATATCATCATATTACAAATGCTGAATTCCATCATGAAGGCTGTTTTTCTAATTAAGACATCCAATAAACTCAGTAGACCTGGGTTCAGTTTCTGGCTCTTTCACAGACTTTCTGAGTAACCTTAAGCAAATCATTTAATTTGTGCCTTAATTCCCTTTATATTAAATGAATTTAACAACACATAATTTCTTCCCCCCTTTGTCTGCCATGCGCATTTCAACTGTAAACACTTGTTAGGGTTGAACTGTGTCATACACTAGATGTATACGTAGTCTCTAGGTTTTAGTGTACAGGCAGTCCCCGGGTTACGTGGGTCCGACTTAAGTTGGAACCCTAGTTATGAACCGGGGGGAGGGGGGGGAGCCCGCTAGTGCGGGGTGCCTCCCCCACTGTTGCCGCCTCTGGCGGCGCAGGGGGCGCTTCTCCTCAGCAGACCAGGGAGACGCGGAGCCCGCATCCTCCGCGTCGAGAAAACCTGCTCCGCGTCTCCGCGCCCCCCCCCAAAGAAGACCAGGCTTTTCTCACCGACGCCTAGGGTAGAGCAGCTGGGGGGCTGCCGGGTTGGTCCCACAGCGCCGAGGTGCGGCGCTACTGGACCAACCCAGCAGCACCCCAGCTGCTCTGCCTCAGGTGTCCCCAAGTCAGCCGCTGCTGAAACTGATCAGCGGCTGACTTCAGGAAGCCCGAGGCAGAGCTGCTCTGCCCCGGCCTTCCTGGAATCAGCTGCTGATCAGTTTTAGCAGCGGCTGACTTGGGGACACCTGGGGTAGAGCAGCTGGGGTGCTGCCGGGTTGGTCCCTGCAGCGCCGAGGTGTGGCGCTGCGGGGACCTACCCGGCAGCGCCCCAGCTGCTCTGTCCCAGGCGTCCAGATTCAGCTGCTGTTGAAACTGATCAGCGGCTGATTCCAGGAAGCCTGGGGCAGAGCAGCTCTGCCTCGGGCTTCCTGTAGTCAGCCGCTGGTCAGTTTCAGCAGCATCTGACTTGGGGACGCCTAGGGCAGAGCAGCTGGAGTGCTGCCGGGTTGGTCCAGTAGCGCTGAGGAGCGGCGCTGCGGGACCAACCCAGCAGCACTGCCCCAGGCGTGTCCAATTCAGCCGCTGCTGGTCAGTTTCAACAGCGGCTGAATCTGGATGCCAGTTCCGACTTACATACAAATTCAACTTAAGAACAAACTTACAGTCCCTATCTTGTACGTAACCCGGGGACTGCCTGTAATTCAAGCAATAAAGTTTGTTTCAAGACAACACAACATAAACAGCATGACTTTGTCCTAGGGGACAAAAGCCTGAAGTTCAATTGTAAAAGGGGAGAAGGTGTAGAATAACATACCATTTTATATTGGTATTTACCTTTGGGCTAGATTGTTAACATAGGGGCTGTGTCTAGACTGCACCCCTTATGCAGATTAGACAGATTGCTCTTAAAATCAGGAATAAGGGATCTTTCGGAAAAGGCTTTATTTTCCGAAAGATCCCCGTCTAGACTGGCACTATTTAAATCCCCGCTTCATTTGCAATCGCACTGTGTCTAATCTGCATCTCTTTTCCGCAAAAGGGGTGCAGTCTAGACACAGCCAGGGTGTTAGCACTACAGCCTGCTGTGCAGTAACACTGTTTTGCTGACAAGGAAGGGAACTTAAACCTCAGTCTGTTGTTTACTCAGGCTATGTGTAGACTGCAGACCTTTATCAGAAAAAGATATGCAAATTGCAAAATTCAATTTGTGTATCTTTTTCCACTTTTTTCTTCAGAAGAGGCTTTTCTGAAATTTGGCCCATCTACATAGAGCCAAATTTTGGAAAAACCTCCTCTTTCAGAACATCCTTTATTCCTCTCACCGAGAGAAATACAGGGATGCCGAAAGAACGCGCCCGCTTTTTCGAAACTTTTCCAAAAAAACAGATGCATTCCCTGGACATCGCAGAGCATTTCCGGGATACCTCTGGTGTCTGCTTAGTCTACAGCTACAATAAAAAGTGTCTTTCCTTTGCAGCTGAAATTCACTATTAAATCCTGAAAACGTTGCTCAAGCCCTGATCCTGCAGCAACTCTGCATGGGCACAGCGATATGCATGCAGGGATCAGTTTGAAAACTGAACTACCATTTGCTTCTGCTTATCAGTAATGCTGGTGCACAAATGGGGTGAGCTATCAAAGGCAGGTACAGTAATTCCTCACTTAACGTGTGCCCGCTTAACATGTTTTTGTGATAGCACCATTTTTTTTTTAGGGAACATTTTTCAAACAACACGACCCCGTCCCCTGCAATAACACGATTTCCCCTAGGGCCAGCCGGTGGCCGGCAGCTGCGCGAGGCTTCCCCTGCCTTCCTGCAAAGCAGCAGAGGTTTGCTGCTCGCAGCGCCATTCCACGGTTACCACCTCTGGCCGGACGCAAGGCATCTGGCCAGAGGGGGTCACCAGGGAACTGTGCAGTGAGCGGCAAACCTTCGCTGCTTTCTAAGGAGGCAGAGGAAGCACCGCGCAGCTGCCGGTGACTGGCCAGCTGGGGAAACCCAGCCGCCAGCTGCAAGTCCCTTCCCCTGTCCTCCCCTTCTCTTCCCCAGAGCCAAACACCTCCCTTCCCTGCTATAACCCAGTCCCCTTTCTCCCCCAACCTTATGTCCTGGTCCCAGCTGCTAACAAGTGCAGGCTGGAGCTGCGAGCGCACGTGCGCTTGAAATGCAACCCCCACCTTTCCATTATTTTCAATGGGAAAATTGACCCTGCATAATACGTTTTCACTTAGCACGATCATTTTCTGAAGTGTATCTATCGTGTTAAATGAGGAATTACTGTATAGCTCATCCTCTCTTTGAATCACAGGCTGGGGAGAAGAGGCAACATTTGCCAGAGGGAAAAGGACAAAAGTCAGCTGGGCATGCTGTTTATGGGCTTCTCGCAAGACTATGAATGAATGAGGTGTAACACCCCTCCTGTCCCTGCAAGAATTCCTATGTTCAAAAAATGTGTGACAGTGTTTCTTTAAAAGAAGAATGAGTGGCAATCCCTAATGTGAAGCAGAACACAACATTCTGACTGGCACATGGCTAACTCATCACATCTTGGAATTCCAACAATCTTAATGGCATTTGGAGTAAAGAAACTATTACATTAAATAATTTCACATACTCCTTTCACTCTCCTCCCCCAAAATAACCACAGATTTGTTTGCAAACCATTCCTACCTTCTCTCCTGCTATTCCAGGCTCCCCAACTGGACCGATGAAACCCATCAGACCCTGCGGAGAACAGAAGAGTGCAATTAATTTTCTGCTTTATTTCCACAGAGAGTAAACAATTTATTTGATTTGCCATGCTCACAGAAATAGCCAAGAGTTCTCTGTATACTGTTCAGTAGTTCTTATTGGCTACTAGCAAGCATAGCGGTGCTCCCAGATATGGGAGTTCCATATTCAACCAGATGGTTCTGCTTTATGAGACAGTTGGAACTTTAATGTTAGCATCTACGAAAGCTACAAAATACAATCCCAGGAACAAATTACTGACTCAGCCAACAGCATTCAAGAGAGAGGCCTAGTGTATGGAGGGTTTTGTGTTGCTAACATTTCCCGACTTCACCTTTGTCAGTGCAATTCTGCCTGGCGTATCAGAGGGGGAAGAGCCAGGAAAGACAAGACTCTGGTGACCACTGACATTTAACCATCATGTTATGTAGACCTGGCTGCTTGGAGCCCTGATTGACTAATGCTGCCATTCTAGGGGCAGCATGGCTGGGATACGTAAAGAGGATTAAGGCTAGAGAAGATGCAATTGGAGGGGTTAAAAGAACAGTAGATTTGTCACAGTAATCAGAAGACTTCTTGAAAAACAAACCCTGACACAAGATCTTTGAGACTGAACATCATTTGGGATGATAAAGAAACAAATAGAACTGCTTTTAATTATGAGGGAGAAAATGGCTACAGCACAAAGTATTAATAGAAAATTATTTAGAAGCTGTTCACATTTTCTGAGTAAAATAGACCCTCCCATCTCAATAAAAGATTTCTAGCTTTAGAAACACAAAGAACATTTCCTAGTGGCTTTTCTTTAAAATGGAACACTCCATTTTCCCTCTTACTGAAGGGCTGTCAAAGCAGCTAACCACTTTGTCCCTTATTCTGGCAAGGTTTTTATAGTGTCTTTTTTCAGACCTCATAACTGAAGGGATTAATCTCATGTTGAACCACTTCACAAACTGCCAATATCTGGCATCTATGGGGTGAATACAAGCTACTTTCCAGCGTGTATGGTTACAGACAGAGTCTGAGCAAGTCAGATCATTCTGAGCTCATTTGACAGATCCCCAATGATTTGTGACATGGACTCTTCAAGTTTGGAGGTTTAGGGATGCCTCTATAGAGTTTAGCCTGTTTTGTGATTGAGACTCGTTGATCTCTCATCCTCATGCCCACCTCTGGTGGTCCACAGATTTGAAACATTTGGAAGAGGAAACCGTAGAGCACTGGGAGAGAATTTTTAAAATGGGGATTTTCTAAGCCAATACAGGGAGGAAGACCAAAACACAAACTGGTCCATTCCAGAAATTCTGCACTTTGAGATGTGGCTCCCAAAGGCAGTAGCAGGCAGTCCCAACACAGCTCAGCAAGAGCTTTCTTTAGTCCTTTGCCTTCAACCCATTCCACCATAGGACTTTTTAGATGTACTGGTATTCAGAGATGGGCTCACACTGCGAAACTGTGATTTGTAACAGGGCACAAACCCTGTTAGGGTATGTCTACACTACCACCCTATTTCGAACTAGGGTGGTAATGTAGGCAATCGGAGTTGCAAATGAAGCCCGGGATTTGAATTTCCCGGGCTTCATTTGCATAAAGCCGGGCACCGCCATTTTTAAATGTCCGCTAGTGCGGACTCCGTGCTGTGCGGCTACACGCGGCACGGACTAGGTAGTTCGGACTAGGCTTCCTAGTCCGAACTACCTTTACTCCCCAAATGCCTGGCTGGGCTATGTTCTTTTGAAGGCACTGGGGCTATGTCTAGACTACATCCCACTTTCGAAAGAGGGATGTAGGTTAGACGTATCTTGAGAATGGTTGCAACAGGGGCTCCTTGCCTAGGTACAGCCTGTATGGGAACATCTAGCCTTGGACTACACTCAGACCAATATCTAGGCGGGACCAGAGGTTAAACAAAGACACCCCTCCCAGTGTTCTTACTCCTTTGGCTGGTCAGAGCAATTGTTAATCATTGTCTGCAACTGGGAGTGATGTTTCATTGAAATGGGTGGAAGGCGAAGATCATATCGGAAACAATTAAGCCTGAATTGAAATGTCATCATTAGCAATTTGTCCTGCAGTATGCAACAATGATGTGCCAGGTGCCTGACACTCAGTCATGCCACACAAACCCAGGCCAAGCCCTAAAAGATGCCTACTATCCAGGGTGATGTTGCCAGCCCTTCCTGCAGCTCTGCAGAAAACTGATCGTAGAAGTGTCATTTTACAAGGCACAGGGGGTCAAGCTCAGTCTCATAACTTTGGGACAGGGCCGACTTATCCATTAGGCACAGTAGGCACAGTGCCTAGGGCCCACGATACTTTTAGGGGCCCACGAAAATGTTTTAATTTCTTTTAAAATCAGAAGAAAAAAAATGAACTTTTAGGGTCGAAGAAAATGTTTTAATTTTTTTCTCACATCAGAAAAAAATGAAACTTTTAGGTCCCACGAAAATCTATTACATTTTGCCTCAAACAGAAAAAAAATGTTGAAGTATTTAAAGTTATATCAAAAATAATGTTTAATATTGTTATTATTATGGTGGGAGGGACCCACGAAGGCAAAAGTGCCTAGGGCCCATGAAAGTCATAATGCGGCCCTGCTTTGGGACACTTGCAATGTCAATGATCAAGCTAAAGCGACAAGGAGTCCTGTGGCACCTTATATCCTAACAAGTGTAGGAGCATAAGCTTTCGTGGGCAAAGACCCACTTCGTCAGATGCCACAGGACTCTTCGTCGCTTTTGCAGATTCAGACTAACACGGCTACCCCTCTTGTAAGTCCCCTTACACTCTGATACATGATCAAGCTAACGCAGGCTATAGAGAGAGGCTATGTCTCATAAATTCTTTGGATCATCTTTTTCTTCTGGGTTTCTACAGTGCTTCTCACAGTGGGGCTCTGGGTTCTAATGCATGACTGCAATTCAAATAAATAAATAAATAATAATTTGACAAAACAACCCACAGCCAGGCTCAGAAGAAAGCCTGGAACTCAAGTTTGGTGTTTTTTCCAGGGAGTTGAATCAGCACCTCTCACTAGAACTGGCATCCTATTTGACAAGAATTTTAAAGTACTCCTAGCCACAGCCTGGGTCAAGGAATGTAACTGAAGGAATCCTATTGCATCAGCATGCATGTCTGAAAGAAATATTCAACACCCACACCGAGAGGCCTGGAAAGGTGAAGCAGTATTTATCCTACTGGCCAATTAAGAAAAAGCCTGGAACACAATGGTGGAGATGAAGACATGGCAAAATCTGACCAGTAGGTGATACAATCATTGGGTCAATTCTCTTTTCGATCAGACACAGGTAGACAGACATAATTGATAACAAGTGGGTATTTGCGGAGCCAGGGCACAAAGCCATGAACACAAAGGCTGGTCTTCTAGCATAGGGTAGAATGACCGAGCAATTTAAACGAAGAAGCACATAGACTGAAAGCCACTGTAAAAGGTAAAAAGTCAAATGTTCCCCAGTTTTCTTGAAAACCCAGGGAGTTGAGAGCCTCTCTCCCAGCTGAAAAGGCATATGAAATTCAGAGGCTAATTTCTGAATGCGTGCCTGACACAACATTACAGGCAACTGCAATGAACAGGGCTATTGACAGTGTTGAAAGCAAGGCCATTTCAGAATATTTCCTAAGGGCTGAGTACACTACCTTCCATGTCAAAGTTGAGGCCCTACCACGGAACGCTAGTTTACACTATGGGAACTCATTATGGAAATAACCGAATAGGATGGCAAGACTGAGAAAACCACTAGCAGGGTCAGCTGGATGGAAAGCATGAAAGAAATGTGACACATTTTCTGTGTCCATGGCCTCTGGTTTGTGTACTGGCCTCCCTCTGTGACCAATTTTCAATGCTGTAGTGATGGGTTACTGGATACAGGAACAGAAACTGAGCAGTCACCTTGAATAAAGAGCTCAAAGCAGAAGACAAACAATATGTCCCCATGGAGTCCTATTTCTGTCACGCTCATCATCTCAGCCATCAGGGAGTCATGGATACAAATGTGAGCAGGCAGGAGACACATAGTGCACATACACTGTTTGTGGCAGGATGGGGAAAATAATGAGGGCTGGTTCTCGGTATAACATCTAGTTCAGTGGTCATCAATCAGCAGATCAGGATCTACTGGTTGATCTTGGAGCCTCTGACAGGGGATCCTAACTGGTTTGGCCAAGAGGCTGTCAAGTGCCAGCGCTTCAGCTGCCCCTCTCCCCACTGCTGCACATCTCCTGACCTCTGCCTTGGAACTGTCTCCTCAGGAGCCTCCTGCTTTCTGTGCAGGGCAGGGGAGGGAGATGAGGGGTGCTGACATCAAGGTGCCCCCCTCGCACTCTGTTTTAAATGGGAACACAGTTGTGCATCTTAGTTAAGTGAAACAGTTAACATGAGTGTAGAAGTTCAAAGCTTTACAGCTTTTAAAACAACTCTAGGCATGATTCTATGTTGATTGTTGTTTCCAGTGCACTAATTGAGCTAATGGTCGCTCAGGCTTTCAGCTGGAGCTCTAAACTTCTAGAGGACAAAAATGTGATCCAGTATTTTTTCTGGAGTGGACTAGGGGATAGGGCATTCACCTGGGGAGCACAGGGTGGTGGGTTGGAGTCCCCTCCCACCCATGACAGCTCAAGTCCCACCCTCATCCCCCTCTACCCTGGGAGTGACCAGACAACTAGCACAGAATAAGGGAGCCATTGAAGAGAGGAAGGTGGAATGAGGTCTCCAGTGAACATGGGGCTAGGACTTGAGCCTCTGGAGCACAGAGTGGTGGACTCAATCCTGCCTCCCCTCTACCTATCCTGAGAATGGCTGGCCAACCAATACCAGCTGCCCATAAGATGAACCTGTCTCCTGCTTTCTTAATGCAGGATAAGGGACTATCTAATGATAGGGTGCATTCTGCTATGGCTTAGGGGCTAAAGCATCCCCCTGGGGAGCACAGGATGATGAGTTTAAGCCCCAACAACCCTGGGAACAGTGGGACAACCAGTGCTGGAGCATCAAAGTAAAGACAAGCTACCCCCTCTCCTGGCTCTCACAACTCCAGAAAGCACCTGGCATATGTAGCAGAGGCTCTAAACTTCTAGAGGACAAAAATGTAGCCCAGTATCTTTTAACTGCCAGTGTTAGGTATCTGATGTTCTGTGCAGAGTAAAGGTGCTATGTGAGGAACCCCCTTACCCCTCCCCCCCAAAAAAAAGAGGATGGAGAGAGGCTAATCTCAGTAGTGAGGGATAGCGGACAAGGAGCAATGGTCTCAAGTTACAATGGGGGAGGTCTAGGTTGGACATTAGGAAAAACTATTTCACTAGGAGGGTGGGAAGTACTGGAATGGGTTACCTAGGGAGGTGGTGGAATCTCCATCCCTAGAAGTTTTTAAGACCTGGATTGACAAGCTCTGTCTGGGATGATTCACTTAGAGTTCCACCTGCTTTGGGCAGGGGGCTGGACTCGATAACCTCCTGAGGTCGCTTCCAGCCCTAGGATTCTGTGATTCTGAGGTCTTGGAGCCTCTGACAGGGGATCCTAACTGGTTTGGCCATGAGGCTGTCGAGTGTCAGCACTTCAGCTGCCCCTCCCCCCACTACTGCACATCTCCTGCCCTTTGCCTTGGAACTGTCTCTTCAGGATCCACCTGGAGCAAGAGGAGGGATGCTGATATCAAGGTGCCCCCTCTCCCACTCAGTATCTTATCTCCACAGAGCAGAGAGGGGGCACAACAGGACTTGGGGTGGAGTTTTCTGGCTGCTTTTGGGAGTGGAACGGGGCCATGGCAAGGGTGAGCCTGTCTTAGCCTCACTGCATCACCACCCAAGAATCACCTGAGGTAAGCAGTGCACAGCGGGAGCCCACATCCCGAAACCCTACCCCAGTCATGAGCCTCCTCGTGCACCCCAATTCCCTTCCTTAGCTCCGAGCACCCCTGCATCCAAACGCCCTCCCAGACCCTGATGAAAGTGAGGGAGGATGGGGGAGGTAGGGTGGATGGAGTGACCAGGGGCGGGGCCTCAGAGATTTGGATTGCACTTGAATTCAAAAAGTGATCTCGTACGTAAAAAGATTGGAAACCACTGATCTAGTTCCAATAAGATAGGGATCAAGACCTCTACATGGGGGCATATGTTCCCAGTTACAATTCATCATTGCGCCATGTGAACCTCGTAATAAGCGGACTGGGCTGTAGCCACATAGCTTGATAGAAGAAGCAGAAGACCCAATGGTCTTAGATCACTTCCAGCACAGGTGTCCCCCTGGCTTTGCAGACAGTGTATATCTGTTCTATGATGAACTAACGTTAGCCTGAAAGATACTTCTGAAAGCAAAAACAAACAACATAGCTGTGTCTAGGCAAAATAAAGTCCCGTTGAGTTCATCAGGGTATCTGAAATTACAATGGGGGATTGGCTCACACAGCTCATTGCTGGCCAAAATGCGATAGAGACACTGAACAGAACACAGGAAACAACAAAACATGCCTTAAAACATCTCTCAAAGAACCACTGATGGCAGATACCGAGTCAGTGTATCCCGGGAGAAACACAGACGTTAGATTGCTGTCACTGCCACAAAATGGACCCTCTGTATAATTTTTGCCCAGCCTCCCAGAAACTGCTATGAAATCAAACCCAGTATCAAATATAACTTCAAGGACCATGTGGACACGAAATCCCACAGCAATGGCTGCATGGATAAAATCCCACAGCAACCAGTAAAGAATGTAAAACATTTACATTGGCTGAGGAGTTCAGTATGTCCCGGCTTATCATGCAGCCTTGTTACAATTAAGCTTGTCCCTTTTGCTGCAGCAAGGCAGTGAATCATACACATCTGAAAAACCTAACCCCCAGCAGAGCTCAGCGTGCGCACGTGCTTATAGGCACAGACTGCCCGCCAGTTGCTCCCAGCAGGAATCAGTCGCTGGCCCCTGGTGTTTAACTGGTTCGTTAGAACTGACAACAAAACAAATGGAAGCAGAAAGGAATGGAGGGCGATGCACAATCATCCCATTTAGAGGGCAGAAAGAGAAAGAACTACAGTAAATGTCACTGATTTGGGAGGCCACGCTGACCTGTGCTGTGTGACTCAGATTGAATGTTTGGTGGGGTTTTAACTCTCTGCAAACCGGAGCTCAGACCCGCCCTCTGGCTTCAGAATTTCTGTGCTTTTCTTGGAGCAGTGGACAAGAGTGTTTTGACAGATTGGCCAAATTCCTTGTCTTGCAAGGAAGAGCCCTGCACTGCAGTGTCTGCAGACTGGAAGCAAAGGGCTACACAGCTCAGAAGCACTAGCACCTCAAAGAAGTTATGGTGCAGTGGTTACAGTGTGACCCTGAATCTCAGGACACTTGGGGAGGTCAATTCTCTGTTCTGCTACTGACTTCCTGTATGACCTCAGGCAATTCACTTAATCTCCTATGCCTCTATTCCCCCTCTTTAAAATGGTGCGGATGATGATCACATAAATGCCACTCTCTACCAGAAACCTACTGACCATTATTCTTACCTGTGTGCCTCTAGCTTCCATCCAGGATACATCACAAGGTCCATTGTTTGCAGCCAAGCCCACAGACAGAGACCTACAAGATCTTTATCAAGTATTTTTAAAACTTATATACTCACTTGAGAAGTGAGGAAGCAGATTGACAAATGATCCCTCATTCTCACTGGTGATAGGACAGACCAATCCTTGTCTACAGACAATCCCCCAACATGAAGCAAATACCCAGCAGTCCCACATCACACCTCAGATATACTCTCCTAGGAATCTCCTCCTTCAACAAACCCCATTGCCAACTCTGGCCACACATCTATACAAGCGACACCATCACAGGATCTAACTACATAAGCCACAACTTCAAAGGCTCATACAACTGCACATCTTCTAATGTGATTCATGCCACCAACTGCCAGCAATGCACTTCTGCCATCTATACTGGCCAAACAAGACAGTCTCTGCGACAAAGGATAAATGGACACAAATCAGACATCAGGAATGGTAACACACATAAACTTGTAGGGGAACATTTTAATCTGCTGGTCACTCAATCGTGGATTTAAAAGTAGCCATTCTTCTACAAAGGAATTTCACCGCCCAATTACAGAGAGAGAATTCATCTATACATTTGACACTTTAACCCTGGGCTTGAATAAAGTCATTAACTGGTTAAAACACTACAAAGTCAATTTCACCTGCCTTTGACATTCATATTTTCACATCAAAAGCTATGAAGGGACACATCCAACCCACTTAATTAGCTTCATTAACATGGGTCCTACAATTGACAGGACCTTCTTTTGTCATTTTTATATATTTTGGATTCTGTTATTTCCACTCCAACTCATCTAATGAAGTGGGTCTTATCCATGAAAGCTCATGATCCTATATATTGTTGTTAATCTCTAAGGAGCCACATATAAAAAATATAATTGTTTATATTAAAGGCTGGGAGAGCCCAGATACTCTGGTAGAGGGAGCTATGTAAAATCTTAGACACAAATTTCGACCTAGATGTGTGACACCTGCCGAAGATGGCCACTGACTCTCAGAGAGAATTAGATAAATCGGAGACAAGGAACAGATGGAGATGGGACACCAGATAGTAAACAGCTAGGTTAGCTTCCTTGACCTCAAAATACTCAGAAATCTCATCAACACTCAAGGAAAGCTGATAATTAGAGAGAGGCCCGCAACAGGCACAATATCTTCACTGTTGGTTCTTTAGCAGTTGTATAGCATTTTTAGACTCATCCCCGCCATGCACTGGTAAGTAGTGGAACATAACGTTCAACAGGACGTCGAGTAACCAGATGGCAGCTAGAGCATCTCTGCTTTTGTTAATGAGGGGAGGCACTGATTCTCCTCCATGTTAAGAGCATAGGTTGGAGTGGACAATAATTTTTGATGAGGGATAGTGATAGAAATGTAGCCGTGTTAGTCTGGTGTAGCTGAAGCAAAATACAGGACTATGTAGCACTTTAAAGACTAACAAGATGGTTTATTAGATGATGAGCTTTCGTGGGCCAGACCCACTTCCTCAGATCAAATAGTGGAAGAAAATAGTCACAACCATATATACCAAAGGATACAATTTTAAAAAAGAACACATATGAAAACATATGGAGGGAGTTCTCCAGGTGAAGGAGAAGCAGATACAGGACTCTTGAGGGAAGTGCGTTTTGTTATTGGGGCTTTCTTACTGTGTGCTGAGCTTGTGTTTGTTTGGTGTGTGGTGGTATTGTTTTTTTTTTCCCCCACCTCCCCTCTGCCCTCCCCCTCCCCTTGATGGAGTTTGTGCTGTGATTGGCAGGTGGAAACTGTTGGCTTCTAATTAAAGTTTGAATTCTAGAAGCCTCTGCTGATTGGCTGAGCCTTGGTAGGGGGAGGGGCTTTATAAGGCAGTGGGCAAGCGACCAAGGAGCTTGCGAACAGGTGAGTGCTAACAGGGAGTTTTGAGAGGGAGTTCTCCAGGTGAAGGAGAAGCAGATACAGGAGTCTTGAGGGAAGTGGGTGTTGTGTTTGGGGCTTTCTTGCTGTGTGCTGAGCTTGTGTTTGTGAGTGAGGGTTGGTGTGTGTTCTTTTTTGTTTATTTATTTATTTATTTTCCCCTGCGTTTGAGAGTGAGGCTTTTTTCCCACCTCCCTCTCCCCTTGATGGAGTTTGTGCTGTGACTGGCTGTGATTGGCAGGTGGAAACTGTTGGCTTCTAATTAAAGTTTGAATTCTAGAAGCCTCTGCTGGTTGGCTGAGCCTTGGTAGGGGGAAAGGGACCAAGGAGCTTGCGAACAGGTGAGTGCTAACAGGGAGTTTTGAGAGGGAGTTTGGAAGGGGAGAGGGAAGAGCGGGAGGTTCTCTTGCCTTTCTTTTAAAATCTCTTTTCCAGGACAGCAACGATGGTTGGTGATGGGTCTGCTGTTGTTACCTGCACAGTGTGTGCCATGTTTGTCTTCCTCCCAGAAGAAAGAATGGATTTCATCTGTACCAAGTGCAAGCTGGTTGCCATTTTGGAAGAAAAAATTAGAGGACTGGAGGCTCAACTGTCGACCCTACACTTGATCAGAGAGGATGAAGACTTCCTCGATAGAAGGCAGCATTTAATCCTTCAAGCACAGCAGGCAGAAGAGCCACAGAGGGCAGTACGTGACCAAGAAGAGAACTGGCAGCATGTAACTTCTAGAAGGGGAAAAAGGCCAGCACAGGAATCCCCCGATGCTATAGAGGTAAGCAATCGCTTTCAAGCTCTCTCCACAGGCTCTGCAGTGCTGAAAGCTCTGGAAGGGACCTCACAAGGAAGAAACCAGAAGGGAACACCATCTACTGGAAGGCATGGGATGCGTAGTCTTACGGATGGGGGTTCCACGGCCACCACGCCCAAAAGGAAACGATGGGTGGTGGTGGTCGGGGACTCCCTCCTAAGAGGGACTGAGCCATCCCTCTGCCGTCCGGACCTGGAATCTCGAGAGGTGTGCTGCTTACCGGGAGCTCGCATTCAGGATGTCACTGAGAGGCTTACCAAGCTGATGAAACCTTCGGATCGCTACCCCTTCCTGCTTCTCCATGTGGGAACTAATGATACGGCCAGGAATGATCATGAGCGTGTTACTGTGAATTATGTAGCGCTAGGAAGAAGGATCCAAGAATTTGGAGCGCAAGTGGTATTCTCCTCCCTTCTCCTTGTTGAAGGGAAAGGACTGGGCAGGGATCGTCGAATTGAGGATGTAAATACGTGGTTGCGCAGATGGTGTCGCAGAGAAGGCTTCAGTTTCTTCGACCATGGGTCTCTGTTCCAGGCGCAAGGATTGTTAGGAAGAGATGGGATCCACCTAACGAAGAGAGGAAGGAGCATCTTCGCGGGCAGGCTTGCAAACCTAGTGAGGAGGGCTTTAAACTAGGTTCGTCGGGGGACGGTGACCAAAACCCTGAGGGGAGTGGGAAAGTCGGATACTGGGAAGAAATGCAGAGAGGAAGGGGCAAGAAAGGAGGACCCATGTTTCGAATGGAGAAGATAGGACGATCAACTGGTTACCTGAAGTGTTTGTACACTAATGCGAGAAGCCTGGGCAATAAACAGGAAGAACTGGAGGCCCTGGCCCAGACCAAGAAATATGATTTAATTGGGATAACAGAGACTTGGTGGGATGACTCGCATGACTGGAGCGCTGTCATGGAAGGGTATAGACTGTTCAGGAACAACAGGCAGGGGAGAAAAGGAAGAGGAGTTGCACTATATGTAAGAGAGCACTACGATTGCTCTGAACTCCAGTATAAAGAGGGAGAAAAACCTGTTGAGAGTCTATGGGTTAAGTTTAAAGGAGCAAACAACAGCATTGATGTTGTGGTTGGTGTTTGCTACAGGACACCGAATCAGGTAGATAAGGTATATGAGGCTTTCTTCGGACAACTGAAGGAAGCTTCCAGATCGCAGGCCCTGGTTCTCGTGGGGGACTTTAATCACCCTGAAATCTGCTGGGAAACCTATACGGCAGTACACAGGCAATCCAGGAAGTTTTTGGAGAATGTTGGGGATAACTTCTTGACACAAGTGCTGAAGGATCTGACCAGGGGCTGTGCGCAGTTTGACCTTCTGCTCACAAACAGGGAGGAACTAATAGGGGAAGTGAAGGTGGGTGACAACCTGGGAAGCAGTGATCATGAGATGGTAGATTTCAGGATCCTGACGAAAGGAAGAAAAGAGAGTAGTAAAATATACACCTTGGACTTCAAAAAAGCAGATTTTGACTCCCTCCGAGATCTGATGGGCAGAATCCCCTGGGATGTTAACATGAAGGGGAAAGGAGTCCAGCACAGCTGGCAGTATTTTAAAGAAGCCTCATTGAAGGCACAGAAAGAAACCATCCCGACGCGTAGCAAGAGAGGCAAACATGGTAGGAGACCGGACTGGCTTACAGGAGAAATCCTTGGTGAACTTAAGCACAAAAAGGAAGCTTACAAAGAGTGGAAACTTGGACAAATGACCAGGGAGGAGTTTAAAAGTATAGCTCGAGAATGCCGGGGGGTTATCAGGAAGGCGAAAGCACAAATGGAATTGCGACTGGCTAAGGATGTGAAGGATAACAAGAAAGGTTTCTACAGGCATGTTAAGAAGAAGAAGGGGTATGTCTACACTACAGCGCTAATTCGAACTAACTTAATTCGAATTAGTTAATTCGAACTAAGCTAATTCAAATTAGCGCAGCTAAACTTAAAAACTAGTTCAGATTAGCGTTTTGCTAATTCGAACTAGCATGTCCACACAGAGTGGACCCTGAACAGAGGTTAAGGATGTCTGGAAGCAGTGCCGGCAGGGCATCAGATGAGGACTTAGAGCATGGAGCTGCTGTGTCAGGTTAGCCGAGGGCTGTGCTTAAAGGGACCCGACCCCCACCCCGGACAGACAGTTCTCAGGGTTCCCCGCTTGCAAAGCAGTCCTGGCTTGGAGTGCCCTGAGTGCCCACACGCGGAACATCACAGCACTCGGCCATCAGCCCGGCTGCACTTGCCACAGGCTGCCATCCAGGGGGAGGCGGCAATCGGGGGGCTGCAGAAGAACTTCCACCCCGAGAAGCCCGCAGAGCCAGCCCTGTCCTCCCCATCGGGGGTGCGTACCCCATTCCTCCCTCACCTCCTTCCACTTACCCTTCCCTAGCCCCCCTTCCTGATGCACAAAATAAAGGACAATTGTGTTCAAAAATGGAATCTGTCTTTATTGAACAAAACTGGGGGAGACTGGGGAAAAAGAGGTGGGAGAGGGGAAGAGAGAGGCTGGGAGAAGGGAGGGCAACTACAATGATCAGGGGTTTGGAACAGGTCCCATATGAAGAGATGCTAAAGAGACTGGGAATTTTCAGCTTAGAGAAGAGGAGACAGAGGGGGGATATGATATAGGTCTATAAAAGCAAGAGTGGTGTGGAGAGGGTGCATAAAGAAAAGTTCTCCATTAGTTCCCATAAAGAAGGACTAGAGGACACCAAAGGAAAGGAATGGGTAGCAGGCTTCAAACTAGTAACAGAAAGTTCTTCTTCACAAAGCAAAGTCAACCTGTGGAACTCCTTGCTGCAGGAGGCTGTGAAGGCTAGAACTAGAACAGAGTTTAAAGAGAAGTGAGATAAAGTGATGGAGGTTGGGTCCATAGAGTGGTATTAGCCAGGGGGTAGGAATGGTGTCCCTAGCCTCTGTTTCTGGAAGGCTGGAGATGGATGGCACGAGACAAATGGCTTGGTCACTGTCTTCGGTCCATCGCCTCCAGGGTAACTAGGGTTGGCTACTGTCGGCAGACAGGCTACTGGACTAAATGGACCTTTGGTCTGACCCAGTACTGCCATTCTAAGCTCAGGGCTCATGGTTGGGGGTCTCAGTGGACCACCTTGATTTTCATGCAAACCTGCTCCTGGGTGGCCAGGCTGGCAGCTCTCCTGCCTTAGACGGCCACTTTCCTGTGCCTAGTGCGAAGTTCGTGGACGAGATCCACGATGTCCGCACTAGACCAGGCGGGTGCCCTCCTCTTGCGGGCCTGGCCAGGCTCCCGAGAGCCGCCAGCCTGGTCCCGGGAAGAGGCGGAGGGCTGGGGGGCATCGGGTGGCTGGCTCATGGCGTGCCAGGTGCAGGGTCTGCTGGCTGGGTGCTGGCAGGCTTGCACCTGGCACGGGCCCTGTAGCCAGCCCATGCCCCTTTAAGGGCTCCGGGGCCGGGAGGGGGGCATACGAGTTTCCCTGGTGGTGCCCAGAGTGGCCACCAGGGAAAGCTGGGGAGGGCTAGCCTCCCACTAGTGCGAATTAAGGGGCTACACAGCTCCTAATTCGAACTAGTAAGTTCGAACTAGGCTTAGTCCTCATGCAATGAGGTTTACCTAGTTCGAACTAAGCGCTCCGCTAGTTCGAATTAAGTTCGATCTAGCGGAGCGCTAGTGTAGCGCCTATGAAAGTTAATTCGAACTAACGTCCGTTAGTTCAAATTAACTTTGTAGTGTAGACATACCCAAGGTGATCAGAGAGGGTGTGCGGCTCCTAATGGATGAAGGAGGTAACCTAGTGACAGATGATGTGGGGAAAGCTGAAGTACTCAATGCTTTCTTTGCCTCTGTATTCACGGACAAGGTCGGCTCCTGGACTTCAGCGCCAAGTGACGCAAGATGGGATGAAGATGGACAGCCCGTGGTGGGTAAAGAACAGGTTAGGAACTATTTAGAAAAGCTAAATGTACATAAATCCATGGGTCCGGACTTAGTGCATCCAAGGGTACTGAGGGAGTTGGCAAATGTCATTGTGGAGCCTTTGGCTATTATCTTTGAAAAGTCGTGGAGATCGGGAGAAATCCCAGATGACTGGAAAAAGGCAAATGTAGTGCCCATCTTCAAAAAAGGGGAGAAGGATGATCCAGGGAACTATAGGCCGGTCAGTCTTACCTCGGTTCCTGGAAAAAACATGGAAGGGATCCTTAAGGAATCCATATTGAGGCACTTGGATGAGAGGAAAGTGATTAGGAATAGTCAGCATGGATTCACAAAGGGCAAGTCATGCCTGACCAATCTGCTTAGCTTCTATGATGAGGTAACTGGCTCGGTGGACATGGGGAAGTCAATGGATGTTATATACCTTGACTTAAGCAAGGCTTTTGATACGGTCTCCCACAATATTCTTGCCAGCAAGTTAAGGGATCGTGGATTGGATAAATGGACGGTAAGATGGATAGAAAGATGGCTAGAAGGCCAGGCCCAGCGGGTAGTGATCAATGGCTCGATGTCAGGATGGCGGTTGGTTTCTAGCGGAGTGCCCCAAGGTTCGGTTCTAGGACCGGTTTTGTTCAATATCTTTATTAATGATCTGGATGAGGGGATGGATTGCACCCGCAGCAAGTTTGCGGATGACACTAAGCTGGGGGGAGAGGTAGATACGCTTAAGGGCAGAGATAGGGTACAGAATGACTTAGACAAATTGGAGGATTGGGCCACAAGAAATCTGATGAGGTTCAACAAGGACAAGTGTAGAGTCCTGCACTTGGGATGGAAGAATCCCAAGCATAGTTACAAGCTGGGGACCAACCAGTTAAGTAGTAGTTCTGCAGAAAAGGACCTGGGGGTTACAGTGGATGAGAAGCTAGATATGAGTCAACAGTGTGCCGTTGTAGCCAAGAAAGCTAATGGCATATTAGGTTGCATTAACAGGAGTATTGCCAGCAGATCCAGAGATGTCATCATTCCCCTTTATTCGGCTTTGGTGAGGCCGCATCTGGAGTATTGTGTCCAGTTCTGGGTCCCCCACTACAAAAAGGATGTGGACGCATTGGAGAGGGTCCAGCGGAGGGCAACCAAAATGATTAGGGGGCTGGAGCATATGACTTATGAGGAGAGGCTGAGGGACTTGGGTCTGTTTAGTCTGCAGAAGCGAAGAGTGAGGGGGGATTTGATAGCAGCCTTCAACTTCCTGAAGGGAGGTTCCAAAGAGGATGGAGAGAGGCTGTTCTCAGCAGTGACAGATGGCAGAACAAGGAGCAATGGTCTCAAGTTGTGGTGGGAGAGGTCCAGGTTGGATATTAGGAAAAACTATTTCACTAGGAGGGTGGTGAAGCACTGGAATGGGTTACCTAGGGAAGTAGTGAAGTCTCTATCCCTAGAGGTGTTTAAGTCTCGGCTTGACAAAGCCCTGGCCGGGTTGATTTAGTTGGAATTGGTCCTGCCTAGAGCAGGGGGCTGGACTTGATGACCTTCTGAGGTCTCTTCCAGTTCTATTATTCTATGAAGAGGACAAATCAAATTTCAGAACAGAAGCGGGATGCGGGGGGGGGGGGGGGAGGTAAATGTCTGTGAGCTAATGATATTAGAGGTGATAATTGGGGAAGCTATCTTTGTAATGGGTAAGATAACTAGAGTCTTTAAGACCCCCACGCAAAGTGTCGAATTTTAGCATGAATAACAGTTCAGAGGATTCCCTTTCAAGTGCAGTTTTAAAAGGCTTTTGAAGCAGGATGCAGGTAATTAAGTCGTTGGAACCTTCCCTTGCAACAAACCCCGTTGCCAGCTTTGTCCACATATTCACTCTGCTGATACCATTATTGGACCTAACCAAGTGAGTTATAAGATCAAGAACACATATTCCTGTGCATCCAGAAATATAATTTATGCTATCATGTGCCGAAAGTGTCCGTCTGCTATGTACATTGGACAAACGTCTGAGACACTTCGCCAAAGGATCAATGCCCACAAAACAGATATTAGACAGGATCACAAAGAAAAAAAGTTTCTTGCCATTTCAACCAGAAAGGACATTGTCTCAACGATTTAATTACCTGCATCCTGCTTCAAAAGCCCTTTAAAACTGCACTTGAAAGGGAATCCTCTGAACTGTTATTCATGCTAAAATTCGACACTTTGTGTGGGGGTCTTAACAAAGACTCTAGTTATCTTACCCATTACAAAGATAGCTTCCCCAATTATCACCTCTAATATCATTAGCTCACAGACATTTACCTCCCTCCCCCCCCAGCATCCCGCTTCTGTTCTGAAATTTGATTTGTCCTTTTCATATGTGTTCTTTTTTTAAATTGTATCCTTTGGTATATGGTTGACTATTTTCTTCCAATATTTGATCTCAGGAAGTGGGTCTGGCCCACGAAAGCTCATTATCTAATAAACCATCTTGTTAGTCTTTAAAGTGCTACATAGTCCTGTATTTTGATGAGGGGTGTCACAACAAGATTTGGTAAGTGGTCAAGGGGCGCACTTTTCTAGGGAGGGACTACAGCATCTGGGGTAGAGGCTGTGTACAGAGGGAGCTCAGAGTAGGAGATTGGGGCACAGGAGAGGATGTGAGGTCTGAGAGGGTGTTTGGCTGATGGAGGGGGTTGTGATCTGACTCAGGGGACTGGGTGGGGGGTTGGGTTCAGGAGGGGATTCTGGCCTCGGGGCAGGCTGTAGGAGGGGATGCAGGGTCTGGGGGCATGCAGAGGGTTTGGGAAGTGATTTGGGGCAGGAAGTTGGGGGAGGGTCAGGGTGGGCTGCCAGAGGCAGACTCTGTCCGGGAGGCGCTTACCTAGGCAGCTCTTGGCCAGCAGCCTAGAGAAACTTTCAGGCAGCCTTCCTGCCTGTTGCAGCCCCAGGCAACCAAAGCAGCTGGCTGCTCCCTGTGCCTCTCTGCGCTGCACGCCAAGGGGGAGGCTTCGCATGCTGCCCCCGCCCTCAGCACAATCATCACAGCTCCCATTGGCTGGTGGGGAGGACTGATTCCAGCCTGTGGGCTGGATCATGCCTGTCCCTGGCACAGGTCATGCTCAGGTTCTCCCTGCTGCTCCTGCTGACGTGACCGATCATGTCCCCAGCACAAGGCAGGTAGGTGGGAGGTCTTTGCCCCTGAGGCTCCTTGTCCCAGTTTGTTATTCTGTCTCCTGCAGGGACAAAGCATGTGTCTTCTTGCCTCTGCTGTTGTCTTGGCTTGATTTCTGCCTCTGGCATGGAGATACAGGCAGGTCTCATCCTCAGGTCTGTTTTCACCCAGTTCAGTAACAGGGAAGGTTGGTTGTGGGCTCCTGCGGCATCCTTGCTCACCCAACTTCTGTCTCTGCTGGCTGGCAAGGAAGGTTCCCTAGACTCAGGCCAGAGGAAGTGGGGAGCTGGAGACCAGTATTCAAAGAACAATTTTTAGTGAATTTCCCAAGTCAATTTCTTTGCAAGAGAGATGTAAGGAATGAAGAGGCAAAGCTAATATAAAAAAACTCCCAGCGAATACTCAAGTCACAGTGGAAATCTTTCCATAACTCCCATGTCTGTTGAAACAGACGGACCCAAAAGCAGAGAGCTTTAGCCCCGGGAGGAGATTTATATGTGATCTTGTTTCACGCCTTCACGCTGTCTGCTTCCAGCCAGAGACAGTTCCTACCAAGTGCCTCATCACTGACATAGACGCTCTGGTGGCGGGGTGTATGAGTGTTTATGTGTGTCTCTCAGGCATACCTTTGTCTAAGAGAGGCAAGAAACAGGGATAAGCCAGACCTTTCATGGCCTGGAAATCTGAGGTACAGCTTTCCCCCCCACACCACTTCCATTGCAGTTCTATGGAAAAAACCCACCCGGGTTGGTTTGCTCTGATTCCAAACTCCACATGATGATATTTGGAGAGGGAAGGGAGGAACATTGTAAGCATCGTCTAGCAAAGGCGTGCTAGGAAAGGAGGTAATTTATCACAAACTTGGTGTGACGTTTTTCTTCTAATGACATAACTGGTAAGGAAATGGAATTTTTTCTAGACAGAGACTAATTGAGTAAAAATAGTACAGCCAGCTTTCAGATCCTTGTGCTGGCTTCGGTATCTGCAGAGGCCAGCTGTGTTTTCTTTTCATTGAATGGGGCCTATAGTTTTTATTCAGAGTCAGTCCTAAGGGACATAAGGAATAATAATCATCATACTCCGTTCTTTGGCAGTATCTTCCAGTTGAGAAACTCAAAGCACTTGCTAAGCATTCATTATTATTAGCAATACAATAGCACCTAGAGTTCCCAATTGATAACAGAGTCCAACATATGTGTAACAAGAACTCTTCACATTCATGGATATATACCTGTGAATAATTTTTGCAAATTGCAGATTGGAAGTGGAGAGGGCGATAAGTAATTGGGTTAAAAAAAGAAGGAACTAAGTTCATGGAGGACAGGTTTATCAACGGCCATTAGCCAAGGGGATCAGGAATTCAACCCCATGCTCTTGGTGTCCCTAAGCCAGAACAGGATGACAGGACGATGGATCACTCAATAATTGCCCTGATCTGTTCATTTTCTCTGTAGCATCTGGCAGTGGCCATTGTCGGAAGATACTGTGCTGGATGGGCCAATAGTCCATCTCACTGTGGCTGCTCTTATGTTCAAGAAGCTGTACAGAGTAAGACTTGAGAACAATAGACGGTTCTTACCCCAAAAAGCTTACCCTTTAAAACGATTAATCCTTTCCTGTGCCCTTCTCATCCTGTAGGAGTGAAACTGCGGTACACAGAATTTAAGACGAGGTCCACACTACAACCAAAGGTGGATTTAAGGCAAAAAAATGTACCTGGAGTTGATGTACCTTAAGCTGAGCTTTGGTGACATCCTCATAACTAGAGGTCAACGGGAGAAACACTCCTATCAACTTCCCTTACTCCTTGCAAGGAGCAGGAATTCTGGCGGCGATGGGAGTGCCCTCAGCATTTGATTTAGCGGGTCTTGACTAGATCCACTAAATTGAAGTCTGGAAGATCAATTGCCACAGTAGTGATCTTCTGGGAAGTAAAGATGTGCCCTTAGGGAATTGCCCAAGTTCACACAACAGCTGGTTGGCAGCAAAGCAAGAAACAACCTAAGTCACTTGATTTCCAGCCCAGTGTTCTATCTGAGAAGATTAACCTTCCTATTTAAATTCTCTGCTAACACAATTAAGCATTTTGTGTTACTGTAGGTCCTTCCTTCAGTCAAGTGAAACTTAAAAAGAATGGATATATTTAGCACTAAGACGATTTTGTTTTATAGTCAATTTTCTCTGTATCTAGTTCTACCACCCTATAAGCCCCATTTAATTCCGTTTAAAAACAAAGAGTGATCTTGTTGAAAGAACTGAAAATGACACTATCCTAAGCACTTTTGCTTCCTCTTTGTGGACCAAATACGTATAATTTAAGACTGATAAATAAATAGCTTCCAGAAAGTGGTGAGCATTCTCTACTTTCATTGAAGCCAATGGGGGTTGTGAATGATCGAATTTCTCTATATTGAGCCCTGAGTGCTAAGAAAGTTTTATAAAGCACATTTAGTGTAAGCTTTAGGAAGTAATAATATTAATAACACATCAGTGGAGCTCAAAACATTTTACAAAGGAGGTAAGTATTGTTGTTCCATTTTTAGAGATGGGGAAACTGAGGCACAGAGAAGGGAAGGACCAGGGTCAGAACTGGAAATAGAACGCAGGTCTTGTGAGTCTCTGCCCAGTGCTTTGTCCAATACACCCCGAATACACCTCTAGGCTTTATTTATTTCCATTGTTTGTATACTCTGCTTGAAAATGTCTTTGAAAAGAAGCCACTGAACTGAATTGGTATTTGGATTCTCAGTTTGTTCTGAGCAAACTTTGTTGAGATATATAAATCCCTTAATCTGCTCTAAAAATTAAGACACTAAGAGGGAACTTTAGCCTCTGGACAGAAAACTAGTATCTGTGTGCCCCAAACATGTTTCAGATGCTCCTAAAACCAAGCTTTGTGGCCAGAGGCCAGCTCTGAGTTCAAGGTAAACAGGTATGAGACATTATGTCCCTGAAGTAGCAAGAAGAATAGAAGGAGGCTGACTGATGTCCCCAGTTTTGCAAGGGCCTAATGGTTTTATGGAGTTAGGTCAACAGCACTGGATGTGGCTGCGTCTAGACTGGCATGATTTTGTGGAACTACTTTTAACGGAAAAGTTTTTCTGTTAAACATATTTCCACAAAAGCGCGTCTAGATTGGCACGGATGCTTTTGCGCAAAAGCATCCGTGGCCAGTCTAGACGCGATTTTTCTCAAGAAAGCCCTGATCGCCATTTTAGCCATCGGGGCTTTTTTGCGCAAAACAGTTCTTCTCTGTCTACACTGGCCCTCTTGCGCAAGTATTCTTGCGCAAGAGGGCTTTTTCCCAAGCGGGAGCGTGAAAGTATTTGCGCAAGAAGCACTGATTTTGTACATTACAAAGTCAGTGCTCTTGCGCAAATTCAAGCGGCTAGTGTAGACAGCTGGCAAGTTTTTGTGCAAAAGCGAATGCTTTTGCGCAAAATCTTGCCAGTCTAGACACACCCTGTGTGTATGGTGTTTTATGGAGAACTAAGAGATCCTTTGTGAATGGAGCTCACAATCTACAAGAAAGTCTTGCTCATACTGACAGTAATTGTCCCTGTGATGCTGACTTTTGAACATGCTTGGTCAGAGATCAAGGAGACACATGACCTCCAGCTGTCGGAGTACGAGCCAAGGAGTCTGAAAAACAAAATCCAACGAAAGACCTTGACTGACAAGCAACAAAAAGTGCTAGGAAAAATAGCTACCAGGAAAAGTTGCACATCCCTCTACCAATGGCTGGTCAGCCTCTCAGTTGCTCTGGCCAAATCAGTGGCGTCCAGTTCGATGTGGTCACGAGGGAGCAAAAAGAATGTGTCAGAGGCTCTGTGGTTGCAATTTCAGGGCTGGCAGTGGGTAGGTAGGTTAGTTTCAATCACACAAAGATGGGGAACATTTGTTTCTTTTCCCTGAAACCTGTGGTTTTCCTGAAGCCTAAGAAGATGATGCATTTTCCTGTTTCCAAGTCACTACATTCGCTTCCACAGTGCAACAAAGCAGTGTTCATCATTGTGTGCTTGTTGCCAAAAGCATGAACCATCAAGGTGCTGGGTGTCCCTGTCTTCCACTGAGTGATTCGAGGAAGCACAGTACCTCATGGGAGGGAATCCATACAATGCTGGACCAGGCAAGCAGCAAGGGGGCACTGACCATGAAAAAACTTGAGAAAGGTACTTCAGAAAATGATTGTTCCTATCCAGTTTGCACAGGAGGGCAGCCCTAGAAGTTCATTCATAGCTCCTATTGTGTCTCAGATGCCTCAGAGCAGGGACCCCTTATTTTGTACAAACTGTCCTCATGGCGCCATGTGTGCTTATAAATACCAATGACAACATCTGGACACTTGAAAGCCACTCACTAGGGCACCAATGCTCTGAGGCTGAGCTAATTGGATCCTCCTAGATTTAGTGATGAAAGAATCCATTTTGTTGGGAGTCAATGATTTTGCAAGAAAAAGTAGGAATAAGGGGAGACCCTTGAGGATGAACAGAATCCAGGGACAAGGAAAGGAACCATTTTTCTGCCTCTACATAAGTTATTATTTTCTACACTCCCTAGCAGTATTTCCTGTAAACTGAGCACTTGGGTGGCCACCCAGAAGAGAATCATGTGCCACCCACCTGATTGGCAGAGTGTCCACATCCACCAACATGTGTTTCTATTAGTAGTGCGCATCTTCACTTGCCTTGGTACACATAACAACTTTTATTCCACACACAGATGGAAACATTAGAGGGAACATTGCCCCCACAGTCCTGCCTGATACCATTTCATATATTATAAAATCCCAGTGTTTCTGCCCAAATTGTAGCAGTGTGTTCATTTACCCAGGGTTCTCTATCTATTGAAAATCATCCAGTTATAAATATTCTCCATGGCTGCTGCAACTCTCACCAAGAAGAGTGGCAGCCCTACAAACATGGTATTTCCACTGTCAGGTTTGACAGGGTGCAGGTCTGGTAGCCACGACTGAAGTAGTGAGCATGTTCTTCACCAAAATTTAACGACTCTGCCCCAGTACTGGGGGCACATGGGGAAATTGGTACATGCACAACACTTTAATGGACAAAGAAAACAAGGACTTTACCTGCTCGCCGACTTTCCCTGTCCGCCCAGGATGGCCTGGCTCACCCTGCATTGAGATGGAGAGAGGTATCACAGAAGGCTAACTCAGTCCTGCTTTGTCTAAAGTCTTTTTCGGAAAGGGCTAAATTCCTGGTGTCTTAACAATAGAGTGAATAGAGTGAATGAAAGGCCTAATGAAATGTTTTGGGGGAACAGTGCTCAGTCTAAAATACTGAGTGTTCCAGCACTAATGAGCCTCATGCTATGCCACTGCACCAAACTTGTGCATCAACCCACTTTCGATGAGATCAAGCCTTCAAAATAGGTAACTTTCAAGCTGTCTATATTTTCCAAGAGTCTGTTAACTAGGAAAGTGTCAAGAGTCTGTACTAACATTAGGGATGTCAATGTGTAGACAATACACGATAAGCCTGGGCTTATCAGTTAATCTTGTCGACTACATGCATTCCCACCTCCTTCCCTCCCTCCCCATTCTCTCCCAAGTGAGGGAGTGGGAGCCAGTGTCCATGAAGAGCTGGCTTAAAAGCTGCCAAGGAGCACCCTCTGTCTGCAGGGAGCTCAGACCCCCCACTGACTGGGGCTGCTGCCACGCTGCACTGCTGCCTCTGTACAAGAGGCAGCAGCACAGGGCAGCAAATGGGAGCCAGTCTGCATGGGAAGCTGGTTTTTAAACTTGCTCCCCTCATGGATCAGCTCCATCTGCTATCCTGTGCTGCTGCCTCTGATAGAGGCAGGGAGCTCCCCAGGGTGGGTTGGGGAGCACACTAGCTGCCGCCCCAGTCCTGGAGACTATCCAATTGTCGTGTAATTGCTAAAATTTCATGTGGTTACCTAAGTACTCATTTACATGCTATCTAACATGGCCTATGACTCGATGAAAGATGCCAGATTTTTTGGCTTCCGAGGCCAGATTTTTCAAGAGCACTCAGCTCCCATTTGAGTACTAAAATAATTAACCAAATTTTGAATAGCTCAGTACACAGGGTGCAGAATTCTTAGAAACTTTGAAAATCCAGCCTCTCATAGGGTATGTCTACACTACAAAGTTAAATCGAACTAACGGACATTAGTTCGAATTAACTTTCATAGGCGCTACACTAGTGCTCCGCTAGTTCGAACTTAATTCGAACTAACGGAGCGCTTAGTTCGAACTAGAAAAACCTCTTTTTTACGAGGATTAAGCCTAGTTCGAACGAGCTAATTCGAATTAAGGGGTGTGTAGCCCCTTAATTCGAACTAGTGGGAGGCTAGCCCTCCCCAGCTTTCCCTGGTGGCCACTCTGGCCAACACCAGGGAAACTCGTCTGCCCCCCTCCCGGCCCCGGACCCCTTAAAGGGGCACGGGCTGGCTACGGTGCCCGTGCCAGGTGCAAGCATGCCAGGTGCAAGCCTGCCAGCACCCAGCCAGCAGACCCTGCACCTGGCATGGATCGAGCCACCCACCCAATGCCCCCCAGCGCTCCCCCTCTTCCCGGGACCAGGCTGGCGGCTCCCAGGAGCTTGCCCGGGACCGCAAGAGGCGGGCACCAGCCTGGGCTAGTGCAGACATCGTGGACCTCGTCCACGATCTCCGCACTAGGCACAGGAAAGTGGCCGGCTAGGGCAGGAGAGCTGCCAGCCTGGCCACCCAGGAGCAGGTGTGCAAGAGAATCAAGGGGGTCCACTGAGACTCCCGACCCTGAGCCCTTAGCTTACAATGGCCAACCTGGGTCAGACCAAAGGTCCATCTAGCCCAGTAGCCTGTCTGCCGACAGCGGCCAACCCTAGGGACCCTGGAGGGGATGGACCGAAGACAGTGACCAAGCCATTTGTCTCGTGCCATCCCTCTCCAGCCTTCCACAATCTTGGCCAGGGACACCACTCCTACCCCGTGGCTAATAGCACTCCATGGACCCAACCTCCATCACTTTATCTCACTTCCCTTTAAACTCTGTTCTAGTTCTAGCCTTCACAGCCTCCTGCAGCAAGGAGTTCCACGGGTTGACTCTTTGCTTTGTGAAGAAGAACTTTCAGTTACTAATTTGAAGCCTGCTACCCATTCCTTTCCTTTCGTGTCCTCTAGTCCTTCTTTATGGGAACTAATGAAGAACTTTTCTGTATGCACCCTCTCCACCCAACTCCTGCTTTTAGAGACCTCTATCCTGTCCCCCTTCCGTCTCCTCTTTTCTAAGCTGAAAAGTCCCAGTCTCTTTAGCCTCTCTTCATAGGGGACCTGTTCCCAACCCCTGATCATTTTAGTTGCCCTCCCCTCTCCCAGCCTCTCTCTTCCCCTCTCACACCTCCTTTTCCCAGTCTCCCCCTAGTTTTGTTCAATAAAGACAGATTCCATTTTGGAAGACACGTTATCTTTATTTTGTACATCAAGAAGAGGGGCTACGGAAGGGTAAGTGGAAGGAGGTGAGGGAGGAATGGGGCACGAGCCCCCGATGGGGAGGACTGAGCTGGCTCTGCGGGCTTCTGGGGGTGGAAGCTCTCCTGCAGCCCCCCAATTGCCCCCTCTCCCCAGATGGCAGCCTGCGGCAAGTGCAGCCGGGCTGATGGCCAAGTTCTGTGATGTGCCCAGTGTGGGTACTCCGGGCACTCCAAGCCAGGACTGCTTTGCAAGCGGGCACCCCTGGGAACTGTCTGTCCGGGGTGGGTGTCGGGACCCTTTAAGCATAGCCCTCGGCTAGCCTGAGACAGCATCTCCACGCTCTAGTCCTCCTCTGATGCCCTGCTGGCACTGCTTCCTGCCATCCTTAAGCCCGGTTCAGGGTCCACTTAACGTGGACATGCTAGTTCGAATTAGCAAAATGCTAATTCGAACTAGTTTTTTAGTCTGGATCCGTTAGTTCGAATTAGCTTAGTTCGAATTAACTAATTCGAACTAAGTTAGTTCGAATTAATATTGTAGTGTAGACATACCCAAAATGTTGATTACCTACTGTGGATACTATGAAAAAGTCAACTTCTTGCAATAGTTCAAATAGCTTGGCCAAAGGGTGGGGAGAAAAGCACAGGAATGTATATAGGTCCAGACTGACCATGGAGAACTGTGGGCTATGAGAGAGTTGGTCCAGGGAAGTGTGTCTGAGTAGCTCAGGACAGGCTGTCTAGAAGACAGTCGCTGCTAAACTGGCCTTGTCTCTGGGTCACGGCAGCTGTATTTTCTCAGTCAGCAGATAATGCGACTCCAGATGTGCTGCCAGAACAGATTTTTGTTATTTACTTGTTTAAAGAGCTGCTGCTTTCTTTTTTCTGGGAGTGGGGGTTGTGAAGAGCAGGCTGCTCTCAGAATAGCTCTTCCTGCTGCCAGTGGAGCAGCAGGGACAGGATGGTTAGCACTGCTCCAGAACCAAAACCAGAGAGACAATGGAAAAACAATAAACAACTTACAACAAAAAAATACAACTAGTGTAGAATAAAGCATGTGTGGTTTAAAAACGCACAGTCACTCCGTTCCTCCCCAGAAACCAAGCTAAGGCTGAGTTTCCAGAAGCCCAAGACAGGGAGAAACACAGAGAGAAGAGCAAATCCTCCGTGCCCAGTTTCATTTCTGTGGTGGAAACTGGAAGCCCAGCATGTTAAATGTGATAGGTTCCCGTCTTCATCTCCCCTTCCCCTGCCTCGCATTCCAGCCTATCGACTCTCTGGTGTGAACACCCCTCCTGCTTTACCTTTGGACCATCAGGGCCAGGTTTTCCGGGAAATCCCTTCCTGCCAGGTCGACCCTGAAACATACAAAGGATGATGATTGTAAAAGGCTTACTATTGACTTTGTTCCCAGCTGGGACATGATGCAACTGATAAATAGAGCTGGGTGATTCTTTTTGGTAAATAATAAGTTTACTGAAAAATGCATTTTTGGGGCACAGAAACAGCTTATGAATTTGGGTAAGAGTCAGCAAATAGTTTTGATTGACAAAAAAAAAGCCCAGAAAACCAAAATTTCAAAAACACTATTTAAAAATGTTGACCCAAGCAAAAGGTTTTTTTACCCTTTTTCATTTCACAGAGAAAACCAACAAACAAAAATCAGTTATGGTTAGACACTAATCTGAATTTTTTCAATTCAGAGGCTGAATTGAAAAATCAAAGATTTGCTCAGTTCTGCTTACAAAGTAGAGTCCCCCAAAGAATCCAGCTTATAAACCAATGCAGTCCTTTTAGGCACCAGGGCACAATGCCCTCACCCTTGTTCAGATCTCTGGAAGACTTGGATCCCAGTTCTAGATAGACACCGCATGTGTAAGAATGTCACAATCAGGCAAATTCCATCTCTTTGGCATCACATCAGAAGTGCAGCATGGGCATTGTAAAAAATGAAGAGAAGGTCTTTATTGCTGCCCTTTTAATGCTGGGTACTTATACACTACTATGAATCTGGCGCACGGAGCTTGGGTGGGAGGGGGTGCCGGCCCCGGGCGCACGGAGCTTGGGGGGGAGGGGACGCCGGCCCCGGGCGCTTGGAGGAGGGGGGGGCGCCGGCCCCGGGCGCAGCTATGGGGGGGGGGCGTGCAGGTATGGGGGGGGGCCCGCCCCGCCCCGCCCCCTGGCGCCCGGCGGGCGAACGGCCACGCCCCCTGGCGCCCGGCCACCACCACAGGTTGGGGACCACTGCCCTAATCATTTTGTTACCCTCTGCTGGACTCTCTCCAATACATCAACATCCTTTTTGTAATGGGGAGCCCAGAACTGGATGCAATACTCCAGACTGGCCTCGCCAGTGCTGATTAAAGGGGAAAAATTACTTCTCTAGATCTGCTGTCAATGATCCTTCTAATGCACCCTAATATGCCATTAGCCTTCTTGGCTACAAGAGCACACTGTTGACTCGTATCCAGCTTCTCATCCACTGTAATCCCCAGGTGCTTTTCTGCTGAACTGCTATGTAGCCAGTCGGTCCCCAGTCTGTAACAATGCTTGGGATTCTTCCGTCCCAAGTGCAGGACTCTGCACTTGTCCTTGTTGAACCTCATCAGATTTCTTTTGGTCCAATTCTCCAATTTGTCTAGGTCACTATTCCTGTCTTCCAACTTATCTACCTCTCCCCCTTAGCTTAGTGTCATCCACAAACTTACTGAGGGTGCGATCCATCCCCTCATCCAGGTCATTAATAAAGATGTTGAACAAAACCAGCCCTGGAACTGATCGTTGGGGCACTCCGCTTGATACCGACTGCCAACCAGACATCAAGCCGTTAATCACTACCCATTCAGCTGACAATTTAGCCAGCTTTTTATCCATTTTACAGTCCATTTATCCAATCCATGCTTCCTTAACTTGCTGGCAAGAATACTGTTGGAGACCATATCAAAAGCTTTGCTAAAGTCAAGGTATATCATACCCACTGCCTTCCCCATGTCCATAGAGCCAATTACCTTGACATAGAAGGCCATCAGGTTGCTCAGGCATGTTTTGCCCTTGTTGAAGCCATGTTCTGCCCTTGTTGAAGCCATGTTCACTATTCCTGATCTGTGTCTTAGTAGTGCTTCCTGGATCTCTGCAGTATGAGCTTTGTCAAAGCAGCCTCCCACAGAAGCTAGCTGGGATTTGGGAGCATTAACTACCTGGCAAGAGTGCCCCACCAGTACAAGCTAGAATCCAGCCAACATGAGCTTTCTTGCATCACTGCTAACCAGCATGGTGCAGTGTGAACTGTTGGTTCTGTGCGTGAGTATGTGTGCCCAGTGCCTATCCCCCAACAAAGCAGGAATACACCCCTAAACCAAAGGTCCAGTTAAAACTTATTCCCTGCCTAGGTGAGCTGCTTTAGTTTCTGCTGTAGCTGCTGAAGCTGTATGGATTTATAGCATTGGATCCAAGGAATCAGTCTTTTGTAATAGTCAATACCTCATTTTATAGGGGGTAGTGAAAATCGCAGTATCAGTACACATGGTCAAAACTGTAAATTATATGTGGGGTAAGACACTTCTTTCCTGATCTGTATAGCATTTAAATTTCACTTGGAGGATGAGATTTGGTTACAATGATCCCACAAATATTCTTAGAGGTCATAAAATCCTACAGCAGTGAGTTCCAAAGATATGACAATATTCTTTTTGTTTGTCCCAAATGTACTGCCCTGTTGTTTTGCTTGAGAGTTCCTTACTTTCACATTATGGGGACTTTTAAAGTCTACTGTCCACATCTTTGTATTTCTCAATCCTTCTTTTTTGTTTGCTCTTCTCCTTTCCAAACCAATGCAGCATTCAAATGAGGGCAATGACATATATTTGAATCATGGAAGCCAAAATAGGGATGAATTATGGACCTTGGTTCAAGTCACAGAGTTTGCACTTAGCTCGGAACTGTCCCAAAGTTTGAAGGTATTTATATGGGGCTTTAATCTAGCCCCATCCTGAGTTGAAGATTAAGGTCTTGTCTTCACTACGCGATGGATCGATGCTGCAGCAATCAATCCACCGACGGTCGATTTATTGTGCCTGCTTAAACAGGGTAAATCAATCTCCATTAACTCTGGTATTCCAGAGCACTCTCTCATTAACTCTGGTATTCCATCTTAGTGCACAGAAGACACCATGGAAAGTATGTTGACTTCAGCTTTGCTATTTTCTTAGCTGAAGTTGTGTATGTTAAATCAATAGTGCAGGGAAGGTGTTAGTCTAGACAAGGCCTAAGACATTATATTACCACCAATCAATGTGCCGTGGGGGTCTTTCCAATGATTTCCATGGATGTTAGATCAAGCCCTTGTTGCACATATCCAGTACAATGCTTGCCAGCAAGACCATTCTTTGACTGAAACAGAAGGTTAGAATCTTTCATTTTAATTTCCAACCTCAAATGCCCAGTGAGGTATTCGAAGCTACCTAGTAACTGACCAGGCTACTCGAGAGCAGTGAAACTTACCTCTGGACCAGGGGATCCTGGTGGCCCTATGGGTCCTTCATCTCCCTGAAGGGGGGAAAAAGAAACTAGTGAGAAAATCCTATAGGTCTCTTAGGCTCCAGAAATGCTGGTTTGTAACACAATCATCAGTTCACTGCACACTCCCCTGCTTAAGCATTCGCTGTCTTGTCAGAATGTTTTAACAGTTCCATCCCATCCAACTGGAAAGGAAGAAGATTATCACAGCAGTTCTTTCAAAGAGGGCACCCTCCCCCCCACCACTGAGACAGTCCCTCCCGATTTGCTGCAGTCAGGTTTGTTTATGGAGCCAGCCCAGTGCCAGAGGAATAAACCCAAAGATTAATCCTGGACACCCACTGGAAATTCCCAGAGAAATTAATGGCAACTGTGTGGGTTTACCAAAGGGGAAGATTTGTCCCATAAGATACAATACTTGATCATAGGCATGTGATTAGCTTGGTTTAGCCAAGGAAGAAAACTCTGGAGAGCTCCTTGCTTTTTCGTCTCTGGTGCAAGGTTTCTGACAGGCTTTTGCATATATCAAATGGGCAAATATACTGGGGTTTCTCCTCTACTTGTAAGCAGGACACTAGATTGGTGCCATTATCGAGAGATCCCAAAGGCTTACATGGCAGTTGGGCTTGGCCCTGCATCTTGGCTCCTCGACAGTTTCTGTTTAGTGTGGATCAGATTTAAAGTTTCTAGTAGACCTTCAATTTCTCTAGTAGACCACGGTGACCTAAAGTGCCTAGCCTAAGCCCACAATAGAAAGAGAAATTCAAAGTGCTCTTAGCCCACTCATTGCTCCTGTGGCTTTGAGTTAGACATAAGGACTACTAAGAGAACCCTTTGGCCAAGTGGCTCAAACATGGGATTGGAAATCAAGGATACCTGATTTTGACTCTAATTCACTGTGTGACCTTGGGTGAGCACTTAATACTCTTCCACCTCACAGGGAAGAGGGGTGGATCATGCAGATGAAGTATCAGGGGAGCCGACAGACTCACTGGGTCCCTGGACTTGGTGGGAGGGAGGGTGTGGCTCCGCGTTCTTGGAAGGGACGGGGCTTAGGGCAGCCAGCCCCCAACACTGCCCAGACTGCGCCATGCCTTCCATAGGCCTCAGCGCCATCTGGTGTGCGACACTCGGCTCCAGCGTCAGTTTAAACAGTAGCAACCAGGAACCCCGGGCTTTTTGAATTGCTGGGCCTCAGAGCCGTTGTCCCCTCATCCCTCATCAGTGGGCCTGTGAATTAGTTAATGTTTGTAAAAGCTCTTTTGAATGACAAGCACTAAGAATGATTATTGCTATTATGAAATGCTTTCAGTTCAAGCACTGAATGAGTATTATTTGCACAGGACTACAAATGTACAAGGCTCTTGAAAGACAAAAGACAAGGAGCTTGATTTTCCTCTCAGGCTCATGTAAATCAGGAGAAACAACAGTGAAAACCCTGGAGAGACACTGATGTAAAGCTGTTGTGCGAAAGAGGAGAATGAAGCTCATTGGCTCTGCCCTAAAGTGTTTCCAATAAGGGTCACTGAAGTCAATGGCAATTCCCCTTCAGAGGAGCGGAATTAAGCCTGGGATGGTGGCACAACACGATGAGTGGAGGCAGCAGACACAGGACTATGCAGCAATAAGGGCATGTGCACACAGTGGAGAAGCACGGGTATTTTCAGCCCATGCATGAGGGAGTATTTGCTTCCAGGTGCAGCTGGAGCAAAGGACTGGAAGTTTGGGTCCCACTTAGGCACAAGATTAATGTGATTAGAAAGGGAAAGTGTCTTGGACCAGAACTGCATATGGCCTCAGAAGCCATGTGCACACTTACTTCTTGGCCAGGCTGTCCCCTTGGCCCAGGTAAACCTCGCGCCCCAGGCTTCCCCTGCAATGGATCCAAAAGAAAAGATTCTCAGAAATAAGCTGTGAGGGTCCATTCAAGTGAGACAGGTCTCTCTTTCCAACACACATTGCCACAGGACAGGATCCAATGTCAATTTTGTTTCAGAAAAAAAAAAAAAAAAAGAAAAATCCCATTCTTGGAGGGACCTCAAGCCAAACAAACCAAACCAGCGTCTCAGCCAGACCAATCTCCAGGGCTTTTCCCCCACCCCACTTCCCACATCTGTGTTTTCATTGGCTGTTTCCAACTCAGCACAAGGTTTCTATCTGAGAACTGCTCACCTTCAGGCCTTCAGGGCCATTTTGTCCTGGTGGACCAATATCCCCTGGAAAGCCCTACAGAGAATCAGAAACAGTTGGCATTACATTAGAGAGCTTTCTGGAAAGGCTTCCTGTGTTCTTCTAAGAGCTCGGCCAAAGATTTAACTTGATGCGGTGTGTTGTGACATTCATTATTTGCTGGCACGGCGCACATACAGGCCACTGTGGGGCATCCGCAGGGACTGAAGCAGCTTTGAAATCACCAGATGAAATTTAACATGTGGTGGGGGGTAACACAGTAGACAAATGATCTTAGGTTATTGGTTTAAGCAAGAATAAAGCACCCTTTCCATCACCAGCCCCTTTTTGGTCCATCTCTTTGGAAAATTCACAATTGTAAGGGCCTCCCTCTCATCACATAGTTAAAAATAGCAATTTGGTTTTTAGTTCATCGTTAGGAGTGAGTATGTAATCTCACATCTCAGAGACATGAACTGCCCACCTGAATGACAGAGGGAAGGAGGCTAGGAATCGAGAAAGGTGCTGACATGCTCATTAGCTGCTGTCTTTAACCAAACAATGGCGCCCTTTCCACCCACAACTCACTCACTGAGGAAACAAAGGAATCCATAGTCATTTCCAACAGAAACAAGGAACAAGGATTACTAAGCGATACCACTCAACAGAGAGTCATTCCAGACCCAGCAAAATACCAGAACCCCGATGAAAGGAAAACAGTTTATCAGCCAGCACTGCAAGTGCTCACGGCGTACATTCTCTGATCATTAATAAGCAAGTGAATCACAAATGTGCTGCAGAGAAATTGATCTTGTACTTGAACGCATCACAATGTGGTTTTGGGTGAGGGCAATAGGATTGTCTTCCTCTAATATGAACATATTTGACTAAAAAGATTCCCAGGTAACTCACATCTGAGGAGAAATGGATAAACAGGGAAGGACTGAGACCCACTATAGTACAATGATGAACCAGCTGTTCTCACCGTGACTGATGTATGATCTTCCAGAGTAGAAGAGTGGACCCCCAGTCCTCTCCTCTGGCCAATAAGGGGAAGGCATGGAAACGTTCTGGAAGGGTTTGACTCAGGAAATGAGCTCTTTCCCTGGGAAGTGGACAGCAGCAGAAGATAGGCTAGAGAGCTGCATGGTGAGCAGAGAGTGACCAAGATAGCTATGGAACATTGCTTGGACAGACCAAGATGCTCCATGGGAAAGGAGAGGGAACTGGGTTCTGCCAGTAACTTGTTGTGTGTCCTTGGGCAACTCGCTTCAACTTTCTAGGGATAGTGTCATGCCCTGTTTGCATGCCCTTTCTTAGTGCGCTTTGAAATCCATGGAGGAAGAGGTGCTAAACACTATGGCTGTGTCTAGACTACATGCGTCTGTTGGCAGAGGCATGTAGATTAGACACATAGGCAAAGTCAAATGAAGCCGCGATTTAAATGATCGCGGCTTCATTTAAATTTACATGGCTGCCGCGCTGAGCCGACAAACAGCTGATCAGCTGTTTGTCCGCTCAGTGCGCTAGTCTAGACGCTCCCCTGCCAACATCAAAGCCCTTTGTTGGCAGCCCCGTTATTCCTCGTGGGATGAGGTTTACCGGGGCTGCCGACAAAGGGCTTTGATGTCGGCAGGGGAGCGTCCAGACTAGCGCGCTGAGCCGACAAACAGCTGATCAGCTGTTTGTCGGCTCAGTGCAGCAGCCATGTAAATTTAAATGAAGCCGCGATCATTTAAATCGCGGCTTCATTTGACTTTGCCAAACAAACAAATCTACATGGCTCCATCGACGGAGCCATGTAGTTTAGACGTACCCTATTAGGCTATGTCTAGACTGCATTGTAAAATTGAAAAAATTGAGTATCCTTTTTTGATTTAATTTCAAAAGAAGTTATTTCAAAATTTGGCATATCTACCCATTGCCAAATTTCGAAATAAAGTGCTCTTTTGAGCCATCCCTGATTCCTCATAGAAAGAGGCTTACAGAGATGGTGAAAGAGTGCGTCTGCTATTTCAAAATTTTTTCCAAAATAGTGGAAGTGTTCCTCGGATGCAGGATTGCTATTTCGGGATACTTTCGGTATCCTGGCATAGCAATGCAGTCTAGACGTGGCCTGAGTTATTTAAGTGATTGTAGGAAGACACTTTTTCAGTGAATATGAGGCTGCACAAGGGGATCAAAACAAAAAAATGGAGGGCAGGCCTGTCTGCCAGGCTGAACTTCCTATTACAAGAATCTTTGTGGGCACATTCTCAGTATGATAAGAAAACAAATGACAATAAGTGGGACTTTGGTTGCACACTCTAAGGTAGAAACTTAAAATACAATGAGTGGAATGTTTTTAAGCTTGTTCAGTTACAGACTCCCATGGCTACCCCTCTGAGACTCCAAGGTAGAGAGAGGGTAGGAACGGGCAGACTAAGAGGACTGTATCCTCTTGGTCTCACTAAAGATCACTGCAGCTGGAATGTGCGAGGGGCCTCCTGCACAGTATGCAATTTTGATTTTGGAGCCCCCCAGAGATTGCATGGGGTAGAGAAGGAGGGGACTGTATAAAGGCAATGCACAGAGAGGTACTTATGCAGCTGCCAACCTGACAGTGCAGCACTCTGACAGGTTGTGAGTGAGGTGCCTTGACAGTGCATTTCAGTGCAGCACTATGACTATGAGTTCAACACAAATTTGCCTGTTCTTAGGCAACAACGGCCCCCACATCCACAGGATGAGGATGGATGAGTCAGGAGCAAATAATTCCAGCTAATCTATAGATGGATCCATCTGAAGAGCAGTTTCCTTGACTGTCAGGGAGAAGAGAATCTCTATGATTCCTAAATGAAAAAAACCCCAAGCTAGAGTTCAAAGGAGGCTGCTCCTCAGTAGCAAAGTTGCCTGCAGCTGTCAAATGTCTGTTACGTGAAAGGGAAAATGAGAAAAGGTTGCTTAGGAAGTTGGGGAATCATGAAGGTTAGACAATGAAGAGAGGCAGCAGAAATCAACAAATGAAAGGACTGTTCAGACAAGAAGGCACATACCTCAGGGCCGGGTGATCCTGGAAATCCAACTGGACCTTTGTCACCAACCTTTCCCTGCAAAATCAGAACACAAGGGTGAATGCAAGACAGCTGCAGGCTGCTGAGATTGCTGTTTAGAATAACATCCACCCTGCCGAGCTGTCTTTCCAGCTGGGCACTGAACTCTTTAGAGGCAAGGTTAGGAAGCAGAAGATGGTTCAAGACATTACTTACAGGGGGACCTGGCTTCCCTCGGGCTCCTGGTGTCCCAGGGAAACCCTGACTGCCCTGGGAAACAGAGAAACAAGTTTTCAGTAAATGGAATTAAACAAACACAAAATAAGCACTGCATAAAAACATGCACACCCCATGTTTCTGCAATCATGAGAGACGCTTTTCTTCCTGACAGCACCAGTGATAGCCAGTGCTTTGGAGGTCATGACCACGGCACAGCAGGACACGGTAGAACAGATTAAGCCTGCCAGGTATAGGCCTTTCTCTTTTCACTTGGTGCTTTCCTGCACCAGGGTCCCACAGCATGGGCAATGAGTGGAGAAAGAGTCAGTTGGACTGCCTGCCTCATGGGGGTGCATGGTCTCATCACCAATACAAGGCTGGAGAAGACTTTCCTGAAGGGTCAAAAGGGGAGGACTTCAGGAGTCCCTAATTTAATGAGGACTGGGTTCCAGAAGGACACCTATAATTAACATTGCTGTGCATTTGCACTTCTCTCTCTAGCATCCTCTTTGTTCTCACTCTCATAGGGTATGTCTACACTCCCACCCTAGTTCGAACTAGGGTGGTTAATGTAGGCAACCGGAGTTGCAAATGAAGCCCGGGATTTGAATTTCCTGGGCTTCATTTGTATGTTGCCGGGCGCCGCCATTTTTAAATGTCTGCTAGTTCGGACTCCGTGCCCGTGGCATGAACTAGGTAGTTCGGATTAGGCTTCCTATTCCGAACTACCATTACTCCTCGTGGCAACCTTTTTTTTTAATTTATTTTGCTCAACTAATTTTTTTTCCTGCCATGTTCGGGATTTTTTGTGAAAGTATCTGGCAACCCTATCTGTAGGAAGGACGCACCTTATTTTCCTATACACAACTGCATGTTAGAAAACTGCATTCGACTGACATCAGTTCCAGAAGATCTCAGAGTTATGCAGACTGGGGGAGGGGGGAGTGTCTGAAGGTATAATGCAAACAGGCCTGCTGACTGGGAGGGGCAAAGGGGGCAATTGCGTTGAGGCCCGTTGATTCTTAAGGGCCCAAGGCTCAAAGCCACCAGCCCCTTTAGAATCACCATCTGAGCACAATGTGGTGTGCTCCAAAGCCCCAGGGAGATGGGGTGCCACGCTCTCCAGGTGGCACTGGGGGCTGGTTGCCCCAGCACTGCCCTTTCCACTGAGGCCCTGCCCCTTCCAGGAATGGGAAAACCCCTCCCCCCATTGACCAGGGGCTGGCAATCCTTTTGGCTCCCCTGAATGCAAATAACTGTGTCTTTATGACAGAAGGAACCAGAGTTTTCAAAAGAACATGGGTTAAATATGAGCTGAGAATGCTGGTAGCTATGCTTGTTATCTATGTAAGAAGAAAAATGGAAAGCAATTACCTTGTCTCCTTGGAATCCAATATCTCCTGGAACACCTGGCAGTCCCTGATCACCCTGAATACACATCACCAAAGAAAGTTACAATATACACTATCACTGGCAAAACAACCCGGGTCCAAAGGAAATTATATGGTGTATTGCATGGCAGAAATTTCATTTCAGGCCCCTTTCAAACAGAACTGGTGACAAACCAAGGGTTGTATAATCCATCATAACAACCCTGAGTAACATATGTCTTTTCCAACAACAAATTTGAACTGAGAAACAAAATCATAAGAGAAAGAAAATATGACTACCCCGTGCCTGCTGTGAAAAATTTTAAGAGAGACGGCTACAGGCTGCTTTCCCCTTGCTAGTAGCAAACACGTAAGTGATGACATTTCAAAATACAGTCATCTTATTTATTGGGAAATGGAACTTTTCTCTTTGATTATTCTCTACATAGCCAGACTCCTTGGGGTTTCTGAAGGCAAGGCCTGGAGCTAGGAGCTTTGATCAACCTTCCCTATAAAAGTACTGCAAATGTACTGAAATCTCACAGTTGCAACCTACTACAGAAATCTATGCTGGGATTTGCAAAGGGGTTTAAGAACTCAATACTAATTTACTTTCAACGAGACTTAGATCCCTTTGAGAATAACCGCCATGAAGCCAGATTAAGAAATGGACAGGCTAGCACTGAGCTGTCAGGGAGCTGATTCAATATGGGACCTTTGTTTTCTCCAACTTGGAAGAGATCCCTCCTCTCTGGGCACTGAAAAACAATGGTCTCACCAGGAGGATTGATTAGGAAATCAGATTTGGGAATGGAGAGGAGAGGGGAGAGAGAAAAGCTTCTTTCTCCAACAGAAATGTGAAATACTTTATAAAAGTTTTACATGCTGATAAGGCCAGATAGCACAAAATGTTACGGAGGCTATGTCCCATATACAATGTCCACTTCATCCAGACCTGGCTTTCTTATGAGAGTGCAACACAGAGAAACACATATAGCTATACTTCCAAATGGAATCTGTGTATGGAAGAAAGATGGATTTTAGATTTAGATTCACAGACTTGCAGTACTGGAAAAAAAGGGCCAAGGAAGAAAGATCTACTCTAACACCCTACCAGCCAAGCACTCAATTATTATGGAGCGTAATGAGCATGACTGTTTCTCTAAATGCACAGAAGATTACTGGAAATACTACCACTTAGTTAAGACAAACTCTGAGCATGAGAATCATTAGAGATGGAAAAGTCCTATAGCATGACCTGGCCCATCTCCTTGCTAAGAGCTGATTGTTCTAATTTTCTAATCTTTTGTCCACTAGAGCTTTCCAAATCCCAAGTGGCTAGGATGTCATTCTATGCCGTGAGAGGATGGGAGAGCACTCTGGGATAAAGAAAGCCACAAGAAAACGTGTGTTTGTTTCATAACTGAGCTGATAAGATAAGCTACTTAAAAAGGAACCTACATGGAGGTCCCAGACGTGCACAGGTTAAAAAGATTCCAACTAAAGACTGAAGTGAGTGCTTGTGGATGGAAGTGATACTTCCTCCTATATAAAAGCCACTGATGAGGAAGGGTTGAGATAGGGTAACAAGTTTAAGGGCAGCAGAAAAAGGCACACACACCTCTGAACTCTAACTGGGGCCCAGACAAAGCATACACATTATTATGTACAATACAGCTTTGTGTCTGGGCACAAGCAGTGTAGGGCAGCCCACCTACAATTATTATTATTCAAAACCAAAACATATTTGACTTCTAGAGTTAGGAAGTGCATTAGTCTTAATTGCCTGGAGCTCACCAAATCTAAGTCTGTATCAGAACTTCATGACACAGGCCTGTGTCTCTAATGTTAGTAACAAAATAATGGCTGGGGGGGGAGGGGGAGACAAACCTTGGTTAAAAGGAGAAGTGATAATGCTATAAGGAAAAGCTCAAAAGGCTGGACTCCTGAAGTGAGGGAGAACATGCCATAGTGGGCTTACAGCAGGAGTGTTTGATCAGTAGTGGTGTTCAAGTGTTTCATGTTGTGCCGATAAAGAGAAATGTCAGCAGTGAATCAATCTGAAAGGCTGCTGTCAAAGCAACAGCCAGCACAACAGGATTCCAGAGGGGAGATGCAATCTAGGAAATTATTGTTTTGCTGTTAGGGTGTTAATGCTCTGAGTACAGGGACGGAGAATACTTTTCTGTGCAAAATTCTCATAGTGCCCTGAGATGCTTTCAGCCTATCACCCTTCTTACAGAGGTCTTCTGTTTAGCAGCACAAAGGGAGATCCCATCCTAGGCCTACAAAGGTACTTTTATGAATCAGAAACTTCAGGAGTTCCAACAGGATGGGTTCATAAAACTCGATCATGTGGAACAAATAAGTATAGACCTTCTCATTCTTTGCACATCACGTTTTCCCATGATTTACACTTTGCTTAATGCAAGGGCAACTGTTGGGTTTACATGGTAGCTCAATCTGCCCTTTTTGTATGTGCAAAAGCTATACATTGAGACACACCAGCAGAGCCATGACGATGCATCAAGGAAGGAAATGACAGTTTGTGGGAAATGGGAAAGAGTAAATAACAAATAAAAGATTATGTTAAGGAACCCAGTTCCCAGTTTGGATGTGTCGAGAGGCACAAAAGCAGATTAGTTATGGACAGTCCTGGATTATCTTTATGGAACTAACCACTATTTTTGGAACAAAGAAGTTCCCCATAAGATCTCATAATGAGGACAAAGGACCCCTGCATGGAAGGGTTTGGGTTGCCTGGTTTATGTTAGACTAGAGTCTGTACCCATTGTCACTAAACTCGAAGGGTATGTCTACACTGTGTCACTATTTTGGGATAAATCCAGTATCCTGAAATAGCTATTCCACATCTTAACAGCATGCCCATTATTTCGAAATAACTTTAGAAATATCAGGCACACTATTCTGATGTCCCCGTAAACCTCGTTCCATGAGGATTAAAGGACATTTTGGAATAGTGGTTTATTTCTAAATTTGGCGCTGTGTAGACTGCACCAAATTATGAAATAAGCTATTTCAAAATACACTTGAAATAAGTTACACAATTTGCTTAGCTAAATTGCATAGATTATTTAGAGCTAAGGGTGCAGTGTAGATGCACCCTTTTGGGTACACTTACACAGCAGCATTATTTCAGAATAACTGACGTTATTCCGAAATAACAAAGAGCATGTCCACACTGTAAACCATTATTTTGAAATAATGGTGAGCTGGAGGACTTCTTACTCTGACTCCTGGTAACCCTCATTTTACGAGTAAGGAAAGTCAAAGGAAGGAAGAGTGTTCTCCCTTCGGCTTCTTGCTGTGTAGACAGCACCAAAAGCCTAGTTAAGCTACTTTGACTTAAGCTGTGCAATTGACATAGTTTAAATTGTTTAGCTTATTCTCGCGTTAGCCCTGCTGTACAGATGCACCCTTAAAGACTGGGGGTATAGAGCCACTAGCCAAGCGAGGCCTACACTATGTACATGTGTCCAGCTGCTATCCATGATGCCAAACAGTCTATAACAGGGGTGGGCAAAAGGGCCTCTGCGGGCTGCATCCAGCCCGCCAAGTGGGTGGATCCGGCCTGCGGAGGCCCTGCTGTTCCCCCTCTCCAGGCCAATTAGGGCTTGGGGGTAGGGGAGCACCAGAAGCCTCCTCTGCTCTCCCCCCCACCCTGCAAGCAGCACGTGGCACTTCAAAATGCCACGTGCTCCTGGCAGGGTGGGAAGAGGATTTGCACACTCCCGCACCCCCAGGCCAATCAGGGCCTGAGGTGAGGGAGCTGTGTGAAACTTCCTTCACCCTGCCCCTGCCCTGCGAGTGCCACATGCTCCTCGCAGGGCGGGAGGAGGCTGCCCATGCTCCTCCGTCCCCAAGCCCTGATTGGCCTAGAGGTGGGGGAGCATGCCAAGCCTATTCCAGGGCATGGGTGCCTAGTGGGAAGGGGGGGGCAAAGTGCCTCCCCCCTGCCACAGAAATCATTGAAGTGGCCCCTGGGCAAAAGTTATTGCCCACCCCGGTCTATAGCATTTAAGCAGCGTCGCTGGAGAGTGAGTGTGTGTGTGTGTGGCATTGATTAGGCACATTTTGTTGCAAAGCATACAGATAACTTTTAATTCCTCTGCTGAGTTGCATCATACAATCAGAGTGAATTCTTGTGCTCAGATGGGGGATAACTACTCAAAGGGCTTGGGGCAGACCTCCCTGGCAAAGGGGTGAAGGGAACTTTCCTTCACCATGGGAAAAACAACCCAAGATCTGGAGTAGGCCATGTGCTTCTCCTGTAACTGTCTGGGTTAGAAAACTGTAATAGTAGGGTTTAACATGACCCTGCAACTGTATAACTAAAGTAACTCTAGCTATCTCTAGGAAAATCCTGTAAACCGCAGCTCTGAGGAGAGCATTGCTAGGCCTACCATTAATTCCCAGTTTCCCTCTGGAGTGGTATGGCTCCCACATTAGGAATTCCAGCCTGCTGGCTTGTCACCACCTAAGAACATGCCCTCACGCTTCTGCAATTCCAAGCATAAAGGTACAGCAAAATGGGGGAATCTCCATGACGACAGACATGCACACACAGAGCCAAGTTTTGCAAGCTCTGATGGAAGGTGATAGAACCCACCTTTGCCAAGCAGGATGCGGAACACTCTCAAAAGCCTCATTCCCTTCCAGACCTGTGCTCGTCAGCAAAAAGTGACAGATGGAATGAATTAGGCCAATCAAGGCTGCTCTCATCTAAGTTGAGTTAATCATTACAAAAGGATGCTGATTGCTGTCAGGGTGGTGGGGGCAAGTGATACACCACTCATGCTGATCCAGCATTTCAGTCTTCAGATAGGCTACATCTAGACTGGCATGGTTTTCCGCAAATGCTTTTAACGGAAAAGTTTTTCTGTTAAAATCATTTGCGGAAAAGAGCGTCTGGATTGGCACTTTTTGCGGAAAAGTGTCCGTGCCAATCTAGACACGGTTTTGCAGAAGAAAGCCCCGATCGCAATTTTTGCCATTGGGGCTTTTTTGCACAAAACAGTTTTTAGCTGTCTACACTGGCCCTCTTGCGCAAAAACATTTGCACAAGAGGGCTTTTTCCCGAGAGGGAACAGCATAGTAATTGAGCAAGAACACTGACAATCTTACATTAGATCGTCAGTGTTCTTCCGCAAATTCAAGCAGCCAGTGTAGACAGCTGGCAAGTTTTTCTGCAAAAGCAATTGCTTTTGCAGAAAAACTTGCCAGTCTAGATGCAGCCATACTGTCTAGCATCTGGGACATGTATCTTATAGCTCCACACAGGACTGGAGTTTAACTCCACATTCTCCAGAGGAGAGCAGAGCTAATGCTTTCATCTCTTCTTCTCCCTGCCCCCCATTTTGCAATAGACTGCCCCCCCTGCAATGAATTCTTCAGTCACTCTGCATTCCTAGACAGGGCAACTGCCTTCCAAGAGTCTATCTCAGCTTTTTACATAAGACCCAGCCCATGCTAGGACAAGACTCTAGAATCTGAGTTAGGAGTCAGTATGGATGCCCAGCCAGAATAGAGATACTCAACAAATCGGACAGTTTCTTTCTCCTGAGCCTGAAAGCCATACATACTAGCTAGCAAAAAGGCTGTAAGGTGGTATGGTTCACATGCAAACTCAACCTGGTTTACATATGAAGCCTTTCAAAGGTGACTACTCACTTTGGGTGCCTAAGACACCTAAAAGGAGACCCTATTATGTTGTCCACGATTGGGCACCTAAGCTCACTAGACACTTGGAAATCTTGGTGTGGTTCCTTATTGTTTTGTGGGCAGGATTGTTAAGAAGACTGTCAGAGATGAGATCTCCCATCTATATCTGCTGTGCACATGAGTCAGGCAGTCCTACTTCCCAGGTGTGTTTTTGGCTGGACATTCTAAAGCACACTATACCATGGGAAAACATACTGCACCCAGCACCTCGGGCATAGCCTGCTTCATACAGCGTGCTCTCCTGAGGAAGCCTGGGCCTCAGACACAAACATGGCTGTGCAGTGGTGCACAAGCAGGGCTTGAGGACAGACTTCACCAGGCCTGGAGGGAGCAGCTCTGGGTCTCCAGAAGGGGTAGGGCATCAGGTGGAAGGGGCAACAGCTGGAAGTGCTGTGCTTTTTTAAATTGCCAGGCCCCTTTGCCTCCCTCCCCTCTATTGGCCACCCTGTGCACAAACCAACACACTTGACACATAGTTGTGTAACACCAGTGCTGCTGTACTGTGTTGGCTGTATCTAGGTCTAGCTGAGTGTGTGACAGCCAGGTTATGCAAGAGGTTTTTTCTGTGATATGGAGAACCTCAGTGTGTTCAACCAATGAGTTCTCCATAGCCTTAGCCATCACACCCAACAGAGAGGGATTTGTATTTGTCAGGAGGTGATAGTGGTATGAATAACTATCTTCTTGCAAAGGCAGCATCCAGAAAAGGACAAATGCTGGCAACATTCCAGAAACAGTGGGTAAACAAATCCTCACACAAGACAGACACCAAGGGGTGAGGATCAGGGTTTGGATAAAGGAGACAGTGGAAGGTAGTGATGAAGTCAAGATCTGACAGACAGAAGAGAGATATTATGGATCCAAAAAGGCTATGGGTCACATAAAATCCATACAAGATGCACAACAGAGGTGGAAGTGGATAATGAGGCAGCCAAGAGTTGAATGCAGAATGGAACCTTCTTACTTTCAAGTCACTTCTCCCACTTCACTCTATGCGGAGGGGCATCATAAGCAAAATGGAGGGCAATTGGAGGCTCGAAGCCTCACTACAAAAGGAGTTTCATTGTATTTAAGACTTCTATATAACAGATGCAATTGTACAGCATATATGGAGAAAATGAGAATATCATTAGTAGCTGCGGTAGAAGATAGTTTCATAGAAGTGAAAACAGAAGGAAACAAAGTTAAAGGGATATCTTGCTGGACAGGCTGTAGACTGGGATTCAGGAGAGCTGGGTTCAATTCCTACTTCTTTCAGTCACTTCCTAGGTGACCCTGGGTAAGTCACTTAATCTCGCTGAGGGTATGTCTACACTAGCCCCCTAGTTTGATCTAGGGAGGCTAATGAAGGCGACCGAAATTGCAAATGAAATGCGGGATTTAAATATCCCGCGCTTCATTAGCATATTCCCGGCTGGTCGCCATTTTAGAAATTGTCTAGCCCGAAGTAACTGCCCTCATTGCAGGAGGAATAACAGCTAATTCTATTTAGGGCTTTAATTCGGAATCCCATTTCAGAGCCACGTGTAGACACGGGCAGTTACTTAAATCCCGTGCTTCATTTGCAATTTCGGTCGCCCTCTTTAGCCTCCCTATATCAAACTAGGGGGCTAGTGTAGACATATACTGAGTTTCAGTTGTCCACATGTCAAATAAAGATGACAACCCTTCCTTTCTCTGTCTTGTCTATTTAAACTGCAAGCTCTTTGAGCTAAGGGACTGTCTCTTACTGTGTGTGTACAGAGCTAGCAAAACCAGGACCAATATCAGACGGGGTCCATATGTGCTACTAGAATATAAATAATAAAAATATAATACAGAAAGACAGGAGAGAAGACACCTGTTCTGGTTCACAAAATAAAAAAGGGAGTGATCTACATGATCAAAAGATGCATTAGGAGAAATGAGAATGAGACCAAATGAACTCAGCAGGTTACTGGTCACTTAGAAAAGCAAAGTCTAAGTATTAGAGACATGCTAACGGATTGCACACTGTGGCCAAAAATCACAAAACGCAAGCCTAAACAAAACCAAACCTTCCTGATCTCACTTGTGATTTATGTCTCATTTGTATCTGTGCAAGCAAATGCAGCGTATTTGACATTTTGGCTTGTTGGGTAAAGGGGTAGATAATTGGAATGTCAAAACTGATTGTGGTCACCTGCATGAAACAGAACTAGACTGTCAAATGCTGCACGGGTTTTATTTACTTAGCCATGTGTTTCCCAGGGTTTTGGCTGTGCGATTGCTGGAAAGGATGCACCCAAATTGTCTGGAAGCTTTCTTCAACTTGTGATATCATTGCTGGGTTGATCTGATTTTCTGATAGTGCCCCAGGATATCAGAGCAAAAACTCATTAAGGACAGAGAATGCTTGAGCTAGATCATTTGTCATTCTTGGACTGGGAAAAGGCCTTAATGAAAGCCAGGCAGGAAGCAGGCACAGTCAGAGGAGGATGTAGTGAGGGGTGGTCAGAGAAGGGGAGAAAATTCTGGGTTCTTCCAAACTCTCTGAGAAAGAGAGAGAGGCAGAGAGTAGGATGGCAGGCAACAATAAAGGAACAATGGTTAGGGGTCAAAGCATTACAGTGAGACACAGGAGAGCCACATCCAGTTCCAAGAGCTTTTTTACTTCATAGAGGCATTGTAAGGATAACCCATTAAGGACTGTGAGGCACTGGTGATGGGGGCCATATAAGTATGCTAAATAGACAGAAACAACAATCAGTGCGCAATGGGGATAATGAGTCCAAAGACACTGTCCAATCCTTAAGGGATTCACCATCTCAAGGATGAGCTGATTCTTCAGGGAGAGCAGGCTGCACTACTGAAAGAATCTGTGGGCCCTTGGAGTTATTACTGGGTCAGGACTCCTGCTTATGGCAATCACAATTCACCCTTACATGGACATCACCCTTAGCATGCCTTGTCCCCCCCACGGGGAGGCCCCTTATCCCGCCTGCCCTGGGGCTGCCTGGCACTTGGCTGTCCTGGAGGAGATGGGACTCAAACCCATGACCCTGTCCTCCATATCCCCATGGCCACGGGGAAACCCACCCCCCACCTTTCTCTCTAGCAGAGAGCAGAAACTGAACCCGGGGACATGGGAGTGCTACTCTGAGCCACTAGCACAATTCATCTGGCTCCCTGACACGGTTTCCCTACACTTGCTTTAGTGCCAATAGAGGAGACTTTAAAACAGCAAAAGTGAATGAAAGCAACACCACAATGAAAACATGCTCCAAAAATAGGAGGAGGGCAATATAGCGAACTTTCCTTTGCTCTATTCTCCCAAGTAGTCAATGTCATAAGGCTCATTACCATACTGCATTGTCCTCTTCTGAAGGAAGGAAGAAATCCATCTGAAGGGATCTAGACCTGTCTACAAACACACTTGCTCTGGTTTAACTCAAGGTGCATTTTAAACCACTTTAGTTACATCATTGCAGCTCACTTCCCTTATTTCCACTTAAAAGGGGCTTATATCAATCAATCTAGTTTAACTCACTTCTTTCTTATCAGCAAACAAAACTGATATAACCCAATTACCTTAACCTGAAATAAGAGTATCTACATGCGGTTTTCCATCTCTTAAACTGGTTTTTATTGAGGTTCCAGTAGGTATGTCTCCTCCAGCTTCTGTGCTGGTCTCTCAGGGTGCATCTACACTGTGGTGCTAGCTCTAAACAAGCTACACAATTTGAGCTATGCAAATTGCGTACCTTATTTTGAGCTTATTTCGAGATTTCGAAATAGATTGCTGTTCTGACAAGTCCCTTAATCCTCATGGAACGAGGTTTACTGGGTCATCAGAATAGCGCACCCGTTATTTTGATTACATTTAGAAATAACAGGCGTGCTGTCAAGATGTGGAAAATGCTATTTTGGAAGTATCCCGAAATAGCGCCGCTGTTCAGACATACCCTCAATCAAGAAGAAAGAATGTGGCCTGCACATTTTTTATACCTAGTGAGACACCCTGCCACATACCTAGTAAATAAAAATGGGGACAATATTGATATAGTCCTAGGTCCACCCCGTTCACTGTTGTAAGATCTAAAATCTTCATTATCATACAATACATTATACGAGACCCAAACACAATAGCCTCATTGTAAAGACAGAAGAACTAACAGGGATTATCTTAGAAAACTCATCTGAGAAGTGAAATATTACCCAGGGGGTTTCTCTGCTGCCATGTTTTTAAGGAAGAGGTGCTGAGACAACTTGGAGTCTTTCCAAGAAGTAGATTTTCATACCAGGGGATTTCCATAGCAGAGATTTCAGTCACCAGCAACTTACTGTGCAATGGGAAATCAGGAACAGGCACCTGGTACCTATTAGGCCAAGGCTCATTATCTTGAATCTGTCCAGTTCTCTCTCAGTTCAGGTATAGCACCATCAGATTCACGCTACTCTCAAATCCCCACCCTAAGAGCTGTGCTTAGTTTTGTTACTACCCCCCCATGGTAAGGCCATATACACTGTAGCAATAGCCCCGCCTGAGGTGATGTTTTGGGAAGAGTTCTGTAGGCCAGGGGCAGGGTGGATAGCATGTTTAAAAGAAAAGAAAATCCAAATGGGAGTGTGGAGAAAGGAGAGCAGATGATAAAAGACGAGGATGGGATTTCTGAAAGAAAGCCAGAAGAGGAGGAGAAAGGGGGTCAAAATGTGGTGCAGAATAAGGAACAGGAAATACAAGTGGGATTTGACATGCAGAATAAAACACAGTGCAATAAGGGAGTATTCAGATCACCTTATCACCTTTCAGTCCATGTTCTCCGGGGTTTCCCATCAGTCCCTGAAAAAAGAGAAAGCACAGAATGAGCTTTAGCACTGCTACTGTATTTTGAAGACTTGCATCAGGTCTTAGTCATTGACAGAGCTAATGGGACCATAAACCAAAATCCATGGGGGCATCCAGGGCTATCGGGATGGCCTCCAAGGTGGATCATCAGATTTACTGCCAATTACCTCTTGTAGTCTGGAGTTGCACAGGGAAAATGCTCCTTACATTCCCCAGTAATTCACCCCTGCTGCAAACTGCAAGGCTGCGTCTACACTGGCAAGTTTTTCCGCAAAAGCAGCTGCTTTTGTGGAAAAACTTGCCAGCTGTCTACACTGGCCACTTGAATTTCCACAAGAACACTGACGATCTCATGTAAGATTGTCAGTGTTCTTGTGGAAATGCTATGCTGCTCCCGTTCAGGCAAAAGCCCTCTTGCGCAAATGCTTTTGCGCAAGAGGGCCAGTGTAGACAACGTGGTATTGTTTTGCGCAAAAAAGCCCCGATGGCGAAAATGGCGATCAGGGCTTTCTTGTGCAAAACGTGTCTAGAATGGCACGGACGCTTTTCTGCAAAAAGTGCGTTTATGGAAAAGCATCCGTGCCAATCTAGACACTCTATTCCGCAAATGCTTTTAACGGAAAAACTTTTCCGTTAAAAGCATTTGCGGAAAATCATGCCAGTCTAGACGTAGCCCCAGAGTAACGTCCTGTCTACTGGTCAATGGATAACTCCTATTGCCCATTCTCCTCCTCACAAGAATGAACTCAACAACCTTCAGGCAGAGTTAGCCCTGGTTTGCAGCTACTCTCTTACCTTTAGCCCCTTTGGTCCTGGATAGCCTATTGGTCCAAGAGCACCCATATCACCCTGGTAAGAGAAACACAATACATCACATTTATTAGGTGTGTGGCTGATGCATTCTCCCACATAGCATGAAAACCTTCCTTTTAGGACTCCTAATCCTATTCACCAGTTCACTGGGATGAGTAACATACACAGAGGATTTTCTTGCCATTTACTTAATATCCTGTTCTCCTTAAAGTTAATGGAAGTTTTGCCACTGACTTCAATGGAAGCAGGATCCTGTTAGTCAAGAAATTTATAATAAGTGTACAGATAGCTTCTAAGTAAAAAAATAGTAAGGATATGCCTTTTAGATAAATGAAGTAAGAAGAGCAACTTCTACTTGCATCACATTTTTAATTCACAGTAAAGGACACCAAGGGTTTGTCTAGACTACATGGCTCCGTCAATGGAGCCATATAGATGAATTTACTAGACATATCAAAATGAAGTGGCGATTTAAATAATCGTTTCACGAGGCATACCGGAGCGGTCGACAAAGGCTTTCCTTGTCGACCGCGGCGTGTCCAGACTGCACCGCTGTGCCAATCAGCTGATTGTTGGCACAGCACGGCAGCCATTTTGATGTAAATGAAGCAGCGATTATTTAAATCACCGCTTCATTTTGTTATGTCTAGTAAACTCATCTACATGGCTCCATCCACAGAGCCATGTAGTCTAGACATACCCCAAAGCACTTTGGAAATGTAACTACTTGAAATAGAAGCTCTCTGCAGGGATCACTTTACCCACTACTGAAGAATATTGGAGTTCAACAATGTACAAAACCAAAAAAACAAAGGAACGTATGAGTCGGGCTCCCATTTTCTTCAACAGGAATAAGGATAAGCCCCAAAACTAAGAAATGTAGAACTTCTGCATCTATTTACAGTTAATCCCAAACTCAATATGGCTACATCTACACCATAGGCATTTTGCTCAAGGTCAGCCATTCTTGCGCAAAAACTTGCAGAGCGTCTACACTGCACGCGTGTTCTTGTGCAAGTAAATTTACAGTAAAGCACCGGAACAGAGGGCTTCTTGCGTAAGAGTTATTCCTCTCCCCATGAGGAGAGGAAAGCACATCTCTAGTGCAAAAGCACATGGCATTGTGGACGGGCTCTTGTTCAAGACCTTTTGTGCAAGAACTCTTGTGCAAAACAGTTCTTGCGCAAGAAGCCTGCAGTGTAGACGTAGCCTATGAGATTAACATCTAAGGAATATACACCAAGAACAAATACACATGTAGAACCTAAGATACAGGTACTCCCCGCGTTACAAACATATGACTTACGGACATCAGCACATACAAACCAACGATTACCTGCAGCCTCAGGGGAGCAGGCAAGAGGCACAAGTGGCAGCGAGCAGTGCTGGCTGGAGGACTCTGGAGGAGCAGGAGTGGTCATGCAACCAGCATTTGAAAGGGAACCATTGCATCTCTCCAGGGCTATGTCTAGACTGCAAGCCTCTTTAGAAAAAGAGCATCTAGACTGCAAGCGGAACTTTCGAAAAAGCAAGCCGCTTTTTCGAATGAAAGCAGCGAGTGAGTCTGGATGCTCTCTTTCGAAAAAGCCCTGTTGGCATTCAAGAACGCCGTTTTTCGAAAGAGCACTTTCGAAAAAAAGGCGTTCTTCCTCGTGAAATGAGGTTTACCGCCGTCGAAAGAAAAGCCACGTTCTTTCGATTTAATTTGGAAAGAATGCGGCTGTAGTCTAGACGCAGGTGAAGTTTTTTCGAAAAAAGGCTACTTTTTTCGAAAAAACCCCTGAGTCTGGACACAGCCCAGCTGCTGGCTGCACAGCCACCCCTGCTCCTCCAGAGTCCTCTGGCCCGTGCTGCTTGTTGCTTCCGGATGAGTGGGGATTGTGTGCAGCCCATAGTGGGCATGGGAGGGGGCGAAGGAAATGGGGCTGGCTGCAGAAACCAGCACAGAGTCTGTGGGGGAGGGGGTGGAAGCAGCCAGGGGATGCCCATAAGTCCCCTTCAGAATCTCCATCTAGCTCCTCATTCTGTCTCAAGCACCAACATTCAAGGTTAAATAAAAACTGAATCTACTATTTTTCATTGCAAATATGGAGTATTTCAGTTACATTATTGGTTAAATAGGCTTTTGTGGGCTAGCCTGATACCCTAGCTATGATTTATAATAGTTTCTATGGGAAAATGGGTTCTGAGTTTCAAACTAATGACTTACAAACTTTTGGAACACAACCTGTTTGTATGTTGGGGATTTCCTGTACATGGTGTTAAGAGTATGGAGGGGGTCAGAGACTAAAAATGAAATGATAACAATATGAAGTTAGGAAAGTTATGGATTATATTCAGTGGATTCATGTATCTACATTCAGGTCTAAGGATCAAATCTAGACCTGGTTGAAGAAGATGCAATTCCAATGCCCCTAATGGAGCAGGTATGAAATTTGATCCAATTACTCTTGTGTGGTCTCCTGCAAAGATTGCTATGTCATAGAATCACAGAATCATAGAGCTGGAAGAGACCTCAGAAGGTCATCAAGTCCAGCCCCCTGCTCTAGGCAGGACTAATCCCAACTAAATCAACCCACCCAGGGCTTTGTCAAGCCAAGACTTAAACACCAAAATCAGTTTTAAAAGTATTTTCATAGCAGAGCAGCACTGCTACAGTGAAACAGTTAAAGGTGAAAGGCCATTACCCTGCCGCATTTTTATTTCCATTGTTTCTTTATTTTTAAATTATTAGCCACTGGACTGTCTTAGCACTGCTGAGGTTGTACCGTGAGCCCTGGGGAACTGGTAAATATCCCTCCATCTCACTGTCCCTGGGGATTAAGGAACAGTTATAAATGGAGATGTCTGCTGTGAAAAGTCTTTTCCAGAAGAAATCCCAGATGTTCTTAATGAACCCTTGTGCCAACAAGTTCCTCAAATCTAGGAGAGGAGAATGGTGCAATTCATTCAAGACTTCCACATCCAAGACCATCTCCCACCGTGCATGAAACATCATATTCCAATATGCGAGACACATGGAGCTGACATTCAAGGGTATGAGCTACTCAGAGCGGAGGAGACAATGGCTGGCTCCTGTTAAGTTAGAAAGAGGTCCTCCAATTCCTGTCGCATCCAACATATCAAACCTGAGCCCTCCTTGGGGATATCAACCTATTTGAATCTGTAATGCTCCCTTTGAGGCTGAAACAATCAGTTCATCTTTTAATTCAATAACATCTTTGTTTTTTAATCTTGGATCGAAGTTTATTTACAAATCTGTCTTTGGCATCGTTTTAAAAAGAAGTTGTCAGCATTCTGCAAACTATTTAAATTCCAGAGAACTGCCTAGGTTAATTCAGAACTTTATTCTAATATTTTGCTGAGAAGGCATTCTGTAGTGCTTTCTGAATGGTATCCTTCCTGCTTTATCCATCCACTGACTTTGATCTTTATCTACTCAGGTTTAGCACCCTTTCTCCTGATACTTTATGCACAGAGGTAGGGGGGTGGCGACAGAATATCTTTCTCCCCTCTCCCCTACCCTTCTCCTATTTATTTCGAGTTTCCTTATCCTCTAATCATAACTCCACCTGAAGAAGTGGGCTGTGCCCATGAAAGCTCATGATGCCATCTACACGTTTTGTTAGTCTATAAAGTGCTACCAGACCATTTGCTTGCTGTTTTTTTCTGTAACAGACTAACTCGGCTACCCCCTGAAGCTCCTGTAGTACTAATGTAAAGGCACATGCCCAGGGCTCCTACTTTCTACCATATTACTACAAACTTTTATTTGGCACTCATTGGTATTCCTTCTGGGCAAGTTACAGAGTTTAAGTTGAGATTTAGCACCATGGCTTCATCTACACTGCCAGGTTTTTTTGGCAGAAAATACACTAATGAGGGACTCACTAGCATAAGTCACAATCTCATTAGCATATTTTCTACAGTTTCTTTTTGTGCAAGGTTTTTTTTGCGCAAAAAGAAGCAGTGTGGCCTTTTTTTTTGTGCAACCTCCCTGTTTTGTGCAAGATCGTTATGCCTCTCCGGGACAGGCATAAAGATCTTGTACAAAATGGGGGTTTGCACAACCCCCCCTGCCACCGCCCAAACTGCTACTTTTTGCACAAAAAAACCTTGCGCAAAAATAAACGGCAGAAAATATGCTAATGAGACTGTGACTTAAGCTAGTGAGTCACATTAGCATATTTTCTGCCAAAAAAACTGGCAGTGTAGATGAAGCCCATATGTCTCTACTGCCACTGCCTACAACTTTACAAAGTCTGCTAAAAAATCAAAGCCTAGGTACATCTTCTAGCTCATCTAAGAGGCACCAGATTCATAGTCAGATTTCTGGATCAGTTTCTCTTATTCTCTTTAGTTCTTGAACAGTGATGGATTTTCCCTCTTCCTTTTATCTGTGGCACTAAATCATTACATGAGCTACGGAACACACACTTTAATTATGCTTTGCTCTCTTGTCTAGTAAATATATCTGTTAATACAGTATGGAGTGAACTTCTTAGGTGGTCTCTGCAGAAGACTGAGAGCTAGACCCATATGGCTGGCACTGCAATAATAATGTCACGAACTTCCCACTTTGGTGGATAAAGAAAAGTATTTGTGCATACAAAATGAAGAGGTGACAAAAACGCAGTCAAGACGGGGATCTTTTGACATAAATGCCCCATTTCGAAAGATCCTGTAAACCTGAGGATCTGTCGAAAGATCCCCATCTTGATTGCGTTTTTTTCCCAAAAAGCGGCTTTTCGAAAAAAAGCCGCAGTTGCCATTATGCAAATGAAGCGTGGGAAATCAAATCCCGGCTTCATTTGCAATATCGATGTGCCTAATTTACATCCCTTTCTCGAAAAAGGGATGTAGTCTAGACACACCCAGAGTTACAAGCAATTTTCATTCCCAAGGTGTTCATAACTCTGAACAAAATGTTATGGTTTTCTTTCAAAAGCTGAACAATGGCTTCATACAGCTTTGAAACTTTACTGTGTGGAAGAAAAATGCTGCTCTCCCCTTTCTTTTTAGTAGTTTATGGTTAGCACAGTACTTTTGTGGTTCTTTCTTTCTTTCTCCCTTAGAAGATATCAACTTGTTCAGCACTTGTCAAAGCTTTTTTTTTTTTCCTGAAGCTGCTCATCTGCACAGAGACTTAAAAACAATATTTTAGGCTTCAAGAGCTTGATGTTGTTTCTCTGGCTTAAGGAGAGCTTTAGGGGCTTTTACAAAAGGATATTGAAACAATCACAGATCCAGCAAGAAAACCAACATACAAGAATTCTGGAAAGCTCTCAGCTGAGTTCTTTCATCTGTGGATGAGAGAGGGAAGGTGGTTTGGGAGATGGGGAAGGATACAACAAAGTCAAGGATAGGTACATCCGAATAGCCTGGAAATTCTGCTGGAGGGAGGATTCATTACCCTTATAGCACTAATGCATAAGGCTAGAAAAGATGCTGGAGTTCATGTTATTAAAAAAAGCTTTCACAGGTCTTTATTCAAACAGGCTTCCAATTGCTTTCTCTCCCCTATGAAGGGAACTAGTGATACAGTGCACCAAACTCTCCTGTAATGTGTAAATAAACAGGGAAGCCTTTTCTGGAGGAATATTTCTGTAACAGGAGCTCATGTGGCAGCAGACACACCACGAGTGCTGAGCTGAGGCTGTATTAAACAGATCCCCTTTTCATACCTTCCAGCATAAAGGCTTCTTGTAGGAAAGCATTTACTTAATGCTCACGCACATGGTTAATTACGAAAGCAGGCGGCTCCAGTTACAACGAATTCTGCTCCTCAGCCTTTGAACAGGAAAGCAAAGAACCCCTGCAGGGAGCTCGGAAGCCACTGGGATCTGGGGCTGTGGTTCTCTGAGCATTCAGAACAGAGGGAAATGTCCGGATGGAGTTTTGCAGGGTGGGCTTCAAGACACACAGTGCAGGACCCCAATAATTGATGCCATCTTAAGGAGGCTCTCTTAGCCGTGCCTAGTCAGACTGCTGACCCTGCACTAGAACAAGAGCCTTTTGCCATCCGCGGAGAAAAGAGGAAGGTGGGGATAGAGAAGATCTGCCAACACAGTGTTCCTTCTAAACTGGGAGGCAGCAGCTTCACAAGTGATTAATCAGCCCCTCCCAGGCAGTCAGCTCCTTGCCCTGAGCCTCTGACTGGCCAGGGCTGATTAATCACCTATGAAGCTGGGCTGCTGCGTGGCTTAGAGGGAACACTGCCACCATCTCCCCCTTACCCTGCGTTGCAGGGACGATGGTAAGGAGGAGAGAAGGGATGAGGTGGAGTAGGAGGAGGATGTGGAGCCCCTCATAGGTCAGTCTTATTAAGGGTCTCTCCCAGGCCTGCTGATGGGGCGGGGGGGCTAATGATGCAACTGCCTCAGGTCCCGGTGATACAAAAAGGCCTGGAGCTCCCAGCCACAGTCAGTAGTGGCAGCAGCCAGAGTCCCAGGCTTTTTAAATAGCTGCCAGAGTGCCATGCAGTGTGCTCTGGCCAATGCTGAGGGCTGCCAGGAAGAGGTGTGGCACACTCCAGGGAGCACTGAAGGCTGCCTAGCCCCAATCCCACCCTTTGCACCCAAGGGGCTGCCCCTTCCAGAGGCATGGAGCAGGACCCCCCACCTTGCCTAAGGGCCTGACGAGGCTGTTGACCCCCCTGGTCTCTCCTAACCCTTCCCGTCTCAGAATTGCCTCTTCTGGAGGATTATTACAAATCCTTTGAGACCATGTCTAGATCAGGCTCCCTGGCACAAAGTGGGCAAAGAAAGAACTCACTTCTGTCCTCATACTTTATATACAGAGTTGAAGCAACTCATCCTCCGCAAATACTGTGATACCAAGAGAGCTCTCCTCTGCCTACGATGCACGCAAGAGAGAACTGCCCAAACTCCCACTCCCTGTTTCCCAGAATCTCCCCAAGCCTGAATGGTAGGAGCCTCCTTGGATGCGAGGAGAATCCCGTACTATTGTCTCATGTGAATGTGTTGGTCAATCCAATGAAAACTGCCTAGGTAGATTTGCCTTTGGGGAGTGGGGTGCTCTTTCTGGAGCTTTGGAAACCCAAAGTAGGAATTATGTGTTTTCAAAGCAAAGAAAGTGACTTGCATGGTTCAGGCTCGACTAGGTCACAGCATTAATTTAGATAGAACAAAGGGCCCCCCAAAAATCAAAGGTGTTAATATAACACAGTCACTATCCAACATTGTGTTAAACACGGTTCGGAGTTTGGAATACAAAGACCTCAGCCTGTGTGGTACCAGGGCAAGTTCACTGTTAAAAATCCTTATAACCTTGTATTAAAGATATGGCAAGAGAAAGGAAACGAGTTAAAGCATTTGAAATGTAAATGATTAAACAAGGCTTTCTTTGTAGCCACCTCCCTTGTTCTCTTCCCTTTTAACAGACAAGTTTTTAGACAGAAAAAGCCCCTTTTCAACAATCCTTTAGATGACATCAAAGATGATAATAACTATCCTTTGGGGGGGGGGGGGGAGGCTTGTTGAAACCCTTCTTCCTCAGGAGACAAAACAAGACAGATAGAAAACTGGGGGAGGAGAGAACAGCTAAGAAACAAACTTCAGCTTCTGTCTCAAGTATTGACTTTCACTTGCAACCTCACTGCTGGAAAAAACACCAGACCAGTGCACAGTCTTATTAGCCACTCAGAGACTGGGCAGACTTGTCAGGCTGTTTAAGGTATTGCATTTAGCTCTCTTTGGGTCTCAGGCTCACAGCAGCGCTGCAAAATATGCAGTCTTGACTAGCTGAACCAGACTCCTCTCACAGGGAAAAAGGAGACGGGAAAGAAAAAAAATGCAGAAGGAAAAGGATTTATGGGGTGTTGGTAATCCCGGAGTTGGCTGGGATTTAGCAGGAGTTGGTGGCGGTGGTAATATCTGGCTGCCTGTTCATGGCCTGATTTGGTGAAGACATCTGTCAGGGTTAGGATGAGGAAAGCCCAGGATTGCAGGACATGGCAGCCATGATGATACTGTGAAATTCCATGAACTTCCACTTCACTCCTCCCAGGTGAGATCACAATTAGGACAAATTGACAGGCCCATTTCTTACAACAATCCCTGCTAGAGGGAGCACACGCTCTTAAGGGATTGGGTGCCGGTGAAGAGGCAGTGACAGGGCCACGCCTACAGCACAGCTCCTGTTTACCTAGGATCTCAGCTTTGACCTGCTCCATGGCAAATTATAGACAGTTATGTTTCCTGTACTCTCCAGGGCACAATGCAGGGCTATTTCGGCAGATGCACACACGTGAATACTGAGTGGTAGGAACCAGTTGTGTTTGAATTCCAGACTGGAAAGAAAACCTCATGGAGGGATTTTTAGTTCATCTAATTTTTGAGATCTAATTGGCAGCCACATTGCTGAACTCAGATCATCTTATATGCAGTTCCATTGCCATGCTGGGCCCTTCTTCATACAGTCTACTGGCAGACTTCCTCAGTCACAAGGTACTCCAGGAATGGCTTCCTCAGACCATTTAATACAGACACATGCTCTGGGACAGGTCCCCCCCCCCCCTTTTTTTTAACTTGGGGGAACTTCATGCAATTTGAATAGAGTGATTGGAGTACTTATGAGTGAAGATCAAGGATAAATCTTTTGCAATGGCCTGAAATCATGTGTAACACTGACAGACACCAATTGTTTGCAGGTGGAATCAAACTGGGACCTCTAGGAGCTTAGTGTATGAGCCTCTACCTCATGAACTAAAAGCCAGCTGCCTATTAGCTGAGGCTACAGAGCAGCCCCATTATTCTTTCTGTAAGTGGCCTCAATGCAACGAGATGGGACAGTATACCACATCCAGGGCTTATTTTCATTTACCCCAAAATTGATGCGCCAGAGACTGATTTCCTGGGGTTCAATTTAGCAGGTCTAATAAGGACCCACGAAATTGCTCGTTGACCCCGGTACTCCTCCGGGTTGTGAGGAGTAAGGGAAGTCAACAGGAGAATTTCTCCTATTGACCCTCCACAATGGGGATGCTGCAGAAATTCAACCTAAGGTGCATGGACTCCAGCTATACTATTCTCATAGTCGGAGTTGAGTATCTTAGGCTGACATTCTCCAGTAATGTAGACTTGGCCTCCAGGAGGTGTGTGGGTTACACATGCAGATGGAGTCCACCAACCAAACCCTTTGCTACATCATTGAAGAGGCAGGAGTGGTGACAAATTGGAGAAAACAGTATGTGAGGTCATAGCAGGTGTTTGTAAAGCAGGAGAAAACTGCCGGTAGGAAACTGGTGCCCTTTAAAAACATGAGCACAAAATTATTTTTTGGGAAGGAGAAATGTCATCATTCAAGGGGTGGTTTTGAAGGAAACAATTCTTAGGAAGCGATTCCTCCCTCTCTGATCCACAACTGGATAGACTCTCCTCTTAGTTGCTTTAATACTGCAGAGCCAATGTGTGGGAAGGCAGGGAAGTGTGTGGTCCTCAAGGCCCTTCACACACCAGAAACTTTATCTTCTCAAAGGAGCTTCAAGGAATAATCAGGAAGGGAGAGGTAAGAGTAGGGAGGAGAGACGTAAACTGAAGGCTGCCACCTTAGCAACCCAAAGTCAGCACTGGAAAGAAATGCTTTTCTGCCCTGGAAGCAAAACCAATCGAAATGGCTCACTATAGGGCCAGGGGGAAGTCCATCATTTGTGTTGAAATGGACAGTAATGTCCTTTGGTCTCTCATCGCTTCCAAAAAACTTCCTCTCTTGTGGTTAAAGAGGGCCTCAGGAGACCTGGATTCAGTTCCTTTGTGACCCCAGGCAAGTCCTCAGTTCCTCATATGTAAAATGGGGATAATGACAGTGTTTCGCCCATGCTCGGTTCATCTGATCTACAGAGATTACAAGCTCTTTGGGAGCGTATTGTGCAGCACCTAGTATAAGGCTGCCCCAGTCTCAGCTGAGGCGCCTGTGAGCTACTGTCATGAATGATCACCCCATGGCATGAGGAGATATTTCACAACTGGTCATCATCTGCATGGCAGATTTCACAGCGGGGAAGAGGAGATTGTTTTGAACGAATGTCATCTTAATAATAATAATGCTTGTCACTTCTTGTGTAGTGAGAGAAATTTCTCCAAACAAGAACAGAGCCCTAAAAAGAAAGAAAGAAAGAAAAGGAGAAGTGCCAATCCAAGGAGCAGAGAGAGAGAGCATGTAGGCCATATGCTCACCTCAGCGCACAGAGGTTTGTGGGTGAAAACTATCCAATGCATGCCCTACTGAAGTCAATGAGGGTGTAGCAGAGGGCAGACTTGAGCTGTGTGAGAGGGGAGGGTGGAAGGGTTTTTCTTCATGCAGTAATTTCACTGTCTGGGAACCATGGACCTGGGTCAAACAATTTAGTTTCCTGGTGTTGCTGGTTAGAGGGTCTGTTTTTAAGGAAGAAAATAGATTCCTACCAAGAATAAATGCAAGATCCTGTCTTCTAAAGAAATCCACTGATAAATATCACCGAAAGGGGAGGTCACAGAAGACACACAGGGCTAAACTCCCAATGGCTCCCTTGTGTCTAAAAAGTTACATACCTGAAATTATCACTTCTGCTTCCTCATCCTACTCTGGCACCTTCTCATGTCCCCTTCTCCCCCTCCCCCACTGTCACAGTTTTAATCTACCTCTCCCCCAGAAAATGAAGAGTCACATCTCCCTGAGTCTCCCTCACAAGAGGAAAAAGAAGAAAAATGATGTGATTGCAATGCTGATTGCAATGCCCTGAAAGGGTTAAAGTCTTCACAAGCCAAAGCTCCAGTTATTTTCCTACTTACAATGAGTCCATGAACTCCAGGAGGACCCGGGGCTCCCAATTCTCCCTAAAAGGAAAGAGACCAACATGGTTACAGACTCTTTTAGACAAACAGAGGCTGAAGAGTAGCTCAGTGTTTCAAGGTCTTGAAGGAAAAGACCAGCCTCCTCGCACCTCCCCCACCCTCAATTCCAACAGCCTGAGCAATCTAGAGCTTCCATCTTCAGAAAGCACGTTAATGAAGCAGGGCAGCCCCTCAAACAGAAGGCTACTTGTTGTTCTCCTGCAGTCCCTGCAGTTATATGCTGAAACTGGCTTCCCCTCTTAGGAACGGGCAGGATAAAGGCAGCGTTTCAGTGGATGTTTGGTGGGGGAGGGGCAAGGGACAGGAGGGCAGGGAAGGGGTGGCAGGTGAGAGGGAAAAGGAAACTGATATGGGAACTGGACAGAGGGGATGGGATGGAAGGGAGTCAGAAAAAAGAAGGAGAGAAGGGGAGTTAAAAGGGATGAGCAGAGCTTAGTGGGAAGGAAATGGGAGCAGCTACTTTAGCACTGGAGAGTGCAGGCAGGGAGGAGAATGGTTAAAGTCAGGCAATGTCTGACAGTGTGTGAAGGCATGATTCCAGCGAGGAGAACTGCCACCAGCTTCCTGTGTGATGTGGGGCAAATCATGTCATAGCCTGACTTAGTTTGCCCCTCTTCAAAATGGGGATAATTATGCAATGAAGCCTGTCATAAAGACTACCTGAAAGAATATAAGCTTGTGTGGCATGTGGGATCTTCCAGGAAAGATCTGGGGCTGTCTCCAGTGAGGAGGTTGCTACTAAGGAGCAAGAGCTGAGGGCTGAGTAGTTGCTGCATGAGGGCCCACAGAAAAGAAAGAGTAACACAGCCACTGCATTGCCCTGAGACCAGGAACAACATGTAACTCCCACTGCTCTGAGGGGTCAGTGCTGCTGAATACTGTAAAGAGCGAGGCAGGGCCCCTTTAGAGATGGTCCAGCCTCAGCATGGGGATATCAGGAAAGAAGAGTGGCTCCTTTTAACCCCTCTTCCCACATTTTGTGCAGCAGCTTATCCCAAGCTAGTCCACATGGTTTTGTAACCCTTCATCTCCAGAAAGGAAATGGGATTTACTTGCAGCTGCTTCTCCATAGGGAGGCAAGTTGCACACTCAGGCTACGTCTACACTGCAGGCTTCTTGCGCAAGAAGATTTTTGCAGAAGAGATCTTCCACAAAAAGTTCTTGAGCAAGAGCACGTCCACACTACTAAAGCACATCGGAAAAGCGATGTGTTTTTGTGCCAGAGAGTGTCCAGACTGCATGGATGCTCTCTCGCAAGAAAGCTCTGATTGCTATACACAGAATAGCCACCAGAGCACCTGAAACAAAAGACAGGACTATGCAGCACTTTAAAGACTAACAAGATGGTTTATTAAGTAATGAGCTTTCATGGGCCAGACCCACTTCCTCCGGTCAAATTGTGGAAGAAAATTGGCATGACCATTTCGAAAGTGAAAGTGCGCGCCGGGACGTGTCAGTTCGAACCAAATCCCTTGGTTCAAACTAACGTTACTCCTCATTTTTTGAGGAGTAACGTTAGTTCGAACCAAGAGGTTTGAACTAACGCGTCCCGGCGCGCACTTTCACTTTCGAAACAGCTGTTCAGCAGAGTAACACGCCAGCGAAATCATACTAATGAAGCACGGGATATTTAAATCCCTGCTTCATTAGCAATTTTGGTTGCCTACATTTGGATCCCTAGTTCGATGTAGGGTGCAAGTGTAGATGTACCCATACAGACTTTAGCACAGTCTGCTTTCTGGAATGGAGCCTATAGGGGCTACTCTCATAGCAAATTAGTAATATACGCCTTCCATATTGCAATTTTTTATTTAATCTGTGTTGGATTAGATATACCATCTCTAGATAGGATACCAAAGAAAGTAGCCAGAATTACCCAGGCTTTGATGGGTGTGTGTTGGAATCCATTTTTACATAGTTCTGCATAGTAAAGCTCCCTTTAACTTTAAAATTAAATGAAAATCATAGAATCATAGGGTTGGAAGAGACCTCAGGAATCATCAGATTCAACCCCCAGCTAAAAGCAGAACCAATCCCAACTAAATCATCCCAGCCTGGGCTTTGTCATAAAAACCTCTAGGGATGGAGATTCCACCACCTCCCTAGGGAATCCATTCCAGTGCTTCACCACCCTCCTAGTAAAATAGTTTTTCCTAATATCTAACCTAGACCTCCCCCCACTGCAACCTGACACCATTGCTTCTTGTTCTGTCATCTGTCAGTACAGGTTGCCCCTCTAAAATCTAGGATTCTAAAATCTAGCCTCTTCCTGCTCTAGGAAAGGAAAGCAGAGGTTTCACTGATGCCCTGGCTACATCACCCTTTATCCTTGCTGGCTATGTTATCCACAAGAATAGCATGTCAGGTATCCATTCCCTGATTTATTGTCCTCTCCTGCTCATGAGGGAGCTGTGCACAGCCTGGAGCTCTGGCTCCACGCACTCCTGTGCTGTTTGACTCTAGCCCTGGGGTGAGGTGAGCTCATCATTCTCTCCCATGTCCAGATCCTAGGATTTTACAATGCATTTACATGTCCAGAGAGCAGAGGAGTGGGGGATGTGAAATGTGATGGCCCAACAGTTCTCAGGAAGCTGGCAGGAGGGAACTGCAATGGCCTAACTCCTTTTGCTGTATGAGATGAATCGAAAGAGGATCAGACACAGACAGCATCAGCCATCCGCAGACAGCAGCATGGGAGGGAACAATGCTGTACAGATGCTGATGTAGCTCAGTGGCTCAGACACAGGAAGGGGAAGCTCAGGACCCATGGCTGCCTGCTTGCCACATATTTCACCTAGCAAACGTGGTATATTTGTGTGTTCCACACGCAAACTTGCTGGAATTTTTCTGTGTCTGTGACGCGGCTCGTGACCTTGTGAACCTTCCTTCAAATGAGCAGAAACATTCTGTTTTCATTCTGCAATCTCCGAGGCACATTAATATTTTAAAGCTGTTGATAAGATGAAAGCAGAGCAATCCTTCTGGATGAATTAAATGGAGAGGACATTAGTTTCCCTAAGATCTCTCTAATACTTGGGGAGCTGCATTTAGCTGCCTTTAAACACATCTTCAGAATGGGCCTTCAATGCCTTGAAAATTCAAAAATGTGTGTTCTTGGAAAAGAGAACATTTCTTTGAACATACATTAGGAGCTCAGACCTTCCTGAAGGAGTGGTTGTCTTCAGTCATTGGAACTATCAAGGAAGTCTTTCATTGCTAGGTCACTCATTTGAGGCTCTAGAGCTCCCTGAATACTGTGGGAGGGAATGCCAAGAATATTTTTTTAGAAATCAAAAACATTGAATCTACTGCGTTCATGACTCCTTGGTGTTTGCACTTTGCATTAAAGAATGAGCAGTCAAGACTGGCTAACAGAAAATGCTTCTGGAAATGGAATTTTATGCTCAATACGTGCTGAATGGAAATGTCAAAATGTGCGCTTGTAAGGCTTACGTATACGAATCATCCAATCAGGGAAAAAAACAATACCAGGTGACTTGTGAAAGTAACCAGTGTAGTGTGTATTTCAAAGAGCAGCCAAGAACCAATCAGGAGGGGAATTGACAAAGACATCCATGAATAACTAATACTTTTGAGCAGTGCTTTTTCTGTAACAGTACGGCCCAGAACGGCATACCATCACCTATTTTTCCAGCACACAGAAAAGGAATAGCATTTCCCCCCTGCGTACTGGCACCTGTTTTCGTGGGGCAGCTCGTCTCCTGACGGAAGGCTGCTTGGGATGCAAGGCCTTTTTTTCCGGCTCCCAGCGTGGCGTTTTGGTGCTCTTAAAGGAGCTGCGACCACATTTTGGCCCCCAGAATGGCTTTTTTTCCTCAACAAGTTTTCCCTTTTTTTTTGCTCAATAACTTTTCTGGGTTTTTTTGCTCAACAAGTTTGAGCCTGGAGTACCAGCACCTTTTTTCTTACAAAAAAAAGCACTGCTTTTGAGAAAGTCAACACTCTGCTAGGAAATATTTTGTGAGCAGGAAACGCCCCTCCCCCGATGAACACATTATGTCTTATAAATTGTTCTGCTCTTCTCTAGCAGTGATTAAAAGGCACCAACAGTCAGTTGTTCAGTACAGGGTGCACCTCTAAAATCTGGGATTCTCTGGTCCAGCAACATCTGTGGTCCGACACAACGATGGATATTCCAGGATCTGAGAGTCCCAGCGCGCTGCAGGGCAGTGGGGGCTGGGAGCTTGTGTGCAGCTCCGTTGGGCTTCGAGGGGGGCTGGATCTGTGCAGCTTATCTGGGTTGCGAGGAAGGGGGCAGGGAGCCAGTGCACGAGTGCAGCTCAGCTGTGCTGGGAGGGTACAAGAGCTCCAGGAACCAGTGCGTGGCTCTGCTGGGCTGGGGAGGGGCCATGAGCTAGCACAGCTCTCCTGGGCTGCAGGGGAGCCAGGGAGCCAGGAAGCCAGCGGGGGGAGGGGGGGGGAGGGGGAGGCGAAATGACCTCCCCTAGCCAAGAAAAATCCCTTATCCGGGAACAGTTAGGTCCGGAGGGTGCCAGACCAGGGAGGTCCAACCTGTAGTTTATACAAAATGAATTGGTGGTCTCAACCCAATTCCTGTGGGACAAGTGCACTTCTTAAAAACCCAGTAAGGGTCATTTGAAAACAGGAGAGGCCAAGAAGTGAGTGGTCTGGAAATGCTTACTTCAGGACAGGGCTGCAGCATGAGAGCAAGGAGATGTGAAGCCATGTTCCTGTGTAGTACTGGTTCCACAGATGGAAGGTCCGGAGCTAGCAATTTGACTCCTTTGCACTGGTATTAAAATGTATGTTAAATGAGAGGAGATCTTAGAGCTTCCTCCAAGTATTCTGGATCCACATTTATTAATGATCTGATGGGTAGGGGTGAGTGGCAGTATGTTCACTCATTTACCAGCATCAGGCAAATGAGATGTAGTAGAAAGGAGGACGTCAGAAGAACAATGCCTTGTACTTTGTATTACAAGCTAAAGAGTCAGTGTTGCTGAATGATCTAGAGAAGTGATTATTCCCCTTTATTCATTACTGGTGAGACCACATCTGGAGTATTGTGTCCAGTCCTGGCCTCTCTCAGATAGAATGGATGTGGATGCATTGGAGAGTGTCCGGAGGAGGGCAACCAAAATGATTAGGGGGCTGGAGCACATGACCTATGAGGAGAGGCTGAGGGAGTTGGGCTTATTTAGTCTGCAGAAGAGAAGAGTGAGGGGGGATTTGATAGCAGCCTTCAACTTCCTGAAGGGAGGTTGCAAAGAGGATGGAGAGAGGCTGTTCTCAGTAGTGACGGATGGCAGAACGAGGAGCAATGGTCTCAAGTTATAGTGGGGGAGGTCTAGGCTGGATATTAGGAAAAACTATTTTCCTAGGAGGGTGATGAAGTACTGGAATGGGTTACCTAGGGCGGGGCTGGAATCTCCATCCTTAGAGGTTTTCAAGTCCCAGCTTGACAAAGCCCTGGCTGGGATCATTTAGTTGGTGTTCAACCTGCTTTGGGTAGGGGTCTGGACTTGATGACTTCCTGAGGTCTCTTCCATCCCTAGGATTCTAGGATTCTGAATGGCAGCCCTTGTACTCCAAGGATAGAACGGATTAACAATGGGCATATGCTGTTCCCCGAAGCAGCTTAGCAAACAAATTGTCTGCTTCATCTCTGATGTTAAACATAGAGCCTCCCAGACCCCCCCCCGGCAGTTCCCACAAGCAGCGACTGCCAGCAACATCAGACCAAATAAGCGACCTAGATTTTTAAAATGGGAGAAACCAGGAGTAGCTATAAAAGCCAAAATGTCACCTGCCAGTTTGGGGCCAAGTTCCCTATGATGCCTACAGAGACCCTGATCCCAAGATTATGGGGAGTCTCTCTATTGACTCAGTGACCTTATTTAGCTCTGGATCAGGCCCTAAGGTCACGTGACCATGTCTAGACTACAGAGAAGATTGACACTGCGGGTGGTCCATTTTCGGTTGTTCAATTTAGCAGGTCTAATGAAGACCCACTAAATCGAACACCAAAGGCATCCCTGACACCGCTGGAACTCCTACTCCTCACCAGGAGTAAGGGAAGTCGACAAGAGTGTTTCTCCTATTGACCTCCGCCTGCGAGGATGGCGCTGAAGCTTGGCTTAAGGGATGCTGACTTCAGCTACTTGTTTTACGTAACTGGACTGTGTACCTTAAGCCGCCCTTCAACTGTAGTGTAGACCTGACCAAGTCACAGGGGATAATATTGATAGTTGAGCGTCAAGTCAGTTGAGAGCAACATCCTCACATTAGGCTCTGGTCTACTCCCCTTATTTTGAAATAACAAGCAGGGTGTCCACACTACCAAGCCTGTTATTTCAAAATAATGGGCTGGTTATTTCAAAATAAAAACTCCTGCTTTCCACAAGGAATAACGCGTATTTCAAAATAGCGGTAGTGTGGACACTTCATTGCTGCTATTTGAAATAACTACTCCCCAGAGTCCTTCATGGTAATTACTCCCCAGAGCTTCCTGGGGCTCTAAGTTGAGCTAGTGCATCCACATTAAGGGAGCCTGCCTCGGACAAATTTCAAGACTTCCCTGTATGCTGGACACACTATTTTGAAATAGTTATTCCGGAGTTATTATTTCAAAATAAGTTATTTTCCTAAAATTATATCCTTCTGAGAGGAAAATACTCAATAGGATAGGGTTGAAGGAGAAGCGATGGAGGGAGAGAGGGAGAAATGGGATGCAGATGACACCACAGTGACCTGGAACTAGCAGTTTGTGTAAGAGGCAGGAGTTTTCAGAGGAACCTAAAACAACAAATAGACTGACAGTTGCCTCTGCACTCCTCAGACAGCCTCAGCAGAGAGCTCCCTTCAGATTCTAGGCATCTAGTACGACACAGTAAAATGGTGTAAAATGGAGCAGCAAGAGAGAAACAAAAACTCTACTGAGGACTTTGCAACTTACTGGGTTTCCGTCTATGCCTGGAGGTCCTCGTTCACCAAAATTGCCAGGAAAACCCTGAGATTGGGAGGCAAATACAAACAAACATTGGTTATTGGCACATACTGCAAAAAGAAAATAGACAACTTAATGCTGCTCCTGTTTTGCTCAGTGCAGAGTTTTGAAAGCCAGCAGGTTACAAAGCAGGTCTGAGCACAGACAGACTGCCACTTGTGGAGGCTGAAGTTAAAGACTGCAATTAAAATGACTCCCAATGCCAACATCATACTGGAGACGCCCTATACGGCCATGTGGTAGAGAACACATTTTCAGTCTGTCCAGAGGCCAACAGGAGTTGCTGACAAGACAGGCCACATTTGCAGCATGCTTTGCACAACTCAGCCGCTCAGCAATATGAGTTCAGACAGGTAGAAATCAGAGGGCAAACAGAGAAGCCTTTAGCCCAGACCCTACTATGATAAGCACCCAAGCACCAACAATTGGAACACAATAAGGGTCAGCAATGGGATAGCCCAGGAAAAAACAATTCAGAAGCTGTGGCTGAACCCTACGCAGCTGTTCACCATGGTTTACCCTTGTCTATTCTTGCAGCTTAAACCACATCTAACCCTGGATTGGCTGCATTCTTTGCTAACACCCATTAACAGCAACAGACAAATATCAGAGCTTACACAAGGCTTTAGAGGGTCCAACAAAGGCAGAAGGGGTGTGTGCATGGGTGGGGAAATAAACACTTTTGCCTCTTGTATAGGTTATTGCCAGCTTATGGAGAAGTACTAGCAGTGCTACAGAAGGTAGAATTAGGTGCTGCATGCCAGTTTTCATTCTGTTTTAAAATTGGGTCACAATGATCAAAAGGAGGAAGCATTGCTGCTTAAAGCTGGAGTCTTTATTGGAATATAAGCAGAGAGAGGAAAAGGAGGGTATTAAACCAGAAAGGCAGGAGCTGCCTGTGAGGTTAAACATTTCTAGAGACCTGCAGTGTGCTGTGTATGTCAAAGAAGAAACACCCGAAAGATCCTGTCATGTTGTTTAAATGAGAAGTGGTAATGAGGGTAACAAAAAGAAGTTGGGGTATTCGATGCTGCCAGGAATATTGAGGGAACGTTCACACGGTAGCTGGGAGCAGGCTTCCTCACATGGGCACACACGCTAGCTCTGTTCAAGTTGGTGCTCTAACCATGGTGGGGTAGCACAAGTACCAGTGTAGTTATATGAGTGCCCACCTACCGAGACCCTCGGGGTACGTATTTGGGCAGCTTGCTACCTCTAGTTACCCTGCTATGTTTAGCTTAAGCAGCTACACAGCTTGCTCTACCAGAGCTAGCTTGTCTATTTGCACTGGGAAGCATGGTAGATGTACCCTGAGAGAACTCACTTCACCAGCCAGTTGGTAGCTCAGGCAATACAAAGTTAGGTCAAAGACTGGAGGTGACTCATTGTAGCACTGGGAAGGTGTACTGAGCCCCAGTGCTCCTGCCAAACATCTAATTGCTAAATGGGATGCCCCATGTACCCCTTCCTGTCCCTATGAGTGACCCTCCCTGCAACCTAGGCATCAGTTGATGTTCTCAAAGACATTTACCTCCAGCAATACTGACTGAACCTAGCATAGCCAGAAAGACTTGAGCTATAAGAAGCCTGGACAGAGCAGAAAAAGTCCAACCTTTTCAACCTAAGATAGGGGTTGTTTTCCTTTAAAATGCAGTGGGATTGGGATTTATCTGATCACTGTTTGTGCAAGCTCTTTGGATCAGCTGAGTGTCCCCAAAGCAGGCAATAGCCACTGACACATGGTATTACGTGCCCATGCTGGCCATTCTCTAGAGAAGTAATCTCCCTTTATACTACTGGAAGAAGCCCATTGCTATAGCTACCTTTACTTGGAAACAGACAGCTTTCTCCCCCTAGGCCAGAAACTGAAGGGAGTCAGTGGGAGTGAAACAACAGGCAGAGCTGAAATATAAGCCCATCTCCCCTACACGACGCAGTTTTCAGGGCACTGTTCACCCCTGAGCATAGCATAAGCATAGAATCCTTGAATCATAGAATCCTAGAGTTGGAAGAGACCTTAGGAGGTCATCAAGTCCAGCCCCCTGTCAAAGCAGGACCAATCCCAACTAAATCAACCCAGCCCGGGCTTTGCCAAGCCAAGACTTAAAAACCTCCAGGGATGGAGATTCCTACATACCTCCCTAGGTAACCCATTCCAGTGCTTCCCCACCCTCCTAGTGAAATAGTTTTTCCTAAGCCTGGGGCCTAAACACATATGCACCTATTTTAAATGGTGTACAGGCCTTTGATTTTCATCTTTTAATTCAGGGCTGGCATATTTATTTGCAGGGTGTAGTTTGGGTTGGGTGGCCAGCTGCGTGGTCTGAACCTCGGCAGGGACACAAACCCAGGTGCTGGTTGGGCAAGTGCCACACTCTCTGGGTGGCATCTCACACTGCTCAATACCCTGGCAGAAGGGAGCGCAGTTCAGTCCAGCCCTGGGCCTCCCCAGGGCTGCTCAAGCAGCCTAGCTCATTTCCAGTGTGCGGCTGCCAGGAGTTGCCAGGTGATCTGCGGCTGCTATGGGGGGCTGCTCCCTTTTGGAAACCTGCTTGGGATGCCAGGCTTTGTGCGCTGGGGGACAGAGTCTGTTGGGTTGGAGAACTCACTGTGCCCTGCCCATTCCACTGGCCTCCACAGGCTCAGCTTGGCACGGGCTGGATTTGCACAAGGGGCCTATGTGAAGCAAAGTTCAGGGCAGGGCACAGGTGGGGAAACAGCCCTATGGGAGTGTTGGCGGGAGGGTCACTGGAACATAGCACCTCAAGCCTGGAGCAGGGCCAATAATAAAGCACAGAAGCATGTGCGGGGGAACCGACAGCACATGCCTCATGCCGGCCCTGTCTGAATTTTCTCCCTTTAAGGGAAGAAGTTGCTTGAAAGATAGTTTGTTTAGAGTTGATCCTGTCAGGCATAGAGTGGCCTTGACTCCCACCGACCTTAACCGCAGTTGAGATCTGCTCCCACAGGATCAGACCTGACATTCTTTTCCCTGCAGTTTCTTTAAAAGCCAGTGTGGTACATTCATTGCAGTGGAGGAAATTCTGCCTGCTAGAGGAAACATCAGAATTGCTGTGTCTTAGGGAACCAACCCTGTAGGATCAAACACTGTATTTAAGAGTATAGCAAAGTTCATGTTCCTTTAATAGAAAATACCTCATAGAGAGAGACGTGACATCCCCAATGTCTTGTCTCCAATATCGTATGATCTTGAGGAGGTCACAAGCCAATTCTTAATGCATTGATTGCAACACTATCCCAGACAAGAGACATATCTTCCTCACCCCCGGTCATGTTGGAAATATGAAGAATGATGGCTCTTATTGTCTATCCAGCACAAATGCATGTGTCATTTATACCCCAATTGATTCTAAAGGAATAACATGAGGCAGTGAGTTCCAAAGATTAGTTAAACAGTATAAAATGGAGCAGTGGAAGAAAAGCAAAAAAAATCTACTGATTATGGTTGTTTTTTTAACATTTGTCTGTTAAGATTCACTGTGCCGTTCCTATTTCTAGTCATATGGCAGAAGTAACTTGAAGTTCTATAACCAGCATTTTGTTATTATTTGTATTACAATGGTGACTAAAAGCCTGAATGAGATCAGGGCCCTGTTATGTGAGTTATTGTAAGTACATGGATTAACAGAGACTGCATCTCAAATCATTTATAATCTAAATGGACAAGACAGAGGGTAGGTGAAAGAAAGGATCACTGGTTCAATTGTAGAGATGAGGAGGTCAGGCACAGAGGGATAAGTAACCTGCACATGGTCACATAGTCTGTGGAAGAGACAGGAGCTAAACTCAGCCCTTCTGTGTCCTAGTTCTGTGCCTTTATCGTTAGCATGGGTATCTTCACTCTGAGGGTGTGTCTAGACTACATGCCTCTGTCGATGGAGGCATGTAGATTAGACAGATAGGCAAAGGGAATTGAAGCCGTGATTTAAATAATCACGGCTTCGTTTAAATTTACATGGCTGCCACGCTGAACCAACAAACAGCTGATCAGCTGTTTGTCAGCTCCGCGCGCTAGTCTGGATGCGCCGCGCCGACCTGAAAGCCCTTTATCGACATCCCCCTTATGCCTCGTAAGATGAGGTTTACAGGGGATGTCGATAAAAGGCTTTCATTTCGACAGGGGAGCGTCCAGACTAGCGCCCGGAGCCGACAAACAGCTGATCAGCTGTTTGTCGGCTCAGCGTGGCAGCCATGTAAATTTAAATGAAGCCGCGATTATTTTAATCGCGGCTTCATTTCCCTTTTTCGAATACACAAATCTACATGCCTCCGTCGACATGTAGTTTAGACGTACCCTGATATGCAGCAAATCCCCTACATATTTCTCTTCCAAACTTTTAAATCTCTCCAGCCACAGAATCCCTGCTGCCCTCACCCATGATACACCTCACCTCAACTCAGCTGCCTGTCTAACAGCCTCTTCCCTGACAGGCTCTTTCTGAAATGCAGGGACAGAAATGAAGCCAGCCAGGATGGAGGCAACTGGTGCAGAAGCCAGGCCAACCAGCTTTCCACAACAGAGAAATCCCCCTTAGCTAGGGGAATTCTCCATAGTGAGACACTTTGTGCTATTTATGCAAGGAGATTAATGGAGCATCTGGCCCCTTGATTTTGTGGTTACATCTAAGGCTTAAAAAGAAAGGCTCAAGTTATTTAAAACAACCTTTCCCTGCTGTATGCACAGATACAATGGTAATGGATACCAATATGGAAAACCTACACAGACAGACACATGCTGTAAGGAGGCTCTTAAAAATAAGATGTTACTATACATCTCCCTTAATCCATCTTTCTGGCTCCAACAAATGAAGCCCGATTGGAAGTCCGGTAGGCAGTGTGCAATATTATTGTGTACTGTGGGCTGTGGATGACAGCATGGGGCGAGAGGAGGAAAAAGAGCAATTTCCTCCAGTTCAGCAGAGAGCAACCTCTTTGTGTACGCATTCCACTGCTGGCTTGTCTCAGAGAGAAACAAATGGGGGGCAGCGTTGAGGAAAGTGAAAGTCAGGCTCAGAACGCTGGTTCAGCTCATTTTATCAGACACAGGACTGGCAGACACTAAGAGAATAAAAAATGGGCTTTGGTTAGATCCTGGGGAGCCAGAACATAATGGCATAGCAATCCTCTCCAAGCTGTGTCTCACTTTCTCTCCCACATACACTCCCTCTCAGACCAAAGATTTTTGGTAGTTTAATTGCTGGCACTCAGCACAGCTGCACCCGAATGGCTCCCCTGAATGCTACGGACAGAGGCTTCTTTGGAAAGTTGAATCTGAAGAAAGCAGAGTATGATGGCCAGCAGCAGCCTGCCATTTGGAAACCTCCACCAGTGAAACTGACATGAGTGAGACTTGGATAATAATATACCAATAGCAAAAAATGCAGAGAAGCCTGAAAACAAGACATCACCAAGATTCACTTATCTTCCAAGGGTTTGCATCCGAGGCCAGTACAGTTAGCTAGAAGGATTGCTAATAACTTTAAACACTAGAGTAAAATTCTGGCCCCATTTAAGTCAATGAAAGTTTTCCCATTGACTTTAGTGGAGCCAAGATTTCACCTCCTGCTATATCAGCAGCAACATTCATTACCTGCTAGTGAAAGTGTGAAAAATGAGCCCTTTCTTGGTTGGGGTCAAATTTCAGATTTTACGGGAATCACTGAAAAAGGAAAAGCTGTGAACCTTTCCAGCTGGGCACTGTGTATCTCTCCTAAGACCTGGCCCAGAAGCTGTGGTGAGTGTCTGTAGGAAGCAGCTTTCTGATGTCTGCAGACACAATCAATCAATCAATCAATCAATCAATCAATCAATCAATCAAAGGACTTTCTTGAAAAAAGCAAACAACAACAAACAGGAAAAAACAAATTTCTAGTACATGCTGAACCAATAAGGCTAAAACACAGAGAACGTCTTGCTTGATCTATAAAATGATATTGCCTCGGAACAGTCTTTTTTAAATTATTTTACAAGCAACAGATAATTGAAGGCTCATAGAAATGATATGGTAACAACACCACTGCACATTTCATAGCATTCTCTAGTAACAGCACTGTGGCTTCTGATGGTCTGTCTGTGCTGTAACTGGGAGGCATGATTGTAGTATGTGCAGATGTACCCAGGTTAGCTCTGATCTTGCTGCATCAGAGCTAGCCTAATTAACAGCAATGAAGCCACAGGAACATCAGTGTCAGCTGCTCAAACATGTACACAGGGCTGTGCATTGGCAGAGCTAACCTATGCTGCTGTGGCTTCACTGCTGCTGCTACTCAAGCTATCTTTGATCTACATGTGCTGTGATCACACCTCCCCGTTGCAGACACACCCAAAGTGAAAAGCACTACAGCAGTAATTCTCAAAGTGACACATGGAGGGTAAGAAGATGGATGGTCCAATGGTCAGGGTGCTCCCTGGGAGTTTGACAACTCTAGGTTCAATTTCTTGCTTAACCACAGACATTCTATATGACCTTGGTCAACTCGCTAAAGATGTGTCTACACAGGAAATTATTAACAATTATATCAGTATTGTTAAACTGTCTTTTTTATATATAGCTGCATCAATATGAGTATTCTGTGGACAATCTTATTCTGGAATAACAGTGGTATTGGTGGTACCTTTCCATACAAGATATGGATGTGGGAAATGCATGCAGCTATGAAAGGCAGTGATGGTCCTAAAGCCTATCTCTCTACAGAGGTATGATCCAAACTATGAAAAGGTTTGGGGACCCCTGTACTGCAGTCTAACAGCAATGGTCCAACGCTCGAGAACTTTCAACAGCAATGCTACAGTGTTTCGAACGCTTACCAAATACTGTGGTATTTTTAAGGGCTCAGCAGCTGTGCTTTGGACCTCTGTTGTAGATTATTGCAGTAGTCTGTTGTTGTTTTTTTTTTAAAACTCAGGGAGATGCATTAGCTGCCACACTCCCACTTAAGATTATTTCCCAGTTTGGCCCTCCCCATCTCCTCCCTCCCCCCAACCTGAGCAGCCAATCTCCTCCCATTTGACCCTGTGGGCAGCCTTGGTAATGCCACAAGTCAGACAAAATGCTGCAAACAAGCAGCCAGCGGGAGTGGAGGAAGATTTTGTTACTTTACTTGCTTCTTATTCTTCCCCAGATTCTTCTCAGTATCCCTCTAGTGTCCTCAAAGAGTAGTGCACCAGCTCAACACTCCTGCCAGGACGAGATACAGCACAATGGAGATGTGGGAAAGGCAGAAAGCGCTTCCTTCATAGCCGTGGTGATAAGCAAATACAGGGTGGGGTCAATGACAAGAGATTTGTGAACAAGACTAACCAGCTTAATATAATTAAAATCCTCCTCCTCTGTCCCTCAGGACAGCAAAGAAATGTATAATTTTTGGTGATGAAAATCTTACCATTTAGGATTGAGAGCATGTTGCAAGCAGGCTGCAGTTTGCTTCCTGAGCAGCTTGCTTTCCTAGTGGAAAGTATGTTCGAGGACTGGGACTGAGCAGAGAAATACCACACTGAAAAAAATAGAGACATTCATCCTGCCAACTATAGGATCCAAAGAGTGGAACTGGATGGAAGCAACAAAAGCAGCAGAGCTAAGAGGGAAATGTTTGAGTAACAAGTTTTGCTGGAGAAGAGCCAATGGGGCTCCTCTATGGACTGCTGAAGTCAGGTATGACCAAACTTTTGGCTCTAGTTAGCAGCTGGGAAATATTAAAAAAAGCTGAATGGATTTCACATTGTCAGAGAGAAACTCCCTGAAAGAAGCAAGCCGAAGTGGAGTTCAAAAACCGCATATACAAGCAGGAGAGGGTATTGCCCTAAGGAAATGGAAACCATCTATCTAGATGTCTTCGGCATGTATATGGCCCCCATGACTGTAGCATCTGAGCACTACAGGTGAGGCAGGGAACTGCTATTTATCATAGGAGTATTATTTATTTATTTTACAGAGGAGTAACTGAGTTACCCAGGAAGAAAGTGTCTTTAACATTCTAGGATAACCACTGGATCAGCCTTCGTCTCTGCAAAAGGCATAGTTTTCTGTGCCAGGCTAAAGAAGAGTTCTGGTGAGGATGATCAGGCTCATACAGACAGATGGACACAAATGCCATTTCCCCCCCTTTCCTGTTTATATCACGGTGCCTGTTAAAATAGGGCTCAAGACCAGGGCCTTTCTTTTCACTGCTGAAAGGGATACAAGCAGCAACCAGGCCTTCTTGCTATGGGTCCAGAAAACAAGCAAGCAAGAACATAGCTAATCGCTAAGATTGATGAACCTCAAAAAACAAAGGGGAATGGTAAGATGCTTTGACTCTTTTACCTCCCCTAGATTTTTTCAGAGAGTGTGTGTGTGTGAGAGAGAGAGAAAAAAGAGAACATCTGATTTTGGTTAAAAATCCTCTGCTGGAGTAAGGGAGGCAATCTGGCAGCTGCTGCTTCAAAGAATCCTGGCAGGTCTTCAGAATCTTTCTCCAAAAATAGGATTTTATTTTCCTGTTGGCTGAAGGTAAAGCTGCCCAAACCACCCAGCCCTCCAGTCTTGTCTGCAAAAACTCTATTTGCCAGTTGGCTTCAGCCAGGTGAGCTGTTGCCCAGGAAGTCTCCCTGAAGGAGGGAGTTTGCAAATCAAACACTTTAAACAAAAAGAAGGGAAAGGCGAGGAGGCGTTAATAGAAAAAAGCGGGGTAATAAAATAAATAAATAGAACTTATGCTGACAGTGTTGGTCTCTGACAACATCCTGTTGTGAACAGAACAGACATGGGCCTCTCTACAGGTGAGCATGGGGTCTACCAGTATGTCCAGCTGCAGTTTTTAGAGATGTAAGAAAGAGCGGAGAGAAGTCACTTCACATGTCCCCTTAATATTACACAGTCGTCTGGCTTACCAACTATGTTCACCTATGATTTTGACTACAGACAGTCTCTTCAGGAAGGACAAGAGCCTTCATGTGTACTTCTTTTAGATCCAGAATCTTAGCATCTTCCTCACTACCAAACCATCATCTCCCTCCTGGAGCCCTATGGCAGACTGGCACTACTGCTAAAATCCTGCCCCTTTGCTCCTCAAGGACGGCCATTGGGAAATAGATGCATAACCTCACACTTCCATCTTTCATGCCCTCGCTCACAAAGACTCCACACCATGCTTATATGTACCTAGACCAATCTCGGGAATCAATGGAAAGATTCTCATTGACTTAAATTGATCAAGCCCCTAGACTGCAGACCTGAAATCCCATCGAAGTTCACTTAGGCTTCTTTGCATTTCTTTCCTCTTTGAGTCTTTGCTCCTGCTGATACATGCTACTTTGTTGGTGCTTAATTGACAACTTAGACCCTAGGGTGGTGGACACTATAGGTGGGCACAATATAACCCTATATTTCTCTGCAACTTCTCTTCCAAGCATCTGAATCACTCCCCAACCAGCACATCCAAGTCATACTGCTTTCTCCATAAGGAACATTGCCAAGTAATGTAGATTCAAATTTTACATTTTTGGAAAAAAAAAACCCTTTACATTTGAAAGAATGTTTTGTTGCTTTAAAATTGAAATTGAAATCAGTTCAGGATTTTGTTTGATCAAAGAGTACACACTAACCTGCAGGAAGGATGGATGATTTTATGCTAAAAGCACCTGACTGGTACCAAGAGATCTGGGTTCAGACTCCCCAATTCTGCCATCAACTCCCCAGATGACCTTGGGTAAATCACTTAATCTCTTAGGGTACGTCTACACTACAGCGCTAGTTCGAACTAAGTTAGTTCGAATTAGTTAATTCGAACTAAGCTAATTCGAACTAACGCGTCTAGAACTAAAAACTAGTTCGAATTAGCGTTTTGCTAATTCGAACTAGCAAGTCCACATTGAGTGGACTCTGAACAGGGCTTAAGGATGGCCGGAAGCAGTGCCGGCAGGGCATCAGAGGAGGACTTAGAGCGTGGAGATGCTGTCTCAGGCTAGCCGAGGGCTGCGCTTAAAGGGTCCCGACCCCCACCCCGGACACACAGTTCTCAGGGGTGCCCCGCTTGCAAAGAAGTTCTGGCTTGGAGTGCCCGGAGTACCCACACTGGGCACATCACACCACTCGGCCATCAGCCCGGCTGCACTTGCCGCAGGCTGCCATCTGGGGAGAGGGGGCAATCGGGGGGCTGCAGGAGAGCTTCCACCCCCAGAAGCCCACAGAGCCAGCCCAGTCCTCCCCATCGGGGGCTCGTACCCTATTCCTCCCTCACCTCCTTCCACTTACCCTTCCCTAGCCCCCCTTCTTATTGATGTACAAAATAAAGATAACGTTTCTTCCAACATTGACTCTGTCTTTATTGAACAAAACTGGGGGGAGACTGGGAAAAGGAGGTGGGAGAGGGGAAGAGAAAGGCTGGGAGAAGGGAGGGCAACTAACATGATCAGGGGTTGGGAACAGGTCCCAGATGAAGAAAGGCTACAGAGACTGGGACTGTTCAGCTTAGAAAAGAGGAGACGGAGGGGGGACAGGATAGAGGACTCTAAAAGCAGGGGTTGGGTGGAGACGGTGCATTCAGAAAAGTTCTTCCTGAGTTCCCATAAAGAAGGACTAGAGGACACCAAAGGAAAGGAATGGGTAGCAGGCTTGAAACTAGTAAGAGAAAGTTGTTCTTCTTCAGAAAGCAAATAGTTAACCTGTGGAACTCCTTGCTGCAGGAGGCTGTGAAGGCTAGAGCTAGAACAGAGTTTAAAAGGAAGTGAGATCAAGTCATGGAGGTTGGGTCCATGGAGTAGTCTTAGCTAGGGGGTAGGAGTGGTGTCCCTGCCCAAAGTTTGTGGAAGGGTGGAGAGGGATGGCACGAGACAAATGGCTTGGTCACTGTCTTCGGTCCATCCCCTCCAGGATCCCTAGGGTTGGCCGCTGTTGGCAGACAGGCTTCTGGGCTAGATGGACCTTTGGTCTGACCCAGTACGGCCATTGTAAACTCAGGGCTCAGGGTCGGGGGTCTCAGTGGACCACCTTGATTTTCATGCACACCTGCTCCTGGGTGGCCAGGCTGGCAGCTCTCCTGCCCTAGCCGGCCACTTTCCTGTGCCTAGTGCGGAGATCGTGGATAAGGTCCACGATGTCCGCACTAGCCCAGGAAGGTGCCCGCCTCTTGCGGTCCAGGGCAAGCTCCTGGGAGCCGCCAGCCTGGTCCTGGGAAGAGGGGGTGGGCTGGGGGACATCGGGTGGGTGGCTCTGTGCTGTGCCAGGTGCAGGGTCTGCTGGCTGGGTGCTGGCAGGCTTGCACCTGGCACGGGCACCGTAGCCAGCCCGTGCCCCTTTAAGGGGTCCGGGGCCGGGAGGGGGCATAGAGTTTCCCTGGTGTTGGCCAGAGTGGCCACCAGGGAAAGCTGGGGAGGGCTAGCCTCCCACTAGTTCGAATTAAGGGGCTACACACCCCTTAATTCGAACTAGTAAGTTCGAACTAGGCTTAATCCTCGTAAAATGAGGATTACCCAGTTCGAACTAAGCGCTCCGTTAGTTCGAATTAAGTTCGAACTAGCGGAGCACTAGTGTAGCGCCTATTAAAGTTAGTTCGAACTAACGTCCGTTAGTTCGAACTAACTTTGTAGTGTAGACATACCCTTAGGGTGTGTCTACATTACAGGTTTTTTTTGAGAAAAAGTAGCCTTTTTTCTAAAACAAACCTTCACTTGTGTCTAGACTGCAGCCATGTTCTTTTGCAAGTAAATCGAAAGAACACCGCAGTTTTTTTGATCACGGTAAACTTCATTTTACGAGGAATAAGGCCTTTTTTTGAAAGTACTCTTTCAAAAAAGGCGCTACTGAATGCAAACTGTGCTTTTTCGAAAGAGAACGTCTAGACTCTCTTTCGAAAAAGCGACTCACTTTTTCAAAAAATCTGCTTGTAGTCTAGATGTTGTCTTTTGAAAGAGGCTTTTTCAAAAGATTCTTTAGAAAAAGCCTCTTTTGAAAGAGGCTAGTAGTCTAGACGTAGCCTTAGTGTCTCAGTTCCCCATGAATTAAAAGAGATAATAGGTTTAACAATTTTTTCTTATTTCAGAGGGTTGTTCAAGGAATACATAATAAATGCATGTGAGAAATCAGAAATCAGAGTCAGGAGTCATGTAAGTACCTAGCTAGATGAATATGGAAAACACAAATACGGTATCTTTAAAACAGAAAAATGAAACTAACTAGAAAGAGACCAATGTGCTTTTGCCAATGTTTCATGATGGTGAAACAGGGCCCAGAGAGAAGTGAAGATTAACAGCCCAATAGTACTGTCCAAATTGAGGCAGAAGCTGAAAGCAAAGAAAGCAGTGAAGTGGTGAAAAGTAAATTCAGTTGTTGAAACATGTCCAATTTGAACCGTCTAAACCACTACCACCTGCAATAGAAGAAATTACTTTAAAACGTGTGGCTTATTTGGCCATCAAGACAAATGAGATTAAAGAAGTAACACCCACGGCTCCCACCCAAACTATAGGGCTTGCACAGATTGGGCAGTTTTAGTTTTCATTCTCTGCCATACTAGCCCTTCCAGACACACTGTGAAAAGTGTGCCACCACTGCTTGTATAGACAACAGGGGAGACTGTGTAACTTGGCATGAATGTGTCAAAATGGAAGCCCCATTCTGCAACTCGTGACAATATTGCACCCTAAGGCCACTTCTGTGGACTTGCCAGAGAACTAGAATTTTGTGCATATGCACTGTATCTGAGTATAATAATACTTACCTGCATGCTATTTTCCACTCATTGATCTCCAAGCACTTTACCTCCATTTCATACATTATGAAATTCAGCTGCACAAGGGAAAAGTGACTTTCCCAATATCTTACAACAGGTCAGAAACTGGATCAGAACCCACATCTCCTAACTCCCAGTCCAGTATCCCTGCCAATGCTTTAGCTTGATTCTTTTTTTTTTTTTAACATGGTAGTTGTATAATCCAAGCCACCTGTCAAATTATCCGCTGGTTGCAGCACTTTGGCCAACACGTTGGAACTTGCCAAAGGTTTTGTAAATAGGATGATGCAGCTGCACTGTTCATAAGGGTCTGTCTCCCTCTTTGAAGCTTAGCTGGCATGTTGGACTACAAGTACTCTTCCAACATGCAATCTGTTAACAGCTGGCAGAACACAGCTGCTTATCACTTGCCAAACACACAAGCTATGGAAGAGCAATGAAAATAACTAGAGATGGAGAAAGCGTCTACAAAACATTACCAGATGAGCATAGCTAGGCATGCAGGGAGCTGGGACCTCTATGTACCATACAGTTAACTGTCCCACTTTACTCTTACCTTGGCCTCCCAATCACAATCATTTATTTCATCCATTGATAGAGTCTTTTCACATAGGAGCACCTTGGGACAGGGATTTTTCTTTCATTACTTTTGTATAGCATCTAGCACAATTAATTATCAATTGGTATCACAGACATTACTGCCATACCAACAAGGAACATCAATAGGGCCTTGCAGTAAGAGAATATCATAAATATTCAACATAAACTACATACAAATCTATTAGCTGTTAGCAATTCTCCATACTGAACGTGGACTCTTTTGGAATGAAGATGGCAGTAGAAAAACCTTCGCCATAACACTCACTTGCAAACTTGTTTTAGCCATCACTTCAAGGGATTTGTTTCCTGCCCTTTGTTATCTGAGGGTATGTCTAGACTACATGGCTCTGGTGACAGAGCCATGTAGATTAGTTTACTAGACATACCCAAATGAAGCGGCTTCATTTAAATTAAAATGGCTGCCCCACTGTGCTGATCAGCTGTTTGGCGGCACAGCGCTGAAGTCTGGACGCTCCACGGTCGATATCAAAGGCATTTGTCGACCTTCCCAGTAAACCTCATCCCACGAGGCATACCGGGGAGGTCGACAAATGCCTTTGATGTCAACTGCGGAGCATCCAGACTACAGCGCTGTGCTGCCAAACAGCTGATCGGCACAGTGTGCCAGCCATTTTAATTTAAATGAAGTGGCGATTATTTAAATCGCCGCTTCATTTGGGTATGTCTAGTAAACTAATCTACGTGGCTCTGGCGACAGAGCCATGTAGTTTAGACATACCCTGAGTCATAAGTGAAAAGCCAGCCCCTGCAGAATCTAAGATCTTGTTAGACTGTGGAATGGTCGCTCAAGGGAGGTGACAGAAGCTCCATCATTTGAGATAGTTACAAGGTGTCTAACTGGCCACTGGATATACTGAAAGGAAATATGTAGCCATGGGACAGCTAAGGAATGAAGTAGTCAGAAGGTGGCAACGTGTCTTTTCCATCTCAATGTTACAAGATTTCTAATGGACCTGACTGCTTGATCACGCACAAGTAAGCAAAGCTCACATACATATAAACTGTTTGCTATAAAGGACACCCAAGTTCAAGCCCACCACAGGAATGTGAATGTCACAAATCAGGGACAAACAGAGAGGCGATGCATAAATCAGGAAGGCATCATATATATAGTAGCCCAGTGTCTGAGAGTCTGTAACGCCGAAATGCTGGCTGTTCCCTCTGGGGGGTGCTGTTGCCTGAAGTACTGGCTGTTCCCTCTGGACAGAGACAGAGGAGAGCGGAGAGAGAGTGAGAGGCAGGAGGGGGATAAGAGAAAGAGAGAGACGGAGAGATAGGCAGAAGGCGGAGAAGAGCTGAGAGAGAGAGGGGGAGGCAGTAGGAGGAGGTGGAGAGAGAGAAAGAGACACGGAGCGAGAGACTGGAGGCTCAGGAGAAAAGCCCGACATGGAGGAGAGACCTGAAAATCCCGTCTTACGATGGGCTAATTGGCTAGTTCTTATTCTTATTAAGAGTTAAAGATTGTGAATTGACCTAGCCACATACTAAAACAAAAGAGAACACCAAGAGGAGTTACTTCATTACTTCACCTAGCCAACTATCACTATGCAAACCCACAAATGTATCTAACAACTAGCCATGGGCCAAAGATAATGAGCACTAGAATCACTGAAGAGTTTTGAGTTGGGAAGTGCACTTGAAGTGCTTGTAAGCAGCAAAATGTTAATCACTGAGAGACATCAATGCCATTTAAACCAAAGCTACAATTATTTAAAATCGTCCTGATCTAAATCATACCAAACCCATACAAGACTGGTACCATTAAATGGGCTTCAGTTCATGCCTTAGAAGTTGTCCAATATACTTTGGAATACCTTTTCACTATCCTCTCATCTTACCCTGCTCTTCAGTCTTATTAACAGGGCCACCATCGGGAAGTGGGGAGGGGGGAAGGGAGGGAAAGCCAAAGGGGGCAGTTGCTCCAGGGCCCAGCAATTTAAAAGGGCCCAGGGCTCCAGGCTACTAGAGCAGCAGCAGTGGCAACCGGAGCCTCAAGCCCTTTAAAAATCACTGCTGGAGCCCCACACAGCATGGTCCAGGAGGTGCTGAGGGTTGGGTGGGGAAAGTATGTCACAATCTGGGCAGCACTGAGGGCTAGGGTTGCCAGGTGTCTGGTATTTACCCGGACAGTCCGGTATTTTCGCCTCCTGTCCGATAAAAAAATTCAGAGAATACCGGACACCTGAGATGTTCGGTTATTCTCTGAATTTTTCCCTGGCCAGGAGGCAAAAATGCCGGACACCTGGCAACCCTACAAACACTCAGCACCCGGCCTCCCCCCCGAGCTCCCCGATGGCCCCCAACACCTCCATCTCCCAACCCCAGCCCCCATGCTTACCTGATTCCCCAAGGCTGCCGGCATAAAATGGCTGCTGGCCAAAAGACCTAGGGGAAGCCTGGGTCTTAGTGCTCAACAGCTCCCCTGTTGCTATCCCTGCATTCACTCTTAAAGGGGACATGCTATTTTAATGCTGTTTTCTTTTCTTTTCTTTTCTTTTTTTTTTTGGCTTAAGAAGTCCTTGGAGTCCTTTTTATTTATTTAATTTATTTATTTATTTATTTATTTGCTCACCAACTTTGGTCTCTTCTCCCCTCCTTTTTTTCCCTCTTCGGAATTTTTTACTGGTGTTTTTTTCTGGGGCGGGGGAGCGTGTTCCGTATTTTTGTTTCAACCATCTGGCAACCCTACTGAGGGCAGGTTCCTTGGGCTTGAGTTTCCATCTCTTGTGTATGGCCCAGAGTTGAGACCCCCCCGTATTGCCCAGGGCCTGGCGAAGTTTGTCACCAGCCCTGTTTGTCAGACAGCACAACTGTTATTAATAGTGCACATGAGTTGCAATGCGATTAGCATATTTTCTGCTGATTCCTTTTGCACAAGGGGTGTTTTTGCACAAAAAGAAGTGTAGCCATTTCTGTTTTATGCAAAAAAAAACCTTTTGAGAGAGGCATAAGGATCTTGAGCAAAAGGGTTTTTTTGTGAAAAATGGAAGCGGCTACACTGCTTCTTTTTGTGTAAAAACCCCTTGTGCAAAAAGAATCAGCAGAAAATATGCTAATGACATCATGACTCATGCTAATGAGTCCGTCATTAGCATATTTTCTGCCACAAAAAGTTGCAGTGTAGACATAGCCTTAGGGAACTCCTACAGTGTCAGAATGGCTTCCATATATCACAATCATTCTGATTTTTGTACTGGAGCCAAAATGCCAAATCTCTCAAGACAAGCTACATCTGTCAGAAAGAAGGTGAAATCTCAGGCATTTATTTTGTCTTCTTGGTATCAGAGAACCTCAGACTGTTCTCACCTTCCTTAAAAATACACCAACTTCCTTCCAAAGACGAGATTTCTCTGTCTCCCACACAGAGACATATTCCTACCAGCTCTGCTCCCAAGGAAAGCTGGAGAGGTATAGACTCCTCTCTTCAAAGATATTCCCCAGGCTACCAGTCCATTCCTTGCGAAGATGAGTTATGGCCAGCTTGCCCCTTCTCATACAAAGATGAAGACAAAGCCTTTCAGCTCTCTCCCTCTCTCCCTTTCCTTTGTACATCTGGAACTGTACACACTCCACCTTCGTGCCAGTGAAGTTACAATTTCACCCCCTTCTCTCTCTTGCAAGAACCTCATGGCCAGTTGCCCAGCTGAGCACCATAAAACCCCCTCGTTCTTAGTCATTGCATTGGCAAGGATGAAGAAGGTTTAGTAACAGCCATGTGGGTTCCCAGGCTCCAGTCTGCCACTGCTAACAGCTTGCGTGTGTGTAGATTACAGGGTTTTTTCGAAAAAAGTGGCCTTTTTTCAAAAAAACTTCCCCTACATCTAGACTGCTGCTAGTAAATCGAAAGAACGCGGCAGTTTTTTCGACAGTGGAAAACATCATTTTATGAGGAATAACACCTTTTTTCTGAAGTATTCTTTTGAAAAAAGGCGCTATGTAATGCAAACTGTGCTTTTTCGAAAGAAAGCATCCAGACTGCCTGGGTGCTCTCTTTCGAAAAAGTGGCTTGCTTTTTCGAAAGTACTGATTGTAGTCTAGATGCTCTTTTTCGAAAGAGGCTTGCAGTCTAGATGTAGCCAGAGTCACGTTATTCCAGTCTTCCTAGTAAATCACATTTTCATAGTAATTCTCCTTGTAGAATGCCTGTGCTACGGAACTTCTTGCTGCCCACACATTTTATAAGTATACTCATCTAGCGTGTTTCTGTTGCATACTAGAAAGAGGAAGAGTGAGCTGAATGGCTGTTTTCAGGACAGATTCACCATGTTCCTTACAGCCGCACACAGCTCAACTTCCCTGGCTCCGTTTCAAAACCTGACTCATGTCCAGTTTGTCTATTTTAATCTTTACATACTGACATCATCCTGCGAGGCTCACAGTGTAACATACAAAACTTCCTGCACTGAATCTATAGATGGCCAGCTCTGCAATGACAGGCAACCCCAACAGACAAAGAGAGCAGTAGAAGCACAGCTCCAGAGTACCTGACCAGAGAAACAATGGACAGAATTGCAGTGAGCCCACTGACAATGCAGACATGGCAAAGGGCAGCACGGCCTAGCAGATAAGGCACTGGAGAGGCAGTCAGATAGACTTAGTTCTATTAACTCTATCAGCGATTTGTCTGTAACCTTGGTCAAGTCATTTAACCTCCCTGTCGCTCTCAATGCTATGGAAGTACTCACTCTCAATCCTTAATGCATCCCTGGGAAGAACATAAGAACAGCCTTACTGAGTCAGACGAAAGCATCCTGTCTGCCGACAGTGGCCTATACCAGATGCCCCAGAGGGAGGGAACACAACAGGTAATCCTCACATGATCCCTCCCCTGTCATCCATTTCCAGACAAACAGAGGCTAGGGACACCATTCCTACAAAGAAACAAAAAAACTAAAACAGCTGGAATGTGTTGAGTGTACCGCACACTGTATGTGGAAATATATCAGAGTCTGGAAACCCCGACCAGATTCCTGTGCCTAACAACAGTTGCCTTGTTTATTTTATTCTGGTCAGTGAGTCAGAGTTTCAACTGATTCTTTGCAGTCATTCATCATAGTGGTTTTTGATGTAACTAACATTCTGCAAAACTATAGGAAGATTTGGCAATTTGTTTCTACTTCTTGCTCCCTTGGCTCCTCCGGACATGAACAGTCTACGGGGATGGATGTAGTATTGTCAGGATGTCTGCACAGCTTTTACTGTGAGAGCAGCAGCAAGTGGTAGGCGTGGGAGTCCTAGAAAGCATGTGTGTCGCCAGGGCCGTCCTTAGCCATAGGCAGAATAGGCAACTGTCTAGGGCACCAGTATTTCTGGGGCACCAATACTGTAAGCTTATGTTTGTGTTGCTAAGAGCAAGTCAGGCATAGGGGAACCAGTTTAATAATCCTGCCTAGGGCACCATAAATCCTAAGGACGGCCTTGTGTGTCGCAGGCAAGGACGAGGGAGGGGCATTGGTGGACGTTTCAGCACGTGGGTAAAGGGACAATTTACAAGGAAGCTTGACAGCCTGATAGTGACAGAAGCACAGAGCCAAAATGTACGCTAGGTGAAAGACAAGACATTGAACACAAGGAAGTAAGAACACTTCTGCACAGGGTTTGCCAGCGGGTTAGAGTGACACCACATGCACATCTGCCAGTGACCGAAGAGACTGGGCAAGCCAAATACAGGCAGGGGGGAGAGTATAAGAGGGAATATGCCAAGTCATGGCATAACAGTGCTGGAGAACAGATATGGGAAAGTGGGAACATATCCACTGCAGAGGGACGCACGACAGAGCAGATCCAAAAGCAAGCAGGAACGAATGGGTGAATGGAACTCCCCAAGCATCAGCTCTCCAGACTAGGCAGAGCAGAGCAGCTGGCTCTCTCTCACACACAGGGAAGAGTCATCGCACAAACTCATGCAGTCCCTGTGCATCCAAAAACTTTCATCTGGCTCCACATTCACTTCAGGACACAGTCCCATGAGTCTTACCTTTCCTCCCTTCCCTGCATCCTCCCTTCATCTCACACTCTTGTGCACTGTTCCTACTACATAATTTGGCCACTGGCAGTGTAAGAGCATAGTTCTGGGCCACGCTGGCCATCTGCAGCACCTTCCTGCAGCTCTAGGCTTCAACTATGCTCCTGAAAATATTTCTGCTGTGTCTCAGTTAGATCTCACTCTTCCTCTCCACCCACAGCTATTACACCTTCATAACAATACGATGATGGAGCTGATTAATTCCATAAAGCTTTTTGAGGACACAATTTGTACAGAAGTTGCTCTACAAAACACACGAGTGTCTATCACATTGTCTGAACAGGTGGGTACAAGTCAGAAAACAGGAAAGGTATCAGGAGAGCACTGATCTACCCATTTAGCTCCCACCAGAAATTACAGAAAAGAACCAAGCAGCTGAAGTATTATGTTTCCAATTTCATTCAACAAAATCTGCATAATAGATGAAAAACTTTACCGGCCTACCCATCGTGCCCCTCTTCCCAGGAACTCCAGGGATACCCTGTAAGGAAAAACACACAGAAAAAAATAATAGGTCTGAATGGGAAAACAAACAAAACAAAGGGAAATAAAAAACCAGACCAATAACTGTGGCATTGTTGAGAAATCAAGATGTCAGCTCTTTGCGGTCAGCTGTGAGAGCATGGGAGAGTGGGAAGACCATTAACCTTAACCCATTAACTATAACCTCCCCATAGCACAGATCCAAGCACAGTCCACACCCAGGGGCAGCAGAGTATGGCTATGCTTAGTAATAGCGGTAATTAAACTACTGGCCTAGAATCAAATGAATGCTACAGCCAAGGCACTCACAAGAGAGCTCCTGTTTATGTTTCTTATTTAATTCTATGAGCATTAAATGAGCCACTCTGGAGCATCGGAGAGTCAAAAAATCATAGAATCATAGAATCCTGGGGTTGGAAGAGACTTCAGGAGTCGAGTCCAGCCCGCTTCCCAGAGCAGGATCAACCCCAACGAAATAATCCCAGGCAGGGCCTTGTTAAGCCAGGACTTAAAACCTCTAGGGATGGAGTTTCCACCACCACCCCAGGGAACCCATTCCAATGCTTCACCATCTTCCTACGGAAATAGTTTTCCCTAATATCCAACCTAGACCTCCCCCACTGCAACTTGAGACCATTGCTCCTTGTTCTGTCATCTGTCACCACTGAGAACATCTACTCTCCATCCTCTTTGGAACCTCCCTTCAGGAAGTTGAAGGCTGCTATCAAATCCCCCCTCACTCTTCTCTTCTGCAGACTAAATAAGACCAAATCCCTCAGCCTCTCCTCGTAGGACATGTGCTTCAGCCCCCTAATAATTTTTGTTGCCCTCCACTGGACTCTCTCCAGTGTGTCCACATCATTTCTCCCATGTAAGCAGACACATATGCTCAAGGGCCTTTCTTGTTTCTGGGATCTCTATATTTGCCAATCAGATGGAGTGAAAATACGAATTAATCTTCCTCCTCAGGAGATCTGGTTGGAAGCGTGGAGGAAGGAGAAGAGAGGGCCCTTTAATATGGGAATGTCAAGGGAATGAAAGAGCACTGTTTTTTAAAAAGGGTTTGCGTGAGGTGAGAAGGGAAGGGAAGGGAAGGGAAGGGAAGGGAAGGGAAGAGGAGAGGAGAGGAGAGGAGAGGAGAGGAGAGGAGAGGAGAGGAGAGGAGAGGAGAGGAGAGGAGAGAAGAGAAGAGAAGAGAAGAGAAGAGAAGAGAAGAGGAGAGGAGAGGAGAGGAGAGGAGAGGAGAGGAGAGGAGAGGAGAGGAGAGGAGAGGAGAGGAGAGGAGAGGAGAGGAGAGGAGAGGAGAGAAGAGAAGAGAAGAGAAGAGAAGAGAAGAGGAGAGGAGAGGAGAGGAGAGAAGAGAAGAGAAGAGAAGAGAAGAGAAGAGAAGAGAAGAGAAGAGAAGAGAAGAGAAGAGAAGAGAAGAGAAGAGAAGAGAAGAGGGAGCAGGGATTTTCAAAAGTGAGAGTCACACTGGATGTCTCAACTTTAGGTTGCCCGTCTGGGGACACTTGAGAGAGCCCAGCTATAGAAAGGGACAAGCAGCTTCCTTCAGAGAATTGGGCTCCCTGGAGACGTTTCCATTTTGGCACTCAAAATTACTTGTCAATTTGGAAAAATATTTGTCCCCCTGCTGAAGGAAGGTCTTTTCCCTGAAGCATCTGATTTTCTTCCATTGAGATGGACCAACAGAAAAAAATCACATCAGCAATGGAAAATATAATCTGCCTGAACGCTCCCTCTACTCTGAATAGGAATGGGTCACCTTGCCTGGCACCCAGGTTCCTGAGCTGCCCATTAAAGTACTGCACACAGGTCCATATCCTAGACAAGGACAGGAGCGTGCTGAAGAGGAAAACCATCTCTCTGTCTCAGTCTTAGGCATTCTTGCCTCTTCTCTGAAGAGCAAAGCGAGGGGACAACAGAAATGGCGTGATGGATGTTCTAGAGCAGGGGTCTGCAACCTTTCCAAAGTGGTGTGCCAAGATTTAATCCTGCTACCCTCCACTGCGCACCCCGCTCTGTCTCCTGCCCTGGGTTCCACTCCGGCTTTTCCTGTGGGGCGGGAAGGAGCAGCGTGCGCGTGCTTCCCTGCAAGCTGGACCTGGCACGGAGCCTTGGGGCTTCCCCCTCACAGGAAGCTAGTCCTGGCTCCAATCTTGTGGGGGGTGAGATGCTGGATCTCCATCACGAGCTCCCTGGTGCCTGTTCATTGCATGTGCCACTGAAAATCATCTTGCGTGCCTCTTCTGGCACACATGCCAGACATTGCCGACCCCTGTTCTAGAGGCAGAAAGCCAGGGCTTTCCTCACAAAATACTTACTCGTTCTCCATCAGGCCCTGGCAGCCCAAATAATCCTGGGAGACCAATATACCCCTAAGGAAAAGAGGAAACAAGAAGTCAAATTTATTTCCCTTCAGCAATTAGTCTACCCTGCCTGAACAGGAAAACATCCTCCAGCGCTGGTCTATGGCAGCCGTGATGAAATAAACCTTGAGGCAAGTGTATATGCCCATGGACTGCATGGTGCTGGTTTCCACGATGTAGTCCAAGGGCACATACCCTCACACCAGGGATCAAGAGAACTCCGTGAAGGAAGAAGCCAGCAGGATGGAACCTTACCTGGGCTGGCTCTGATTCCACCTGAGAGAAATGGAGCTTTGTTTCAGGTTAGCAAGAGTTACAGCCACCGTCATTTGCATGCCTATGCCAAACAGAGATCTCTATGGGAGGGTCTGGGTTCCCTGCAAGTCTCTGGAAGTTTCTCATTCAGTCTCAGCTCCTGTCAGCCTCATAGCTGGTCCTCCTCTCCCCCAGACTCCCTCAAGCTCATGCTTCCCCTCCTAGATTGCAAGATCAGAAGGCATTGGGATTATCTCATCTGACTGCCTGGATAGCACAGGCCACAAAAGCCCCCCACATAATTCCTAGAGCAGATCTTTTAGAAAAATATCCAATCCTGAGTTTAAAAATATCAATTACGGAGATTCCACTGAAATCCTTGGTAAACTGTTCCACAGTTAATTGTTCTCATCATTAAAAATTCACACTTTATTTCCAGTCTTAATGTGTCCAGCTTCCACTTCCAGCCATGAGATCATATTCTACTTTTCTCTGATAGAAGGAGTGACTCTGCTAGCCTATTATTAAATGTTTGTCTTCCATGTAGTTGCTTACAAACTGTAATTAAGCCACCCCTTAATCTTCTCTTTGTTAAGCTAAATAAATTGAATTCCCCAAGGCAAATTTTCTATTCCTTTAATTGTTCTCGTAATTCTTCTCTGAACCCTCTTCCATTTATCGGTGTCTGCTCCCCAACTGAGGGACCCTGTCTCTCACTCTCCCCAGGGCATCCTGTGGTGTGGAGTCTAGCCAGGCCACTCACAACCACCAGGCCCACCTCCCTGAGCCTTTCACCAGACTCCCAGCCCTCTCTTCAAACACCAGTGTCCCCCTCTGCTATTGCACAGGCCTTGCCTGCTGCTCTGTGTCTGCATTAATATTCCTAATATCTATGCACAGCAGCTCAGCTTTCCGCATGCCTGTTTCCTCCACAATCTAACTTGGCGCAGGAGCCTCCCCTTTCCAATTAAAGTCAGTTTAGTGTAAAGGCTGCTCCAGCTCAGCTCAGTAGTGATAGTCAGATACTCAGTTCTCCAATATTTCTCCTGTGCTCTGGGCTCCTGCATGGGCAAAAGCCACTACTTATATGCTGCATGTCCTTTCACTTGCAGTAACCAGAGATGCATGCTTAAATCACTGCCCACAGTGATGAAAATAAAATGTTACCTTGTGCATTGCTCCTTTGCACAGGACTCTTCCTGTCAAATGCACAGTGTCAAGCAGAAGTAATTTTTAGCAAGAAGCCATCTCAACAATTTTGCACAATTTCTGTTGCCACAGAACAAAATTCTAACACTGACACTAAACTTTTCCTATCCCTCCTTTTTACCTCCGCAAAACTCTCCACTGGCTTAGCCCCATTAGCCACATGAATTCTCTGGGGGTACATCTAGACAGTGGGGCTATTTCAGGATATCAGAGATATCCCCAAATAGCTACCCCACGGCTTTTAAATGCACCTGTTATTTTTTTGAAATAATGGGCACACTATTCTGGCACCCCTGTAACCCTCGTTCAATGAAATAGTGCATTATTTTGAAATTTGGTGCTGTGCAGATGCACCAAATTTCAAAATAAGCTATTTTGAAATACAATTGAAATAAGATACGCAATTTGCATAGCACAAATTGGGTATGTTATTTCGAGTTTAGGGTGCTGTGTAGACACACCCTGGGAGACCATCAGGGCAGTATCCCACATTACTTCGCTGACATAGGCACAGGCACACAGACAGAGCCCATCCTTCTCACTTGCTACTTTGAATCACAAAGTAACCCGCTTCACTCTAGTCACCATATTTCCCATGAAAAAGTAGTGAGGGAAGAAGGGCCTGAAATGATCAACAATTCCAGCTGTTTCAGCCATGAAATGGTTGATATCTGGTCTAAGAAACAGCAACACTAAGTTCCCATTTATTGTAATGGAAAGTAGAGGACCAATTCTCCTAAGTCGCTTTCAAAATCTTAATCCTAGACATTTAGTGGTAACAAATGAATGATAATTTTCAACAGTCTTATCCTGAATTGATGACCCCTAAATACGTATATGAATGCTGAATTCCTACTGTAGCAGAAGTCACACAATTCTCTGTTGAAAAATCCTGGTCACGTTAGTGAACTGGGTGCATCAGAAATAGGGTTACTGCTTAGTGAAGTAAAAAGTAAGCTGTGCTATCACAGATCTGTGTCTACTGTAGTACATTACCCTGCTGATCCTTCCTCCCACGCCTCTCCCTAGCGCAGGAATAAAGTTTGCTATTGGAGTCAGCTTTTGTTTATTGCTTGCAATTTTTTGAGCGATAGAAGCCAGCTGGTAACATTTACTGTTCAAGGAGAAATGATCACATGGTCAGAAGAGGAGCATTTTTATTGGCTCAGAGAATCACTATGGATTTCTAATTGTAGGTGAAAAACAGAAGGAGATTAAAAGATGTTTTAATTATTAGTTCACCCATCAACAGTCACTAGAAACCCCCAGAGCTAGAGTTGATGAACAAACCCAAGCTAAAATGCAGGGCTGTTAACATTCTCATTTGCATATGGCTTCAAGATGTTGGCTTGTTGTTATGCACAAAGATGTAAAATTCATTCCAAATTTCTCTGCTTATAAAACCAGCCTACGCCTGGAAGAATCCATCTTCAAAGTGTTTGGAGTGGATGAACCATTGTGTTTGATGAAGCTAGAGAGGCCTCCCTGACACCAAAGTTGTAGGGAGACCAGTCCTTTGGGATCTGGATTACTTTGTTTCCTCTCCAATTCTTTGGGCTTTGAAAGGGTTGACTTTGCTGCATTGAAATAATGGGAAGTTGATGCATTGGTTTTGGTACATTTCAGTTTTAAATAAATTGGGGATTTAACGATGCAAATAATTAATGAGCTCTATGTAATAAATATCACATAAGAAACTAATGTTAGGATTGCAAAACTGAGCACAAAGATTGAGAGGTGCTGGGGGCCGGAATGGGGGAAAATTAAAGAAAGACAAGATCAAAAATGGTTCACTTACCCGACTTCCTTTTGAACCAGCTTCACCTATAGGTCCTGGTAAACCCTGAATCACAAGAAAAAAAACAAAAACAAATGTGGAGAGGCTTTAATATAAACCTTAATAAGCAGTGCCGTATTCACAGTATTATCCCAGGACGGTTCAGATGATTTCACAATTTTCCCAAGGGGTACCAATATGGGAGAATGGGTGAAAAAAAAAAAGGAACAAATCCATAATTGTTGTGAATTGATGACTCTGCCGAAGAGGAATCTTATAAAACATAGGTGCACAGTCATGGGGAACCAGAACACTGGAACTAGAATGGAGATTTCTGGTCATAAAGACTGGAGAAGTTAACATAGTGAGATGTAAATAAATTGCAATCAAACGTTAGTTGTGATGCAAGGTGACACCATATAGACATTCATCAAAAGGAGGGATTGAGAGTGTTGTCAATGAACCATACAGACCAGACCATGGCAGATTACAATGTCAAAAATACCTTAATTTCAGGAAGGGGAATCTAGATATTTTAGATCTTTGAATTCCAAATCACGAATGACCCTCATTACCTTCAGTAATAGTGAGACTTGTAATGAAAGTACCCACTTTTCTAGCAATGACTAGGGGCCCAATCATGCCTCTTTTGAAGTTTCCACTAAAATTCCCATTGGACTTCAAGTGAAGGAAGATTGGCCTTATGACACTGTAAAATTAGTTACACTGGGCAAGTTCTAACCAGTGCACTGGATGCTGTGGAAAGAATTCCAAATAGACCTCATTGTATTTCTGTACCCATTGCCCTTCCTTAAACAGGGCTGTATTCTGAAAAGAGACCCTATAAAAGTTACATAATGAGATTCCATATTTATTGCCTTTCACCAACTTCCAGACCATATTTATCTAGTTTACAAGTAAAAAGGACAGGTTTATTTTTTAATTTAGCTGGCAGCTTGCTTATTCAACCTCAGATCTGAAAGTCAAGTTATGCTCTTTCTGGCTCACACACTGTCACCAGTAGAGGATTTCTGCTGTTGGAACATAGTTAACAATTCGGTCTATGATGCACAAAGCAAAACAGAGCCAAGCTCCCTCCTCCATAGCACTGCACAGCCAAATAGTAAAATCTTAGTCTGTAGAGAGAACTGACTGAAAACACACAGGGTTCAGCTCTCTTCAGTAAGAAGGTGCCATTTTCCAAAGCCACTTTCTTCACCATAACTGCATTTTAAAATCACTTTTGCTTTCTATTTACTTGGAGGCAGATACTTTGTTCCGCTTATCTGGGAGTAAGACCCTGCTAAGAACCCATTAAACAGCATCCACTAACCTGGTCAGTTCACCATAGCATCAATTTATTACATTGATTGGACTGATGAACACATACTCCCACATGATGCTCTTGTGTACAAGTCTCCCAAGAGCAAAGGGCACGTATGTAACATTCACATTAGATTCAGAAAAATCTCAGTCTCTCCTATTGCCTGCATTTTCCTGGGTATTTGTCTGTGATTTATTCCCCACTTTCACAGACTTGGGTATCTCTATGATGCTATCAGTACATATTTCTGGAATCAGTTGTTCATATTCATACCAAAGATGTATGAATGCAGGACGTTTAATCTAATATATGCAATAGCTCACTAGTAATAGGCTAACAACTCTGCAGCTGTGTGAGTCATATCTGAAGGTGATCACTCAGTATAAGCCTACCAGTGCATATCTACATTAGAGCTGGAGAGTGTGATTTCCATCTCAAGTAGATATACCCACTAAAAACAGACACACAGCCATGGCAGTATGAGCACAGGAGGGGCAACTACCCATATTCATAGCTAGGGTCTTGGATTGGGATTACACTCAGGGCAGCAAACCTGTCCTACGGCTCCCACCACCATGGTTATTCTATTTTTAGTACAGATTGGACCTCTGTAGTCCGGCACCCTTGGGACCTGGCTAGTCCCAAACAAGGGAATTTGCTGGACCAGGGCAGGTGCCCTGTCTCTGGCCTCCCAGATACCCGCTGACTCTGTTTCTGAACCCAGCCAGACCCCACTGCCTTCAGCCAGCTTCACTGCCAGTTCTGTCTGGACACCTCCGCCCTGGGACTCCCAGCTGAGCCGCCTGAGGTCCCTGCTGCAGGGCTCCTGACTGCGCCACCAGAGCTCCCCAAGCTGGCTGAGTCCCCTGCCACAGGGCTGCTTATACCACCAGAGCTCCCTGCCGCAGGGCTCCTAGATGTGCTGCGGGGTTCCTTGCGCTGCCTGAGCCCCTGCCGCCCTGGCTGCAATGCCGGTGGCTCGTACAGAGCTGTTCCCTGTAGCGATGTGCTACCAGTCGAATCCTAAGTTCCCCCTAAGTAGCACATTGCTACAGGGAGCAGCTCTGTACAAACCACCGGAACTCCCTTCACTGCCTGAGCCCCCAGTGCCATGGACTCCCTGCACCACCTGAGCCCTTTCTGCAGGACTCCTGGCTGTGGCACCAGAGCTCCCCATACTGGCGGACGCCCTGCTGCGGAGCCGCTTACACCACCAGAACCACCTGCCACAAGGTTCCCAGGTGTATGTGGGATTCCCCGCGCCAGTACCCTGGAAAAACCCCGTCGTGTCCAGGGAACACATCTGTTCTTGTGCTTTTTTTTTGCAGAAGAGCAGATGCCCTCTTTTGGAAGCTCTGTCTTCCTCTTCCCATGAGGAAGAAGAGCTCTTCTGAAAGAAGAGGCTTTTTGGAAATTTGGCCCAGTGTAGATGGAACAAATTTCAGAAAAGCCTCTTCTGAAAAGACTATCAGAAAAAAAGGTACACAAATTGCAGAGCGCAATTTGTGTACCCTTTTCCGATAGATCAGTGTAATCTAGACATAGCCTAAGGTTATGTTTTTTAAAAAAATTGACATTAGGTATTAAAAGTGATCTGCAAATGGCAGGTGGACGGGGTCCTGGGCATATGTCCCCTTCCCGTCCTTCATGATAATAAAGGAGGTCTGAAAAAAAGTGCTTTGTAGTTTTTTCTTTGTTTACATCTATAGGCCATCTTTGACAAGAGCAGAACCTGCAGCAATCATGTTTACGTGGCACCGCCACAATGTCCCAAGGGGATTCCCCAGAGAGCAGGTCAATTTCTCAAATGAGTGTGCCTTTGTTTTAAAAAAACAATGGACACAAGGAATGGAACAGTTTCTAAGAACCTGAATGCTCACTAACAAATCAGAAAGAACCACACTATTTATGCAAAAGGAAAAACAAAACAAACAAATAAACATATTCCAAGATGTGAGCATTATATTTAGTGTGGTATGCTCACATATACCTGCATACCCAAGTCCCTACTCTGTGCACAGCACATTAAGATTTACTGCACCTGCCTGCCAGGATAACCTTTGGCACCTGGGCTCCCATCAGGTCCTTGTTCACCCTTAAAATAAAAACACACAAAGGTAAGGTTAGTGCCACACCCTATTAGATTTTAGCTGCTTTGCCTTGAAAGAGAGGATGTTATGAATGAACTTGATTCAGATTTAAAAAGAACAATAAAATAGGTTTAAAAAGGCAGAGGAATATATTAAAGGAGATGAAAATGCTACAGAAGCCAACTCAGCAGGATCCAGGCATAAAGCAGGTGTTGCTATCTTCCCATCCCTACACTGAAACCTGCAGGTAGTTTGGAACAAGGAGGCTAAGAGAAGGTGTAAGGTTGCATCTATATCACTGGCATATGAACTGTTTTCCTAGGGGGAAAGTTCTGCCAAAATTCTTTAAAACTAAATGGATTAATGTATAATATCCTTTAACATCATTGCTAACAGGCATGGCTATTCATTGCCATTTTACTGCAAACATCAGGTTTAGCCAAATAAAAAAGGGGGGGTGGAAGGTGAAGTACAGTCAAGTACTTAGTATGATGTGGCTAATTAGTAAACTTCAGCTGAAAACTTAATGTAAAGGAAAAAGAATAAGCAAAAATCTGCCCCTATTTCCACTTTATAAATGTACACAATTTTGTGAAATAAAGGTTGAAAATAGAAGCTTAATTAAGTCCTTCCCTTTTCCGTGACCACAATGATGTTTTGTTAATGTCTGTACATAACTCCTGATTACACCAGAGGTAGCTGCATAAATCATCTCTCCATCAGACTGGCTCTGAATAAACACTTTGCATTGAACAACTTGATTTCAGGCTATAAGCAGGTAAGAGATTAAATCTTTGTAGCTTAAGTCGTAGAACCTGGGCATGACACTCACCTGGTCTCCAGGATGACCTGGTGGTCCAGGGTAGCCTTTGTATCCCTGTTTAAAAATATAAAAGTAACAAGAAAAAAATAATCAGAACTTCGAATTTCTCATTCCAGTAGGGAAGAAATCTATATAGAGAAGTTTCCTCCAATTCTAATATGTTTTATGATTCATGTTAACTTTTCTCCTTTGGTCTGTTTAGGCAGTAGCCTTTTAAGGGCTGTCAGCTGCTATGTGTATGTACAACATCTAATTTATGGAGCCTTGATGTTGGTTGGAGTCTGTAAAGGCTATTGCAATGCAAATAACCACCACTTCACAGCTGGATTTTCAGTATCACAGATGTGGCTGTGTGCTTTGTACCTGAGCGCTATCCATTAGAAAGGTCTGTATCTTAGAGTGGACCTGGAAGAACATATCTACAAAATAAACTACCCAACCAGTCATATTTTCTGTGTCCTGCAACACCCTTCCCCAGTTCTATTAAACCAGATTCATGGGATAAAATCTTATGTATATTGAAATCAATGGGAATTTTGCAACAGGGATATAACTGCACTGGGTTGCAGTTAGCAAAGTTGTCAGTGAGTGATGAGTTAGTTATCTAGTTTGAAATCTTTGTCCCAGGTCAGGGGTTTGGCAAGTTGAGAGGTAAGAGGGTAACTGATCAGACAAAAGTGCTGAAAAGACTCCAGTGGAGATTGGTTTCCACTGAGCACACCAGGCTATGCCTCTCTGTTGTCTCTGCCCTCCATATTTATTTCCTGCTCTGCAGGGACATGGAGGACATAGACTTCCACTTGAGTCAGGCACAGAGGGTCTGTCAATGATCTGACATTATCCACTTTGCAAAGGGCACTCAGCTGGAATGAGCACTCTGTTACTGCCACTGGCAAGATCTGAAACAGAATCTAGAGGGCTCTAGGCAACCCCACATCAAAATGTAATGTCTTTGCTTCTACACATAATTAGCCTCGGTAGCCACTTCTCCTGACAGAGGACATCACACCTTAAAGTAAATGAGAAACCTCATCTAGGGGCCAGAGCAAGGCAGTGCCATAGGTGGTAAATAAAAAGAGCTGATTGCTTAACGACTTCCTTGCCCAGCATCTTCATATACCTGAAATGTGCTTTCAACCAGCAATCAGCCTGGAACCATTTCTGAGACTTGAAGAGCTAGTGAAAAACTACATTAGAAGTCTATCTCCTCATCCAGAAAAATAAAAGGGCCCTTTTCAAGTCCTCTCCATAGGATGGACTCTGTTAGGAGATCTAGCTGCAAAGGCCAAGATCTAAAGTTTCAGGGTTTCTGATATTCAAACAAATCTGAACACAGACTTTTGTTCCTCTTTTAAAAGTTTCTTGATGCAAGTTGCAAGTAGAAATAAGAGATCCTCCGGAATAAGGCTTTATTCTGGAGGATCGTGCCAGTCTGGACGCTTTTCTCCGGCTTATCTCCAAGCCGGAAAAAAAGCGGCGGCCATGAAAATGCAAATGCCGCGGGGGATATTTAAATCCCCCGCGGATTTGCCTCTTCCAAAGTGCTACATTTGCATGCCTATTCCGTAATAGGCGGCCAGTGTAGACAGCCTGCCGGTTTTGGCGCAAAAACCTTGTAGGGTAGATGTAGCTTTTATGTGGACATGCTACCTCGGCTTAGAGACCCAGGAAGCACTGGGGACTAATTACTCTGAATGACTCTGGGGAGTAGTTATTTCCAATAGCAGCAGTGGAGTATCTACACCACTGCTATTTCAAAATAACTATTTCAAAATAAGGGTTATTCCTTGTGAAAAGCAGGAGTTATTATTTTGAAATAACCAGCCCCTTATTTTGAAATAACAGGTGTGCTAGTATGGACTCTCTGCTTGTTATTTTGAAATACGGGGAGTTATTTCAAAATAAATGCCTAGTGCAGACCAAGGCTAAGGTGCCACAGAAATAGTCATTGTTTTCAAGACAATAAGGAACATTTTAGCTCCTCTTCTTCTAAAAAAAATTAAGACACATAAAAGCTTCTTTTAGATAAGTCAGACCCAAAAAATTCAGGATTTTGATTGCTTCCTAAGATTTCCTACCAGCCACAATCATAGCAAGAGTGGAGGAAGATCTGGAGACTGTAAGTACAAGCCTGGAGCTAACGTCTGCAGCATGCATTACAATGTTTTTATATATAGCCAAATGATTACCTCTCAAGCTAAATATACAGATTGTATTGTATTGTTACATCCTATTAAATATACTCTTCACTATTTACGGTTTTCTCGTGGGTGTTTAAAATGTGTTTCCTCTCATTAACCTGTGATTACCACTGTCTGAGGTTAGTCATAGCTAGAAAAGAAAAAGCGTGGGCATTCTAAGGATAGCTGGTATGTGAAAGTGTCACCTGCTGCAGTCCTCTTTAAAGAGCACTGAAATGACAGAAAAGCATGTATGAAAACAATTAGATTTACCCTGTCCAAACACTTCCTGATAATAAGAGGGTGACAAAAGGGATTGTCACCGTGAAAGGAAATTATGCTTCACTGAAGGACCAGCTCATCTGTGACAATGTTTATAATCTACCCCATCACAGCTAGGATGACAATTGACATTTCTGTGGGAAAGGGATTGGCTTCAACAAGCAGACCTTGGGCAGTGGCCAACCCCGGGGTTAAATGAAGCCTGTTTGGAAAGATGGCCTAGAGGATGGAGCCCTCAACTGACTACCCAAGAAAACTGGGTTCAAGTTCCCAGCTCTGCCTCATATTTATGTATGACCTAAGGTGAGTCAGTCATTCTCAATATATCTCCATCATGCACAGTCTTACATTCAGCTACAGTAGTAGCTGTTCTGACCTCTACAATATTCTCTCTGAGGAGATGTTGCACAGTACTTCAGTAGACTCAGTTTGCAGGATGGTCATGTTCTGCATCCAAATGCCAACAGACATTAATGGGCTGCTAGTTTTCTTTAATGCACTTCCCTTCTGGGGTCCCCATTCTCCAGAATTGCTGTTCAGCAAAAGCAAAATTCACTCCATGTGAAGTGGAGGAGCAATGTCTCTCTCTCAGACCACACCACAATGGTTTTGGTATCCCTTGTTTGAACAGCTGTTTCACATACCCAATAGCTGGGCAAAGGCAAAAAGTATTTGTGGGCACTCACAGACCAGATCATCCAAACCTACAAAGGAATAGGTGGCCTGTGAATTCACATGGTGGATGTGTGTTTATGGCACAAATGATACCATATGGAACTATAGGCCTTTGGTAGGAGCTCCATCTCAGAGACTCGTGTGGCGCCAACTGCTTCTTTCAAAAAGAAAAACATTTGTGGTAGAGAGAAACCCATAAGGGAAACTTGTGTCTCGTTGGAAGTCCTTACCCAGAGAGTTTATGAACAAATGCGGATGGGGTTCCATCCAAGCCCCCTGAATGATGCTCTTTTCCCGCTTGGCCCATAGAAGGACAAGGCTAAATGGGCTCCCTGCCAGCAGCCAAACATCAAGGTATTTTCACTGGGGAAATGCCAGCAAGGAATCCAGATTATAAATTGTTTTTCCAAATATTACTCCAAGAGCTTTTAAAAGTTTTCTTAATTTAGAAGGCTAATAAAATCCAGGCAGCCCCAAAGCATCTGCCAAGCTAGTTCCTTTTTTTATGTTGCACTAAAGGAAAATCTCACAATCCAATTTACTCATGTCCTTGAAGAAGCAAAGCACCTCTCCAGCTTCACCACAATCCCTAAATGAGCTTCAGGTTTTCCAAAGTCAGGTGTGAGGCCTCTGCATTGGCTTTGGGTCTATTTGTTTAGTCTCCTACTCCTGCTCCATTCTTTCCACCATAAAACCATTCTGACCTGACACTGCATTTTGCTGACCAAAACCGTAAGGCTATGTTTTATGAGCTGCTATGCTAAGAAAACTGTGTTCTTTGCAACTAATGCATTAGAATTAGTTTATGAAAGCAGAATGTGAGGGGTTAGTTAACCCCTCATCACTCCACTCGGTAATCCAGGTGGAACAAGCACCGCTGCCCCCTGCAGGCAATTTCTACTTTCATTCCCTCTCCTCCTTTCCCCTACATTTAGGGATGAGATCAATAAGCACAGCTGCCCTACTGCAAATTTAGTGCATGTGAAAGGTGATCAAATGATAGCCCTGGAGATGGAAAATATCTAGCCACAGAACTGGAAGGTGGGTAGTCGCATTGGAAGCTTTCCCCAGTTAGAGCAGGGCAAAAAATGGGATTTTTTGGTTTGCCAGCAATTAAAAAAATAAAAATTCATCTTGGGTTGAACAAAATGTTTTATTTCAGTTTCAAGCATTTGTTTTAAAATGAAAAAGGTAACGGAAATTCAGAAATGGAAAGTTATTTCAAATAAAGAATCAAATGTTTCATTTAAAAAAATTAAAATGGAAATGTTCCACGGGAGCGAGTTACTTTGCTAAATAATTCCGTAGTGCTGAATTTGCATATTTTGCTGAAAAAGGTTTCAGTTAGAAATTTCACTTAGCACTGCTCCAATGGCCACGGCCCCAATTCGGAGGTAGAGTTTTGTGCGCATGCACATGTCCGTTCACATCTTGACCTCTCTGCTGAGTGACCAAAAGAATGGCAATTACAATGGTCAGTTTTACAATGTCAGTATTTGCCAACTAGGAATAGCAATGACGCTCCACGTAAGCCATTGAACAATCTTCAGCCACTACCAGCAGAGCTTGTTGCATATCAGCAACCTGGAGGTGAAAGACCGTGAATCAAAACAAATGTATTAAATAGTAAGGAAGAAGCAACCAGGAGTCCCATGCTGAGGTGTAGTTAGTAAGCATCTCCAGGCTGGAAGGTCTCATCCGTGCTCCCTGAAATCCATTTATTTCAGCCTTCCCAGCTACATTGATGCTTCTTTGCAGGAGGGCAAAACAAAAACCAGAATTGCTTTAGGAAAAACAGAAATAAAAAAAGCTTCCACTCACACAAAGCTGTGGAATTTGCCACCACTAGAAGCATGGACACAATTAACAGTGCTAACGTGGTTGGGGTACTAATGGGGGGAAGTAAACACCAGTGGCGGGATATGGTAGAGAGGAATCTCACACTCCAGCACATGGTGGCATTCTCAGACCCATGCGCATTGCTGGTGACATCTGTGTGGCTGATGGCACCAATACAGAAGCAAACAAAGCAGATCCGTGTTAATTTCAAGTTCCATACAAAAAACAGGGAGAAAGGAACTCCCGCTCCAAATGCGTAATGATTCACTTTCACCACCAAGTGTGATCAGGCTTCCTTCAGGTTCACATAACATACACTAGCTAAGCCATACCTAACAGGTACCTCAGTTTAGCTCCTGCCCATTCTAGGATACGATTAGCTTTAACTGAAATAAAGATGGTATCCCACCTACACGCTAGGGAAAGAGTTGCATTTAGAGAAAGCATGTTCCAATGGGTAGGGTGCTAGTCTTGGGAGAGGCAGGTTTAGTTTCCTGCTCTGCCATAGACTTCTGGTATGACCTGGGGTGAGTCACTTACCCTCTCTGTGCTCATTTTCCCAATGGTGAAATGGGGATAATAGCAGTGTCCTGCCTCACAGCATGATGGGAGGACAAATACATTCAGGTTTGTGAGGTGCTCAGATTCTATAGCATTGAGGGATGTATAAGTACCTGAAATTGAAAAAGTTTAGAAAGGCTTGGCTACCATGTGTTAATTAAACCTGACCTAAGCCTGGCCACTTTTCTTAGTCACTACACAGAGTTAGAGGGTTAAAGGCAGTGTAGTCCCGTGCTGAGAAAAACAGAATGGGAGTCACAATTCCAGCATTCTAATCCCTGCTTCGGTCATGATTTCACTTGCGTGACCTTTGGCAAGTCACTTAATCTCAGTGCCTCAATTTACAAAACTGTAAATCACAAATAACAACTTGTTCCCCCCTCACTGAGGGTTGAGGCTTCATTAAAAAATTTGAAAACACTGGCATTTTAGTGTGAAAGGCGTCTGAGAAGAGTACTTACTGTTATTGATAGACAATCTTGCTTTAATTGACTAAAACCGAATATGTGCTTACCTTCCGACCAGGTGGTCCAGGAAGCCCACTCAAACCAGGTAAGCCCAGGTCTCCCTGTAAAAAGCAAGCATGCCTTGTTAGTTTTCAGTTGCTTTTATTCCCACTTGCCATATGGCCTTGCTGAAATTATTTGTCACAGAATAGAATACTCTGGAACTGAACAGCTATGATTCTTCTCTTAATTCCTCAGAAATCCACCAGAAAGAATTAATAGAAATGCCATTGAAAGATCATAGTAAATTCATATTCTCTATTAATTGGATCACTTAAACTATTGGGCTGTGTCTAGACTGGCAAGTTTTTCCAGAAAATCAGCCGCTTTTCCCGAAAAACTTGCCAGCTGTCTACACTGGCCGCTTGAATTTCCAGAAAAGCACTGACGATCTCATGTAAGATCGTCAGTGATTTTCCGGAAATACTATGCTGCTCCCGTTCGGACAAAAGTCTTTTTCCAAAAGACTTTTGCGCAAAAAGGCCAGTGTAGACGGCACAGTACTGTTTTCCGCAAAAAAGCCCCGATCGCGAAAATGGCAACCGGGGCTTTTTTGCGGAAAAGTGCATCTAGATTGGCCAACGACGCTTTTCCGCAAAAAGTGCTTTTCCGGAAAAGCACCCTGCCAATCTAGACGCACTTTTCCGAAAACGCTTTTAACGGAAAACTTTTCCGTTAAAAGCATTTCTGGAAAATCATGCCAGTGTAGACGTAGACTTGATGAATTAACTGCAGCTACAGTGGAGATTCCAGTTTTTCACTAGCAGGGTTTTTCACCTCTTTTTAATTAGCTCCTTCAGCTGCATATTGCAATTGCAATTTGACAGGATATTATATAGCAATCTCCTGCCTTTTAAATGCAACATGAACAGCAGACATCAGCCACTTCCATCTGTCAAAACCAGCAGCCAGTTCAGAAACAACGACTAAAGTTGCTCAGCCCATAGCTCCAATTCAGATTGTTCTGAGAATAGAATGATTTTCCTTGTCTACACAATGTTGATTGATCTTTTCTTGGCTGCTTAGAAGGAGAGGTTTGTTGGTTGCCTGCACTCCTGGGAAAGGACTGAATTCAACCCGGATTAAACATCTTAGGAATGGTCTAGGCCCCTTGGAGCAAGTGATTTACATACCACATCCGGTTCCTTGTTGCACAGTTTTCCTTTCTCTGACTAGACTCAATGAAAGTTAGCATGGACTGTGACTAATTATTTCAGTCCTTATTTAACATGAGTTTGGTACAAGCAGCTGAAGAATTAGGAATTTCTCCAAACTTTTGCTGAAAGCTCTGAATTTCTACAAATACAGGCAGTCCCCGGGTTACATGGATCCGACTTACATCGAATCCCTACTTACAAACGGGGTGAGGCAACCCCACACTAGCTGCTCCCTCCCCCCCCCCAGATCAGGGAGACGCGGAGCAGCTTTTCTCAGCAGACATCTCAGCTTGAGAATAAAGGACTGAAGGAAGTGAGGTGGGGGAGAATAAAACTGAGCTCTGGAGAAATGTTTGGCTAGAGTTTCCCCTACAATATGTACCAGTTCCGACTTACATACAAATTCAACTTAAGAACAAACCTACAGTCCCTATCTTGTACGTAACCCGCGGACTGCCTGTACTCTCAGGAATGAGACCTTGTTAACATGGGCTAAGTGTTCTCTCAGCTTTACTCATGTTTCCATTAGATGTACTTTGTGAGAAAACTGTTACACATCTTTCTGGTAGATGCTTTCCATAATACACCCACTGTGGAGCAACACAAAAAATTTCAAGGGCACCTCATGCTGTTGAGTTGAGAATAATTTCAGTGCTCTCTAACTTCATCATCTTTACTGGGTTTGGGAATCTTAATTTAGGGACCAAAGGCACCTGGCTTCAAATTAATAGTTCCTTCATGGCCAATTCTTTCCATTAATGATATATGAATAGGAAAAGTGTTATGATTTATGAGGGAGGCAAAACAAATTTATTTGCATTGGACAGGAGTGATGAAGGAAGAAGTGTGCTGGCATTAATAAAAGAACAAATCAATCACACAACTGACAACTCCAATTGTTTTTCTGTTCATTTCAACATTTATGTGAGCCCTTATTATCAGAGATAAATAAAAATGATTCAATGTGAAACAGCAAAACTCAGATTAATTTATTGAGAAGATTTAGCAATAGAACCCCATAATAGATAACAAAGGCTAAATCCAAAAATCAGACCATGCATTTTGGTCTTGTATGGTTGGCATTGATTCTAATAGACTTCATTGGGGGAAAAAAATCCATTCTCACACCGCAGGGTGGGAGCATATGCAACCTACTTTCAGTACAATGATCTAGAGAAAAATCTCTCTCCCCTTGCCCTAGAAAGCTAGATGGGTCTCGCACTTAAGCTACTGGATACAAAATATCTACGTTGAGTTCCCAGCTCTGTTGCAAAATCTTTATGTGACCTTGAGCAAATCACAGACCCCAGCAGGGGCAGGGAATATGGGTCCACACCCAAGGTTCCAAGTACGTTAATACAGCCTGTGCTGAAACCAGATCTGCTGTGTTGTCCCTGCTATTTTTATCTGTGCTAGCCAGACTATAGCTAATGTGGGTATGCCCATGCAAGTGCAATGACAGACACACCCTACATCTGTCTGTTCTTCTGTCACCCCCATCTGTAAAGTGAAAAACTCCAAGGCTTTTTCTGTTTAGATTGTAATATCTCTGGGACGGGGACTGTCTCATACTAGAAAGTCTCAGAGGGATAGCTGTGTAGTCTGTAACTTTAAAAACAACAAGTAGTCTTGTGGCACCTTACCCTGGTCTAGCCCTTATTTCAAAATAACAAGCAGATCATCCACATTACCAAGCCTGTTATTTCAAAATAAGGGGCTGGTTATTTCAAAATAATAACTCCTGCTTTCCATGAGGAAGAACGCTTATTTCAAAATAGTTATTTCGAAATAGCGCTAGCATAGACCATGGGCAATTAGTGCATCTGGGCTGGGAGAAGCAGGCCCTTAGCCCCACCTACAACCCGGTTCCCTCTGCTGAGGCCCCACCCTCCCAGAGCATGCCCCCGCCTCCCCAGAATACCAGGGAGGGGAAAAGAGCATGCCAAGTGTGCTCAGTCTCCCTGGAGCACTGGCGAGAGGAAGAGAGGCGAAGAGGCGTGTGTGCGCTCCGGCTCCCCAGCCTCCCTGGAGCACTGGAGGAGAGGAGGAGGCCATGCGGCATGGCTCCCAGAGCACTGGGGGAGGGAGGAGGTTCTAGTATCCAAGCACAGGGAGGGTGGGCACTGGGGACAGCAACACTCCGCCCCCAGAACACCTACTGCAGGCATTCTGGGGGCGGAGTGTGGGCATGGCAATGCCTGGTGGTTTGGGAAGGCAAAGCCTTTCACCACCTAGGCTATCGGATGCCACTGCTGCTATTTCAAAATAACTACTCCCCAGAATCATTCAAAGTGATTACTCCCCAGTGCTCCCTGGGGCCCTTGTTTGAGGTAGCATGACCACATTAAGGAAGCCTCACACGGACTAACTTCAAGACTTTCTTGCACTGCAGACACGCAGTTTTGAAATAGTTATTTCACGAGTTATAATTTGGAAATAAGTTATTTTGAAATAATTTCCTAGTGTAGATCTGTCCCTAGAGACTAACAAATGTATAAATAGAATATATGAAATACATATATATAGTATCATGAGCTTTCATAGGCAGAAGCCACATTTTCCACTCCAGCTTCCAGCTCATCTGAGGAAGTGGGTTTTGCCTACGAAAGCTCATGATACTATTTGTATATATATTTGTTAGTCTCCAAAGTGCCACAAGCTACTTGTTGTCTCATGCAAAGTATAAAGACAACCACTAGCACAAAGGGTTCCCAACCTCTGTCTAATAAATAATAAAAATGATACTTACCTTCTCTCCATTATGAGCTTTTCCAGGTGAGAGCCCAGGATCACCTTTCTGGCCCTGAAACAAAGAATTAAGTTCATGACAATATTCGGAGAGAATGCTCCACATACATTTAGTCTTGCTTGAACTGAGGCTTTGAAGTCTAAAACTATTTTATTGTACCTCCTCTCATCCCCTCCTTCCAAACCTATTAAAGTTTTCTTACATGGTTCCACTTCATTGGGGCATGGGCTGGAGCTGGTTTTTAAAATTGTTCATTGCTGCTATAGCACTAAAGGTTTTTAACTATTTTTGGTTGCATTAAAATAGCTAGAGCAATATTTATTTGGAAGAAAGCAGTGCCATGATTTTCCATATTTACTGCATATTTGTGATTTCCCAGCTTCCCCCCGCCCAAGTTTTCCCCGTAAATTACCATCACAAAACAACAACCCATACCCATTGCCACTGTGAAGCAATATGGGTCAGCAACTTACTGTAGATGCTGATTTTGGATTTAACTGTAGGGGACAGATGAAATCACATGGGCTACAACTACACTGCAGCCTTTTGTTGGCAGAGATAATGCAAATGAAGCACTCATTAGCATTTGTCACAGTGTCATTTGTCGATGCTTTTTGCGGAAGAGGTTTTTGCGCAAAAACAAGCAGTGTAGACGGGGCCGTTTTGCGCAAAAACCCCTCTTGCGCAAGATCCTGTATACATCCTTTTTTGAGGCATAAGGGATCTTACACAAAAGGGGGATTTTGTGCAAAACAGCCCCCTCTACACTGCTTGTTTTTGTGCAAAAACCTCTTCCGCAAAAAGCATCGGCAGAGAATATGCAAATGATAGCACGACAAATACTAATGAGCACTTAATTTGCATTTTCTCTGCCAACAAAAGCCTGCAGTGTAGACGTAGCCATGGAGAAGTAGACTTATTAGGTGCTAGCAGTGGCAAGACTCAAAAGCAGTGACACTACACTCGTGAGAGAGAGAGATACACTGACGGGTGGGGATAGGGTACAGCATGACCTAGACAAATTGGAGGATTGGGCCAAAAGAAATCTGATGAGGTTCAACAAAGAGAAGTTCAGACGGAAGAATCCCAAGCACTGTTACAAGCTGGGGACCAGCTGGCTAAGCAGCCATTCTGCAGGGAAGGACCTGGGGATTACAGTAGATGAGAAGCTGGCTATGAGTCAACAGTGTGCCCTTGTAGCCAAGAAGATTAATAGCATATTAGGGTACATTAGGAGGAGCATTTACAGCAGATCTAGAGAAGTGATTATTCCCCTTTATTTAGCATTGGTGAGGCCACATCTGAAGTATTGTGTCCAGTTCTGGGCCCCCCACTATAGAAAGGATGTGGTTGCACTGAAGAGGGTCCAGCAGAGGACAACCAAAATGGTTAGGGGGCTGGAGCACATGACCTATGAGGAGAAGCTAAGGGATTTGGGCTTATTTAGTCTGTAGAAGAGAAGAGCGAGGGGGGATTTTATAGCAGCCTTCAACTTCCTGAAGAGAGGTTCCAAAGAGGATGGAGAGAGGTTGTTCTCAGTAGCGATGGATGGCAGAACAAGGAGCAATGGTCTCAAGTTACAGTGGGGGAGGTCTAGATTGGATATTAGGAAAAACTATTTCCCTAGGAGGATGGTGAAGCACTGGAATGGGTTCCCTAGGGAGGTGGTGGAATCGCCATCCCTAGAGTTTTTAAGTCCTGGCTTGACAAAGTTGTGGCTGGGATGATTTAGTTGGGGTTGGTCTTGCTTTGGGCAGTGGGTTGGATTCAATGTCCTCCTGAGGTCTCTTTCATCCCTAGGATTCTATGAGCAATAGTAGGGCTTCCAGACTAGCAAATGGAAGCACATCGTATCTTAAGTGTCTGTATTCTTAATTTTCCCTTCCCACAGCTGTGACTCAAGCTATAGGTTTCCTGTTCCTGTAGAGAAATCAGGATTTAGCATCAGGATTTTCAGAGGAGCGAAAGGGATTTGAGTGTCCAGGTCCCAACTAAAATTTCAGTAGGATTTGGGCACCTAATTCTAATAGATTCCTTTGGAAATCCCAGCCCAAAATCTTACCGGGAATGCATCTGGCCAAATGGGACACAGGATACAGAGAATTAATTGGAAGCATGTGAGAGCAAAAGGTTGGAACATATTAGAGTCTTCTGGCTATAGGTAAGGTTCAGCACATGCAACACCTTAGATCTATCTAGCATCTCCACTAGAACCCAGTATCTAACAGTCAGAAGTCTCAATTCTATGCCTCTATAGCTTAATCCTGTTTGTGATCTTAAGTAAGTTACAACATCTGTATGCACATTCATAAAATGGGCATCAGTTATCTATTGGCTTTTGACAGTTGTGAGAGTTAATTAATGTTTGTCAAGTGCTTTGAGATCCTTTAATCAATGCCGCGAAGGAGTATTATTAACCAGTGTTTCTCATTAATAGCTCAAAGGTCCGGTTACAGCAAGATGAGCCACAATTTCTCCTGTCACAGCCTCACTGTGACATGCTTATGTTGACACTTACATCCACACTTCCACACAGTGTAAATCTCCCTTTTCCTCTATCTCCAACCAACCATCCAACATAAGCCAACAGGTTTGGTCAGAGAGACTTCTTGGATGCAGATTGTAGAGAGTAGTGCTGATTTGATGCAGATGTATCTGTACAAATTCTGAATGAAGACTTCTGTTTGCCAAACAGTAAATTAAGTCATGCAGATAATCTCCCTTTGCTTGCAGCTGTTATCATTGCTGCAGTTCCTTTCTGTGGCACTCTGCTTTGCAGACCTCACAGCTGCTGGTGAGACCTGCTATCACTGGGAGCAGATGAATACAGTTGCTGTTAGAGTTCTTATGGAACGTGGGACATTTTTTATTCTGTAAAAGCAGCACTTTTCCCCTACAGGCAGATGTCTACACTTTATGTTCCCTTCCTGCTCACTTTTACTTAGGTTGGCCACTTTGCATTGTGTAAATTAAGTAGCTATTGCACTTCTACTGCATCTTTCACTGGATGATCTCAAAGCACATTAGCAAGGCACTGCCTTACTCTGTGCTTGTAAGGTCAGCCCCATTGAATCTATTAGATAGGTGGGTAAACTGCCAGACAGCAGTAGAGCCAGGAACAGAACCCAGGAGTTTGGATGCTCAGTTCCCCACTCTAACTAGCAAGCCCTATTGTTTTCTCTTTCAACTGGAAAAAAGTTTTTCCTATCTGTAAAATATCAGGAGTTGTGAAATTAAAATACTCCAACCCAGAAATCTGACTACTAGTGATGTTTTAAACATCAAAGTTTCTAGAGCCAAACCACACTCCCAAAGGAAATTGATACTCTCTGTATCATTATGGAATGGAAGATTTATTCAGAAAAGCCACTTAAGGAAAACATTTCAACCCAAAGGCCTCCAGATGAGAGAGAACATCTCCATTCCTGCTACAGCTTTTCAAAACACGCTTTGGTCGATGGAGAAACCCTTTCCACAACACCAACTGCTACTAGAACATCCCCAGATCTACGCCAAGTCATTAGGAAGTGTTTCTTCCCTCCTCAATCAGATAATAAGTCCACAAGCATGGTCTCTAGTGCCATAGAAGTCCATGTCAAACTGAAAGGTTATCATCATATTCATTAACTAGTCATGAAATTATCCTTGTTGCCAAAGACAACAAAAGAAATGCAGAGTGGCAAAGAGTCATTTAAACAGTTATAATGTTACAAATATCTGAGAAAAAACAATAGTTTGAATTCTCTGGGGGTACAAATGGGTGAAATACAGTGAATCTGTGCCGATTTACAAAAAAGGGAATTTTTGGCTCAAAATTATATATGTAGTACTATTTTAAATACGGATGTCTATTATGATTGACAGAAACAAGATGGAATTCTTAACTTAGGGTACATTTTTAAAAAATCATTTGACAGCTCTAAAATGAAGTATAAACTTACAAGTGACTTTATATCATGCCATTCACATAGAGCCACACCCACCACTTGGTCAAATAAAATTAAACTTGAAGTCCCTAGTACATAATTGACTTCCTGATCTTATCAGTACCCTGTTAATTCAGCTGATAACAAGTATGCTCCTGGTTCTCTTCCTCAGTGACAGTGATTTGTTCTAGTCATATTTTCCAACTTGTATCTATCTGGGAAAGTTTAGTTTCCATTGTTGGATTGCTTGCTTTTTCCAAGCTACAGTAGACGTCCGATAATCCAGAACCTATGGGACCTAGGTGGTGCCAGATTATCAGATATGCCGGAGTATCAGGAGGTACTATAAGTATATACTGTATATAAAGTGTTCTTACCCCTTTTTATTATACATACTGTATACAGTATACTGTAATGTTTTAGTTTTTTTAACCCTTATTTACCCTTTTCGCTCAGTTCAGCTGCTGCCGCTGTTACCTTGTGACTCATTTTTTGCTGAAGCTCACTCACTAGGCTCTTGCCATTTTGATGCCGGACTATCAGGAGTGCCGAACTATTGGATGCCGGACTATTGGAGTTTTACTGTATTATTATTATAAAGTGCTATCTAGGGAAGACCTCATCTAGCAGCCGGAGTGTCTCTTACCAGGAATAACTAAGGCCAGCTCTACTTAGCCTGCCTATCTGCAGGGGATGGATTTTCAGAGAAACTGAGCACCTGCAGCAGCTCCCATTTACTTCAATTGTAGCTAGGAACACTCACTCCCCCTGGACAGAAGATCAGGTCCCAGATGTGGAAGCCCATCTGTCAAGATTAATGCAATGTAATGTGGATTCATTGCAAAAGTGAGAACTAAGAGTACATCTACACTGCAATGCTATTTTGGGATACCGGAGTAACCTGAAATAGCTATCCCGTGTCCTCACAGGAAGCTCGTTATTTTGGGCTCGCTATTCTGACATCCCTGAAAATCTCATTCTATGAGGAGTAAGGGACATTTTGGAATAGCACTTTATTTCAAAATTTAGTGCTGTGTAGACAGCGCCAAATGACGAAATAAGCTATTTCAAAATAGTATAGAAATAAGATATGCAATTTGCGTAGCTCAAATTGCGTATCTTATTTCGAGTTAAGGTGCAGTGTAGATGCACACTAAAGGTGCAAAATCTATTTGTCTCTCCTTCTTCCCACATCTGAAAAGCTGGGCTTTAAATATCAGACAAGGAGGAGGAGAGAGGAGATGGAAGAGATTTCAGGGGAAAGAGGAGACAAAGAAAGTCCTACTGTCAGAGTGCTCTAGACTGAGGTAGCTGTAGCACAACTGATGAAGAGTGCTGAAGAGCCCAGCGGAGCAGCCCAAAGAAGGGTGAGCAACAATAGGGGTCCTTGCGGGATGGAAGCGTGATCTTGTGGAGCATGATGTAAATATTGAGGGTATGGAGGGCATGCTTGGCAATGCTGCAGGGAGATTCACAGAGCGCAGGGTGAAGACCTTGCAGTCTTGTGTGTATGGGAGGTGCTGAACGATACTTTTTAATTATTCTCGTTATGTGTTCTCTTTCCTTCCTAAGGTCTCCTCTGGAGTTAGAAGGCAAAAGCTTTTCACATTGGCAGATACTTACTTTAGGTCCAGGTAAACCAGGGCGGCCAGGGTTTCCATGGGGACCAGGAGTACCCTAAAAAAATAAAATGAAAAGAGGCATAATAAATCTATACAAATCAACATCATTCAATATGGATGGTGCCAAAACCCCATATGTAAGCATGCTGACACTTTGAGGAAGTTCAGATCAATACCTAGAAATGACACAGGCCTTGTTTATACTACAAAGGTTTTGCTAACCCTGCAACGCTCCTGGTGGTGATCCAGTTCCCCAAACAATATAAGCTATACTGGAAAAGGAACTTTTTTTGGCCAATATAACTACATCTACGTGGGGAGTTTTGCCATCAATATAAGTCAGGATGGTGGTGGCGAGTTATTTACATTCATAAAGAGCATTGTTATATGGGTAATATTTTTAATATAGCCATCATCCTGAAACATCTGTAATGCAATTTCTCTGCTTATATGCTAAGGATAAGTGGCACTGTAAAATACCTCCAATAGATGATGTACAGCAATATATCCTTTTCAATCATTTATTAAAAGAATGCAACATGTTTTCCAAAAATTATTTAAGGCGTTATCTGGAATAAGAAATTAAGAATAGCTTATCCCGGGCCTTTTAAGATACATCTACACAGCACCATTATTGCAGAATAATTGACATTATTTCAAAATAACAAAGCAATTATTTCAACCTAATGTCAAAATAATGTCCAGAAAAGGACTTTTTACTCCGACTTCTGTAGCCCTCATTTTACAAGGATTTAAGGAAGTCAGAGGAAGCGTGCTCTATTTCAAAATAAGTGCTTTGAGAACACACTCAAATTTGAAATATGCTATTTTGACTTAAGTTGCACAATTAGCGTAGCTCAAGTTGCGTAGCTTCTTTCGAGTTTAACCCTGCTGTGTAGACATACCCTTACAGAGTAGATGAAACTTGCTACTTTTTTTGGCAGAGGCAATAATGCTGCTAAATCTCAAAATATATTCCTGAGATATGTGGCAATTTGAAGAGTCAGTTCTGAATATTTATATTTTGCCAACATGCACAAACTTCATGCCACCACTAGAAGTACTTTCATTTATCCTTGATTTAAAAGAGGAGAATAGATTGTTGAATAAAGAGAAAGTTATTTGGCTGCTTTTATCTCTGTGAGAGACTAATATTTGCTGTCATCACTTCTGCACATTTGGGTCCAAATCTTCCAGGCTGTGATTTCCAAAGGAGACTAATGCCTTTATTGGCTTTTGAAAATACAGCCTTAAAGTGTATTTATTTGTATTTAATGTAATAAAAACAATGTTTTATTCCATTTTCTTTTTATTACATCTTGTATCATGAGCATCTGTTGAGCCAACAGATTTGTTGGGGAAGAGTCAAAATAGCTTTTTTAAAGGTAAGTCATGCCTCACCAATCTATTAGAACTTTTTGAGATGGTCAACAAACACATTGACTGACAAGAGTAATCCAGTGAATATTGCGAACTTGGATTTTCAGAAAGCCTTTGACAAGCTTCCTCTCCAAAGACTCCTAAACAAAGTATGCAGTCATGGAAAAAAACAGAAGGTTCCTTCATGGATCAGTAACTAGTTAAAAGACAGGGAACAAAAGATAGGAATAAGTGGTTAGTTTGCAGAATGGAAAGAGGCAAATGGCAGTGTCCCCCAAGGGTCTGTACTGGGACCAGTACTCACCAACATATTCATAAACAATCTCAAAAAAGGGGCTTAGAGGGGTAGCCAAAGTTATCTGAAGAAGTTGGCTGTGCCCATGAAAGCTCATGATACCATCTACATGTTTTGTTAGTCTATAAAGTGCTACCAGACTATTTGTTGTTTTTTAGTTTTTCAAAAAAGGGGATAAACCATGAAGTGGCAAGGTTGGCAGAAGATACTAAATTACTTAAGATTGTTAAATCCAAAACTGACCACAAAGAGTGACACAGGGATCTCACAAAAACTGGGTAACTGTGCCACAAAATGGCAAGTAAAATTCAATGTTGATAAATGCAAAGTAACGTATATTGGAAAACATAATCCCAACTACCCATACAAAATAATGGGCTCCATTTTAACTGTTTTCACTCAAGAAAGAGGTCTTGGAATCACTATGGTTTGCTGAAAACAACCACTTAACGTATAGGAGCAGTTAAAAAAAGGTACAGGAGGCCCCCAACTTGCGACTGCCCGAGTTCTGACCCTCTACACTTACAACCATATTTGTAAGTGCGGAAGGGACTGAAATACCCCGACTTATGTCCTTGGCCCGCATTTACAACGGTGCATGGGAACCAACTGCGTTGCAAGTTGGCGGCCTCCTGTAATAGAATATTAGGAATAATTAAGAAAGGGAAAGATAAGAAGACAGAAAATATCATGTCGCTATATAAAGCTATGGTATGTTCACTCCTGGAATAGTGCTGTTTTCTGGTCATCCCATCTCAAAAAAGAAATATTAGAATTGGAAAAGGTAGAAAAGAATAGGGACAAAAATGCTTATGAGTAGGGAAAAGCATCCATATGGAGAAAGATTAAAAAGACCAGAACTATACAGTTTAGAAAAGAGAAGACTAATGGGGGATATGACAGAATCCTGTAAAATCATGAATGTGCAGAGACAGTGAATAGGAAGTTGGTAGTTATCTCTTCACATAACACAAGAACCAGATGTTACCTCATGAAAACAATAGGCAGCAGGTTTTAAACAAGCATAAGGAAGTACTTCTTCACACAATGTACAGTCATCCTGCAGAACTCATTACCAGGCTATTTGTGTAAGCCAAAAATAGGCTAATTTAATAAAAAAGAAATAGCTAAGTTCATGGAGGAGAGGGCCCTCACTGGCTGTGTCTAGACTGGCCAGTTTTTCCGGAAGATCAGCCGCTTTTCCGGAAAAACTTGCTAGCTGTCTACACTGGCCGCTTGAATTTCCACAAAAACACTGACTTCCTACTGTAAGAAATCAGTGCTTCTTACGGAAATACTATTCTGCTCCCGTTCAGGCAAAAGTCCCATTTGCGCAAAGCTTTTGCACAAAAGGGCCAGTGTACACAGCTCAGATTTGTTTTCCGCAAAAAAGCCCTGATCACAAAAATGGCGATCGGGGCTTTTTTGCGGAAAAGCGTGTTTAGATTGGCATGAACGCTTTTCCGCAAAAAGTGTTTTTGCGGAAAAGCATCCGTGCCAATCTAGACGCTCTGTTCCGAAAATGCTTTTAACGGAAAACTTTTCCGTTAAAAGCATTTCCAGAAAATCATGCCAATCTAGACGCAGCCACTGAATATTAGCCATGATGCTCAGGGACTCAACTCTATGCTCTGGGTGTCCCTAAGTCTCTGAGGGTACGTCTAGACTACAGGCTTTTGTCGACAGAAGTTTTGTTGACAGTATCTGTCGACAAAACTTCTGTCGACAAGGAGCGTCTAGACACATTCAGTTCTGTCGACAAAGCAAGCTGCTTTGTCGACAAAACCCTGTAGTCTAAACACAACCCTACATGAAATAACACCTTCTGTTGACAGAACTCTGTCGACAAAAGGTGTTATGCCTCGTAAAATGAGGTTTACCAGCATCGACAAAACTGCTGAGTTCTGTCGACATTATGTCGACAGAACTCAGCGGGTAGTGTAGACGCAGGTATAGTTTTGTCGACAAAAGTCCACTTTTGTCGACAAAACTCTGTAGTCTAGACACACCCTGAATGCCAGATGCTCAGACTGGATGACGGGGACTGATTACTTAATAAATACCCTGTCCTGTTAGTTCCCTGTGAAGTGTCTGGCACTGACCACTGTCAGAAGACAGGATACTAGGCTAAATGGACCACTGCTGTGACCCAGTATGGACATTTCTATGTATACCATCCTATTTCACGGGGTGAGAAGTCTGACAGAGCAGGGAGTTGAACACAAGTCTTCCCGGTCATAGGTTAGTGCCCCTAATCATTGTACCACTTTCCTTCTCTGTTTCTGATTAAAGCATTTCCGTAGGTTTTGGGGGATTAAATACATGTTCAGAGCCACATAACTGTAAAGAAAAATGGTTCTAATTATAGAGGGATTAGTTTTAATGACAGAGTTTAGAGCAGCAACATCTCTATAACGTCAAGATCCTAAAGTATCTTCACACATCACTAGTTAATACAAACAGTTCAGTGCAACATCTAAAGCATCAATCCAGATTTAAAAAGAGAGTGCAATTCAGCTGTTATGCAAGCTCAGAGTCAAACATCCTGACTCAAATCCCGTTTTACATCTTGGTCTCCTTGTAGTGCATACTCATGCAATTTGTTCTCCATTATGATACAAGATAGAACTCTTAACCAGAAAGCTATGAGTAGCCATACAATCTCCAAAAGAGACTAGCCTATGTGGATTGACACTGATGCATCTTCCAATTGGAAATGTGGACTCTACGGCTATAGCTGCAGGCTTGTCATGCTGGGAAAAGAGACCTAGAGAGCATGATTTTCCTGCTTGTCCACAACTTTTTGAGTCTATAAGGTGCCACAGGACTCCTCGCCGCTTTTGCAGATTCAGACTAACACGGCTACCCCTCTGATACTTAACTTTTTGAGTGTTTATATCTCACCCTGCAGCAGAGCCTTTTGTCTCATGGATATAGGGCCAGCTCTCCTCCCGACTCTGACCAGGATTAGGATTGTGGCTCTGGGGCATATGGTGCTGTTGTAGATGGTCAGTACCCCAATCTGTCAGCGTATTTTTTAACAAAAAAGATTTCTCACTAAATCTGTGACTTTTACTATATTCACAAAGATTATGCCATGATTTTGTATTTAAAAATGCAGATTCATATCTGTAGCTCATCTGTGACAAAACTTGCAATCAGAAACTCATGGGCCAGCAAATAATGTACCTAATGCAGTTCATAGGTAGACTTTTCCAGCACAACGGTGGGGAAGCATTAGCCAAAGCCAACGTGGAAAGAGGATCAGCCTTCAGTCCAGACAAAGTTCTGCAACATCAGAATTCTCATGCTCAGTGATAAAGCTATGCAAAAAGATAAACACACCCAGGAAAAACCCTGGTGTGATGGCTTATTCCTATTCTGTTGAATTCAATAAGAGTTTTGACAGTGGGAGCAGGATCAGAGACATAGGGAGATGAATAGTACATGGGGTTAGCAATATCGAAATAGCATCCATCTTACTCAAAATCTCCAAAGCATCTCAGTCTGGCGTAGTGGGAAGTCCAGCCCAGTAAGCATGACACTGCAGTGATTAAAACCACAGCTTATGAGTGTCCTATTTAAGTGTCTAGTACAGCCATAAAGAGACAAGGGCGTAGTCTGGCAATAATCCTAACATGGTAAAAAAACCCTGATTTTGATATGTTCCAACATGGTTAGCCCTTAATCTAAGATTACACCCACATTCTTGGCAGAGGAGGAAGATTCAGCATGGTACAACCACCATGGGCAAAGTAACAGAATGTACAGGACAGCATCTGCCTCGGGAGCTTTGAGCAATGCACTGGCAGGTTCTAAAATTTAAGCTATGCCACAATTGATAATGACAATGGAAGTAGCTGGTGGAACTTCAAACTCTACCCACTAAGCTCATGCACACATGCTCAGATCAGAGCTAAAAGGCTATATGGATTGTGTTCTGCCAGTCGCTGAATGCACTTATTTATCTCCAATCCTACAGGCAACTTTTCACTCCTCTTTCATACTGCCTCACCATTAGCAACCTTTCATCAAATCTGCTTATAGGCAACTAACTTTAATAAAACAACCTACCCCAGTGTGTTGCAACAATGAAAAAACCCTCACCATGCTTAACTTCAATGCACCTACCCTTATCCAAAACACCTGTGCCAATGCCACTCCAATCAAATCACTAATTGAGCTAATGACCCCTCTGCAATCTAATCAATCCTAAATATACCAGTGTGCGCCTCAGATGCTCGTGGAGCCATTCTATTATCTCCCGTATCCAGTGTTAGATACATCTACCTTTTCATTTACACTAATCCCAACAGCCACTACTCAGCTCTTTATGCTTCTCTTTCAGCCATAATACGTGATCACAAAGGTTCGAACAGTCCAACTCTGTTTATATTAGGCTGGCTGATTTTACAACTCCTGCCTAGCAAATGTTCCAAATCAGAGGGAGTCCAGTAATAAACCAGGTCATCTTTCACCTTTAGCTCATGGCTGTAATTTTATGGATTGCAATAAACGAGTCACTAGCATCCAATAGCTGTGTGGCTGCTGATGCAACCTGGGTTTTGGAGTTGCTTCTTTGCTGCATGGGTACTGATCTCCCCACCGTCACAATCCGCATGCTTATAGGCAGTGTCAACAAAATGCCCTATGATTCAATGAATATAGGGAATGGAGTACTCTTCGAGCCCTAACACTTATTCTTTTAGAGCAGAACTCAGGAACACAGATGCATAGAGTGTAACCTCTCTGGAGCAAAGACTGTGGTTTTGTTGTGTTTGTACAGCACCTCACAGAGCGGGGCTCCTGGCCTGTGACAGGGACTCTTATATGCTACCAGTATACAAATAAATAATAATGGGCTGTATGTTTGGTGGAGAACCAGCAGCCTCCCCAGTTTACAGTACCCTCCATCTTGTCCCTTTCACTCACACTTAAGACACAAAGAACTTATAAAAAGCCAATGCAAAGAAAAGCCCCTTCTCAGCTGCACAATCTCATCCTCACCAAGCCTTTGCCACTCCAGTAGGATCAGTTTTAACTACTCCCACCTGAACGAATCCTGCACAGAGGGAACTTCACCAATGGCATATTTATGACAGCTCCTCAGCAAATGGACCACATCAGACTATTGGCACTCTACAACTACAGCTGAAACATTTGATGCTCCCATCCCAATTAACCACCTGTTAGTTGACATGTTAACGGGCAGCTTCTTCTCGTCAAACCAACAGGCTCAGAGACATCCATCCTGCTATCAACACACACCTCACAAAGACAGTATCCAATCTGCCCTCTAGCTAACCATCGTGTTTTACTCAGCCTAACCCAGCTTTTACTACCCTTCCCTTTCAGACCATCAGGATCACCTCTCCCTAATTTGTATCTCCCACTCATAGTTGCCTTTCCAAAGATGAACAATGCCTACAGGTAGCTGCAACCTCTATTCATGCTCTTCTAGATTACACTCTACTTGTTTCCCATTCACTAAAAGGGTCAGTATAGCCTTGTAAGTATTATAACTACATGTCATCCTCATTATCCCACATCTCTCTTTTCTTTGCATCAGATGTGACAACACTGACTCTATCAAGTTAGGAGCTGAAATTCTACCAGCCCCTAGATTTATTCACACACGCATCCTTGGCTCACTCTCAGCACTGCTGAAACAATAAAACTCAGCAACAAGTCAACTTACATCTGAAGTCTTCCAGCCTCGTCACCAGAAATTCCATGGAAAGTTTCATCATGGGACACTGTTTTAATCATCAGCAGTTACCAGAGAATCAGCAGCATGGAAACAAGGCATTGAACACAATCCTTCAATGTGTTCTGAAGATGGAGTGGGGTGAGGTAGGGGGGTTCCCAAATGTGGCTAGGCTTGTAATCTGAATGGAATGTTACTCACGTGAAAGCCATCTACTTGTGAACCCCACAGTGCCAGTCAGTTCATCTCAGCTATGAGGGCAGAGATGGGAACCCTTTTACAGAAACTCTTTTATTTACATTGGTTCACAGCCGGCACACATTAACAAAAGTGCGACTGTGTGCAATTCCCACACACACATTAAAAAAAACTCATGTAAAATGCTAAAGAACTTGATCCAAAGGGACGGCGACTCATTGAAAACTCATTATATTTGGGGGCTTCACAATGTAAAGCAGCTTTTCTGCTCCTGACCTCCAGATTCCACTCTGACCTTTAGCTTAATGAAAAACGAGTAAAATATTTGAAATGAGGCCAAACAAACTGTTTCTTTAAACAATTCTACTTAGAAACTGGAAAACCTTCCTAGTGAAATGAGGAGTTTGGAACAATTTTTGCAGCAGACTAAAATTTTATCATCTTGGGAGGAAAGCCCCATTTTTTTTAAAAAAGGGGAGGGTTTGTGTTTTGTTTGTTTTGGTTTTTTTTGCAACCAAAGACAAAATGTAGCAAAGAAATGCTATATCAGGAGCTCAGAATCTTCTGAAGCTCTGAAGCTCATGGCATGATTGAGGTAAGAATCGGCGAATGCAATAGCACATTTGTACCTACTTCAACATTGGAATTTCTCCTATTTATTGTGAGGTTAAAATTAGTGCAGACAGTTTGCTTTAGACTTTTGGGTCCTATTCCCAGTTCTGCAACTGGCTGTCTATAAGACCCTGGGCAAATCAGTTTGCCTAACTGCAAAAAGGGGAAATTGCCTTTCAATGGGACTTAAGCACCTAAGTCACTTAAGCACTTCTTAACATTTTAGCCTGTCTGTTTCTTCTTCTACGGGAATGAAGCCAATGGCAAACTTCCCATTGGTTTCCACATGTGCAGGCTCCCTGTGCTACTCCAGAGTGTGGTTGTAAGGTTTAATTAACATTTGGAAAGTGCCGCATAAGCATTATTGTTGCCATTTACAGCACTTTTAAACTCTCTTTCTGCAGACCTCACTAAGCCAAGCACATTCTTCAGTGTAATCGAGCTGTCTGCACACAAAGGGGATAGCACTTTATAACAGCATAGTTAATGTGGAAGAACCTCCCCAGCTCGGATGCCGTTATGTCAGTACAAAGGTGCTTTATGCTGGTACAACTATTACCATTTGAGGAATCCTTATCTTTATAACTGCACCCAGCCTAGGGATTGTACCAAAAATATAAAAAGTTAAATAAAATCCCTGTATGCCCCTGCCTGAAGTAGCGTCATAAAAGCTTGTATGATATGGCAGCACAAACTACAGCTGAGAGTGCCATGCCTATCACAATTAAGTAACTGTCCAGGTCTACCCTACAAACTTTCACTATATCAGTTGGGGTGCAATTAGAGTCTGACAGCGATGCTGACAAGGGCCCCTTGTATAGCTGCAGTTATACACTGAAAATATTGTGCTTTGTCTTCTAGAGCTTGTTTTGGTCAGGAAAGCTGGAAATAAGGAGCCAGCATCATGAGACCTGCCAGCCCTCTACAAAACAACAGTTGTACGCTGACCCTAGAAAAGAGAAAGCCACTCATTCTTCTTACGCGGCCCAATAACCAGATAACACGAGGGTCAACTGCAGATTTATATAAAGAGGTAGAAATACAGATTGAACCTAGTCCAGCACCCTTGGGACCCGACTGGTGCCAAACCAGAGAATTTGTCGAACCACAGGTGGTCATTATTGTCTTCCACTGCTTACTGGGCTCTTAGAAGACATTTAGGAGTAAATTTGAGCTAAATAACAGCACAGAACACTGCAGGACTGGTGGCTATAAACAAACTTTACAGGACTGAGGGAAACTTGGCCACACCATAAATGGACATCCAGCTAACTACAATCATGCTGGACTACGCATGTTGCCAGATTAGAGAGGTTTGACTTACATTATGCTGTATCCATAGGATATTGTCACCTTGTGGAATTCACTGCTGGAGCTGGTTAGAGTCAAAGGTTGTGGCAGGATTTTCTGTGGAGGTGGTTGATATAAGTTTTAACAACACTGAAATTATCTAAGCTGAGGGAACTAGGCTTTAGGTGTCAGGCCATAAAATTCATGGGAGAGGAAAAATCCTTCCTGCTCTTAAAACATACAGCATTGTAAATTTAATGATGTGCATTGTTCTTCCTCCCTATGAAATGTCAAAGGCCAGCTTCTCTCCTGGATGTAGGATTCCTCTCTTGATAGACCTATGGGCAGATCCAGTATCGGGCACGTTGCAGCAGGGACAGGGGTCTGTGCCATTGCAGAAGAAGTACACAGGAGGTACAGGTTAAGCAAAAAGAGGAAAAAATCCTCTCTGGAACTGATTATTTTTTCAGGATTCCTTTGAAACCAAACCCAAGAACCCCTCTAAGCCCATCCTACTCTCTGGGCATATTCCCTCCCTTCTGTGCAAATCCTTAAATCCCCAAACCAAGTATGAAGACAAAGTACACATGGCAGTTCTGTCTCTAGCACTCCAGTCCAGGCATTTATACTAGGGGTGTTAAATTTCGATTAATCAGCTAATCGAGTAGTTCCATGTGAAAGTTAGGATTTCCCTAATGAGGCAGGCTATGCTGTAGATGGGAGGACACTGAAAAACCCATATGCCCGCTTATAACCTTAATAATACTTTTTTGCATTTAATGCCACTGAAATTTCAAAGCTTAGTTTTTGTTAAGCTGGGAAATGTGGATACATGTGCATAGGAAAGTTGGGGCCTCCAGATCCTGGGTTAAGAATCATAGAATGATAGAATACGAGAATTGGAAGGGATCTCGAGAGGTCACCACGTCACTAAGTCCAGTCTCCTGCTCTCATGGCAGGACCAAGCTGGGGTTGTGACTGGACCCAGCTCTAGGACACTTATTCGCATTAGCGCTTCTCAAGCTAACACACTAAAAATAGAACACAGGAAATGGCCAGTGTGTGCACTGGGAGGGGCTAGCCACCCAAGCATGTTTCTGGGGAGGCTAGCTTCTCCCGCCACACAGGCCATTGCAGCTGTGTTCTATTTGTATTATGCTGGCTCCATGAGAGCTAGTATGAATCTGTCTCCTTGAGCTGAAAACTGCACTCCCAGCTCCACATGGAGACATCTCTTTGTACTCACTGAGCTCTGCTGGAGACAAGCAGTAAGTATGAGACGGGAAGAGCAGAGGCTTTCAGCCCCGACTGGGAATTTTCAGCAACTGTAGGCTTATACAGCAAACCCCTGTGGTGCTGTGTAAGCATGGTCTGCGCAAATCTGTTTGTCAATAAAGGACTGTGTAAAATATGTACCGGGAGCCTTGTAAAACTACTGCTGGGTCCTTCTGTTTGCCAGAGGGGGAAAAATAATACTGTGTCTTGCTATGCTGTGGGTTGCTCTGCCCAGGTGTCTGCACAAAAGAGCTACAGCTGTGCAAAATGTTACCTAGCATCATGAACACAACAGTACACAATAGCTAAATGCTTAAATCTCTCAGGGTATGTCTGCACTACAGCGCTAATTCGAACTAACTTAGTTAATTCGAACTAAGCTAATTCGAACGGATCAAGACTAAAAAACTAGTTCGAATTAGCGTTTTGCTAATTCGAACAAGCATGTCCACATTAAGTGGACCCTGAACCGGGGTTAAGGATGGCCGGAAGCAGTGCCGGCAGGGCATCAGATGAGGACTTAGAGCGTGGAGCTGCTGCCTCAGGCTAGCCGAGGGCTGTGCTTAAAGGGACCCGACCCCCACCCCGGACAGACAGTTCTCAGGGGTGCCCCACTTGCAAAGCAGTCCTGGCTTGGATTGCCCGGAGTACCCACACTGGGCACATCACAGCACTCGGCCATCAGGCATTTCTCGGCTGCACTTGCCGCAGGCTGCCATCTGGGGAGAGGGGGCAATTGGGAGGCTGCAGGAGAGCTTCCACCCCCAGAAGCCCGCAGAGCCAGCCCAGTCCTCCCCATTGGGGGTTCGTACCCCATTTCTTCCTCACCTCCTTCCACTTACCCCTCCCTAGCCCCCCTTCCTGATGTACTAAATAAAGGACAATTGTGTACAAAAATAGAATCTCTCTTTATTGAACAAAACTGGGGGAGACTGGGAAAAAGAGGTGGGAGAGGGGAAGAGAGAGGCTGGGAGAGGGGAGGGCAACTACAATGATCAGGGGTTGGAAACAGGTCTCATATGAAGAGAGGCTAAAAAGACTGGGACTTTTCAGCTTAGAAAAGAGGAGATAGAGGGGGGATAGGATAGAGGTCTCTAAAAGCATGAGTGGGGTGGAGAGGGTGCATAAAGAAAAGTTCTTCATTAGTCCCATAATAGAAGGACTAGAGGACACCAAAGGAAAGGAATGGGTAGCAGGCTTCAAACTAGTAACAGAAAGTTGTTCTTCACAAAGCAAAGAGTCAACCTGTGGAACTCCTTGCTGCAGGAGGCTGTGAAGGCTAGAACTAGAACAGAGTTTACACAGAAGTGAGATAAAGTCATGGAGGTTGGGTCCATGGAGTGTTATTAGCCAGGGGGTAGGAGTGGTGTCCCTGCCCAAAGTTTGTGGCAGGTTGGAGAGGGATGGCACGAGACAAATGGCTTAGTCACTGTCTTCGGTCCATCCCCTCCAGGGTCCCTAGGGTTGGCCGCTGTCAGCAGACAGGCTACTGGGCTAGATGGACCTTTGGTCTGACCCAGTATGGCCATTGTAAGCTCAGGGCTCAGGGTCGGGAGTCTCAGTGGACCACCTTGATTTTCATGCACACCTGCTCCTGGGTGGCCAGGCTGGCAGCTCTCCTGCCCTAGATGGCCACTTTCCTGTGCCTAGTGCGGAGGTCGTGGACGAGGGCCACGATGTCCGCACTAGACCAGGCGGGTGCCCGCCTCTTGCGGTCCCGGCCAAGCTCCCAGGAGCTGCCAGCCTGGTCCCAGGAAGAGGGGGAGGGCTGGGGGGCATCGGGTGGCTGGCTCGAGCCGTGCCAGGTGCAGGGTCTGCTGGCTGGGTGCTGGCAGGCTTGCACCTGGCACGGGCACCGTAGCCAGCCCGTGCCCCTTTAAGGGGTCCGGGGCCGAGAGGGGGGCATACGAGTTTCCCTGGTGTTGGCCAGAGTGGCCACCAGGGAAAGCTGGGGAGGGCTAGCCTCCCGCTAGTTCGAATTAAGTGGCTACACACCCCTTAATTCGAACTAGTAAGTTCGAACTAGGCTTAGTCCTCGTAGAATGAGGTTTTCCTAGTTCGAACTAAGCGCTCCGCTAGTTCGAATTAAGTTCGAACTAGCGGAGCGCTTGTGCAGTGCCTATCAAAGTTAATTCGAACTAACATCCATTAGTTCGAATTAACTTTGTAGTGTAGACATACCCCCAGTGCCCATACTGTAAAGGTTACAGTGTGGAATAGTGAAGCAAGTAAATAACCTGTATTGAAAACATCAGGCCTGATCCTCCTTTGTATTAAGGCCCCTTTACATCACCTGGGCAGCATTAGGGGGGCTTAAGGGAGGCATGAAGTACACTTTAAGGTCCCTTTACAGTGGCAGAGTGGAGGAAAGGGGCCATAGTGTAAATGAGAATCAGGGACCATTATAGAAGAGCTTAAGAGCTTCTGGAATGAAATTTGCAGCAGAAGCGCAGATACTAGTTAGTTAATCCTCACCCGAGCGCAGTATTACATCCCTGTGTGAATCTTCTGTTACTGATAGGGTCAAATGACTTCCCTTACTTCAAATGTGTCAGTGGCAGAATCCAAGTTAGAGTGCAGGAGTCTGCATTAAGCCCTAGTCACGCTGCCTCCCTTTGAACGGCATGTCTTTGCACGTACCAGCACAAAATACTTCTTTGTATGAATCATACATGGCATTCACATGCTAGTAAGGCACTACCTGCACCCATACCTAGCTAACAATCCACTTGGATCCTGGGGCTCCAGGCATATGGGTTTAATGTTATCTGTGCCGCAGAGGAGAGGTGGTTTGGGGGAGCTGTAGCACTCAGCTTCTTTGAAAAAAAAGCAGACCATTCCCTTTTCCTGGTATAGAAATGGGATATACTTGTCCATGCCTATTTCCCATGACCCTACAGGACTGGAACAAGCATCCTTTGGCATTGCCCTGTTTTCTGCCCTCAAAGCCATCTTTCAAAGGCCTCTTGTGGAGCTGACTCATTTTTCCAAACAAAGTTCCCTCTGGCACCAGTTGAGGCAGCTCAAGGGTCAAATGAAGGAAGGGACTTGGTCATGATATTAAATGATCCTTCCTCCTATTGCTGCCTTGAAGACCGAGAGCCCCACTCCTCCCAGCTCAATGTGCAAGAGAGTGCTGTCAGGATCCACACTCAGAACTGCACTTTGGAACAACACTATGAATCACCTTCTATTGTTAAAAACACAGCCAGGTACAGAACTGCCCAGTAGTACAATAGATGCTGCTGCAGATGAGTTCACGATAAAAGTTTTGTGCAACTTAGCTGACTACAGAACTCAACTATGCCCCCCAGATGTTTCAGAGGATGGGGCATATTTGTATCTGAATTTAGTAGATATGGGGTAAAATACTCACTGAAGATAATGAAGATTACGGTAGAGATTTTGTCCTAGATTCTGAAATAGCCCACCAGAGCTAAAATGAGTGGAAATAAATTAAAAAGAATTATATTATTCAGAATTTTATTATTTTAGCCATTCAGATAGCACAGTGTGCCAGGGCAAAATTCAGAGGTGACAGGAAAAAGGTCTGGATATTTGGAAGATGCAGGCCAGAAAAAAAAAGCATGGTCAAGTCAAAGGTCCAACTGTGGTTTATGACAATAAAAGGGTGGATACCAAAGAGAAAAAATAGAAAGATAAGGACAGAGAGTGACAGTCCCATGGATTGTCTGATACCAAATGCCAGATCAGTCTGCTCCTTTCCCAGGCCATGGCAGGAGAAATTTCGATAGGGGAGGAGGGAAGCAGAAGGCCGGTCTTTGCTGTAAATTGTGCCAGACCTCAACAGCTGTGCTTGCAGTGGTCACTAGCTCAATAGCTACTGTAGAACCATATGTTGGCATAGCAAATAGCAACACAGAAAGACAAGATGCCAGCAATAAGGCACAGGTGTAGACATAAAAAGCCACTTACCCGTGGGCCTCTTTTGCCAGGTGGGCCTGGTAAGCCTGGTAGACCTGGAGGACCCTAGAAAAGAAGTAAATAAATATTATTTACAAGTTATGCAGAAGATAGTGCCCATGACAACTGTTCTGGAAGAGTCAGAATCTAACTGTTTGGAGCAGGAGTGAGGAAGAAAGACCAGTAATGGCATAAAGTCCAGAGTTTCCATGCAACTTCTCCAATTGCTGTAAAGGATACAAATTATGCACATCGGTCACAGACTATGTATTTCTATACAGCATAGACAAAGCATTCTCATCTTGCTGCTCTAGTCTAGTTCTTTAATCACAGCTATGTTTCATTGTTTCAGTTTCCTGGATTCTGTGCTATAAGATAATATAGGTAACACAAGAAGCAGGCACATCGTCTGTCATAAACAAAAGCTAAGGAAACATAGTCAGCTCTTTATTGTAGGTTCCAAGATGAACTCTAATATTAAGGAGATAATTGTACTCCAGCTCTGTACTTTCCTAGATATTATTGTGACACTATACCTTGGGGGAGCACCCAGTAACCTCTGAATGCCTCATTCTTATATCATCGTGATCTTACGTATAAAGCATGTATCTTGGGAAAGGTTATGATCTATTGAAAGTCATCTCTCTGTCCATGATGAAGTGTCCAACATAATGTCCAACATTAACGCATATCAAGTTCTGAGAATTAGGTTGCATGGTTTTCATTACACATATCATAAGTTGGGGTATCAGCCAGATATTAGCTTCCCAGAGATGAAAGCAAGGAGAATAACCAATGCCCAAGTGGGCTGTCAACAGCCATTGTCCAGCAAGTGAGCTACAATGCAATGATTCACCTGCATGAGGCCATATCCAGGGAATTGCTTAAGTTTGCCTGGAAACTCAGCAATGCCCCCAAACATGCCTGGACTTGAGCTCTCCAAGTAAATAGGAGTGAGGGTACAAAACAGAACATGGTGGCTTGACCTTTCTCCTGCCCAAGCAACAAGGACACTCTGGGTGTGTCTACACTGCACCGTAGGTCAAAATAAGATACGCCATTTGAGCTACGCAAACTGAGTATCTTATTTCAATCATATTTCTAATTAGCTTATTTCAAAATGTGGTGCTGTCTGCACAGCACTTATTTCAAAATAAATCGCTATTCCAAAACATCCCTTACTCCTCGGCTACGTCTACACTGGCACCCTTTTCCGGAAATGCTTAAAACGGAACAGTTTTCTGTTATAAGTATTTCCAGAAAAAGCGCATCTACATTGGCAGGATGCTTTTCCGGAAAAGCACTTTTTCCGGAAAAGCGTCCGTGCCAATGTAGACGAGCTTTTCCGCAAAAAAAGCCCCGATCGTCATTTTCGTGATCAGGGCTTTTTTGTGGAAAAGAAATCTGTGCTGTCTACACTGGCCCTTTTCCGGAACAGTTTTCCGGAAAAGGACTTTTGCCCGAACAGGAGCAGCATAGCTTTTCCGGAAAAGCACTGATGATTTTACAGTAGATCGTCAGTGCTTTTCCAGAAATTCAAGGGGCCAGTGTAGACAGCTGGCAAGTTATTCCGGAAAAGCGGCTGATTTTCCGGAATAAGTGGCCAGTGTAGACACAGCCTTCATGTAATGAGGTTTACAGGGATGTCAGAATAGCGAACCCGTTATATTTTGAAAGGATGAGCGTGCTCAAAAGATGTGGAATAGCTATTTTGGGATACCTCCAGTATCCTGAAATAGTGCTGCAGTGTAGGCTCTGATGTAGCCTTCAGTAGCCTCTGAAGACTTCAACAGAGGAGTCTGGCCCCGATTTCAAAGGTGAAATTTGTGTACTATGGACTGCAATATCCATTGGGGTGAGAAAAATTGCTTGACCTAGTTATGGCCCAATCTTATAGGGTTGAGAGTTTAGACTGCGTGTTTATGTTTTATTTCATTTTGGTAAATACTCTGACCTTCTGCCTAACACTTATAGGCTATATCTACACTGCACGCTTTTTTTGAAATAACTCATGTTATTTCAAAATTACAGAGTGTGCGTTTGCACAGCAAGCCCATTATTTCAAAACTAGCCAATTAGCCCATCATAAGACGGGATTTTCAGGTCTCTCCTCCACGTTGGTCTTCTCTGCTGAGCCTCCGGTCTTGCTCCGTCTCTCTTTCTCTCTCTCACTCTCCTCCTCCTCCTACTGCCTCCCCCCCTCTCTCTCTCAGCTCTCCTCTGGCTTCTGCCTCTCTCTCTGTCTCTCTCTTCCCCTTCTCTTCCCTCTCCTGCCTCTCACTTGGGGGACCGCGGAGCCCAAATGGTTGCTTGCTCCCACGCAGCGGTCTGGCTGAGCAGCGCAGAAGTCAGCCGAGGACCACTGTGAGAGGCGAAGGGGGGCGGGGCGGTGATGTTCATGGCCAGGGGGCAGGGCCTGGACCCGCTGTCACACCGCACATCACCGCCCCACTCCCCCGTTTGCCTCCCGCCGTGGTGCTCGGCTGACTTCTGCGCCACTCAGCTGGACCGCCGCGGGGGAGCAAGCAGAGCAAACAGCCGTTTGGGCCCAGCACTCCACATGCAGCACGGGCCGCCCAGAGGGAACAGCCAGCATTTCAGGCAACAGCGCCCCCCAGAGGGAACAGCCAGCCTTTCAGCGTTACAGACTTTCAGACACTGGGCTACTATATATATGATCATTTTGAAATAACGGACTTCTTACTCCGATTTCTACAACCCTCATTTCATGAGGAATAAGGGAGACCAAAGGAAAAGTGTTCTTTCTTCTCCTTCTTATTGTGTAGACAGTGCCAAAAGTCGTGAAGGTACTTTGACTTTAGCTACACAATTAATGTAGCTGAAGTTGCAGATCTTAACTCGACTTTATCCCAAAGTGTAGACATACCATATAGTCGCTTAAATTCGATCTTTTCAGTCAATAAGCTTGCTTTACTATTTACCATTACCACTGTATTTGTATGAAATGTGTGGCAAATCTGCTCAGGGTTTACAAAAGCTGGTGTATGTCCCTCTTCCATTGATGAGGTGGTGAGTCAATTAACAAATTAGATGGTATATTCCCAAGGTACAGTACTAGAAACTAGAGGGGATAAAATCAAACTGTAAAATCCTTCCTTAAATGTATCCTCAATGGACTGGAGGATCCAAATGTCCCGAGATCTGCTGCAACTCCTAATCACTCTTGCCACTCTTTTTACTGTACTGACATTCATAATTGTTTGCTAAATTGTCTCACTGGGGATTTACATTCAAGTAGCTTGTTATGAATGACGTATTTTTGTTTCTTTTGTGGGGCTGGAGAAAGAGAAAGAGCAGAAGGCTAAAGAATGTTTGGAACCCAGCCTGAACTTTCCAACTGCTCAGAAGTTGAAAGAGCTTCTACCAAAAGTAGAATTACGAGTAGAAAATGATCAGAAAAGCTGCAGAGTTGTACTTCACAGTTCTGTTCCTGCTCCCTACAGCTTTTCTTCCCCAAACAAAGACTAATGTGGTGCTCTCTTCCCACAAGTTCAGAATGTCATAAAACTGAATGTGCCACTTGGGAAACAATACAGGTGACGCAGAGTCTTCACAGGAAGAGTTAAAAGTTCCAAGATCCCTAGCAAAGATCTCAGGAATATGAACTCAAATGTGCCATTTAGAACCAAGATAATACTTGGAGACCCCCTACTCCAAATTCCATTCTAGGCTATGGTTTCAAACAGTAAAAGCTTGCATGCATGCTAACAAAGTCTCTCCTGGGAAAGAACCTTGCTGAACATTACCAGTCCTCACCCATAGTAGATAAATGCTGAGTGATTAGCTGAGAAGAGATACGGATAAAACTGAACTGTGGGCACAAGCAAACAAATATTTGCAGTGGTTAAAAAAAATCTAGATAATCCCCTTCCTTTCCCCAGGCCCTCCATGCTATTAATTTGAAATGGCACTGAACACATTAGCATCACCCTTTCTGCAGTGTTTCTGGCTCAGGTAGAACTAGATAGGAGTGAAGATGCCACATGTGACCTATAAGGGTAATCTGACTGCAGGATGCAAGGTATTTTGCTGATGTTGACCATCCACAGGCACCCCACACCCTCATAGCTCCCAGTGGCTGTAGTTCTCTGTTCCTGGCCAATGGGAACTGTGGGAAGCAGCCAGCATGTCCCTGCATCCCCTTCTCATGTAGGCACCGCTTCCCACAGCTCCTATGGGCTAAGAATAAAGAACCCCACCCGCTGGGAACTGTGTGGGGGAGGAGTGCCTGCAAACAGGCCACATCAGGAAAATATCTTGCAGCAAACAATCAAATTTAAAGAAATCTCCACCTGTGCCCAAAAAAGGGCCGGAGAAAGGAGATGCAGCCCTTCTCCAAAAATTATAACTGCATCCTGAGTACCAAAACCATCTCCCTCAGACAGTCTTTGGTACTAAAACTCCTGATTGTCCCATACCCAGTTGCCAGAGATGCCTGTCTTCTCTCTAATAATTACTGCAACCCAGTTACAATATAACACCCTCCAAAATTTGGGGGTAATTTAAAATAAACTGAAGTTACACATAAAAAGCCCATAAATTATTGTAGTAATTTCACTGAGAGGGAATGGGTGTCAGAGCAGGGTAAACAGTGCTCCATATTCAGGAATCCCTGCTGCACTGTTTAGTTCCAAAATGATAATTCTTGTGATATTTCAGGTCTTTGTGATAATTCTTTCCCTCCTCCATCTAAGATATATATTCTATCCTTCCACCTGACTGGTGTCCTCTCTAGTCCCAGTTATACCTGTGCCTATGTATTTCTATACAACCCAATCCCAACTAAATCAACCCAGCCAGGGCTTTGTCAAGCCCAGACTTAAACACCTCTAGAGATGGAGACTACACTACTTCCCTGGGTAATACATTCCAGTGCTTCACCACTCTCCTAGTGAAATAGTTTTTCCTGATATCCAACCTGGACCTTTCCCACCACAACTTGAGACCATTGCTCCTTGTTCTGCCATATGTCACTACTGAGAACAGCCTCTCTCCATCCCCGTAGGAACCTCCCTTCAGGAAGCTGAAGGCTGCTATCAAATCCCCCCTCACTCTTTGCTTCTGCAGACTAAACAGACCCAACTCCCTCAGCTTCTCCTCATAGGTCATATCCTCCAGCCCCCTAATCATTTTGGTTGCCCTCCGCTGGACCCTCTCCAATGCGTCCACGTCCTTTTTGTAGTGGGGGGTCCAGAACTGGACACAATACTCCAGATGTGGCCTCATCAGAGCCGAATAAAGGGGAATAATGACATCTCTGGATCTGCTGGCAATGCTCCTCTTAATGCAACCTAATATGCCATTAGCTTGTTTGGCTACAAGGGCACACTGTTGACTCATATCTAGTTTCTCATCCACTGTAAACCGCAGGTCCTTTTCTGCCAAACTACTACTTAGCTGGTTGGTCCCCAGCCCTTAACAGAGCTTGGGATTCTTCTGTCCCAAGTGCAGGACTCTGCACTTGTCCGTGTTGAACCTCATCAGATTTCTTGTGGCCCAATCCTCCAATTTGTCTAAGTCACTCTGGGCTCTATCCCTGCCCTCCAGCATATCTACTTCTCCCCCTAGCTTAGTGTCATCTGCAAACTAGCTGAGGGTGCAATCCATCCCCTCATCCAGGTCATTAATAAAGATATTGAACAAAACCAGTCCTAGAACCGAACCTTGGGGCACTCGCTAGAAACTGACTGCCAACCTGACACTGAGCTGTTGATCACTACCTGCTGGGCGCAGCCTTCTAGCCAGCTTTCTATCCATCTTACCATCCGTTTATCCAATCCACATTCCCTTAACTTCCTGGCAAGAATATTGTGGGAGACCATATCAAAAGCTTTGCTAAAGTCAAGTTATATCACATCCACTGACTTCCCCATATCCACAGAGCCAGTTACCTCATCATAGAAGCTAATCAGATTGGTCAGGCACGACTTGCCCTTTGTGAATCCATGCTGACTATTCCTGATCACTTTCCTCTCTTCCAAGTGCCTTAAAAGGGATTCCTTAAGGATCCTTTTCATGATTTTTCCAGGAACCGAGGTAAGACTGACCGGCCTATAGTTCCCTGGATCGTCCTTCTTCCCTTTTTCAAAGATGGGCATTACATTTGCCTTTTTCCAAAGTCTCCTGATCTCCACGACTTTTCAAAGATAATGACCAAAAGCTCCTCAATGACATTTGCCAACTCCCTCAGTACCATTGGATGCATTAAGTCCAGACCCATGGATTTGTGTACGTTTAGCTTTTCTAAATAGTTCCTAACCTGTTCTTTACCCACCACGGGCTGTCCATCTTCATCCCATCTTGCGTCACTTTGCGCATTAGTCCAGGAGCCGACCTTGTCCGTGAATACAGAGGCAAAGAAAGCATTGAGTACTTCAGCTTTCCCCACATCATCTGTCACTAGGTTACCTCCTTCATCCAGTAGGGGCCCCACACTCTCTCTGATTACCTTCTTCTTGTTAACATGCCGGTAGAAACCTTTCTTGTTATTCTTCACATCCTTAGCCAGTTGCAATTCCAATTGCGCTTTCGCCCCCCGGCGAATGCCCCCCAGCATTCTTGAACTATACATTTATACCCCTCTGTGGTCATTTGTCCAAGTTTCCACTTTTTGTAAGCTTCCTTTTTGTGCTTAAGTTCACCAAGGATTACCCCTGTAAGCCAATCAGGTCTCCTACCATGTTTGCCTCTCTTGCTATGCATTGGGATGGTTTCTTTCTGTGCCTTTAATAAGGCTTCTTTAAAATACTGCCAGCTGTCCTGGATTCCTTTCCCCTTCATGTTAGCATCCCAGGGGATTCTACCCACCAGGTCTCAGAAGAGAGTCAAAATCTGCTTTTCTGAAGTCGAAGGTGTGTATTTTACTACTCTCTTTTCTTCCTTTGGTCAGGATCCTGAAATCTACCATCTCATGATCACTGCTTCCCAGGTTGTCACCCACCTCTACTTTCCCTATTAGTTCCTCCCTGTTTGTGAGCAGAAGGTCAAGCTGCGCACAGCCTCTGGTCAGATCCTTCAGCACTTGTACCAAGAAGTTATCCCCAACATTCTCCAAAAACATCCTGGATTGCCTGTGTACTGCCGAATTGGTCTCCCAACAGATGTCAGCGTGATTAAAGTCCCTCAGAGAACCAGGGCCTGCGATTTGAAAGCTTCTCTCAGTTGTCCAAAGAAAGCCTCATCTACCTCATCCACCTGATTCGGTGGCCTGTAGTAGACACCAACCACAACATCACTGCTGTTGTTTGCACCTCTAAACTTAACCCATAGACTCTCAACAGGTTTTTCTCCTTCTATATACTAGAGTTCTGAGCAATCATAGTGCTCTCTTACATATAATGCAACTCCTCCTCCTTTTCTCCCCTGCCTGTTCTTCCTGAACAGTCTATACCCTTCCATGACAGCGCTCCAGTCATGCGCGTCATCCCACTAACTCTCTGTTATCCCAATTAAATCATATTTCTTGGACTGGGCCAGGGCCTCCAGTTCTTCCTGTTTGTTGCCCAGGCTACTCGCATTAGTGTACAAACATCTCAGATAACCAGTTGATTGCCCTATCTTCTCCATTCGAATCAGGGGTCCTCCTTTCTTGTTTGTTCCTCTCTGCATTTCTTCCCAGCCGGGATTTAAAAATGGCGGCGCCCGGCTTATGCAAATGAAGCCCAGGAAATTCAAATCCCGGGCTTCATTTGCAAGTGCGGTATGCCTACATTACCCTCCTACTTCGAACTAGGAGGGTAGTATAGACATATCCTTTGTTAGGTGGATCCCATCTCTTCCTAACAATCCTTGTGCCCGGAACAGAGTTCCATGGTCGAAGAAACCAAAGCCCTCTTTCCGACACCACTTGCGCAACCACACATTTACTTCCTCAATTCGACGATCTCTGCCCAGTCCTTTTCCTTCAACAGGAAGGATCGACAAGAACACCACTTGTGCGCCGAATTCTTTGATCCTTCTTCCCAGTGCTACATAATCCGCAGTAACCCTCTCAAGGTGATTCTTGACCGTATCGTTAGTTCCCACGTGGAGAAGCAGGAAGGGGTAGAGATCCGAAGGTTTGATCAGTTTTGTAATCCTCTCAGTCACATCCTGAATTCGAGCTCCTAGTAAGCAGCACACCTCTCGAGATTCCAGGTCCAGACAACAGACGGATTGCTCAGTCCCTCTTAGGAGGGAGTCCCCGACCACAACCACCCGTTGTCTTCTTTTGGGGGTGGTGGTTGTGTAACCCGCGTCCCTAGGACTACGCATCCCATGCCTTCCAGTAGATCCCTTCCGGTTTCTTCCTTGTGAGGTCCCTTCCAAAGCATTCACCACTGCAGAGCCTGTGGAGAGAGCCTGAAAGTGTTTACTTACCTCTATAGCATTGGGGGATTCCTGTGCTGGCCTTTTTCCCTTCTAGAAGTTACATGCTGCCAATTCTCTTCCTGATTCTGTACTGCCCTCTCTGGCTCTTCCGCCTGCCATGATTGCAGGATTAAACTCTGTCTTCTCTCAAGGAAGTCTTCATCCTCTCTGATTGAGTGTAGGGTCGACACTTGGGCCTCTAGTCCTCTAATTTTTTCTTCCAAAATGGCGACCAGCTTGCACTTAGTGCAGATGAAATCTGTTCTTTCTTCCAGGAGTAAGTCAAACATGGCACACGCTGTGCAGGTATCAACAGCAGACCTATTACCAGTCATACCTGCTGTCCTGGAAAAAGGATTTAAAAGAAAGGCAAGAGAACCTTGCGCCCTTCCCTCCGCCCTTTCTAACTCCCTCTCTAAATTCCTGTTCCTTGGTCTCTTGCTCACTGCTTTATAAAGCCCTGGACTGCCTGAAAGTCCCTCCCCCTACTAAAGCTTAGCCAATCAGCAGAGGCTTCTACAATTCAAACTTTAATTAGAAGCCAACAGTTTCCACCTGCCAGTCACAGCACACACTCTGTGAAGGGGAGAGAGAGGGGGGAGGAGAGGGGAAGGGGAAGGGAGGAAAAAAAAGAAGAAAAAAAGAGAAAAAAAGCCTCACTCACAAACACAAGCTCAGCACACAGCAAGAAAGCCCCATACACAACACATACTGCAGACAGCCACTTCCCTCAAGAGTCCTGTATCTGCTTCTCCTTTACCTGGAGAACTCCCTCTCTAAACTTCCTGTTAGCACTCACCTGTTCGCAAGCTTGCTGCTTATATATTTGTGATCATGGCTGACTGCTGAAGGACTATGAGGAAATGGAAGAGTCTTATATTTCATCTTTATTCTTTCCTTCTCCCATCTTTTCTTTATATAGTTCCCATCCCAATTGCTCTTTTATCTAATTTTTGGCACCAACTTCATTTTAAGCAAGCAGGGCTGTTGTTTCATGCTCAGTTACTGCTCTACAAGATTCCCTTTAGGCATTTCTGGTTAAATGCATAATGATTTATGGGCCAATTATGAGAGTGATTCTAAAATCATCTTAGTCTTATTCTGTGTATTATACTATGTGGCTTTTTTATATATGACTCATAAATTAAGGGCACTGAAACACATCGCACTTTTTATAATATATCATAGGTTGTCAACACGGGTAGCCGTCTATGTCACAAGAAGGAATGGAAAAAGAGACAGTCAATATTCTATTGATTCTGATAACAGTCTATATTGCCAATATTTTTTTTATGATTCCAGCTGACAAGTTTTTGCAACTAAAATGAAGAAGCTCAGAAACATTCCAAAGATGGTATTTACAGAAAACTGGACTCATCACACAGATTAGGAAAACAGTTTGATTTTGCAATAACATTGACTGCTTTGGGGTGGATCAGCCACAAAAAGGATCAAATCTAAAACTATGAGACTCTACTGCTTGAGCTACAAATGCTCTGATAGCAATGCTGATAGGAAAGCTCTAGCATGTTCAACACCCTCTATCTGTGGTCCAGTCATCACTGAAATGACACCATTTGAAGAGACTAGTAGCTATCATGCAAAATATAACTTACGACTTTCTATAAATCTCATTCACCATCTTTGGAAGTTTCCCATCTGTCTTTTGCCATAGTTTCTGGATTTCAGTGGGATCCTGCCAAGCTCACTCCTGTGCATTCTCTCATGAGTCATATGAAGGAGAAAACTGCCAGAGGGATCACTCCTGAAAGATGCTGAAGTCCTAGTGGAGTTAGAGTGGAGGAAACACCAAGCTTTTTTGGAAGCACTCAGTAATCCCATAAAATCACTCAGCTTGGGCTCACATCTCTGGCACCCAGTCTGCAAAGGAGGCCACATTTTTACACCATCAGTGTGCTTGATATTTGTTTTTGAGGTATCATTTTTTTCCTGGGGTGCACAGAGGATGCAATTTATATCTGTGCAGAGGGCCTGAACTCTAAAGCCTTGTCTCAACTTACTGAGAGACTGACACTGCAGATCTCCCGGGGTTCGATTTAGCACGTTTAGTAAGGACCTACTAACATGACCGCCAATCATGTCCCCATTGATTCTGACACTCGTCCTGATCCTGTGGGGTAAGGGAAATTAATGGGAGAGTTCTTCCCATACATCTCCCACATTGGATATGCTGTGGAAATTCAAACTCAGGTACGTGAACTCCAGCTACACTATTCATGTAACTTGGGGATGTGGCCCCTGGGGCTATGTCTAGACTGTATCCCTCTGCCGACAGAGGGATGCAAATCAAGTGAATTCCAATGGCTCTGGAGGAATTCCAGAAAGAACTTTCCATTTCCCCTCCATCCTGTTGAATAAGGTCAAGGATCCCTATGCTGCTTCAGAAAGTCACAGCAATAGCAAAAATCTTCAGAACTTAGTTTACTTAATATCCAGGATTCACAAACTGGTGAAGAGCAACAGATGCACAGTATCTTTACAAATGGCATCTTGCAGGCAGTGACTGTGTGCTCTTATATTGGGACTTTTCCGATAAGGACATTTTAAAACTCAATGAAAAATACCCCAGCTCCTGCCCTCTCCCCCACACAAATAAAGTTTACAGCTTGAATATTAAACATGCTTCAATTGACCCACCAGTGTTATTCAGGGGCTTCAGACAGCTGCAGGCAGCTCTACCATACATTTCACCATCAATAAAATATTAAAATCCCCAGTGGTGTATATAAATTCAGGTCAACACGGGATTCAGATCTTGTGAGATTTGCTTTTGCTGCTGGCCAGAATCTATGGAATTCCTACTTTATTGCATATGGGGGGAAACTCTTCTATTTGCCTATATATTGTATATCCCAACCAAGTGATCAGTAATTTATCAGCTGGAAAAATCAGCTCATTCAGACTGGGCCCTCTTCAAAGACCTGCTATATTAATACAATGTAATTTTCTTTTGTGCCTTTGCATATCAGCATGCTCATCAAGTCCTGCAAGCTTCGCAAAGTCAGTCTGGGTCAGCACATGGAAGGGAGACCTTGGGAGTAAGAGATTTTATAGGTCCTGTGGGAAGGAGTGTTGACAAGGGAAAGGAAAGACTGCCAGCCACTGAGTCATTATTGAGCTAGTGACCCAGCATTGTGTTTGTGGGCCTTTTTGCTCCTTTTTTTTCTTCCCAAAAAAGATTTCAGACAAACTCTGATTCTTTGTGGTCATTAATGATCGCTTGGCATTTAAAAAACAAAACAAGCCTGTTAATCTTGGTTTTCTAGTCACATTCCATTGTGTAAAAATCGACTGTTACCCTAAATTCCTAAGGCATTAATGCTGCAGCACTAATTGTATATGGGATGCGTCTTCTCATCCTGTTACGTTAGCCTTGCTGTGGTTTGCTAGCCAGCTGCTATGCGCTACCCTGGAGATAACTGAAGCTTACTGATAGGAAAGGGATTCTTTCAGCACACACTTTGTATATAACAGTTATTTGTAAATAGCTCTCGGGCCACTTGGGAGGAAAGGCTCCATATAAATGTAAGATTATGCTGATATTATTCTGTGCTATATGCAAAAACTGCAGGGCCTGAGTCCCCTGTGCCTTGAATCTGTGCCATCCTTTACACCTGGATGAAATGAGTGTATAATGGTACCAAAGCAAAATGCAATATTGATTCCTCAAGCTAGCAGCAAAGGAACTAGAGAAAGTGAGTGCAAGGGGCCCTGTGCTCATGGAGGGAGAGTGTAGAGACAATACAGCATCATCACCCCTTTTCAGAAACAAACTACTCCTAGAGGGCACCACATATTTATAGCTCCTAGGTTTTAAAGCAGGAGGTGGGCAGTAGGGAGCTATCAGTATCCTGGAATGGAGCCAGACCAGGTGGAAGCTGCTCTACGTGGCATGCTCCCTTCCAGCATGGTAGGTTCCCCCCCATGTCTGCATGGGAGTCATGGTAGCTCTCTGCAATGTTAACTCACCCTTTGTGGCTTGGGGAGGGTGTATGGAAGTGCAGGGAGTGAGATGATGGCTTATGCAAGGAATCATAGAACCAGAAGGAACCTCGAGTGCAGTCCCCTGACTCAGGGCAGGATCAAGCACCATCTAGACCAGGAGTCTCAAACTCCCAGCCCATGGGCCATCTTCAGCCGGAGCAATTGCACAATCTTGCCCGGGAATCCTGCTGGGACCTGGAGGCCTGTCTATTCCTCCAAAGTCCTGTGCCTTCCCACCATCACCCTCCCATCTCCACCCCAGGAAACCCCCTCCCTTGGTGCAGGGCTGGTAAAGGGCAGGAGCAGTTGGGCCCCCCTACACTCCCCATGGTGTTGGGAGCCAGGGGGAAATGGAGCACAGCGGAGCAAGTGCACTTGCCAAATGCACTCCACTTCCCTGCGGCTTCTGGGGATTAGGGTGTATGGATTCAGGAGAAGATTCAGGCCTGGGGAGAGGCTCTAGAAGTGGGTGCAAAGTCTGGCAGGGAACTGTGATCTGGGAGAAAGGAAAAACGGTGTGAAGACTGCAGAGAGTTTGGGTAGTGACCTGGGGCAGGGGAATGGGGTGCAGGGACAGGGAGGGCATATGGATGCAGGAGAGGATTATGGCTTGAGGGTGGTTTGTAGGAGGGGGTACAGGGTCTGAGAGGGAGTTGTGACCTGGGTAGGAGGGTACAGAGGGTTTGGATGGTGACCTGGAGGAGGGAATATGGGTGCAGGAACTGCAGGGGTGCCAGAGGCAGATTCTGACTGGGAAGCACTTACTTAAGCTCCCTGCCTGCTGCAGCCCCAGATCACTTAAAATTGCAGGCTGTTCCCTCCACGTGGCTCTTAGCTCTTGGAAGGGAGAGAGGCTTGCACTGCCCTCATCCCCCATGCCAATCTCTCAGGGTATGTCTACACTACCCTCCTAGTTCGAACTAGCGGGGTAATGTATGCATACCGCACTTGCTAATGAAGCCCGGGATTTGAATTTCCCGGGCTTCATTAGCATAAGCGGGGAGCCGCCATTTTTAAATCCCCGCTGCTTCGAACCCCGTGCAGCGCGGCTACACGGGGCTCGAACTAGGTAGTTCGGACTAGGGTGCCTATTCCGAACTACCGGTACACCTCGTTTCACGAGGAGTAACGGTAGTTCGGAATAGGAACCTAGTCCGAACTACCTAGTTCGAGCCCCGTGTAGCCGCGCTGCACGGGGTTCGAAGCAGCGGGGATTTAAAAATGGCGGCTCCCCGCTTATGCTAATGAAGCCCGGGAAATTCAAATCCCGGGCTTCATTAGCAAGTGCGGTATGCATACATTACCCCGCTAGTTCGAACTCTAGCGGGGTAGTGTAGACATACCCTCAGCTCTTATTGGCTGGTTGTTTCCAGTCCAATAGGAGCTGAGTGATTGGCTGGGGTCTGTTCCTGTTGGCAAGTTGTTTCTGGCCAATAGGAGCTGAAGATTGGGTTGGGAGCAGGGAGATCACACAAAGCTTCCCCCTCCCTCCTGAGCAGAGAATCACACGGAGTAGACTTGCACTCAAAACAGCAGCTGCTATGTGCCTGAGGGCCCTGGCAGGGTGGTCCATAGGCTGGATCCAGTGGACCAGCCCACGGTGGGCCGAATCCGGCCCATGAGGGGTATCTTTCCCACCATCTAAATAGTTGATGAAGAACAAAACCAGCCCCAGAATTGATCCCTTCAGAGTCCCACTCATTATACACTTTCACCATGACTATGAACCATTGATTAACTACTCTCTGGAAATATGATCCAACCAGTTATGCACCCACTTTACAACAGCTCCATTAGATTGTATTTCTTTTGTTTGTAGATGAGAAGATAATACATGACTGTATCACATCTTACTAAAATCTAGATATACCACACTTGCCACTTCTCCCTTATCCAAAAGGCTTATTATACTGTCAAAGAAAGTTATCAAGTTAGTTTGACATGATTTGTTCTTTACAAATCCATGCTGCGTGTTACTTATCACCTTATTATCTTCTAGAATCTAGATGTTTGCAAATGGATTCTTTAATTATTTGCTCCATTATCTTTCCTGGCACAGAAGTTAAGCTAACTAGTCTGTAATTCCCTGGGTTGCCCTTATTTCCATTTTTATAGATGGGCACTATATATTTGCCATTTTCTAGTCTTCTGGAATATCTCTTGTATTCCATGACCTTTCAAAAATAATAGCTAATGGCTCAGATATCTCTTCAATCAGCTTCTTGAGTATTCTAAGATGCATTTCGTCAGCTCCTGGTGAGTTAAAGTCATCTAACTTGTCTAAATAATTTTTATTTGTTCTTTTCCTATTTTAACTTCTGAACCTACCCCATTTTCATTAGCATTCATCCAATCACCACCAATCTCTTCGTGAAAAACAAAACAAAGAAATCATTAAGTATCTCTGCCATTTCCCCATTTTCTCTTATTGTTTTTTCTTCTTCATTGAGTAACAGTTATACTCTGTTCTTGGTCTTCCTCTTGCTTCCAAAGGTGGCTGAGCAACATGCAGGGACTCCCTTTCCAGAAGCAGATCAGTATGTGTCCCATTCCTTAATGTTAAGGATATACACCATAACTTCTCTACACTTACACAAATCCCTCCCCAAATATTAGCAATGTACTGTTTCCAGAATACTTTCCCCCTGGCTTCCCATAGAGAAGGAGAGAATATCCCTAATAGTTGTAATGAAGAAACCTTCTATGAGGTAACAATTGCACTAGGTAACACTGTCTCCTTCCTTCCATGCTTGTGCCAGATGAAGTGCATGGGGACTGCTGATTGCCTGAAATCTGCTTAATCAAGGCAAGATTGACTGGCTGAGATATCACATACCAGACCAAGGAGGACTGTGTTGAGAGTCTGACCTCATAAAAAATGTCTGCCCAATAGCACGGAGATGGAGCCAGAGTAATTACTCAACCATGAAGCATTTATCAGTGCTCGTATTCTGAAATGCTACATAAAGGCTCAATTAATTTCTTGATTCAACTATTCTACTAATCAATGTCAGGGTGAAACTTTCAACAACGTGTCATACAGAGATCCCCAAATGAGTCACAGAAGATATCAAACAAGACACAGCAGCCAGCTCCGATGCAGCTATAATCTTTCCCTCTCAATGTGCTCACTTTGTTTCCAGAAATCAAAGAGGGTACAGCCAGGCAGTGGTTCGGTTGTTCTCCTTTCCCAAGATCCAGGACCATAATTGTTCTCTGAACAGATGAAAAATTCTGACATCAGTTTCCTCAACCCTCTGTGGCCTGCCTTACTCTGTTTGCTGTGATGCACTGGCTGAGTGGGATTTTCCACTCCACTTTAATAACAAGCTCTTCATGTTGGGTCGGGGTCAGTCTGGAGAACAAGACTAGTATGTTTACTCTCAGACTATTTTTGGAGCAAGCAGTTGAGAGGGAAGGCCAAGAGTGTATTGAAGTCCCGAGCAACCAGATACAGATCAATCACTTCCTGGTGTGTCATATCTTTGGAGAAAAGATACACAATAATTGACTTATTCCTGCTAATGGAAAACTAGTAAGCTTAAGGGAAAATCTCCACAAACACATAGGTATTTTACCCATGGAGAAACAAAAGAAGTTGTAGGAGACAGTTTTGTACACACAGAGAAATTGTGGAGACTTCCTAATTTGCTGTCAACCTGGAGAATTAGCAGCTTTGGGATCTCAGCCAAATAAAGGAACATTGGAACAAACAGAGATATTACCAGTGATGCCGCATTCAAATGTCACGTGACAATCAAACACCTTAGTTCCAATCCTGAAATTGTAACTATAAATTGGTTCCAAACCTTAAAATTAAGCACCTAATGTTTGAAGCATCAGATTAAGGACCATTGTTATTTGAGGTATTACTCGTAACAACTGGCAGTACATTTGCAGACAGTAGTACTATTAATGGTGTGTCTTAAGTTTGTCTCAATTTTTCTGTTATAAACTCTTCTTTCATTGTTTACAGAAGTTAGCTACAAAACTTTGCTCTGGGCTGCAACATGGCAATCATGGAATCTCTCTGTGAGCAACTTACTTGATATGCATACATACCTATGCCAGCTTTATATTTACAATATAACAAGAGTCTGAGAATCAAATATACATTTTTCTCAGAAGTTAGTCAGTTTAAAGATCTTGTTTGCGTTCTTGTATTTAAAAAAACCCCAGAGAGTTAGCAGATAGTCCTTAAGGTGGTCCTAATTGCTTTGGGCATTACAAAACATATGTTTTCTTTTTGATAGCTTACAAATACTGTATGGTCTTTTAAGAATGGCTATTGTGTGTGGGTTGGAATAGGGTTGGAAGTATTACATTTTTGTCAGTAAATGTCAATTTCACTGTACACAGAAACACACACACATCATTTCCATTAATAAAAATAAAAATGTACAGATAGGCAAAAAAGTGGCTTGAGACCTTTTTAGTTTGATTTAAGAATATTTATTTTGCTTAAAAGTGAGACGTAAAATAAGAACATAAGAATGGCCATATTGGGTCAGACCACCCATTAATTCCTGAGTCCTGTCTTCCAACAATGTCCTATGCCAAGTGCCCCAGAAGGAAGGAACAAAACAGGTAACCAACAAGTGATCCATTCATTCCTTCTTGCTTATTCCCAGCTTCTGGCAAACGGGCTAGGGACACCAGCCCTGTCCATCCTGGCTAATAGCCATTGATGGACATATCCTCTATGTATTTATCTAGTTCTTTTCTGAACCCTGTTACAGTCTTAGCCTTCACAACATCCTCTCACAGGCTCCACAGGTTGACTGTGCATTCTGTGAAGAAATACTTCCTTTTTCTTTGTTTTAAACCTGGAGCCTATTAATGTCATTTGGTGACCCCTAGTTATCCCCCGTGGCATTTGCATGAACATGGCTGCCGCTTTTTGGGTTTTTGACGGAGAAAAGCGCCAGTCTAGACGGGATCTTGCGGAAAATAAACCCTTTTCCGGAAGATCCCTTATTCCAAATAAACCCTTTTCCGGAAGGTCCCTTATTCCTACTTGAAAGTAGGAATAAGGGATCTTCCAGAAAAGGGTTTACTTCCGCAAGATTCCGTCTAGACTGGCGCTTTTCTCCGGCAAAACCCCGAGCCGGAAAAAAGCGGCAGCCATGTTCATGCAAATGCCGCGGGGGATATTTAAATCCCCCCGCGGAATTTGCAATTCTGACGTGTCTCATTAGCATCCCTTTTCCGGAAAGGGGTGCCAATGTAGACACAGCCATCATGTTTTTATAGATCGCAATCATATCCTCCCCCTTAGCCATCTCTTTTCCAAGCAGTAGGGTTCCCATTTTATTTCTCTCTCCTCATATGGAAATCATTCATACCACTAATCATTTTTGTTGCCTTTTTTGAGCCTTTTTCAATTCCAATATATCTTTTTTTGAGATGGGGCAATTACATCTACACATGGTATTTAAGATGTGGGCATACCATGGACTTATACAGAGGCAATATGATATCCTCTGTCATATTATCTATCCTTTTCATAATGATTCCCAACATTCTGAGTTTTTTTCTGCTGCACACTGAGTGGGTGTTTTCAGAAAACTATCCACAATGACTCCTAGATCTCTTTCTTAAGTGGTAACAGCTAATTTAGAGCCATCATTCTTTTATTTAGTTGGGATTTTGTATTCCAAGGTGCATTGCTTTGCATTTATTAACACTGGATTTAATCCGCCATTTTGTTGTCCAATCATCCAGTTCTGAGAGATCCTTTTGTACCTCTTTGTAGTCTGCCTGGGACTTAACCATCTGCACATTCAGCCACCTCACTGTTTACCCCTTTTTCAAGATAATTTATGAATATATTGACTTGGACTGCTCACAGTATGGACCACGGCAGATACCGCTATTTAACTCTCTCCATTCTGAAAATTAACCGTTTATCCCTACTCTTTGTTTCCTGTCTTTTAACCAGTTACCAAATCATGAGAAGACTTTCCCTCTGACCTCATGACAACTTACTTTGCTTAAGAGCCTTTGGTGAGGGACCTTGTTAAAGGCTTTCTGAATATCTAATTACTAGAGCTGTCAACTGATGTGTGTTAATGCCTGAGATTAACACAGGGCAGGATTAACGTGTTAATTTTTTTTAACAATTAATCGTAAGCATTAATGCTGTGCTGCCCCTTTGAAGCGCCACTCTGGCACTTCAGAGGGGCAGTGCATTAGGAGCCTGGGATCAGCTGAAGTCCCCAGCCCACCCTGGGCTCGGGGCAGCGCTGCACAGAGCCTAAGGTCAGCTGGGGACTGCAGCTGATCGCGGGCACCCGTGGTGCTGCTCCTTGGAAATTCCAGGGCAGCCGGAGCTGGGGTCAGCTGGGGACTCCAGCTGATGCTGGGTTCCCGTGGTGCTGCCACTCTGAAACGCCGCCGCAGCATTTCAAAGGGGCAGTATACATGATTAATTGTGCAATTAATCACGATTAAATTTTTTAATTGCACAATTAATTGCGATTAATTTATTTAATTGCTTGACAACCCTACTAATTACACTCTAGCCACTGGATGCCCCTTGTCCACACAATTTATGTTCATCAACTTGTCTGATAATTTTGTTCTTTATTATAGTTTCCACCAGTTTGCCAAGTACTGGAGCCAAGCATATCAGTCTGTAATTGCCAGGATAACTTCTGGAGCCTTTTTAAAAATTGGCATCAAATTAGTTATCTTCCAGACATTTAGTACAGTCAGTAGCTCTGCAGTTTCATATTTGAGTTCCTTTAGAGCTCTTGGATCAATATCATCTAGCCAAGGTGACTTAATACTGTTTAGTTTATAAATTTGTTCCAAAACCTCCTTTAATGACTCCTCAATCTGGGACAATTCCTCAGATTTGTCACCTAAAAAGAATGGCTCAGGTTTGGAAATCTCTCTCACATCCTCAGCTGTGAAGACCTATGCTGTCATGATCATGAGGGTTAGCCAGCAGCCTGGGGACAAGGGGTTAACTATTTCCCTTACTTAGACAGGTGGAGTAGCCAATAGGAATGTAGGTAGGAATTTCAAACTGGGACAAAGGAATTTTTGGGTTTTCCCTCCTTTTGTTCTGGGCAGTTCTCTCCAGCTATTGAGGGGGACAGACACTAAGGCCGTGTCCAGACTCAGGGGTATTTTCGGGAAAAGTAGCCTTTTCCCGAAAAAACTTCCCCTGCGTCCAGACTCAAGCCGCGTTCTTTCGAAATTATTTCGAAAGAACGCGGCTTTTCTTTCGATGGCGGTAAACCTCATTTCACGAGGAAGAACGCCTTCTTTCGAAAGTTCCTCTTTCGAAAGAAGGCGTTCTTCAATGTAAAGAGGCCGTCTTCAAAAGAGAGCATCCAGACTCGCTGGGTGCTCTCTTTCGAAAAAGCGGATTTCTCTTTCGAAAGATCCGCCTGCAGTCTAGACGCGATCTTTTGAAAGAGGCTCTTTCGAAAGAAGCCTGCAGTCTAGACATAGCCTATGTCTCCCTCCAAGAAAAGACTATTTCTTCACTTTTTGTAAGTAGGGTAAAGTTTAGATAAATCCTTTAGGTTTCATTATTTTATGGTTTGGGTATAGGATCTGCTATCTGTGCACTTTTTAAAAGATGTTTTGGCTTTCCTTTGTAACTAAGTTCTAGGCCCATGGAGTTTCTCTGTGAGTATATTATTTTGTTACTTTTCCATCTAATTGTTATGCTTGCAACAGGATTAGTGTGGTGATAATAAAAGTTTTCTCTTTTCCTTTTATTAATCTGGTATTGGTTAATGGTGGTGTCCTGATTTTTACTTTAGGGGTGAGATTTTCCCAAATGGTCTCTCCCCTGGTTTCTTTATTAATTTGGATGGTGGCAGTGGAGATTCTATCCCCAAAATCTAGGGTTTTAAGATTTTGTGGGGAAGTTTTATACCAAAGCCTGGGAGATAAGGTTTTGGGGTACACTTGCTGGCCCCCACTTCTGCATTTATTGTGCCAGAGTGGGGAAGGAGCCATGACAGATGCAAAGAATTCACTTACTTTCTCCCCAGTGGCCTTATCATGCGTAAGTGCTCCTTTAGCATCTTGATCATACAAGTGGCTCAATTGGTTGTTTAGCAGGCTTCTTGCTTCTGTTGTATTTAAATTATTTTACTTCTGCTTTTTTGTCTCGCGCTGCTTCTTTTACTTTGTTGTTTAGCCACAATGACAAGTTTCTGGTTCTCTTATTATGTTTTTTAATTTGGGGTATACATTAAGTTGAGCCTGTATTATGGTGTCCTAGAAAATTTTCCATGCGGCTTACAGAGATTTCAGTTTTGGCATTGTACCTGATGTAGCTGATTTTTTTCCCCACCACAAAGATGTTAAATTTAATTATATTATGGTCACTATTACCAAGCAGTCCAATTATAGTCACCGTTTGGACCAGATCCTATAATATATTTAGGACTATATCCAAGACTTGCCTCTCTTGTGCATTCCACGGTTATCTGCTTCATAAACCAGTCATTTGAAGGGTCAAGAAACTTTATTTCTGTATCCTGTCTTTAGGTGACATGTACCCAGTCAAAAGGAAGGGTTAATTGAAATCCCCCTTTACTATTTAGGGTTTTTTTTATTTTCATAGCCTCACTAATCTCCCTGAACATTTCACAGTCTTTGCTTATGGGGTCAGTGATATCCCTACTACTATATTCCTATTATTAGAGTGTGGAATTGCTATCCAGTGAGATTCTATGGTATAGTTTAGTTCATTTAAGATTTTTACTTCATTTGAGTCTATGCTTTCTTTCACATATACTGCCACGCCCTCACCAGTACAACCTGTTCTATCCTTCCAATATATTTGGACCCTCATATTACCGATATTACAAACATCAATATTCTTCATTTCAATTATTGAATTGTGCCTCACCTATTTATAAAGAAATTCTGTACACATTTTGAATGTATATATTTTTTAAATTAAATAAAGTTTTACAGAGACCAAATAAAAGTAGTGATTTTTTTAAAAAAAGTAATTGTCACATTATTCCATTTTTCCCACTGGTTTGAACATATGCATTGTATATACAATGGCCAAGAACTTCCAAAAAGGACTGGTTATTTTGGGTGTCCCTACTCAAGATACCTGCTCTTTTGCAAGCACCCACTGGACCATTCTCCCAGGGTGGGCATGGGGGGAGAGGGAGGAGAGAGAACAGGGAAATCAAGACACTTTAAAGATGTCATGATGGGCACCCAAACATCAATAGTAACTTTTAAAATATTAACCAGATGGCATTATTTCATTTCCATAAGATTTTGTAGGGTGCCCATCAGGGCGGTGTCTGGGTGCCGTTACAAGGTTTAAATTATGACCACATTTTAAGGCTGCAATTTTGATAAGAGTCTGAGTACCCAACTCCCATTGTTAGATGTCTAACTCCCTTAAACGCTTTTGGAAATCCCAGCTCATGGAATTTTCCAACTAATCAGCCTGGACTTTAGGATTTGATTTCAATGGGAACAAGCACCATATAAGGATCAAGACCTTAATCACTTAAGAAGATACAAACTCCCTGGAGAAGAGACTCTCTTCTCACTAATGGCCAATACCGCACCTAGCACAATGGGTTCTTGACAGGCACTCCTAGGTGCTGCTGTAATAAAAACATTATTAAGGGAATCCTAGACATAAAAATGCATCTTGCAGCTCACACTAGAAACTTCCAGGTCCAAATTTTAAAAGCACTTTCAAAACAAAAATATTGAATTTGGCCATTCTTTGTGATATTCAAAACAAGGAATGTTTGAAATGTATGGCACCCCACACTTGAATTATTTGTAACACTACAAATAGGCTTCTTAAATTATAAAAGACCAAAAGGGTTGCAGAGTGAATTGGTTAAGCTCAGAACAGGTCTCGATAATGTATATCTGTAGAAATGTGCAAAGGAAACACACTAGAGATTTTAGTGGGGTAGCCGGGTTAGTCTGTTTCAGCAAAAACAACAACAAGTCCAGTGACACTTTAAGGACTTAGGGTATGTCTCCACTAGCCCCCTAGTTCGAACTAGGGAGGCTAATGAGGGCGACCAAAATTGCAAATGAAGTGTGAGATTTAAATATCCCGTGCTTCATTAGCATGTTCCTGGGCAGTTGCCATTTTAGAAATTGACTAGCCTGGAAGAACTACCCGTGTCTACACACGGCAGAGAAGGGTGATTCCGAAATAAACCCCTTACTTCGAATTACCAGTTAAACCCGAATGAGGTTTATTTAAATCCCATGCTTCATTTGCAATTTCGGTTGCCCTCATTAGCCTCCCTAGTTCGAACTAGGGGCTAGTGTAGACATACCCTAACAGATTTATTAAGGCATAAGCTTTAGTGAGCTACAACTCACTTCATCAGATGCTAATGAGAAAAGAAAACAGAAACTGAAAGGGTACGGAGATGGGGGTGTGACATTAGTGCTAATTAAATCTCATCCCTGTTGGAGATGAGCCACATCCACTCTGATTTAATTAGTGCTGATGTCACACTCCCATCTCTGTATCCTTCCTTTTCTGTTTTCTTTTCACTTCAGCATCTGAGGAAGTGAGTTGTTTCTCACAAAAGCTTATGCCCTGTTACCCTAACACGTTTGTTAGTCTTTAAAGTGCCACCAGACTCCTTCTGGTGTTTACACTACAGCAGTGGTTCTTAAAGTGTGACTGTGGACACCCCTCCCTCGCAGCAGGGAGCCTGCACTGTACCACCCCCTCTGGGAGCTGGAGTGCCAGCTTCCCGCTGTGTGTGGTAGGGAAGCCTCATGGGCTGGATCCAGCTCATGGGAGTAGGAAGCAGCTCCACATGCTGCTGCTCCCCCTACTTGCAGCTGGGGGAATGACAGCACAGGAAACCACTCCTCTGGAGGCTTTCCCTGCTGCTCCCATTGGCCAGAATCACAGCCAGTGGAGCAGCAGGGGTGGTGCCTGAGGGCTGCAGGGGGTGTGGAGCCAGGTAAGCAGCCCCTCCCCCATTCCCCTCATACCCAGACTCCCCATGCTCAGCCCGCTCCTGAACCCTACCTCCTGGCCAGACCCCATACCTCCAACCCCTCCTGCACCCATTTTGTTTTCATGGATGAGTATCTGGTGGTCTGTGGAAAGGTCTGCATTCAGCAGGATGGGCCATGGGCCAAAAAGTTTGAGAAACACTCACTAGAGATTCTAAGTCAAGGCCAAAACCTTATCAACTTCTGCTGGTCACTTCTTATCAACTCTGAGATAGAGCAGAGATAGGTCCAAACCTTTTTGGAGAAGTTTGGATATGAACCTGGTAGCTCAGGCATCTCTCTAATGCATATTCATGTATCGATCTCACAGCACTTTACAGTGTGTATTGTCCCCATTTTATAATTGGAGAAATGGAAGACCAAAGAGGTGAAGTGACTTGCCCAAAGCAGGTCTAGCAAGTTCATAGTAAATCTGGGTAAAGAATCTAGGTCTCTTTACTCCTGGTACGGATCAATGGACCGTACCACGAACATCTATACTACTGTAAAAGGAGAGGTGTCCGTCACACCATCTGTCACAGAGAACATTTGAGAAGCCTTGCGAAGTTTCTAGAAAATGCCAGAATGAGTGAGAAGTGATGAGCATGACTGGGGCCCCTCCCCTGGGGCTGCCATTGGCAGGGGATTGTGGCAGGGCTCAGCACCTCCCCAGCAAGTGTCCAGGAGGTGCAGCAGGGAGCTGGGGGTGGTGGTACCATGCAGACCTGTGCCCACTGGGGCAGGCAGCTCGAGGGCTGGGGCTCTGTGCTGCTCCTGCACCCCGGGGGTGGCCTGTCTGGCAAGTGGAGGCAACAAAGCGTGGCAGGGGGCAGCGCCTTGCAGACCAATGAGCAGCTGCTGCTGCAACATGATGACTTCTCTGAGTGGCACATCGGGGCAAGGGGTAAAGAAAAGTGGGAGATGCTGCGAGCGGTGGGGCTGACAGTAAGTCCCTGCCCACTGTGCTCTGCCTGTCCCTCCCTTAGCCCCCCGAGCCGGTGGTCCCTGGGTCTTCCTGTGCTCTGCCCTCCCTGCGCCTGCTCCCTATGCCACCAACTCGCCCACCCCATCTTACTGCCGCATCCTCCTGTCTCTGCTGCCCCTCAGCCATGAGGCAGGATTCGGCCAGTATTATTAAAACTTGAACTTACCGGGGGACCTCGGTCTCCTTTAAATCCAGGAAGTCCAAGTAAAAGTGGAAATAGGGTAGGTCCAATGGGGTCAAAGACTTGAAACCCATCAACAGCAGCAGGAGTTGTGAGGTTGAAGACTTGCACACGGGTTCTGGAGGTAAGATGAACAGATCCAGGGGTTGCTTTGGTGTACAGTAAAGGAACTTGGCTAGGAATGGATTTCCTGGTTGGTAGCGACACTAGCTTTTTTGGAATGGGGCCATCAGTCAGGTTTTCTGGGTTTTGTTTCATGGTCATAGGGTGGCTAGATGAGTTCTCAATCTTCTTCCCCATTGGCTTTACAGTGCTGGACACTTCAGAGAGCTTGATGGTTGTTTTTTGGTTGATCATCTTTTTGGTCTCTTGCTCTGTCTCTTTCCTGATGATGTTGGTGGAGTTTTGGCTGGCAGGCAGGAGGTTTCTGATAGTGGGAAGAGAATGTTTCTGTGAACTTGCACTGGAAGAGAGTCTGGATATCCTGAGGGTTGTTGTAGTAGTCCGAGGGTGTGAATGGACTGGCAGCTGCATATCAGTACTCGGTGGAATGGTAGACCACATAATCGTAACATTGGCTGTTTTGGTTGTTGGCCTTGGAGTCAGCAGCTTATATGGGACTAAGGTGGTGGAGGCTGTAGCTGGAGCCTTGAGGGGTGTTGTGACCTTGATGAGCTCTGATGTTGGGATCACAGTGGTCAGGTTCTTCAAACCCTGTCGCAAGAGCTTTGTCTGCCGGGGGGTTGTTAGGAAGGCACTCGGATCCCTGGGCAAGAGTGGGACAAGCGGGAGCAGATTTGGCCGGAAGGTGTCTGCTTGTCTGCATTGTTTTCTCAGGTATTTACAGTAATTATGAGCTGCCTTGGCAGAAGGATAAATATCAAACTGGCAAATGGCGCCTTCAAACTGTATCGAGTGCTGGTTCATTTTCCCTAAGAGAAAAGACCCTTGTGGATCCAATTCCTCATCTTTTTTAAAATGTAAATCAGCATATACTCTTTGCTTCCCACAAGAAGTAAATAAAGTGACCATCTGGCCTCGGATGTCAATGGCCATGTTATGCCAGTGGCCATCATGAACATTGTAATCAAAATATACAGAGCGTGCATGGCTTACATACACGATGACCTTTCCAGGGATGAACTGAACGCCCAGCTGCAGTTTTTTCTTCTTGTTCTTGACAGAGAATAGAAAAGCATTGTTGACACGGTGAGAGCATAAGCTCAGCACTAGGGCCAGGTCTGTGCCAAAGGCAGAGGGGATGATGGTGCTGATGGGTGCCTCGATGCGTGCTCGCTGAGTGAAGATGACACCCGATTTGAAAGGGATAACCCCCTGAGGAACTGAACGTGATGAAGGCCACGCGCTCAATGACTTCTTCCCTGTCAGACCCAGTCTTTGAAGAACATCCACATCTGAAAGAGAGGAACAAAGAGCATGAGAACACAAGCTAGTCCAAGGCCTGATGTGACATCCATCTGAGTCAACTGGATTCCTTGAAGCAATTCTTCCAAGGGCACCATGGGCAGATAATCGGACCCTGAATGCATAGATTATAGAGTGTGCCTATCTTTCGCTCCACTCAAACTGGTTTAAGGCAATCAGGCCATGGATGTTTTGTTATGGTTTCCTGGCTAGGCTCCCATACAACTTCAGTTCAATATCTGAGAAACTACCATAAAACACCAAACTCATGGTCCTTCTGTTCCAGTATCCCTTCTCCATCAGTAGTCCAGTGACAGATGTTTTTAAAGAAGGCAGAATACTACAGCAGGGACACAGTTCTCTAGTAAATTCTGTAAGGTCTAATCTCTATATAGAACCCAAGAGGCTTCCCCCCTATTAAATTCTATAGGTCTTCTCCTTAAGGGATCATGCTGAATCAGGCCCTTATCCCTATTCTACATTCCATACACAAGGTTGCTGTCTTTGTTCCATTAGCTTGCAGGGGAAAATAGCTATTCAGAAAGAAGATAACGAGGGTTACATGTTTCCTGGCATACATACAACCAACAAGCTGCAATCCCTATTCCTAGATTGCCAGCTAATCTTCCCATTGGAATTATCAACAGGAGAATCTAGCTAGGAGAGGGCTGCACACCCATCCAAATGTCCACAACCAAAGGGAAGAGTTTAAATGATCAGGAGGTTACCATGCATACCACAGCTGCATTTCAATTAGCAGTACAAGCCCCACAGATGAAAAAATTCGCAGCAAAAGAAAAATAATCCAAAAATAAACTCCTTCAAAATAGCCCTCAGGATTTGGCCTCCTTCACCCTTAGCTGTTACATATTCAACATAATTCTAAGTATTTGTGGAACTAGAACAGAAAGGGTTCATGAGTGTTTGTTAGAAAGGCTGTGAACTTAAGCCCGTCTGAGGCCTAGCATGGGCTTTGGCCAAGAAGAGAGAACACTAGAAAGAGAACAGCTCTGTTCTTAGCCTTTGGCAAAGCTTAACCATTTTGTACATTAGAACAAGCAAATCAATATTTGGTTTGTCTGGGACTTGCTTTATTTCCCAACCTGCTTTCTGTTTTAAAGCATTTTAATTGCCTTTACATAAGACAGAACCATAGAGAAGTTTAGGATAAAATGTGAAGGTGGATGAAAATTCTCTCACAATTACCTGTATGCTGAGGGGATGATTTGTTGTATGTGCATGTATGGATTTATTAATATTGGTGTTTATCCCTGGCTAAACAAACCCCTGGTTCCCAGGCATTCCCCTCCCATATTACTCAATAGGGATTCTTGTCCTTGCAATATGGATAGAATCCTCCCTCCTGCTTCTGAATGGAGGAGGTACAAACTTATCCTACAAGTCACTTCTGTCTTCTGGATCGTTTCCCAAGTCCTTGCTAATGCTAAGGGCCATATCCTGGCTCTAGTAAAGTCAAGTTGGAGCCTTGCCATGGACTTCAAACGGAGCAGGATCTGCACCTAAGGAAATATATTTGCTGCTTAAACCTAAGAGCTGAACGCTGCCTTCCCATTACCAGATGTAGCTTTAGGTTCTCTTCAGGAGCCGTATTGTAGTGAAAAGGCAGAAATATTTTCTACTCTAAAGCTGCTCTGCAAAGACATAACTATGTATCTCCTGTTCAGAGGATGCTGCTGCTGTTTGAACTACAAATCCAACTGCCTCATTAGCAACAGTATCAAATTGTGTTGGGGGAAAAAAAAAAGATTGGGCCAAAAGCCCAATGTCTGTGTGAAGCCTGAGGATAGCAGGCCTTGTGCAGAGTTTGGATTCTCCCACCCTAGAATCATAGAATGATAGAGCTGGAAAAGACCTCAGCAGTTCATCAGGTCCAGCTTCCTGCCCAAAGCAGGAAAAAACCCAACTAAATCAACCCAGCCAGGGCTTTGTCAAACCGAGACTTAAAAACCTCCAGGGATGAAGATTCCTAGATACCTCCCTAGGTAACCCATTCAAGTACTTCATCACCCTCCTAGTGAAATAGTTTTTCCTAATATCCAACCTAGACCTCCCTCACTGTAACTTGAGACCATTGCTCCTTGTTCTGCCATCCACCACTACTGAGAACAGCTTCTCTCCATTCTCTTTGGAACTTCCCTTCAGGAAGTTGAAGGCTGCTATCAAATCCCCCCTCAGTATCTTCTTCTGCAGACTAAGTAAGCCCAAATCCTTCAGCCTCTCCTCATAGGTCATGTGCTCCAGCCCCCTAATCATTTTGGTTGCCTTCCACTGGACCCTCTCCAATGCGTCCACATCCTTTCTATAGTGGGGGGACCAGAACTGGATGCAATACTCCAGATGTGTCCTCACCATAGCTGAATAAAGGGGAATAATCACTTCTCTAGTTCTGCTGGCAATGCTCCTCCTAATGCAACCTAATATTCCATTAACCTTCTTGGCTACAAGGGCACACTGTTGACTCATATCCAGCTTCTTATCCACTGTATTCACCAGGTCCTTTTCTGCCAAACTGCTGCTTAGCCATTCGGTCCCTAGCCAGTAACAATGCTTGGGATTCTTCCATCCAAGTGCAGGACTCTACACTTGTCCTTGTGGAACCTCATCAGATTTTTTTGGGCCCAATCCTCTAATCTGTCTAGGTCATTCTGGACCCTATCTCTGCCCTCCACTGTATCTACCTCTCCCCCTAGCTTAGTGTCATCTGCAAACTTGCTGAGGGTGCAATCCATCCCCTCATCCAGGTCATTAATAAAGATGCTGAACAAAACCAACCCTAGAAACCGACTGCCAACCTGACATCGAGCCATTAATCGCTACCCATTGGGCCCGACTCTCTAGCCAGCTTTCTATCCATTTTACAGTCCATTTATCCAATCCATACTTCCTTAACTTGCTGGCAAGAATATTGTGGGAGACCATATCAAAAGCTTTGCTAAAGTCAAGGTATATCACATCCACCGACCTTCCCATATCGAGAGAGCCAGTCACCTCCTCAGAGAAGCTAATCAAATCGTTCAGGCATGCCTTGCCATTGGTGAATCCATGTTGACTATTCCTTAATCTTTGTATTCATGCCCGTCAGTGTGAAAGAAGCTATTTGCATGTATTTGTTTATATGTTTGCATGTATATGCGAGCACATGTAAGTTGCAGCCCTCAGCATGCTGTGAGTATCATTGTGGCCCCCAGGGCTTCCAAGGCTGAGTAGCTCTGCTCCACAGCCTTAGCTTAGAGCCAGCTGACTTTTAGCTCAAGTGGTAAAGGTTCATGCACTGAGCTGCAGAGCACCTAGCTTTGGTTCCGCCTGTTGGCATTACAAGAAGGGGCTGGTCCAGGCTTTCAGCTGGGTCTCTGAAGCTTAGGGCATAGTTCCTCAGTTAGGGGAAATGGAGCATTAAAAGTCTATTCAAAGAAAAATAAGGAAAGAATAGCTAAAACATAGTATTTGTTCACCCTCTTGTATATTAACATAAAACTTCCTCTGAAAAAAACTGCCTGCCTAAGTGATTCAACCAGATGTTCACATCCTTTGCAGGAAAGTAGAATTTGGAAAATATTACATTTTTCAAAATTGCTGGTGGCAGACACTGCTCCGTGGGCTGCATTTCAGCTCAGCTTTAACCAACTCTTTATTTTTCTTTCATGTTCTGGAGCCTAAGAGGCCTGGAGCCTGCTAGTACACTTATTATTGCTTGCTGATTACATAGAAAGTTCTTCAGTTCCATCCTGCACCCTGAGTAAATATGTGGAGGAGGTGATACTATTTTAAGATAGAGAAGGTGGCTCTCTGACAAACAGACACTCGGTTTCCACCATCCAGCTGTAGAAAGCGAATTATTTTTTACTATCATCAACTAGGCAACTTCCTGGATCTGCATGTGGCTCACTAGTTACCCTAAAAGCGACGAGGAGTCCTGTGGCACCTTATAGACTAACTGAAGTGTAGGAGCATAAGCTTTCATGGGCAAAGACCCACTTCGTCAGATGCATGTAGTGGAAATTTCCACTATATGCATCTGACGAAGTGGGTCTTTGCCCACGAAAGCTTATGCTCCTACACTTCAGTTAGTCTATAAGGTGCCACAGGACTCCTCGTCGCTTTTGCAGATTCAGACTAACACGGCTACCCCTCTGATATTAGTTACCCTAAAGGATTCTTATCCTTTAGAAAAGTGGGAAAGAAACTTAGAAATCTCTCAAGAATAGCAAGTGTGAAAATTTAGCTTGTGAAATGTGGACACATCTCTCTATGGGTGTGATCCAACTCCGGTTGAAATGGAAGCCTCCCTCTGATTTTAATGGAAGCTTGATCAGATCATAAGCCATTTGATTCTTCTTACCGCCCCCAAAGGAACTTGGTCAATTTGAAGGGCAATAGTAGCAAAGAAGGGGGGGTATGCAAAGATCAATAACAATTAGATTTCACTGTGGTTTAGGTTGCAATGACTCAGAAACACATCGCACATTCTAGGCATGAGAACATGATATGTTTTTCTTAGTTCCTGTGCAAGCCAGTGCGGGGAGGCTGCATTTAACTTATCTCCAGTTTAAAGCTATTAAAGTCACGGGGCAGGAATCTGGTCCAGTATCTTATTGCTGGGCTTTTGCTGGGTGGAAAGCACAATGAATTAGGGATGTTAAGGACCAGTCGACTAATTGACCATCTGATAAGCATTTGCAGGGGATCAGCTGTGCGGCACTGCTGCTTTGAAACCCCAAGGCAGTATTTCAAAGGGGCAGCCGCTGCACAGCTGATCCCCGGCTCAGCTGTGTGGCACTGCCCCTTTAAAACACCGATATGTGGAGCCTGGGATCAGCTGGGCACTCCCCAGCTAACCCTGGGTTCTGGGGAAATGCCGTGCAGAACCAGGGTCAGCTGGGGACTCCCCAGCCGACTCCAGGTTCTACAAGGCATTTCCCTGGAATCCGGGGTCAGCTGGGGTTCTGAGGAAATGCTGCACAGAGCCTTGGATTAGCTGGGGAGTCCGAGGCGGCGTTTCAAAGGGGCAGCCACCACACAGGTGATTGCCCAGCTAATCCCGGATTCTGCTGAAATGCTGAGTGGATCTGGGGTCAGCTGTGGAGTCCCCTGGGGGACCCCAGGCTCCATGGCTTTGAAATGCACATTGTACATTTCAAAGCAGGCATCTGCATGCAGCCCAGAGTCAGCTGCACGCGAAGTTCCACATTCCTCCTTTGAAATGGACAAGCGCCTCAGTGGGGGCTCTTGTACATTTCAAAGGAGGATTGCGGAAGTGCCTTTGAAATTCCATCAACCACTCGACTAGTCAATGAACTACATTTTAACATCCCTATAATAAACCTGCATTAAGGATAGCTGGGCCAATTGCCTCCCCACGCTGGCTTGCACAGGAACTAGGGAAAACAGATCATGTTCTCATGCCCCATACTTTATCTGGTGTCTTATTGAGGGACGGTATTGTATCAGAGGAAGCTTCCTGTTTTCCCAGGTGAAGAGTGAGTGCAGCTGTGAGGGAAAAGAAATTGACTAGAATGGGGGATGGGTGGGGGCAGAAGGGGACATAACCCAGCATGAATGAGCAGATGAACACTAGGGATGTGAATGTGTATCCGAATACACGGTTAACTAATGAGCCTGTGCTCATCAGTTAACCCTCAAGGTTACACACAGCCCCTCCCCCATCCCACCCCTGCTGCCTCTGTATCAGAGAGAGCAGTGCTGTAGAACCACCAGCCCCTCCCTCCACTGCCTCCTGCAGAAGCAACAGTGCAGGGTGTGGAAGAGAGCAGGCAGGAACTGGTGCTCACAGGGAGCCAGCTTAAAAACTGGCTCCCTGCAAGCACCAGCTCCCACAGGGCCACCTGCCTTCCCTCACACTGCTGCCTCTGATACAGAAGCAGCAGAGCCAGTGGAGGGAGAGCAAACAAGAGCCAGTGTTTACAGGGAGCCAGTTTAAAAGCCGGCTCCCCATGAGCACCAGCTCCTGCCTTTCCCCCGCCCCTCCACTGTAAACATGTAGCCACTGAAAATTTTAGCAGTTACACATTTACACAAATAAACTCATTTTAATATCCAGAATGAAAACCATGTGATGTTCCCTTGCTCTGCATGAGCTAACTCATACTGTGAGAGATCAGGGTACATTTGGCATGTATCTTGGAGAGGGAGAGGCCATGCTTGGATGTACTAGGATTCTCCTCTACAACAATAATGTCTGGATAACGTCTGAGTTAAATTGCATCATAAGCACTGCATTGTGCCAAGTGATGTAATTCAAGGAAAACAGCAACATGTGTTTTCCCATACCTGAGCAGTAGGTGGATTCACAACCTTTTTTGAAGCTGGCCATATTCTCTTGTGCCTCAGATTTTGCTTCTGTAAAATGGGGATTATAATACTTGCCAGCTCCCCGGGACACTTAGCTCATTAATGACCACCTTCACTGACTAAAAGGTTCTACGGGCCAGATTTTAAAAAGCATTTAGGTGCCAAAAGCTGGAGATATACAGATAGATTTGAAAATTCCATGAGGTGCATCTTTAGTTATCCCAATATTTTTAAAAATCTGGCCTTAACAGCTGGTCTCCACACCATGGTAGTATACTCAGGTCAGCACTTGAACCATCAGCACCAAAATAGCAGAACAGTACATTAAGTCAGTGCATTAGGCTCCTGATTAAATAAAGCTATTTAAATTGGCTAAATTCATTTACACATTTTTCTTCGTAGGGCAGAAAGTAAACAAACATGTGTAATTTACCTTCAGGACTTCCCTGCGTGAATCCAAGAAAACAGATAAAATATAGGACAGTCCAGAGAAAGAGGGATCCCCTAAAAATCAGAGAAGGAAACAAAATCAGATTTTATTTTACAGTTTTCAAATATTTACAATGTAAAATATTGCTCAAGTCTGGCTATTAAGCCAGAAAAGTAAGCTTTATTCTGAACAACGGCTTAATTGTGCATTTATTGAAATCAGTGGGGACTATCGCCATTAGCAACAATAGCTGGAGGATTAGATCGTTGCAACACAGGAGTTGGCTGCTTGTTTTTAATTAGGTCTCCATAACCAGAATCTTGCTTGAGGGCCCAGTTAACATCTTTCAAAGTCCATGAGAATTTTTCCCATTGACTGCACCAAGCTTTTGATCAGGCCTTGAATTGGGACCAGAGCACTGCTCTACAGTGATGTCAAGAGTGTCAGTCTTGCAGAAAAACCAAAGTTGTACAGTAGTCATAGCAATGTCCAGTGTAGAACCCCAGGATGTAAAGGCGGGCAGACCAACTCTAAACAAGGAGAAAGATGGTCTTGACCAAAGAGTACGTATGAGGGGTCAAGAGGACACCCAAGTGTCATGTAAGTTATCTTTGCACCTGAGTGAACAATGTTAGAATCCTGCTGCATTTGCATTTATTTAGAATACATTTTTGGACACGCCCTGTGTGGTTTAATTTATTTTCTTCTAAAAAAAGGATACAAAGAGAAAAAATAGTCTGTAAACACTTTAGCACCCACCAAAGCTGGAGCACTACTGTTAATACACGTCACATTAGTTCAACGTGTAGAGAAATCCTATTTGCCTGTGGTATGGGTTAAGAACCTCCCCGAAATGCAGCATTGCAAGCTCTGTGGCTACACCTCTATGGAAGACTATTTCACACCTATGAAACTGCATTTGGCAAAACTTTCTGTTAGCTAAACTATAAGCTTCTGGTTGCCAGTGATAGCAGGGAGGGAAAACTATACTAGAAAGGTAGCAGAAACCACCCCTAAACCCACAAATCGCTTAATCAAAATAATGCAAAAATATGAGAAAATCCTTAGTTAAATTCACTCAGACTATATGTGGAAAGTTATCAAATTAAATTCTCTCATCTTCTAAAGGAGATTTAATAGTTAGCTGGAAGTTTCAAGGCCATTAGCTGGAGGAACAGAGACAAAAAATGTAAACTACATAAAATCCTCCACCAGAGAAAGAAACTACATGGATCATTCATAAGTTCCTAATACTACTTCACTTCAGACAGACCAATATTATATCTGTGGTGGGAGTGGGACAAAGACATGAAAGACCCCATTCATAGCTGACAAATTAAAATAATTATATATTTATTTCAGCATTTTAGTGTACTTTTTCCCAGCTCTTGCACATGAAAAATTTTGTAGGGGTATTTAATTCGGGTGGGTCTCCTCCTCAGCTGTTGCAGAACTCTGCAGCTCCATTGACTTCAATGAAGCTACACTGATTTATACCAGCTGAGGGTTTGGCCTACTAACTTTCACAGAGAAATCCATGCATGAATCCCACTGCTTGCTATATTTTGAAACTTGACTAGGAACCATTCCACATCAGCAGGGAAATTAATTAGATGGACCAAATTATTATTTTGCATTTTCCTTGCTCCTGATTCAGGTGCAGGAGGACCCAAGTCTGCTCTAAATTGTGCCCACACTACAAAGGTACCCAAGGGCACTGCCCAGAAGCTCAGAATAGCTGAAGTGCAATGCATCCTTCCACACCTTCTTGCTCCAGTATTACACTACCCACATACATTCAGGGAACCCTTTCCTGCTCCAGCAGAATTCCTACCTATTTCCTGACTCCTATGTCAGAGATGTGATATAAAACACCAGAATCCAGCTCATACCCGGAGCCCTCATTTCTGTGACCCATCAAATCAACATAAATAATTCAAATAACATACAGAACTTAAATGTGTCTGATGAGTCACAGCTACTGCAGTATGCAACAGCAGAGGCGAAAGGGGGCTTTATTCTGAGGGAGTTTACTCAATAGAAAGAAAAAGTATGTTCTTAACTTGTGTTAGCTAACTCATGGTAACTAAAATGAGGTAAAATCCTAGGGAAGGCAAGGCAGCTTGTAGTTTTCACTAGGGTTGCCAGGTGTCCGGTTTTGAACCAGACAGTCCAGTATTTGAGCTTTCTGTTTGGGAAACAAATTGAGAAAATATAAATGAGAAAATATAAATGTCCAGTATTTTCTAACTAAGATGTAATGTAGATTGTGATGTAATGTCAAGTATTTTTGTTGAAACCATCTGGCAACCCCAGTGTTCACACACTAGCAGGCTGAGTTGAAGAAAGCCCAGGGGTTTATTACAACCCGCTAAGTACTGTTAAGACTGCAAAATGCCTCCAGGTTCAGTCAGATTTTACCTTTTCTTTGATACCATGTGCTAGTTCATATGAAGGAAGAGCCCCTTTTTCCTAATGAGGACAAGGATTATGTAGTTACATACATGGATGTTTTTATAGTACTAAACAGCCCTGTGAATCAGTTATCAGTTTAGTCATCCCTCACAATATACCAAGTTAAAGCCCATTTTTAAAAAAAAAGGCAAAGAAAGGAAAATCCCCACAGTTTGCTTATAGATTTCCTGTTGACCCACACAGGAAGCACAACACAGCGAAGTGAACTAGCTTCAGGGAAGATCTAGCACATGATTCACTTGCACAGACACCGACTGGGCAGTAAAGAGAAGGGTTCACAGCGCAGGTTCCAGCTGGCACTGGACACACTGCTGCCTTCCTCAGACAGCCAATGTTGTACAAGACTGGAATGAGGACAAGTGCCAGAACACTGAAGAAAAACACTTTGGCAAAATATACCAGCTTAATGGAAAAAGTGAATGCTGCTTCCAAATGGCAGACCTGTGTGTGACGGGGCTGTTAATTATTACAGGTTTTTTTCTAACGTGAGCTCTTTTTCCGTTACAACTCCACAGTGACAGGGTTGCATAAGAGGTTGGAGTAGCAGTAAGAAAGGGAGAGTTTTCTCCTTATATAGAGCTACCATATCTACCCATTCCTGCTTCTCTGCTCCATCCCATCACTAATGAATTTCAAAGTCACCCACAATAGTATGTCCCTCTGGGTATACGTGTGTATGCATGCATGCATTGCAGCAGGAACAAGTAACCCCAGCAAGCTCAATGAGTTCCTGCAAACCTTGAGACACCAGGTGAAAACCCCACCATGGGTACATCTACACAGTTGCGTGTACCTCAAAATGAGCAAAGCAATTTGAGCTACACAAACTGTATAGCTTATTTCAAAATAGCTTATTTTGAAATTTGGCACTGTCTACAGAGCACTTATTTCTAAATAAATCACTATTCTGCTGACTTCCTTAATCCTCATACAACGAGATTTACAGGAAGTTGGAATAAGAAGCCCGTTATTTCAAATTTATTTCAAAATAACGGGCTTCTTGTGTAGATAGCACACAGCATTATTTCAGAATAACGGGCATTATTCCAAAATAACTCTGCTGTGTAGACATACCCTATAAGGCCAATCCACTACATAAGCCCTGCCTTTGAGGCACAGAACATTCCCTTCTGGTCTCTGCATTCTGTGACCTCCACTCAGCATTAGCCCTGCTGAATTCAGTGAGGCTACTGATTTGCACAATGGGCTGTAGGATCAAATCCATGATCTTTAGCTTTCCCAGTCAGGTATCGCTCTTCTAGTGAATGTTAAAGATCAAACTTCTGAAAGCAATAAGTTGATAGGCCTATGGGGTCAAGAGAGATAAGAGTCTTCCTTCTTGGTGGTCTGTACAGAATCTCCCTTGATGATAATCCCCATGTGAGCCATGTAGAATGCACTTTGCCTCAAAGGCAAAAATACAAACATACTGAGAATGTTTGATAGCTATCCGTTCTTATCTTGCATCCACTGTATTTTGTATCATACAAGAATGTACTGATGTGGTGATGACAAAGCCCTTGCTAAGAAGTATAATCTTGGATTAATCACTCTCGAGTGCCTTCCTCTGCACTAAAGGTAAAAAAAAAAAAGATTTGGCTGCTCCTCTTCCAAAAGACTAAATGAACGTTTCCTACTATGAAGTCTGATGGTGTTTCTGAGTGGTGAACGCATATAAGTCCTGCCAAGGGCCTAAATCCTAAACACAGCAACAGAGTGGGAATTTCAAAGACTCTTATGCTATTTGGATACTCAGTTACCAAAATAGGTGCCACAGGACTCCTGGTCGCTCAGTTACCAAAAGGAACTAAAAAAATCTCAGCCTACAAGTACAGAGTTCAAACTGCTCTGAAAAACAAAATTAAAAAGTGAACAGGAAACTGTTTCCCTAATATCCTCTTTGGATAAGCGACTGTCTTTTTATTTTGTGTCTGCACAACCGGGACCTAGCCCATGTCCAGGTTTCATACATACTTTCTCAACACTGCCGCAGCTAATTCTGACTGACTTGGACTCACGCTCCAGCTACCCTGTCAGATTTGATCATTCACAACTGCAGCAATCGCTCAATGTCCAGAGGTGACAGTGATGCGATGACACTCAGAACATTGAACTCTGACCTGTGGCTAATCAAAAGACCCTTCTTCACTCTTTGTCGTGACTCTGTCAATGAAACAACGTTTCTCTTCTCCGCCCTCAAATAATGAGAAACATGTAAGCGAGAATACGGGATCCTAAAGCAACATAGGCATGTGGTTTTATGAATGACACCTCAAATTGTTATGTGACAGAATCCTGTCCTGCAGCACTGACCCCTTAGTTATTTACACAATGGCTATCATTATAGCATCCAGGTGCTAGAGCAAATTCAGCTTGCCCAAGGCAAGTACCTTTTTGAGAGAGAAGTCAAATGACATTAATATTAGACCTCTGTCATCATCCATTATCACAATAAGGGACAGGACAGCAGATTTTGTGCCATGTTTTCATGATAACCTGGAAAGACTGGAATCCATGGAGTCGACTTGGAAGCAGTCAATCAGTTGCAAGTGAGTGAAGAAGGAAAGACATCTCTGGTAACAGCCTTTAGTAGAGTTTAAGCAAAGAACAGTTAAGAATGGATACTTCCGCAATGTGCAAAAGCTTCTGAGGGGTAACTGAGTTAGTCTGTAACTGGAAAAACTTTAAAAACAACGAATAATCTAGCAGCACCTTAAAGACTAACAAAACATGTACAGCCAGTCCCCGAGTTGCGAACGGTTGACTTACGACCGTTTGCAGTTACGACCGAAGCTGTCGTAAATGGCGGACCCAGAGTTATGAACACAATCCGCGCTTATGAACAGCACGGTCACGTGTAACTCTATGGGATCTGACTTATGAATGAACCAAGTTAAGACCAATTGCTTGATCCATAACCGGTTCGTAAGTCGGGAAGAGGCTGTAGATGTTATTATGAGCTTTTGTAGGTACAACCCACTTCTTCAGATGACTAAAGCATCAGAAGTCCAGATCCAAGAATAAATAAGAGAAGGCAAGGGGAAGAAAAAAAAGAGAAAAATAGTAAATTGGATTGTCCAAGTTACAAGAGACTGATAAGAACAATTTGCACCTCTATATGTACCCTTTGATTGGTTGGTTGGTTAAATCATTAGGTAGTGTGGGAGCCAGCTGATATTATTCATTCTTCTCTAATAAGAATCAAACTTGTAAATGAGGTTAAGTTCTAACCCTTCCCTGTGTAATTGGCTTCTGGAATGCTAAGTACTCATCACACCAGATTTTAAGATGAGAACTGAAAACTAATTGCAAGTGTAGCCTGAAAGAAAGTGGGGGGGAGGGGAGGAACTACTTGCTCTAAGATATTAGCTAATCTGTATGTGATTTTTAGCAGCAGACTACAGGGAATAACAAGCAAAATGGTTTGGAACACTATCTTTACTACATTTCTGGGTAAGAATAGTGTGTGAGTGAGGGAAATGTAGCCAGACTCAATTTCAGTGCTGGGATGATTATGAGACATTGTTTTCCCATGATTGTCCCAGCCCTACCACACAGTTTAGAATGCACACACACGCTCACGCACAGAACACTGTCATCCAGTTTCCCAGGGTTTCTCTATCTTGACTTTTGCCAACTCTAATCTTAATTCAGGATGAAAATACAATTAGCACTGTGTCGATGGAGCATTCGCACAGAGTCTTTGGCAACATCTGTCTAACTAGCATGGACCAAAACGCTGCTGCTTCCTTGAGGAGGTGGCTCCTAGCAACATCAGAGTGAGTCAACAGAGGGCGAAGAAAGAGAGGAGTCATATTCACATAGGGTGGGACCTTGACATTGGCAACAGCAATTCAGTAGCACGCTGTATTACGAAGAGGCTTTGCTTTCATAAAAGTCTGACATAAGCCATGCAGAAAGAGGGTATTGCACTGGTTCTTTAGACAACTCTAATTTAAAGCCAAGTTTAAATACCTCACATTTACAAAGGATCTTTCACTAGGGTGGAAGGTGGTAGATACACAGCAGACAATAGAAAAGAAATTTCAGCCAAGACTCCCGCTCTTAGGCTATGGCTACACTACATGCTTTGCTGAAAGAGGCAATGCAAATGAAGTGCAGATTAGCATTTTCTCGTGCTTTATTTGCATACTCTCTTTCATTCAGTTTTTGCACAAGGGGCTTTTGCACGAAAACAAACAGTGTGGACGTTTCCTTTTTGCTCAAAAACCCCTTTTTGGGCAAGATCCTTATGCCCCCGTCTCGTGCAAAAAGGGGGTTTTGTGCAAAAAGGAAACATCCACACTGTTTGTTTTTGCACAAAAGCCCCTTGCGCAAAAACGGAACGAAAGAGAGTATGCAAATGAAGCGCAAGAAAATGCTAATCCACGCTTCACTTGCATTGCCTCTTTCAGCAAAGCATGTAGTGTAGACAAAACCTTAGGCTGTGTCTACACTGGGCCACTTATTCCGCAAAATCAGCCGCTTTTCCGGAATAAGCTGCGAGCTGTCTACACTGGCCCTTGAATTTCCGGAAAAGCAACGATGCTCTACTGTACAAAATCAGCCACTATTCCGGAAAAACTAGTCTGCTCCCGCTCGGGCATAAATCCTTATTCCGGAACACTGTTCCGGAAAAGGGCCAGTGTAGACAGCCCAGTAGTCTTTTCCGGAAAAAAGCCCCGATCGCGAAAATGGCGATCGGGGCTCTTTTCCGGAAAAGCACGTCTACATTGGCCACAGACGCTTTTCCGGAAAAAGGGCTTTTCCGGAAAAGCAGCCTGCCAATGTAGACGCTCCTTTTCCGGAAAAACTGAAAATGGAATAGTATTCCGTTTTAAGCATTTCCGGAAATTCATGCCAGTGTAGACACAGCCTTACAGTATAGGATCACTACTATCCGTGTAGATAGAGCCTTGTGTGAATATAAAATATTTATCTGATCCACAAATGAGCAGGGCTCTACATGTGCAGGGCTCTCATTTTCACAGGTCATATCCAGAAGACCATAGCAGAAGGGTTGAGTTGACTCTGATGGGATTTAAACCACTTTTTCCCATATACTGTATTTCAAACTTAATGGCTGTGTCTACACTGGGCCACTTATTCTGGAAAAGCAGCCGCTTTTCTGGAATAACTTTCCAGCTGTCTGCACTGGCCGCTTGCTTTTCCGGAAAAGCAATGATGATCTACTGTAAAATTGTTTTTCCAGAAAAACTATGCTGCTCCCATTCGGGCAAAAGTCCTTTTCTGGAAAAACTGTTCCGGAAAAGGGCTAGTGTAGACAGCACAGTAGTCTTTTCCGCAAAAAAGCCCCGATCGCGAAAATGACGATCGGGGCTTTTTTCCGGAAAAGCGCGTCTACGTTGGCCACGGACGCTTTTCCGGAAAAAGTGCTTTTCTGGAAAAGCATCCTGCCAATGTAGACATGCTTTTTCCGGAAATACTTATAACGGAAAACTGTTCTGTCTTAAGCATTTCCAGAAAAGGGTGCCAGTGTAGACGTAGCCAATATGTTAAACCACCAAGCCATCCTTTCTGACAAGTAGCTGAGGCTTGCACATCCCTGAAAATAAGACAAACACCTGCTTCTCTGATTTTTTGAGTGACAGATGCATTCTATGAATCAAAGAGGAATAAACAAAACTGGTTTTCTTTAGTAAGAGCATGAGTAGTTCATAGATTCCAAGACCAGAAAGAGACAATTGTGAACATCTAGTCTGACCTTCTGCATAACACAGGCCCTAGAACTTCCCCAGAACAATTCCTAGAGCAGATCTTTTAGAACAGTCATTCTCAATTAAGGGCATGTACACCTCTTCTGGGAAAACATCAATCGATCTATATATTTGCCTAGTTTTACAACAGGCAACACAAAAAAGAACTAATAAGGTTATTACAAACTAAAATTTCATACAATGACTTGTTTATATTGCTCTATATACTGAAATGTAAGTCCATTATTTATATTGCAATTGATTTATTTTATAGTTATATGGGGGAAAATGAGAAGCTAAGCAATTGTTCAGTAATGATGTGTTGTGACACTTTTATACTTTTATGTCTGATTTTGTACGCAAGTAATTTTTAAGGAAGGTGAAATCTGGGGGCATGCAAGACAAATCAGACTCCTGAAACAAGTAGGCTGTGTCTAGACTGGCATGATTTTGCGGAAATACTTTTAATGGAAAAGTTTTTCCGTTAAAAGTATTTCCGCAAAAGAGCATCTAGATTGGCATGGATGCTTTTGCGCAAAAAGTGCTTTTGCGCAAAAGCACCCGTGCCCAATATAGATGCGCTTTTGCACAAGAAAGCTCCGATGGTCTTGCGCAAAAAATTAAGGTGCCTGTCTACTGGCCCTATTGCGCAAGTATTCTTCACAAGAGGGCTTATCCCTGAGTGAGAGCATCAAAGTATTTGCGCAAGAAGCACTGAATTCTTACATTAGAATGTCAGTGCTCTTGCGCAAATTCAAGCGGAAGTGTAGACAGCTGGCATGTTGATTTTAGATATATAGAGACTGAAATCAAGTCACCCTTTCACCTTCTCTTTATTATGCTCAATATATTAAGCACCTTCAGTCTACTACTATCAGGCACATTTTATAATCCTTCAGCCATTCATGAGACTCTTCTCTGAATCCTCTCAAATTTTTCAATGTTTCTTGAATTGTGGGCACCAGAACTGGTCACTGGATTCCAACTGCAGTTGCACCAATGCCAAATGCATATATAAAATAATATCTCCTACTTGAGATTCTACCTTTTATGCATCATCATGTGATTATCCACCATAGCCCCGAAATCTTTTTCACAGTCACTGCTCTCAGGATAGAGTCCACCATGCTGTAAATATGGTTGCTGTTCTTTGTTCCTGCATGAACACATTCTGCTGTATTAAATCTATATATGGTTTGTTTGCGCCTCGTTTACCAAGTGATTCAGATTGCTCTGAATCAGTGCCCAGGTCTTTATTTTCTTCTCCTCTAATTTCTGCATCAACTGGTAGTTCTTATTAGATGATGATTTTACGTTTTCTTCCAGTCATTCATAAGACTTATATAATGTAGGGCTACTGGGACCCCACTGGAAACACACTCACTTGATAACAAGTTCCCTTTTACAATTGCATTTGGAGACATCAGTTAGTCAGTTATTAATTTTAGAGCAAATGGATTAAAATGGCACACAATTCTAGTTTTTTAAATCAAAATGTCACACGCCAAGTCAACTGCCTTACACCAACATACCTATGTATGTTACATCAACCCTATTACTTTTGTCAAACTGTTAATCTCATAAAAAGTATCAAATTAGGTTGACAGGTTCTATTTCCATGTTGATTTACATTAATTACAATGTCTTCTCTTAATTCTTTAAGTCTCATATCAGATACCCCATTATCTGGCCCAGGATCAATATCAGGCTGACAGGCCTATAATCACCCAAACTAGCATGATACTAGTTTTCCTCCCATCCTCTTGAACAGCTCATGTGCCACAACATATTGAAAAATCAACATTAATGATCCAGCAAGCTCCTCATTCATCTCTTTTAAAGCTATTGAGCAGGTTATCTTGATCGGCTAAATCTCTCTTTTTGAGGCTGCAATTTTTGGAAGCAGTTTTAATGCAAGAGATAAGGCAGATATAGATACAATTCAGTTCTCTCTGTGAAAGAGGCTTAAATGTTAACCAGTAGATGATGGAGAAGAGAGAATTTTACAAGATTTGCAGATGATGCCAGGTTGGGTGGCTTTGCAAGCACTTTGGAAGATTATAATTCCCCATGTCCTTGACAGATTAGAGAATTGGTCTGAAATTAATAACATTAAAATAAATAAAAGTAAATGCAAAGTACAACACTTAAGGAAAATGGAAGGCACAAACACAAAATGGGGAATAACTCAGTAGAGAGTAAAACTTCAAGAACAGATCTTGGGGCTATAGTGGATCACAAACTAAAGATGAGTCAACAAGATTATGCTAAAGCGAAAAAGGCAAATGGCATTCTGGGGTGCATTAGTAATTGGGTTGTATGTAAAACACAGGAGGCAACTGTTCTACTCTACGAGGCATTGGTGAGGCATCTGCAGTAACACTGCACCTAGTTCTGGGCACCACACTTTAAGAAAGATGCAGACAAATTGGAGAGTCCATTGAAGAGAAACAAAAATGATAAAAGGTTTAGAAAAACATGATGTATGAAGAAAAGTTGAAAAATTGGATCTATGTAGTCCAGAAAAGATTAAGAGAGAGACATAACTGTCTCTAAAGGGAGATTTAGGTTAGATATCAGGAAAAAGTTTTTAAATTTAAGAATAATTAAACAATGGTACAGGTAACCAAGGGAGACTGTGGAATCCCTGCCACTAGTGTTTTTTTAAGAACAGATCAGAAAAACTTGTCAGGAATGGTCGACTCTAGGTATACTTACTCCACTAATACTTAATTGTTTGAGCACCTCTCAGCCATTACACATAGCCTCAATATGAAGTAGGGAGGTCTTCCTCCCAACCACTTTTTACATGTAAGGAACAAAGGCAGAAGATAGATTAAGGGATTTGCTCGAGATGATGCAGGAAATGATTTGGCAGAGCTGGAACAGAATCTAGATGTTTGGAACCATAGTCCTGTTCCCTGGCCACTAGGCAATGCTTCCTACCCTAGGATACCCCACTACTTGGTGTCATATAAGAATCTAGAGAGCTAGGTCTTTTGCTTTACTGATCGTTCCCAACTATCCAATGCATATGTACAACACAGTGTCAGCTAGATGTCTCTGTATTGTTCAGTTTGACCCATGGTACCATGAACTACCATCCAATTGCCTACCCAAGGTGACAGGAGCAGTATTTTCCTATTACATATTAGCTGGCACCCAAAATGATCTTTCTGGGTTTCTTTAAAAATGGATGCTTTTCAATCTGTCTTGGTGGTAGCCAGCTTTGCAGGTGAATGCTGTGTATGGTCTTGTTTGGACATGAAGAGCTAACAGATGTGAACAAGTACAAGGAAGCATATTTCCTGGATGCCAATGCAGAAGCGCTAAGGCATAAAACAGACACACTAAAGAGAACCTCCAGAAACATTAGGCAGGCCACCTACATCGTCATTAGTTAGCACTTGGGGGACATAGATCCAATTAAATAGATGTAGCAGTGGCTGAAGACCATGAAGTTTCTGTGGCACTGATGTATTCAATCAATCCGCAGCAGTGTAGAAACCTGCTCTCCAGCCTCTGAGGGCCTGCGTACATTGAAAAGACACTGCAACCAAACCATTTATGGGAGGATCCTAAGCTTGCAAAACCTGTCAAATTTCCTTGTGTCCACATGGCTGTACAGGCCGGGATGAGGTTATTAGCTCTCCCAGTGCATTCAACACTTATTTCATCATAGCACAGTATATCCAGTCACCATATATATCTCCATCCCACACTGTCGACTGTGGAAATTACCCCTGGCTGCCAGCAACAGCTCTCTCTACCCTAGGATGACTGCATCAGGAGTAATGCAATGCACTGATACAACCATATACTGTGTGGATGTGCCAGAATGGCTCCAGTAGAAACAGCATTGCTATGTGAATATACTACAGCAGTGGATCAGCACCACCTTCTTTAACACATTGTTTGGAATTCGCTGCAAGGAATGTCAGGCTCACACACCACCAGTGGTTCAGGTACCACCATTTGGGCATCCCTGCACTAAACCATTTTGAAGATGAGCAACTATTGGATGCAAAATGTTCTGTCATGGTTTGGATACAGGCATGCTACAGGCAGGTGAGATGCTTACTAGAAACCTTATTGCATACACCCAGCTGCTGAAATGGCATATTTTAGAGTCAAAGCCTTCTCAGAGCAAATATCAACATAAACAAAACAAAACAAAAAGGTCAGGGGATAACATAAAGGATAACAAGTGACCTCTACCGAGGAGGGAAAGAAATCAACAGCAGAGAATCACTAGGGTTGCCAGATGGTTTCAACAAAAATACCAGACACATTTGACATGACATCACAATCTACATTACATCTTATTTAGAAAATACCGGACATTTCTATTTTCTCAATTTGTTTCCCGAACAGAAAGCTCAAATACTGGACTGTCTGGTTCAAAACTGGACACCTGGCAACCCAAAGAATCAGAATACTAGAACTGGAAAGGACCTCAAGAGGTCATCAAATCCAGTCCCCTGCCCTCACAGCAGGACCACACACCATCTAGATCATCCCTGATGGATGTCTATCCAACCTGCTCTTAAATATCTCCAGTGATGGAGATTCCACAACCTCCCTAGGCAATTTATTCCAGCATTTAATCACCCTGACAGTTCGGAAGATTTTCCTAATGTCCAACCTAAACCTCTCTTGCTGCAATTTAAGTCCATTGCTTTGTGTCCTATCCTCAGAGGCCAAGGAGAACAATTTTTCTCCCTCCTCCTTGCTTATCTGTGACACCCTGACCATTATTCAAAGAGAATCATATATCTGAAGAACTGGTGTAAGAAGTATACTCCGCAAACTACCAAGCTGTACTCTCCTGCCTCCATTGCAGTTTCCTGCTGTACTAACTGCTTCTTCAGTGGGATTTGGATGCTCTTTGTTATTTGTAGTCTCTCAGTCCTCATTACAGGCACAGTAATGGCTGCTAATGTATCAGGCCTAAAAGCCTGCCAAACATCTCTCATGCCTCTGAGCCTTCTCCCTTTGCTCTAGTCCCTCCAATCGATGGTCACTGCCCCACTCTCCTCCTGCTTTTCCGCCTTCTGACCAAGGGATCAGTCTCTCCCCTTCACAGGATGTCAGACCCAGGCAGGTGTTTCTCTACAGAGAGCACCCAGCACTCACAAGGTGGACTCTGGGGATGACTGACAGAGCCTGGGCAAAAAGAGACCATTTCAATTCAGACTTAGTGCCTCTGCATGCAAGGGCTCCAAGAGGCAGCTAGCTCTCGCCTTCACTGTGGAGAAAGCACCTAGCTCTTCAGACAGTTACATACATTGAGCCTAGATGGAAGCATCCCACTCTTCACAAGTCACATCCAAGTTACAAGCTCCCTGGAGGGTAAATCCAAGTGGGCTGGGCATGGCACCAACCGGGTAGGGACGCGCAAAGCCCTCCCCGCCCCTTCTCCCCATCTCTGACACCCCATACAAGTCTTCCCGCAAACACCAGGAGCGTCCAGACTGCCAGGGGAGAGAACCCCAGCCCTTCAAGGGAGTATCTGTAAATCATCATCACATCCGACAGCGCAAGCCGGGGTTAACCCTTTGCTGTGCCCCCGGGGGGGGGGGGAGGTGGTTGTTACCTATTGGGAAAGTTAGTCGGCGCGTGCGCACTTCCCCCTCCCCCCCCCCCCCCCACACAGACTCTAAGCAAAGCGCCGATCCATTTTCTGCAGCCCCCTGCTGAGCTGGGGTGCGGAGAGGAGGAAGGAAGCCCGAGGGCGGGGGTAAAAGCGTCCCCACATTCAAGGGGGGGGGGACTGAGGGCCCCATTGCCAGCAGGAGCTGGAAGCTGTTCCCACTAGTGTGTCTACGGGGGAGGGGGGACTAGTAATTTCTGCATTTGTTGCGAACACATCCCCGCCCCCCGCACGTTTCCAAGCCGGGATCTCCTTCCCTTTCCCCACCTACCCCCCGATCCAAAGAACGGGCCACGAGGAAGTCACCCCTCATCCTCGCTCTTTGCTCCCCGCTCCGCTCCTTCCGGGCCGCTTTGCTTCCCCTCCGGGGTAGCGTGGCCTCCGCTCTCCCAGCCCAGTTCTCCTCTGCAGCCTGGCAGCTTTCACCTCGTCCCCTGGCCAGAGCGGGAATGTCTCCCCCACCCCGTCCCAAGCCACCCGGGAGCTGAGCGCCGCTCTTTCCCGTGCAGGATTCGCTCTCGGTTCCCTCCCCGGGCCCCCCATTATATGAGGGGGTCCCTCGCCCCCCACGTTATCCTTCCCCCATCTCAGGGAGAGTTAGGAGTTTTTACTCACCCCCTGGCTGCTGCTGTTGCTCTGAGTTTGGAGACCGGCTCTGATTCCGGCTCCATCACGTTTAGAGCATTGTCTCGTTCGGGCACGTTTTGCAGCGATCCATCAGAAAAAGGGGAAAAGGCTGGTTTGTGGGTGCATCCTTCCCAGGAGCTCAGCTCTCTGTCTCTCTAAGGGGCTCAGCTGTGCCAAAGACACCCCCTGGCCCGCACGGCCAACTCCTTCCCTCCTTCTCTTCTGGGTCCTTTTGCTTACACAGAGCTTTTAATCCCATTTAACTCCCTCTCGGCAGACTGCAGTTACCTTGGGGAAAAGGAGAGAGAGGAACAGAAAGTACACGCTAGGAAAAGAATATGGCCCATGGTCGCTGTTTTTCTTGCCTCTTTTTTTCTCCTCCTCCTTACTATGAGTATAACGTCTATGATCTCTTATTTCCAAAGTCCTTGGTAGAAAAGTGTTTTTTTCTCTGAGCTGTTACTTGTTTGTTTGCGTGATGGTTATAATATGTTTTATTTGCAATGCAGATGTGCTTCCCAGCCCCCAGGAACTCTTCTCTGGACTTAAGAGAAAAGAGGGAAAAAGGCAGATTTTGAGAAATCAAAATTATTTAAGGATGGTTCTGCTGACTCTCTCTGCTGCCCTCCTCTGTATCACTGAAGTGAAGCACTTAAAATGTATATGAGTCAGAAGAGCTCAAGACAAACAATCAACTGACCCCTTCCAGTCTATCTCAGGAGAAAATAAATAAAGAAACTCAATTCAAAGCCTTCTCTGGCCTGTAGAGAGAAGTTAACAAAGGTTGTGTTCAAACCGACCACTTCACCATCTTTCACCAGGAATGGAAAACCTGAAACTGGCAGGACTGACCCACAAGTTGCCTCAACTATTCTCACCATCTGTTGGAAAAGTCAAAGGTACATTAAAGATTTTCCTTTTGCAGAGTGCTTTGAAGAGTCAGTTTAAATTGTGGGTGTGACAGAAGCTCCTAGGCAAGAAAGGAGCCACTATCTCTCTCTCCTCTCTGTGTTTTCTGCTTTTGGAGTAAGCAAGCTGATGTAACAGGTGATTGAAATGCAAGGAGCTCTCTCCTCTCAGACTGTCTTACACCCATATTCAAGCACATAGAATACAAATCATGGGAACTGATGCCATTCCTACCTAGAGTCTCTTTAGAAACAAAAGATTCTCAAGTCATCATTCCAAAGCACTATATGACTAGAGAAGAAACTTTGGGTGATTCTGCATACATAAAGCAGACAACCGAGTGACCTTAAAGGCAGAGCCTTGTACAGCTATATCAGATACTGCTTCTAAATACTGCTAGCGAAGTATGAATCAGTCTCCCAAATGCTTATATACAGACCCAGGTCAGTATTTCAGACATGCAGTTTGTCAAGCATATGTGACAGTAAACAACAACAACCCCCCCTGTCATTTCAACTTTAAAACAGGGCAGGCAAAGAATCACTTGAGTACCTGGTGATGGAGGAGGAAGGGTATGGACACAGGTGGCTTGCATAGAAATTAGAATCCCTACTAGTTAAAGCTACAAAAGGACAGCATCAGACACTTTAAGAAGCTGTTTTCTCTAAGCCTCAGTTTACCAGCTCACTTTTCCCTTTTCCCTGATGCCCCTTTTCCCTGATGCCCTCCCCTGTTTCACATCTCTCTTCCCCCCACCCTTTGCTTTTCTGTCTTTGACACTTACTTTGTGGCAAGGTGAAAGGTTGTGCAATATCTCCTTCCAGCCCCCAAATTCATTTGTAATTCATTTGTCCCAGCAACTTAAAAAAATTCTGAATCTGATTTTTTTTCTTTAAATCACACCATGGCGTTGAGCTGAAGACCAGACAGCACCTGCTGGGGTTATTGGTCCTGACAGGTCCAAACCTTCCTGGCAAGTTTATGTTCCCCCAAATTCAACAAATAATCCTATCCCAGGATTTTTGCAGACAGATTTTCCCAGTGCTGCTTCTCTGTTGGTGGCTCATGGATGCTGCTGTCGGATCAGTAGGGAGGATGGTTTGGGACCAGGTGCTAGCCTTGGAGGGACATGGAGCTTAGAAGCTTTCAGATGTGAAGAGAGATGGAAATTATAAAAAGACTGCCCTTGTCCTTTTTAAATAGCTGCAGCCGGGGACTCTGCTTTGGCTCTAGTGCACCAGGTGTCCGGTTTCAGCAAACATTCAGCTAAGGAGCCAGGAGCCAGCCTCCAGGGGGCAGGGTCTACAGTGCACTAAAACATACAAAGGAACCTACTGATGAAGGCTGGGCACAGAGTGACATCCCAAAAGGGAATGTGGTTGGGGGGACACCCACATGGGAGAAAGACAGAGGAGGACTGGAAAGGGAAGGATGAAGGCATGCAGCAGGGAAGCCAGAGAGAACTGGACACAAAATAATACTAAATACAAAACATCTACTTAGTCTAAGGGATGACAGTGTTAAAAACAGCACAAGGCAGACAGGAAGACATAACCCCCTGCACCACAAGGTTTACAGTGCAAGAGGTAGGTCCTGTATGATGCCCTTGACTGAATAGGAGTCAAGAGCATGCCACACCTCACCAGATCGGTCTACACAGCAGCATAACCGACATTATTCCAAAATAACAAACTGCCCATCTGCACTACAAGCCATTATTTCAAAATAACGTCGAGCTGGAGGATACGCGTTATACTTCCGAGTTTTCAAAAGACTCTCAAAGCGCTGCTTAATCCCGCCTTGCCCTAGGTGTGGGGATAGTGAATCTTTCATTCGGATTAAGGTTACTCTGACTCCTGTACCCCTCATTTCACAAGGAGCAAGGGAAGTCGGAGGAAGAGTGCTCTATCTTTGACTTCCTGCTGTGTAGACAGCTCTAAAAGCTATTTCGACTTAAGCTACTCAATTGACATAGCTCAAGTTGTGTAGCTTAAATCATTTTTAGTCCTGCTGTGTAGACGTACCCTATATAATTTTGGTTTGGCCCCCAGACGCACAGGAACCTGATTCATAAGAGCACCCCAAACTGCAGTAGAAGTCAGTGGCAGCTGTGACTGCTCATTCCCTATGAATGCATTTAATTTCTTAGTTTTAAGAGATAGCTCAAAACAACCCAAAGTGGAAACAAGGACTCCTTGTTGCTTTTGCAGATCCAGACTAACACGGCTACCCTTCTGATACTTAAGCTCATTATATTCAGTTATTATAATGACAGATTCAGATGATCTCACATTTCATTGTTCTCTCACACAGAAGGCAGAGGAGAGTATATGAGAGGCATATGAGTAAGAGCAATGTACAGACATCTCTGTGTACACATGGGTGTACACACGTGTCTAGATAATTGCTACCACATGAGCAATTCCGGACCAGACCCTTTGAAAGCTGCTTTGCTTAGGAAAACCCCAAAGCTTATGCAGCAACCCACTGAAGTAATGGGATCAAGGATCTAACTATGAAGATCAGCTTGCAGGTTTGGCCCTTAGACACTAAGGGTACATCTACAGTGGGGAGTTATTACAAAATAACTCCACTTATTTTTAAATAACAAGCAGAGCATTCACACTACCAAGCCTGTTATTTTGAAATAAGAGGCTGATTATTTCAAAATAATAATTCCTGCTTATGAAGAGGAATAAGCTTATTTCAAAATACAGGCTGGACCTTCCTGGTCTGGCACCCTCAGGATCTGACTGGTCCTGGATAAGGGATTTTTCTGGACCAGGGGAGGTAATTTCAGCACATACACACCCTTGCTTGCTTCCTGGCTCCCCGACAGCCCAGCTGAACTGCATACTAGCTCATGGCCCCTCCCCAGCGTAGCTGAGCCCTGCACTGGCTCCTGGTGACATCCCCCTGCCCCCTGCAGCACACAGGCTTCTGCAACCCAGTTGAGCCACATGTCAGCTCCCTGCCCCCCATTCGTCGCCCCCCCCCCCCCCCCCCCGCAGCCGGACTGAGCTGCACATGGACTCTTGGCTCCCTCGCAGCCCAGCTGAGCCGTGTGCCAGCTCCCCCCCTTACCTCCCGCAGCACAGCTGAGCTATGTGCAGGTTCTTAGGCCCCCACCGCCCTGCAGCGTGCTGGGACTCTCTGATCCTGGAGCATCCATGGTCATGCCAGACCACGGATGTTGCCAAATCAGAGAATCCTGAATTTTAGAGGTGCAACCTGTACTTATTTAGGGAGATATTATTTTGAAATAACCTAGTGTAGACATAGCTAAAGGGAATAACACATTTGGTAATTCTTAAAATGCAAAGCACACCTTTCTTCCTCCTGCCTTATAATTGCATATCCCCTCTAAGACCAGTCAACATTAACTCTACCAAAAAATTTCCTCTCCCAAAAATCTTCTCTGGAAAGAGAACAAAGTGATCTGTTTCAGGACAGTGCTATAATATACAAACAATAAAAAAGGCAAGGTTAAATAAAGGTGGTGGAGATAGAAACATATGCATGGATCTCCCTGGAACATTATTAACACAGCAGTCTTGGATATAGAGCAATTTTTCTAGGATCTACAATGAGATAGACTTGGGACACAATTTTTCAAACACTTCTTCACATGCCTCTTTTTAATCACATGAATAGACACATACAATCAAGGTAAGCACATACATAAGCATTTGTAGGATATGGATATGGATGAAATCAAAGTATTATTTTCTTAAAAGTAGAAAAAGGTAAATTAAGACCTAGTACCATATCAGCAATACCCACTACCAACTCAATAGATTCAGCATTTAGTCTTTGTTCTTAAAAGGAGATGCTACAAAACAGAAATAACTTCAACTTTTTTTATAAACTAAATATCAGTGCAAGTCATTACGAAAAATGCTAAACAATGCAGATATTGCAAATTCAGATCCATCAGCATAGTGGCATTGTGTGAAAAACTGTAACTTGGCAGAAACAAAACTGAAATTTACCATTCTATATTCATTACTTAGTCAAACTGAGAAAAGAAGAAACAACCACCACCAAAACCCACATACACATCACAAATAGTGAAAAAGTGCATTGGATTTTTCATCACTTTAAAAATCTACTCAAATAATCTAAGGACCTATCTGTAAGGGGGTTTTATACACCTTGCAAAAATGTGCCTTGAAAAACCCCATATGTAATCCTTACTGGTTGAATATCTACTGTTTTTAAAATAACTGTCCATATTTAATTAGCTTCCAGGAGAATCACTACCCACCTGTCCTTTGGATCCATAAGTTGGAATCTCATTATGTATCAAGGCTTTTATTCAAATCATTCCACACCCTGGTAGACCAAGTAAGAAACAGCTCAGGAGAGACAGAAAAGTGAGCATTACAGCTGTGCTATACAATTGACACTGTCTGACTTCAAGCAAAAGTTGAATTCCAGAAGCTAACTCGGACTTGTCTTCCTCCTGTTTGGCTTTGCCCTAATGACATTCTCACTGAATCACAGGGCATTTTTACTTGTGCCAGTCATCTTAGTACAAGCTCTGAAAGGCACCCTGAATCACTTACTGCACCCCCAAAAATTCACAGGTATGTTTAGATCCAATTTAGCTAAGTGTCTTATTCAGATTCAAAGTTGCAACAAGACCAGGCAAAGGGCATAGGTAGCCTGAAAGCTGAGGCACCGGAAAGGCTTGTGGCAAGTATCAGACCACAAAAGAAGGTGAGCTGGAATGGAGTGCCTTTCACCTCCTCTTGATTGATTATTCAAATCCAGCCCAGGTTGGTCAACATCTAAAAGTGTCTCTGTTGACTTTAAGTTGTTTGGCATGGTTAAATGAAATTGAACTTACTTTAGTTCTCTCACCATGGGGGTTAAGTGGCATTGGTATAAGCAATTTCTGCAAGCCCAAAGGAGACAAAGGCTGAAATGAGCTGAGGAAACTAAACTAAACTCTCCTCTCTGTGCTGTGGATCGTCCCTCTCTCTAGTACAGTACTCTGGTATGGGATGAAGCTATACCTATTTGGTCATTATATAAAACTTTAGTCTCCAGTGTGTCTCATTATACCCTGATCCTGCATCTGCTCAATGGGCCTTGATACCCTGAGGACTCAGTTTCACTGAACTTATCAGCAGGGAAACTTGTTTAGATCTGTAACATTCTGAGCTGGATGTGAATCACCCACATGAGCTTTTTTCCCAATCAGTCCCCAGCTGTCTACAACTTCAGACTTTTAGCTGGTGGATTAGGAAATGATCGTTTACTCCTTTACTTTCTTATGACATAGGAGTAAAGATGATGGACTCTGTTTGCTGGTGTAGTAAATAAGTCCATTAAAGTCAGAGCATTGCAGCAGCTTGTGTCAGCCGTGAATCTGACACATTGTTCCTATCTTTCTCTTGAGTCCATTACCAGTCCCCTTTGCAGTGTCACTTGGTTTCTTTGTGGCTTTCCCATTCAGCCTCTGTAGTCTCAAATTCCTGTGCTGGTGGTGTCTTCCATAGGTAACATTCCATGCTGAGTGGTTCCAGATCTGATCAGTTCTTTGGCCAGAACTAGGACCAAATTCCTCTCCAATTTGTCCACTATGCCCAGTACCCTGCAATGAGCCATGCATGAGCAGACAACACATGTGCAGAACAATGCTGAATTTACTAGGGGCTCTACCTGTGCTCACTTTATTAGAGGCTCCAGGCCTGAGTGAGGGCTGTAGGAGAAAAAAAGAGCCTGATGCATGGGCCTGGTGCCTGAACCAAAATAAGCAAGAGTTATACTCTGAGTAATAGTCGGGCCGTGTCAAAAACGAATGTGTATCTGCAAGTCAGTGTCTCTGGCACTAGAACTGCTAGCACTGATAAAATCACATGAAGTATGTGAATACATTCCATCAGGACAATACAGGAACACCCAGCTGAGTGCGTGATAAAATAGTTTGAAACAAGAGTGAAAGCAGAACAATGGGCAGTGAATGTTTTGGAGGAAAGAAGGGATGTTAAGGACTAGTCGACTAGTCGCTTCCCCCCTCCTTGCTACCTCTATCAGATAGAGGGGCGGTACTTCAAAGCGGCAGTGCCACGTGAAGTCCAGGGTAGTGCTGCCCTATCGACTAATCGAATAGTCAATGCAAAAATGCATCGACTATTCGATTAGTCAATTATATGATACTTAACATCCTTAGAGGAAAGTACAAAGGACGGTACCAGACGTGTCATTAATGCATAAAATAATACGTACGGTGTGTATCATAGAGTGTTCATTTCTTCTATAAATAGTGGGGTACCCCAACTTAATTCTTTGGCCACCCTAGGGAACGACAGTGAAATCCATACTATTGATCCATATTATTGATGAACTCCATACTATTGATTCAGTCATGTCCATTGTCTCAGTTCAAATACATAGGGGCTGAGAGGTCATCTGACTACTGACAACTATGTACTATGTACTTTGTTTGACAATAAACTTGACTCGGGTGTCTTCATATCTTATCTGAATCTGTGGTCTTTGGGGGCTCTCATGAAGTCTACCTGCGCAGAGCTAGCATGATATACTGAGGGAGCATGCAAAAACACACATAGCCAAACGTTTATCATCACTGATGGAACAGGAGACCTGTCAGGATGCCACACCAGTGAATCCTGAATTTACTGTATCACTGTCCTGAACTACTACAAGGGCAAAATCTGAATCTTACTATCAGCATTTTAACTGATACTTAAATGCTGTAACGAAGGTCTCCCTTGTTCCTTCCTTCTTTTCCTTTTCAGTCCTGGATCATATGATTCAGAGCTTTGCATTTGCTGCAGAATTAAGAACAAAACATTTCTTGTGTTGTTTTTGTGAAATTCTACTTTTATGCCAGGCATCGTTGTTGGGCTCCTTTCTAGTGATTCAAGGAGCTGTTTTGTGCTACTAATATGTCTCTCATTAATAGTTCCTTAGAACAATCTTTATAGTACAGGGGCTACACAGTAAGCTAGGATGCCGTGTGTGTATCCCAACTACTGTCTGGTAGGGTTTTTTGACTGTTCAGATAAATTCTACATTATTTTGTGCCTTCTTATTTGCTTGGGGATACTGTGGACCAGTGGGTTTTTTTGTGATAGTACTGCCCGGAACAGCATACTGTCACTTATTTTCCCAGCCCACGAAAAAGGAATGGGATTTCCCCTGTGTGTACTGGCATCTGTTTTCCTGGGGCGGCTCAGCTCCTGACGGAAGCCTGCTCAGGACATGCGGGGGGGGGGGGGGGGGAGGGGAGGGGAGAGGCGGGGGGGGGAGCAGAGGAGGGTTCCGGCTCACAGCATGGCGCTGTGGCTCTTAAAGGGGCTGCAACCGCATTTCAGCACCTAGCGCTTTTTTTCCCCCTCAAACCAATTTGCCCCCCAAAAAGCACTGCCGTGGACTAATGGTGACCTGTGTGAACTCAAGTAGCTGTTTGATGTGCAATGTTTTCAATCCCTCCTGGAACAATAAAAGCCATTGTTCTTTGACCATAGCTCCTGAGATGCCATGCCTAGCAAGGCTGGATTTTGTGTGTGTTCCTATTACTGTTCCATGTTGAGCTGCATAGCATGGCAGTCTCCAGAAGTTTGGAATAATAGTTAATTATTAATATAGGTCTTGTCCATGGAATGAAATAAATCACCATGCAGTGAAACAAATCCAAGCCCCACCTTTCCTACCGAAGGGCAGGCGGCTGCTCAAGCCTCTATTGTATTCTTCTGTTGTTATACAGAAGAGATGAATTGCAATTTCATGGGTCCTGAGTAGGCTGTAACATGTGTTGTCCCACCCATATTACAAACAAGAAATACATGATTAGATGGACTCCCCGAGCCATGCCAGACCACAGACCACTGGTATACTTAGATGTGTCATGTGGACAGCCCTTAGCTATCTCAGTTCTTCAATGTTCCTGAGTGGGTTAATTCCCTCACAGACACAGAATATCTGCTTGCATCAATATTCCCTTCAGTTAGACACATACGGTTGGACACCTGTTTCTAAGATGGCTTCAAATACACTAGGTCATCAACTTCTTCCAATGGCTAACAATACTAGTAAATATTGGGGAACAGCACTGTTAGCAGTGCCATCCTGCAATAGAATGCTGCATTAGGCTTTCCTGACAGACTGGAATGATCCTGCATCAGTTTTTGAAACAACAGAAGATAGCCATGGTCAACTTTCTCCTCCCTTAAATATAATAAACTCTAATATGACACATTGCTGCCCATGCAAAGCAATAATTCTTTTCCCATAGTCCTGCAGTTGTACTTGATCAATGCACTAATATATATGCAGATATCAGCTGGGACATTTGACTATATGAAAAATGACTGGAGTTTGTTTATGACACTCTGCATTGACTGAGACATAGCCGAGCACTGTGCTGATTTTATTCTTCATATAATATGCTCCTTTAGGGTCTCTGATTAATATCTGCGCCTGTACTGTCTCTAAGGGACATTAGTGTGGTAATAGCTCCTACTGTGTTATGTGCCTAATGCCTTAAAAGCACCACTGTCGAAGATGGATAAGATTTTCTATGGCAGTGGGAGCTGCTGGAGCCCCGGGCTCCTTCGAATTGCAGCACTATGCTGGGTGCTCCACATGACTCTGAGGGCTTTGGAGGGTGCTGTGGTCTGGGTAGTGCCCTCAGCCCCACCTCTTCTACCTGAGACCCTGCCCCTTTTGGGAGCAAAGAGCTGGCCCCCTGACACCTAGCCCTGGTGCCAATGGGAAGCTGTTGACCCAGCTGATAGTGACCCTCCTCTGTATCAAGATCTTTGTGTTCTGCAAATAAAGAGCAATGTAGAAGTCTTACTTTCCTATTCAGTTGCTAGTAATAGATTCTAAATCCAATACCCCATTGACAAGAAGTGTGACTTTATTTCCCAACCAATCATTATACCCACGATGATGTGTCATTATTTATATGTGATGTTCTTTAGGAATCTTTCAATTAGACAGTACTTGGCTATAAAGTGCCATACCAAAAAAAAATTAATATTGACCCTCAAATTCAACCATTTTTTGTAATTATTTATGCATATGGTTGAATTTGAGGATTAATATTATATTTGTTCCAGTTTGTATTTTATGGTTTGTTGGGATTTTGTGCTGAAGTGCCCACTGTGTTATATGGGAATTTATATATCTGCATCATGGCTAACTGCTCTTCTTCCTTGAAGCAGGCAAATTCTTCACTTCTATGCTCTTTCACTCTCTTTCCACCCCTCCACAATGGCAATAGTATTTTGTAATGCACTACACACTGGATCTATTGCAGAAGATGAATATTTACTGATGTGGGGATTAGGACTAATGAGAGACCTGGTTGTGTTTCTGTTTCTCCAATTCCAAAAAATCAAGTCAATATTTATATATCCAGCAGTGAACTAAACCCCTTCTTCCCCAGAGGAGAGTGAAATAAAATGAAGTGATTGAAACTGATGTTATGGAAGATTTTTTTTAATTTAAACATAATTGAATAGCATGGTATTCATTAGGCAGTGACCACACAGCAGGCGATTCCATCAGTGAACAAAAGTTCATTGGCCATTGTACATGGTCCTTGGTCATAGACCTTTTTCTGTATTTGTTTAGAAAGGACCAGTCATGTAAGGGACTCAGCACCCTTCACTCCCACTAAAAGCTCAGGGTGCACTCGGCACCTCTCAAATTTGGACAGAGAATTTAGGAATTAAAAGTGGCTCACATTCTAGCAATAGTCTAAACCATTTATCAGTGTTGCTGTTGCTCTCCCAATGTAGATAGAGTCATGGAAAAGCTACCATAAACTTCAATAGGCCTTGGGTCAAACTCTGAATTTGAATAAGGTTTTTTTTTTAACCAGGTATAAGACTACTGCAAAACGCAGCCTCTCCTAAAGCAGGCAGTTCTATTAAATTGAATATCTTTCAGTAAGGGATTTGCTTTTTACCTGCCTATGACAAATTGCTTTGCAAGTCTTTATTTCACCATATCTAGTCTCCAGGGCAGGTCTGTTCTATATGAATCATCTAATTTAAGCAACTTATCATAACATTAGGTTCTCTAATCCTGTCTCCTATGTCCACAGTGGTAGTTTAGCTCAGCCAAATCCCATGTAATTTGCTAGTGCTTGGAAGTAGCTTACACATGGAAGCTAACTGGAGCAATTTTATATCAGCCCTCTTGATTAGGATCTCTTCAATTTGATTAAGGATGGAATAGGAAGCCATTCTATTATTTATGAATTTTCATATCTCACTATTTAATTTTAAATAATAAGGTCACTATTAAGCTTCTGTTAAATCCCTTCTAAAATGGACTTTCAATCCCTTTTATATAGTCTTGAGACAAAGGGGAGCTATGGGTGTTTTATTGGTAACTGTTGGAAAAAGACTGCTGGGTTTAGTTGATATGCTTTATTAACATATGTAGAGGGCCTAGAAAATCCAGCTATCTCTAGGTATTAATGGACATAACTCCACCAATTTCAAGAGTTACACCCATTTTCACTGGCAGAAAATTAGGCTCAGAATTTTCAGATAAGTGCCTAGTTTTGTATATTTGTAAATATAAAAGAGTGATTGTTCCATAATGTCTTCATTTTATTAAAGGATTTTAAGCGCTTGTGCAGCGCGGCCTCTTCGGCTCATGTTACAAAAATAAAATGTTAGGAAAACAAATACATTCAGGGTATGTCTACATTGCATTCCCGCTTCGAGAGAGGAATGCAAATGCAGACAAGCGAAATTGCAAATGAAGTGCGGATTTGAATTTCCCACTCTTCATTTGCATAATTGTGGACGACCGCTTTTCCAAAATAGTGTATTTCGATAAAACAAACGCGGTCCACGCAGGGTTATTTCAAGAAAAAACCCTTCCTTCGAAATAACCCTTACTCCTTAAAAAATGAGTGTTCACTTTTTTTGATTGTATACCTTTGGTATATATGGTCATGCCAATTTTCTTCCACAATTTGATCTGAGGAAGTGGGTCTGGCCCACGAAAGCTCATCACCTAATAAACCGTCTTGTTAGTCTTTAAAGTGCTGCATAGTCCTGTCTTTTGTTTCAGTTTAAAAAGGAACCTGTTCCACTTGGGCAGCATCCTCATACCTCTCAGTTCTAGTGAGATGATGTTCCCATGCACAACTTTTATAACAGGAAGAAGAAAAATCCAGTACTCCAGATGAAGAGTAAATACTTGGGTCCTACCTCCATTCACAGTTGCGGGGGTGTAAATGAAGTTACCTTCAACTGATTTAAATGGTGCAGCTGAGTTCAGAATATGGCCCTTAGACATTTTTACTATTGAGCTGGGCAAGTGATAGCTCCATGGTCATTATCGATGGCATAACAATGTGGCAATTGTAGGGACCAAATCAACAACTTTTGTGTCTATTTTCTCCTTTTCTGTTCTTTCAAAGACCATTGGGTTCAATGAGAGTCTTGTAATTAACTACATATGTTGTGGATGAAGCTTGAGATTTGTACTCCAAATAACTGGAGATAATGACACCACCTGTTCTTCCACTACTCTGAAAACAAAATAGCCAAGCTGATTTAATTCCAAAGTCATCTCACCTCCCGCTAAAGCATCATCAGAGAAAACTTTTCCACTGGCAAACTGTCTTCACTATCCTCAAGATTTTTTTGTGTCTAAGCTAAATGTATCATTTGTCAGCTTTAGCTCCCATTTTATACACAGCCTAAATAGTTTCTTCCTCTTATATTGTTTTACTGGAGTTATTTATAGGGATCTGTTATGTTAATGCCTTAAGTTGTTGATTTTTTTAAAGATGAAAGGAATAGTTCCACAAGCCTCTTCTCATTGCATGACTATAGTTACCCTTTGAATTATTTCAACTGCGCTTTTAAAAATTAGCATGTTACTGAGGTCTGCATTCTTCGTAAAAGTCTTGCATTAACTATTGAATGAATAAATAAGTAATAACACTTTTCAGCTCCCAAACCTTGTATAAACATTAATATTTTCTTAACATTACAAGCAACACTTGGCAGGTATTTCTCATGCACTTTTTCTCATAGAGCCTCAAAGGATTTTACAATTATGACTGCAACCCCAAATGTATCACCTGTGTAAGGGAGGTAAGTTTTGTTCTCCCTTTTAACAGATGGACATACTGAAATCCCAAGGGCTATGCTACACTCACGGCTTCTTGAGCAAGTATGGCCATTCTTGCGCAAAAATCCTCAGAGCGTCCACACTGCCCACCTGCTCTTGCACAAGGAAATTTACAGTACGGCGTGGTAAGAGACGGTTTCTTGTGCAAGAGCTACGCTCTTTTTTGATAGGTGTAAGCCTTCTTGTGCAGGAGCTCTTGCGCAAGGGGGCAGTGTTGATGCCTAGCAGGGATTTCTTGTGCAAGAAAACCCTATGGCTAAAATGTCCATTGGAGCTTTCTTGTGCAAGAGAGTGTCCACACTGCCATGGATGCTCTTGCACAAAAGCACAGCTCACACATGGCAGTGTGGACATTTTCTTGTGCAAGACTTCTTGCACAAGAACCCTTGCGCAAGATGTTCTTGTGCAAGAAGCTGCCAGTGTAGACATAGCCAAAGAGTTTAAATGGCCTCAAAGGAATTGTGCACTCATGGATCCAAAGGACATCAATGAGAGCTGTGAGTGCTCAGCATGCCTAAAAATCGGGCCTTGAATGAATTGCCCAAGATCATGTAGCAAATGAGCAGCAGAGCAGGGAAAAGAAACCAGGAATCCTACTTCCTAATTCCTCAGCCCACGTTTTTCCCCTTTAAATATCCATTCCATTCTGTAAATTTCCAAGAGTTTGCATTGCAAATAATGGGAAGCAAAACAAACAAGCAAATAAACAAAAAGCAATGCCTATCCCTGAGACAATATCACTGAGACAGCTTGTGAAGAAAATAATAAACAGCTTGTCTGTGCTCTTTTTCTCGTCACCCTGGAAGGTCAGGAAAAACCAAAGGACATAAGCAAGTTTCTGTGCAGGAATTTCCCCCTGACATTTATAGCAAAAAATGAAAGCTTAAAAATATTTGTCAGTGGCGCCGATGGCTTTGATTTTATTTATTTTATTTTATTTTTATTTTTTCTGCAAACCAACAGAAACCACCCTCTCCCTTTAGGAATACTGGGATATAGTCTACTGAAAATTATAGATTCCAGAGTTTGCAAAGGAACCACAAAAACTCAATCATAGTTATTAGCACACCAAACACCCAGTGTAGGATTAATCGTCCCTTTGCCTGAAATAACCACGCAAAGTTAAGGTAGCAAACTGACATCAAACACACGCATCTGGGAGTTGCTTATTAAAAGCACCAGAGCAGGAAGGCATGCCTTGCATGCCTGCAGGGATCACAGAGCATAAGGGAGACAAAGCTGGGAGAGGGGATCTCCATACAGAACTATTTTAAAGCTTGTTTTCACAAGGTGGGTTTGTGTTGTTACCCCTTCCAAGTACCTAACACCAGGACTACTGGCTACAATGAGTCAGATGGAGAAAAAGAACCATTGTTTTCATAATGTAATTCAATCAGCTATGTTGAATCACATTTGGTGTGATTCAATATGGTCATTCTTATGTTCTAACACTCTTATTTGGTTGGTACTGTACCTCTTATAGGCAAAAGACTTACTGAGGTTAAGGGTTGGATTCTGCCCAGTTTATAGATTCTGCCCCATAGATTCCAATGAGGCTGCTCACAGATTAAGGTGCATGGTAGGGATGTTAAGTAGTGATTAATTTACTAGTTGAGTAGTTGATGGAATTTCCACCAACTGCTTGACTAGTTGATAAGCACTTCTGCATTCCGCCTTTGAAATGTACAAGAGCCCCAACGGAATGCTGCGTGGAGCCCAGGACCAGCAGGAAGTCCTTCTGACTCAGGGCTCCATGTGGGCGCTTCCGCTTTGAAATGCACAAGAGCCCCCTGTCACGGTCTGCGCCTCCCCTCAGATCTACAACCATGTCATCATTGGGGTCAAGGTGTAAATGCCCATCTCCCCTCAACCCCCAAGTGCTCCCCCCTCTACCGTGTCCCAGTTCATAAGGTCTTTTCCCTCTTTCTTTTGCCTTTTTTTTCTTTCGTTTATAGCGCTCCCGGTATCCGGTCTTACCAGACGTCCACTAGCCTCCACCATGGGGGCCGTCCGATGGAGGGGAGGGGAACCTGGGCCCTCCCTCACTCCAGGTCCCAACCCAGGACCCTAAGGACAGGGATGAGACTCCCTGACCGATTGGTGGGGGATCATATTGAGTCACTTCCTCTCCTCCATCACGTCCCTTCCTCGGGTCTGTTTCCCAGTGGTTCGCTGTCTTTCTCCATGGACCCCGCTCCTTGCCAAGGCGCCGCACTCCCTTCCTCGGGCTGCTGCACGCCCCCTCTCTTGGCGCTCTCCCCTCCTTCTCCCTGCGCGCTCCTCTTCTCCTCCTCCAAGGGCCCCTCCTGGGCCTCCTTTATATTCCGTGTCGCCTTCTGACACCGAGCCCCGCCGGCTCCCGGAGCCTCCTCTGACATCATCCCATGCCTCAGTTGAGTCAGGAGTAGATAGTTTATGATTAAAGTCTCTGCACTATCATTGTTAATGGAATGAAAGTGTCTCCCGCCCTCTTTGCATGCGGACAGTGGATCTTCTGATGCAGTTTTCCAAACCAGAGTTATGAGTACCCTTAGGGGTACTCTAGAGAAGTCTGGGAGGGGTATGTCAGCACAATTGAAATTTGGAGAAAACTGAATTTTTGTTTTAAGCTTTACAGTGTTTTATTATTTTTGTACTTTTTACACCCAAAAATTTCATGGGTACTTATAATTTTTTTAGAAGGAGTACTTTATAAAAAAAGGTTGAGAAACATTGCTCTGATGGGTATTGTCTTTGCAATGCAGCAATTACTCATCACTGAAGGTTTATTCAGTTTAATGGTGTGATCTCAGGCCTGGTCTAGTCTAGGAATTTAGATCAAATTCAGCCACTTAACATCAATTTTTTGAACAGAGATTTCTCACTACCAAGGCCATTCTGTCAACTTTAAGGGCCATTGAAGTTGATTTCTGTACAGCTGCTTTTTATGAAGAGTAACACAAAATGTGACCTGGCATGGTTGAATTCATGGTAGTGCAGACTCAGCATAGAGAAAGCCAAGGTTCTTGGGTTCAGGAAACATCCCACAGTGCCCCACTGTGACTGCTCTGGCCAGAACTTGCACCTCTACTGCTCTTCAGGTGAACAGGAAAAGCTCCAGGAAAGTTTGAATTTCATTTCCCATGTGGCGAGTATTGTGTGCACATCTCAGAGCAGGCACCCCCACTGAGCAACACATGTGGCCATGACTTCCATGCATTCCAGTTCCAGTCCCATGAACTCCAGTTCCCAGGGGTGCAAAAGAGCACCAGATGGAGTGTGCAGGAGATCTCAGATCTCATCAAGGCATGGGGAGAGGAATCCATTCTCTCGTAGCTCCAAAACAACAAAAGAAATGCTGATATCTATGTGAAGATAGAAAAGTGCAAGATTCCTGGAAGATAGCGAGTGCAAGATAGCAAAATGCAATACATTCCTGGAGGAGATATTGGCAGGAGAGTATAGCAGAGTGGCAGGGCAGGAACGCATGCAGAGAAATGCAAGTGAAGCACTAGGAGAATATCTTTTCATCCCTGACTGCTGTGATGGAGCATCTGGGGGTATGTCTACACTACCCCGCTAGTTCGAACTAGCGGGGTAATGTATGCATACCGAACTTGCTAATGAAGCCCGGGATTTGAATTTCCCAGGCTTCATTAGCATAAAGCCGGCGCCGCCATTTTTAAAAGCCGGCTAGTGCGAACCCCGTGCCGCGCGGCTACATGCGGCACGGGCTAGCTAGTTCGAACTATCTAGCCATTCGTAAGACTTTCTTTCAAAGCCTCTCTTATTTGCACTGTCCCGCTCTGGGCTCTCCTTTATTGCCCTGCTATCTTGCTCCTCAAAATCTGTGTCTAGGTGCTCTGACTCAGACCCCCCATCCTGTCAGACAACTTTCCCCTTGCTCTCCCAAATATTATGGAGCACACATCAGGCTGCCACCACAAAGGGAATTGTGCATTCACTGAGGCCTAACCTAGTCTGTAGACTCCTAAACCTTCCCTTTAAATGCCCAAAAGCACATTCAACCACCTTTCAGCACTTGCTCAGCCTGTAGTTGAATTGCTCCTTACTGGAGCAATGTATGGCTTCATGAGCCATGGGAGCGAAGGATAAGCTGGGTCACCAAGTATCAGAGGGGTAGCCATGTTAGTCTGAATCTGAAAAAGCGGCGAGGAGTCCTGTGGCACCTTATAGACTAACCGAAGTGTTGGAGCATAAGCTTTCGTGGGCAAAGACCCACTTCGTCAGATGCATGTAGTGGTCATTTCCAGAGGCAGGTATAAATATGCCTGGTATTCACACCTCCAGATCAGCTGCTAGAAGTGGACCTCATCCTTCCTGATTGGATCCACCTCATCATCTCTAGTCTGATTCTGGCCTGCATATTTATACCTGCCTCTGGAAATTTCCACTACATGCATCTGATGAAGTGGATCTTTGCCCACGAAAGCTTATGCTCCAACACTTTAGCTAGTCTATAAGGTGCCACAGGACTCCTCGCCGCTGGGTCACCAAGTATCACTATTGGCATTTTCATCTCTCCCATTCTAATTTTATGGTTTGGGGAAAAAGTTCCTCTGAAGAGGCGGAGTTCCTAAAGATGTGTGCATCAAGCACCTTTCCCAACCATCGCACAGTGATGTCTGTGAAACAGCCCTTATGATCCACAGTGCCTGCATCACCAGTGAGAAGTACCCCTTGCAGTTTAGGTACTCCTTGGAAAGATGGTCAGGTACCACGATGGGGATGTGTGTTCCATCTATTGCCCCACCACAATTAGGGAACCCCATCATGACAAAGCCATCCACTATGGTACCCACGTTTCCCAGAGTCACTATTCTCTGTAGCAGAATGGTACGGATCTCCTTGGATACTTGTATAACAACAGCTTCCACCGTAGATTTCCTCACTCTGAATTGATTCCCAGCTGACCGGTAGCTGTTTGGTGTTGCAAGTTTCCACAGGGCAATTGCCACGTGCTTCTCCGTGGTCAGAGTTGGTTTCATTTGGGTGTCCCTGGACTTCAGGGAAGGGAAAAGCCATTAGTAAAGTTTCATGAAAGTGCTCTTGTGCATTTGGAAGTTTTGTAGCCACTGCTGATCATCCCATACTTGCAGCACTATGTGGTCCCACCAGCCTGTGCTTGTCCCACAGCACCAGAACCGGTGTTCCACTGTTTCCAGAGGATTGAATGCCAGCTGCATTTCCAAATTGGTCAGTGCAAGGGGTTGCCTATACAGCATGCTCATGGCCTCCCGAGACGGAGGAGATTCCTCCTCGTCCTCTTCCTGGTGGAGTGATGTGCTTATGCTCCTGAAATACTGCTCCATTAGGCACATCAAGGTAGATATCAACATCACAATGGTTTGATGAAAAACAGGATCCACGAGGAGGGCCATGCTCGCACTGCAATGGCATCTGCACAGGTAATAAGGGCCAAAAAAGGCACAAAAAGATTGTTGATCCCAATCAAAGGGGAGAGAGTAGACGAGCACGTTATGGGATGCTGACAACATGAACCCATAACCACCTGCTGCACAGTTTTGTTCCCAGCATGCACTGGGAGCATCATCCAGAAAGCAAAGCAGTGTAGGCACTATGGGCTAGCTACCCACAGTGCATCGCTCTCAAAGTCAACAGCAGTCTCCCTAATTGTATGTGCTACTTTGAACTATGTTGAATTATTGCACACAGTGGGGATTTTGCAAAATTGGGTGACCAGGAATTGACTTTAATAGATTCAACCTCATCTCGTAGTGTAGACATGGCCTCAGTAGGTGAGCATCTTGAGTCTCTTCGGAGGGTACTGTAGTTATTGAGACCATGACCTGTCTTGTTCATGTGATGTGCTTTGGTGTGAGCTATTCCCCAGCTGACACACTGTCTTTTGTAAAGACAAAATATAGTAGAATGAATTAACCTTTTTCACACTGAACTTCATGGTAGATACACCCAGGAAACCTCTTTTTAGTAGCATGGCCCAGTGCCCAACGTACATCCTTGCTAGCTGACACTCCATTTGCTTTACCAATAGTCCATCAAAAATCACCATGTGAGACATGTTCAGAAGCCAAAAGCAGTGAAAGCCCCAAGGAAGTCAGCGGACAAACTTACTCCATAGTGCAATGTGGAGCTGTGATGCACCTGAGATAGAATGCTAAAACAGATGTCTATTTGTGATGGCAATGCAGCATTTGTAGGTAGAGACCTGCTATTGTGTGCTTTTCTGACCAGCAGGGGCTGAGGAAGTGCAATGAATTATCCCTCGTTGTGGAACGACAAAGTAAAACAGGTACAAGCTAAACCTTAATGGGTTCTCCTTTTTTTCCCTCCTTTCCTCCTCCCCTTCCCTTATTTATTCTTGGATCTGGACTTTCGATACTCCAGTCATCTGAAGAAGTGGGTTGTGCCCACGAAAGCTCATGATGCCATCTACATGTTTTGTTAATCTTTAAGGTGCTACTAGACTATTCGTTGTTTTTTAAGTTTTTCTAGTTACAGACTAACTCTACTACCCCTCTGAAGCTTAATTGGTTGGTTATTGGAAGCAACAGCCCATACGGCTCTGTTTTTCATCTTTCTTACACCAAGATTGTAGCTCTATAACTCCACGCTCCATACTGGAGCTTTTCCTGACTTACACTGGTGACAAAAAAATCAGGTCCTGCTTCTCCAAGGCTTTGTTTAGCTAAACAAAGCTGATCCACAAATCCCAAATGGCAGGAGAACATACACAAAGCTTTTACTCAGCTGAACTGTTTTAAAACAAGCTACAGTACTGGCATTTGGCCTTTCAGGCAACAAACATTTGCATATAATTTGTTATCTATTCCATCTTCCCACAATAGGAATTCAGGCTACTTCTAGTTTTGTTTGCTACAGGCTTGCTAAATGTCTCTGAAAGCGGGAAATAAAATGCTCCATAGACAGAGTCCCTGGTCGCAAAAAGAACAAAGCCAGGAATAGATTAATCACTGGATGTTTTTTCCAGGATAGTAGTCAAAACTGAGACATGCACCTTGGTTATTAAAATGGTAACTTTCTCTGTCATTAAAACCCGGATGCTTATTGTTTTTTATGACAATTCAAATTTCTGAATGCTTGAGGCTTGCAATGGTACTGGCCTAACAACACAGCAACTTAAATGCGGTGAGTGATTACTGTAGCATCATAAGAACGGCCATACTGGGTCAGACCAAAGGTCCATCTAGCCCAGTATCCTGTCTGCCGACAGTGGTCAGCACCAGGTGCCCCAGAGAGGGTGGACCAAAGACAATGATCAAGCGATTTGTCTCCTGCCATCCCTCTCCAGCCTCTGACAAACAGAGACCAGGGACGCCAATTCTATCCCCCGGCTAATAGCCTTTTATGGACCTAACCTCCAGGAAATTATCTAGCTTCTCTTTAAACTCTTTTATAGTCCTAGCCTCACAGCCTCCTCTGGCAAAGAGTTCCACAGGCTGACTACACGCTGTGTGAAGAAGAACTTTCTTTTATTAGTTTTAAACCTGCTACCCATTAATTTCATTTGGTGTCCTCTAAGTTCTTCTATTATGGGAACTAATAAATAACTTTTCTTTATCTGCCCTCTCAACACCACTCATGATTTTATATACCTCTATCATATCCCCCCTCAGTCTCCTCTTTTCTAAACTGAAAAGTCTCAGTCGCTTTAACCTCTCCTTATATGGGACCAGTTCCAAACCCCTAATCATTTTAGTTGCCCTTTTCTGAACCCTTTCCAAGGCCGAAATATCTTTTTTGAGGTGAGGAGACCACATCTGTATACAGTTTTCAAGATCCACAGGACTCCTTGCCGCTTTTGCAGTCTTCAAGATGTGGGCGTACCATAGTTTTCTACAGGGGCAGTAAGATATTCTTTGTCTTATTTTCTATCCCTTTCTTAATAATTCCTAGCATCCTATTTGCCTTTTTGACCGCCGCTGCACACTGTGTGGAAGTTTTCAGAGAACTATCCACAATAACTCCAAGATCTCTTTCCTGATTTGTCATAGCCAGATGTATAGTTGGGGTTATTTTTCCCGATGTGCATTACTTTACAATTATACACATTAAATTTCATTTGCCATTTTGTTGCCCAATCACTCAATTTGGTGAGATCTTTTTGGAGTCCCTCACAGTCTGCTTCTGTCTTGACTATCCTAAACAGTTTGGTATCATCCACAAACTTTACCATCTCACTGCTTACCCCTTTCTCCAGATCATTTATGAATAAGTTGAAAAGGATTGGTCCCAGGACTGACCCTTGGGGGACACCACTAGTTACCCCTCTCCATTCTGAAAATTTACCATTTATTCCTACCCTTTGTTTTCTGTCTTTTAACCAGTTCTCAATCCAAGAAAGGACCTTCCCTCTTATCCCATGGCCATGTAATTTACACAAGAGCCTTTGGTGAGGGATCTTGTCAAAGGCTTTCTGAAAATCTAAGTATACTATATCTACTGGATCCCCCTTGTCTGCATGTTTGTTAACCCCTTCAAAGAACTGTAAGGCTACGTCTAGACTGGCATGATTTTCCGGAAATGCATTTAACGGAAAAGTTTTCTGTTAAAAGCATTTTCGGAAATGCACGTCTAGATTTGCAGGACACTTTTCCGTAAAGGCACTTTTTGTGGAAAAGCGTCCATGGCCAATCTAGATGCGCTTTTCCGCAAAAAAGCCCCGATCGCCATTTTTGCGATCGGGGCTTTTTTGCGTAAAACAAATCTCTGCTGTCTACACTGGCCCTTTTGCGCAAAAGTTTTTCGGAAAAAGACTTTTGCCCAAACAGGAGCAGCATAGTATTTCCACAAAAACACTGACAATCTCACTTGAGATCGTCAGTGCTTTTGCGGAAATTCAAGTGGCCAGTGTAGACAGCTGGCAAGTTTTTCCGGAAAAGCGGCTGCTTTTCTGGAAAAAGTGGCCAGTCTATACACAGCCTAATAGATTAGACACACATCCTGTGTGTGTGTATGCAAACAGCACACACACCAATATTACAAACAAGAGTGTTCCAGGGTTAATCACACATACTGGAAGTCACATCAGTGCGAGCTAATTTATTTTGTTACTCCCATTTTGATCTGGTCATTGATATGGTCAATGCTTAACAAATTGATTTCTGGCTTTCTGGCTTGTGGCCTAGAGACTTCCATGCAAGTTGCACCTGCTTAATTTTAGGCTGCATTTGGCCCCTCTGTTTGCAGTTGCTTTGTCATAGTGACCTCATATAACTCTCTGCTCATTCCCAGTGGAAGTACATGTTTCTGCCAGTGACCTGGACTTTCAGATCTTTCTAAAACCATGTGCATTGCAAGAGCAACTAGGGTACAAGATAAAAAAAACAGCTTCATGTTTCTGTGGAACTTGCTTTATGTTTCAGCTCAGTAGATTTCATCCCTAATCTTACATAGTATTTTAAGGTAAAATCAACAAGGAATCCAGTGGCACCTTAAAGACGTGTTCTAATACATTTGTTAAAGTCTACTTCTTGTTGCTTTTGCTGAAACAAACATGGCTACCTCTCTGAAATCTATTTTCACTTTCTATGACTCCCAGCCTACTCTTTCCCCCACTTTCCTCTCCTGCAGCTAACCACTTAGCACTATACAAGGTGCAAAATGAAGATAGTCCCTGTCATGAAGAGTTTGCCATTTAAAATATAGAGAAAAGGTGATGCACTGGGAAACCCAGAGCAAGATGGAGGACTGCAGAATGGCTATTGGCTCACTTCTTATTGGCCATAACTGCTGAATGAGCCTACAATATGATAGTAAGTATCTAGCCTGCACATCCCAGGTGAGAGGGTTAATGGTGCTGGTCTTTAGTTAGTTCAGCAAATTCCTCTCACAGTCATTGACACATCACCAGGGGAGAGAAGTGAAGTAGGGTATGTCTACACTACCCTCCTAATTTGAATTAGGAGGGTAATGTAGTCATACCGCAATTGCAAATGAAGCCCGGGATTTCAATTTCCCGGGCTTCATTTGCTTAAAGCCGGCCGGCGCCATTTTTAAATGCCGGCAGTTCGAACCCCGTGCCGCGCGGCTACACGTGGCACGGAGTAGCTAGTTCGGATTAGGAAGCCTAATCCAAACTAGCTACTCCGTGCCGCGTGTAGCCGCGCGGCACGGGGTTCGAACTGCCGGCATTTAAAAATGGCGCCGGCCGGCTTTATGCAAATGAAGCCCGGGAAATTCAAATCCCGGGCTTCATTTGCAATTGCGGTATGACTACATTACCCTCCTATTTCGAATTAGGAGGGTAGTGTAGACATACCCTCAGTGGTCACTGGTTTATGGGAATACAATGGCCTGGGTGATGTCCATTGCCCTGCTGCACACACAAGGAGTTGTTCTGGACACTGGCTTGTTTATCCATGATCAAAACTGCTGTAGTGTAGACATGGTAGAAATTTACCAAACATAAATCTCTCTTGCTCAGCTGTAGGAATAAGAAGAGACAGTTTTACAAACTCATTTTTCAGATTTGAGCCACACTGAGCAAATAGTGTTAGGTGATATGGAGAAGTTGGTGAGATTGTTCAGGAGAGAGGCCGCTGCTTACTGTAGATGAGGCAGATTTCATATACTTTGATTCAGGATGTCTCTTTTTCTCCATCTCCTTCATGCTACACAGGTCGGAGGCTGAAAAAAAAGTGCATGTGCAAAAGTAAGAGCAGGAAGGAAATCAGATCAGGGGATCCAAGGAAAATTCATACAAACAGGTCAGCTCAAAACCATGGGCTATTGTGTCTCAATCTCATTCCAAGAGTAAGATTTTCTGCTGTACTTAGACTTAAATCGGAGACAAGACCAGTCAACTGTTTTAGATAAATCAAGAGAGGAGAGTGTGATTTATGCTCTACAATACTTTTACAGAAGCTATGGGGCTGAGCAGCTGCGGTGGAAAAAAAGAGTGGAATTTCACAACCGAAATGTCACTTTGCAAGATGGTGAAAGAGCAGTCCGGGCTGGAGAAAGATGCAAACCTGCCATTTTAAATCATGCCATAAATTTGGACACAGCATCACATTCTGTCAAAGGGCTGCTGGAACCTTGAGAGCTCATCTATAAAGACATCTTCAAAACAAAATTAGTCTCTGTCCAAACAATGAAAACGAGAACCCTCTAGTTCAGTTCATAAATATGGATGAAAATTGCATTTTTGAGTCAAGATTTTTCAAAAGCAACTATGATTTTGGGTGCCTCCATGTTTTGGTACACCACTAGAGATACTGTAAAAGAGCCTAATTTTCAGGAAGTGCTGAGTACCTGACTTCTGAAAGCCAGGTCCCTTTAAAGTATCTCAGTCTGGACACACACAAAATGGAGATACGCTAAATCACAGTTTGAAAATCTTGGCCTAGGCCTTCTGCGTAGCAAGTCACTTCAGACAGAATTTCTAACTTCCATCTCCTATATATTTGAGAGAGTTTGTCTGTCTATGTGTTTGTCTGTTTGTTAAATAACTCCTTCTAATGGTCAGTTAGGCCCACCAAATTGGACAAGTTTCCTCTTATCAAACCTTAAAACAACATAAGGGGTTGATTGGGCCAGAAATATGGGATATTCCTGGAATGGGATTGCTTCTCGTAAAGTAATATAGTAAAGAGACAGAATCACCAGAGCAAGTACAGTCCTCAAAATTGACATAGCTGAGTGAATGTTGTAATTTATCTAATATCTTTTCTCTCAAAAAATGGAAATGAGTTTTTTCCGTATGTGAAAAATATCAGTTTCGTGGTGATTCTTTATACTGTTAGCTCATAGCCTGCCATCAAAGTAACACATGGAGACCCAGGCTGCTCCTGTAATTTTCCAGAGCCAGAAAAAATGACAAGTTAGAGAGACAAGTATCTCAATTGACAGTTCTCAAGGTGAACACTTTTCCCCTCATCCAGTTAAAAAATCCAGATGCAGTAGTCTCTGGGTTGACTTAGGTGACCCAAGGAGGATAAGTGTCTTGTGTAAATGACTCTAGCTGAATTAGAAGAACCCCAGTTCTCCTCTGGCTCCCTGCCTTCAGTTCTAACCACTAGACCACATGGATTCTGGAATGAAAGATACTTTCACAGAACAGCTCTCCATATACTGCACCTATAACTATGTTAACCAATGCTGTTACCACAGAACTTCACATTCCTCCTATGCCATGCCAATTCGGCTCATAACACTTACCAAGAGGAGCATGTAGGTACAAAGCTAACAACGCTGCATTCTGTGTAATTCTGGCACAATCCTGGAATGTTCTGAATTAAGCATCCAACAAGATCTAAAATTCTGATGGGTAACAGATCCAGCTATTTTGCCTTTGCCTTAAATACTGAAAGATCTACATTTCTCTCAGATTTTGCACTGCAGTCTGATGGAATCCAGGTGTTTCCTCCCTTAGAACATTTTAATACAGCAGAGTCTCTTGGGCTTCTCGTTGATTGGTTTAGACCAGAACCGGTCCAAGTCCTTTCTCTTTGGACACTTGTAGATTTCTTAGAGACCGTGGGCCAAATTCAGAGGTTACAGTGTGGCTCTGGTGGCACAAAGTGGGTGTAAAGAACCCAGAGGGAATCTAAGAAGGTATCATTTACATCCCTTTCCTAGCCCTAAAATAGTGAGGGCTCTCCACTGGGGGACTTGCTTTCCTCACCCCTGTTATGATGCACTATGCTCAATGACTTCCTGGGCATATTGCAAAGTTTATCTGTTTATTCAGGCTTTTCCTGAGGTGGCTAGTAAAGTGAAGAGGACTCTCTTCTTTTTCTGACATGGGGAAAAGAGTTGTTAGTAATGTTGACACTGTTTGTCAATGCCACTGATCCTTCCTGGGTGGTGTTTTTAAAGCTGTTCTGGCAACTGAATATAGAGAGATGTGGTAGATACAGCAGAGATTTGGAAACAACATCCTAACAAACTTATGCAACAAATGCCAACCAGATCAATTTAGATGCAGCATATTCCAATGGAGAGCCAGAATGGCTGGTTCTCTTGTACTAGTTTAGACAAAAATAAATGGGCCAAAGATGTTAACATAACTCGGTTTGCTGTCCAAAATGTGTTGAACAAGGGGTAGGGTTTGGTGTCCAAAGACCTCAGGCTGCTTAGCACCATGGCAAACACACCTTGAGTGGTGACAGCTAATTTAAACCCCATTTTGTACACAGAGATTTTGGATTTTTTCCTTCTTCATTAGAACAGCAATGAGGCTTTTCAAAAACTTTCCCAGGAAAACGAGAGTGTCCCTAATATGCCCAAAGCAGAATGCCCAGGCAAGCCAACAGCCTTGCTGGGCCTATGGGCAAGGGTGGGGGTGGCTCTGCACTCCCAGAAGGGGCAGAGCTGGGAGCAGCTCACCCTCAACTCCGCCTGGACCACAGCATGTCCCCAACGCAGCCCTCAGCTCTACCCAGAATGCGCCACACCAGCCCCCCTGCCCTCAGCACTGCCCAGAGGGTGCCACACCAGCCCCCCCAGCACTGCCCAGAGTGGGTCACACCAGCCCCCGAGCCCTCAGCACTGCCCAGTGCGTTCCACACCAGTTCCCCCCAGCACTGCCCAGAGTGCGCCACACCATCCCCCCAGTCCTCAGCACTGCCCAGAGTGCGCCACACCATCCCCCCAGCCCTCAGCACTGCCCAGAGCGTTCCACACCAGTTCCCCCCAGCACTGCCCAGAGTGCGCCACACCATCCCCCCAGCCCTCAGCACTGCCCAGAGCGTTCCACACCAGTTCCCCCCAGCACTGCCCAGAGTGCGCCACACCATCCCCCCAGCCCTCAGCACTGCCCAGTGCGTTCCACACCAGTTCCCCCCAGCACTGCCCAGAGTGCGCCACACCATCCCCCCAGCCCTCAGCACTGCCCAGAGCGTTCCACACCAGCCCCACTACCCCTACCCAGCCCTCAGAGCTGCTCGGAGCATGTGGGGCTCTAGCAGCCATTTAAAGGGCCCAGGGCTCCAAGTGCCATTGCCACTGCAAAAGCAGTGGCAGCGGTGCAGGGAGCCCCAGACTCTTTTGAATCTCTAGGACTGGGGGCAATTGCCCCCTTCAGCCCTACTCATTCAGTGGGCCTGAGAATGCTCTACTTTGTGGGCCCTAGTCCTTGTATTCAGAGCCTATGATCCCAGCTCAGGCTTTGTGGCCCACAGTGTTATTCCCACAGTTTTGGGACCAGTTCTGTTCAATATCTTGGCCTCCGATAATAGGACAAGAAGCAATGGGCTTAAATGCAGCAAGGGAGGTTTAGGTTGCACATTAGGAAAAACTTGCCCTAGGGAGGTTGTGGAATCTCCATCCTTGGAGATATTTAAGAGCAGGCTGGGTAGGCATCTATCAGGGATGATGATGGTTCTTGGTCCTGCCATAAGGGCAGGGGACTGGACTTGATTGTCCCTTCCAGTGCTAGTGTTCTATGATTCTCACCAGAGATTCTTCTGTCAAATATCATCTGAGCTGCAGGGAAAAAAATCTGGGCTTTTGTATGGGTTTGACTGTGTAATTACTGGGTTTGAATATGTAACTGGCCCCATTCTAGCTAACAGGAGGGTTTGAACCCAATAGAGCTGGCTGGGAATTTTTTCATTGGAACAGGTTTCCCCCATCAGAAAACACTGATTTGTCAAAACAGACTTTTTTCATGGAAATGCATCAGTGTTGATTAACCTGTCTCAAACTCAGGGCAGAACTGGGGACAAAGAAACCCCCGCAACAGATTGGCCAATACACCAGTGGTTAGACCATAACCCGATTCAGAACAGGCACCTTGTGGAAATGCAGGATGGCAAGAGGAAAGTTGGTGGAATCCCTCCTCTAGCTTATAGCCACAATGTAGCCCTTCGAAAGTCACTAGTTCCTTTTCCACACTAGTGACGTCACCCCTTTGTGCCTATCCTGTGTCTTGGAGCTTCTGGGCTTGAGTAAGTGAATATCTAGTGGCCCCTGTCTTGGCCTCTTTGGGATGATACTGAGGTGTTCTCTGCAGTACATTAGGACAGGGGTAGTGAAGCTTTTTTGGGTGGGGAGCTGTGGACCCACAGAAAAAAATTAGACGGGGGCTGCACGAAAGTGAGAAGCAAAAAAAAAATTGGGGGGGCCCCACCCCACCTGAGGGGGCCCCACCCCACCTTATTGACATGGCCCCTGACTAAGAAGAAGGAAGACGCTCCCCACATGCACCTTGCACACCGGACCCTGGGGTGGGGCCAAAAATGAGGGGTTCAATCTGTGGGAGCGGGCTGCTGGGGGTGGGAGGGCTAGGTGGGAGGTAGGGTGAGGCAGTGGAGTGGAGTGCAGGGTCTGGGCCATAGGGGGTGCCTATCTGGCACAGCTCTGCAGTGGGAGCTGTGGGGATGTTGAAAGGCTGGAATATTAGTGCCAGTTCCCTAATACTGCGGGAGAGAGCCCTGAGCCTTAGGGGCCGGATCTAGGCAAGCCCCCTGGCCATAGGTTCCCCACCCCTGCACTAGGGATTTAACGGCCCCTCCCTGCACCGTATCCTGTGTTATCCTTTGCCTTAAAGCAACAAGCACTTTCAATTATTTATATTTTTAGTCTAGCATTATACACACATAGATACCAGAGGCTATAGCCTGTCAAAGTCTGTCCTGTCCCTGAAGTCCAGAGCCCTGCTTTCAAGGTGGAGCCTGGAGAGTGACTTTAGGTCTCTGTAGCTACACCCCAATTGTCACAGGATATGCAATTCCTTCTTACATTCCTGGCTGAGTGGCACTGCGGGAGGGCTTCCATAGCTTCTTGCATTTCACACTTCAGGCCTGATTCAATTCCCATTGAAGCCAATCTGAATCTTATAAATTAACCTGTCATGGAATTAGGATCAGAGCTTTTGTGATCCGGGATCTTAAACAGTATTTGTTTTATTTTTAAGGGCAGTGGCCTTTAAAGTGTGTCTTGCAGTTCCAGTAAATGCTGGACTCTTTGCTCATGTCAAATGGGACTACAAAGAACCAGCCTGCTCTGCTACCAGTGGAGAGCTAAGTGGATATGGGAGTAAGCCCCTCAGTTAAGATTTTGCATCCTGCAATTTGTCTTTTCTTCGGATTTCACTATAACATTTCTCGATAGCACACTCACTCCCTTAACTTTAGCGAAGACAGCAACATAGTGTAGGTAATCTACCACAGTTCTCATGATTGCTATGTGGTTAGTTGATCCTCTCCTAGGCTACACTGCACCCCTCTTGAGCAAAAGCCTATGCAAATTAAGTGTGGATTAGCATATTGCAATGCTTTATTTGCATAATTAAGTAGGGACCATTTTTGCACAAAAACCACCTCTTGCACAAGAGCTTCATTTTTTCAGGAAGAATGGCTCTTGTGTAAGAGGGGGGTTTTGTGCAAAAAGGAGCTGTGTAGACGGCCCCTTTTTGTGCAAAAGCTCTTGCACAAAAACAGCCTCTCATTAATTATGCAAATGAAGCGCAGCAATATGCTAATCTGCTTTATTTGTATAGGCTTTTGTGCAAGAGAGATGCAGTGTAGACGTAGCCTTACTTAATCTTCCCAGAGACCATTACATCTGCTAGAAAACCAGCTCCTGTATTCCTAGAATCAAACTTTTATTCCATTTGGCAATTCTCAGTCTAGCACAACAGCATGTTAATTAACCTTTTATGGTACTTCTAAATCTTGACACGCAGGCACAAACCCCTCTCTTACCTCCACTTCTTTCATCGTATATCACTTTATTTTCTCTTAGCAATTCTCTTTTAGGATGGAGAGCTAAATATGTAAAACATGCAGCTTTTTTATATGATTTATGCAGCATGTCAGGATTAAAATGAGCCATGTCTGTTGTTATTCTCTACGGGACTATGCAAGAGCCATGTCGAATGCTCATCTTTTTCACAACATAGAAAAGTTCAAGGTCTCAGTTTTTGGCTCTGATAAAACATATATTTTGTCTTTCACCTCTTTGCAGGCTTTAGCTTGGGGCTAGTCGTGCATCTGATGATATTTGAGCTAGTGAGGGGTCAATACCAAAATCTTTGATTTGGACAACTTTGAATTTAATTGGGGATAAGGGAGAAAGGATTCAGATTTAAATTTTGGATCTAAAGCAGCTGTCTCATAAATTCCAGGTTTGATTCACCACTTACAAGGGGCTTAATTTTCCAACTGTGGTCAAAATCAATGTGCCCTCCATGTGTGGAATAAATTTAGTCATGTGCAGATGTGCATCACCAGTAGAAACACATTCTGCTGGCTGTGGGCACTGTTGGCACTCTGCTAATCAGCGGGATGGTGTTTGAATCTCTCCTGGGTAGCTGCCCAAGTGCCCAACTTACAGGGTACACTTGTTGAACTCTTGTGAAATCTCAGGGGGTTTTTTTGAGGAGGAGGGGGAGGGGAATAAAGAAAACATAATGAAAATTAACTTTATGGGATATTGGTCCAGGCATTCTACACCTAGCCAGGCTCCAATTCAGCCTTGAACTAGAATTCCATTCTAAACCCTAACCCTAACCCTAACCCTAACCCTAACTTAGCAGGTGTGGTTAGGAGGGAAGGGGAGGGCTCAGTGATCTCCCAAGGGCTCTGGCACCCCTGTGAGTCTAATTTTAACATCACCTCCTTGGCTCATCTATCAATAGACCAGAGCTGAGCAATCCCAGGTGGTTTTCCATCTTGCCCTCACACAGCCCTGCCGAGGAGCTAGGCTACATAGGGGGTGGCTGCAGGTGGTGAGGGCCATCAACACTGTCTTGCAGTGTGGGGTCATCCACCTCAGTGACATGAACGCCATCATTGCTGGCTTTGCTGCCATGGGCTTCCCCAACTGCGGGGATAGGGAGGCATTGATGGCACCCACATCCCTATATGGGTCTCCAGCCACTGGGAATCTCTACATAAACTGCAAGGACTACTTCTCCATGGTCCTGCAGGCCCTGGTCGACCACTGTGGGCAGTTTACTGACATTTACATCGGGGGGTTGGGGAAGGTGCATGATGTCTGCATATTCTGCAATTTCAGACTCTTCCACAAGATGGAGGCTGGCACTTTCTTCCCCCAGTGCACCATCAGCGTTGGGGACATGGGCATGACACTGTACGTTGTGGGGGACACAGCCTTCCCTCTCACTCTGTGGCTCATGAAGCCCTACACCAGACACCTTGATCCCAGCAAGGACCACTTCAATGCGCCCTGGGCAGGGCCCCCATGCAGGCGGAGTGCACCTTCGGGCATCTCACTTCCTGTTTCTGATGCCTGACCTGTCTGGATGCGGGGAGAGGAACATCCCCCAGGGGATGGCCGCATGTTCCACAACCTGTGTGAGAGGAAGGGGGACGTGTTCCTCCCTGGGTGGGGAGCAGGGCCTTTGAACAGCCATGCACAGCTGCCATCCCGCAGGCCCATCAGACAGTGGTTTATATCCAGGAAGCCCTGAGGGAGAGTTTCTCACAAGGACCCCGGTGACACTCTGCCCAGGGCCTCCCCACTAGGGGCCTGTGACTTGCCCTTCTCGACCTTTCCTCCAACATTCCTCCCTTGCCCCCTCCATCCCTCTCTCCTGCAGAGACAATAAAACAAACTGTTTGTTTTTAGAAAAAAAGGAACTCTTTGGTTATTTATTTGGGGTAGAAGTAACTGGGGAGGGACTGGGAAAAGAACCTGGAAGAGGGGAAGGGAAGGGGGGGGAGATGAGAACATTGGAGGGGGGAGAATGGGGCTGAAAGGGGGAGGAGAGGGGAGGAGAATCTCAGAGCTGGGGCTGGGAGTGGCGCCTGGCTCGGATGTTTCCTCTGCTTCATGCGTGGGGACCTTGGCAACCATGGGGAGGGGGAGGGGAATTGTGCGGAGAGTCTAGGGGGAGAAGCAAGATGGGGGGGTGGAGCAGGGTCAGGCATGGGGGGAGGGGCAGGACTAGGAGCTGGGACTGGGGCAGGAGAAGCAGCAGGAGTAGGAGTAGGAGTGGGTGAGGAGAGACTGCATGGTTGCGCACATGTTGTGTCTCTGCTGCAGCAATTCTGTCCAGGTCTCCACCACTGCCTGTCCTCCCGGAGCCTCTGGTCCAGCATCTTGTGCTGGGCCCAGTGTACAGAGATGTGCTCCCGCAGCAGTTCTTCCTGCATTCTCTGATACCTGCAGCTCCTAATCGGCTGGCTGCCTTGTGTGGTGTTGCCCGCCTCCCTCTCACAGCTGGTTTGGCTGGGGAGAATAAAGAGAGATGGTCAGTCATCCCTGGAGACACTGTCCCTGAGGCCTTGCCCTCCTCTGTGAGCTGACACTGACAGTTCTTAGGTCAGAAGAAGGTGATGTCATGGGAGCAAGGCCATGTGTGGCCTGGATGGCAGGCCCTTTCTTACAGAGGCCCAGACATCCCCAGGGGAGCAGGCTTCCCCCACCCCGCCTTGTGGGGACAGGCAAGCATGGAAAGCTGCCGCCACACCAGGATCATGTGGGCCGGAGAGGCTGGCTGGGCTTGCCTCGGAGCCATGCAAACACCAGGTCTGGCAGTGGTGGCATCCCAAGGGGAAACCTTGTATCCTTGGCTGCTGAGGAAGAAGGGGTGAGAGTGTAGGCGGGGAAGAGGGTGTGAGCAGCAGACACACCTACACCTGGCAGCACTGTCCCTGGGAGCAGGTGCTGCCTCGAGCGTACAGGCATGCCCATGTGCTGTGTGCAGGACTCGGGTGTGTGTGTGTGTGTGTGTGTGTGTGTGTGTGTGTGTGTGTGTGTGTGTGTGTGTGTATTTGTCCCCAGCCTCCTTCTAGCAGTGGCTTGTGTTGGGAAGGTGTGTGTCAGAAGTGTGGCCGGCCTGCCCAGACCCTGCAAGCAGGAGCCCAGGGGTGCTCTAATGCAGCCTCTTGGGGCTGTGTGGCCCAGACTGGAGCTGCACGCGCATTCACATGCATGGACTGCGGTGCAATTCTGCAGTTCAAGAAGGCCACACAAGGAGTGCACCCCAGCCCCTTGCCACCTCCAGCCAGGGTGTGTCTAGACTACAGGGTTTTGTAGTCTACACCTGCGTCTACACTGTTGACATAACGTCGACAACTCAACAGTTTTGTCAACAGCGGTAAACCTCATTCTACAAGAAATAACACCTTTTGTTGGCAACGTTCTGTCGACAGAAGGCGTTATTACATCTACACTATCCTTTGCGTTTACACTCTCATGTTGACAAAGAGGCTTGCTGTGTCGACAGAAGTGGATGTAGTCTAGACGCTCTTTGTTGACAGAAGTGGATGTAGTCTAGACGCTCTTTGTTGACAGAAGTGGATGTAGTCTAGACGCTCTTTGTTGACAGAAGTGGATGTAGTCTAGACGCTCTTTGTCGACAGAAGCTTTGTGTTGACACAACTTCTGCCGACAAAAGCCTATAGTCTAGACATACCCCCTTTCTGTATCATGTGCCTAAGAGCACTCACCTGATATTCCCTCCCCAGCCTCGGGGGATGCCTGGGACAGATCCAGGCCTTGGAGTTCCAGCTCCAGAGTCACGGAGGTGACAGTGCTGGCCGCGTCGGGGTCCTCCTCCTCTTCCTCCTCACCGGCTTTAGCCCCTGGGAGGGTGATGACGGGTGTCTCCAGCCCCAAGTCAACCACCAAGGGTGGGTAAGGGGCTGCACCAGGATGCAGTGCACATCCTGATAATAGGGGCAGGAGTATGGTTCTGCCCCAAAGTGGGAGCTGTGCTCCCTCACCTTGGCATAGGTCTGGCGGAGCTCCTTCACTTTCATCTGGACCTGCTCCTGGTTCCAGATGTGGCCCTTTGAGACCAGGATATTGGCCATGTGGCCATAGATGTCAGCGTTGTGCCATTGGGAGCAGATATCCTGGAGGTTTTCCTTCCCGCCCCACACCCCAGTGAGGGCCAGATTCTCCACTCCAGACCAGGATGGCCCACACCTCTTTCGCTGCTTGGCAGGTCTTGGGAGCCATCAGGTTACTCTCTGGGAAGGTCAGTCATGCTGGCCAGACGACATCCTGTGGCAGCAGCAGTGTGGCGGGAGGCTGTCAGGGCCAGTTTCCTGCCACAAGCCCTTTCCCCTGTGGCTATAGTTTTAAGGGCTGTAGGGGAAGAGGAACTATAAAGTCCTGATGAGAATGAATGGAGTGGTCAGCAGGGCACCCGTGGGATTTCCTGGAAGCCTTTTATTTTGAAACTAGTCAATTAGCTCATCATAAGACGGGATTTTCAGGTCTTTCCTCCACATCCGTCTTCTTTCCTGAGCCTCCGGTTTCTCTCTCTCTCTCTCTCTCTCTCTCTCTCTCTCTCTCCCCTCCTCCTCCTCCTCCTCCTCCTGCCTCCCCCATCTCTCAGCTCTCCTCTGCCTTCTGCCTCTCTCTCCATCTCTTTCTTTCTCTTCTCCTCCTCCTCCTGCCTCTCACTCTCTCTCTGCTCTCCTCTGTCTCCATCGGAGATGCACGCTCGTCCAGGCCCCGCCCCCTGTGCATGTACATCACCGCCCCGCCCCCCTTCACTTCCCGCCGTGGCACTCGGCAAGGAGGGCAGGGCGGTAATGTTCATGGCCAAGGGGCGGGGCCTGCAGCCACTGTCATACCACGTGTCACTGCCCTGCCCCCCTTCACCTCCCACCATGGCTCTTGGCTGAGTTCTGCGCCACTCAGCCAGGCTGCCACGGGGGAGCAAGCAGAGCAAGTGGCTGTTTGAGCTCCCCCGTAGTGGCCCGACTGAGTGGCGCAGAACTCAGCTGAGAGCCATGGTGGGAGGCAAAGGGGGGCTGGGCGGTGACATATAGAGTTGCCAGGTGTCCAGTTTTCTATGGGACATTCCGGTTTTTGGGTCCTCTGTCTGGTAAAAAAAATCAGAAAATACCGGACATGTACAATATACATTGTACATGTCCAGTATTTTCTGGTTCTCCGGCTGGGTGCCAGATGGAAGCCTGGTGGGGGCGGGAGAGTGACTAGGAGGCTGGGAGCCTCTAGTTGCCTCTGGAAAGCAGGGGAAGCTCTGCCCCTGCTCCTGAGCGCTGTTCCAGTGTGTGCTGGAGCCGCAGCTGGACTTTCTTCGCTGGGACCAGGAGGGGGGCAGGCAGCACCTGGGGATCTGCACGTGCCTGGGTGAGTCCGGCTCCCTGCCGGCCAATTCCCTCTCCCCGCCCCCCGCCAGCCAGTTCCCTCCTCCCGATCTCCCACAGCCAGCCTCGCTGCCCCTGACTTCCACCCCCAACCAGTTTGCTTCCCGCAGGCCAACCCTATGGCCTCCGACCCCCACCCCCAACCAGCTTTGTTTCCCGCTGGCCACCCCTCCCCCGTTCTCCCCTGGCCAGCTACGCTACCTCTGACCGCCCCCAGTTCTGCTTCCCACCCCCCTCTTCCCAGCCAGCCACACACCTCTACCGGCTGGTCCTTCCCCCCTTCTGCCCCCAATCAAGTGTGTCTGTTTTTTTTACCCTACCTGGTAACCCTAATGACGTACATGGCCAGGGGGCGGAGCCGTGTACGTCAGCACCCCGCCCCCCTTCCCCTCCCGCCGTGGCACTCGGCTGAGTTCTGCGGCACTCAGCCAGACTGCCATGGGGAAGCCCAAACAGCCACTTGCTCCGCTTGCTCCCCCATGGCGGCCCGGCTGAGCAGAGCAGAACTCATCCGAGCACCACAGTGGGAGAGGAAGGGGGCGGGGCGGTGATGTACACGGCCAGGCCCCGCCCCCGGCCGTGTATGTCACCGTCCCACCCCCCTTTGCCTCCCGCCATGGCACTTAGCTGACTTCTGCACTGCTCAGCTGGGCCGCCGCAGGGGAGCAAGCGGCGCAAGCAGCCTTTGGGCCCTGCGGTCCCCATGCAGCATGGCCACTTGCACCGCTTTCTCCCCTGCGGCGGCCTGGCTGAGCGGTGCAGAAGTCAGCTGAGCGCCACGGCGGGAGGCAACAGCGCCCCCTAGAGTCAACATGTAACGCTACAGCATTACTGAGTCACAGACATTGGGCTACTATATATGGGTATGTCTACACTACCCTCCTAGTTCGAACTAGCGGGGTAATGTAGGCATACCGCACTTGCAAATGAAGCCCGGGATTTGAATTTCCCGGGCTTCATTTGCATAAGCGGGGAGCCGCCATTTTTAAAACCCCGCTGGTTCGAACCCCGTGCAGCGCGGCTACACGGGGCATGAACTAGGTAGTTCGAACTAGGCTTCCTAGTCATACAACGGGATTTTTCGGAACTCTCCTCTATGTCCGGCTCTCTCTCTCTCTCCTCATCCTCCTCCTCCTGCCTCCCTCCTCTCTCTCTCAGCTCTCCTCCACCTACTGCCTCTCTCTCCGTCTCTCTTTCTCTTTTCCCCCTCCTGCCTCTCACTCTCCCTTTCCCATCTCCTCCCCCGCCTGCCTCTCATTCGGGGGACCGCGGAGCCCAAACAGCTGTTTGGGCTTCGTGCTCCCCATGTGGGGGCAAGCAGTGCAAGCAGCTGTTTGGGCTCCACGCTCCTTATGCAGCATGGGGAGCGTGGAGCCTAAACAGCCGCATGCGCCGCTTGCTCCTCTGCAGCGGCCTGGTGGAGCGGTGCAGAACTCAGCCAAGCGCCATGGCAGGAGGTGAAGGGGGATGGGGCGGTGACGTACACGGCTGGACCCCTCCCCCTGGCCATGTACGTCACTGCCCCGCCCCCCTTTCCCTCCTGCTGTGGCACTCAGCTGAGTTCTGTGTCGCTCAGCCGGGCCGCGGTGGGGGAACAAGCGGTGCAAGCAGCCGTTTGGGCCCTGTGGCAGCCCAGCTGAGCGGCACAGAACTCAACTGAGTGCCACGGCGCAAGGCAACAGCACCTCCCAGAGGCGACTCTGTAACGCTACAGCATTACAGACATTGGGCTACTATATATATGATAACTCCCTCTGCCATGTCCACACACGCCCTTTTCTTAAATAGCTACTTCGAAATGTGTATTATTCCTCATGCAATAAGGTTTACAGATTTCAGAATAAGCTATCCATGATTTTGAAATGATTTCAAAATAACAGAATTGCTGTGTAGATGCTAGCTTTGTTATTTCAAAATAACGCTAGTTATCTTGAGATAACGGTGCAGTGTAGACACACCCCAACTGCATTCACACACACACAATAACTTTGTGTGATCTTAGCTGCTAATGGTACCCATAGAGTGTCATTAAGAGCATGTAATTGCCTCTGTGCCAGAGCTCTCACATGGGGTTTGGGGAAACCAATCTCAAGGCTGTGTCAGGCAGCATCCTATCTCGTATAGAAGAATTTATGTGAGCACAACTGGCTTGATCAGTTATACAAAGTTAAGATGAGGGTGAGGAGTGAGCACAGCTGAACAGCATCTCTTTTTAAATACGTGAGAATATTCATAGAAAGTTCTTTCCGCTGGCTTGTGCCCAGCTGTATGACAATAGTGTTGTGATAGCAGGTTACTGCCAAGACCTTTTTTCTTACATTCAAATTGCCAGTGTAATTTCCAGCCTGGGTAGACATGTACGTGTTAGCTCTGATGGAGCTAATGTGCTGAAAACTGAAGTGTTGATGTGGGGGTGGCAGGATGGGCTAGCTGCTCTGAATATAGCCCCACCCAAGAACCTAGCTACTTCCTCTGGCAGCTGGCCTGTCTCACCACCTGTGCCACTGTGAATACATAGCTATTTTTAGAGCTCACGCTGTATCAGAGCTAGCACTGCTGTGTCTCCCCCATCTGGAAGTTACACCTCTCCTTCAAATTCAAGTGTGCAAGCAAGTTCTTCATTTTGGGAGACATGCCTAGGGTGATGGTAGTTTTTGCCTGTATAAATTCTAAGTAGCAGTAGCTGCATGTGTGGCAGGAGAACAGGCTTTCGGTCTCTTCCTTGGTCTCAGATTAAAATTAATCCTTGAGGCAAAGTTGCTCCTCGGGAATTAAGCTTCGGCGGTGGGCTGACATGCCTTAAAGAAGGGACGGCTGAAGTATCAGCAGCTAAGCAAGACTAAGAACACAAAGAAGAGCTAATGCAGCCAGAATAAAAGTGTAACTGGACTGAGGCAGCAACTTTTTCAGCTCTGAATGTTTATAGTTTGTTTTAACATTTGTGAAGCCAAGGGCAGCAGCAGTAACTGAGCATCTCACTCTTCTTACGCTTGGGATCGGAAAGTCTCTTTCTAAAGATTGCCATAAACGCTGTCTGTTAACAGACACTGCCTCCAGGAACCCCCCCTCCCCACAAGCATTTTGTATTCTTCTGTTTTCAGAGTCATCTATTTGCTGGCAGAATCATTGAACTTCTCCTCTGCCCAGAGGCTCCAGTTACAGAAAGTCTGACTACTGTGCAATGGAGTGCAAGCTAGACTAGCATTAGCAAAAAATCAGATTCCAAAGATTGCCAGTACTTAACCCCATGGCATTAGACAAATGGATTTGTTAGGAATATTCCACAGCTTTGAAAATAAAAATACAGGCAGTCCCCAAGTTACGCGGATCCGACTTATGTCGGATCCGCAGTTACCAACGGGGATTTTCTCGCCCCGGAGGACTGGAGCGGTGGGACGCCTGGTCCCGTCTCCCGCCTCCTCCGGGGCGAGAAAAGCTGCTCCCCATCTCCCTGGTCTGCTGGGGGAGCCAGCAGACTAGGGAGACGCGGAGCAAAGCGGCGGAGGACCCTGGCCGGACCCGCGGCACTGATCTGGAAGCGCCGCGGGTCCGGCCCCGGGTCCTCCGCCGCTTTGCTCAGCGTCTCCCTGGTCTGCTGGGGGGGGACGCAGCTAGTGCCCCCCCCAGCAGACCAGGGAGAGACGGAGCAAAGCCCGGGGCCTGTGGTAGAGCAGGTGGGGCGCTGCCAGTTGGTCCCGCAGCACCGCTCCTTGGCGCTACTGGACCAACCCGGCAGCACCCCAGCTGCTCTGCCCCAGGAGTCCTGATTCAGCCGCTGCTGATCAGTTTCAGCAGTGGCTGAATCAGGACGCCTGGGGCAGAGCAGCTGGGGTGCTGCTGGGTTGGTCCAGTAGCACCGAGGAGCGGCTGCGCTACTGGACCAACACAGCAGCACCTGAGCTGCTCTGCCCCAGGCGTCCCCAAGTCAGCCGCTGCTGAAACTGACCAGCAGCTGACTACAGGAAGCCTGAGGCAGAGTTGCTCTGCCCCGGGCTTCCTGGAATCAGCTGCTGATCAGTTTCAGCAGCAGCTGACTTGGGGATGCCTGGCGTTCTTAAGTTGAATCTGTATGTAAGTCGGAACTGGCGTCCAGATTCAGCCGCTGTTGAAACTGATCAGTTTCAGCAGCTGCTGAATCTGGATGCCAGTTCCGACTTACATACAGATTCAACTTAAGAACAAACCTACAGTCCCTATCTTGTACGTAACCCGGGGACTGCCTGTACAATAAAAAGACAAAACTCATCCTGTCCCAGGGGACCATCATGGGTGGAAACGTCTTTTTCCACCATGAAAAAATTTAGTATTCCTATTTGGAAAAAGACTGAACATGGAACTGAGTGTCAGCACGGTCAAAGAAGAGCTCTTTCAGCCTCTGAATAGAATGGTGTGTTTTGTTATTACAATTCCCTGGAAATTGGTATGTAGTCATCAGCTGAACATAAACTTTCATCAGAAGTATCTGAAAGATTTTTGCATTTACATTCCAGAAGAGGAGAGTTTTAAAAGCCCCAGACAGTTTGTAAGTCTATTTATCTATCTCCAGTGATGAAGTATGGCTTAGTCAACAAGGAGGCTTTTTTTACTTTAATACAGCCATGCACTAAATGAGTTTTTGACTTAGTAGAGTTGTTTAAAACCATGATAAAATTTTCTAATAAACACTGCAGCCACTTTTCCTGGTGTCAATGCCAAAACTCTGCCAAGGCTCACAAAATCTTTCCAGCAGATCTGGGCTAAGGTTTCAGTCAAGCTCTCTTTTTGGAGATGGTGGATTTATGTTCCAGTGTTGTCAGCTATCATAATTTTAACGTGACTCTCATGATATTTTGTCACATTTCTTAAAGCAACAGCACCTGGAATCTGGAGATTACATTTTTTAAAAAGTTTCTCTCTGTCATGGGTGTGAAGCAGAGCTTAAAAACATGAATCCAAAGACTTGGAAACCAGAATGCAAATAAAATAAACTCAAATTTGTCACTTTTTATAAAATCCCCAATTAATGAGATTTTTAAAACACATGGGGTTAGCAATACTATGTGTATATTTTTGGATTGTGAACATGGCAATTTTGTCTTAGAACCTGGATTTTTGACTCTTTTGCTTTGAGATTTTGGATCTGAAGAAAAATGGACAGTTGTAAAATAAAATCAGGAGTGTCCTTTTAGAATCTCTTGCAAACAAGAAAGATTGATGACTTTCTTTCAGAAACAGACCAGTGCTATTAAATGCTGATTCACATCTGGATTTTGAAACTGCCCAAAAACCAATAACCCTCTGAGGGATCCATAATTTTTTGTTTGTCCCAGAATAGTTGTAGGGAATTACACATGAAATACATATTGAAGTTTAACCTAACTACCCTGAAATATGGAGAAACAATGAAGGATGAAGTGCTGAGTTTTGAGTGGGTTCCATCCCCATGTGGCTATGAGGAAAAACAATAGAGGAGCCAGTCAGAGAGTCCAGCTGATAGGAGCAGCTGCAGAAGCTGCCAAAGCAAGGAACTCTGGACATTCAGAAAACTTTCTATATTTCTGAGGGGACGTTCCCTTCTCCATGATGATTGGCACCCTGCACAGTCTTCACTGCACATCTATCCCCTCTTACTTTAGTCTCTTCTGCCTCTTCCAGAGCCTCTCTCACTTGGGTTTTGTTTCCGTTTATCTTCTCCTCCTCCTAACTAAAGCCACATGCTTACCAGCTCCACTCCACCCCCATACCACAGGCCTAACATGCCACTTGCTGTAGTAGCCTGGCTCTGCTTGTGTGTTCTACCATTCCCTCACCCCGTATCTCTCTTGGCTATTTAGTAGCAAGCTCCTCAGGTCAGGGACAGTCATCTGTGACTGTACAGCATCTAGTACAATAGGAACCCATTCATGGTTGGTCCTCAAACACGACTGTAATGAATCTGATCCTGATTAACATATAGGTATTTTCCATGATCTGCTTTAAAATACCTTTCCCACCCCCAATCATCACACCAAATATCCTACAGAACAGTAGTGGCAACTTCACCTACAGCCAGTTTCAAAAACAGCGTCTACAATTGAAGCTTTAAACAGATTCATACCTGTGATTGCTGCTCTCTGGCTTCACTAACACCATTTGTTTTTTAGCACTTGTATCTTTCACCCCTCAGGTTTTTTCCTCTTGCTCCCACACAGTAGCTCTTTCATCTGTTTTCAGTAGATGCAGCTTTACCTAATTAATTGAAGACTCAACAAGTGCGCTTCCCAATTAAAGTAAATATACCCAGTGTTGAAACAGTGGGCTGCAGTGTTCCCCGATGTTCCTTCCTCAGGAACAGGATATCATGGGCTCCACCTCTTATGCACCAAATTAGTGCATTAAATTAGGAGAGCAAAGAAAAAAAAGTCTCAGAGATCAGTTAAAAAAAGATTCTGAAATGCTCTGCAGTAGGAATGAATTGATCATTACAAAAAAGTTTATAGGGGCCTGACCCTAAACCATTCACGTAAATGGGAACTTTGCTATATTAGAAGTATAATTTCACTAAAAACAGGTTTCACACAGGTGCGCGCATGCAGACATATTCGTCCACCCAAGCCATGTCCCAGTTTTCTTACCATAGGATAGAAGAGGTTCCTGTAGTCTGGTCATGCTGCAAGAGAACAGGGCATTGTACATTTTGTTTAGCTTGTGGTAGAGGCAATGTTTAGTAAAGAACTAAGGAGATAGGTAGGTAAGATGGTAAGAGAGACCATAGTACTTGGCTATGTCTACACTGGCAGGTTGTTGCGCCAGAAATATGCAAATGAGGCTAAGCGTGGAATATCGCTGAGCCTCATTTGCATACCTAATGAGCCACCATTTTTGAGGAAGAGGCTCTTGTGCCAGAAGGAGCTGTCTACACTGCCCCTTCTTACGCAAGAAAAACCCTCTTGTGCAATGTCGCTACGCTGATTGTTTTCAGGAATAATGGCATTGCGCAAGAGGTGCTGCGGCTGTGGTGAAACAAGAGAAGTGATCAGTTCTCCTTGGGGACACAGTGGGTGAAACCCAGCCCCCATCTGCAAGGCAAGGGTGGCAGGTGTCCACACCATCACATCCTGCTATCCCTGGAATGCGAACTGGCCCAGGACTGCACCCCAGCCCCTGTGCTGCCTATAGTGGGGGAGGGGTGGCTGTGCCCTTACTCTGTGTAGAGGGGCGTCTGGAAGGAGGGCAGTGTGCAGTGTCTCTCTCCAGGGTAAGGTCCCTGGGCTCCCCCTCGCCCAGGCTGCTGACTGGCTCTCAGGGATGGCTTGGGGTTCCTGGATGCAGGGCAGGCTCCCTGCAGGCTCCTGGCTGCTGTCATCCTCCTCCTCCTCTTCCCCTGTGTCAAGGGCAGAGCCCTCTGCCCTGGGGTTCACGATGACTAGGGAAGCACGGAACGTCTGATGCCCCAGGATGCGGTCCAGGGCCTCAAAGTGAGGGCAGGCATCCTGGTCAGCCCCTGGTTGGGAGGCCCTGGTATAGGCCTCTGGTGGCCATACAGCTGTAGACGGCCGCATTCCTGCACCTAGTGCGGAGATCGTGGGCATTGGAGGCCTCCCCCCAAATCTCAATGAGGCCCACGATCTCCGCACTTGACCAGGAAGGTACCTGGGAGCCGCCAGCCTGGTCCTGGGGAGTGGTGGAGGGCTGGGTGGCAGTGGGTGGCTGGCTCATCCTGTGCCAGGTGCACAGTCTGCTGGCTAGGTGCTGGCAGGCTGGCAACTAGCACAGGCACTGTGGCCAGAGTCTGCCCCCTTTAAGGGCTCCAGGGCTGGGAGGGGAGCAGATGAATTTTCCTGGTTGTGCCCAGAGTGACCACCAGGGCTCCCTGGGAAGGGCTGGAGGCCCCCTAATTCGAAATAAGTATCTACACAGCACTTATTTCGAATTAGCTATTTCAAATTAGGCATTATTCCTTGTAGAATGAGGTTTACCTAATTCGAAATAAGAGCTCCGCTATTTTGAATTAATTTCGAAATAGCAGTTTGTATGTGTAGACAGCTATTACAGTTAATTCGAAATAAGGGCTCTTATTTCTAATTAACTCTGTAGTGTAGACATACCCCAAAACACCTGCAAAGCTTGGTTTAAATTTGTATCTGGACAGGAATTAGCAGTTTAAATTCATCTCTATGTCTGTCATGCCCATGTCTACACTGTAGCATTTTGTCGGCAGAGGAAATGCAAATGAACTGCTCATTAGCATTTCTCGGTCTCTTCCGATCCTCTTTGCGGAAGAGTTTTTTGCGGAAAAAAACCACAGTGTAGACGGGGCCATTTTGCACAAAAAAACCTCTTTTGCACAAAATCCCTTATCCCTCAAAAAAGGAAGTTTACAAAATCTTTCACAAAAGGTTTTTTTTGTGCAAAATAGCCCCATCTACACTGCATTTTTTTCTGCAAAATCCTCTTCTACAAAATGGATCGGAAGAGACTATGCAAATGAGAGTGCAAGAAACGCTAATGAGTACTTCATTTGCATTTCCTCTGCCAACAAAATGCTACAGTATAGACGTGGGCATGACAGACTAGATGAGCAACTACCTCTTCCACCTATGAAAGCCTCCGGACATTGCTCAGTTAGAAAAGAAATTGGAACTAGAGAGTCTCCCATTCTAATATATGAACATTTTAGATTATTTTTGAAAGCTGCAACAGTCATTGCACTTTTGCAGGTGAGGAATAGAAAGGCTCAATCTCTAACAGTGATCCAGAGCCCCCGGAACATCTTCTACATCTTCAAGTGTCCATCTATCTTTCTACAGCATATAATTAAAGCCCATAAATGAGAACTACCCTGAAGTCACACACAGTCCTGTCTGGTTCATCCTAGCTGAGAAATAAGGCAGCAGAATACAGAGTTCATAATAGACTCTACATAACGTAGAGTCTGACAAAGTAGGCTTTTGCCCTCAAAAGCTTATGCCAAATAAATGTGTTAGTCTGTAAGGTGCCACATGACACTGTGTTGTTTTTGCAGATACAGACTAACCCTCTGACCCTTTAGATTCTACATAGACACTAATGGACTCCACAGAATGAGTCACTGCTACTATTTGTTATTTTAATAGCACTGCAAGCATTACGTGAAGAGAGACTGTAACATTATGTTATTAATTTGGCTAATAGCCATACATTTTTAAATAACACTTCCCTGTCCAATAGCTTTCATGCTATTTATCTACCTTATAAAATAGGGAGTTAAAATTATGGAAACTTTTAATAGAACAGATATGGAAACACTGTACGATCACAGTTCTCTATTGTTTGTTTTTATTTCTTTTTTGCCAAAATATCAGCAGTTTCAAGCACCTTTTCTTTCTGCTGGACAATCTGACCACTTACAAGACAAGTTACCAGATGTTGGCATCTGGTCATTGGTTTGCTGTCCTGAATCTTTTTATTCCATAAAACTAGTCAAAAATATTTCAGCCAGGTTAGTGGCCTTTCTATTGAAAACTGGATGAAAGAGAAAATTCAAACAAAGAGGCCATTTTGATACGATTTCTTTAGTCTACAAAATAAGACCCACTGAATAAGTCTTGACTACTCTCTTTAAGGCTTACTCTGGTCACAGCCTTTTTATGGATTTTTATTATCTATTTCTAGTCCATATCTCTTGATCTATTTGAAACCCAAGTGCTGAAGGAGTATCTTCCTCTGCCCCCTATTTTTTTCTAAGAAAAAAAAACTGCAGATACTGCTTGTTTTGTCATTCATCAAGTTGAAGAATAGAGATCTAGTGAAGATAAAATCATGTCTGGAGAAGATTATGACTCAAACATCCCATCCCTTTTTAAGTTGGGCTAGGCTATGACTCAAGGTAGTGCTATACACAATGGCTGTGTCTACATCGGCCCCTATTCCGTAATAGGGATGCAAATGTAGCACTTTGGAATAGGCAAATCCACGGGGGATTTAAATATCCCCTGCGGCATTTGCATTAACAAGGCTGATGCTTTTTTCCGGCTTGTAGATAAGCCGGAGAAAAGCGCCAGTCTGGAAAATAAGCTCTTTTCCAGAGGATCTCTTATTCCTACTTTCAAGTAGCTTATTTTCCGGAGGATCGCGTCCAGACTGGCGCTTTTCTCCAGCTTATCTACAAGCCGGAAAAAAGCGTCAGCCATGTTAATGCAAATGCCGCGGGGGATATTTAAATCCCCCGCGGATTTGCCCATTCCAAAGTGCTACATTTGCATCCCTATTACGGAATAGGGGCCGATGTAGACACAGCCCATGTGCCATTGGACTAATGTGTCTATAAAACACAACAAAGTCCATGCTAATCATAATCCTAATGATCAGTTTTAGGGCTTATCATAAGTTGCTTCAGCATGTCAGACATTTTGACTCTAGTAGTTAGTTATTTGATATGATAGAAGTCTATAAAATCATGACTGGTACAGAAAAAGTGAATAAGGAAAAGTTATTTATTTGTTCCCATAACATAAGAACTGGGGGGTCACCAAATGAAATTAACAGGTAGCAGGTTTAAAACAAACAAAAGGAAGTTTTTCCTTCATGCAGTGTACAGACACCCTGTGGAACTCCTTGACAGAGGATGTTGTGAAGACCAGAACTTTAACAGGATTCAAAAAAGAACTAGATAAATCCATGGAGGTTAGGTCCATCAATGGCTATTAGCCAGGATGGTAGGACTGGTGTCCCTAGCCTCTGTTTGTCACAGGCTGGAAATGGATGACAGGAGAGGGATCACTTGATAATTCCCTGTTCTGTTCACTCCTCGTTTGGGGCATTGGGCATCGGGCATTGGCCACTGTCGGCAGACAGGATACTGAGCTAGATGGACCTTTAGTCTGACCCAGTATGGCTGTTCTTATGTTCTTATTTATACCAAGCTCATCACTACGATCTCTGAGCACCCAAAAGTAGGTCAGACGTGATGTAGACATTTGCATCAAGGAACGGGTGATGGGATTGGAACTTGTATTCTTCAGTACCAGAAATAGAGAAATTTTGCTTCACTGGAGTCAATGGGAGTTTTGACATTGACTTCAATGGAGCCAGGATTTCGCTCTGTATGACAAAAGTATAAAAGCAGCTGGCCATGCTTTGCTCATAGCAAGACTTTGTGGTGGCAGAAGGTGAGATTGATGGGACTATGTCAGCAAGCCCACTGTATTCTAGCAAACACCCACATCCTGACAAAATGGGTTAGAATCCATCAGTCAGGGTACATCTAGGCTACGGGGTTTTTTCAAAAGGAGATATGCAAATTTGGTGCTAATTTGCATATCTTCTTCTGATCACTTTTTCAAAAGTGGGTTTTCAAAAGTGAAAGCAGTCTGGATGCATTTTTTTTAAAACTTTTTCAAAAAACTGCGTAAACCTCCTTTTTTTTAGGAAGAGCAGGTTTTTTGCAAAATGTTTTTTTCCCCAAAAAACGTGTCCAGACTACTTTTACTTTTAAAAAAACCACTTTTGAAAAAGTGATCGGAAGAAGATATGCAAATTAGCACAGAATTTACATATCTCCTTTTGAAAAAAACGTAGTCTAGATGTACCCTCAGAGATACCACGAGAAAAGAACATGACCAGTGAGACAGAACACAGTGGGCCAAGACTGAGTTGATAGGTCAATAGCAGCTTAGGAGCCTGTCCTAAACTGTCACTCTACATTAAGTTTACAGACAAGGAAACAACTTGTGAGTTCATTTACATGAGAGTTAATCAAGAATAACTCCAGCAAAGTTAATAGAGTTACAGTAAGGTGAGATCAGAATCAGTCCCACATTAACAGCATAAACCAAATACAGGACTATGTAGCACTTTAAAGACTAACAAGATGGTTTATTAGACTAACACGGCTACATCTCTATCACTATTAGATGATGAGCTTTCGTGGGCCAGACTCACTTCCTCAGATCAAATAGTCAGTCTGCCTCTGACTCAAGAGTAGATATAGCCCTATTCAGAGAGACAGAGAGTGAGAAAGAGAAAGAGAGAAGGGGTTTTGAATTCCAAAATAACTAACTCGTCATATTTATCTCACTATCTAATCTTAGAGGGAAGAGGAGCTGTGGTGAGGTAGCTAGAGGAGTTCAGCAGTATGCCTCTGCCTGTGGTATGCCTCCGCAGTGTAAGCTACAGCTCTTTGTCTCTACTTGGAATTTCCAGCAGACTAGCTAACATGTCTGTTATCCTGTGGTGAACGCATCCCCTTGGGGCAGTCAGGACAAAGCCGGGGAGACTATTTGTATGTTTTCCTTATTTTAGTTATAGCTAGCTGCACTCACTATACGCGTGGCGTTTTCTAAACACTCAAGGAAAGCAATCCTTACCTCTATAAGATACTCACAGCCTAAGGAGAGCAACAAATTGGAGAGCAATCCCTGAGTGTCTTGCTAAGAATGAAATTGAAGAAAATCATTCCAGATGCTGGAGATTAGGTGTTGCTGGCTAAGAGGGTCAATTTTAAATTCAGGAAACCCAGTTGCAGGCAGGTTGTATTTCTGACTACTCTCAGCACCACTCATGTACACACCTCTGTCAGATCCTTACTTCATATCCTGTCTAAGATAATAGAAAATTGAGGCCTGACTAGATGGAGAAGTATGTTCCCAAACAGGCTTTACTTCAAGTGTTGTTGCACATTTCACAAAGTCAGGAAGTAGCTACTTCTGCCGTCAGCAGCAACTTCCTGTCCCACTTTTGCTTTTTCTTCTAGAGACCCAAGCCTTCAACAACATTTGCCACCATCTATTGGTAGTCCACAATATTACAGGGTAACTAACTAGAATCCTGAGAGTGTTAATTTATTATTTGGTTTGCAGTAGTGCCATAAGGTCCTCAACCATCAAACTAAGCCCAATTGTGCTAGGTGCTGTACAAAACAAAAATATGGGCCCTGTGCCAAATAGCTTATTTAAGTACCTTTATATAGGAGATTAGATTAGATTATGTAATGATCCCTTTTGGAATTTAAAAAAAAGTATGAATATAAGATTGCATATGAGTTTACTGCAGATTTCTAGCAGGTCCTATCTATCACTGCCATGTCTAGAAAGATTATTTTATGGCCACATATAGAGAAAAAAAGTGGCAAAGGATTAAGGGAAAAAACACTAGAGTATAACAGAGCATCAAGCAAATGCATGAATTTATAATGAGATATGTTGAGTTCAAAACAGTATAAACTACATTCTATACTTGTTCTATGCAGGTCTCATAGGAGAGATGTGTTTAGAGGATCATGCAACATTTTTAAAGCTTATCACATAAAATGACTCGTTTCCCTTTGATTTACAAAAATGCATCCATTCATTGCTCTAAACAGAAAAAAAAATGGTGTTTGTTTTTCCATTTGTTGCTTTTCTTAAAAATTATGCCTGGGAGGAAATTCTGCTCCTGCTGAAATCAAGTGACTCAGAATCAGAATCAGAATCAACAGAATCAGAAAATTTGCAGTTGTATTTTATATAGGCCATTTGCAGAACATGTAAGCATGTGAACCCACTCATTGTGGAGTTAATCATATATGTTTCTGTGGTATTGGGGCTTTAGACAAGAAAGGAAGAATGATGTTGTGGTCAGCACTTGAGACTGGATCCAAGAGATTTGGTTTTAAGATCCGGGTCTCTGCAACAAACTTTTTGCAAGATTTCCTTGAGCAAATCCATGAATGTCTCTACACATCAGTTACTCACCTGTAAAGTGAAGGTATGGGGAAAATGCTTACATGAATTGTATGAATCTCACTATTACTTGTATTAGCCCCATGTGTTGTTGTATATGTCTGCAGTCTCATGTAAGCTTTTTTGGGCAGGTACCATTTTTCCTACACAGCGCTTCACATGATGGGGCTATGATCCTGATTGTGGACAGGACCAGTTGATTAAGCAACAGTGCCCTCCCATGCAGGGAGAGGCACCGGAGCAATCCTGTCCATCTCCGCAACCGCTCAGCCACCCTGGACTCTAAATCGTGCCAGTTCTCTGGCAGGGAGGGATGCGTGGCAGAAAAGAAAACAAGAAAGAGCAGTGGACTCATGCTCCACCTGCTGGCCTGAGGCGCAGGTGGGAGGGAGCTCACCTACCACCTGGCCTCGAGCCCCCAGGTCAGAGCTCTTGACCTAGGCTGCCGAGTAGACAGCTTGTCAAGCCTCCACCCATGCCAGGTCACCTGGGTCCTGAACCACAAGGAGCACATCATCGGCGTACGCTGGCAGGACCAGCTGCATCTCTGGCTCATGGAGCACCAAGCCCATCGACCTCTTGTGAAGGAGACAGAGGAAGAGCTCCATGGCCAGAGGATACAGCTGGCCTGACAGCAGGCAGCCTTGATGTACTCCCCACCTGAAGCTGACCGGTGTGGTCAGGGTCCAGTTGACCAAGCACTCTGTGGAGGCATAGAGCACCTGGAGAAACCCCACAAAGTGGGGCCTGAAGCCAAAAGCCTGCAGAGTGCCCAGGAGATATCCGTCATCCACCCAATCAAACGCCTTTCCCTGATCCAAGCACAGGAGGGCAAATGACAGACCATGCCTACAACAGAGCTCTATGACAATCCAGACCAGATAAAGGTCATCAAACGTGGTGCATCCCTGGATGCTGTAGGTCTGGTCTGGACAAACCATGCCCACCAGCACAGACCGCAGTCTCAGTGAGATTGCCTTGGAGATGATTTTATAGTCCGTGCTGAGGAGCGAGACAGGAAGCCAATTCCTTAGATCGCGGAGGTCCCCCTTCTTAGGCAGTAAGGTTAGCATGGCTCACCTGGACCTTGCTCTCCAAGGACTTAGCTGAGGCCATCCATGCCTGGGGACTTGTACAGCAGTGTCTCAGGCTTTTTTCCTTTGCCTACCTCCGCAAGGGACAGCAAAGTCTTTTCTTCTGCCTGCTGTAGTTGCCCTTGCAGACACCACTGCTCACTCACCATGGAGCTGAAACTGCCTCTGGGCAGTCAACAGCTATTGCAGTTTGTGCTGCAGTTTCTGAACCAGTGTCTGGTCATACAGCAGTTTCTGAAGGCTGCCTCCCAGGCCCTGAAGGAACCCAACTCCCAGCTCCTCTGGGAGACCCTTCTCAAATCTCTGCAGGTAAGGCTCATGCAGCTGAATCCTACCCTCCCTTCCCTTCACACCATGCGCTGCTTTCTCTGGCATCTGGACACCAGTGCAGACTGGTGGGACCAGCTTGTTATGGAGCAGTGGGGAGACCAGAAATGGCTCCAGAATTTCAGGATAAGAAAGGACATCTTTCTGGAGTTCTGCGAGTGGCTCACCCCGGCCCTGAGGGGCCAGGACACTCATATGAGACCTACCATTTCCCTCCAGAAGTGTGTTGCCATCACCCTATGGTAGCTTGCCATGCAGGATAGTTCCTGGACAGCCACCGATATGTTGGGAACCAGTTCAGCATGGCGAGATCGACCGTCGGGGCTTTGCTCATGCAGGAATGTTGCTCTCGGGCTACCCCTTGCTGCCCACCACCTCTATCCACTGTGGGAAGGGAACATGATAGTACTCACATGATGTTCCTTCCCTGGCCTTGGATGACAACTGGAACATGTCCAAAGCGTGGATACTGGCTTCAGGATCAGGAGGGTGCTCGTGTTGGCCTTGTCCAGTTCCTCCTCCTCCATCTTTTCCTCTTCATCTTTGTCCCACAGAAAGATGACGACGGGCCTCTTGATCTCTGAGTCTACTACCAGGAGGGATGAAGGGACTGCCCCACGCCCAAGGTTGTGGTTCAGAGTCTCGAAGTAGGGGCAGGTGTGAGGTTCTGCCCCATAGTGGGAGCTACCCTCCCTCGTCCTGGCATATGCCTGGCAGAGCTCTTTCACTTTCATCTGCACCTGCTTTTGGGTGCAGATGTGTCCTTTGTTGGCCAGGATATCAGACATAGACGTCCACATTCCTGCACTTGGTGCAGAGATCCTGGAGGTTGGTGTCATCACCATAGGCATGTGCACGGGGTGTGCCGGGTGTACCCTAATGTCTCAAAGGGCCATGTGACAGGGGCACGAGCCCCCACACTAGAAGGAGCACTGCTTCGGTGCTCTGGGGAACTGGCGCTGCGCCGCTGGGTTTGCTGTGCATACGCAGCTGCATGGTCAGAACCGGCGGGGCTTAGGACCCCGTGGAAAGAGGTGTCAGGGACGCAGCAATGTCACCCCACCACCCTGTCAAGCACAGGGAGTTTAAAACCCAGGTGGGAAAGTGGAAGGGGGAGGGCGGACTAGGTGAGCCAGGAGGGGTGGAGGCTGGCTGTGTTCTCCTCCTCTCTCCCCTCCCTGGCATGGCTGAGCTGAGTTGAGCTGAGCTGAGTTTGGGCAGGTGGAAGAAGATCTGGGGCGCAGCCCTAGACCAGCTGCTTCCTGTAGCTTCAGACCCTGCAGCCGGAATGCGCAGCTCCCATCCCCAAGAGCTCCTGTTGGGACGGTCCCCTGCCGTACTTCATGCACATTGGTATAGGAATTATAACAATACATAACTCAAAAATGCATTCAACAAAATACAGTGTGTAACCTATCAAATGTGTTGTTACACTCTGTGGAAAGGGTGGGAGAGGAAGGGACTTGTTCTGGGGGGGGAGGAAGGAGGCAGGTCAGGAGAAGAAAGGGGAAGGCACCAAGGGACAGGGGTGCAGGAGAGACAAATCCCAGGGGGCCAAGTGGAGAAAATGAGGAAAAGGGTAGGAGGGGAGGTGTCAGTGGGAGGGGGTACAGAGTGATGCTGGGGAGAGGGGAAGGTGCTGGGAGAAGGCTTGAAAGGAGGGGTGGGAGTGAGGAAGGCGGGGATGGAGCAAGGCATGTGTGAGGGCACGGGGCATGAGGGGAAATGGGGGCAGAGGATGGTGAGGGGGTGGGCATCAGGGAAAAAGAGGGCAAAGGACACAGGGGCAGTGAGGGAAGGGGGAGGCACCAGGAGGGTGCAGGGTTAAGGGAAGGTGCAGGTGCCAGGGAGTTCTGGGGGTGAAGCAGAAGAGCAGACACCTGCAGGGGAGGGACCAGCATCAGAGGAGAGAGGCAGGGCAGGTGTGTAGAGGGAGGTGTTAGGAGAGGGGATGAGGAGGGGTAGCTCACATGATCAGAGTGGGCTACTGGAGGAGTGGGCACAGGGGGGAGAGAAGGGCTGGAGGAGGGGGGCAGATCGCAGGAGGGCTGAAGGCAGTGAGAAGGGCAGGAGTCAGGACAGCAGAGGAGGGTGAGGAGTTGGGGGGCAGCAGGCACCAGGGGAGATGATGGAGCAAGGGAAGGAGACATGGCAGCAGAGGGAGAAGGTAGAGGCTTATAAGATATTTATTAATAACTTGGGTGCCACAGTGGCACATCCAAACAAGCCACATGAACTCAGTACTGGTGCACAACACAAAATTCATTCTCCTCATGGGAGGAAACTCTTAGAGGGAACACTTACCCCAGCGTCTCTGCCCCTGAGTTAATGTCACACACATTGGCTGTGTCTAGACAGGCAAGTTTTTCCGGAAAAATCAGCCGCTTTTCCGGAAAAACTTGCCAGCTGTCTACACTGGCCGCTTGAATTTCCGGAAAAGCACTGACGATTTCATGTAAAATCATCAGTGCTTTTTCGGAAAAACTATGCTGCTCCTGTTTGGGCAAAAGTCTTTTTCCGAAAGACTTTTGCGCAAAGGGCCAGTGTAGACAGCATAGTACTGTTTTCCGCAAAAAAGCCCCGATCGTGAAAAAGGCGATCGGGGCTTTTTTGTGGAAAACCGTGTCTAGATTGGCCACGGACGCTTTTCCACAAAAAGTGCTTTTGCGGAAAAGCGTCCGTGCCAATCTAGATGCGCTTTTCCGAAAATGCTTTTGAAGGAAAACTTTTCCGTTAAAAGCATTTTCGGAAATTCATGCCAGTGTAGACGTAGCCATAGGGTTAATGCAACTGCAGGATAGTTGCATGAGGGGGGTTTGTTGGGGGCCAAACTAATCCCTATTGGTAGGAGGATGGTAGGAAAAGTCCTTAGAGGGGGGGTCACATGACACCTTTTTCTTCTGGTCATGTGTCCATCTTGCCCTGAGAGTGTTACCTCCAGAGGCGTGGCTAATGGGAGTCAGGGGGTGCAGCTAATGGGGGTCAAGGGCATGGTTAATGGGTCAGGGGTGTGGCTAATGGGGGTCAGAGTACATTTTTTAAAAATTCTTAGGGTGTATACCTTAATGAAATGTGCTGCGCACGCCTATGGTCATCACCCCAAAGTTCAATAAGGTCCAGGATCTCCACACTAGACCAGGAAGGCCCACACCTCTTTCGGGCCTGGGCAGGTTGCTGGGAGCCATCTGACTGCTACCTGGGATCAGTAGAAGGCTGAGTAGGACCAACTGAGTGGCTCGTTGTTGAAAAAAAGCAAGGCAGTGGCAGCTGCTATGAGCCTCAGAGCTGTCAGGCCTCCTGCTTGCCACAAGTCCTTTCTCCTGAGGCTGTAGCTTTAAGGGCTCCAGGGAAAGGGGGGAGATACAGAGTTTTCCTGAGTGTGGATAGAGTGGCCAGCACGGCACCTCCCCTTCACCAGGGCCAGACCAGATAATGCCAGATAAGTCTGCTAGTGCACTTATAAAGGATACCCAGGTCATTCACATTAGTATATGAGCACACCTTAGAAGACTTGGACAGAAAACAAATAACCTTGTCCCAAAATAGAGAGTAAATACACTGCCACGCATGCATTCCATTTCAAGAGAGGGCTTCTAAAAGGAGCATTTTGAAAGTCACTGTATGCCAGGTTGTGGCGAGGTAAGGATGTTTGGAGGAAAGAGACAAGTTTTTCTGCTGGCAACCTATGCTTTGGTAACCAAGATGTGAGGTGGAAGCCATGCACAGTGGAACACCCAGCCTTGTTCTAGAAAGGGAGAGAAAAGAAAGCGCCTGTGTTTATTTTCATGCTGTGTACTCTGAAAATGATCTGGAATATTAATAGTGCTGGCAGAGCTAATCTACAGGGTATAAGTAAAAAACACGTGCAAGTGTATTTGAGGCTCTGAATGGATGTTTCAAAAAAGGCAACAAAGAAAGTCTGAGGTTTTATACTTAAGACTTTGCTTTTTCCTTCCCTATCAGATGCTGGTTCGGACACATTAGAGGAAAGGACCATGAATTCCACGGTCAAGAGTCTCATAGCAGAGTCCAGTCACAGGAAGTTTTCCCCCATAAGACAGTCCATAATTCATAGAATCATAGAACCATAGAGCTGAAAGAGACCTCAGAAGGTCATCACATACAGCCCCCTGCTCTAGGCAGGACCAATCCCAACTAAATCAACCCAGCCAGGGCTTTGTCAAGCCGAGACTTAAACACTGGTAGGGATGGAGACTCCACTACTTCTCTATGGGTATGTCTACACTTGCAGCCTATTTCAGAATAGGGCTGCAAATGTAGGCATTCGGAATTGCAAATCAAGCCCGGGATTTAAATATCCTGCGCTGGATTTGCATCTTCCCGACCGGGCGTCATTTTTCAAATTTACAAGCCCGGAATAACTGCCTGTGTCTACAAGCAGCAGTGAAACGGGTGTTCGAAATAAAGCCCTCCTGCAATGAGGTTTAACAGGTAATTCGAAATAGGGCTTTATTTCAAATGCCTGTTTCACTGCTGCATATAGACGCAGGCAGTTATTCCGGGCTTGTAAATTTCAAAAAATGGCACCTGGCCGGGAAGATGCAAATCCAGCGCAGGATATTTAAATCCCGGGCTTGATTTGCCATTCTGAATGCCTACATTTACAGCCCTATTCCGAAATAGGCTGCAAGTGTAGACATACCCTCGATAACCCATTCCAGTGCTTCACCACTCTTCTAGTGAAATAGTTCTTCCTAATATCCAACCTGGACCTCTCCCACCACAACTTGAGACCATTGCTTCTTGTTCTGCCATCTGTCACTACTGAGAACAGCCTCTCTCCATCCTCTTTGGAACCTCCCTTCAGGAAGTTGAAAGCTGTTATCAAATCCCCCCTCACTCTTCGCTTCTGCAGACTAAATAGACACAACTCCCTCAGCTTCTCTTCATAGGTCATGTGCTCCAGCCCCCTAATCATTCGGTTGCCCTCCGCTGGACTCTCTCCAATGCATACACATCCTTTTTGTAGTGGGGGGCCCAGAACCGGACACAATACTCCAGATGTGGCCTCACCAGAGCTGAATAAAGGGGAATAATCATTTCTCTAGATCTGCTGGCAATGCTCCTCCTAATGCACCCTAATATGCCATTAAATTTCTTGGCTACAAGGGCACACTGTTGATTCATATCCATATGATTACTCTCTTCTCCTTAGTAGTATACAGTTTCCACTGGCATCAGTGAATGGTTCAGACAGCATAGCCATACAGTGGCACAGGGCAAAGCACACAGGGTCGGTAACAGATTGCTGTCACAAAAAACATGGTGCTAGAGAAATAACTGAACCATGAGATCAGTTGCTTTCTCACACTCTCCCTGGCCAATGGCAGGGAGAGGATGCTTAATTACAATACCTCTTTCGAGTGAGATGTAATAATCTAACCTTAATTTAGGGAAAACAACTGGCCCGGACATTTCTGAGCCAAAGTCATTATTTGGGAAATAAATTACATTAGAAAGGGAACAGGCCTATTAGGGTGAATCTACACAGCAGCATTATTTCCGAATAACGTCTGTTACTCTGAAATAATAATAATAACAGCTAGCCCGTTATTTCGAAATAATGGGTGGCTTATTTCGGAGTTTGTAAACCTAAATCCATGAGCAATAACACCTCTTCCGAAATAGCTATTTCAAAATAGTGCCTGTGTAGACAGGACGGCTGGAGTTATTTCGAAATAAGGGGCCTCCAGCCCTTCCCATGGTACCCTGCTGGCCACTCTGTCTACACTCATCAAAACTCTATAGTCTCCTCTTCCCCAGGAGCCCTTAAAGCTGCATCCTCAGGGGAAAGGGCTTGTGGCAGACAGCAGGCCCTGACAGCCCTGAGCCACCCAGCAGCTGCCATTGCTGCGATTTAGCTTAAAACAAGCAACTGCTGCTCCCACCCAGCCTCCAGTGGTCCCAGGGAGCAGTCTCCCAGCTCCCAGGGCTGTGCCCAAGTACGGAAAAGATGCACCCCTTCCTGGTCTGGGGCGGAGATCCTTATTGATGTTTGGGTGACGAAACCAACCTCCAGGATCTCTGCACCAGATGCCAGAATGCTGAGGACTATGGCTGCATGGCCATCAGCCTGGCCACCAAGGGCCACATCTGAATGCAGGAGCAGGTGCAGATGAAAATGAAAGAGCTCCATCAGGCTTTGCCAAGGCCTGGGAGCATAGCTCCCATTCCGGGGCCGTATCCCACACCTGCCCTAGCCTTTGTAACTTATCCTTTAAATCAACTTCTGTACCCAACGACTGGAAGATAGCTACTGTAATGCCAATATTTAAAAAGAGCTCTAGAGGTGATCCTGGCAATTACAGATGGGTAAACCTAACGTCAGAACTGGGCAAATTAGTTGAAACAATAGTAAAGAATAAAATTGTCAGACACATAGAAGAACGTAATTTGTTGGGCAAAAGTCAACATGGTTTCTGTAAAGGGAATTCATGTCTTACTAATCTATTAGAGTTCTTTGAAGGGGTCAACAAACATGTGGACAAGGGGGATCCAGCAGATATAGTGTACAGGCAGTCCCCGGGTTACGTACAAGATAGGAACTGTAGGTTTGTTCTTAAGTTGAATCTGTATGTAAGTCGGAACTGGCGTCCAGATTCAGCCGCTGCTGAAACTGACTGCCAGTTCTGACTTACATACAGATTCAACTTAAGAACCCCAAGTCAGCTGCTGCTGAAACTGATCAGCAGCTGATTCCAGGAAGCCCGGGGCAGAGCAACTGTGCCTCGGGCTTCCTGTAGTCAGCGCTGGTCAGTTTCAGCAATGGCTGACTTGGGGACGTCTGGGGCAGAGCAGCTGGGGTGCTGCTGGGTTGCTCCAGTAGCACCGCTCCTCGGCGCTACTGGACCAACCCAGCAGCACCCCAGCTGCTCTGCCCCAGGAGTCCTGATTCAGCCACTGCTGAAACTGACCAACCGGCAGCACCCCAGCTGCTCTGCCCCAGGGTCCACAACAAAAGCCTGGTCTGCTGGGGGGGGCACACTAGCTGTGCCCCCCCCCCCCAGCAGACCAGGGGCACCGGGAGCAAACCCGCAGCCGCGGCGGGGTCCCCGCGCTTCTGAGGCTTTGCCAGAGCAAAGCCTCAGAAGCGCGGGACCCCCCGCTGCTGCAGGTTTGCTCACGGTATCCCTGGTCTGCTGGAGACGGTCCCCAGCAGACCAGGGGCACCACGAGCAAACCCGCAGCAGTGGCGAGGTCCCCCGCTTCTGTGGCTTTGCTCTGGCAAAGCCTCAGAAGCGCGGGAACCCGCCGCTGCTGCGGGTTTGCTCCCGATGCCCCTGGTCTGCTGGAGATGGTCCCCAGCAGACCAGGGGCACCGGGAGCAGCTTTTCTCACCCCGGAGCTTGAGGTGGCTGACCGCTGCCTGTGAGCTCCGGGGCGAGAAAGCCCCATTCGTAAGTGTGGATCCGACATAAGTCGGATACGCGTAGGTCGGGGACTGCCTGTACTTTGATTTCCAGAAAGCCTTTGACAAGGTCTTTCACCAAGGCTCTTATGTAAATTAAGTTGTCATGGGATAAGAGGGAAGATCCTTTCATGGACTGATAACTGGTTAAAAGACAGGAAACAAAGGGTAGAAATAAATGGTAAATTTTCAGAATGGAGAGGGGTAACTTAGTGGTGTTCCCCAAGGGTCAGTCCTATTCAACATATTCATAAATGATCTGGAGAAAGGGGTAAACAGTGAGGTGGCAAAGTTTGCAGACGATACTAAACTGCTCAAGGTAGTTAAGACCAAAGCAGACAGTGAAGAACTTCAAAAAGATCTCACAAAACTAAGTGAATGGGCAACAAAATGGCAAATGAAATTTAATGTGGATAAATGTAAAGTAATGCACATTGGAAAAAATAACCCCAACTATACATATAATAGGATGGGGGCTAATTTAGCTACAACTAATCAGGAAAGAGATCTTGGAGTCATCGTGGATAGTTCTCTAAAGGGTTACATCTAGACTGGCATGATTTTGCGGAAATACTTTTAACGGAAAAGTTTTTCCGTTAAAAGTATTTCCGCAAAAGAGAGTCTAGATTGGCACAGATACTTTTGCGCAAAAAGTGCTTTTGCACAAAAGCATCCGTGGCCAGTCTAGACGCAATTTTGCGCAAGAAAGCCCTGATCACCATTTTAGCCATCGGGGCTTTTTTGAGCAAAACAGTTCTTCCCTGTCTACATTGGCCCTCTTGCGCAAGTATTCTTGCGCAAGAGGGCTTTTTCCCAAGTGGGAGCGTGAAAGTATTTGCGCAAGAAGCACTGATTTTTACATTACAAAGTCAGTGCTCTTGCACAAATTCAAGCAGCCAGTGTAGACAGCTGGCAAGTTTTTGCGCAAAAGCAAAATCGGCAAAATCTTGCCAGTCTAGACGCACCCAAGATGTCCACACAGTGTGCAGCACCAGTCAAAAAAGCAAACAGGATGTTAGGAATAATTAAAAAAGGGATAGAGAATAAGACGGATAATATCTTATTGCCCTTATATAAATCCATGGCACGCCCACATCTGGAATACTGCATACAGATGCATGGCTACGTCTAGACTGGCATGATTTTCTGCAAATGCTTTTAATGGAAAAGTTTTCCGTTAAAAGCATTTTCGGAAAAAAGCGTCTAGATTGGCACGGACGCTTTTCTGCAAAAGCACTTTTTACAGAAAAGTATCTGTGGCCAATCTAGACGCACTTTTCTGCAAAAAAGCCCCGATCGCCATTTTTGCGATGGGGGCTTTTTTGCGGAAAACAAATCTGAGCTGTCTACACTGGCCCATACTGAGACTGGGACTTTTCAGCTTAGAAAAGAAGATACTAAGGGGGGATATGATAGAGGTCTATAAAATCATGAGTGGTATGGAGAAAGTGAATAAGGAAAAGTTATTTACTTGTTCCCAAAATATAAGAAGTAGGGGCCACCAAATGAAACTAATGGGCAGCAGGTTTAAAACAAATAAAAGGAAGTTCTTCTTCACACAGTGCATAGTCAATCTGTGGAACTCCTTGCCTGAGGAGCTTGTGAAGGCTAGGACTATAACAGGGTTTAAAAGAGAACTAGATAAATTCATGGAGGTTAAGTCCATTAATGGCTATTAGCCAGCATGGGTAAGGAATGGTGTCCCTAGCCTCTGTTTGTCAGAGGGTGGAGATGGATGTCAGGAGAGAGATCACTTGATCATTATCTATTGGATTCACTCCCTCTGGGACACCTGGTATTGACACCTCACTCACTCCGGGTATGTCTACACTACCCCGCTAGTTCGAACTAGCGGGGTAATGTAAGCATACCGCACTTGCAAATGAAGCCCGGGATTTGAATTTCCACGAGGAGTAACGGTAGTTCGGACTAGGAAGCCTAGTTCGAACTACCTAGTTCGTGCCGCGTGTAGCCGTGCGGCACGGGGTTCGAACGAGCAGGGATTTAATCCTTCGAACTAATCATGCAGTTCGATGAGCATGAGGCTAGTTCAAAATAATCCCTTTTGGAGTATTTCTTCCAGAATAGTTTATTCTGAAATAATCGTGCAATGTAGACATAGCCTCAGAGATCAAGGACTTCCCTATGAAAGTCTCAGCAGGATAGCTGTGTTAGTCTGTATCTACAAAAGGAACGAGGAGTCTTGTGGCACGTTAGCCCTGGTCTACACTAGGGCGTTATTTCGAAATAACTCCCCTTATGTAAAAATATCAAGCAGAGCATCCACAGTACCAAGTCCGTTATTTCGAAATAAGGGGCTGGTTATTTCAAAATAATAACTCCTGCTTTCCATAAGGAATAATACTTCTTTCAAAATAGTTATTTCAAAATAGCGGTAGTGTGGATGCCCCACTGCTGTTATTTGAAATAACTACTTCCCAGAGTCATTCAGAGTAATTACTCCCCAGTGCTTCCTGGGGCTCCAAGCCAAGGTAGCGCGTCCACTTTAAGGGAGCCTACTTTGGACTAATTTTGAGGCTTCCTTGTAGTGTGGACACACTATTTCAAAATAGTTATTTCAAAATAATTTCCTAACGTAGACATGGCCTTAGAGACTAACAGATTTATTAGGGCTTAAGCTTTCATCAGTAAAACCCAGTTCATCAGATGAACTGTAGTGGAGTTTACACTTGTCTTTAGATATACCCATGCCTCTGTAAACTCTGTGCCCTAATAAATCTGTTTTCTCTAAGGTGCCACAGAACTCCTTGTTATCTTCCCTATTATGTCACCCTGTACCAGAATAGATCTGTTCCTCAACGCAACCTTGTTTCTAACAACACTTGCAGTTTACACAGCTTCTTCTGAGCAACAAGCACTGAATGAATGCAACAATTTCAGAGGGGGCTGAACACAAAATCATAAGCCTTTACCACTTGTGCTAAAGGAGTAACTCCATTAGCAATACAGCAGTAGGTTCTTATCCTCTTATATGGACCTGCCACTTGGAAGGGAATGTCATCCATTTAGTGTAATCCACACTAGTTCAACCTAACCTGCCTGCTACCCACACTAATGTAAAACAACATGACAGAATTTATCACACAAGTATATCCCAATACACATGGACTTGGACACTACAAATCTTATTTTGCAAACTTTTCTCTCTTCCTATGTCTGTAATCTCTTGAAATTGTGTGTGTGACTTTGTGAGGTAGATCTGCCATTTAATTTTCTACTTCTTATGCAGACTTTTAAATATTTTTTTAAATTTCAGCCTGATTCTTGGACTTGGCAGATAAACTCTGAGTCCCATAAGAGTTATATTTGCTTTGAAAGCCTTGAATGAAACCTTTATAAAAAACTTCATTAATATTTCAACCTATATGCCTGCTCTCCACTTCCTGTTCTAGTCCAAACAGATTCTCCACACAGAACGACTTTTGAAATTCACATATTTACTTCCCCCAAACAGTGAGTGTGTTACTGTGGAGCTTGTGGTGGAGTCAATTCATATGTGTGTTGTCTTGATGTCGTTTGCAAGATGAAGCCTTCTATTCATTGGAGAGGGAAAAAAATAGAAGAGAGGCAGAATATAAAGCTGAAAAGATCAGATCTATGGAGTTCTTTATTCGGACCCTTGACCACTTAAAGATTTCAATGCACTTGCAATTATATTATATTAAAGAGTCATAATGGTTAATGCATTGAAGTATAGAAGTGGAAGTCAAAGCTGTTTTGAAGGATAAAGGTCAGAAATATTAAGACAGTTCTTTTGAAAGCACCATACATTTTAGTGCTTTTTGAATAGGTTTCCCATTCACTAAGATACACATGCATGTGCCTGACTCAGAACACATGGGTAATTCCACTGAAGTTCACATAGAAATCTGTTTAAATATCTTGGTGCATCAAGGCTTAGTGCCAGATCCAACTCCAGTTGGGTCTGGTTTTCTATGCAGAGCTACAAGAACTGTACATTGAAAGTGCATATATACTACTTAGTGTGTAGAAGAGTCAAGTTAGCGGCCTTGGAAGACACTATCAAAACTTGAGTAGCATTGGCAATAAAATATGGGCAGCAGGATACAGTGCATGCCACAGGACTCATTACAAAGAGTCTTAGGTTCTTCTCTCAACTCGGTGAGGTGCATTTACACAGCACCCTAAATTCAAAATAAGATATGTAATTTGTGCTATGAAAATTGTGTATTTTATCTTGAATCAATTTTGAAATAGCTTATTTTGAAATTTCGTGCATCTACACAGCATCTACACACTATTTGGTGCATCTACACACTATTTGAGTCATTCCTTATTCCTCGTGCAACAAGGTTTACCAGGATGGTGAAATAGAGCACCCGTTATTTTGAAAAATATTTCAAAATAATGGGTGGCTTGTGTAAACATGAGGTAGCCATTTTGGGATACCTCCGGTATCCCAAAATAGCTGTGCAGTGTAGACGTACCCTCACTGACCAAAGCCATTAGTGTTTGAATTCAGGCAAGTCATTACAACATGAAGGAATTGTAGTTTGTCTGCTTTATGTCCCAGTTTTCCTCTAGAGATTGAGCTCTCTATTCCTCTGTTTCTGCATCTTCAGAATGGGAACAAATATACTTAACCCTCTTTGTAAAGAGCTTTGAGATCTTCAGACTGTGAGTGCCATTACATGGAGTGATCCCATAGAAGTCAAAAGTCTGCTCAGGTGCTTAAAATGATGTACATGCTAATAAACAATACATGCTTATGCCCCGTGCAATTATTAAAATAGGAAATCCAAGTAAAACATTTGGGCACATTCACTCTTGATCAGGAAAAATGGATTTTGTACTAGCAAGGAACAAATTGAGTATGCAGTTGTGTGATTTGGACATCACTTTATGGCCCCTGCTTGCACACTGGGTCCAAAGGTTGCATTTTCCTCAATACAAGACACATGCCTATGAACAAGGCACAGTACACCCATGTTGCTTGACTATACTGGTCTCCATCAGTATTAATGAGGGAATTTGGTGGCGCAATAAAGTATTTTTTATTTCATTTTACTGGAAGCACTGACCAATGTCTCAGTATGCTTAAAAATAGCCCTTTGTCCAGAATAGCGCAAAATTGTTGATCTTTATGGTGTAATGCAAAGCACAATGATCTGGTGAAGGTGAAGGCTCTTCTCTTTATTTGCAGAGGATTTGAGTTTTGCAAAAGCAAAGATAGGAACATGTTAAAAATGTGCACTGCATTGTAATTTTAATTAGGGCTGATTGAAAATTCTCTCTGAATTGTTTTGAAGGAAAATTAGGTCCTCCATTAAACATTTGTTTGCTTTGTATGGAAAATTTTGATTTTTCTTAATCCTTGCCCTCCTCCCCAAAAAAACACAATGAAATCCAAACTGCTTTTTGTTTAATTTGGCTATGATGTTGCCTCATGGGAGTTGTAGTTCAACTGACTTCTATTCCTTTTTTTCCTTTATAGTCTGGGCTTCGTGGGCAGACTACATCTCCCATAACTTTCCACGATGCACTGCTTCCCCTTGCCCAATGGAGAGATCATGGCACCTCAGGTAAGATGTAGTCCAGTCAGGGAGTCCAGTGTATGTGGAAATATAAGAACATAAGGCAGCATTGTGCTATTTCTGAATCAATTTTTTCCAGACATTTTTCAGTTTTCAAATTTTCACCCCAAAAATTGAAATTCTGTAGGGGTACCCCCCATTTTTCAACAACTTTAGTATTAATTAACTATAAATATTGGCTTGAGCCTGTGACCAGTGGGTTTATTTTTAAATATGTGTGTCTGTTAATAATCAAAATATACGAAAGCTGCATCAGATTTTGACTGCTGAAGGGAGACAGAATGGATTAGTGATTCAGAGTCAGGTTAGGAACAAAAATCTCCAAAGTACTAATCTCAGTGCTAACACCCACTTGCTGAGTGGCCGGTGGCAATTTCTGTAACTTCTGCACCATGGTTTCTCAGAGGTCTGCTGAAGCTTCATTCATGAGTGTCTATAAAGTGCTCTGATGGTCTCACGTGGAAGATACTCTAGAAGTACAATGGACAGACAAACATTCTGGCAGTTCTCTTTGTAAAACCTGCTTCTTTCACAAAGCCTTCGTATGTTAGGGCCTAATCCTGCAAGATGACGAGCACCTCAGGTATCTTATACTGAAGCTTCAGAGGGGTAACCGAGTGAGTCTATACAGGATAAACTTAAAAAACAACAAATAGTCTGGTAGCACTTTAAAGACTAACAAAACATGTAGATGGTATGAGATTTCGTGGGCACTGCCCATTTCCTTATACATTCCTATGCCCACGAAATCTACCATCTACATGTTTTGTTAGTTTTTAAAGTGCTACCAGACTATTTGTTGTTTTTTAAGTTTATATTATTCTGAGTTAGCCTCCAAGGTCTTTTGAGATAGGGTCCTTGTACACTTTTTGCACCTCAACCTTTACACATGGAGCACTATTAAAAATCCCAATATTTGCCTTGACACGGTATCCACCTTGACTGTGGTATTTGCCATGTATGTCCCCTATACCTGGAATGGAAAACACCACAGTATATTAATTGCTGCTCTAAGTAAGGGGGCACAGATTCAGTTTTGAAGGGCATCCCATACATGAACAGAAATGCAATGCTTGGTAATCCTTTGAAAATGGCAAAAGCTGGTAATACTGACAATGGAACTCTCTATAAGCAATATAACCAAGGATCTATATTTAAAAAGTAGTTGGTGGGATAAATAGAACACTGAATCTTAAGAAGCTCTTTGAAGAAGGAAGGAACTGCTGAGGGAAGTATAAATGAAAAGTAGAACAACGCATTTCACGTAGCACCTCAAGGGCAGTCTGTAGAGTGAAAATAAAGGTTCCATACTAGTTGTTTGTTAACATTGTGACAGAAATCAGATGGGTAGATAAAATCCTGGTTGTCGTGCAATGACATTCTGGGATAAGGCTGTCCCTTATCAGCAATACTATTTTATTTCAGAAAAAAGGGGCTCACTCTCTCTCTATATATATATACAAGCATCAGATGGAAATCAATGAAAACAGAGGCCTGGAGAGGTCTGAATAGGTATTTTGTGCTGTAAATCTAGCTTGGAGCTGTTTTTTTGGGTGTGGAAATACCAAATACTGACCTCCCCCTGATGGTCCTTGGCAGTGGGATAAGTCACTCATTTATTAAAGGTCAGCCACAAAGCTGCTGTGTAACATGGCAGAGGTCTTTGCAAAAAGTTACACCAGCCTGACACATCTAACAGACAAACAGCAAGTGCCTTGCTGCTACCCCACCCAGCCCTCATGTCCCTGCTGAAAATATCACCAGGCACACGCCTGCTAGTAGGCAATTTCCACTGCATTCACCAGGCAACTCTTTGAACTAGGCAAGAAAAGATTATTTGTGCAGAGAAAGGGAGGAGAAAAAAATCATCATCCTTCTGTCTATGCCAGTGTTTCTCAAGTGGGCTGTGGGCTCCTTTGAGAAAGCCACTAGCAGGCTGCTCTGCTTTGTTTATCTAAAGGTTTAGTAGCCATGGAGCCTTACAGCTCCCATTAGCTCTGGTTTGTCATTTCCAGCCAAGGGGAGCCATGGTAGTGGCATGGCTTGGGCCGCTGCTTCCTGCAACTCCCCTTGGCTGGAAACAGTGAACTGGAGCTAATGGGAGCCGCGAGGCTCTAAGACTAGGGAACCTTTATGTAAACAAACCAGAACAGCCTGCTAGCGGCTTTCTCAAAGCAGGCCCACAGCCCACTGGAGAAACACTGGTGTAGAAGAATCCTCAGACCTTGTTTTGAAAAGCAGGGCTCTTCTGATGAGTCATAGTAGGCACAGGTGATAGAACACTGCACTAATACTGCGGGCAATTACTGCTGAGTTACACTGGTATGTGAGTCCAGCTAGTATATAAAGGAGTTGAGGTGTCTCTTTGGCTCCGAGAGAATGGGGTAAGAGCCTTACAGGGAAACCTAGAAGCAGCCTAATTAGAAGGGAAAGCGAGGCTGAGGTTTATATTGTGTGTGCATCAGCAGTTACAAGGTTATTCTGCCAGGTACATTAATAATATTAAACAAAAAAGTGAGATCAAGCCATGATACAAGACATTTACCTGATCACACCCAATGACATAAGCTTCAGAATCAAGATAACTTTTATGGCTGGTTCAGAAGAGTTCAACTCTAGGAACGAATGAGAACCATCTAGCTGATCTTACCATCTGTAATAGGATACATGGCTAAGGATATTGGGTCTAGGCCTCTTTGAGGCTTCAAAGATCACCAACAACATTTTTGTTTTGCATACAAGAAGCCAGTGTACATACTTGTGCATATCTCACTCAGTCTTCTTGCTTAGGAAGACAGTTTCATCCTACACTATCTGGAGGTTCCAATACTCTTCAATGGTTGCTATAAGCAGAGCTATAAACAGTACAGGCAGTCCCCGAGTTACGCGGATCCGACTTACGTCGGATCCGCAGTTACGAACGGGGCACTTCCTCTCCCTGGTCTCCAGCAGACCAGGGAGAGGAAGCAAAGCGGCGGAACGCGCGGCCAGCTGACAGCCCAGACGCATCTGGGCTGTCAGCTGGCCGCGTGCTCCGCTCTGCTCCCCCCCCCACCCCCGGTCTGCAGACCAGGGGGAGGGGGAGCAGAGCGGAGAAGAGCAGAGCGGCGGAATGCGCAGCCAGCTGACAGCCCAGACGCGTCTGGGCTGTCAGCTGGCCGCGCGTTCTGCCGCTCTGCTCTGCTCCGCTCTGCTCTGCTCCCCCTCCCCCTCCCCCTCCCCCTGGTCTGCAGACCAGGGGGAGGGGGAGCAGAGCGGAGCACGCGGCCAGCTGACAGCCCAGACGCGTCTGGGCTGTCAGCTGGCCGCGCGTTCCGCCGCTCTGCTCTGCTCTGCTCTGCTCCCCCTCCCCCTGGTCTGCAGACCTGGGGGACGGGGAGCAGAGCAAAGCCGCGGAGCCCGAGGGCAGCAGGATAGCCACGGCGCGTCTGGGCTGTCCCGCTGCCCGCGTGTTCCGCCGCTTTGCTCCCCGTCCCCCTGGTCTGCAGACCAGGGGGACGGGGAGCAAAGCAGAGCAAAGCCACGGAGCCCGAGGGCAGCAGGATAGCCACGGCGCGTCTGGGCTGTCCCGCTGCCCCCGTGCTCCACGGCTTTGCTCCGGACGCCTGTGGTACAGCAGCTGGGGCGCTGCCGGTTGGTCCCGTAGCGCCGCTCTGGGTGCCACTGGACCAACCCAGCAGCACCCCAGCTGCTCTGTCCCAGGTGTCCCCAAGTCAGCAGCTGCTGAAAATGACCAGTGGCTGACTACAGGAAGCCCCTGCCCCGGGCTTCCTGGAATCAGCCGCTGATCAGTTTCAGCAGCAGCTGACTTGGAGATGCCTGGGGTTCTTAAGTTGAATCTGTATGTAAGTCAGAACTGGCGTCCAGATTCAGCCACTGTTGAAACTGATCAGTTTCAGCAGCGGCTGAATCTGGACGCCAGTTCCGACTTACATACAGATTCAACTTAAGAACAAACCTACAGTCCCTATCTTGTACGTAACCCGGGGACTGCCTGTAGTATAGTTTGGAAACAAAAACATGGAGTATCCTTGTGAGGTCTATGTCGGAAAGTAATGGTTGTAGCAATCTAGCTAGCCATAGATCATAGAGGGAATGTAGTGTAAGGCTACGTCTACATTGGCATGATCTTGCGCAAATACTCTTTAACGCAAGAGTTCTTGCGTTAAAGTATTTGCGCAAGAGAGTGTCTACACTGGCATGTGCTTTTGCGCAAGAAATGTGCTTTTGTGCAAGAGCATCCGTGCCAGTGTAGACGCTTTCTTGCACAAGAAAGCTCTGATGGCCATTTTAGCCATCGGGTTTTCTTGCGCAAGAAATTCATGTTGCCGGTCTACACTGGCCTCTTGCGCAAGAATAGTTGCGCAAGAGGGCTTATTCCTGAGCGGGAGCATCATAGTTCTTGTGCAAGAAGCCCTGATTTCACACATTAGAACATCAGTGTTCTTGTGCAAGAACGCCCAGCCAGTGTAGACAGGTAGCATGTTTTTGCGCAAAAGCAGCTGCTTTTAGGTGGGGAGGGATAGCTCAGTGGTTTGAGCACTCGCCTCCTAAACCCAGGGTTGTGAGCTCCATCCTTGTAGAGGTGATTTGGGGCAAAAATTTGTCAGGGATGGTACTTTGTCCTACTGTGAAGGCAGGGGAGTGGACTTCATGACCTTGCAAGGTCTCTTCCAGTTCTAGTAGCTAGGCAATCTCCATTAATTTACCATGCTGACATAGACAGGGCCTACCTGTTTACACTTGAAAATCCAGAAGCAGAAATGCACACAAGAGGCTCCAAAACATTTTGGCAAAAAAACCTTTTGCTGACTCCCCTAAAAGATGATGCAGACCTCTGTCAGCAAGCATCACTTCTCTCTTACTGGGAGAGAGTCACACTTGGTCACACACTACCGGGTCAGATAGAAGGAGGCTGCAGTATCTGGGCTAGACAAAAAATATTTGCAGATGTGACTGTCATCAGCACATTGGTGACACTTAATCTCCCTAGGAGCTTCACAGGCCTGAGTCCTGCAGGACCAAGTGATGGAGAAAGAATGAATAGTTTCTCAAAACTAGACTGCAACTCCTACGAGAGAGGAAAGAGCCTATCTATCAAAGGACCGTTCCATCCACCTGACTGGGTCCCACAAGCAAGTCAACTATACTTGGCTACTTATAATAAATAGACACTATGGGTGGGATTTTTAAAGAGCATCCCAAGTTGGCTTAATTCTGCTCCCACTGAAGCTAGCAGCAAAACCTCCCATTGAACTCCCATGGAGCAGAGTTAGCACCATGCTAATGGTTTTAAAAAATCCCATTTCATCTTATGACACGTTTCCCCATCATCAATAGCTAGATCAACCACGGATACCAAAACAGTTTCTAGGTCGGAAAGCAGGCTGAGATGGATTAAGAGAAACTGGAATTCATGTGTAGCCTCAAATAGTTCAACCCCCTCATGATTTCCCATTCTCTCAAAATAAAAAGGTAGGTTCAAGAAAGAACAGCAACTGAGGAAGTTGTAAACATCCAGGCTGTGTCTACATTGGTGTGATCTTGCGCAAAAGCGGCTGCTTTTGCGCCAAAACTTGCTGCCTGTCTACACTGGCCGCAAGTTCTTGTGCAAGAACACTGACATTCTAATGTATGAAATCAGTGCTTCTTACACAAGAACTATGATGCTCCCACTCAGGAATAAGCCTTCTTGTGCAACTGTTCTTGCACAAGAGGACAGTGTAGACAGGCAACATGAATTTTTTGCGCAAGAAAGCCCTATGGTTAAAATGGCCATCAGAGCTTTCTTGCGCAAGAGAGTGTCTACACTGGCATGGATGCTCTTGCGCAAAAGTACATCTCTTGCGCAAAGGCACATGCCAGTGTAGACGCTCTCTTCTGAAGAGTTTTTGCACAAGAACTCTTCCACAAAAGAGTTCTTGTGCAAAATCATGCCAGTGTAGACATAGCCCCAGGGTGAGTCTACACTGTGCCGTTAAACAACTGTAAGCAGGGGCTGAACTGCTGCTTGCTATTAGCCAGCTAAAAGGAGGGGTGGGTGTGCCCGCTACAATTGTTTAGCTCTGCAAGGTAATTAACTGTTAACATGTAAATACAGCTCAGGAGAGAATATGAGGTGTGGCTATGTAAATCCCATTCAGCCAGGGCTGATGGAGGGTCAGTGTTGGATTGGAATGTGGAGAATTGTAAATGATTTGGGACTGTTGTGGGGGTCACTAATCATGCTACCCCTTAAATGTGGGAACTGTAAAACATGCCACCAGTGCTTGCAGGAGAGACACCACCATCATGGTAAGAAGTCTCTGAGGAACAAGCCTCCCTCCTTCCAGAGTTGAGTGAACTGAGCTGGGGGGCAGGGTTAAAGAGCTTGAGTCAACCTGTGTCACACCTGCCAGGTGTGAGCAGTAAGATTGGCCCAACCTGCCCCTTTCCCCCTTTGTTTTAAGGACAGGCCTAAAGCAGACTCGCTGAGGAGTCTTTTCTTTTGCTAGTCCAGCTGGTGGCTAAAGAGTTGAAATCACTGAGAGCTGAAATCACTGGTTTGGCTGTGAGCCAGACCCACTGCAGCCAGTGAAGTGGTGGCAGCCGGCAGAGTGGCTAGTGGGAATCACTGGCTGGTGGCGTAACGTGGCCTGTAGGAGCGGCAGCAGGCGAGGAGCAGCATGGTGCAGAGCGGCGACCAGTGGCGTGGCGTGGAGCAGCGGCAGGCGAGGAGCAGCGACCAGCAGTGTGGCGTGGAGCAGCGGCAGGCGAGGAGCAGCGACCAGCGGTGTGGTGCGGAGCGGCAGCAGGCAAGGAGCAGCGACCAGCGGCAGCAGCAGGCGAGGAGTGGCGGCAGGCGACCAGCAGAGTGTCCGGTGGTGTGGGACGAGACAGCTGGTGGAGTGTGGTGGGGTGTCATAAGGTGCCCCCTATCTATACCTCCACCCCATTTCTATGCAGGTAGGGAGGTAAAACCCTGCGGGTGAACTTTGGGACCCTGGGAGACATGGACCAGGGACAGAGACTTTTGCGGTGTGGGACTCTTTGGACTTCAGGTGATTCTTGGCTGGAGGGGGGAAGGGGGGCTTAGCTCATGTTTGGGTTATGAACTCTGTGGTGTTTTTCCCAAGTTAATGCCGTATGACTTCCCTCTCTGTTTCATTAAATGTTTCTTTCCTACACTCAGACTCAGTGCTTGCGAGTGGGGAAGCATTGCCTCTCAGAGGCGCCCAGGGGTGTGTGAATTTCCCAGATTACTGGGTGGGGGCTCGAGCTGCTTCTGTGTGAGATGGACCCCAAGATATTGAACCCAGCCCTAGTTACTGCCAGGCCTACCCGGCAGAAGGGTTACATAACAATGCAAATGTCTACACAGTCATTCTGTTATTTTGAAAGAATTTCAAAATAACAGACAGGTTATTCTAAAATCTGTTAACCTCATTTTACGAGGTATAACGCCTATTCCAAAATAGCTATTTCAAACGAAGGCATGTGTAGACGCTCCACTGCTGCTGTTTTGAAATAGCCCCTCACCAGGGCCAGTCTAAGTTATTTCTCCCCAGTACCTCCTGTGACTGTAAATCGAGTTAGCACGTCTACGTTAGGAAAGCCTGCTTCGGACTAATTTTGAGGCTTCCCTGCAGTGTAGATGTGCTATTTTGAAATAAGCCATTTCAGAATAACTATTATGGAATAGCTTATTTTGAAATAAGCGTGCAGTGTAGACAAACCCCCAGAGAGGTAATTTGGAGTAAGATGTGGCTGATGCTTGCTCCAACGTGTCTAGGACTTTGTGCTCATTGAGGGAGAAAATAACGTGCCTTAATAACAAAAGTTCAGCATTTCTCCACTGGCTTTAATCAGTCACTGAAATGCATGGTATATTATCACAAGTGACTAGTTAAGCACACTCAGAACCGTGATAAGAGTGCATTTTCCCAACCTGCAAAAATCAGCGCATTCTCCTTTCCTGCTATGTCACTCTCCCCACAGAGGGGCTCAAGTCAATCCCTGCAGTTCCCTACAGAGTGAAGTTATACAAATACTGAGAACTATCAGAAAAATCCAGAGCAAACAACATTTTTAGGATAATTTTTCAAAACCACATAGTACTCCCCTCCAATAAACATTATCACATAATAAAACAAAAAATTAAAAGAGCCACATAGTTCTGGGCATCTGAAATAATTACGTTTTATGAGCATCTTTATGGAAATTACCAAATAAAATGTCCCTGTAAAAAGTGAGTGGTTCTGAAAGGAGGCATTTTGTCAGTTTGTAGGCACACAGTACAGCACTTTACATAGGTATTCTGGACACCAACCAGCACCAACTTTCTGGCACAAGCTCCCTCACTTCTGAGAAAATTTCATGGTGAAAAAGTGCTCCAAAGCTATGAAGTGACAGGGGTTAGCGCGTGTGGGAGAAAACCCAACTATAATAACTGTGTAGATAATGCATTGAAACCACCAAGAGTAGCTCTTGCTATGCCACATGTTTCTGTGGAGTTTTCAGAGATACAGAATTCAGGGGGGAGCATGAGTACGCATTTGTAGTTCCACGTGTCTGGCATCTATCCGGAACCGAACCAAAAGCTCAAAAATATCAGCCATATTAAAAAATAAAATTCAACAGTGACCTAGGTTGCCTCTGGTCTTTAAAGCAGACACCACACAGGCTTTGAGGGCTGCTTAACTTTTACCAAAAGCTTGGAGGTCTTTGAATGAAGGTATTATTAGAAACACACAGGCATAATTTTTATTCATTGTATGTTACTATATTAAGGAAAGGAAAGTGTGCAGACCTTGTGTTTGATGGGACGGCAGCACTTTCACATGCCAGGATGCTATTTTATTATTGTGTTCTGAAAGGAAAGAGTGCTGATATTTGTTGTAGGTGCCTACCACCTCTCTGCTGTATAATGGATCAGCTGTGCTGGCCAGAGCACACTCCGGGCATGTCTCCCCTTATTTTAAAATAACAGAGAGCATCCATATTACCAAGCCTGTTACTTCAAAATAATAACTCCTGCTTGTAAAGAGGAATAGGCTTATTTCAAAATAGTTATTTTGGGAGTTATTATTTCAAAATAACTTATTTTGAAATAACTAGGTAGTATAGACATAGCCTTCCAGTGCTGGGGGATGTATTAGGTACATGCTGATGGTCCACCACAATTTCAGTGTAACCCTTTGCAGTCTACTCTAGCTTATAGGCAGGGCTCGACAAATGATTCAATCTACTCGCCTGTGGTGAGTAGATTTTAAGCTGGCAGGGCCGCGCAGTGCAGTCTGCGCATGCGCAGCGTGCGCTTCCGCACGGCTGGCAAGCAGGGCTCACCGTCGCTTGGCAAGCTCTACTTATAGGTATGGGTTACCTAGGGAAGTGGTGGAATCTCCAGCCCTAGAGGTGTTTAAGTCTCGGCTTGACAAAGCCCTGGCCAGGTTGATTTAGTCGGGATTGGTCCTGCCTAGAGCGGGAGGCTGGACTTGATGCCCTTCTGAGGTCTCTTCCAGCTCTATGATTCTATGTATACACTTCAGCAGAAGGCCAGCAGTGCAGAGGTACAAGGCACAGCGTATATTTTATCTGCAGGCATTGTAATAGCACCACTGACCCTATCCAGCACCAGGCTAGTCACTGCCTCCATTTCCACTTGTTCATGTTGGCCTCACTGCCATACCCACTCTCTCTCAGGGCATGAGCTTATTTTTCAACATAAAACTTCAGTAAACTATCAAAACACAAACAGTTCCTCTGCTACAGCTTTTCCCTCTGCCTCTCTCATCCTCTGCAGAGCCTCACCTCGCTCCTACAATTGCTTTCACACCTGAGCTCTTAAAGTGGCAGTACCTCCATTTATATGCAACTATGTAACTTTAACTTCACTTAAACCATCATCCTTCTTCCTCTAGCCATTATAATACATGTCCTATGTTTGTACAATTTACGCACTATTCTTCGAGCAACTCTGTGCAGATCCCACTGAAATCTGGGAGGCTTTCTCAAATCTGGGAGGATTACTTCCTGCCATTAGAACGGCAGCTCCATGGGTTTTCCAGGCTATCATGGAGATTGTGGCATCACGTGCTATAGCACAAAGAAAGCAGTCACCCTATCTTTGCTTTTCATAGGTCTGTATCGTAGTTCCCTCTAAAATGTGCACCTGCATGGCTGCACACACAAATTCTATCCCTTCCTCTGGAGAGCTGTGCAGCAGCACTTACATGGCAGGTGGCAGCTCCAGTGGGCAGGGCCAGCTGAGATGGCGTAGTGAGGGATCCGCTGGGGTTGGGGCTTGGGACCTGTTGTGGCCACGTGGTGGAGGCCTGCTCCGATGGTCAGGGCTGCTACGTGGCAGCAGAGGCTGGGGCCTGTTCTGGTGGCTGGAGCCAGGAACAGGACCTGCCACGTGGTGGTGTGTGTGTGTGTGTGTGTGCTCCAGTGGTGGGGAATGGGACCTGCTGCATGGCCGGGGTGGTCTGCTCTGGCAGCTGAGAATGGGACATGCTGCACGGCGGGGAGGGAGGAGGGTTTCTGTTCCAGCAGCCAGGAATGTGTGTATGTTAATAACTTGGGTGCCACCATGGCACACATCCAAGCCAGCACACATGAACTCAATATTGGTGCACAAGCCAAAACTCACTCTGCTCATGGCTGGAAAATCCTAGAGGGAACAGTGATCTATATGCTCCACTTCTTGACTGACGTTCTGATTTGCAGCATATAATGTAATCATAGGTGATATTCTATATGCTGACAATTTTGTCCCCTCCCTCCACTACAGATGATACCCTGATGGAGAGCCAGATAAACACTGGATAGCAAGGAAACAAAATGAACTGAAATTACATGAATTGACTGCTCTTTGAGTTGATGGCTATATCTCAAGTTATTTCCCTTTCCAGTAATGGGAGAAAAAATGATTAGAGAAAAGCAGCCATGAAATTTGACTCTTAATTATCCATCAGACCTTCAAGTCCTATTTTCAAAAACTGAACCTAAACTCATTGAAAGTCAGCAGTACTTCTGGTTTAGAAGACCAGATTTTAATGGTATTTAAAGATACAGATAGTGCTTAATGAGATTTTTCAAAAGGACCTGGGTGGTCGGTGAGAGTTTTCAAAAGTACTTGGGTGTCTGAATTTTGGAATTTTTCCCATCTGCATATTAGGTGCCCATCTGTATATTTAAGGTGCTTTGAGGTGTTTTAACAGGTTTTATGCCTCACCCTTTTGAAAATCTGGACCTAAATCACCTTTAAAGATGAGGCTTAGGACCCTAAATCCTGCTTTTAGCAGCAGGTTGGACTCGACCTCCAAAGGTCTCTTCTATCCTATGATTCTATGATTTAGGTACTTGGAAATTTTAGCCTTGACCTATGAAGCTCATAAGTAATTTCAGTCCACTTAGTGCTTGTATTTAGGCAGTATCACAACTTTAAGCTGTGCTGGGCAATCACGGATAGGTTCCCGACCAGCCATCCTTCTGCAGATTAGGTGCAGGCCTTAAGGAGGTTTCCTCAGTCATCCAAGAACATCTGATACCATCACAGGGCTTTTATTAAACCAGTGAAATAAATAATACAGCACCTAAAATTTCAGAGTAAGGAAAGCATGGTGGCAAATTCTCTCCCCTGGGACATTCTCCTGCTGCTAATATTGGCATTGTTTTGGTGCCAGGCCAAAGCCACCCTTTTTATCCATGCTTGTATTGGTGTTTAGGTGTGTGGCTATTGAAACCTTTTGTGTTGGACATAAATTAATTTTTTATTTTGTTTAAAATAAAGTTTGAAAAACTAACATGAGAAAGTTAAAATGCTTAATCTGTTTAATAATTTAAATTAAACCATTCTCCCTAGCTTCAGCACTAGCAAAATGGCTCCGCCGTAATTATGTAATTAATGGTGAGTTTCCATTAGCATCCGGTGGTCATGGAAAGGTTTACATTGAGCCAGGTGGTCCACGAGCCAAAAAGTTTGAGAGCCTCTGAAACAGAGGCACCCCCCCCCCCCCGGCCTCTCTCCCTGAGAGACCACTGCAGGCTCCTTGCTGCTTCACAAGAGCCCCCAGAGAGATCGGGTCTGTTACCACAGCACTGAAATCACTTTGGGTGTGTCTAGACTACATGCCTCCTTCGACGGAGGCATGTAGATTAGCCAGATCGGAAGAGGGAAATGAAGCCGCGATTAAAATAATCGCGGCTTCATTTAAATTTAAATGGCTGCCCCGATCTGCCGATCAGCTGTTTGTCGGCAGATCGGGGCAGTCTGGACGCGACGCGCTGACAAAGAAGCCTTTCTTCATCGGCACAGGTAAACCTGGTTTCACGAGGCTTACCTGTGCCGATGAAGAAAGGCTTCTTTGTCGGCGCGTTGCGTCCAGACTGCCCCGATCTGCCGACAAACAGCTGATCGGCAGATCGGGGCAGCCATTTAAATTTAAATGAAGCCGCAATTATTTTAATCGCGGCTTCATTTCCCTCTTCCGATCTGGCTAATCTACATGCCTCCGTCGAAGGAGGCATGTAGTCTAGACACACCCTCTGTCACTTTCATGTGGATGATAGGCAGATTCTTTGTGAGTCTTCCTCATCCAAGCAGTTGATGATTTAAATAATATGTTCAGATGCTACATGAAAACACTTGGGCTATGTCTACATTGGCAAGATTTTGCACAAAATCTTGCCACCTGTCTACACTGGTCGCAAGTACTTGTGCAAGAACACTGACGTTCTAATGTATAAAATCAGTGCTTCTTGCACAAATACTCTGATGCTCCCGCTCAGAGATAAGCCCTCTTGCGCAACTGTTCTTGCGCAAGAGTCCAGTGTAGACGGGTAGCGTTAATTTCTTGCGCAAGAAAGCCTGATGGCTAAAATGGCCATTGGAGCTTTCTTGCATAAGAGAGCATCTACTCTGGCATGGATGCTTTTGTGCAAAAGCACATCTTATTCAAATACTCTAATGCAAAAACTCTTGCATTAATGAGTATTTGCGCAAAATCTTGCCAATATAGACGTAGCCTTGGTGCATCCTCAGAGAGGCAGGATGTATAATCTCTCTATAGAGAGGTTGTCATGACTTGTGTCTCTGGGGCTACGTCTAGACTGCATCCTTCTGTCGACAGAGGGATTCAAATCAAGCACATTGAAATTGCTAATGAAGCCTTTTTCGACAGATCCTGTATTCCTCAAAAAATTAGGTTTACAGGATCTGTTGAAAAATGCTTTATTTTCCACAGATCCACATCCAGGCTGCCATTTTTTAAAAAATCTCCGTTTCGAAAAAAAGTGGTGGCCATGTTTATGCTAATGAGGCTCGGGATATTTAAATCCCTGCTTCATTAGCAATTTCGATGTGCGTTATTTCAAAAGAAAGTCGAAATAACAGAGGGCTTTTCCCAATGATGGTAAACCTCATTTCACGAAGAATAACGCCTCTTCCGAGAAAGCTCTTTTTGAACAAGGTGTGTGTGGATACTCCACTGCTGCTATGTCGAAATGGCCCTCGCCAGGGCCATTCTAAAGTTATTCCTCTCCAGTGCCTCCTGGGGCTCTAAAGTGAGATAGCACATCCACATTAGGGGAGTCTGCCTCAGACTAATTTTGAGGCTTCCCTGAAGTGTGGACGCTCTATTTTGAAATAAGCTTTTCCAGAAGATATCTTCTGGAATAGCTTATTGTGAAAGAAGCTTGCAGTGTAGATGTACCCTTGGGTTTTAACCACTAACCAATTATTTCTGTGCTTGGGCATGTCCTTTCTTTACTGCAGTTTTTACCATTGATTGAGAGAACTGGATCAGCTGAAATAACCAACCCAATTTTTTGTTTGAAGTTCCACCCAAATTTTCATTGGAGGCTAAAAATGTTTAAATAGCTCTCCTCCTCTGTTCACCCTCCCTCTTTTAAATTCCATGTACTACCTGCTTCCAGCTGAAACCGGAAGCACAAATACCACTATACAGAGCTTCTCCTGCAGTTCTTTTGGCTAAACTACCAAAAGGTGAAGGCATTGGAAACTTCAGAATGACCATCCCAGATCAAGCCAATGGTGTATCTTGCTCAACATCCTATTTTCTATGCAGTGTTGCCAATTTAATAATTCAGTTGCTAGATTTAGTGACTTTTTGGTTTCTCTATCGAAGAAATAAGTGTCAAAGTGACCAGTTACAAATTTAGCAACTTTCACTGCAGTGACATGCAGGGAAAGAAGTCACCAATATGTATAGTCACAAAAACATCATAAAATCAATTTTGTGCTCTTCTTACTTCACTCAGCCAACGGGAACGGTGTCCCGACTGGAGACAGCAAACCTGCCGAGCTGGAAGCAGGCTAAGCCACAGCAGACTGAGACTTAGAGCCTCAGGTGTGGCCTGGCCCAGAGTCGCCACAAGCTCTAGCAAGTGAACCACTTGACTCTGCCTCTGCCAGGCCAAGCAAAGCCATGATCAGATGTGGAGGGAGAAGGCTGGGCAGTGTAGATAGCATCTCTACTACCATCTCCCAGCTCTGGGAGAAGTAGTGCCTCATGGGCACAGCCTTCCAGTGACGTGGCCTCCCCTCTTCCCAGGGATACTTTCTCAGAGACCCTGTCTTGCCCCCTCCCCCACAGACCCTGCCCCCACTACCTCATCCCTCATAGGGGAGAGACTCCGTCACTCACTCGGACATTGACCTGCGTGTCCCTCACTCGCTGAGGGAGAGAGATTCTCTCAAGTGAGATGGACACTTTTTATTGCATGTCTGAAATGTTCCCTCACGTAAGTTACTTAGCAACAGCAAGTGACTTTTCAGGGGTTTTCTGATGACTCTCTGATAGGTGAAGTTGGAAACAAAGTGGCTACAATGGCTAGCACCAGATTCTTCAAGGGAAGGTGCAAAACATGCTGACTATCTTAGGACTTGTCTACACTACAGAGAAGATTGATGCTGCCACAGTCAACCTTACGGGATTCAAATTAGTGGGTCTAGTGAAGCCCCACTAATTCGAACTGAGAGCGTGCTCCCATCCACGCCAATAGCCCTGCTCCTCATGAGGAGTAAGGGAAGTCCTGCTGTGTGGACGGTCGTGTGGATGGTGCCAAAAGATGATTTACGATACTTCGACTCCAGCTATATAATTAACATAGATGGAGCTGTGTATCTTAAGCCAAATTTCCCCCTTTTTTGTATTTAAAAGAAAGAATATGCTTTAATATCTTAAACCAAACCAATGTCCCTTAAAGTGACATGATACAGGATGTCAGAATATGTTAATATTAGAGATAAGAATTAAGAGATTCTTTAGATGTATAACGTCAGCTAATTTCTAAATTGTTGTCTGCAAAGCAAGCCTAAAGATTACAGTTGCACAAGTAGTTCCTGGAATCATGGTTAAACTTTCTCCCCACACACATACACACCTCTCCAAAACTGGAATGGCACCCTTGGGAACAAAGGCTTCTCCCGTTCTCCCAAACAGCTTCTCCCTTGTCCTCACTTTTCTAAGAAAAAAACCCAACATACATACACAAAATTAACATGAGATCATTCCACAAATTAATTGAACATTAGTTTAAATTCCCCATGACATGTTTACCAAAAAAAGGTTCCAAAAAAAAAAAAGGTGAGAGGCCCAGACCCTAGAAAACAGGGAATAATGGGATTGCATGGCCTTTGGGGAATATAACAGCAATTCTATTATTAAAGCTGGCTAGAAACTGGAATTTCTGTTTCCTGGAAATAATCACAATTTTTTTAAAAAAATCATTCCTAGACAGTATGAAAAGTTTCCCCTAGAATAGGAATTCCAAAATTTTATCTTTTCAAAATGTTTCCAAGGATCCCCAGGCTGACCAGAGCCCTGGCAGCCCACCATGCAGGGAGCATGCAGGGAGCATGGTCTCTCCACACTCAAGCAGCCTGCCTGGTGAGCTGCCATGAATTTGGTGAACCTGACACCATCCCTAGAGAAATGCAGATCCCAGGACAACCCCTCGCCCTTCACACCAGGCCCCACCCTGCTTCTTCCCACTTCTGCTAGGGATGTTGTAGGAATGAACACGCTGAAGGCTGAGAGGTACTGGGAGGCTAGGGCACTGAAGGGCTCTCTAATCTAGCAGAGAAAGGCACAAAACCAATAATCTGGGAGTTAAAGACAAACAAATTCAAATTTAAAAATAAAGCATTTTAAAAAATAAGGAAGATTAACCATTGGAACAATTTCTTGGGCTACGTCTATACTGCAAGGTTTTTGCGCAAAAACACCTGTTTTTGCACAAAACCCCATGGAGCATCCATACCTCAAATGCGCTTTTGTGCAAGGAAATCAAGAATAAAACGACAGAACAGAGGGCTTTTTCTGCCGTAGGTAAACCTCCTTTTACAAGGCATAACTCCCTTTTGCACAAGAGTTCTTGCGCAAAATGGCAGGTGTGGACGCTCCAGAGTGGTTTCTTGCACAAGAAACCTCTATGGGAAAAAGCACAGGTGCTCTGATGGCCATTCTGTGAATGGCCATCAGAGCTTTTTTGCGCAAGAGCGTTCATGCAGTGTGGACGCTCTCTTGCGCAAAAGCACATCACTTTTGCCATGTGCTTTGAGGTGTGGATGTGATCTTGCATAAGAAGTTTTTGCACAAAACTCTTGCGCAAAAGGCTTCTTGCGCAAGAAGCATGTCGCATAGAAGTAGCACCAAAATCTTCCATTCAAGATTAAATGCCTTTCTGGAAGATATTCTTTAGTTAAATAAGTTTTTGGCTCCATGTGGAATTAATTGAGAGGAATTCTCTGTACCTATGCTTCGCAGTAGTCCAGACTAGACTTAGGCTACATCTAGACTGCAAGCTTCTTTTGGAATAAGCTTTTCCAGAAGAGATCTTCCAGAAAAGCTTATTACAAAATAGCACGTCCATACACGAGAAGTGCAATGAAATAGCGATTTGTTATTTTGAAAGATAGAGTCCACACTGATTGGACACTATCTTGCATTTAAGGCCACCCGGAATCATTTCAGGCAGGGCATTAGATCAGCAGTTGCTTTCCAGGTGCGGCTGTCTAAGGCTTGCTGCTTAAAGGGACCCCTTTGGACAGCTGTTTTTTAGGTTCTTCTGCTTGCTTGCCTACCTAGAGAGGGACAGCAAAGCATTTGCACTGTGTGCTCTGGTTGCCCTGCCTTTGGACACCACATCATGCTCCTTGCCATAGAGCTGGAGCTGCCTCTGGGCATGCGATGGCCCCACACTGCTGTGCTGCTGTTTCTGCACCAGTTTTTGCAGGCTGCCTTCATGGTCCTGCATAAGCTCGACTCAGGACTCATGTCTGAGAACCTCTGCCTGTGTGCGGGAGCAAGGCCCTTGCAACTGCATCCCACGGTGGAGTGACACTTTTGGAGGCTGGACACCAGTTCCGACTGGTGGGATTGGCTGGTGATGGAGCCGTGGGATGACCAGCAGTGGCTCCAAAACTTTTGGATAAGGAAGGAGACATTCATGGAGCTGTGTGCCTGGCTTGCCCCTGCCCTCCAACGACAGGAAACCCAGATGCAACCTGCCATCCCCCTGGAGAAGCAGGTCACCATTGCCATCTGGAAGCTCACCACACCCGACAGTTACCGGTCCATGGGCAACCAGTTCAGCATGGGACAGTCAACCAATGGGGCTCTCCTCATGCAGGTAAGGCACTCATGCAGGTATGGCACTATCAGGCTACATTCCCTGGGGGAAGAATACTGGAAAGGGGGACCCTAGGGAAAGGGGAGTTTGGGAGTGCAGGGAGTGGGCTGAGGGATGGTGGGGGGAGCCCCATCCCTAAGGAATTCTGCAGTCCTGCTCTCACACAGTCCTGCAAGGGTGGGGAGGGCTTCATAGAGGGTGGCTACTGGGGTGCTTGTGAGGGGGAGAAGGGAGGTGGGTTCAGGGACTTTCCAAGGGCTCAGGTCTCCCCCTTTGATTCTGTTTTGTTTCTTTGCTTGTCTCCATTGTGGAGAGGAAGGGGGAGGCCTTCCTTCCAGGGTGGGGGGCAGAGGTCGGCCAGGAAGGGCCGGCCTTTGAGCAGCCATGCTCAGCTGCCATCCAGCAGGCCCATCAGGTGGATGTGAGCATCCAGGAGGCCATGAGGGAGAGTTTCTCTCAAGGACCCCAGTAACTCTCCTCAGGGTCTTCCTATTAGGGGCCTGTGCCTTGCTCCTCTCTGCCTTTCCCACAACAATCCCTCCCTTCCCCCCTCCACCCATCTTCCCTGCAGACACAATAAAAACACATTTTGTTTTAAAAAGAAAAAAAATTGTTTATTTATTTGGGATAGAAGTAACTGGGGAGAAGGGTGGCTGAGAACCTGGAAATGGGGAGAGGGGATGTAGGTGAGAAACTTGGAGGGAGGAGAGGCTCAGAGCTGGGACTGAGAGTAGCGCATGGCTTGGGTGCATCTTCTGCCTCGTGTCTGGAGACCTTGGTGACCTTAGGGGTGGAGATGGGGGTCTTGGGAGGATAGGAGAATAGGCAGGAGGGGGGGCCCAGAGCACAGTAAGGCATGGGAGGGGAGCGGGGTCAGGCTTGGGACGAGGGGCAGGGATTGGAGCAGTGACTGGGCCTTGTGCCAGGTAGGTCATCAGCTCCCGGATGGTCGCACACATGTTGCATCCCTGCTGCATGTCCCAGAGGATGGAGATGTGCTCCCTCATAACGTCCTCCTGGATCCTCCAGTGCCTGCGGCTCCCCCGGGGTCAAGCAGCGGGTTCGCGTGGTGTCCCACAGTCATGGCTGGTCTGACTGGGGCGAATAAAGAGAGGTGGTCAGTCATCCCTGGAGACATCGTCCCTGAGGCCTTGCCCTCATCAGCAAGCTGAGAGCAACAGTTCCCGGGTCAGAGGACAGTGATGTTCCAGGAGCAAGACCATGTGTGGCCTGGACAGCGGGCCCTCCCTTACAGGAGCCCAGAGGTCCCCAAGGGACCATGCTTCCCACCCCCACCACGTCTCACGGACAAGCAGGCAAGGGAAGTATCCGGCCACATTGGGATCCAATGGCTGGGGGAGGGGCTTCAAGCAGCCTGGGCTTCCGTCCGTGCTGCACACACAACTGCACCTGACAGCACTATGCCTGGGAGGGGGTGCAGCCTTGAGCATGCAGGCATGTCTGTGTGTGCATGTGTCCTTGTCCCCAGCCTCCTTCCAGCAGTGGCTCGTGATGGGAGGGCTTCCCCCCCGGGGTCAGAAGTGTGCACAGCCTCCCCAAACCCTGTGTGCAGGAGCCCAGGGATGCTTCCGTGCTGCCTCCTGGGGCTGCATGGCACGGACTGGTGCTGCACGTGCATCCATGTGCAGACTGCAGAGCAATGGCCAGGCCGAGAAGGCCGACTGGCGATCACACCCCAGCCTCTCAGCACCCACCACCCCCACCCTGTGTGTGTGAAAGAGCACTCACCTGATGATCCCTCCCCGGCCTCTGAGGATGCCTGCAGTCCTGAGGTACTGGCTCCAGTCACGGTGCTCATGGGCAGGGACCCCCGGGTGGGCAATGACAGGCATCTCCAACCCCGAGTCCACCACCAGGGGTGGTGAAGGGGCTACATTGCCCCCCCAGGATACAGTGCAGGTCATAATAATAGGGACAGGAGTAGGGTCCTGCCCCAGAGTGTGAGCTGTGCACCCTCGCCCTGGTATAGTCCTGCCACGGCTCCTTGACCTTGCTGCAGATCTGCTCTAGGCTCCTGGTATGGCCCTTTGTGGCCAGGCTATCAGCCATCCAGCGGTAGAAGTCAGTATTGTTCCATCTGGAGCAGAGGTCCTGGAGGTTCTCCTTGTGGCCCCATACCTCCAGGAGGGCCAGGATCTCCACCCCAGACCAGGAAGGCACATGCCTTTTGAGGCCCCTGGCTGTCTCCTGGGAGCCCTGTGCAATGCTCTCTGGGATAAGCAGGGGACTCTTGGGGGGCTTGTGGCTGGGACATAGTGCCCAGTTGTGTGGCACTGGCAGCTGTGAGGGTTTGATTCCTTCCACAAGCCCTGTCCCCTGTGTCTGCAGCTTTAAGAGTGGCCAGGGAACAGGAACTATAGAGTTGTGATGAGTGTGGATGGAGTGTTATTTTCTGGAGGCCTCTTTTTTCACCAAAACTCCCTACTCTGTGTCCACACATACCCTTTTCCAAAATAGCTTTTTCATAAAAAGGCTTATTCCTTGTGGAAAGAGGTTTACTGCCATCAGAAAAAGCCATCTGTTATTTTGAGTTTCTGTTGAAACAACGCAATTGCAGTGTGCACACTAGTAATGTTTTTCCGGAATAACAGCCATTATTCTGCAAAAACGGTGCAGAGTAGATGCACCCTTAGTCTTAAACACAAAAATCTGTGATGATCCGTTAGGAGTAGTATTTCAACAGAACAGCAAGGATGCTGAGAAACCTGAAGCTCCCATTGATTTCACTGAAATTTGCATGAGCCCAGTACTTTCAAGGGAAAAAAAAGTAAAGTAATAACATAATCAGAATTCAACATACAGTAAAACTCCATTGGTCCGGCATCCAATGTTCCAGCACGCCTGATGGTCCGGCACCATGGGGAACCCGGAAGTGCTCCAGGCAGTCGGACAATTGGAGCTGCTCTGCACCCGGCTTCCCTAATTCAGCCGCTGCTGAAACTGACCAGCAGCTGAATCTGGGAAGCCGGGGGCAGAGCAGCTGGGGTGCTGCCGGGTTGATCCCATCGCCTTGCCCCTCGGGGCTGCGGGACCAACCCGGCAGCACCCCAGCTGCTCTTGGGGATGCCTGGGGTTTCCTGGAGTCAGCAGCTGATCAGTTTCAGCAGCGGCTGACTTGGGGACACCTGGAGCAGAGCAGCTGGGGTGCTGCCTTGTTGGTCCCTGTGATGGGGCGTCCCCGCCCTGTCTCTCCTCCGCTGCCGGCGAAGCGCTGGGCAGCCGCTGTGGCGGGGAGGCTCACCCCTGCGCCGCCTACTCTCACGCCGCTTGGCCATCGCCCCGGGCTGACGTCAGGCGGGGCGACGTCAGGGAAGCCCTGGAGCGGACAGAGGGAGCGAGGAAAGGCCCCACCTCCCGGACCGGGGGCGTCATGCAGGGGTACTGGCATAAGGCGGGGCTGTGGTCAGACGTCAGCACTGCCCGCGCCGGGGATAGGGCAAATAGGGCGGCGGCGGCCATTTCAAAAGGCCCGCCAGCCCAGCCAGGAGAAAGCCCGAGCCTGGGAGAGAAAAGGTCTGGGCCCTGAGAAAGCGACCAGCCGCGGACAAGATTCGTCCCTCCTCCGTCAGCAATCCTGTCTGCAAAGGGGAAGGTGGAGGGGCCTTCGGGGGAAGGGAAGTAGCCCAGGGTGGAACCCAGTGTGGTTGGCGGGTCGGTGCATTTCGGTGGCTCGCCCCCACTGGCCGGACCGGATCTTATATGGATCTGAGTCCTTAGGGCCCTGGGCTGGGGCCTGTGAGCGAGGGCGGGTCCGGGCCCCCCCTTCTGTCTTCCGCAGTACACCTGGTTGCTGTAATGAGGGTGTCGCGGCGGCACTATAAGCTGAGACTATAAGCTCGAGGCTGATTCAGGGGAGAATGATGTTAAGGCCGGTGATGAGCACCCGAGACAGACTGTAGGTGGTCCAGCAGTGGACTGAGTGAAGGCAGTCGATTGGGGCACTGAGGCACAGTGGGGTGGAGGTGGTGATGGGAGCGCCTCCTGACAGTCCCGCAGCACCGAGGAGCGGCGCTACTGGACCAACCCGGCAGCACCCCAGCTGCTCTGTCCCAGGTGTTCCGATTCAAATGCTGCTGAAACTGGCCAGCTGCTGATTCTGGTCAGCCTCTGGTCAGTTTCAGCAGCGGCTGAATCCGGATGCCTGGGGCAGAGCAGCTGGGGTCCTGCCAGGTTGGTCCCATAGTGCCGCCCCTTGGCGCTGCAGGACCAACCTGGCAGCACCCCAGCTGGTCTGTTCCAGGCATCCCCAAGAGCAGCTGGGGTGCTGCCAGGTTTGTCCGGTAGCGCCGCCCCTCGGCGCTGTGGGACCTACCCGACAGCACCCCAGCTGCTCTGTCCCAGGCATCCCCAAGAGCAGCTGGGGTGCTGCGGGTTGGTCTCGCAGTGCCGAGGGGCAGTGCTACCAGACCAACCCAGCAGCACCCCAGCTGCTCTGCCGCAGGCGTTCCCAATTCAGCCGCTGCTGAAACTGACCAGCAGCGGCTGAATCGGGGACGCCTGGGGCAAAGCCGGACTATCAGAAGGGGGGGTTATGAGGGGTCTGGGGTGGCATCCCCCCTACCCTAATCCTGGACCCCTCATAGTCCCCCCTTCCTATAGTCTGGCATATCTGATAATCCGGCACCCCCTGGGTCCTAAAGGTGCCGGATTATCGGAAGTTTACTGAATATAAAAAAAGCTGGGGATGCTGCAGCAACATGCTGCCATCTAGGATGTAAAGTGAGGAGGAAAACATTTTAGAACTTCAGACATATGGGCTGTGTCTAGACTGGCAAGTTTTTCCACAAAAGTGGCCACTTTTGCGGAAAAAATTGCCAGCTGTCTACACTGCTTGATTTTGCGCAAAAGCACTGACGTTCTACTGTCCGAAATCAGTGTTTCTTGCGCAAATGCTTTGATGTTCCCGTTCAGGCAAAAGCCCTTTTCCAGAAATGCTTTTGTGCAAAAGGGCCAGTGTAAACAGCTGAAAACTGTTTTGTGCAAAAAAGTCCCGATAGCGAAAATGGCGAAAAGCGTCCGTGCCAATCTAGACGCTCTTTTTCGCTAATGCTTTTAACTGAAAAACTTTTCCGTTAAAAGCATTTGCGGAAAATCATGCCAGTCTAGACATAGCCATGAGGAAATAAGAATCCTCTGCTACCATCTACTGGGCAAGGCAGTGAAAGCATGTTTGAAATACTTAGTATTAGGACAGATGTGTGTCTAGACCCGTGGTCCCCAACACGGTGCCCGCGGGCGCCATGGCGCCTGCGGGGGCATTTCAATGCGCCCGCCAGGTGCTCGGGGCTGGCCTGGCCCTGGGCACATGGCGCACGGGCGCTTGCGGGGGAAGCGCGCTTGGGGGGGGGAGCGCCGGGCGCGCGGCACTCGGCGGGGGGAGCGCCGGCCCTGGGCACGCGGCGGGGGGGGGAAGCCGGCCCCGGGCACGCGGCGCTCGGCGGGGGGGGGGGAGCGCCAGCCCCGGGCGTGCGGCACTCGGCGGGGGGGGGTGCGCCGGCCCCAGGCGCGCGGCCCTTGGAGGGGGCCCTGCCCCCGGGCGCGCGGCTAGGGTGGGGCCCCTGCCCCCGGGCGCGTGGCTGGGGGGGGCCGCCCCTGGGCGCCCGGCGGGCCAACGGCCACGCCCCCTGGTACCCGACAACCTCAAAAGGTTGGGGACCACTGGTCTAGACAAAGCCACATAGGGTTTTTTTAGATGGTCAAAGGAAAACCGTGGCAGCTCATCGAAAAGAGAAGATTAGCTAATGTGCGGTGGTTTAGATATGTGGGATTTTCCTTTATTAATAAAGATTCCCCTTCCCCAACTATCATTAAAATATGCTGTGCTGGCTGCTTTATGGCACAGGAGCTAGGTGATTCCATCCCTTGAGTGATGCATGTAAAACATTGTAGCAACAAAGTTACTACACTTAAACCTCCATACTCTGGACGTTCCTAATCCGGGAACATCCGTGGTATGGAGGAGGAAGTGGCTCTGTGCCCTGCTGCTGCCTCTCCCCCCTCAGATGGGGGTTCAGCAGCATGCTGAGCTGCTTACCCTGAGGCTTTTCCCTGCTGCTCCCATAGCAGCAGAGCGGTGCCTGAGAGCAACAGGGAGCATGAAGCCATGTGCACCCCCAGGAGCGGGGTCCCAGGTAAGGCTACCATCTGCATCCCTTCATGTCCAGACCCTGTAGCATCCTCCCTGGTCCAGCATAATCTTTAATCCAGCATGCCCTGTTTTCCAGGATTGCCAGATAAAAGGAGTTCAAGTGAATTTAAAAAGAGAGACTCTGCCAATTATGCCTTTGTAATATACTTGTAGGATGGGTGGTGTCAAGAGAGGTCAGCAGCTGAACCGGGGGGAGGAGGTGGTAGTACTCATCCACGCTTTGCCCACGTGAATCCCCAATATCAGGTACTGCTCAATGTTACAAACTGAGGCCCGGTCTACACTAGACTAGGCAGGTCGACTTACAGTATGCCATCCAGCTATGCAAAATGTGTTGCTGGATTCAACTCACCTTAAATCAAGCTGCCGTGGTGTCTATCCTGGGGGAGGAGGACAAGGCATATGCTCCTGTTGCCTTCCCTTACTCCTTGCAGATTGAGGAGTTCCAGACACTGGTGGCGGCTGCCCTCAGCATTCCATTTGGGGGGTCTACACTAGACTTACTAAATTGAATGCTAGAAGATCGACCTCTGTAGTGTAGACATGCTCTAATAGTGCTCTAAGTTCCCCTTGACTGGTCTTGACTACACATATGGGCTCAGCTAGGCTCCTTGGCTGTGGCTCTTTCTTGATTGTGGAGGAAGCAGGGTAGTGGCAGTGACTATCTGAGATGTTAGGGATCATTCCTCTTCTTTCTTACTTGAGGAATGAAATAGTTAACAGTACTGATATTTAAAGTCCCCATTGCTGGCTCACTTATATGAATGAGGCTGTTCATCCTTCTCATTTATTGCTGCAGTTTCTCCTGCACAGATATCTTTGCATTGACAACACTTTTCAGTGTAACCTTTTCCTTCCTCCTAAACTAGCTGAAGACTTTCATTAAAAGAAAAAAGCCCAAATGCTGGCTTAATCCAAGAGTTAAGGGGCACAGCCACTTAATACTTTAAGGTAGGACTTATCGACAATGGCTTGTTCCTGATTAACTCCATGCGTGAACATACTTATTCTAAAACAAAAGTAATCACAGGTGGAATGAATCAGGAACAGTATTGCACTTTGCATTCACACAGTGCCTTCATCCACCTTAGATTTTGGGTGTAGGGAGGGTGTCAAGGAGTTTATCTTCAGCAGCATGCACCAAGCCAGGACCGCCCAGATGGTAATGGGCATGGACAGTCAAGCCACTTTATTTGCCACCCTCAAAAGCTGGGAGGCCTTTTCTGAGTTCTCATTCCCAGAGATGATAAGGTATAAAGGAGATATGCATCCTTGTTGCTTTCTTACATGGATAGTCCAGCTTTGCTCTCTTTTTGAGGATTTGCTGATGTTGTTCTAATGAAGCAACCTTATGCAGAATAAGCAGAACTTCTTATTTTACGTCTTCAAATCTCTAATCATTTCTGCGTCCCCCCCCAGCAGACCAGGGAGACGCGGAGCAAAGCGGCGGAGGACCCGGGGCCGGACCCGCGGCGCTTCCAGATCAGCGCCACGGGTCCGGCCCGAGTCCTCTGCCGCTTTGCTCCGCGTCTCCCTAGTCTGCTGGCTCCCCCAGCAGACTAGGGAGACGGGGAGCAGCTTTTCTCGCCCCGGAGGAGGCGGGCGGCAGGACCAGGCATCCCGCCGCTCCAGTCCTCCGGGGCAAGAAAATCCCCGTTCGTAACTGCGGACGCGTAACTCGGGGACTGCCTGTATTCCTTCCTAGATAGTTGCTTCCCACTCTGTGTGTGTGACACTTATTGTTCCTTCTTTAGTGGAGTACTTTGCATTTGTCCTTATTAAACTTCATCCTATTTACAGTAGACCATTTCTCTACTTTGTCTAGATCATTTTGAATTTTGACCCTATCCTCCACAGCACTTGCAACTCCTCCCAGCTTGGTATCATCTGCAGATTTAATAAGCATACTCTCTACAGCTAAGTAGCAGTTCTGCAGGAAAGGACCTGGGGATTACAGTAGATGAGAAGCTGGATATGAGTCAGCAATGTGCCCTTATAGCCAAGAAGGCTAATGGCATATTAAGTTGCATTATGAGGAGCATTGCCAGCAGATCTAGAGAAGTGATTATTCCCCTTTATTCGGCTCTGGTGAGGCCACATCTGGAGAATTATGTCCAGTTCTGGGGCCCCCACTATAGAAAGGATGTGGACACATTGGAGAGGGTTCAGCAGAGGGCAACCAAAATTATTAGGGTGGTGGAGTACATGACCTATGAGGAGAGACTGAGGGTACGTCTACACTACAGCGCTAATTCGAACTAACTTAGTTCAAATTAGTTAATTCGAACTAAGCTAATTCGAACTAACGCGTCTAGAACTAAAAACTAGTTCGAACTAGCGTTTTGCTAATTCGAACTAGCGCGTCCACACTGATTGGACGCAGGGGGGCATTTAAGGGCGGCTGAAACCGGTTCTGGCAGGGCATCAGGTCAGTAGTTGCGTTGTGTGGCTGCTGTCTGAGGCTATCTGAGGTTCGTGCTTAAAGGGACCCCCCTGGACAGCCGGTTCTCAGCTTTTCCTGCTTGCTTGCCAACCTCGCTGAGGGACAGGAAAGCATTAGTCTCTGTGCCCGTGTGTGTCGGTGCTTCCCTTTGGGGACACCGCCGCAGGTGGCAACATGGAGCCAGAGCTCGCCCTGCACCTTCTGGTGCACTTTCTGGACTTGCTGCTGCAAGCCTGCCAGCAATGGCTGGAGGCTGCCTGGCACCACCTCAGCCCCCTGCCTCTCCGCCTGGCCGCCCTGGGGGCCGTGGAGGAGCCGCGGCGGCGCCTGGATGCCAGCGTGCCCTGCCGCATCTGGCGTCTGGACACCAGCAGCGACTGGTGGGACCACATTGTCCTGGAGCTCTGGGAAAACCGACAGTGGACCCAGAATTTCAGGATGAGGAGGGACACCTTCCTGGAGCTCTGCGAGTGGCTCGCCCCTGCCCTGCGCAGAAGGGACACTCGCATGAGGCCCGCCATCCCCCTCCAGAAGCGTGTGGCCATCGCCCTCTGGAAGCGCTCCACACTGGACAGCTACCGAGCGCCCCACTGATTCGTGCTTTGCTGTGTCTCTCTCCGCAGGTGGTCAGGGCCATCAACCGGGTGCTGCACCGCAGGGTGGTCCGCCTCGCCGACCCGGACGCCATCATCCAAGGCTTCGGCGCCCTGGGCTTCCCCAACTGTGGGGGGGCCATCAACGGGACGCACATCCCCATCCGTGCCCCGGAACACCAGGCCTCCCGGTACATCAACCGCAAGGGGTACTTCTCCGTGATCCTGCAGGCCGTGTGTGACCACCGGGGAGAGTTCACGGACATTAATGTGGGCTGGTCCGGCAAGGCACACGACGCACGGGTGTACCGCAACTCCTCCGTGTGCCAGAGGCTGCAGGCCGGGACCTTCTTCCCCAACCGCCACATCAGGGTCGGGGACGTGGACATGCCCGTCTGCCTGGTAGGGGATGCCGCCTACCCCCTACAGCTGTGGCTGATAAAGCCCTACACGGGGCATCTCAATCCCTCCCGCCAGGCCTTCAATGCCAGGCTCACCAGGGCCCGCATCGTGGTGGAGGGGGCCTTTGGGTGACTGAAAGCCCGCTTTCGATGCCTCCTCACCCGTCTGGACCTCGCCGAGCACAATATACCTCCTGTAGTGGCAGCATGTTCTGTGCTGCACAATTTGTGTGAGAGAAAGGGGGAGGCTTTCCTGCCAGCCTGGATGGCTGAGGCTGACTGCATGGCTGGCCACTACGCTCAGCCCCGCACCGCCGCTGTCCGGGAAGCCCAGTGGGGGGCTGTCCGGATCCGGGAAGCCCTGCGGGAGAGCTTCCTGGTGGAGGAGGAGGAGGACTGAACTCTCCCTGCATGCCCCACTGGGGCCTTCTTCCACCCTCCCCCGCTTCCCCTTTCCCCTTCCTAACCACCCTTCCTAATGTCAAATAAAGACACCTGTTTTGGGAAACAACCTCTTGTTTTATTTAACATAAGTGGAAAGCTCAGGGGTGGGGGTCCGGCTGCCTCTCCCATCTTGCAGCACTGCGGGTGCAGGGGCCTTGGGGGGGAATGGGTGTGGAGGTTGGGGCAGGAGGGATGGGGGTTGCGGATGAAGCAGGAGCAGGGGGAGCAGGGGGAGCAGGAGGAAGCGGGAACCAGTTGAGGAGGCTCTGGAGGTGGCCTCTGAGGGCACGGCCCTGCTCCTCCAGCGCCTTCAAGCTCCGCTGGTGCAGCCGAAGGTCCTCCTGGACCCAGTGGCCCTAGGTGCGGAGCTGGTGATCCAGGAAGCGGAGGTGCCGCCGCTGGTAGTCCTCCTGGTTCCTAGCTCTCCTGCTGGCCCGGGCACGGGTGGCTGCTGCAGGCGGGGTGGTGCGCCCTGCAGGCCCAGATGCTGCGGCTGTGGTGAAACAAGAGCAGCGGTCAATTCTCCCTGGGGCCCAGGTGGTGAAACCCAGCTCCCCTCTGCAAGGCCAGGGCCCCTGCATGACACCCAGCTGCTGCTCCGTGGTGGGCAAGGCCCAGGCGCACGGTCCCTGGGCTCCCTCTCCCCCCAGCCCTCCGTACACATAAGGGGAGCATGATGGTACTCACATGTGGAGGCCTCCCCGGCCTTGGACGACACAGGCGAGCGGCTCAGTGGGGTGCCTCAGGGTTCTTGGGTCCTGGGCAGGCTGCCGCCAGGCTCCTGGCTCTCGGTGTCCTCCTCCTCCTCCTCCGTGTCAGGGAGTGGTCCCTCTGCCCCGGGGTCAATCACCACCCAGGGGGCAGGGACGGCATGCGCCCCCAGGATGTGGTCCAGAGCCAGAAAGTGGGGGCAGGCCTCCGGGTCAGCCCCTGGCAGGCAGGCCCGGGAGTAGGACTGCCGCAGGTCCTTAATCTTGCAGCGGACCTGCTCCCTGCTGCGGTGTTGGCCCCTGGCGGCCAGGCTGCCAGCTATGCGGCCGTAGACAGCCGCGTTCCTGTGGCTAGTGCGGAGATCGTGGACATTGGAGGCTTCCCCCCAAACCTGGATGACGTCCACGATCTCCGCACTAGACCACGCAGGCGCCCGCCTCTTGCGTCCCCGGGCAGGCTCCTGGGAGCCGCCAGGCTGGTCCCGGGAAGAGGGGGAGGGCTGGGGGCATTGGGTGGCTGGCTCATGGCATGCCAGGTGCAGAGTCTGCTGGCAGGGTGCTGGCAGCCTTGCAACTGGCACAAACATTGTAGCCAGCCCGTGGCCCTTTAAGGGCTCTGGGGCCGGGAGGGGGACAGTAGAGTTCGCCTGGTGTTGGCCAGAGTGGCCAGCAGGGCAAGCTGGGAAGGGCTAGCCTCCCACTAGTTCGAACTAAAGGGCTCCACAGCCCTTAGTTCGAACTAGTAAGTTCGAACTAGGTGTTAGTCCTCGTGAAATGAGGTTTACCTAGTTCAAACTAAGCGCTCCGCTAGTTCGAATTAAGTTCGAACTAGCGGAGCGCTAGTGTAGCGCCTATCAAAGTTAATTCGAACTAACGTCTGTTAGTTCGAATTAACTTTGTAGTGTAGACATACCCTGAGGGATTTGTGTTTGTTTAGTCTGCAGAAGAGAAGAGTGAGGGGGGATTTGATAGCAGCCTTCAACTTCCTGAGGGGAGGTTCCAAAGAGGATGGAGAGAGGCTGTTCTCAGTAGTGACAGATGGCAGAACAAAGAGCAATGGTCTGAAGTTGAGACTTACAGTGGGGGAGGTATAAGTTGGATATTACGAAAATCTATTTCCCCAGGAGGGTGGTGAAGCTCTGGAATGGGTTATCTAGGGAGGTTGTGGAATCTCCATCTCTAGAGGTTTTTAAGTCTCAGCTTGACAAAGCCCTGGCTAGCTTGATTTAGCAGGGATTGGTCCTGCTTTGGCTAGGGGGCTGGACTTGACGACCTCCTAAGGTCTCTTCCAGCTCTGATGGAATCACTGATGAAAATTTTCAACAGAATTGGTCCCAAAACAGATCCCTGTAGAACCCCACTTGTTATTCCCTTCCAGCATGATTGTGAACCATTATAACTACTGTCTGCGAACGGTTATGCACCCACCTTATAGTAGCCTTATGTAGAAGCAATGCTACATGCTTTTTTGTCAGTCCCTTCAATCCTTGGGTAGGTCTCTTTAGAGCCCAGGCTACACATTTTGGAAAGCTATAGGGCATTTTACAAGGTGGACAAATATTGCCAAGGAACTGGGAACATGAGACACCAGCATAGCTAGGGATCAGAGCCAGTATTCAGACTTTCCTTTCTGCAGCAGAAACACTGGGGCAATACAACAGCATAATCCCAACAACATTTACTTTGGGAGTGGGTGTAGGTAGGGGGTTGCTATTCCAGAGATTCCAAACTCACCTATTGTAAAGGACTCAGGAATTTTACTGCTAACCCAGCAAACACAGCTTTGGAACAGTGCACAACGTCCTTCCTTCTTGCCCCTAGATCATGGGTTCCCAAACTGGGGGCATGCCCCCCTGGGTGTGCGTGAAGAAATTCCAGGGGGGGCCCGAGGTGACCCAGCCCTGCCCATCAACCTTCCCCTACCCCCGAGAAAGATTCTGGTCCATCCGCTCAGGTGTCCGCAGGAACACAAGCAGCTTGGGCTGGCTGGGGCAGACTTCAAAATGGCCACCTTAAAAGGGCAGTGCCTGCTCTGCTGTTAAAAGGGCAATCTTTTTTTTTTTTTTGCTCAACAACTCATGGTGCTATTTTTTGGGGGGAGGGTGAGGGTTTCTCAAAAATCAAAAAGGGGGCGTGATGCTGAAAAATTTGGGAACCACTGCCCTAGATGAAACTAGGGAGGGAAGACTCGGAGTCAGCAGGCTGCACGGGTCTTCCAGGCTGGTTCAAGACTGGTTCGATCTGTTTGCCCCACTGTTTCAATGATAGAGTTAAAAAGGCTACATACGCAGTGTCTTTTATATTTACATTTTCTCCAGTGGGTGCTGGAATCTCTTGTGGCTGGACTGTGCTTTGGGCCAAGAGCTGAAATGACTAAGAGCTGAAATCACTATGTTTGTCCCAGAGCCAAATACACCACAAGCCAGAGGAAGATGCGACAAGCAGCATGATGAGCAGCCATGAGGACAGCGATGAAGAGGAGCAGCCAGCAGAGCAGCAGCAGCGAGCACCGTACAGCAAGTCTGAGCCTGTAGGCTTGGGCTGTGAGACATGTTGCTGTGGGTTTTAGTTGGTTTTTATTTATTTTTTTTTTCTTTCCGTGTAGGCCTAGCCTTGGGGAAAAGTCTGGAGAAGGAGGTGGATGCTCCTGACAGCAGAGCGGCACTAAAGAGCAGTGAGCAGATGGATGGCGAGTGACCAATGGAGTGAATGAGATGCACCTCCTTCCGCGTTCAGGATGGGAGGAGAACTCTGCAGATGCACCTCAGAACTCTGGTCTGCCCTGACCAAGGGTGGTGGCTATGAGTGGGGTGCACAAATGGGTTGAGCATGTGAAGGGGGCATTTCCATTGCTGGACTTGAGAGCCTGAGAGGAAAAGGGCATTGCCCAATCTACTTGAGCTGAGCTGTTTACCCATGGTTTTGGTTATGGACTTCGTGGTGTTTTCCCAAATTAATGCCCTCCCTTCCTCCTCCTTATGTCCTTCCCTTTTATTAAAGGTTTCTCTTCTATGCTCAGACTCTGTGCTGGCAAGTGGGAATGGTACTTGGTCCTGCCATGAAGGCAGGGGACTGGACTCGATGATCTCTCAAGGTCCCATCCAGGTCTATGAGATAGGAATATCTCCATATATTATTATTATTGCCTCCCTGAGGCACCCGGGGCGATGAGTGAATTTCCCAGGTTACTGGGTGGGGCCTCAAGTGAGTTTTGTGTTGGTTGGCTGGCAGGGGCAGATGAGAGTTTTGCGGGGCCCAGGGCAGCACAATATCACGGGGCCCTCCCTTTGGAGAAAAAACAGAAAAAAGGGCCTCCCCCCCCGTGCCTACTCCTCCAGTAGCCCCACACTGATCATGTGAGCTACCCCCTCCTAATCCCCTCTCCTAACACCTCCCTCTACACTCCTGCCCTGCCTCTCTCCTCCTGGTGCTGGTCCCTTCCCTGCAGGTGTCTGCCCTTCTGCTTCACCCCCAGAATCCCCTGGCACCTGCACCTTCCCTTAGTCCTGCACCCTCCTGATGCCTCCCCCTTCCCTCACTGCCCCTGAGCCCTTTGCCCTCTTTTTCCCTGATGCTCACCCCCTCACCACCCTCTGCCCCCATTCCCCTCATGCCCTTGTGCCCTCCCACATGCCTTGCTCCATCCCCGCCTTCCTCACGCCCACCCCTCCTTTCAAGCCTTCTCCCAGCACCTCCCCCTTCTCCTTTAGCCCCCAATGCCCCAATGCCCTCCTCTCCCAGCATCACCCTGTCCCTCCTCCCACTAACACCTCCCCTCCTGCCCTTTTCCTCATTGTCTCCACTTGGCCCCCTGGCATTTGTCTCTCCTCCTCTTTCTTCTCCTGACCTGCCCCCCTCCCCTCAGCACAAGCCCCTTCCTCTGCCATCCACCTTCTGCCTTCCAGTGTGCAGGTCGGCCACGGCCTCGGCCCCGGCCCAGGCTCCAGGCCACGTGCCGAACCGTGCGGTGCAACTCTGGGCCATGCCGTTTTAAACTCTCGGGCCGTGGCGTCACGCCACGCCACACCATGCCCTGGCATCTCCCCTCTCAGCTGTTGCGTGGCGTTTCACCACGCCACGCATGAGCTCCCTTGGCCCCACCTAGCCCCTACTGGCTGGCACTGGGGAATTTCAAAAGTGTGGGGCTGCAGCACCCTGCCACAATCCCCCCACTTCCTCCTCCAGCAGCCGCCGGCCCTTCAGCGGATGGCCCACCGGGAAATTCCCGGTATCCCACCAGGCCAGTCCGCCCCTGGCTCTGGCGCAGGGCCTATTGAAGCGCGGGGCCCGGGGCAGCTGCCCCACTCACCCTGCCCTATATCCGCTGCTGTTGGGTGGAGAGGAACGCCTAGATATTGAATTTGGCCCTGGCTGCTGCTGGCACTAATTGGCAGAAGGTTTACAACAGTGTAGATATTCCTGCCCAGGTTTGGAGGCCCGCAAGGACATGGGTATCAGATCCTAAAGAGCAATCAGAGCAAAAATGTCTGCATTGCTATTTTTAGCACCGTACAGCGAGTCTGAGCCTGTAGACTTGGGCTGTGAGACTTGCTGCTGTGGGTTTTAGGGTTTTTTTTTTCTTTCAGTGTAGGCATAACCTTGGGGAAAAGTCTGGACAAGGAGGTGGAAGCTCCAGCATTTACATGAGTTATCTTAAGTGAAGAATGGGCCACAAGTTAACGGACAAGTCACTACAAACTCCAGGAAGGTTGAGGAGGAATTGGAGGACAGCAAGACACACCTTCTTGGGGCTAGTGTTTGACTGAGATGGAAGCTGGAAGCAGACATGAGAGGCAATATAGGTAGTGCTTTAAGATATTTGCAAGGCTTGCAGCATTTCCAAGATTTTTTTTTAACTGCTTGGCTCACTCTGGTAATTACTATTATCTAATGGGGAAAAACCAAGCCTTATAGCTGAGATTATTCACATGAACAAAAATGTAAACAGCCATCTGGCACCTAAGAAATAAATGGGCCCTTTACCTGGGTGTCTACTGTTAACAGTCTTGCACTGTAATGAAGGTAGATGCTCAGATTCTATGGTAATGAACATGCTATAAACAATTAGGCCCAGATCCTTTCATTTGGTTTCAATGGTTCTCTTTAGGAGTACTAGAATCTGCCATTTTGCAGCTCATTGCAGGATCAGAGACTTCAATATTATTATTCCTATGTACACTGTGGTAGCACTCAAAAACCCCAGTCAGAATCATGGTCCTATTATGATAGCTGTTGAAAACTCACAGGAAAACAGATCCTTTACTTCAAAGAGCTTAATGCCAAACAAAATGCATGTAAGCGTTACAAGGCGAAGGAGAGACATTGGTTTAGTGAGATAGGTCAAGGATAACAGCAATAAGACCACATGGTTCTATGAGTCAATGGAGTGCACAACTAGATGTTTTCAAAGTATCTGGGGGTATGTCTACACTACCCTCCTAGTTCGAACTAGGAGGGTAATGTATGCATACCGCACTTGCTAATGAAGCCCGGGATTTGAATTTCCCGGGCTTCATTAGCATAAGCGGGGAGCCGCCATTTTTAAATCCCCGCTGCTTCGAACCCCGTGTAGCGCGGCTACACGGGGCTCGAACTAGGTAGTTCGGACTAGGGTGCCTATTCCGAACTACCGGTACACCTCGTTTCACGAGGAGTAACGGTAGTTCGGAATAGGACCCTAGTCCGAACTACCTAGTTCGAGCCCCGTGTAGCCGCGCTACACGGGGTTCGAAGCAGCGGGGATTTAAAAATGGCGGCTCCCCGCTTATGCTAATGAAGCCCGGGAAATTCAAATCCCGGGCTTCATTAGCAAGTGCGGTATGCATACATTACCCCGCTAGTTCGAACTAGCGGGGTAGTGTAGACATACCCTGGATGTGTTTCTAGGATCAATATAGAATGTGAGCTCCCCTAGATTATTGTACTGCATAGCTGTTGTTAGCTGGCTGGTTTACTGGCAGCTGTACCATAGAAGTGTGTCTTGAGGAGGCATTTTGGGAACAAATAGGGAGCAGAATTTCCAGGCCCAGATGTGTGGGGCAAGGGAGAAGGAGGAGGAGAGGATGAATGTTAGACTGATGATACTTCAGAGTACTCATTAGTAATGTCTGTGATTGCTACTTGTCTGGTTCTGTATGTGAAAAGCACAACACATTTTTCAAGACATTTCAAAACCAGGATTTTGCATTAAGGCTATAAACATAAAAGGTCTTGATTGCAGCCTGGTCTATGCAGCTGCACAAGGGAACAGGGTCTTACTCTGTGCAGCTGCATAGGACTAATCTAGATCATGGCACTAAATGAGTGCCAGGGCCTGCCTGCTTGAAAATTCTTTTCCCACAAGTGGGAGCAAATGGGTGTAGAGCCAGCAGGACCATGACTCTGCCCCCCACTCACCTGTGTACAAGCCACCAATGCTGGCTGGACTCATGACAGGGAGCATGGTACATTCTCAAAAAGAGGTGGTGTAAATAACTGCTTCTCCCACTTTAAGCAAAAGGCCAAAGCCCAGCATGTGATAACCAGGGAATAGGTAGCCATGCTTAGTGGTAGGAGCAACAGTCAGTCTCTAGGAATTGGGGTCAAGACCCAGGAGTTCAGGTAGAAGTGAGAACTGGAGTCAATTGGAAGGTCACAGCCAGAGTCAAGAGTCAGGCTAAGAGTCAAAGCAGGGGAGCCACTCCTGCTGCAAAGCTTGAAAGTAGGCCTGCTGGCTACCTTCATCCAAGCTGGCCAGCCAGCCAGTCATAAGCCAGCCAGTCCTAACCTGAGCTCACTAATCGGCCAGTGGGCTGGGCTGGTTGGTGCTCAGGCTTAGCTGATGGAGTTCACTTCTGAAGAAGTCCTTGTGATGCTCTAATGAGCAGTTTTAAAGCTGCTTGGGAATTTTCTGTCATAGTATTTATCCATTGGCAAAACCCAATTCATTGAAAATGAAATGTTTAGCCAAAGTTGTATCCATTTTCATTTTCTTATTTTAAATTTTCATTTTAAAAGAAAGCTACAAAAGTGTCAACTTTTTAACATTGTTTCATTTTTTTCAAAATTAGTTTTCATTGAGAAATGCCTTCCATTTTATATTATAAAAATGTTTTATTTTTAGACATACCATCAAAGTGAAGCAAAACATTTTGATTTTCATCACAACAAAATGTTTCTATCAACCCAAAAGGAGTTTGCATTCAGAATTTTGTGGAACAGGACTTGTTTCCAGCGATGGAAAAAAATGTTACAGTTGTGGAACTTCAAAAGCGACGAGGAGTCCTGTGGCACCTTATAGACTAACTGAAGTGTAGGAGCATAAGCTTTTGTGGGCAAAGACCCACTTCGTCAGATGCATGTAGTGGAAATTTCCAGAGGCAGGAATAAATATGCATATTTATTCCTGCCTCTGGAAATTTCCACTACATGCATCTGACGAAGTGGGTCTTTGCCCACGAAAGCTTATGCTCCTACACTTCAGTTAGTCTATAAGGTGCCACAGGATTCCTCGTCGCTTTTGCAGTTGTGGAACTTGTCACTAAGGGTATGTCTACACTAGAAAGTTAGTTCGAACTAACGGACGTTAGTTCGAACTAACTTTCCTATGCGCTACACTAGCGCTCCGCTAGTTCGAATTTGAATCGAACTAGCGGAGCGCTTAGTTCGAACTAGGTAAACCTCATTTTACGAGGACTAACGCCTAGTTCGAACTAGCTAGTTCGAACTAAGGGCTGTGTAGCCCTTTAGTTCGAACTAGTGGGAGGCTAGCCCTCCCCAGGTTTCCCTGGTGGCCACTCTGGCCAACACCAGGGAAACTCTATGCCCCCCTCCCGGCCCCGGACCCCTTAAAGGGGCACGGGCTGGCTACGGTGCCCGTGCCAGGTGCAAGCCTGCCAGCACCCAGCTAGCAGACCCTGCACCTGGCACGGCACAGAGCCACCCACCCGATGCCCCCCAGCCCACCCCCTCTTGCCGGGACCAGGCTGGCGGCTCCCGGGAGCTTGCCCTGGACCGCAAGAGGCGGGCACCTTCCTGGGCTAGTGCGGACATCGTGGACCTCGTCCACGATCTCCGCACTAGGCACAGGAAAGTGGCCGTCTAGGGCAGGAGAGCTGCCAGCCTGGCCACCCAGGACCAGGTGTGCATGAAAATCAAGGGGGTCCACTGAGACCCCCGACACTGAGCCCTGAGCTTACAATGGCCGTACTGGGTCAGACCAAAGGTCCATCTAGCCCAGTAGCCTGTCTGCCGACAGCGGCCAACCCTAGGGACCCTGGAGGGGATGGACCGAAGACAATGACCAAGCCATTTGTCTCGTGCCATCCCTCTCCAGCCTTCCACAAACTTTGGGCAGGGACACCACTCCTACCCTCTGGCTAATAGGACTCCATGGACCCAACCTCCATGACTTGATCTCACTTCCCTTTAAACTCTGTTCTAGTTGTAACCTTCACAGCCTCCTGCAGCAAGGAGTTCCACAGGTTAACTATTTGCTTTGTGAAGAACAACAACTTTCTCTTACTAGTTTCAAGCCTGCTACCCATTCCTTTCCTTTGGTGTCCTCTAGTCCTTCTTTATGGGAACTCAGGAAGAACTTTTCTGAATGCACCCTCTCCACCCAACCCCTGCTTTTAGAGACCTCTATCCTGTCCCCCCTCCGTCTCCTCTTTTCTAAGCTGAACAGTCCCAGTCTCTGTAGCCTTTCTTCATCTGGGACCTGTTCCCAACCCCTGATCATGTTAGTTGCCCTCCCCTCTCCCAGCCTTTCTCTTCCCCTCTCCCACCTCCTTTTCCCAGTCTCCCCCAGTTTTTTTCAATAAAGACAGAGTCAATGTTGGAAGAAACGTTATCTTTATTTTGTACATCAATAAGAAGGGGGGCTAGGGAAGGGAAGTGGAAGGAGGTGAGGGAGGTATGGGGTACGAGCCCCCGATGGGGAGGACTGGGCTGGCTCTGCGGGCTTCTGGGGGTGGAAGCTCTCCTGCTGCCCCCCAATTACCCCCTCTCCCCAGATGGCAGCCTGCGGCAAGTGCAGCCGGGGTGATGGCCGAGTGGTGTGATGTGCTCAGTGTGGGCACTCAGGGCACTCCAAGCCAGAACTTCTTTGCAAGCGGGGCACCCCTGAGAACTGTGTGTCCGGGGTGGGGGTCGGGACCCTTTAAGCGCAGCCCTCGGCTAGCCTGAGACAGCATCTCCATGCTCTAAGTCCTCCTTTTATGCCCTGCCGGCACTGCTTCCGGCCATCCTTAAGCCCTGTTCAGAGTCCACTCAATGTGGACTTACTAGTTCGAACTAGCAAAACGCTAGTTCGAACTAGTTTTTAGTTCTAGATGCGTTAGTTCGAACTAGCTTAGTTCGAATTAACTAATTCGAACTAAGTTAGTTCGAACTAGCGCTGTAGTGTAGACGTACCCTAAATGAAAAATCTGGTTTCTGCCTAGGTCCATGCATTTCTTTCCTGGTTCTGGTCCTACTGTGGACCTCTCTGGTTTGGCACCCTCAGAAGCTGACTGGTTCCAGATGAGGGATTTTGCCAAACCAGAGGAGGTAATTTCTGGCCCCTCTGCTGCCAGCCTCACCCTCCTCCCCTGCCCCCTACTGGGCTTTCTGGCTCCCCCTATTAGCCCAACTGAGCTGAACGTTGGCTCCTTGACTATGCAGCCCAGATGAGCCATGCACCAGCTCCCAGACCCTCCCTTCACACAGCCCACTTGGGCCGCACATTGCCGCCCCTCTTCCTGCCCCCCCCCCCCCCCGCCACCAGTATGCCAGGACTCTCTGGGTATGTCTACACTGCAAAGGTTTTTTTTGAAAAACATCTGTTTTTCTGAAAAAAATCACTTACAACCACACGGCAGTCACATTCTTTCTAAAACAAATCAAAAGAACAGAGGGGTTTTTCCGACATTGGTAAACTCTTTCTATGAGGAAGAAGCCTTTTCCGAAAGAGCTCTTTCTGAAAAAGGCATGTGTGGACAGGCAAGAGGGAGTTCTTTTGCAAGAAGAGGAAAGAGGAAAAAGCACAGGTGCCCTGGTGGCCATTCTGCCCATAGTAATCACAGCTTACATGCAAGATAGCTGTGATAGTCCATTCAGTGTGGACACTATCTTTCGAAAAAACAGATCACTTTTTTGATGCACTTTGACAGTGTGGACACTCTCTTTCGGAAGAAGTTTTTTCGGAAGCTCTCTTCCGGAAAAGCTTCTTCCCGAAAGAAGCCTGCAGTCTAGAAGTAGCCTTTGATCCTGGAACATCCGTGGTACTTGTGGACTACAGAAGTTGCTGGACCACAGAGTGCTAGTTTATAGAGGTGAAACCTGTATAGCTAAATTCCAGACCCACCAGGAGCTCAACCTAAAGGCTCAATTTAGCCCTTAGTTTCAAGGGCTCAGGAGAGCATGGGTAATTTTTTCCCCTCAATGTGACTGAAAGAGATGTTATGAAAGTGAGTCCATACAAACAGAGTCATATCACTCTGAGTTCTGATCTATTCCCAGATAATGGGAAATAGGATCATAAAGCTGACCAATTCCAGAAGAGATTAAAAATATAAAGGAGTATAGTCATTAGTCTGACTTCGCCTTGACAAGTGGGTGTGATTGAAGAAATTTGTAATAAAAGCTGTTGTAACAGTGTGCCCTGTTGTGTGAAGTGGTTAGGTAATGAATGACTGCAAGCTTATGCACTGTGCATTTTCAAAGGAACCATTAGCCATTAAGGGAGCTAATAACAGAGCATTTCTATTTGTGTAACCATTTCTTTCATCCCTCATTTGCCTTTCCAGAGGGTTGGCCACCATCCCTTTAGTTTATGTTTAATATTGCTGCTGCTGACTCACAGGCTTCTTCTTACAGTATTAATAGAATTGTAAATATAGATGGATCTTTTTAAAAAGCTAAACAACAACAATTAATGAATCGGGGCATGAGTCCCCTGACTATGGGGGTTAAGAAAAAACTGTCCGGGGACATATTATCCCATAACTGACCACCACAGGGTTTGTTGCATCTTCCTCCAAAGTAGCTGGTACTAGCCGCTGTCAGTAAGACACGGTGCTGGGACTAAGGATCTGATACCATGTTACCCCAGCCACTTCTACTTGTCCTTATGGTAAACAGAGTCTTGTCTAAGGAGAGAACCTCTCTCTGGAACCCTCAAGGACCTCCAACCCTGGTCTCCAATGCTCATGGGAGCTAGCAGGTTCCAACCTCTCACTGTTGGGCTCTGCTAACTTTTGTCAGACTGGGAGCAGAACTCAGAGAGAGCCCCCACCTCCATTTTAGCAGCTGATTGGCAAGATGCTCCACAGCCCCTATTTAAACCCAGCATGGGAACAGGAAGTTTTCTATCCAGCTGGGATCCATCTCGTCCTAAGTTGTGAGTGGCAGGAAGCCTGCAGGGTCTTTTATAGGTCCTTAAAATCAAACAGAGCTGGTTTTGAAAAAGATTCTTATTGCCTGTTCCTGCTGTGGGCAGTGAAGTGTATGCCCCTGTCAGGGCTGTTTCCCCCTATGGCACTCTGAATGCAGAAGGTGGGGGGCCCACAAGAGAGTGAAGCTACAGGCACCGGTTACCAAAACTTCCCAGAGTCACAGATTCCCTGGCTTTGACAAACAAACAAACAAACAAACTACCAAGATCAAGTGATTTTTTTATCCCTAAAACTGGGAGTGAACACTTCATAGAATCATAGAATACTAGGACTGAAAGGGACCTTGAGAGGTCATCGAGTCCAGTCCCCTGCCCTCATGGCAGGACCAAATACTGTCTAGACCATCCCTGACAGATATTTATCTAACCAGATGGAGATTCCACAACCTCCCTGGGCAATTTATTCCAGTGTTTGACCACCCTGACAGTTAGGAACTTTTTCCTAATGTCCAACCTAAACCTCCCCTGCTGCAGTTTAAGCCCATTGCTTCTTGTTCTATCCTCAGAGGCCAAGATGAACAAGTTTTCTCCCTCCTCCTTATGACACCCTTTTAGATACCTGAAAACTGCTATCATGTCCCCCCTCAATCTTCTCTTTTCTAAACTAAACAAACCCAATTTCTTCAGCCTTCCCTCATACGTCATGTTCTCTAGACCTTTAGCAAAATGCAGGACAATGTAGCACTTTAAAGACTAACAAGATGGTAAACCATCTTGTTAGTCTTTAAAGTGCTACATTGCCCTGCATTTTGCTTCAGCTACCCCAGACTAACACGGCTACATTTCTATCTCTAGACCTTTAATCATTCTTGTTGCTCTTCTCTGGACCCTCTCCAATTTCTCCACATCTTTCTTGAAATGCAGTGCCCAGAACTGGACACAATACTCCAACTGAGGCCTAACTAGCGCAGAGTATTGCGGAAGAATGACTTCTCGTGTCTTGCTCACAACACACCTGTTAATGCATCCTAGAATCATGTTTGCTTTCTTTGAAACAGCATCACACTGCTGATTCATATTCTGCCGTACTCCTACCCAGATAGTCACTTCCCATTCTGTATGTGTGAAACTGATTGTTCCTTCCTAAGTGGAACACTTTGCATTTGTCTTTATTAAACTTTATCCTAAACACTCCCAGGGATACCCCAAGTTCTTTTGTCCCAAAAGAACTTAAAAAGAGAAAAACAAGCTTCAGCCTCTGGTAGCTGACTCCACAGTCAGAGACATGCAGACACAGACAGACAGACCTTCCAGGACACGAGAATCAAATCACCTAAAAAAGGCGAAGCAAAATGCAGGACTAGGTAGCACTTTAAAGACTAACAAGAGTTAGTGCTACCTAGTCCTGCATTTTGCTTCAGCTACCCCAGACTAACACGGCTACATTTCTATTTCTATTCTAAAAAAAGGTGATTTTTATTACAAAACAAAAAATAAACTTGATAACGCATACTTGGTTGCTAGATGCTACAGAGCAATTAAGGAAAGAAAATTAAAATAGAGATAAAAGTATCTGGAAACAAAGTTTAGATGGTAAAGAGAGAGAGGAGACATAGATTCACACAGAGCAGTTCAAACCAAATCACAAAATAAAGAGAAAATACCCTGAATGCGACTAGATCCACTTTCCCCCCTTTTCATTACTTCCAATATCCTCTTTGTTCAGTCCACTTCCATGCTCCAAATTCCTTGTAGGCATAGTAGTGCTGCCTGGGATTAAATCATTCTGTGTCTCTCAACTCCTGGCTTTTTTCTCCCCCATAAAAAAGCAGGCAAGGAATCTATATCCAATTCAAATTCATCCCTCTATCTTCATTGGGTCTTCTGGCCCCCTGGACAACACCTTTGCTAGTTACCTGATTTTAACCCCTTAATCACCAGGTGCTGGTCAGCACTCCTTCTGTCCATTACAGCTCCTGTCCTGTGTGTTATAACTGACACCCATGAAGTCCATGTGCCCTCAGGAGCATAACATTGTATAAAGAAAGAGAAAGGCACAGATAGAACATCTCACCAGAGAAAGCTCAACCTCCTGGTTATTTTTCCCATTGGACAGCTGGGATCCTTACCCCCTCGGTTTGCTTGATTAAAAAAAATGGGCAGACTGAATTATATAGACGTCCATAATGCATCATTAACAGAACGAAGGGATGTTATTTTTGTACTGAACATAACTGTAGGGATGGCAGGAGGACTCAGGTAGAAAAAGTGCTATGTTATGTTTTGTTTTCACCACCAATAGCAAAAAATGTGTCCCATGCTACTGTCTAATAACATTACAGTGAGAGGCAACAACCCGAAAATATTTCCTCTCTCACAGAACAGTATCCATTGTGGCCAACTCACAGTGTGCTACTGAACACTTCAGAGTGACTAGAGAAGGATATTAGGAAAACAATGTCCATTAAATGGAAGCATATGTAGAGTCCTGTGAAGCTGACAGTATTCTAATAGATTTTATCTTCTGGCCACCCAACTGCTCATTTTACAGGGAACACTAATGTCTGTATATGGTCTAAGTCTGGGCTATGTCACTAAAATTAGGTTGATGCTTCAAGATGGGTCTTATGTTTTCACCATTTTATTTGCTTGCCCTCTGTGCAGAGCCATCCTTACTCATATGCAAAATACGCAGATGCATAAGGCACCTGAAAATGTGTGGTACCTCTGGGTCTTAATGTCCATCTACACATATCTTCCTGTCCCTGTTTTATGGCTCTGCTTCCTCTGGAAATGATGTAGTTAACTTAAAAGCGAAAAAGCCTATCAGACCTATTAGCAGAACATTGAACCTATGAAAAAGTCTTTCAAAAGGTAATGAAGCCATGTATCAGGCATTCACAACCCCAGTTTTATAATGTCAGTTTCTGACTTTACTGCATTAATCTGTAGGACCTTAGTTTAAAATGTGTTTTAAAATATTTCATTAGTGTGTTGCTGATTATTATAAAATCACACCTCTAAAAAATCATCGTCCCCACCCCAGCTGCCACAGAGCACAGGGACACGAATTTAATAGTGCTGTGTAGGGCCCCATATATCCTGCCGGTATATGCATACTAAATAGGTGTATAGTATAAATAATCATGCTGTTGCAATATGTTAGAAAACACTGGACAATATGTAGCTTGTTTTACTACCTGCAAGGTGCATTCGGCAAAGATTTCATAATCTTTTCATGCTTGTCTTCATACAGACTCTCTGGTCCGGCAACATCCATCGTCCGGCAGGACCATGGATGTCGCCAGACCAGAGAGCCCCAGCCACAGAGGTTGCCAGCAACTGGTAGCTCAGCTAGCAGGCAGCCTGGAAGGCCAGTGTAAGTTTTGTCTTGTGCACCAATATTGATTGAGGTCATGTGCACTTGTTTGGCTGTGGGCCACCATTGCACCCAAGTTATTAAAAATATCTTATAAATATCTTATAAACCTCTCCCTTTTCTCCTCTGCTCTCATGTCTCCCATCCTCCCCTCACCACATCTTCTTCCCTGGTACCTGCTGTGGCCCCCTCTGCTGCCCTGGTTCCTGCCCCCCACCCATCTTCTCTGACCCCTGCACCTGCCCTTCCTTTTCCTTCCCTTCCCTCCTGTGCCCACCCCTCCTCTAGCCCCACTCTGATCATCTGTAGCTATCCCTCCTCATGCCCTCTCCTAACACCTCCCTCTACCCACCTGCTCTGCCGCTCTCCTCTGCCCTCTGGTGTTCATCCCTTCCCTCCACTCCACTCCCTATGTCCACCCTTCTCCTTTACCCCCAAAATCCTCCTGGCATCTGCACCTTCCCTTACCCCCTGCACCTTCCTAGTGCTTCCCCCTTCCCTCACTGCCCATCCCCTCCCAATACCTGCCCCCCTTGCTCTCTTCCTCCCTGGTACCCATCCCCTCACCACCCTCTGTCCCAGTTCTCCTCTCACCCCTTTGTGCCCTCACACATGACTTGCTCCATCCCCTGACTTCCTCATGCCCAGCCCTCCTTTTGACCCCTCTTCTCCTGGCACCCACTCCTCCCCTCTCCTCTGCCTCCCTCTTGCCCGCATTACCCCTCACCCTGTTCTCTCCCTTCTCCCACCTCCACTGACACCTTCTCTCCCCTCCCCCTTTCTCCTGCCCTTTCCCCTTATTGTCTCCTCTTGGCCCCCTGGCATTGTCTCTTCTCCCTGCCCCTCACTCCCTTCAGCACAAGCCCCTTCCTCTCCTTACCTTCACCTTCTCCTTAGTTATTCCTCTGCCCTTACCTTCTGCCATCCTAATACCTTCGCCTGCTGGGTGGGGCAGCATGGTGGATGACTGCCCCACATGCTGGGACTGGAGTTGGCCACGGTGCTATTTTTAGTACCCTGACCCTGGCCCAAGAGCAGCTGGACCGTGACCCAGCTCCAGTCCCAGCACATGGGGCAGCCACCTGCCATGTGACCCAGCCCCAGGAGCAGCTGCGGCCGGAGCTGCATGACAGCTTCTGGTGCTGTGACCATGATACTAAAAATAACACCACAGCCCTGGCTCCAGTCCCAGCACACAGGGCACAGCCTTGGGGTGGGCAGATGGCTGACACATGTGCCAGGACTGGAGCTGGGGCCATGGTACAACTGTTCCTGGGCGAGGGCTGCAGTGCTATTTTTAGTACCGTGGTCCATGCTCCAGCTCTGGTAGCCACCATGAACCTACCTTGGCTGCAGCTCCAGTCCTGGGGAAGGGCTGAAGCTAGGGTTGTGCCTGTTCTAAGAAGATGGGTGGGAGTCAAATTGTCCACACAGGCACGTACAGAAGGAGCCCCATGGGAGGTGCCCCTTTTGCCTCCCTTCCTTGTTGTTCCAGCTCAGGGACCCTGAATAAAGCAGCTCTGCTTTTCTCAGAGTTGCATCCTAGGCTGAATCTTCTGCAGATCTCCAAAAAGGAAAACCAAACTAGCTATGGAGAACAAATGAGAGGGGGGAAAAAACAAATGGGAGGGGCGGGGGGAGAAGCAAGGTTTGTCTGCTGTCTGCTTGATCCTTCATTCTACACCCTCCTGGTAAACAAACCTCATCCAAACCTGGTGGTTCTTCTGAGATGTTGATTTTCAAGGAAGTCTTTTTGTTAAGGGGGCAGAGGGGATAGCTCTGTTTTGTTTCACTCATTCAAAAGTTGAAAGTGCAGGGGAGTGGACTAGATGACCTCTAGAGGCCCTTTGCTCTGAGGCTCCTGATCATATACAAAATATCGCCACTGATTCTCTGAGCACTGGCTGCCTGCATGCTCATTTGAGTAGCTTGCTTTGCAACTTGTACAATCCTCTTTCTGGGATTTGGATTTAGTCGCATAGGAAACAACACAAGATTCAGCCCAAACTTTGTCCTCAAAGTCTGCAGCTCCTTAGACTGCTCCGCCCACAACCTAAGTCCTCTCTCACAACCAGTCCACTCCCACCTCCCTTCTTCTATCCAGCTGGGTGTGACAACACTCACTCAGGGTTGGTTGGTAGGGAGCCCCAGCTACTTCTCAGGGCTTAGGCCCGTGATTTGTGAAAGGGGGGTTGTTGGTAGGGAATCCTGGGCACTCCCACTCCAATGGGCTCCAACCCAGGCCTGCCGACAGTGAGCTGTGAAGGGGGTAGTTGTTCCAGGGCCCAGCGATTCCAAAGGGCCTGGGGCTCTGTGACTGGAGCCCCAAGCCCTTTAAATCACTGCAGGAATGCAGCACCTCGTGCTCCACATGGCTCTGAGAGCTGGGTGGGGGGGGGGATTGTGCTGTGCTCTAAGCACTGCTGAGCCCCACCCTTTCTGTCTGAGGCCCTGTCCCTTCTGGGAGTGTGGAGCCGCTCCCCACACTTGCCATGGGGCCTGTGGAAGCTGTTGGCTGTGCTGCTCTTACCCAGGGCCTTTTGAGGGCTACGACTGCTCTGACAGCAAAGGATGCTTAAGGCACCCTTCCTGGGCCACTTCCTACAACCTCCTTGTGATTGTCCCAAGGTTGCCGTTTAGGGGTGAAGGGAGCATGAAGGGTGTCTGCTCAACCCTGCATGGCAGTCAAGCTGCATTCCCTGACAAGGCCAAACTCTGAAACATTTTCAACCCAAACTCCTGTTGATTCCAGTGGGAGTCTGGACAGAGTGGAGACTGTAGGAATAGGCACATGTGGCTTGATTTGGAGTGACTTAACCAGTGCAAAGTGGCTGTAAGATGCTTTGGTAGCATTTACTCTCCAACATGCATGCGCTGTGGGCTAATGCAAGTGGTTTCTATAGTGCCCAGCACAATGGGACCCAAGTCTGATAGGACCTCCAAGGGCCTATTAATGCACAACAGACAACAGACAATGAACACCGGGCAAGAGAGAATCAGGCCCATGGGTTCTATGACATTTTAGATTTGCCTGAAAAATGCTTGTGCTTCTTTTGCAAGATAAAGGGATGATAAATTTCTAGGGTCACGGGGCCATGGGCTGGAAGGGCACTCAACGCACTTAACAGCAGAGAGATGTTGCGACAGAACAGTCTGTACACTTGAACCTCTTTCTCCCACTGATCTGCACATGGCCCCTCCACACCCTGCTCTCTCGCACAGATTGCTCACTCTAGAAGCATGAGTCATTGGTGCGGGTGTCTCTGCTGGGGGCAGGCCTGGAATTTCTTGGGTAGACCAGAAGAAAGATACAATTGTTATAATTTAATTACTCCCAGTTAGGTTTCAACTTGAAAGAGGCCAGGAGTTGGCCTGTAATCTCCTTGGAAAGGAAGGACTTATTAATGTTAGCAATATTTGAGCCCAGTGTGTATGGCTTGGGGACTTGATAATGGGATCCAGGGCATTTCACCTTTAGGTGCCCTTCTGAATCCAGCTCAGGTTAGTATGAGTGAAAGTTGTCATTTGGTGGAAATGAGTTTGGTGGTGACTTGCTAGGGTGGAGGAGGAGAGACCCTCCAAGAGCTGAGATGTATTGGCAAGGCAGTTTGGGGAGTGTTTGAAATGTTTCTCTGCTTTCTGTAGATAGACATGGGGGTATGTTTACACTGTGCTTGGGAGCCAGGGATATTACTGGTTACCAGTAACCGATTAACCAGTGGCCCAGCCAGGCTGGAGCAGCCCCCCACCCATACTGGGTGGGGGGCTGCTCCAGGCTGGTGAGGCCCAATGCACCATAGGCACAATGGGTGGGAGGCACTCCAGCCTGGCCAGAGCAGCCCTGCCTGTAGCGGTCCCAACCTGGCCACAGAAGCCCCCCCCCCCCCCCACTAGCAGTTAAATGTAACGTTTAACCAGTTAACTGATTAAATGGGATTTACATGTCTACTGGGAGGGCATTTCCCAGTGAAATAGACAGACATGTGCTAGTTCTGCTCAAGCTACCAAATGAAAACCACCCGTGTGGCCATGGCAGCATTGGCACTGAGGAATGATGCCTGACCCCTCCCTCCCATTACATACTTGTTCAACTAGCCCAAGCTGCTGCCCAGGATGCCATAGTCACCCTGCTCTATCTCCAGCAGAGCTAATGAGAAGGGCAGGACCCAGATGTCAGTCTCTAAGGCTCTCAAACTAGCATATTTTCATTAGCACTAAACTTGCACGCAAAACCTCCCAAGCTTTTTCGGTGAGCATCCCCCAATCCATAGCAACAACTGCCCACCCACCTCAGCTTATAGGAAGTAAAATTCCCTAACACTTCCCTCAGGCACACTGACACTGGCATTTCCCATCAGAGAAATCTGTCCAGCTCCAGCATCCACTACACAGGAGGCGGCTGGTTATTCAGCAAAGCTGGATTTCAGTGGTAGTTTTGTGGCATGTATGATGAGCTTTGTATGGTGCTTGGGAGGGATCCTTTGGGTGACAACAACTGGTATGTAAGTGTAAAACATTACCATGAGAAGGCAAAATGCCAGGGGCCACCGTGTAACTTTCAAAACAGCTAATGCAGGTGGACAGTGTTGATGATACTTAGCATTTTTATAATGTTTTCCATGGAGGTATCTCATATTTACATTGCCTGATACATGATTATCATCAACAGCCCTGGAAGGCAGGGGAGTACTTTTTCCATTTACAGATGAGCAAACTGAGGCAGAGAGAGAGAAGGGAAGTGGCTTGTCCATGGTCATATGGGGTGCATCAACACGGCAGGGCTTAACTCGAAATAAGCTACACAAATTGAGCTTATTTCAAAACAGCTTATTTCAAAATAGGGAGCATCTACACAGCACTTAGTTCGAAATAGAGCACTCTTCCTCTGACTTCCCTTATTCCTTGTACAATGAGGGTTACAGGAGTCGGAGTAAGAAGTCCTCCAGCTTGATAGTATTTTGTCACTATTTCAAAATAACTGCCTGCTGTGTAGACGTGGACTAAGTTATTTTGGAATAGTACTAGTTATTTCAAAATAGTGTTGCACTGTAGTCATACGAATGATGAGTCTAGAGCTCTCGTAACTCCTTCTTCCTCATTTTAATGGTCCTGAGACATTGAAATAAGTGGGAAGATTTCCATTGGCTGTTGGGACAGGGGAAAACACCTGGACAAATCGTTGTAACACAACATGGTTTCTCCCCAGCCAAAACACATTGCCACACTCACAGTCTCCTTTAGGCAGGTTTCTTGTCCAAACTTAAACCATACAGTTCCTCAGTTCACTTCAAGCGCTCACTTCCTTCTCTCCCAGGGGACGAAGTCCTGTTTCCTGCAGCTTTCTAGCCCTCTCTGTCAGTTCTTCTGGATTTCTCTCTGACTTTTCTAGCATTCATATCACTGAAGAATGCCACCACAAGGAGCAAACGTGCAGCATTTGATTTATCCAAACTCCCAGTGAAGTCAATGAGAGCTTTGTTCAATTAAGGGCAGAATTTCCACTGTGTATTAAGTACCTCAGCATGCAGTACCTTATTTTCTCTGTACTGTTCCACTGAGCCAATGCAAAAAGTGTTCCCCAACTCACTTTTTTCTTTTTTCATGAGCCAGATACTGTCTGCACCTCACTGACAAGCTGCATACTTAGTCATAGAAACATAGAACACTAGAACTGGAAGGGACCTCGAGAGGTCATCAAGTCTAGTCCCCTGCCCTCATGACAGGACCCAGTACCATCTAGGCCATCCCTGATAGATGTCTATTTAACCTGCTCTTAAATGTCTCCAGAGATGGAGATTCCACAATTCCATAAGGCTGGGCTTGCAGCAGAAACTATACAAGTGTATGGAATTCTCATGGTAATTTGCTTCTCATACTTTTCCATGGGGTCTTTTAACTCTTTTTCTTAATTGGTGATTTATTTTATTGAATGTGGTAGATACAAGAAGAAACAATGCAACAAAGGTTCTAGAAAGAAAACAAAAACCCAATCACAGGCTTGTCCAACAGGAGAAATTAGAATGAATGCTAACCCAAAGTGGGAATTTTCAGAAGCACTCACAATTGACTTTAACGAGAGCACTGAGCTCTTTTAAATGTCCCAGCCTTAATATGGCAATTCCCAAAGTAAAACTCTCCTATTTATTATTGATATAAGGGGCTGTTTTCTTAGCAACTTTGCTCCACCCATTATCCTGATACTATCATCATCATCATCATTATGTTTAATAATGAGCAATATTCACATTCACCAAGGCTTTTTTTCGCAACACTGAGCAATTCTCAATCTTGTTGTTCTGAGAAATGAAAAAATAAGGGACTGTCGGAAATTGTAAGTGCTACCCACATGCACAGAGACTATGGCTACACAGCGCAAAAGCCTCTTGCGCAAAAACGGCTGCTCATTACTTATGCAAATGAAGCGCAGCGATATTCCACGCCTCGCTTCATTTGCATATACTTTTCCGCAAGAAGGCTACAGTGTAGCCATAACTTTAGTGTGGTGCTTGTAATAATCACACCTACAAATTTACCCTGTGAGCCCAACTATAAAAAGAGAGTGAAAGTTCATCAGGTGTCACAGTAACCTATAACAACAAATGTTAATGCAAAAAAGACTGAATTCATCCAAACATAAATTCCTACGGCTATAACTAAAGAGCTATATTAAAATCATGCCTAGTAAATAAGAACATTATGATACTGAAAATCAACAGACCAAAATTGAGAGTTAGGTTTAATTAGTCTCATTAGGGGACAAAATAATAATTTCCTTTTGGGGTCCATGAGTTACTTTGTCTTTTTAACAGGTTTAGACATTAACATCAACAGCAATAAAAGCACAATGTCATTTGAATTATTTTCTTCAAGGACAGTTACAATACTCTTTAATACTATTGAAACCATCATCAGGCAATGGGTTTTTTCTTCTAAATACTCTCTCCAGCTAAAGAGAAAATGAAGAAGGGATGTTGTTAAATGAAAACCTTAGTGAACTTACTTTACATTTCAAATGCTTTAAATGCTTTTCCTTCTTTTCTGTATTTTGAATAAAAGGTTAAAAACATATTTAACTGTGTGTTTGTCATGGTATTAAGCAGGCTCAGATCACTGTATTCCAACCCCCAAACCTTGTTTAAAGCTGTTTAATGCTGACAGTGTGGCCAGCAGACTTGCAGGGCCCCTGGGCAAAGCGGGGTGGGGCCTGGTTCCATGCTCTTGGAAGAGGTGGGGCCCTCAGTGCCACCCAGACCGCATGATGCCTCCCTAGCCAGCCCTCAGAGTGGCAGCATCTAGGAGCCCCGAGCCCTTTTGAATCACCGGGCCCCAGGGCAGTTGCCCCCTTTACTCTTCCCCTCCTGTCAGCAGGCTTGAATTCTGGAAAGTGACTGTGTTATATTAACACATTGGTCTATAAAGTCCATCTAAATTAATATATCATGCTATGTCCGCTGCTAGTGGTAGCTGGGCCACATGCCAAGTTTGAGGAGCCTGCTACATCTTTGGCTAGCAGAAGTAGGTCTTTCAGCTCAGGCAGCAGTAGTGGTTCATGCTTTAAAAAGCCCAAAGTTCAGTGCAAGCTGTTGACAATTCTCCCAGTTCCATAAGCAAGGACAAGGAGCTAGGCTACGAGCTAAGGAATGCTCGTTTCTAACATTGATGCTTACTATGTCTTGGTTAAATGATTTAAGGCTCCCCTGACTGGCAGTGAGTGGGAACAGGAATGCTGGGCGATCTGTCCTTTGCTCTAAGAATCCCATTGACAAAGGCAGGCTCCCAAGTGGTGGGCAGGGGAGCTAACAGCCATGCTGGATCCCTGGGCCAGGTGGGGGGAGGGGCAGCTCCCAGAATGGGGGGCTCTGGGCAGAAGAAGTAGGGCTGGCAGCAGCCAACCCTCAGCATCACCCAGACCACAATGTGCCTTCCCCCCTCTGCCCTTAGAGATGCCCAGAGCATGTAGCATGGTGCTCCAGAAGTGATTTAAAGGAGCCCAGAGCTCTGGGCACCACCACTGCCACAGTAGCAGCAGGGGTGACTGAGAACTCCATGCCTTTTAGAATTGCTGAGCCCCGGGGCAGTTGCCCCCTTTGTTCTCCCCTGTTGGCGGGCCTGGTGGTGGGTGCATCCATGAATGAATTGCCAGGCACTGATGCTCTAGAAAGAAGCAGCCCCTGGCAAACATGTGCCACACAGTCCTCAGGACATGTACCCGCTGGCTGGACTGCTCAGTCTCCATTCCTCATCACCTCAGAAGCACTGCAGAGACAGTGGCCTAGGAGTTATCTACAAGGTAGAAGATCCCTCTGGCAATCAGCCTTCAGCTATATGAGTAATGCAGCTGAAGTCAACCCACTTAGATCTGCTTACTGCCGTATCTTCCCATGGTAGGTCACCACTGACACTCTCAGATTGACTCTGCCTACTCTTCTCTTTTTTTGGTAGAGTATCAGACTCAATGGGAGAGCACTCACTGGTTGATTTAGTGCAGTGGTCACCAACCAGTAGATCAAGTAGATCTTGGAGCCTCTGACAGGTGATCTTCATTGGTTTGGCCAATAGGCTGTCAAGTGCCGGCACTTCAGCTGCCCCTCTCCTCACTGCTGTGCATCTCCTGCCCTTTGCCTTGGAGCTGCCCCTCCCTGGGAGCCTCCTGCTTGCGGTGCAGAGCAGAGCAGAGCAGGGGAGGGAGAGGAAGGTGCTGATGTCAGGGTGCCCCCTTTCCCACCCTGTAGCCTATCTCCACAGAACAGAGTATGGGGGTGAGGGCACAACAGGGCTTGGGATGGAGGGAGTTTGCTGGCTGCTTTTGAGAGTGGTGCAGGGGTGATCCTGCCTTAGCCTAACTGCACCAACACCCAGGAGCCACCTGAGGTAAACAATACCCAGCTGGAGCCAGCTCTGAACACCTGCCCCAGTCATGAAATCCCTCCTGAACCCAAAGCCCCTGCCTCTGGCTCAGCTCAGAGCCCCTCTCACACTGCAAAGCCCTTGGCCCAATACCATAGCCTGTGCCCCAACCCTCAGCCCCTACCTGGTGAAAGGGAGGGAGAATGGGGGAGGGAGAGAGGAAGGTAGGACAGAGTGAGCAGGGGTGAGGCCTCAGAGAAGGGGCATGAAGCAGGCAGAGCAAGGGGATTGCGGTTTGACGTAGATCATGACGTAGAATTTCACTTAAATTCAAAAAGTGATCTTGTGCTTCAAAAGGTTGGGGACCACTGATTAAGTGCATCAGTGCTAGACATGGACACTACTGGATTGACACTACCCTTGGTCTAGCCCAGTGGTCCCCAACCTTTTGGGACTGCCAGGCGCCCAGGGGCGGGGCTGCTCACGCGCTGCGCCTATGGGGGCGGGGCCACGCATGTGCTGCGCGCCCGGGGGTGGGGCTGCCCACGCGCCACGCACCCGGGGCTGGCACCATGCATGTGCCACGCGCCGGGGTCAGGGCCGGCACAGATGATTTAATGGGCACACATAAATGCCCCGGCAGGCGCCATGGCACCCACAGGCACTGCGCTGGGGACCACTGATCTAGCCCATAGTGAAGACATGCTCTTAGCATAGCCTCTGCATTGGTGGCCACTCAGACCCTGATGCTGCCCATTGTATGTGAATTTTCATGGAGCAATACTGACATTCAGTGGTCAAACCCTGTAATCTCAGGTAACTGTACCAGAGAGAGATGGAGACTAGGGATGTTAAATATCAGTTAACTGAATAGTTGAGTAACTTCATGAAATGTTATCAGTTAGTCGACTATTCTGTAGTCCCCGGGGGCAGGGCTGGCAGCCGCTGTACCAGAGGTAGCAGCATAGGGTGCCAGGTGGGAGCTGGTCCACAAGAAGAGCCAGTTTAAAAACCTGCTCTCCTCGCAGACTGGCTGCCTGTTGCCCTGCGCTGCTACTTCTGAGAAAGAGGCAGCAGTGCGATGTGGCAGCAGTCCCTGTCTGGGCAGGGAGGTCTGAACTGAAGCCAGAACTGAACTGGGCTGCCTGCTCATCAGGCTTTTAATACACTTGAAATACAGAGCTGAAACAAGGGTAGGTCCTGGTCCCAGCATGAGCCAAGACTGAGCCACCCAGCTCCTAATACACTTTAAATGCAGAACCGCAGCAGGGGTAGGTCCTGGACCTGTCACAAGCCAGGGCTGAGCCAGGATGCTGGCCAGCCTGCTAAAAATTTACTGGCAGGGAGAGGAGGAGAGGGAAATGTGTGTAGTCTATAGCATTAACCTATAAGCTTCTGCTTAACAGTTAATTGGTTAATCGATCATACTATTGCATCCCTAATGGAGACTCAGCAGGCTCTTGAGTCTGTCCTAGGGAGCACAGCAGCTGTCTGTCAGATAAGGGGTGGGACTGGTAACAGTTTGTCACAGAGGAATGACCTACTCAAGTGGGGTAGGTTCCAGTTATAGATTAGGACAAACTCTGTCACTAGGAGGGTGGGGAAGCACTGGAATGGATTACCTAGGGAGGTAGTAGAATCTCCATCCTTAAAGGTTTTTTAAGGTCTGGCTTGACAAAGACCTGGCTAATAGGATTTAGTTGGGATTGGTTCTGCTTTGACCTCCTGAAATCTCTTCCAACCCTGATCTTCTATTATTCATCTCCTCAGGGACAAAAGAACTGCTTGCAGGGATAGGATGGGAACATCAGCTCCAGGATGATGAGCAGGGGCCTGGTTCCCTACCCTGATGCATTGGGTTAGCACAAGTGTTAGCTCATTCATGTAGTCCTGGGATCCTGTAATGTGGGCTTACCTGCAGCTCTAACTTTTGTAGCATTTGAACCAGCCCTGCACAAAAGTAATTCTTACTCACATGGGAAGTTAATGGGATTTCTCTAGGGCTCCTAGAACAAGGACTGTTCACTTAAGGGTTTACAGGACTGGGGCTTGTATCTGTCTATGCTATACCCCTTCTGTTAAGAAATGGTGAGGCAGATAGGGCCAAATCCTGCCTCCCAAAAGAACCAATGGGTCATGTTTTCTGAGCTGGAGGAGGCCAGACCACCCTGAGCAATCTTTTTCTGCCGAAAACCAACATAAGACAAATCTCGATCAGGAGCTAGTAGTTTCCACCTTGGCTGATTTCTACACAGAGCCATAGCATTTAAACACTGAAAAACTCAATTGAATCCATCCCCACTTCCACCATCACTCCCTAGTCACCGCGTGATTGGGCCCTATGGTATATTTCAATATCTCCTAGCTAAATATCCTTACACCACCCTAAAATTCCTCTCTCTGGTTGGCTAGCTGTATTTTTTCTGTTCATAACAATGGCGGAGGGTGTTAGATACAATATAAAGTCTTCACGCAAAACAATTTTGGACTGCAAATATCTATTGTTGATCCTGTTTATAATCAAGCCAGCCACTTACATTAGTTCTTCACAAAATCTCTTCCATTGTCATGCTGGAAGAATACTAAGAGTAGCTGTGCTTAGATAAACCAGTCATCTTTCATGACTAGAAAATCTATTCTGCCATTTTCCATGTTAGGTACAGATAATATGTATTTTGCACAAAAGCAAGAAAAAATTGTAATGTACATATTAGAGCATCAAAGCAATGAACACCACAGCAGGGAGCGAGATGGCAGAAAGAGGGTCATGACATGTAGCTACCTGCCACTGAGTCGGGTTTGCCGAGCAATCCTTATCTATATGCACAATACAAAAATTTGGGGCATCAATGGATCTTAATATCTACTCACCTGCTTCTTCCTGTCCCTGTTCTGTGATTCTGCTTCCTTGGGAGAGGATCTGGTTAACTTAAAAGTGAAAAAGCCTGTCAGACCTGTTAGCAGAACCTGTGAAAGAACCATTCAAGTGGTAATGAAGCCATTTAACAGGCATATGCCAGCCTCTGATAGTTTCTGAATTTAATGTTTTACTCACAGGACCTTACTTTAAAATTTATTTTTAAAACATTTCATTAGTACATTGCTGAAGATTATAAAATCACATCTCTAAAAAACTGTCGTCTCCCTATGCTGCCATTATACATAGGGGTATCAGTTTAAGAGTACTACATAGGGCTTTATAAATCACACACACAGAGGGAACTGGAATTAGAGCTATGGATGGTGCCTTAAGTCCAAGAGCTAAAGGAGAACTCTTGTTGTTGCTGTTGGTACCGTGGTAGTAGGATTCTTATTCTCTCTGTGGGTTCCATTATAACAGAAATGCCTGGCAAAGGCCAATTTAAAATAAAAAAAACCCTGCATGTATACATTCATAAGGGATTTGGTGAGAAAGTGATATTTCATGGGAGTTCTGTCATCTCCAATATCCGAATGATTTCTGATCCTAGGGCTTGCCTCCATGTTTTAGTTTCAAGTAACCAAGAGGCTTTGATGTTTTGTCTCTTCTTGGCATATGTAATAAGGGAACCCTTTCCCCAATGGGTTTTGAAATGTTATTTTAAGGGGATCCTGCTCCATTTCTAAGAGCATGCAAATCATCTTCTGTAAAGTGACACTTTTTGTGCCCCTTCATACACAGAAATCTCTCTCTCTCTCTCTCTCTCTCCCAATCTCTCCCAATCTCTCCCTCCATTATTTATATATATATATTAGAGTGTGTCTGTCTTGTGTGTCTGTTACAAGTCCATTTGTTCAAGAACTCCTCCTAAACAGTAGGAGCTAGGGCCACTAAGTTTGGTAGGCAGCTTCCTTTTCTCCTAACTTAAAGCAAGATCAGACTTTATTGTGCCAGGATAACTAGAAGTATTGGGAAAGGGACTGTTTTCCATAACATCCAAAGGGGGGTTACTGTTCAGAGGGACACAATATTGAGGGTGTCCACTGAGGGCAGCAAGCCCACAGGTGAGAGCTATCCTGCAGAGTGTCCAAGGGAGTGACCAGCAGGGCTGGGGCTCTGTCATCTTGCCTGCAAACACTCCAGGTAAGTTGCCCCCCTCCCTTAAACCCTTTTGCCCCCTTCTGGACCTTGGCCATAGCACTGAAGGGGGAGAAAGAAAGACCCCTGCAGCAAGAGTGGGATCTGGGGGGAGAGAAAATGCCCCTGGAGGCCAGGGGGAGGGCTGGGGAGAGAGAAAAGGCCCCTGCCAACTAGGCCTATCTGGGGGGAGAGAAAAGGCCCATACGGGATGGGACCGCCCATCCAGAGCCCCTTCTCACCCCTCAGCTCTCACTCCCTACCCCCAGCCTCCTGCATTCCCCCTCCTCAACATCCCCAAGGTCCAGCCCTGATTCCTGCATCCCCCTCCCCCACGCACTGCCAGCCCCCTGCCCTGAAGGACCCAGGCAATGCGGGTAAGTCTGCTAGTAGGAAATAGAAGAGAGAGTGTGGTGGGAGGAAATCTCATATGGTGTGATGGCCCTTTAAGAAATACAGCCAGAATTCTAGAAGCTGATGATTTTGTCCATTTGTGAGATAGAAAGGAACAAAGTGAGGCTGCTAGGGCTGCTCAGTTCTTGGCTGGAGCCAAGAACAATTAGAGAGGGAAAATCTGGATGCTTGCCTCTGGCTGTGTTGTTAGAGAAATATCTGAGTGTGCGAGCGGGAGTGTGTAACCTATGGAGAATCTGTGGGTACTAATGAGAGACTCTTTATGCAACCAAGGCAAAAATCTTTGTGTGTGCTTTTGGATGATGTCACCATCACTGAGGATATTGTTAACAAAGTATCCAGATTACAAATCACTTATGAAAGTCATAGTCAATCTGCAGCTAAACTGTGATCCATCCCCAAAGCTGCACAAACACATCAAATCACTTTACACCTACCATCTTGTCATTGTGAGATTTCAGAATGGTCCATTTGGCCTAACAAACGACAGGCCTTGTGGGGTTGCTGTATCTTCCACTATCTACTAGAATAAACAGAGGGCTGGAGAAAATCAGTTCCAAGCTGCTGAAAGGCTGATGCAAAAAATCGAAGACAGAAATCAAACAGGCAGTGAAACACTATCTGAAGCTGTAGAAAGGGGGCACTGCACTTACTAATCTACTAGAGTATCAGAGGGGTAGCCGTGTTAGTCTGGATCTGCAAAAGTGACAAGGAGTCCTGTGGCACCTTATAGACTAGTAGATGTATTGGAGCATAAGCTTTCATGGGCAAAGACCCACTCCGTCAGATGCATGTAGTGGAAATTTCCAGGGGCAGGTATAAATATGTGGACTAGAGATAATGAGGTTAATTCAATCAGAGAGGGTGAGACTGACTTCTAGCAGCTGATGTGGAGGTGTGAACACCAAGAGAGGAGAAAGTGCTTTTGTACTTGGCTAGCCATTCACAGTCTTTGTTTAATCCTGAACTGATGGTGTCAAATTTGCAGATGAACTGTAGCTCAGCAGTTTCTCTTTGAAGTCTGGTCTTGAAGTTTTTTTGCTCCAGGATTGCTTTAAATCTGCTACTGTGCATCCAGGGAGATTGAAGTGTTCTCCTACAGGTTTTTGTATATTGCCATTCCTAATATCTTATTTGTGTCCATTTATTCTTTTACAAAGGGACTGTCCAATCTGGCCAATGTATATAGCAGAGGGGCATTGCTGGCGTATATTATATTGGTAGATGTGCAGGTGAATGAACCAGTGATGATGTGGCTGATCTGGTTAGGTCCTGTGATAGTGACGTTGGTGTAGATATGAGGGCAGAGTTGGCACCGAGGTTTGTTGCATGGATAGGTTCTTGAGTTAGAGTTACTGTGGTGCAGTGTATAGTTGCTGGTGAGAATTTGCTTCAGGTTGGCGGGTTGTCTGTGGGCGAGGACTGGCCTGCCTCCCAAGGCCTGTGAAAGTGAGGGATCATTGTCCAGGATGGGTTGTAGATCACTGATGATGCGGTGGAGAGGTGTTAGCTGAGGACTGTAGGTGATGCCAATGGTGTTCTGTTGGTTTCTTTCTTGGGCTTGTCTTATAGCAGGAGGCTTTTGGGTACATGTCTGTCTCTGTTAATCTGTTTCCTCACTTCCTCGTGTGGCTATTGTAGTTTCAAGAATGCTTGGTAAAGATCTTATAGGTGTTGGTCTCTGTCTGAGGGGTTGGAGCAGATGCGGTCGTACCTTAGTGTTTGGCTGTAGACAATGGATCGTGTAGTGTGTCCGGGATGGAAGCTGGAGGCATGAAGCTGTCGATAGGTTTTTGGTATAGGGTAGTGTTTGTGTGACCGTTACTTATTTGCACCGTGGTGTCCAGGATGTTGATCTCTTATGTATATTGGTCCAGGCTGAGGTTGATGGTGGGGTGGAAGCTGTTGAAATTGTGGTGGAATTTTTCCAGAGTCTCCTTCCCATGGGTCCAGATGATGAAGATGTGATCAATGTAGCGTAGGTAGAGAAGGGGCGTTAGTGCATGAGAGCTGAGGAAGCGTTGTTCCAGGTCAGCCATAAAAATGTTGGCATGTTGTGGGGCCATGCGGGTGCCCATAGCGGTGCCACTGGTTTGGAGGTATATATTGTCATCGAATAATCATGCATTGGTGATCTTCCAGAAAACACGGCCTGTGGAACTCCTTGCCAGAGGAGGTTGTGAAGACTAGGAATTAACTAGAATTAAACCCTCTTGAACTAGAGGTTCAAGAAAGAACTAGATACGTTCATGGAGGGTAGGTCCATCAATGGCTATTAACCAGGATGGGTAGGAATGGTGTCCCTAGCCTCTGTCAGAGGCTGGGAATGGGTGACAGGAGAAGATTTACCTGTTCTGTTCACTCCCCTTGGAGCATCTGACATTGACCACTGTCAGAAGGCAGGATACTGGGCTAGATGGACCTTTGGTCTGATCCTGGCTATGTCTAGACTATGGGCCAAATTTCAGAAAAACCTCCTGTTTTGGAAGAGTCCCTATTCCTTGTGAAATGAGGAATACAGGGGCTTCCGAAAGAGAGCGTCTGCTCTTCTGAAAAAAATGTCAGAAAAGCAGACACATTCCCTGCATGCACCGGAGTTTTTCTGGGATACCTCTGGTATCCCAGAAAAATTCCTTAGCCTAGACGTAACCCCAGTATGGCTGTTCTTATGTTCTTATGTCATGTTGTGCAAGAACCCCCAGTGCAAGTTATCAGAGTGCTGTGTGATAAAAAGCTTGTACAGCATCCTGCAGGACAGTGGCTCTCAACCAATTTACTACTGTGGACCATATATGCACCTCTCTGTGTTTTATGTGGGGCATATCAATGCCACACATGTGTAATCCTTCTGCCAGATAGCACCAGCAGCAGCCAGGACCAGGTTCTTTTTCATCCATCCAACACAGAACTGGCTCGACCCCCCAACCAGTAACCTGGGAAATTCACACACCCCTGGGCACCTCTGGGAGGCAATGCTTCCCTACTCGTCAGCACAAAGTCTGTGTGTAGACAAGAAACCTTTAATAAAAGCTGAGGGAAGTAACGTGGCATTAATTTGGGAAAACACCACAAGCAGAGTCCATAACCAAAAGGATGAGTAAACGTCCCAGCTCAAGTAGGCGACGCCCTTTTCCTCTCAGGCTCACACGGCCAGCAATGTAAATGTCCCTTCACATGCCCAAACCTTCTCTGACCCCCACTCACAGTCGCTGCCCTTGGTCAGGGCAGACCAGAGTTCACAGGTGATCTGCAGAGTTCACCTCCCATCCTGAGTGGGGGGTGGGAGTTAGAGGCATCTCACCCAGTCCGCTGGTCACTCGCCATCCACCTGCTCTCTGCTGGCCATTCATTGCCCCTCTCTGCTGCCGCTCTGCTGGTCACTCCTCACGCCTCTCCATCGCTGCCCTGCTGGCTGCTCACTTCATGTTCCACAGGCCTGTGGTGTATTTGGCTCTGGGCCAGTGATTTCAGCTCTTAGCCCAAAGCACAGTCCAGCCACAAGAGATTCCAGCACCCACTGGAGAAAATTTACATACAAAAGAGACTCCTTATGGAGCCTTTCTTTAACTCTATAATTGAAACAGTGGGGGAGAAACATGTCTGGAGGGCATGCAGCCTGCTAACTCACCTCCCTCTCCAGCTTCATCTAGACCAGGGGTGGGCAATAATTTTTGGCCGGGGGCCACTTCAAAAATTTTTGAAGTAGCTCCGGGCCGCAGTGGGGCCTAAAACAGAAGGGGCTGGGCCAGGATGTTTCTGGGCTTCCCCGCCCATAGATCATGATTGGTCTAGAGGTGGGAGAGCCCCTTTGCCCCCCCCACTAAACACCCTTGCCCCTGGCAGGGCAGGAGGAGACTTTGCACGCTCCCCCACCCTCTGGCCAATTAGCGCCTGGAGGCAGGGGACGCGCATGAAGTTTCCTCCACCCTGCCAGGTACATGTAGCACTTTGGAGTGCCACGAGTTCCTCACAGGGCAGGGGTAGGGCAGAGGAAGCTTCATGCGCTCTCCTACCCCCAGGCTCTGATTGGCCTGGGGGTGGGGGAGTGTGCAAAGCCTCCTCCCGCCCTGCGCAGAGAACACGGCACTTTAAAGTGCCACACACTCCTCACAGGGCAGGGGTAGGGTAGAGGAAACTTCACATGCTCTTCCCGTCCCCAGGCCAATCAGGGCTTGGGGGCGAGGGAATGCGTGAAGTCTTCTCCTGCCCTGCCAGGAGCACAGGGCACTTCAAAGTGCTACGTACTCCTGGCAGGGCAGAGGAAACTTTGTGCGCTTTCCCTGCCCCCAGATCCTAATTGGCCTGGGGGCAGGTGAACGGCAGGGCCTCCGCAGGCTGAATCAACTCACTTGGCAGGCCAGATCTGGCCTGCGGGGCCCTTTTGCCCATCCCTGATCTAGAGGACACTGGAAGACGAGCCTTTGTCCATCCTAATGTATTTATACTGACAGGGTCTCTCTTTTTAACTGAGTTAAACACAGTTGGACTTTTTTGCATTCCCCCACTAACTGCAAGCATTGGTGATCATATCTTACAACTTCTACGTTTAGTGTTAACACAGTTTATGACCCCACAAGAGTCAAATTGGTTACAATGGGCAAAACACCTTCTAACAGTTGAATGTCTAGCAGGAACTAAGCAAACTGAGTGAACTGTATTTACATAACTACATCCAGGATTTCTTTCCCATTCCAGCTGGTTATAATGGCCAGGATGGGTGGGAATGGTGCCCCTAGCCTCTGTTTCTCTGGAAGTGGGACACAGGGGAGGGATCATGTGAGGATTACCTGTTGTGATCCCTCCTTCTGGGGCATCTGCCACTGTCGGCAGATAGGATATTGGGCTAGATGGACCTTTGGTCTAACCCAGCATGGCTATTCTTATGTTCTCAATGGAAGCATTGATTCAGACCTTGCTTACACATATACTACCTGCATGGCCCTAAGGACATCACATGGGCTGCAGCTGATTATTGATTAGGCCACAAGGAGCCTGAAGGTTGAGAGCCACTGTACCAGGAAAACACAATCACCCAGGGTCACATGCATCCACCAGGAAGTGTCAGGAGACCAGAGAGAGTGGAGTAATGCTGCAGGTTGCCATACGCTACATAAATGCTTCTTGCTGGAAAACAATATTCTGAATTCTGAGACTGATGTAAAAGGATGTTGCCAGAATATTAAATCTTTCTAATTAAATGTTATAGGAGCCCTTTCTGGCACATTCAGGAGTCTGTTCAGAAAAAACTAAATTAAGGGATGGGGGGGGGGGTTCCAAAATGAGCTGGCAGGGATCCAAATCTCACCTCACTCCCATTACTATCTTTGAGAATCTCCCCTAAATTTCCAATGATTCTTCCTGGACTATTCCATTTAATAAGGGGTAATGGCTGAAGTTATAGAAATACAGGCTACTCTGAAGGACCAAGATGTCATGTTCCAAAGCACTGACTGTTCAGAGAAGAGTTGGATCTGGACCATCCTAACATACCACCACCTTGTACAAGGACTTTTGCTGCTGCCAATATTCCTTGAGCACGGCAAATGCTTTGGTGAAATTCAGATCTTCCAGCTGTCACATTATTGGATTTTTATGTGAGCAGCCAAGTCACTGCTGCACCCACTGGTGTGTGTTTGCTCCAAATTCAGTGCAAAGTGGGACATGTGAGGTGTCAAGTGAAAGCTTACGCTATGCTGATTTTATGTATGCTACTCATATACTTGTATGATTTTTGTATGTGAAGTTGTGAATATGGGCTCTCTTCTTGTATTTTAAATGTTCTCTGTCATGGAGGGAGCAAAGGACCTCAACCAGCTATTGTGAGGGATGGTTATTCAGTGAATGGCTATGCTAATTAGCAATGCTGCATGGACAATGGCTCTCAGAGTGGCCAATACACACCTGAGGAATGTGTCTGGAAACCTGCAAACCAGTTAGTGCATCATGGCTACTTGCATGTAAGACAGAGATAAGTCACTTGGTCATGTGACCAACTACAGTTTGGGAGGCACCAGGGATATAAAAGTACCAGAGGCCACCTTCATCTTGTCCTCAATCATGCTCCTGATTCCAGAAACACCTTTACTAGGGACAAAAAGCCTAGAAGGATTTGCTGACCCATCCTGTCATAGGATGTACACCAGGGTATGTCTACACTACCCCGCTAGTTCGAACTAGCGGGGTAATGTAGGCATACCGCACTTGCAAATGAAGCCCGGGATTTGAATTTCCCGGGCTTCATTTGCATAAGCGGGGAGCCGCCATTTTTAAAACCCCGCTGGTTCGAACCCCGTGCAGTGCGGCTACACGGGGCTCGAACTAGGTAGTTCGGACTAGGATTCCTATTCCTAGTGGAACGAGGTGGAACGAGGTGTACCGGTAGTTCGGAATAGGAATCCTAGTCCGAACTACCTAGTTCGAGCCCCGTGTAGCCGCGCTGCACGGGGTTCGAACCAGCGGGGTTTTAAAAATGGCGGCTCCCCGCTTATGCAAATGAAGCCCGGGAAATTCAAATCCCGGGCTTCATTTGCAAGTGCGGTATGCCTACATTACCCCGCTAGTTCGAACTAGCGGGGTAGTGTAGACATACCCCCAGAGATTTAAGCTGGCACTTTGTAACATCTCTGCTAAGAGCCTGCATCAAGAACTTGGTGATTGATGTATGTAATGTATTCTCCTTAACAATCTCACTCTCAACTCTTTTCTTTCTTTTATTAATATACCTTTATATTTTTGATGCTAAACGATTGTCCCAGAGTGCTCTTTGGGGTAAGATCCAAGACATAAATTGACTTGAGACTGTGGCTGATTCTTTGGGATTGGAAAAACCTGTTTGGAGTTGGTGAGATTGGGTTTTATAACCTCTCACCTATGTAAGGTGCGGGTCTGGTTCAGGAAAGCTGGGGTGTTTAAGGGGTTTTGCTTGTGAGGCTTCCTGCTTGCCAGAGGGGCAGCTGACGTGTATGTGAGACTGGTCTGGTGCCTTTATAGGGAAGAATCCCCTGAAATGTGGGTTGGAGTATCCTTCAGCTAGGACTGCTGCCTACTTGTGGGGTGAAAGCACCTCAAGATGTCCACTAATCCAAAGTTCTGCAAGGGTATGTCTACACTAAGAAATTATTCCAAAATAACTAAAATTGACATGATAACTCCCGATTTAACAAAATCAAAATAGTATCAAATGTTTCCACTATGGGGAAGCATCGAAATCAGAATTAGTCAAAATAGCATGTCCACATTGACTGGAGCCTACCTCAGACTTAGAGCCCCTGGAGGCACTCTGGGAAGGGCACCAGGAGGGCAGATACTTCCTGTGGCTGTTTGGTCAGACAAACAGCAACATATGCTTATGGAGGCTCCTCTCTAAAGCTGCATCTTACAAGTCATTCCTTCACTGCATCCCCCCTCATGAGACACAAAAGGGATACAGTCGGCACATGCCTTCTTGTGCTCTGGTTGCCCTTGCAGATGCCAGAGCACTGCAACCATGGAGCCAGAGCTGCTGCAGAGCAGTGCTATGCTCACGGGCCTCGTGCTGAGCCTCATGGCACAGTACTTCCAGACTGCCCACATGTTGCTCCAGTAGGACAAGGACCAGAATCTGCAGGATAAACTCCAGCGTGAACTGCAGACCCTGCTCACCCAGGTCCTGGTGCTCCTGCTGCTGCACGTGACCCTCAATCCCCTAAACACCATGGAATGCCACTTCTGGTGGCAGGAGACAAGCTTGGACTGGTGGGACTGCATTCTCATGCAGGGATGGGATGGCCAACCGTGGCTGTAGAACTTCCGCATGCAGAAGGCCACCTTCTTTGAGCTCTGCAAGTGGCTTGCCCCTGCTGTCAGGTGACAGGACATGCACATGCAACCCGCCATCCCCACACAGAAGCGCATTGCCATCGCACTGTGGAACCTTGTCATGCTAAACAGCTACTGCTCCATTGGGAACCAGCTCAGCATGGGGAAATCCACAGTCAGGGCCATGCTCATACAAGTAGCAAAGGCCATCAACCAGATGCTGCTATGGAGGGTCATCACTCTGGGGAACGTGGAATGCTTTGCTGCCATGGGCCTCCCCAACTGTGGGGGGTCATAGACGACATGCACATCCGCATCCTGGCCCCAGACCACCATGCCTTGGACTTTATCAACCAAAAGGGGTACTTCTCCATGGTGTTGCAGGGATCACAAGGGACACTTCATTGACATCAGTGTGTGTGGTGGTGGAATGTGCATTCGGCCATTTAAAGGGGAGGTTCAGGAGCTCAATATCTCCTTCGTGGTGATTGCCTGCTGTGTGCTCCACAACCTATGAGAGAGCAAGAGGGAGACTTTTCTGCCAGGGAGGAGGGCAGAGGCTGAACAGCTGGCCAGGGAATTTGAGCAGCCAGACACTATTGCCATAAGGAGAGCATATCAAGGGACTTTGCTCATCAGAGAGGCCTTGTGGGAGAGTTTTGTACAAGGCCAGTTGTGAGACTTTCCTCCGTGCCTCTCCACAAGGGGCCCCTGCATTCCCTCTGTGTGCCTTTCATCCCCCTCCCCTCCCTTCACATCTTCCCCTCTCCCCTGCAGAGCAAATAATAAAGCCATGTTTCTTGAAAAAACAGGACTGTTTATTGAGGGACTTAGAATTGGGAGGGACTGGGGAAAGAACCTGGAATGGGAGAGGGAGGAGGAGGGCTCCAGCATGAGGGCTGGGACCGGTGCCTGCCTCTGGATGGTTGGGAGGTTTGGCTACCCAAGAGATCCCACCACCTATGTTCTGGGGCCCTGATGGCCCCTGGGAAGACTAGGAGAGGAAGCCATGGGGAGGGGCGGGGGAAGGTGGCTGATGGCCCACGCCATACACGAAGCCATGTGCTCCATCACTGAGGTGAGAGAGGAACACATGGCATTGTGCTGGCTTAGCAGCTGGTCCCAGGCAGTTTTCCTTTGTTCCCGGTCAGCCCAGTGCTCCTCCTGGTCAGTGACCCACTCCTGATGCTCTTCCTCAAGCCCCCAGATGAGGGACTGCAAGCAGGCCAACTGCTCCCACATGAAGTCCTCCTGCATGCATTTCATTCTGTGGATCCTGCAGAGTTGGGTAGATGGCATGGAAGCTGGGGGACAAACCAAGCTCGCATCTGGGCCAGCAGTGAATAAAAGTTACAAGAGCTGTCATCACAGGAGACACTGTATATGAAGCTAGCCTTAATGTCAGAGCCGATACCAAAGGTCTTGGTTGAGACAATGGTGATGTGCTTTGAGCAAGGCCATGTGTTGCCTAAACGGGGCACAGATGTCCCAGGGGAGCATTGCTACACAGCCCGGGGACAAGCTGGCATGGGAAGATGCCAGCCAGGCCAGGAGACTGCAGGCAGGAGGGGAAGATGGGGCGGCTTGGCTTCCTACTGTGTCCTGCATATGCCAGGTCCTGCAGCGGTGGCATCCCACAGTGAGAGAACTTCTATCCCTGCCTGCTAGAGGAGAGGCGGAGTGGGGGGAAGTGTGTGTGAGTGGCAGACACCGCTTGCTGGCAAGAGTACTAATAGGTTCTCTTCCTCACCCCCCTGGCAGGTTCCCATGCATGGGATTGGTCTCCTCCACATCACTGTGATTGATGGGGAGCAAAAACCCCCTCAAAAAATGAGGAAGAACGGCTCTTGAGCAAAAGGGGTTTTTGTGCAAAAAGGAGCCATCTACACAGTGCTTTTTTGCACAAAAACCTCTTGCACAAAAGGGATCCAAAGAAGAAATGCAAATGAGAGAGCAACCTTTGCAAACAAACGCTCCATTTACATTTTCTCTTGAGGAAGAGGCTTGTAGTATAGACGCAGCCCCCGTACTGACATTTAAATTGTGGCTCAAGAAAGCGTCCCCTTCCTATTCCTTCAACCATTCCTTCTGTCTATCAGGAGCAACTGTGTCTCTTGCAAGAAACCAGCTCTATCTGATTTTTATCTGAGGTGTCCAAAGAATTATGCCCTTTTATGACAGCCCAGCACAGGCATTCAAAGCTCAGTTGAAAGGTGGAAGAAGGAGAAAGTCAAAGAGTGGAGAGAAACCATGGAAAGGCAGGAAGGTGTTACCGAGCCTCATATGAACTATGGAGAGTCCCCTGGACTCTTCCTGACCTAGCACATTTCTTCAAACAGAAATGTTTCCTGCAGTTGAACAAGGCGTCCCTCAAATCATGGGCAACTAGAAGAACAAAGCACAGCAAATAGGGGAAATAGGCCTTGACTTCCTATTTCCCCTTAGTACTATCTAAAGAATCACTGATCACCTGCACACTCTGCCCAAAGCACCTATCCAGCTGATTATGCCAGACATTGGGGACAAGTGAAGAATTAGAGAGGTCACAGTTGAACTCTTCATCAACTTTGGACTACACCAACTCTGAAGGACCTTGGGCTCCCACTGCAGTGTCCCCCACTTCTCACAAGGGAGATGTGGGTGTGGCTGGCACATCATTGACCTCTCAGGAACAGGGCGCAGGGGCTGATATTCAGTGTGGTCATCATAGCATGTAGGATTTGAAGCCAAAAGCCCCACCACGCTTGAGAAATCTGGGAAATCCAGAAACAGATTTGTTTTTCAATGCTGCACAGTCTTGTTCCCCAGAAGCCTGTATGGCTCCACACTCAGCCACCACCAGCACCCAAGGGCCTCCAAACTTACCCTTTGTAGAAAGGAAGTCACAGGAAGATGGTAGACCAGGAGGGCAGGAAAGCATGGAAAATAATCTTGCAGCAAAGGCAAGGCCACCAAAGAACACTATGCTGTTCATCACAACCACTGTGAACTCCATGTAGGGGACAGTGAGGCTAGCACAGCTAAAAAACATCTCTGTTAGCAGGAGAGCTTGCTGGAGGATTGTCGATGGAACAGTTGATGGAAAGTGTAGTTTAAATAATATCTAAATATTTCATTGGTATGTGTCAATTCCAATGAGAGTTAAGGCAGGAAAAAGTTTACATGAATTGTGCACATTTTCTTCATATAATACAGTTAGAATAAATCTACTTTGTTAGAAAGTAGCTCCTGGTGCAGTTAGCAAATAAGGAGAAATTCAGTTTATTTCACTATTCTTGTGGAAAGGGTCAAAAGATCTTTTAAATTAACACAGACATTTAGCAGTGAAGGTTTCATCCATTTCCCCCAAAGCAAACTGCATAGCGTTCAATTCTTCTGCCTCAGAAAGATGAAGAGGGAAGAGTAGGTGCTGTAGGGATTTGAATGTGCTGCCATTCTAAGGTTAGCAAATCCAACTGCACCATTCTGATGCCTTTTGTAATTTATACCAATACTAAGGCTAGCAGGTATAAATTGCTGCTGTTCTGATTTAGTTGGGTGACCATATGTCCTGTTTTGGCTGGGACAGTTCCTTTTTTAAGTCCTGTCCTGATTTTTTGGACAAATCTGAGTATTTGTCCTCTTTGCCCTAGGTGGGATGCAACCCCTAGCAGTGTGTGGAGGAACATGTGGGGGAAGAGAAGGAGGGAAGCGGCAATTCCAGCCATGTATGTACAGGAGGGAGGGCTTGGGAGAGCAGCTCAGACTGGGCCAGCCCTGAGTGGGCAGGCAGCATGGGGTCTTGGTCCAGCTCTCCATGTAGGGATGGCAGGGGCGCCTCAAGCAAATATTGTCACCCTAGGTACTTTGCACTAGTGGAAACAAATGAACAGAGGAACAGGGACTGCTAAGTCATCCCCTATAGCTTCAGCAGAGTCTGCAAAAAACACGCTCTAGGGACAGCAAATTGATAATTATGTTTATTGGGAAATTACAAGGGTCTTGTAGCTCGACCTGGTCTTCTTCCTGTTTTTGTTTATATTCATATTCTGAGGTTAGCTGGCTGCTGCTCTATGCTCTATATTTAGGTCTGGTTAGCTGGCCTGTGGCAGCACTTGTGCTGCTTTCTGAAAAGCTGCAAGAAGGATGCTGATTAAGTTTATTTTGCAAATGGGAAATAGGGAGTGGCAAAGTTATACAGGCTTCTGCAGTTCTGAGGCTGTCAACCAGCTCTGCAGCCACATAAAGGAAAGATTCCTTCTCCAGCTTCTGCCATGGCCAATGGGAAATCCCCAGAATGCAGAGCTGAGGTTTTGGACAGCCCTACTCATCTGAAGACTTTGCACTGACATGAAGGACATGCATCTATATTAGTGGCTACTCTATGGTGAGGCAGAATTTTTCGTGGCTCCTGTGATGTGGGGAGCCAGGAGTCAAGTCAAGTGACTTGTAAAGTAACATGATTGCTGTTCTGGAGTAAGTGCTTAATTTCTGTAAGAAATACGCCACGTGATATTCCCTGTGTGGCTGGGGTAAGAGGATTTGGTAATTGCTAAAGGAAAATGAATATATTGGCGCACAAAGCCTAAGCTTAGCTCCCTGCAGTGTTATTCTCAAGGCAGAGGTGTGCTGCATGGTCTCTGCTTTATTAAGCCTGATCCATGAATATCTCTACTTATGTGAGTAGCTCCCTGAGCATCCATGTGAGTAAACTCAAATAAGAAACAGAAATGTCTGCAAGATCAGGCCTTAGTGAAATTGGGAGGCATCCATTTTGTGTGCAGTTTCCCTCCTCCGTAGTTTGCAACAGGAGAGAATTCTTTGTTTACTTTGGGAGTTTAACCTTGGGTAGGTAAACCAAAGTAGCTGCAGTCGTGTGAATTCCTTGTGTAGCTATGCAGTAGTAAAGTAAAAACTAAGTGACTTGCCCTCGTTTAAAAACTGCTACACTGCACTGATGCAAGTATTTTTGACCCTTTTGCAGTGGGTAGGATTGCCAGGTGTCCAGTTTTGATCCACAGTCCGGTATTTGAGCTCTCTGTCTGGGAAACAAATTGAGAAAATACCGGACATATAAATGTCTGGTATTTTCTAATTAAGTTTTATTGTTATCAGGAGTATCAGTACGTAGTTGCGTACTGCCTGGCGTACTACACAGTCACACTGTGTGTGCATGTGTACCAGCCAGGCAGTAGAGAGGAGGGGGGTACAGCCGGGGCGGGATGGAATCCCTGGGGCTGGACTCTCTCGTGCACCCTGCTGGGACTGTGTGCGGGATGGGCAGCACCCCAGAATCTGCGTGCGCCCGAGCCAGCCCCACTCCCCGCCGGCTGGTTCCTCACTGGCCAGCCCCGCTCCTCTTAGCTCTCTCCTGGCCAGCCCTGCTTCCTGCCAGCCATTTGCCCCCCGCCCTCCCTGATCTTCCCCAGCCAGCCCCGCTCCTCCTAACCTCCTCCTGGCCAGCCCCACTTCCCTCCCAGCCAGTCCCCCCCTCCCCCAATCTGAGATCAAGTGTGTCCGGTATTTTTTTTGAAACCATGAGGTAAGCCTAGCAGTGGGGAGACTTGCAGTACACACTTCTAGTGCAGCTACAGTGGTATAGATAAATGATGGCTGAAACTACAGTGTAAACAAGCCTCAAGAATACTATGAAATCATTTGAACTGGATTTTTATTGCCCTAGTTTCCAGACAGCAATGTGAAAAATTGGGTTAGGGCTAGTAGATTACAGTCACCCAATGTAGGACAAATCCCCAAATATTGGGACTGTCCCTATAAAATCAGGACATCTGGTCACGCTAGCCTTAGCAGAAGCAAGGGAGTGATCCTATAGTTTATTTAAAGGACACCTATGTAAAGTTAAAACCATCTAATCTCTCTCTCTCTCTCTCTTTGTTATATGTGACCACAGGTTGCACCTCTAAAATCTGAGATTCTCTAGTCTGGCAACATCAGTGGTCTGGCATGACCACAGATGTTCCAGGATCAGAGAGCCCCAGCTTGCTGCAGGGTGGTGAGGGCAGGGAGCCTGTGGGCAGCTCAGCTGGGTAGGGGAGGGGCCATGAACTAGCATGTGGCTCAGCTGGGCTGTGGGGGGAGTCAGGAAGCTGGGGAGGAGGCTGAAATGACCTCCCCTGATCCAGAAAAATCCCTTATCCAGGACCAGTCAAGTCCCCAGGGTGCTGGACCAGGGAGGTCCAACCTGTAGCACTATCACTAATCATTAAAACATTTCAACACTAATGGGCTGCGTCTAGACTGGCCACTTTTTCCTCAAAAGCAGCTGCTTTTGCGGAAAAACTTGCCAGCTGTCTACGCTGGCCGCTTGATTTTCCGCAAAAGCACTGATGATCTACTGTCCGAAATCAGTGCTTCTTGCAGAAATGCTTTGACGCTCCCGTTCGGGCAAAAGTCCTTTTTGCGAAAAACTGTTGCGCAAAAGAGCCAGTGTAGACAGCTAGCTAAGACTTTTGCACAAAAGCAGGCTAAACAGAAAAAAGCGGTTTGGACACTGGGAGACCCCGTAGTAGCCCCGGACTTCCTGGTAACCTGAGATCTTAAAACAAATGCAGGCTTCCTAATCCAAACTAGCTGTACGCCTCGTGTTTGACAGGGAGCGAGATGCATCCCCACACAGTGCCTGGGAGCACATCTGGCAGAGGTGGTCTGGGCTCTCAGATCCCCATCGTGTGGGATGTCTCCTGGACGGAACCAGGAGAGTGACTGGGGGGGTATCCCATCCTTGCAGCAAAACTCAGGTGTCCCTAAGGGCAGTTCGAGCACTTCCCCCCCTTCTCCTTCCCACTATCCCTCACACACGTAGAACGAGGCGTACAGCTAGTTCGGATAGGAAGCCTAATCCGAACTAGCTAGTTCGTGCCGCGTGTAGCCGCGCGGCACGCAGTCCGAACTAGCTGGCATTTAAAAATGGCGCCGGCCGGCTTTATGCAAATGAAGCCCGGGAAATTCAAATCTCGGGCTTCATTTGCAACTCCGTATGACTACATTACCCCCCCTAGTTCGAACTAGGGGGGTAGTGTAGACATACCCTGAGTAGGCCGAAGCCACACTACTCGGTGTCACCTTGGCTCAGGGGTGGAGGGCATGAGGTGTGGGGACAGTGGCCGGCCTGCCTGACTAACCCATCCTTTCTTCTCTTCCCTGCAGCGAGACCAAGCACAAGCCGGGGACCCTCCAGTCCGGCAGCAGCTGCACCCCCAGCTGCCCAACCACGGAGGCAGAGGCTCCACCACCGGGACCAGCTCCTTCGGTGCCATGTGCAGGCCATTGAGCACATTGAGGCTGCGATTGGGCAACGCGTCGAGTGGGACCTGCAGTGGTGCCAGGAGGCCTGGGCCACCTTCCAGGACCAGTGCACGAGGATGGCTGACTCCATCGCCACCCTCACTGCCCACATAGCCCATGCCATTCATTATGGCATGGCCTTACCCCATGCCCCCGCGATCCCTCCCCTAGCACTGCCCATGCCCCCTCCTGCAATAGCCCCTCCTGCCCACCTCCCCGTGCAGCCTGCCCCAATGCAGCCTGCCCCCCATGTCCAGGTCCGCCCCCGCAGGAGCGGTCACAGGGGCTACGCCTCCCAGGAGTAGCCCCTCCCCCTCCCAGTTGAAGGTCTCCTCCCCCTCTCCCCCTTGTAAATAAAAACATACAAGTTTTTCAGTTGAAAACAAAACTGTGTTGGTTATTGTGTTACTCGAGGTAACTGTAATAAATGATTTGAGATGCCAATTAGCCAACTAAATTTAAGAGGATTACAAAATGCGGACACCAAATTCTGTATCTATCACCAGTCGTTCCTTTAATTGGTCATTGGTTTGTGGTGCATAAATAAATACTGACACTTTTAAGTAAAATTTAAACCACAACTATATTAACATAGATTACAAACAAGCAAGAAAGGTTAAAAGACGCACACAAAAGAATATGTACATAGTATAGACACAGGGACGATTGTAGTGTTGCTGGCCACCTCAATCCTTTGGTCCTTCCGGGCCTTGGGAGAGGAACAGCCAGGAGATCCCTCAAAGACGACTGGAATCGGGTACGCTGACTCGAGCCTTCTGCACGAACCCTGAATCCTCTTCCCGTTCTTTGGGACAGCTCGGACAGGCGATGGTGGCCTAAACCGTAGCCTAAACTAAAAGAAAAACCCTAACTATGTCCAATGCACCCGATGAACATTTACAATGACGGCCGATGTGCTTGGAATCAACGCTTTACAGTTGGGAGAAGGTAAGGGGAGGGGAGGGGAGGAGGAAGGGGAGGGGATGGAAGGGAGTTATATGGGGAGACCGAGGTGACCCTACTATGGGGCTTGTGCGAACATGCCCGTCAGTGCCTCTCAGATGCGCACCCCATCCTGGTGTGCCTGGCAGATGGTAGCTGTGTGGGGCTGTTCAAATGTCTGTGCCTCAGCTGCCATCCATGCAGGGAGGAAGGCCTCCCCACTCCACTCCACAATGTTGTGGAGCACGCAGCACCTGGCCAGTACCTCTGTTGCATTCTGCTCACCCATCTCGAGATAGGTGAGCAAACAACGGAAGCGGGCTGTTAAGCGGCCGAAGGCGAGCTCCACCTGATTTCGGGCCCTGTTGAGGCGGTCATTGAACCGGGCCCGGTTCTGGTCTGGCCGCCCCGTGTAGGGCCGCATTAGCCAGGGCAGCAGGGGGTAGGCCACGTGCCCGATGACGCAGATGGACATAGGCACATCCCTGACAGTCAATTCCTGCCGAGGGAAGTAGGTGCCCACCTCCAGCCTGCGAAACAGTCCGGAATGCGGAGGATGCGGGCATCATGTGCCCTGCCGGACCAGCCTGCATAGACGTCCAGAAAGCAGCCTTGGTGGTCCACGAGGGCCTGGAGAACAATGGAGCAGTACCCCTTCCTGTTCGTGAAATGGGCTGCTCGATGCTCAGGGGCCTGGATGGGGATGTGGGTTGCATCCAGGGCTCCCCCGCAGTTGGGGAACCCGAGGGCAGCAAAGCCGGCCAGCGTAGCATCCACATCGCGCAGGTGGATCACTCTCGGGAGCAGGATACCATTGATGATGTGGACGACCTGCAGAAGGGTGCAGAGAAACACAACGGAACACGTCACATAAGGCAGGGGTGAGTGTGCGCTCCCTTGCCCCCGCCCCCCGTGATTCCCTCTGTCCTCATGCATGCACACACACACACACCAGGGCCCCCTTGCCCCATGCTCCCCCCCCCCCGCCACCAGCAGGCCTGTGCAAGGGAGGGACGGACCAACCCCCTGGGTGACCCAGCCTGGAGTCTTGGCTGCCCCTGGGCATGGAGTGCAGCACCCTCCCCCCACCCCACTCCCTCTGGGTATGTCTACACTACCACCCTAGTTTGAACTAGGGTGGTTAATGTAGGCAACCGAAGTTGCAAATGAAGCCCGGGATTTAAACAGTGTAGTTCGAATTAGCTAGTGGAACAAGTAGGTAGTTCGAATTAGGTAGTGGAATGAGGAGTAACGGTAGTTCGAATTAGAAATCCTAATTCGAAATACCTACTCCGTGCCTTGTGTAGCCGTGGGCACGGAATCCGAACTACTGGGGCTTTAAAAATGGCGGCGCCTGGTAAGATGCAAATGAAGCCCGGGATATTTAAATCCTAGGCTTCATTTGCAACTTCGGTTGCCTACATTAACCACCCTAGTTCGAACTAGGGTGGTAGTGTAGACATACCCTCTGGGACTTACCTCCACTGACGGTGGATCTTCCCACCCCGAATTGGTGTGCCACCAATCGGTAGCTGTCCGGGGTGGCCAGCTTCCATAGCACGATGGCGACCCTCTTGTTCACGGCGATGGGTGCATGTAGCCGGGTGGTGGCTCTCGGGGGCGCAGGGGTGAGCCAGGCACACAGTTCCAGGAACGTCCGCTTTCGCATGCGGAAATTCCGGAGCCATTGCTGGTCGTCCCATTGCCCAAGGACCAGCCGGTCCCACCAGTCCGTACTGGTGTCCAATCTCCAGAGTGGCCTTGTCACGTTGCTGAATTGGAGGGAAGCAGCCAGATCGCTGCTGCACCCCTGGGTGGGGGTGTTGGCCCCAGAAATTGGTATGGGGGGATTGAATGGGGATTGAATTGTTTGTTGATCTTATGTACGCTATTTATGTGAATGTATAATGTCTATGTGTGTAGGTAGGAATCTGTAATATGTGTGGAAGCTGAATATTTCTGTGAATGTGGTTGAGCATTGCTATGGACAGGCTGGGTAGCAAAGCCCTGTGGAACAATGGCCCTTGAAGGCCCAAAGACACACCTAAAGCAGGAGGGCGGAGACCCAAGGGCTGCCAGCAGAGAGAGGCTGAGGACCAGGTGACCGGCTGAGACCAGAAGAGGCCAGGAAGGAGATAAATAGGCCATGTGGTCGAGGCCATTTTGGTTCTCAGCTCAGCACTTCATCCCAGAGGCAGCACTGCAGGGATTGAAGAGCCCGGAAGACCTGGGAACCCATCCTGATCTCAGGATGTGCAATAAGGACTTTTAACCAGCAGCTGCAACATCTCTGCTAGCGCCTGCATCGAGAACTGGGAGATTCGGTGCATGTAACGTACTGTACTTTAATAACCTTACTCTCATGCTTTTCTTTCCTGTAATAATAAACCTTTCGATATAGATTCTAAAGGATTGGCCCAGCGTGATTTGTGGGTAAGATCCAGAGGGTAAATTGACCAGGGATCTGTGGCTGGTTTCTTGGAACCGGACAGAACTTGTTCGGGGTAGGTGGGATTGGGTGCTAGGACCCCCCACCTGTGTATAGGCCTGGGGCCATCTGGGGCACGGATATTGCTGGGGTGTCGAAGGGGTTTTGCTCGGGAGGCTTCAGGCAGGCTGCTGAAGCGCTCTGTGGGACTGGTTTGTGGCCTGTTTGGAGAGGTCGCCAGTCAGGGGGACTGTAAAGAGCCCCGGATTTGAGCAATTCGCCCTGAGCGGACGCCCTAAGCTGTGCCCAGACACGGCCCGGTCCGTCACAGTGGCGTAGTCGGCAGGATCCACAGATCTTGGTCAATTGAGCTTTGGGATCAGGACCCCACGCTGTCTAAATTTGATTTTTGGTGTTGAGAGTTTGGTTGATTAAAGAGCCGCTGCAATGAACCCGGAATTATATGAGAGTCTGAGCAAAAGTGCTCTGAAGGATTTGTGCTTGGGGAGAGGCATTGCCTTTAGGAAAAGGGCCTCTAAACTAGATCTGGTAGTGTTGTTACTAACCAGAGATGTGGATGAAAGGGATCAGAAGCAAGCCAAGGAAGCTGCTGAAAGAAGGCAGAAGGCAGATGAAGAAATTGCTAAGAGACAGAAGGAGCTGGATCGGGAACTTGAGATGAGAAAAGCAGAACTTGAGGAGAAAAAGGCAGAATATGCTGAGAGACAGCGGAGGGAAGAGGTAGAGCATGTGAAGAAGATGGCCCTAGCCAAGGAGGAAGATGCTAGACTTGACCTCCAGCTTAAGAGACTAAAAGAACAAGAGAGACTGTATCCTCCTGAAGGTTCAATGTATAACTCTGTGGGTATGCAGTGTGCTTATGATATGGCAGACGTATTTTGCCCAGCTGATGTGATGACCCAACCCCAAAGCATGTGTGAATGCAAACCTTTTGTGTTACCTGTAGCTAACAGGGAGGTTTGGGAAGGGGGTGCATGTGGGTATGAAAAGTTTCCTGGAGCTGGTCAGTCTCCCTGTAACCAAGGGGAAAGTGTCTCTACATGTGTGCCTGTGGCAGATGGCTGTGTGTCTGTGCAGGGGGGCAGTGAGCCTGTGGGTGAGGGCCTGTCTGATGCCTCAGAGGTGAGGCTGGAATCAGAACCAGGGCAAGAAGAGCCCAGAAATCAGGGAAGTGTTTCTCTGAGGCAGCCTGGAGTGGCTGGCCAGAGTGAAGTTTTAGTTGAGGAGTTGGTGGCTGGTGAGGTTTGTGGAATTGAACCTGCACAAGCTGAAGTTGATTTGTGTGAAGAAGCACAGTGTGTGCAAGCTGGCAATTTGGCTGGTGGAAGTAGCAAGGGGGCAGTAAAGGAAGCTGTCCCAGTGGCTAGCTGTATGCCTGAGATTAGCCAGGGGTGTTGGGACAAGGGTGAAACTGTCTCTGGTTGTCTGGCTGTGTGTGGGGAAGAGTTTCTTCCTGTGTCTGAGGAAGGTGCCCCACAGCCTGTGAAGGCTGAGAGCAGTGTGGTTGTCCCAGAGTTGGGTCTGGATATGGCTAAGGCCCAGGAAGGGGGTGGCCCAAGGTTTGTGTCTGCTGGGGAGAGGGATGAGGTGACTCAGGTAGAGTCAGTCAGTGTTTTACCAGAACCCCAGAGACCGGACAGTGGTGACCCTGATATTGTGCCTGATGCTGCTGTGTTGCTGGCAGAGGGGGGAGCTGCTCGGTGGGAGCAGGGAGACCCCTTAGCCCAGGCACAAGGAGAGAATGAGGGTGTGTTAACTCTGGTGCCTAATGATGGTGTGGCCGTTTACAGCCATCTAGAGAGCTGTACAGGGAGTGAAGATGCCTCTGATCCTGTCTCTTGTGAGTCTATCTATGTGCCTGAAAGGGGATTATCTGTGAATCCACCTGAGGGGCCAGAGATGACCCAGGGAGTAAGGGAATTGCAGGAGGAATTGGTTGGGGCTCAGCAGGGCAATGCTACTGCAGAGCCAGGGAAGGGTGAACTGCTGCTTAAGGAAGCTCATAGGGAGGAGAGTCCTGGCAGTGCTTGTAGCAAGCAGTTTGCTGTAACTGAGGGAGGTGACAGGGCCTTGCTGGGAGAAGGCATTCAGGAGAAAGCTCTGCCTGTAAAAGGCAGCAGCTTCTTGTGTGAGGCCCTTGTTGCAGTGCCTGACAGACAGAACTTGTCTGTTAACAGTGACTCCACTGACTTGGGTTTAGGGAAACCCAGTGTGGATGGTGGTGGAGAGGTCTCGGAGGGACTGAGGGTTGTTCCAGAGGAGGCAGGAACAGCCAGAGAACTGGAGCAGGCTGCTAACCCAGTGACTGTGTGTGACCAGCTTGCTGGGAAGTCAGTGTGTGTGGGACAGGATTGTTCCCAGGTGAATGAGGAGAGTGGGAAGTTAGTGTCTCAGATTCAGGAGGAGGACTGTGTAGCTAAGTATGCAGAGCAGAACAGCTGTGTGGTCACTCTCCCTAGGATGCAGGAGATGGCAGTTACGCTCCCATCTCTGGACACAGTGGACACTCATACTCAATCAGGGAGGTGGATATCTGGTTCCATGTGGAAACAGAGGTTGGAGGTGGACAGAGGAGAGACTTGGGAGTCTACAGCTCACTGCTGTTACCCCACTGAGTGGGGGAAGGGGGAAAATTCCAGGGCCATTGTGAGCCAGGGAGTCACACCCAGCCAGCCCATTGTCTTGGTCTGGCCAGAGGTTTCAGGCCTGGAGCCCAGAGGACAAGGGGGAGGGGCAGGACTTGTTTTGGCCAGGAAGATTTGCAGTTTAAACCTGAAGGGCCAAAACTGCAATGGTGTGGGGCCAGAGAAGGGGCCTGATGGAGAATGTCAATATACACCTGAGATAGGATTGTTCTTGTTACTGATGTTAATTCTTGTAACCAATGGATTATTGTTGCAGAGAATTGTAACGGTATACAGTGTGCATGATCTTATGAAAATACCATGTGATCTGTCTGGAGATGTACCAAACGACAGACGGTATGTAAGGGGACATTGTGATGTTGCTATTTCGTGGTTAACACTTGTAACTGGTCTTGGAACTTCTTACAGTACAAAAAGGGTTCCAGCCAGAAGGTCCTGTGTAAGAAGGGAAACTGAGGCACACCACCATTTTGTTGGGGGAGGCCTGTGATGCCCTCAGTGATGTTACTGGCATCACTTCCTGCATCAATTTTGCGTTGGGGGTGTCACGCTGCTGAATTGGAGGGAAGCAGCCAGATCGCTGCTGCACCCCTGGGTGGGGGTGTTGGCCCCAGAAATTGGTATGGGGGGATTGAATGGGGATTGAATTGTTTGTTGATCTTATGTACGCTATTTATGTGAATGTATAATGTCTATGTGTGTAGGTAGGAATCTGTAATATGTGTGGAAGCTGGATATTTCTGTGAATGTGGTTGAGCATTGCTATGGACAGGCTGGGTAGCAAAGCCCTGTGGAACAATGGCCCTTGATGGCCCAAAGACACACCTAAAGCAGGAGGGCGGAGACCCAAGGGCTGCCAGCAGAGAGAGGCTGAGGACCAGGTGACCGGCTGAGACCAGAAGAGGCCAGGAAGGAGATAAATAGGCCATGTGGTCGAGGCCATTTTGGTTCTCAGCTCAGCACTTCATCCCAGAGGCAGCACTGCAGGGATTGAAGAGCCCGGAAGACCTGGGAACCCATCCTGATCTCAGGATGTGCAATAAGGACTTTTAACCAGCAGCTGCAACATCTCTGCTAGCGCCTGCATCGAGAACTGGGAGATTCGGTGCATGTAACGTACTGTACTTTAATAACCTTACTCTCATGCTTTTCTTTCCTGTAATAATAAACCTTTCGATATAGATTCTAAAGGATTGGCCCAGCGTGATTTGTGGGTAAGATCCAGAGGGTAAATTGACCAGGGATCTGTGGCTGGTTTCTTGGAACCGGACAGAACTTGTTCGGGGTAGGTGGGATTGGGTGCTAGGACCCCCCACCTGTGTATAGGCCTGGGGCCATCTGGGGCACGGATATTGCTGGGGTGTCGAAGGGGTTTTGCTCGGGAGGCTTCAGGCAGGCTGCTGAAGCGCTCTGTGGGACTGGTTTGTGGCCTGTTTGGAGAGGTCGCCAGTCAGGGGGACTGTAAAGAGCCCCGGATTTGAGCAATTCGCCCTGAGCGGACGCCCTAAGCTGTGCCCAGACACGGCCCGGTCCGTCACAGGCCTCTCCACGGTGGGGTGGGGATGCCTCAGGGACGCCATGGCCTCCCTGGTGAGGGAGTCCAAGGCAATCTGCACCTCCTGGTTCTGGAACACGAGGGCACCAGCCTGGAGCACCAGCTGCAGGCACTCGAAAATGGCCGACAGGGGCCAGAGCAGGCACATGACCACCCGTGGCTCCATGGCAGACAAAGCAAGGCACAAGAAACCAAAACCAGGAAAAAGCACTAGGGGGCAAAAGGATGGTGTCCAAAAGGCAGAGGGCAACCACCAAACCTGCTAGGGCTGTCAGTCCCTGCAAGAGGTCCTAACACACAGAACAGGAGACAAACGGCTGTCCGGTGAGACCCCTTTAAGCACGTATCTGAACGGAGCTCCAGCCCTGCCCCCGGAAAGGGCTGGTGCCCTTTTGCCCTCTTCAAAATGGTTCCGGGCTTCTGCTTTTGTGCAAAAGTGCGCCGCCAATCTAGACACGCTTTTGCGCAAAAGCACATCGTTCTAACGATAACTCCAGGATCAATCTAGACGCTCTTTTGCGGAAATACTTTTAACAGAAAACCTTTTAGGTTAAAAGTATTTCCGGAAAATCATGCCAATCTAGACGCAGCCATGCTGTTTACTTTTTGCATTTCACTAGTCTACAGGAGCAAAAACAGGGGTAAGCCTTTTGCTTATATTTCAGATTGACTCTAAAGCAGTCTTCCATTCTGATTCACATACACTAGCACAATTTTTTAATGTTTGGGGTGCAAATGCTGCATGGGACAATTTAATTTTGAAAAAAAATTGTAAATAATAATAATAATAAGTTATTATTTTATTTTATTCATCAACAAGTGGGGACCTAAACAAGTTTATCTCCTTTTAAATACAGCAACTGTTAACACAGAGACTAGAGTTCTAAAGGTAACAATAGACGGCACCACAGTTTGGCCAGGAAGGGCTCTATGAACAAATCTGGTTACTCCCATAGATATAGTCTCTCCAATTAAGGAGGCAGGGATCATTAAAGCAGCAACAGCAACCGCAGCCAGACTGTTGTTCTTCACATTCACACAGTAGGAAAAGCTGTCTTGTACCGATAAAACATGGACAGGAGATTATAATAATAATGTAGAACAACTTTCTCCAGAGGATGATTTTGAATTCTTAGAATTAATGTGTGTTTATGGAGTGTACTTTTTAAGGAGCAAAACAATCATACACTGACATTTATATCACAAGGCTGGTCACATTTGTAGATATCAGACTCACAGTAATTTCTGGGATTTGCTTACTAAGAGGACACTATAATGTCAAAAACTGCTTAATATAGGTTGGACCTCCCTAATCTGGCACCCTTGGGACCTGACGGGTCCTGGAAAAGGGACGACTGAGCTGTGCCCAGGCTCCTGGTGCCTCCCTCCCCCGCAGCACAGCTGAGCCATGTGAAGGCTCCCGGGCCCCTACCACCCTGCAGCACACCAGGACTCGCTGATCCTTTCATCCGTGGTTGAGCCAGACTATGGATGTTGCGGTACGTTAGAAACCCGGATTTTAGAGGTGCAACCTGTACTCATAGACTTAATGTGAGTTGTGATGCTATATGATGCTCAGTGATTTGAAAACTAACTCCACAGAGAGGAATAATTTTCCTTGCTTTGTAATTAACATTGATTTTAAAAACTCAGTTTTGTATGTTGGAACCATGTATTTTGTTGGGTGTCAGAATTAACTTTTTAAATTGTCATTGAAATGTGGGAGGTCAGCTTGGGTGGTTTGGAGCTTGGGAATGGCTGATAGAAATTTTTCGAGGAGAATGGCTTTCCATCAGAAAGTGCTGATTTGATAGATTTGAAACATTCTGTGGGAACATGCCAAAAGTTTCAATGAAGACCTGCTTATTTACTTGGAGACAAATGGCCAACATGGCCATTCTGAAATAACTATTCTGGAATCACAATTCTGGCATAATTTAGTTATTCTGGAAAACCTCCCATGGAGCTATTCTTTCCTTGAAAAAAAGTGATTTTATTCTGGAATAATTACTCTGCATTGTGAAAGATATTCCAGAATAGTTATTACATAATAGCTAGAGATCAATCCATATGGTGCTTGATCTGCAGGGAGGCTACATCCCTTTGGGTTTTGCTTTGAGATTGTTATTCTGGAATAGTTATGTGTAGTGGGGTGGCTGCTCCACTCTAGCCAGAAGGGATTAAAGCAGGCTGGAGGGAGCTTGTGCAGAGCCCCAGCCAATGAGGAAAGGCCTCCTAGGAGAGACAATGAAAAGGTGGCTTGCTGAAGCATCCCTGTTTATAGGGAGCAGCTTAGCAGAACAGTGAGCAGCTGGGTCTTGATCAGGGAGGTTGCAAGACTCCCTGGCTACGTCTAGACTACATCCCTTTTTCGTAAAAGGGATGTAAATTAGACATATCGCAATTGCTAATGAAGTGGGTATTTAAATCTCCCGCGCTTCATTAGCATAAAAATGGCTGCCGCTTTTTTTCCGCACGGAGCTTTGCCGGAAAAAAGCACCAGTCTAGATGCTGATCTTGCGGAAAATAAAGCCTTTTCTGAAAGATCCCTTATCCCTCTATGAAAATTAGACATAATTTACATCCCTTTTACGAAAAAGGAATGTAGTCTAGACGTAGCCCCTGGGATAAAGCACCCTGGATAGAACTGTGCTGGGCAGGCTCAGGGGAGCTGTAGGCCTTGATACAGGGACCAAGTAGGTGCAAGGGGTCATGGGGAAGTGTCCCAGGGAACAAGAGGCAGTAGAGGGGAGTGAAGAAGGGCAGAACAAAGCTGCTGCCAGAGGATCCCTGGGCTGGGACCCAGAGTAGTGGGTGGGCCTTTGGTCCCTCTGCCTTCCTCATTTGCCTTGCATGTAGCCACACTGGAGCATGGCCTATATAGGCAACAGCTTGCCCTTGAGGTGAGGGGCTAGATGTTGACTGTAGTTGGCCGGGGTGGCAGGTGCAAGACTGAGCATTGCTGATACACCTGGAAAGGGGCAAGAAACCAGAGTACTGGGCACTGCCAGAGGGCAGTGTTCTGAAGAGGATATTGTGGTCTTGGGAGCAATGTGGGTCCAGAGCCAGAAGGTAAAGAGAATGTAGAGCTAAGTTCCCTCTAAGCTGCATGGTTGTGTGAGTGCACAGCTATTTTCTGAGCCCCACTCAGAGGTTCAAAGCTCCAGCACAGGCAGGGAGCTCAGGTGACTAGCAAGGGGTGAGGCATTTTTAAGCAGCAGCTAAGCAGAGCTGCCGCCCACTGAACTAAAATACTCCCAGAGCAAATAAGCAGGTGAGATAAGCAGGAAATAAGTGGCTGGAGGGAGTAATTAATTAATTGACTTGGGGAGAAGTCAGAGGGGAGGGGAGGAGAAGGGAGTTTGGAGAGACCTGTCTGCCTGAGAAAGAGAAAGAGAGAGGGGTAGACACAGAAACCTAGCAGTCTCTTCAACCTTCCTAGGCTGGGAAGAGGGAGGTAAGGTGCTGAGTGCATGGGGTAGGATGGGAGCAAGAGGGTGAGTGGGTGCTGGCACGTGCAGTGAGATAGAGGCAGGGGGCAGTTTGTTTGGGGTGTCCTGACTCACTTGCTGCAGTCCTCTCTATCTGTCGGGGGGAGGGGAGGAAGCTGGCTGCATGGGGGGGTTGTGTGCCAGGAAGACATTTGCATGATTACATTTCAAAGTTTACATAGGTGTTCAAAACTTAAGATAAGAAAGAAAAAAAGATTTTCAACAGATTTTTTTGAACGTTACAGTTCTAAAACTCTGAACTTAATGATTTCTTTTAATCCTGTGTTACTAATTAATACATGGTATATTGTATTGCATTAAGGCCAGATCTTTGCTATGTGGTAGAGTTCTGGCTCTTATGAGTCAGAAGTATCAAGTAATAGGTGTGATGCTAGTTGTTTTGTAGGATGAAACCTTATTTGCAAGTTGTTTGAAACATGCATCTGTCTACAAAACCTGAAGCCATGTGTTAATTTGTTCTGGGGCTTCTAGTCTCCTTCAAGTGGAAGAAAGCTTTGTAGTCACTAAGGGTACCTCACAGCAATTAGACACAGGTGTCTTGTAAAAGATTTGTGTTTTGTTTATATTGGTGGTGCACATCCATACACTACTTCAATACTGGTGTTGCACATAAGAAGTTTAACCTATCCAAAAGAAAATTCAACCTGACCAAGGATAGAGAATGTTAGAGGAAACAGTGATGTAGAGCAATGATAGACAAGACACCATCCAGAAGGGGGCACCTGACTGAGGACTGAGCTAATTCCCAGTTTGACCAGTAGGAAGCACTGTGCCAGTAAATTGTCCATGTTGCACTATGCCAGTCAATTGCCTCGTAGACAAGTGCGGAGTTAGAAAAGGCGTTATCTGGCTTTGTTCGGAGTAAGGGAGGGGAATCATAGAATACTAGGACTGGAAGGGACCTCGAGAGGTCATCGAGTCCAGTCCCCTGCCTCTATGGCAGGACCAAATACTGTCTAGACCATCCCTGATAGACATTTATCTAACCTACTCTTAAATATCTCCAGAGATGGGGATTCCACAACCACCCTGGGCAATTTATTCCAGTGTTTAACTACCCTTACAGTTAGGAACTTTTTCCTAATGTCCAACCCTAAACCTCCCTTGCTGCAGTTTAAGCCCATTGCTTCTTGTTCTACCCTCAGAGGCCAAGATGAACAAGTTTTCTCCCTCCTCCTTATGACACTCTCTTAGATACCTGAAAACGGCTATCATGTCCCCCCTCAGTCTTCTCTTTTCTAAACTAAACAAACTCAATTCTTTCAGCCTTCCTTCATAGGTCATGTTCTCTAGACCTTTAATCATTCTTGTTGCTCTTCTCTGGACCCTTTCCAATTTCTCCACATCTTTCTTGAAGTGCGGTGCCCAGAACTGGACACAATACTCCAACTGAGGCCTAACCGGCGCAGAATAGAGCGGAAGAATGACTTCTCGTGTCTTGCTCACAACACACCTGTTAATGCATCCCAGAATCATGTTTGGTTTTTTTGCAAGAGCATCACACTGCTGACTCATATTCACCTTTTGGTCCACTATAACCTCTAGATCCCTTTCTGCTGTGCTCCTTCCTAGACAGTTGCTTCCCATTCTGTATGTGTGAAACTGATTGTTCCTTCCTAAGTGGAGCACTTTACATTTGTCTTTATTAAGCTTCATCCTGTTTACTTCAGACTATTTCTCCAATTTGTCCAGATCATTTTGAATGATGACCCTATCCTCCAGAGCAGTCACAACCCCTCCCAGCTTGGTATCATCTGCAAACTTAATAAGCGTACTTTCTATGCCAATATCTAAATTGTTGATGAAGATATTGAACAGAACCGGTCCCAAAACAGACCCCCTGAGGAAACCCACTTGTTATACCTTTCCAGCAGGATTGTGAACCATTAATAACTACTCTCTGTGTATGGTTCTCCAGCCAGTTATGCACCCACCTTATAGTAGCCCCATCTAAATTGTATTTGCCTAGTTTATTGATAAGAATATCATGCAAGCTTGTATCAAACACCTTACTAAAGTCTAGGTATACCACATTCACCGCTTCTCCCTTATCCACAAGACTCGTTATCCTATCAAATAAATCTATCAGAGTGGTTTGACATGATTTATTCTTTACAAATCCATGCTGGCTGTTCCCTATCACCTTGCCGCCTTCCAACAAGTAATGTCTAAACTTTGGAGAGGCACCTGTTGAAATCTGCTGCCTGTAGTAAAAAGAACAGATACCATCTACATGTTTTGTTAGTCTGGTAGCATTTTAAAGACTATTTGTTTTTTTAAGTCTATCCTGTACAGACTAACTCAGTTACCCCTTGAAGCAGCACAATAGAAATTACTGTTCAGATTGATAGTCATTTTTACAAGAATACACAGCTAACAGCCTCCTTCATTTCCTCCTCTCGCTCTGCTCTCTGCACTTTTTCTTCCATGAAGTCCTGTATGCCTGTAACTCCCTTCTAATCTCCCCACTCACTCCTCTCCTCTTTCATAGCCTGATCCAAACCCCACAGAAATCAATACAGTCAATACTGATTGTAATGGGCTTTGGGTGTGGCCTTCCATTTATTTCTCAAAACTCACTTTGTCCAGGCATCTTATTAACTCCATATACTCACAGAGAGCACATTTGGGGGAGGATGGCATGTGTGTAGTATGGTATATACTGTTTACCAACAACAAAATCTGAAACTACAGGATGCATGCCTAACAGCCCTATGGAACAAATCCAAATGGATGAGGGGATGTGTCACTACTTGCCCAGCAACCCTTGGTAGCTCATAATGCTTTGTTGCTAAAGAGAGATCACAGACAGCCAAATGTGAAACCAAAGCAGATATGCTGAAGTTCAAACATCCTACTCACTCTGTAATTTTTTTCACATCCTATTTCCCCGTCTCCCTTTGTCTGTTGTCTCTTTAAGATCCTCAGGGTGGGGATGTTGCCTCCCTTACTCATTTGTAAAGTGCTATGTAAATAATGATGAGAACATGTGGCTGATAAGATCAGCAACAGTAAAGTGTGACAAGAAGCATGGGCAGTGGGTGAAGTTAGGGCTGGGGGAAGCCCTCTGCCCTACCTCTTCTGCTCAGGCCCTGCCCCATGGGAGCCAAGCTGCCCTCTCTCAGCACCATGGGGAGGGAGGAAGGCTCATGACCCCAGCTGCCCCAGTCCTAGAACATGGGGAGGGTGGGCAGTGCATAGCCCCAGCCTCCCCAGTCCCGGAGCACAGGGAGGGCGGGTGCTCAAGAGCAGCAACACTCTGCCCCCAGTAGGCATTCTGGAGGGGAGGGGAGGGGAAGGGAAGGGAAAGATGGGGCCATGCTGGCAGTTTTGGAAGGCAATGCCTTCCCCTGTCTAATATACCCGCCACCCTGACAAGACTACATTTTCCAGCACATTTCTTTTTTGAAAGTAGCCTGAATTATCAGTTTTTATAAACAATACCTAAACACATTGCAAACATCTGCATTACTTCCAGCTCCAGCAGTACATGATGTCCTGTCTGTCTTGTGTTAGCAGAGGTTCTCCCACTATAATCAGCTAGTGTCTCACGTAAAAACGCAATAGCAGTCACTTGGGCACACATGCATTTGTGTTTATCACAGTCTTGTTTTTCTTCATTAGTAACAAAACAGAATAGGGCTGCTTGTAACTCTGAGGAGCAGAGCTGGATCTCCCTGTTAAGTTTGTGAAGCAGTGTCCTCACTCTGGGTGCTCAATAAATAATAATTTCATTCCATTTTTTTCCACAGTGGTGTCAGTAGTTTTCCATGATAGTGCAGTCTCACTAAGGTCGCCTCCAATACCCTAGATCATAATCTGTGGCCAGTGTTTTATCAAACTTGAGGCTCATTTCAAAGTGTTATCAGCCTCATGGGTTAGTTTCTAAATGACTATTCTTGCTTGACACTAATAGTCCCTGCTCTTAAGAGATGGCAGTTTTAATAAGCAACACAAAGAAAGAGCAGGAGAAAGAAAGCATTATTATTCCAGTTTCACCAGTGGAGAACTGAGGCCCAAAGATTAAGTGATTTGTACAAGATGACAGCACTCTGTCAAAGCCAAGAATTTCATCCTAATCTCCTGAACAGCAATCTAATGCATGTAACCACAATCAGTGCAGGAGTGCTGGAACAATTTGTATAGGAGGGGTAGTGATAGATGTATGGAATGGGAAACCCTGTACATAATGAAAACCCTTCAAGCCAGGGGATGCTGCAGCACTCTGACAAGCCTAGTTCCAGTACCTATGAACCAGTGTTCCCTGTAAAATGAGTGCATGGGTTAGGAGATACTCAAGTGTCTCCCAGTTATTTAGTAGAGCATCACACCTAGCAGCATGTATTTCTAGTGGGGGTGCCATCTGCATTGCCTCTGTGCACATAAAATTAATTTCACCCATGGATGGAAAACATGAGTGAACATTAACCACAACCCCCTTCTTACTCCCTTCAACATGCTTCTTCCCACTGGAGCCTGTTACATAACCTCACCAGTGGAGCAGAACAGCAGGCCACTCCACCCCAGAGGTGGCTGCATTCCAGCTGTCAGCGAGAGGCGCTTGGGGCTCCCGTTACGAAAACACGGGCGAGAGGCTGTTACGAAAGCTCTGGGCTGAGAAGGACACGGTGCCGCGGGCTTTTCGCCTCTCCCCGCAAGCCCCGCACCTTGGGCTTTGACAAAATGCCAGCGGGAATTGTATTTAAAAAGCACGAAAGGGGAAAATCCTGCTGCAGCTTCAACGCTGCCCCCCCCCATGGAAACAAGCCCCCCCCAAGGGCACGCGGGAGCGGAGGTGAGTTCTTTGTTAGCAGCAGCAGCGAGCGACGCGCGGCCTCCCATGTCACTCCGGTAACGCACAATGCCGCACGGCCCCGTCCGCTGCAACCAAGCCCCCAGCCCGCCTGCCATTGGCTGGGCGGCGCCATCACGTGCCCCGGGCTGGCTTGCTATTGGTTGCGGCTCGCCACCCGCCCGTGGCGGCGCGAGGGAGGCAGGGCTCGCGGCCGGCTGTCACTGTGAGGAGCGGAGGGATGGTGCCGCGGCCGGCTGGCGGGCAGCGCTCTTCGCACGGCGGCGCGGGGGGCTGGCTGGCGGAGCGGATGGCGGAGGGCTGCGTCACGCCATGAGGGTCTCAGGGAGCCCGGCGCGGCTCGCTTTGCTCTGGCTCCTGGTCTCCGCGCTGGGCACCGGCTCGGAGCTGGGAGAGGCGCTGCCGGGCACTCGCCCAGTCACCGGCGCGGTGGAGGGGGACGAGCACAGCCCCGAGGCCACCGCTGCCCCGCCCACCCGAGCCGCCGCGGTGCCGAGCCCCCAGCCCAGCGCCACCTCGGGGCAAACGCCGGCGGAAGCCCCGGACGGGGCGAGCCTAACCCCGCCGGGCGCTGAGCCTAGCCTCGGCACAGCGGCGGCGGCAGCAGCTTCTCCCCAGCCGACCCCGCGCCCCACCGGCCTCCTCGCTGCAATTCCTTCCCCACCTGCCGGGGAGGAGGAGGAGGACTTGGACGTGGCCACCAGCGGCAGCAGCCGCAAAGGTGAGTTTCCTCCCTCCCCCGCCCTGCCTCGTTTCCTGCCGGATAACAATGAAGGGAGCCGCAGGTTCCAACTAGCTAGGGGGGCGTAGGAATCGCTGCGCAGCCTGAGCATCTTCCTTCGGGCTCCTGAGCAGCACCAAAGGAAACCGCCCTGGTCTCCCTTTCCCCCAACTCCTGGTGACCATGGCAATTTTTTGTGCTGGTGGTGGGAGATGCAGAAAGCCCGGAAGAAAAATGTTGCTTCCCATTTTCCCTTTCCACTCCTCCCCTTCCTCCTCCAAATAAATCTGATTTTAGCGGTAGCAAGGAAAGGGTTGTAGTTTTGGATTTTGGGGAGGGGGGGAGTGGAGGAGAGTTGTTTTTGTACATCCTCTGGCATTCTCACTTCTCTCTCTCTCTCTCTCTCTCTCTCTTTTTTTTTTTTTTAAATTCTGGCAGTACATTTGGGTCATTCACTGAGAAAATGTGTTTTCCTTGACCTCTGGGATAGGACAAGAAGCAATGGGCTTAAATTGTAGCAAAGGAAGGAGGTTTAGGGTAAACTTCCTACCCTGGACATTAGGGTAATCTTCCTACCTGCCAGGGTGATTAAATTATTAGAATAAATTGCCTATGAAGGTTGTGGAATCTCCATCACTGGAGAAATTTAAGAGCAGGTTAGAGAGATATCTATCAGGGATGATCTATATGGTACTTGATCCTGCTATGAAGGCAGGGAACTGGACTTGATGATCTCTTGAGGTCCCTTATAGTTCTAGTATTCTATGATTCTGTGGTGTTTAAAATAGAAGACCCTGCAGTGGGAATTTCAGGTGCAGGCCAGATAATGTTCTGTTTAAGAATAAACAAGGGGTGGATGTAAACTTAATCAGTTGCACATTAACAGTGAGTGAAGGTTTTAAACTTTTTATTCGCTGCCTATTTCTCCTGCACCAGCCTGTGTTAATGTCACATGGACAGTAATGACAAATGGACACATTGTAAAACCCCAGAGAAGCGTGTGAAGCCTTATTCTAAAGAGATGCCTGATGTCCAGTATCTTCCTCTAACAGGCAACCATGATTTCCATCGTTTTATTTTACTTTGGCAACAATGGACTCATGCAAATACAAACCAATTGAGTTTAATTGAGCTAGAATATATACACAGTATTTCATCACTTGTTTTTATAAATGGGTATGAGGGTAAGAAAGTCAATGTGCAATTTTGTTACGTATACATACTAACCTTTACTATGGGGTTCATCCTGCTCCCATTGAAGTCAATGAGAACTTAGAAATTGGATTAAATAGTAGACGGTTCCATGCCCATATATTAAATAATGCTTATACAAGCAAAGATGAGGTTTTTTTTTTATTGACCAGGAACTACAACTAGGCATTCCATTTAAAAGACATTTATTTTAGTGCTTTGGATTCTAAATTGTACATGGAGGAGGGGGTAATTGAAGGCATCACAGAAAAACAGTTTACAGAACAAATAGTACATTGGGTTCCAATTCTGCTCCTTTTGAATTTCATGACAAAACTCACATTGGCTTCAAAGGGAGCAAGGTAGCGTTCATGATAAAGGGCATCTCAGCTGCAATGGAGGATGAGATAAAATCCAAACAGTACACATGAGACACCTGTATATACTTATTAATTATATATGGTGGGGGGACTGGGCTGCTCATAGAATACACGGAAGAGGAGGAAGGCACAAAGACACCTTCCCTTCCATCTTGAGTAAATTGTGCAAGGGCACCAGTGAAGATGCTGAGTGCAAGAACAGCTCTTAGCTGGAGCAGAAACATCCTTAAATGGACTGGGAAGACTGTGAAGGAGGGCATGATTCTCCTTCCATTCTAGTCAGCAGAACTGGATAGGTTCTGAGGTGAAACTACACTACAGTGTGCCCACTGTAAAGCACTGTGCCCCCTGTCCTAAGTTGAGTCCTAAGAATAAGAGGTTCTATCCCCACATCCAGTGACAGGAAATTCACGTAGACTGGGATTCGTGGTACATATATTTATGTGGATGCTGTCTAAACTCTGTATACTGGGAAGGGGATGTACAAAGTATAAACATTTTTAGAGACTTTGGTAGGAGCCTGTGCAAATGCAGTGCCTGATTTTCTCCCTTCCCCCTCCCCCCGGGGCAAGTGGGAAAAAGGCCTTCAGCTTTTTTCCATTCTGGGAAGTATTGTATCATAATCCGCTCTAGAACTGATTCTGCTCTCATTCAATTCAGTGGAGTTGAGTCTGAAATTTAGTTTTGTGCTGGCTCTTCCAAATATCTATCTTCAAAATGGCATTATAGGAAAGCCTGAGAGATACTTAGTAGCAGAGGCTAGGGAGAAAAGCTGTCTTCAGCAGATATTTAAAGGGAAATAGGGCTTATACATCCCTCTCCAGAGTTTTCATGCTCTGATCCATCTGTGTTGGAAACTCAGTTCTCTTAATGAAAGTAGACAAAACTTCATTGAAGTCAATAGAGCTGTTTTAGTTTATTCCAGCAGAGAATTTGTCCTTGTAATTTTAGAAATGAAGATTACATAGACATATACATCTACGTAACCCAGCATTGAAGATAGTTTCTTCAAAATATGTCAAATTCTGGACAAGTATGTGAAAGAGTGGGGTGTTTTGCTGTTTCTTATTGCTTCAGCAATCTGTGCCCTTCTCAGCAGATTATTTTAGTCAAGTTTTCTTACTTAGTTAGAAATGCAGTTTGTGGGTTGGATTTTTCCCATTTTGCACCCCTGCTCCCCGTTTGTTTCTGTTGAGTTTTGTGTCTTTATTTCATTGCGAAGGTTGAAAATGATAGGTAAGATTAGGAGATGGCTGTATTTTCTCTGAGCAAAACCAGTTCTCTTTGTTGACAAAACAGATGAAGTTTGATCATTGTACAACTAATTAATTGACGAATTATAGTGTCCAGAATGTGTGGTTTGAACCTGAGGGTTGAAAGTATAGAAAGTGAATATATAGGTTGTTGAGTCATTTACAAATATATTCTCCATCTGATTGTATGCATAGTGTTTCTCATCAAATTGATTGACTGACATCTGCTAGGACAGAAGGTTACTAATATTTGGAAGACACTCTAGCCATCACTCAAAAAATGTTTATGGTCATGTCTGCAAGTAGTGTATCACCTCCAAAACAGGTAATGCGGTATCAGAAAGTACTGATATGCTCCCTCTAAAATGACTTTATTTCTAGCAGCAGTATCTTGGAATGTTGTCCAAAATCACCACCTTTTAAGGCCAAGAGACCTCTTGATTTTATGCTTTGAGACAGTTAACCGGACTATCTAGTTTCCTTATAGACAAAAGCACACGTATTCTGCATAGATAATGCAAGGCCTGAAAGGATAGCTCAAAATTTAATGAGGATCCTCACTTTTCTGTGTTCTGTGCATGATTCTTCTACGTTCCCATGTGTGGTGCTTGCATGGTTGCAGGGTTGGATGGTTTCAGTTAAGGATTGGCATTCAGGAATTCTTGAGTCTAATTTCAGTGCTACCTCTGACACTCCTGCTTGCTCTGGGGCACCTCTCTGTGATTCAAATTCCTCCTCTATAAAATGGGAATAATAATACTTCTCCTATCTGTGTCAGGGATGGAAAGATGATTTGTTAATAATGCTTAGAAGTTTGTAAATACCACTTATTAATAATTACAACCAGTTGATCCTTACATTATTCACAATGATGGGCAACCTAGAAACACTTCTGTGGACAAGTTACACTAATTCTTGAATGTTTGTTAGCAAAAATGGCTTGAGTTTGATTCATGTAGGATTTATTTTACACTAAAAGTTGTAATGGGTTTAGGCCACTGAACCCAAAATACATGGGACAGGAGAGTGGCAATATAGTAATTTATATTTCTCGTGTGTGCAATATAATTTTTAATCAGAGGCATATACCTGATTTCAAATGGAAAAGCCTGTTTAACTTGTGAAGTTGATATACACAGTAGGCACAGCCTTCAGCATGCACCCTAGTTAATCCATACATTTTTAGTACTTTTCCAATCTGAGAAGTGTCACTGGGAGTCTCATAAGGGTAGAGATTCTTTTTCAAACAGTCATGTGTGGTTTTAACCACATGGCTACCATTACAATCAATTGATCTCACATGGCCGATTACAGAAATGGCCCTCTTTTTATCAAGGCTTACATTTACTCTCAGCTCTACTATTGCAACCCATACTGGGGAGAATAACATTTTGTTTGAAGCCGGTGGACTTGATTCTCAGCTAGTGTAAATAAGGAATACGCGTGTCCCCACATAAGTCAGCTCGTATATCCGTTTCATACTGAAGTAATTGACACTTGTAGGAACTGATACATTATAAGTCCTCCCATTTCCCACTATTAAGTTGCACCAAGGGCCACCCCCCACCCCCCAATTTGTGCAAATTGAAGTCAGCTGTGGGGGGAAAATATTCCCCGCTTTCAGTTTTTTGCTATATTCCAAAAAAACTTGGACTTATATCTCAGACTTATAGCGAGGACAGCCTATAACTCTATTGCAGTGAGTAGAGTTACCCTGGTGTAAAATTAGTATAAATGGGAGGAAAATCAGGCCTAATGCTTGGTTCTATCCAAATATGAACTGCTGTTTAAGTGCTGTTGCTATTTTATTATCAATGTATTTTTCCCTTCCACACTTCAGTTCACAGTTGTTTCAATAGTAGGTGAGGTGTTGCCATCCCTTGTGAGTTTTATCACTAGTTTCATGATGTGTGGTGTGGCTATTCCCCAAGCCTTGGGTCCTGAAATCATGATAATATCAGAATCTCAGCTTTCATTTCTAGCTTTCAAGGTTGTAGAGAAAAGCTTGAAAATGTGACCCCCTCCCTCCTCAAGGGCTTTCAGTGGAAACTTAAAAAAACACAATTGGGGCTCTCTTTATTAAACAGTTATATTTTCATGTGAATCTCAGGATTTGGAGGGTTTGTCTCTTCGCGTGTTCTCTCAACACAGAGAGCAAGATCTCTAGTTTCAATTCAGAAAGTTTGTTTGTATCAGAGTAACGAATGAGAGAACAAATGCAAAATCTTCACAAGAGACAGATCAGAATGTGTCTCACTGTATACATCCATCCATCTTGATTCTCTTTAAAAACTTTGGGCCCAATCAAGAAGATGGACAGGCAGATAGACCTATTAAATGTAATGGTTTGCTCCACACATAATGGATTCATTGCTACCTATCCTACAGTCAGAAGCCCTCAATCCCTGGAATTTTAAGGTTGTTTGAAATCTGAATGCAGATCCAGATTTCAGAAACTGCCTCTACTTTTGTAATGGTTCAAACTGGATCTCTAGATCAATTTACCATCAAAATTTTGGGTATACAGAATCTGGATCCAGATCTGAACTTTTCAACATGCATATTTTGGGTGTAGGGGACAAAATATAATCCTTTGAGCACTAATCAGAAGATGTATCTGAAATGATTGTGTGTACACAGGCTCCATCTAGACTGCAGGTTTCTTTCGGAAGAAGCTTTTCCAGAAGAGATCTTCTGAAAAAACGTACTTGGAAAGAGTGTCCACACTGCCAAAGTGCATCGAAAAAGCGATCTGCTTTTTCGAAAGATAGCATCCACACTGAATGGACACTATCTTACATTTAAGCTGTGAATGCTATGGACGGCGTGACCACCAGGGAAACTTTGCTTTTTCCTCTTCTTTCGAAAGAACTCCCTTTTCGCTGTCCACACACACATTTTTCCAAAAGAGCTCCTTTAGAAAAAGGCTTCTTCCTCATAGAAAGAGGTTTACCAATGTTGGAAAAACCCCTCTGTTCTTCTGATTTTTTTTTTTTTTCCCTGAAAGAATGTGATTGCAGTGTGGACGTAAGTGAAGATTTTTTTTGGAAAAATTGTGTTTTTTTTTTTTCAAAAAAACTCTGTAGGGTATACATAGCCCCGGTTAGTTGTGTAAATAAAGCAGATCTTGGTGTATTGAAATGTGCAGTATTAGTCAAAGCAAGGTATACAATAAGTGATCTTTGTAACCACATTTAGAATACAGGCAGTCCCCGAGTTACGCGGATCCGACTTACGTCGGATCCGCAGTTACGAACGGGGGCACTTCCTCTCCCTGGTCTCGAGCAGACCAGGGAGAGGAAGCAAAGCGGCGGCGGAACGCGCGGCCAGCTGACAGCCCAGACGCGTCTGGGCTGTCAGCTGGCCGCGCGCTCCGCTCTGCTCCCCCCCCCCCTGCAGACCAGGGGGAGCAGAGCGGAGCAGAGCAGAGCGGCGGAACGCGCAGCCAGCTGACAGCCCTGCAGACCTGGGGGACGGGGAGCAGAGCAGAGCAAAGCCGCGGAGCCCGAGGGCAGCAGGATAGCCACGGCGCGTCTGGGCTGTCCCGCTGCCCGCGTGTTCCGCCGCTTTGCTTCCCGTCCCCCTGGTCTGCAGACCAGGGGGAGGGGGAGCAGAGCGGAGCACGCGGCCAGCTGACAGCCCAGATGCGTCTGGGCTGTCAGCTGGCCGCGTGCTCCGCTCTGCTCCCCCCCCCCGCAGATCAGGGGGAGGGGGAGCAGAGCGGAGCACAGCAGAGCGGCGGAACGCGCGGCCAGCTGACAGCCCAGACGCATCTGGGCTGTCAGCTGGCCGCGTGCTCCGCTCTGCTCCCCCCCCCCCCGCAGATCAGGGGGAGGGGGAGCAGAGCGGAGCACAGCAGAGCGGCGGAACGCGCGGCCAGCTGACAGCCCAGATGCGTCTGGGCTGTCAGCTGGCCGCGCGTTCCGCTGCTCTGCTGTGCTCCGCTCTGCTCCCCCTCCCCCTGGTCTGCAAACCATGGGGGGGGGGGAAGCAGAGCGGAGCACGCGGCCAGCTGACAGCCCAGACGCGTCTGGGCTGCTAGCTGGCCGCGCGTTCCGCCGCTCTGCTCTACTCTGCTCCCTCTCCCCCTGGTCTGCAGACCTGGGGGACGGGGAGCAGAGCAGAGCAAAGCCGCGGAGCCCGAGGGCAGCAGGATAGCCACGGCGCGTCTGGGCTGTCCCGCTGCCCGCGTGTTCCGCCGCTTTGCTTCCCGTCCCCCTGGTCTGCAGACCAGGGGGACGGGGAGCAAAGCAGAGCAAAGCCACGGAGCCCGAGGGCAGCAGGATAGCCACGGCGCGTCTGGGCTGTCCCTCTGCCCCCGTGCTCCGCGGCTTTGCTCCGGACGCCTGTGGTACAGCAGCTGGGGCACTGCCGGTTGGTCCCGTAGCGCCGCTCTGGGTGCCACTGGACCAACCCAGCAGCACCCCAGCTGCTCTGCCCCAGGTGTCCCCTAGTCAGCAGCTGCTGAAAATGACCAGTGGCTGACTACAGGAAGCCCCTGCCCCGGGCTTCCTGGAATCAGCCGCTGATCAGTTTCAGCAGCAGCTGACTTGGGGATGCCTGGGGTTCTTAAGTTGAATCTGTATGTAAGTCAGAACTGGCGTCCAGATTCAGCCACTGTTGAAACTGATCAGTTTCAGCAGCGGCTGAATCTGGACGCCAGTTCCGACTTACATACAGATTCAACTTAAGAACAAACCTACAGTCCCTATCTTGTACGTAACCCGGGGACTGCCTGTACTACAATATGTTCTGCTTTGTTACTGTTACTGGTTTTCTGAAAAGGTGCATCTGAAAGCAGCCAGATTGTGTCTGTGTTTAGAAAGAAAGATTAGCTAATAGACTTAGCTCACAAACAAGAGACAAATCCCATAGAGGATTATACAAACCTGGAAGGAGTAGTTATAGTCCAGTACTTCCAATCAGCTGTCTTGTAAACGAAATGTTTTGGAAATGGGGTTATTGAGGACATTTGCAGTTCTGTTTCCTTACTCATCCTGACACTTCATGGCCCTGATTGGGTCACCACCTCTAGTTAGCCATTGGCTGTGCTCTTGAGGTCTCTGTTTCTGGGAATACACAAAGGGGAAGGCAGGATGGGATACGTATGGTGCTAAGAAACCAAAAACAGCTCAGTTCTAATCCCTGGCTTCAGTCATAGGCTTCCTTTGTGAATTCAAGCAAGTCACACGAACCTCAGTCTGTTTCGCCGCTTGTAGATGAGGGATAATAACAACGCTTGCCCACCTCACAGAGGAGTAGTACAATGTAATATCTTAACATGCACAGCTCTTCACAAATCTGAGCTAACACAAAAGCAGTGTTTATAAGGAAAGAGATAGGCCTTTGTGACAGAGTTTGGATCCAGCTGAACATTCACAACATTTTAAAGGCTCCCACCTATTATTGCATCAGACTTAAGCTTCTTGTATCACATTTTCAAAGCTGCTAAATGCCACTGGGACTTACTGCTAAGACACTTAGCTGCACTTTGAAAAAAGTATCCCTTGTCACCAAAGCCCTACATAACTCTTTTGCCCCTACTCATTCGTTGTCTTTTACCAAGCTTTGGGACTCCACTTCTCAGCTGCTTTCTCCACATATTTATCAGCTTCTCACACAATCCCTTTTGTGCCTTCTTCCACAAGCCCCTCTCCTTTACATGAAATGACCCTTCTGAGCTGATTTGTGTTTTTCTACTTGCATTTTAAATCCTAGACTCATAAGTTTGGAAGAGACCTCAGGAGGTCATTGAGTCCAACTCTCTGCTAAAAACAGGATCAGTCCCAACTAAATCATTCTAGCCAGGACTTAAAAACCTTTAGAGATGGAGATTCCACTCCCTCCCTAGGTAACCTATTCCAGTGCTTTACTGCCCTCCTAGTGGAATAGTTTTTCCTAATATCCAATTTAGACCTCCCCCACTGCAACTTGAGACCATTGCTCCTCATTCTGTCATCTGGCACCACTGGATAGCCTCTTTCCATCTTCTTTGGAACCCCCATTCAGGTAATTGAAGGCTGCTATCCAACCGCCCCCCTCTCAAATCCCCAAACCTGCACTGCCTACCAGGGGCAGATGACTGTTTTGCGGGGCCCCGGGCAGCGTAACTCCGCGGGGCCCCCCCTTTGCCACGGCGCATACGCGGGGCTTTTTTAAGCGCGGGGCCCGGGGCTGCTGCCCCGTTCGCCCTGCCCTATATCCGCTCCTGCTTCCTACAGTCAATGGAGCTGACTTGTGCATCATTTGTCTGTTACAACATTCTTTCCTCTGTTACAACATTCTGTTTCTGTCCCAAGGCCTGTCCTTGAGCACACAGGAAGCACTGAGTGCATAACGGGTGCTACCTTAGAGCAGTGGTTCTCAAAGTACGATCTGTGAACCCCTAGTGGTCTGCGGCCACCTCCCAGGTGGTCTGTGGCCAGAGCTCAGCCCCCACATCTCTCCCAATACAGTGGGGGGCCAACACTGCTGTAGCATTGTGGTCTGCGCTCAGCCATGAGGCTGTAGCACTTGCTCTGACCAGCAAGTGGGGAGGTGAAGAAAGCAGACTTCCCCCTCTCCTTCCTGTGGACTGGGGAGCTACATGTGGAGGAGCTCTGCTGCCATGGTAAGAGCAGTGCGTCCCTCAGTTCACCATATGGGGCAGGCAGCAGGTTGGGCTGCGCAGGGCTTGGCCGGGTGAGGCGGACTCTCGCGCTGTGCAAGCGGCTGCTCCCCCCTTTCATAGCAGCAGGTTGGGGTGCACGCAGCCTGGTGGCAGTGGGAGGAGGTGACACTGGGGCTGAGGACCCTGCACACACAGGGGGCAGGTGGAGGCTCTGGACCCTTCAGGGCTTTGCACCAATGGGGACTCAGTCTGGGGGGAGGGTGCCATGGACTGGACTCCCGCAGGACTCCACCCCCTTTAGGGCTAGACACCCCAGGTTTACCTACCTGCCCACCCCCACCTTGCTGTGCTGTGCCCAGCCTCCCTGCCCCTCCATTTTCCTGACTCACCCTCCCCTCCCGAAGCCCCCTTGACCCCAGCCCTACTCCCAGGAGCACCCTGTTCCCTATCTCCCTGAACCTCCTCAGCTACTTTGGACCCCAGCTTTAGCCCTAGGCACTCCCTACCCCCTAGTCTGCTTCTGCACCCTACCTCCCACCCAGACCTTGCACCCTTACCCCCTTCTGCACCCTCCCTCCCTCCTATATCCTGCACCTCATCCCTATCCCACTCACTGGCAGCCCTGTCCTACACGCAAGGGGGTCCATAAAATCCATTAACTCTGGAACCCCAGAAAAGTAAATCTAGCCTATGGGAAGCCCTGAACCTCATTCCTCTCTCTCCTTTTCCCTCACCCCGTGGGGCTGGAATGCCAGAGGAGTGAGGCTTCCCATTTGGGGACAACATCAGTGAGGGTTGGGAATTTTTGGAGCAGGTTTTTTTTTTTTTTTTTTTTTTTGCTTCTCACTTGTTTGGTCCCCAACTGATTTTTCTGTGGGTCAGTGGCCCCTGGCACAAAAAAGGTTCCTACACCTGCCATAAATAAAAAAAACATTGAAAACTTTTGTATTGGGCATAAAACAATATTTTACTTTATTTAAAATTAAGTTTGATAAACTAACATGAGAGAGGTAAAACTCTTAATCTGTTTAATACTTTAAATTAAACCAGTCTCTCTCTTTGCATTACTAGCAGAATGGCTCAGGTGTAATTAACGGTGCATTTCTATTAGCAGCTGGTGGTCCTCAGATAGGTTTACATTGAGTCAGGTGGTCCACAGGCCAAAAAGTTTGAGAACCACTGCCTTAGAGAAATAATGTGTGCTATCTGTGAGGTTCTCATGTGTGGTTTGGACCTGTCTTTTAATAAAGAACTGAGGGTGTGTTGCTTTTCAAGGTCTGAAAAGGTGGCAGCTGTTGGTTGCTTTTTGTAGGGAATGAGGAAACAATTTTGAAATGTGTTTTATTCGAAGATGTCCATGCTAGTCTGAAATCAGACCAGGACAACTTATTCCCTGCCACTCTTTGCTTTCTTCCTCCATCTGACTGAGGCTGATCTGCCTCCCTTCTCATCTTTGCCCACATGTCTGCCTCCTTCCCCTAGATGAGTACTGTAATCTTCCTTTTGCCGCTACTGCTAGGTGTTGCTATATATCATAGCACTTCGCTGTGGCCCTTTTTAGGGATGTAAAATCCCGTTTAATTAACTGATTAAATGGTATGTTTATGTGATTAAAGTGAGGGTGCACAGGGTTTGGAGTGTCCCAGTTAACAGTATCAGAGGGGTAGCCGTGTTAGTCTGAATCTGCAAAAGCGGCGAGAAGTCCTGTGGCACCTTATAGACTAACTGAAGTGTTGGAGCATAAGCTTTCATGGGCAAAGACCCACACAAGTTACCGATTAAGGATAATGCTTACAAGTTGATCAGTTAACTTTTTGCATCCCTTGTCCCCTCTTGGCACACTGTAAGACTTAATGCAGGAATTACTGGGTGAGGTTCTGTGGCCTGTCTCATGGAGATCAGATTAGATGATCATAATGGCCCCTTCTGGCCTTAAAAATCTATGACCGTCCAAATATGAAGGTTCTCAGTCCATGGATATTGGGCTCTTCCTTGTGCTGGGAGACACCTTGGCTGTGTTTAGACTTGCCAGTTTATCCGGAAAATCAGCCGCTTTTCCGGGAAAAACTTGCCAGCTGTCTACAATGGCCGCTTGAATTTCCGCAAAAGCACTGACTTCCTACTGTCTGAAATCGGTGTAGACAGCTCAGTTTTGTTTTCTGCAAAAAAGCCCTGATCGCGAAAATGGTGATATGTGCTTTTCCCAAAAAAAGCTCCAATAGATTGGCACGGACACTTTTTCGCAAAAAAAAGCGTCCGTGCCAATCTAGACACTCTATTCTGAAAATGCTTTTAACGGAAAACTTTTCAGTTAAAAGCATTTCCAGAAAATCATGCCAATCTCGATGCAGCCCTTGGGTAAAAGCAATCCAAGAAGATCCGGATGGCACTTGCCTTAGACCTAAGGGAGGGGGTATGATATGCATGTAAAACTACCTATGGGAGCAGCTGTGAGCCAGCCTAGATCTATAGAAGATTAGGGTTGGAAGAAGAGACCTTAGGAGGTCATCTACTCCAACCTCTCGCTTAAGCAGGAACAACCCCAACGAAATAAACCCATGTCTCTATATAGAGACCACAGGCGTATCCTTAAGTGCTTGGAAATGCAGCTTATGGTCAGTGTCATTTGAAAGCTCAGGATTTGCAGTTCAATGTGGCTGCTGAGATATCCAGGTTTCAAAGAGGGGTGCCCGGTATTTTTATAAGAAAGGGCAATTACTTCCAGCCTTCAGATGTATTTAAGGAATAGAATAGTTGTGCTATGTAGAAACCATCTGGGAGGGGTCACCGGAGTCAGGGTGTTTATTTCAAATAATGAGCCTCATATTGTGAGTGGGGAAAAAATGAATAATTTGATGCTGCCTTCAGCAGGAAATGTAGCAATGAGTACAGAATTGTTTTTTCAGTGGAGAGGCAGTGCTGTGGTCTGAGCCATGTCAAACTCATATAAGCATTCAGGATATGAAAGATTAGCTAGGAAGCATCACCCTTAATAGGTGATGCTTACTAGTTCTGGTTAACCAGTGGGAGTTGGAGTAGCTTTCTTCCTGCTGTGGGCAGGTGGCTGCTCCAGTCCCTGTCTGCAATAGGGAGGAGACATGCCAGCCTGGCCGGGCTGGAGTGGCTCCCTTTGCCCTCCTTAATTGGTAAAGGATGTAAAGGGTTATCCGATAAGCATGAGCCTTACCAGTATGTTTATCTGGTAACCGATTAACCAGTGGGTCCAGTCTAGCTAAAGCAGTTTATCTGCCTGTGGAGTGGATGGTGAGGGCTGCTTCAGGATTAACTGGTTAACCATAGAGTCTAACCGGTTAACTTTTTAACTGAGAATTTACATCCCTAATATGCATCAAACTATGAACAAAAAAATCTTTTAAAAATCTCAAGATTTTTAAGCCAATAATAAATTGTGGGTCTCTCTACTTGCTGATTCTTGAGCCTTTAGAAATCACATTTTCAAACATTCTCAGCAATGAAGAGAGTGACAAATGTATATGTTTGGTTTGGGGGGATGTGTGTGTGTGTGTGTGTGTGGTGGCTTTTTTTTTGTTTGTTTGTTTGTTTGTTTTTAAAATAAGCACTCACATGTTTCCAGGATATGGGGATGTAAGAAAAACCACAAACAAGTATAAAATCACAAGAATTAGCAATTCTGAAGTAGAGAACATTTGTCTACCGAAAGTACTTATCTGTCATCCATTATCACAGTATAGAACAGTGTTTCTTAAACTGTGTTCCATGGCACACCGTTTTGCCGTGGAGAACAAGAGAATTCAAAATGGCCACCCTTAAAGGAGCAGGCAACCTTTTTTTTTTTTTTTTGGCTCAGTAACTCCCCGCCCTTCCCCCCCCCCCCCCCCCCACCTTTGGGGTTTTTTGTTTGTTTTGCTCAACAAAAAATCCTTGTGGTGTTCCTCATTTAAAAAAAATTTGGTGTTCCTTGGTCTTAAAATGTTTGAGACACTGGTATAGAAGTACAGTAATTCCTCATTTAACACTATAGATATGTTTAAGAAAATGATCATGCTAAGCAAAAACGTGTTATGTGGGGTCAATTTTCCCATTGAAAATAATGGAAAAGGTGGGGGTTGCGTTTCAAGCGGTGGTGTCTGTTGGAACTGGGACATAAGGTTGGGGGAGAAAAGGGAATGGGTTACAGCAGGGGGGGAGGTGTTTGGCTCTGGGGATGGGAAGGGAAGGAGAGCGGAGGGGGGTTGGGTTGGGAGTATGCCCCTGTGGCGTGTCTGCCGGGACCTGCACTGTGTCCGGCGAGGGGGCGTTGCCGGGGAATAGTGCGGTGAGTGGTGAACCCTCTGCTGGTTTGCAGGGAGGTGGGGGAAGCCATGTGCAGCTGCTGGCAACGGGCCGGCTGGGGAAATCGTGTTATTCCAGGGACGGTCGTGTAATTCAAAAAACATTCCCCCTCAAAAAATCATGCTATTGCGAAAACGTGTTTAAGTGGGTACGTGTTAAATGAGGAATTGCTGTATAGCATGGAACCGGGAGGTGAGGTGGCGTGCCACACGAGTGCTCCCACCTCCAACCACAGGGAGGGGTGGGGAGCGGGTGCGTACTCGCTGCAGCCTCCCCAACCCTGGTGGAAGGCATGCCACATCGCACAGCCGAGTCCAGCCTTCCCTGTGAAGCACGGGGGGAGGGAGGAGGCTGGGCCTGGCCAGGCCTTGTGGCACAGCACACCCTGCCTCCTCCCTCCCCCTGTGCTCTGGGGCTGGAGAGGCTGGGCTGGGCTGGCCATGCAGAGCACCAGGGAGGGAAAAGGCAGAGTGTGCTGCACCTCCCAGCCCAGCCTCTCCAGCCCTGGAGCACAGTGGGGGAGGGAGGAGGGCGGGTACTAGGGGCAGCAACACTTCACCCCCAGAACACCTGCAGTAGTCGGGGCAGAGTGTGGGTGGGGCTATGCCTAGCAGTTTGGGAGAGCAGAGCTTTCCCCTGCCGTACATACCTGATACCCATGATGGGAACTGAAATAATTTGCTGTCAAGAGAACTGTCAGCCTTTAAAGCCACCAGTCTCTTTTCCCTTCCCCATAAAACATAGCAGTGAGGTGTGTCCCTCAAAGGTGAGACTGAAACTTACCCCAGAAGTGTGAATAAGGGGTAATGGGCAGCTGTGGCAGACCAAGGAAAGGATCATGACTGCCTTTCAGAGTCCCTTCTCTGCTTCCAAATCCCCTTACTCTAAAGTAGTAAGTAATCAGCTATTGCTCATTACAGTAACAAATTATTTCCCTTGTCCTGTGCCAGCCCAGCTGCGCCTGCTGTCCTGTGAGGTAGTCCAAAGACTGTTAGGCCCACTTCCCATCCACCTCTTCTTTCTTACCATCTATGGACGTGTGAAGCAGGTCACAGCACTGCACTCCAATGTACTGTGGATCAGGCCCTTAAGTCATTGGAAAGATTTTTAGTAGGTTTTGAGTCAGACCCTTGGATTTGAAACACATAGGTAATTCATTCTGTTGCTCATAAAATTAAAACGTTAATGCCGTTTGGAAGGCAGGAAATGCTTCCGCCAAACTGATCTGATTGGCCAAGCTCTCAAGAGAAAGTGGGATATTGCTACTTTCAAGATACATCTTGTATCAATAGAAATAACCTCATTTCCATGCTGGCTGCAAGGAGCTGATGTTTCTCTTGGGAACATGTAGCTGGGGAGAATGGATTGTTTCTGCTTTTCTCCATTAAGAATATATTAAAAGAAAAAACAGCTTACAGGGACTGAATTGCCTACATAAATTAGATTGCGGCAATGACTTTGTAGGTATCTCCTGTATAAAAGCTAAACAAGGGCTCTGATTATCTTCAAACCTTGGGTGCCCATAGAGTATTTGATTCTTCCTTTTTGGGTTACACTGAGCATCCATTGGAATCGGCAAGGATTATTATACAGTAACATGTTGATTGGCATGAATATGAGGAAAAGGGGGACAGAATCTGCCCCCAAGGTAGGGATTTTTATATCTTCTTTGCTACCTAAGGCTAGATTGGAACTCTGCCATGTACCCTGCCTACACAGGCAGTGACTAGCTGCACACCAGGAAAGGACCATAGGCCCTGTTAGGATTCAAAACCTGAATTCAGCTCCTGTTTATTCTTTCTGGAAGAGGAGTGAATTACTTCATTGCCTTCTTGGGAACATCACAGTTTTTGCTGCTCCTGGCCATCGTTTTGCTGAGGCATAGTGGGGAATTTCAGGTGAGTAGTCCCATCTGTCTTCCCCATAACCAGTATTGCAGTCTAGCAGAATAGTGGGGGTCTTGTAAGGATGAGTTAGGTATGTGACAATCAAGCCCTCTGCTGTTTTCATCAAACAGAAGAGAGAGATGCTTGGCTGGAGTTTTCCAGAACATACATCACTGAGTGCAGAGAACAGACCATCTAAACATGATGACATAACACTAATCTGCCTAGGAATGTTTGATCTTACTAAAGCTAGCCCATTGTTTAATTACTGAATTCCTTTCCTGGTTGATGCTTTTCTGGCTGTTCCCTATTAATTCCACTGAGAGTCAGCAACACATGAAGAATTGCAGAATATGGCTAGAAGATGGGCTTTCTGGTCCTTCTATGGAAGAATAGATTAAGTGAGATGAACAGGACTCTTCTACCTAAGGAGGATTTCAGGGTTAGCTGTAGAATTTGTACTCCAGGCACATGTGTCCTGTTTCAGAGGAGGTGGAAGTGGAAGCAGAAGCAGAGATGTTGCATCCATAGGATGGTTTGTGGTGGTTGTCCTGGGCCCTGGGCTTTGCGGGGGGAGCATGGGGCCTGGGCAGTGCAGGATTGGCAGTATTGTTACAAACTCCACTCTGCTATACTCTGGCTCCCGGTGTTGCTTGGGAAAGGAGGGGGCAGAGGCTTTGGGCAAGGAGCGGGGTGGGGTGGAGGTGGAGCAGTGGTGAGAAGAGGTGGGGCGAGGACTTGGGGAAAGCAGTAGGGCGGGGGGAGGGAGGGGTTATCTCATGCCCTGCACCCCTATACCACACCCTGAGTAGAAGCAACCTTAGTGGAGTTGTGTTTGTTTACACTAACACTACTCATATTAGACATATATTATGAATGACAAGTAATAAAAGTAAAGCTTGCCCATAAATATAACCAATTCAGAGTCTAAGCATGAGAGCTCAGAGTTTTTCTTTGCAGAACTTCTGCAGTATTGCCTCTCCCTCCAAGGTTCAGATCTCTATGATAAGATTTACTATGATGATCAGCTAACATTTTGAATTCATTAGCCCCTACATAAGTCAAGAGAAGAACAGCCAGCCATGACAATCTTGGGTATTTGATAGTATTTATCGCTATACATGCCTTAAAACTATTGTGTTTATCTTGCCAGTGTTCCTGAGCTGTTTATAGCTGTCCTTCACGCTACCTAAATGGGAACCCTTTCTCAGGATTTGTCTGAATGTTCCCAAAAACAGTTTTTGGGGCATGTCACTAGCATATCATCAGCCCAGCTTTCTGCCATGGGAACAATAGTGCCACCACTCCCTTTCTAGGAAGAAGGAGAAAAATGGTTTAATGGTTACAGAAGTAATCTGAGAATTGTGAAAACTTTGTGCGGCTCCTTGCTTTGCCACAGTTGACCTCTCTGAACTCAGGCAAATCATTTTGTCGCCCTGTACCTCAGCTCCTCATCTGTGAAATGGGAAAAATAGCACTTCTCAACATCACTGTGAGATAGGGAGGATGAATACATTACACAGGAGGTGCTTAGTTGCTATAGTGATGAAAGTCATAAAAGGACAGGGGATAGGGTTGCCAGATGGTTTCAATAAAAATACTGGACACACTTGATCTCAGATGGGAGGGGGGAGGAGGAGATCTGGGGGGAACCAGCTGGTGGGGAGTGGGGCTGGTTGGTAGGGGGTTGAGGGGAGCAGGACTGGCTGGGAGGAGGTAGGGTGGAGCGGGGCTGGCTGGGAGGAGGTCAGGGGGAGTAGGGCTGATCCGTGGGTCGGGGGGAGGGAAAGGAAGAGCAGGGGAAAACCAGCCGGTGGGGAGCAGAGCTGGTTGGGAGGAGTTCAAGGGGAGCAGGACTGGCTGGGAGGAGGTCGGGGGGAGAGGGGCTGGCTGGGGGAGATCGGGTGGGGGGGAGAACCAGCCAGTGGGGAGTGGGGCTGGCTGGGAGAGGGTCGGAAGTCGGGGAGTGGGGCTGGCTGCGGGGGAAGAGCGGGGGAAACTGGCTAGCGGGGAGCAGGGCTGGCTGGGAGGAGGCTGAGCGGAGTGGGGCTGGCTGGGGGTGAAGAGCAGGGGGGAACCAGCCAGTAGGGAGCAGGGCTGGCAGAGCTCACGGGCGAGTCCAGCCCCGGGGATTCCATCCCATCCTGGCTCCCCCCTCCCCCACTGTGTAGTTGCGTACTGATACTCAAGATGATAATAAAACTTATTTAATTTAAAAATACCAGACATGTATATGTCTGGTATTTTCTCAGTTTCCCGGACAGAAAGCTCAAATACCAGACTGTCCAGTTCAAAACCGGACAGCTGGCAACCTTAACGGGAGATTGTGGGCCTAACACAGAGCAGGCTAAGTGATGGGAATCAGACTACTGGGTCATATTTCCAATTCTGCCACTCAGAGACTTTAAGGCCAGAAAGGACCATTGTGATCATCTGCTTGGACCTCCTGCATATCTCAGGCTGCTGAACTTTATCCACCGAGTTCTGTAATAGACACCTAACTTCTGGCTGAGTCACTGAAGTCCTCAAATCTTGATGTAAAGATTAGAAGTTTACTGAGAGTCCACCATTTACTCTACTTCAAACCAGCAAGTGACCTATGCCTCAAAATGCAGAGGAAGTTTAAAAAAAGAACCCCGAACGACTAGGGATGTTAGTGTGTACAGGCAGTCCCCGGGTTACGTACAAGATAGGGACTATAGGTTTGTTCTTAAGTTGAATTTGTACGTAACTCAGAACTGGCTCCAGATTCAGCCACTGCTGCTGAAACTGACCAGAGGCTGACTACAGGAAGCCCGAGGCAGAGTTGCTCTGCCCCCAGCTTCCTGGAATCAGCCACTGATCAGTTTCAACAGCGGCTGAATCTGGAGCCTGGGACAGAACAGCTGGGGTGCTGCCGGGTAGGTCCCCCCAGGACCAACCCGGCAGCACCCCAGCTGCTCTACCCCAGGCGTCCACAACAAAAGCCTGGTCTGCTGGGGGGAGGGGGTGCACTAGGTGTGCTCCCCCCCCCCCCCCCCAGCAGACCAGGGACACCCGGAGCAGCTTTTCTCGCCGCAGAGGACGCGGTGGCGGGACCACTGCGCGTCTGGGTGGTCCCACCACCCGCGAGTTCTGGGGCGAGAAAAGCCCCATTCGTAAGTGCGGATCCGACATAAGTCGGATCTGCGTAACTCGGGGACTGCCTGTAGTTGGTTACACAATTAACCAATAAGCCTGGTTTTGTTGATTAATCCTAATTACTACACACACACTCCTTGATGCCTCTGTATCAGAGGCAGTAAGTGGGGGAGGTGCCTGTTGGGAGCCTGCTTTTACTGTCGCCCCTACCCTGCTCCCTTCCACAAAGGCACTGGCAAGGCTGGGGGGGTGGGTGGGCCCAGGAAGGAGCACTGGCTCCTGCAGAGCCACGTGCCCCACCTTCCCTCCCCCCCTGCTGCTGCCTCTGATAAAGGCAGAAGCAGCAGTGGGGTGGAGGGGAGCTAGAACTTGCTGGGAGCCAGCTTTGGCTCCTGTTTACCCCTGTGTGTAAAGGTATAACCACTAAAATAATCCAGTGGTTACACACTTACACAAATACATGATAGTTCACATCCCTACCAGTCACTCTGACAATCTGACCTGAAGGAAAATTCCTTCCCAATGCCAAATACCCCAGATATGGTGATTAGTTAGACTTTCAGCATGTGGGCAGGAATCACCAGCCAGACACCTGGGAAAAATTTTGCTGTTGATGCTTAGAGCTCTCCCTCTCTAGTGCTCCATGTCAGGCTGTTGGATGTATTTGCCATTAGCAATCGCAGATGGACTACAGCTGCTGGCTTGCTTGGTCACCTGTACAAGTTAATTGGGACCAGCCACAATTCACATTTGAAATCAATGGGAGTTTTGCTGTGGAGTGTAATGGGAAAAAATCTGTGCTCTTAATCTATCCATGCCTTAATGTCCATAATATAATAGTCATCTACCTCGCAGTTTAGTTGCCAGGTTAATTAACTACTGAGAATCTGGAAAAGTAGTTGGAATTTTCCCCATATGTGTCCCTATTGTTTTGGTTATGGCTGCTGACATATTTTGGACCTGCAGCTACTGCTACTCAACCCATAACCTAGGGTGTAGGTATACTTCGAAACAGGAGGACACTCCTTCCTTGAGAGTGATTTATTCCTTCCACCTCCATCCCAGCTCTTCATGGCGATTACTAAATCAGTGATAAAGGTGGCTAATTTGACATTTCACAAGCTTTATAGGCAGCCTATAAAGTTTAACCTTTTACCTACATTACTGCTCATGCCTGCAGTATGCTTTCAGCTGAATCTGCTTCTTTTCTTTCCCTATAAATTATATTTCATCAATTTTTGAGCAGCTTTACACTGTAGTTCGACTGGCTGTCTCTATTAACAGAGAATGCAGTTAACACTGTTTTGATCTTGTATTATTTATGGAAATGATGGCATATATTTCTGGGTAGATGATTTAATGCCATGTGTATTTTTAAAGTACTGGCTTTACTGTAAGAGCTGTGTGAGATTATTATATTGTGCCCAGTTCTTTAAATTGCTTATGATCCATTTCAACATGCTTGTCTTTTCAATAGCTTCCTCTTGAACTACAGTATTTCAATTTCCATAGATCCTTTCTTTTAAGGGCCACTTACATTAGTATAGTGCATTCATGTTTTCTTGGTAACAATAGAGAATTTGTTGACTGCATTATGTGGCCTAAGAATTATAAGAGCATCTATTTGGAGGCTCATGGAAGATAGAGATGTGAAAACAACCTGTCCTATCCTCTAATCCAATCCCCTCCTAATGTTGATTATTTCCTTCGGGGTGTTTTTCTGCATCTTTATCTAGTCTAGCTTAAATGCCAAAATATTGGAGCTTCCACTACCTCTCTAATCCATACTCATAAGGATTGTTCTCAGTGTATGGGGTGTTTGATGTAGGTCTGTGCACACACAGTTCCAACCGTCAGAGTAAAAAGACAAGAAAGATGAAGTGGCTGACACATAGCTGCAGTGTATGTTTTTTTTCTTGCCCCCTCTTTTCCATTCCTGGGAGCCCATGAAAGCTGCTTTGACAGCTCTGTGTTGTTGGGACTCTAACTCGTAGCAGCCTCATCCAAGTGAAACTCCATTGTGTTAGGTGCTGTACAAACCTGAGGAAATAAGTCCCTTTCACAAAGTGCTTAAAGTCTAAAAGGCCAGATAAGGGTGAGATCAGAGAGGTGGGAGGATATATGGGAAACAAAAATAGGCTACGTTAGGGTGATTGTGTGTGGGCGCCCTTTGCCAATCCTCAGCAGTAATTTGAACACTGGATGGGAAACTGTAGCAGCATCCTAGCAAAAAAGGGAAACCTGTCTAATTTGAGGTATATAATTAATGTCTTCTGTCACCCAGTGTTCATTCAAGGTTAGTGTTATGTTAAGGAAACAGTTGTAATCATACCATAAGAAAGAATCACAGTGATCACTGTACTTCTTGGAGTTGAGCAGTGACTCATTCTGAGGACACCACCTGAGTCAGAAGATCTCACTGTTCCTAAAATAGATTGTTAATAATTCCCTGTAACCTTTATTCTAATGCTGTGTGCAACATGCCCTGCCCTCACATTTATTTGATTCTTGACCCAGGGATTATGGAATCCCTTTCACAACTGTTGATTACAAGCAGATTGGGATTTACTAGGTCTTTTCATGCTAACACTGTTATTTAGAAACAGAGTTTCTGAATGGGGGACAGCCTTAGATCCTAGAAAGGAGCCCAGCAGACTCCATTGCCCTGTAGCCTGGGAAGGTGTAGGTTTTCCAGTTCCTGGAAATAATAAGCAGATGTCCTTCGTGCAGAGAATAGGGTCAGAAGGCATTTCCTTTGCACAGTTTCACCTGAAGTGAAATGTGACAGCTTTACTTACCCTGCAATGTTCTGATTTCCTGCAGAACTCTCACATTTTTTTTCTCTGCAATCTGAGATGCAGTGCTCTGGAGTAGTGGTGGTACACTAGTGAGGCCACAGAATGGGACTTCCAAGGCTCTGGGACAGCCCCAGTTCAGTGATTAGAGTTATGGGAGCTTTTTTTAGTGTTATATTGCTGAGCTCTGTTCTCATATGTACACTGAATATAATGGGCCAGATTCATGTCCCAGCCCACATCCCAATGCCAGGGTGTTGGATCCCATGGGGAGTTCTCCCTTGTGAGGGGACAGGTGGGGTATGTGGTTCCCCCTCTCTCCCTGCCATCCTCACTTGGAGATTCCACCATACAGATTCTTCAACATCAGGAAAACTGCAAAAGAGGTCACGCTGATACATGGATTTGCCTCTAATACTTGTGCTATAGTGGAGAACTGTAAAGCATAGTTTAGTCATGTTTGAATGAACAGGGAACAAGGAGGGATGGTCCTATGGTTAAGGCATTGGGCTAATGTTCAAAACACCTGGATTCAATTCCTAGCTCTGCCACAGACTTCCAAGATGGCCTTGCAGTGGGGATGATAGTACTGCCTTTCTCCCATCCTTTGTCTAGATTGTAACGTGTGTGGAGTAGGGATTGCCTTGTGCGCTGTACGTGTGCAGTTCCTAGTACAGTGGGGCCCTCATCTTGATTGGAGCAACTATGTGTACTGTAATATCAGTAATAAATCATGTAATTCTAAAGTTCTTTGAAACCCTTGCATGAAAGGTGCTTTAAGAGTATTATTGTTGCTTATTATTTTATTATTTATTATTAAGGCTGGTTGAATTAAAAAAAGCATTTTTCCATTGGAAAATGGGGTTTGTGAAAAGTTGAAACTTTTTATGGAGAAAAAGTTTTAGTGACCTTTTTCATTTGGAAAAATCTAAGTTGAACATTTTTTGATTGTTTCTGATCAAAAAATGTTTAACTTTTTTATTTCACAAAGTTTATTTTTGGGATAAAAACAAATGTTGACATATCAGACTTCCTCTTTCTGATCAGCTTTATTTATTACCTTTCATACTATAAGCAAACAAAACGTAGCTATATTGGTTTGTTTTGCCCAACATCCAGACCTAGTAACATGTAAGCACCATAAAAGTGGCCATATATAGAGGAGAAAAATATGACCTGGTCTTTTATATCTCTGTATCAGAATAGAGGACTTGGAAACAGGAGAGACTTTTTGCGTGAACTTGTAAACTAGGTGCTGTTCTTACAGAATAGGGATAGCTTGTCTGAGTAATCAGCTGAATCCATGCCAGTTTCCCTCCACACCTTTGCTTTGCTATTAAATATATGGTTTTGTTTTACTGCTTTAGGAAACCAAGTAAATTGAATTGCATAACACAAGATAGAGTGTATAAAATGGTTTCATTTTCATACTTCCCTTCCCCTTACAGCTCGAATAGGCAGTCTAGAAGGGCTGATAGGTGGTTTTCTAATTATTATTTTAAATTAATCTTCTGATTCCATGATACCAAGCGCAAAAAAAAGTTCATCCACAGAGTTTTCATAAACAAAGTTCCCAAATCATATGAGAATGCAGACCTGTTGGCTCCTGTCCGGTCTGGATATTGTCTCTGTCTTTTCTTACAGCTTCCTTTTCTATTTATAGCAGTCCCTTCATTCTCTGCCTTTGTCATATTTTTCAGTCTGGCTTTTTTCCCCCCATTTTTGTGGCCTTTCCTTCTCTTCAAACCATATTACTTAGGTCAAAACTCTCTCGGAAGTTTTAATGGTAGAACTTGCCTCCTTTTTGCCTTGGGGATTTGACCCCAATACAGCTACTAGGGCAGACTTGCAAAGGGGTTGTTTACACAATTGGAGTTTGCAATGCTTTCCAGCAGGGGGCACATCTTCCAATGCAAATAGCAGCTTTGTCTGTGCTAGAGATTACACTGGTGACTGCAATTTGAGTGAATCCCTAGGGTGGATAAGACCTGCTAGTAGAATTTGGCCCAATGGATTATTTGCCTCAGTAGGGAATCCTGCTTAGGTTTGATGGTCTTTACTCTCCCCATTTTGCCCTCAGTTATTCAGATACTTATGATGACTTAGTGTTTTTATTACCCTGGTGCCTAAAAACCCTAGGTAAGGGATGTGGCCCTATTGTGCAAGATTAGGGTTACCAGATGGGTTTAAAAAAAAACAACAATGGACACACGTGATCTCAGAACGGCCAGGAGGGGAGAGGGGCTGGCCAGAGGAGATTGAGGGGGGAGGGGGTAGGACCGTCTGGCAGGAAGCAGGGCTGGCTGGGAGGAGGTCGGGAGGAGCAGGCCTGGCCGTAGGAGATCAGGGGAAGGAAATGGCCGGTGGGAAGCAGGGCTGGCCGGGAGGAGGTTGGGGGAAGCGGGGCTGGCTGGGGGGGAACCAGCTTGCAGGGAGCAGGGCTGACCCAGGCACACACAGATCCCGGGGCGCTGCTTGTCCCGTGCACTGTCCCAGCAGGGTGCATGGGCGAGTCCGCCCTTAGGATTCCATGTTGCTGTGCCCCCGCTCCCTCCTATTGCATAGATGCATACTGCCTGGTTGGTAGACATGCTCACACAGTATGAGCATGTCTACCAGCCAGGCAGTACGCAACTACGTACTGATACTCCTGATAATAAAACGTACAGGCAGTCCCCGGGTTACGTACAAGATAGGGACTGTAGGTTTGTTCTTAAGTTGAATCTGTATGTAAGTCGGAACTGGCGTCCAGATTCAGCCGCTGCTGAAACTGATCAGTTTCAACAGCGGCTGAATCTGGACGCCAGTTCTGACTTACATACAGATTCAACTTAAGAACCCCAGTCATCCCCAAGTCAGCTGCTGCTGAAACTGATCAGCGGCTGATTCCAGGAAGCCCGGGGCAGGGGCTTCCTGTAGTCAGCCACTGGTCAGTTTCAGCAGCGGCTGACTTGGGGACGCCTGGGGCAGAGCAGCTGGGGTGCTGCTGGGTTGGTCCAGTAGCGCCGCCGCTCCTCGGCGCTACTGGACCAACCCAGCAGCCCCCAAGCTGCTCTGCCCCAGGCGTCCTGATTCAGCTGCTGCTGAATCTGACCAGCAGTGGCTGAATCAGGACGCCTGGGGCAGAACAGCTGGGGTGCTGCCCGGTTGGTCCAGTAGCGCCCAGAGCGGCGCTACGGGACCAACTGGCAGCACCCCAGCTGCTGTACCACAGGTGTCTGGAGCAAAGCCACAGAGCACGGGGGCAGCGGGACAGCCCAGACGCGCCATGGCTGTCCGCTGCCCGCGTGCTCCGCGGCTTGGCTCTGCTTGGCTCTGCTTTGCCCCCGTCCCCCGTCCCCCTGGTCTTCAGACCAGAGGGATGGGGGGGGAGGGGCAAAGCAGAGCCAAGCCGCGGAGCGCGCGATCAGCTGACAGCCCAGACGGTCTGGGCTGTCAGCTGGCCGGGCGTTCCGCGGCTTGGCTCTGCTTTGCCCCCCCCCTCCCTCTAGTCTGCAGACCAGGGGGACGGGGGGGGGGGGGGGGCAAAGCAGAGCCAAGCCTCAGAGCGCGTGGGCAGCGGACAGCCCTGTCCGCTGCCCACGTGTTCCGCCGCTTTGCTTCCTCTCCCTGGTCTGCTGGAGACCAGGGAGAGGAACCCCGTTCGTAACTGCGGATCCGACGTAAGTCGGATCCGCATAACTCGGGGACTGCCTGTACTTAATTTGTTTCCTGGACAGAAAGTTCAAATACCGGACTGTCTGGTTCAAAACCAGACACCTGGCAACCCTATGCAAGGTGCAGTACCAGAAAACAAAAAACCCATGAGTTCATATGTGCTGCAGTTATGACTACCTACCATATCCCCAGCACTGAACGATAGAGTGTTTATGATGACTGTCCTTGTCCTCACTGGAGATTAAACCTCAGGCTTCTAGAGCCCTGGGTGTGAGTCTCTAGAGCAGGGTTTTTCAAACTTTGGAATGCAGCTTGAAAGGGTAAGCTGCTAGCTGGCTACCAGACACTTGGTTTATCTGAGCTGACACAGGTACAGCCAAGCCACTGGGAACTCCAAGTACTCTTGCGCAAGTACTCATGGCCAGTGTAGACAGGTGGGAAGATTTTGCGCAAAAGCACCTGCTTTTGTGCAAAATCTTGCCAATGTAGACGTAGCCTATGGGTCAGGTGCAAATTGGACTATACAAAACACACCAAACAGTGAGCTACACAATACCAAGGTGGGAGCAGAGAGAAACTCACTAATGAGTTACACTATGAGAGAGTTCACAGCTGTAGACAACTCAATACCTGTTATGTAAGAAAAAGCAAGCGAATGTTATACTTGCCAATAGAGCTTCTTTCTCCAAGAGCAAACTGGGAATACAGGGCATACATTTTCTGCAAAGTATGTATTATGATTAACATGCTTTCCTTTGCTTTCAACTGCTGTTGAGAAATCCAAGACTGACTCCAGATGATGAATGTCTTTGCCTTGACTTAACTATTTGACTGGGAGCATTTTGTTCCAGGAAGTTTACTATTCGTTAATAGCATGCCTGTGACGTTAATTCGTAGTGAAGCACCACATTTGAATCCTCTATTTTGTTTCATCTCTCATTTGTTTCATTTCAGGAAGTACTGTTTGCAACCCATATCCACTTACAATTAACATAAATTGGTGACCAAAATATTTCTGGGATGAAATGAGACTACAGTGCTGGTTTCCCTACATAAAAAGCCAAATTTTAGGTCAATTATGGAGGAAGAATGATCTTGCCATCAGAAGATAGATTTCGGTGTCAAAGAAAGGGAGTTTTGTTCTTGACTTCTTATTATAATCCCTAGAGGCCCCAAATGAAGGATCAGGGCTTCTTTATGTTTGGTACTATACACACATACAAGTCAGAGGCTGTCCATGCCTTAAAGAGCTTGCTGCTGTCATTGACTTTGATGTGTGATGTTAGGGCCTGATTTTTCAAAGGTGTTGAACACCTGCAGCTCCCTTACGATATATCTACATTGGGGATGTAATAGTGTAGTCGATTAACTGATAAGCAAAAACTTAAAGGTGAATGATATAGACTACTTGCATTCCTCCCCCCCTACCTTTTGCTAGTAATTCTTTTTTTTTAATCAGGCTGGTCAGCAGCCAGGCTAAGTCCTGGCTCGTGCTAGGTCCAGGTCCTACCCCCGCTGTTGCTCTGCATTTAAAGTGTATTAGGAGCAATGTGGGCAGGCAGCCTGGCTCGGTTCCAGCTCTCGCCAGATCTCAGAACTCAGCTCCACCCTCCCAGACAGGGGCTGCTGCCACCTCATGTTGCTACCTCTATCGGAGGCAACAGCATGGGGCAAAAGGCAGCTAGTCTGAGGGAAGCTGGTTTTTAAATAGAGGCAGCAGCACACATTGGCAGGCAGCTCCTCGGGAGTGGAGCTGGAGCGCACTGGCTGCTGCTCCACCCTTGGGGACTAGAGGATAGTTGAGCAGCCAATAAGAATTCGTGAGGCTAATTGACTATTCAGTTAATGGATATTTAACATCCCTAGTCTACACTATGGAATAAGATTGAGTTAAGATATGTTAATTGTGTAGCTGAAGTTGAAGTACCTTAACTTGACTTTTGGCACTATCCACACTGCAGGAAGTCGAAGGAGAACACTCTCCCTTGCACATCCCTTACTCTTCATAGAAGCAGGACTACCAATGTCAACCGGAGTGCCCCTCTCAGTTTGAATTAGCATGTATTCACTAGACCCGCTAATTCAAAGCCTGTAAGATTGATAGTGTAGACATATCCTTAGATTGCAGTTAGGATTTTGGGACTCTGGTTTTCAGACTCAGGATCTTTTTGCCAGACTCTCAAGATCATCCTCCTCATCTGTAAAATGAAGATGATATTGCCACCCTTCTGCGATGTCACAGGTGTGTTTTTTGTGAAGTTTAATTCATTAATGTTTATGAAGTTCTACTTCATACCATGATACTGAGCTCTTTGTATATATATTTTCCTCTACTCTTTCATCTAGAAAAAAGTTGGGCTGAGGGTGTTTTTTTTTTTTTTTTCTCATCATGGAAGTATCTCTGCAGTTTAGCTTTTATTGATCTTGGTGTCCTTTGTGCCTGATTCTGCAGTGCCTCGCCTTTGGTGGCATCACCTACATCTCTGCAGAATGGATCTAAAGAGCTTCAGGTGTTCTTTGCTGATTTACTACAGTTGAGGATAAGGCCCACTGGCTTCAAAGGAGCAACAGCAACTTACACCATCTGGGCACTTAGCATGTTTGCTGTGATGGCGGGATGCTGATTTACACCATCTTGGAATATGGTGCTTTAACGTAAGAGTAATGCAAGGCATCTACTCATCAGTTTGAACTAGGGATGTTAGATACTGTGTAACTGAATAGTCTTGTAACCACATTAAATTTTTAGCAGTTACGTGACTATTTGATAGTCCCTGGGGGCAGGGCCAGCAGCCAGTATACTCCTGACCCCACTCCCAGGGAGCCCCCTGCCACACCACACTTCTGTATCTGTAGCAGAGGCAGCACCATGGAGTGGCAGGTGGGAGTAGATCCCACGAGGGGAGCCACTTTAAAAACCAGCTTCCCATGCAGACCAGTTCCCAAACGCTGCCCTATGCTGCTGCTTCTGATACAGAGGCAGTAGCATGTGGTAGCATCAGCCTCTGCCCACGGATAAGGGGGGGTTGTGTCCAAGATCCCCGCAGACAGAGGCTGCTCCATGGCAGCAGTCCTTGCCTGTGGGGAGCTCAGACCCCCACAGGCAGGGACTGCTGTTGTGGAGCAGCCTCTCTGTGGGGAGCCCAGACCACTGCAGACAGAGGCCGCTTTGTGGCAGCCTTCCTTGCCCCTCTCTCCCACATTGCTGCTTCTGATAGGCAGCAGCGTGGGGTGGGAGGCAGGTGGCACTGTGGAGCTGGTGCTGGGGGGAACTAGCTTTTAAGCCAGCTCCCCCCAGCACTGGGTCCTACCTACCTCTAACCTCCAACCCCCTGCTGCCTCTGTAGGAGGCAACAAAGCGGGGCAGGTGGGTCCACAGAGCTGGCACGTGTGGAGAGCCTGCTTAAAAGCTGACTCCCTGAATATATCGACTCCCATCTGCCCCCCTCACCCTCTACACTGCTGCCTTTCTATCAGAGGCAGCGAGGTGGGGCAGATCTGGTGCTTCTGGGGGACCAGCTTTTAAGCCAGCTCCTCATGGGCACTAGCTTCCACTCCTCCCCTGCTCCTAGCTGCCTCTAATACAGAGGCAGCAGGGAGGGGGAGAGTGCATGTAGTGGACAAGATTAACTGATAAGCCCAGGTGTAGTGGTTAATTGTGTAGTCGACAACATGTGGACAGCCCTAGTTTGAACCACTAAGATCCAGTAAAACACCAGGGGGCGTGGCACTTGCTTACATCAGGTCTTAATTTGGCTCCTTGACTTCAATGCATTGAACCAGCATGATAAAAAGAGAATTTGGCCTATCTTAGAAACAGTAAAGTAATTAGAATAGTCCATATTATCAACAGCTTACAATTATTTGCATTTCCCTATTTAAAATGAGTAAATGGTGATTGGAACCTAGTAATTTAAGAGGAATCCATTCAATTCTGTCATTCCATCAGCTTTAGGAATACTTCACACGCACATATAAAAACATTACAACAGTTTAAATGTAAAAAATGTCTTAAGTACAGGTTTCACTGAAGTTTCATTAGCCTGCCAGTTGAGAAGAATAGAGTCATCAGAATGGATGGTGCAATGATCATAGCCTATGTACACGCCTGCACACCCGTACAAAGCTGGCAGGTTTAATATCCAATCACTGACAATGCCCATTTAAAATCATCCTCATTCTAGTATCTACTTGTATTTCTTACTAGGCTCTCTTTTCTTTCCTCCAAGTGACCTGTTTTGTGAAACCAGAGAGACTGGTTTATCCACGCATTTCTAATGCGGTGATATAGTAAATAATGAGAGAACAATCCAACAGAGACTTGAATGTCCTGTTGGCCCAGTAGCACAAATGACTTAAGTCTACACTTAAAACATTAAAGAGCTGCCCTTTAAGCATTGAAGTGAAAGTGTGGCTAGGTAAATAACTTAAACCAGCAGCAGAGATCCCAGTGCTGGGAGGCTGGTATTGATTGCCTTGGCTACTTGGATCACAGCAGCCCCCACTGTAGACTTCTCTCCAAATTGATTCCCAACTGACCAGTAGCTGTTGGGTGTTGCAAGCTTTCTCAGGGCAATTGGCACATAGAATCCTAGGGCTGGAAGAGACCTCAGGAGGTTATCGAGTCCAGCCCCCTGCCCAAAGCAGGATCAACCCCAACTAAATCATCCCAGCCAGGGCTTTGTCAACTATTAGGGATGAATCATATTCCTCAGTGACATGACTATAGAGGTGGAAGTTCCTAATACTGACCTGGCTTTAGGCATGGGAAAGCAAGTTTTAATATCTGCATGTGCATGTGCGCACACATCCAGAGTGAATCTGATTCTCTGCTGCCTCACACTTTGAGTTGCCATTCACACCAATGCAAGATGTTCCCACGTCAGAATGGTCATGTTTTACATGTGTAACTGCCAACAGGCAGACTTGAACCTGGGACCTCTAGAGCTTCTCCCTGGTTAGAGCAGGCCTCATTTTGGTGTCCCTGTGCTTCAGCGCGGGGGAAAGCCATTTGCAGAGTTCCATGAAAGTGGCCTTGCACGTTTGGGAGTTTTGTAGCTGCTGCTGATCATCCTATACCTGAAGCACCATGTGGATCCCACCATTCTGTGCTTGTCTCAGGGCACCAGAACCAATGTTCCACTGTGTCCAGGGGCTTGATTGGCAACTGTGTTTCCACTCTGCAGAATATGAGAGTTTGAGGCTTTGCAAAGCCTCGGGGGAAGCCGGCAGCGGGACAGCCCAGACGCCCCATGGCTGTCCCGCTGCTGGCATCCTCAGAGGCGTTGCTCCCCGTCTCCCTGGTCTGCTGGTCTCCAGCAGACCAGGGAGACTGGGAGCAAAGCCGCGGAGGACCCAGGCGGCGGGACCGCGGTGCGTCTCGGTCCACCGCCCGCATCTTCCTGGTCTGCTGGGGTGGGGAGGGGGGGCGCAGCTAGTACACCCCTCCCCCCCAGCAGACTAGGCTTTTCTCCAGGCGCCTGTGGCAGAGCAGCTGGGGTGCTGCCGGTTGGTCCCGCAGCGCCGCTCTGGGCGCTACGGGACCAACCCGGCAGCACCCCAGCTGCTGTGCCCCAGGCGTCCTGATTCAGCCGCTGCTGGTCAGTTTCAGCAGCGGCTGAATCAGAACGCCTGGGGCAGAGCAGATGGGGTGCTGCTGGGTTGGTCCAGTAGCGCCGAGGAGCGGCGCTACTGGAGCAACCCAGCAGCACCCCAGCTGCTCTGCCCCAGGCATCCCCAGTTGCTCTGCCTCGGGCTTCCTGGAATCAGCTGCTGATCAGTTTCAGCAGCAGCTGACTTGGGGACGCTTGGGGTTCTTAAGTTGATTCTGTATGTAAGTCAGAACTGGCGGTCAGTTTCAGCAGCGGCTGAATCTGGACGCCAGTTCCGACTTACATACAGATTCAACTTAAGAACAAACCTACAGTCCCTATCTTGTACGTAACCCGGGGACTGCCTGTACATTTTCAGGCTTGCTTCATCAGAGGTGTCTTGATCTTGTATCAAAAAAATGTTTCTGACATTATCTTTCCCGAGAGATGTCAGACAATGGAGTACATATGTAAGCACAGTTTGAACTTTTGGTAGTCTGGGGGTTGCCTTGTGCTATTTTGGCGTTGTTTGCTAGCATTCCTTTTAATCCTTGTCTCATATTGTTTATATATAAGCTTGAAGTGTTCAGTTAGCTTTGTCACATCCTGGGTGGTTAAAGAGTATAGAAATCTTAACTATAATCAACTGAACATTTATATGGCTGCAGGTGTTGATGAAAACAGTAGGAAAATGCAGTCAGCAAAAGCAAACTGCCCAGCAGACTTTTAAAGCAAATTAAAGGAAAGAAGCAATCCTTGAGCATTTCTTTAGTTTGCTTTGGTATTTCTATAGCTGCATATATTCTAAGCGTCTTGGGGCCTGATTCTTATTTATATTCAGCCCTCTGAACATAGTGTAAAGCAACCTAGTGGTCTTGTCTACATGGAGAAAACTCCCAGCAGAGCTATAGTGGGATAGCTGTTCCTCCACTTGTATAAATCTTCAATGCAAACATCCTATTCCAGAGTAAAAATGTTTTTATTCTGAATATTTACTCCACTTTTGAGTGATCAGCATCACTTTCATTCTGGAATAGCATGTCCACACTGGACAGCAATATAACTGTAGTACAAGAGCTATTTTAGTATAGCTATGCTTGGAAATTGCCTCATGTTGACAAGTCCTTAGTGTTAATTTTTGTAAATTGACCCAATTCTTTAACACCAACCTAACGGGGTAGGTAAATATAGATGGTGAAACTGAGGCATAGAGGAAGGTCACAGAGCAAGTCTGTTAGTAACCCATCTGACAAGCCAGAGGTTCCAATTGTACCAGTTTAAAGCTCTTCTGTCCTACACTGTCTGTCTGAACCATTAGATAATATTTCCTCCCTACTTATAAGTGTTGTAAAGCAGGCTTTAATTTCTTTTGCTCTCGGGATTCTTCTAACTTTTGAACTAACTCTATTAAGAGAGTGTGCCCTGGACTATCGTGGGTAATGGGTAGCTGAAAGGGTGGCTGACACGTGGCTATCAGATTTCTTTAAAACGTTTTCTGCTGCTGTCAAAAGTTTTGCCAGGTCTGTTTCGTTCCCTTTTAACCTTGTTGTTACACAGGCGGGGCCTTTTGTCTCCTCTTCCGGATAAAATGTGACAGAGTGGTGTGTCCTTAACAAACATCCCAGAGAAGACATTGTTAGGGGGGCTGCCTGTGTTTTTAAGGCTTGCCCAGTTCCTTACTTTTATATTAAAAATCATTGAGGGGTTATTACTCTCGTTATCTCCCAATTTGTGATACGTTAAATGACTAAATACATCTTCCTGAGTTTCACTCGGGGGTCTGCTTGCCCAGGGGCATTCACCACATCCTGTTCGTGACGCCATGTTACACTTTGGTTCCATGATGGGATGGCTAGCCTCATGGTTTGGTTTAGGACGATACAAAGAACTTTTTGTTTCTATTTTCATCACATTCATAACATGTATTGTTTGCCTTGTTTTAGGGTGCGCTGTTTTAAAAGCCTGTACAAGACTCATTGTTGCACAAGTGCTTCTCATTGAACAGAAACCTTTACTCGACACCAATAAAGGTGGCGATGAGGACGAGGAGGAGGTATAATCAGTGGCGTTTGGGCCACTCGGCCATGGCCACAGGGGCATGTTGTAAAGCAGGCTTTTTCTGTCCATGGCCTTCGCGTATAGCCCATCCTGCCACACAAGGCCCCTCACAGAAAACCCAGACTGTGAGATATTCAGAGGAGCATGGGAAGCACAATGCAGTTTTCTGTGAATGGAATTTGACCTTACAGGCATCCTGAGACTCACAGGCACCAGAAAACAAGGAGGTGAGCATGACTAGATGCGCCTAGCTGCAGTTACAGATAAGCCTCATTTGACTATAGCTTGACGGTCTTAGAGGAAAGAGAAAAAGAAAACATAAGGTAATAAAACACAACTGTCTCACACTAACCATGCCCCATCTAGTCCTGTCCATGAAGGGATCGTGCATACATCACAAAAACTCCTATAGGGCAGTATTGTCATACTACCTTATCAGGCCCTACACTAGCTTATCAGGCCCTGCCAAATGCAGACCCTAGCATGGCATTACACCGAATTTTTGTATAAAAGACCCTCAACCCCTTTGTTTGACAAAGGTTCCGTGTATTGAGGGCATGTGTCTTTTTTTTGCCCGGCTAAAGGATTAATCACCCTGAGGCTGCCTCCCCACCCTTCGAGTCAAATATAGGGGTGCGTGAGTCCTGAGCATGCTCCGAGTTCTAGTGTGTCTTTGTGGTGTTATCGTTGCTGGATTTGTAAGTATTGCTTAAATGTATTGGTTTAATTAATAGTTAAATTGTGTTAATTTCACTGTGTAATTCTGTAAAGTGTATCTAAGTTCTGTTAACCATACTGTGTAAATTGTATAATCTTGTGTTGTGTTGTGCTTAGGCTTAGGCTAAGTATAAGTGTTAGAAGCCCAGGAGTTGTTAAGTTGTAAAAGTAGATTTATGACTAACTCCACCAGCTGCCCTAAAATAACCATAAAGGGGCTGGCTTTGGATGGAGTTTTTATTTATAGTTATATTGGCTTTGTTTTTGTATTTTTCGTTTGCATGCTGTGCTGCCTTAAGCAAATTAGAGGCAGTGATTTGGTATAGTTGAATTGTAATCAAAGAAGTTTGTAATTAGTTAAGTACAGCTAAGTTTAGGGTTTTCTACCCTGTAAAAGCATTGGGCAATTGCTAGTTTAAAAAACCATTTGCTAATTGTTAGTTTTGATTAAAAAAAATCATTCCACTTAATACAAATAATTTTTCACCATCATCCAGTAGTTTTCACTGGGTAGTCGGCTTTAACCCTTGAGGCTCCCATCACATCACGGAACCAAAGTGTAACAATAAGAACTAGGTATTTTTCTCTGCAGTTGTGCACATGAAGTGAGCCCATGTCTGCTATCTTCTATTCCATTATTTAAAAATAAAATTTATACCCCACCTTTCTATTTAAAATTGTGTAAGCCGCCTCAAATATTTTAAACACAGTATATAAAAAAGGAGAAGAAAAGACCCCAAGAGGGGGGGCATAAAGCCACCAAGAGGCAGGCCCCCCCTCCCCCCCACACACAATCTCAAGCACCAATAAAAGCGCAGGTAAAAAGGATAGCTTTAGCTTGGCAGCAAAACAAGCCTATCTTGTCAACTTTAAGGGCTGTCCAAGTTGATGTTGGATACTTCTGATTTCACAAGGAGTAATGCAATTCCAGACTGCCTGGTTGAATTTATAGTAGCATAGACCCAGCCTAGAGAAAGTTGAGGTTCTTGGCCTCTGTGAGGCATCCCACAGTGACCAGCTGTGACCAGAACTTGTGCTTCTACTGCTCTCCAGGGGTAAGTCTACATTGCATTCCTCTTTTGAGAGAGGAATGCAAATGCAGATGAACGAAACTGTAAATGAAGCACGGATTTGAATTTCTCGTGTTTTGTTTGCATAATCGCTGTTTTGAAATACCCTATTTTGAAAAAAGAACTATGTCTAGCCTGCGTTGATTTCAAAAGAAAACCCTTCTTTCGAAATTACCCTTAAACCTCATTTTATAAGGAGTATAAACTTAAAAGAGGAATGTAATGTAGACATACCCCAGGTGAACAGGAAAAGCCCCAGGACAGTTTGAATTTCATTTCCTGTGTAGCCATTGTTGGGAGTGCGCCTCTGAGCAGACAGCCCACCTGAGCAACACATATGGCCAAGACTTCCATAAGTCCAAGTCCCATGAGCTCCAGTTCTCTGGGGTGCAAAAGAGCACCAGCGTGGAGTGTGCAGGAGATCTTGGACCTCATCAAGGCATAGGGAGAGGAATCCATTCTCTCAGAGCTCTGAAACAGCAAAAGAAATGCTGAAAGATAGCCAAGTGCAAGGTAGAGAAAGGATACTCCTGGGGCACCCAGCAATGCTGAGTTAAATTAAGGGAGCTGAGGCAATCCTATCACAAAACAAAGGAGGCAAACAGACAGTCTGGCGCATCACCATAAACGTGCTGCTTCTGTGACCAGCTGCATGTGAACCTAGTGTGGAGGACACCAAACCAGCTTCCCAAGCCATAGAGTTGGGGGTCCACGCAAAGACATTCCTGGCAGCAGCGTGGAGAACTGCATGGTGGAGGGTGGGAAAAGGAGAATGGCAAGCTGGTAAGCCGTAAGAACCAAGAGCTTCTCATCACTTTGTGGCAATCCCTCCTCCCAGGATGTCTGAGTCAAGCACTGAGACAGTTGAGCACCAGGGAGGGGACTTCTGGGGTAAGTTCACAATTTTTTTTCATACTACAAGTGAGTTAAGGCAGTTGTGTAGGCACAGAGCACACTGCACATTGCACCCAGCATGGTAGGCCTGCAACAACTTGCTAATGTGTCTGGAGCTGGAATCCTCCCTGCATATGTCCATGAAGCTCTCAGATGGGAACTCTTTGATTCTTCTCAAGGTTTCTGGGGAGGCCAGCTTTATTCTGTCCTCTACAGTAGGATGCCTTCCCATGCCAAGCCATCAGTGAGTGGTCTGATAGCACTGCAGTATAAAACCCAGGCTTCTGGCCACATTCAGTAGTCATCTGCACTCTGCCACTCTGTGTGATTTGGTGAAGACTGATCTCTTACATGGCAACCTGGATGAAAGAGGAGAAGCTATTAGCAGCTGCCTCTGCTGTTCGCATGGCTTCAGCCTCTGGCACCCACTCACCTTCCCACTCACAGCCTGCACTACTGGCATGACTGGACTCTGTCTGCACAGTCCTACCCACAGGCTTCTGTGGGAGGGGAAAATAGCATGCTCCTGGGAAGCTGCGTGTACGAGACCCAGAGGGAAGCCACTCTGCCCCACCAGCCTGATCGGACCTCATCTCTTCCCTACCCTCCCACTGGATCCTGTCCTAGTAGACCCCTTACCCTGCCTGCCTGCCTCCAAATTGCATGAGTACAGATGTTCCCCTGAGAACTTTATGTACCTGCTTTAAAGCAAAACTTGGACCTTGCAAAGAACACATCTCCATTGCCTTACAGGGACCTTCACTGTATGTTAACAGATTAGGGTTAGATTTAACACCATATCTGCCATGTAATGTGTGCCGTTGTAACTTCTTGTTACAGTAGTTACAGTTGCAGATGGCAGTGAGCAGTCTGCTGTGTCGCTCAGCTTCCCATAACTGCTGCTATGAGTGAGGGGGGGCCCAAACTCCCTGCTGCTGTCCCCCACTTGGCCTCCCCAGGTAATCCCGAAGGCTGCAGTGGGCTGCAGGGCCTGGGGCATTCCCCCAAACCATCCTATGGATGGGACAGCTGTACTCTGAGGATATGTTTACACTGCAGTAAAACCCCTCTGGCTGCTGTCTTGGACTTGAGCTGTGGGGCTAAAAAATTGCAGTTTAGATATTTACGTTCAGGCTGGAGCCTGGGTTCTGGGTTTCTTACCCCACCTCCTGGGGTACCAACTGGAGCTGAGTATCGACACTGCAGTTTTACAGCCTTCAGTCCAAGCACTATGAGCCCAATAGTATCTAACATGGGCCAGCCATGAGTGGTTTTTTTGTTTGTTTTTATTGCAGATTGTGCAGCAGCCTCAGTAAAACACTCTTGCAGCCAGATCCTATTTCCCTACTACATTACAGGCACCATTGCAGCTCCTGGTTGGAATTTTCTGTTTCCCTAGTTTTCCTTCTGTCCTTATCAGATACTCTGATGCCATGATGGCAATACGTCCCCCAAAGGGGATGGTTCATAAATGCCCCTTGTTGCTTCTTGTTCAATAAGAATCTCTTCAGTCACTGCTTTCTTTGTATGAGTGGATAGGGCCCTCAATTAAATTTCCCAAAGACCTGAGACTAGATTTCCCTTCCCATTTTTTCCTTGTGTGTTTGGTCAAGTTAAAGACCAAAGTCTAAGATAGACACAGATAGGTAGGAGCAGAAAGAATCTACCCTGTGTATACAGTATCAACTTTTGGCTTTTCTTTCATTACATCTTTACCCACTAGTCATGCTGGTTTCAGGCCTTACTTGATCAGAAGGAAGTTGAGAAACTTCACCCTAGAGTTAATAATTTGAAATGAACAAATTATCTTGACATATTTAGCCTCTCTTCTGTTTGATGGATATCCACTAAATCATCATTTATTCAAATGTAGACAAATATTTATTTGAATTTTTTAATCTTTGGATCCATGTGAGATATTCAGTGTGTTACTTAAGGTGGATAAAGGTATTGTTATTACAGGCACTGGGAATACAAATATATTCTGATTGAGTGCATTCTGGCCTGCCTGGATTTGAAATGTGCTTTCTGCAACTATGCTAGAGAGCCTCTATCGCTACAGTGATCTCAGGAAGTCAGCATTAAAGGGGCAAGAGAATGGCCCATGATTGTTCAGATAAGAAACTCAATTGAATAATTTTCAGGATGTTTTAGCTTTATTTACCACACAAGGTTAACCCACTCCTAACAAATATGCTGGGAGCCTTCCCTGCTTAAATGTGGTACCATCCTAAATCTCTTCCTGAGAAGCACCCCAGCTGTTCTCTCTAAAAGCCTATCCCTGTAAAGGAAAAGTTTTTATTCCAGATCTGATTAATTGTTAGAGGTGACCTCAGAAATATTCTTACATTTTCCAACACAACCCTATAGTGGCAGTGAATTCTTTTAAGCTTCAGGTTTTCCCAGTCTGGATAGTCAGCAGTGTCAAATCTCTGGGACATTCATAATTGACTTTAAAGCAGCTGTCTAGTTCTTTCCTGCTTTCAGACAGACAGTGCTTAGGGGAATCTTTTGTGCTAAAGGGAGCAATACTGCGCTGGCCAGTGGGATGAATTGATTGATTTGGTGCATAAGTCTATTCCATTTCCAATTTTCAAGGGTGGCAGGATTGTGAATTCCAGGGTCCTGCATGGAGAGTGCTTTCCATGCACATGTTGCTCCTTGTCACAAGGTAGGGGGAAGAGGCTCAGCAGCCTTGATGCCATCATTCCCCACTCTTCCTCTCTGCTAGGCCACAATCTGTGCAGGGACATGGCAGGATATTGGCAAAACCAGAAGAAAGGATTGTCCATAATCTTCTCTCAAGCCCCATCAAGCTTTTCAGGAGGAAGGGTGACTCTCTGGTTAGGGCACTGGTCTGCGTTCTTGTCTCTGCACTGCTACAAGTTTTCTGTGTAACACTTGGTGTCTCTGTGGGTTAATTGCTTTTCTTTACCTCCCAGGTGACCTGTCATGGCATATACTTTACCTGAATGCCTCAATCTTTTACTATGATAATTAAGGTCCTAGAAGTACCTTTGATAGACACAGAGTGGTACAGTTCGGAGCCTGTGACGGGGCACTCCTGCCCCGCACTCAGAGCACGCTGGGGGACGCCGGGCGGACACACCGGGGGGTGGAGAGCACGGCCAAGCCCGCCGCGTCGGGCTGCATGAACGCGCCGGCAGTCGGCGCGGGGAGCGTCAGGAGGCAAAAGGCGCCGATCGGCAGGGCCCAAGAGGGAGGGGCCGGCGAGGCGCAGAGGGATGAGGTCACGGGGGAAGGGTGGCTGGGAGGCGTCGCAGGGGAAGTGACGGAGAGGGGGAGCGGAGCCAACGGGGAATTTAAACCCGGGGTCGGCACGGTGCAGAGGAGCACGGTGAATGGAGCAGGAGGAAAGGAGAAGGAGGGAGAGGTGAGGCAGGATATGACAAGGGGGACGGGCCAGGAGGCCTGGTGGAGTAGGAAGCGGCCCAGGGCGGGGTCGTGGAGCCCGTGAGCGGGTGCGTTTTGGGGCATTCCCCCATCCGCTAGGGAGGGACCGTGGGTCCCTGCCTTTAGGGCCCTGGGCCGGGGTTCGGAGAGGGGGCGGGCCCGAACCCCCCTACTCCGCTGACCGACAGATCCGGCTCGGGTGGAAGCACGAACGTGCGCAATAAAAGGGCCATTGGCCGTGGTGGTGGCTGCTCATGGTTGACTCTCTGTGTTAGACTAGTTTGTAGTTGACTCTGAGGGACGAACTCGTTCACAGAGCCATATTATTTTTTTTCCATGGATTTTCTTCTGCATTGCTAATTTGGAGTTGTGTTAGGGAGGAGTGTGTGTGAGGGTCATAGGGGGGCACTATGACCATAGGCAATCTGTGTGAGGAGCCTCATATAACTGGATGTCGCATGAAGTATTATTTGTAAGCAGGCAGCCTTTGAAAGAAAAAAATGGCTGAGAGAGCCGTATCTGTATCTGATCACTGTTTATATGCACTGTGCACGTGACTTTTTTCAGGGTTTTTAACTGCTTTAGCAGCAGAAAGGCTCAGGTCTGTTTCCTGTGCACTGGCTGAGTAGATTCTGTAACAGCTACTTCAATGCCTCTCAAGACTGCTTTTGCTAGACAAAATTGCAGAAATGGCCACCAGCTTTGTTGCTGAGACAGCTGGAGAGTTGGTTTTTCTAGGTTCTGAATGAAAAGCTGCATACTTTCCTCTGTGTTGGATTACTGCTGCATTTTCTACCATGTTAGGTAACTAGTGAAGCGGTGGGCAATAATTCTTGAAGAGGGGCTACAAATTTCGGAAGTGGCTGCAGGCCAGCGCGGAAGGGGTGGGGCCTCGGGTAGAAAGGGCAGGGTTGAGAGCTACCCTACCGGGAGCTTTGCTTGGCCATGGGTCCCTGCCCTCTGACTTCTGGCCAATGGAAGGGACCTGGAGCAGAAGGGAGGGTGCTGGGAGCTAGCCTCCTTCCACAGTTGTCTGGGATGGAGGCCTAGAATTAACATAATATGGCTGGCAGCTCATGGTCCTGTTGCTAACCTGTTGCTGGGCAGTAGGGTTGCCAGGTGTCCAGTTTTGAACTGGACAGTCCAGTATTTGAGCTTTCTGTTCAGGAAACAAATTGTGAAAATATAAATGAGAAAATATAAATGTCTGGTATCCTTAAATAAGATGTAATGTAGATTGTGATGTAATGTCATGTGTATCCAGTATTTTTGTTGAAACCATCTGGCAACCTTACTTGGCAGCCACCTGGCATGTACAAGCCCTTTGAGTAGAAGCAGTTGAAAGGGCTTGCACCTCCCGGGCAGTTCCCAGACAACAAGCCAGTGGGACCGAGAGCTGCAAGCCCTTTCAGTTGCTTCCGTTTAAAGTGCTTGTGCCTGCCTGATGGCTGCCAGGCAACGCAGCTACCCAGAAAATGCAAGCCCATTAATTAGAAGCAGTTGAAAGTGTTCATGTGTCTCTGGCTCCCTAGCAATCTGCTAGTGGCACCGGAGCTACGAGCCCTTTTAACTGCTTCTATTTAAGGGGCTATTGTATTCCCTGTGGCTGCCAGGCAATGCATTGCCTGACAGGCATAGGGAAGGTGTGAGCCCTTTAAATAGAAATAATTAAAAGGGCTCGTATGTCTCCGGATCCCAGGCAACATGCTAGGGGATGGGGCCTGGCACTGCCTTGCTGGCCGGATTAAAGCCCTAGGCGAGCTGGATCCGGCCTGCCCACCCCTGTCCGTTCTAGTGTATTTAATCTACATCAGTCCCACTGTTTGAAACCTTGCCATCTGGAATCTTTTACTTGACTTAGTGCAGTGTTTTTCAGACTGTGCTCTGCAGAGCCCAAGGGCTCCTTGGGACATCTCAAACTGGAAACATCGATAGGTACAACACATACAATCAGTGGACCGCTGGGGCTCTGCATAAATTTTTACGCATGTAAAGGGCTCCGGAGACCAAAACATTTGAGAACCACTGACTTAGTGGAACAGTGTTTGTTTAATGGCCAAAGACCTGCTAGTGTACATACTCGGATGTAATGATGCAGGTGGTCAGACTAGAAAATCTAGTGGTTCCTTCTGGTCTTAAACTCCGTGATTTCAGAAAGTTAACCAGTTATGGTGCCATTATTGTCTCTTTTTAATGTACAGCCACTCCCTTTGGAAGGCTTGATTTTTTTCATAGTAGGCAGTGTTGCAAAAATCAGCCACAAGTCAGCTTCTCATTCTAAGTGGGCAGCAAGGAAATTTTTATTTTTCTTCAGTGGATACTGTCTTTGCTTATGGGAGAAATATAGAAGAAAACAGTACATGTAGAGTTCACCGATCTAGACGCGGTTTTCCGCAAAAAAGCCCCGATTGCCATTTTCGCGATCGGGGCTTTTTTGCGGAAAACAATACTATGCTGTCTACACTGGCCCTTTTGCGCAAAAGTCTTTTGGAAAAAGACTTTTGCCTGAACGGGAGCAGCATAGTATTTCTGGAAAAGCACTGATGATTTTACAGGAGTGGCACCCTGAGTGTGTTTATTGCATATGGTGATGTGGTGCTCGTGGGAGAGACTAAAGAGGAAGTGGAAGTAAAGACAGGAAGCTAAAACTAATACAGTAAACTTCCGATAATCTGGAACCTATGGGACCTAGGTGATGCTGGATTACCAGATATGCCGGAGTATCAGGAAGTACTATAAGCTGGTTATGTATATACTGTATATAAAGTGTTCTTAACCCTTCTTATTGTACATACTGTATACAGTATACTGTAATGTTTTTGGTTTTTTTAACCCTTTTTTACCCTTTTCGCTCAGTTCAGCTGCTGCCGCTGTTACCTTATGACTCATTTTTTGCCGAAGCTCACTCAGTCCGGCATCAAAATGGCAAAAGCCTAGTATCAGGAGTGTCGGACTATTGGATGCCAGACTATTGAAGTTTTACTGTAGTATCAGTTCCCAGTTTGCTGGATAGAATTTCTTCAATTTTTTTTTTTTTTTTTTAATCCTAAACATTTCAGTTCATATAGATTTGAAAACTTATGGTTTGAACCTTTTGAGGGCTTGGTTTGGTAGACTTTCCAAATGAAGAACTTCTAGGGAAGTAAACTGGAAGAAGGGATGTGTGTGACTCTCCAGATAAGATCATTGCCCTGCTGTCCCTGCCGTGTAGTTCTGCCTGCCAACAGCAAGGCTAAAATTGACTTGTTTCCTTTTAGGTAACAAAAGGAAGGATTTTCTTGTGGTTAAGGCACTGGATTGTACTTTTGGCTAATCTGTGTTCAGTTTCTAGCTTTGCAACAGATTTCCTATATGCAAGTCATTTTAGGTCCAGATTTTCAGATGCTTGGCATGCGCAATCATTGGTATGCTTTCAGAAAAGATGGCCCCATCATCAGGGCTAGATTTTGAACCATGGGCAGCATCCATCACAGCTGCTGTTGTTGTACCATTTGCAAGGAGCATTGAAAAAGAATTCACTGTGTCGGAGTGAGGTCACAGAGGTCCCTTTGGGTATGTCTACACTACCCTCCTAGTTCGAACTAGGAGGGTAATGTATGCATACCGCACTTGCTAATGAAGCCCGGGATTTGAATTTCCCGGGCTTCATTAGCATAAGCGGGGAGCCGCCATTTTTAAATCCCCGCTGCTTCGAACCCCGTGTAGCGCGGCTACACGGGGCTCGAACTAGGTAGTTCGGACTAGGGTGCCTATTCCGAACTACCGTTACTCCTCGTTTCACGCTAGTTCGAACTAGCGGGGTAGTGTAGACATACCCTTTGGGATTACTCTACAGTGTGCTGATCATACCACTGATACCTACCTTGTTCTTTCTGGGTCTTCCCACAACCCTGTCTTGCTGGGCCAGATCCTGTGATCTCCCCCCAGACAAAGCAGATTTGGGGTTATGTGCAGAGCGATGCAGACTCTGAACCACTTCAACTCTGGGAGGATGCTTTGTTAGGGCACAGCACTCAGGAAACCAACCACCAAAAGGGATCAAACCCCCAAATAAATCACTTTTTCTTTGTGTAAGTTTCATGCAGGGAAAGCTCATGAGAATGTTCAACCTCTTTATCAATGAAAGAGACATATGCACAATGGCTGCTGTCCCCGGTAGCAGTTATTTACACTGCATCTGGTAGTAAATAAAAATGTTTTTATTAAGTGCAAACAGTGGGATTTAAGTGGTTGCAAGTGAAAACAGATCAATGTTGCGAAATTAAAAGAAAACCCATAGCTAGTTCTAATTCACTAAAAAACATATTTCAAGCAGATTCTTACCCTAAAGAGTTGTTCTTATTTCAGGTATAATCTTGAAGTCCGAGACAAACTCTTTTACTCTGACTTGGGTCTTCAGCCCTGTTTATGTCCTTTTGAAGTGTGCCAGGCCAGCTTAAATAGACTCTCCTCCAGGGTGGGAATCTTTTGTTTTACATTCCCCCTCTCTTTTCCATGGAAATTGATCTGGTGTAAGGTGGATTCCAGTACTAAGTGGAATGGACACAGGTCTTACTAGTTTAATCATTTTTGTAATTACAGGATTGTAATTACAGATTGTTAGGATGATCACCAAGTTGTTAAGGCGGGGAGACGGGGAGACGGCACACCTGTAATGGCTCTCATTGGGACATTTAAAACTATGAACAGTCTCATTCTTCACATTTCTAACTTCACATTCAAGAATGATACATACACCAAAACAGGCTATATAGATCCAGCAGATTATAAAATTAATATGATAGGTTACAAGAAGTATTTTGTCCAAAGCATCTCTGAGTTGTGCACATTTATGTTTATAAGATAATTTTCATACAGCATGGTCTGCACTCAATGTGTTGATCTTGTTTGAAAATCTGGTCCTTCACCTCTCTGACCAGTTTCCTATCTGTAAAGTGCGGATGATAATATAGCCTTAGTTCATTGAAGTTTTGTGAAGATAAATCAATGGATTGTTAGGGCCTCTGATAGTATGGAGTTGACATCCATGTAAGTAGATAGCAATGTTACCAAATGTCGTAGCTTTATCATGAGTCTTGGGATATTTTGTGTTATTCCAAAAGCGTCAGCTCCTTGAGTCGTGGGAGTCTCAACTTTTAAAAAGTTTCTTGTCTTCATAGTTTTAGGAAGAAAAGCTTGAAAACATGAACTTTAGAGATTCAAACAGGAGAAAGCAAATATGAAGAACCCCAACAACCTGCCCCCTCCCTCCCAAATTTGCTGTTTTTGTTTTGTTTTTTTAAGCTAATCCTATGATTATTTTGAGGCCCTGACTCGTAGTCTTTGACTGCTTGGGGTTGGTAGTGCTGTTTCAAAGCTACAAGCTCAGGAAGAGTATGCACACCTGATTTCCCTATATATATATATATATATATATATATATATATATATATATATATATATATATATACACACACACACACACAATTTTTGCATGCATAGAGATTTTTTTAAATGCTTCATTTTATGACTAGAGCATGTTACTTTCAGTTTCTTTTCCCTTTTGCAGATGATCTATGTAACTGCAGTTCTCTTGGGAGTGCAAGTGTGAATGAGTGCAATACTTCAACAGGACAATGTGAGTGTCTCACAGGCTATACTGGTCTGTGGTGTGAAAACTGCGAGGAGGGATATCTCATGAACCAAACCAGTGGGCTCTGCTTTCCATGTGGCTGCAATTCCAAAGGCTCTGTCAGTTCCTTTTGTGATAAGTAAGTAACTTACATTTCAGTAAGTTTCCCCAGTGATTTTGTGTAATATGTTGCAATTTGGGTGTATTTTGAGATCCAGGATGTATTTTAAGATTCAAGTGGGGGATTGCCTCACGTAGTGTGGAACTTGGGCTATGTCTACGCTGGCGGCTTCTTGCGCAAGAACATCTTGCGCAACGGTTCTTGTGCAAGAACATATCCACATTGCCATATGCGAGATGTGCTTCTGCGCAAGAGCATCTATGGCAGTGTGGACACTCTCTTGCGCAAGAAAGCTCTGATGACCATTTTAGCCATAGGGGTTTCTTGCGCAAGAAACCCCTGCTGAGCTCCTGTGCAAGAGAGCTTACACCTGTTTAAAAAAAAGAGCGTAGCTCTTGCGTAAGAAGCCCTCTCTTACCACGTTGTACTGTAAATTTTCTTGCGCAAGAGTGGGTGGGCAGTGTGGACACTTTCTGGAAGAACGGCCGTTCTTGCGCAATAACCCGCCAGTGTAGGCATAGCCCAAAGGTGTGTATATAAAAAATTAGGAAGGAAGCTGGCCTTATAAAAATTGATGAAGCATATTTGGCCCCCCCTTTTAAAGATCAGATTATAAAAGATCAGAAAATATCTATAGCTGTAGCAAAACCCCTAGCAAATCACAAGGGAGTTAACTTCCATTTCTGAGTGGAATGTATGCTGCTGCAGAATTTCTCTTTTAATTCCCTGTACATCCAATGCTCATCGCACAATATTTCCATCATGCCTTAAATTTACCAGGGAAATGTGTGTTGGGAGAAGTCACTTTCAAAGCAAATTTTTTGCATCAGAGGCTGGGATCTCAATCAGAACTTTGTGACTTTGTTTCTATGCACTTCACAAAATAAATAGTTGAGTGAATAAGAGACTGTAATGGGACCTTACTATTGCCATTGTTGGATGCACTGCTGCCTCAGTTTCCCTCCTTCCCCAGTTACATCTCCACAACCAGAGCTTTTGAAATAAATTAGACCTCCGAAGAAGGCATTTACATAAACCATTTAATTAAGAACTGGAGTCTCCTATCCTTCTCTGGCCTTACCAATTCATTACTTTCCACTTAGACTCAGCATGGAGGTTATTCATGGTAGTAAAATACGGTAAACTCTGTGAGGCCAAGATCATCATTTTGTAGTGTGTGTGTTCAGCATCTAGCACAGTGTGGTTCTGCTCTGTGCCTGGGCGTGCTAGGCACTACAGTAATGTAAATAATAAAGAAAAATAATGCTGCCTACATTTTCCAGGGTTTTCAGGGGTTCATCTTGTGACATCTCAAATGAGCCTGATTCATAGAGAGAGGATGGAAATCTGACCATTTAAGGGCATCTCAGGTTGGACACCCAGAAATTCAGGCACCATGTATTACTAGTCACTTTTAAAAACTATATTGGCTGTAAAATGTTTGTACTTAGAGTAATAGGGCCTTATCCTGTAATCGGTTATTTGTTAATGACTGCTGAATGATTAAATTCTTCTGGGATTATGGACAGCCTAGTGGCATTGATAACAGATGTAGAAAATATACAATATAGCTCACTGCTCTGTCAACAGCTTTAGGATCTCAAATTGCTCACCATTGGTGGTGAAAAAAATAACTGGATTAAAAATAAACCTATCTCTTTTCTGCTGTTTTCTAATGTCTTCTGCTCACCCTCCTTGCTTTGTGTTAGGACAACCCCATAGTGAATCATTAGAGGTCTGGAAGTCTTAATAACAACATCCATTTTGCAGTGCACAAATCATTGCTGTGTTGTAACTGAACATTCAGTAGGATTTTAGTATCAGAGGGGTAGCCGTGTTAGTCTGGATCTGCAAAAGCGACAAGGAGTCCTGTAGCACCTTATAGAGGAAGTGGGTCTTTGCCCATGAAAGCTTATGCTCCAATACATCTACTAGTCTATAAGGTGCTACAGGACTCCATGTCACTTTAGTAGGATTCTAGGCACTTTATCTGGGGCATTTTATGCAGTTTGGGAACCTCTAGACCCCCATAAAATCTGCTATCTCCACTTGCAAGTGGTAGAACTTTGGCTTTGGGCTTATGTGTTTTACTAACAATTGAATTTGGGGTTTATAAAAGCCCAAGCTCAAAGCAAGATGCTGTCAAAACTAGCCGTGATCCTGAGCAGCAAATGGTTGCACTGACTCTTATAGACTGTGAAGCTGCCTGCAGGCTCCTGAAGTGGGGAGGGGTATTGTTTAGCCCATTGTAGAGATGACAGTCTGCTGTAAAGCTTACATCCAGATCGTCCTTCCCCAGGTACATCGCCACAACCAGTGCTTCTAAACTGAATTAGACTTCAGAAGAAGAAAGCATTTATACAAAATAACCATTTCACTCAGAACTAGAATCTCCTGGCCTTCTGTAGACTTACTAATTCATAGCTTTACTGACTGGCTCAGAGATTAGGCTGAATTTTGCATTTGAAAATGAGAATTCAGAGTCAGGTGAGTTCGGGGGTTTGGTAACACAGTGGAGCAGAAGGAAAATTCAAGAATTACTCCTCCTTGTTAAGGATTCATCAGGTACTTAATATTATTTGATTAGATTGTTCCTTCCCTGTGTTTGTGGTTCTTAATAACAACTAATCTCACTTCTTGTGAAATACATGTCAGTTCTCACTTGTACAGAAAGAACCCTACAGCTAAGGGTGTCCTTTTGAGTCAAAAGCTGTTTACTAAAAATGTGAAGGTAGTTTTTTTGGACTGAAGTATAACTTCCATTTGCTTTTAGTCCATTCTACTGCCTGCCTACCTGAATATTTGTATATTCCACTACAGGGGCACACTGTGTTCTTTTCTGCTGCCAGTCTTTACTCTCACCTGCTGCCTCCTGCTGCCCATCAGCGTGTATTTTATATGAGGCAAAAGAAGCAACTTTCTCCCTCAACTCCCAGAGCAGTTTCAGCTTGGCAGTTTCATTATCTTATATTGGATTTTTAAGGTACTCAAATCTCATGCTTCAGGCTGATCACCACAAGGCTGATCAGCTGATCACCACAAGGGTCAGGAAGGAATCTCCCCGTAAATAGCACTAGCATGACTGATCTGAAGGATTTTTTTTTCTCACTGTAAAGGATTGTGCCATTTGACCTAGGAGACGTGGCTTGATGGTTCAATGATCTGATCTAGAAGAGCAAATCCTGTGCCTGAAAGGGGAACTCTGTCATAGGGAGTATTCTCCATCTGGCGTCTGTGTTGTTTTCCACACTAATAGACATTTAGAGCCTTCATGGCATTGGAAAGCTCAGTCAGGAACACGGTAAGCAGCTGCAACCTCCCCTTCACTGGCAGCCCACAGGAGGCAAATGGTGCAGGCTGAGAGGGCATGCTGCTAGGACTGCATGGAGATGCTTTGAGTCCGTGCACCCCTGCTGTTGCCTCATTGGCAGAGCTCCTATGGGAGAATCCCAGTCCCGTCACTGGTTGGTATGGAACAGTTGCACATTGAACTCTGAATACAGGTTGCATCCCTAAATTCAGGGATTCTGTGCTCTGACAACATCCATGGTCTGGCATGACCACAGATGTTCCAGGACCAGAGTCCTGGTGCACTGCAGGGCAGTGGGGGCTGGGAGCCTGCACATGGCTCAGTTGGGCTTTGAGGGCGTGGGGCTGGAGCCATGCAGCTCATCTGGGCTGTGAGAAGGGGCAAGGGAGCCGGCGTGCAGCTTAGCTGTACTGTGGGGGTGGGGGGTGCCAGGAGCCAGCACATGGCTCATCTGGGCTGCGAGGGAGCAAGAACCTGTGCACAGCTCAGTTGGACTGCGAGGAGGTGGGGACAGAGAGCCAGCACATGGCTCAGCTGGGCTGGCGGGGGGCCCACCATGAGTTACCATGCAGTGGGCGGACTGAAATGACCTCCCCTAGACCAGAAAAACCCCTTATCAGGGACCAGTCAGGTCCCAAGGGTGCCAGACCAGTGAGGTCCAACCTTTAGAATCTCATAGGGTATGTCTACACTACCACCCTAGTTCGAACTAGGGTGGTAATGTAGGCAACTGGAGTTGCAAATGAAGCCCGGGATTTGAATTTCCCGGGCTTCATTTGCATAAAGCCGGGCACCGCCATTTTTAAATGTCCGCTAGTGCGGACTCCATGCTGCGCGGCTACACGCGGCACGGACTAGGTAGTTTGGACTAGGCTTTCTAGTCCGAACTACCGTTGCTCCTCGTGAAACACAAAGTTGTGACCAGTCCTACTCAAAATGTTTCAGAAAGGTCAAATGATTATTATCCTCTTGGGGGAAACCAAGGAACAGAACAGTCCAAGGCCGAGCTCTGATATCCAGAAGCTCAGGTTGAATAGGACCTTAATTCATCTCACAAATACAACATGTAATCAATGACAGCAATAACTCAGAGAAAGATGCTTCCCAGCCTGTTGGAGGATATCAGGATCTGTTCCTAAGGATCTGGCTGTAAACCCCCTGACACACCCTTGTGGGCAGTGCCCCTGGAATGAAAAGGGGTATGTCTGGAACGAGGAGTACAGATAGTTCGGAATGGCTACGTAGTTCGAACTATCTAGCCCGTGCCGCGTGTAGCGGCACGGGGTTCGCACTAGCCGGCTTTTAAAAATGGCGGCGCCAGCTTTATGCTAATGAAGCCCGGGAAATTCAAATCCCAGGCTTCATTAGCAAGTTCGGTATGCATACATTACCCCGCTAGTTTGAACTAGCGGGGTAGTGTAGACATACCCAGGGTATGCTTGGTTTACTTCACAGTCTGACCTTGATTCATGGGACTAGCTTCACACCTCAGTCAGTCGGGGTAAGAGCTCGTATCTGCCCACTCTCTGGCCTACAGTTTTAACAGTTCTACCTTGTAAAATAGAATAATCCTGGAAGTGTCATTGGAAACTTAGGGGAATGTTCCCAAAGGCACAAAGGGGAATTATGTGGGCTTTGAACATCTGCTCAGTCATTGTAATTTGGAAAATCTGTCCCTTAACTCAAGGGTGGTTAAAATACAGCCCGTGGGCCAGATCCAGCTTGCCAAACTGCCGGATCCAGCCCACCAGTGTCCTGCAGTCCAGCAGGAGCCTCAGGCAGGCCTGCCTTCTGCATCCTTGCACACTGAAACAAAGTGGCCAGCTGCAGGAGACATGTACTTCTCTGAGGGTATGTCTACACTACAGCACTAATTCGAACTAACTTAATTTGAATTAGTTAATTTGAACTAAGCTAATTCGAACTAGTGCATCTAGACCTCAAAACTAGTTTGAATTAGCGTTTTGCTAATTCGAACTAGCATGTCCACATTGAGTGGACCCTGAACCGGGGTTAAGGATGACCGGAAGCAGTGCCGGCAGGGCATCAGATTAGGACTTAGATCGTGGAGCTGCTGTCTCAGGCTAGCCGAGGGCTGTGCTTAAAGGGACCTGACCCCCACCCCAGACAGACAGTTCTCAGGGGTTCCCCGCTCGCTTGTCTAACTTGATGAGGGACAGCAAAGCAGTCCTGGCTTGGAGTGCCCTGAATGCCCACACTGGGCATATCACATGACTCTGCCATCATCCCGGCTGCACTTGCCACAGGCTGCCATCCGGGGGGGGGGGGTCAATCAGAGGGCTGCAGGAGAGCTTCCACCCCGAGGAGCCCGCAGAGCCACCCCAGTCCTCCCCATCGGGGGCTCGTACCCCATTCCTCCCTCACCTCCTTCCACTTACCCCTCCCTAGCCCCCCTTCCTGATGTACAAAATAAAGAACACGTTTGTTCAAAAATGGAAACTCTCTTTATTGAACAAAACTTGGGGAGACTGGGAAAAGGAGGTGGGAGAGGGAAAGAGAGGGTAGGAGAGGGGAGGGCAACTAAAATGATCAGGGGTTTGGAACAGGTCCCATATGAAGAGAGGCTAAAGAGACTGGGACTTCTCAGCTTAGAAAAGAGGAGACCGAGGGGGGGGGGGGAGATATGATAGAGGTCTATAAAAGCATGAATGGTATGGAGAGGGTGCATAAAGAAAAGTTCTTCATTAGTTCCCATAATAGAAGGACTAGAGGACACCAAATGAAATGAATGGGTAGCAGGCTTCAAACTAATAACAAAGTTATTCTTCACAAAGCAAATAGTCAACCTGTGGAACTCCTTGCTGCAGGAGGCTGTGAAGGCTAGAACTAGAACAGAGTTTAAAGAGAAGTTAGATAAAGTCATGGAGGTAGGGTCCATGGAGTGCTATTAGCCAGGGGGTAGAAATGGTGTCCCTGGAACTCTGTTTGTGGAAGGCTGGAGATGGATGGCATGAGACAAATGGCTTGGTCATTGTTTCGGTCCATCCCCTCCAGGGTCCCTAGTGTTGGCCGCTGTTGGCAGACAGGCTACTGGGCTAGATGGACCTTTGGTCTGACCCAGTACGGCCATTCTAAGCTCAGGGCTCAGGGTCGGGGGTCTCACTGGACCACCCTGATTTTCATGCAAACCTGCTCCTGAGTGGCCAGGCTGGCAGCTATCCTGTCCTAGAGGGCCACTTTCCTGTGCCTAGTGCGGAGGTCATGTATGAGGTCCACGATCTCTGCACTAGACCTGGTGGGCGCCCGCCTCTTGCGGACCTGGGCAGGCTCCTAGGAGCTGCCAGCCTGGTCCTGGGAAGAGGCGGAGGGCTGGGTGGCAGCAGGTGGCTGGTTCGTGTCATGCCAGGTGCAGGGTCTGCTGGCTGGGTGCTGGCAGGCTTGCACCTGTTACGGGCACCGTAGCCAGACTGTGCCCCTTTAAGGGCTCCAGGGCCGGGAGGGGGGCAGACGAGTTTCCCTGGTACTGCCCAGAGTGGCCACCAGGGAAAGCTGGGGAGGGCTAGCCTCCCACTAGTTCGAATTAAGTGGCTACACAGCCCTTAATTTGAACTACTTAATTCGAACTAGGCATTTGTCCTCGTAGAATGAGGTTTACCTAGTTCGAATTAAGCGCTCCGCTAGTTCGAATTAAGTTCGAACTAGTGGTTTGCCTGTGTAGCGCCTATCAAAGTTAATTCGAACTAACGTCTGTTAGTTCGAATTAACTTTGTAGTGTAGACATACCCTGAGTGCTGCCAGTCCCTGGGGGGAGGTGGAGCTTCAGGTTGACCCCAGCACAATCTTGCAACTCTCATTGGCTGGAAAATTGCATGTGCTTGCTGGGCACCCCTCCTCCCAGAGCCAGTCACTTTGAGTGGTGTGCGGGAGTGCGGCAGGCAGGTAGCCTCCCTGAGGGACCTGCTGGGCTCTCAGCCTGGAATCACCTGAATAAGTGCCTCTCAGCCAGAGTCTGCACCTGGCTCCCCAGACCCTCTCTACCCTCTGCTCCTACCCCAGGTCATAACCCAAACCCTCTGCACTCTTGCTCCTGTACCCATATCCCCTCCAGACCTTACACACCTGTCCTGTGGTCCAGGTCATAACTCCCTCCTGCTCTAGCCAAAACCCAGGTACCCTTTTTATACCCCTGTCCCAGGTCACCACCCCCTGCCAAAGCCTCCACTCCCTCCAGCACCCATACTCCAAGTCAGAATCCTCTTCTGCACCCATACCCCATCTCAGACCCTACACCTCCTCCATTAATATCATGGAAGAGTGTGGCCTTGGAGTGGTCCCCATCAAAAATTATTCTCCACCCCTGTCTTAACTCCACCAGGGCAAACCCCTTATCAGTAGCATTTTGTTCAAAGGACTTCATATTCTGACTGAATTCTTTGACGGAAGTCTCTGAATTTGAGATGTTGTGGAATTCCATAACTTTTTTGAAGAGGGAGCAAAAATGAAAGTCGGAGGAAAATAAGATGGGGGGCAAGTGAGAGAATGTGAATAAAAATTTGCTGTGTTTCCAATTCATACCCAGTACTTTTTCCCCACAGACAAAAATGACCTCCAGGTATTTTAAAAAAAAAAAGTAGGTCGGTTGTCTGTGTTGTAGCAATATTGATAGTCCTAGTTCTATAAGTTGGGCAGACTCACGCACAGTGATGCTGGTATGTGGAAAAAATTGGATGGGAAACAAAAAGCAAAGGGCAAAGTACTCTACTGCATTCAGTGGAGTTAAAACAGGTTCGTTTTAATGAGCATATAAGTTACAAACATATTGCACTAAATCTTTATATAAGATAAGAGGGAGATATTTGACTGAGATGGGAAAGGAAATGTATTTGGACTTTTTTGACTGATTGTTCAGCTGGTATTCTGTGTAAATTTTACACTCATCTGTATTGCTGTAGCATCTACAGCCTTTGCTTGGAATTGGGCCTTCATTGTGCTACATTACAGGAGTGGGTAGGTGAGGTTCTGTGGCCCGCAATATGCAGTAGGTCATACTTGGTGAGCCTGCTGGTACTCTCTGGCCTGAAACAGTGTAAAGCTGTTCCCTGCTCCAAAGCTTCTGCAAAAAACTCTAGATTAAAATGTCCTCAGGTGTGGGGACCTCTCTCTCTTGTCAAAGTTGATAGGAGCTGCCCATTGGTATCTAAGAACAGAATTTCACTCAATGTGGTCTTATGGATTCAAGAGACCTAGTTTCTATTCCAACCTCTGCCGCAGACTGCCCATGTTATCTTGGGCAGGGTATTTACTCTCGGTGCCTCAGTTTGCCACCTGAAAAATGGGGCTAATAATTCATTCTCCTCATTCCCACGCTCTTCTTGTGTCTTACCTGTTTATAATAAATAAGCTTGCAATCTAATAATAATGGTATTCCCTAGAAGCCAATAGAGAAAGGGAATCCAGTGTGATGACCACTAGACAGAGAGAGAGAACTGTAGACAGTCCCTGTCCCAGACACGTTACTTTAGAAGAGCAGAGTGACCAATACAGTCATTATTTTCAGAGAGGGCATGTCCCTTTATTCTGTTTTTGGTATTCTAGTTTGGATCTCCCTGGTCTGGCACCCTTGGGATCTGACTTGTCCCGGATGAGGGATTTTGCCAGACCAGAGGCCATTTCTGGCTCCCCTGTTGCCAGCCCCATTCTGGGCCCCCCTCCCTCCCCCTTCCCCCCCCCCCCCCCCCCCCCCAGCGCACACACCAGGCTTCCTGGCACTTCCTGCATCCCAGCTGAGCCACTGGCATGCCCCCAGTTCAGCTGAGCCGTGCATTGGCTCCCACTCCCACATCCCTGCAGCCCAGTTTGGCCTCATGTCCCTTCCCCCTACATCGCACAACAGTCCCTGCCCCTCACTCCCCCACAGTGCTCAGGGACTCTGATCCTGGAATGTCTGTGATTCTGATCCTTCTGGACCACGGATGTTGCCAGACCAGAGCCTTCTGGTTTATAGAGCTGCAATCTGTAGAATGAAAATACCTTAAGCTGCTGCTGTTGTTTTTTCTAAAGTTCACACATTGCATAAGCTAGTACCCAGGTGCCCGTTTTAAAAAGTGTCTATTCAATGGAAGACTGGTCTTCGTCAACCCATAACATGGGCCTTTGACCAGTCTAGGCAGTCCTTGATTTGAGAAGCATAATGGCTGGATCCTGGGCTCCAAGGAGAAACAGCATGTATCTCCTCTGTATCAGTTTGCACTTTTGCAAAGGTTGCTTTGCTTTGCAAAGGACAACTGTACTCCTATTTTTTGTTTATATATAAAAAAAAAAGACTACGTAGCACTTTAAAGACTAACAAGATGGCTTATTAGGTGATGAGCTTCCGTGGGCCAGATCCACTTCCTCAGATCAAATAGTAGAAGAAAATTGTCACAACCATATATACCAAAGGATACAATTAAAAGAATGAACACATATGAAAAGGGCAAATCAAATTTCAGAACAGAAAGGGGATGGGGGGGAGGTAAATGTCTGTGAGCTAATGATATTAGAGGTGATAATTGGGGAAGCTATCTTTGTAATGGGTAAGATCATTAGAGTCTTTATTCAAACTTAGGCGTAAAGTGTCAAATTTAAGCATGAATGACAGTTCAGGGGATTCTCTTTCAAGTATAATCTTAAAAGGCCTTTGAAGCAGGATGCAGGTAATCAAGTTGTTGAGACAATGTCCTTTTACCTGCATCCTGCTTCAAAGGCCTCTTAAGACTACACTTGAAAGAGAATCCTCTGAACTGTCATTCATGCTTAAATTCGACACTTTATGCCTAAGTTTGAATAAAGACTCTAATGATCTTACCCATTACAAAGATAGCTTCCCCAATTATCACCTCTAATATCATTAGCTCACAGACATTTACCTCCCTCCCCTCCCCATCCTCCTTCTGTTCTGAAATTTGATTTGTCCTTTTCATATGTGTTCATTCTTTTAATTGTATCCTTTATTATATATGGTTGTGACAATTTTCTTCCACTATTTGATCTGAGGAAGTGGGTCTGGCCCACGAAAGCTCATCACCTAATAAACCATCTTGTTAGTCTTTAAAGTGCTACATCGTCCTGCTTTTTGTTTCAGCTACACCAGACTAACACGGCTACATTTCTATCACTATTTTTTTTTTAAAGCACACTTTACCCTACAGTGTCACCCACCCCACCCCAATGTGCTAATTATTAACTAGACTTCCAGTACATAACATATCATAAAGGAACCCAAACAAAAACTCTTTCCCCAGGCATACAGTTGATTTTAGGAGTGAACATTGACCTGACAGTGCTGTCGCTATGAATGGATTCCTGTGCTGCTAATCAGACCTTTTTTCAACTTCATTATCCGTAGAGATCAGTGCTGTCTCTTCTGGGATGGTGTGTTTCTATACATGGCCCAGTGGCCAGTTCAGAGTTGTTTTAAAACTATTTTTAATTTTGCTCAGTTAAAATATCATCTTGCCTCATTGTTTTGCTTTCTGTTTAGCTATTACAGCAGACTGTTCTCTAAAAATAGTCAAGTCACCTGATTACATATTATTGGACTGTAGAGTCACAAATAAAATGCCTGTTTTTTATTATTACTCTTTGTATTCCAGCAGATAGAACCTGGAACACCATAAGGATGTTAGGGTGTGTCTAAACTACATGGCTCCATCGATGGAGCCATGTAGATTAGGCTGATCGGCAAAGGAAATGAAGCTGTGATTTAAATAATCGTGGCTTCATTTAAATTTAAATGACTGCCGCGCAGAGCCAACAAACAGCTGATCAGCTGTTTGTCAGCTCAGCATGCTAGTCTGGACGCTCCCACGCTGACCTGAAAGCCCTTTATCGACCTCCCCGTTATGCCTCGTTGGATGAGGTTTACCGGGGAGGTCAATAAAGGGCTTTCATGTCGGCAGGGGAGCGTCCAGACTAGCGTGCTGAGCCGACAAACAGCTGATCAGCTGGCTGTTGGCTCAGTGAGGCAGCCATTTAAATTTAAATGAAGCCGCGATTATTTAAATCGTGGCTTCATTTCCCTTTGCCGATCAGCCTAATCTACATGGTTCCATCGATGGAGCCATGTAGTTTAGACACACCCTAACATCCTTATGGTGTTCTATTTACTGGAATACAGAGTAATAATAAAAAACAGACATTTTATTTGTGACTCTACAATATATAATAATATATAATTGGGTGACTTGACTGTTATTTAAATGAAGCCCTTTGCCGAACAAACACATCTACATTGGCTCCGTCGACGGAGCCATGTAGTTTAGACGTACCCTTAAAGATTAGTTGGATAGTAATGTTGACTTGTCAACTAGTAAATGCCCCCCCCCCCTTGCTGCCTCTATGAAAGCGGGGGAAGGGGTACTTCAAAGCCTCCACTTTGAAACTCTAAGGTGGCAGCTAGACAGCTAATCCTGGGATCAGCTGTGTGGTGGACTGCCCCTTTAAAACAGATCTTGGGCTCCCAGCAGCATTTCCCTGGAACCCGGGATCAGCTGGGGGTCCCTAGCTGACCCTTGGTTCCACGCGGCACCTCCCTGGAACCTGCTGCAGGGAGCCTAGGGTCAGCTGGAATTCCATTCTGCCCCTTTGAATCACTTGGAGGTGGCAGTTTCAAAGCGGAGCTGCCACACAGCTGATTTCCTCTGCACAATTCAAAGGGACAGCAGGCGAGACTAGGCAATTAACCACATTTTAACAGCTTTAGAACACCAACTGATGTCAAACCACTTTGACAGGTGCTGTATGAACCTTCCATAGTAAGAGACAGTCCCTGTTCTGAAGAGCTCATAGTCCAAGTAGAAAAAGGCAAATGAGGGGAGGAAGTAAATCACAGAAGTAAAGTGACTTATCCAAGGTCACTCAACAGAGTTGCAATTAGAACCCAGGTCTCTTGATTTGTAGGCTAGGATCTAAGTCATTAGCTCACTTGTTTAAACTGTCTTTATACTTGCATGTTTGACTAGAGTGAACTTTGAAACAGCACCAACCAGGCAGAGATGGCAGCTTATATCCACCCTGCTAGCTTTGGCTAGAGAGAAGTCTGCTGAAGGAATTAAGAGCTGTCACGCAGGCATCAGCTCAAAATAAAATCCCTTTTATCTGTGGATATGACTCTGATTCTGCAGCTTCCTCCTCTACATCCCAGACAAGCTGTGTGTCTTGCTGGATGCTCATATGTAGCAAATTAGAAGATCTTTGCTGTTAGTCTTTGAAGGTTCTGTCTGTCTGTGACGGCGCGTTGGGGGTTCCCCGTCTCCTGCACCCCGAAATGGCACAAACAGACTGCACCAGCCAGTGGAATTGAGGGTGGTTTATTGCTCCTCCAGCACAGCGCAGCACAGATGTAATCTGGTCACAGTAACTGGGCTAGGATGCCTCAGGCCCCCTTGAGATGGGGGAGACTGGGCCCCTAAACTCCAGCCCCTTCTCCTAGGCTCTCCTCCATGCCCTCCGACAGGCAGCAACCAACTCCCTAACTTCCAGCCCTGCCCCCCAGCCAAGGCAGCATTCCACCTTCCTTTTTTCCTCTCCATGGGGGGTGTCTGGCCACTGGTTTGCATAGTGACTCATCCTGTTTTGCTGGGTCGTGGCGGCAGCCAGTGGGGGTTCCCCCAGAGCCAGCAGCATAGAAACCAGCCAGGTACCCCCACTACGTCACAGTTCTCCCCCCTCCGAGAGCGAACTGAGCAGGGTCACTCCGCTCGTGACCTAGGGAAGTTCGGGTCCTCTGCGTGGGAACCCGCCCTGGGGACATGGGTGCTCCCCTTGACTCGGGCCGGCCGTGGCGAGGCCCCACATGAATTGGCTTCCCTCTGTCCACTCGCCGCCCCGCTCCAGGGTGACTGGCCCAGGCCTGTCCTCGGGGGTCACACCCACCCTTCCGCTGGCCTTGATCTCTGGCCGGGGTCTCTCGGGCCGGGGCCATGAGCCCAGCGAGCCTTCTCTGGACAGCCAGGGCGGCTTCCACCCCCGATGCTCCATCCAGGGAGGACTTCCCCTCCCATAACTCTCTCAGCAAGCCCAGAGGGTCTATCTGGGGTAGAGACCCCCAAGCCGCTTTCCTCCTGTCTTGGGCCTTCCCGCCCCTCTGGCAGGAGTCACAGGACCGGCAGTACCGCTGCACGGCTGTAAAGATTCCCGGCCAATAGAAGTGCTGGAGCAGCTTCAGCCGGGTGCTCCGGATCCCCCGGTGGCCCCCAACGGGGGAATCGTGGGCCAAATACAGCAGCTTGAGGCGATCCTTTCGGGGGACGACCAGCTGCCGCTCTACCCTCCATGCCCTCGCCTTCCTGGGGGGGAGCCACTCACGGAACAGGAGCCCACGCTCCCACAGGAATCTCTCCTGGCCACCTCTCCCCCGGGGCTGAGCTGCATGGAGGCCAGCCTGGTCCCTCAGCCTCTGCAAGGAGGGGTCTGCCTGCACCTCAGCCTGGAATTCAGCTGCTGAGGCAGGGATCGGGACCTGTCCCCCACCTCTGCCTAGGTCCGGAGTCCCAGCCTGGCTGGACCCCGTGTCCACTGGGATGGGACCCTGAGGACGCTGCCAGGAGTCCTTCCCTGGACCCACGTTGTCAGCCCCCCGCTGGCTCTGGCTCCGGGTAGTGACTAGAGCCCGCTGGGATTCATGGGGCCACTCCTCTAGGTCATTCCCCATCAGCACCTCGGTGGGCAAGTGCGGGTGCACCCCCACTTCCTTGAGGCCTTCCTTCGCCCCCCATTTCAGATGCACCCGGGCTACAGGCACCTTAAACGGGGACCCGTCTATGCCCTTCAGGGTCAGCTGCGCGTGGGGTAGTATCCGCTCTGGGGCCACTATGTCAGATCGGGCCAGAGTCACCTCCGCCCCCGTGTCCCAGAAGCCCGTCACCTTCCTACCATCCACCTCCAGGGGTATGAGGCACTCGCTCCGCAGGGGCCGTCCTGCCCCCACCCGGTACACGGAGAGATCCGCCTCCTGAGAATCAGACCTCCCAGGGGAGGTGCACTGAGCATCCTTCCCCTCTCTCTGAGCTGAGGTTTGCCTGCCAGCCCCTGCCTCTGGGGCAGCCTGCCCTTCCTCCCGCCCCAGCCAGTTAACCCTGGAAAGTCCCCGGTCCTGGGACCTGGTGCACTGAGCCCTCTTGTGGCCTTTTTGCCCACAGCGCTGGCAAGTTAGGCTTTGGGCTGTCTCTGTCCAGGCCCTGGCTGGTTCTCTGGGGCGCAGACGACCTGTTCCTTGGTCTCGCCCCGTAGTTGACTCCCTCCGTCGCTCAGCCGAGATCCGGTCTCTGCGCGGTTCCCTTTCTCTCCGGGACTCCCGTTCACACCCGGACCGGCTCTCCGTGAACTCGTCCGCCAGTCTCCCGGCCTCCTGGGGGTTCTCTGGTCTCCGGTCCTTGAGCCACAGCCTCAGTTTGGGTGGGCACGCTTCATAGAACTGCTCCATCATGACCAGCTTGAGCAGCTCCTCTGCGGTCTGGGCTCCGACTCCAGACACCCACTTGCGGCCGTATTGCGCCAGGCGGGAGGCCAGATCCACATAGGTCTCCCGTGGCCCTTTCTGTACCCCCCGGAACTTCTTCCTGTACATCTCGGGGGTCAGCCCGAACTTGTGCAGCAGGGCCTCCTTGACTCGGTTGTAATCCCCTGGCTGTAGGTCCTCCAGCTGACTGAGCACTCCGGCCGCCTCCTGGCTCAGTGCGGGGATGAGCTCCTGCAGCCAGTCAGCTGGGGGAACCCGTTGCAGTCCACAGGCCCTCTCAAAGGAGCTGAGGAACCCGTCTATGTCACCCATGTCCTTCAATTGGGCCACCACGAGCCTCTCCAAGTGGCTGGCAGCCCTGGGACCTTGGGGCCCATCCGCACTTGGCGCAGCCGATGCCCCGCCGGTTCTCCGCTCTGCCATGGCCAGCTCATGCTGTCGCTGCCTCTCTCGATCTTGGCGCTCCTTCTCTTGGTCCTCTACTTCCAATTCCCTGATCCGCAGCTGGATCTCCAGCCGCCGCAGCTCCGCTGGGCTGGCCCCTGCCCTAGATGGGCTACGGCTTGCAGGCCTCCCGGGAGACGCTGTCTCATCTCTCCGTTGGGTTCCAGCGCTCCTCCCCCTCTCTGAGCCTGACACACTCTCAGGGGGGGTCTGGCTGCTTCCCCTGGGGACAAGATCCTGGCCCTGTGGCTGGTCATTCTCTTCCAGCTGGGTAATCAGCTGGGCCTTGGTTGCTTTCCGCACAGGCAAGCCCCTCTCTCTGCACAGCCCCACCAGCTCTGCCTTCAAGAGTCGGGCGTAGGCCATCTGCCCGCTGGGCCCCTCGGTGCAGACTCACCAGTCTAGTGCTGCAGCGCCCCACGATTCCCCGGAACCGCTTCGCTCTGTCTCCAGTACGCCTGGCTCCAGGGCTCTTGCTTCTACTGCGCCTTGTCGCTTGCCGCTGGGAGCTTCATCCACGGGGTGCAGTGCATCCCACTTCTGACACCAGTGTGACGGCGCGTTGGGGGTTCCCCGTCTCCTGCACCCCGAAATGGCACAAACAGACTGCACCAGCCAGTGGAATTGAGGGTGGTTTATTGCTCCTCCAGCACAGCGCAGCACAGATGTAATCTGGTCACAGTAACTGGGCTAGGATGCCTCAGGCCCCCTTGAGATGGGGGAGACTGGGCCCCTAAACTCCAGCCCCTTCTCCTAGGCTCTCCTCCATGCCCTCCGACAGGCAGCAACCAACTCCCTAACTTCCAGCCCTGCCCCCCAGCCAAGGCAGCATTCCACCTTCCTTTGTTCCTCTCCATGGGGGGTGTCTGGCCACTGGTTTGCATAGTGACTCATCCTGTTTTGCTGGGTCGTGGCGGCAGCCAGTGGGGGTTCCCCCAGAGCCAGCAGCATAGAAACCAGCCAGGTACCCCCACTACGTCACACTGTCATACTCAGATGGGTCTAGGGCACTGTTTCTTAGTCAAAGGGGATAAATTATCCTGAAGAAAGTTAAATGAGCCTGGATTGGTTGAATCAGTTACTTTAAAACTCAATAGTTCTTCTTCGAGTGGTTGCTCATGTCCATTTGAATTAGGTGTGTGCACCACGTCTTCCGGAGCGTTTTCCCTAGCGGTACCCGTAGTGCCGTCAGGGCGCCCCCTGGAGTGGCGCCGCCATGGCAGGGCATAAGTACCCCTGCTGGCGCTGCCCCGCCTCAGTTCGTTCTTACCGCCCATGACGGTCGTTGGAGAGTCTCTCTCTCTTAGCTTAGTTAATGGTTCCCGTTTCTCTCTTAGCATTGTAAATAGTTCTATTAGTTAGGTAGTTAGTGTCTCCTTCGTCCTTTGTTCCTCCTCCCCCTTTGGGGGTGAGGAATGCCAGGGCCGTGAGGCTTTAAGGTGTGCGCTGTCTGCGCAAAGTTCATTCCCAAAGGAGACCCACACGACAGCTGTCTGAAATGTCTGGGTGAGAGCCACCTCACAGACGCCTGTAAGATCTGTAAGTCTTTCAAGCTGCGCACTAAAAGAGAGAGGGTCTCCCGCCTAAAACTTCTCATGAAAACGGCTTTACAGCCGGTACCGACTGGCCACCTATGGTGCGCAGTGCGCCGGCGTCCACACGGGATATCCTGCTTGGGCCTGGGCCTGGGCCTCAGCGTCGAGATCCCGGCACTGGTCTCACTCTCCGACATCCAAGAGGGCGAAAAAGTCTCGTGGAAGGTCCCAGTCTCGGAAGACCACACCGGCCCTGCACCGTGGTGCCGACTCACCGGTGCACACATCCTCTGCAGTGCGGCGTAAGCGAGCAGAATGCCCTTCGAGCCCAGGGCAACTGCCCCCGCACCGCCTGTCCACACCGGATACCTTTGAGGCGGCGCGGGACCTCATCAGTCTCACCACCTCCCCTCCGTCGTTGGTTGAGGCAGAAGGGTCAAGGTCACCCACGCCAGAGGCCGTGTTGGCTCTGGCTTCACCTCCACACTGGCATGACCGGCAGGCTCAGGCACCTTACGCGTTGGGACCGTCCCTCGTGGGACCAGTACCAATTGCCTCGGCATCGACGCAGTTATCGACGCCTGCTCCTAAGCCTCACTCGGCACCCGACTGGGCTCGACCCCCATTGGTGCTGGGCTCTCTCCCGGCTCCTCATTTGGCTGCACCAGTGCCGTACCACCTTAGCCTTGTGGCAACGTCTGCAGCACCGGGCTCTTCGGCACCGATGCACGTCTTGACACCGTCGCAAGCACCGGCACCGACCATGTGGACCTTGCCGGTGTCCCAGACGACAGTTATGTCGTCCTCTTCCGGGTTTGTCTCAGCTCCATCATGCTTTGCACTGGTGATGCAACCGGCACCAGGACTGGGCCTCCCGGCACCTCTTTTGGTGCCACCACTGCTTTTGGCACCGGGCCTAGGTCCCCCAGTGCCGCAGGCGCCAACAACTCTCTCGGCACCGGGCCTGGGTCCCCAAGGTGCCGCAACAGGCGCCGGCATGTCCCCACCGTGTACATGCCGGCAAGCCTGAGTCCATGGCCAGGTTTGCCCCCCGCTCCTCGTCAGTGCTTCCCTGGCCAGAGTCCGATTATTCGTCCGATTCTGATGCGACATCCCTCAGGTCGGGGTCCTCGGGAGCCTCCTCGGCCCAGAAATCCCGTTCCCGGCATCGACGTAACCATTCGCAGGTGCAGCAGACTTGGCCGCCGCATCTGCAGTGGCCTTTCTGGATGCCGTGGGCGTACCACCAGTGGCAGGGGCCCGTGCCCCCCTCTGTGGTGTCGGACGCTTTGGGTCGCCGAATGCAACCATCGTCGTCGTTATCGCAACCTCCTCCTTCCCCCCAGAGGCCATCTACGTCGGACCTTGTGGCACAGGCACATGCCCCGGTGCCAGAAACTTGCCCGCAGCTGGTGCCCTATGTCCAACCAGTACCGCATGTGGCTCCTGTGGTAGATCCGGCACCGATACAGGAGGAGTCGTCATCATCGTCTCCTGACGAAGCCCTGGTGGATCCGGCACCGGCCTTCCCTACTATGGATGGTGTCTGGCTTCCAACCTAGGTGTCCCGGTGGAGCCGATGGTCCACAGATCCGATGGTCGATATCCTTTCGGATGAAGTGCCCACCCGTTTGGCTTTGCCACTTAATAAAACGGTGGCAAAAATTACTAATGCCCTGTGGCAAACACCGGCGACCCTGACCCCTACTTTAAAAGGTGTCAAGAGGCGCTACTATGTTCCCCAGTCGGGGCACGAGCACTTGTACTCCCAACCTGTCCTGGGGTCCTTGGTCGTCCAGGCAGCGGCCCAGAGGGAAAAGCTCCCCCAGCTGGGGCCGTCCCCAAAAGCTAGGAAACCCAAGCGCCTTGACTTAATGGATCGAAAAGTCTACGCCACTGGTGGGGTGCAGCTCCGCATCGCTAATCAGCAAGCGATGCTAAGTCGTTATGCTTTTAATACCTGACAGGCCATGGATAAGTTCAAGGATAAGCTCCCTGCCGAGTCCCGTCAGGAGTTTGCGGCCATGACCTCTGAGGGTAAGGCCATCGCCCGTACAGCCCTCCAGGCCTCCCTGGACGCGGTCGACTCTGCAGCCCGCACCATGGCGTCAGGTGTGGTCATGCTCCATGGTGCCTGGCTGCAAGTGTCTGGAATACCTCCTGATGTCCAGTCTACTATCCAAGGTCTGCCTTTCGACGGCAAGGCGTTATTCTCGGAGCATACGGACTCGAGGCTCTATACGCTCAAGGACACGAGGTCTACCCTTCGGTCCTTGGGGATTCACATGCCTGCTCCTCAGCGTCGTCAGCTGCCATACAGACAGCAGGGGAGACCGCAGTCCCAGATCCCCCGTGGGGAATACTGGAGACGCCGTCCTTATGCTTCCAGTGGGAGCACGGGGGCTGCGGGCTCCTTGGCCTCAAGGGGCCGTAGGCGCCGCACAAGAGTGGACAACCCCCGTGGGGTTGGTCAAGGTCCCTCCCAACAACACAAACAACAATTTTGACAGGCTCCCAGAGAGTCGCGCACTGGCCTCCCACCCGGTTTGCTCAAGCCTGGGCAAAAATCACAAATGACGCCTGCGTCTTAAACTTAGTCAGGAGTGGCTATACCATCCCCTTTCTGGGCTCGCCCCCTTCCAACCCTCCTTCCCCGTCCCTTTTCAGGGACATTTCTCACGAAGACACCCTCCGCCAGGACATGCTGACGCTCCTCCAAAAGGGGGCGGTAGAGAGGGTTCCACCGCACCTGGAGGGCAAGGGTTTTTACTCCCGATATTTTTTTAGTCCCCAAACCTATGGGCGGGGTCCGTCCCATCTTAGATCTACGGGACCTCAACAAGGTGGTCGTGAAATCCAAATTCAAAATGGTTACCCTGGCTTCTGTCATTCCGGTTCTACAGTTAGGAGACTGGTATGCCACTCTCGATCTCAGGGATGCCTTCTTCCATGTGGCAATAAGACCCAGCCACAGGAGGTTCCTCTGTTTTATTGTGTCCCGCTGCCACTTCCAATTTGCTGTGCTCCCATTTGGCCTTTCTACAGCACCCAGGGTTTTTACAAAATGCATGGCAGTCATGGCGGCATTCCTCCGCAGATCAGGGGTACACGTGTTCCCTTACCTGGATGGGTCTAGGGCACCCGAATCTCAAGACTCTACACCTGACGGCCTGGTTTATCCATGGTTGAACCAATCAGAAAGGGAATGTTCCCAGGAGGTACAGATGGTGCTCCTAAGTAGTAGGAAACCTTCTACCAGACTGTCGTACTCTGCTAAGTGGTGGCGCTTCTCGTCTTGGACGTCCCGAAGGGAAGTGCACCCATCCTGTGCCCCTGTCCTGTCCATTCTGGAATATCTTTTTGAACTTAGGTCTAGTGGCCTCTCTTTCTCCTCTATCAAAGTCCATGTGGCATCTCTCTCCGCCTTCCATGTTGGTTCGGCAGGAGTTTCTCTGTTCTCTGATCCTATGGTCAAAAGGTTCCTTACGGGTTTGGATAAGTTGTATCCCTCGGTTAGACCCCCTCTCCCGGCTTGGGACTTCAAACTCGTGTTGTTTAGACTTATGTCGCCCCCTCCCTCCCTTTGAGCCGCTGGCTACGTGTTCTTTGAAGCACCTCTCCTGGAAGGTTGCATTTATTGTGGCCATTACGTCAGCTCACAGGGTTTCCGAATTGAGGGTGTTGACTATAAATCCGCCCTACCTGGTGTTTTCTGACAATAACATGAGGCTCCGCCCCCATCTGGCTTTTCTCCCCAAGGTGGTATCACCTTTTCATTTGTCTCAAGAAATTTATCTCCCGGTTTTCTTTCCAAAACCCTACACCTCACCCAAGGAGCAGGTGCTCCATACCGTGGATACTAGGTGTGCACTAGCCTTTTATATTGATAGGACCAAACCCTTTCACAGGTCTCAGCAGCTGTTTATTGCTGTCATGGACAGGATGAAAGGGCTCCCCATTTCAACCCAGAGGTTGTCCAACTGGGTCGCAGGGTGCATCAGGGAGTGTTACGCCCTGGCCGGGAAGGTCCCGCCCCGGGTTACAACACACTCTACCAGGGCGCAGGTGTCCTCTGTAGTGTTTGGGGCGCAGGTTCCAATCACTGAAATTTGCAGGGTGGCCACGTGGTCGTCACTCCATTACTTTATGGCGCACTACGCTCTGGCGCAACAGGCCAGGGAGGACATAGGGGCGGGCACTGCAGTCCTCAGCTCTGTATTGTAAATATGTTTGGTTTATCAGTGTCACATTGCACTTGATACAATTTTTTCTGTGTTCGCTTGGTTGAATAAATTTGTTTGGGTTGTTCAACTTTTCGTGGACTTTTTGTTTCTGACTGCTCTGACCCCTCCTCCTAGAAGTGGGGTTAGCTTGGTAGTCACCTAATTCGAATGGACATGAGCAACACATCTCGAATAACAACAGTTACAGGTAAATAACCATTTTTATTTCATAGGCTTTGCATTTTTATTATGTGAAAGCAGTTGAGATTCCTCCACAAGAGCTTTGTTTGGCCTCTAATCTCCCACTTTTTCTGTAGCCAGGAAAGGAGCCAAGAAAGAAAGCAGGAAAGGCAGTCTTCAGCCTTCCTAACTATAGTAGCATGGGTCAGTGCAAAGCAGTGGAAGCACTGGGGTCTCCATGGAGCAATTCCAATGTGGTGAGGCTAAGCTGGCTAGGATAGTCTGTCCCTCCCTTGTGCCCGTGCCAAGGACCTGATCCTCACTGAGCTTTTTGCTGTCCACATCCTGCCCGGCTGATAATATTCGGGAAAGTCCTCCCACTGTCAGATTACTTTGTATTCAGCAAACCATAGTTCCAGGTTTCTTTCAAGGTTTTCCTTTCAATATAGGGGGCCGTATTGGATTCCCCTACTTAAAAACTACGTGCTGCCCTTACTAGGGCAAGAGAGAATGATCAACTTAGGGCTTGTGTGTGTACATAGGAAACTTATTCAGTTATATTGCTATGAGTGTGCTAGTATAAGAGCCCCCTGTGGAGACACTTCAGAAGGAGAGTGACTTTTTTCTATGTATCTTAACCACTTTCAAAGAAATATAAACTAAACCCGAAAAAACCACTCAACACCAGAGTAAGATTGTCCCCAAAGGGAGTTCAGTAGTGCAGTTACAGCAGTTTAAATTCACACCATCCCTTAATATTGGTATCACTTTCACATGTAATAGGCCCTCTGGAGGTCGATCTTCTAGCGTTCGAGTTAGTGGCCATAGTGTAGACTCAGGAGCCCGTTGGGGCTCTTGTAAATTTCAGAGGAGGAATGCGGAACTCTGCATGCAGCCCGAGGCCAGCAGGAAGTCCCACTGACTCTGGGCTCCATGAGGATGTGTATCCTTTGAAATGCATAAGAGCCCTTTGGGGGACTCTTGTGCATTTCAAAGTGGAAGCACCCACGTGGAGCCAAGAGTCAGTGGGACTTCCCTCTGGCCCTGGGCTGCACATGGTGTGCCAGCTTTGAAATGTACAGGAGTCCACAGCGGGCTTCGCATGGCATTTTCCCAGAAACCGGGGTCATCTGTGTTGTCCCCAGCTGACCCCAGACTCTGCATGGCATTTCCCAGAACCCGGCATCAGCTGGGGACTTCCCAGCTGAGCCCCGGTTCTGTGAGCTGGGATCAGCTGGGGAGTCCCCAGCTGATCCCGGGCTCCACTCGACATTTCAAAGTGGCAGCATCGCATGGAGCCTAGGATCACCCGGGGACTCCCCAGCTGACTCCGGGTTCCACAGAAATGCCGCAGGGAGCCCAGGGTCAGCTAGGGAGTCCGCAGCTGACCTTGGGTTCCACGAGGCCCTGCCACTTTGAAATGCCAGGCTGCTTTGAAGTGCCACACAGTGCTTGGGATCAGTTGTGTGGCGCTGCCCCTCTGAAGTACCCTCTCTTCCTTCCCCTTTTGCTGCCTCTATCTGATAGAGGCAGCAAGGGGGAGGGGGGAATTGACTAGTTGACTAGTCCTTAACATCCTTAGTGTAGAACCCCAAATCTAACCCTGAAGGGACTCCTCGTAGACACTGCAATGGCTCGGCTTAAGGTAAGCCAAATCTAGCTACTCATTTTGTGTAGCTGGATGGTGTACCTTAAGCCATCCTGCCTGGTCTAGTGTAGACCAGGCCTGAGACTGGAAGAGGTGGGGTGGGTGGGGGTGTGTGTGTGTGTGTGTGTGTGTGTGTGTGTGTGTGTGTGTGTGTGTGTGTGTATATATAGCTGTGACTTTGCTAGGAAAAATAGCTGTAATTTAAGCCAATACATGTTAGACTAATGTCACAATCATAGTGAAGACAAGACAGTGGTAGTTTTAATTTGTATTATCCCAACCAGCTAATATAGATTTTTGTCTTCACTGGGCTAGTAACACTGGTTACTTAATAAGGGTTGACTTGACCTGGGTTAAAAATGGATCTTGTTTTCACAGTGAAAACAAGGCCTCCCCTAAAGATACAAGCAGGGACTGAGAGTCAAGGCTGCTGTGTTCTGGTCTTGGCTCTTCCACTGGTTTGGCAAGCAACAATGAAAAAAGTCATTTCTCCATACCTCAATTTCCCATCTGCGAATGGGATAGCAAACTTTTACTTTCCTTTCTGGGATGGTGTGACACTTAATTAGTTCACATTAAGATCCTTGGCTGAAATTCATTGTAGGGATGTCTTGTCATTTTGTTCCATTTAAAAATAAATTCTAATGTCAAATAATAGATGTTCTTCCCCTGGAGAGAGAATCTCATGCCCAGTATGGCTAGTAAAAGGCATAGAAATGGAACCCTCCTGGAAACAATTATACATAACTTTGGCCCCTGAAGTAGAGGATGCTCTGGATCTGAAGTGGAAGGCTGATTCAACCAGCTTTGTTCCTATGGATTTAAACAGCATTAGTGATGTTACTGGTGGATCTTGACAGCCTTGTGTTTGGTATGATCTGTACATAAAGGCTGGCATTTCTAAAAGCATTGAGAGCTGAGGGCCTGATTCACCAAGGTATATAAGGGTATGTCTACACTGCCACCGAAGTTCAAACTAGGGTGGCTAATGTAGGCATTCAAAGTTGCAAATGAAGCCCGGGATTTAAATATCCACTTGCATCTTCCAGGCGCCACCATTTTTAAATCCCCCTTAGTGCGGACTCCATGCCCGCGGAGGGGTCTAGTGGGCCCAGTTTTACAAAAGCACCTAAATTAGGTTGGGCACCAAACTCTCATTAAAAGTCACTTAATCACTTTTGTAAATCCCATTATGCATCTCTGTCTTTAGGAGTCTAAATAACTTTAACTCTGGCCCTAAGAAATTAACTCCCCTATGCCCCTTAGAAAAAAATCAGCCCAAACCTTTATTTAAAAAAAAACTGCTTCCAGTTTTTTTGACTAGCGGAGAAGAAATGAGGTTGGTTCATCATCTCCTGAATAATGCCTTGTCAATATCACTGTGAATTAATGCATTTTTATTTCTATTGGGAATTGTTACATAAGGACAACATACAATAAATGGGATTTGACTAAGAATATACTTTGTTGTGTGCTTAAATTAGTTACGATTTCCTCATCTCTTACAACTTATTAACCCCCCCTCCCATCAGTAAATGGTGAACCTGGATATTACTTTCATTTGCTGACTTGAAGGAATTCATAAACATTTTCCCCTCAAAGCAGTTGATTACTGCTGGCTTCTCCAGTGGAAAACTGCAGGTTGTTTATCCTCTCTTTTGCAGCAGCTCTGGCCTCCCAAGAAATTCTGTTATTTTCTTGACTCTGTAGCAGGCTTTCCCATTCCTAAGTTTCTACCCTAGAGCTGCACCTCGCTGCTGGATGAATCAGTACTCTTAAAAATATTGAATCAACACTTCTAAAATCCTCCTTTAAAGCATTCGTTGTAATCTAGGGAACAGGAGTAAGTTGAGCTAGTGGCTAGATCATTGACATTGGATGGTGGAGTCTTCTGTTCTTAGTTCTGCTGTGTGATCTTGGACAAATCATTTTATCTTTCTGTGCCTTTGTTTCTCTCCTTGTTCTCTGAATGCTCTTTGTGGTAGTGACTCTCTCTTACTCCATGTTCTTTCCTATGCTAGATATGGGTCTCTGATTTTGGTTGGAGCCTCTAAGTGCCATAATAATAAAAAAAAATGGAGTGAAATATCGAGGGCAAGTTCTAGGGATATTAGCATATATTCAAGTAAACCATTAACTGTTGAACTTAGCTTTATTGGTTAATCCTGTCAACTACAAGCATCCTCCCTCCCCCTTGCTGCCTCTGTATCAGAGGATTTGCACTGCAGTAATAAAGGTAAAAAGATCTGACTATAAAATCTTTGCAAAAATGTTTTTTTCTATAATAGAAGAATAAAGGCTGTAACAATGCAGATTCTAGGTTCCAGAAAGAGAGAGAACTTTTACAGTGTTTAGGGGTTTGTGGGGGGGCTTTTCCTTTTATTGCAAAAACACTTTATTACACGGGTCATCTGCATAATTGGCTTTTTTGCTATAAGGGTGTTTCTAAAAAATAAAGATAATACTAGAGAAACTAGCCAAAAGAGACAGCCTTGTTTTTCTGATGACTGAATATCCAGAAAAGATGACTAAAAGGGCTCACATATGTACACTCAGTCTGTAATTGTGTGAGTCAGTCACTTCTGCTTTAACTCTGCATGGTGTTGGTAATTGAAGAGGCAGGATAGTCCAGTGGCTAGGTTGCTAGTCTGGGCCATAGGCAATGAGATTTCAGTTCCAGATCCACAATGGTAGGTACAGTAATTGACAATGGGGTGAATAAATGATTATAAACCAGTCTTCCTCTTCCTCATATCAGTTTGTGAAGGAAAATGAATGCTGGTGTGGGAATGGTGGATGAGAGGAGAATCAGGTGCTACCACCAGGCCTAAACTAAAACGTTAGCTCAACCCATCTATGAAATTCTTCCTCGTATGTATGTATTACCTACAGTGACAAGGGCGTCTTTTCCCTTGCTATATTGAGCATCTACGCTGAGGTACTGCAGCTGTGCCACTGTAGTGGTTTAAATGTAGACAAAGCCTGAGTGTAGAAAATATACAGAGCCAATTTCTTTGCTGATATGTTGGTGCAATCCCAGGAACTTCAGGCAACCAGTACTAAAACCAGATCCTTCACTACTGTAAATAGGTGTTTTGCCCATGTTCAGTTTTAACTTACCCCAGCTAAGGATTTGGCCCTGTATCCTTGGTTTGACAATCACTTGCTCTGTCCTTCACAATTCTAATGCTCCAAGGCCCAATCCTATATTCCTTGTGCATCCCCAGTTCCCTTTCTCCCATATGGGAGCTTTCAGCATGCAAGGAATCCAGGATCAAGAATTGCTTAAGTAGTATCTAGGTGAACTGTTACCTTTGTGGCAAGTTGCAGTATCTGCTTACAGCACACGCTGTATGTTGATCCTTCTACAGCCCACAAACTGTCCTTTAGAGAGCAGTTAACTACACCCTTTTAGAATAGTGGGTTAGGAGCTTTTAGTGCATGGTTAACGGAGCCACATGGACATGGCACGCTTGTGTTCTGTGGATTTACATTCCAAATGGCCATAGAGTATCTGTTGGTCTAGACAACCCTTTTGTTACTCCCATGCAACTCTTCACCATGCCATAAATATTTCCTTTTTTATAAGCTGCATTACAGGTCTGTGGCTTATTGTCTGATCTCATTTAATCATTTGCTATTGAATACCCCTCTCAGTGCTTATATGAGCCGTAAGTGGGTCATTGGCCTGGGTCACCCCCAGGAATAAATCTTTGTTCTATCTCTATACATCGCCTACTACGATGGGATGCAGGAATGTGGGTTCTGCACGCTACAATAATACAAACAATGGCAACCTTGGAATTGCTCTGTTCTAAGATCATAACTGCTTGTGCAAGGGTAGTGATTCTACCCCAAAGCTTCACTTGTCTCCTGGGATCTACAGGAGGGCTCTCCGCTGGCTCAGGGCCACTGTGCTGCTTCTTCCTGAGAACATGGCTCCCTTGGATCAGCCCTGTCATTGCTCCCCCAGCCACTGATGCTCCTAGGATCCCCATCAATAGTATGGAGGAGTTAAAACAGTCCAGCTGGCTTTTCTATGGGGCTCGTGGGACACAATGTTGTGCCCTAGGCTTTCCTCTTTGTATCCATATGTCCCTGACCTCAGGGAGGGGATGATCAGTGCCTAGGGCGGGGGAGATGGCACTATGGAGGCAGTTCCAGTGGCCAGATGATCTGGCCCTTTGACATTTATAAAATGCCCTTTCAGAGCTGTTAAGTATTCCAACTCCATCGATGGATTCCATATACACACATTTTGTCCACTGGCACAAAGCAAGGAATGTTTCACACAATGACCCAATGTTTGCTGCAATAAAGCCATCCTTCTTCTCCCTTCCACAAAAAGAACCCTCAGTGGGGTTGCATAATCAGCGTGGGGCTTCTTTGGCATCTGAATCGGCACACAAAAGGTGTTATTAAATTACCACTATGGAAAAATTGTGTGACTTCTAACAGCTGTAGTGGAACCAGAGGAGCAGAGAGATGAATGTGAACCGTATGCTATAATGGCTCGTCATTTCCCCATTGGTTATTATACACATTAATTAGCTTGAAAATCAGCATATAGATTGTGATGGTTGAGTTAAGGCTCAGCATGCTCCTGGCACATATTAATTATGATGATCCTCCATGAATGTCCCATATAAATTAAAGTTGTAAAATCACGTTTAATTGGTTAACTGGTTAAATGTGATGTTTGCCCAGTTAAAGGAGCTGCGGGTATGGGGGCCTTTCCAGCCCCCCCACCCTCCAAGGCCAGGCTGGAATGGTCCCCGCACTGTAAGCAGGGACAGCTCTATCCTGGCTTTATTGATGGTGGGCCCCCATCAGGCTGGACCAGCCCCCTACCCGCAGCAGGCAGGGAGCTGCTCCACCCCCCACAAGTTAACAGTTAACTGGACCCAGTAAGCATCATCTGTTAAAAGTGATGCCTACCAGTTAGGGATGTGAAAGATTAATACAGATTAGTGGTAGAATGATAACTCTGCTATAGCTAGTGGTAATATTATTATAGCTGGGTTGATCCCAGGATATTGGAGACACAAGATAGGTGAGGTCATATCTTTTTACTGAGCCATCTTCTGTTGGTGAGAGAGACCAGCTCAAGCTTACACAGATGTGAAGAAGAGTTCTGTGCAGCTTGAAAGCTCGTCTCTTTCACCAGGAGAAGTTGGTCCAGTAACAGAGATCTCATCCCCCTCCCCTAGCATGTCCTTAACTTTTCTATGAGCTGTTTGTAATGGCCTAGAAAATTTAAGAATTTTATCCTGGCTCTTGACTTCTATCAGATGTGTGGTTTTTTTTTTTTTTTTTAAAGTGAGGTACTCCCATAGAGATTCCCCACTTGTAAAGAAAACACACACTATTACAATATACTATTTATTTTCTGTACACGATAGCACTGAATTGTATCAACAGCTGGTTGGGATATGCTCTTGCCTTCTGTTATCTGTCCTGGACATAGTAGCCTGAAGGCCCTTTTTGACTGGAGAAATTTACCTGGGAGTGGGAGTCTCATCAAGGTTTGTTGTACTTCACCATCTATGGAACCACAGTGTGAAATACCTGTATGTCTGCTTTGGAGTTGGAGATGTAATTTCCAGCTGGGTTATATGTACCATGCTAGTCTGATTAAGCTAGCATGCTAAAAATAGCAGTATTGCCGCAGTGGTATAAGTGATAGGCTGGCTATCCCAAGTTTCAGATGGAATCCTGTTTCAGGCAGCTATCTCACCCCACTGTGGCAATAGCTACAGCAGATCAAAAGGATCTGTATTTTTCTCTGCCTGTAGGTATTCTGCAGCTTGAGAATGGCATGGGGATGATCAGAGGAAGGAAACAGACATCAGATGCTCTCAGTAGTGTGCTCCTTGTGTGTCCGGGAAGGTTTCCAAGTAGCCAGCTGAGAGCCAGATAAATTGCCCTGTCCAGTCACCCCTTGGCCCCTGAGATTTCACCTTCAAATGCTGTTAACAAGGAGATGGTGTTGTTGCTAGTACCAATATGAGCTACATGGTGCCTTCAGGAACTGGATTGCTATGGTGGAATAATTTAACACAGGGAGCTATTCAAGAGCCTCAGATACTTCTGCCCTCCCAGCTTGAGCCCCATTAAAGGGGTGGGCAGGAGAGGGGAATCCATGCCCTAAAATAATGATTTGGGGAGAGGGGTTTCCATGCTCTAAAAGAACTCTGCAAGAGGTGTGGTGTTTTTTGCATCCCACATGGCTTCTCTCTCTGGGGGCTAGAATGCAGCCTTGGTGAACGGAAACAAAATCAAACCTGGTTGTACAGGTCCATCTGGTTTTAGTGTGGGTTTCTCTCCCCCGCCTCTTTCTCCACCCCAGCATCTGCCCTACAGACATTCCACTCCTTTATCAGTCCAAATCATCTGAGAACAACATCTACACAATAATTTTTCTATGCTCCTCTCCTTGTAATGTATGCTTTTTCTTTCATGATAGCCCAGGTGAATCAGGGTCTTGATGGTTAGCCTGTAGATGTTCCCAAACTATATTCTCCAGCACTTGAACCTTTCAGGAGCTGTTAAGGTTCTGATTATGTGCATTCTTTCGATTTAATTTTGAAAGAACATGATTGCAATGTGGACACAGATGAAGTCTTTTCAAAAAAAGGGCAGGTTTTTTTTAAAAATGTAGTTTTAAATGCACTTGTGCCCTACAACTGGAAGAATTTTTTTGAATCACTAGGTAGTGTCCATCTCCCCTGTATAATTTAAATATTGGTACAGATCAAAATAGTATCCCAAGCAGACAGCCTGTTTTGGTACAAGAAATCAAGATTTTTCCAGTATGGCCCTCCACTGTGTGAGCTCCAAGAACTAAAAACTTGCTGGTTTCAGCATGGTTAATCATTTGAAATAGTAACCAAGCAATTTACGTTGCTGTGTCTTACTGTCTCTATCCCTAAAATATTCCTGGCTTACACTCCAAATCTAGTCTAGTTCTCACTCTTCAAGTATTAAACTGTGGGTCTTTTCTTTTCAAGTCTTTGGATTTTTTTATGGGCTCAATTGCTCTGGTAACAAGGCTTTTTTGTGATTTCAGTGCATTTATGCCATTGACCTTTGCTTCGAAAAGTGTTCAACAGTCTTCACTGGACTGGAGCTCTGAAAGGCAGTGTTGTAAGTGGCTTTATCCTATAGAAGCAGTGACCACAGGCAAAGCTTTATGTGTGCTGAATGATTTAATCTTTACACATGCAAGACTTGGCTCTGTGCCATGTGTAACATATGGAGAAAAATCCTCCTGGAGAAGCATTGATACCAAACTTTCCAAAACTTGTTCAAAATAACTTCCTGTCCTGTTATTTTTAATCTAACATGTAAAATCAATGGGTGTTGTCCCACGTGTGATACATGTAAGTACAGAAGAGATCTAAGGGGGGGGGGGGACTTTTTGCTTAAAATGAAGCAGGAATCTGGCTGGAAAGAGGCTGCTGGGGAGGAGGATTCCGTGAAAATAGACAACTGGTCAATACTAAAGTTACAAAATAAGAGGGACACCTCAGAATCAAGGGAAACCAGTCCAAGAGGCTACAGCTTTAGGAAATGATTCTGTAAACTTGGACTACTCACGTGAAGAACTAGGCCCTTAATTTGTACCCCGTCTCAAAATACTGTGTGGTTACCAGAGCTCAGTTTGATATCTGCAGTAGCAAGGGCAGAAAATAAAAAGATTTATTTTTCAGCTGAATTTGAAATGAGACTGTTAATCAGCGAAGCAGAGAGCTACAAGGACCTGATTCTTTTTTCTGAGGGTATGTCTACACAAGCTCCCTAGTTCAAACTTGGGAGGCTAATGTAGGCATTCAAAGTTGCAAATCAAGCCTGGGATTTAAATATCCCATGCTTGATTTGCTTCTTCCTGGCCAGTCGCCATTTTTGAAATTTACAAGTCTGGACTAACTGCCTAGCTATGAAGTAGGAATAAGAGATCCTCCGGAATAGGGCTTTATTCCGGAGGATCGGGCCAGTCTAGACGCTTTTTTTCCGGCTTTTCCCCAAGCTGGAAAAAAAGCGGCAGACATGTTTATTTAAATCCGCGGGGGATATTTAAATCCCCTGCGGATTTTCCTATTCCCACTTTCAAAATTAGCATGCCCCTTCCGAAAAAGGGGTCAGTGTAGACGTAGCCCCTATGTCTACACGCGGCAGGGACCCAGTAGTTCAAAATAAAGCCCTAGTTCCAACTACCTGTTAAACCTCATTCCAGGAGGAATAACAGGTAGTTTGAACTAGGACTTTAATTCGAACTACCGGGTCCCTGCTGCGTGTAGACGCGGGCAGTTAGTCCGGACTTGTAAATTTCAAAAATGTCGACCAGCCAGAAAGATGCAAATTAAGCATGGGATATTTATATCCCGGGCTTGATTTGCAACTTCAAATGCCTACATTAGCCTCCCTAGTTCGAACTAGGGTGCTAGTGTAGACATACCCTGATAGAAATATGCCCTATGCAGGAACAAGAGGGATTGAGACAAAGTCACCTTTGCATTTATCTTATCCTTGAGCCTTTGAGCTGCTCTAACTTGCATTTGACTGCTCACGTCTACAAGGGATCATTTCAGTCACTAGGACTAGCTCCTTTTCTTCTGGCCATGGTCCCAGGAGACTGGAATAGACCCGGTGTGCTGGCTGTTTGCCACCTAGGGATTACCTCTATACCAAGAGAAATTCTCCAGGGGCCCTAGCCATGCACTTTATGCCCTCTTCATAGTGCTGGTGCAGCATATAGGAGCCAGTTCTTGGCATTATGTCTCTTTTATGCCAGTTCAGCAGTGGCCACTGGAATAGAAATGTAAACCCTCTCATACTGACAGAAGAAGAGTTGCAAGGGATCATTCAAGATGGAAATGCATTCCACACACCACCAGGGCTTCATCTCAGCCAGGTGGCTCATGTTGCTGCATCTCCCTGGTAGCAGAGTTCATTGTGCTCTTCAGTGTATTTCACCTGACAATCCCCTTGAGACAGGGAAGTACTGTCACTCCCATTTTATAGTTGAGGAAGTGAAGCCCAGAGCAACTAGGTCACTTGCCCATGTCACAGAGGGAGATTGGAGTACTGTGTTCAATACCCGACTGCATCAAAAAATCCCCCACTAGTCTCCTACCCACAAGACCATGCTTGTTCTAGAGGAGCATGTGTGTTGGAGACGGGAGGGCTGCTCTTCACCTTCATACCTATACACTGCACCATAGACCAGCCTCCGATGGTTCCCTAGTGCATTTGATTATCCAAATCAAAATTGCTTTATTCCGTTTTGTTAAGCCCTCCCTGGGCTTGCTCCAGTCCCCTTCACAGACTTGGTCTGTCTTCTCCCCCTCCATTCATGCCTGCCCTGGTTAGCACTGGCATCTAAACCCTAACCCCCATCCTCCAACTGTCATTCTTGATGGAAGAGTCTTCTGCCCTGCAGATCACTTGGGGCAAGAGGTTGCAGATGTGGCTATTAAGCAGCCATGTTGGTAAGTACAATAGACTTCCATCTTGAATGGTCCCTTGCAAGTCTTCTGGAAAGAGTCAGACTGGAAGGAATTAGGTTTCTTAAATCTCTTAAAATTGTAGCTTCCAACCACATTTGTGGTCAGGTTCATGCTCTACTTCCTTTAACCTCAGCTGTGTATATAAACCTTTTGTAATCTTCTGCACACAGGACACAAAACCTCCATTCTTCGAGGATTGTCCCTGGGGATGCTTCACCTTAGGTCTTGAGGCACCACTGCACGCGTAGTCGGAGATTTACAGTAGCAATGCCCTCTGATGGGCCACACAGGCGGGGCAGGCAGCACTCACAGTGCTGCTATCACACAAAAGCGGTAACCATCCCCTCAGTTCCTTCTCCGCTGCCATCGGCATCAGTTGGAACCACAGTTGCTGTCCTCATTTGCTTAGTAATTTGAATATTTTTTGATTATTAGTTAGTGTTACAGTTAGAGTTAAGTTTTTTTCATTTAAAAAAAACTAAAAACCTTTTTCCTGTTAGACCTCACCAATTTGTGGCCTAACAGTTCTACTCACCCTGGGATGCCTGGTTCCCTGAGATTCAAACGTTGCCCTCTCCTGCAGGCTTTCTATCCCCGTCTCTCATGGTCATTCCCATTGTGTGCATTGCCTCGATCAGGCACACGCTACTGCACAGTGCCAGCATTGCAAACTGCTTATCGCTCACACAAGGAAGGCCCGGGAGCTTCAATTAAAACTCCTTTCATTGGAGAATACAGTGAGACCAGCTTCAGATCCAGAGCACTCCTCTCCCTCATGCCAACCATCTCCTCTGGCCATATCCAAAAGAGCAACGTCGACCAGCTTGTCTTTAAGAAACTTCCTCTAACCAAACTAGGAAGACCTCTCATTCCTTGTGTAAAGGTGACTCCCCCTCAAAAAAAATAGGAGCAAGCACCTAAAGTGCCCCCTGTTCCAACCATGGTCAGGGTTCTGGACAGGGAGGCTCCGGGAGCATCCGGTACCAACGGTTCCTGAGGGTCCAAGGACCTAATTAAGCTGAGCAAGGCGCCATGCAAAGCCAAGGCAAAATCAGCTTCATTGGCACCATCAGTGCACACATCTGCACTGAGGAACGATAAGACCAAACTGGCTACAGCCGTGGCACCTCCGGCACCGACAAAGCTCAAGCCACATATGGTACCGTCAGCACCCATAACTCCCTTGGCACTGAAGAGCCACAAGCATGCGGTACCGACTTCCTCTCAGTGCTGTTGGTGTCGCACATAGCGGCCATAATTCCATCCCAGCTGCCCTGGGCATGGAATATACCAGTACCAGCCCTTCATCACGGCAGAAGAGCTCAGGGTATCCTTGGTGCCCGCAACACCATTATTCAGCAATGACGGCATTCCTGCATTGACCAATTTCTTACACTCAGATACTTCAGGCTCGGCACTGCAGTTGTTGAGTGATGATGAAGAGGAGCCCTTAGTTGGCACCCACTCCCTAAGACCGTGGTCACCAACCAGTAGATCGCGACCTCAGGAGCTCTAAGAGTAGCTCTTGAGCCCTCTCTGAACTGCGCGCCTGCGCAGTACATTTACATTAGATTTCCTCATTTGAGGAGCAGCTACTCACCGACCAACACCACAGGTGAGTAGCTGCAAGGAATGGTGGGAGCTGGGAGGTTGGGAGGGCTGAAACACCCCAGCCAGTTGACTGTGGCTTTCAGCTGAAAGAGGCTGCCCTGCACTCCAGCTGATTGGCGGCTTCTCCTCTGTGCCTGCCCACGTGGAGCTTGGTGCACCCTGGCTGAGCGCTGTGGCCAGCTGGCTAGGCAGCTGGGTCAGCCTTGATAGTTATGCATGTTAGAACTTCGTGCAACAAATACAAGGCAACATTGTACAGATTTTTACGGACAATCAAGCCACAATGTACTACATAAAGAAGCAGGGCAGAGCCAGATCCTATCACCTGTGCCAGGAGGTGGCCCACCTATGGTTGTGATGTATAGATCACAATGTCCATATGCAAGCCTCTTACCTTCCGGGCAAGGACAGTGTTACAGCAGACACCCTCAGCAGGAAGTTCGCTTCCAACTTTGAACGGGAGATAGATTACAACATACTTCACATGATATTCACACGTTGGGGATTCCCAACGATCAACTTATTTGCAACCTATGCAAAAAAGAAATGTCCACAGTATTGCTCATTTGCGGGCATTGGGCTTACACTTTCTGGGGGATGCCTTTACAATACCTTGCGACACACCCCTTGCATATGCCTTCCTGCCAATCACTCTTCTTCTCCAAGTAGTCAACAAAATAACAGCGGGGACAGCATTAGTCATACTCATCACTCCAGCATGGCCCCGCCAGACCCGGTACACTTACCTGCTCCACATGGCCATAAGACCTCCTGGGCAGCTCCTGATAGTCCCGCATCTCCTGACTCAGCAAGAGGGTCACATCCGGTATCCGTCTCCCCACATCCTTCTTCTCCAAGCGTGGCTCCTCACTGGTTCTCCTCAATAGAAGCTACATTTACAGATAAGGTCAGACAGATCTTAATAAGTAGTCGCAACAAGAAAATCCTACCTATACAAGTGGTGAAGATTCTCTCTCTGGGTGAGCCAGAGATCAGCAGATCCATCCATGATTCCACTGGGTGATATTTAAGAGTCCCCTTTATACCTAAAACATACAAGTCTCTTGCTCAGCTCATTAAAGCTACACCTCACAGCCATAACTGCATTCCACCAATCTATCAAAGACAAATTAGTCTTCGCCCACCCCATGACTGTTCCTTTTAAAGGGCATTCAAAACACATTCCCGCCTGTTCGAATACTAATCCCAGCCTGGGACCTAAACCTTGTACTAGGAGCTCTTACCTGTGCACCATTTGAGCCTGTGGCCATGTGTTCAATGCTGCACCTCCCAGTGAAGGTTGCCCTGTTAGTCACGCTTACATCAGCCAGAAGGGTAAGCGAAATTGGGGCTCTAATGGCTGATATACCCTTTACCGTATTTTATAAAGACAGAGTGATTCTGCGACCACATCCAAAGTTCTTATTGAAGATACTTATCTCCTAGCATTGCAACGAACCTCTGCTACCACCCATCTTCTGCCCAAAGCCTCATGCCACCGCTGAGGAAGTTAAATGGCACATGCTTGATGTGCGCTGCACTGTTGCCTTCTATTTGGAAGAGACAAGGTCAATTCATAAAACTAATAGACTTTTCCTCTGCTCTGCTGAATGATCCTTGGGCATGCAAATCTCTATGCAGAGAATTTTCAGGTGGATTGTAGACAGCATTTGCCTGGCTTACACCAGCTTTAATCAACAACCACCACTCCAATTACGTGCACACTTCACAAGGGCCATCACAACTTCTATGGCCTACCTTAGCAGTATTCCTCTTATGGACATTTGCAGAGAAACTCCTTGAAGAAAAAGAGAAAGTTACTCACTTTGTGCAGTAATGGAGGTTCTTTGAGATGGTTGTCCCTGTGGGCACTCCACCACCCATCCTTCCTCCCCTCTTCTTTGGACTCGTTGTCCTTCTGGTGCAGAAAAGGAACTGAGGGGATGGTCGCTGCACATGCGTGGTAGCGGCCTTGCCTACGCGGCCCAGTGGAGGGCACTGCTACTGTAAATCTCCAACTAGGCATGCAGCGGTGACTCAAGACCTAAGGTGGAGCATCCACAAGGACAGTCATCTTGAAGAATCTCCTTTCCTGCACAAAGTGAGTAACCTTCTCTTGCATCAGTTGAGAACAAGATGATTGTAAGTCTGTAATTCGCCAGGATTATAAGTAACTCCTTGTTTATGACAAGTACAAACCAATGGAGGTTAAGAATACACCATAACTTTTGATGGTAAAATGTGCTGTTTCTTCTCCTCAGTTGTTTTTTATTTCTATTTTTCTGCTTCCTGTAACAGTTATATCACAATACCAGGGAGATGAAAGCCCTGTAAGTACCTTTAAAAATATATCTTTATGGTCATAAAACCCGGGATTTCTGACTGCTGGCTTTGTGCTTTAATCAAGCTTCCTCCCTCTTCTTCCTCAGATGAGTTCTAGCTTATAAATTTGATGTCCTTTTCATCAGTATGGTCAGGGCTCGACAATTAGGGCAATCTACTCGCCCGTGGCGAGTAGATTTTAGCCCAGCATGGTGCCGCAGTGCGATCAGCACATGCGCAGTGTGCCAACCCGCGCAGCTGGCGAGCAGGGGTGGCCAATAATTTTGGAAGGGGGGCCAGTTCACAAATTTTAGAAGTGGCTGTGGGCTGACCTAAAAGGGGCAGAGCTTTGGGCGGAAGGGGCAGGGTTGGGAACTACCCTGCTGGGTATGGTGACCTTATTTTCTGAACCAGCTGGAGATAGTAATAATGGTTTAATTTAAATTATTAAACCAATTAAGTGTTTTAACTTTCTCGTGTTGTTTATCAAACTTCATTTTAAATAAAGTAAAACATTCGGAGCACAAATGGTGTTCTCGTCCATCCTCCCTGTTAAAGGGAAAGGACTGGGTAGGGATCGTTGAACTGAGGAAGTAAATGCGTGTTTGCGCAGGTGGAGTTGGAGAGAGGGCTTTAGTTTCTTCGAACATGGGACTCTGTTCCGGGCACAAGGATTGTTAGGAAGAGATGGGATCCACCTAACAAAGAGAGGAAGGAGCATCTTTGCGGGCATGCTTGCAAACCTAGTGAGAAGGGCTTTAAACTAGGTTTGTTGGGGGACGGTGACCAAAACCCTGAGAGGAGTGGAGAAGTCAGATACCGGGAAGAAATGCAAAGAGGAACGAGCAACAAAGAAGGACCCCTGATTTGAATGGAGAGGGTAGGGCGATCAACTGGTTATCTAAGGTGTTCATACACCAATGCAAGAACCCTGGGGAACAAACAGGAAGAATTGGAGGCCCTGGCCCAGTCCAAGAACTACAGTTTGATTGGGATAACAGAGACTTGGTGGGATGACTCGCATGACTGGAGCGCTGTCATGGAAGGGTATATAAACTGTTCAGGAAGAACAGGAAGGGGAGAAAAGGAGGAGGAGTTGCACTGTATGTAAAAGAGCACTATGATTGCTCAGAATTCCAATATATAGAGGGAGAAAAGTCTGTTGAGAGTCTGTGGGTCAAGTTTAGAGGTGTAAGCAAAAGCAGTGATGTTGTGGTTGGTGTCTGCTACAGGCCACCGAATCAGGTGGATGAGGTAGATGAGGCTTTCTTCGGACAACTGAGAGAAGTTTCCAGATCGCAGGCCCTGGTTCTCATGGGGGACTTTAATTACCCTGAAATCTGTTGGGAGACTAATACAGCAGTACACAGCCAATCCAGGAAGTTCTTGGAGAATGTTGGGGATAACTTTGTGGTACAAGTGCTGAAGGATCTGACCAGGGGCCGTGCGCAGCTTGACCTTCTGCTCACAAACAGGGAGGAACTAATAGGGGAAGTAGAGGTGGGTAACAACCTGAGAAGCAGTGATCATGAGATGGTAGATTTCAGGATCCTGACCAAAGGAAGAAAAGAGGTAAAATACACACCTTGGACTTCAAAAAAGCAGACTTTGACTCCCTCAGAGACCTGATGGGCAGAATCCCCTGGGATGCTAACATGAAGGGGAAAGGAGCCCAGGACAGCTGGCAGTATTTGAAAGGAGCCCAGGAGAGCTGGCAGTATTTTAAAGAAGCCTTATTGAAGGCACAGAAAGAAACAATTCCAATGTGTAGCAAGAGAAGCAAATATGGTAGAAGACCAGATTGGCTTACCGGGGAAATCCTTGGTGAGCTTAAACACAAAAAGGAAGATTACAAGAAGTGGAAACTTGTACAGATGACTAGGGAGGGGTATAAATGTATAGCTCAAGAATGCAGGGGAGTTATCAGGAAGGCGAAAGTGCAATTGGAATTGCGACTTGAAAGGGATGTGAAGGATAACAAGAAAGGTTTCTGCAGGCATGTTAGCAAAAAGAAGGTGATCAGAGAGGGTGTGGGACCCCAACTGGATGAGGGCGGTAACCTAGTGACAGATGATGTGGGGAAAGTTGAAGTACTCAATGCTTTCTTTGCCTCTGTCTTCACGGACAAGGTCAGCTCCCAGAGTAATGCGCTAAGTGACGCAATATGGGACGAAGGTGGACAGCCGCAGATGGGGAAAGAACAGGTTAGGAACTATTTAAAAAAAGCTAAACATACATTAATCCATGGGTCTGGACTTAATACATCCGAGGGTACTGAGGGAGTTGGCAAATGTCATTGAGGACCCTTTGGCCATTATCTTTGAAAAGTCGGGAGATCGTGAGAGATCCCGGATGATTGGAAAAAGGCAAATGTAGTGCCCATCTTTAAGAAAGGGAAGAAGGATGATCCAGGGAACTATTGGCTGGTCAGTCTTACCTCAGTCCCTAGAAAAATCATGGAGGAGATCCTCAAGGAATCCATTTTGAAGCACTTGGAAGTGGGGAAGGTGATCAGGAATAGTCAGCATGGATTCACGAAGGGAAGTCGTGCCTGACCAATCTGCTTAGCTTCTATGATGAGGTAACTGGCTCTGTGAATATGGGAAAGTCAGTGGATGTGATATACCTTGACTTGAGCAAGGCTTTTGATACGGTCTTGCACAATATTCTTGCCAGCAAGATAAGGGAATGTGGATTGGATACATGGATGGTAAGGTGGATAGAAAGCTGGCTGGAAGGTCGGGACCAGTGGGTAGTGATGTCAGGATGGCGGTTGGTTTTTAGCAGCGTGCCCAAAAGTTCAGTTCTGGGACTGGTTTTGTTCAGCATCTTTATTAATTACCTGGATGAGGGGATGGATTGCACACTCAGCAAGTTTGCAGATGACCGTAGTGATGGATGGCAGAACAAGGAACAATGATCTCAAGATGCGGTAGGAGAGGTCCAGGTTGGATATTAGTTTTTTTCTATTTCACTAGGAGGGTGGTGAAGTACTGGAATGGATTACCTAGGGAAGTAGTGGAGTCTACATCCCTAGAAGTGTTTAAGTCTTGGCTTGACAAAGCCCTGGCTGGGTTGATGTAATTGGGATTGGTCATGCCTTGGGTAGGGGGCTGGACTTGATGGCCTCCTGAGGTCTCTTCCATTTTTATGGTTCTATGATTCTGTGACTTTTTTTGGTCCACCACAAAAGGTTTCAATGTTTTCTTTATTTATGGCAGGTGTAGGGAATCCTTTTTGGGTCAGCGGTCACTGACTCACAAAAAAATCAGTTGGAGACCACACGAGTGAGAAGCAAAAATATTCCAATAATCCCCAATGCTCACTGGTGTGGCCTTAACTGAGACACCTCACTGCTCTGGTGTCCCAGACTCATAGAGTGAGGGGAAAGAAAGGGGGGAACTGAGATTCAGGGTTTCCCATAGACCAGATTTACTTTTCTGGGGTTCTGGAGTTAGTGGAGAAAAGTTATGGACCTCCTTAGATTCTGGGGTAGGGACAAAAGTGAGGGGTACAGTGCACCAGATAGGTGTGCCAGCAAGTAAGGTAGGAATGGGGTGCAGGATGTGGGAGGGCAGTGGGGTGCAGAAACAAGCTGGGAGTAGGGTGTCTGGCTAGGTCGAGGGAGCAGGAATAGAGGGTGCAGTGTGTGACCAGGAGAGAGGGTGCAAGAACAAGGGAGAATATCGGAGCAATCTAGGGGTGCCAGGCCTTGAGGGGGAGGGAAGTGAAGAGATTGGGGAGGGGGTCTGAGCATGAGGGGGAACCTTACCTGGTTTTGTGCTCCTTGAAGTAATGGCTGCAGCCTCGCTGTCCCGGCCGCCCCAGAGGGAGGTTCCGCTGCTGCAGCCACGTAGCCACAAGTCAGGCCTAGAGGCACCACTGCTGTGGCCACAGCCTGTCTCTGGAGGCGCCCCAGACGAGGGCTGGCCCCAGAGGCTGGAGGCGCTGCTGGCGCACCACTGCCATGGCCACGTTGCCTGGGGACAGCCCCAGAGGTGCTAGCCCGAGGCTGCGTGGCCATGGCAGCAGCATTTCTGGGGCTGGCTCCAGGCTGCAGCATGTCTGGTCTCTGGGGTGGCCTGGAGCCTCCTGGCCGCAGTGTCTCTGGGGCCAGCCCCAGTTTGCATGGCTGTAGCAGTGGCACCTTCAGCATCTGGGGCCAGCCTTGGACCATGGCGCCTTTGGGGCCAGCTTGTGGCCATGGTAGTGGTGCTTCCAGGGCCAGGCCCGGACTGCATAGCCACGGCTGGCCCTGGACCATATGGCTGAGGTGCTGCTAAGGAGCCTCATCCCCAGCGCTGCTATCTCTCCAGCGGCTGCACGGGGGGAGGAGGAGTGGGGCTGAGCTCCTTCCCCTGCGGCATGTGTGCTACAGGTTGGGCCCGCCTGTTAGGGGGTGGGGCATGGAACTGCCTTGCAGGGCAGATCAAAGCCCTAGGCGGGCTGGATCCAGCCTGCTAAGAAGATTTTGCCCACCCCTGAGCTAGACAATTTAATGGGCTCTCAACTTGGGTGTCACGCCCATTTTACCCTTGTCCATACTAGTAGATAGGATGAGGTTCCAGCTACATGAGAGAGGGAGTCCTGGTAGTCTTTAGAACAACAGATCCAGTTGGTTTCACTTTCTGGCTCGTCTAATAAGTCTTGTTTTCTACAGGGCTGTTCGCTCTATTTCACAGCAGCACCATTTTGCAAATGCTGCAGGAGAAATGTGCAAATGCAAATGAAGAATGGTTTCCATTTGCTTTTGGATTAAATATCAAGATAAGATTTCAGTTAACTTTAGGTTTTGTGAATTTTTTTTTTTTTTTTTTATTGTTTTGGGACTGAATTGCCTATCCACATCAATTTAAATTTTGCCTCCGCTGGCTGCAGTTCCTGATATGATGTGGAGGCTAATGAAACAAGTTTCTTACTCTTTTATGTAATCAGTCCATTAAGCATGTCTGAAATTCATATTTTGAAAATGTTGCTTTGTTTAGCCTCTTGGGCTAGATTTGTGGGTTTTCCTTCTGTGTGGGTGTGCATGGCACTTTGGGTATTTACTGTTTTTGCCAAGTGAACTGACAAGAGAATGCTAAAATATATTAATTTTTAAAAATGATGCTGTCCAAAAACAGCATTTAATTAATCTACAGCATTTATTTAAAAACAAAATATAAACAGTACACCAGCTATTCTGTGTATCAGCCTCTGTTAGTGTTAATCAGCTTTTCATAAACACAGTTAGTTGTCTCTTCTTCCCCTTTAAGAACTGTACAAAATAATTGATGTTTGTTGAGGATGGCACAGCAAATGCTGAGATCGCAAATAAAAGGTGGGAGTGTATGTTACACATGGACATGTACATTTTGCCCATCAGTAGCTCTTTCCAGATGGGAAATCTCAATGTTTTACATTAATTCTTAGAACTTTTGTCTCTGATTTGTAGGGGGAACTATAGCTGTTCTGAAATACCATTGACTGGCTCTGTCATCTTTGCATCTCTGAACTTTTCCATCTGTAAAATGGAAATATTTTTTACTCACAGTTGTAAAGGGCTTAATGATTTTCAGGTGAAAGTTACTGTATTAAGGCTCATTACTCCAACCCCTGTTGAGGTGACTGAAAAGACTCTCATTACCTTCTGTTGGCTTTGGAGCAGGCCTATAGAAGCTGAAGTGGGAATGGAGTCCCCAGTCCAATTCCTGCCCATGGGACCATGCTATCATTACTTTAGATGGATAGGTTGGTCCAGAGGAAATAACATTACCTGTTTCTCAAGGAGAACCTTTTTAAAAGGTCTGAAATATTAGGATATCCAGATATGATGGAGGAATTTTCTTCATTTTTAGTTTCTAGCCTTGATCAGAACTTCAAATATTAAAATATCTGTGATCACACCACATTTTGATCAAAGTGGTTTGGAGAAGCTTTGATTATGCATCTGATTTTAGGGGTTTACTTATCAGAACCAAACTCAAACTCTAAACTGTTGTCATCTTATTTCATTTGTTGCTTACATCCAGTGCTTTTTTTGTTTAAAAAAAAAAGTGCCAATACTCCAGGGGAAAAGTTGTTGAGCTCTGACTGAAGGTGCTGGTACAGTGTCTGGGGGTGCCGGTACTACGTACTGGGCAGTACCATCAAAAAAAAACAAAAAAACCACTGCTTACATCACATTAGTGCCCAAAAAGCATTAGGTGCTTTCCAATCACAGAGGGAGACAGTCATCAAGAACCACAGTCCATGACAAGGGTCACCATTGCTAATCAATATCTAGAGATGTGTAAGTCAATGAGACAGCTCTTTCAAAGGGAGGGGTGAGTCACTGAGTTGCTGTGCTCAGAAAGGGATCATTATCAGAGGGTAAGGGTGATAAAGTGTGAAGTGAAAGTTAATAGAGGGTCAAATTCTGTGTACAGTTACACCTACACAATCTAATGAACTCAGTGAGGTTGCACAGGTGCTTTATACTCCAGTAGTACTCTTTTTTGTGTTTTATATTGCAGCAATTAACTTTCTGGTAAACATTTGCTGCTGTGTGTGTGTGTGATATTAGGAGGAACAGATCCCCCCCTTGGGGAAGGAGAACATTGCACCTATGAGACTGAGAACGGAAGTTACCAAGTCATCAAGCAGCAAATTCAAATGTCTTTTTTTTTTTTCCTTTGCAGCTTCGGAAAATGCCAGTGTAAAGTTGGGATAACTGGCTTCAAGTGTGACCAATGCCGTGATGGATACTACTGGGTCAACCAAACCAGCTGTGAACCATGTCAGTGCAATAACTATTCCAACAGCTGTGATATCTTAACAGGTATAATATTTCTGATTGCTTAGAGCCAAGTTCTGTAACCTTGATGGGGCTCTATTGACATCAGCAAGGTTGCAATGGTGAGTGAGTAGTGGTTTGGGACCTTACCATCTAGAATACATCTACACAGTAAGCAGAAATCTACAGCACTGAGTCTACAGAGTCAGGCTTGTATGGCTTGATTCCATGGAGCTAAAATAGCTATGTAGACATTTGGGTTCCTGCCTAAGTTTCAGAGCTCAGGCTTCAGCCTAAGCGGGAATGTCTATATGGCTATTTTTAGCTCTCTGGCCTGAATTTATAGACTTGGTGTCATGAATAGGAGCTGCAAAGGAGAGTCTAACTTACCTGGAGAGTGAGGGAAAGGGTTAAGCAACTCTGGAGATGTACCTGAGGGAGGGGGCTTTGGGCATTCAGCCAATGAAATGGAGATAAAGAATTTCAAATCTAGAGAGTTTTTTTTCTCTTCCTTTGTTTTGGGGAGAGCATTTTTTTCCTTAGGTAGCAGGACAGATGGAGTCTCCCAGGAACAGACTCCTTGAATTCATTGAAATGTATAAGTAGGGAAAAGTTTAGGTAGTCTATCAGGTTGTCTTGTTTTCCTTGTTTGTGGGTTTGGAAATCATGTCTGAGCTGGTTATTTTGTAACTGAGAATTACAGGCCAAGGAGTCTCTCTGAGTTTCTTTCACTTCATGGCTTTTAACACCCAGTCATTTACTCTGTATGCAACAGTAGTCTTGTTCTAATAATAAAGGTTTTTTCTTTTTGTTTTGGTTAACTGGTATTGGCTGACTTTTGTGTCCTTAAACCTATGTGCCTAAATTACTCAGGAGGAGCAGAGCTCCATTGTTGTCTGCGGGTTATTTCTGTTTGTTTTCTCAACTCCAAGCAAAATGGAAGTTGGGGCAGCGGGGAGAGCTTTGCCTCAGCAAGGGGATTCCAAGTGATCTCTTCCCTGGAAAAGGGTTTATTTTATATTTTTATTTACACTTGGTGGTGGCAATGACCAATCCTCTCTTTTTTTTGGGTCTCGGGGAGGTTTTTCTCTGGGAATTACAGATCCCGGTTCTTACAGAGTTTATTCTGCTAGCCAGCCTCCATATCTACACTCGAAGTGCCAGGTTGGGGAATTGAGCCATAACACTTGGGTTGTGAAATTTGCTGCTGTGAGTTTCTGCTTCCTGTGTAGATGTAGTCAACTGTTTCCTGATTTCTGCTATATTTAGTTTCACAGAGTTGAAAGACAGAAATGACCACCATACCATCTAATCTGACCTATGTATCACAGGCCACTAAATACCACCCCTAGCCATCTATGCACCAAGCCCACAACTAGAATCAGATGAAAGTATTACAGCCCTCAAAAGACTAATCTCTTCAATCTCACCCCTTTGTATTTTTCATTTAATTGTATTTGTTCATAGGGCGTCAAATCATCTACTTGCATGACAAATTCTTGTTGTTTTGGATCTGATCTGCTTCCCATGGAATTTGGTGAGGGCTTTGACATTCACTTTGACAGCAACACTGAGCCTTTATTATGACGTCTAGATTCTTAGTTGGAACCCTAGGGGCTCCCTGTACAAAGCATAACCAAAAGATGATGCTTAACCTTAAGAGCTTACTTTTTGTTCTTTCTTTTATTTACCACAAGCATGTATTGTTCAGGTGTTGGCTGAATGCAACTGGTATTGTCACCAATAATATTCTGAGCTCTATAGAAACAGGTTATTCATATTTGCTTGTTTGTTTTGTAATGAATTTGCCTTACATCCATGATGTGTCGGCTTTTCTTAAACGTTGTGATCGATTTACACTAGGGATGGAAGCAGCTAATTGATTACTCAATGAGCACATGCTCATTGGGTAGTCGAGTAGTCACTTGACTAGTCACTTTCCCACTCCCCCCCCCTCCCCCCCCCGCTGCCTCTGTCAGGAGCTGGTGCTGGCGGGGAGCTGGTTTAAAAGATGCTCTTAATACATTTAAAAGGCAGAGCCACTGCAGGGCCAGATCCTAACCCTGCTGCAGCTCTGCAGTTTCCCTGCATTACCAACTAATTGAATAGTCAATGGAAATTTCATAGACTACTCGATTAGCTGATTAAATGCAATTTAACATCCCTAATTTACATATGTTTTCTGTGCCAAAAAAAGTAAATTGTCTTTGTGTCCCTTCACACTGTAATAATATGAAGGTCTAAAACATAAGCCCATGTAGCACAGGCCTGGTCTGAGGCTTAGCTAACAGACAAAACATGGCTAATGTAAAGCAAAGCTAAGCTGTGAGCAAGAGACAGGCCCCTGCTCACAGAACAGGCACGAACAGAAAGCAAAACACTAATTGGCAATGAGCCCAGTAATGGGTACTGGTCATAAGTTGAAAGCACATGGTATCACCAGCTCATTAAAAAAGACCTTGGTACACACTCTGCACAGCTACAGACCCAGGTGCGAGAAAGGGTCTAAAATGATCATCTCTATCAATCATGCTGTCTAATCAAACGACAGGGTACCAGGTGATGGGTGGTATTTAAGAAGTGTTAGCCTGACGTCCGAAGGTGGCAACCTGACACGTCAACAATGATGTGTAATTTGTTAGTACCTGTATACAAAGTGGTATCTTGGGGGGACGGTTTTGGATGACCTACGGAGCAATGGAAATTTTCCATTGATTGAGTCATTCCATTGTTATGAATTGCATATGCATAGTGGTTCAGTAGAGTCCACTGACAACTATTACTGTACTTCGCTTAACAATAAACCTAGCTGGGCACCTTCAATCCTTATCTGATTTGTGGTCTTTGGGGGCTCCTCTCAGGGTCTGCTGTGGAGACTGAGGGTATGTCTACACTACAGCGTTATTTCGAAATATCTTATTTTGAAATAATTATTTCGAAATATCGTATTTCGAGGTAACGTGTCTAGACACAAAATGCATTTTGAAATAGTGTTTTGCTATTAGCGCGTCCACACTGATAGGATGCTGAATTGCATTTAAGGCTGGCTGGAACCGGTTCTGTCAGGGCATCAGGTTGGGAGTTACCTTGTGTGGCTGCTGCCTGAGGCTATCTGAAACCTGTGCTTAAAGGGACCCCTCCCCCCCCCCCCCCCCCCCCGGACAGCTGGTTCTAAGGTTTCCCTGCTTTCTTGCCTTCCTCGCTAAGGGACAGCAAAGCATTTTTTTCTCTGTGTGCTCTGGTTGCCCTCACTTAGGACACCACAGCACTCTGCAGCATGGAGCCGGAGCTGCCCCTAGGCACTCTGGTGCTTCTCCTGGACGTGTTCCTGCGAGCCTGGCAGCACATTCTGCAGGCAGTAGCAGCCTCCCTGGTGTGCCTCACTGGGGGTTTGTGCCTCATTCCTTCCTCACGTCCTTCCACTTACCCCTCCCTAACCTCCCTTCCTGCTGTACGATAAAAGACACGTGTGTTCATTACAACAAAGCCTCTTTATTGAACAAAACTGGGGTGGGGGAATGAAACTGAGGTAAGACTGGGGCAAGGAGGAGGGATGGTGGGAGAGGAGAGGGGGAAACCTGGGAGGAGGGAGCTGGCAGCGGGAGGAGGGAGCTGGCAGTGGGAGACAAGGGGAGGAAGTGGAAGGAAAAGCTCAGGGTTGGGGGTCTCACTGGTCCAACTGTCTCCCAGCACTGTGGGTGCGGGGACCTCGGCATCCCTGGGAGTGTGGGGAGGAAGAAAGAGCTGTAGCTGGGGAGGCAACAGGGGCTGGAGCAGCAGGAGGCAGCAAGCTCTGCCCCAGGGTCGATGACCACTTGAAGGGCACAGACCGTCCTACAGACTAAATAGACCCCAGGATGCGGTCCATGGTATCAAAATAGTGGGAGGGGTGTGGGTATGCCCCTGGTTGGGAGCTGCCTCCTGTGGCCCTGGCATACGCTTGCCGCAGCTCCTTTATTTTCATATGAACCTGTTCCTGACTTCTCATGTGGCCTTTGGTGGCCAGGCTGGCAGCTATCCGCCTGTAGACGGTTGCGTTCCTCCATTTAGTGCAGAGATCATGGACGTTGGAGGCATCCCCCCAAACCTGAATTTGGTCCCTGATCTCCACACTGGACCAGGCAGGCACCCGCCTTGTCCAGCCCCTTGCAGGCTCCTGGGAGCTGGCAGACTGGTCCTGGGGAGTGGTGGAGGGCTGGCTGGCACTGGCTGCCTGGCTCATGCAGGTGCAGTGACTGCTGGCTCTGAGCTGGCAGGCTTGGAGCTGGTACAGGCACTGTGGCCAGAGTCTACCTCTTTAAGGGCACTGGGGAGGGAGGGAGAGGAGTTTTCTTGGTTGTGCCCAGAGTTGCCACCAGGGCACCCTGGGAAGGGCTGGGGGCCCCCTATTTTGAAATAAGCATCTACACAGCACTTACAGCCGGTGCCCAAGTTGCAAACGGTCGACTTATGACCGTTCACAGTTACGACCAAAAGTGTTGTAAATGGCGGACCCTGAGTTACAAACACGATCCGCGCTTACGAACAGCGCGGTCGCATGTAACTCAATGGGGACCGACTTAAAAACAAACCAAATTACAACCAATTGCTTGGTCCGTAACCGGTTCGTAAGTCAGAGACAGGCTGTATTTCGAAATAGCAATTTTGAAATTGGCGCTATTCCTCGTGGAATGAGGTTTACCAATTTCGAAATAAGCCCTCGGCTATTTCGAATTAATTTCAAAATAGCGGTTTGGCTGTGTAGATGCTGGTAAAGTTATTTCGAAATAACTTTACTGTGTAGATATACCCTGAGTGCACAAGTTGGCACAATATACATCATTGAGCATGCATTCAAGCAGCCTTCTGGTTATCATCATCAACAGATAAGGACTCCTTAGCAGTAAATCCTGACCCTTCCTGACTACCTGCACACACCAAAAACTGAAACAAAGTCAATATCATGTGACTTACACAACCAGTTGCAGCTCAGCAACAGAGCTTCAATTTTGAAATTTAAATTTACAGTGAGGAGCTACAGAGTAAAATAAAACTCACCAACATTTTTTCTAGTGAGTTAGAAAGTCAGTGAATTCAAAAAGTTTGCAACCTGTTTGCAAATGGCTTGTCAACAGAAAGAAACAGTTAATCAAATTAATTATATTTTGTAATTATTTTCTCTTTATTTACTACATTGTTTATGTACTATATTGTCTGTGCATTTCTAACAAAGACACAGTCAGTATTGAATCACAGAATTAACTGTAAGCCAGTAACACCACCACTTCTGTCTAAAGAACAAATATAATGGGATATCTAGCAGATATTCAAACTTTGTCCTGTGTGGCCCTAATTCGGCAAGGCACTTTCTCATATTCTTAGCTTTAAATATGTGATTATATCCCACTTAATTTGAGACATAAGAACATGTTTTAAAGTTAAGGTGCGCTTAAGTGCTTTGCTGAGTCAGTGTCTTAATGTGTGTGTTTTAGTTATTTTGATATGAAATTACATGCCAGTTTCTGCCCTTGATTCTGCAGTCAGTCTACGAAGGCAGAACTCTTTGCCATGAGTGCCAAAAATCCATCTTTATAGTTTGCAGAATCAAAGTCTGACCATGGTGGTGTTAGTTTGATCTATCATGGAATGGTAGAAAATTCTTATTCTTTCTTCTCTTGCCTTTGCTTTTGTTGTTGTTGAAGCTGAAAAGCAGATAGTAAATTAGATCTGATTTCTAACACTCTGGCTGTGTCTACACTGGCATGAATTTCCGGAAATGCTTAAAACGGAATACTATTCCGTTTTCAGTTTTTCCGGAAAAGGAACGTCTACGTTGGCAGGCTGCTTTTCCAGAAAAGCCCTTTTTCCAGAAAAGCGTCTGTGGCCAATGTAGACGCGCTTTTCCGGAAAAGAGCCCCGATCACCATTTTTGCAATCAGGGCTTTTTTCCGGAAAAGACTATTGGGCTTTCCGGAATAAGGACTTATGCCCGAGCGGGAGCAGAATAGTTTTTCCGGAATAGCGGCTGATTTTGTACAGTAGAGCATCGTTGCTTTTCCGGAAATTCAAGGGCCAGTGTAGACAGCTTGCAGCTTATTCCGGAAAAGCGGCTGATTTTCTGGAATAAGTGGCCCAGTGTAGACACAGCCACAGTGTATGTACATAGTTCTTGATATGAACTAGAGAGTGTACTTTGTTTGACCTCTGCAGGTTTATATAAAATCGTGTATTACTTGTCAATGTTTCTGTTGCATTAGTACTGAGTTGTGGGCTCCATCTCATGGCTAACTGAAGACCTACATTGTTTTGAGAAACCCCAGTTGGTAATGTGGCAGAACTTCATATAAAAGATATTTTCTCACAGTATGGATACAGGTTCATTAGGTTTAGTGTGTTAAAGAGAAAGTAGTTAAGCAAGCGAACTGGAAGTTAAGAATCCTGGGTTTTTATTTTTGCACATATTGCCTTGTATAAGTCACTTGACCTCTCTGTATTCATCTTTTAAAGTAAGTGTGACAACACCTATCTACCTGAGGAGTCACAAGGCTTAGTTAATGTTTGCAAGGTGCAATCAGAATGGAAGTGTTCTGAAATATTAATGGTTTTCGTTGTGAAGTGATCCCCACTCCGAAATATTTAGCATGGTTTGTTTACCAATTGGTCCATTGGCAACCCAGCCAGTTGCATTATTACAGAGGTAGATGCTTGCAAATCCTGCTGATGGAAAAGGACGTGGTCTTGAAATGGACAGGTCTGCACATAAAATGTGTGAAGTTATTCCAGATTTACTGCAGGAAAACTGAGAGCCAAGTCCAGCTCCAGTGCCATAAAGCTGACCATGCGAGACCATTTCTAATAGCTGACTTTCTCCTTGATTCATTCAACCCTTGGTCTCCATGGTGAGGTTGCCAATAGAAATTACAGTTGGGATTGGGGGTTTCATCATGTGGACATGTATCCCACAGAAGCCACCAGCTCTTGTCATACATACCACTGAATAAGGATCAAATATCAACTGCAAGATTGATTTATGGAACACTGCAAGCATCTTTAGTCACAAGAGGCAAGGCTAGTCTCTGCCATATGTGTGAATCAGCTGGTTCCAAAAAGCAATATATCCAGCCAGTTATGCATTCTCCCATTAAGTGGAGGATCAAATACAAGGACAGATTATATTTAGATGGAGACTTCAGAGTCATTGCTGCACCAGCAAAGAAAGACTAAGAGTAATGTTGCTATTGATATTTGATACTAATATTTTGTCCCGTCTAAAACACTGACAGTTTAACTCAGCAAGTACCTGTGCTGTGCTTATACTGTTACTATGCTGCTCTGCAGCACCCTGGTTTATTGTGGGGCTGCTTTTACCTTTCAGAGTTTTGGACTTGGAATTTAAACAAATAAGCTCCCCACATCACCTCACTCCTTAGTAAGATGCTCGTTGAAGCAGATGATCCTACATTGTTTATGTACTATATTGATGGATGAGCTTTCAAAAGGGGCTGCATTTGTATATCTAGCAGCATTTCCTCCCTATAGTTGTAAAACATCAAATTAAAGTTGACAGAGGGCTAGATCGTGCCACAAGGGTACAGCCCCTAGTAAGAAGCAACAGTTTGCTTTACTGTTTTGCTTTTTAGGAGTATCCCAGAGAAGGGACTTTGGCTCAGGAACCCCCAAATCCTCCTCTGCTCACTCAGTCTTTTTACAGATTAATAATTTGTTGCTGGCCTAAACAAGCAGCAAATCCTCCCTCATGGTCCTGGCTCAGCTATTTTTGTCGATGCATTTGGCTGGAGCCATCTGCTCCAGACACAAGGAGGTAGTGGTCAGAAAATATATGGTGGTGCCACGAATCATATCTTTTGAATGTGTCTTAGGTTTATTGCCCAAAAAAGAGGCATCACAAAAATCAGTATTTAGTCATGAACATTTAAGCTGTACAACGTGTGTGTGTATTCTGCTGCTGCTGTTGCTAAATGAATTGTATGTTGCTTATGCTTTTTTTCCCCTCTCTCTCTTTAGGCACCTGTTTGAACTGTCAAGGAAATACAGAAGGAAGCCACTGTGAAAAATGTAAGGTGGGCTTCTTTAGAAGCATCCTTCCAGGCCTCGAATGTCACCTCTGCCCATGTTCAACAGTGGCATCTACTGGAAGCTGCCAAATAAGTAAGGCTCTTTTTTTATGCTAGTGAAAGCAACTTGTTTCAATATATTTCACAGCTAATTTGTACTCAGGGCTGATAATTCTAGTGTTCCAATTCATGCTTTTCCTTTGAATCCCCTCTTTCATGGGAACTAGTGTGTTTTTTTTTTTGAAGTGACACATGCTATTTAGGAGTGCAGTATTTATTAACAGTATTCTTAGAGCATTTATGATACTTCTTATAGGCATCTCTGTGCTAGGAAATTATTTTGAAATAATGTATTTTGAAATAATAACTCTCAAAATCATTATTTCAAAATAGCGTGCCCACAGTACAGTGAAACCTTGAAATTAGTCCGAAGCATCCTCCCTTAATGTGGATGCTCTACCTCGACTTAGAGCACCAGGAAGCACTGGGGAATAATGACTCTGAAGAGTAGTTATTTTGAAATAGCAGCCATACCGCTGCTATTTCAAAATAACTATTTTGAAATAACTGCTTGTCATGAGGAATAATGTTTATTTCAAAATAACGGGCTAGTTATTTTGAAATAATGGGCTTGGTAGTGTGGATGCTCTACTTGTTATTTTGAAATAACTCCCTAGTTGGACCAGGGCTATGAGAGCAATAGAAACTACTGGAATATCTCTCTTGCTGTAGGCAATAATTGTTACATGTTACTGTGGTTTTCATAGTGGTTTTCGCTGCCTGCTTACGTGTTGTTTATTGTTTTGCAGACAAAAAGAAATAGATACAATGGAGCTAGTCTTCATTATCAGCAGTGGATGAAATTCATTCTTCTGCATTAAGTTAGTGTAGTAGTTCAGGACAGCAATATAGTAAATTCAGGATTTACTGGTGTGGTGTCCTGACAAGTCTTCTGCTCTGTTAGTGATGATAAACGTTCAGCTATGTGCGATTTTTGTATGCTCCTTCAGTATATTATGCCAGCTCTGGACAGGTAGCTAGTGTGACAGACTTCACGAGAGCCCCCAAAGACCACAGAGTCAGATAAGATGAGAAGGCACCCGAGTCAGGTTTATTGTCAAATGAAGTACATTAATAGTTGTCGGTAGCCAGATGGCCTCCGAGCTCCTATGTGTTTGTACCCATGACAATGGATTTTGGCTCAGTTAATAGTATGGATTTCACTATTGCCTTCAGGCCGGCCAAAGAGTTAAGTCGAGGTACCCCAATATTTATAGACGGAGTTAAATAATTTATGATGCACGCCTTACATATCATCTTGTGCATTAATGACACATTTGGTACCTCCCCTTGTACTTTCCTCCAAATCATTTACTACCTGTTGTTCTACTTTCACTCTTGTTGTTTCAAACTATTTTATAATGTATTTAGCTGGATGTCCTTGTACTGTTTTGGTGGAATGTATTTGCATATTTTATATGCTTTTATTAGTGCTAGCTAGTCTAATGCTGAAAGACACTGACTTGCAGGCAAACATCTACTTTTGGCACGGCTTGTCTATTTTTCATACTATAACTCTTGCTTACTTTGGTTCAAGCACCAGGCTCATGCTCAGGCTCTTTCTCCTACAGTTAGCAACAGGCCTACATTTCATTCCTAGTTACGTGGAACTGAAAGAGTGCACAGGCAATATGCTGACCCTTTGTACAGGGATAAATGTCAAGTGCTCACAGAAAATAGACCTGCCACACACATTCTATGCTCTTTGCTTGGGTGCAAGACTTATGAAATTCTGTGCCTTATTATTTCTGCAGGAACAGAATGATGGAATGAAAATTAATCAGGGGGGAGCTTAAGATGCTCTGGCAGTGTAAGAGACTTCCGACATAAGAGAGATGGAAGCCCTATTGCTTGAGTTTGGACAAAATGCTAGAAAACATACTGTTGGGATCAATCTTGCACTAATTGGGAGATGGACTAGAGTAGTTTTATCCAACATTTTGTAGGTGGATGACTCTTATTTGAAGGCAGAATTTGTGTGATACCTTTGTGTTACTATCAAAGCAAGAATAAATGTTAACAAGTCTAGGTCTTGTGTGAGCTTTCATGAAGCTGGTTGAGAGTACTTGAGTTTTAAGGCAAATGGTATGAGGGGGAGTAAACTTAGGCCAGGACTATACAAAACCTGGAAGGTTGGTTTAAGGTACACAACTCCAGCTACATAAAATATGCTGAGCTTGGTGATGTCCCCACAGCATGAGGGAAATAGGAGCAAACATTCCCATTGGCTTTCCTTACTCCTCACAACTACAAGGAGTACAGGTGCCAGCTGGAGCTGCCCTGTTCATTCAATTTATGGGTCTTACCTAGACCCTCTAAATTGAACACTAGGTCAGTCTCTGGTGCGGAGATATTCCCTTAGCTTGAGGTTGTAATAAAAATTTCAGCACCTGGTGATTGTTTTCCCCTCTGGTCCCCTGGGTTGAAATGATCTGAAAAGTTCTTGTCCATTCGTAACTTCACTGGCATGGGTCAAATACTCCCTTCAATCCATCAGTCAAGACAGAGGTGTCCTGAAGTAGTAGTAATTGGAGGCTGACTGGAAATATTCTAACTATGCTCTGTGACTTCGCACCTAAGTTTAGAAACCTAAGCATGTGGGCAGTGGGGAGGTTATGGGGTAGCATAGATACAAAGGACTGAACAGAGAGAAGTCTGCAGCAAGGAGCTTGCTTTTTAAAGGCTTGATTGTTCAGCTTTTCCATGGGCAATCTCCTATTGATATTAAAATCTGATTGTAAATCAGCATGATGCAGAGCAAACATGCAAGTGGCACAAGGAGCATTCTTCCATAGGACTCATTCAGTTATATTTATATGGTCTCTTTTTCTTCAGAACCTGGTCAACACACCCCAACCTGTGACAGATGCCGAGCTGGATACACTGGCCCAGACTGCAATCAGTGTGACAATGGCTATTACAATTCTGACAGCATCTGCATTAGATGTAAATGTAATGGGAATGTAGACCCAGACCAGTCACCCAAGATGTGCAATCCAGACACAGGAGAATGCATTGGCTGCCTCCACAACACAGCTGGGTTCCACTGTGAGGAGTGTCAGGAAGGTTATGTCAAAGATCCAGATGGAGCCAATTGCACCAAGAAAGGTAAACCTTTCTCCTAGAATCAATGGCATGTTTCCTTAACAATTCAGATACACACAAATTGCATGGGGGTAAGGAGAAAATATTGTATATAATCATTCATGGAAAGTTTTGCTGTTGAAGTTGAAGCAGCTTTTAGAGTTTTCCAAGGTGGACACGGGAACTCATTCCTTAAAAAGGGCAAGTCCAAGGGACACTGAAAGAAAATTTCCCTGTAGCCATTTATAGTTTTATAAAGCTTTATTTTGAGTTACTGAGAACTTGTCTGAACACTGCATAAGTTGAAAGGAGCAGCAGTGATGTTTTTGATGCACTGCTAACCTTTGGCATTCTGGAAATGGCTCTTGACAGACACCTCTCTGTATAGCTCAAGACAGTATGTTGGGAGGATCTGCAGAGTTTGAGCATAGAAAAGTTTTAGTGAGATTCCTTTCCTGCATATTTGTGTGCATGTCTGTATACACCAAAATAGTCCTCTTTCTTGTGTTATATAGAATGTCTGTTAACTGGAGATTCATCTAGGTTTTTGGTAATTCATCTGTTCCCCAAAAATGTGGCAGGCAATATCGTGAAATGAATGGAAACAAAAGACTATGTATAATTCATTTTGTGTCCCAATTTCTGTTAGAGATGTAAAAGTATAACTGTTTACATGGTAATACCAACAACTCTCCTTCCATTCCCGCTGCCTCTCTATCAGAGGCAGTAGCATGAGGGTGGGCAAGGAGGAAGATGAGAGCCAGTGCACACGGGGTTGAATTTTTCAGCAATTACACGATTACATAATTACATTTTAACATCTCTAATTTCTATAGCTGGATGCAAACTCTTAACCCCCTATGAGTTGCATATATTTGACTACATTCAGTAGCACTTCTCACATCAGTAAGGATTTAGGGGAAAGGCACCTTTATAATGGCTTTTTTATCATAACACTTAGTTTCAAAGTACTATGCAGGCGTTACTATGCTAACTGTTCAAAACAACTCTGTGAAGTACTATCACCTCTGTTTTGTAGATGGAGAAAAAAGGCACAGAACAGTTAGAAACTTGGCCAAAGCCACATAGCAAATCAGTGGAGAGCAAGAATATGAACTCATCATTGCCTGATTTTTGAGGCCTCTTTTGATTCCTCAGTCTCATTGCATCTACACTCTCAGGTGCACAGTGGCAATGAAGCTACCTTATAAGAACTCTGAATAAATGGTAGAAAGTTCTTCTTTCATAGATTATCAGTAAGGCTATGTCTACACTGGGAGTGATGGGACAACAGTGCTGTTGACACACAAACGTCACTGAAATTGAAAACCAATCAAACCAGTTTTTCTGCATCTCATTGTCGACATTTCATGGCCACATTGCTAGCTTGCCTTTCGACGGAGAAAAGCAACACAGTGCAGGGTTGAGGGAAGGCAGAGCTGATACCTGCACTTCTTGGGATTCCCTTATAGCTCTGTGAGCTCTCCGTGCTAAGGAATGTCAAAACAGCACAGCAGTCTCTCCACCCACATCCCCGTACAGTAGCAGCAGAACAGAAGCATTCCAATTATTTGGTTTTCGTTTGTTACCCAAAGGGAGCATCTCACTCCAGCTGTCAAATACTTCCCAGAGCTGTGAAAGGGGAGGGGTACATGCCTGTAGGGCATCAGAGATCACAAAACACTGAGCACAGTCATTGAGGCAGGCATCGTAGAATACTGGCAGAAGTCAGTTCTCTCTACAAAACAAACTGCAGAGTCCACTCTGGCTCTTTGCCAATATTAAAGGGAGTGGAAAAGACAAAAGTCTCTTACAGGTGTGGAAGTTTTTTGTTGCCAAAACTAGTTGTTTTTCCCAACAAATGTCACATTGTAGAGTAAACACTTGCACTGTTTTTGTCACCAAAAGAAAGGTTTTGGTGACAAAACATGCCAGTGTAGACAAGGCCTAAGTTCTTTGAGAGATGTCCTTGTGGGTGTTCCGGGTGTTGGTGTGTCCCAGCGCTGCAGAATGGATTCTTCCTAGCATTGCATTAGGGCCGTGCTTGTGCGGCAAGTGAGGTGCCTGGCTCTATCCAGCACTACCGCACATGTGCAGCCATCCTCCCTTCATTTCCTTCATACTGTCCCCGGCTCAAGATGGACCTCCGCAGTGCTCTTCATTCCTCATTAGTTCTTCGTAGATAGCTAGATTCTTCAAGTGATGTCCCCATGGGTGCTTCATTGTTTGTGTCTGGTTGTCCCGGTGCTGCAGATCGGACATGGTCTTAGGGCAGTTGGTAGCTCTATCCACAGCTACCAGGATGTATTTGTTCCCCATTTGGGTCACCTGGCTGACAGGCCCCACTATCTCTAATTCTGTCTTCCGGAACCATTCCTCTATATGGGGTAGGGGCCTCCAAGCAGCTTTCCGCCCATCTTGGGCCTTCCCCAGGAATCGCAGGATGGGCAAATATCCCCAGCCAGTAGAAGTGTTGGAGCAGCCTCAGCTGGGTGCGCCAGATACCCCAGTGGCCCGCGAATGGGACATTGTGGGCCAGATACAGAAGCCTGCAGTGATACTTTTGGGGGACTACCAGCTGCTGCTGGACCCCCTATGCCAGCATTTCCCCAACTATGGGCCGCGGCCTGGTACTGGCAGGCAGACATACTCAGACAGCGTGAGCACATCTACCAGCGAGGCAACTAAGGACTAATACACCTAAGTATAATAAAACGTACCTAATTAGAAAATACCAGGCATTTTATATGTCTGATAATTTCTTTCCCAGACACAACCTTCAAATACCGGAATAACCAGTACAAAACCGGACACCTGGCAACCCTACCCTTCCTTGCACCCTCCCTCTTAGCCAGATACCCTACTCCCAATCTGCTCCACCTCCTGAAGTGCTCATGTGGCACCGGGTCCCCCAAGCCCTGGGCCAGGCTGGGTGGAGGATGCAGCCGGGTGAAACACTGAAAATGTATTCATTTTTCATTCTTTTTTTTATATGCGTTTATATTTTTGGGCTGCAAAAGACAGTACTGAAAAAAACCGGGGTCCAACTAAAGTAAAAAGTTTGGGAAACCCTGTTCTAGCCAGCTTTCTATCCATCTTACAGTCCATTTATCCAATCCATATTCCCTTAACTTGCTGTCAAGAATATTGTGGGTGACTGTATCAAAAGCTTTGACAACTCTGGCACTGGGGGCTTTGGGAGGACCAGAAACAACTTATTTGAATATTCATCATTTGCTTATTGAATATGCAGATATGCAAATGAATGTTACCTGTCCTCCGAAAGCTCATGAATGGATTTACTGGTCCCCGGGTCAAAAAGTTTGGGAACCCCTGCCCTATGCCCTCACCTTCCCTGAGGGAAGCCATTCCCGGTACAGGAATCCCCACTCCCACAGGAATCTCTCCTGGTCACCTCTCCCCAGGGGCTGAGCTGTGCCGAGGCCAGCCTGGTCCCTCAGCCTCTGCCAGGAGGAGTCTGCCTGCACCTCCACCTGGAATTCAGCAGCTGGGGCAGGGATCAGGACTGGGATGAGATCCTGAGCCCTCTGCAGGGAGCCCTCCCCTGGGTCAGGGTCACCAGCGTCTCACTGGCTCTGGCTACGGGTGGTGACCAGGGCTCTATGGGGTCTGTCTGGCCACTCCTCTAGGTCACCCCCCATCAGCAGCTCCGTGGGCAAGTGCCGGTGCACCTCCACTTCCTTGGGGCCTTACTTGGCCCTCCATTTCCAATGCACCCAGGTGTGGGCACCTTAAACGGGGTCCAATCTATGCCCCTCAGGGTCAGCTGAGTGTTGGGCACCATACAGTCTGGGGCCACTACCTCAGTCTGGGCCAGCGTCACCTCCGCCCCAGTGTCCCAGAAACCTGTCACCCTCCTGCCATCCTCCTCCAGGGGCACGAGGCACTCGCTCCGCAGGGACCGCCCTGCCCCCACCTGGTACACAGAGAAATCCTCCTCCAGAGGGTCAGATCTCCCAGGGGAGGTGCACTGAGCATCCTTTCCCCCTCTCTGAATTGAGGTTTGCCTGCCAGCCCCTGCCTCTGGGACAGCCTGCCCTTCCTCCAGCCCCAGCCAGTTAACCCTGAAAAGTCCCAGGTCCTGGGACCTGTCCTGGTGCCTGGTGCACTGAGCCCTCTTGTGGCCCACAGAGATGGCAAGTTAGGTCCTGCGGGCCCTTTTGGGCCGGCTCTGCCCGGGACCTGGCTGGTTCTCTGGGGCGCAGATGGTTCGTCCTTGTCTCTTGGGCTCACCTCGTAGGTGACTCTCTCCGTTACTCAGCCAAGAACTGGTCTCTGTGCGGTCCCCTCTCACCGCAATTCCTGTTCACACACAGACCGGGTGTTGGTGAACTCATCTGCCAGCCTCCCAGCGTCCTGGGGGTTCTCTGGCTTCCGGTCCTTGAGCCAGAGCCTCAGGCTAAGTGTGCATGCTTCAGAGAACTGCTCCAGGATCATCAGCTTAAGTGGATCCTCTGCGGCTTGGGCTCCGACCCTGAACACCCACTTGCGGCAGTATTGCGCCAGGCGGGAGGCCAAATCCACATAGGTCTCCCGTGGCTCCTTCTGAATCCCCCGGAGCTTCTTCCTGTACATCTCTGGGGTCAGCCCGAACTTGTGCAGCAGGGCCTCTTTGACCCGTTCGTAATCACCTGGATGCAAATCCTCCAGCTGGTTGAGCACCCCTGCAGCTTTCTGATTCAGCACGGGGGTGAGCTCTTGCAGCCAGTCAGCTGGAGGAATCTGGTGCAGTTCACAGGCCCACTCAAAGGAGCTGAGGAACTCGTCCATGTCCCCCACATCTTTACATTGGGCCAACATGAGCTTCTCCAAGCGTCTGGCCGCCCCGGGCCCCCTGGAGTCCTCCCCTCTCACCACAGCTGGGGCCCCGCAGCTTCTTCTCTCTGCCATGGCCCGCTCATGCTGTTGCTGCTCTCTACGGTCCTGTACTTCCAATTCCTTCATCCGCAGCTCGATCTCCAGCCACCGCAGCGCTACCGGGCTGGTCTCCGCCCTGGACAAACTGCGGTTGGCAGGGCTTGTCTGGGTGGGCACCACGTTTCTCTGGTGGGCTCCAGTCCTCCGTCTGGTCTGAGAGCCTGAGACACTCCTTGGTGGTGTCTGGCTGCTCCCCGCTGGGACAGGATCCAGGCCCCTGAATGGGTCATTCTCTCCCAGCCGGGCAATCAACTGGGCCTTGGTTGCTTTCCCCATGGGCAGGCCCCTCTCTCTGTACAGCCCCAACCAGCTCTGCCTACAGGAGTTGGGTGTAAGCCATCTCCCCTCCAGTCCCCATGGTGTAGACTCACCGATCTAGTGCTGTAGCTCCCCACGATTCCCAGGAACCGCTTCGCTCTGTCTCCAGCACGCCTGGCTCTAAGCCCCTTCCTTCTACTGCATCTTGTCACTTGCTGATGGAAGCTCCATCCACGAGGTGTAGTGCATCCCACTTCTGATACCACTATGATGGCACAGTCGGGGTTTCCCCGATCCTGCACCCCCATAGCAGCAAGAACAGACTCCGCCAGCAGGTAGAATTGAGGGGGTTTATTGCTTCTCCAGGATACAGCACAGCATAGACGTGATGTGTTTACAGGAGTCTGGGCCAGGATACCTTAGACCCCTTGAGATGGAGTCCCTAGGCCCCTGGATTCCAGCCCTCTCCTTAGACCGGTTCCTCCATGATTTCAGCCCAAGACTGCCCCTTCCCCCAGCACACACTTCCTTTGTCCCATCTCTTCCCTTAACCAGTAGAACCAGTTTGGCCACTGTCCTGAGGCCCCTATTGCTGGGCCGTGCTTACAGACAACCGCCAGAGGACGTCCTCCGCAGCCCACTGCCCAAGCATAGCAACCAGCAAGGTACTGACACTACATCACAACATGTGGGGGAGTCAGTGGGAATTACACATCACAACCAGGGGGACCCCGGGATACAGATCAGACAGCACCTCCGCTACGCCACAGTTGCACAAAGGTGAGTAACTTCCTCTTAGTTAACTCCAAGTTCTTCTCCCTAGTCAGGTTCTTTTAAAAAAAAAAAAAAAAAAATGCCATTCACCCCAAGTTGGTTCTCCCGCTGTTTTAAGATCACCCGAAACTATGGGCCCACCGGGGTTTAAATGCTGCACAGATGCTGGCCTCAGATGGCCATGCTCAATGTGTCAAGTGTCTTGGGGACTCCCATGTTCATAGGTACTGCCCACACCACACTAAACTTAAGGCATGGACACAGAGAGACAGAGACCTCAGTTTAAAAACGCTAATGATAAAAAAGGGCAAACACCCTTCCACAAATCCAGATTTTCCGCAGATTGCCAATGATAAAGGGGACAAACTAAACAAATCTCTGAAGAAATGGGTCACCTCTCTCCCACAAGATCTGCACTCGCCTAAACGGCCCTTGACTGAGAGACAGGCAACAAACGCTGGCAAGTCATGCCTCAGCACATGTGATAAGCTGGGCACCTCCAAGTTCACCACAGAGATGCCTCACACGGTGCCCGTTCAGAGGGTACAGATCATACAGTACCTGCCTCACAGAACTTGGCACCGACCATGGTGCGGAGCAGCACTGGGATCACGGGACCAAAAGTGGTTAACACGGCACTGCAACAGCTGACAGGGTTTCCTATCAGCACTGCCCTTCCTTTGATGACCATGGCAACATCTCACGCTGTGTGTTCTGCGTCTAGAATACCACAGGCACCAGCGCCGCGTATAACATCATTAGCCTTGCTCTTTCACTCCTTATATTACCTATTGGCATCAGAGAAAACTGGTGGTCTCCTCAACTTTTCACTCTCCATTTTTAAGCACTAACAAACCATCATATTCACCATGATCCAAATATACTTAATCACCTACTGTGTTATCAAGTGATGAGAGAAACATTGGGACATGCATTTCATTCTGATTTTGCTGACCCTGCCAACAAGGGCATAGCCCCCTGGGCTCTATACCCATAGATACCACCACCCAGTGCTTTTTTTGTGGCTGTATGCCCCGTATGGTGTACCAGCACCTATTTCCCCTGCATGACTTAAATTAATTGCATTCTCCTCGAGAGTACCAGCACCCCTTTTCCTGGGGCGGCTGGGCTTCCTGGCTCTTAGAGGATCATAGAACTGGAAGAGACCTCAGAAGGTCATCAAGTCCAGCCCCCTGCTCTAGGCAGGGCCAATTCCAACTAAATCAACCCGGCCAGGGCTTTGTCAAGCCGAGACTTAAACACCTCTAGGGATGGAGACTCCACTACTTCCCTCGGGAACCCATTCCAGTGCTTCACCACCCTCCTAGTGAAATAGTTTTTCCTAATATCCAACCTGGACCTCTCCCACCACAACTTGAGACCATTGCTCCTTGTTCTGCCATCTGTCACTACTGAGAACAGCCTCTCTCCGTCCTCTTTGGAACCTTCCTTCAGGAAGTTGAAGGCTGCTATCAAATCCCCCCTCACTCTTCGCTTCTGCAGACTAAACAGACCCAAGTCCCTCAGCCTCTCCTCATAAGTCATATGCTCCAGCCCCCTAATCATTTTGGTTGCCCTCCGCTGGACCCTCTCCAGTGCGTCCACATCCTTTTTGTAGTGGGGGGCCCAGAACTGGACACAGTACTCCAGATGCGGCCTCACCAAAGCCGAATAAAGGGGAATGATGACATCTCTGGATCTGCTGGCAATGCTCCTCTTAATGCAACCTAATATGCCATTAGCCTTCTTGGCTACAAGGGCACACTGTTGACTCATATCTAGCTTCTCATCCACTGTAACCCCCAGGTCCTTTTCTGCAGAACTACTACTTAACCGGTTGGTCCCCAGCTTGTAACTATGCTTGGGATTCTTCCATCCCAAGTGCAGGACTCTAAACTTGTCCTTGTTGAACCTCATCAGATTTCTTGTGGCCCAATCCTCCAATTTGTCTAAGTCATTCTGTACCCTATCTCTGCCCTTAAGTGTATCTACCTCTCCCCCCAGCTTAGTGTCATCCGCAAACTTGCTGAGGGTGAAATCCATCCCCTCATCCAGATCATTAATAAAGATATTGAACAAAACCGGTCCTAGAACCGAACCTTGGGGCACTCCGCTAGAAACCGACCGCCATCCTGACATCGAGCCATTGATCACTATCCGCGGGGCCCGGCCTTCTAGCCATCTTTCTATCCATCTTACCATCCATTTATCCAATCCACAATCCCTTAACTTGCTGGCAAGAATATTGTGGGAAAGCGTATCAAAAGCCTTGCTAAAGTCAAGGATCTTCTTTTTTTTTTTCCTCTCTTTTCTTTTTCTCAACCACTTTCTTCCCCCCTGTTTTGGCATGGCTTTTTGTTTTGTTTTGTTTTGTTCAACAATCCCTCCTCCCCCTCCCCCCCCCCCCCCCCCCCCCCGGAGTACCGGCACCTTTTTTCTTACCAAAAAAAAAAGGACTGCCACCACCCATGCTTTATCCACCACAATAGCAGTAATGGAGTCATGGCCTCAACATCACAAAAAGAGGCCATATAAACCAAACACACTATGAAAGCATTTTCTCCCCTATACCAATCCCATCTAATAAAGAGGGAATGGAACGAAATCGACGAACATCAGTCCACTGAATTGGGTCTGGATGCATTGCTGGACACAAGCTCACCCTCTGTGATGGGCGAGGCTATTATGCCACCACCCTTGGTAACCACTGAGGACTTCACTCCTTTTCATGAACTTTTTAAGAGAGACACAGCTGATCTAAACATTGCAATGGAGGAAGTGCAGGACACAAAACATGAGCTTACAAACATCCTGCAGGGTATGCCTTCTGCAAAAATTGTCTTGCTTATTAACTCAGCCATAATGGAACCTGCCAAAATTCTTTGTGAAAGCCCTGGCTCAATCCCTCCCATCTGTAAAAGGCATACCACAAGTATTATGTCCCGACAAAGGGATCGGAGTTTTTAATTTACTCATCCACCACAAAACTCCATAGTAGTTGATGCAGCTCAGCAAAGAAACAAGCAACAACAAAACCATTCCACACCATCTGACAAGGATAATAGAAGACTTGACATACTCAGCAAAAGGTGTAAACCTCAGCCACATTACAAATAAGAGTGGCCAGCGCTCCTCAGTAAATATGACAATTATGCAATGTTTAACACGTTTATTGATGATATACCAGAGACAAGACACAGTTTAGAGCGACTATCACAGAAGGCCAGGCAATATTGAGGACAACCCTTCAAGCTGCCCTAGACACAGCTGACATGGCCACAAGAACAGCAGTCACAGCAGTTGTCATGAGATGGGCCTCATGGTTCAATTCCTCCACCTTCCTTCGCAAAATCGTCATCTGTGGAAGACCTACCGTTTGAGCACGAAAAGCTCTTTTAATTGAAAACCAATGACGTTCTCCATTCCATGAAGGATTCCCAGGCCACATTATGCTCTCTTGGTATTCAGACACCGGCAACAAGGAGCAGGCAATACAGATACCAACCATACCAGAGGCCAAGATACCCACAACTCACATATCATTACCAAAAGCAAGATCACTCTCCATACCAACAATGTGGCCACAGTAGACTGCAGCATCGACATAGCTAGGCCAAACTTCCAACCACCTACCTCAGTCCAGTAAGCAGATTTGAGGGGCTGTTAAGAAACTGAAAACCATCTTACCTAGCTCCCAAATATTAGGAAACCTTTCACTTACTGTCTTCTACCATTTTATGACAAATGGCTCAACATTACATCTGACAAATGGGAGCTACAGACAATTTCTTTTGGATATGTCATCCCATTCCTGTCCATCCTTCCAGCCCACCCACCCTCCCCATCCATCTTCAGGAACCCTCTCGTGAGATGATCTACTTCTTGTTGTAGTATAATCTACAACCGGGCACTATAGAACCCGTTCTCCTAGAGTTTCAGAGGATCTGATTTTATTCCTATTACTTCTTCAAGTTGTTAGCAGTGGTTATGGCCAACCTCAGAAAACGGGGCTTTACCATTTATCCGTACCTCAATGATTGCCTCATCAAGGCAAGAACGCAAGATGATTTCTGTCATTGCACCCATCTGGTACAACTGTGCTTCCAATCACTGGGACTTCTAATAAACGAGAGCAAGTCAGTACTTACACCGACTCAGTCAATACAATTAATGGGGGCTCATCTCAACTCTGCTTTAGACATCGCTTCCGTACCTCCCGACGGGTTCCTAAGGATCTGCAAGCTAGTTCATTTACTCTACATAATGCCAAGCGTCACAACCCATGACTGTCTACATCTCCTGGAATACATGGGATCATACAACACGGTGAGCCCCAACGCCCATCTGTTTGAGGTGTCTCCAGGGATGGCTTAGATCTATAGTTACTGATCAAAACACTGTCAGTCCCTGACACAGTAAAAAGATCACTACGATGGTGGACAAAACCATACAATTTACGCAGAGGCATACTCTTACAAACTCCAGAACCCACAGTGGTCATCACCGCAGACACTTCCTTCATGGGCTGGGGACACACACGAGAGACCTAACAACCCAGGGCCTATGGACTCTGGCAGAGAAGACACTACACATCAGTGTCCTTGAGCTCAAGGCTATCTGGCTCACATGCCAGCATTTTCCTCCCCACATCACCAGAACCCACATCAGAATATGTACGGACAATATGGTCTGTATGTTTATATAAACAGACAAGGTGGGGCATGAGCCTACGCTCTCTGCAAGGAAGCCATTGCACTCTGGAACTGGTGCCTAACTCATGGCATCTCCATAAGTCCGTGTCATCTCTCTGGCGCCCTAAACACCACAGTAGATGCCCTAAGCAGAGCCCTACCTCTTGATCGTACGTGGCAGATCAGCCATTCAGTGCTGACAGAGATATTTGCATGATGGGGATACCCTCACAGATCTGTTTGCTACCGGAACAAACAAAAAATGCCCACTTTATTGCTCCAGGGTGAGCATGGGAAAGCACTGTCTCGGAGATGCTCTTATCATCAAGTGGAACGTCCACTTACTCTATGCATTCTCTCCCTTCCTCCTCCTCAACAGAGTACTCGTCAAAATGAGGGACAAAAGGAGGGTTATCCTAATAACACCTTGCTGGCCCTGGCAAGCGTGGTTTCCCCTCCTGAGCAGAATGGTTCTACAACACCCAATCGCACTCCCATGCAACCCAAGCATACTATTCCAACCAGGAACTGAAGCTTCTCACCCACGATTTACCATTCTTCAACTCAAAGCATGGTACCTCGATGGTTCACGGGCATAGAACTACAATGTTCAGTGCAGATACATAATGTGCTCCTACATAGTAGGGCCCCTGAAACGAGGAAGACATACATTAACAAGTGGTCTTGCTTTGTACATTAGGCTGCTTTCCGTAACATATTACCGGAGGATGCCCCCCTACCTACAATCCTTGATTACCTACTACATCTCAAGCAATCCCAGATTTCCTTGGGCTCAATTAGAATACATCTCACAGAAATAACAATGTTCAATATGACCGTCGATGACACCACAGTCTTTACACATCCCATAACCAAGAGCTTCCTCAAAGGCCTATAGGTCCTATATCCTGATATTACTGCCCCACAGGAACCGTGGGACCTTCATGGTCTGGTATTGACCATGCTCATGAAACCTCCATTCGAACCTATGACCATATGCTCCCTTCTCCACTTAATGCTCAAAATGGAGTTCCTAGTTGTAATAATGTCAGCATGTTGGCTAGATGGCTGCCCTAATGGCAGACCCACCATTTACCATCTTTTTTAAGGACAAAATCTCTCTATGGACACATCCAAAGTTTTTACCCAAGGTACGCTCCACCTTCCACCTTAACCAAACAATACACTTACCTGTATTCTTCCCTAAGCCTCATGCCAATGTCTTTGAGGCACAGATGCATACCCTTGACATGCACAGGGTGCCCTCCTTCTACCTTCACAGAACAAAACCCTTCATGTCATCCCCGTGACTGTTCGTCTCCATTGCGGAACGTAATAAGGGGCATCAGATATCATTCCAAAGGCTTTCCCATTGGATCTCTGACTGCATCACCATGTGCTATTCTCTCAATAGTTTATCACCACCTACCTCAGTCCCTGCACACTTCACATGAGCAGTCACCACTTCTGTTGCTTACCTGCGGAAGGTTCCCATTGACTAAATATGTGTTGCTGCTACATGGACATCAGAACAAACTTCTGCTAAGCGCTATGCACTTTCTGATGGCCTTCTTCACTCTACAAGAGTAGCAAAGGTTATACTAAAGACCGCTTACCTGCCTGATCCGAAGTCCCTACCTCCATAGGACAAATTGCTTTGCAGTCACCTGCTGTGGAGCACTCCCAGGGATGTGTCTCTCTCTTGAAGAGGAGTTTACTCATCTTGGCTGTAACTGATGTTCTTTGAGATGAATGTCTCTGGGTTCTACTACCCTCCCTTCCTCCCCTCCACTTTGGACAAAAAAAAGTCTTTTCCACTAGGCTGGGTTCCAGATAGAGAAGGAACTGAAGGGAGGGCGGCCATGCATGTGCAGTAATACTGGATGGAGCTGTGTGCTTCAGACGCCACGCATGCACGGCCCCAATGCACTACTAGGACGAATATGCTCTATGGCGCTGGGACGCACCAACACCTGCTGTGGATCATCCCCAGGAACGCTCATCTAGAAGAATGTCAGTTACAGCTTAGGTGAGTAACCTCTTACTCCACTAAATGGGCTGCAGGCTCCATGTATATGTGGTTCTACACAGGAAGGAGAGCGCAGAGTTCCAGAATGTATCAGGTCCACATTTTTTCCTGCCATTACAAGAGATTTAATTCAAGAGGGAGCTGATATAACTTTCATTCTCTTGCTGATACTTGAACCAACAGACGGCAGGATTGTTTTCTGTGCACGGAAGAGAGATGATCAGTAAGAATTTAATATTAATTCATTGTAACTTTATGTATGCCCATCTCTGCAGGTTGCAGATAGCAATTTCACTTTGGTCCATCTGTTGCCTCCAGTTCTAATGCATTGGTAAATGACTTTTTCCATCCTGCACCTCTCTTGCCGCTTTAATGACATGGTGAGATAGCTGACTGTGGCTTGTGAAAATATTCCCCCCCCTTCTCCCCTATTTAATTTTGGTTCTGGACATCCAACACTCTGGTCGTCTGAAGAAGTGGGTTGTGCCCATGAAAGCTCATGATACCATCTACATGTTTTGTTAGACTTTAAAGTGCTACCAGACCATTTGTTGTTTTTTATGTTTATTAGTAAAAGGTCTCTTCAAAGAGCCTTTTGTATGGGTGAAATCCTAGCTTCCCTTAGTGTCAAAACTCATACTGACTCTTGCGAAGCCAAGATTTTACCCACTGAGTTGCACTTGAAGTAACTTGCATTCATCATGAGGAATCCAGGTTTTATGGGCCTGATTTTCAAGAGTTGAGCACCTGCAATCAGGATCAGATTTTCTAGAGCTCAGCTCTTCTTTGGATAACTAAATGAGGAACAGGTTTTCAAAATGCTGAGCACCCAGCAGCTCCTGTTGTGATGCATTTAGCCAGGTTTTCAAAAGAACTCAGCACACCACGTGTTGAGCTGTTTTGAAAATCTGGCCAAATACTTTGATGTGTAAATGGGACCTGAAGAATTTTTATCTTAAAATTTTAGTTTGTTGTATTCCTAAGAGTGAGGTATAGGTAAAGCCATTTATTTCCTGATCTCCCATAATGGCTCACCATGTATTTTATTATTTATGTTTATATTTATTTGTGTATCTCTTTTTTTAATTTGTAGATGTCATTCTTGGTCCTGAACCTAGAGGATTTGTACCTACGACTCCCAACATCAGCAGGGCAACATCATTTTCAACTAGAGTGATAAACAGTACATTTGCCCCAGCAACTGTGCAGACTATATTTCCTATCAGCTCTTTAGACAATAGTACCTCTTCATTAGCAGATGTCTCCTGGACTCAATTTAACATCATTATTTTGACAGTTATTATCATTGTTGTGGCCCTGTTGATGGGATTTGTGGGTGCTGTCTACATGTACCGTGAATATCAAAATAGAAAACTTAATGCTCCTTTCTGGACCATTGAGCTCAAGGAGGACAACATTAGTTTTAGCAGCTACCATGACAGCATACCCAATGCTGATGTTTCAGGCTTACTGGAGGATGATGGAAATGAAGTGGCACCAAATGGACAGCTAACACTGACAACTCCAATGCATAACTATAAAGCTTAAAACAAGAATCAATTCACTTATTCCAAAGTCGGATTAAAAAATGTACAATCCTCGCTGAAGGTCTATCAAAATCTGTACCACGATTCCAAGCAAAGGAATTTGCTACTCAGATACTCTCTTACGTTGTGCATGGTCTAGCATGCTGGTGAGCAGAAAAGGAGTGTAGCGCATAAGAATTTCAGGTAATATTATGAAATGCATTCAGTATAATGTTTTCCATGAGGACCCATAGACTTCACTGTTAAAGACTTTCCATACAATTATGCTGATCTTAAAGTATATTTTTATATGAAAAGATGGGGGGTAACCAGTGCCCCTGATTAATCAAAAACTACTTTGACTTCCAGCGAAACTAAAGCCTAGACCAGTAGCCTATATTTTGAAAAGCAGCCTGTTTAATTAGCAGTGGACTTTCAGAAAATACTTTTTTGTAAAGACTTAATTTTATTTCCTGGTACGAATTTGTGCTTTTTGTATATAAAAAGGGAAATCCTATTTGTTTCACTTTTAAATAAGTAAGTGTAACACATGTACTAAAATCCACTTTCAGTTCTTCAACAATTTGGGGAACAGAATCAATAAATCATGAAAATGTTGAGGATGGGTCACTCTTCCCACTTTCTGAGTTCTCATACAATGTGATGATACTATTAAAACATATGAATCCATTTTTAATAGGAGTTAATGAACTTGTATACATACTGTACAAGGGAAGAAGACAAGACATCTCAGGATCACCTGTACAAATAAAAGCTAGGCTTAATATCCTACCCTGACAGAAATGGTGTGTTCTGTACATAAAATGTAATATATATTCTCTCCATTGTATTTGTAACTATTTGTAAAAAAAACCCCAAAAAACCCATGAGTCATATTTTATCATCTAGATTTTATCTGTACAGCGGTTAGTGGCACTGTAAAAACAAACAAACAAACAAACAAAAATTGTTTAAAATAGTGTAAATCATATGGCAATATTGCTGGAGCTGGGACTCTAGCAAACACCCATCATTTAAAGTTCCACTTCTGATATCACTGAAATCTTTTTTTAAAGTTGACTCTTTCCTAATTGTTAGTACAACTGTTCAAATTCCTCAACTCCTTTAAAGACATGAACTGAGCATATCATGAATAGAGGCTAGTCAGTTTCCAGAGACCTGATCTAACATTTGGTATCTTCCTGTGAAATGCCTGCACAAAATGCAAACATACGCTTATAAATGCTTCATTATTTGTGGCCTGATCCTGAAAACCATGATGAACATGCACTGTTTCTATTCACATGTATAATCCCTTTCTAGTCAATAAGACTGCTCATGTGAATAAGAAATACTTGTAGGAATAAGGATTGCCAGAAAACGTTGACACACTCATTCACTTCAGCAAAATGCAGGACAATGTAGCACTTTAAAGACTAACAAGATGGTTTATTAGATGATGAGCTTTCGTGGGCCAGACCCACTTCCTCAGATCAAATAGTGGAAGAAAGTAGTCACAACCATATATACCAAAGGATACAATTAAAAAAATGAACAAATATGAAAAGGACAAATCACATTGCAGAACAGGAGGAAGATGCGGGGGGGGGGGGGGGGGAAGGAAGGAAGGTAAGTGTCTGTGAATTGATGATATTAGAGGTAGGGAGAGTGGGATGTTTGTGAGTTAATGGTATTAGAGGTGATAATTGGGGAAACTATCTTGGTAATGGGTGAGATAGTTCAAATGTTTGTTGAGTCCTTTTTGGAAAGTGTCGAATTTTAACATGAATGACAGTTCAGAGGATTCCCTTTCAAGTGCAGATGTAAAAGGTCTTTGTAGCAGAATGCAGAATGTAGCAGAATGTCTGGCCCACGAAAGCTCATCATCTAATAAACCATCTTGTTAGTCTTTGAAGTGCTACATTGTCCTGCATTTTGCTTCAGCTACCCCAGACTAACATGGCTACATTTCTATCACTCATTCACTTCAGTAGAATAAGGGCGTCACCTAAGAGTTTAAAGGATCAGGTCCTTTGTTGCAAAATTCTAGTTAAACATAAGTTTAAAATAAATTATGCCGACACTACCAAGCAATTTATGCCTAGAAGTTCATGCAGTTTACAGCTGTTTTATGCTGGGGAGAAACAGAAGGTTCAGGTGCTAAAGACACGTACATAGTTCCTTTGGTTAACTTGTGTTCCCTTTGATAATTATTTTCTAGCTTATATTCATGTCCTTTAAGCCACATGGAAGCAGGTTGCCTCCTTGTGACTCTAAGATGTAGGCCTCAGGCCTCAATGCACAGGCCTCTATGTGTAATGTGGATGATGAAAGTATATCCATGTACCACTCCAAAAAAATGTTGACAGTTAACAGCCTTTGAGTGCAGGTCATGAGGCCTGATCCAGCCCTTCTTTTGTCCTGTTAACAGTTCGCAGCAGGTGTAAGGAGTATAAGACAATTTGTAACTTTCAGTGACTCATTCAGTCTACATTGGTGCAGTGAAAAAATGCCCCAAAGACTTTACAGTCTAATTTAATATGTGGCACAAGTGAATGACATAGGGATTTAGAGAGGGAGGGGGGCCATAGTACTAGGTGGATGTAATAGTGTATATGCTGGATTCAGAGCCCACTGAAGTCAATGGAAAGTGTCCCTTTCTCTGCTGTGGGCTTGGGATCAGTCCTAAATTTATAAGAAGTTTGGATTTAAGTCATGCAGATATGTTAAGTGATAAAATAGAAGAGGACAAAGACAAAAGAAGATCATAGATTGCATATACAATTTTTTAAGAGTAGATTAATGGCAATGGAAAGAAATGCTTAAAATCTCTATGTAATTACTTGGCAGTGTCTTTTCTAATATCTACTTACCTTTTTCTACTGTGTAAAGATTAGGCAACTTTTCACAGGCAAAATTACCCCAGCTTACATTTCTGGAAATAGTTGTTAGAGCAATAATGCTGAAAGGCAAAATGAAAGTGTATGCATTGTGACATGTCAGATCTTTTTTAGGGAGCTTGGGAGGAGTTTGCAAAGAAGAGAACTGTTACAATATGTTCCTTCCTATAACCTTGGGAAACCTGTAGGCTATTTTATAACAAGGATGGGCCACTTCTGATTTGGATTTCAGATCCTGGTTTTTGGCTCTCTCCATTATAGAGTGGCCAACTTCAGAGTTTGATTTTAAGTTCAGATAGAGACAGACCCCTCCTATCCCACCACTAAAAATGGGGGTATGTGGATTTGGAACTTTGATTTTTCCCTTTTCTCCTTTACAAGCAGAGGAAAGGAAATGAATAGGTAGGTACTATATCTGAGTGCAGGTTTGATGTAGGGAGGAGGTCAGTTCATCTTACACTTTGTAATGGTGGGAAGGCAATAGGATTTGAGTTATTTTGCTGATGGCAAATTCTCTCAGATTTTGAGAGAACATCCTGATGATCTGATCCAAAGCCTCTTAAGTCAATTTGAGTCTTTTGTGTGGCCTCTACTTGCATAAAGCTTTTCAAAACCAGACTGATCTTACTGAGCCTGTAGAAGGGTATCTGTTATATAGCAGGCTTAGTTTTGGAACCTCATCCTAGCAGAAACTGGAAATCTCACAGAGGTGAGGCCTTAGGGTGAAATGACTCAGCAGAAGAAACAGTCACATTCAGTCGCATCTTTTTATTGGATAAATAACGTGATAAAAAATCAAAACACAATTGAAGGAAGAGTAAAGAGAAACTTCTCTACTTTATGTTCAGCCTAGTTCTGTGATATCTGGGAGTATAGCCAGTTTGTATCCCTTCTATTAACCACATACCTGAGCATCTTTACTTATAGGGATAAAGGGAGGAATAAAATGAGCTAGTTGTATCTTTTGGTCACCTTGGACTGCCCCTGGACATATTGCACTGCCTGAAACATCCACTGGAAACTCTCTCAGCCTACCAAAGTCCTTGGCTGGTCCAGCCAGGGTCACCCTCCTGTCATTTGTTCGTTGCATAACTTTGCCACAGAGCAAAGTTATGCAGCGAGTCAGCTTGGAACATGCACAGATGAATAGGTAGAGAACAGCACAGGTGCACTAAAGCCTGTGGAGGGGCATCTATGATACTGGGCACAGATGGCTGAAGTATCAGCACTGATACTATGATGGCATTTACAGGCCCCATATTGAACTAGGGCAGCATAGACCAATACTGGGCATGAGAGGCACCATCCCTTAAGAGGTGCAAGGCATGTTCCCAGTGAAGAAGGAATAATTTAAAAGGAGACCAATAGGTCAGGTAGACATGTGCTGCACATAGCAGCAGGAAGTGGGGCTGATGTTTTCCAGGAGTGGTAGGAATTGCTCTAGCAGTGGGGGATTTCCTGCTTGACCTTTGAGAGTTGAAAGCCCTAAGATGCTGAGGAGTTACTAAGCTAGTTACCATTTCCCTAACTCAATAGCTTAAGACTGAGGGGAAGTGATACGGTGGAAATATAATTTGGGGTAGCTCAGTAACTGGGCAGGACAGATTGATTAATTCCAACAACCCTGGTTTGGGACCTGCTGGGATGGGCGTGCCTGGGTCCCTCTACCTTGTTTTCCTGGCTTCTTTGTAGTGATTGAATAATGGCAGAGCAGTTAGAGCATGAGGAAGTGATATAGGCGTCAGCTGGAACCCCTCTGGGCTGACTAGACTAGCAGAAATCATAAGGCCATGAGCTACCCACTAGGCTAGCTGATCAACGGACCACCTTACTACAGATATGCATGTACCTTTGGTGGGTACGATTGTCCCATCTGCTAACAGCTAAAGGAATAGTATGCAATCCTGCAAGACAAAAGATTAATTTGAGAGACAATGTGAGCGGCATGATGCCATACATATCTGTGCATGGTGAAGATGTAGTAAGAGGGAGATGTGACAGTATAGAGAAATATAGTGAAAGATCAATGGTTGCTGTTTCTAATGGTAATGATCTTAGAGTCACAGAATACTAGAACTGGAAGGGACCTTGAGAGGTCATCAAGTCATCCCTCGCCTTCATGGCAGGACCAAGCACCATCTAGATCATCCCTGATAGATGTCAATGCAACCTGCTCTTAAATATCTCCAGTGATGGAGATTCCACAACCTCCCTAGGTAATTTATTCCAGTGTTTAACCACCCTGACAGGAAGTTTTTCCTAACATCCATTCTAAACCTGCCTTGCTGCAATTTAAGCCTATTACTTCTTGTCCTATCATCAGAGGCCAAGGAGAGCAATTTTTCTCCCTCCTCCTTGTAACACCCTTTTAGATCCTTAAAAACTGCTATGTCTCTTCTCCCTGCTCACTCTTCTCTTTTCTAAACTAAACAAGCCCAGTTCCTTCAGTCTTCACTGATAGGTCATTTGTTCTAGATTTTTAATCATTTTTGTTGCTCTTCTTTGGACTTCTCCAATTTCTCCTCATGATTCTTGAAATGTGGTGAACAGAACTGAACACGATACTACAACTGAGGCCTAATCAGCGTAGAGTAGAATGGAAGAATGACTTCTCATGTCTTGCTCACAACACTCCTGTTAATGCACCCCAGAATCATGTTTGCTTTTTTTGCAACAGTGTCATACTGTTGACTCGTATTTAGCTTATGACCCCTAGATCCCTTTCTGCAGTACTCCTTCCTAGACAGTTGCTTCTATTCTGTATGTGTGCAACTGATTGTTCCTTCCTAAGTGGAGCACTTTGCATTTGTCTTTATTAAACTTCATCCTATTTACCTCAGACCATTTCTCCAGTTTGTCCTGATCATTTTGAATTATGACCCTATCCTCCAAAACACTTGCAACCCCTCCCAGCTTGGTATCATCTACAAACGTAATAAGCATGCTGTCTATGCTATCATCTGAAAGATTGATGAAGATTTTGAAGAGAACTGGTTCCAAAACAGACCCCTGTGGAACCCCACTTGTTATACCCTTCTAGCATGACTGCGAACCATTAATAACTACTCTCCAAGAATGGTTATCCTGCCAGTTATGCACTCACCTTATAGTAGCCCCATCTAGGCTGTATTTCTAGTTTGTTGATAAGATGGTCATGCGAGACCTTAACAAATATTTTATAGATATACCATGGCCGCTGTGTCTCCCTTATCCACAAGACTTGTTATCCTATCAAAAAAAGCTATCAGATTGGTTTGACGTGATCTGCTCTTTACAAATCAATGATGGCTGTTACCTATCACCTTATTATCTTCCAGATGTCTGCGGATGAATTCCTTAAGTACTTTCTCCATTATCTTCTTATGTGTATTTCATGGAGGAGGGAGAGCCATTTTCCCTGCTGATTTGGATGAGGGAACAGAAATCCCATAGTCAAGTACATGAGAACAAAAAGACTCCTCTAATGGCATGGGTGAAGTATAAAAACAGCAAGTTTATAATAGGCTTGGGGCTCCCTGGTTGGATCACAAGGTAGGATGCTATTCTATGACCACTGGATGTGACAGACAAAAATACAAGAATAAAATGGGGCTAATGTGAATGTAAGGTCTGAAATCTCACGGAACATCATAGCTATAAATAACTACATGAAGTTTTAGGCCAGGGAGTGTTATCATGGAGTGTCATATATTGAAATAGTCACTCTCTCGAACCAGGCAAAATAAACATAGCCCATCAGACATAATTTGAGGCAGGATGGACAGTCTTTAACATTGTACTAGCATTCTGGGGCAGTTGACCTCTGAGATACAGTATCTTCAGTCCAGATATTAAATGTAGTGTAAGCTTTATTTTATTTATATATAAATGTGTGTGGCAAACAGTAGGTACAAATTCTTCTAAATAAAAACCTAAGATTGAAGCCTAAAGTGAAGTTCTAAAATTAGCTTCCAAGGGACTCTGCTTAATAATGTTTCCAATTCAAATGGGAAAACATAGGCCTAAATCATTAAAATTACAGTCACTCCCAATTAAAATCTTATCAGTCTTACAACACATCCAAATAAAATGTCTCCAAATGCATTTCTAAAAAAGCTGTGTATGATTTGAATACGTCAGAATTTATACATAAGAATGTTATTTAAAATAAATAAAATGTATATAATTTGTATCTAAGCCACCTGGATTTTGCTTTTGTTTTATGTTTAAACAATAATCTAAAGGTTGCTTCCAAGTTCCATATGAAGTCAATGGGCAAGATTTTCCATTGACCTCAATAGAGTTGGATTGAGCTCTAAGGGTTTGAAAGTGACCTCATACCAGTAACTCTATTCCGGACAATGTCAATGAAGTTATACCTACTCTATATAAGAGAAAGCAACATATGGCCAACACAAGTCACACTGTCACATTAGTGTTTTTAAAGCCCTATGAAAACTTTTGTCTATTTTTATTTATATTCTTGTTAACACATATTACTTTTACGGCTCACTAGCTTGTCAGTCAATGAGTCTCTACTCACAGTAGAAGTGTTCTTACTGCTACATAGTTATTTTGGCATAAAAGTATGCAATCAAGTAAAAGTGAAATTAGAGAAAGCCATAGTATCGTGGGTGTTTTCTACATCTTCTTTGGGAATTTCAAAGGAATTCTGTGTGGATCAGGTATCTCTGAGACCTGCTTCTGAGGAGCTGATGATTTAGAAAGGCTGGTTATATCTGCCAAAAAACAAAGAAACCAACAACCGAAAAACAAAAACAAACAAACAAAAGCCAAAAAAAACTTTGCTTCTGGAATCTTCACAGTTCTTTCTCACTTGTCATTGCTAGGAAGGTAACTCCCACTTGCAAAGGAGAAGTAAATACCAAATAATAAGACTGTCATTGCAACTGAATGTTATTTATGACTCTCTTTGTCCCTAAATCAGCAAAGCACTTAAGTAATGGGGATAAATTAATGGTAATTAAGAATGTGCAGGTACTTTACTGAACTGGAGCTTTAAAAATTAAGGCATTGAGTATCTTCTTCTCAGCACTTCTATTGGTTTCATTTACTCCTGATAATACTAGTGAAAGAATTTAATCTTATAAGTCAATGGGAATTTTGCTCGACTTAAATGGGAGCAGGATCAGGCTATTAGTGAGAGGATCAGGTTCATTATGGAGTCAGTTGAGAACACTGCAGCAAATACTGTTCGTCTGAGGAAAGCCCAGGTAAAGAAGCTAAGCATGAGCACAATTATTCTACCACTCATAGAAAACCCTGGGGCTATATTAAGGTGTGCACCTCTTGTATGCTTCCTTATGAGCTTGTGGAACCACATAATTACATATGCAGAGATGGGGGTCTCCATTGTTTCCCTCCATTTTGTACTTCATTTCTGAAATGGCAAAGATCTCAGCCACAGCAGGATGTATGACAGGCTTTTCCAATACAACTTGTTGGTCTGAGGATTTACTGTAATCTTCTAAAACATGCTTTTATTTAAGATAAAACTAAACACTTAATCTGATTAACAGAAGGCAAGTTAATTTCTTCAAAATGCTGCATAATTTTCCTTTGCAAATTTGATGCTGCTGCTGCAGATTTTGTAAAATAGACATTACAGTAACCCCATGAAAATTGCACATAACTCCAGTTAATGATCCATTTGATTGTTTTTATCTTTTCTGTTTGATCAGAAAGAGTTATCCTTTTGCAAGTTGAATGTACATTTACCACCTCAAGCTTGGCAGCAGATTTAATTTGAACAGTGGTGGTTCATGAGGATGGCTACACAGCATGTGTCTGCACAAACATATGGGAGTCCCTTTTGGACAGGATATATGCTGCACAGGCCTATATCATTTAAAAGGTGCTTTGCCTAAAGATTGTTTCTTATTGTCATTGATTTAATGCCATGTCATATAAGAAAGAGAAAGTTCCTCATTTAAACTCAATAATTAATTTATTGTGCTAAGTAGCCAGACTGTCACACACTTAGAGAAGAGCTCTCTAACACCCATCCTAAAGCTAAATAAGAAATTTCAAATGAGCTTGGCATGCTGCCATATGGTAGACTTGTTTTTTAAACTGAATACAGACTAGTGGTGATTGAAAACATCACAGCATAGGACCCATGGCTACAAGGAGAAGAGCACACTGAACTCATGTCAAAGGCAACAGGAGTTTAAAACCCTCAGTACTTCACAAGATCAGATCCCAAATGTATAGCACCAAAGATTTTCTGTTGCACCCAATTAAGAGATAAAGCCCTCAGCTCTGCTGGTCATTGCCTAACATTTCCCATTCAGTTTTGTCATGCACTGTATCCTAGGGATGTTAGATAGTGGATAACAGAATAGTCGACTAACTGCATGAAATCTGAAGAGGTTAGTCAGCTATTCTGTACTTCTCCAGGAGCAGGGCTAGTAGCCAGTGCAATCTTCCCCCACACCCACGGAGTCCCCTGCCACCCTGCACTGCTGCCTCTGTATCAGAGACAGCAGCACAGGGTGCCAGGCGGGAGCCAGTCCACAAGAGGAGTCAATTTGAAAACTAGCTCCCCTCGCAGACTGGCTACCTGCAGCCCTGCACTGTGGCCTCTGATATAGAGGCAGCACTGTGGGGTGGCAGCATCCCCTGTCCATGGGGATCCGAGCTCTCTGTGGACAGAGGCTGCTGGGGAAAGTGAGGGGCAGCCTTCCCTGTCCCCCCTGCGCTGCTCACACCTCTGCCTCCCCTGCCCTCCACTCCCAGGGTATGTCTACACTGCAAAGTTAATTTGAAATAACAGCCGTTATTTTGAATGAACTTTAATAGCATCTATACATGCAAACTGCTATTTCAAATTTAATTCGAAATAGCGGAGCCCTTAATTCGATGAGATGGTAGATTTCAGGATCCTGACCAAAGGAAGAAAAGAAAGTACCGTATATTCCGGCGTACAAGACGACCTCTGAAGTTAAAAAACATCCCCCAAAAATCGGGGGTCGTCTTGTACGCCGGATGCCCCGCCGCCGGAGCCCCTCCGCGGCTTTGAAAGCCTCGGGGGAAGCCGGCGGCGGGGCATCCCAGGCGCGCATGGGCTGCCCGCCCGCCGGAGCCCCTCCGCGGCTTTGAAAGCCTCGGGGGAAGCCGGCGGAGGGGCTCCGGCGGGCGGGCAGCCCATGCGCGCCTGGGATGCCCCCCCGCCGGCTTCCCCCGAGGCTTTCAAGGCCGCGGAGGGGCTCCGGCGGGCGGGCAGCCCATGCGCGCCTGGGATGCCCCGCCGCCGGCTTCCCCCGAGGCTTTCAAAGGTTAAGCTGCATATGGCCTCTGGTCGGCTCCTTCAGCACTTGTACCAAGAAATTATCCCCAACGTTCTCCAAAAACTTCCAGATTGATGGGTCAGTCCCTCTTAGGAGGGAGTCCCCGACCACCACCACTCGCCTTCTTCTTTTGGGTGTGGTGGTCATGGAACCCCCATTCCTAGGACTATGCATCCCATGCCTTCCAGTAGAAGTGGTTTCCTTCCGATTTCTTCCTTGTGAGGTCTTCCAAAGCATTCACCATCGCAGAACCCATGAAGAGCAATGAAAGCATTTACTTACCTCTGTAGGAATGGGGGATTCTTGTGCTGGCCTTTTTTTCCTTCGAGAAGTTACATGCTGCCAGTTCTCTTCCTTGTCCTGTACTGGTGTCTTTTCTACACTCAAACTGCTTGTGAGTGAGGAAGCATTGCCTCCCAGAGGCAGCAGGGCTCTTGTGTGAATTTCCCAGGTTACTGAGTGGGGGCTCGAGCCAGTACTGTGTTGTGGCGACGAGGAGTCCTGTGGCACTTTATAGACTAACTGAAGTGTAGGAGCATAAGCTTTCGTGGGCAAAGACCCACTTCGTCAGATGCATCCTACACTCCAGTTAGTCTATAAGGTGCCACAGGACTCCTCGTCGCTTTTGCAGATTCAGACTTACACGGCTACCCCTCTGAGAGGGAACCCCAGATATTTAACCCAGCCATAGCTGCAGCTGACACTACGTGGCAAAAGGGTTACATTAACATCTTTTTATTGAAATGCTTTCTTTTGTCTGCAGCAGTAGAGTATAAGAGCAATTGTAGGATCTGATCCTGCCAACACTTACTTACGTAAATTTATTAATTCAGATAATCCTGTTGAAGTGAGCAGGGTAAATTTACTCATATCAGTAAATGACTTCAGGATTAGGCCCCTTTCTTATGGCTCCCAATATGCAAATAATTACATGAGTGCTTAAAGTTACATATGTCAATAATTCTGCTGACTTCAGGTGGCACACTTATGTGAGAGAAGTTAAAAACATATATATGTATATGTTTGCAAGATCAGATGCCATTACAGGGAATACAGCTTTGAACTTGTTGGAAATCTCCAGCTACAGTAACAAAATATAAAAAACTACTAATGGATATGTTGCTTAGAATAGGCATTCTCAAACTTCATTGCACTGCAACCCCCTTGTGACAACAAAAATTATTGCACAACCCTAAAGGAGCGGGGAGTCTAAGCTTGCCCAAGCCCCACCACTGTGGGCTAGGTCAAAGTCCAAGCTGAAGCACATTGCCCTGGGCAGGGGTGGGAAGAGGGCAAAGCCATCGAGGGCTGAAGCCACTGAGCTTTGTCTTTGGCCCCCACTGATGAGAATTTGGCTTTGAACCTCAGCAACAGACTCACTTTGAAGTCCTGACCCATAGTTTGAAAACTGCTAGCTTAAAGACAGGACAAAGTAGAGAGAAAGGATGGTTTTGGAATTAGAATGGTAGTCAGGGACTTGGGAGATTTACACATTCAGGGTATGTCTACACTACATGGCTCCATCGACGGAGCCATGTAGATTTGTTTATTGGGCAAAGGGAAATGAAGTGGCGATTTAAATTTACCGCCGCGGTAAACCTCATCCCACAAGGAATAACGGAGTGGTCGACAAAGGGCTTTGATGTCGACCGCGGAGCATCCAGACTAGTGCGCTGAGCCGACAAACAGCTGATCAGCTGTTTGTCGGTTCAGCGTGGCAGCCATTTAAATTTAAATGAAGCGGCGATTATTTAAATTGCCGCTTCATTTCCCTTTGCCTACAACCCTAATTTACATGGCTCTGTCGATGGAGCCATGTAGTCTAGACACAGCCTCAGTTCCCAATTCTGCCTTTGGCTTCCTATATAACATTAAATATCTCTAATAATAGCACCTCCCTACCTCATAGGTGTTGTGAGGAAAATTATATTGATTATGGGGCACTCACATACTATGGTGATCTGGACCATATCACTGACTGTGGGAATGTGAGATCATTTCTGTTATTGTACAATTTGTGTGTACGTGCGTCAGTTTAATGTTCTAAAGCAGGGCTACTCAACACATGGCCTATGGCCCGTTTCTTTGTAGGCCGTGGTACAGTTTGGGTTTACGCGGGGCTCAATGCATGGCCCGCGGGTGGGATCCTTTGAACATGGCCTTCACTGGGAATACGCTCTTCAATGGCGAGGCATCTCCCAGGTGGGTGAGCAATGAAAGATGCAAGTGGATGGGCTGGCTGCAACAGGTGGGTTCAGAGTGTCGGCATTTCTAGCTCCCAGAGAGGAGGTGCCAGGAGTGCCAGGGCATTGTGTGAAATAAGCTATTTGCATATATATTTGCATGTATATGCAACCACACTTAAGTTGTGGCCCTCGGCATGTGCTGTTCTAAAGCAAAGTCAGCATGCTGCTGTGCTCACCAAAGGAATAAATTGATTGTATTTGCACAGGGAGATGCGACACCTCCTAAATTGGAAATATTAAATATAGTTAGAAAAAAACAATTTTGAGACAATAGCTTATATAAGCCAATATAAATCTGCTTCTATGATTAAATGTAAAAATAATGTTGAAATACAGAATTCCATGTGGATGATCACTTTCATTTTTTTTTTTTTTTAAAAGATAAAATAATACAGTTGAAGAAATACATCACATTTCTGGAGCAGATCATATTGAAAATTGGCTCTTCTGCCTTTCAATTGTATTCCGGTAGCTATCGAGGTACAAGAAAGTAGCAATAATAGAAATCACATACACACAATGAGAAAAGGGAACACTACTACTGCTACAAAACACAGGCTCATGATGCAATGCATAGTTAAGTAAATCATTTTGGCAAAACACCAGTTCTTCTGAAGTATTTTCTGACTATCTTTCATCTCTTTACTGGGCAAGAAAAACAATTTTAGAAAAGTTATTTTACAGTATTTTCAGGTTGAATTATTATGAAAGATAGGATTCTTGCTGTTTGGATCCATGTAGCTATGAAAGTAACAAAGAGCATTGAAACTATTGCTATAATTCCTTCATGGGATTGTCGTAACTATACACGGTCACATGATTTTTTGCCATACTGATAGTTAGTCTACCATCCCATGTATGGATATAGAGAGTCTTTTAGCTGGAACTATAGCACTGTGCTTTATACTTGCTTATTAAGTATGTTACACAAAGTATCTGTCTATCCATCACACAAGAACCATAAGAATGATTAAAGGATTAGAAACCACCTTATAGTGATAGGCTCAAGGAGCTTAATCTACAGAGTTTAACAAAGAAAAAGCTAAGGCCTAGCTTGATCAGTTTATATAAATACTTACATGGCGAACAAAATTTTCATAACATGTTCTTCAACCTAGCAGACAAATGTATATCATGATACAGTGCCTGAAAACATGTTTTACCTGGATTGTCTGCTAGGTAATTGACCGGAATAATTTACCTGGGAGTGTGGTGGATTCTCCATCACTGGCTCTGTGATGGATAAGAGGAGTGCTGGCTAGCACCCGGTGACTAAAGGGTTAAACTCAGGTAGCTAGCAAGGGTGTTGGCAGGGAGTGAGAAGAACCAATGGGCATACAGTAATGAAATCTGAATTGTATACGATAACTTGCCTGCTTTCTTTGTGTGGGAGAGTTAAACCAGGATTAGAGAGACACAGAATGATTTAAATCCAGGGAGGACTACCATGCCTCCAAGGAATTTGGGGCATGGAAGTGGACTGAACCAAGAGAGATCATGAGAAAAAGTGAATCTAGTTATGATCAGGGTATTTTTCTTTATTTTGTGGTTTGGTTTGAACTACTCTGTTTGAATCTATGCCTCCCCTTCCCCATTTACCATCTAAGAATTGTTCCCAGAGATTTTCCATTTTGTTTTCCTTGGTTGCACTGTAACATCTAGCAACCAAGTGTGCGTTAGCCTTTGTTGTGCTAATAAAAATCACTTTTTTAAGGTGATGATTTGATTCTTTTGTCCTGGAAAGTAACAAGGGGCTGTGTGTGTGTATTTGCTTGCCTGAGACTGGGTGGTCAGCTACCAGAGACTGCAGCTTGTTTTTCTCTTTTCTTTTTTCAAGCTCTTTTGGGGTGAAAGAGCTTGGGATGCCCCATGTGGGAGAATTCAAGTGTTCCCCCCTGGTTTTAGGGATAAGTCACTTGATGGTGGGAGCTACCTCCCAAACTCAGTGAATCTGTGACTCTGGGGGAGTTTTTGTAACCAGAGCCTGCAGAGGCAAGGTATATTTAAAGTCTTCGCTGGCCCCCACCTTCTGCACTCAGAGTGCCAGAATGGGGAACTGTCCTGACAGGCTCTTTAAAAACAACATTAAATTAGTGCAAATCTTTTAGAAAAACAACCAAAGAGGATCTAATTGAGGGAAGTCCTATGTGTTATATGAGAGATTAGTCTGCACCACACTGGTCCATTTAGAGCTGATAAACGTATGTATCTATAGCAGGCCCGGCCTGTGGAGCGTGGGCCTGCCCCCGGGGTGCTCGGCGCATGCGCAGGCCAGTCATGGCCGCTGGCGCGCAACCTGGGGCCTGCCCCTGGGGCGTACAGCGCATGCGCTGCCCAGCCTGGCTGGACCACACGATTAGTCGATAAGAGGAGGCTCGCTCTAGGACTGCTGCACCTCTGCATTTTAAATGTGCTGAGCGCCCCACTTACACTGCAGAGTCGCAATGCTCCCAGACCGGTGCGAGCCGGGACTGCTTGATCCGAGTTCAGCAGCCCCTGTTCACAGTGGCCAGGGCTGGCTGCGGCAAGCCACCCCGCGGACCGGGGCTGCTACCAGAGCAGCCTCTCCTACCTTTCCCCAGCTGGCTCTGAGAGGCAGCAGTGGGGCGGCAGGAGGCACTGCAGACAGGGTGCTGCGGGGAACCGTTGTTTAAGTCTGCTCTCCCCAGCACCAGCCCCTGTTCCCTCCCTTGACGGAGGCAGCAGGGAAGAAGCACTCGTGGGCTGCTGCTCTCACCCCGGAACTGACCGCATCATACTGAGACTAGAGGACTCAGAGCGTGTGTCACACTGCGGGATGCTAACCAGTATCCCTCGCAGCGCAACTGCCCTGACTAAAGATGGCGCCTGGTCACACCCTCCTTCGCTCTTGTATTAAATATGGCGGCTGCGCACGCTGCCCGTTTTCATGCCCTCACTCAAGATGGCTACTGCCCACATTCGCTACCTTCTTTGTTCTTAGAGGTGAAAGCTGCTGGCCTTGGTTGCCGCAAAAGTTTGCCCTTAGTCAAGCTGGCGTATGCAGCATTTGCCCTCAGCAAAGATGGCGGCGCCCCATTAGCTTTCTATCGTGCCCTCAGCACGTACCATTGCAGAGCGGCCTAAGTGGCTTCACAGTCGGATATACAAGATGGCGGAAGCGGTTGCGGCCGTTTGAATTCCAACGAAGCCGCCAAACTCGGACAATAACAACCAGAGCCGCCACCGCCGCCGGAGGGTCCCTGCGGGGGTCGCACCGCCATGGACTCGCTGCCGGGGGAGGACCTCACCCTGCCCGTGGAGTTTAGCGGCAGGTAGGAGCGGGGTGGGACGGGGCAGGCAGCCGGGACCGTTAGGGCGTCCGGCGTGGGCGAGGCTGTTTGAGATCCCCCCCCCACTGGGGTCTGGCCTGCGGAGCGGAGTGGCGCTCGGCATCACCCCCACGCGTTCCTCCAAGCCAGACCGACTGTGCATGTGTGGAAATCCGAGTACCCCTTTCCCCCCGGCGAGACCGGGGGCGCTCGGGATTCCCCCTCCCCACACACTCGGGTCTGGTCACCTCTTGCTGGAGCTGTCTGCTGGTGATTGAAGCCCCCAGAGTTTGGCTGTGGCTTGGGCCTCACACACAGGGGCAGGAGTACTGCAGCTTGGGGTTCATACCCCCACCTCCCATGTGGCTGTTTGGCTCTTAGTATCTTTTCTAATATTGGGGAAGGGGTGCGAAGCTGTTACCTGGATCCCTTCCCTCCCTTTCGGTAGCTTCAGGGGTTAGCGGAGTTAGTCTGTACAGGATAAATTTAAAAAACAACAAATGGTCTGGTAGCACTTTATAGATTAACAAAACACGTTTTGGTGTTTGCCGTGTATTGTGTGTTGGGGAGAGACACTGGAAGTACTCAGGAAGGAGGGACTTTTTGTGGGGCTTCTAAACTTTCCATCACTGAAATGCCTCCTGTGTCTCACTCTTAGCGTCAGTATTTCCAGACTGCCAGATGTCTCCAGAGAAGAACCTTGTATTGGCGTAGGAGGTAATGGAGGTAAGGGCAGCTAATGTGATGGCACACAAGAAGTGGTCAAATGAACGCTTGAAATGTTCATTTCAGGAGAGTGCAAAGTTAGAAGATAAACATCTTATTTGCAAGAGCTTGTCTAGAGAACAGCCAAACTTGTTCTTACAGCACTGTAGTCTAATAAACACATTTCTGTAATGTTCCTGTGTTAAAAACTTATTGTTTCAAACGATTAACCCACAGTATTTGCTAGGCAAATATTGCAGCACTGGGAATCTGAAAGTGAAAATAACTACATAGTGAAACTGAATAAATTACCCAGCTGGTAGAAGTGTCAAAAGTTAATAAAGATCATAAATAGCGAAAAGTAAGTTCAGTTCATAAGAATGGCCTTACTGGGTGAGACCAAAGGTCCATCCAGCCCAGTACCCTGTCTGCTGACAGTGGCCAATGCCAGGTGCTCCAGAGGGAGTGAACTGAACAGGTAATGCTCAAGCAATCTCTCTCTTGACATCCATCTCCACCCTCTGACAAACAGAGGCTAGGGACACCATTCCTTACCCATCCCGGCTAATAGCCATTAATGGACTTAACCTCCATGAATTTATCTAGTTCTCTTTTAAACCCTGTTATAATCCTAGCCTTCACACTTAACAGTTCACTTTTAATAGATGTTAGTAACAGGCAAATAAACTTCTTTATTTGCAACATATAATTTTTATAAGTATAATGTCCCTTTAAGAAAACCAACAAACCGTATAAACTGAAGCTAGTGGTACAGGTTGAACCGCTTTAGTCCAGCATCCTAGAGCTTTGACCTGTTCCGAAGCAGAGAATTTGCCGAACCATGGGTGTTGAGTATTGTCTAGGGCAGGGGTGGCCAACCACTTAGAGACAAAGAGCCAAAATAGCGGTGAATAGAATACAAAGAGCCACGTATTGTATATTTATTTTTATATATTTATATAGAGAAAGATCGATATAGTACACAACATGTAGTAATAAAAACAACATTACAAGACATTTCAGACAAAAACCAATACAAAAGTCTCTAGTAATTTAAATTCATAGATCTTCAGAGGACTTGACAAGGAAAACACATCAAATAAAAAAAAACCTTTAAAAATACAGTAAATTCTCTCTCACAAAAAAGCATTCCCACTATGTATTTGAAATTTAACACTACTGCCGTATTATGTCCTGTGATTTTTTTTTTTTAAATCAAACTGCACTGAGAAGTAATTTAGCACAATTTGAAGTGCCTGTCCCAGACTGCAAATATGAGAGGTTCAAAAACATCTCAGAATAATTGCTTCAGCCTGGCAAACAATAGCCTTTGAATATTCTTTAAAGAAACATTGTAAATCAGGTACATGCTGATTCTTTTTTTGCCCTAGAATTTAAATAGGACATCTGTGTTGGCTGCCTTATTCTGCATCCACGGAGACTTTGAGCTTAAGGTGCTTCGTGCCCCCCCCCCCCCACAATGCCCCTCCCTCCCCAGGGCCAGGCATTCCCAGTTCCCCCTTCCCTCCCCTGCTCTAACCCAATGCTCCCCAGAGCCAGGCATTCCCATCCCCCAGCTCTAACCCAATGCCTTCCTTCTCCTCCAGAGCCAGCCCCCTCCCCGCTCTAAACCAATCCTCCTCCCCTCTCCTAGAGCCAAGCACCGCCCCCCCAGCTCTAACCCAATCCCTCTCCTTTCCCCCAGAGCCAGGCACCTCCCCCCCCCCCCACTGTAACCCAATCCCCCTGACCCAGAGCCAGGCACCTCTTTCTCCCCCCCCCCCCCCCCCGGCTCTAACCTAATGCCTAGGTCCTGGATCCGCCGCCACGCACTTCTCCCTCCAGGCGCTGGGACTCTGTGTGCTGAGTGGCTGCCCGTGAGCAAGCCCTGGGACGCCATGCGCAGAGCTGCCGGCCTGAATAGTCAGGGCGCGTGGCTCAGAAGCAGCAGGAGCCACATCTTTTTTAAATGAAAGAGACCACCCCGGGTCTAGGAGCATTACCACCACTTCCATTGCTTACTGGGCTCTTAGAAGACATTTAGGGGTAAAATCGAGCTAAATAACAGCACAGAGCACTGAAAGCCTGGACTCATGGCGAAAAACAAACTTTATGGGACTGCAGGAGACTTGGCCACATCTGTGGTAGGTGGACATCCAGCTAACTAAAATGATGCTGGACCAGGGATGTTGCTGTACCAGAGAGTGCCAATTTGTATTAAGCCAAGATACCAACATATTAAGTTTCTATTGTCATTAAGATCCTGATCCTGCAAGACTTTGGTCCTGTTCTTCTTGTACTAATTTCAGAAACAATGATGGTAGTTTAGTCCTTTATTTTAGAGAGAGCACGTGAAAGTCTCTCACCAGACTTTTCCTGTCAAATATTGTTGAACTGTATTGAGCAGGGATAGTAATTCAGCATGTTTTACTTTCTGGAGTAGGAGTAGTAGCTGAATATTCATTTTACTACATGTTTGGGAGAGAATACAACATGAAACATTTATTTTGAAATATCAAATGAAAACTACTTATACATAATTATAGCAATTTTCTCTGTTCTGATAACCAGTTTCCTGGCCTTGTATTTTGAATGTTATTCTGTCCAGTATGCTTTTGTGTATTTAGTTGAAGCTAAGTCTACAACATGAGTGGCAATAATTTTTGACCGGGTGCTACTTCAGAAATTTTTGAAGTTGCCTTAGGCCACCCCAGAAGGGACGAGGCCAGGATGGTTCTGTGTTCTGCATGAAGTCTCTTGCTCCCTTCTCCTGCCCTGCAAGGGAGCGCCATGCTCAGAGTCAGCTGGCGGTTGATTTTAAGTTCTGAGCCCCTTGCAGGGCAGGAGGAGATGTCACACGCTCCTCCTGCTCCCAAGCCCTGATTGGCCTGGGAGTGTGCAAAGTCTCCTCCCGCTCTGCCCCTGTCCTGCAAGGAGCATGCGGTGCTTAGAAGTGCCGCACCCCTTGCAGGATGGGAGGAGACTTTGCGCACTTCCCTCCCCTCCGTCCCTCCAGGTCCTGATTGGCCTGGGGGTGCAGATAGTAGCAGGGACTCCACGGTCAGATCAACTCTCTTGGCGGGCCGCATCTGGCCTGCAGGAGGCCTTTTTGCCCTTCCCTGGTCTACAATTCTGCTGTGCAATAATGAAAACAACTTACATATGCTAACTGGAAGATATTTTTTTATGAAAGCAAGCAATTATAAGAAATAAACCTACATTGCTGTATGGCAGTGATGCTGTTACTGTAGATGTTCTATGTATCTCATCATGTTAGTCAAATCTTCAACATTTGAAGACTTCTGGTTGGCATTCCTGGGAATATTGAAAGGCTCTGTAGTGTGTATGGAATTACTTGATAACTTTGGAAATATTTACTTCAATAATTTCTTTTAATTGTGGGAACTTTCTTTAAACAGTGGGAACTTGGTACTTCAAACTTTTTTCCCTTAATCCTTCAATTCTAGCTTTTCCATATATGGATATGTAGATATATGATGTCACATTTTGTATATAATCTGCAATTTTTAAGCCTCCTGTATAGAATCTCTTCCCCCCCGCCCTTCCCTTTTTAAAGTTTGCGAATGTTCATAGCTGTCTTAATACCACATTTGTGTTCCTTATTAAATTTTGGCTATTGTAGAATGAACACGAGAGAGAAACACTTTGATTATTTGTAATCATATACATAGAGAAGTAGCTAATATTTCTTTGCTACCTCTGCTATGGATGCAAGCCTTGATCTTGAGGGGCACAGCGCTGCGCAGCTATGAGCACCTGCCTTGTTTTTGTCATAACTCAGTCCATAATTTAAAAAGGGCACATGAAAATACACTTGTTTGATGCTTTTAATGCATTCAGATGGTTAAAATAACCTTTTTCCCCTAATAACATTGTAATTTTGGATCCTCTGATATTTGGATGTTTGGTTCCTCCTAAGCTGCGCTGTAGCACAGCTTCCCAGGTGATTAGTCAGCCCTGCCCAGTCAGGCTCAGGGCTCCCTGTAGGAGCTGACCGATTGTGTGAGGCTGATTAATCATCTGTGAAGCTGCTGCCACTGTGCAACTTAGAGGGAATGCTGGTTTGGATCTGATTTGTCTTGTCCGTTGTCTAGTGTTTCTGGATGTGGCGGAAGATATAGTTTCACCAACCAGAGCTCGGACCATGAAGGATTATGAAAATGTAAGTAAATTTATCATGTAAAATTTAGTGACAAAAATCAATTGCTAAATCCTATAGAGTATGCTACAGAATTGACTACTGAAAAGGTAGAGGTACAATAACTTCCTGGAGACCCATAAATGCATTTATTTTGATTGAGTTAAGTCCTTAAATGGTGTCAGTTAGCATAGCTCTATTGAAGTCCCTGATGAACACCATCTGAGAATCTGCTCATCAGTTTACTACCCATTTTTTAACTGTAACTGTTGAGATTGAAGCAGATCCTGTTATTAGGGCTAGAAAATGTCCCATCTTGGTTGCAGTCTCAACATGGCTTCATGGTCAAACTCCTCTTAAAGAATAGTTCTAGTGTAATTCTTCCCTAGGGATGTGAATGTGTACCTGTATACATAGTTAACCAGTGAGTCCAGGCTTCTCAGTTAACGTACAGAGTTACACACAGGAACCCCTTCCCCCTGTGCTGGCTGCAGTGCATGAGGAGCTGGCCTGCCTCTCTACTCCTCCCCCTCGCTACCTCCCCGGTGTGTAAATGTGTAACCACCGAAACTTCCAGCAGTTACACATTCACAAACTCATTTTAATGTCCCTGAGCTTTACAACGCAATATATGGCATTTTTCTGACCTCATAATTTTACTTATGAGGATCATAGAATCATAGAGCTGGAAGAGACCTCAGGAGGTTGTCAAGTCCAGCCCCCTACCCAAGGGAGGACCAATCTCAACTAAATCAACCAAGCCAGGACTTTGTCAAGCCGAGACTTAAAAACATCTAGGGATGAAGATTCCACCACCTTCCTAGGGAACCCATTCCAGTAACTTTACCACCCTCCTAGTGAAATAGTTTTTCCTAATATCCAACATAGACCTCTCCCACTGTAACTTGAGACCATTGTTCCTTGTTCTGCCCTCCCTCACTACTGTGAACAGCGTCTCTCCATCCTCTTTGGAACCTTCCTTCATGAAATTGAAGGCTGCTGTCAAATCCCCCCTCACTCTTATCTTCTGAAGACTCAATGAGCCCAAATCCTTCAGCCTCTCCTCATAGGTCATGCGTTCCAGCTCCCTACTCATTTTGGTTACCCTCCGCTGGACCCTTTCCAATCCTTTCTATAGTGGGGGGTCCAGAACTGGACAAAATACTCCAGATGTGGCCTCACCAGAGCCGAATAAAGAGGAATAATCACACCTCTGGATATAATGGCAATGCTCCTTTTAATGTTACCTAATATGCCATTAGCCTTCTTGGCTACAAGGACACGCTGTTGACTCATATCCAGCTTCTCATCCACTGTAATCCACAGGTCCTTTTCTGCAGAACTGCTACTTAGCCATTTGTAAGCCTGTAACAATACTTGGGATTCTTCCGTCCCAAGTGCAGGACTCTACACTTGTCCTTGTTGAACCTCATCAGATTTCTTTTGGCCCAATCCTCTAATCCAGGGGTTCCCAAACTTTTTGACACGGGGACCAGTAAATCCATTCACAAACTTTTGGATTTCATTTGCATATTCATTAATCAAATGATGAATATTCAAATAAGTTGTTTCTGGTCCTCCCAAATCTCCCAGTGCCAGCTTTAGCAAAGCTTTTGATATGGTCACCCACAATACAGGCAGTCCCCGGGTTATGTACAAGATAGGGACTGTAGGTTTGTTCTTAAGTTGAATCTGTATGTAAGTCGGAACTGGCGTCCAGATTCAGACACTGCTGAAACTGACCGCCAGTTCTGACTTACATAGAGAATCAACTTAAGAACCCCAGGCATCCCCAAGTCAGCTGCTGCTGAAACTAATCAGCAGCTGATTCCAGGAAGCCCGGGGCAGAGCAACTCTGCCTCGGGCTTCCTGTAGTCAGCGCTGGTCAGTTTCAGCAGAAGCTGACTTGGGGACGCCTGGGGCAGAGCAGCTGGGGTGCTACTGGACCAACCCAGCAGCACCCCATCTGCTCTGCCCCAGACGTCCTGATTCAGCCGCTGCTGAAACTGACCAGCAGCGGCTGAATCAGGACCTGGGGCAGAGCAGCTGGGGTGCTGCCGGGTTGGTCCAGTAGTGCCCACGGGCGCTGCAGGACCAATCGGCAGCGCCCCAGCTGCTCTGCCCCAGAGTCCAAAACAAAAGCCTGGTCTGCAGGGGGGGGAGCACACTAGCTGCGCCCCCCCCCCCCCCAGCAGACCAGGGACACGGGGAGCAGAGCCGCAGCGGCAGCGGGGTGCCGCGCCTCTGAGGCTTTGCTCTGGCAAAGCCTCAGAGGCGAGGGACCCCCCCGCGGCTGCGGCTTCAGTCAGGGTGCCTGTGGTCTGCTGGGGACCGTCCCCAGCAGACCACAGGCACCCAGACTGGAGCGGCAGCAGCGGCGGTTCCCCGCGCCTCTGAGGCTTTGCTCTGGCAAAGCCTCAGAAGCGCGGGAACCCCCGCTGCTGCCGCATGAGACCCGGTGCCTGTGGTCTGCTGGGGACCGTCCCCAGCAGACCACAGGCACCGGGTCTCATGCGGCAGCAGCGGGGGTTCCCGCGCTTCTGAGGCTTTGCTCTGGCAAAGCCTCAGAAGCGCGGGAACCTGCCCGCTGCTGCCGCTTGGGTCCCGGTGCCTGTGGTCTGCTGGGGACGGTCCCCAGCAGACCACAGGCACCGGCACCCAAGTGGCAGCAGCAGCGGTTCCCGCGCTTCCGAGGCTTTGCTCTGGCAAAGCCTCAGAAGCGCGGGAACCCGCCCGGTGCCCCTGGTCTGCTGGAGACGGTCTCCAGCAGACCAGGGGCACCGGAGCAGCTTACGATCGGGGCTTTCTCGCCCCGACTTCCGGGACGAGAAAGCTCCGTTCGTAAGTGCGGATCCGACGTAAGTCGGATCCACGTAAGTTGGGGACTGCCTGTATTCTTGCCAGCAAGTTAAGGAATATGGATTGGATAAATGGGCTGTAAGACAGACAGAAAGATGGTTAGACCAGGGTTTCCCAAACTTTTACTTTAATTGGAACCCTTTTTTTGCAGTTCTGCTTTTTGCAGCCCAAAAATATAAACACATGAAAAACAAACTGAGCAAATACCAGACATATAACATGTCTGGTATTTTCTCGGTAGGTAAGTTGTATTATTACTAGATTTATCAGTTTGTAGTTTCGAACTGCCTGGCTGGTAAATGTTCTCAGGCTGCATGAGTATGTCTACAAGCCAGATAGTTCGCAACTACTCGAGGGGTGTGGGGGGGGGGGGGGGGGGGGGAAGGGGACAGTAGAATCCCTGTGCTGGACTAACTTGTGCTTTGTGGGTGCGGGGGAGGGAGGGGAACGGGGTCGGGTCAGTCCCACTCCCTGCAGGCCGATTCATTCCTCCCCCTGCTCCCCTTGCTGCACCTCTGGCTAGCCCCACTTTCCCCAGCCCCCTCCCGGGCAGCCAGTTCTCCCCCGCTTCTCCTCCTAATCTCCCTTGGCCAGCCCCGGTACCTGCGTCCAGTCCTCCTTCCAGCGGCTGCTTCTCCCACCCCGCCCACATCTTCCCCGGCCAGGTCCCTTCCCCCAACCTCACACCCCCTCCGGCAGCCCTGCTTCCACCAGCCCCCCAATCTCCCCAGCCTGCCCTGATTCCCCCATCCAGTTCTGCTTCCGGTGGCCAGCTCTCCCCTCCTCCTCACCCCGGAATCTCCTGGCACCTGCACCTTCCCTTAGCCCTGTACCCTCCTGGTGCCTCCCTTTGCCCTCTTTTTCCCTAATTCCCACCCCCTCACCAGTCTCTGCCCCATTCCCCTCCTGCCCTTCTGTGCCCTCAGACACGATTTGCTCCATCCTGACCTTCCTCATGCCCACCCCTTCTTTCAAGCCTTCTCCCAGCACCTCCCCTTCCAGCCCCCAGTGCCCTTCCCCTCTCCTCTCCCAGCATCACCCTGTCCCCCCTCCCACTGACACCTCCCCTACTGCCCTTTCCCTCATGGTCTGCACTTGGCCCCCTGGCATTTGTCTCTCTCTCTCCTGCACCCCTGTCCCTTGGTGCCTTTCCCTCTCCCTCCCAAGCCCTTTCTCCTTCTCCCCCCTCCCTTCTCCTCGCCTCCGCCGCTGCATGAGCCGGTTCCCTACTTTCTCCTTCCACGTTGCAGGGCCGGAGTCCACACTCAGGCCCCGGAGGCCGAACCCAGAGCCAGCCAAGCCCCGCTACGTTCCTCCCGCAGGTTTCAAAACCCCGGGCTGTGACATGACGTCACATTACGCCCAGGTGTCCTCCCTGCCCACGAGCAACGCCGCGCATGGGCAGCAGGTGGCGAGGAGGAGCTGCGTGCAGCAGGGACGGTGCAGGACTGAGGGGGATGCTCTGGGGGCGGGGTGGGAGGACGCATGGGAGGGCCGGCGGGGGGGGGGGGAGGGATCCGGGGCCCGCTCCAGGCAGAGCTGGGGAGAGACCCAGCTCCACATAGTGGTGGAGCAGGGCCCTGGCTCTTAACTCGCCGGCATTTCCGGGTGCAGGGGCGTGGGGCCCGATTCGACCAAATAGGTCAAATTGGCCTAAGGGCTGGCAGCCACCAGGCATGCTGAGGCCTGGCATTTTTTTTCCATGGCCCGGTGCCGAGCCGCAGACCATAATTTGGGAAACGCTGCTCTAATCTGTCTAGGTCACTCTGGACCCTATCCCTGCCCTACAGCGTATCTAGCTCTCCCCCTAGCTTATGGTTTATCTAGACTACGTGGAACAGTCGAAAGGGGACATGCAGATTCTGTGGGAATTTGTATATCTTTTTCCGATGGCACTTTCGAAAGCAGAACTTTCGAAAACCTCATTTTTTGAGGAAGAGCGGCTTTTCGACAAAGGGGGGAGGTTGCCAAAAAAGCTGCGTCTAAACTATTTCCGCTTTCGAAAGTGCGATTGGAAGAAGATATGCAAATTCCACAGGAAGGTCATTCTTGGCTGTATTGTTAGTTCCCATGTGGAGAAGCAGGAAGGAGTAGCAATCCAAAGGTTTCATCAGTTTTGTAAGCCTCTCCATCACATCCTGAATGCAAGCTCCTAGTAAGCAGCACACTTCTTGAGATTGCAGGTCTGGATGGCTGATGGATGACTGAGTCCTTCTTAAGAGGGAGTTCCCGACCGCCACCCCCATCGTCGTCTTTTGGGGGTGATGGTTGTGGAACCCCCATCTCTTGGGCTACACATCCCAGGCCTTCCGGTAAATTGTGTTCCCTTCTGATTTCTTCCCTGAGAGTTCCCTGCCAAAGCATTCTCCACCGGTGGAGAGAGCCTAAAAGTGGTTACTTACCTCTACAGGAATGGGGAAACCTGAGTTGGCCGCCGCCGCCTTCTAGTGGTTATATGCTACCATTTCTCTTCCTTGTCCTGTACTTCCCTCACTGGCTCTTCAGCCTGCTGTGCCTGCAGGATTAAACGCTGCCTTCTATCAAGGACTGTCTTCATCCTCTCGGATGGAACGTAGGGTCGATACTTGGACCTCCAAATCCTCTAATTTTTCTTCTAAAATGGCGACCAGCTTGCACTTAGTGCAGATGAAATCCCTTCTTTTTTCTGGGAGGAAGGCAAACATGGCACATGTTGTGCAAGTAACAACAGCAGACCTATCACCATCCATACCTGCCTTCCTTCAGAGAGATTCCTCAGATGTTATTAAATGCCTTCTTGAAGGGCAGGAGAGAGAAAAGAAAAAAAAATCTTCAAGGAAGAGCGCACCAAACACTGTAGGGGTCTCCCAAGGTGAATTCCTAGGCAAACTCCTATGTTGGCTGGTGCCCTGTTCGCTGCTCTTTGTGTTCACTCTGGCTGTCTTTTTTAGAAGGCTGAGGCTAGGCCCGGCTCAAAGCTTTGCCTCTGATGGAATCAACCCCTGAAGGCCCACCAGAGCTCAGGAAGTTTTGATAATTGGTTAGTGGAAATATTTTAAAGAATGACGAGAGTATCGCGCCCCCTTCTGAACTCCCTCCAAATTTCCCTGTTAGCAGCTTCTGATCGCTGACTGACTGCTATATAAAGTCTTGGACTGCCTGATAGTCCCTCCCCCTGATTAAGGCTCAACCAATGAGGTTTCTAGATTTCAAACCTTGATTAGAAGCTCAGAGCTTCCACCTGCTAGCCACAGCACACACTCCTTAGGGGGGAGGGGAAGAAGAGGAAAAAACCCCAACAACCCCTAAACCCCAGACAAACACAAGCTTATCACACAGCAAGAAACCCACAAACACACACACACTAGATAGCCACTTCCCTCAAGTGTCCTGTATTAGCACCTTCTCTACCTGGAGAATTCCCTCTCAAAATTCCCTGTTACCAGCCTCTGTTTGCAAGCTCCCCGGTTGCTGACTCACTGCTATATAAAGCTCTGGGTTGCCTCATAGCCCCTCCCCCGGTTAAGGCTCAACCAATGATTTAAATGATTCCTTTCATTTAAAAAAATGACTGAATATGAATTGATCTTTGAGTGCTATATCACTACCTTCTGTCATCAGATTTACTAGTCAAGTCTGTTTGTAACACAAATAAGGAAATGCATTTTTAACTTAACAAGCAATGTTATTTTAACTGAATATGTGGAGCAGAATTGTACAATTGTTAGATTTGGTTCAGAACACTTATTACCAGGGCTCACTGAACCGTGGCGAGCCCTGCTCGCCAGCCGCTCTGTCCAGCGTTCTACACATGTGCAGATTGCCCGAACCCGGCTCTTCCGGGATTTAATCTATTCACCACAGGTGAGTAGATTCAATAGATTGTCGAGCCCTGGCTATAAGTATTGATGAACCTAGCCTCCTTGAAAGTGTCTAATTCTTTTTTGAACACTGTTAAAGTCCTGGTCTTCAAAACATCTGGTAAGGATTTCTACATGTTGACTGTGCACTGTGTGAAGAAAAACTTCCTTTTTGTTTTAAATCTATCAATTTCATTTGGTGACTTCCTTATGTTATGGGAACAAATAAATTCTGTATTCACTTTCTCCATACCTGTCATGATTTTATAGACCTCTATCACATCCCCTGGTCTCTGCTTTTCTGAGCTGAAAAGTCCCAGTCTTTTAAATCTCTATTCATATGGCACCTTATCCAAACCCGTTTTTTTTGCCTGTTTCTGAACCTTTTCCAGTGCCAATATATGTCTTTTGAGGTGGGGTAACCACATTTGTACTAGGGATGTTACATGATGTATATTATAATAATTGTGTAACCACATCCAGTTTTATTGTTTATACAACTATTTGATAGTCGATAGGCTCCCACTACTGGGGAGCCCCTAGCCACCCCACACTGTTTCCTCTTTCTCAGACACAGCAGTGCAGGATGGCAGGTGGGAGTCCATCTGTGAGGGAAGCTGGTTTAAGAATCAGCTTCTTGTGCAGACCGGCTCCTGCTTGCTGCCCCTCTGAGACAGAGGCAGCAGTGAGAGGTGGCAGCAAACTCTGTCTGCAGGCAGTCTGAGCTCCTTGTGACAGATGCTGCTCTGTGGGATGCCAGCACAGCCTCTGTTTGTGAGGAGCTTGGGCCCTTGGTGGACAAAGGCTGCTTCGTGGCAGCCTTCCCTGTTGCCCCCTCTCTCCTGCACTGCTGCCTCTGAGGGGGGGCTGTATTTTAAGCCAGCTCCCCATGAGCACCAGCCCCTGCCTCCCCTTCCCCTTGCTACCTCTGATACAGAGGCAGCAAGGTGTGTGTGTGTGGGAGGGGTGGGGGGTGTAGTTTACAGGGTTAACCCAATAAGACCAGGTCATCCCTAATTTGTATGCAGTATTCCATATATGGACATGGTATGGATTTATATAGAGGCAATAAGATATCTTCTGTCTTATTCTCAATCCCTTTTTTAATGATTCCTAACTTCTGTTTACTTTTTTGACTTCTGCTGCACATTGAGTGGATGTTTTCAGAGAATTATCTACAATGACTCCATGATCTTCCACTTAAGTGTTATAGCTAAATTAGTCCCCATCATTTTGTATGTGTAGTTGAGATTATTTTCTCCAATGTGCATTACTTTTCATTTGTGGCGAGGAGTCCTGTGGCACCTTATAGACTAACTGAAGTGTTGGAGCATAAGCTTTCATGGACAAAGACCCACTTCGTCAGATGCATCTGACGAAGTGGGTCTTTGCCCACGAAAGCTTATGCTCCAACACTTCAGTTAGTCTATAAGGTGCCACAGGACTCCTCGCCGCTTTTGAAGATTCGGACTAACACGGCTACCCCCTGATACTTTGCATTTATCAACTTTAAAATTCATTTGCTATTTTGTTGTCCAATCACTAAGTTTGGTGAGATCTTTTTGAAGCTCTTCACAGTCTGCTTCGTTTTAACTATCTTGAGCAGTTCAGTATCATCTGCAAATTTTGCCACCTCACTGTTTATCCCTTTCTCTAGAACATTTATAAATTAGTTGAAAGGCTTGGTCCCAGTATGGACCCTTGGGGGACACCACTTGCCTTTCTGAAAACATACCATTTATTCCTACCCTTTGTTTCCTGTCTTTTAACCAGTTATCAGTCCATGAGAGGACATTCCCTCTCATCCCATGACAACTTACTTTTAAGAGTCTTTGGTGAGGGACTGGCCAGAGGTTTTCTGGAAATCTAAGTACACTATTTTCATTGGATCCCCCTTGTTCACATGCTTGTTGACCTCCCTCAAAGAACTGTAGTAGATTAGTACGGTATGATTTCCCTTTAAAGAAACCATGTTGACTTTTCTCCACAAATTATGTTCATACATGCGTCTGACAACTCTGTTCTTTACTGTAGTTTTAACTAATTGGCCTGGTACTGACGTTAGACTTACCAGTCTGTAATTGCTAGAGCCCTTTTTAAATATTGGAGTCACATTAGCTATTTTCCAGTCATTAGGTACAGAAGCTGATTTAAAGGATAGGTTATAGACCAAAGTTAATAGTTCCACTATTTCACAGTTGAGGTTTTTCGGAACTCTTGGGTGAATGCCATCTGGTCCCGGTGATTTGTTACTGTTAAGTTTATCAATTTGTTCCAAAACCTCCTGTAATGACACCTCAATCTGGGTCAGATTTGCCTCTGAGAAAGAATGGCTCTGGTTTGGGAATCTCCCTAACATCCTCAGCTGTAAACAGTGAAGCAAAGAATGTATTTAGTTTCTCCATAATTACCTTATTATCTTTTAGTGCTCTTTTAGCATCTCGATTGTTCAGTGGCCCTACTGGTTGTTGAGCATGCTTACTGTTCTGATGTACTTTAAAAACATTTTACTATTACTTCTTGAGTTGTTGGCTAGCTGGTCTTCAAACTCCTTTTTGGCTTTCCTTATAATTTTTTGCATTTATTTTCAGGGCTTGACAAATAGCAGCAAAAGCCACTCGCTAGCCCCACACTGCGCATGCGCAAGAGCCACATTGCATATGCGCGTGCCGCAGGTAAACAGGACACATGGCTGAAATCTACTCGCCTTGGGCGAGTAGGTTCTATAGTTTGTTGAGCTCTGCTTATTTTGACAGAGTTTATGCTCCTTTCTATTTTTCTCTCTAGGATTTAACTTTTTCTTTCACTTGGTGATTAAGCCACGGTGGTATTTTTTGAGTTAGAATCATAGGGCTGGAAGAGACCTCAGGAGGCCATTGAGTCCAGCCCCCTGCCCAAAGCAAGTCGAATCCCAACTAAATCATCACAGCCAGGGCTTTAACAAGCTAGGATTTAAACATCTCTAGGGATGAAGATTCCTTCTCTCTGGATAACCCATCCCAGTGCTTCCACATCCTCCCAATGAATTTTTTTTTCCTAATATCCAGCCTAGAGCTCCCCACTCCACCCCCACTGCAACTTAAGACCATTGCTCCTCATTCTGCCATCTGTCACTACGGAGAACAGCCTCTCCCCATCCTCTTTGGAAATCCCCTTCAGGTAGTTAAAGGCTACTATCAAATACTCCCTCACTCTTCTCTTCTGTAGACTGAATAAGCCCAAATCCCTCAGCCTCTCCTGATAGGTCATGTGTTCCAGCCCCCTAATCATTTTGGTTGTCCTACGTTGCTCTTTTCCAATGTGGAAACATCCTTTCTGTAATGCAGGGACCGAGAACTGGACACAATACTCCAGACGTGGTGCCACCAGTGCTGAATAAAGCGGAATAATCACTTCTCTAGATCTGCAGGAAATATTCCTCCTATTGCACCCTTATATGCCATCAGCTTTCTTGGCTGCAAGGACACACTGTTGACTTGTATCCAGCTTCTCATCCACTGTAATCCCCAGATCCTTTTGTGCCAAATTGCTGCTGGGCCTGTCTGTCCCCAGCCTGTAACAATGCTTAGATTCTTCCGTCCCAAGTGCAGTACTCTGCACTTGTCCTTGTTGAATCTTATCAGATTTCTTTTGGCCCAATCCTCCAGTTTGTCTACATCACTCTGGACCCTATCTTTATCCTCCAGCATACCTACGTCTCTCCCTAGTTTAGTGCCATCTGCAAAATTGCTGAGGGTGTAATCCATCTCCTTTTCCAGGTAATTAATAAAGATGTTGAACAAAACCGGCCTTAGAACCGATCGTTGGGGCACTCTGTTTGAAACCAATCGCCAACCAGGCATCGAGCTGTTGATCACTATCTGTTGAGCTTGACAGTCTAGCCAGCTTTCTGTCCAAGTTACAGTTCATTTTTCCAATCCATCTTTCCTTAATTTGCTGGCAAGAATTATGTGGGAGACCATATCAAAAGCTTTGCTAACTACAGGGTATATCCCATCCACTGATTTCCCCATGTCCATAGAGTCAGTTATCTCATCATAGAAGGCAATCAGTTTGGTGAGGTATGACTTGTCTTTGGTGAATCCATGCTGACTATTCCTGAAAGTTTCCTTTCTTCCAAGTGCTTCAAAATGAACACTTTGACGATCCTCTCCATGATTTCTCCGGAGATTGACGTGAGGTTGACCCCTCTGTAGTTCCCTGGTTTGTCCTTTTCTTACTGTGTGTGGGGTGTTTTGTTTTGTTTGTTTTAAATTTGGGGTAGACATTTAAGTTGGGTCTCTATTATGGTGTCTTAGAAAAGTTTCCTTGCAATGCAGGGATTTACTTTTGGCACTGTATATTTTAATTTCTGTTTAAATAACCTCTATTTTGTGTAGTTCCCCTTTCTGAAATTAAATGCCACAGTGTTTTTCCCACGACAGGGATTTTTCATTTTATTACATTTAAATCGCTATTTCCAAGTGGTCCAGTTATATTTATCTCTTGGACCAGATCCTGTGCTCCGTTTAAGACTAAATCAGAATTGCCTCTCCTCTTGTGGGTCCAAAAAGCAGTCATTTAAAGTGTCAAGAAACTTTATCTTTGCATCCCATCTTGAGGTTACGTATACCCTGTCAGTATGGGGATAGTTGAAATCCCCCCTTATTATTGAGTTTTTTATATTTATAGCCTCTGTAATCCCCCTTAGCATTTCATAGTTGCTATCATTATCCTGGTCAGGTGTTGTTCTAGAGAAGCCTATGTAAATATTTTATTAGTAGTTCAGTTACATACTTTCTGGGCTGGCAGGAGATGTGTTTTATTTGAATGTTCCATTTTTGGGTGCCTAAAAAATTTAAAAGGAGACTTTCTCTTTAATGAAACGATTATTTAATATGCTGAGGGAAGGGGAGCTACTTACCCTTGTGCTTGCAGAGAAGATGGAGGAGACCCAGCCCTGCTGGCCACTTCCTTGGTGGTGCGGCTGCCTCCAGCGTACACTCTGCAGGATAGCTGTCCCCTGCCGGCTCACTGCCCCCAGTGGCCTTTCTCATATCACATTCTTTGGCACAGCAACCCCTCCTTTTCCAAGTTATGGAAGTCCTTCTCGTAGAACTTACGGTTCTCCTGGCACAACCAAACCCTGATCTTGCTTTAAGTTTGTAGCTTCCTATTGTTCTTACCAAAATTTGTTGGCCCTTGTTATCATAGGACACTAGAACGGGAAGGGATCTTGAGAGGTCATCATGTCCAGTCCCCTGTGCTCACAGCAGGATCAAGCACCATCTAGACCAGTGGTCCCCAACCTTTTTATGTGGCGGGCGCCGCACTGGTGGGTGATGTCATCCTGCTGCATCTCCTGGCTGGCCGGCCCCGTGCCAAGTGCGCCTGCGCCGGCACCAGACCCACCACCGCAGCCATTTCGACACTCTGGACCGGCCACTCCGCTCCCACAGCTCCCTGCCACGCTCCCCAGCAGGTTCTCCCGCTGCCAGCGCTTCTCAACGCCCCGTCACAGCGCGAGTTCAGCATGTGCGGCCTGTCTTCTCCTGGCCATCCTGCGTCGTGAACCCAACTAAGTGGGCACACGTAAATGCCCCGGCAGGTGCCATGGAGCCTTTGGGCACCGCGTTGGGGACCACTGATCTAGACCATCCCTGATAGATGTCTATCTAACCTGCTCTTAAATATCTCCAGAGATGAAGATTCCATAACATTTGTAGGCCATTTATTCCAGTGTTTAACCACTCTGACAGTTAGGAAGTTTTTCCTAATGTCCAACCTAAACTTCCCTTGCTGCAATTTAAGCCTATTGCTTCTTGTCCTATCTTCAGAGGCCAAGAAGAACAATTTGCCTTCCTTCTCCTTGTGATACTCTTTTAGATACTTGAAAACCACGGTCATGTCCCCTCTGTCTTCTCTTTTTTCCATACTAAACAAGCCCAGTTCTTTTAGTCTTCCCTCACAGCTTATATATTCTACATCTTTAATCATGTTTCTCTTCTCTGGACCTTCTCCAATTTTTCCACATCTTTCTTCATCTAGTTTTTACGATTTAGGAAGAGTTCCTGAACAAATGGTCTTATGATTATTTTTTTCAAGGATGGTGTCAAGATGACTTTATCCACTTCCACTGGTAGATGACTTTAAGTAGGGACCTTTTATTAATGTCCCATATCTTCATGGTCTGTTAATGTGTGATTTTTTTTTAAAACTTTTTATTTACCTTTTGTGCTGTGAGGAACAAAAGCAAATACAATATCAATTTTACTTGTGAAATGTGGTATAGTTTACTTATTTCTCTTCTTTAACAGCAAATAACTGACTTGAAAAAAGAGAACTTCAACCTAAAGCTTCGTATATATTTTCTGGAGGAGCGAATGCAGCAGAAATTTGATGGTCCCACTGAAGACATCTACAAAATTGTAGGTATTTAAAATCATTGCAAGTAACTGTGTATCTTTCCAAACAATATTTGCTATCTTAAAATTTCTAAATCACTTGATATTCAGCCTTTGTTGGAAATTTCAGTATTGCCAGTTCTTTTCACTTCTGTCTAATTATATGCAATAGTAAAGTGATTAAAATAACCTTAATACAAAATGAAAGATTAAATTCAATTTTTCAGTACTAGCTAATGAACAATTATATTACTCGAACAATAAATCTGAGCTTTCTTCTCCTCTGAAATCTTAATTTAAATTACTTGTCACCGTGATTATTCGAGTTTTTCTCGTTCAGTTATGTCACCAATGGTTAGCATTCAGTGAAACTTCCCAGACCAGTCCTAGCAGGTAGAAGATGAAATTTCAAGTCAGCTGCATACACTATGTGAATGTCAGAATTACATCTTCTGAATGTTATTTTTCTTGCTATGCTATTTACAAGAGACATGAAATTGACAAGAAAGCCCCTTCTTCGTTGGAGAGCTCACTGGCTTTGGACTCTGTTCCCATTTGGGAGCCGGTGTGGTGAGGAGTGGGTGAAAAGCCTCAGGTGCAACGTTTCCACTGATTTTGTTTCCATCCATGTGTAGAACATATTTTGTTATGTGCACAGAGACATATTTAGATGTGCACCACCAGGAGAGAAACATGCTGTGGGAGCTCTGCTAATCAGATGGATGGCACTTGAATCTCTTCTTAATGGCCATCCAAGCGCTCATCTTATAGGGACCGTTACTCTGGTGGCTTCTCTCTCCCTCACCCCATTCCTAGAAGGGACCAGGAAGGTGAAGAATGGGAGCCTGCTGGGAACGGGTGCAGTAACGGTCCCTATAAGATGAGTGCCTGTGCTCATCGATTAACATTATGCACCAGGGGTGGGCAAAGCTTCTCAGTGGGCCAGATCCAGTCCTCCTAGAACTTTGATCCGGCCTGCGAGGCAGTTCCAGGTCCTACCCCCAGTGCATTGCCTGGGAGCCAGAGACACACAACCCCTTTCAACTGCTTCTGTTTAAAGGGCTCGCATTTTTGCTGCACCTTGTGTACCAGGTGCAGGGAAGGTGAGAGCACTTTAAATAGAAGCAATTGAAAGGGGTCGCATATCTCTGGCTCCCTAGCAACGTGCTAACAGCACCGGAGCTACAAGCCCTTTTAACTGGTTCTATTTAAAGGGCTCATGTCTTCCCTGTGCCTGTTGGGCAACACATTGCCTGGCAGCCACAGGGAATATGTGAGGTCTTTAATTAGTAGCAGTTGAAAGGGCTCGCAGCTCTTGGTCCCACTGGCCTGTTGCCTGCAAGTTACCCGGGAGGCACAAGCCCTTTCAACTGCTTCTATTCTTTGGGCTTATGCATGCCAGGCAACAGATTAGCAGCGGGGCCAGGAGCTGCCAGCTGTGTTATGTGAATTCTAAGCCTCTACCCCAGACAACTGTGGGAGGCTAGCCCCCAGCACCCTCCCCTCTGCTCCAGGTCCCTTCTATTGGCTAGAAGTCAGGGGGCAGGGACCCTGGCCAAGCAAAGCTCCTGGTAGGGTAACTCTCAATCCCGCCCCTTCCTCCCAGGGCCCCATCCTTCTGAGTCGGCCTGCGGCCACTTCCGAAATTTGTGAACTGTCCTTGCTTCAAAAATATTGCCCACCCTGGTATACACAGTTACACTTTCACATTCCCAATGTGGACATGTACTAACACAGTAATTATTGCCGTGGCTGTAAGTTAATTTAATAAAGTGTAGACATACCCTAAATATTTTAGGTGGGCAAAACTACTTGTATGGCTGTGAACAGCTCCAGGTAACTGCTTTGATCTGTTTGAAAAATGGCAATTTTTCTTGGAAATATGGTGAGGAGCTCGCAGTCTTTAACATTGTTGTGTGACTTATTTATTGTGATGATCAAATATATGATTTTTAAGAAACTCTGGTGTCTTTTAAAACTATTTGAAGTCTTGTAAAATAAAGACTCTTTTGAAGGCAAAGAATCAGAAGTAAGTTCCCATTTCCATCATGCTCTGGACCTAATTTGTTTTTGAATTTGTTATTGCCTATAACCTAAAAATGTAATCAATGTGTAGGATTAACTTTGAGTTGCATTGGGTTGTGTGTCATCTCATCATCTAACTTTGTCTTGTAGAATATAGAGCTAAAGGTTGAGGTAGAAAGTTTGAAACGTGACCTGCAGGAGAGGGAAAAACTGCTCATCAAAGCTTCGTAAGTACCATTGCCTCTCAAAGGGACTGCACCCTTTCTAGAACTTAGGACCATGGCCATACTAGGTCAGACCAAAGGTCCATCCTGTCCAGTATCCTGTCTTCCAACAGAGCCCCGGAGAGAATGAACAGAACAGGTGATCATCAAGTGATTCTTTCCCTGTCACTCATGCCCAGCTTCTGGCAAATAAAGGTACCATCTAAGGACTGCCAAGAACTTACCATCTATATAATGAGACTTGTGGTACCTTTTGTATATGAGGGTCCTTGAGGATTTTGCAAACTCATGTTTGGAAGTTGCTTTACCTACCTTTTGGAGTAGAATATAGTAACTGTTTAAAAGCATGAAGGACCACTATATAGTTAGAATAGTGGATAGTACTCTATCAGAGGTATTTTGGGGTAGATAGAATGTAATTGCCAAAATTTGGGACTGAGTTAACATCGCAGCAGGGATGTAAAATCCTGTTTAATTGGTTAACCACTTAAATATAATGTTTAACAAGCTAACCACTTGAAGGGTGGGCAGGTGGCACAGGGAGGCTTCTCCAGCCCAGCCAGAGCAGCCCCTGCCTGTGGCGCATCTGGGCCCACCATGGACAGGGCTTGCTCCAGCACCCACCAGTTAACCAGAACCGGTAAGCATCACTCGATAAAAGCTGATACTTACCAGTTATCTGGTAAACCATTCACTGGATTAAGCATCCCAGTAATACAGATGAAGATGTCCTCAGAACTTAATGGTCACAGGGGATCTGTTTAGATCTCATCCAAAAAATGTCACTTGACGTGTTACTGTTAACAGTGGTACAGCATTAGTTCAGTACTAATACACAGTGAAGTGTGTCACTACCTGGTCTTCAAAAATCGAAAGTGTGGACATTTGCTAGCAGCCCAGATTTTTAAAAAATAATAAATGTTATTATAATAAGCCCTTCCAATTGTTGTTTATCCAGTGAATATGTAACTTGATTCTTTGAATATGTTCCGATTCTTGATTGTGAATGTTACTGTATAAGCTGGAAGTGATGTGTATTGTAGAAAAATTGGATGGTTTGGAAGTATTGGTAATCGGATACAAAATTCTATTGTCTGGTTGTGACTGAAAGCTGTCATTTAACAATTTCTAAGTGGTGTTAAATCAGTGGTCACCAACCAGTAGAGTGGGATCTACCAGTAGATTTTGGAGCCCTCTGACAGGTGATCCTGGTTTGGCAGGGAAGCTATCAAGTACTGTCACTTCAGTTGCCTCTCCACCTACTGTAATGCTGCTCCTGCCCTCTGCCTTGGCACTGCCCCTTGCTTGCCCACTCAGTGAGAGGAGAATGGAGGGAGTTTGGCAATGCAAATCTGTTACTCTTACACTGTGTGTCTGTCATTCTCACAAACATACACTGTCCTTTCCTCTCATCTCTGGGACTTGAGCTCACCACCCTGCACTCCCCAGGCAAATACTGTATACCCTAGGCCACTCCAGAACCCCTCCTTACCTTCAGCTGGTCCCTTAATCCTGCTTTCCTTATGTGGGAGCCAGCTTTATCCCTGGGGATCCCTGCCTAGCCGGAGGGATCAAGTCCCTCCCCACCCCGCGTTCCAGAGGCTGTTGCCCCTTTGTTAACTCAAGAGCCCACACCAACTCCTTACCTTCAGAGGGTCCCTTATCCTGTGTTGGCTGTCTGGCCACTCCCAGCGTGGGTGGAGGTGGGACTTGAACCCACCACTCTGTGTTCCCCAGGCAAATGCCCTATCTCCTAAGCCATTCTAGCTCCCTACAGTCAGAGGGTCTTTTATCCTGCTTTCCTAATATGGGAGCCCGCTCCATCCAATACAGGCTGCCCCAGGGATGGACTCAACTCCATCCTCCGAACATGGGAGCTCCTGCTCCCGGGTGGGCAGGTCTTGAGCCCACCACCCTGTGCTCCCAGGCAAGTGCTGTATCCCCTATTCCACTCCAGACCCCACCTTCCTACCTTCAGAGGGTCCTTAATCCTGCTTTCCTAATTCAGGAGCCAGGTCCATCCCTCAGGCAGCCTGTGTTGGTTGTCTGGTCACTCCCAGGGTGGATGGAGGGATATCACAACCTGATCAGGACAGTGATAGTGACTATGAAATGCTAAGGGAGATATGAGAGGTTATCAGAATTAAAAACTCAATAATGGTGGGGGGATTTCAACTATCTCCACATTGACTGGGTACATGTCACCTCTGAACGGGATGCAGAGATAAAATTTCTTATCTTAAAATGACTGCTTCTTGGAGCAACTGGTTCTGGAACCCACAAGGGGAGAAGCTATTCTTGATTTAGTCCTAAGGAGAGCGCAGTATCTGGTCCAAGAGGTAAATATATAACAGGACCACTTGGAAATAGTGACCATAATGTAATAAAATTTAACAACCCTGTGGTGGGAAAAACACCTCAGCAGCCCAACACTCTGGCATTTAATTTCAGAAAGGGGAACTACACAAAAATGAGGAAGATAGTTAAACAGAATTTAAAAGGTAAAGTGACAAAAGTAAAATCTCTGCAAGCTGCATGGAAACTTTTCAAAGACACCATAATAGATGCCCAACTTAAGTGTATACTCCAAATTAAAAAACACAGTAAGAGAATCAAAGAAGTGCCACCGTGGTTTAACCACAAAATGAAAGAAACAATGGCAGATAAAGACATATTTTAAAAAGTGGAAGTCAAATCCTAGTGACGAAAATAGAAAGGAGCATAAACTTTGTCAAATTAAGTGTAAAAATAACATAAGAAATAGTAGCCCAGTGTCTGAGAGTCTTAAGAGCCTCCGGCCGTGTACGTCAGCACCCCCCTTCCCCTCCCGCCGTGGCGCTGAGTGCTGTGCTCCTCAGCCGGGCCACCGCAGGCGAGGGAAAGGGGGGGGCGGTGACTTACACTGCCCCGCCCCCTGGCTGTGTACATCACCGCCCCACCCCTTCTCCCCTGCGGTGGCCTGGCTGAGCACTCAACACTCAGCTGAGCCGTCACGAAGGGAGGGGAAGGAGGCGAGGCGGTGACGTACATGGCCAGGGGGAAGGGCCGTGTATGTCACGTCACCGTCTCGCCCCCCCCTTCTCCTCCCGCCGCGGGGGAGCCCAGCTGAGCAGGCAGCACTCAGCTGAATGCCACGATGGAAGGGGAAGGGGGGCAGGGAGAGACGGAGGGGAGAGAGAGGCAGGAGGAGAAGAGAAAGGGAGAGTGAGAGGCAGGAGGGGGAGAAAAGAAAGAAAGAGATGGAGAGAGAGGCGTGGGCGGAGAAGAGCTGAGAGAGAGAGGGGGAGGCAGTAGGAGGAGAAAGAGAGAGCGTGCTCAGGAGAGAAGATCTGAAAATTCTGTTTTATGACAAGCTAATTGGCTAGTATAATAAGAAAAGCCAAAAAGGAGTTTGAAGGGCAGTTAGCCAAAAATTCAAAAAGTAATAGCAAAATGTTTAAGTAGATCAGAAGCAGGAAGCTGGCTAAACAACCAGTGGGGCCCCTTTAATGATCGAGATGCTAAAGGAGCACTCAAAGATTATAGTCATTGCGAAGAAGCTAAATGAATTCCTTTCTTCAGTCTTCATGGCTGAGGATATTGGGGAGATTCCCAAACCTGAGCCATTCTTTGTTGGTTACAAATCAGAGGAATTGTCCCAGATTGAGGTGTCATTAGAGAAGGTTTTGAAACAAATTGATAAACTTAACAGTAACAAGTCTCCTGGACCAGATGGCTTTCAGCCAAGAGTTCTGAAAGAACTCAGATGGGATATTACAGAATTATTACCTGTGGTTTGTAACCTAGCCTTTAAATCAGCTTCCATACCTAATGACTGGAAGATAGCTAACATAACACAGAGGACTCTAGAGGTGATCCTGGCAATTACAGACTGGTAAGTCTAACGTCAGTACTGGGCAAATTAGTTGAATCTGTAGTAAAGAATAAAATTGTCAGACACATAAATGAACATAATTTGTTGGGGGAAAGTCAACATGGTGTCTGTAAAGGGAAATCATGCCTTACTAATCGACTACAGTTCTTTGAGAGAGGTCAACAAGCATGTGGACAAGGGGGATCTAATGAACATAGTGTACTTAGATTTCCAGAAAGCCTCTGACCAGTCCGTCACCAAAGGCTCTTAAGAAAAGTAAGTTGTTATAGGATGAGAGGGAAGATCCTTTCATGGACTGAGAACTGGTTAAGACAGGAAACAAAGGGTAGGAATAAATGGTATGTTTTCTGAAAGGCAAATGGTGTGCCCCAAGGGTCCATACTGGGACCAATCCTTTCAACTTATTTATAAATGTTCTAGGGAAAGGGATAAACATTGGGGTGGCAAAATTTGCAGATGATACTGAACTGCTCAAGATAGTTAAGACTGAAGCAGACTGTGAAGAGCTTCAAAAAGATCTCACCAAACTAAGTGATTGGGCCACAAAATGGCAGATAAAGTTTAATGTTGATATATGTAAAGTAGTGCACATTGGAAAACATAATTCCAACTATATATACAATATGATGGGGACTAATTTAGCTACATCTGCTCAAGGGAAAGATCTTGGAGTCATTGTGGATAGTTCACTGAAAACATCCACTCAGTGTGCAGCGGCAGTCAAAAAAGCAAATAGAATGTTAGGAATAATTTAAAAAGGGATAAAGAATAAGACAGAAAATATCTTAATACCTCTATTTAAAATCATTGTATGCCCACATCTTGAATATTGCATACAGATGTGGTCGCTTTAGCCCAAAAAAGATATATTGGCATTGGAAAAGGTTCAGAAAAGGGCAACAAAAATGATGAGGGGTTTGGAACAGGTCCCATATGAAGAGAGATTAAAAAGATTTGGACTTTTCAGCTTAGAAAAGAGAAGACGAAGCAGGGATATGATAGAGATCTATAAAATCATGATGGATGTGGAAAAAGTGAATAAGGAAAGTTAATTACTTTTTCCCACAATATAGGAACTAGGGGGTCACCAAATGAAATGAATAGGCAGCAGATTTAAAACAAACAAAAGGAAGTTTTTCTTCACTCAGCGCATGATTAGCCTCTGGACGTCCTTGTCAGAGGATGTGGTGAAGGCTAGGATTTCAACAGGGTAAAAAAAAACAAACCTAGATAAATTCATGGTGGTTAGGTCCATCAATGGCTATTAGCCAGGATGGGAAGGAATGGTGTCCCTAGTCTGTTTCTCTGGAGGTGGGTGATGGGGGAGAGATCACTTGAGGATTAACTACCTGTTGTGTTACCTCCCTCTGGGGCATCTGGTATTGGCCACTGTCAGCAGACCGGATACTGGGCTGGATGGACCGTTGGTCTGACCCAATATGGCCGTTCTTATGATGATAAAATGGAGAAGATGCAGCTGCCTTTATATTCCTTTTAACTTATGGCTTTTATTGCTTGTCCCAAACTAAAGCTGCCCACCACATGGTTTGGAAGCCTTAGAGTTCTGTCCATAGACATACCCCTATGTGCCTCACTAGGTCAAAGTCCCCTGCCAACTCTCTCAAAGGTCAAATCATATATCTGATGGGCCACCAAGCAAGCTAGGCAGTACATTATCAAACTGTTTGGGAGTCACCCAGAAGCATAGCCCAAATTAGTGATACAGACAGAGAACATATCCATAACCAAAAATACAAAGGTGATACAAACACATAATTGAGATGATCTTCTATGCCAAATTATAATAGTTTTTCAGATATCTTGCATGGCATATCTGGCATAACTCATTGCAGTTGTACAGTATCAATATTCATAATATCCTCAAGTGTCCCTTAGACTCCAGACAGTATAACGATAAGCATTGAGATTTCTACATCTTGTTTTTTGCAGTAAAGCGGTTGAAAGCTTGGCTCAAGGCGGTGATGCTGAAATTCAGAGGGTGAAAGAAGAGTCTCAGAAGAAAGTACAACAAGTGGAAGAAATTCTCACCAGCAGAATAAACCTTTTGGAAGAGGCAAGTCTTCAATATTGAAGAGTAATTGATTTTTGTTATTGACTTTGCCATGCAGAGCTCCCTAGCGTCTATCTGCTTTCAGCAGAGATATTTAGCATTGTGACCTGCTTAAATGCTGCTTTCAGAGCTTCTGTTTCAGCTTCATTGTAAAAATAGTGAGAACACAAATACAATAAATGCCAAGAATGGGGAAACTTTGTCCAATGTTATTGAATCTTGGAATGTGGAAGATGGGTTGAGCCGTATGAAGTAACTTGCTTCTCTAGTGGATTTTGGGTATGTTAGAACAAGGAATTTTATCTCCTAATTGGGACTGTGGGGAGTCCATTTCTTACAATGTAGGCTGGTAATATCCATACTTTGGGTGACAGATCTCTACTTTGTTAGGGAAATTTAACCATACTGCAAGAGATTATGCCATTCCACAGATTTCCTAACTCTGAGTTTAGAAACCTTTATATATCAGTATGCGTTTGACATGCTGACTTCTGAAGTATCTGCTCAGTATATGACTGGGTTGTGAGAAGTCATCTGCAATACTCTTTCCTGGGAAGATGGATGGAGGGTACTTCCCTGTATTCTGCTTGCTGACCTTCCACTCCAGTTTCTGCATTGGTGCTGGTGAGAATTCGATAATGACATCTGCCAGGTTTTGACTATCTCTTCTCTGTCTTTTCGATCAGATCATGAGTAGAAGTGTGGTGGTACATTAATTTGTGTGTCTCTGAGAAGGTATCATAGCAAAACTTTTTTGAATTCCTCTGTCAGTGGTGGGTTACCGCTGCCGAATATTGGTCATTAATATGATTCTGAAGGATTAACAAGGGGCTTCCCAAGATGTTCACAGCTAACCCTAAAACCTCCTGTTCTGGGATATGTGCTCACAGTTGAGTGGCCAGGTGTTGGGAGCTCTCATAGGGTACATCTAGACTACAGGCTTTTGTTGACAGGCTTTGTCGACATACTGATGACAAAGCTTCTGTCGACAAAGAGCGTCTAGACTACATCCAGTTCTGTTGACAAAGCAAGCCGCTTTGTCGACATGAGAGTGTAGATGCAAAGGATAGTGTAGATGCAATAACCCCTTCTGTTGACAGAACTCTGTCAACAAAAGGCGTTATTCCTCGCAGAATGAGGTTTACCGCTGTCGACAAAACTGCCAAGTTCTGTCGACGTTATGTCGACAACTCGGTGGTAGTGTAGACGCAGGTATAGTTTTGTCGACAAAAGTCCACTTTTGTCAACAAAACCCTGTAGTCTAGACACACCCATAGAATCCCTCTCCCCTCCCCCCCTCCATATAAACAAAAATATTTTTTCTTCAAGAAGAAAGGCAGAATTACTCAAATGCATTTATATTAAGCACCCTTTGCTGGAGATGCATGTAGCTAGTTCCAAAAAATAAATATTAATCTATTGATAACATATCACAACCTGGAACTTGTATAATTTGTCCAGGGGGTATGCGATTTTGTGGATGGGTATTGGTTCCTTTCTCTGGGAAAAGATTTCTCAAAAGATGAATACTTGATGGTGCCTGACATATTCTGAAGGTGTACTCTCCCATTCTGGGGAAAAAAAGAGATGCTTTGAGGCATTGTTAGGAGCTTTAGGATTGCATTCTCCGTTGGAATGACTTAGCAATGTCCCTGTGGGGGGATCCACCGTGTCCAGGGAATGCGTCTGCTCTTCCGCTTTTTTTAGGGGGGCCAAATTTTGGAAAAGCCTCTTTTGAAAAAGCTATCGGAAAAAAGTACACAAATTTCTGAGCGCAATTTGCATGCTTTTTTCTGATCATTGTAGTCTCTTCACTTCTTCATACCTAACTTTATCTGTAAAATGCAACTTGTATACTTCATGGGTGCATGTTGAGGGTTAATTTATTAATGTTTATAGAACACTTGCAGATCTTAGTGAAGGGTGTGCTAGAGCTGCAAAGTATGTTAAGGATGTTAAAACATACTTTGGGAAGGGAAATGTAGCATGGAAGAACTTGGTCAACATTTTGTTTCAATGGTCCAATGCATCATGTTTGTTTTGAGTACAGAATCTTAAAGCTGCCCAAGAAGAAGTGGAAAAAGCCTTTGCAATGACAGAAAGGGAGAAAGTTCTGCGAATGGCTGTTGAACAAAAACTCTCTGCAGTTACAAATACAGATTTGAAGGAGCCGGATACTATTGCAGAACTAACAGAAAAAGACAGGTCAGACTTCTATTGGTAATCTTTCTAACAAATGGAAAATGTTAATAGAGAAAAGTGATAAACAGACCAGTCAATATGAAATAGATTTTAAGGGCTTGATTCTACCCTCATGTACATCTGAGATCCACGAGTATCGATACATGTCTTGTAAAATCAGCTGTTGAACAAACGTAGCAATCTGTTTTACAAACTACAGGTTTAATGGGAATACTGAGCCTTAAATTTGGCCTAAAAGTGCAAAAGAGTGGATAAGGGCATGTGACTTAACTGCATGCATGCACTGCTTTAAAGCAGTTTGTGGCCACATTGCTTTTTATCTGTGTGCAAGAATAATATGCTTATTGCACCATTGTTGAAGGGGGGAGGCTATGATTCGTTTGTACCCATTTCTTGCTTTCGTGGTGTTCAAATGCTGTTCAGTCCCATTGACACATCCATTGAGGTTAGTAATTCTAGCAAGAGTAAAAAATATTGTGCAGCAGTTTAGACTGTAAATGCTTTTTAGTTAGTTTTTGGAGAGCTTTGAGTTGACAGAAGATGAAAAGGTGTCTGAATCATGAGTTGATGACCAAGTGGCAATTTGAACTAGGGATGTTAAAATGCGGGTATTTCAATAATCGAGTAATCAATAGAATATTTATCGACTACTTGATTAGTCAATAGGCAGCTTGTCTCAGTTCTGGCTTGCGCCAGGTGCAGGACCAAACCCCACTGCAGCTCTGCAATTGAAAAGGCAGTAAGAGCTGGGCAAGCTGCCCCTTGGTTCCTACTGCATTTTAAATTACAGAGCCACAGTGGGGTTTTGTTCCACACCCAGTGTGAGCCGGATCTGAGCCAGGCTGCCTGCACAGCTGGCAGTAGTCCCTGTGCGTGGGGGAGGTCCCAGCGGGGATTTAGGACCCCCCCATGGACAGGGACTGTTGCCACGAAGCAACCTCTACCCATAGCCGAGTCGCCACAGACACTCTGCTTTGTGACAGCAGTCTCTCCCCACAGGGTGCCCAACTTTCCGTGGGACCCACCCCCGTGCACAGGGACTGCAGCTGCAAAGCAGTCTCTGTCCCCCCTGCCTCTGAGGCAGCAGTGCGAAGGGAGGCGGGCAGCACTGTGGAGACCATGTTGTGGGGAACTGGCTTTTAAGCTGGATCTTCCCCAGCACTGGCTCCTACTCCCTCCCCCCTGCTCCCCCTGATACAGAGGTGGCAAGGGCGGATGAGGGGGGGAATGCAAGTAGTCGATTCGACTTTCTGTTAAACATAGGCTTATTGGGTCGTCGATTACTCCTTTACATCCCTAATTTGAACTTAGGGGGTGGGGGGAAGAGTTCTGTGCATTTTTCCCCTTTGGAATTAAAACTTCAGAGGTTCTATGAATATCTGTTACAAAAGTATATATTTAGTCAGCAAAAGTTTAATTGTCAGTGAGAATCTAGAGTGGAACTCTTAAATTCTTATCTTCGTAGCCTACGGTTTCTTTTACTGTAAAGAATGTTGTCAACGCTGTTCCTCACTCTGATGCTTTGAGTACAGAAGGTGGGGGCCCACAAGAGACCTGAAAAATACCTTGCATGTACATGGTAAAGTAGATCCAAAACTGTCCTGTCCCTAAGTCCAAGAACAAGTCCAATCATTCTTAGGCTTAGCAGGATATTACAGGCAATTTGTAGTGCACTGCAGTCAGATAGCTGCTCCACTGGCAGACTTGACTAGAAAAAAGCAACCACACGCAGTAAAGTGGACTGGGAAGTTTCCGGAAGCTTTTATGCAACTTAAAGCTGCCCTTATATCTGACCCTGTACTAAAGGCCCCAGAGTACAACAAACCTTTTTTTCATCACCACGGATGTGTCATTTTTTTTCTTCTCTGTCACCTCAAGCCATTTGGCTCAGATTTTCCCTGCCTCTGTTATGGTTTTGGGTTTCCCAACTAGGATGTATCTTTGGATCTGTTCAGGAATGCCCCCTAGGAACTATTTCATTTTCATCAGGAGAGATAGCTCTTCCATAGTCTTAGCATTTGCTCCTGATATGCATGTGTCCCAGTTTTTGTTCATCTGGTAGACATGTTGGGGCAATGCCATATCTGGTTTCCACATTAGGGCTCTGAAACAGTGACGAGCATTTTTGGGAGTGAACCCTATCCTAATTTTGGCCCCTTGTTAAAAAAATTCATAATTATTCATGTCTCCCCCTATTTCAACTGCCACTTCTGCTAAGGGTCCACTGAGTTGTAGTCTCAGCTCCATCATGTCTTTGGGGATGTTGTACCCAAGACAGGACCTTTCAAAATTCACTAAGAAGGCCTCTGCATCATCTCCTACCTTGTACACTGGGTATTTCTTGGGTTGAGGAGCATTAGTTGGACCAGGGCAGCTTTTCAGCTTTCTCCAGCTCAAAGCTGCTCTGCTTTTCCCTCTCCTCTACTTCCAAACGCTTCCTCTGTAGGAAGAACTCCATCTTGCCCTTAGTTAGAAGTCTGCCTGCCATAAAGACACTCTCCCACCCTGAGGACAGTGGTATCGGAGGGGCATGGCTGCCACTCTCTGCTCCTGCCCCCCAGCCTCACAGAGACAGTCTCCTGTCTCTCCCTCCCCCCTCCTTGTTGTATGAGTCTTGCCCGGAGATGGACATCTCACCCTGATCTGAAGCTATTTTTGGCTTGGCGTATTGCTTAAGTTGGTTGCTCCAGGGGTACTTTGCTGGACCGCAAATGCATCTACTGGGCTGCTTCTCTGCCCTACTCTAGCTTAGCTATCCAGTTGCCCTGAAAGCTAGGGGAAAAAAAACTGTTTGGTTTGAACTCTTTGACTGTGCAGGTTTAATTTTTTGTGTGCCCTTTTCCCCCCACAGACAGCAAATGGAAAAAAGGGTTATTTTAAAATCCCGAGGTTTGTGTTCCTGGTTCAGAATGATCCCACCTGCACTGCCACCATGTCAAGGCTGCTCCAGGCTCTGGCTTTCAAATGCAGAAGGTGGGAGCCTTCAACAGACCTTAAAAATACCTTGTCTCTATAGGCTTCTGCTTAAAAGCTCTCCTAGGTCACAGATTCCCTGACCTTCGGAGGTAGCAGCCCACCACTAAGTGAGGGGGGGGGAAGCCCTTTCTTGAACCCAGGAAGAAATCACTTGGGAACTTCTTCCAAGTTCTTGAAAAAACAAACAATAATCACTGATAGCTGACCTCTCAGACTTAGGCATGCATACGCAGACCTCCTTTTACCTTTCATGACACAAGAATCAAATCATAGCCTTAAAAAGATTATTTTATTAACTAAACAAAAAGATCTAAAGCATACTTGGTTGCTAGGTGTTTTAAAGCAACTGAGAAAAAAGCCAATTAAAACACACATTTCATCCCTGGGATTCAGCTTAGAGTGTATGGGGGCATGGCACATGGATTTAGCACAGACATTTAACCAAACAACAAAACAAAGAAAATAACCTGTTCGCATGTAAATAGACATTGCCTGTTTACTCACACATCTGTGCTTCAAGGTCCAGTCCATTTTCATGTCTAGTATTCTTTGTAGGTGGTTCAATTCATCTTGTTCCAATATCTCCTGGCTTAAATTCTCTCTCACAAAAAAGCAAGAAATGTTCCTTTCAATTTAAATCTCAATACCTTCTCCCATTGGTTCTGCTGGCTCCCTGCCAACATCTCCTAGCTACCTGAGTTTAACCGTTTAGTCACCGAATGCTAGGATGCCCAGAAAAGGACAGCACTCCTCCTATCCATCTCATTTAACTGGTTGGTTAATTAAACATAATTTTACATCCCTAGAACTAATGGAGAAAGTTGACTGTAAGGACTGAAATATTCACTGTGCATGAGTTTGGCTGTGTAAGAGTTATTGTAGGACAGGGGCAGGCAAAATATGGCCTGTGGTTCACATTTGGCCTTTCAAACCTTTGGATCCCACCTAGTGGGACTGTCAGGTCCCCACACACTGCTCAAAGCAGCCTGCTGCTCTGCTACTGTGTGCGTCTCTGTGTGGCATGTGCCCCTTAAGGCATGTCCCTGCCCCCAGAACCACCCTGCCAATAGGAACTGCAAGGGCAGTGCTTGTGGGCATATGCAGTACATTGAGACCCAATGCCCTACTCCCCAGAAGGGCTGGACCATGCAAGTAGGGATGTGAAAGTTTAACTGGTTAAATGGTAAGTCTCACTGGGTGAGGCCTATTGGTTAAGGTTAACTGGTGGAGGCTGGAGCTGCTCCAGCCCACGCAGAGGGCCCACTGGAGGCAAGGTCTGCTTCAGCATCCAAGCTGGAACAGCCTCTATCTATAGTGGGCCGACACCCTGGAGGCAGGGGCTGCTCCTCCTGGGATGCTAGGATGGGGGGACTGCAGGGATGGGCTGCTGTGGCTGGGCTAGAGCAGCCCCTGCCTGCAGCAGTGGGTGGGGTGAACTACTCCAGCCCAGCGGTGGGCGGGAGTCCTCTCCAGCCTGGCTGGAGCAGCTTCCCTTGCCTCCCCTTTAATCGGTTAACTGCTTAAACATCACATTTAACCGGTTAACCAATGAAACCGGATTTTACATCCCTAGTTCAGAGAGCACATGACTCTTACAGCTGGCTGCTTTGAGCAACATGCAAGGGCACAGAAGGCAGGAGCCTCCCAGCCAGAGCCTTCACCTGGCACCCCACCCCCTCCTCAAATCAAAACCTTCTCCTGCACCTAACCTCCCTCTCAGAACCCCCACACACTTGCCCCTCCTGCACCGCAGTACTAGGGATGTTATATATAGTTTTAGTAATTGTGTAGCCACAACAATTTTTAGCAGTCACACAGTTGCTAAAATGCTCCTCCCCTGTATCAGAGGCAGCAGCGCAGTGGCAGGCAGAGCTAGTTTAAAAATCAGCTCCCAGTGCAGACCAACTCCTGCCTGCCACGGGGAACACATGAACTCCCAATGGACCAGAGGCTGCTCCAGCATCCCACCAGAGCAGCCTCTGTCTACGGCAAGCCCAGGCTTGCTGTGGACAGAGGCTGCTTCACAGCAGCAGCCCCCGTCTGTGGGGGGCCTGAGCTCCTTGTGGACAGAGGGTGCTTAGCTTTCCGCCTGCTCCCCGACGTGTGAGGATGGGGGTGGGGGTGGGGTGGGGCAGGCGATGCCACAGAATTGATCCTCATGAGGAGTCCACTATGTGGAAGGCAGCAAGGGGGAAGCAGGTGGCTCCACAGAGCCAGCATGTACAGAGAGATGTCTTAAAAGTTGAGTCCCCACGGGTATCCTCTCCCGCCTACCCCTGCACACGCCCCACTGCCTCTCATAAAGAGGCAGCAGTGCAGTGGAGGGAGGGTAGACAGCTCCACAGGAGCCAGTACATGCAGGAAGCTGGCTTGAAAGTTGGCTTCCTGCATCTCCCCCGTCTTATTCTCATAGAGAGGCAGCTGCGCAGGATCTGGTGCTCATGGGGAACCAACTTTTAAGCTGGCTCCACCCAAGTGCCAGCTCCTGCCTGTCCCCCCTCCCCTCATGCTGCTTGCCTCTGCAGGAACCAGCACATGGAGGATCACCAGCGTCACCCCTCCCCCCCAATTAAGACACAGCAAGGGGTGTGTATGCATGTAGTTGTTTGAATTAACCAATAAACCCAGGCTTATCGTTTATTCATTTAAACAACTGAAACACTAACTTCCCTACCCAGAGTTCCCTCCTGTACCCAAATTCCAACCCGGACTTTACTCCTCCAGCATTAATATCATGGAAAAGTGTGGTCCCTGACCGAATTCTTGGAGTGGCCCCCTATAGAAAATTATTGCCCACCCCTGCTCTAGGAACTTGAGGCTTGAATTACAAGCACAACCATATATATGAAGATACATTTCAAATTGTTATACTACCAAATTTGCTACATGGCACTGGATCTTCAGCTTTTAAATTCTGCAGACCACTTCATTAGAAAGTGCATCTGTTGGACTTTCTTGTATGCCCAGTCCCTCTACTATTTGATCAAAATACTTGTTCTGTAGATTATCAGGAAGGACTCTGTGGACTTGTGGTCCATGGATAATGGTTTGGGAACTACTGACGTGGTAGAATATCCTCCACTTGTGGTGGTGTTTTTTTAATGAGTAGAAACAGTTTAGGTTCAGTACAAGCACTTACATATGGAAGAGATTGTAACTGGCTTTTGACATCCTATTCTACGCAAAGACACGAGTGTTTCCTTCCAGTTATATTTTTAATATATACCTGTTCTACTGTTCATTACTTTGCGTATATGGGTAAAATGGAAATTGGTAGGAAATGGTCTGTACTGATGGCTTTTAGATACAGTACTTTCCATGTGGAAAATATTAGGATGAAAGAGTTAAACCTTTTCCCTTTCGTATCAGTTTTGAAGAGTATTGTTCAAAAACATTTTTATTAGATAATTTAATTCTGTTAGTTGCTTGCTTTAAATTTTCTGCTTACAGTGGAGGGAAAGAGAAGGCTTGGTATTTTGTGAGTGCTTTCCAAAATATTACTAGCGCTCTTTGTTGTATGGGAGGCTGCCCATAAAATCTATTACAATGATTTGGGAGTTGGTTTTAGATAATGATGCAAAATTAATATTCACATCTTGTAATTTTAGACTTATAGAACAACTGGCTCTGTCTTTGAAAAGTAAAGAAGCTATAATTCAGCACCTTGAAGAGGAAAAGTCTCAAAGTGAAACTTGTGATGGGAACTTACCAGCAGAAAAAATCAGAGAACTTACTGTTGCTTTGAGTAAAAAAGATTGTGAGATAGAGGTGAGGAAACTGACTTGATAACTTTAACATTACAAAGTTCAAATGATTTAGGATTTTAAAGATCTTAAGGATAACTATAACTAAGTGACTTAAGTTAACTTTTTAGTGGCCTTCTCAAATTCCTTTAGTTGGTCACCTCGTAGTTTTGGCAACCAGTATTGAGCACTACATTTCATCCTTCTCATTGTTTGGAGGTTTGGGTTTTCGTTTTTCTTGGTAATTTTATGTTTTCTACACAGTTCTGTAGCTCATAATGTGTCATCTCGTAATCAAAATCCACAAATAATTGGTTAGATTCTCTGAGCATGTTTACAGGCATGCCATTCTTATTAAGGCTTCTCCTTTAATAGAGTACTCTCCTCGTGTAACACAAAATAACTTATGAAAGTTAGTAATCTCTTCAACCTTCAGATTCTACTGAGGGAGCAATCTACCAATCACGTGTGTATTTTCCTCCCTTATGGAGAAAGTCAAATGCCATCTTGAGGTTGAAAAGCAGAAATGACTCTGAAGGCTAGTTTGATCTCTTCAGGGCTCTTTTCAAACCATGAATGAGGATGGTAAAATCCACATGATGATTAATGGAAGCAGTTAAGCTTCTAAGAAGTTTTATCCTTAGTAGATGTGGGTTTTTCTGCTTAGATAATATCTTGTGTTTTATATTGATTGGAGCATTACTTTTTCTTCCTTTTTGCCTAAATAAAAAAAACAGGAATGCTCTTCTGACTTAAAAGCTCAGAGGAGCTCTAGCTCTTTATACAAAATCATTGAAAGTATTGAAACCTTCAGAAAATCTATGTTGGGTTGATTTGATCAGGAATATAATTTTTGAGAAGTATCAAAATTAACATAGTTTTTTTTTAAACCATTTGTGGTAGGTGGGCCAAAATTAGTTCCTTTATTATTAGGTGATCTTGGTTATATTTACCTTAGAAATTGTGTACTTGTCTTGGGGTGTAATAGCGATGAGAGAGTTATGACTACTATTACTGGTCAATAAATAACCTTTACTTTGCTGTCTTTTTAAAAATGTGTCAAAGTATAAGTTGCTGTTGCTCATAAGTCTCTCACTTTTCTTAGGAAAATTACCAAAAGCCCCCAAACCTTCATTTAAAATAGAGGAGTTTTTAGTAAATCTACTTAAGCGTGCTGTCATAGATAACAAAAATGCATTTTTAAAGGGGCAGTTAACTTGTCAAACAGAGTTGTCATGTGTCATTAAGGAACATGGCTTTCTTTACCTTTCTATAGTGCAATTCTGTAGAAGGATCTCATTTGGAAGAGTAGTTTTCTATGAGTCTACAATATAATCTTGTCATAATGTTGGAATATTAATAACTATACATTTTATAAACTAATTTAGCTTGGCGACTGGTGTCTGCAAGGGGAGAGGTGGGGAAGCGCAGTGAGGGCTATGCAGAAGAACAGGAAGTGGGCATGAGGGAGTACCCCATTTAACAATCAAAATTTTGGCATGGACACAAAGGGCAGTGCCCTAGGTACAATCATGAGTCACCAATGTTTGGAGGCGCACTTCTCTTAACAAGGTCCAAAAGAAAATCTATATATGAAATACTGACTGTCTGATTTTTACTGATTAATAATGACTGGGTGACAACTATTGTGTTCTTATAGGCTGTTAAAATGGACCTCAGAAATGAGCGAAATTGTTTTGAAAAAAAAATTCAGGTATGTTTAAAAAAAAATTCTCTTTGACCATTTGTAATGTGTGTTAGGGTGTCTTTTTTGCTATGCTTTAGTAGATGTAAAGAGTTTGTAATTCAAATAGGATTAATAGAGAACCTCTGGCAAATTTATTTTGTTGTATTAGATGACAAAACAAAGGCTCAGTCTATTTCCAAACAGCAAGATAGAAAGGGGAATTCTTCAAATACTGAGATAGTATGTTTGTTACTCATGTCCACCCTGGTAGATCAGATTTCCTTCACTGTATTTGTCACAGAACTATAAGGAGACATTTTAGAGTTGGGACAGTATTCTGGTTTGACTAATGAGATATAAGAATTGCATGAGCTAGTGCATTTCATACATACTGTACATTTATGGTGTACTTTGGAGTGAACTTTTTAACAGTATAACTTTAACGTACTCTGTTTAGTCTCTTCAAGAAGAACTACAAGAGAGGGAGAATGAGCTCAGTGTCGAAAAGAAAAATGGTTTGAAAAGGGATAAAACAATTCAAGGTCTAACTCTTGCTTTAAAAACAAAGGAAAAAGAGGTATGTTGAATGTATGTTTCTGGTAATAAATATATAAATAATTTAGGAACTGATCCATCTTATGTTGCTATCTTTCAGTTAATTTGAGAAGGCCTTGGAGCAGGCTGGTAGTGTGAATCCCAACAGTTCTGTGAAAGAGACAGTATGTCATAGTTGCTGCTTAAAATCAGAGTATGATGACTAGAGTTTTGTTGTTTGGACCATGGGGAAAAAAGATATGTGGCTGAGCTGATACACTTGCTCTTAAGGATGGGAAGAGCGTAGGGATGTAAAATCCTGTTTTAATTATTAACAAGCATATTGTTTAATCAGTTAACTGATTAAAGGAGGGCTCCCTGTGAGGCTGGAGCAGCACCCTGCCCACAGCAAGTGGGGTGCTGCACCAACCTCACTGGTTAACCTTAATTGCCTTAATAGCCTTCACATCCCTAGAAGAGAGAGCTTCTGAACGAAATCTCAGTGAAGCAATTTTAGAACAGCCAGAAAGGCACAAGCTAGAATACCTTGTGTGGTGAGAATGAGCTTAATGACAAAAGCCTGGCTAGTAGGGGCCACCTTCAGATGAAGGTCAGATGTTTGTGGAACAGTGTGGACATACAAGTTACTGAACTTGTATAGGTATCGGACTGCTTTTTTGCATATAAAGTAGAGGTGGGCATTTTCAATGATTTATAATGTATTTTTTGTTTATCCTTCAGTGAATAAGTAAACAAGTTGATAATTTATTATTCAACTGTGCCCACTCAGAAAATAACTTTATTTTGATGCTGTTACTTTTGATGTTTGTGCTCATGCATCCACGAGTATTTCTTTTGTGTAAAGAATGAAGAACTTAATTCTGAAATTGAAAACCTAAATGTTTCATTGGTGAAGTCAAGAGAGGCCACTCACAAAGCTCAGATCCAGAAATTCAAGGTAAGAGACAAACAATTTCAACTGCCTTTCAGTATTTTCATGCAGAAGATGCAGGGAGTGCAGAAATGAAAACTAATTTAAAATGTTTAATTGTTCTTATTGTTAAGCAAATTGCCTAAAGTATTTCAGTTTAAATTATGGAACACTGAAAGTACAACTATCTGACTACTATATTTGTTCCTCGATTTTTTTCTTATTAGCAACTGTGAGAATGAATAATTAAAGAGAGTAACCTTAAATGTAAAATAAGAATACATTTTCATAAATTTCCAGTAAGCTTTCTTAGTACAGGAAGAAGACAATCACTAGCTTCGGTAAACTCCAGTGCTCAGTTGAAATATGTAATTTTGTAAGTGAGTGAAAATTTATTCCAAATGTTGACACTAATCTGGACTATGCCAGTGAAGATAGCATTTGAGTGGTTTCTTTCTTTCCTCTCAACTAGTGGTGCTGGATAACTTCTCATCCACCACAAAAGTCTGTCTTGATGGTTTATGAAAAGTTCTTTTGTTCTTTCTACTCACATGTAAGAGAGTACTGGGGAAGCTAGTGAAACATTTTGGGCTGCATTGCCATAAGTTTGGTGATGACATACAGCTGTCTCCTTTTTATTGGTAGACTAGGAGTGGGTGTGTAAGATTTGGTGTTTTTGTTTAATTTTGTTTTTTGTAATAGGTGTGAATTTTTTCAGATCAGCAGAAATTAATAACTTTCATGTGTGCAGAGGAGAAATGGACTGTATAGTAGTTAGTGCAATATATAAAAGCCTCATTTTATAAAACGAAGCCTTTGGTAAAGTGAGTATTTGACTTCAAAATAGTTCACAAAATCAAAAATCACATTTTACCTTTTTTGTTTGTGCATTGGTCTTAAATCCCAAAACTAATAAAACTCAAATTCCCAAAGTGAGTAATTAAAATAGCCCTGATTAAAAACAAAATTATGTTCCATCATGAAGTTTACTTCACTTGTTGATCTCTGTGGAAAGAGTCACAGGAGTGTTATGCATGCTAATGTGTGTGCATCAAAGCTACTGAGGTACAGCTACACAGCAAAGGCAAACCTACAGCTGGCTCATGCCAGTTGATTTTAGCACATGGGACTCAGGCTGCAGAGCTGTTTCATTACTGTGTAGACTTGCATGCTTATGCTGGAATCTGGGCTTTGGGACCCTCCAACACCATAGGGTGCTAGAACCTGGCCACCCTACCAAACCTAGAAGTCTACACAGCAATGAAACAGCTCTTCAACCCGAATCTCATGTTCCTGAGTCAAAAAGCAGAGACTAGCCTCTGGTTTTTCTTTGCTTTGTAGATATATCCTGAATAGCCTGAATCTTCATGATTGCTAGCATTTTTGCTTTGAATTGAATTTAAGTTGTTGCAATCTAATCAACTTAGAAATTAGTATTGCTTTATAAACTGATCTCAGACATGGAAAAAAAAGGTTACTATAAGAAAGCGACACACACAAATTGGTGCAAATATAAACTGTTCTCCCCAGATGTATTTCAAATAACTTTTGGCCTCTGCGTATGGCATGCATGTTGGAACACTTACAGTCTTATACCAGTAGAGTTCTATTTAGTGAAATACAGTTGGTCCATCCTATCTTTTATAACTTTTTGGTCTTGGGAAAGGTTAGTTTTTATAAAGTTGGAAACTAAACTCTCCTGGCTGCAGAACCACCATAGGATGGTGAGTGACAGAGCAAATATTTCCCATTATTATCCTGCCAGTTAGCTTCAACACTGGGCTGCAGGGACCCCTGCTTTGGATCAGTGAGGGAAATCAAGCTGCATGATTTCTGCTGTGACAGTCAACAAGGCAGCCAACTACAATGGTGTATATGATCTGAAGTGAACAGTGATTGCCTTCCAGTTCATATTCACAACATGGTTATGACTAGGTCTCAGACTGCATGTGAAAATTTTTATATACTGTTATTTCCAAAAGCCCCAGATGATTCTTATTTTCACTCTAGACTCCTTTGCAGTTCAACTTTTATTGTCTAAACCAAAGTTACCAAACTGCTTTTTATCCCAACTTTTATCTCATTTTAAGGCCTTTATTAAAATTATCCTAATTACCCAAAATAATGTTCCTATGCTGTTTGGATAATTGATATTGCACTGAATTTTGAAAGCAAATGAAATTATTCAAGGAAGAGAGGGGAAGAAAAACAGGAGCGTGGACTTCCAAGCTTCATACCGTATATATACTGCCTATAAATCCTGCTTTCTCTTCTAGGGTGCTGAGGATTATCAAGCTCTCTTGATGGAAAAAGAAACCCTTCTAGCAGAGCTGCGTTCAGAAAACCTTACAAAAGATACAGAGAACCGGAAACTACAAAGGAGGATTAAAAGGACTGATCAAGAACTAAATGATTTGAATTTAGAGAAGGAGAAAATGGAGAGGGAACTGGATGAAGCACAACTACAGAACAGTAGAGGCGACAAAACCATTAATGTTATTATCACATTTTTCTCTCTTATTTAAAGTTCTAAAATAGTGGATGAAGTGTAATTTAGTATGTCTTTTTTTCTAATTATTCATTTCTGCAATCAAAATTTCATTTAATCTTTTTGTAAGTTAAATGCAAGTGTCCAAGGTCAGTCTTCAAAAGGACATGGCTGAGAAGATGAAGTCTGTCTTTAAGTTCTGACTGGGGCATGTTCTTTGGATCTGATTTTTATTTATTCATTTTAATTAAAATCTCTCACATTGAGCCCTATATCAGTAAATAAGTGGTAAATCAAAGTTAATTTGTTAGCTGGTCTCGATCTTCCTGGAGGTAGAATCTCTAACTTCTAATTTTTGATAATCCTATTGTATCTGTGAGGCTATATATTTTATAAATATCTTATTACACTACTCTTATATTCTTCTCAGCATTGATATAGTATGTTAGCAAAGTATTTAAGGATTACAACCTTGAGCTGCATTCTTGCTTGCTATCACCATGACATCTTGTTCTCTGTAAATTCTGTATATTTTAATTTCTGTTTTCTTTGTAAAAAATCTTTATGAAAAACGGTTTGGATTGGCTGCACTCAATCCAAAACAATCTTTAAGTGCTGTGTCTGTTAATTTCTCTGCAGCTCCCTACTTTGGGACCTTTCAATTTGTTTTCTTGTCTAGACTAGCACACTCCATTTCAGCAAGCAACGCTCCTGCAGCAATGTGAAAGAGTAGGTTTCCCTCTTTTTCCTTATTTTGAGTAAAAGTTGTGCTTCATGCTGAATGCCTATCTTAAAGCACAACTTTGTGCACTGAAGTGTCTTTTCATATGGATTTGAATTTGTCTCATCTGCTATAATGGCTGGTTCTTTTGTTCTGGGAGCAGCATAAACAAAGGGAATGAGCTTTCTTGATTGGGAATGGTCAACTAATAAAATCTCTATTGATGCATTTAAGCCAAGGCCTGACTGTGAGCCACGCTGAAATGCACAAGAGAGAGAATTAGCTTACATCTGTAGAGGAAAAGAGATAGCATAGACTGAACTGTGTTTATTATTAAAGAATGCATAGGTACAGGCTAGTTATATGAAGGTGTCAGCGAGATTATGCTCTGTTATAATAGCTTCTGCCACTGGTAAATGCTCTCTGTAAACATTGTGTGCCAATGAAAGACTTTTCAGTATTCCAGTGATGTGAAATTTGCGGTAGATGTGTTGTAATATTACCTGAATCCAGTAGAGGGGTCTCTTTCCCTGTAAACATCTAAATCCAGTAGAGGGGTCTATTTCTCTGTAAACATATTTCTTTTTCCTCTACAAGATCAGTGTATTTTAGTTATAGCTTTGTTTGCTCTCAAATGTGGTTCACTTGCCATCACAGAATCTTTGTCCCTTGAAATTTCTTCTGTGTATTGAGATTAGAAAAAAAGAGAATGGATGGTTCCTGTCATTACAACAGCCATAAAAAGCATATTTTATTGATTTAAAGTACTTTATCTTCAACTGTCTTCGCTATACAGAATCTCCATTTTCTCTTAAGGGAGCTAGAATATAAATGTGTACAGGAAAGACAGGTTTGAGGTTACGTCCCTTGGAGAAGTCTGTTTGATTCAATTATGGCCAAGTTTTTCACATAGGTGATTAAGTTCCTTGGGGAAAAGTATCCCTACCAAAAGATGAGCAGCCCTACAAATTACATTCCTGAGCTACTCCTACTGTTATGTACTTTCAGCTCAAAAACAAAAGCCAAGATTGTGCAAGTATATTTTGTGTATAATATTGCCTGTGAATTGCTGAGTAGTAGTTATGTGGGAGTAAAATGTGTGACATAATGCCTCGCTCTTCAAGATACAGAAAATCGCTCTAGTGATCAGATGCAAGCATTTTGTGCGAGCAGCCTTAAATAAAGCTGTTCTATTAATTTCACATGGACTGTTGTACTATTAAGTCGACTTCTATAGGACAGGTTGATTTTTTTTTTGTTAGTATCCCCATTTAGGATGTTACAGACTAGTTGACTATCTGATAAGCATTTCTCTGAAAGAGAGGCAGCGAAAGGGGTAATTTAAAGTGGCAGCACCCCACAGCTGAGCTGGAGATCAGCTGTGCGCCGCTGACGTTTTGAAACCCCAAGCTGGCATTTCAACAGGGCAGCCGCTGCACAGCTGAGCCTCTGCCCCTTTAAAATGCCAAAGCGCTGTGGAGCCTGGGGTCAGCTGGGGACTGTTCTGTGATCCGAGCGGCATTTTCCTAGAACCCAGGGTCAACTGGGGTGTCTTCAGCTGATCCCGGGTTCTGCTGAAGTGCCACCCTGAACCGGGGTCAGCTGGGGAGTTCCCTGCTGACCCCAGACTCTGTGGCTTTGAAATGCACAAGAGCCCCTACTGGGGACTCTTGTACATTTCAAAGCAGGCATCCGCGTGCAGCCCAGAATCAGCGGGACTTCTCGCTGGCCCTGGATTGTATGCTGAGTCCACATTCCTCCTTTGTTATGTACAAGAAATTCCACTGACTCCTTGACTAGTCAATTAACCGCATTTTAACATCCCTAATCCCCATCCAAATTTATAGTTAGATGCCATTTAATCTCTTTCCTGGTTTTGTTTTGAACATTTTTAATGACTTTTCACACAGAAGAATCCTAATGATATAGTTCTACGAATAACAATATCAAAAGAAGCTAGTGGGATTCTGTGTAAAAGAGAAGCCCATGACAAGTGCCTTCATCCAAGTTTGACCATTCTGTATTGGCAAGGTGAAAAGAAATGCTTTGGCAGACTCTGGGGTAGGCTTGTGCATTGGGAAAAGTGGGGGGGAAAATCAGTTAAGTTTAGTATGTGAAAGACTCTTGTGATCTGTTCATTCAAATTATCAACATGAATCAGTAAGATATTCCTCATAAGTAGGAATAGGGACTCATCAAAATGGTTACTGTATCCTACTTGCACCTCTTTGTTCACTGAATTTTTAGCTAATTAAAAACAAAACAGTAATATAAAACAACAGAAGATTACACCAGTCTGGTCCTATACATTAGCTGGCACTTAATTATCTGTTGTTTGTCTTTAAGAGGGAGCTGTCTTAAGACAAAGCTTTATCTCAGCATTCCGTTCTGCATAGTTTGGCTGCTAAAACAACCAACTATTGAGATATAGATTGTTAAACAAAGTGCTTCTTCTAGCATGATCAGGAATAAAGATCAACAGTTTGTAAATATGTACATCTATTGTCTGTGTGTGTACACAACATGGTCTTAATATTAGGTGCTTCAGGGGGTAGCCGAGTTAGTCTGTTAGGGTACGTCTGCACTAGCCCCCTAGTTTGAACTAGGGAGGCTAATGAGGGAGACTGAAATTGCTAATGAAGCGCAGGATTTAAATATCCTGCGCTTGATTAGCATAATCCCGGCCGGTCGTCATTTTGAAAACTGACTAGCCCGAAGCAACTGCCCGCATCTACACGCGGCAGAGAAGCGGGATTCCGAGATAAACCCTTTAGTTCGAATTATTCCACGAGGAGTAACAGTTAATTCGAACTGAGGGGTTTATCTCGGAATAACGCTTCTCTGCCGCGTGTAGATGCGGGCAGTTACTTCGGGCTAGTCAGTTTCCAAAATGGCAACCAGCTGGGATTATGCTAATCAAATGCGAGATATTTAAATCCCGAGCTTCATTAGCAATTTCGGTCGCCCTCATTAGCCTCCCTAGTTCGAACTAGGGGGCTAGTGTAGACAAACCGTTGCAGAAAAAAACAGCAAGCAAATGGTCTGGTAGCACTTTATAGACTTAACAAAACATGTAGATGGTGGTATGAGCTTTCGTGGGCACAGCCCACTTCTTCAGATGACTGGAGTTAACTCTGGTCATCTGAAGAAGTGGGCTGTGCCTACGAAAGCTCATGATACCATCTACATGTTTTGTTAGTCTATAAAGTGCTACCAGACCATTTGCTTGCTGTTTTTTTAATATTGGGTAAAACTCAAAATCCAAGAATTGGTTCCAGCCCTGAATGTGAAATATCTTAAATAGCTGTTCTCTCCAGGCCTAAATACAGGCAATTAAGGTATATTTCTCAGTTGTATTCATATTTGATCAGTTGGTTGAGAAGTGTACAGTAACTCATTAGTCAGTATTTACCACCTGCTCGTCTCTTGAAATTAAACTGAAGGAGAGAGTTGGAAGCTTCAAGCCTTAATTATTCACCAACAGGTTTTCCAACCAATGAAGAGGGGAAGTACTTATTCCTGTTCCTCCAACATTAGTTAGTGTTTCAAATTCATTTTTTCTAAGTTCAGCTATCATTAATCATAGGAAAAAAATCCTTTGAGACAAAGGTTACCAGAAAGCATTTTAAAGGACTGTAGCTACCATATATTATCCTTGTAACTCAATGTATGGAAACTAATAGACTTTCTTTTATTCTAGCCACTTCAAGTGGTCAGTGAATTCAAGCAAACTGGTATAGTGATGGATAGTTTGTTATAGAATCCTAGCCTATGCAAAGAAAATAATTTTCTGTTCAGGCCAGGGCTTAGCCTAGCAGGATTTGGAAATATCATGAGCTGTGACACAAGAAATCCTTTACATTCTCTGTTTAGGAACCACTATACATTGTTCATTCAAAAAATTCCCCCCCTTTAAACATAGTTTTAATTAAGGGAGGAAACTACTGCTTTTTACATCCTCTAAGAAGGATGTAAAAAACAACCTCTTTTCTATTCATGCCTACTAACAACTTCTCTCCTTAAAGCTGTCTCTGACTTCTCTTTATCAAAGCTAATAAATTCTAGGCTCTATTGGAGTTTGAGGAGTGCATTAGGTTACAAGTGTTTAATTTTCAAGTGATAGCCACTTATAGTGAAAATGTATTTTCTTAGTCCCAAATGTAGTAGGGAAATGGAAAAATAACTATCAGATCTATGGAATGCATCTCTAAAATAATAGCTCTCCAGTGCGACCTCAAATGCTAATTTACATCTTGCATGTCCCAAATGAGGAAATCCATATCTTGGAGCCAAAGGCAACTACATCCACAAGATTTCATATTTATTTCAAAAAGCTCATTCTATCCCTATGCTGGAAGTTGTATCAATGACCAGAAACTTGCTGAAAAATAGCATTTGAGGACTAGTGTATGTATGAGAACATTGCCGGTAGTGCCTTCAGCAAATACAAAGTTTGAGCCTGATCCTGCAATCCTCACTTAGGGTGCATCAACACAGCACCCTTATCTCAAAATACACACTAATTGCATAGTTTATTTTGAGGTAATTTTGAAATAAGTCACTATTCCGAAATGTCCCTGACCCCTCATGCAATGAGGGGCTTGCAATTTCAATATAAGGGGCTTGCATTTAAGACGCGGAATAGCTATCCCGAATTAGCTCTGCAGTGTAGATGTAGCCTTAGATAGTCCCTCCTCTAAGCAACTAATCCCCCTGATCTGAGCTGTACTCCTTGCATTTGTTAATTTGGAGTTTTGGGACCTGATCTTGCTTAGTCTTTCCAACTTAGATCATAGGATCTTATTTTGAGAAATGAAAGTAGCTGTTAGTGATTTTTTTTTAAGTGAGTGCCAAGTGCCAATGTGAAGCTCAAGAAAGTAAAGCAAAAGGTAGTGTAAATAATTGGTATTTAATATACAAAATACATAAAATGTAAAACACCAAAGCAGGTAAAATAGTAGGGGTCTGATGTGAACTTGCATAAATTAAGGTAATTAAGTCAAGGAAAAATCACACAACTCTTAATAAACATAACATTAAAGTATCACCTCTGTTATTTCTCTAAACTTAGATAAATAGGTAGTACTTGTGATGTTAGAGCATGTGCTGTTTATTTAGAGCATGTATTTAAAGTAATGCAATCTAGTGCATATTTAAAAATTATTTTTAAGCAATTTTTGACAACTGCTCTTTTGTTGGCAGGTATCTTGTTGCATGCTGTTATGTAGTCCTTGTACTGAGCATTTTAGCTCTCTGCTGTAAAATAAGAGTTGTCAAACAAAACCCATATAGGCACAAGCTGCTTCTCTTCCCTTCTTAGTCTTGACATTTCTAGCAAAATCACTATAAACAGATAATTTTATTTGGAAGTAATTAATGACTGATCAGGGAAGTAGGATGAGGGTAAGAGAAAGACTATAGCCAGGTCTACACTGAGGGAGAAATTTGACTTAAGATATGCAATTTCAGGTACAAGAATAGCGTAGCTTGGAGTCGACCCACCATAAGTTGAATTTCTGCAGTGTCCCCATTGTGGGAGGTCGACAGCAGAAACTCTCCCTTACTCCTTGCAACCCCATGGAGTACTGAGGTCAAGGGGGGTACTGTCAGTGGTTGATTTAGCAGGTCCTTACTAGACCTGCTAAAATGAATCCCAGAAGGTCGATCTCCGGGTCAATATAGACAAGGCCTATTAGAAACCAAATGGCCATTATGTTTTGTTCCCTTGTCTTATGCCACCTCTTTCCTCCATCCTGTGACTGAAATCTGTTTAGTAATGAGATATACTGTGCTGGAGCTTGATTCTGCAAGCCCTCCCATATATAAGCCCTTCCATTGTCTTCAGGATTGATCACTTTAGCAGTCAAACATTAGGAAGTAGAATTAGAGCATTGCTGAAATACACTTTGCCCAAAGACTTTTGTTGGGGATGCATCTTCTTGACTCCACATGTAGCCTTACCTCTTGATGAAGGATTTAAAACAAACAAGGGAATGATTGATGACTCTTGTCTCATTAACAAAATAAGGGAGTATTATTATTTGTATTACAGTAGTACCTAAAGGCAGCAACTGATATCTTGTTCTTCTTATCCTTGGTACTGTATGTGGATGCAATAAGAGACAGTCCTCACCCTGAAGATCTTATGGTATGTCTACACTAGCCCCCTAGTTTGAAGTAGGGAGGCAAATGAAGCATACCGAAGTTGCAAATCAAGCCCGGGATTTAAATATCCCGCGCTTGATTTGCATGATCCCGGCCGGTCGCCATTTTAGAAATTCATTAGCCTGGAGTAACTGCCCACGTCTACATGCAACAGTGAAACGGGAGTCCAATTTAAACCCCCTAATTTGAATTAGCTGGTAAACCTCATTGCAGGAGGAATACCAGCTAATTCGAGTGAGGATGTTAAATGGACTCCCGTTTCACTGCCGCGTGGAGACGCGGGCAGTTACTCCGGGCTAGTGAATTTCTAAAATGGCGACCGGCCGGGAACATGCAAATGCAAGCGCGGGATATTTAAATCTCGGGCTTGATTTACAACTTCAGTATGCTTCATTTGCCTTCCTACTTCGAAGTAGGGGCTAGTGTAGACATACCCTTACAGTTTAAATAAACAAGATAGGCATTTTACTGATGGGGAGCTGAGGTGCAGAGATATTAAGCAATTGAGGGTTACAAAGGAAACATTTTTGGAGTCCAAGTCAGTGCTTTAGTCACAAGGCTAACTTTTCTTCTCAGGTTGGTAGCCTAAAGCTCGTGTTATCAGGGAAGGGAAATGTTTTAACGCTTCTACCTTTTGATTAATTCAAAAGTGACTAGTAAACACAATCTTAGTGCAAAGATTTCCATGGTGTGAATGGAAAAAGGGAAAGATGACAAACTGTATTGCCACTAAGCTATTTTTTATTTCTGGCAAAAGTGTAAAATTGCTTTGATTTATGAAATGAGTGTTCCTGCTTTTCCGGAAATTCAAGCGGGCAGTGTAGACAGCTGGCAAGTTTTTCCGGAAAAGCAGCTGATTTTCCGGAATAAATTGCCAGTGTAGACACCGCCAATATGTGTGTGGGTGCATGTGAGATTTTCTACTGCCTTTGAGTCCAGTCATTCTGAAGAAAAGGCATTAAGACAGTAATAGCATAGATAAATACAAGACAATATTGATACTTCACACTTAAATTTGTATTGCTTAAACTTTATTCTTAAGATGCTAAAAGGAAGACAATGACTTACATATATTCTTTAGACCATTCAGTGATAGTTGTAATTTAAAGGAATGGAAAGTTAAACTAATAACATGGGTTGTCACTCACATTTTTTGTAAAGCTTATTTGCTAAATATTCAGTTTCACCTTTTTGTAGGATCTTAGAAATCAGCTAGAGAAATTACATGGTGAAATGATTGAGAAAGAAAAAGCAGTGGAACATCATTACAATATTCTTTTGAGTGAAAGCAATCAGAAGTTGCAAAGTCAAGAACTAGTTATCAAGCAACTAACAGACAGTGTCTGTCAAAAGGATCTATTGCTTCAGGTAGGTAGACTTAATCTGAAATGAAAAATGAACACTTTTGTATGATTTTTTTTTTGAATGAGCAGTGATTACAAAATCCCATTTCTGTTTCCAGTTACTGTTGATTTTCATGATAATCCTCTACCTTTTTTATAATTTTGTATTTGCACAATGGATACCTAGCTGTGTGGCTTTCAACAGAAGTTCCCAAGGGTTTATGAAATTTGGGGTGGAGGAGGGAGGAAGTGTTGCCAGTGTTCTTATGGCAAAACTGCTGTTGTTATGAGATACTTTAAAAGCTCCCAGTGCATCCAGGTTATTCAGAGAAATGTAGGGCTGGAG